>NC_138079.1:22642500-25162500 GCF_964212035.1 Myotis nattereri
ATTTAGACAGTATCATTTCCAAAGAGTAAATTATCTATTTCAAGAGCCATTTCCTTGATGCTTATGTGTAATTCTTAAGCATTATGCTTGCTAAATACTTTCATTGATTGTCTTAAATTTCAAAATTTTCTTGCCCAGAACTTTGAAGGTATTGTAACAGTCTTCCGGCAAACTCTGCTGCTAATATAACCTTCTTCTTCTCTTCTTAATTTTGGACTTTTTTTTTTTCTTAAAAGGTATAAATAACTGAATTTTTAGCTATGGTAAATTGCCATATATTGTTGTTTCTGTTGTCTTTTGCTTAAGATTCTGTGAGTCAGGTATTGGCTTTGAAATGATTTATTTTCTATGCTAGCCGTCTGAATCTTTCTATCTTTGTTTATGCTCAAGGACCTCCAAAGTAATCCTTTAGACTTGACTACTCCATTTAGCATGTCAATTGAAAGGTTCATCCCTGTTTTGTATGATTAATATTCTCAAATATATCAAACAATACTAACTAAATTTCTTATCTTACATATTATGTCCACTGAAGTAGGTGTATTCCTCGTTCATTTCCAATCTTTTTCGTAATGGCGTGCATATTTTCAAAGTGTCACTTAAAACAATATTTGATTTTTGTTAGTAGTACACACTTAAAGGCAAAATCTTGAACTTTTACTAAAATAAAAGTACAACTAAGTCTTTATTGCAGCTCCTTAAAGAATAGTGAGTAAATTCCCTGGAACAGTAGATGCTGATGTATATAACATTTGAAATAAAGTTAATAAGCAGGAACATTTGAAACTCACATATACATTTTTGAATATTAAAGATATTTTAATTGAGACACATTGAAAATTAAATTAAAAGATGCAAATCTGGCTTGTGTGTTAACTTTAGAAATTTTATATCATATTTTAGTAGATTTCTCACAATAACATGAGCTACTTGCACCGTGTATTCTCAAATAGAAAAGAGCTGCAAAGTTTGATTTCCTGAGGCTACTGTTTTTAATCTCACTTATGATTGAGTTTTTTAGCAATTTTTGTGACACTTACTTAAAATTGTAATGAAGATTCTATTCTTTCCTTATTAAAATTTGAATAATCAATGTTTCTCTAAGGCTTTTGTTTCTGGCGTGAACTAAATCAATCCTTAACCAACCACTTGAAAGGAATCGATGAAAATGCTAGAACATGATCTTTTTACTGTATTATGAATGCCTTTTTTCCAATTCAATGATATTCTCCTCTATGAAGCATATATTGTTTCATTATAGAATACTAATACTTGTAAATAAATAAATCTAAGCATGTGTGTATATGTATTTTTGCATGCTGTATGGCTTTCTTAAGATTAAACAGATTAGCTTCATTAAAAAAAATTTAAGCAAAATAGGAGATAATACTTAGAATCTGATATATAATAGGGGCTTAATATATTATTATCAAATAAAAAGTTTTCAAGTGTGTTCATTATGCATTGTGGTGCATTAAAGTAAGTGTCCCATAAACTCCAGCTTTGATGAAGTTTCTCTAAACTCAATCAGTATTTCTTTCACATAAGAAAGGGGGTAATTAGAACCTGGCTTATGCATTCATCCTCATATTGTCCCTATGGAAGGCAGGTGTATCCTGCCATTGTAGTCAGAGAATTGCCTGTTTTTCAATACAAAAGACTAGCCTATCTTCTTAGGGTAAGTACTTCAGTAAAGCTGAAAAGGAAGGCAGTACTGTTTTCCCAAATATTATCTTCTTAAATACTCTTATCTAAAACCTCCCAGCACCTTCTTTTGACACCAAATAATTTCCTGCCTTTGACCTCAGAATTCTTTGCTTTATGAAGTTCAGTAGTCTGCCTCATCAACTTCTTCTCACTTGACATCCATAGTTTGTTCAGCCGTGGGCAAACTATGGCCCGCAGGCTGGATCCAGCCATTTGAAATGAATAAAACTAAAAAAAAAAAAAAAAAAAAAAAAAAAAGACCGTACCCTTTTATGTAATGATGTTTACTTTGAATTTATATTAGTTCACACAAACACTCCATCCATGCTTTTGTTCCGGCCCTCTGGTCCAGTTTATGAACCCATTGTGGCCCTGGAGTCAAAAAGTTTGCCCACCCCTGGTTTAGATAGTGTGTTTTTTCCCCTGCACAAATGAAGAATAGGACTCGATAGGTAGAGAAATTTTGAGCAACAGACTCTCATTTTGGCAGGAGCTATAAACTGAATCAGATGATTAAAGCTTTTGTTTATAGGTTCATATGCCCCCTGATCATCAGATTACCAGATGTATTAGCTGCTATAACATATTACCACAAATTTAGTGGAATAGAACAACACAGATATATTCTTACAGTTCTGTAGTTCAAAAGTCTAGGCCGGCTCAGCTGGTTATTTTAAGTTTCACAGTGCCAAAATCAAGGTGTTAGCTTGCTGAGCTCTTTTTAGCCAACTATGCGAAAAATTTCATTTCAAATTCATTTAGTTTGTCACCAGAATACAGTTGTTTTGGGTAGTAGACCTGAAGCCCCATCAACATTTTAAAATCTGAATATTAAAAGAATGTTTCCTGAAGTTCAAATTGTAGCAAAAGATGTCATTCCATGCACACAGTTCATACACATTGCTAGATAAGATGACTAATATGATTTGAAGAATCTACACATGCTCAGGTTCCCTCACAACCTATGGAATACTATGCTGCTATAAAAAAGAAGGCATTCTTACCATTTGCAACAGCATGGATGGAACTGGAGAGCATTATGCTAAGTGAAATAACCTAGTCAGTGAAAGAAAAATACCACATGATCTCAATAATTTGTGGAATATAAAGAACATTATAAACTGACTAGGGGCTTAGCGTACAAAATCGCACGAGACCCAGGACCCAGAGTCCTGCAGCTCAGCAGGACCCAGAAAGAGTCCTGTGGCTGCTGCTGCTGGGGGAGGCGGGATACAAAAACCCACCCACCACCCTGGTGGGACCCAGAAACCCACCTGCACCTCTGGCCAAGGTCCTCCAGAGTCAAGTCGCCACCCACCCGGGCGCCTCACCTCGCACCCAGCCCCGCCCACCCAGCCCCACCCCACGCACGCAGCCTCCTGCTGATCGGTCATTATGGCGTGATGGTGTGACGACCACAGGCTTTTTATATCAAACAGACTGTCAAACTAAAGCAGGACGGCGGGGGAGGGGAGGGGGGATAAGAGATCAACTGAAGGACTTGTATGCATGCAATTAGCATAACCAATGCACGCAAGACACTGGGAGGGAGGCGGGAATGTGCTGGGGGAGTAGGGGAGGCCAGGGGAAGGTCAATGGGGAAAAAAAGAAGACATATATACTACTATTTGTAATGCTTTAAACAATAAAATAAAATTTAAAAAATAAAAGAGCAGTAAGAACTCCACTAAATAGTAAAATATTAAAAAAAACCCTATATTCCACTATCTCTTTCACAGTTCCAAAAGCATTCTGTCGTTTGTATCTGTGATTTAATTTAACCTAAAGCCAATAGTTAATTCATGTGAGAAAGCAAAGTGATCAGCACTTAGACTGGCACCTTGTGTAGATATGGCGCTATAATTCCTGAGGCTACAGGCAGAAGCTAATTAGGGAAAAGTATTTTTTTATTTTTATGTTTATTTTTTTTAATGTCAGGGGCTTACACTATTATCTGAAAAACACCCAGAACTGGATAAGACTATATATGAAGCCCTGGTACTTGGGATGGAGTTTGGACGAACTCTTGCTACAAGGTAGATAGAGGATGCCATGTATTACCCCTACTGGTTTAAATAATTTTGTTCATGGTTTATCAAGCAAAAATATAAGATGGTTTTATCATTCACATGCATATGACCCAGGGAAATGGTCAGTTTTCAAGGAATAGTCATAGACATCTGTAGTTTTCCCTCTTAAAAACACAAAACATTGTCAGGTGTTACCTGCATCCTATCACCTCTTTGATAACCTATTTCTGAACAGTTTCTTAAGTTGTGCTGTGTATATGCCACTACATCTACAACTGGACTAGTATTATAACAGAGGATAATTTAATTAAAGTGTTTGTTCAAGCTAGACTTAATTTATGAGCCTCAATAGGTCACCTCCTTTATTTACTGAGCAATATATAACACAAACCAAAGCTCTTGTAATCCATTACAGAAATGGAAATAAATCACAACTGTCCTATGGAAACTCTGTCAGAGAACTTAATGAAAAACAGAAGTAAAGCTTTTGACTTTATTCCATCTCTTACGGTTTTTCTTTCTTATTTTCTTAAGAATTTATACTTATTGAAGAAAGAGATATTGGAGGCCAACGTCAACTGTTGTGCCTGCCATTTTACACAACCATCATCAAGGTGACTCTGGAGCTTTGAAATAAGAAATATATAGTTGACCACCATAACAAAAGTGATTTATCACTTGTCATTTAAGTATGCAATTTAAATTCATCACTATTTGCCCCAGGAAAGTAAATCATCTTCTAATAGTTACTATAAAAGTAGTGGGCTTTTAGTCTTAAGAGCAGAATGCCTCAGGAAGCTATGCTACTTTGCCGCCTCTCAGCATTTTCACTCTAGCTCTCAGCCCCTGACATCTCTGTTGCAAACATGAATGAACAGATTTTCTTTCATTAGAGAGTCTTCTTAGCAGAATTGCTGCCATGCCTATAATAATAGCAGCCTCAGTAATTGAGTCAAACTGCTGATGTCAATACAAGTAAGGGGAATATATGTAATGGAAAAAACAAGTCCACAGCTGACTATGAAGCTCTCACTCTAAAGCAGTGGTTCTCAACCTTCCTAATGCCGCGACCCTTTAATAAAGTTCCTCATGTTGTGCTGACCCCCAATTTCATTGTTACAAATTAAAGCATAGTGATTAATCACAAAACAATATGTAATTATATATTTGTTTTCCGATGGTCTTAGGCGACCCCTGTGAGAGGGTTGTTTGACTCCCAAAGGGGTCGCGTCCCATAGGTTGAGAACTGCTGCTCTAAAGAAAAGGAGCTGTCTGGAAAATGTCATCAGATATTTTCCTACCCTTAGATTTGTCTTTAAGGACAAGTAGAAGCAATACTAATAGAAGACATGATAATCATACAGTTCTAGGGATGTTTTGTTAAAAAAATGGGATTTCCCCATTGAATGGTTAATCCTTGTCTAAATCAGTTGACCATAGATACATGTGTTTGTTTCTGGAATCTCAATTCTACTTCATTGATCTTAAGTCTGTCCTTATACCAGTACAACAATATTTTGATTACTCTTGCTTTGTAATAAGTTTGAAATTAGGACAGCTGGGTTCTTCAACTGTTTTCTTTTTTACGTGTGTGTGTGGGGGGGTGGGGCCTGTTTAGGGATCCTTGAAATTTCATATGAATTTTAAAATCAGCTTGTCAAATTCTATAGGTAGCTGTGATTCTGAAAAGATTGCATTGAATCTGTAGACAATTTTTTCTTGCTGTTTTAACAATATTGTCATATGACCAATAATCTTGGGATATTTTTCCATTTATTTTGAAATTCTTTAATTTACTTCAACAATGTTTTGTGATATTAAAATATAATGTTTTTACTTTTTTATTCAATATATTCCTAAGTGTTTAGTTTCATTTGATGCTATTTTAAATGAAATTGCTTTCTTAATTTCTTTGCAAATGCTTTATATAAAGATATAAGTATTCCTTTTTTAATAATAGTACTTTTGAGATGTAATTAACATACAATACAATTTACAGTTTTAAGTGTAATTCAGTGTGTTTTAATATATTCACAGAGCAGTTTTTGCATATTTCTTTGCAAATTTATAGAAATACACCTTACTGTTGTATATTGATTTATATACTACAGTTTTCTTATATGCATTTAGTATTTTTAATAATTTTTGGTGGGTTCCTTAGGATTGTCTATGTGCAAGATAAAATAGTGTTATCTTCTAGTAGAAATAGTTTTACTTCTTTCTTTCCAAAATGAATGCCTTGCATTTCTTTCCTTTTTTCTTTCATTTTCTTTTCTTTTTTTTCTTTTTTTTGCCTAATTGCTCTGACTAGAACCTCTAGACATCCATGTGTTTTTGTTTGTATGTTTGTTTGATTCTGATCTTAGAAAGTATCTAATCTTTGATCATTGCTATGCCTTTAGTTGTGAGTTTTCCATAAGGTATCCCTTGAAGTACAAAGGTTTTTAACTATGATCAAATTTAATTTATGTGGTTGAGGAAGTTCTCTTCTACTCTTATTTGTTGAGAGTTTTTATCATGAAAGTGAGTTGGATTTCTTTCCAATGAGTTTTTTGTGTTTATTCAGCTGGTTATGCGATTTTTGTTTTTTCTTGTATTGACATTGTGTATTACATGTTAAACCAAGCTTACATTAAAGGATGAATCCCGCTTAGTCATAGTGTATAGCTAGTTTTATATGTTACTAGATTCAATTTGCTAGTAATCTGCTAAAGATTTTGATGTCCACATTCCTGGATATTGGTCTGTAGATTTATTTTCTTGTGACATGTTTGTCTTTCATTTTTTTTTCTTTTCTCTTTTCTTTTCTTTTTTTTCTTTTCTCTTCTTTATTTTCTTTCTTTTCTTTTCTTTTCCTTTCTTTTTAAATTAGGTAATACTGACTGACCTCAAAGAATGAATTGAGAAGTGCTTCCTCCTCTTCTAATTTTTGGAAGAGTTTATGAAAAAAAAAATGGCATTAAGTTTTATTTAAATGTTTGGTAGAAATGTCTGTGATGTCATCTGGACCTACACTTTAACTTGTGGGTTTTTTTAAACTACTAATTAAATTTATTTTCTTGTTATAAGTATATTCAGATTTGCTCTTTATTCTTAAGTCAGTTTTGTTAGTTCATGTATGTAGGAATTTGAACATTTCATCTGTCATCTAATTTATTGTTATACTCTTGTGTTTAATATACCTTTATAATTTTTTATAAGTCTTAGGGATCTTTGTCTTCATTCCTAATCATTTTTTTAAAATCAAAAATTTATACTGATTCATATTAAATGATTCTTCTACATCTATAGAAATAAGCATGTGTGTTTTTTTCTCCTTTAATCAGGTATAATCTTACCTAATAATAGACAGTCATGTAAATTGACGGTCCCTCTGCTACACTCACCAGCCAATCAGGAGAGTATGCAAATAAACCCAACAAAGATGTTTGTTAATTTGCATATGAAGGCTCAGAGCGAAGACTGAAGGCTCTGGCCAGAGCAGAGAAAACTTAAGGCTGAAGAGGCTTCGCTTCTCCACTGCAGCAGGAGTGAAGGCCTGGGTCCTGGGTGCTGGAGGAAAACCAGTGCTGGCAGACAGGGGAAGGAAGACCTGTTGTACAAACCTCTTCGTGCAATGGGCCTCTAGTACATTTATAAATTCAAGAATAATAAACCAGCTTTCCAGTCCTGTGATAAATACACATTAATGGTATTTTATATTATAATATTTTATTAGATTTTGTACACTGATCTTTTAAAATTTAGTGTTTTCTTTTTTTCTATATATTTGTTGGTGATAATAGGCCTGTAATTTTTTATTTTCTTGTTTTGGTTTTGGACTCAGTGTTGTACTTGTCATAGAATGAATTGCAGAGAACTCTCTCTTTCTACTCTGGGAGAACTTGCAGACAAATGATATTGTAAAGTCTTGAAATTTTGTAGGACATCACTATAAGTGCCTCTGTGGGGTAGCTTTAGATATGGAGAGGATTGTAGCAAGATTATGCCCAGTGGTCCCATACAGACCCTTCCTCCTTGACTACTCTTGAAATGTAATTATCATAAAGCTGATGAAATAGCTACTAAATTTAATGAGATATTAGATACATTTTAAACTATACACTCTATTTTTTTAATTTTTTAATTAAATCTTTATTGTTCAGATTATTACAGTTGTTCTTTTTTCTCCCAATAGCTCTCCTCCACCCGGTTCCCACCCCATCCTCTGCCCTTACCCTCCCCCCATACTGTCCTCATCCATAGGTGTGCAATTTTGGTCCAGTCACTTCCCGCACCCCCCACACCCGTTTCCCCCGAGAATTGTCAGTCCACTCCCTTTCTATGCCCCTAATTCTATTAAATCTTCAGTTTATTCTGTTCATCAGATTATTTATTCACTTGATTTTTAGATTCACTTGTTGATAGATATGTATTTGTTGTTCGTAATTTTTATATTTGCCTTTTTCTTCTTCTTCCTTTCTTAAAGAATATCTTTCAGCATTTCATATAATACTGGTTTGGTGGTGATGAACTCCTTTAGCTTTTTCTTATCTGTGAAGCTCTTTATCTGACCTTCAATTCTGAATGATAGCTTTGCTGGATAAAGTAATCTTGGTTGTAGGTTCTTGCTATTCATCACGTTGAATATTTCTTGCCACTCCCATCAGGACTGCATAGTTTCTGTTGAGAAATCAGCTGACAATCGTATAGGTACTCCCTTGTAGGTAACTAACTGTTTTTCTCTTGCTGCTTTTAAGATTCTCTCTTTGTCTTTTGCTCTTGGCATTTTAATGATGATGTGTCTTGGTGTGGTCCTCTTTGGATTCCTTTTGTTTGGGGTTCTCTGCGCTTCCTGGACTTGTAAGTCTATTTCTTTCACCAGGTAAGGGAAGTTTTCTGTCATTATTTCTTCAAATAGGTTTTCAATATCTTGCTCTCTCTTTTCTTCTGGCACACCCATAACTCAGAAGTGGTTATGCTTGAAGTTGTCCCAGAGGCTCCTTACACTATCTTTATATTTTTGGAATCTTTTTTCTTTTTGCTTTTCCAGTTGGGTGTTTTTTGCTTCTTCGTATTTCAAATCTTTGACTTGATTCTTGGGATCCTCTAGTCTGCTGTTGGAACTCTGTATAATATTCTTTATTTCAGTCAGTGTATGCTAAATTTCTAGTTGGTTCTTTTTCATAACCTCGAGGGTCTCACTAGATTTATCAAGGGTCTCACTAAATTTATCGGCAGTTTCTAGAAAATTCTTGAAAAACCTTATAACCGTGGTTTTGAGCTCTATATCCAGTAGTTTTCTTTCCTCCATTTCTGTCATTTGTGACCTGTTTCTTTTTCTCTGCATTTTGGCTGTTTCCCTGTGTTGATAGAGTGGCTTTCTGTGCTAGCTGTCCTATAGTGCCCCGTAGCTCAACCTCCCCAATTACCTGAGGTGGACACTCTTGGTGCACCCCTTGGTGGGCTGTGTGCACATTCTTGTTGTAGTTAAGCCTTGATTGTTGTAGGTATCACTGGGAGGAATTGACCTCCAGGACAATTGGCTGTGAGAATCAGCTGTGTCTACGGTGTGAGAACTTCTGTGCTGGAGACACCCTTATGGGGTAAGACTTGCTTCAGTGGGGCTTTGGTGCTCACTGAGTCTGCCCCCTGAGTGTGTCCCTTATGGATCTGAGGAGTTGTAATCTGGATGATCCCACTCTGACCACTGGTTACACTGGCTCTTGGATCTCTAAGGAGGTGCTAATTTACCCTCTGCCTGAGGCTACCCAGCAGGAGCTACAGAGATATCTGAAGATTCCTCTTCTTTGTTTGGGATTTGGAGGTGCCCAGATGAGGCCCAGCTGAGAAGCAATGCAAGCTGCTGTGGGGCCTTGGGCCTTCTTTTGGATGTTCTGGGTCTCTCTGACACAGCTGCAGTTTGTTAGGTAATTTTAGATTGCAAAGGGCCAGGCCATTCATATGCAAAAGCCTCTGGGCACAGCTTGGGTGAGGCGGGGTCTCAGGGAATCAACAGGGTGGAGCAAACAGCTATGGCTGATCCTCAGCCCTGCCCTAAAAGGTTCCCCGGGCTCAGTGTTCCATGGTAATCACTGCAAGCACCTCTGAGAGAAAGCCGCCCTCGAGTTCTGCCCAATGCCAGCCCAGTCTCTCCCCGTATGAGTCTGGGTTTCCAGAGACTCGCCCAGAACTGGAGTTCAGAGCAGTCGGGAGCTTTTGTCTCCCTCCTGATTGAAAAAGACAACCACGTCCTCAATTGCCAGCCCTTTCTTCATGCGCCTCTGTAACTCTGCACTTTACTTCCGCACCTCCTCTGTGTCTCAGTGTGCTTTTCTCTTTCCTTCTAGTAGTAGAATTTCCACTCAGCCAGCCTTCCTGTGGTTCTGGATTATGTCTGTTTTGTCTTTTAGTTGTAGTTTTGAAGTGGTTGTGCGATGCAGCAATTTCAGTTGTTTACCTATGCCGCCATCTTGTTTTCTCTTAGATACATTTTTGAGATTTGTCAACTACCTTGAGAGTGAGATATCAAATATCAGAGTCAACCTTTTAGTTTTAATTCTCTCCAGGATTTGGCCCCTCAAGACCTCTTCTCTCAAACAACTTACCTTTCTTATCAGAGAAATGTATAGATGGTCTTTCTGCATTGCTAACAGGAGTGGGGCTCTTGGGGTGCCACTGGAATAAGCATTTTTAGGGGCCCCCATGGGAGAATTAAATGTAATAAAAAGTTTTATTTAAATGAAATTATATCCTTGGGTTTGTGAAGTCCTATTTCCCATAATCCAGTCCTGGAAGGAGATTCAGCAGGGATAGAAGCAAAGCCAGCATCCACAGTTTCTGTTCCAAGGTGGAGCTGGGTCCCATTCAGCATTAGTCTCGTTGTAGTCCATCAGTCCATTGTGTGTGGGGTCCACATGGTGAATTCAGGAGCATGAGAGTCCTGCAAGCCAGGAGTCAATTACAAACAAGAGAGCTAAGAGTAAGAGAAGATAAGTCCTTAACTCCTGTTTTTAGGAAGTTATATATTTCAAATCTTCCCGCACTTGCAGTGGCCATACCTACTCTGATCAATGACTTGTTCCCAGGTGTGACTGAAAGCCAAGTACCTTCCCTATGTCACCCAGACTTTATTGGGTGTGCATCTATTCTTCCCCTGTCCAGTCTTTTTCACCAGGCCAGAAGCTTTGCAGCTAGCTGCACAGATGAATGCCCATAATGTTTGACCTTCCCCTTGCTCCTTTCCTTTTAATTAATAACTGGGTTAATTACAACAGTAGCACCTTCACTGGGGTATTTATAATACTTACCCAAATTTTTTTGTTACTCTGGGTAAGAGAATTGATCTGAATCAAGTTAATTAGCCATTTCCAGAAGCACAATATACTACAGATTTGTGTGTGTATGTGTGTGTGTGTGTGTGTTTTAATTTTCATATCTATGAATATTTCACCCATAGTTTTTTTTTTTATTTATTTTTTACTTTTTGTTTGTTTGTTTTTTATCCTCATCTGGGGATATTTTTCCATTGTTTTTTAGAGTGAAAAAGAGAGGGAAAGACAGAGAGAAATATCAATGTGAGAGAAACACATGGACTGGTTGCCTCCTGCATCAAACCTCCCCCCAACGAGGGCCTGGGCCAGGGAAGAGTCTGCAGCCGAGGCATGTGCCCTTGACTGGGATCAAACCGAACACCCTTTGGCCCAGAGGCCAATGTTCTATCCGCTGAACAAACTGGTTAGGGCTAACACATAGTTTTTATTGTTAATTTATATCCTAAAATTATGTCCTGATAAATATAATTTATATTCTGTGTGGGTTTATTTATGTTCTAGTACATGGTAATGTTTTTTAAATATTTTATATTTGCTTCTAGAAGAATGTTGAATAGTAGTGAAACTTGCTTAAGTATTTATATGTTTTATAACCTATCCACTTTGGGGGAAGTATACCAAATGATCTTATTAAGAATATGTTTTTATTATCTGTTCCATGGTCTGTTTTCCTGTCAGTGTACTTTATTTTTAGCTGAGCAATGGTGTTCAGATGGCTACCAGAGGTGGTGAAGTGAGAGAGAGAGAGAAAGAGAGAGAGAGAATTAACCTTTCACTAATAGCTCCAGCAATATTTCTGGGGATCACTATGATCAGCTTCATTTATTCCAAATGTTTCTCTCTAAGTCCATGTCTATGAGATGAGTGTGGACTAAAAATTGTTTGGGGGGAGTGTGTTTTCCATAGAGAGTGTAGGATACTATATATTTACATATTTGTTGTTGTCTTTTTGAAAAATAAATGTGTCAATAATTTATTTTCTTTAGTAAATATTAGTTATTTGAACTCATTTTCAGAGTTGTGGAAATGAGAATAAAGTCAGACAACCAATAAGTATGAGAAATAGACTACCTCAATTGTGGAATATTTTTCACTTTTTTAATTAAAATGCTGCCATAAATGAAGTTTCTGCTACACTGCTTCTCTATGGGAGACCTATTATTCTTCCATTTTTAAATGCTATATAAAGAGAGAGTATTTGGGGGTTTTCTTCATGTTAACTATGCAGGTTAGCCAGAATGGAAATATTTTTTTCCCTTTCAATCTTACTAAAATAAACAGTACAGTCCATCTATTTTTTAATTTGTTAAGGAAATTTTATTCTATAGTACTATTGACAGAGCTTGCACTTTTGTACCCTGAGAATCCTGATAAAAAACATTTAGTCTTTTTTTTTCTATGATTAACATCTGCCTTTATTATTATTGTATCTTTTGTGTTTTCACCTCAAACTACTGCCTTTACCACCTCCTTAAATTTTCAGTGGTTCTTTGTAGTTCTTAATAAGCAAATCAGAATTGCATTTGAGAATTTAAGCAGTGATAAACTATAATTCATGACTTAATGTGAAACTACTTAAAACAGACCATTGTGCTAAAAAGCTTTAATATTAAACACTGCTAAGTCATTTCAATTTATTTAAATAAGAACAAACTAGAGAATTTACATCACATTCTCACATTTTGTTACATTTAAACATCTCATTTTCTGATACATTTTTCATATTCAAAATTTACATTATTTTTATTTATTGATTGTAAAGAGGGAGGATGGAAGAGGGAGGGAGGGAGGGAGGGAGGGAGGGAGGGAAGGAGGGAGGGAGGGAGGGAGAGAGAGAGAGAGAGAGAGAGAGAGAGAGAGAGAGAGAGAGAGAGAGATCAACAGCGATCCATTGCCTCCCATACACATCTGATGGGATCAAACCTGCAACCTAGGTATGTGCTCTGCTGGGGAATCGAACCAGCAACTTTTTGGTGTGCAGGATGGCACTCCAACTGAGCCACACTGGCCAGTGTAAGTTACTTTCTAAACTTCATTTTGTTTTCCAGTTGCACTTCTGTGTTGATGTTTTCACCAATGCTGCTGCAAACAGCTTCTATAGCTATTTTAATGCTTTCTTCCGCTTGAATTTGTATCTGTCAGGTTTCCACTCTATTGAGTGACCCCACAAATGTCTCTGCTGCCTCCATGTTGCATTCTGCACTTGCTCGTCCTGGCCTTTCTCACCTCCTGGCAGCATTGGCTACGGCTCCTTACCTTTTCCTCCCTGGCACGGTGTTCTCCCGGTTTCTATGTGAGAACACGCTCCCTTAGTTCTATCCTACTTATGTTTTCAGTCTCTTTCCTCCTGTTTTTGACTTTTTTTATATAGAAATGCCACAGGATCCATCTTTGATCTTCTTTGTTTTATCTTTAATGTCTCCTTTGATGATTTCATCTAGTGCAATGACTTTAAGTATCATATTTAAGGCAAGGATTTGAAATTCACATTTCTAGCCCAAAACTGTCTCACAAGTTCCAAACACATTTTAAGTATTTACTCATTACTGCTACTTGAATATCTAAAAGACATTTTTAATTAAACAAAACTGCTGATTTTCTCTCCAAAATGTACTTCACCCATAGTTGTTTTTATTTGTTTGTCTGTTTTTGTTTATTTATTTATTTTCATGGAAACTCCATCTTTACTATATATATGTGTGTGTGTGTGTGTGTGTGTGTGTGTGTGTGTGTATAATCTTGACTTCTTCCCTCATATGTTATAGAGAGTCACTAGGAAATACCATTGGTTTCAAAATATATCCAGAAATGAACTTAATCCAAGCCACAGACATTTCTTTCTGGATTATTATGGCAGTGGCTTCATAATAGTTCTCCCTACCACTATCCTAAGCCCCAGTAGTCCATCCTCCACAAAAGAGAACTACAGTGATCCTTTTAAAACACAAGTGAGTTCATCACGCAAAATGCACAAGTGCTTTTATTTTATTCAGAATGAAAGCCAGTCCTTAAATTGGCTTGTGAGATTCTGCACAATCCTGTCATCTCTTGCCTTCCTGATTGTTTGTCTTATTGTTCTTTCTCTGCTCTAACCAAACTGGTATCTTTATAGATCCTTGGCTATGCTAGTTGTGCTGCCTGCTGACTTCTTTGCCTCTAGTCAGTATTCTGACTAGAAGAGTCTTTTCCCAGATATGTCCATACTTAGCTGAAGCACCTCCTTCAGATTTCTAAGTTTCATCTTTCCCTTTTGGTTACATACACCTTTCAATTTCTCTTTATTTTGCAGCACTGTTTAGTATTTTTTCCTAGATCAAACATACAATAGTCTTCTTTCTTTTATTATTTGATTTTTTAAATTGTTTTCTTTCCCTCTGCACTCTTTTTTATTGTACCAAGCCTTCTTAATTTTTTTTTAATTTCTTTATTGATTAAGGTATTACATATGTGTCCTTATCTACCCATTGCCCCCACCCCCCACTCATGCCCTCACCCCCCTGGTGTCTGTGTCCATTGGTTAGGCTTATATGCATGCATACAAGTCCTTTGGTTGATCTCTTCCCCTTATCTCTGCCCTCCCCTACCTTCCCTCTGAAGTCTGATGGTCTGACAGATGCTTCTCTGTCTCTGGATCTGTTTTTGTTCATCAGTTTATGTTGTTCATTATATTCCATAAATGAGTGAGATCATGTGATATTTATCTTTATCTGACTGAAGAGCATTATGCTAAGTGAAACAAGTGAATACATTTTGATATATTAAATCTTAGAGCTTATTCAAATTATAGCATACTTCTCTTTAAAATGTTATGGTCATTCTATTCCATACACTTTTTATCATTTTAAACAATCTATCAATAGAAATTGTTTACTAAACTATTGCAATACTTTTAAAATAATATTTATAATATAGTTCATACTTGCTTTTCTTAAAAAGTGTTCTGCATGTTGTGGTAATATCAAACGTAGGTAATCCTGTAACTACTTTGGGCTCAGTAACAAGTCAAATGAGAAAATATAAAATTATTTGTATCTTATATAAAGTAAGTCAAATAAACAGCAATGCACTTTAAAATAATTGTAATTTCATTGTCTACAGAAATAAAATAAATTTATTAAACTAGCATGTGCAAATGTACATTTTTTAATAAAGAGGAACTCTGTGGATAATATATCTTCTGATATATGGCAAACTCATTAGAATAGAGCAATAGTTATTATATGAAAAACCATATCAATGAAAGCTATTAAATGAGAAAATGGTTGTCAATGTATCATAGTAAAACAACTGTGATTTTTATTTAAATTAAAATCAATTAGTGATAAAATTTATATTTTCAATAAATACGAGTATGTTTATATACGTATAGTATATCTAAGCCTTAACTTATTTCATTACGCTGGGCAAAGAATCAATAGAAATGTGTTTCATTTGTCTTTTTGAGGAATGCTGCATAGTAGGAGAGGGCTAACTGGAAGAGGAGACACAGCGAATGTTCTTTATGCAATAATGTGCTAAATGTGTCCTTACTTGTGGAAAACAATTGTGGAAAACAATTGAAAAAGCAACCAAATAAAACTGAAAGGAAATGTAGCCCTGCAGTTGTACAATAACATGCAATTGTTAACTCAGCATAAAGCTAGCTTTTTATGTGAAATATTTTACAAGTTTGGCATGACTTAAGCATCAGATGATCTAATTTTAAAAAGCCACAGATATTTGAACCATAAGTGAGCAGGTGAATTTCATATCCTTCTCTCTAGAAATCTGATTTGTATGTATAAATATTATCTCGTGTATGTGTATTCTGACGTGTGATGATGGGTTGGTGTGGGACTCTGCATTCTGTTGATTAAATATATCTATGACATATCTTCTTAAAATTTTAACCCATTTACTTTTATAGACATACTCTAATGTTTTTTTTTACCTTAATCTGCCTCTTCATTTTGATTTTTTATGTATGCATATTTATTTCCAATGATATTCTATCTTTTATAGTGCAATGTATCTTTTATAGATAATGTATTACTTTACTGTTGTCATTATCTAATCTGACATAATTTTTCAATCATTACAGCAGCAATTAATATTTTAAATGCTATTTTATATATTCTAAATGCTATCATGTATTTTAAAATAATTTTTTATTTATTTTTAAAAATTATTTGCATGTTATTTTATCATTCTGCTTTGAAATGTGCCTGTTTTGTTTTTAGTCTGTATCACTAGCTTATTAAGACTCAAACTCAATTTCCCAATCAATGTTGAAATTTACCAATATCTATATCTTTCCCTGAACAAGATTGTTTTCAACCACCCTGGTCTTTCATATTAAGCTGGTCCTCCTTATAGAGGTCCAATATTGGTTTCACCTGGAATATTATATAATGATTTCTATGTTTGTTCTTTAATTGTTTGGGCATTTTTAAAATTCAGCAAGCAAGATATATATTTTAACTAGAAGCCTGGTGCACAAATTCGTGCATGGGTGGGTTCCGGCTGGCCCACCCCTACCGGGGCTGATCTCACCAGCCAGGGGGAGGCCCCTGGTCAAACTCCCAGTGAAGGGGACAATATTAGGCTTTTATTATATAGGATATGTTTTTATTGATTTCAGAGAGGAAAAGAGAGAGAGAGACAGAAGCATCAATGATGGCAGAGAATCATTGATAGGCTGCCTTCTACACATCCCACACAGAGGATTGAGCCCACAACCCTGGCATGTGCCCTGACAGGAATCAAACCATGATCTCCTGGTTCATATGTCAATGCTCAACCACTGAGCCATGCTGCCTGGGCAGGATATTTTTAATTAAGATTTTATTTATCTAATTTTTAAAATCTTATTGCTTCCACCTGGATTAATTACTTTTATTGATGGTGAATTTCCCCAAAGTTATTTCAAAGATTGTCTTTTTGTGGTAATATCCTTGATTCTGTGGGCCTGAGAATATCTGTAATTCACTCTGCTATTTACATGACAGCTCAGATCAGAGGTCAGTAAATTTTTCTGTAAATAATGAGATAGTAAATGTTAGGGGCCTTTCAGGCTCTATGGATTCTCTCTCAAGTCTCTACTCTGCCATTATTGTAGGAGAGTATCTATAGACAGAATATAAATGAATCACATAGCTGTATTCTAATAAAATATTATGTCCAAAACAGGCAGCAAGCTACAAGCCATAGTTTGTTGACACTGCCTTAGATTTATATAAAATTCTGGATTTACTATTCTTCTCATTGTTCTATATAGACATTACTACATTGTCTTTCGTCACTGGTGATGCATCTGAAAAATATATATTATTTTATCTATTATACTTCTATGAGTTTTATCCTCTTTTCTCAAGGAAGCTTTAATTTTCTTTTTAAAAATAATTTTAAAATTTATAATGTGTGTTTGGAGTTCTTTATGTAGCTTTTCCAATTTTTGTTTATTATTGGTCTGTCCTATCTGTCCTATTCAGAGCTATATGCACCCTTTTGATCCATCAATTTGTTTTTAATAATTCTCAATTTATTGTTTATTATTTGTATGAATATCAATTATTTTCCATTTATATCATTCCAGCCTTCTAGGTCCCTTAAATAATAGGTTCTTCTAATCTGTTTTTCTCATTTCCTCTCTCAGCCTATCTATCTTCTTTATACCTCTTGGGTGAGTTTTTGACCCTGAGTTCGAGGATACTCCCTTTTTTTTTTGCTGTTGTATTAATTTCTAACACTGATTCTTTAGTTCAACAACTAGGTTTTATATATCTAGTATCGTTTACCAGGTTGAAGATATTTAAATTTTGGCCTTTTTTCTATTAATTCTGTTTTCTCTATGACAGTGATGGCGAATCTTTTGAGCTCAGCATGTCAGCATTTTGAAAAACCCTAACTTAACTCTGGTGCCATGTCACATATAGACATTTTTTGGTATTTGCAACCCTAGTAAAACAAAGATTTATATTTTTGATATTTATTTTATATATTTAAATGCCATTTAACAAAGAAAAATCAACCAAAAAAAATGAGTTCGCGTGTCACCTCTGACATGCATGTCATAGGTTCGCCATCACTGTTCTATGATATGACTTTCCATTTGTAGATTTTTTTTCATAATACTTATTTTCCTATGTGTTACTATTATTTCTTGTGAATTTATCTTTGTTTCCCCCTTTGGGGATCTCTGCTGCTAAAGCTAATTCAATTTACCTTACCCTAATTTGTGCTTTTGCAAGTAAGATTTGAGGTGGCAAGTGCCCGGGACCTCAGAGTAGGCAATCTCTTCACATGCTGCCTTCAGAACTGGCAATTCCAACCTGTATGTTCCCCACCTTCTCCCCACCACCAGCCACCCTTGTGTCCTCCATTCATACCAAGTCTGTTCTCCTAGCCTTCTTCACATCCGGGGGCTTCTTTTGTGTGTGGGAAAGGAAGAAAATAAGCCAGGAGATTTTTATCTGCTTCAATGCTTTTGGAAAACAATCCTGACTCATACAGGAGGGGCTCCAAATAAATGTAGTACATACCAGCCCGGCTGGCTTGGCTCAGTTGTTGAGCATCAAACTATGAACCAGGAGGTCTCCATTCGATTCCCCATCAGGGCACATGCCTGGGTTGCAGGCTGTATCCCCAGGTGGAGCATGCAGGGAGCTGCTGATCAATGATTCTCTCTTATCATTGATGTTTCTCTCTCTCTCTCTCTCTCTCTCCCTCTCCTTTCCTTTCTGAAATCAATAAAAATACATTGTTTAAAACATATACAGTAATTTTTTTAAGTTTCAATATTGATTAGCATTGTGCTACAGGTTTATGATTTTAATTATATAAATCTGGTGACTAAGTGACAAAGAAGTTGGGACATATATATGAAAAAAGTAAAGGTAGTTGGTAGGGAAATTTTATTTCAAGCCTATGAATGTTTTTGTGGGAAGGCTCTGCTTTTATCTGGTACATCCTTGTGGCCACTTGAGGAATTGGTTTCCTCATAGTCTGTAAGATCAGAAAGTGTTTTGAATTGCAAAGTATCTGACCCTCCATTTTATTAAAGAAGTTCTATTTTTCTATGACATAGATTTTACAAATAACTTTGAAAGAAAGTAGGTTTTCCTCAGAGCAGGAGGTTCCATCTTTTCAAATTTAGCTATTACATGAAATTCACAAATGAGGATTTACTAGTGACAAGAGCCACAGACCTTATTTGGTAATTTGGTCTTCATGGTTTGGGGAGTGAACTAAGGGAAAGGATTTTTGTATTTGAATTAACCCATAGATAAAAGTTGCCTATCATCTGGAAGTCTGGGGTAGTTTCTGAATTATCTTGACTGTAAGCATCATTTTAACACTTTCACTACTATAAATTATTTAATTAAACTATTTTATGTAGATTAAGTTGAGTGAATTAAATTTATATTAACGGATGGCTAGACAATACAGTTTTTTTTTCCCTAGTTACCTCCAAACTCTCAAATTCTCAAACTATATTTAATCTTTCGTTAAAGTATATATACTTCAAGGCCTTCAAAGACTTTCAATTTTCTTTGAGGTTAGTTACTTCCCTCCTCCCCCTCAATTCAACTACCTGGAGAAAAACTATTTTAAAATGTTATAAAATTATTTAATGTTGAAACGTATATGAACTCATGAAAAACATGTTTATGAAAGTATGCTACAATAATTTGATTTAATTAAAATTTGAAAGTGTTCACACTGAAATTATTGTTTTTCTTTTATTCCATAACAAAATATAATAATCCTTGAATCTCTATAATCTTGAAAAGACTGATGAAATATATAGGGATGGACTAGCATTAATTTTGTCCCGAGAAGATGCATAATACTGTAAATGACTCAATTATATATGATTATCAGAGCATTGAAAATTATATTCACATTGGATTTTAAATGCCCTTTTGAGGATTTATAGCAAAATAGAATAACATTAAACTCCTACTGATATTTCAATATTCGATCATCATCTACTGGTTATCAAGAGTGAAATATCATTGCAATTTGTCTTCTATATAATTGCCTCATCAAATTTTGATATGGTGATATTTTTTTCTTAGACTTTTAGTAGAAAACTACTCATGTTGTCTTTTTTAAATACTCCATTGTTAACCAGAAAGCATTTCTGCATTTTTTTTATACTGGTGGCTAAGTAATTTATGCAGATAATTAAAGAAGTGCTTCAGTTTTCACTAAATCTTACACATACTGTCTTTTCAGTCTGGATTAACCTTAATGAAGTTGTTTGCATGCACTTTTCACTGATTTGGATTTTGCAAACAAACTGACATAAAACTCATTGACTTTTAGCATATTTCCTCATTTTATTTATATATTGAAATCCGTTCAGTGCTATAACAAGTTTTCTTATGGAATTCTTTATTATAATCAAAGGTTCCCTACTCCCCTGTTTAAATAATAGTAAATAAAAGTAGGTGTAAACGCTTGCCTAAAATATAAATTTATGTAGACCCTGTAATAAAATAAATGAAATAAAGATACGAGCATGGAAATTGTCTATTTCCTTTTAATGTACATGTAAAAAAAATAAAGGTAATAGAACAATTATTTTTTCAATAGGAAAAAAAATATTATAGTGACCTAAATTGAATTATTAATTTTTTTCTCTACTTAAGCCATAGTATAGAATGCAGCTCCCAGAGTACATGTGAGACATTTTATACAATAAAATTCTCTAGAAATTTCCTCAGGAGAAGGCTCTTAGAAATAGACTCTAAGTCCAGTTACAGGTGATCTATAACATCCTTCTAATTTGGAAAAAAGTTTTGTGTTCTGTTTTATGTAGTCTTCTGCTCCATTCTTGTTACACCCATGACCTTTACCCCCTGGTGTACTTTTGATTTTCCTGATTGTTAGATAAGATGCTAATCTAATAATGTAATGGTTCCTGGGTGCTCATTTATTTGCTTCTTGACTACTTCTCCATGAGCAGTAGACTTTATAAGGAAAGGGGTCATCAATATAATTTACTACTAACATATCAGATATTTTTTCTTAATAGATTTTTTGTTGAATAAATGGAGATAATAGCTTTATTTAATTTAATTAGTTATTACAACTACACGAGAAAGCATTTGTATCAGGTGACTTTCTTAAGAGCAGACACAGATCTTGTCTTCATGGAAGTTTTTATCAATTACCAGGAATTAGCACAGTTTTCTGAGTATCAATCATCTGAAGATTTCATGTTTAAATCATTTTTTTAAAAAGAATCCATCTGTTGCTCTGGCCATTGTGGCTCAGTTGGTTGTACATCATCTGTGCATTAAAATGTTGCTGGTTTGATTCCCTGTCAGGGCACGATCCCCTGTAGGGATAATTTGGGAGGCATCAAATCGATGTTTCGCTCTTACATTTATTCTCTCTCTCTCCCTTCCTTCCTCTCTGTCTAAAAATATTTTTAAAATATCCATCTGTTGAAATATCATAGATTTAGAGCACCCTCAGAAATTATGTTTGATTGTCTTTCCAATTCATCTAGAAGCGATTATACATATGACATAGTCAAGATTAATTGTTCTGGACTCATATTTAGTTCTACAAATGCATAAGTAATTTTGAAAAAGGAAAATTACTCTAATTAAGTTACTACTCTTAAGTATTCTGTAAAACTCTTAGAGATATAATTAAAGTACCAAAATTTGATATAATGCTAATTAAGTACAAATATCAAGGTGAACATGTCATTACAAAGACATTTACTAAGCATCTGAAAGACATGTCCCACACATGCTATTTTTAGTAAATATTTACGTACATCCTAACTATTTCATGGTTATCTAAATTTAAGTATTAAGTCAAAATATGACTACTAATTTTTTCATTCTTTTATCCATATTTTAATAAACTTTTCAGTATTATAAATAAAACCAATCTATTTAGAAAATATTTCATGTTGTATTGGTTAAAGTAAAGTTAAATCATTATGACACATTTATTACATCACTTAGGTTATTATTGAAATATTCATTTTACATTTATATAAGTACATAATATTAACTTTTGAAAGGCAGTGATTTAGAATGAGATCATAAAAAAGGATGTAATGAGATAATTACAAAGTTAATATCCAATAGTTTTTGAGGTTACACTTAATGACTGTGATTGTTTATAAAATGTTTTTCTTAGTAATGTCACACTACTATCTCATATAATGTTTGATGCATTCCAACTTGTTTTAATTGCTTCAGACACAAAGATAAGGTGACAGTTGTGATCTTGAGACCACATCCACACCCTATGGAGTGGTGAAGAAATGACCTGTGTTACAAATCTACATATTACTGAATTTTACTTTGCATTATAGCTTCCTTTTTGTTTAACTGTCCCATAATCCAGACTGAGTTTTCAATAATATAGAGAAGTGTGTGTGTGTGGGGGGGGGGGGGGGGGCACGGGGATGCGGTTGGAAGTATGGAGTTTCCCTACTCTGCAAACTCTCTTATACAGAAAAGTGACTTAGTGCTGCATGGGAAATATAGCCTTTTCTGATTTATTTAGGCTTGTTTTCCAAATATCAAGAATGCATTTCTGATCTTGATTTACATAAATCTCTTTGAACTGAGGACATCTGTTGATCAAGACCTGTCAATTTGTTAGTCACCGGGACCATGATATAATTCATTATTGCTCAGTTCCAGTCAAGGAATCACTCCATTGTATCACTTTAGTTTTATCGTATTTTTTTAAAGCCACAAGTCAGCTAAGTATTAACTGAATATCCTTTTATGCAAAAGAAAAGGTATAGAGAAATTCATATATCCACTATATAACAAAAAATATGTTACTACAGGGGAGCTCAGAGATGCAATATGTCTCCAGCAGTCAGGGTGCCTGGGAAATGTTGGACTCTTGTGTTTAACTTTCTGTGACTGTTTAACTCTCTGTAGCCCCAGGTTTGGCTGACTAACCAGAAACCCATAATGCCACGCAAAGATAAATGTCAGCCCTTAGGAAGGAGGTTAATAAATATATAGAGTGTGGATAACAGCCGGATGTTACCTGTTAACTTGGAAATGCATTGTTCCTTCTGGGGGCCTATGTGACTACCCACCATACGCTTTGACTATTAAGCCCTATAAAAAAGTCCTTGTTCTGGGAGGAGTGTGGATGATTCTTGGCGGCCACACTAGGGGCTCAGCTGCTTTGCCCCTGTATGTAATTTTCTTCTGATAAAGTTCTTGTGAATTTGAATAAGACTACATGTCAATTCTTTGGAAACGATCCTGAACTTAGATTTTTGGGGCTTTCTCCCAACAGTTACTAAAACGTTTGCTTTTACAATACTTGTGGTTAAAATCTCAGGATTTGAGTTCCATTTCTTACCCTGGCCCTTTGTAGCCTGAAACACCTAAACATCTTAATGATACTTTGTGGTTTTGTTTTTTGGGGTATTTTTTGTTGTTGTTAATCCTACCCTGAGGATACTTTTCCACTGATTTTTAGAGAGAGTGGAAGGGAGAGGGAGAGAGAGAGAGAGAGAGAAACATCACATCGATGTGAGAGATACACTTCGATTGGTTGCCTCCCACATGCTCACTGACCAGGGTGGGCAAACCAGCCTACAAGTGAGGTACATTCACTCGCCTGGAATTGAACTCAGGACCCTTCAATCCCTGGGCTGACGCTCTATCCACTGAGCCAAACCTGCTAGGACCACCTTAATGATACTTTGACAAGTTTTCATAGTGTCCCCTATTGAAGAGCTCTTAATAAAATATATCTGTACCACACAAAAAAATTTCATTTATTTTATTTGTCCACCCAAATATGAAAAAAATATATATTTTGAGGTTGAGATAGTGAGATTTTATTGGAATTCCAATTGCTGTTATATCACCTTGCGTTTTTCTCATACTGATATAGAGGTTGTGAATAGGAAGCATGGGGAGAGTGACAGCCACTCACTTAAGTGAGGTATTATGTTGTTATTCATCTAGAACTATCACTTGCTGTTTCTTGAAGGTTGGACATTATTCTTTATAAGACTGATTTAAAGAAGGGTATTCACCAGCATGAAGGAAGGCGCACCCATTTCCGGCCTGCTTTAATTCTCCCCTTCCTGGTCCGTAAACAAACATGCTAAGCCACTATAAATTAAAAAATAAAGGGAAACTATGACCAAATTTTATAGATGAAAGTAATTCATGCCACTCTTTTTAATCTCCTCTCTGTAGAACTAGGTAACAGCTTGACATAAGAACAAAGGAATGGGAAAGTTGCTAGTGAAAGCATATAACATTTGATCTTTGTCAGAGGAATAACTATTTTTAGTGGTAGTTTAAATATAAAACATCCATGTCTCAGTGGTTGAATGTCCACCTAGGAACCAGGAGGTCACGGTTCAATTCCAGTCAGGGCACATGCCAGGGTTGCGTGCTTGATCCCCAGTAAGGGGTGTGCAGGAGGCAGCCTATCAAAGATTCTCTCTCATCTTTGATATTTTTACCTCTCCTTCCTTCTCCCTTCCTCTCTGGAATCAATACAAATATATTTGTTAAAAAGATGTTTAAAACATGTGTGTGGAAAAAGTGAAGTGATTTTGATCAAGGCTTGACACCTATTTGCTACAGCACTATATGTTTCTGAGTCTGAAAAAAAGAAATCAAATCATAGTTTACTTAATTATTTTATACTAGACGCCCAGTGCACAAAATTCATGCACTGGTAGGGTCCCTAGCAGCTGCTGGCTGCTATCCAGGTACTCAATCCCTTCCCCTGGCCACCTCCTGACACCACTGGTCAGGGCCTACCTCCATTCCCCTAGCCACCTGCTGCTGCTGGCCTCTCCCTCCCCCTGGCCACCTGTTGCCGCCGCTGGCCAGGGCCTCCCTCCCTTCCCCCAGCTGGCCCTCCCCCTGGTTGAATTCCCAGAAGAATCCCAGTCAATGGGACAATTTGCATACTAAGCTTTTATTATATAGGATGTTTTGTTCCTTTTTATTTTATTTCAATAATATGATTTAACATGAGTTCTACCCCATATCATTTTTTAAAGTGTGCAGTACATTATTATTAATATAGGTATAAGAGATGGTAATGTAAATGTTAAGTAGTGATATGTTATAATATGATATTATAATATAATATTATACTATGAATCATGTGTGTGCTATTGGAAAGAGTGAGAGAGAACTGGAAATAACACTTAAAATGAATAAAATGAATATCTAAAAGTAGTTCCATGTTTATATATTTCAGTCAGTTATTACTTATAATCCTCTGTTTGTCAGCTTTTAGAAAATGAAATTATATTAGATGTCTAAGAAATAACATTATAATACCTTTGCTTACAAAAATAGTTTTTTGGAAATGAAAGGAAATACCTGTCATTATATAATTTTACCTTAGATGAGTTGGCATTAATGTGTGATTTTTGGAATATATAATATTACAAGCATTACATTCTTTGATCATCTTTAAACTACCACATAAACAAATTTTTGATATAAAATATTCATTATTTAAATAAAACTAAAACAGTTAACCATGTATCATACTCTTCAAGTATCAGCAAAATGCAATGGTTCCTGATAGAGCTTTCCGCATAGTATTAACTGGGTTGATCAGTGGGTATTAAAAGTATTTAATTAAATTTACACTGTCCAAAAAACAAAACTCTGCACTTTAAGACTCAATCTACATACAATGATTTTTATTTGAATCATATATTTCTACTTACTAGGTGTATCAATTAATAATGTGGATTTTGTAGTCAAAGAAAACATGATAATTTCAAAAGTGCTTTATTCAAAGTAATATCCATCACTAGCTACACATTTTCCCATCTTTCAGATAATTTGTGGATACCGTCCCAATAGAACTTTTCTTGTTTTGAGGCAGACCATTCAGAGACCAGATTTTCCACTTCTTTGTACATTTTGAAGTGCTGCTCAGAAAGTGCGTGTGCCATCGATCAGAACAAGAGGTAATCTGAAGGAGCAAGGTCTGGTGAATAAGCGGGTGGGTTAATACTTCCCAGGAAAGATCTTTTAACGTTTCTTTTTTTAAAAAAAAATTCTTTATTGATTAAGTTATTACATATGTGCCCTTATCCCCACATTACCTTTAACTGGTTTTGAAGTGTGTGATGGTGCGTCATCACGAAGCAAAATTACTTTGCTGTGTCTTCTGGAACATTCTGGTCATTTCACAATCAAAGTATGGTTCAAATTGATTATATGTTGTTGGTAATGATCACTATTAACGGTTTCACCTGGTTTTAGAAGCTTATAATACACCACACCTTCCTGATCCCACCAAACACAGAGCATTGTCTTCTTTCCAAAGCGATCTGGCCTTGCAGTCCATGTTGATGTTTGACCTGGATCAACCCATGATTTTGTGCATTTGGGATTCTCAAAATAAATCCACTTTTCATTGCCAGTCACAATTCGATGCAAAAAAGACTTTTCTTCCTGCCACTGAAGCAACCTTTTACTGATGACTTTTCAGTTTTCCATTTGTCTTTCGTTTAGTTGATGTGCCACCCATTTTCCTTCCTTTAAAATCTTTCCCATTGCTTGTAAACGATTGGGAATTGTTTGCTGAGCAATGTTTTATCATTCTGCAAGTTGTTTTGAGTTTGACACGCATCTTCATCCAATAATGCTTGTAATTGTTGGCCTTCAAACTTTTTCGGTTGACCTGGATATTCTTTGACTTTCACATCAGAATCATTGCATTTAAACCAGCATTCACAAGTATCTCTCGAGATGGAGCATGTTCACCATAAGCTTCCCGAAGTATTCAGCACCACTTTTCTTCAAAATAAAGTAATGAATTATAACTTCCCGCAAATGCTCTTTATTTTGGCACGAAATTTGACATTTTTAAGCTTAAAAATATCTATAATGTTAACATCTTCAGCAAGTTTGACATATGAAGTTTTGAAGCTTGTCAATACAACAAAATAGCATTCATATCAAATTGCATATATATCAAGATATGTGTAACTCCTTCTATTGAAAAAAAAATCCGCATTATTAACTGGTACACCTAGTAATTTATGTCTTGAAATTTTTAATTGAACTCTAGGCAATAAAATGAAATTGCTTCTTTGTTGCTTTTTCCTTCTGCAATTGAAACCAACTGATTTATAAAAAAGTAAAGGTAGCCGAAACTGGTTTGGCTCAGTGGATAGAGCGTCGGCCTGCTGACTGAAGGGTCCCAGGTTCGATTCCGGTCAAGGGCATGTTACCTGGGTTGCGGGCACTTCCCCAGTAGGAGATGTGCAGGAGGCAGCTGATCGATGTTTCTCTCTCATCGATGTTTCTAACTCTCTATCTCTCTCCCTTCCTCTCTGTAAAAAAATCAAAAAAATATATTTAAAAAAAAAAGAAAAAAAAAAGTAAAGTTAAATATATCTTATTTTCTCTCATTGCCCATTTCCCTAGTAGATAGATGACATACAAGTAGGCTAATTTTCATCTACTAACATCTTGTGATCTACAGTATAAGTTAAAAATGTTATTTTAATTAGATTGTTGGACTCTGCTAGAACCTTTTATACATTTATTTTCCCACAGTGAATCTCATAAAATCTGAGTTCTGTTGGCTTTCTGTGTCTAGTAGGCTCGTCTAAATAACTCAGTGATTCAAGGTCACAGATCTAACCCTCACTACACAAAGCCAGGGCACCTGTTCAGGAAACTAGACTACCATGCAGGGCATTTCCAGAAGCCGTTCATCTCATTAGCCAAGCAGAGTAGAGTCTCATGTTCTCATTCTTTCTTCCATTTACCTCTTTCGATTCTAACTTTAATTAAACTTTAACATTCCACAGACCTGTCTCTTCCCTTAAGTAATGCACTGTAATTCCCAACCCCCCAACTTGCCATCCTAAGTTTATGGTCTAGAGTAGCCCCATCTATCCCACTTGAGAAAGGAGTATTGATGTATTCTTCTAGAATTCCTTTGAACACTCCCACACTCAAAATGCTTGGATATGCATGGCCGGCATGGCTCAGTGGTTGAGCATCAACCTATGAACCAAGAGGTCACAGTTCAGTTTCCAGTCAGGGCACATACCGGGGTGAGGTCTCAATCCCAGTGTGGGGCATGCAGAAGGCAACTGATTGATGATTCACTTTCATCATCGATGTTTCTATCCCGCTCTCCCTCTCCCTTCCTCTCTGAAATCAATTAAAATATGTTTTAAAAAATAAAATAAATAATTCAGCAACACTGCTGAGCCTATTTTTTATAAAAGTAAGAAAAGAAAAAACCCTATTTAAATGTAAATACAAGGCACATTATTGGTGGTCATTTTCCATTAGCTTTCCTTATTTTTGAGAAGCAGAGATAACTTAATATAGAGTTTGATCAAAATATATCCAAGAGAAAGCATATTATTTTAATTATAAATGAATTAATCAATTGCAGAATAATCTTGATATATGTTTTATTACCTCTTTATTTTTCTCTTTTAGCAAGATTACAATAAAGAAAGCAGAAAATATCTGGGAATGTCTGGATTTTCAATAAAAACAATTTCAACAACTCTCTATTCTCTTTGTAAGATACATTGGAATATTTCATATGCCTTTGGAGAAATGGCTGATGTTGAAATATGATAGCTCCTTTCTACTTTATTTTTATAAATCATGATCAATTTACCTTTAGCACACTGAAATTAACCCAGCAAGTACATACTTCTTTAAATGTGAGCCACCTTCAGTAATACTACAAACATTTCTTGATAAATTGAAAGAAACTATGTTTGTTCAAGGAATATTTCACCATAACTTTCAAGGCTATGATGTTCTATTAATATCTCCTTAAGCCTCTGGAATTTAATATGCAGCAAGCACTTAATGATAGTTAACCATATGGATCAAAAAGTATTTAGTATCTAAAATTTAAAACTATAAGTTTCCACTGAATTTAAGCAGTGATTTCTGTTCAACATGTGTTCTGAAGTAGATAGGAAAGTCCATTATTATAGCAGTTGTAAACTTATAGATCTGTAATTTTATCAGAGCAGAATATGTTCTTACATTTTAAGCAACATACATCATTCTATCCCAAAGTAAAAGACTTCTAGTCAAAATGTATGTCTTAGTATTCACCAGAGTGAGGATAGGCCATTTGTTTTTGCTAAGATGCCCCCTTTATCTGAAACTTATTTATATTTTATTTTACTAAGTTAAAATGCAGTTGATTTTTCAGTGTGCGTGCTTTTTCTAAATAGAGTTAGTGTGTGAAAAAGAGCTTAGTAAGAACTCTATATGTTTGTATCTTCTCCAATTTCTGTGCTGATGTTTCATTTTAAACAGATAGTCTAATAAATACTATAATATGTTATATTATGGTCTGATTGTTTAGAGATTGTGATGGTGTTTGGAAGTAAGGCTTTGGCAGGTAATTAGGTGATGAATGTGGAGCCCTCAAGAACAGGATAAGGCAATGTAGAGACCAGAGCTCACTCTCTTTTCACCCTGTGAGAATACAATGAGACGCCGGTGACGGCAACCTGAAAGAGGGTCCTCACAAGAAACCCACTATGCTGTACCCTGATCTAAGAATTCCAGCTTCCAGCACTGTGAGAAAGGTTTATCATTTAAGCCACCCAGGTTATGACATTTTACTATACAGCAGCCTGAGCTAAGACTTAAATAAAATACACAAAAAATAAAATAGTATAGAGCACATGAGCTGTTGTCATGTACCATAAATAATACATATAGGTAGCTGGCATCTATACATACAGCTGTGATTTAATTTTGTGAAGTCTAATTTAACTATCTTGAAAATTCTCATATCTTAACTTCTTATATCGTTTCCATAATTACTGGGCTTAAATTGAAGCAGTGATTTCTGTTCAACATATGCTCAGAATTGACTGTTATTTGGCTGGTCCGGATTTTTGTCAGGTTTCTTTTTTCCTCAGAGTCCCCTGAACTCTATCACTAAGCATAATCAAGGAAACATATTTTTAATGGCTCACTCTGACGGTAGAGATAAATATATCCTGTTAAACCATCTGGTCATGTCTGCTTGATACTACCACTCACCTCCCACAAATAAAAGTTTCTGCTAGCCATGCTTAACCATCTCTATGTTGTTGGGGTTTTTTTGTGTTTTTTTAAAGAAAGGGGAGGGTATTTTTGTGTGTGTCTTTGATTTGTCTTTGTTTGGCACTGCCATTTTGCCTTCACATTGTATCTTAACATGCTGGGTAGAGAGAATTTGTCACATCTGGTTAAGAATTAGAGACAAAAGATTCAAAATATTTAATGAACCAAGCATATAATATTTTGATAAAAATAAATATATTGAAATGCAATGGGTCATTTAGCAGAATAAATAAGAGCATTTTGCTTGTACTCAACAAAGAGTGAATTCTGACTATGGCTTTATGTATAATTCTGTGCTCTGACATTGTTAAGAATTTAACATCAGGTAATAGATACAGATGTACTTAAAAGGCTGGAGAGCAGAATGCAATATGCTAGGCAAAAGTATGTGAAGTACCACCCTTTGAGTCACAAAGAACATTAAGAAACATGACATCATGATAGTGAACAAAAGTTCTGCATTTACTAAGGAAAGATAAGAGGAAATAGCAGTGATCTGAGGCTAGAAAAATAAAAATGCTAGTTACATATCCAAATGAATGTAGTGAAAGCATGATAAATATCTTGGTTAGGAGTACTGTAAGAATCTTTTTTATATATATCTCAGTGTTGACACTGCTTTTGGGTTAAGAATAATATAGTTCGATAGCTTTTGCAATGCAATCATTCTAAAACTTTTGAAGTGTGATATTGTTTTTTGAGTGGAATTCTTTTCATACTTCCTTTCATCTTTAAGATGGAAATGGGGAAGTTTCTATTAATAAGGAAGCATGTAATTATTTTAAGGAGGTTATAAGGTTCTATTTTACATTTAAGAGAGTAGTTATATCTGAATAAAATACACTAACACTATTTTTATTTTTCAGACAAAGCTAATATTCATTTACTTTGATTTATTGTACTTCTGTTGCTTATTCACATTTCATTGTTTTCATCTTGAACAGTAATAGTGTCATCATCATGAATGACTTTTTCACATCAAAAAGTGTTTACCTGCTGTTTTCCATCTGCTTTTCTTGCTCTTTCACCTTGCTAAGACAACTATGATACATAATAAGCCAAGCAAAAATTTCTAGTATAAGGTATACCTCTCATTGTTACATAAAAGACTCTCAAAGAAATCAAGTTAATTTGCAAAATGAGAACAAAGCTTCTGTTTTTCATATTCATAGAGAATCTGTTGCTAACATTTTCTTTTATTATTTGCTTGGCACCATAACACATAAAAAAATAAAAAATCAAGTGTAAATCATGGTGAATTTTTACAAATTATATGATCTATTCAAATAAAAACTGGAAATGATCATATATTTAACATAAGGCTGCAAGCCTGAAAGGCATAGTAAAGTATCTGTCTTCTAAAATTTCAGACACACTGAGTTTACTTATGCTTTTTTATTGAAAATTCTATGTGCGATATAGAGTACTTCATTTTAAGTTTCCCAGAAGCTTAATCAAAGGTATGTCTGTCTCCACAAGTGCTGTTTTTTAATATATAATGCAAAAGAAAATTTGTAAATGATACTTCATTTGATTTGGATGGACCATTTATCCTTGTAGATTTTATTGCTCTGGGAATGAAGGTGAAGAATTGCACAGAATATATGCATACTTTCAAAGTATTTTATTAATGCAACCATGAAATACTCTATCATTTTTGCTTTTAAATATAGAAAGAAGTGAGTAGTGATAATGCAATATAATTAGCATAGGCTGTTCATCAAATGATTCTCCCCCTCTAGATTATCCTGTCAAGCACTTATATAGATGCACAATATATTCTAAATTACTATGTTTTGAAAAGATATTTCCCTTTTAATAAATGTGCAATTTTTGATCAAGTAAAAGTTTGACCTGTATACCATTTACTCAACCTTGTCCCAAATTTGTCCAGGCAAACTTCTGGTAGAGTCTTAATTGGTTTCATTGCCTCTACTTTTCTCCCAGCGAAGCATTCAAATGACAACTCCCCCGCCCAAAACACTCTGTTGGTAAAGCAAAATGGAGTTTATTCTTTACCACAGTGGTGCAGATTATTTCTTGACAGGATTTTAGTAGCATCTCAGGATAATCATAGATGGAATTTGTTAGAGGTTGATTGGGGAGTCTGATTTAAGGCAAGTCTTTCAATTTGAGCACTTAATTAGGTCTGCAGAGTATGCATGATATAATAATTAAAGTTTGATGTACACAGAGGGTAAAGAGTCAAGGCCAGGGCTTAGAGGCAAGTTTTATAGCATTATTAAGCTTAATAGAACTATTTATTTTTAGTGATCAAATACTTCCTGAAAGTTTTTGAAACAAATAATAACAGTTATATACAATTTCATATTCCTGAGGAGGTGTTTTTAGAATTATATAGTCATGTTAATGTGAATAATATAATATTAGATTTTATTGATTAAGACCTTAAATTGTGTGGATATAGAAGGATTTTATTTTCAGCATCACTTTTTCTTGTTATTCTTTGGCTTAAGCTAACTGTTAAAACATCAACATCTGGAGAAGTGGTCAATCCATTTTTTTATTTCTTATGAAGTGCTGTGATCACATAATAAGTATTTGAGGCTGTTTAGTTCAATCTGTATAAAAATTAGATTTCCCTATTCTTTTTCTTGAAGGGTTGTCAGAGCCAGCCTGACAGGTTGAGCAAGGCTGAGGGAGGGAGGTGGGAATTGAGAAAAAAAAAGAAAGAAAGACAGGAAAACGGGATCGGGAGGACTGCAGCCCATCCGAGGAACTACAGCCAATTTATTAAGTACGTATAAGTCTTATATACACAAGACACTGAATAGGAGGTCTGTCAAAAGGAATGTATTCTTTGTCCCTCTTAATCTCTAAGGGAGGAACACAGCAGAAGGACAAGTTCTCGGTACAGCATATCTCAGTAAATAGTTACAGACTTCTTGGTAAGCCATGAAAGGCTATTCTCATTCTACAAAGGTTGCTCTTATTCTACTGATAACTGCCATCCAAACAAGTCTGGGAAAACTGTATGGGTAAGGGTCCCAGCCTTGCTAGCCCCTTCAGGTGCAAGGACCTTGCCAGCTTACATCTGGCCCCCAACAAAGGGTCACTTGTTGGATCATTGGAGAGGAGGACATGACCCCCACAGGAGCACTTAAGATTTTGAAAACCCTACACTTGAACACTACAACACAGAAAATACTAAGACAAGGATTGAATCAGTTCTCAAATCAAGGCTCAAGAGTGTATAAATTAAGCCAAGAGAACAGACCTCAGTTCCAACCTAAAGAACCCTCAGAAACATGACATTATTATCTAAAATGTATACATTTATTATATCTGTGTGCTTCTTAGATCTTCTTAGACTATTGTGCTTACATACACATAGACTAAAGACCTTCATGAGAAGCCAACATTATATCTATATAGGCTACTATAAACTAACGAATGCTCCATTTAATGAACCCTTTGGGCAGGGAGTTCCGTAGCCTTGGTAGCTTTACCTATTTCTCTTACTGTTATCTAAACTCTGGCATTTCGTATCCTTCCTACTGTGTGGTCTTATAATGCATAATTTGAAAAGTCTTAAGGAAAGAACAAAAGCAATGTAGAATTTTCCTTGAGTTAATAGCATTTAGCTTCCTAGATATCTGGCTTATTATGTTGTTTCCATATAAAAAATAACTTATTGGTTGAGCCAAATTTCTAGGAAATCAACTGATTACTAAAAGAAACTGGTATCAAAGGTAGCTGGGTGGCTCTGACAGGAAACTGCATAGACCCAAGTGAGTTTCATCATTTACTTGGGCCAAATCATGAAGAACTTGCAACTAGTTATTGACTCATGCCAGGAAGTGAATAAGAAGACAGAAAGAAAATTTAAGAATGTGGAACTTGTAGGTAACAGATGTCTATTTAGTGTCTAACACCTTAAACTAACAAAACAGGAATGAACTAGGGCAGTGGTCGGCAAACTGCGGCCCCTTGAGTGTGGCTCTTCCACAAAATACCATGTGCGGGCGCGCACGTACAGTGCGATTGAAACTTCGTGGCCACACTCAAGGGGCCAAAGAGCCGCATGTGGCTCGCAAGCCACAGTTTGCTGAGCACTAATCTAGGGAAAAATGCACATGCATGCGTGTTAAAGTGTGACAGTATGTGGCTGTCTAGATCTTGTTCTCTGTGTTTTGAGTGGAACCTGTCTACCTTCTAAAGACTATTTGCTCTGGAAGATTTCTAAGAATCTTCAACTTAAGGTTTATAATCTTGATGATCTTCAAGTGTTTTGAGAATTACTTGTTACTATATGATAAAATTGACAGGAGGATGAGATCCTTAGAGTTCACTGATATAATAGTTGTTAACAGTATCTGATAAGATGAAAACAGGTTCAGATAATTTCTTTCTCTGATATTGTTTCAGAGCCCATTTCTTCAGATTTTGTTCATGCAGAAGATGTTTAGGAAGAGGTTGAAAAATGACTGCCCACACCTACTGGCAATACTGAATGTATTGTATGATTCCCATATAATATCTGTTCATGTCTGCTTGCCAGAGTGTGAAAATTAGAATTGGAAGTGCTATTCTCAGAAGCATAGGGTAGCCTCTTAGAAATTTTAAAGGAAGCTATAATCCCAGATGTTGATCTCACGGTCATTAAAAGCAACAGAAATACTTTAGTTAATGAAAGTTCAAAAGACTCTGAAATCTTTGTCAATTGTAGTTTCAGAATCAATTATACTTACTACTTCTCCAAAGATTAGAAGTGAAAGGAACAATAAAATTTCTTATTAATATCCAAGGCTATACAAATATATTTACAATAGTGTTAGTAAAATGGGTATCTCTGTCCACAGAGCTATTTTAGAATTTCCAGATTGTGAACACAAACCAAATAATTCTATGTTACTGTTAGAACCACAGAAACATTCATCCCAGCTCAAGAATAAGCACACAATGGAAGGGCGATATTTAAAACCTATTTCAGGTTAGCTGCATGAAATCTAGTAGCTATTCAAAGGAACCCCAATTCTTGGAGTTCTTGTCAAGGTCTTGCCTTGACAATTTTACCAGAATTATAACAGTGACAAATAAAACATGTGCTTTCAAAAATTTTAGTCAAGTTTCCACACAAATACACTCATATAAATACGAATTTCAGAATCCCTGGAAAATACAAATTTTTTATTAAAATAATAAAATCATCTATATTTTTATTAACTATGTTTAATGCAGAAGTTAATCTTTTAAAATAACCATTTAAGATTGTAAAATTTCCAAGTATGTTAATGCTAAATCCCAAATTAAATACATTTTTCTTGTAATATGTTTTCAAATACTATCCTATATAATAAAGCGGTAATATGCAAATTTTAAAGTTTATAAAATTAACCCTCACATCCTCACAAGATGGCTGCCTACCATTTTGTGAGGCTGGCCGGGGCGTTAGTGTGGACCAAACAACTGAACAGCAGGCTGCGTGGTGCAACCAGGCCGGCGGGGAGGTTAGTGTTAAAATATAGCATTTCAGTTTTTCCTATTCACCACTATAGCCCCAAAATGTGCTGCAAATTTTAATAGCTTTCAGCACTTTTTTGTACCCATAAACTATTATCTATAGACTAGATGAGAATAGTTGTCTTCAACTTAACCTTAATTTTTAAGTGCTCATTAAGTTTATGATCTTATCTTGTAGTGAATTTGAAGTATGTTTAGGAGGTCATATCTGGAATTATGTTAATGTAGATGGAGTTAGTGATTGCTTGCCAAGTGCTTTTCAAGGATGAGTAACTTGAGCATTTATTTTCAATCGCCCATATTTTAATTTGATCGTACATCTTCAGTACGCCAAGTTTGACATCTGCTGCATTTCTCATTCATTGAAGAATTGTCCAATACTTTATTCACTTGAGAAAATGAATGAATCAGGTAAATCCAGGTTAGTGACCCCTGTCTTAAACTCATATGTAAGAGGAGAGAAGCTAGAAGATATATACAGTTAAGTGAATTGACATGTGAAGAAGAAGTTTGTCTTATTGCATAGAGTGTCAGCCTGATGACTAAAGGGTCAAGGGTTCAATTCCAGTCAAGGGCATGTACCTCAGTTGCAGGCTCTTCCTCGGTCTAGCCCTGGAGGGGGTGTATGCAGGAGGCAACCAATCCATGTGTTTCTCTCACATTGGTGTTGCTCTCTGTCTTTCCTTCTCTCTTCCACTCTCTCTGAAAATCAATGGAAAATATTCTTGGGTGAGAATTCAAAAAAAAAAAAGGATAACTAAGGACTCATTTTAATTTGCATAACAATTTTACCTGTATGCTAAACAATTGATAGAAATTTAAAATAAAAAATGAATTACATAGACAGGATGAGTTATTTCAAAATCTCCATCTAACTTTATATGCATACATAATTTAAAGATGTACTAAGCTATTTAAATATGATACAAATAAATATTTCTATTATTTTTTCTTCACTTATCATAATTGATTTTCTGTACAACAGAGGTGAGTTTAAGAGATTATAGCCAGTCAGAGAAAGACAAATACCATATGATCCCACTTATATGTAGAACCTAATGAACAAAATTAACTGATGAACAAAATAGAGCCAGAGGCATGGATAAATGGAACGACTGACAGATATCAGAGGGAGGGTGGGGCAGAGGCTTGGTGGAGGTGGGTAAAGAGGAAGAAATGAGGACATCTGTAATAGTGTCAGCAATAAAAAAGAGATTATAGTGTCTATGATAAATGGTTATTACTTACTAAGTTGATAAATATTATATGTGCTTCAAGAATAATGTCTAAATAAATTCTCTAGAGCATGCATGGCTTTTTAAAATTCTTCCCTCTACATATCTAAGCAAGGGTACTAAATTTATAATCAGAATGAGATAGCTACTTGTTTTTATCAGCTATACCTTTATATCATACCAGAGAATATAATGACAGAGAAATGACTTGAATAACTAATTTCAAACCTTCCAAATGATATGTCTTAACATCTGGCAAATTTACAAGAGAAAAACATTAGAGATTTTGTGACAAATAGCCTCTATTCATTCACTGTAACTAATGTTTATAAGCTACAATACTGAAACATGTTTTGGTTTTCTATTCCCTTGCCTACACCATGGATAATATTGCCAGAACAAAAAGTTTGTGTGTCAGTTGCTATGTAAGTATATGTAGATAAATACATACATACACAACATGTTAATAGTTTATACAGTTGTTTAAAAGGTTTACTGCATACTGTTTAAGCAACCAGAGTGTTGACATTGACTTGAACAACACATTTTGGATATTAAAACGTGAACAAAAAGTAGTGAATACATAATGCTCAAAGGGATAGATTGTTCAATTTGTCTTTTCATAACTAAAATTTAAATATTTATTATATATTTGAAATCATATATATATGATTTCATAAATATATATATATCATAAATATATATATATATTAGAGGCCCGGTGCACTCAGAGGGGGGTGGTCCCTCAGCCTGGCCTGTGCCCTCTCGCAGTCTGGGACCCCTCGGGGGATGACCACCTGCTGGCTTAGGCCCACTCCCCGGGGGATCAAGCCTAAGCTGACAGACAGACATCCCTCTGGCAGCCCGGGAGCCCTCGGGGGATGTCCACTTGCCAGCGGGGAGCAGGCCTAAGCTGCAGTCGAACATCCTTAGTGCTGCTGAGGAGGCGGGAGAGGCTCCCACCACCACCGCTGTACTGGCAGCCATCAGCCTGGCTTGTGGCTGAGCAGAGCTCCCCCTGTGGGAGTGCACTGACCACCAGGGGTCAGCTCCTGTATTGAGTATCTGCCTCCTGGTGGTCAGTGTGTGTCATAGTGACTAGTCATTCCCAGTCGTTCTGCTGTTAGGGTCAATTTGCATATTACCCTTTTATTATACAGGAGTGCCTGGCCAGCCTGGATGAGTGACTGATGGCTGTTTGCAGGCTGGCCAAGCCCCTCAGCAGGGACCCTCAACCCATGAGGGTGTGGCCAGCCTGGGTGAAGGGCTGATGGCTGTTTGCAGGCTGGCCACAAACCCCAGCCATCCAAGCTCCCAGTGGAGGCTGGCTGGAAGCAGGTGTCTGGGATTTATTTGTCTTCTATAATTGAAACTTTGTTGCCATGAGCGGAGGCCATGGCTGGCTCTTGACAGGCGGGAAGCTGGGCTTCCTCCATTGCCCGGGCAACCAAGCCTCCTGCTTGCTCCAGCTCCATGGCTGCCGACTGCCCTCTTGTTTGGTTTAATTTGCATATAGTTGCTCTGATTGGCTGGTGGGCATGGCTTAGGGTGTAGCAAAGGTACAGTCAATTAGCATCTTTGTCTTTTATTAGTATATATATATACATATATATATATATACATATATATATATATGTATATATATATATGTTTGCACTAATTTATAAAACTATTCACTTCTTTTTAAAAAAGAAGTATTTTTATTAATTTGAGAGAGGAAGGAAGAGGGAGAGAGAGAGAGAAACATCAATGATGAGAAAGAATCATTGATTGGCTGCCTCCTGCACGCTCTCCACTGGGATCGAGCTGGAAATCTGGACATGTGCCCTTGACTGGAATCAAACCTGGTACCCTTTAGTCCACAGGTTGATACTCTATCCACTGAGCCAAACTGGCTAGGGCAATACTATTCATTTCTATTTCAATTCTAGAAAAAGGGAAAGCAAAAATACCTTACGGACTGCTGTAAATCTTGGGTCTGGGTGTGGAAATGGCGAGGTGTTGGGTAACCTTGGGTCCAATGTACGTTATTCCTAGGTCCTTGGTGAACAGCATTATTAGTGGTGTGGGCTGGTTCCATCATATATGGTGAGTATTCAAAACCACTTGATCTGAATACATGGAAATTCCGATCCCTTAAAGAGAATGTTTTTTTTACATACAATATTACTACCTTCCCAATTTAGTAGCCAATATAGTGTCTATTAGAGGCCCAGTGCACAAATTCATGCATGGGTGGGGTCCCTTGGGGTGGCCTATGGAGATTGGGCCCAAGCTCACGCCCTCAGCCTTGCAGCCCCAGCTTGTGCTACCAGCCTCATAGCCCTGCCTGGCACTGCCCCCTCACATACTCCACCATCCTGCCTGCAGGGTGATTGATCGGGGTCGGGCCCCCTGCCCGGCTCCCTCAGCACCTGAGAGCCCCGCCCTCCCTGCCACTGCCGCTGGTCAATGTCTGCAGGGTGGTCAGAGGGGCGATTGGGCCCCTGCTCGCACCACCCTGGCCTGTTGCTGCCCGCTCACCTGCGCCACCATCCGTCCGCAGTCCTGCTCTCATTGGAGCCCATCAAGGATGGCAGTGCCTCCACTGCTGCTCACTGCCAGCATTGTGTCGCCGACACCTGCCATGTTCCACACCACCCCCTGGTGGTCAGCGCATGTCATAGCGAGTGGCCGAACTCCCAGCTGAACAACTGCCTGAAGGGACAATTTGCATATTAGGCTTTTATTATATAGGATCCATAACATCCAAAACAACTGAACGGAAGACCAAACACCGGAAGTCAGTACGCGGTGACCAAGCACTGACTGCCAAGGGGGCTGCGGATCAGGCCCAGAGAGAGGCTAGGAGAGAGAAGCAGGGTCTGATCTGCAGCCTCCATGGCAGCTGTTGATCAACCCTTGTCTCTCTCTGTTTCTCCATGCTTCGCCAGCAGTCCTGCCTCTCTAATCAGGCCCAGAGATAGGCCTGGAGATGCCGACTGGCATAGAAACCAACCAATCAGAAGCAAATCTGGGTGAACTGCAAGGAGCCAATGGCTGCCTAAGAGGTGGAGCTTTTGACGCTGACAGGCATAGAAACTGACCAATCAGAATCAAATCTGGGTGAACTGCGAAGAGCCAATGGGTGCCTAGGAGGCAGGGCTTTTGACTCTGGCATAGAAATCAACCAATCAGAACCTAATCTGGATGAACTGCAAAGGCAGAACCTAAGGTGGGGCCTGAGGAGGGGTTTTAATGGAAACAGCTGTTTGGTGTAAGGTGTAAGAAAGCAGTTCAATTTTTTAATAACCGGTTTGGCAGTATAGTGCATATGGCTGGCTATCAGTCTAGTCTAGATATAGGGATTATGTATTTTTGTCTGCCAAGAGCATCTTCTCCTGCTGAAAAAGGCATCCCCCCACCCATTTAAGCAAGCCTATCCTATATAATCTATCTATACTAATAAAAGGGTAATATGCTAATTAGATCGGATCAACCGGCCATCTTCAGGATGTCCAACTTTCTTCCAAACAAAGCCATGGTGGTGGGGGCCAAGGCAGAGGCAGTTAGGGGTGAACAGGCTGGCAGTGGAGGGCAGTTGGGGGCAAGATCAGGCCCACAGGGGAGGGCAGTTAGGGGTGATCAGGACAGCAGGGGAGGGCAGTTAGGGATGATCAAGCAAGCAGGCAGGCAGAGGCAATTAGGAACGATCAATCAGGCAGGCAGGTGAGCCGTCAGGAGCCAGTGGTCCAAGATTGCGAGAGGGATGTCCGATTGGAGAGGGTGCAGGCTGGCCTGAGGGACCCCCCCCTTGCATGAATTTCATGCACTGGGCCACTAGTATATCTTATAAAAACAAAAGAAGCATCCAAAAGGGTAATTTTTGATAAGTTTTTCATATATGAGTATATGAATGTTTTATATATATATAAAACATTCTCAAAATAATAACATTTGTAAATAATTTTTACTAAATAAACAGCTAATTGCCTTAAAGGTGATAAAATTCATTTTTTAAACAGCCAGAAAACAGTATGTAGGAGTTTATTTTACTCTGATTTAATTTAACCTGTATATATATTAGAGGCCTGATGCATGAAATTCATGCAAAGGGCTTGGCCCTCGCAGCCACAGTGGCTTGCCTTATTCCTTGCAGCCATGGCACTTCCTTGGCCCTTGTAGCTGTGGCTTCATCCAGAAGGTCATCCAGAAGGACGTCCGGAAGGTTTTTAGGCTGTCCGGTCTAATTAGCATATTACGCTTTTATTATTATAGATGAGTTTTAATATTTTTTTTACTTGTAGATAAACAATGTTCATTAATATGAGGGAGATGCACTTTTAGAAATGTTTCTGCAGCTGAACAGTAAAAAGATAACACTATTGTAAAACCTAATTATCTCATTGAAAATGAGCTTCCTTCTCTCCTGTCTTTGTCTCAAATAAATGTAGATGAACAGTGAACTCTGATTGTCATCCAGTCATACAACACTGAGAGCTGAGAGGGTGAACTCAGTAAAAACAAACATGTTTACTCATTAAAGACTAGCTAAACAAAACCCTGAAGATTAGGTTATACAATTATTTTTACTTTTAGCACTTATAGCTATCAAAAGCTTTTCTTCTTTTTTCTTAGCAGTATTTATTTCTCTTAAAACACATAAGGTGAATATAATGGCATCTGGTGATTTCCTTCACCTGTTAAATGTTTTAACAATATTTTAAGTTGAATTTCCATGTTGAAAATCTGTTTCTGCAGACTCATCTCAATAACCTCATACATATTCAATCCAGGAAGAGGAAATGCGTCCAGTTTCAAATCCTTGTCTTGCACTAATTTTCTGTGAATTATATATTGTAGATATATATAATTATGTATTGTAGATATATAATTATATATAATTATATATTGTAGATATATATATATATAATATATATATAATTATATATTGTAGATAATAAATGTACTCCAAAACTATTGTGTTTTTGGAGGTTTTTTGTAAAATGATAATATTCACACTATCTAAATATATAAAAGGCTAATATGCAGTGTCCCCTCGGGAGTTTGACCAGGAGTTCAATCACTTGCTATGATGTGTGCTGACCACCAGGGGGTAGCACAGAACAAAGGAAGGCCTAGTGGGCAGCCAGAGGTCCTGATCGCCCTGATTGGCGGCCAGGACTAGGGACCCTACCATGCATGGATTTCATGCACTAGGCATCTAGTATTAAATAATAAATAGAATTTCATTAAAGATTTCTAATTTTAAATATTTAATATAGTGCTTATAAATATATTTTAAATCAATTGAAATTTAAAATATCCCACTAAAATATATATTAAAGTACTTTTGGTTTTATTTGACTTTATTTTCTCTATGAAAAGTTATAATTGCTTGTTAGATTCATAGATAAATGTTGATTGAAGGAATAGCTAAATATAATGTCATTAGTTATTTACACACAATTAGAAGATATGTAAATAGATAAGGAAAGAGAGATGCACATTAAAACATACTTTAAGATAAAATTTACTAATATTTATATCATAAATATATGAATTGTGATTTCTTTAGAAAACCATGTTGTAGTGGACATGATTTATTTCTGTATTATTTCAAAGAAACATCATTATTGTACATGTTGAACATATTCAAAATCTGTACACATAAATTGAATAAAAATAATGTCATTATATAAACACTAAATTATCCAAAGCATTTATTTTATATTCATCAAGTAGGACTATATTTTAATATTGAACAAAAGAGAACTCAGAATTAGAAAAGCACCATTTTTACAATTTCTAGAGCATTATGAAACAGTGGGTGTTATGTTGGTATTTTTCTCACTGCCTCATTTTGTATAAGCACAGCAGTTTAGAAACAATAAGATACTTATTACTATACAAAACTGTTAATGTAATAATGATAGTCAAGTATATGTATGATCAGTTATAAAAGCTGTAAAGGAGGGCACAGAGAAATTTCTGTGTCACTTTAAATTTAAAATGTGTCATATGAAAAATCTCTTAACTGTAGTGTTCCTTTTAATATTTCAGAATTCTTAATATCATATCAGTTTGCATATGCAGTATTTTTAGGTTTCTCTTCTAAAATCACATATATTGGAAAAAAAACACACATGTCCACTTTGCAGAAAATCATATCTATAAAATACAAAGAAGCCACAGGCTGCTTTTCTTTTGCACTTCTTTGTGCTTCTTTTTTAAAGAGTCTTTTTAAACCCAGTAGACTCTCATTTTAATATTAATTGTAATATTTTGCACTTTGATAGTGCTTTTACTCTGAAGAAAGGCAAAGCACTTAGCAATGAAAAATCTCAGCCATCACCCAGAACAAATCTGCAAGGCAGGATTCCATAAACGAAAAGCCAATTTAAACTAGGAATTGATTTGAATTCATAGCCCTTTCAATCAGGCAAATGGAAAATAACCAATTTTTCACCTACCCTAAGGGTTTGCAGCAGAAGAGAAAGGTAAATTCCACTACTGGGAACCTTGTGGTTCAAAAGACATATGGGAAGGAGGAAAGCACAAGAATTACATACTAAACCTGTCTACATGAAGCTGATAAAATGGATTATAGCATGCTAGGCATGGCTTGATTCATTCCAGGGAGCAAAACTTTGCAAGAGATACATTTCTGAGCAATGCATACTAATCAAGAAACCTGGGAACACAGTAAAACACACACACACACACACACACACACACACACACACACACACACAACCACACTCTACATTTTCTTTTCTGTTTATAATCATTAAATACTCATACCTTAGTGTATGTACAATTGAATGAAAGATTATTCAGTCTTAGGTGGTTATTGTTAATGATTAGATAAATATATAACAAATACGCAGTATATCAGTCTAACCTATTTATCAAGGAAAATTCTGATTCAGCTTAAAAATTAAGACTTGTATTTCCTGATATACTTGTAATTATAAAATACAATTTTAATTATAAGGAACATTATATACTATATTTAGTAATGCAATTTAGAAATGGGTTCAAATAGTAAACACAATTATCTTAAATTCAGACATTTAAGAATAGACATTATTTCACCAGTATCATTGGGCTTGACTCAATGAACAAGTGTCACAAGATCACTAAGTTCATGGTGTGTATTTTTCAATGGCATTTTAGTTAGCAAGTGTAATAGAAACAGTATTTCTTGAAATTCTTAAACCTTATATGGTACCCACATTTCCTCTTTAGCAGCCATCTAAGACCTATTTAAACTGGAACTTTGAAGAGACTTCTGTTACTGTCTAGCGAGGTTATCAATGAAGATAAAATTCACCTTCTTCTGTTTTCTTATTTGAGAATATTTGAGGTTCTAATAATGAGCTTCTCTGTTCAACATCAAAGCGGAGGTGTTCCCAATATTAATGTTTGTTATTAAGCTTTTCAGCTGTCTGGTAGCTCAAGTGGTCTATAGTTGAATACACTCTTATGCCAGATGGAATATCAGAAAATGTGTATGAGCCTTTAATTATCTGAAAACTCGCAGGGAACTGTTACTCATGATACCTGGGGAGTTTAATGAAGAGCATACATATGTTCTTCTTGCTAATTGAAGATGAGCTTCATTTCAGAGGATTTAATATGAAACCTAAACATAAAAAAGAGAAAGATTGAAAGGAATTTTAAAAACCCAAAGTAAACAGCTAAAACTACCTATTGAATAGAAAGTTATTGGAGGTTTATATCTGTGTATGACAAATAATTGTGTTGAATATGTACAATATACATGATATAGAAGTTCAGGAAAGTATACATATTAATTTTTTCACAGTTATCAAACAAGTGATATTTCACCACAGTATTAGTGATTTATCTGAAAAGAGTATTATATCTATAGACATAAAGATGAGTATTATAAAGTTTTTTTTAAAAATATTTTTATTGATTTTATAGAGAGGAAGGGAGAGGAATAGAGACCTAGAAACATCAATGAGAGAGAAACGTAGATCAGCTGCCTCCTGCACGCCCCCCACTAGGAATCTAGCCCGCACCATGGTTCATGCCAGAATTGAAACAGAGACCCTTTAGTCTTTGGACCAACGCTCTATCCACTGAGCCAAACTGGCCAAACCTTAAAGACTTTTTTTTTTTTAATTGGGCTGTAAATAATAATAGGTTAATAATAGCTAGTATCAATTTAGATAACTGACTGAGGATTTGTTGGTCTCTGACGCCAAATGGAGATTAAAAGGAATGGTGGTATTTTTTGAATCGGTGTCAAACACAGCATATGTAACTCAATTGTCGAATTAAGAAGTGATACAATCACTTCTAGGACCATTTATTCCCAAAACATTCAGAATAAAAAAATAGGATGATATAATCCCGAAAGGTCATTAATCTGAACCTGTTTAAAATATTGCTTAATTTAAGTTTGGATTAGTTTGCAAAGTGGTATAATTCATAGGTTCTGGGAGTCCCAAGTAAAAGAAGTTGGGAACTCAGATTGTTAGCACAGGGAGCTAGATATTAATAAAGAAAGGGAGCAAAGGGAATCCGACATTATTTAGCATAATAAACTGAGGAGCTGAATTGCACACTGAGCCTGCTTGCTCCAGTAGGAAGCTGCAGCTTCACACACTGCACAAGGGAACTCCAAGCCCCCAAAGCAGGCTGGAAGGATTGCTAACTGGTCAGTATCACAGAGGAATAAAAATAGCCGGAGAAATTCCTCTGCTGGGCTCATACCCAGTAGAGGTCAAGATGGCACAGGGGGAGGGACTTCCACTTTGAGACAAGTACAGTAGGAACTAAGGTGACAACTATAGAGGCCCATCAGACCAGCCTGGGAAAAGGATCAGCTTGGATAAGGGATGCAGAATCCTGGAAGATCTAGGAAATAGATTGGTTAGGAGGTGGGCCCATTGGAAGCCAGCAAAAGATTGTGAAGTTGGTTGGTTAGTTTGAAAGGGTGCCTGGTCCTTCCTACTCCTGAGATAATAGAGCCAGCGCTTAAACAGTGGTTCTCAACCTCTGGGTCGTGACCCCTTTGGCGGTCGAATGACCCTTTCACAGGGGTCGCCTAAGACCATCCTGCATATCAGATATTTACGTTGCGATTCATAACAGTAGCAACATTACAGTTATGAAGTAGCAACGAAAATAATTTTATGGTTGGGCCACAACTTGAGGAACTGTATTTAAAGAGCCAGAAGGTTGAGAACCACTGGGTTATCCCTTGCTTTCTGGGTAACACAAACTTGTGCCTTCATTTGTGCATTCTCTCTCCAGGTAGCCCTAGCAGCTGCCTGGGCCCTGAGCAGACTGAGTGGTCCTGGGCACAGCTCCAGCCAGCCAGAGCACAGCTGGGAACAGATGCTTAGCCGGAAGGGGCAGAAACAGGGATTGAAACAATGGTGCAAGTTATCTGGAAACGCTCTTCTTCTGGGCCTAATAAAGGCAAGGCTGAACTTCTTTCCCAGTGGGACAGGTGGAGATGAGACATTGGGAACCTGGGGGCAGCCTCCTATTTCCACCCAAATCAGTATTACCACACCTTCCCATATGTGGGTCCCTGGAATGCTTTCCTTGTGACTCCGTGAAAGAACACCATTTCAAGCAGCACCATCATGACAAGATAATGAATTCAGGTTGATAAAATGTTGAAATGCATTTTATGTATGTTCAGTTCTTTTAGAGGGCTTATTCCAACTTAGTTTTTAACCATCTGAAGAAACAAAAACTAGTTTAACATTCTAATAATATTAGAGTAAATATGGAGCAAATTATAGAGAATTAAAAGTTTTGAATTTTAAAGCTCTTACTTTTTTAGATATTATGAATTCATGACCAATCTTGTAATCAGTTTCATTATGTATATTTGTGAATTCATGCTCCATTTTTATTTTTTTTTTATTTTTTAAATATATTTTATTGATTTTTTGACAGAGAGGAAGGGAGAGGGATAGAGAGTTAGAAACATTGATGAGAGAGAAATAGTGATTCAGCTGCCTCCTGCACACTCCCCACTGGGGATGTGCCCGCAACCAAGGTACATGCCCTTGACCAGAATTGAACCTGGGACCCTTCAGTCCACAGGCCGATGCTCTATCCACTGAGCCAAACTGGTTAGGGCTTATTTTTTATTTTGAAAAATATATTTTTAGCCCTGACTGGTAGCCTAATTGACTTAGGCTCTCTTATTATCGCTACTGAATCAGCATTGTATGTTGGGAAGCCTAGTCTCTCCTGTAAACATTCTGCTGAGGTTCATCTGAAGGTGAAACAGGCTCTGTAATGGATTGTTCAACTTCCTTATTGGAGTCTGAGATATACTTGGTATTGTAGTTTTTACTTTTTCTCTTAGTTTAGAAGAGGCAATTAAGCACACACTGTGAAAGTCTTCAACATGTGAACATTGTTATACTCAGGATTTAACTCCAATTAAACACAAGAAAAACACGGAAAAGTGTCAGTTAAAACATATATATATATTTTTTTCTTTCTTTTTTTTTTTTTTCTACATGATAGCGAGGCTGGGAGTTTGCCAAATCCATTTCCCAAACGTCCTTGCTGACTTCCAGCCAGTTATGTTCTACTAATCCTTAGCATAGGAAGGAGATTGGAAAGTAGGAGAAGGGGAGAAAGAAGTCCCTTCCAGTTGTCCAGACTGAGTCTGAGCCCCAGGCAGGCCCCACAATGATACACACAATGGTCTGTAACTTAGTGGGCACTCTCCCTGCTCCTAACATCAGCCTTGCAGGAAACTCTTGTCAAGGTTATGAAATCTCATTTTCTTTTGTTTCCTACCAGCCTTAGGAGCAGTAACTGTTTCCCATAATTATTCTACTCTGAATCACATTATAGTTTTTGTTTGCTTATTTGTTTTTGCCATTTTGTCTTTTGATACCAGTGTGGTATTTAATTGAAATACTTTTCATACTTTCTATTTCTTAAAGTCTCCCTCTTTGATAAAATATTTTACTTCTTTGAATCTCTCTTCTGTTACTGTACTTCTTGGGAAAACTTAGAGCCTCCATACACATGCATATGTAGCCACCTGCTTTAAGTGTCTGAATCTTACTGGAAAAGCATACCAATGTGCAGACTGGGTTAGCACTCAACTCGTGATGTAAAATCTCAAATGCATACTCACCACTGTCCTAAAAATGCTTTCTCAGTTTTCTGGAATTTATCATCTGGGTGCTTTTCATAAACTTCAGTAGACTCTAATGTTTGCTCTCACCTTCTCTTGCCTTATAGGTCTGAACAATTAAAATAAACAAAAATAAAAATAGTAGAAGCACTCACACAGGAATTATTTCCATGAATACATACCCATCTGACTTTGCTCCTGGAAATATCTTTTTTTACTGGATCATCAATTCCTATGTTGCTTAACAATAACTGTCTTAGCATAAAAATATGATTATTTCATTCTTATCATGAGATATCCTCCCTTAAGCCACATTTCTCCACAGTTAATGGCCATTTCTTTGTCCCTTTCACAGTAAAACTTTTTACAGTTCTTTAGATTGGCTTTCACATACCCTTATTTCTAATTCTGCTCTCAGAACATTCAGATTCTGACTCCACCCCTCTGCTAACTGCCATTAGATAGGTCTTGCTCCATTTCTCAGAAACTCAGTGACCACTTCCAGAAATCTCAGTAATTGCTTCTCTCCCACCTCACAGGCTGTATCACTTAAGTCTTTTTTTTTTCTGGTCCTTGCACTTCACCATTTACAACGATGATATGGTTGATTTTCTCCTCTCCCCATAGTTTTATTTACCATTTACATGTTAATGATGTTCCTGTTAACATCTATGAGCCAGATTTCTCCTGTCCTCCAAACTCATGTATGTAAGTGCTTAGCCTACATATCAAGTAATTTTCTCATATAAATCCTTTTCTCTCCTCTAGTTACTCTCTTCTTCCTCTATTTTATAGTATTCCTAATTCATATAATGTAAAAAGCATCTCAGTTATTTATTTTCAATTTATTTACTTAATTCCTGACTAGAATATAAATTCCTTAAAAGCAGGGACAGTTCTGCTTTATTACCTCTGTATTATCAGCTTTTAGGAGAGTGACTATTGCATATCAATTGCTCTGTAATTTTTTTTTTGTTACACAAGTAAAAGCATGAACAACTCCTAAGAAGTCCTCCATTGCCTGAAAAATTGCTTATAGAATATATGCATTTTAGCCAAATAAATGGGAATACATATATGGCTATTTGAATAAAGATATAGAGTATAAAATGGATTAGAGTTGTTTCTACATGAGTATACAATTTTATGCAAAAATAGTAAGTTCTTGCCCTAACCGGTTTGGCTCAGTGGATAGAGTGTCGGCCTGTGGACTGAAAGGTCCCAGGTTCGATTCCGATCAAGGGCATGTACCTTGGTTGTGGGCATATCCCCAGTAGGGGGTGTGCAGGAGGCAGCTGATCGATATTTCTCTCTCATTGATGTTTCTAGCTCTCTATCCTTCTCCCTTCCTCTCTGTCAGAAATCAATAAAATATATATTTAAAAAATAATAAGTTCTAGAGGTTTATTTTACTACATAGAGGTTTATTTTACTACATAGTGCCTATAGTTAACTATATGACTGTTCACTTAAAATTTTGTTAGGAGGGTAGACCTCATGTTGTGTTTTTAGCACACATATAAAACAGTCAATTAAATAAAATAAATACAAAGTAACACATGGAAATTTTAGGTGTTAGGTATATATATATATATATATATATATATTACCTTGATTTTGGGTGATGTATACATGTCCAAACTCACCAAATTGTATACATTAAGCAAGTGCATTTATTGTGTATATAATATTTTAATAAAGCTGTTAAAACAAAAAGGAGGCCCCTTTTGCAGGATTATGTCTTTTTAGGGAGGCTTATTCCATATGCTTGGGTACATGTTATAAAATATCATATATTAAGCATTATAATTGTTAAAATATGTTAAGAAGTTTATTTAAAATAGACATTAGAAAATGTCTCCTAAATCTGACCCTTTACTTCCCTGGAAAGTATGTGTCCACAAAATTGATAATAATTGTTAATTTTTATCAAGCATTTATTATTGATGCTCTAATATTAACTACATTTCATAAATTTCATTGAATACACATTAAAAGATATACATATTTTTTAAATGTGTTTTTATTGATTTGAGAGAGACAGAGACATTGATGCCAGAGAGAAACACGGATAGGGCGCCTCCTACATGCCCCTCACTGTGGACCAACCCTGCAAATGGGACATGTGCCCTGACCAGGAATTAAACCGGTAACCTTCTGGTACATGGGACTAATCTCAAACAACTCAACCACACTGGCCAGGGCTGCACATGAAAATATTTTGAGAACTAACCTTTACATATAGAGACTAAGGGTTACTGAGATAGAATCTTCAGGCTAAGTCACCCACCTACTAAGTGCTGGGAATTATAGATGAAGAAAAAAAAATTTTATATATATAATTTTCTTAAAGATTAATAATTACTGGAGAATTTCTTTGTTCCGTGGATTATTTACTTAATCCACTATGAAATCTATATAACAAATTTTCTATTTGAATAAATATCTAGACTGTGATAACACATGGATCCTTTTTACTATTTTTTATTTATCTTGTTTTTCTTTATAGTAAATGAGAACAGCAGTATGCAAAACTTTTAAGCATTTTAAGTTATTTTACTTTTCTTTGAGAAATAGTGCCTTAAGCAGAAGTAAATCTATCTCTAATGTGGCTATTTAAATACTTTATACATTTAGGTTCTCTCCATGAATCTTTAGCATATATTTTAGGTAAAAATTATAACTTAGCTGCACACTGCATTTTATATCTGGATATAGGTAGGGTTTTTTATTAAAATTTGTAGTTTGTGTTGTCTTATTTTATTATAGTAATAAAAATTCATTCTCTTTGATCAGATGACTACACAAATGACCTATTTGAAACTCTCAAAGCATGCAAGAAAAAGAAGCTTATGAAGTCAAGAGAATAAGTCACTTCCAAAGAGGAAAAAAAAAGTCAAGGTTGGTAGAAGGGAAAGTCCTGTGTGAAACAGTTTAAATACTACCAATATTTTTTATTAAAATATCACAGTTTACAAATGAAAACAAAACAAAAAAATAACTAAGAGCTTAATCTGTAAAGATGTGTTGGGCCAGGAACAGACCACAGCCTCCTGTGTCTGAACTTTATTTTACAGAGTTGGGGCTGCTGGGCTCGAAGTCGGATGGAGTCCTGCCGGCTTCAAGCCCTGAGATCTTTTCCTAACTCAAAAGGGCCTTCTTTTAAAAACAGAAGTTGGACATTTGCCTGACAACAAACACTAGAAAAAAATTATACAGACATAAAAAGTTTCATTGGTTGTTTTTTGTGCCTTTAGGATATTTACAGGTACTATGGATATTATGCCTTGTGGACCACACAGTCTGTTGTCACTATTCTGCTCTGCTGCAGGAGCAGGAAGGCAGCCATTGGCAGTGCCTACATGGATGGATGTGGCTGTATATCAGTAATACATTTATGAACGCTTAATCTTGAATTTCATGTTATTTCAATGCACTAGGAACATTTAATTGTTTTCAACAATTAAAAAATATAGATTCCAGACCTAGCCGTTTTGGCTCAGTGGATAGAGCATTGGCCTGTGGACCAAAGGGTCCAGGGTTCAATTTCAGCCAAAGGCATGTATCTGGTTGCAAGCTCCTCCCCAGCCCAGACCCTGGTCAGGGCTCCTGAGGGAGGCAACTTTCAAATTAATTTTTCTGTCAGTTATTCTCTCTCTCTTCCACTCTCTCTAAAAATCAATGGGAAAAAGATCCCTGGTTTGATTCTGATCAAGGGCACGTGCCTGGGTTGCAGGCTCCATCCCCAGTAGGGGTTGGAGGCAGTCGATCAATGATTTTCTCTTCTCTCATCATTGCTATTTCTATTTCTCTCTCCCTCTCCCTTCCTCTCTGAAATAATTATATATATATATATTCCATTAGTAGCTTGCAATCCTTACAAAAGCTATGTTTGTCTGGATTTGTCCCACAGACCACAATTACAGACCCCTCTTCTAAAGGAGTGAAACTATAACCTCTCCCCATCGCCTCCAGTAAGAGGAATGGTTTCAGGTTGCTGTTTTTGTTAGATGTTTACAGAATATTTTATTTAGACAGATTATAGACAGATTATTTGAACAGGTATTTAAGATCTGAAAAAGGACACCATGTTTTTAAGCTGGAAAAACAAATAATTCCAGTAGCTTTTAAATTGCGATTGTGTTATATTTAACACAGATTCTTTATCATTGCGATTGTGTTATATTTAACAAACTAGAGGCCCGGTGCACAAAAATTTGTGCACTCGGGGGGAAGGGGGGTTCCCTCAGCCCGGCCTGTGCCCTCTCGCAGTCTGGGACCCCTCGGGAGATAACGACCTGCTGGCTTAGGCCTGCTCCCAGGTGGCAGAGGACAGGCCCAATCCCTAGGTGCAGCCCCTGGTCGGGCTCAGAGCAGGACTGATTGGGGAGTTGGGGTGCCGCCCCTGTCATGCACAGAGCAGGGTGGATTGGGAGGTTGCGATGCCACCCTCAGTCACGCTCAGGGTAGGGCCGATTCGGGGGTTGGGGCACCCTCCCTATCACACTCAAGGCAGGGTCAATGGGGAGGTTGCGGTGACACCCTGTCACTCACAGAGCAGGGCCCATCAGGGGGGTTGGGGCTCTGTACCCTGTCACGCACAGAGCAGGGTCAATCAGGGGGTTGGGGCGCCTTCCCCTGTCACGAACAGAGCAGGGCCGATAGGGAGGTTGTGGCCCCGCCCCCTGTCACAGAGCCGCAGGGCGATCAGGGGGTTTGGGCGCTGCCCCCTGTCACGCTGATCCCGGTGCCGGGAAGCCTCACGGCTCCACTGATCCCAGTGCTGGGAGGCATATTACTCTTTTACTATATAGGATAGAGGCCTGGTGCACAGGTGGGAGCCGTCTGGTTTGCCCTGAAGGGTGTCCTGGATCAGGGTGGGGGTCCCCACTGGGATGCCTGGCCAGTCTGGGTGAGGGGCTGAGGTCTGTTTTCAGGCTGGTGGGTGACTGAAGCTCCCAACTGCTCCTTTTTTTCTTTTTTTTTATTCTGGGCCAGCTTTAGCTCTGAGGCTCCAGCTCTTAGGCCTCCGCTGCTGAAAGCAGGTTTCTGGCCTTTGTTTACCTTCTGTATTTGAAACAATGTTCGACCCTGCTGGCTGAAGCCCGACAGACTAAAGCAGGTTTCTGGGGTTTTGTTTAGCTTCTATATTTGTAACCTAGTTGCTAGAGTTGCAGCTCAGAGGCCGGCAGCAGCATGTGGGGAACATTGGAGTCCTCCGTCACTGAAGCAAGCAAGCATCATGTTAGCTTCAAGCTGCCTGGCTGCCGGCCGCCATCTTGGCTGGCAGTTAATTTGCATATCGCCCTAATTAGCCAATGGGAAGGGTAGCGGTCCTACGCTAATTACCATGTTTCTCTTTTATTAGATAGGATTAGTGACACTTGTTTCAGAGAAATTAGCATGACCAATTATGTCTATTTCCTTCTGACTTATGAATTTTCTGAAAGTAGACAACAGGTTTTATCAAATATCACAGCATCTCAGTGTTTAGTATAATGTTTACAACTTGGGCCCTTTAAATCCTCAGAACAACCACAGCACACCTGGGTTTCTTATGTAAAATGCAGAATCTTTCTTATGTAAAATGCAGATGTGTGTGGGAGGGGTGGGGTGGGGTGGTTGAACTGGGTGGAGATTGTTGAAAGTATTACATATGTCCTCTTTTCCCCCAAGAGACATGTAGGTTGTTTGTCTATACCTTGGCCTCAGAGCACATGGAAGCTCACCGCCCCCCCCCCCCCCACCGCCCCCACCCCGCCGCCCCACCTGTGAAGAGAAATGCTACTCAGAATCTCTGTCTCTCTGTCACATCCTCTGTCACTGCCAAATGCCTCAATACCATCCTATCCGGTGGCTATTCTAGGGGTCCAAAGGAATCATGGCAAAGCCCCTCTGACTTTAAGGCCTCGTCTACCTAGCCCTTTACCTTAATCTTTACAAAATTGTGGTCCAGAATAAGGCATCCGGATAACACAAGTACCCTATCTACAAAAGGCATTATCAGCTCCTTCCAACCTATAATTCTTTGAACTTAAAGGGACAGGCTTTCCATTTTATCTTCCTCTTTGACAACATATGACAGTCACATCCTACCCTGTATTCTCTCTGGCCTATGGGCTAATAAAATATTATATGGTCAGTTCCCCAAGGCCTGTCCTCCATTTGCTAATAAAAATTGCAATTATTAAAAAAAACATATCACATTCATTTTCTTACCAAATCAAATTCTCAAAAGAACAGTTTGATTATGGAGTTAGCAAAATATTTGCTAGTTAATCTTAAATAATATATATTTTCTCTGTAAAGTGGTAAACAGCATTAATTAAATATCAGGAAGCCAAGGTAACAGGATTTTGAGAAAAGGAAAAATACAACAGAAAATGTAAACGCCCAATTCATGGCATATTAGATCATCCTAAAAGTTAAACTAAAATTAAGGTTTAGGGAAAGCAATTAAGTTTTCAGAACTTTGATTTTTAGTGGCTTAGTTTACAATAAAAGTTAAACTTTTGGAATTGAAGCAGATGGAAGTGTATTTGATAGACTCTTCTCATTCTCCCATTCCACAGCCAATTGTGCAGATTTTGATGGGGTTGCAGAGCTGTATGAAGCAACATATATTATGATGTAAATGCCATCATTATGACATATGCTTAAACTTCTGCTGAGAAATAAATAAAATATCTTGAAATGCCTGCTGTTTATCCCAGCTGTTTATTTCTCACAGCCCATAAATGGAAAAGTCACACAGTTTAGCATTTACATGCTAGAGAGGCATTTGGAAATAATTAAAACCCTTCCAGAGAGTGCTTTCTGTTTGTTCTGAATTATAATTAACCGATAATTTAAAAAAAAAAAAAGAGGTCAAGGGCATTAACTGAGAATTAAAGTGTATATTTCCCCCCAGGAAAGTGGAAAACGATCAAGAATTGCTCCTTGCCCCTAAATTTCCAGTAGTGGAGCCCATAAGTGTGAAGGCTTATCTAGAAACAAGTATAGGCCACCCCATCTGTATGCCTGGCTGCAGTTCCAGTGGAGACACAATTACCAGTGGGAAACTTGTTCCTGTTTGGGTTGATTGCAATGATTCTGAGTTATGATGACACTAATACACACAAATAAGGGAGAGCCAACAGAGTTGCCTTTCTAGTTAAAAATGGTGCGACATCTTATGAAATTAAGAAAACAAACAAATTGAAATCTTCTAAAATTATAAACTAATAAATAATTTCATAAAAATATTTTACTAATTACTGTATTAGTTTTTCATAAATGTGCTTACAGCCACAAGCTCATTATATAAGTACTCCATTTTGTTTCACATAAAATTTAAGTTGCTTCTTTTTTTTAAGAACAATGTGGCAGTATGTTTTAAATTTGTTGGAATGCCAGTGGTTAAATGGGCCAATAGATTCTCTGTACTTTCTCACTCTATTTATCGCTAAGATAGGTAAAGTTATATTATAATGACAGTACATTGCTATTTTAGAGAAGCCTTCAATTTTAAAATGGTTTTAGAATTTCAGTTTTGTAAGATGAGAAGAGTTCTGGTGATGATAAATAATATTACCAAAATGAAAACTTAAAAATGGTTAAGGTAACAAATTTTGTTATGTATATGTACCATAATTAAAAATAAGGAAACACTTCAATAAAAATAGATTAGGAAACTAATACTGGGAAATTAATATTAAATGTTTTCAAGAAGTCAAGAATGAATTTATTTTCAAGTATAGTAGCACTTAGGGGTCAACTTTAAATCATTTTATTAAAAAAAATTATTTCTAGACAAACACTCTGAAAAAATAAATGCTTACCTAAAAGTACTTCCAAGAACTAATATAATCAGAGGATTGAAAATATATGATTGATTATCTGTGTTAAAATAGTGTGTTACACTAAAAGGGGGGGGGCAAGGCTGTAATTATTTGGGTAATGAACAGGGGTTTAAAATGAATATAATCTATTATGGATATTCTCAGAAGCAGCATATGGAATCAAGAAACCATAGGTATGAGAGTAAAGGCAAATGTTACTCAAAGCTTAGCTAATGGACTAGGGCTGTGTTTCACAACTTGATTTTATAGGCTGCCTATGACTGTTGCTTAGATAGCACTTGCTATAGGAAGTCATCACTGACCTTTCCATTGTCCTGAACGCTACGGGATCATCCTGATTTGTTCTCACTATTGAACCCATCATAGAACTTATTATAAGCCTCTGAATTTCTTGCTTATTTTCCCCCAATGACTTCTGCTGAAGTCAGAGTTCAAGTTCATCCTGTGTAGCATTGTATCTCTAATGCCTAGCACAGCACTCAAAACATACCACATGAACAATTATACTTTCTAGCTTAAAGAACAATAGGCTTAAATTAAGAAATCAAAAGGAGATTTCTATAACAATGTACTTAGTTATGAGATTTTCATGCTTGGCCAAGGATGAAGGAGAGAGAGAATTGAGGATGTTAATAAAAGTTCAACTAAATTATTCACCATACACATACGGTAAGTATGACAGGAAACAACATTTGCTGTGAGGGGCTCAAAGACCCTATGTTCTAGTCAGCTTCAAAACTGATGAGGATTCCTGGTCAGGGCACATGCCTGGGCTGTGGGCTTGAACCCCAGTGGGGGACATATAGGAGGCAGCCAATCAATGATTCTCATCATTGATGTTTCTCTCTCTCTCTCCCTTCCTCTCTGAAATTAATAAAAATATATATTTTTTAAAAAAACTAATGAGGATGCAGTGCAACTGAAGGATTTTTTAATATAGTTGAAGGTGTATTAATAATTCTAGAGAAGGCTCATGGCCATTGGTAGTTCAGCTAGAACTTACAAAAATTAATGAAATAAATGTTTTAAAAATCCAAGAACTATGAGTCTAGAATATTATAACTATAATGCACAGACATTAAATTATACAATAAGACAACAGGAGTTTTGAAAACTAGCATCTTAGATTATCAGAGATGGATATGCAGGTTTAAATAGTGTAGATGAGCCTGGCTTGTATGGCTAAGTGCTTAGAGCATAGGCCCATGTACAAAAGGATCATAGGTTCAATTCCTAGTCAAGGACATGTACCTGGGTTGCAGGTTTGATCCCTGCCTCCCTTGGCTAGTGTTTTGGAGGCAACCAATCAATGTGTCTCTCTCATATTGATTTGTCTCTCTCATATAGACGTTTCCCTCTTCCACTCTATTTAAAATTGGTGGGACAATATCCTTGGGTGAGGATTAACAACAATAAATAGTTTTAGATGGCATGATTAAAATCACTGGAAATATGTGTTACATTTATTATACCCCTGTTAGGCATAGAATTCTGTGTCCAATATCCATGAGCTGTTTTCTGTTAATAGACTTAAGTTTCTTTCTTTGTTAAGGGCCAGAAAGAGAACATTTCAAAACCTTTTTGACCAGTGTCATATGCAGTTTTATGGGAGTTTAGGCCAAACATAAAGTTAGAAGAAATACAGTCCTCAACAAAACAAGACATCCTTTCCTTCTGACACTCCCTGCAAGTCCAGGATACTGGCTAGAAGGACTCACAGAACACACTATAGGTTGGCTATGGCTTATTACAGGGAACGGATACAGATTAACAAATGTTTACCAGGAATATGGAAAAAGATGCAGCCCCAAAGGAAAAGGTGGTAGTTAGACCATCCCACTTATATGCCAACTCTAATATGTGGCTTGCATGTTCACTCTCTTTGGCTTATTAGAGTTAATTAAATTTTATCCTTTTTAAATCTAATCATTTGTGCACCTTCCCTAATTAACCTTCTACAGTCAATTTTTCTGCAATGATTTTGGAAAGATTTTCATGTATTTAGCTCCTGTTATTTTATGTATTCTGTGATATTAGAAAAATGTCACTTAATTTGTAGAAATTAAATATAAATATTTTCATTATCCATAAATCTTATATTTATTTAGTAGAGGCCCTGCTATCATGGGATGTTTTTCTATTAGAAACTTTGACAAATGTGTTGTAACCATAGAAATGATTTGTGAGACAACAGAAGTAGCCAACATAGATTAAATTAATGAGTTAGGTTGAGTGTTCACACAACATGCTTTACTTTAATTGATTACTCTATGGTCAAACTTAAATTACTAATATCAGTGCTGATAGAAGAAAATGAATATTTAATAAAACACCCTTTGCATCATAGAAGCAGATTAATGTAAGTGAAAAAGCTACCATTTGGATTGGGCTTTCAAGGCTATTTCGATATCTTGAATACATGCAAGGTTAAAGCTTATGAATACAAAGAGCAGGATGAGTTGAAATAATTTAACAAAAAGTCTCTGCAATTAACTTTGAATTATGATGCGTTTAGATTTTAAAATTAAGTAACACACTTAAATTGAGAAAAAGTGGCCATAATTGTTTCTAGCCTTGGAATTGCAGGAAACACATTTATCAATGGGTTATTTAGAGTAAAATGATATCAACAAAAATAATAGAATGAGTAAGTGAGTAAATGGAAACATGATTAATTTGTGAACTTTATAACTTAGCATTTATTGATTCTTACATGTAGATAACCTTAATACAAAATAATTCATGGGTAATGTACGTTTACCCCCTCAATCATTAATCATCATTATTATCATGGTCAATAATAAAACAGAGTTTGGGGAATAAAACTCAAATCATTAACATTACAGAATATCACACAGTATTAAAATTTAAAAAATAATTATATAACTAAGAACATGTAAGATACTATTGAGACTAAAAATAGAATAATATTACAGATAAGAAAAGGAAGGCCAATTTTATTCATTCTTACAGACTAACTTCTTTAACTCCTAAATGGGAATTTTGCAATTGTTAACATTTTTAAATTCCTTAATCTGTAGGTATATTATACAAAGGAACCCTGTGTATACTATAAAATCAAAAGTGTGTAATACCCTCGCAGTTTACTATGATTGCTGTACTTCAATTGTGTCTTTGGCTCCATGGATTTTATTGCATTGCATGTTAAAATTCAAAATCAATTGTTGGAAGCAATTAATTCCTGTTTTATTCCCTCCATGTTTCTCCTGATGTGTCTGTTAGGAGATGGAAAATTTACCACTGAAAGCCAGAAGGTACAGGCATAGTCAGTGTCATGGGTGTCCACCCCATGCAGCCACACTGGGCTCTAGACGTAGATGGGTTATACCCTTTGTTTAATGCTCTGTTGTTGTCATCTTAAAATTCTGAAGAATTTTTAAACAGAGACACTGCATTTCCACATTGTACTGTGTCTTGTAAATTCTATAGCCAGACCTGAGTGTACATAGTGGCAAAAGTGTCGGTGACTTCAATGTGGAAATCAGTCATGTCTGACTCCAGGAGAGACTGACTAAGCGTAACATCTGGCCATGTTACTTAAATGAGCCATCCACTTCAGAAATAATTGGAGAGATCATGACTGCTCTCTGAAACACAGAATAAACCCATGACCTCAATTTTTATTCCTTTCTAAAATAGCCTGGCTCTGCTCAAAATATTCTCACTGGCAAAATGGTGAAGAGACCTTTATCTGACTTAATAAAAAGCAAACAAATGAATAAGAACAACAACAACAAAAGGAGGAAGAGTATTATCAATATTCAATTGGAAAAAAAATCAAGGGGAAATTACATTGAGTACAAAGAGGGTTATTTTATAATGACACATGTCTTATCGACAAAGAATATACAATAGTATAAATAGCAAACACTTTTAGAATAATGAGAACACGGTTAATATAGGCCTGACACCATAAATGTAGATCTTTCACTTATCTCTCAAATGGCTTCATATATGTCCATAGAAAAATCAGATAAGATATAGATTTTGAAGAACATTATTCATAAGTCTGAGTTTTTAGGTTTATGTGAAAATTTAATATTAGACCAGATAGACAAATGTCTTGGAAACATTCAAAATATATGTTCTCACAGCAATAATTATACTGTATTCAATTATTAAAACTAGAAGAAGATCACAGTTTCTGGCATCAGTGCAATAACTCAAGAAATTAATAAGCTTAATACCACAAAAACCAGTAGGAAATTATAATATGGAACTTATCTAAATGGCTCTATTTTTTCAAAAGGAAATCAAAATTACAAAAGACTATTTAGAAATTAATGACTGGCAGAACAGAACTCAAAAAAGTATAAAAAATATCCTTAAAGCTCTACTCAGAGATAACAGGAAAGACTATCAATTATTTCATGTGAATATATATCATGTTAACTATTATATTTTAATTCATTTATTGGAAAAGGGGATAGAAAATTATACAAAACTAGAAATAATATTCAATAAGACTTTATTATATACCAATGTTGTTCTACAGATATTACATTAATTATCAGTTACAGTCTCAAATGATACTATTGTTGGCCCTATTTTAGGTGTGAAGAAACTCAGGCACAGAGATGTCAAGTAACTTGCCTAAGGTCACACAGACATTCCAATGGAAGAGGTAGTTTATGAATTAAATCAGTGCAAATCCATAACCTGTGCTCTTAATCTCTATGCTTATCCCTGATACATCATTATAAAATAGCTCATACTGACAACGTGATTAAGCCCTGTTCTGAGTGGTTTACATGTTTTAATGAATGAGGGCAAAAGACTAAATGGATAGAATCCACTTGAAATGAAACACGAAAAGTCTGTTACATCCACATGGAAGGGAATTGTATTCTTTTAATCATAATTTCACTATTTTGGAACATAAAATATTGACCAATAAATTCTTTTTAAGCTGTAACAGTCATTTTAGCTGATCTTTCTGACTCTAGCTATGTTTTCTTTTGGGAGAAAAGAGGTCATAAATGTAAATGAAAGCTTCATTGAATTAAGGGGAGATAGCAATCCTGGAAATATAGCCAGGGCCATGTCAGCGGATGCTACAAAGCAAAAATTAGGGGTAAGGACACACAATAGTTTTAATCTATTCCAATGTCACCAGCAGTACCTCTGCCAGGGCCACCATCATAGCTGCCACTGCTAGAGCTATCAAGGCAATTACTGCTGCCACCACTGTGATGACCCAACAAACCCAAACTCTCCCACCTCTTCAGCCAAACATCCCGCTCAGAGAGGCCACCTTAAAATGTGCTCTTGGTTAAACCTGAGTCACATGTCTGACAACAATCCCCCAGGAAGAAGCTGCCCTCTCCCCTTCTATAAAGAGAGAAATAAACAGTGGGCAAGGGAATCCTCCTCTGTCCATGCCGCACACTTGGTATCAGAAGGTGGTTAGGCAGCACACAAATGCACACATGGAAAAAGCTCACATTTAAAAACATAGAGTTGCTTGTTTCTTTTTCTTTTTCATGAGATTATCAAGAGCAAAAAATAGTCCAGTTTTTTGGGTTTTTTTACTTGAATTCATTAGGCCTTTGATAAAAGCATATTGACAGAGTGGTGAATATTTAAATAAACGAATGAATGATTAAAAGTATGTTTCTTTCTAGAAGTTTATGGATGACCTCCACCAAACAAGTAAGGTACATCAATTAGAAACATCACAGTGTAATTTATTGCATCATATCCAGCTTAATGCACATCTCCTTTCTATACGATTCATAACTGACCAGAACATTTTATAGTTTGCCTTGACTGTCATCAAAATTAAAAAGAAAACCCTAGTCATACTGAAAGACAGGAAAAATGTTAATATATTGCCTATGTGTTGTTGACACCATGTACCATTTCCTACAAAATGAAGAATGACAAATTGCAAATTACATGACCTGTGAAATACACTATCATTTACTGCAAGCCTTCCTTCGAGAATTTTATATAGTAGGATAAATATGCTGTCAAAAATACAAGTACGTAAAAGAAGTGACTTATAAAACTGTCATCTATTTGAGTGGCAGTTTTCTTTATAAAAACTTTTAAAATATAAAAATGTTAATTATATATATATATATTTTTTTTTCCGAAGTACTTACTAACTTTAAACTTAACAGAGAAAAATGAATGCAGAAAAGAATCTTCTGAAAATGTGAACTTAGTTCATATCTTAGTTTATGTTGGAAATATGGGCTTACATTTGTATAAGGAGTAGATTTGAAAGGAAATCTTAAAAGTATTATTCTGTTTCTTGAATTAAATAAAGAAAGAAAAAATTCTTTGTACAATCAGAAGTAGGAGATGCATGAGTAGATTTGTTCTAAATTATTTCTAAAATAAGTTTTCAATATAATTTATGTAACAGTCAGAATTCAACACTCAGTGAGTCAGGAGAGGAAAAAAAAGGGTGAAATTGTGGAAAGGTAAAATAACAAAAAAGAAATATGGAAGACACAGTTTGAAATTCCTTTTGTGAGGCTGTATAAAAAATGCATAAACAAATAAAATGTAATGCATTGTACTAAGCAAATAGAACTAGGAGTGTTTTAACTCAAAAGACTTTGTTTCATAGAGATCCAAAGAATTTTTACATTCGAGTTCTGCTTTAGGGAATTTACAATGAAAACATTCGAATTGTCCTAAGGAAAGTTAATTAATTAATGAATTATGTCAACATTCTGAGGAAGAGATTTCACAAGTGAAAGAGGGAAATTAAGTTTGTTTTGTGTGTCAGGAAGACACACAAGAATTTAAAAATATTTAATTATAGGTAACTGTTTATTTGAAAACTTTCCCCTTTCTTTCTTTTTGATTCCTTTGAAAACTCACAGACTTATTTGTAGCCATAAATTCCATCTTTTGGGGGATTAATAAAAATTCCTTCTAGATTATAATAATTTGTATATTATATATTACATTGTATATTATAATTTCACTAGAGTCCCAGTGCATGGATTCATGCACATTGAGAGGAAATTAATTATAAGGTGTCTGGCGGGACGGGACTGGGCGAGACAGGCCAGACACACCCTGGAGTCAACCTTCATTGGTCCCTGACAGGCCAGCTGCACTTGGGGTGACACCAGGGCTCAAAGGGCATCTGCGTAGTGAGTGAGGTTCCTCTGGCAGGTGGGGATCAGGCCGAAACTGGCTCTCTGACAGACCCTCAATGAGTCCTGGAGTACGAGAGGGCACTCTGCAAAATTGCTGTCACTCGGCAGCTCCTGTGTTGAGTGTCTGCCCCCTGGTGGTCAGTGCATGTCATACCTAGCAGCTGGTCGGCCAGTCGGCCGGTCTCTTGGCTTAATATATATATATGAAGTGACTTCAGTCCCATGCAGGACAGTGGAGTGGATTGGTTGTTGGGTAGGCTTAGGGATAAGTGATGGCAACGAGTGCAGCACTGCCTGGTGAGAGCCTTGGTGAGGACTGTTCGTCAAAGTCCTTGGAATCTGCGGGTTGTGGAAAAAATTCACACATGATCTCACCACCAGAGCATCAAGCTCATTGCTGATTCATGTTGTCTGGTAGTAGAGCTGGTGTTTTAACCATTTTATTCTGATTCTATATTAATTTATTTTCACTTCTGTTAGTTTCATTCTTATAGCATCCTCTTTTTATTTTTCCATGTAGAACCAATTTGCCAAGTACGGCAGCTATTTTCAACCTTTTTCATCTCATGGCACACATAAACTAATTACTAAAATTTTGCAGCACACCAAAAATATAGTTTTTGTTCATCTGAAAAAAAAAGTATACTTTTAATTCATTCACTTCAGACAGCTATTGTTGTGTTGGCTGTTGTCATTTTTTAATTTGACAATCTAAAGGAAAAGAGATGAGTGCCCCTGACTAAATAGGTATTGAATGTTTTAAACAGTCCTGTGACTTACCAATTAAAAATTGCTGAGCTACGGGGTATAGTTTTCAAAACTTCCTTTTTGCTTAGTGTTGTAATGATCTGTAAAAAATTTTGGTCAGAGATTTTTTTCTTTCTCTTCAGAAGATTAGTGTTTAGGTCCATAGTCGCATCCCCTCCCCTATGTTCTTCTCAAGTGAGGAAGGTTTTATTTATCCAGGAATAAAATGGTTCATAAAATTTAATTGTGCGTCATTCTTGACCATGACGAAATCTTGGAAGTTCAGCTCCATCCCTCCTGAGGATATGAATCATCCTTTTGTCCAGCATTTCCACCTTCTGTATGTTACCTGCCAGTCAGTCACTCAGGATCTACCTTGGTTATCAGATCAATTATCATGGTATCTCAGTGTTTATGTCCAAGTAACCCTTATTTTACTTAACTTTTATTACAGCATATTGTTATAATTATTCTATTTCATTATTAGTTATTTCATTATTAGTTACTATGCATAACTTATAAATTAAACTTTATTATAAGTATGTGTGTATGGGAAAATCATAGTATACATGAGATTTGTACTATCCACGGTTTCAGGCATCCATTGGGGGTCTTGGAATGTCTAACCAGTGGATAAAGGGGACTATGGTAGTTTGAAAGTTTGTATATTATCATGAAGACACTGGAGAGAAACTCATGATCTTAAACACATAGAGAGATTGAAAAGTATTTAGCCTAAATATTAGTCTCAAAAAGTCATGAAAATATCATCAGATTAAAGTCAAAGAAAGTAAAAGGAAGGTAGCAACTGAGCCAGCGTTACTGAAAAGAAAACATACTATTGAGAAAATCAATAAAGTCATTTTTAAATGTAATAAAAACATTTATTACAAAGAGGAGAGATATTTAAAATGATTGTCGTTGGTCGAATTGCATATCCATACAAACATTGTAAAACTCTATCCCCGTCTCACACCATATACAAAATTCTATTACAGGGCCCATGTATATCTAAAGGAAACATAATAAAGCCTTCTGAAGATAATCCTGGAAAATTATTTTCTGACCTTGTTTTAGGCAATGTTTCATTAAACAGGACATTTAAGGCACAAGGCAAGAAATAAAAATTTTGGTATATTAGACTATATTCAAATTAGAAATCTTGTCATTCAAAATATGCTACTAAGGGATTTAATAGGAAAGCCAGAGAATGAAAGAGAATATTTAGATAGGCACTCTTTAGTAATTTAACATTAGAATATATTTGTTGGCCTTTGTGATTTCACACATCATATAGATATCATTTGAATAATATTAGAATAATCACTTCATGATATAAGAAAAATTATTTCCTAGTTTTGAAATTATCTTTTCTGGTTTTCATTTTGTGGAACCATGATAAACATCTCTATGTAGAAAGGTTATGTGAATTGCTTTTAGAATTCTTTAGTGTAGTGTCTATAAAATAAACATTTAAATAAGAGGGTGTGCATTACTTAAGCTCTTGGAAAATGCTGTCTTATGCATCATTTATATTTTTCCATTTTAACCACTCTGTTATTAGAATGGTATGTCATAGCATAATTTTCTTTGTTACAAAATGTTATTTAAGTATTATCTTTCAGATTTTAAAAAGTGTGTGTGTGTGTGTGTGTGTGTGTGTGTGTGTGTGTATGTGTTGTGCTTGTGAGAACAGGAGAGAGCAAGAGAGACCGAGAGATACCAAGGATTATAGAGAAAGCAATGACATAGGCAGGCGACACCCTGGGCCCAGCTGGCAGGAAGCCATGCTGAACTGCCCCCTTGTGCCCTCCCTTCTCTTTAGGCCAAAAAGTCAATCAGCAACTAGACTGAATTTATATTGCTGACTACATGTTTTACTTCAGGGGACTTAGTTTCTTTTTCTTTGGGGCAGGGAGGACTCTTTCCTTTGGGTCATGCATGCATGCTAGCAAGAAAGACTGTCCTTTTGATGTTGCCTTCCCATTTAAATGTTAAGAAATATACTCCTGGGTGGAGATTTAACATGCTAATGAGACATGTGATGTATGAAGAAGCATGTAGTCACACTGGGTAGTCACCAAGAAATATCTGCTTCAATATTCCCAGACATAGCCTTTTCCCCACCCAGCCCTTTGCCCCAGCTTCCCACCCATTTCTTCCTTTTCATGCTGTTAGCTTCCTTGTGCACAAACTTGATTCTTGCCCTTCGTCTAGCCCAGTGATGGCAAACCTTTTGAGCTTGGCGTGTCAGCATTTTGAAAAACCCTAACTTAACTCTGGTGCCGTGTCACATATAGACATTTTTTGATATTTGCAACCATAGTAAAACAAAGACTTATATTTTTGATATTTTTATATATTTAAATGACATTTAACAAAGAAAAATCAACCAAAAAAATGAGTTTGCGTGTCACCTCTGACACACGTGTCATAGGTTCGCCGTCACTGGTCTAGCCAGTGGTCGGCAAACTGCAGCTCACAAGCCACATGCGGCTCTTTGGCCCCTTGAGTGTGGCTCTTCCACAAAATACCGACTTCTGCGCATGGGCCACGAAGTTTCAATCACACTGTATATGCGCACCCGCACGTGGTATTTCGTGGAAGAGCCACACTCAAGGGGCCAAAGAGCCGCATTTGGCCTGCGAGCTGCAGTTTGCCAACCACTGGTCTAGTCTACAGTTGGCTTCTGGAGATCACTCTTGATTTGTATCCTTCGAGACTGTAAGAACCCAAGACCTGGTAACAGCAAGACTATGGCAGGACAGTAAAAATCTAGGAAAATTCCTTGGCAAGTGGGATGGGAAACTGAGACAGATAACTGAATAAACTGGCCAAGCAATTTACAGGTCACCTCCATAGAGCTTAGTTGTATTTCTGCTCCAGGCCCAGAAAAGCAGCAAAACAAGATGGGTGATGCCAGGAACAGCTGCCATGACTAAAGACCCCTTGCCCTGGCCCAGACCAATCAGTAGAAACCATGACCCTAAAAGGGCACACCTGGAAAAACTGATGAATATTCCATTGAGACCTCCCTTAAACTCCCAGCCTTTAAAAACCCTCAAAACCAAGGATCCAGCATGTGCTCTTCCTCTTGGGAGCATGTCTGGGCCATTCCCTTCCTCCTTTTCTTCCCCATAGACACATATCTCCTAAACTCTAAGGGGCCGCAGGAGACTTGCAACCAAGGGAGCAATGAACAGTGACAGCTCGTCCCCAGCCCCCCTTTTTCTCTGACTTTCAGTGCTCATTTCTTTCTCATAACATTTCTAGAGAGCCAAAACAGCCCTGCCTAGTCTCCCAGCTACTGCTTTTTCTATCCTAAGGCATTCCTTGTGTCACTGTCCCCAGCTTTAATTAATGCACTTTCCATCACCTGGACTCATAATGTGAAATCTTTCCTGCACAAAGTCAAGAACCCACATATTAAGGGGCCAGGCTAAGGCAGACCCATTCAGGCCAGATCCCCTTTTGGGTAACAAGACTATTCTACCTCACTTTTTGCCGGGAGCTGGTCCATCCTTGCTGTTTCAAAGGACCTGGCATATATGGCATACTGTTCTTAAAATGTTTGCTTACCTTCTTGGCACTATGTGTTTTAACCAAGGTCTCCTCTCTGAGAAAGGTTGTTTCCCCAGGTAGGGATTTTCCCCTGAAGTTAGGGAGGGAATAAAACCCCTCAACTAAGTGCCAGGCGGGTAATTAATCACTTTAACTATGTACAATCATGCTTAAGTTACATAATCTTTACTCCCTGGAATGGAGATAAGAAACGCCCTAACCTTTAGAATAGAGATTGATAGGATTGGAATCAACTGGTATAAATACAGATGTAACAACACAGAACTTAGAAGACAGAACCCACATAGAACCTAGAGACAGAAGAACTTCGCTGGAGAGAACATGGCAAAAGATCCTGGACAGAAACTGGCAACAGAACCTAGAGACAGAACCTAGCGAGAGAACCTGGCTGAAGAACCTAGAGACAGAACCTGGCTACAGAACCTGGATAGAACATGGCAAGAGAACCTGGCTAGAACCTGGTGACTGAACCTGGCTGGAGAACCTTGGCAGAACCTGGCTGGAGAACCTAGTGAGGGAACATGGCTACAGAACCTGGCTGGAGAACCTAGCTAGAGAACATGGACACAGAACCTGGCTGGAGATCCTAACCAGAACTTCGCTGGAGATCCAGACCAGAACTTGGCTGGAGATTCTGGCTAGAGATCCTGGCTAGGCTGCTGATCAACTGAACACTGTCTCCGTGTCATTTCTTCTTCGCCTACTCCATCCACACCTTTGGGGACCCCTGGACCTGCTGGGGTTGGACCCCAGCAATTTTTTATTTTTCAGCTATGTAAAAATTATCTTCTGGAAAATCTAAATGTTGCTCTAAACCAGCAGTTCTCAACCTGTGGGTCGCGATCCCTTTGGCGGTTGAACGACGCTTTCACAGGGGTCGCCTAAGACCATCCTGCATATCAGATATTTACATTACGATTCATAACAGTGGCAATATTACAGTTATGAAGTAGCAACGAAATAATTTTATGGTTGGGTCACAACATGAGGAACTGTATTTAAAGGGCCAGAAGGTGAGAACCCCTGCTAAATGATACATATTATAATTTTATTGTTTTCAATTACCTTAGATAATATGCAAACAGTTATATGGCTCACATGCCAGGTTATTTTCAGAAGTATGTGGGCTAGGTTACTTCATAGCAACTAATTGTAATGCAGTAATTCAGGAAGTTTTTCTGAAAGAACAAATTTGAGTATAAAATAGTTTCAAATTTCCTTTTCTTTGGATGAAAGCTTCTTTTATAGTGCAAATGTGCTTTAATTAGAAACCTGCATTTAAAAACCATATTAAGGGGAACCTTTTAATTGATATATGCTAGGGGGTAAATAATATTAATGCTAAATACATATCTATCTGGTGAGGAAATAATAAAATGAACTGTGATATGTCTTTGTTTTAGCACAATGTTTCAGTACTCTGCAATTGTCCTTTGAAATAGCTGAATCCCGTTTTCTTTATTCTAGCATCAAGTCTGAGCATTTCAAGAGGTAAACAGTGATCCTTTGATGCTTTACTTCAAAGCATGTAAGGAAATTAATCAAATTAATTCTTCCTCCTTTCTACTGGCAATAAAAATTACTCAGTGATTTGGACACAGGGCATTTCATAAAACCCTAATGAGTTTTGGGAGGGGAGAAAAAGTATTAAGCTGTGGTGTTAAAGAAATTGCAAAATATTCAAATTAGTTTTTTATTCCAGATAGAACATGTAAATGAGTGAAGCAGACTCCCCTCCCCCCACAGGTGACTTGGAAACAATGCAAAGATGAGGGCCTGCCTAGAGGTGGCAGCTGTTACCCAGCAACCATGGATCCTTGCCACCTTGGGATTGGATCCAGATTTGGCAGATAATCAAGTGTTTGTGGAAACAGAAATTCACAGTTTGATATGAACTCTTTACATTTTTGAATATTGAATTAAAAAAAAAAAAACCACAACCTTACGAGCTGAATAAAATAAGTTGAGAAGCTTCTCCTTATTAGGGGAACAGTATTACTTGACCTTGGACCTAACTCATCCCCAGTCATTCTACTTAAATCTCTTGAATGCATTTAAAAAAAATGTAAGCGACCCTTGTTTTTCATGCTAGTGCTTTCTTGGGAAGCATCAAGAGAAAATTTTATTTCCTGCCAAAGGTGATTTGTCAAAAAACAAGCAACTTTAATCAGATAGTTAATATCAATAAGATTGTTAATATGTTTCCCAGTGATCAAGTACTTTTTTCTTACTTGAAAAGGAGGAAGAATATTGAAAATATTAGTTTTAAATGTCATTGTAATACACATATTTTTGAAACAAAGAGAAATTGACCTCAATGCACTGCTTTCCTATCCTATATAATAAAAGGGTAATATGCAAATTGAATGAGTGGTGGAACAATTGGTTGCTATGACATGCACTGATCCCCAGGGGGCAGATGCTCAATGCAGGAGCTTCCCTGTGGTGGTCAGTGCACTCCCACAGGGGGAGCACCGCTCAGCCACAAGCTGGGCTCACGGCTGGTGAGTGCAGTGGTGGTGGTGGCAGCGCTAAGGTTGTCCGAGGATCTAAGCCAGGGGTAGGCAAACTTTTTGACTCGAGGGCCACAATGGGTTCTTAAACTGGACCGGATGGCCGGAACAAAAGCATGGATGGAGTGTTTGTGTGAACTAATATAAATTCAAAGTAAACATCATTACATAAAAGGGTACGGTCTTTTTTTTTTTTTTTAGTTTTACTCATTTCAAACAGGCCGGATTCAGCCCGTGGGCCGTAGTTTGCCCACGGCTGGTCTAAGCCATCAGTCAGACATCCCCCAAGGGCTTCTGGACTGCTAAAGGGTGCAGGCCAGGCTGAGGGGCCCTCCTCCAAGTGCACAAATGTCATGCACCAAGCCTCTAAAATTATATATATATATATATATATATATATATATATATATATATATATTTGCATAGCTCTTCCGAAACTCTATAGGAATTCTCATCCTTTTTTTTTTTTTTTAATCTTAGCATTAGACATGACTCAATTATATCAGCTCAGTAGTCAGACTCTCAGATTCTGAATCCAGTTCTGGCGCCTACTAGCTATTTCACCTTATGTGTATTACCCAAACTCCCCAAATTCCAGGTTCCTCATCTAAAAAATCAAGGTCATTATGGAATCCAGTTTGTAGGCTTGTTGTAAGAATTTTGTAAGGAAATTATTAAATCGATCAGCTTAACAACTGAAAAACACAAAGTGTCCCATTCATTTTAGTTATTATTAGGACCTTTGAAGTCACTCTGTTCTGGTTTTTATGGTAATGTTATTGGTGAAAGTGAGGTGTCCCTTTCCCCACTGAGTGCTTAGGGTGGAGTCCTTATAATATCTCTAGAAAATAATTTTCTGAGAGTTGCATAGGAGGATGAGTGGGTTTTATTGTGTGGAATTATATTTATGGGTTTGCAAAGTCCCATTTCCCTTAATCCAGCCCAGGAAGATGTGCAGCTTGGGATTTAGTAGAGCTAGAAGCAAAGCCTGTGTCCAGAGTTTTTGTTCTGTGGTGGAGCTGGGTCTAGTTTAGCATTAGGCTAGTTGCAGTCCATGAGTCCATTGTGTGTGAGGCCCCTATGGCCGTGAGCCATGTGGGTGAATGCAGGAGCATGAGAGTCCTGCAAGCCAGGAGTCAAGTGTGGGCAGAAAGAGAGCAAGAGAGGGAACTCCTTTGTTTAGGAGGTTAAATGGCTCAAACCCTCTGCACTTGCAGTGGCCACATTTACTCTGTCCAATGACCTGTTTGTTCCTACGTGTGACTGACAGCAAGTATCTTCCCTGTGTCACCCAGACTTCACTCGACACGTACCTATTCTTGCTCTATCCAGTCCCTTCCCCCAGCAAACTGTGGAGAACAGACCTGGGGAGTGTTTAACTGCAGCTTCCTGCAAAGCTGCTCAAATGATATGCCATGCCCATATGTGGCCTTCCCTTTGCTCCTTTCCAGTTATTCATAACGAGGTTGAATTACAATGGTATCGCTAACATTGCTGGAGGTATCACAAGACACATTTTTCTCTCACTTGAAACCACACATTTATAGCAGTCACCTTCTTGGAGAAAAAATAGTATTTTTGTTCAGTGTGGCCAGTATCTAATGCATGGTTGAGATTACTCTGCTCCCTCTCAGATATTTTTTTAAATTACCATATAAGTCTGAGTGGTTTTGACAATTATGTAGAACCCAGAGATACTAGGTAATTTGGAACAAAAAGGAAAAAAAAAAGAAAGGAGTGGCAGAGCTGAAATTCAAACAGTTTTGTTTTAATTATACATTTCTATGTGAATGCATTTCAGTGGAAAATATAGATGTGATAAAATATGAATGCCTTAATTAATAGATTTAATCCATTAAATTGGAAGGAGAGTGTTACATTAGCAAGAGAAACCCATTATTTTTATGGAAAAACACATTTTCTTAGTTAAGCTATAATGTGCCAAACATCTGGGAACCTGTCAACCAATTCTATGTGATTGACATAGTTTGCATTCCCATTCGGATGTTTCTGCATTTTGAGATCTACTTTCACACTTTGACAGTTAATATCAGTGATCAACAGAAAATCGCATTTCATGGACATTATGAAAAGAAGTCATCAGATTTATTTTGGTTTCCTTTAAATATTTCTGAAATGTCACATTTGCACAGCATTAAAAGTTCGAAGAGAACATTGTGAAGAGTGCCCCATGACACTGATGATAAAATATAGTCCCTTCTCTCTTTCTAATCGAGACAGCAGTATCGAGTTGCCAACTTTATTTGAACTAAGGTAAGCTCTGACCACTTGAGATATCCAAAATAGATTGCATTTTGAAGGATGACATTAGGCTAACATAATATGAGATTTATCTTTATTGCCCTCTAAAAAAATAAGGAAAAGGCAGTGCAATGGAAATGGTTATTTTAATGCTGTATTTAAAAGAATAAAAGTTAAATATAGAACTTTGAATTGCTTTCCTCTTTTCCCCTCAGCTAGTCGTATATGTTAGTATTCTGGAAATTGGGAAATTCAGCTTCACACAATACATCCAACTAATAAGATTACAGAAACCTTGTGCTTTCCATCACTTTCTTATCAGTGACAGTCCATTAAAAGCTTAACCCCAAGAAGTGATTTCAGTTTTAAACTTTTGTATTCTGAAAACGGTCTTCCCCAGACTGTTCATAGATAAGATGGATACCACATTTGGTGACAGTTCAAGACAGCCTCCTAGAACTGCTTTGAAACCAACAACAGACCTAATCCCTTCTTTTACAAAGACATTTTATAGTGCTATTTAGTGAGTTGTGAAATTGTGAAGGAAGTTTTATTTACCTGTGTTTTTGTTTTCTTACACAATACAGTATATATTATACATAAAAATGTATAATACTTGTTTTTGGTCTACATTTTTTTTTTTTATTGATTTCAGAGAGGAAGGGAGAGGGGAAGAGTGATAGAAACATCAATAATAAGAGAGAATGATTGGTTGCCTCCTGCTGCCTCCTGTATGTCCCCTACTAGGGATCGAGCATGCAACCCCAGACATGTGCCCTTGATAGGAATTGAACACAGGACCCTTCAGTCCACAGGCTGAGGCTCTGTCCATTGAGCCAAACCAGCTAGCGCTGTGGTCTGCATTTAATTTTTTTTTTTTTCTGCCAGAAAACTTAAGTATATCACCAAAAACCAATCTTCCTGTCAATAGTGGCATACCTGTTCTCCTAGAACAGCACTATCTACACTAATAAAAGAGAAAAATGGTAATTAGCGTATGGCGCTACCCTTTTCATTGGCTAATCAGGGCTATATGCAAATTAACTGCCAACTAAGATGGCAGTTAACTGTCAACAAAGATGGTGGCTAATTTGCATATGTAGGCACAATGCAGGGAGGCGAAAGGGAAAGCAGGAAGAAGCCCCCTGCCACTGACAGTGATTGGAAACCCAGGGGGGAGCTAAGAGCTGGGGGGCAGGGCAAAGGCGGCCCTGGGGCCACCTTTGCCCTGCCCTCCAGCCATGATCAGAGAATCAGGCGCCTTTGCCTCCCTGGCCAGTGATAGCAGGAAGCAGGGGTGGAGCCAGCGATGGGAGCTGGACACGGTCGAAGCTGGCAGTCCCAGGAGCTAGGGGTCCCTTGCCTGGGCCTAAAGCGGAGTCCACGATCGCGGGGCCGCTGCAGTTGCGGGTCCCTGCTGCCCGAGCTGGACACCTCAGCCAGAGGCTTCCTCAGCAGGGGCAGGGGCGGAGCCTGCGCGATCGCGTCGCCCCCCACTGCTGCTGTGGGTCCCCGCTGCCCGGGCCGGACTCCTCGGCCAGAGGCGTTAGGCCTGGGCAGGGGCGGACCCTGCAACCGCGGGGAGCTGGGGATCCCCTGCCCAGGCCTGACAACTCTGCTGGAGGCCTCAGGCCTGGTCAAGGGGCCGATCCAGTGATTGGTGATCAGAGGGTGATGAGGGTCAACTCCTCTGGCTGAGGCATCAGGCCTGGGCGGGGGGCTGGGGATCCCCCGCCCAGGCCTGATGCCTGGGCCAGAGGCATCAGGCCTGGGTGGGGGGCAGAGCCGGGGATTGGGGGGATATGATGATCCCCTTGCCCAGGCCTGAAGCCTGGGTCAGAGGCGTCAGGCTTGGGCGGGGGGTGGAGCAAGCGATCAGAGGGAGATGGGGGTCCCCTGCCCAGGCATGATTCCTGGGCCAGAGGCCTCAGGCCTGGGCGGGGGTCAGAGCCAGTGATCGGGAGGGAGATGGGGGTCCCCTGTCCAAGCCTGACACCTCTGGCAGAGGCGTCAGGCCTGGGCAAGGGGCCGATCAGGCAATCGGAGGGTGATGGGGGTCTACGCCTCTGGCCGAGGCATCAGGCCTGGGCAAGGGGCAGAGCCAGCAATCGGAGGGGTCTGGGGTCCCCTGCCCAGGCCTGACGCCTGGGCCAGAGGCATCAGGCCTGGGCTGGGGGCAGAACCAGTGATGGGGGAAATGAGGGTCCCCTGCCCAGGCCTGACGCCTCTGTCAGAGGCGTCAGGCCTGGGCTAGGGGCCAATCCTGCGATTGGAGGGTGATGGGGGTCAATGCCTGAGGGCTCCCAGTATGTGAGAGGGGGCAGGCTGGGCTGAGGGACACTCCCCCCCACACACACCCAGTGCACGAATTTTGTGCACCGGGCCCCTAGTCTATACATATAAAAGCCTAAGCGGCCAGACTATTGGATGACCAGCCAGGAGCTATGATGCACACTAACCACCAGGGGGAAGAAACTCAATGCAGGAGCTGTTCCCTGGTGGTCAGTGTGCTCCCAGAGTGGGAGTACCCCTCAGCTTAAAGGCAGATGCCAGATGCCTGGCTGATGGCTGGCAGCCGCTGCTGCAGCGGGGCAAGTCTCTCCCTCCAACACTTCCCCTGTGTGCCTGAGCTGCAACTGCAGTGGCAGCAGGTGCACCGGGGCTGGGATAAGCAGGAGTGGTGGGGCGCCCAGCCAGGGCTCGGGCTCCACCCCAGCCAACTGCTGCTTTGCGCACTACTTCGTGCCGTGTGGAATCAACGCAGACATTGGGCTGGAGCCAGACAAGCTGGTGGGAAAGGCCAGGCTGTGGTGGCACGGAGTCCACTGATCCCCGCAGGCCAGGCTAAGGTCCCCACCAGTGTACGAATCTGTGCACCACCCCTCTAGTGATGATATATTCCTGAATCCTTAAAAGTTTTGGCCAAATAAGGCATACTCACATTTGAGAATCATAATTTTGTAATAATCAAAAAGGCCTTTCCAAATGTAATGTGGGCCAACTTAAGACAGGAAACTTAACAAACTCAAGCACAAAGATAAGACTTCACCCCCTAATAAGGAAGGAGGAGAAAATTCCTGTCCAGACTGAGGTCCCAAGGAAACAACCATAATTGTAGGGCATGGTGTACAGGGGGTGTTAAAGTCTTACTATTTGAGATAATTTTATAAATCTGAAGGTTTACAAGTTCTCTTCTATGTATTTAGTCATAACAAATCAAAATAAGAACTAAATTCATTTCCAGGATTCAATCCCAAAGGTTTCAAAAAACTAGTGGGGAACATCATCTGAGGAATTGGGCTTTTGAGAATAGCATATAGGCCACTGCTCTGTGTATTCCCCAGCGAGAATGGGTGATGCAGACACAAAACTAGATTTTTGGAGCTATGCAATTAATAACAAGTGCCTTTGACCTATGGAACAACCAAGGAAATAACCAATCTAAACTTAGGATGATTTGGTAATACTTAAGATGCAGAAATAAATATCTCTAGAAATGTTGATGCAGAAACTGATTTGTAGCAGGCAGAAAATCAGACACACTGAGCAATGTTGTGAGTTGAGTGATAAAAACAGTGTTCTGAAGAGATCAACTCTGTTGTCCTATTAGATACTGAGTTTAAGATCTGTTTATAAAATGCAGCAAAAGCCCAGTTGTGGTAGCTCAGTGATTGAGCGTGGAACTATGAACCAGGAGGTCAGTTTGATTCCCAGTCAGGGCATATGCGTGGGTTGCAGGCTCAATCTTCTGATCGTGCAGGAGGTCGATTCTCTCTCATCATTGATGTTTCTATCTCTCTCTCCCTCTCCCTTCTCTAAAATCAATAAATATATAGATGATGATATAGATATAGATGATGATATAGATATAGATATAGATGATATAGATATAGATATAGATATGGGTATGGGTATGGGTATGGGTATGGATATAGATATAGATATAGATATAGATATAGATATAGATATAGATATAGATACAGATATATAGATATAATCGGCTGGTAGCTATGACATGCACTGACCACCAGGGGGCAGATGCTCAACACAGGAGCTCCTGAGCTGTGGTGACTTGGAAGCTGCTGTTCTTCCGTGATGCACCCAGAACTAGAGAAGAAGGAGTCCGATTCCAGGGTGCATCACCCAAGAACCACCCTCTCGCAATTCGGGACCCTTCAAAGGATTTCAGAGAGCCTGTTTAGGCCCGATTCCCACAGGTCAGGCCAAGGGACTCCAATGGTGCATGAATCCATGCACCGGGCCTCTAATATTAAATAAGATGCAGCAAAAGAGGCTTAGTTCCTTTTGGAGAATTTCATGTACATGAAAAAATGGTATATAGATACCAGGATCAAAGATATATTTGAATGAAGTATGCTATATCTGACATCATTTCCTACCTTTAGTGAAAATCGTTCTTATAATACCACAGAAGCTATGAGTACTATAGATAAACTAGTAGGGTAGGAATACAATAAATTTACTTACTTTAAAATGAATAATAAAAGTAGTAATTTATTCTATTTATAGAAGTATGCTTTGTGTGACAATTTATTTCATCTCTGTAATTAATCTATGAGGAAAATTGTATATATGCCCACTTCACAAATAAATAGTCTAATAGATGTGAGGTATATTTTCCCAGGATTATGAAACTAAGTCTCTGAATGAGAGTTAGAAGTAAGACAATATGATTCATAACCCATGTGATGAAGAAATAAATCATTCCCCATTTTAGGCATATGCTATTTGATACTAAGAAAATCAACCCTTTAAGGGTGGAGGTAATAGTAAATACATTTTTTTTCACATAAAAGCTCGTGGAAAATAAATTTTTAAATGAATCTACTCTAAACATAATTTTAATTTTACTTTTCCAGTATGCAAGAAAGCTAGTTTAAAATGCTTTTCATAATCAAAATGATTTAATTAAATTTATATAATTTTTTAGTTAAAACATGATAACAGGGATATATATATAAATAATTAGAGAAAGCTGGTAAGTTCAATTTCCTGTGTCTAACATAGATGGTAAATTCTGATGAACAAGAAAAATATATCACAGCACCCATTTGAACAACCGCAGTTTTCTATTATAAACACCATGTTAAATATAACTATCTATAGATCTAAATGTAAAACATTTGATTATCACAGCTTTACTTTCTCCATTTTTATTTTAGTAACAAATGACGCGATATTCAATTGTAGAATGATGAGCTGTGGCAAAGCTTTTTCTGTGTGTCATTAGGGTAAGTGCTATATAAATATTCTCCAACTTTGTTCTATGTCTTTACAACAAAGTGTAGTGAATAAACTTACACTTTGCAACACCAAAATTATTTTGTCACTTTTTTCTCAAATGGTGTCCAATTCAAAAACCTATATGACTTATGGTTTGAATTTCAATTACAGTTAAAATCAAGACTACATTAAAGAACTTAGTTCTGAGAATTTTCAATTTTCATATGTATGTGGCTTTCTGTGAGTTGTTCTTACTCATATCTCCCTCTACCTCCTAGATTAGACTTTTTAAGACAATGTGCTTGTTTGAAAAGGGCCTTTGTTGAGGTTTAGTGTTATTATTTGTTCATCCCATTTCCCCCTTAAATTTTAATATATTGCTATTCCTCACACATGTACCTTGTTACCAAAGCTCCTTTGAGGATTACATAAATGTTTTAATGAATCTAACTCTGATGTGGCTAAGCATGACTTTCAGTGTAATATGCACCTTATAAATCCAAGTGCCCAAAGTATAGATTGGTGGGGGAAAATCTTATTTAAAAAAATTAGCACTTATGAGAAAAAATTAGTACAACATGTAGTGCCCAGCAAACAATTATCTCTTAACATACCCTGAAAAATATGGTTATTATGGTGTCTATATTTTTTGTCACTCCCAAAGAGGTGTGGTTAATTCATTGGCCATTAAGATGGCTTAACCAGATTTTGATGGCTAAAGACACTTTCCAAATGAACACCTTGTTTATCCCCACTGAGATGGAATTAGGATTTTATTCTTAAACTAAGATGTGACCTGGCTTTATCAACCCAGTTTGACTTAACCAATTCTCAATATGTCATCCAATCTCTCCCCAATGATATTCATAAGTTTTGACTTGGTGGGATTTTTTATTATCCTTGAACTTTACTATTTCAAGGCAAAAATATATGGTATTATGATAGCTGCTAGGTCAAATACCCCAATTTTAGCTTCTTTTTAAATTTATAATATTAAGTCTGTTAATTTCCAGCATATTTTGAAGTATATATATATATATATATATATATATATATATATGAAGATATGTATTCTTTGTCATATTTAGATACATCAATTGCTATTTATACTTTCCTTTCAATTTGATTAAAGATAATTAAATGTTATCAAGTATAAATTTTTCTTAAGATTTGTTACTTACTACTGAGATTTGAAATTTCTATTTTCAGAAAATGCTATTCAATCTGTGGTTTGGTACATGTAATGTCCATTTCAACCTATATCTCAGAACTATTTAAATACTATGAGAATTAGTTAATTTTAGATATATGAATAATTCCCCTCTAAAGCTATACAATTCCTGTTTTAAACATGGTACTTTTTGTAGATTTATGAAAATTAATTCTTCATCATTATTGGCTGTTTAGTATTTCTTATTTGTTAATCAATTTTACTAATGTATTATAATTAAAATAATTTTATTTAATTTTTAAATAAACAACAATACCTTATCATTTTGTAGTTTCTATATCAGGAGGCATGAAGTCCTTCCCTTCAAATATTTTTTTCTGAAGGAATCTGACATGATTTTATATAAAGTTTAACTTCTCATTATGCATCTAATAATCTTCTCTGCCATTCATTGGTTTAAAGCTAATTATATTTCTATTTTTATTGGAATATTTGTCAATATCGATTAACATTTATATTATACTTTATAACATTTTAAATAGTCTTCCTTGTATATTACTACTAATATTTAAATTTTTGTCAATTATTTGAGTAATTTTATTTTAATATTTCCATTTTTGTAGATGTATTGTCTTTTTTGTTTTAATGTAATTATTGATTTCAGAGAGGAAGGGAGAGGGGAGAGAGATAGAAATATCAATGATGAGAGAGAATCATTGATTGGCTGCCTCCTGCATGACCCCTATCAAGTCTGTGAGTCCTGATCAGGAATAAAATACTGATCTCCTTGTTAATGGTCTCAAGGACCAACCATTGTGCAACACCAGCTGGGTGACCTATTATCTTTTTTTAAATCCTCACCTGAGGATATTTTTCCATTGTTTTTTTTTGTTTGTTTGTTTGTTTGTTTTTTTTGTTTTCTTAGAGTGGAAGGGAAGGAGGAGGAGGAGGAGAGAGAGAAACATTGATATGAGAGAGACATTGATTGGCTTCCTTCCACCTATGCCCCACCCTGGGCCAGAGATTGAGCCTGAAACTGAGGTAGGTTACCTTGACCAGGAATCCAACATGTAATCCTTTGGTCTGCAGGCTGAAGCTTTAACCACTGAGAAAAACCGTCCAGAGTAATCTATTGTCTTTTAATCTAAGACTTTATACGTTGTTTTTTGATTCAGGAATTTAATTTAAAAAATATTGCCATACAGTTATAATTACATTAATGTTTCTTTTTTGTCTATGGCCTGTATTGTGGTTGTAATTTTTAGGTTGTATTGTTACTTCCTTTATTAAAACTTTTCCCAATCAATTTTTTAACTCATATTATTGTTTTTATTTTAGCCTGTTTTCCCTCCATAATTAGTTATTGCTGTGGTATCGACATTACTTATTTTTGTTTAAGATAGCAAATAGTTCCTGAAATTTTTCCTAGAGTATTGATTCTTTTATTTGGCATCTATATACTGAGCTCCACCTATGTGCCCAAAGTGGTTCTAGGTCCTAGGGATAGATTTTTGTCTTATTAAGGGGGAAAAAAAAAATTCTGTACTTGAGGAACTGAAATTCTGGCAGGAGCAGGGAAGGGGATCAATGAACATTACCAAACATACAACAGTTAATCACATAGTAAATTAAAAATTGATAAGTTCTGAAAAAATCTAACAGATCAAAGAGATTTCAGAGTGCATTGGGGAAGTTCATGTGGAAAGGTCAGGGATGGCCTCCCTGAGAAGTGCAATTGAAGGGGTAGGTCAGGCAATTATGTGGAGAAAGTCATTTCCAGACAAAAGAAATATCCTGTGAAAAGCCCTATATCACGACTAATATAAAAACGCACCTGCTCACCTTTGTCAGAATGTTACTTTCACATACATTTGCACCTCAATACTGTCAAAATATAATTTTTAGTCTAATATAGTCATCGTTCAAGTTATCACAAATGATTGTAGAAATGCATTATCTCCTCTTTGGATAAACTTAATCTCATAATTCATCAAAAAATTTTGCATTATATCATGAATTGAGACTTATTAATGTAAAGCTTAAAGAGCCAGTTAAAATAATTTAAAGTTCATTTTTGTCATTACTTTAGAATCACTTTTCATGCTGCCAATTAATTTAGAAATTACCACTCAAAAGAAGGGGCATTTAAGAAGCATTTGATCTTCAGAAACTATCATTATAAGCTTTTAAAATCACTCTCCTTTGAAAAGAAATGCATGTGCTCCTTTGTGTAGTTGAACTTAAACTTTAAAGTTTTTAATCCAGTCCTTGCAAAAGTTTGTTCGCCTTTTTGAAAATACATATTTCCAGATGTAGTCGTTTAACAGAAGACGAGAATTTGAAAGTATTAGGTAGAAAACGAAAAACTTGCTATAGCATTTAATTTTCTAAACAGTCTGGATGTAACAGTTTTCATGGAGACTGTCTTACCCTGACAAAGATTACTGAGACTAAACTAAAGATGTGTGAGCATTTCAAAAATAAGGCCATGACTATGGGAGCGATTGCTGCAATGCAGTTGACAATCCTCCATGCTTCTTCCCATACTATGTTTGCAAGATCATCCGGGGCCATGATGAAGAAGGGGACAAAAGCCATTTATAGTTTTGACTTGGCGGGGTCCTACCAGAAAGATTCCTTCAAGGCTGCACGCTCAGCAAGTCCCCTGGTGCAGTCTCTGCTTGACAGTCAGGGCGATTTTAAGAACATGCAGAATGCGGAGCCTATCCCACCGTTCTTGGACAGAGCCCCGCTGCATGTGAAAGGTGTCTTTATTTCTGTGTCCCAGAGGGTCTTGTAGGTGGGGAACACACCCAGAGAGGACACTGTTCCCCCGAGGAAGGGTTAATTTGTGCGCTGCTTATCATGAATGAGTACAATACTGGTTAATTTTGTATCTTGTACTTGTCTATTCCAAATAAAACCTGAAGTACTTTTAAAAAAATCTATCCTGGACTGTTAGGTGTTCCAATGAGTATGTGGGCTGAGGGGGGAAGTGAGTGAACAGTGGTTCCTCAGGATACAGTGTCTTTCATAGCCATGTGAGGAGGGATGTGAGAGAGGACCTCCTAGCCGAGGGCATGGGTTGGCAGTAGACTGAAGGGCTGATTCCAGGAAGAAGCCCTTCCACTAAGAATGCACAGATCGCTGCTTGTCTCCAGGATCTTCCATCTTATCCTCGTGATCCCTGTTTCTCTTTGAGTCAAGTCAAGCCTTGGCAAATGGATTGCCTTTAGCTTGAATAGCTGTGGTCTCCTTGTTCTGATAAGCCATGGCAGATAGGCAATGAGTCTTGAGAATGTCACGGCTGATAATCATTCTGTGTAGACTCTCAACTCTTACAATGTGAATTAGAGGTTTATGTTTATGTAAGAAGTTCATTATGATCCCACACCCTCTGTTGAGCTTGTTGAGCTTAACTTTGCTGACGAACACGGGCATAGTTACCCAGCAGGTCTCTGAGTTCAGAGTCAGGGTAGGCACCTGGAGTTCAGACTGAGTTCCAGGCACCACTCCCTGTTCGCTCAGCGGGTGGCCCACTCTGTACTGTAAGCTCCTCTCCAAGCTCTAGATACATGGGAGCTGTCTTCCTGCCCACTCCTCTTCACAGCCCCCCAAAAATGGCTACCTAAGAGCCATTTTTAATTCCTTTCTATGACTACTCTTTCCAGAAGGTGAATTGTAAATGCCTGGGGTTCCCAGGCATAGACTTGAGAGGAGGATAAAGACAGGCATTTAGAAGGAGGGGAGAGGGGATGAAGATAAAGGCTATTCCTCCTAAACTCCAGCGAGAAGTCTTTTATTTGGCATTGAATTTGCTTTACACAATCAAAAATTAGATTACCGACCAGCACATACATATTTAATGTGCAAGTAAAACTATCAATATCTTCCAAGACCCTTTTTCATGAAAGGAGCATTTTAAATGTGTCAGGACATAAATTATGTGCACATCAAGATTATGATATCATAGAGTTTCTACAACATTTTATTTGATTTTTATACTGTTTTAAAATATGTTGGCCACTGATATTTGAAGTTTGATATATATTTGTCAAGTTTCCTTAAAGGATGTTTGTGGAAGCTTCAAATTCTGACAATTTAGAAGTTATAACCACTTTGGTGTGGCAACTTGGTAAAGTACCACAGGCTGTGAACATTACATTTTTGTGTGCCAGGCAACCCTGAGATGCTGTGAACCTGACCTCCACAAAGTAATTATTTCAGTTCTTTAATCTGCCTGCCAAACTGGGGTAGTAGCTTTTTGATGTGGGCAGATGGCCACTTCAAAACAAATCAGATATAATGCTTGGGCTCTGAATTTACGAAAATGCAAATCTTTGAATATGAATGCTAGCTCAGATTGAATTTCAGCTCTGACTAATTGTTTTGACGTTCCTAGGCAGTTTGCACTGAAACATATTTGATCAAATAGCTAACACAGGCTTCACTTCTTAGTATTATGTTATATAATGTCCCTTCTGGTGCTGTGTTAAATGCAATAAAAAATTAGAGGATAAATTATTAATCTGTAGCATCTACCTAGCATAGATTAACAAAATATATACTAACAAGAGACATCAATCTATTTCAGAGGCTATATATGTAGAGTTTACTTCTGAAATGTGGTAGAAGTTTACCACAAACTTTTCTTTGTGTGTGTGTTCGTGTGTGTGTGTGTGTGTGTGTGTGTGTGTGTGATTTCCTGGCAAGTCTACAAGTAATGTGAATATGAGCAAAATAACTAAAATTAGTAGGTTTTAACACAGCACCTGTGGTTAAAACTATGTCATAAATTTCAAGAAACACACACACACACACACACACACACACACACATTCTTATAGTAGTAATTTAAATAGGTGTGAGATAATATTCATTATTTTTTTCCTCAGTTTTTGTCATTTCTTGAGTTTATATTGACAATTTTGACAGTTTAAAAAGTACATGTACTGATTTTATACTCAACATATTTTAAATCATGCTTATCATTGTGTTATGTTTTTTTTTTTTTTTCTAAAAATACATGTAATGGTCTGCACTGGAATTTCATTACCTTCTCTGATGTTTATTTGTTTGTTTTTCTCTCTCATTTTTGTTCTCTTATTGTCATTTTCTTATGCTTAATTTAAATATTAGGTTTCTTTCTTCCTTTAAACTCACAATGAAAGATCTTCCTAAACTATGAAATTAGCAGATAACATTTCTAAATCCTAAATTAGATAGATGATAAATAGATGGATAGACATAGGTATAGATAGATATAGATATAGATTTGGGTATGAATACAGATGTAGATGCAGATGATATAGATATATGGTAGATATAGATATAGATTTAGATTAGATGTAGGTATAGATAAATGTAGATAGATGTAGATATAGACATGGGTATGGGTATGAATATAGATGATAGAGATAGAAATAGAGATACAGATACAGATACAGATACAGATATAAATGACATAGGATAATATGTGTTTCTTTAACTGATTGATAAGTAGGTCTGTGTAGTAGTTAGGTCTGTAATCACATGAAGTATTACAGAATGAGAGGATGCACAGAGTAATCTTTTCTTTTGACTTAGTCATAGCAATCTGCCCATGTTGCTATTAATTTTTCTCTTGACAGGTTTTTAACAGCATTGCACAAAATTTGATATGTTCTATTTCATCTCCATAGAGTTCAATCCGTTTTTTTAAAGTTTTTCTTGACACTTCTCCTTTGACCCAGGGATTATTTAGAAGTGTTTTGTTTAGATTTGAATTTTGAACTACTGTCCTGTTATTAATTTCTAATTTTATATTTTCTTGTGTCTGGAGAACTTGATTTGTATGATTTCCACTCAAAGTTTTTGAGCTATATTTTATGGCCCAAGTTACTTTCTATCTTGGTATATGTTCCATGGGTGCTAAAAAAGGAATATGCATTCTACTGTTGCTAGATGGAGTGACCTGCAAATGTCAATATTGCCCTCTTGATGATTTTCTTTCTAGTTGCTTTATCAATTGTTGAGAGAGGGGTACTGGAGTTGCCAATTTATCTGAGGATCTGTTTATTCCTGTCAGTTATGCCTGTTTTGGCATCATGTGTTTCGCAGCTCTGTTATTGCTACATACACTTTTAGCATTCTGAATGTCATATTTGTGGGTTGGTTTATTTATCATAATAAAAGTCATTTTCTCTCTCTGATAATTTTGTTCATTCTAAAGTCTACTTTTTTATGATATCAATATAATGAGTCCTAAATTATTTGCATAAAGATGAGTTTTTCACCTCTTTGTTTCAACATCCTTATATTGTTATATTGGAAGTATTTCTTGTAGACAGTATATAGTTGGGTTATGTTTTCATAATGGTGCTGGGTATTCTACTATATAAGCATAATTTAGCATAGTCCATGTTGTCATCCTTTTACCAGTTTGAATAAACCCTAGGAATCTTACCACCCATGAAGTCACTTTATACTCCCAAATTTATAATGCAATATCTTAAATATTTCCTCTACATATATTTGGAACCATATCAAATAATGATCTAATTATTGCTTCAACCATTAATTATAATGTAGAAGACTCAAGAGAAGTCTGTTGTACATGTAATTTTTTATATGCTGAATGGGATGCTGAATGGGAGAGACTTCTGCCTGACAGATTAAAGCAACATGACTTGCCAGGTTCTTATCTTTGCTGGTTAATGTTATAGAAATGGCCATTTGGGGCTTTGCTTCCAAACTAGTTAATCTCGTAGGCTAAGGTCTCCCAGTCTCTTCTTGAAACTGCGAATATGGTCCAGGCAGTGGTTGCTGACCTTTCAGACCTCACAGACCACCAGTGGTCCACAGACCACCGGTTGGTGACCACTGGCCCAGAGGGCTGCAAAGCTTTATAAAGGGTGGCCTAAGCAAACCTTCCTTCCTCTTTGGTGTACCTGAGCAACTAACTTTTTGTCTACAAAGGTGTCAGAAACAGACCAGAGTCAGTAGTCATTTATGTGAAGCTGGTGTTTAAGAATAGCTCTTTAGATGTTCTATTGAGGAATTCAAACCTAAGAACTCAAGGTTCACAAGTATCTCTTCTTCCCAATGTCAACAGGAATAAAGTAAGACACATGAAGGATTTAAATAACTCAATTACCAACCCCACCGATGTGGCTCAATTGTTGAGCATCCACCTATGAACAAGAAAGCCATGGTTTGATTCTAAGTCAGGTCACATGCCCGGGTGGTACGCTCAATCCCCAGTGTGGGGCCTGCAGGAGGCAGCCAATCAATGATTCTCTCTCATCATTGATGCTTTCTCTCTCTCTCTCTCTCTCTCTCTCTCTCTCTCTCTCTCTCTCTCTCTCTCTCTTCCCCCCCTTCTCTTCCTCTCTGGAAGCAATAAAAAATGTATTTAAAAAATAAATAACCCAATGTATCTGGATTTATCTGGATAGAGTTTTATTCTTGTAGAAGTCAGGGGGCTTTGAAGATAAAGGGACTGTCCATATCACTGGTGAAGAGCAAAGGCTGTGACTGAGGGATGAGAGAAAAAAAAGAAACAGTTCACAGATAAAACCAGTCTGTGAAGAGAACAAAACCAGTCTCTCCTGAGTCAAAGGCAGAGATTCCTGTCAGATCACCCCAGAGGATCGGGGTACAAAATCTCTCCCTAAAACAAGACTGAGAACAACTTTTTGGGTTTTGATGATAGTTGTTGAAGAAAAGCAATCAAGATGTTTCAAGAACAGACTGCAGAGTACACTGTGCCTGAGTGCAGAGGGGGCCTCAGGTCTAACAGCCGTAGTCCCAAGAGTGGCCGCTACTGTTTCAACTAATGCCTGATGTACAGGGTGTGTTGGGCTTTCTTTCAAAGACGTTGCCTGCCACTGTGTTAAGTGAGTCTTAGATATTCAATTAGCTGGCAGATAACGGATGCAACCAGGACATGGAAGGTCCCACTTCATCAGCCCTGCATTGGCCTTGCACCAGCCCCCCGACCCAGCCCATCTGAGAGTTCTTCTCACATACAAGCTTACAAATGAGCATTAGATTGAAAAATAGTAGTTTCCTGGAGTGGAGCATTTATTGTCAAACAGTTTTCTATCTTGCTAGCTACTCTTTCTTGGTTTATTGGCTCAAGAGAGCAGGGTTTTGGCAGGCCTTTTATTGTCTAGGCCAGTTGGCCTTTCCAGGTTCCCAGCTTCTTCAGCTCCAATTTTGAGATTTATTAAGCAAAAATAAAACCTGGGGAACTCACCACTATGCTGTTCCTTGGCACTGGATTTCTTATCTGATAGGGCCTCTTCTCTTAATCTTTCAGTCTTTTTGTGTTTGTTTTTATATACCCCAAGATTTTAGTTGTGCTTAGTGAGAGAATAGGGAAAAGTACAATTACACTAAATTCCCAAATGCCCTAATTTAAAATGCAAATTGATTAAAATTAAATGATATATTAAATATACATTTAAGTAAAATTAAAAATTTAAATCCGTAACCACATTAGCTCTACTTAAAGTAACCACGTGCAAACAGTGGTTTCCCCATTAGAAAGGGCCGGTAAGGGAACATTTACATCATCTCTAAAACATCTATTTGACAGTGCTGCTTTAAGGGTAAGCATTCTAATGGTTGGCTTTGGGAAAAGTGCCTATGGTTCTATTCCTAATGCATCAATAGGTTGGTGGGAAGTTAGATGACTAGTGCAGTTGTCTCATAAGAAAGAGTCTTCAATAAATGATTCTCTTTTCATCCGTACTTCTTCACTTTCCTCTGTCCCTCCTGATTCTCAGCACAGTGTCCCTGGAGGAACAACAGGAAGATGGGCTCCCACTGACTTTACCCTGGAGGATTAGGCTGTCACTTTTCCTCTTTGTCTGTTAATCGCTGTCGCAAAAGTTTGTGATGCCTTATTCTTATTTATAATTTAGATAAAAGCACTTTTATCTAACAATGCTTTTCTGAAACAGAGGAGAAAAACAAATCTCCAGTGTGACTTCAGTTAGAGATGCCCGGATTTTATTTCTGTTCTAAAAGCAAGGGAGCAGATTCACCTTTTTAAAATGCTCCCCAATATAAATATATCTTTTAAATATTAGTATGTTTATTTTGTAAAAACATAATATTTTTATTCCATTAAAGAGGGATGGGAAAATACAACCTAATATCCACAAAATAGGATTACATTACTTAATAAGTACATCACATGCATAATTTTTATGCATTTTCACTTTTATTTGTTGTAATAGACCTAAAATGAGGTGGATGATCTGAAGCAATTTCTACAGAAAAATATATAATTTTAGTAATATTATATTTTTTATTTCATAATAATTATCTTTCTTAGGTTAGAAATTACAATTATGACAGAAAAAATAGGCTAAAAAAGTAAAAAATATTCAGAATTAGACGGAAAAAATAGGATTATAATGAAATTAAATTAACAGAGATGTGAAGTATAAAATTAAATGTGGAAAAATGTGTTTGCCATAACAACAGTTTTCATGGATGTAATGTGTTAAATGCTACATTTAGATTCTTGAATAAAAATTACAGTTACTAACATGCTTATGAATATATTTTCCAGTTTCCTTCAAACTGTTCTTGATTTTTTTTATTCTTCATACCTTTCTTCTTTCTTACTAATGAAATTATTAATGAACAACCTCGATTATTATCTTTGAGTTTAAATAACATAATTATATATACGTAAGGAATTTAAAAATATTTTTGAGAGTTATTAGTTATCTAAGTAGCTACAATTATGTATACCATTATGATACATTCAGAGCCTGATCACATATATCTTGACACACAAATATATATATGGAGAGAGAGGGAGTATGTGTTTACTATGTTTGGATTCTCTATTCAGGATAGTTCATATCTATCATGTAGGCATTCACTAAGAAGTCACTGGTTGGAAATGTTTATGTCTTCAGTGAGTTACCAACTCACCCAATAATTCAACAACAAAGGAACAAATGTCCTCTGGCTTCTTTCGGTAAGGAGCACGCTGGGTCTCTCTTGTGCTATCAGATGGAATGGCATCATTATTTAGGCCCGTGAGTCCCAAAGTGTGGTTGCAGCATACCAAAGAGTGAAATATCTCTTGGACCTCAAGCTTTTCAAGAAATGAAGTGTTTTACAGGGAAATCAAGTACAAATTGGTAGATTCTCATTTTTATATATACCAAGATTTTCTTGCTGAGAACCTTGTAATTAGGTTAAATTCAGTGGTAGAAGTTTTGAGAATATTGACATATATTTTTGTCCATTTCACAAATTTCCTATATATATGTGTGTGTGTATATATATATATATATATATATATATATATATATATATAGAGAGAGAGAGAGAGAGAGAGAGAGAGAGGAGGTAATATGCAAATTAGGCCGGGACACTGTACCAGTCATGACCAGCTCAGGAGGAGGGGCCAGGCATGTGCCCAGAGCCTGAGAGAACAACAGATAGGGTGGCCTGCACCTGGCCCCAGAGCTGGAGAGAACAACATGCAGGGGGGCCAGAGCAGAGACACAACCCACAGGGGGGCCCGGTCCCCAGCAGCCCACGGCTGGCCACGGCACGCCAGCAGTCCTGCCTCTGCTCAGGAGCTGTAGAGCAAACACCTTTTCTGACTGCTAATTGGCTAAGCTTGCGGTACGCCATTTGCTTGGGTTATAAGAATCCAAAAAGGTGATCTAGGGTTTTTCTACCACACTCCTGGAGAAAAAAAAAACAAAGGTCCACTGCTGGAGGAGCTAAGAAATGTCATATCCTGCCCTACCTGGTTTGGCTCAGTGGATAGATCCTCGGCCTGCGGACCGCAGGGTCCAGGTTCGATTCTGATCAAGGGCATGTACCTAGATTGCAGGCTCCTCCCTGGCTGGGGCTCAGGTCAGAGCTCATGCAGGAGGCAACCAATCTAAGTGTGCCTCTCACATTGATGTTTCTCTCTGTCTTTCCCTCTCTCTTCCAAACTCTCTAAAAATCAATGGAAAAATATCCTTAGATGAGGATAAAATAAAAAAGAAAGAAATGTCATATCCTATGAAAGAGACTACTTGGAAATGCCTAAAGAAAGTTGTCATTTTTTCATGGTGAGGGGACTGGAGTTCATGTTGATGAAAACACCTTGGCGGCTGCGGTGGCTGGCAGTGGCAGCAGCAGCAGGGTGATGGGGGTGGCACCTTCCCCTGATCAGCCCAGTCGCCTCCTGGAGAGGGAGGCCAGACTGCGGCCTAAGCCATCAGTAGGATGTCCCCTGAGGGTTCCCGGACTGTGAGAGGGGGCAGGCTGGGCTGAGAGACCCTCCCCCCAAGTGCATGAATTTCTTGCACTGGGCCTCTAGTACACACACACACACACACACACACACATAGCTTTTTCAGAAGGGATTTTTTATTTTCATGTCACTGACAGTGATATCTTGAGTTTACTATATTCCATAAAAATTTTTGTAGTTATTTTATAAATTACCCTTTCCTATCTCACCTATTATAACTATTTAGTCTATGGCACGAAGTTATGAAATATTGAACTTGGACTATAATTTTTCTGCAAGGTCTAAAAAGGATAATATGTGTTATTTATTTAAAAGTAAATCAATAATAATGCAAATAAATATTTAATTTTTCAATGTGAATAATAAATATCTTTATAGTAAATACTGGAGACTAAATCAACATCCCAAAACACAATTATTTATATTTTTAACACTTTATTATTTTCATGCCACTATTTCCCCCTGAAATTATGAATGGGTATCCAAGTTTGTGGAACCCTGGACTAGATAATCAAATATGTATTAGGGTCTAAGGAAATAGTACTGTACCATTCTCCTTTACTGTTGAGGCATCTTAATTTGTGAAAAGTAGTTTTCCCAAGTACTTATACTTTATATGATATTGGGCCAGGGAACATTAATGTTTATATGTCATTTTATGTAGGGCACCATATAATTACAACAATATAAATAAAAATATCAAAAAGCCTAGTCTTTTACTTCAACAGTTATGATTCACAGGAATACGATCTGTGAATCCTGTCATTAAAGATGTGGAGGGTAAGGACCTGTAGAAGCCATACTTTTTATTTTAACACTTGGAGCTTATTCTCTTAAATCAGGTGATCATTTACCACATGTTATTATCAATAAGAGCAGTTACAACTACAGTAAATAGGATGGGGAAGAACAGAGATTTGGGTCTAATGTCCTCTATAAGTCTGAATTTCTGTGTAACTTACATTTGTTTAATCTCACAGAGTTAAACCTTGTGTGTCTGTAAAATGGGAATCATGATGCAACTATTAATATTACCAGGGAAATAAAATAAAATAATGCGATACACTTCTTTCAAAAAATAGATTTATTAGGTGGTTTTGGGCTGTGGTTAAATAGGATTTCCATTTCTAGCATGGTGACCCTGGAAGAGAATGTTGATGGGTTTGACCAGATAACCAGAATGCAAGATGTCTATACATAGTTTACAGGAAAGATGCAGATACTGTTTAAAGTTCTTCCTGAATAGTGTTGAGTGACTTGAGTCTGAAAAAACTGTAAGCATGGAAAGTAATGAACTTTTCACACTGACAAGACTGCTTCTATGGGGACAGAGTGAAGTGAGGACTTCTGAACACCGAAGCTGGCTGAGTGCTCCTGCTGCTTTTGCTCTGATCACTGTGGCCACCACACACACCTTTCTGTGACTTCCATTAATAAAAATTAATCTGAATATGTTTGGGTAGGAGTGCGAGTAGGTGGAAAAGGTGTTTACTTCTGTCAACTCAAAAAGCATTTTTTTTTTAGTTCTCATTATATAATCAGTTGATTTAAGCTCCATTCTGCCCTTTTTCTTACTTTATCTCCAGCGGGCTTTCTCTTCCAGGACATGCAAATCTTGTTATTCATAAAGGGCATCAGTTTGTACGTATATTACCTTTACACTCAAGAGTTTTCCTTATAATCAAAAGATAACTGGGCTGATTATAAAATTCTTACATCGCATATTCTTTCTCTCAGGATCTTTTGGATAATGATCAAACTGTCTCCTTGCATCGACTATTACTATGAAGTTGTCAAGTACAACTTGGCATTTCACACTAGGAGGAAGCATGATTTTCCCCCCTGCCTACTCCTATGATTCTTCTTTTGTACTTGAATTGTAACATCTGTATCAGAATATGCTGTGATTTTGGTTGTTAGGTATAAATGTTCAGTATCATTATTTCTTGGAAACCTTTGAGCCCCATTCAGCCTAAACTTTCAGTGTGTCTTCATTTCAGAGAAGTTTTGATTCTTTTTATATTTTAAATGTTTTATTTGCTTAACTCTTCTTAAAATATCAGTAATGCATGTTAAGTATATGTCATTTTTTAAGGCTATCATTCCTTCTATAATTATTTACATTTCTTTTTCTTTCTCTCTTTTCTTCTTTTTTCTCTTTCACTCTGATACTCACCCTCATAACTATGTATGGACATCTAATTTTTCCACCTATTATGGCTGTTTATTTTCTGCATTGGCTTTTTAACTTTTGTTTTGTGGTGAAATTTTTCAAATCACTTCCATATTCTGTGGATAGCATATAATGTGTTCTTGAAACACTTTCTCATCATTCATTTCACTTATTATTTATAAAGATGGTATTTATAAATTCTAGGAGAATATGGAGAACCATTTTTGTTTTTGTTTTTCTGTGACCATAGTTTCACCAGAAGTGTCCTCTTAAGTGACAGTTTTGGCCCCAGAATTACTGTCAGTTTGAAGTGCTTGCACGCTCTCTGTATCTGCTGCTGTTAGAAATGTACTTTGGTGTTAAGCAAACACTATTTAAGCATACAATTTACTGAAGTGTAGTATCCTTGCAGCGTTGGCCTGCCTTCCTTGCCTCCCACCCCTGCATACCTTCTCTGAGGGCAGATGTTCCATGCAAAAAAGACCACGGGAAAGATACCTTCTTTGGCCTACATGGTATTGCTACTGTCCCAGATTCGGACATGACAGAAGCAAGAGAGGCAGCAAAATATTTCCTTTTTTTATTTTCTAAATTCTACCCAGTATCTCCCATTGTCAAAAAACAAAGAGGAATTTAGCTGGTAAGGGTGGCTGAAAAATGTGATTTGCACATTTACCACCCAGAGGTACAAAAGAAAGTGGTGGGGGAGGGGAAGTGCAGCACTGAGAGCCCTCAGACAATACCCAGCATACCCCTCAACTCCTAAATTCATGGATGGTCTCTCTACTCCTTAGTCTGCTGTGGCTACTATAACAAAATCCCATAGACTGGATGGCATATAAATAACAGACACTTATTTATCACAGTTCTGGAGACTGGCAAGTTCAGTATCATCCTGCCCACAGATTTGGTGCCTGGAGAAAGGTCTTTATGTTTTGTTTCCTCACTTGGAGGAGAAAGGAGGGATTCTTTGGGTTTTTTATAAGGGCACTCATCCCATTCAGGAGGGCTTTGTCCTTACAGCATAATCACCTCCCAAAAGTCCCACCTCCAAATGGGTGAATTTTATAACATGCAACTTATATTTCATAAAACTGTTATTTTGTGTGTTTTATTAAAGACTGATTTCAGGCAGCAATAGATGTCAGTAGCTTTGTAAATAGATTAGCAGCAATGGGTAATTAGGGGTCCTCAAACTATGGCCCGCGGGCCACATGCAAATACAAATATTGTATTTGTTCCCATTTTGTTTTTTTACTTCAAAATAAGATATGTGCAGTGTGCATAGGAATTTGTTCATAGTTTGTTTTTTAAACTATAGTCCGGCCCTCCAACGGTCTGAGGGACAGTGAACTGGCCCCCTGTTTAAAAAGTTTGAGGACCCCTGATTGTTTTTTCTGGTGTCTCTCATGAGAAACAACACTGTTAAGTGATCCAATACTTCCTGTCATTGCTGTTGTAAAGCTCATATCATGTGTCTGGTCACAGAGGCAAACCATAAATCATAAATTATAAAGGTTTGGCAAATGGCCATCCATGTAAGAACATGTCAAAGAAAAGGTTGTCTAATATAAATACAACTTGCAAATGTACCTATTATATCATCCGTATTAGTATTCTAAGACTGCTCTAACAAAGTATTACAAATATGTGACTTAAAAATGGAAATTTTTTTTTTTTTACAGTTTGGTGGCTAGACATCTAAAAATTGAAATTATGGTGTCAGCAGGGCCATACTCCCCTGGAAACCCTAGGGAAGATTCCTTCTTTGCCTCTACCCAGCTCTAATGGTTTCTGGCAAATGCTTAGCATGCCTTGTCTTACAGTTATATCACACAATCTCTGTCTCCATGGTCACATGGCTCTTTTGCTGTACCTCTATCTGTATCTCGCTCTTCTTATAAGGTCACCAGACATTGGATTTAGGGCCCACTAATCTAAGACTACCACACTTTAAAAAATTGATTACATCTTCACAGACCCAGTTTCCAAATAAGGTCACATTCATAAATATCAGGGTTTAGAACTTTGATATATCTTTTGGAGGGTCACAATTTAGCCCACAACAGTACTGGACATTAGTAGTATGGAGCTGGGAGATATGGTTCATTTTTAGGTAAATATAAAATTGACTAAAATTACCTCAAAACATTTTCCAAAATTTATTAAAATCTCAACTTTGAAAGTACAATTGACCCTTGGACAATGTGGGGGTTTAGGGGCACCAACATCTCTTGCAGCAAAAAAAAATTGCATATAACTTTCCACTCTCCAAAAACTTAACTATAGTCATCCCTTGGTGCCTACAGGAGATTGGTCCCAGGACCCCCTGTGGATACCAAAATCTGAGGATTCTCAGATCTCTTATTAAAATGATGTAGAACAATGCAGAGAGTCTGCCCTCCAAATCTGTGAATTCCTAACGGACTATATATTTATTGAAAAATGTATTCATATAAGTGGGCCCATCTAGTTCAAACACTTGTTTTTCGAGGTCAATAGCACTCACCTGCTTACTTCATTTTATAATTAAAATAAACATCCAAAGGCTGATGTGTGTGTCTGTACATGTGTATATGCTACCTATAGTTTTTAAAACACTGCTGTATAACTGATTCCTGGAGTTTATACCAGAAGGAGATCGGGACTTAATGTTGAGCTAGTAAAATGACACATACACTCATTCTGATAAAAATTTTCACTCAACCAATTACTTTGTAAAAATTGAGATATAGTTGACACACAACATTGTGTAAGTCTAAGATGTACAATGTGTGATTTGTTGCATTTCTATACTGTAATATGGTTACCACCCTAACAACTCCATCACATCCATAATTATTATTTCCTCTTTTATGGTGAAAACAGTTAAGATCTAGTCACTTAGCAGCTTTGAAGTTTACAATATCCATTTTGTAACATGAGAGCTAGAATTATTGGATAAATACAATAAATTAATGTTACTATACACTACTGTTTGAATGAAGTTGGGGAATTGCAACTTCATATATTCTTTGTTTTACCCTCTTATTCTACCAACATTGAAGTGATCTGTTCTTCAATGTAAAATATTCCCATCTCAAGTTCATATCAATGCCTCTTGCCTCTATCCTGTCTCTTCTCTGTTGACACTAAGGCATAAACTAGGTTATAGAAAAGGCAAGTGTCAGACCAAGTCATTCCAGTATTCCCAGGCCATCCTATTTTTAGCACCAAATGCCTCTCCTGAGGCTTCCCAGAAAAACAGGAGAAGTAACCACTGTAAATCCAAACTGGCTGCCTCTCATAATCAACCCGAAGAGGAGAATGAGTGCATTATTAAATAAATATTTGAAACATATGGAATGGGAGATGATGGATCAATGTGTTTTTCTTTAGCTCCCTGGTCCTGAGATGCATTTCATACCACTTCCCAGAGAGTCCCTTGGGATCATGCCACCAATAGTCCGTAGTGGTACACGTATTAATCAGTATCTCTTTATTTCAGCCTAGTTCTGTCTCTCCCCCACTATTCTTCCCCATCATTCCCTGAGATCCCTTCCTCAATAAAATATCCACATATACTTTTATTTAAGTTGTCATCAAATGCCATCTATATTAAGAAAATATACTTTTACTTGAATTGAAGCATTCAATTAAGTAAAAATAATACAGAAAGACATGATGTATTTCAGGTACAAATTTGTATTATACAGATTAAGATTCTTCTTAAACATTCCTATAAAGTTAGAAGAAAGTAGATTATGAAAAAAATTAAGCATTTGGAGCATTATCTTTTTTAATATAAAAAGATACATAATTTGAATTGGGATTGAATCCTTTGAAAGATCAGGGAATTAGCTCACTTAAATTTCCTCCCACATCACCACCTATTATTTCCCAATTTTCATCATTTCTGTTACTTAGATTCTTCTGCTATAGCCTTAAATTCTACAGTTGTTTAATATGAATTCTATTTTAAAATAGCTTAAAGTCCTTTCACCATATAAGGCCAGATTGAGATTTCCTCTGGATCTACACTAGCACTCTATTCATGCCTGGTTTAGAAATTATTCCAACATTTAGAATAAGTATAAAAATGCCAGGATCTTCCACTTCCACTGCTACATTAATAGCAATTTAAATGCATCAAAGTCTTCATGTCTCTCAGTCTTCCTTGGTTACGCGCATGTGTGGGTCCGTATAGTAATTCAGCACAGCAGCCAGTCTCTGCTAAAGCTTCTCTAACTATAAGTTACGGTGTCACATTCACCTTCAGTTCCTTGAATTTAACTGTATGGTTTGTTTGTTGCTTCGCTTTGTGTGCTCTTAATATTTGTGAAAGCAGTTTGCAGGTGTCTGAGTTTCTGCTTGTGTGCGAATGCTTACGTGTTGCCTTTCCTTTATTAAATTAAAAAAAAACACACACACACACAAAAGCTGGGTACAAAACTTTATCTTCACACTTTTTCTCAGAATTTTTCAGACAAACACCTCTCTCTTCGGTGGAGAAATATCACAGTAGTTGTCTGCTTGCTCCTCTATGCGTCTTTTTTTTTTTTTTTTTTTTTTTTTTAAAGCTGGATTTTGTCTTCAAGAAAGACGAATGGTATTTGCGTGTTTTGTTTTGTTTTAAGCTTTTCGGATTTGTCAATGATTACGTTCTGGTTTTTTTTTTTGTTTTTTTTTTTTTTATAGCTGGACACCACCTTATGTAGGCCTAGTATAGGGACCTGTTTCATTCCTGACAAACACACTCCTTGGCTCCTTTATCTCCTGCTGTCCCAGCTTGAATTTTACCACATGAAACTGGATTGATTCTTTCTGCCTGGTTGCTTAAATTCATTTTTTTTTTTTAATTCTTGAAGTGCTGCAACTTAACATGGATATGCTTCAGTATCAATTATCTGTATCATTTCCCAGTGTGCCTGCATGGACTTCAAACTCAGTTATTCCTTTTATAAATCTCCTTGAAGAAAAACATTATTTTAAAATAGTTTTTTTTTTCCCCCACTTGTTAAGGTGTCTAGAAATACCTACTTTATTTAAGTTGGGTGTCTTTTCACTGTCCTCATTATCTGTTACCCTCTCCCTAATTTCTTCAAACTTTATCATTGTGTACCTCTTTAGTTTTCTTTTTGTCAGTGATTCCATTTTCAGTTGTACTATTCTCTTCCTTGCCGTGTCTAATCACTTACAAGTTCTGTGTGAGGTTTGCTTCATTCTCCATGAGCTCCTATAATTTTCCTTTTCCAACTTTGAGTTTGTGTTTATTGAATTTATTGTTTTGTTAAATTTCAACAGGGAATTTTTTCAATACCCTGAATTAGGTTTTCTCTAAAATTTGGTTATTTTCTGTGTTTTTCATAATAGTTTTTTTTTTTCTTCAAAATAAAAAGTTATGTAAGTATTTTTTCTACAGTTGTCTGGCAATTTCCTTTCTCCTTGGCTAACCTTGTGGAGAGTTCTGTCCACAGGTTTCCTTTGTTATCATATCACCATTAATTGTCCTTGATCTTTCTTTCTATCTTAGTTGAGACCTGTTATTTGTTTCTGTTTCTGGTTTACTCTGAGGCTTAGTTGGAGAATTAGGCATTTTCTAGGTTTTTGGAGTGAATCTTTTTTGTGTTTTGGTAAATCCCCTGTCTTGTGAATGCATGAAGCCCCCCAAGGCTCATGCCTGTATGAAAACGTTTCTTCTAGTTTCTCAATAAACCTTCCTGCTCAGAGTTCACTGCAACAACTCCTATGTACCTTCCTTCTCACACACCCGTGGGTTACCAAATGGTAAAGGTAACCATGGGTCTAGTAAACCTTGTTAATCAACCATGGGGTGGGGGGAGCAAAGGGGAGAGGGAAGGAGGGTTCAGTACTCTCATTTGCCCTGCCTCTGTCCCACGAAAAGACCTTTCTGCTCTGAGGGGCTCCTTAGATTAGAAATGGTCTGTATGCCTTCCTCATTTATTTCCAACCAAGAAAAATCACAATACTCTCAGGGCCCATGGAAGGCTGCCCCAATACCTCACAAAGGCATATTGATTACTTTACAGTAAAGTTACGTGACAAGCAGCCTGTGTAAGAAGGCATGTTGACCCTCTCTTATCTCCTTGATTGCAGGATATAAATCTCCCCTGTGAAAGGTGCTCTCCAAGATCTGGGGGAGCAAGGGGCCTTGCTGGAGGGGAGAGTGCATATAGAGAGATACCCTTAACAATAGAGTTAAGGAATGCAAGGCTGAAAATCTTATATAAACAAATGTTACTCCTTTAGGGATTTACCAAGCAGCCCAAATTTACATTCCTCACTATTGAGAACCCAAACCTGAGTGTGTTGGTTCTGTCAATTCTTCACAAATTTATTATTTTTGTTGTTGTTTGTTTGTTTTTTGCCTAACATGTATAAAAAGCTGGCTTGTTCATCATTTTTTTAAAGCATCATTTATGATCTCCCATGTTCACATGTCAAATTGCTTTTCTACTGTTAATCTAAATTTTCTTATTAGTCCAAATATAAGAACTCAAGAAGGGAGAGGGAAATTTTCTTCCTTCCTGACAATAGTGTACCTTGGGGAGTTTTTATGCTAAAGACTTAAAATTGTTAGTATTCTCTAATTGCCTGCACTTCTCTAAACTGTGAGAAATAATAAATGTTGAACCTAGCTTTTTAATGAGTTTTATCTTGGACGATTTCAGTAACAGTGAACATAAAGTGACTAAAAATATAAATTAGAAATATATAATGCGGCAAATCTATGAGGGTTAAAATAAAGTTCATTAGCAATATATAATGTAGCAAGTCTGTAAAGTGTTGAAACAAAGTTCATTGGACCCAAATGAACTTAAAGAGTTGAAACTCTTAAGAGGATGTTTAATTCATCAAGATGTGGAAAGATAAGCGTTGATAATAACAAGGGTCAAAAGTGGCCACTTAAGTTCAGCCAAAGGGCACTTGTTTTAAATATTCATTGGAGCACAGCATGAACAAGTAAACATTAATTGAATAATAAAAGTATCTAGGAATAATTGTTTCAATGAAATAATAGCAGATTATATTTTTTGGTCCACAGGGGACCAGTGGTTGCATAACTCATCTCATTTGAGCCAGTATCACACCTCAGACACATTTTACAGATGAAGAAATTTAGGTAGCGAGAACTAAGTATTTTGGCCAAGGGCACCCAGGTAATTGAGGAATCCGTCCCACATTCACCTTGAATTTCAGTTCCTCCTCTCAACATGATGGAATATATCATAATTTTCTAAAAGTAGTTATATACATCAAGGTAGGGTGTGTCCTAATCCCATATTCATCTTAAAACATATTGAGAAAAGGGTACTAAATTATCTTGCAAGTATGCTTTCAATTGAACTTCCTGTCTCTTAATTGTATTTTTTTTCTTTCTCATCAGCACTCATACAAATCAGTGTTTTTGTTGTTGTTTTAAATATAGTTGGGTAGTATTTTTTTGTAATTTTTTAATCTTTATTGTTGAAACTATTACATATGTCCCCTTTTTCCCCCATTGACCCCTTCTAGCCTGCACTTCACACCCCCCTCCCCCCCTTCCCAGGCCTTCACCGCCCCATTGTCTGCATCTATGGCTTATGCATATATGCATTCAAATTCTTTGGTTGATCTCTTTCCATCCACCCACCCACTCCCGCCTAGTTAGATACTATTGATTACACATTTCAATTGTATACCACCTTTTAGAATTAACTATAAATATTTTTATTTAAAAATCACAAACTATGCTTTGAAATATTCAAACATTTGAGAGAAAGACATATTGAAGAAAATATTCTGCAATTAATATTTTTCATGGTACTTATACCCTGATTACATGAAAAGTAAAATTAATACTTTTGATTACTAGGAAAGAAAATAGAAATAAGCATAATTTATAGCCAATGTCATCAGGAAATGTTTAAGTTAATTTTGAAAATCTCAATGTAAATAAGGTTTCTGCCATCTTAATTCATAATGATTACAAGTGTGATGAGTAAATTGGGGTGTGGTTCTTGAATCTTCTTTTGACTGTTCATCCCCTTCATTTCAAATCAATCAGAAAGTCTTACATATTTATCTTAGATCTTTCTGGAAGCCCTCTCCTCCAGCCTATATCCATTGGCACTGGACTAAATACTAGTGCTCTTTATCTCTTCATTTGGGTTCTCATATTCTGACTTCCCTTGTGACTACCCACTACTTGCCCGCCACTGTGGCTGTTGTGAAAGGGAAAGATGGTCATGCTTCTGTAACTTACTTCTGACATGGTCTTTGAAAAATCAGACAGAGGCCGAAAACCAGGACTACAGGCTTTATTAGAGGAGAAGCACCTGCCGGGCTGTCTCCCCAGGGGAGAACAGCAGCACATGCAGAGGTGGGCGCGCCTTTTGAGGGACGGAATGGGAAGGGGTGGGGCTTAGTGTACTGGGCGCACACTGATTGGTGGCTTGCTGTATGGTCCATATAGGAACAAGGGCTTAGGGTATTTGGCAGGTGTGGATTGGTGGTCCAATGCATAGTCCTTATAAGGTACATGGTTAGTCACTCAGGTATATCCGGGCTGCAGGTTACGTCATACTCTGCCCACCAGTTGCAGGAAGGGAGGATCTATCAGTCTTCTCATAGCCTCATCTGACATAAAAGACCATTTTGCACTATACTCCAGACCTTTTGTGATCTTGCTCCAGCTTGTTTCTCAGACTCATCCCTTGTCACTCCGCTCTACGAAAACTCTCTGCTACAGCTTTACTGAACGACTTGTCAGTCTTCAAATGTTCCATGAATTTTCATAGCCCTGCAAGTAGCATCTACTGTTGCCACTGCCACCAACATATTCCCAACTCAATACCAGAAATCACCACTCATTCCTCTTCTTCCACTTATATTTTTCTACAGTTTGTAATTAACATGGGTACATTTTCATTTAATAAAAAATCCACTTAACTTGTTCCCCATAATATAATTTAATGTATCCATATAAGTGGTTTTTCATTTTCTACTTCAGAATAATTAAACAGTAGTGTCACATGACACCTGCTCTCAGCCAACTTCACTGATTTTCCCCTAGCAAGCAAGCAGGAAAAGAAATGAACATTTTACCTTGAATTAAGTACTTCCTCTTCTGCCTTTGCTGGATGCTGAATAAAACTCTAATAGTCATCTTCAGGTATTGCATTTGGCAAACATTCTAACATGTCCAGGAGATTCTTAAAGTCAGAGATTTTATTTGTTCATTTTCATACTGTAAATGTCTTAGACTATACCTGCTACATGACATGTGCTTATGTAATATATGTTTACAGAATGAAATATATCAAATGTTAAACATAAAACTTAATTTTTATTTTTGAAATTTTTTACCAAAATAACAAAACATAGTTATTCAGTTTATAATAACTAAACAATTATCCTAAGTCATATTCTTGCTTAAATTTTGTAAGCATTAATATACAATTCACTCCAGCAGCATTTTTATGTGCCTCTGTATTAGGTACTCTTAGTTTTTTGGAGAACGTAGATGAATAAAACACAGACTATTTAATATGTTTTCATGCTATGAGTGGGTAATGGAATAATAGTTGGTACTATTAACTGTACTCTGTGCTAACTACTACTTAATCACCTAATAAAATATTTGTAGCTAAAATGTAATATCATGCCTTAGTCTTATTGTGTTGTAAGTGTGTGCCTATGTGTGAAATAATGTGAATACCCTGAAATATGCATTGTGTTATGACAATATAGGTAAATGTATGTATAACAATCAGTAACTATAATGGTTATTTAGTTAATACTTTTGAATTGATTGAACATATTACTAATATGAGTGGTTTATAATACTGTAATTCTTTCATTTCAATTGCACTATAGGTTTTTTAAGAGAATGGTAGTACAAGAGCAAAAAGGGTGAATAGATGAGATTACATAGTTTTGATCAACCTACTTGTTTTTTGCAAAAAAAAAAAACCCTGAAAAATACATAATACATTTCCTATATTTTCTAGTTAACCAAATCACAGTTCAAATATGAGAGTTCTCACAAAATAAAATGGTAGTGAAGCAGTGTTTTGTCAAAATTATATGAATTTATATAAGGTTTTCTAATAAATTGATATTATTGAAAATTTTGAGGTTGTGTAGGTTTATGGATTTAATTATTTATTTTTTTAATTGCAAACATATCTTTCATTTTTTTAAAAGCAAGTCTATAAGATTAGAAGTTTTTTTAAAAATATATTTTATTGATTTTTTAAAAATCTTTAATTTCTTTATTGGTTAAGGTATTACGAATGTGTCCTCATCCCCCCATTAACTCCCAACCTCCCCCCCCCACCCCCGCCAACTCATGCTCTCATCCCCCTGTTGTCTGTGTCCATTGGTTAGGCTTATATGTATGCATACAAGTCCTTTCATTGATCTCCTCCCCTTACCCTCACCTTCCCCTACTTTCCCTCTGGGGATTGACAATCTGATCGCTGCTTCTCTGTCTCTGGATCTGTCCCTGTTCATCAGTCTATGTTGTTCTCTTTATTCCACAAATGAGTGAGATCATGTGGTATTTATCCTTCTCTGACTGGCTTATTTCACTTAGCATAATGCTCTCCAGTTCCATCCATGCTGTTGCAAATGGCAAGAATTCCTTCTTTTTTACCGCAGTGTAGTATTACGGATTTATTTTTTATCATTCATATGAGGCACTTACCAAGAACCATATACAGCGCCACATGTTGGCCAGTCTGATTGCATCTCATGACCTTAACTTTTTTATTCCTCCATTAAAACACTTTGTTATCCATAGTCACTTTCCAGAATTCTGCTCTCTGACCTCTGCATTACAATTTAATGAAAATAACTTTTGAAGGACCAATATGTTAGGACATTTTCTGAAAATTCTCTAAACATGATCATTAGTTTCATACTGTTGGCATAACAAATTACCCAAAATTTAGAGACTTTAACAGCACAGACATGGCCTCACTGTTCAGGAGGTCTGAAGACTAGCTTGCCTGGTCTCAGAGGGACAGCATTGAGGTGTCCGTGGGGCTGTGCTCCTTGCTGGTGGGCTGTGGAGGAGAATGCATCTCTGGATTTATGGAAGTTGGTGGTAGAATTCCCTTTCTCGTGGTTGGAGGGCTAAGGAAGAGCCCTATTTTCTTGTTGGCTTTTGGCCAGGAGTCAGGATCCTTCTCAGCTTCTAGAAGCACCCAGCCTTTCTTGGCTCCTGCCCTATTTCTCCCTCTTCAGAGCAGTGAGAGATCTAGTCCCTTTCATCCGTCAAATATCCCCAGCCTCAGATCTCTGACTGACTGTCCAGTCTTCCTCTTTGGTTTGTAAGGGCCCATGTAATCACACTAGGGCCACCCAGGCTGAATAATCAGGGAACAGAAAATCTCAGGGAGACATTTTTATGATTCTGTTAACTACCTCACACAATGATTATTCTCTTCTTATGGAAAGCATATTGAATAAATTAAGTATAAATATTGAGTGTTTTTAGTACATTATCATATGATGGCGCCTTTCTCAAAGAAAGAGTGCAAACAAAGGAAAAAAAAACATGGAAGAACATTTTTCAGTCTCTCTCTCTCTCATCCTCCCCCACTCTCTTATGTATTTTCTTGTTGTAAGCTGCTATTAAGCATACACCTTCTGACCAATGCCTTTGATTGATAACAGAGAGAATAAATGGAGTCAGCAGTATTAAAAGAGTCTCTTAGATGGGGACAGGAAGACAATGAGGAGGTGGGGCCTGTGCGTGCCCGTGTCCCAGTTCTCAGAAATGCTGTTCAGCTGACCTGATGCTGAACTTAGTGCAAACATCTGGGATGGATGCCTGCTACATATCAAAATGGGCAAATGTGGACATTCTCCCAACACTACCCCTAGCAACCAATCACATATAGAATAATGTAACTCTAGCTGTATCAGCACCAATCATACATCTTGAAAAACAACTTATGTAAATCACTGGGATGTCTTTGCCCTTGGACTTTATAAACCCCGCTTCTCCTTTCTTTTCCTGGAGCATGTTTTAGGCTACCACCTGTGCCTCCCAGATACAACCCTCTGCTCAAATAAATGCTTTGATTTTCAGTTACAGCCTAAACCTTTTTTGTGTTTGTTTGTTTGTTGTTTTTGGTTGACAATATCAAGTGCCCAGGTACATTCTATCTTCCTGCTCTGCCATCTTTGGCATGCACATTTTTTCTCCTATTCATAAAATAGCCGATGAACTTCTGATAACCTGTTATTATTCCAAGAACAAGGAAGGGAAAAGAGTAAGAAAAAAATAACAACGAAGTTTCTAGGTACAACAGCACACTGGTAAGTGCATGCCCCTGAAGTCTGGCCATTCTTTAAATATTCCCAAAAGCTCAACTGGGTGACTTGTTTTCATCTCATTGTTGGAAGCATGCTTCATTTCTTGCCCTTGATGGGAGACTGGGAATATAGCCGGACTCAATAGATTGAGTCCCTGGACATGATTGTGTCTGAAACATTATCATCAGACACAAGACAGTATAGTTTATACTTGAATATTTCTTAACTTCCATTTAATAGAGAAAATAGGGAAAATTGACTGAACTATGCCTTATTGTCCAAAAAAAAATATTTAATTTTGAAAGAAGAAATCAATAGTCACTAAGCTTCAGAAAAGGAATTTAGCTTTAAGTTAGTAAATCCTAGATTATATATTAATATTTTATGTTGTTTTAAATTTTTTGTTTGATTGTTAATCCTCACCCAAGGATATACATTTTTCCATTGATTTTCAGAGAGAGTAGGAGAGAGGGAGGGAGAGAGAGAGAGACATCGATGTGAGAGAGAGAGACATCGATTGGTTGCCTCCCTCATGAGCCCTGACAGGGGCCGGGGATGGAACCTGCAACCCAGGTATGTGCCCTTGACCAGGAATTGAACCTGAGATCCATGGTGCATGGGCCAGTGCTCTAACCACATAGCAGCACTAGCCAAGCATATGTTGTTTTAAATGTAATCCTTCTGAAAAATTATTGAAATTTTTTATCTTAATTTTATGTTATTAATTAAACCAAAGATATCAAGACTATTGGGAATTCTAGGCCTTACATATTACAAACTATAGAATGGTATGGATATATGATCTTTGTTTTATCTCAAATTATACCTTTGGAAAACTTTCAATTTGACTTTCTTTTATGTCCAGTTCTGTATCTTTCTTAAAAAGTAGAAGTAAGCTAAATTTGAGCAAACATATTCGAATGCACGTATTTACATATCTGCATTTTGTAGCATTTCTCACTGTCATTCACAAACAATAATTCTATAGTAGAAACTATCTAGTAACAACCACAAAAATTAAATCATGCTGTTTTATATTTTCAGTGATCTTAGTCCTTGAATGTAAAAAAACAAACAAACAAAACAAATAACCATATTAATGAATGTTATTGAGAAGACTTTGTAATGTAATCAGAAAATCAACAGTGCTTTTTAACTTAACTGTTGTCTTTCTGGATAGCATAGTGTAGATGATGAGTAATAAAAAAGAAAAGGAGAGAGTATCAAGGCAATTATTTTCCAAACTACTTGGCATTGGAAATCATATGGAAACATTTAGGACTCTGAACCAAATGAATTTACTCATAAAATCTGAGAGTCAAATACATAATAGTAAGACCTGAATTTCAAGGGTAAATCACTTAGATATAATAATTTATAAGTCCTTGAGCATTTATTACAGAATATACTGTGAATGTAAATATAAAACTGCTATCTATCCCCCAGTAACATTGATTTTCAGCTATTGCAGTAATGGAATAGAAGTAATCATTCTTAGGTATGAATTTAAGGACATGTCAGTGGTGAGAAATTCTTTAAGTACCTCTGTTTAAACATTTCCATGTTTTGCCCTGATCAGTGTTGTTCAGTGGTTAGAGTGTTGGCCCATGGACTGAAAAGTCACAGGTTGGATTCCAGTCAAGGGCATGTACCTGAGTTGCAGGTTTGATCCCAGGTCTGGTCAGGGTGATTTTGGGAGGTAACCAATCAATATCTCTCTCACACATTGATGTTTCTCTCTCTCAAATCAATGGAAAATATATCCTCAGGTGAGGATTAACAACACCAACCACAAAACAAAGAAAAACCTTCCATGTTTAATATGTTCCAACTGTGTTTACAGTCTTCCAAGGGACTCCTATATAATCCTATATAATAAAAGGGTAATATGCAAATAGACCGAACAGTAGAACAGCTGGTCACTATGATGTTCACTGACCACTAGGGGGCAGATGCTCAACGTAGGAGTTGCCCTCTGGTGGTCAGTGCACTCCCACAGGGGGAGCACCACTCAGCCAGAAGCTGGGCTGATGGCTCGTGCCTGGTGAGTACAGCAGTGGTGGTGGGAGCCTCACCTGCCTCTGCAGCAGTGACATCCCCCAACGGCTCCCAGACTGTTAAAGGGCACAGGCCGGACTGAGGGACAACCCCCTTGCCCCCCAGAGCACGAATGTCATGCACTAGGCCTCTAGTAAAAGCCTAATATGCTACCTATCTGGTTGTTCAGTATGCCGTTCAACCAATCAAAGTGTAATATGCTAATAATATGCTAAGGCTGCTCAACCACTCACTATGATGTGCACTGACCACCAGGGGACAGACAGTCTACTGGTAGGTTAGCTTGCTGCTGGTGTCTGGTCCATCTGGACTGAGCAAGATGGGCCAGACATGCCCTGGAGCCCTCCCATGGCCTAAACTGGCAGTTGGACATCCCCCCCGAGGGCGCTTGGACTGATAGAGGGTGCAGGCCGTACTAAGGGACCCCCCACAAGGGCACAAATTTCATGCACCGGACCTCTAGTCCTTCCTATATAATAATAGACAAAGATGCAAATTGACCATACCTTCGCTATGCCCGCCATTGGCTAATCAAAGCGATATGCAAATTAACTGCCAAGAAATATGGCGGCTAATTTGCATATACCAGCTGGGAGCGATGACTGAAGACACTGTAGAAGGAAGCCAAGCAACGGAGCCGAGGTAGCGGAGACGGGTGGGAGAGAAGCAGCAGAAACATGCGGGGTAGGAGTGGCAGAGACTGGAGCGAAGCCCTATTCTTGCAGGAATCTTCCTGCGACGGGCCTCTAGTCCTATCTCAAAATAGACAAAGATTGAAATTGACTGTACCTTCACTATGCCTCCCATTGGCTAATCAGCGAGATATGCAAATTAACCACCAAATTAACCACTCTAGTTTTATTATAAAATCTTTCAGTATATTTCCTATCATGTGAAAATTCCAGCAGTTAATACATACTTATGAATTTAAATTTATCAGAGTCAGATAATAAAGCTTCTTTCTTTGAAAGTGAGATCTAGGAGACAGACTAATGTTTCAAATAATATAGTAGTAGTGTTATATACTGATAAAAGAATTTCTTAAAACAACCAAAAAACAAAATGGTTAGACACAGCAGGACACTGTTAAAAAGAGTTTAGCTGGATTAGCTGACAAATTGAAGAAGGAAGATTGCAGGCTGGCAATACCATGTGAAATGTCTAGATACTGAAGGAATTGTAGGAGTCTATATGCTCTGGAAGGTTCTTTAGTGACCTCAAAGGCCTCTCACAGAAGGGTTTGAAAGATCACTAAGTGTCCACTGTTATGCAGATTGAGGAAGGGAACACAGCCCTATGGGAAGGGCTAGTATCTCTACCCAGATCCTTCCTGATACCCCCACTACAAAATAAAAGCTTTAGTCTGAAATAATAGCAACAGGACCAGCCTTGGGTCATTTTAAGGCCAGTTTTAAGGTCCTTATATGACAGGTAGAAAAGTAGTATAATTTGAAGATAGAATCTGATTAATTAAAGATATATTAATTGAAGATAAAAAGATGTATATTATAAATCCTAAGGAAATTACTAAAATTATAAAAGATGTAAAAGTAATGTAAATAGATAAGTTAATAGAGGAGGTAAATGATATAATTGATAATGGCCATTTAACATAAAATAACACAGTGCACGAGTATACAAAAAAAATAGATGAAATGAGTAGACAACAGCTAGCAATTTGACATATTTTAAATTCAACTATTTCCATAATCACATTAAATATGAATGCCTTAAATAGAACTTTCTAAAGACTGCAATTGCCATCTGGATCAAATAGCAAAATCAAATTCTATATTGTCAAAAAGAATGTAATCTATAATAATAAAAGCATAATATACTAATTAGACCAGACAGCTGAACGACCTTCTGGACAAAGCCAGGGCTGTGAGGGCTAAGCTGCTTGCATGAATTTCATGCGTTGGGCCTCTAGTTTATATATAATAAAGATAGGATAAAAGTAAAAAAATAAAGCCATACCATGCAACCCCCTTCAAAAAAAAAAGTTGGCATATTAATATTACTAAGCTATATTAATATTACTAAGCATGTTCAGAACAAAGAATGTTATCAGGAATAAAATGGAACATTAAATCACGATGATCAATTCTCCAAGAAGACACAAGGACCCTAAATGTGTATGTTCCTAATAATGGAGTATCAAACAAATGAGACCAAAATGGGTATAAGTAAAACAAGTAAGCAGATCTAAAATTATAATTGGAGATTTCAACAATCTTCTTAGTAATTGAGAGAAAAAGTAGACAGAAAAATCAGTAATAGTATAGGAGACTTGAACACTATCAACAAAATAGTCATAATTAACATTTATAGAATGATTCACCCAACAGAAGAATATGCATTTTTTTTCCTAAGGATATTGAACTTTCATTAAGATAGACCATGTAATAGGCCAATAAAAAAACACAATTTATACAAGTAGAAATAACAACTATATTCTAATAACTTAATGGTATTTATAAAATGAATAGCAGAAATTAAACTGAAAAATTATCAAATATTTGAAAACTAAACATCCCACTCATAAATAGCCAGGGTTAAAGAGGTATTCTCAAAACCAGTTTAAAGGTATTTTCAACTTAATACAGACACAAATGTAGTATATCAAGATATTTGGGATATAGTTAAAACGGCTGTTATGTTGTTTAAATTTAATACTTCTAAAAATCATTGCTTGACACAATTCTTGATTATTATGCATTTAGCTAGTTAACATATAATTATATGAGAGATATAACTATTCTATAATGTGTACAAAATATTCACAGTTCACAGTGTTCTACCTGGAAAACCCTAGCAATGCAACAAAAAACAAAAATAAGAAAAGCATTGTTAAATTGTCTGGAGATTTAAATACATACCAAAAGTAAATGTCTTAATAAAAATTAATAGTCAGATGATAAAAACATAATGAAAGACAAAGAATCTGTTTCAATAGAATAAAATAAATAAATATTTAAAAATAACTCATCGAGCAAGTTTTAGATATCCAATAGATGAAACACTGAAGCACTACTGAGATTCTTAAAAAAGACTTGAATAAATGAAAGTAAGGGCTTTGTGCTTGCATGACAAGAATCAGTCTTATAAATTCTGTTAGTCCTTCTGTTAGTCCTGTGGTACACTAGCTTGATACACTGTAGTTACATGAAAAAATATACATATATATGTTTTTAATTTTTACTATTAAAATTTATCATTACTTTGGGCAGAACTGTCTTCCTCATAGGAGAACTATGAGGAAGGTCTCTGGTGTCAGAGAACACTGCCATTTGCTCCCTACATCAGACAAATAGCTTCCTTTTTCTTAGACTAAATTCTTTTTTTCTTTTTTTTAATATATTTTATTGATTTTTTTTTTTTTTACAGAGAGGAAGGGAGAGAGACAGAGAGCCAGAAACATCGATGAGAGAGAAACATCCATCAGCTGCCTCCTGCACATCTCCCACTGGGGATATGCCCGCAACCCAGGTACATGCCCTTGACCGGAATCGAACCTGGGACCTTTCAGTCCACAGACCGACGCTCTATCTACTGAGCCAAACCGGTTTCAGCATCTTAGACTAAAATCTTTAAACAGAAATTTGAATTTAATTAGTATAAACTAAGACTTTTTTAAAGCCAGAATAAGGAGAAATCATTAATGTAAAGTTCATAGCAGATCACCAGACAACTGTAAAGCCATTAATTTGTGTTTGCCCTTGTTATTGTTATTGCTGTTACTGGTATCGTTAAAGTTAGTGCTGCTGCAGCATTATCTGATCTGATTACCTTTTTCCTTTGAGCCTTTACATTGAGTGGTAAAATGAGGACATTCTGTCTTTAAAAAGTGTCTTTCATTGGAATCATCTGACAAGGCTTGTTAGGAATTTAGTATTTTGTGCACCGCTCTCGCCTATTTGGGAATGGGGACCTGGAATGCACATTATAAAAAGAAACCCAAGTGATTTTTCATTCACACTCAAGTTATATATTGTAATATCACAGTGTTTGCTTGTGAACTAAAGTTACATTCCCCATGGGATTTCTAGTCTACACTCACTTTAAATTCTAGGAAATATCTAGTTCTAATTTATTTGAAACCAATTGAGTTTCCTTATTTACTAATTAAATTTACATTTCCTTATGAGTGTATTTTTTTCTTCCTTAATTTTTTAAAAGCACTTTTAATGTGGATTCATTAATCATTCCTTTCATTTTAATTAATGATAAACTAGATTCCAGAAAACCGGTATGTAATTTTATTAAAATTAATTATAATAAAGTTAAAATAATCACATTTAAGAATGTGCAATTCCTTCTAATGTGGATGACATTTCAACTGCTATTTTCATAATTCAACATACAATTCAGAGAATTGTAATTATATATTAAACCCAGACTGCTGTTAACTGTTTCTTCTGCTCTCTCACCTTGGTAATATTACATAAAGATATAAGATGTGGGGGTTTAAAATGGTGGATTACAGGACTGTGAAACCTTCTTCCTTCTAAAATCATATGGAAATTACAGAATAATCCTAAAATAAAGTAAATAAACCAATTAAAGACTTGGACATACTGAAAAACCAGAAGGATTCCCTTGTAATAATAAATGTTTAAGGTATTTCCAGAGGATATAGAGTCAAGAGCAGACTCTCTGGAGAGGATAAACCGAATCTGAAACGTCTACAACCCAATAAAGCCAAAATGAAGACATTTCAAAACAGTAAGCTTTCATATCTCCCCAAATGCATCACCAGATCAAGAAACATGATCTGGGAAACTAAAAGAGGTTGTCTCATAGTAAATGCATGATTGTTGGCTAGTTATCTCTCATTTTCTGTATCTAGACTAGTTGTTGCAGAATAAATTAGCAAGGATACCTCTCTAAAGATATGAAGAAAGGTAGGTTCTCAGAGAGAGTATTGCAGCTGAGGAGGAGCTGAAAGGCGCCCAGCACCAGTTCTGGGTATTGCCATAGGGATGATGTTTCCTTCCTGTTCTACAGAAAATTTGGACCAGGCTCACATTCATAACTACAGCCACAGCTGGAAAACGCTAGTTAGTGATAAATCTGCACTCACTGTTTATAAAAATAAAAATATTTATTATGCTTAGTGATTAAAAAGAAGCCATTTATACTGTTACTATTTATCAATTTTAACTACTATTTTAAATTTATATAGAAGATTCATAATCACCAAATATTTGAAGGGAAAATAGAAGAGGAAGAAGAAGAACAGTATCAGCCAGACAAATGAAAGAACTATCAATTAAGGAAAGAAAAGTAATGCAGAAATAAATACAGTTAGCTTAATAAATAGATTTTGCAATATTTGAGAAGACAATATTCATGCAAAAAATGAAATTTAGTTACCAGGAAGCTAGGGAATTTAAAATAAATTTAAGTATAACCTCAACAGTAGAGACCTAAGTGAGGAATAGAGAGAGAATATACTAAGAGAAAAAAGGTTAAGATAAATGAATATAACATTTCACTAATAAAAAACAATATGAAAATAACAAACAAAAACTTCTCTTAATGATGGCAACTTCAAGGTCAACATTTTAAAATCTCTCTCTGCTGTCTTTGCATTGCTTTCTCCACCCTGTATGCAAAGTCTCCCTTAGCATCCTGATTTTACGGTTGCATGTAATGACATTTTGGATACAGCAAGAGTAGTAACTCGGGATTATCTCCCATCTCAAGATATTTGATTTATTCACATCCACAAAGATCCTGTGTAAGGGCATACTTTTGGCACTATAAGGCAACATTCACAGGTTCCAGAGATTAGGATGTGGGTATTGTTTGGTCTGCTATTTTTCAGCTTAGCACCAATGCAATTAAAATATTAGTAGATACACAAAGAAATAAAACTTTTTTCAACAAATATTGAAAAGTAATGTTAATATCTAATATCTAATATTTGCTTTCAAAACATTTCTAAACAACATGGGAAGGAATTAGAAGTTTCCTTCAATTGAATGAATATATATCACACCACAGCCATTATTCTTCACACAATCATTGTGAGAAGATGGATATGAATGAATGAATGTTATACATTGCTGTATAAATGATATATGTTGCTAAGAACCTATTGATTCTAATGAATTCAAGAATGTCAAAATGTGTGGTTATTATGAAATTATGATAACAAATTAACAGAATAAGAGGATAAATATTTAGAGTATATTAATAGTAAAGGAAAAATGATAATCTTTTATTTCTCAGAATTACTATTATGTTGAACAAAACCCAGTGTTGCTGGATCTGAATACTGGGAAAATTTTTAAAAAATTATTTTATTGGTCATATTTTAAAGTCTACAAGTTACTCTAAAGCTTGCCCGGGGATGGAGTTCACTGGTTAGTAAATACATTCCCATGGATAGTGGTGATGATAGATAGATAGATAGATAGATAGATAGATAGATAGATAGATAGATGATAGATAGATAATAAGTAAATATATTTTTGAAGTAGAAAACTATGCTTTCATGCTATTTATTAATCTTACTGAACCAGCCACCTGCTCCTCAGAGAAATAGTCTCACTCTCATTAAGTTGAGGCAGCTGCCATTCCAAAGAAAATAAGCAGAGAGAAAGAAAATACAGGTTTGTTTGTTTTTTCAGAGAATGTCCATCAGGAGCTCTGTGGCTTGAGCACACACAAAATACATCTATTCCCTTTACCTAAAATGGGGCAGAGTGAATCAGTTTCCTTGTTCTGAAATGTGAAAGGGCAGGCATTTCATTTTATTTCTTCCTGACTCTTCTATATTAAAAAATGACTCCATTTTTGACAGGCTGCCACTAAAGATGGCCTTGTTACAGTGCACGGTCCTTCTGGTAAATGACTGATTACTCTATGTCCTGGTGCTGTGAAAATCAGGTAAAAATAAAATAAGAATAGTATCTTTTTAGTAAAAGAGAAAAAAAAAAGTCAAGAATTGTTCCCTCCAAAGAATAAAAATCACTTCCTAAGGAAGTGAGATAAAAAGCCCCAGCATTCTTATGATATAAAGGTTTTAACAGGCAACTGGTAATTTTGTTTTGTGATTTAAAGGCTACCTTCACTCTCTATTTTTCATAATTTGACATTTAATATAAATATATAATTTATTTTTAATTCTTTGAAATTTAGTGTGTTTTAAAAACTGTTACAAACATAGGTCTTTCCAAAAGCTCTTTAATATAATTAAGATGGACAGGACTCTGAGCTTCGTGAGTTTAGGACTGAGGTCTCTTTTATAAATTTATAGAAATTCCACGGTTCAGAAATGAACCGGTCTTTAGGACTTAATAAATCTTTGTGTTTATTAAATCTTTGTGAATGAATAAATGGTAATTTATATTTACTTTGGACTAAACATATATGACTCTTACATAAATAAAAATGAATAAAATATTCTGCTTTGTCTTACAATGGACCTGGTGATTATTAAACGATATATATGCTACGACACTGTCATTCCATTTCTATTTCTCAAGGAAGACTCTCCTTATGGTCAAGTGGCTCTCATTGGGTAACAAAACTAAATCCTAAAATAGGTCACTACAGTGGGGCCTTGATTTACGAGTTTAATCAGTTCCGAGACGGAGCTTGTAACTCAAATTACTCGTATGTCAAATCAAAAAGTGAGTGAGACACGTGATGCTAGGCTGATGTTGTGGCGTTCACTGTGATGTTCGCTGCACCAACTAGCGGTGGGGTATCTGAAGCTGGCTCATAACCTGAATTTTAGCTCGCAACTCAAAGCAAAAAATCAGCCAAGAGACGCTTGTATCTCGAAAAACTCGTTAGTCGGGACACTCGTAAGTCAAGGCCCCACTGTATATGAAAGTAATTGCTGTTGAATTACTCAGTTCATGATATAGCATTATTAGAAGCATTCAGACATATGTAAAGTTCATACACTAAAAGCTTAACATGGAAGAAGAAAAGATTAGATTGTTTCAGGGAGTATACCAGGACCAAAGTTCATTTGATGAAGGGAAATTCTTCTTCCAAGACTGCAATACCGGTGTCACTTTGCCCTATCAGGTTTCACTTAACAAAGGCACCATGTGTAATATTGTGTTTACTAACAAAATGCATATTAATATATTTCCTAAAGCAGCCAATAATATTTTACTGTGATCACACCTAAAATATTAATTTTATTGCATATGGTATTTGAATATGCATATTAACCAGTAGTTTTTAAGTCCTGCTAATTAATGTAAAAATAGGCCCAATCTTTCAGGTATACAAAACAAGCCCCGAAGCCCTTAAAGTCACACAATGACCTTAATTCTTGTAGTGAGATTGAAGTTTATAAGAGTCCTCAAGTTGGATCTAGTAAGAGACAAATCTCACCATAAAGATTTCTCTAAACCAGCGGTTCTCAACCTGTGGGTCGTGACCCCTTTGGAGGTCGAACGACCCTTTCACAGGGGTCGCCTAAGACCATCGGAAAACACATATATAATTACATATTGTTTTTGTGATTAACTACTATGCTTTAATTATGTTCAATTTGTAACAATGAAAATACATCCTGCATATCAGATATTTACATTACGATTCATAACAGTAGCAAAATTACAGTTATGAATTAGCAACGAAAATAATTTTATGGTTGGGGGTCACCACAACATGAGGAACTGTATTAAAGGGTCGCAGCATTAGGAAGGTTGAGAACCACTGCTCTAAACAAATATCCAAAACTTTTCAAATACTTGCATACACAAGTAGGGATAAGTATGGGGTGGAACTGAAGAACCTTGTAAGGGACAGATTATAAGACTGAAAATATTTCATTAAAAATTTCCTATAAATAAAGAAGATTCACTTTGAATTTGTTATAATGTTTACATTTGTGCATAAAATATTGTCAACTTTTTTTCATAAAATAAATTATATGATTCTACATATGCTGCAAGAGGTATAGTAAATACATGGGATTTTTCAATAGTTATTAAGCATTTCTTTTTGGCTCTAGTCAGTTTGGCTCAGTGGATAGAACATCTGCCTGCAGTCTGAAGGAGCTGGGGATTGATTGCAGTCAAGGCACATGCCCGGGTTGCAGTCTCAATCCCCAGTAGGGGGCATGCAGGAAGCAGCCGATCAATAATTCTCTCCCATCATTGATGTTTCTTCCTCTCTCTCCCTCTCCCTTCCTCTCTGAAGTCAATAAAAATATATTTAATTTTTTTTTGTTTTTCTCTTTTCTTTCATATATATTTATTTCTTATTTTTTATAGTCTATAGTTGCAGTTATCTTGATTTTTTCTTGAAACATTAAGTTAGAAATAAATGTGTATTTCAAATAAAATATATAAGTAGACTAGAAACTTTTGTGACAGGAGAGAGCAGTTAATTGTAAAGAAAAGATAAGGAAGAAAATATGTACATTATGTTTCTCTTTGTTTTAATTATGAGTTTTGCATTCAACAAGTAACTTGCCCAATGGATGATCTTTATATTCAAAATACTACCGTGATTATAAGGTAAAGCATTTATGAGAATGGCATTAGAAAACATTTGTGTAACTGAAATTCCTCCACAGAATGTTAGAATAAATGAAAAACTGATTGTGGTACATTTATTTTGAAAACAAACAAACAAACAAACAAAAAAAAAAACAGCAAGAAAGTAGCTTCTTGAAAACAAAACAAAGAAAAAGAAGATTAAAAACATTTTTCATCCCCAAAGTAACATCTGTTAACAAAAGTATTGAACAAAACAAAAAAGTACAAGGGAATATATTCACATGTTGTAGCACTAGAAATAGTCAGTGTTAAACATTTTTTGTTTATTAAATAAATGTATTCATAAAGTTCTTTTTAAAATTTTGATAAATAGAGCTATATAAATGTTATTGTTTTTGCTATTACACATTTTATTTAAACCATAAACATGTTTAGAGTTATGTTTAAATGTTCAAGGATGAAGAATATATCATCTACTTACTAATTAATAAAATGTTTTGTTATTCACTATAATTCATTAAAGAAGTTTTTAAAGTAGAATTTTTGTGAATTATTCAAGTGGAAAACTAATTAGACAAGAATACTTCTTGAAATAGGTTATTGTTAATAAAAATAAGTGCATTATAGCAACTTAGTAATATTTGTACAATGTAATATTGTGGTTGGACACTACTTGAAAAAAATAAATTTTAAAATATTATAAAATCATTTGTAAATACAGTGGAAATTAATATGCTTTCTTAAAGTTAAAATTAGGAGATAGAGCAAGAGCATATGCTTACGTAAATACCCCCAATTAAAAATATTTACAAAACAATTTAATCTGAATTTTAATAATATATTATGTAAGCAATTACATCTCTATATAAAATGTTATTAAGATATATTAAATGTGCCAAAACCATTAGATTTATAATTTTAAAATTACCTGTGGAGAAACAGAAAAAAACACACAAAGTACATATGAGGGAGAAGGAGTTGACTCAAAGCTCAAGAATAAAAAACAAACAAAACAAAAACAAAAACAGTTATTTAAGATCTGGATGAGAATGAAAAAAGTCAAGAAGAATGTAATCCTAGTTACAACAGAGGTGATAATTATCATAACACTTAAGATGGAGAGGCAATAATTTATGTGATGGGATTTAGTAAGGCTTAAGAATGAAGGTGGGAACATCTGAAGTGAAATTGGAAAGGACAATATTAGAGGCAGATATTTGGATAAAGTAGGTTAACCAGATATAAAATACATATTATTCAAGGAAAAAAATACATACATGCAGAAAGCATTATGGGGAAATGAAAAAAAAATTGTATTAAGAACTTTTTTATTTTGGATTCAAGTTGTTATAAAATGCCCCTAGGATGTTAAATGTGAAATGACAAATGTTTTCACTGGATAGAAACGCAGACTAATTATAATTGTTAATACAGTGGGCTTTAATGTGGGTCTGGCCACATTCTAAGTATACCTTATGCATTAATTTATTTAATCTTTTTTTTTAAATATATTTTATTGATTTTTTACAGAGAGGAAGGGAGAGAGATAGAGAGTTAGAAACATCGATGAGAGAGAAACATCGATCAGCTGCCTCCTGCACATCCCCTACTGGGGATATGCCCGCAACCCAGGTACATGCCCTTGACCAGAATCAAACCTGGGACCCTTCAGTCCACAGGCCGATGCTCTATCCACTGAGCCCAACCGGTTTCGGCTAATTTATTTAATCTTAATATCAGATAGGAGAGTATAATCTTCATTTTATAGATGAGGAACAAAGACCCAGAAAGGGTAATTAACTTGCTCAAGGAAACACAGCCAGTAATAGACAGTACTATTAATTTAACTAAATAGCCTAGTCCTAACTTCGTGTTCTTAATAATTACACTGTACTTTTTCTCCAATTTTTAAGTGTGATGTCCCAGAAAAAAATATAACAACACTCTAAATTCTCACCATTTTTTTTACATGAATTCAAGCTATGTCATTTTGTATAATTGTTTCCAAGAATATCAAGCTTTCTAGAAATCTCATGAATATTATTAAATAATTATGCTCAATATTATATCTTGTTATGTTATGTGTGTAAATGTAATGTGAGTGGATAATGATAAACTTCTTTGCTGAAAAATAGGGAACATGTACACAAGTAAGATTTTTTCAAAAATTCATTTCTTCAATTAAATGGGAAATATTAATTGATAAAGGCATAGTTGCTTTTAGAATTTAGCAAAATAAAATAAAGTGAAATCTATGAATAAGTATCAGCAATCTGAAATATATATAATAATAAAAGCATAATATGCTAAATAGACCGGATGTCCTTCTGGGTGACCTTCCGGACGAAGCCAGGGCTGCGAGGGAAGCCGGTGTCAGCAGCTAGAAGGAAGGCTTACTCTTGCTTGAATTTCGTGCATTGGGCCTCTAAAATACAAATATATTTGTATATTAGAAGCCTGTTGCACAAAGAGATTCATGCAATAGGCCTTCCCTTCCCCTTGCTGCTGGCACCGGTTTCCTCCAGCACCCGGGACCCAGGCCTTTGCTCCAGACGGACCTTTCAGTCTTCGCTCTGCCGCTTTGCACCTATGTATGCAAATTAACCGCCATATTTGTTGGGTTAATTTGCATACTCTCCTGATTGGCTGGCTAGCATAGCAGAGGGACAGTCAATTTACATGTTTGTCTATGATTAGGTAAGATATACACACATACTGAGTTGCCAGATTATTATGACCACCTGACGTTTGTAGGCAAATTAGCTATAATTTCACACTGTAGTTGCTAGAGGGCCAGACCATTATAAATAGGGAAGCAGGTTGTTTCCCATGACAGAAGTGATTTTTTTCTGAAGATATGGGTAAACAATGCGATTTAACAGCCTTTGAACATTATGCATGCCATATACTAAAGAATATATGAATTTGATTCAAATAATTTGATTTCTTTTTCTTTTTTTGATCTTGGATTAAAATATTTTTGTTAATTTATATTCAAATCTACTTTAGAAAAATATATCATTTAATGAAAAAGTGCTTTAGTCTACTCTGCAGTCAACTTCAAAAACTTGGCAAAATCTGCCAACATTTATTTGAGAAAAAAAAAATCACCCAAGAGTTCTTCGAAATGAGTCACAATAAATGTTTGGGTTCTGAGATCTGGAGACTGAATATTTATTTGTCAGCTTCCCAATTTGTTCTAAAGTTTTTAGCTGTTGAGAAATCTTTGTCTTTTAAACCCCATCTCTTTCTCACATTAAACTCTAGCTGTCAGTACCACAGCTTGTATATTCCTAAGAGATGATGCAGATTCTAATATGTCTCCTAATTAGATAGAAGGGAACATCAGAGATAGTCTGATGTAGTTTATGTTCACTATCCCTATTCTCTCCCAAGACCTATTTTAGATCTTTTTCATTTATATATAATTTTAGAATCAGCTTACTAATTATTCAAAAAAAAAACAAAACACTTTATGCAATTTGAGAATAATTTCATAATAATGTCTCATTCAATTAATGAACTTTATATATTTCTCCACTTATAGCTTCCTCTAAGTTATCATAGTGTTGTTTTACAATTTCTAGTCCTCAGCAACTTTCATATATTTGATCATATTTATCACCAAATACTCATGCTTGCTGATATTACTATAAATAGTATTTAACATTTTTCAATGTCCAATTTTTCCTTGCTAGTATATATAAATAAAATTGACTTTTATATATTGGATCATCTCCATTGACTTCTATAGGGATTTAATGCAGTTGCCTTAACTTCCTTTTTTAAAATATATTTTTATTGATTTGAGAGAGGAAGGGAGAAGGAGGGAGAAATAGAAACACCAATGATGAGAGAGAATCATTGACTGGCTGCTTCTTGCGTGCCCCACACCAGGTATCGAGCCTGCAACCCAGGCATGTGCCCTGACCAGGAATCAAACCATGACCTCCTGGTTCATAGGTAGACACTTAACTAGTGAGCCACGCCAGCTGGGTTTAACTTACTTTTCTCAGCACCCCAAAAGATACACTTTGAGCCCTTTAGTTTTTGAATTGGTAGCCATTCATATAAAACTGATAATTATAAGTAATAAGTATGGGAAAGTTACAAAGAACCTAGAATTTAAAATAAATTAAAACAGTGACCCCAGGTTTATAGTACTGGCATATAAACTTCAATGTAATATAAGGTGGCCTTAGGTGGGCAAGAACTTTCTACTGTTTCATTTATTTTTCATTATAATACTATCCTTTTCTTCAAACTAATTCAAACTTTAGGATAAATTGAGTTTGATGTTCCTTACATGGTGTAAAAAACTAGTTATATGTCCTAGAGACCAAGAATCTCACATACACATGTTCCTTTTCTGTATGTGAAAAATAATTAATTGTCCCATAAACACTCCTACACTTCCTCTCTGTGACTGCACTGAACAACCCTGGTATTTTCTGCTTCAGGTTTTACCCATTCTTGTGGGGACTTTTGAAATACAATTTATGTGCAGCCACACTGCATTGCATTTTCACTGTTATGAGATGTAAAGGCCAATATCATTTTAAAGGTTATGACTGACAGGTTATTTGCAATAGTTTTATAGCCCTACAAGGAGAAAAATTAATTTGTTGCGTCTGTTCACACTGGAGAAATTATCTTTGAAAGCCAAGTGTGAAAGCCTTTCTTAAAGTAAGGACTCATAATTCTGCTTTTGGGGGCACTGCCTATAGTCACAATAATATTGTGAGAGTTAGAATGTAAGTATATTACAAACTGATGGCATACAGTCTGTGCCTCATATACTCATAGAATCATAAAGTGCTTAAGTCAACTTTTACTCTGTTCTTGATTTTATCTTGTCTACCTTTCTTATGATTTTGTGTCCAAACCTTGATTTCCTAGAGACCAGAGCATGAGAAAAATCTTGCTTGCTTAATCTTTATTGAAAGGAAGAAAGTGAAATGAAATCAAGAATGTGAGAAAAAAGGATAGAGAATAAAATGTGGTTATCAAACTGAACATAGTTTCGAAGAAGTTTGGGGAAGTAAGTTGACTAAAGGGAAATATGTTTATATGCAAGCCTAGCTCTATACCCCCTTTCATTATATTAAAGAGAATCTCAGTAAAGAGGACTTTTTTGGCAACGGGTATGCAAAAATCTGTTCTGTGAGCATTACATTTAATATATTAGAATCTGTATTTGAAAAGATAGTTTAAATGATTCAAAATTTGCATATTTTTATACATGATACCTACCCTCACCCCACCTCTGGCACTCAAAGTGACAGTTAAGAATAGTAGCAGGAAGTAAGTGCTTGGAATGCAATTAAATGCTGCACAAATGGATCCTTTTAAAGGATAACAGTTTTAATGGTTACTTAACCTACATCTGACTCCATTTCTCCTACAGAAAAGTAGGGATAATATTTATCATTCATAAAACTTCTTAATATGTCACTCCATTAATCCCCTCTCCCTTTGTGTGACCCTGAGAGAGAAATGCGCCAGGAAGATGCCGGGCTATAGAGCTGGCACTCAATTTCAGATATGGAACCTGATACACCCATAGGCTTGAGCTATTGCTTTTCAAAGCTGTTACAGGAGTTGCAATCTTTCACAACAAGTAGTGATGAGATAAGTTGGACTTTTGCCTCACTAAGTTACTTAAAAATATAATAAGTTAGTCTAGAAGAGCACACCAAAGCAATCAATATTTTATAACATCGCTGGGCTGTTTTATGGGTTTTGAATGGTAATAGTGTTAAAAGCATTGACTTTAATGAAGAACTTAGAAATGGCCTCTTAATAACCTTATTGGGATATGACTAATTTTAAATGGCTTTTACTTTGTCCTTGGAATTCATATGATGCATGTGACAGAGGCTTGTTCGGTGTTAACAGAGGATTAGATGAAGGAAATTAATTAAAGCTTCCTTGTCACATTTTCCCCTTGAGCTGCTCAGTATGCTGAAGTGGTGTGACAGGGTACTAGCCTTTCTCTAACTCTCCGCATAAAATAACTCAATTGGCTTTAAACACACATCCATTTTTTTTTAATCAGACCATAATTTTTCTACGTGTCTCTCTAACCTGACCCCTTCTAGCCGCCGCCACCTCTGTGATTTGTGTAATTACTTTTTAGCTTCCGATAACAGGACAGCCACTGTGTGTGTCCACGAGTTTCAGAGTCCTCCGACTCACTCTTTTGAGGCCTGTCTTCATTTGAGATGGCACATTTAAATAGGTTAGGGACATTGGTTTAACTAATCCTCTGGACAAATATCTTAAATGATTGCCTAGAACTGAAATCATAGCTGTCAGTTATATTTGTGATAGTAGATAGCACACGGATCTATGAAACTTTTAAACACTGTTCATGCCATACTTTAATAATTATAACAACAATTTTCAGTTATACATTTTATTTAAAAATAACTTTTCCTCTGTAAGTCCTTGCTAATTGTAATTTTCTCTGTTTTTAAACATTGTTATAAATGCATTAATTCTTACATATTCAAAGCAATTACTTATAATAATATAAAGTAATATTCACAAAGAATAATTTACTTTCCTTTCTTATATGTAAAGAAAGAACAGTTGACTGTGGCATAGAATGTGAAAAGTAAGTTAAGACATAATCTATCTTTTTAAGTTATATCAAATTTGATATTTTCAGGTAAACAAATATAAATTTCAGAGTTCTTTACTAATCTCAGTCAAATAAATCTCTCAAGCTTTAAAATCTTATGATGCTGCCCTTTTGATATCAGGGATGGAGACATAAAGCTTTCCCTCCAAAACTAGGGTTAGACTGTGGAGTCCTTTTCCTTTTTTCATTAAAGTACCTTTTTTCTATATATAGTTTTGATGAGGAAAACCAACCTGAAAAGAAGAAACATGACTTCTGTTTAAAATAATTCTCTGGAAAATCAGAAATAGATGATCAGTAGCATGGTTGAATTAATAATGCTCTGTGATCAAAATAGAAATTGGAACTTGTTCACACAGGCAAATTTAACTGTATTTAAACTACTGATATTCTAATTAAAACATATATGTGTATGAGTGCATGCACACTTATGTGCAGTCTCACACAAACACTGTTTATCCAAATTAATATACTTTACTGATTGCATTATACTAATAATTCCATGAGAGAGCCAGTGTTATTCTTCTTCATTAAATTGGATGGCATTTTCTGAAATTAAAAAAAAATAAAGGTGATCAGATTGACTAATTTTATCTAATTGCTAACACTGATACTTCAATATAAAAATTCAGTTTATATGGTTAACTTTGTTTATCTATTACTTTAATCACTGTAAGTTTGACAATTTCATTCTTATGCAAGTCAAATTTTGAACCAATCCTGCTAATAAATCTGATGTCTAAGATTAAACACAAAATAATTCAGAATGCAAATTTGACCAAGTTGAAGTGTGTTTTTCAGGATTATGACAATTAAGATGAGGTGACAGCTATAGTTTTTAAACAAAATTCTGCTAATGTAATATTTGAGATTTAGAAATAGTATAACACATTTATGCAATATTTTACTCAAATCACTAGTGAGAAGCATAGTAATTTAACTGTCTTAAAACATGCATATTTTATTATGAAAAGGATTGGAAACATTTAAATTGTCACATATATTTAAATTCTCTATCTTGCTATGTATAGTAATGAAAGTTGTATATTACCAACTAAATATCTGAATTGCAAAATTTCAAGGTTTCTTGTAGAAAAGCATAATCTCAGTTATTTTGTGGAGTTTCTGATGCATAGGTAAATAGCGTAATTACAATTGGAAAATTTATATTTTTTGCTTGGACATTAAAGAAAAGGTTTAGCCCTGGTCAGATATCTCAGTTGGCTAAAGTGTCATCCTGATACACCAAGTTTGCAGGTTCCATCCCTGGTCAGGCACATGTAAGAACCAACCAATGAATTGGATGCAACAATAAATCAAGGTTTCTCTCTTTCTCTCCCTTTCTCTCTTTCAAAAACAAATAAAGAAAGAAAATTTACCTAAATCACAAAATAAAAGTTTTATTTTAATTAAATCACTAGAAGTTCTGTCATTGAACTATATTTTTAATAGACTGAACCTAAAAATAATAGCAGTTAATAAAGGCATTGCTCTATGATATTTAAGTACATCATTTATAGTAAAATTTAGATAGTAAGTTGGCAGCTGATAGGAATCCCCAAATGCAGAGGTATTTCCACAGTGTTTGCCTAGATTAGGTGGGCATTCTAGTAAGATGTGGTTCCTGGCAGTTACGGTGATATCAGTGTATCAGTCCTGTACAGTGGGATTCCTCAATATATAGTTTTAAAAATACTTTCATCAGAAACAGTAAGCGCGCCTATTTCAAATGTGAATTCCTATGACCTACCAGAGATTAAATGAATCAGAATCTATGTGGTGAACATGAATTTACATTTTAATAACTTGCCCAGGTGATCCTTGAACACATTAAGTTGAAAATTTGCATTGTAAATTGTGCCGCTATGAACATAGGGGTGCGTATATCCTTTCTGATTGGTGTTTCTGTTTTCTTGGGATATATTCCTAAAAGTGGGATTACTGGGTCAAATGGAAGTTCCATTTTCAAATTTTTGAGGAAATGCCATACTGTTTTTCACAGTGGCTGCACCAGTCTGCATTCCCATCAGCAATGAAGGAGGGTTCCTTTTCTCTGCATCCTCTCCAGAACGTGTCATTTGTTGATTTGTTGATGATAGCTATTCTGACAGGTGTGAGGTGGTACCTCAGTGTTGTTTTGATTTGTATCTCTTGGATGATTAGTGACTTTGAGCATGTTTTCATATGTCTCTTGGCTTTCTGAATCCTCTGTGACAGGACATTCCTGTCCTTAAGATGCAAGGTGAGCCCATAGCCTCCTACAAATCCATTGGATATTACAATGTTCCGTTGGATAAATTCCACTGCTTCCTCAATTACACTGTTGATTCCAGGTCCTGCTTTATTCGCTTATTTACTTGTGTCTTCTTGCATTGTTTATATCTTTTTCAACTCTGTCCTTGTTGATATTCACCTAGCCACTGTGACTGAAAAATCTGAATGCTACCACATACTGTAATTGCTACAAGTTCCCCAAATTTCTGGAACAAAAATCTTGCACACCTGCCAGTCACTCCATACACTAGAATCTAAATAGTTACTGAGTATTTTGCTACCATGGTTACTGAACTGTGGACAAACACTACATTCTACCAGTGGTGGCTGTCTTCTTGTCACTGAGCTAAACCAACACTTCATAAAAATTATAATTACTTTCATATTCAAGTGAGAGAAGTCCCATCTAGACTGGCTTAGCCTTGGACTCTACACCCAAGTGGGTAGGACTGAGCTCTGAGTTGGGGTTAGAGGGGAGGATCACAGGAACAAAAGCAAGAACTTCAGCACCAATGACAGCCATGGCATCAAAACAAATGGCATGTCTAGGTAAAACCTTCCTGTGCTGGACTAAGTAAAAATAACTTTTCAGCTCTCTTTCTCTAAGTTTCCTCAATCTCTGTAATTATGAGCCTTAATCACTTTCCCCCATTATTATAATTTTTTAAATTAAAAACCTGTAAAATGATTAGAATATAGTTATAAGAAATTTTAACCCCAGCAGGATACATTTGAGAACAGTTCCAGTGGTTAATTTCCCAGAAAACAATTCAGTGCAAATATATGGGAATGGAAAAAGTAATACTGAAAGCAATTACGTCAGGGCCAAAAATATTCACACACAAGCATTTACAAAATGTTACTGTCTTTGATTTATTTTGTTATTTTTTATTTTTTTTAAATATATTTTTATTGGTTTCAGAGTGGAAGGGAGAGGGAGGGAGGGAGGGAGGGAAGGAGGGGGAGAGAGAGAGAGAGAGAGAGAGAGAGAGAGAGAGAGAGAGAGAGAGAGAAACATCAGTGATGAGAGAGAATCATTGATTGTCTGCTTCCTGCATACCCCCTACTGGGGATTAAGCCCACAACATGGGCATGTGCCCTTGACCGGAATCGAACCCGGACCCTTCAGTCCACAGGCCAACACTCTATCCACTGAGCCAAACCAGCCAGGGCCTGTCTTTGATTTAAAAGATAGATTCACCTCTTGGAATGCACTAAAACAAAATTCAGAAAAAGTTGAATAACTCAAATTATTCTAGAAACCCTCTAAAACATTGTGGGAGAAAAAAAGATGAGCATAAATGTACCTATCTAGGATGCAGAATTCATATTTTTAAGAGTTGGAAGCATAGAAACTCTGGGGCAGATGTCTCATGTGATTGATTAAATAGATACTATAAATGAGGAATGATGTTAGTATGTTTCCTTGGTATTACAAACAGAATCTCTTTGCTGCCTCTGAGAGCCGGCTGTTAAGATTTAATGTGATATTTAATTAATTTCCTCTCTATTGATTTTTGTTTCTCTTGGCACCAGTCCCTTTTCTAGACAGGTCAATAGACAACTGCAAATTATTTGTGTTCACTGATAATGAGCATAATGCTAGTAATAACCAAGACAGTGATAATACCTGGCCACCATTATGAATTCTGCTGGAATTACCTATATCTTGCAAGCTGTTATTTGGCATAAAAAAGATCTGTATGTCGATTATAAGTAAAATAAATTAAACACACTACTCAGTAATAAATATCAGTTACTGTTTTTTAAATCTATTCTGCTTTGTTTGCTTTAAATATTTTATTTTGTAGGAGTCTTATAATTGGTTTCATTAGTCTTATATGTAGTGGTATTACCAGCTTGTGGCCGAATTATGCCCACTCTAGTATTCAGACATGTTTGACACATCTAAATTAGGGTGAGGAACGTTCTTAGAGGCTGTGAAGGTCCTCTGTTAGCAGGGATTGAAGGCTGGGGACTTGCTCTGAATAAAGAGGAAGTGGAGACTGGAAAGGTTAATTGGCTAGCAGAGAGATTAGTCTGGAAACAGAAACTGTCATTCCCAATCTTCTTGAGCCCAGACTATAAGAACATCTGAATGTTTGGCACGAAGTAAATGGCTATGAAGAAATACATCTAGTTCTTAACGTGAATGTCCCAGTGACATTGAAACATAAGATACACTATTGGTGACCACCAGAGAGAAGCGCTGCTTATGATGACATCTTTGGTGAAAAGATACTTTTTTAAGTTGGTAATGGAGGTTTAAAACTCATTATTTATGGAATCTACCACTCTACATGTATGTACATATAAAGAAAGTCTATCATTCCTTAAAACACCTGCATTATATCACTTTAGAAGTAAGGGATGGTTTGCCTTCCTATTATATCTTCTTTGATAATATCAATTTTAATCAGAAATTCTTTTTAAGTGGCTCTTATTTTTAAGTGATAAGATCCCAGGTATTGTAACTGGAAATCTTCAAAATGTAAGGAAAATGTTTTACTTAAAATCATTTCTTACATGGGAGGAAGGAACTAGAACCACATCAAGCTACTTGTTAATTTGTACAAAGAATAGATGCCATAGGAAGAGGAAAATAGGAGTTTAACAAGAAATTCAAGTTTCAGCAAGGTTTTTTCCCCTTGGAACATGTATACCTCGAGTCTATATGCCACTTTTGTAAAAATTTTAATAGATAACACAATTTGTTCTATATTTAAAAAGTTGTGGAGTTCATATTAAATTATTTATTTGAAATGCCTTACTTAGATTTCTTATGCATCCTGAAGTAGTACAGTTTCTTTTTATGCTGCTGTTTGACCTCTCTACCCTGTATTAATAAAACACACAAAAATAGCTCATTAAATCCTTGGTGCTTTTAAAATTTTAAAACATCTAAAATTAATACTCAGATAATTATTTAACCCATTAAAATAAATTTCTTATTCTGTGAGACTCATTTCAGGAGTTATTAGCTATTACCTTATAATTTCACTTTTTTTCTCATTCTTTCTACTTCACTTTCTCTCCTCATTTAAAATACCTTCATAATTCTGTCATCCTTTTGCTCACAAAAAAAAATGTGGCATTTTTAAATATCAAGTAATGTGTGTTATAGCTTTGCTAAACATCTCATCACCAGTTTGTTGCAAGAGATTTATAAATCACATTTTCATTAAAACCAGAAAGAACCAACACCATATGTTGTGCTAAATCCTATGCAGCTGCTGCTACAGCAGCTTAAAAATGTGTAAACTGGACGGCTTTCAGTGCGGTGTATGATATACAGGACTGTAACTTCTTTCAAATGTTGTGGGTTTTAATATTAAGATTAAAATCTAAGAAAGCATGGTAAAATAAAATAACTTAGAAGTGTTGCCATTTATTTTATACAAAAGACAGTTCTCTTTGAATCAAAAGCTAAATGAGTATCTATAACTGAAATTAAAATACCCAAGTATTCCTGAAATTGCAATAGAAAAGCAGACCCAAAGAGGAATGTTATGTATTAATGCAACTCCTCTAGTAATCTTAACTTTATTGCAATGCACTGTTTGCCTAAATATCAATCTACTTGGCATTTTTATTACAATTCTGCAAATGGAAAGAGAGTAAATGAACTATTTACTGCCTTTATTTTCTAAGTATAATCATGTTTTTGTTTTTCATTCAATGGTAGTCAACATTTTTTCCCTCCAACATAAAATATTCTGGAGTGTTAATGATCAGTTATGCTAAAAGCTTGATATTGTACCCCATGCTCATTTATATTACAGTGTACAGAATGCCAGACTCAGTTATTTATAAACTTTAGTTGAGAGGTGAGAAAATAATACCCTATTGTAAAACCTTACATATTTTAAATAATGTTTATAGACCAGCTATGTATGAGACATAAACACTACACTACATATACATCTGAAATTTATTGGATTTAAAATTACAACAGTGAAGAAGGGAAATCTCTTTTAAAAAAACACCATAAAGCTAGAACTAGTAATTTTCTTTTAAATTGTGCAACTTCCCCTAGAAATTACTTGCTTCTCTTCCATTCAAAAGAAACACCTCCAATTGGTGATGATTAATTTTTCTGTATTAATAGGAATTTGAATTATTACTGCATGTATCATGATAAAAACAAAATGAGTTCATGAATTAGTGTGAAAAAATATATTTTATTGACATAGAAATAAGACAGATGCCTATTTTCCTTCTAGTATAAGGACATTATAAGAACAACCTACAGACCAGTACTCCTAATGAATATAGACAGTGCACCTTCAAAATATACTAGCATATTTAATCAAATGACATATCAAAATAATTACATATGACCAACTGGTCTTCAGCCAAAGAATGCATTAACAATTTAATGTATGAAAACTATCAATGTAGCACACTATAATAATAGATTAAATGACACACAGCACATGATCATTTCAATAGACACATAAAAAGCATTTGACAAAATTCAACACCTTTTATGATGAAAGCACTTAAAAAGCTAGGAATAGAAGTGAAATTCATCAACTTGTTAAAGGAAACTTATGAAAAACAATCGATATTAATAATGAAAGACCGAATGCTTATACCCTAAGTTAAGAATAATGTACATTTAAAATAGATTAAAAATAATGTAATTCTGCAGAAAGAAATACACAAAATGCAAGATTCATGGAATAAATATTGCAAAATATTTTTGAAATAAAAAGGTGTGAAAATGACAAACTTTTCTCATAAAATAATAGAAAAAGGAAAATTAAATAAAACCTATAGAAAGTAGAAGAAATAAATAATAAACTTAAGAGTTGAAATTAAAACAATTATTTTATCTACAATAAAAATTAGATGAAAAAATAAAAAATGCAATAAGACAAAAATTGGTGAATTCAAAATAGGTCTTATTAAATTGATTTCTATAATAGGTGATTCATAGACCTCACAACATCTTTGTGCTCCTCCATCTCTAATGCTTCACCTTGTTTTAAAGGTTTACCTAATTAGGACAGTTCCACTTGCATAATCTCCCTTCAATGAATGCACGGTTTGTTAGTGACCTAATCACAACAATGATATCCCGTAATATTCACAGATTGCACCCATGCTCAAGGGAGGGAGATTATGTAAATTAGTTATACCAGAGGCAGGAGTCTTGGGGGAAAGTCTTGGAATCTCCCCTACCTCAAGATCCAAATACAGCATTAATTACCCTGAGTATTTTTTTAAAAATATATTTTATTGATTTTTTACAGACAGGAAGGAAGAGGGATAGAGAGTTAGAAACATCAATGAGAGAGAAACATGGATCAGCTGCCTCCTGCACACCCACTACTGGGGATGTGCCCGCAACTTGACCGGAATTGAACCTGGGACCCTTGAGTCCACAGGCCGACGCTGTATCCGCTGAACCAAACTGGTTACGGCCTGAGTATTTTTTTTTTTTTTTAATTTTTATTGATTTCAAAGAGAAAGGGAGAGGGAGAGAGAGATAGAAACATCATTGGTGAGAGAGAATCATTGATCAGCTGCCTTCTGCAAGTCCAACACTGGATATCAAGCCTGTAACCTGGGCATGTTCCCTGAAGCAGAATCAAAGCTTGACCTCCTGTTCCATAGGTCTACACTCAACCATTGAGCCACACCATCTGGGTCTGACTAGTTTTTGTAATTATTTTGTGTGCTGCTTCCATAGTACACATTAATGATTTTAAAAGTTATTTCAAATATGTTGAAGTATTAAACAATGTGTTACTGCTTTGGGGAAATAATAAATTTGTTTAATATTATGGTCTAGAATGAAGGCTCCTTTATTCTTGCTTCTAGTAGCAACTCCCAAATGGAATTACTATCCTATTTTCTGAGACTATAGATGTGTAAGGTCACTGTTGCTTGTTTTCCTATGTTGGTTGACAACAACTTTCTGCTTATATAGAAAAACTGACAGGCAAATCCAGTCTAATAAAATTTATTTTATCTTTATAATTGAAAGTTTTACATATGTCCCCTTTCTCCCCCCCATTGGCATAATATCATTTAAATATTTACAAATTTGATAAGCTTATCTTGTATAAATATTATTTGTTCTGAAGTTTTCAACTACTTATAGCTCAACAAGATTCAGCCTTTATTTCATACTTTCAGAGAGACAGTAGTACTAAATTTAGTGGCTGCTAATATGTTCATTTGACTCCCATTAATCTATCTTCAATAATACACAAGAGAAAAAGGCAGATGAAATTGAGTAAAAAAAAGAGAGTACATTTGAAAACTTTAAGAACAGCAAGAAGATTCAAAATAGAGAAAATAAGAAGAGAAAAAAAATGGATACTTTTTGAAAAATTCAGTTGTTGATGAGAGTTATTTGTGACATAGTATTTTATGCATTGATTAATTTAATCCATGAGTACAATGGATAATTATTCTATCTTCTTAAATACCCTGGTGATACATTGTTTTTGTCATAACCAAACATTCTAGTATTTTTAAATCCAAGCTTTAAAAATTGTGTAATTTCTATTAAAAAAAAGTGTCCTTTCATTTTGTTGATAGTTTACAATATAAAATTGCATAATAATATGAAAAACAAAGGAGACATATGTAATTTTTCAACAATAAAGATAAATTAAAAAATAATTTTATATATGAAGATACCCAAATTTATTGCAGTACACAAAATCATCTACACTAATAAAAGAGAAACATGCAAATTGACCATCCCTCTGCTATGCCCACCAGCCAATCATAGTGATATGCAAATTAACCCAACAGAGATGGCGGTTAATTTGCATACACAGGCCCAGAGCGAAGACTGGAGGCAGTGTAGAAGGAAGCCAAGTGCTGCAGAAGAGAGCGAAGCGGCAAAGAAGGGAATGGAGCCAAGGTAGCAGAGACGGGAGTGGAGCTGAGGCAGCAGACGCGGGAGGGAGTGAGGCAGCAAAGATGGGAGGGAGGGAAGTGGCAGACATGGGAGGAAGCAAGGTAGTGGAGATGGGAGGGAGCGAGGCAGCGGAGATGGGAGGGAGTGAGGCAGCGGAGATGGGAGGGAGTGAGGCAGAGGAGATGGGAGGGAGCGAGGCAGCAGAGAAGGGAGGGAGCAAGGCAGTGGAGATGGGAGGGAGCGAGGCAGTGGAGATGGGAGGGAGTGAGGCAGTGGAGATGGGAGGGAGCAAGGCAGTGGAAATGGGAGGGAGCAATGCAGCAGAGATGGGAGGGAGCGAGGCAGCAGAGAAGGGAGCAAAGCCCGCCTTGGCAAGCTTTGCTCCCTTCTCTGCTTTGCTCTGGCTTCAGGAAGCCCTATTCTTGCTGGAATCTTCCTGCAATGGGACTCTAGTATAATATATTTCCCCAAATTTATATATTTACTATTATGCTCTGACAAGATTTATAATTTATAATTTTTTGTATTTATAATTTTTATTCTTTTTTTCTTTTTGAGAAGCAAAAAGGTTCCCAGGTTGTAAATGTTAGGCTTGTTACCTCAAAGGTGATAGTTGGATGCATAAAGGTAGATGAGTGATTTGGGAGAAGCACTCAGTGAAGAGTGGACTCCTGAGCTTAGACTATTCTTTGGATAATATTCTCAGAAAGAAAGTCAAAATCAACTTAACAAAAACTTGCTTACTAGTGAGAAACTTGTGCCCCAAGAGTCTGCACTAAAGAAAATAAATGCTTTGAACACTTTTACTACATGCCCACCATCTGTTATTAATTGCACTGACTGAGTGAGTGACGATTGGTGCGGCTGCTATAAAGTGCACTAAATTTCAGGAATAAAAAATATATGGCATTCATTGAATCAAAGGTAAAGTTGGCAATGAAATGAAATACATAGAAAGGCATCCATTTTATATTGCACTTTAACTTTTTGGGTTGAAAATATTTTTCATACTTGCAGCAAGATTCATTCAACTGTATTTACTAGAGAACAAAACTGGCAAGATGTAATTCAAAAATTGCAGAGTATGGAAACTTTCTATTTGCTAAGTTTCTAGAACTGGCCGATTAAGGCTATTTGTCAGAATCTAGAAATTAAAATAAGTTTATTTTATTTCTGTTCTTATTTAGCAAATAGTATCCATGCCTTCTTAAGTGAAAACTTTAGAGGACTTACTAATTATTATAAAGTACTTAATAGCCTATTAAAATATAATCATGGCTAATTCAAATTAGGTAATCTATTAACAGACTTTGCTTTATAGGTTAAATCATATACAAGAGAAATAAGTAAAATAAAATTGATTAATTGTTATTTCTGAAAAAAATACATCAGTAACTTATCTTAATGCAAAAATGAGTATTATTGTGTTATTTTATGAAGATTTTGAAAACATTTTCATAAGTGCACATGAAAATTCACTCTGCCACTACTTCCAATAGGCAACTAGGAAAAGGGTGAAGAATCATTTACATAATGGACAAATGTAAATTCATTCTAGTTATAGAGAGAAGCTCCCTGCTGACTTGATTATATTATGCTTTCCTGCTGCTACATGAACTCACACAAAAGTGAAAAAAAATTAACATTGTGCAATTATGAGTTTGAAGCAAAGAAACAGCAGTGCGATGATCCATTGATTTCTTCACCCCTAAAATCCCAGCTCATGAATTATCCCTGCTACAGATATTTGACACATAAAATCATCTGCTTGAAAGATAAACTATATGGAATGGCATATATGAGAATCCAGCTTTAACTGCTAACTTTAAAGAATTTGAGATAAAGGAAATTACATTTTATTGTGGTTGCTCATGATTGTTTGTTCAATGAGTTGTCACAGAATCCAATTTCCACATTATCCATTTTCTGTGTAGCAAATTGATTCTTTCCACATTATCCATTTTCTGTGTAACAAATTGACTCTTTTGCTTCATTTATGGTGAAGTGATACTTCTACAGTCTTCTTAACTTATTATGAAAAGTATTTCCTAAATCACCAGTCTTATGGAGGATGGAACTTATGTGTTTACATAAATAGGACTTGTTTATTTTAATTAGTGCCTTTGCAAGGAGTTGACAGTGTGAGAAATATACTTCTAGTAATTTGTATTTTATGACACTATTGTGTCTCATATGAATAAAATGGAAAATAATATTAATAAAAGTTAGAAAATAAAAATAAGTACAATACAGTACAATAGTCACAACCCAAAGAAACTTGGTGTTCTAGAACTACTTGGTCAACTAATATATAAATCCAATGCTAACTCTCCCCCTCCCCATTCTGTGAATGGTAAGTATACCAGTGTGGTGGTTATGAGCCAAGTCTACCTATTCTGACATCCTTGGACTTTATTTATAAAGGTTTGACCTCTGGTAAGTTTCTTAACCTGTTGGTGGCTTTATTTCCTCATTGAAAACAGAGGGGGCAATAGTTCATATCTCATTTATTGCCATGATAACTAAATGATAACCCAGGGGACATGCCTCAATAATACATGGGTGGAATAAGATGCAGTATCTATTCATGATACATTTATTATCATTGTTTATATTATTACAGCCACCACTATTGTTTTTGGTTTTATATTTAAATTTCCAAGGGAGTCCTATTCTTGCTAAGAAATTGTGTTTCCAGATCAATCAGAAATTACCCAAATTGAAGCTTATTATTCACAATTGCTGGCATCCTACCACTAATGTTGAAGAGTGTCTTTTGCATCACTCTCCACATTGTTAATAACAACTTCGATTGCAAGCAATAAATGATCACTGAAGATTTCAGAATAGGAAGAGAAATCATAATCAAAACCGAACAACAAATTACTCAACTGTGGAATCGCTGGCATCTTTATTTTTCTCAATTTATCCACAGAATTCAATCACCTATAGATCCATCACACCCCTTTTGCTTCTACATCTTTTTTATTTTCCTAAATTCTTATTGCAACTTATCCTGAGATCTAGGCTTCCCAGAGACAAGAGCACACATACAAATCTCTTTAGATCAGGGGTGGGGAAACTTTTTTCTGCCAAGGGCCATTTGGATATTTATAATATCATTAGTGGACCATACAAAATTATCAACTTAAAAATTAGCCTGCTTAGCCTGCTATATTTTGTCAAACATTAATGAACTCACCCCTAATGCCTTGGCAGGGCTAGACCAAGTGATTTTGCAGGCCTTATATGGCCCTTAGGGTCAGAACTTCCCACCACTGCTTTAGATAAAGGTAAATTTCTTATTATATTAGTTCAGATCATTTGGCACTTGTCCATTTACTGAAACAAACAACAAAGAGGAAATAAAAGCCAATGAACTAAAAACTATACACAGGGTGGTGTAGGTGTATGGGGCTCTGAGAGAGTTGGCTTTATTGGGAAAGGGCACAGCTCAGCTGGGTGCCCTGCAGTGCTCCCACCACTTCCTTCCTTCTATCCCTTTCTTAACGTGGTTGTCCTGCTCCTAAAACATTTTTACTCCAAGATAAATTCTATATGAAGACTTAATCATGTGCATTTTAATAAAAATATTTTATTTAATCAAATAAATTTAACGGTTTCAAATAAGTTATTTTTTGCATAAGTCAACCACAATCATGTATAGAACTTTGTAAATTTGAATTTTTGTATTCATGTACTTTATTAGTAGCAATTACTTTTTTTAAGATAACCCAGATGTCATGATGGACATCTCAGGTTTCATGGTTCATGGCCCTGGGTTAAAGCACTTCATCTCTACTAAGACAGGCAGGAAAAATAAGTAATTTCTCAAAAGGAAAATTATATGCGGAAATTATTATAGCTTTTCTCCAATATTCCAAAACTCTGTCCTGTAAATCATTTACACCAGCCTGCAAAATGTTCCATGCAACAGTCTGTTATGCCACAGGCACTTAGAGCAAAATTGGATCTGTTGAGTCATCTGGTCCTAGTAGCAGAGTAGCTTTCTTGGCAGACGGACTTTTTTGAAGAGACTTCTTGGTCCCATTCAAAACTGGCAACTTGTCAGGGTACTCCATCAATGGGGAAGAGTCTTACACCCAAATAAGGTATATGTGCTATCCCAAATCTAAATAGGCCCAGAGAGCGTTATAATTTTCTTAATAGTAGGAGCGGCCATAGATAGAAACTTGACCTTCAACTCAGAAGGGTTATTTCAACATACTCCATGAGATGGGCTTACTAGAAATTTCACCAAGGTGTCAGGTCTCTGAATTTTGTGGATGAATTTGCCAAACTCTGGCATGCATGTGTCATACCCAAAATTGCTAGAGCAGTTGATACTTCTTGTTCACCAGATTCAAATCTTTACATCATAAATATAATTAATAGACATGGCATATTTTTGAACTGAGAGGTATTTCAGGTCATTACCAATAAGTTTAACAGTTTATAGAACCCATAGGCTAGAAAAGTATGGATGCACTTATGGCCCAGCCTGCTAGATGCTAATTGCTCTTTGATAACAAGTATAGATAAAAAGAGTCTCTCCACATCTATCACTGCCTATAAGTTGCCAGGTGCTTTAATGGTGTGCTCCAGCAATAAAACTACACCAGGATCAGCAGCTGCAATTGGAGTCATGGCATGATTGTATTTTCAATAATCCAGTTTAAATTTGTCACATCTGGACTCCGTGCAGGCGGAACAGGTACTTTGCATTAGCTGTGGTAGGAATCCACTCCATTTCTCTTTTTGTCATTCAGCTCATTTTTTATTGAGCATCTTATATGTTCAAGGCTAGCCCTAAATTCAAACTTTACTCATAGTATCTATTTGTGAAATATTCACATCACAGCACTATTCCAATAGATGTTTAAAAGTTTAATTTAATTTTTCCTTGAGATATAATTGACATATAACATTATATTAGTTTCAGAAGTAGAACATAATGATTCAATATTTGCATATATTTCAGAAAGATCACCATAATAAGTCTAGTTAACACCACACATAGTTACAAACTTTTTTCTTGGGTTGAGAACTTTAAAGATCCATTGTCTTAGTAACTTTTAAATGTAGAGGCAAATGTTTAAATAGTTTTTATTTTTTACTTCTTCTAATGGTTACTTAAATAATGTTCTGTATTTTGAAAAGTGAAAACTTAATAGAACTAAAGTGAAACATGTGAGTTCTGGGCAACTTTATGGCAAGGTTAACTAATTTTTAAAAATATGAATGGAAATGAAAGCATATTAGTCACTTTATTATGTATCTTTTCCTTACCAACTTAATATAAAATTTGTTTATAATACTTTTTTTCCAAAGTAATAAAAGGAAATTTAATATAATGTAGCAAATATTTAAGCAGGAGATGAAATATTATCAGACTTTACCTCTAATGTCTAGTTAAATCATGTTATCTGACAAGGAAAGTAGCTCTTGGGTGCAGATAAATTAAATTTAAAGAGATAAATCCAATCAACAAAGGATTCTTGTAACAGATTGAAATGTCAAAACTTAAGATGATGCATTAAAGAGACTTAGTTTTGCAACTATAACAAAATTATCTCCTTCTAAAGTGTTTAGTTTCTTAAAATTATATTCTAGCAGCTAACATAATGCTTAATTGATGATTAAGACCAAAGAAATAATACCATTTATTTATTTTAAAATGTTGTAAAACAAATAATATCTTATTAGAAATATAGCATATTAATGTAAAATTGTTTATACTGTTGTATTGATAAAATAAAATGTGCCTTATATTCATAGCAACTATGATGTGTTTCTATTCTTTACTATATTGAGGAAGAGCACTTTTTTTGGTTTATTTTTGTTACAAATTTGTAATTAAGTTGAGGGATTTCATGGTTGGAATGAAGGCATTTCAATCAACAGTTTAAAAAGCCCAAGCACTTCAATTTAGTTTAGAAGGGTCACAAATAATTTAGAGTACAGAAATAAAATTGTAACCTTGATTTTAAATATCAATTCAGTGACTGTATGATCTTTTATATCCTTTAGCTAAGAAAACGAAAACTTTTATTAATATAATTAGTACACATGTGATTTTACTCACCATTATTATTTACAATCATAAGCAATTATACAATATTTAATTTAACTAAATTCATTTTAATAAATATTATTTAATTTCACTAGCATCATTCATGTTGCAAATTAGAGCAAAACTGAAATCTTTAAATAAGTCTCAAGAGTTTAAGAATATGTAGATGATACAAATTTGTTTTTACATGATTAAGAACATAAAAGATAATCCTTTCATTTCCCAAATTGTCAATATCAGTCAAGACCATTTTCAAAAGAGGATTCCCTAGTTTCTATATGTTATATTTTAATGCAAATTAGTTATATTTTAGATTGATTTTTTTATTTATTTCTTAAGTCTTCTACTTCCTATTAACTGTGTAATCCTGGATGTGACCTTTGACCTCTGTGAGGCTCAGTTTTCCTTTTAAAATTGTATAGTTATCCTTTGGGTTTCTTTGAGATTGGTAAAATATGAAAAAAATTAAATTTAGAAAGTACTATATGCTTAAAAGGATAGGGTTAGTACCACTAATACATTATTAGGTTCTTATTATGGGGAGGAGTTTTTTTGATAAAACCTGCAACTCTATAGAAATACAGATCCATTAGTGAGGTAGTATTAGCCAAAGCATCTCTAATGACTAATTAGAAGACATATTTTGCAAACATGGCCACCATGTGCTATTTTACATTCCATATCAAAGTTTGCTTATTTGTTTATAATTATAATACTCTTTTTACGAAAAAAAAATTGCAATGGACTAAAGCTTTTTAGAAGACCCTATTAATGACTGATACTCTGAAAACATGAAACAGAAATGTGTGAAACTGATAACATGAAACATGAAACAGACAAGGTGTTTACTGATAATGAACTTGACTCACTTTCACTGTGCATTTTTTCTTTGAACATAACTTAGAAATTGCATAACACTAGGTTCTCAATTATCTGGTTACTCTTTAATGTTCAAAATATCTTTGTGGAAATACTCTTTTGATTGTGTAATTATTGTGACAGATTTCAATCTACATTTCTTCCAGCATTTATATAACAGCATACGCTAAGAGACTGCAGCCATGATGCCACTTCTATTGTATAGTATTGCCTTCAAATAGAGTATTAATAATAAGCAAAGCCCTGGCAAGTTTGGCTCAGTGGATAGATCATTGGCCCACAGACTGAAGGGTCCCAGGTAAGATTCCAGTCAAGGTCATGTACCTAGGTTGCAGGCTCAGTCCCCAGCCCTGGTCAGAGCATGTGCTGGAAGCAACCAATCGAAGGATCTCTCTCACATCGAAGTTTCTCTCTCTGTCTCTCCCCCTCCCTTCCACTCTCTCTAAAAATCAATGGAAAAATATTCTCAGGTTATGATTAACAAAAAATAAAATAAATAAATAATAAGAAGAGCTATTTCTTTTATTCTAATGGTTAGGGGCAAGAATAAGGATTTATTTTTCTGGTAATGGAAAAGGTGAATTATTTTCTCTCTGAATAATACATTCTTTAGGGAAAAAATAATTTGTTGATTACAAGCAGTTTCCTGAGATACATTTTTCACAAATGCAGTTATTATATGTTTTAAATCAAGGGCTATATATAATAAATATAATACATATAATAAACGAACTAAGTACACTAAACCTACAAGTATAGCATGATAATGTTTACATGTGAATTCCCCTTGTAATCACCACCCAGAACAAGATATAGAACAATATTAACAACCAGGAAGGTACTTTCTTGCCCCTTCTCAGCCTAAACTAGTCCTTAAAGTTAATTATTAGTTTGAATTCTCTCATCAGCTAACTTTGACGCTGCTAGAACTTCCCATAAATGGAATAATACAGTAGATAGTATTTTTATATTGAGCTGATGACATTCAATCTTATATCTGTGAGTTTATGCATGTTGCATATATGAAGAGTGCATTTTTCTACTGCTCTGTAGTATTCCATGTAACATTTACCACAATTTATTTATTCTGTATTTGCTTAAGAATATATTTTTTTCCATTTTATGACTATCATGAAAAATCTGTTGTAAATATTATTGTCTTTGTATGGACTCCCTTCTCTTGTGTATAAAATTAAGAAATGGCAATTATCCCAAAGCCTGTTTTATAATTTTACATACCTAACAACAATGTGTGAGAAGTCTGTTGTTTCCCCATTCCAAACATTTGGTATTTTCAGACTTAGTTGATTTCAGCTTTTCTAGTAACCGTGTAACAATATTTGCTCCTTTTATAAGTTTGTATTTTTCTGATGAATAGTGATGTTGATTATCATTTATCATACTTATTAGTCATAAAAATCCTTTTCAAGGAATTTTTCCAATATTTTATTTTTTTCTTATTCATTTGTGGTAGTTTTTTATATGTTCTAGAGAGAATATATATATATACATATATATATGTATATATATATATGTATATATATATATATTCTCTTTCACTATGAGAAATCTTAACTATTATGAAAGCCAATTTTTAAATTTTTCTGTTATAATTAGTCCTTTAGTGTATCGACTTCTATATTAGAGATCTTTGCCTATTGCAAGGTGATGTGGATATTCCTCTGTGTTTTCTTATAGAGACTTTAGATTTTTTTATTTATTTTCCCAGATATGCCTATGAACTAAGTTATCTCAATATTATTTCAGTATCTAAGATAATTGTCAAGTTTAATTGTTTTGTCATTATAAAGATCAAATGATTTGATTCAATATTTTTATTAATTCATTATTTTATCATTTCCCTGTTGTACCTTTAATATATATCAAGTAACCAAATATGTAAATATATTTTGGTACTAACTATATTTGTCAATTCATATACCAATAGTATATGGTGCTAATAACTGTAGCTTTTTCAGTAATTCTTTAAATCTAGGCTATTTATACTACATTTTAATTCTTCTTCAATAATATATTGACTACTCTATAGTCATTTGCATTTCAAACTATTTTTAGAATCATTTCACTTACTACCAAATTTAAAATCTTAGGTTTTTTTTTATTAATTGAAATTTTAGTGTCCACAAATATCAATGTAAGAAAAATTGATATTTTGATATAAGCAATTATAAAGAGTACCTATTTATTTTTTATTTCAGAGGTATTGGAAGTCATCTGTTGAATGTGTCACTCTGATTTTATGTGCGCGATGCTATCATATTTTTAAAATTTTATATTTAAATTGTTTGATGCTGCTACTCAGAAATATTCTTAATTTATTCATATTGACTCTATATTCAACAACTTTAGTAAATAATATTTATTGCCTGAAATACCTTGTTTAACAATACAAAGCCATGCTTATCTATTTATAATTTAATGTAACATTAAGCAAAAAACAAGCAATAGAAGTAAATTTAACAGTTATTATTTATTTTAGTAAAAGTGTTGACTTTTTTTGGTTATGAAAAGGGTTGACTCCCAAATATTGACCATATAAAAAACACAAGCTAGATATTAGAGAGTAAAAGATGCACAGGAAAAGTAAGTAAAAGCAAGCAATATCATTTACTAAATATGTCTTCTAAAATTAACAGAAATCTATTGGAGATCATTGGCAATCTATTCTATATTCAGTATAGATACCACCCTATGTATACTTTAATAAGCAGGTCCTGGCTGATGTCTGGAAAAAAAAAAACAAACCTATATATTGACCTATTTATGGGTGTACATAGATCCATATAATTAATATCTAGCAGTGGTTATAATTTTTATATTCTAATAACTTCTATTATGTTAGGAATTCAAAAGTCAAAAACAGGTAGGCTAATAATAGAATAACAGAAAAAATAAAATTTAAAAGTAAAGTTGCAAAAGAGACTAATGTTAAGACCATTCTTTCTTTCTTGAACACCTACTCATTATTGATAATCACTTCAAATGTTTAGTGAAGTCATCATGTGACTAACGATTAGGCAAGACCAACAGAGACCTATCCAGATTGCCTACCCTCAGCATTATCCCATATAATAAAAGCCTAATCTGCTAAATGCCCGGTTGTCCAGTTGTCTGTTCAACCAATCAAAGAATAATATGCTAATGAATGCTAAGGCTGCTCAACTGCTCACTATGATGTGCACTGACCACCAGGGTGCAGCCAGTCAGCTGGTCAACCAGTCACTATGATGTGCACTGATCACCAGGGGGCAAATGCTCCAACCAGTAGGTTAGCTTGCTGCTGGGGTCTGGTCAATCGGGACTGAGTGAGATGGGCTGGACATGCCCTGGAGCCCTCCAGTGCTCTCTCCCAGTTGGCCAACCTCCCACATCCCTTCCCGGCCTGATCATGCACCGGTGGGGTCCCTCAGCCTGGCCTGTGCCCTCTCGCAATCCGGGACCCCTTGGGGGATGTCGGAAAGCCAGTTTCAGCCCGATCCCACAAGCCAGTCCAAGGGACCCCACTGGTGCACGAATCTGTGCACCGGGCCACTAGTAATAAATAATAGAAAGTGTTGTTCTGAATAATTTTAGTCTAGGCTGATTTTCTTATGCAACCCTAGATAAAGGAAATAAGCACCATTATATGTAAACTCTATCCAGTAACAGTAAATGGAAAATGACTTAGTTTACTTTATGAAGCAGTATTTATCATACAAATGAAACCCAGAATTATAAAAGTGAAACTAGCTATAAATACAGATTATATCATCTCAAGGGAAATTCAATGAATACATAGATTTACACCCATGACTAGCAAGAAAATAGGCCATCTAGAATAAAATGTAATATTACATGTAATAAAAGAAATAATTTGATAAATATTCAACTCTTCTGGTTTTATAAAGGTTCAAAAAGATTCAAACACATATGCACACACACAATAGACAATAGATAAAATGACAAATTGTGTAAAGTAGTATCAATTATTCTTACATTCCTATTCATCTTTTCCATGCTACATACATTATCATTGCCTAGCTTTCCAAGTTCATTTCTCTCTTCCTCTGCATTTCTTTATGATGTCCTATTACGGACTGAATCATGTTTCCCCAAAATATATATATACTGTAGCTCTAATCCCCAGTACCTTAGAATGTGACTATATTTGAAGATAAGGTCTTTAAGGAGGCAATTAAGGTTAAAAAGACCCACAGGGTCAGGCCTGAATCTAATAGGAGGGTGCCATTTAGGAAGAGGAAGAACTCCCCCCACCCCTGCCCGCCCCCCCCCCCTCCACAGGAACACACCCACAGAGGAAAGGCTACGTGAAAAAACAGCAAGAAGGCACCTGCTTTTAAGCCAAGGAGAGAGACTAGTGCTATCAGCACCTGGATCTTAGCCTTCCAGCCTTCTGAGCTATGAGAAAAAAAAAAAATTCTACTGTTTAAGCCACCCACTCTGTGGTATGTCTGTACTTATTTATTATTTATTTATAGGGCAGCCTTAGCAAATGTAGGGAAGGAAAAATTTTCCTTCTATCTCCTGGGTTCAATGGCTGGGTCTAAGAAATAAACTGACCCACAGGCGGATTAGCAGGATAAAATGTATGCACATTGATTAATGTTTAATATCACATGCACAGGGGTATCACAGAGTCAAAAATGAATTCCTCCAACAGGTGGAGAGATTTTGGAGCTTATGCACCATCATAATAGGAGAGAGGGGATGTAGGCCATTTCAAAGAGAGTAAATCATTATTAAGAAAGAGAAATGGACCTTGAGAAAAATACCCAGGAGGTATGACCATTTGTGACAGAGTTTGGCTGGGTGTGGTCAACTTCTAGTCCGCTCTCCTGTGGTAGGTTGGCATTTCTGGTTGATGGAAGTCCTGGGAGGGGATTTATATCAATTTGGTCCCTTTGGAGTATCTGTCTTTAAGCAGATAGATGAGGTTCAGATAAAGCCTCTCCCTGCATTTGCTGTTTTTCAAGTGTCTTCAGCTCAAAATAATTAATATAACAAAAGTGTGTTTTTTTTGGAGTGCCATGTCTTAACTCCTTCACAGACTAATACATGAATTTTTGTTGCATGTTTTTTTCCCCCGTTACTTATTTCTGAAATTTATTTTAAATCTGTATGCCATTTATTCCTGTGAAGGCTTTGCTGAATCTAGTCTCTCATCATTATTAGTGCTAAACTTGCCTTCCTGTTTCATTAATGTGCAACACGTTCTTATTTTACTTGGAAGAGTTATTACTGGGTGTAAGGATTTTATATATATATCCCATCTCCCCTGCATCCAAATGCTAATTGCATCTGAATTATCAGCTACTTGAAGGGAAAATATAATTCTTATCATGGTTAACTTAGGCCTAAACATATAATAATCTGGCCCTCAATAAATGCATATGGCTGCAGTTGTGGTATCCATGGCATTTTTAAGGTAGGTAGAGGTACATACAAATAAAAACCTGCCATTTTAATTTTTTTTCTTTTAAAACCTGCCATTTTAATGATTACTCTATGATTACTCATATATATATATAAAATATATTTTATTGATTTTTTTACAGAGAGGAAGGGAGAGGGATAGAGAGTTAGAAACATCCATGAAAGAGAAACATTGATCAGCTGCCTCCTGCACGCCCCCTACTTGGGATGTGCCCACAACCAAGGGACATGCCCTAGACCGGAATCAAACCTGCGACCCTTCAGTCCGAAGGCCGATGCTCTATCCACTGAGCCAAACCGGTTAGGGATACTCTTATAATTATCTTTGCAAATAAAACTAGAAGCACCTGGCCGGTGTTGCTCAGTAGTTGAACATCAGTCCATGAACCGAGAGGTTGCTGATTCAGTTCCTGGTCAGGGCATATGCCCAGGTTGGGGGCTTGATCCCCTGTAGAGGGTGTGCAGGGGGCAACTGATTGATTATGTTATGATGGTTCTCATTGATTTTTCTATCTCTCTATCCCTCTCCCTTCCTCTATCTCTCTCTAAAAAAAATGAAAATCAATAAAAACCTATTTTTTAAAAAGTCCTTTAAAGATAAATAAACTAAAACCAGAACCTATTTCATTTTGTAAATTCACACTCAAAATAGCAGCCACTTAATATATCCCCTGTCAAAATACTTTAGACTGAAAAATAAACATGTTGTGTGTCTTTTGAAACATTTCCTTTGACAATCCCACTCAAGGGGCTTACCCCAGGGTCAAACTTAACATATTTATTTCATTTTTTAAGACTCTGTAGGTACAAGCACATGATTGAGTTCATTTTGTGTTTTACTTCTGTGATATGTCATGAAGGATTATTAGTGATTAGAAGCCATATTGGGTCAACATTAACATGATGTTTTACCTCAGAGGGGCATGGAAAAACTTAAATATCTGTCAGGGCTTGCTAGCTATTCTGTTTCAAAATGACAAAATCACCTGGGTTTTTGTATATTTTTACAAGGATTGGAAAATAGTATAGGCTAGTTCTAAATTCCCCCTTGATGCCCAGCCTATTCATATCTTACATAAGCTAAGTGTGAGAACAAAAAAGAATAAAATGTTACTAGGGCTTCATTAAATATCATAGGGCAAATTACATATTCCATCATACTTTCAACATTTAAAAAATAAATGCATGGATGTATCCTTGGTAAGGTTGAATAGTTATGATAGAGTAATACATTGAGAAAAAGCATTGAGCTGCTTACTGCCCTTCACAATGACTAGATTCTACTATAAAAATAAGAGCATGTGAGAAAAATTTACTGCTCAGTGAAAGTTTGTGTATGGATCTGTTAAGGATCAGGCTATACCTAATAAAGATAAAGATCAATGTAACTGTGTTAAGCTAGTTGGTCCTCAGGAGCTAGAAAAGCCAGAAGCAATTTCTTGACATGATCAAATGAATTACCATATAGTTGAGATGGAAAGTCTGAAGTCACAGCAAATAGTGGCATGTGAGAGCAAGGTATAACCCAGGAGTTAGTTCAAGTGGATATCATCTCTCTCTCTCTCTCTCTCTTTCTCTCTCTCTCTCTCTCTCTCTCTCTCTCTCTCTCTCTCCTTTCTTTCTCTTTAATACACAACACACACACACACACACACACACACACAACATTTAAAAAAATCAAGATGAGGAGGATTTAGAACAAGGCAAAGTTCTGAGTACTGTTTTATTAAGGGGTTGATCATATAAATATTTAAATTAAGTAAACAATTATACAAAATTAAGCCCCATGGCCATTTAAAATACTTTTTTTTTTCCCCTGACAGTAATTTCATAAGGAAGGAAGCTAATTAAAGTGTATTTTCAATTTTCACATACACAAACATAAACACAACCAAGACAAAATTGATTAACAATAGTGAAATTGATCTGCAAAACTGCCTCCAAACTAACAAGAACAGTTGAAAAGAGCTATATTATGTTAATGTAACAAACCAAAACAAAAAAATATATCAACTGGTTTACAACAAAAATGTGTTACTGATTATATATCTCCATTTTGCAATAGCAAAGAAGGGTCCATCTCAACACATTTATAATTGCAGAAAGGAAAAGGGAATGTTGTAAATCCCCAGGCTATAAAAGACATACATAATTTTCATGCTCATTCTACTAGATAAAGCAATTCACATACCATATCTAAATTCAACAAGGAAACACTGTATAATAAACTCCTACATGAACTGGTACCAAGGAGAGGGTAACAGAGATGAACACTAATATATTCTGCAAACTAGGAGTATATCAAGATTATGAGCATGGGTTATTGAGCTTAGAGATTTAGAGACCAAAATTACTTGTAAAAATTAGCAATAATATAACAAATACATTATTAAGTCTAAATAACGGCAAATAATGTATTATTATTTTATTAACTATAATTATTAAATTTATTTATTATTATCAATTATCATTCTTTTTCAGGCACCTTTACTGAGTGGGAGTTTTGCCAAATGTATTTTTGCATTTTTTTGAGGTTATCACATGTTATTTCTCCTTTGTATTAGTAACATAAAAAATACATTAATTTTTAACGTTGAGCTAAATTTGCATTCCTAGGACAAGCCTTACTTTTTCCAGCATGCATTATTTCTAAAAATAAATCATTTCACTTTTCTGATAATGTATTAAGAATATCTGTGCCTAGGATTTAAGAGCAATATTACTCTATAATTTTATTTTATTGTAATATGATTGTCAGGTGTTGTTATTAGGTATACACAGCCTCAATGAAAAGTTAGAAAAGGTTCTTTTTTCTTTTCATGAAAGCAGTTGGGTAACTTTTAGTTCTTGTTCTTTTAAGTTTTACAGATGTGGAGAATTTCTGTTTAGGTTACAAATATTTTAAGAGATGAATGAACTAACTAAATATGTAAGTAAACTTTATAAACTAATGTTTCCTTGCAGGACATTTGGTTGATTAGTGGACATTTGATCCTGTCCAAAATGCTTATGGAAGTGTGGATTCCACTCTGATAGGTCCTTGAAGTGTGAAAAGGCAAACAACAGAGCCATAGACAAGTTCTCACCCAGGTTCTTGGTGATTTAGCCATCAACTTCACACCAATACTGAGAGAATCAAATTGGTATCACCAAAACAGTTCACAGAATGCATAGAAAACCAATGATCAAGTTGATATGTACCTGAGAGCAATCACTCATCAATTTCAGGGTAATTTATGAGGAAGAAGAACAAAAATAAATGTGATATTCAAGATTCTTCATGAATTACCAAAAAAAATTGCATTCATACAATTGGAATAGTGTCTGTATTCTGCATTAAGCCATGGACCAAATGTCTCCATAGACATTTTGGATAGGGCCAAATATCTTACAATTATATTTACTTGTTTATTAAAGTTCAATATACATTTATTAAGAGGTAATATGTCTAAACTCTGAGGACACATTAGTGAATAATGGGAGTGTGGGTATGTTCACTAATACTATTTTCACATCATATACATTGCACACACCAGAATAATAGCCTTGTAAATATAAAAAATAAGCATGCACACACACTCAAGCATGTGTGAAGCAAAACAGACAAGAAATATCAATTGAATAGTTGACTAAGAGATACTGATTAATCATTTTTATTATCTGATTTAAGTTTCAATATAATGACCTCGAATTTTCAATTCAATTATTCTCTTTTAAAGTATTATTTTCAATGTTTATTGTGCCTTTTCTTTTATCTATTTCTGAGACATGTAACCATCAATTTTCTTCTAATTTCTGTATTAGCTTTCATTTAGAATTACTTTTGCATTAATTTTCTTTGACTTTTATGTCCAAGTTACTGACCTGATCATAGTAACATAATGTGTCTTGAAACCTTATTATTACTAGTTTTAAGTCCCAAGGTAATCTTAAAAATTCAACAATATGGTTCACAGAGGTCTTATAACAGCAATTTTTGACTTCTATATAAAACCCAATAGAAGCTCTGTGGGAACACATTCAATGAATTGACTAAATGTAATGTAGTATTTCCTTTGGGGAATCAGGCACACATTTCTCAACTATGCATATTACTAAGTTAAAGAGGCCAATCTGAAAAGGCTATAGACTGTATGGTGCCAACTATATGTCATTCTACAAAAAGAAAAAAAAATATAGAGAGAGATACAGCAAAAAGACTGCAGTTTCTAGGAATTGTGGTGGTGAGGAGGGATAATCGGCCAGTGAAAAGACTCTTTATTTGACCATCCTGTTAGATACCTATCATTATATACCTGCAGAATGTACAAAACCGAGACTGAACCACAATGTAAACCATAGACTTCAGGTGATTAATGAAGTATCATGCTAGATTCATTAGTTGAAATAAATGTTTTACTCTGGTGGGAGATATTGATAATGGGGGAGCCAATGTATGGAGGTAGGGGGTACAGAGGGAAGCTCTGTACTTTCCTCTCAATATTGCTCTAAATCTAAAACTGCTCTAAAGAAATAAAATCTTATAAAAAAGATAAATATTCATTTCAAGAGGCAAGCTATTTAAAACCCCAACAAAATAAATACAAACAAAATAGGAGGAAAGAAATAAAAGAGTCCTGAAAATAATAAAATAGAAGTAAAGATACAATCTGAATATTTAAAATAACATAAGGGAATCAGTGATGGGGACAAGAATAAAGTGCACAGAAGTATGTACAATTAGAATACAAGAGAGATTGGAGGGCTTACATTGTGAACGAGGTACCAGAAAAATAGAACACTGATGTAATGGCTAAGATTTTCTAGGATTAAGGAAAGGTATTTGTTTATATATTGAAAATTATATTGAATAACTAGCAGGGTAAAATCACAACAAGCAAACACACAAGAAACAAAAACATAATGAGAGCTATTGGATTATTTTACCCGAATACTTCTTACACTGTACTGCTTCATTCTAGTTTTATTTTTGTCCATATTAAGTATTTAAATAGAATAATTATTAGTAATATATTATCATTATATTTGAATGCATTTATTCTGTCTCCACTATAATTAACAGTTTACTTGGGTATGGAATTGTAGCTTTACAGTTATTTTCTCTAAGACTTTAAATAGATTATTCCATTGTGTTTTGGTTTCTATTTTTGTGTGTGCAGAGTTGCTGTCAGCATAACTGTCATTCAATTGTATGGAATCCATCTATTCTCTTTAGTGCATTGCCAGATGTGTCCTTTATTAATCCATGAGAAAAATTTAAAGATATAATTTAATACAAAGGAAAATGATACTGGAATATAGCAATGGGTGAAAGAAATGATGAAATGTTCTGTCATTGCTAAACCATCACAATTATCAATAGAAAACTGTAATAACTATTTATATATTTTTAAATATATATGGATTAAACACAAAATATAATGTACAACATGAGAAAATGGCACAAGGGAAGTTAAAATTTCCAAAATTTTAGCATGGCTGTGAAGGAGATAAACATATGAATTAACATTAGACATAAAAGGAAACCTAAATTAATGCATATATTTACTATATTTATGGTTAAAAACACAAATCACAAATATGGTCTTGATAAACTTAATCTATCAAAATAACTCAAATAAATTTTCCAATAAGAATTTATGTGGAATTGACAAATATTATATAGTGAGAGACCATTTTACATTCATGTTAAAAAAAATAATTAAGAAGGAACCTTGGCACTACTGGCATCTTGGGCTGGATAGTCTTTTTGTGTGTGGGTCCTGTTCTGTGTATTGTGGAACCATCCCCAAACTCAATACAATAGATGTCAGTGGCAACCCTTAGATTGTGACAATCAAAAATCTCCAGATAATTATGGCTATTATTTTTTAAAATAGAACATAGTGTTAACATGTGGAGAAATTGGAATATTTGTGCATTGCTGGTGAGATGTAAAGTGCTGCAGCCACTTTGAAAAACAGTTGGTATTTTCTTAAAAGTAAACATAGAATTACCATATGATCAAGCAATTCCAATTCTGAATATGTACCTCAAAGAATTAAAAGTAGTAACTTTCACAGTATTTAAGCAGCCATGTTTATATAAGCATTATTCACAATAGCCAAACGGTGGAAACAACCCAAATCCATTAACAGATGAATGGATAAACAAAATGTGGTACATTCACACAAAATTTTATCTGGCCTTAAAAAGGAAGGAGACTCTGATACTTGTTACACCTCAAAGGCACCTGAGCGCATTATACTAAGTGAAATAAGGCAAGAACAAAAGACAATTACAGCCCTAGCTGATTTGGCTCAGTGGATAGATTGTTGGCCTGTGGACCAAAGGATTCTGGCTTTGATTCAGGTCAAGGCACATACCTTGGTTGCAGGCTTTGGGTTCTTGCAGGAGGCAACCAATAGATGTGTTTCTCTCACATCCATATATTTTTCTCTGTTTTTTCCTGTCTTTTCTACTCTCTCTAGAAATCAATGGAAAAATATCCTCGAGTGAGGATTAACAACAAAATAAGACAGTTATAGTTTGATTCCAGATATGTGTACTAGTAATGTACTTAGAGTGGTCAAATTCATAGAGACAGAGAGTAGAATGGTGGTTTCCAGAAGCTGGGAAGAGGGGAGAATAGGGATTTAGTGTTTAATGGGTATAGAGTTTTACTTTAGGAATATGAACATTTTGGAAATGGATGGTTGTACAGTTGTACAATATTCTTAGTACCACAGAACTGCACCTTTAAAATGGTTAAGATGGTAAAATTTATGTTTTAAATATTTTGTCATAATTAAAAATACAACTTTCTTCTAGGGATCATCACACTAGGAAAAATGTCCAGGCATTGCCCTGGGCCATGACTATCTTCCTTTGAGAACCACTAAAGTCTGGCAATATTGAGTATTGTCAAATGTGCAAAAAAAGAGACATTTAGCACTAATATTTCAATTGCAAATTGTTTCAGCTTTTAGAGTGAGATTTAGCAGTATCTGATGTTTTTTAAAGATAAACTAGTCTACAAAACAATAATTATATTCCTATGTATATACCTTAGAGAACTTCCCACATCAGTGCCCAAAAGTTATAGAAATATTCTCATCAATATTGTTTGTATAAAAAAAATCAATGGCAGCAACTTTAATGTTATTAACATAACAGTTCTGAATACATCTTAGTGTATTTATGACATGGGATAAATGATATTCCTGAATTCCATCCATAGATGATAGAAACAATAGGCAACTATAACATAACATTTAAAATTTGCAGACTAATACTACATCATTATTTATAAACATATGTAGTAAGGACCTATGAAAATTTAGGTGAATGAGAAATACGCACTATGGAGAATATTTGCTTACTATGGAATGGGTAGGGAGGGGGAGAAGTTAAGGTCGAGATCAGGGAACATTACACAAGAAATTTTAAACTATATTATTTTTTATTTAAATGTTAATGGTGCTATATTTTAATGGTGGCTTATTATATCATTATTTATACATGACAGTATTTCATGCTAAAATATTGTACAATGCATTTTGAAATAACAAAATAAAAACCAGGTGAACCAAATTATTTCATCATTCCATAAAATTAATGGACTCTGGTACAAATTTACTTTGACATCCACTAATCTCATGAGAAATTATATGGAGCATTGTGTTTGAGCAAGTTCCTTTGTATAACTTCCCCCTCTCATGTTTTTTTTTAAATAATACAAAAGCATAGCTTTTTTATAAAATAACATTTCCATATAAAATAATTAATATTTTAAATATTTCCCTGAAGTTGCATTCGTCAAAAGACTTAGTATATTCTTATACAATCTACTTGCTTAACAAATAATATGCAGTCTCACTTATAGTCATTAAATTAAAATTAATTTAAGTATTGTGGTTGAGCATGAACCTATGAACCAGGAGGTCAGGGTACATATCTGGGGTTGAAGACTCCATCCTCTATGGGGGTTGTGCAAAAGGCAGCCAATCAATGATTCTCATCATGGATGTTTCTGTCTTTTCTCCCTCTCCTTTTCTCTCTGAAGTCAATAAAAATATTTTTAAAAGTTAATTTAAATAAATTTAAACAATTTTAAGGATGACGTTTGCCTACCTTTGCATTCGTGTAATATTAATAACAATATGCTTTATATGCAAAGGAAGCATGACAATACTGTAATATTAAAGTATATTTGACTTGTAAACTATATAGAAAATATTCCAAAGGTGTTTTTTTTTCTTCCTATACTATCTGACTTTAAAACTGGTATTTAAAACTTCAAAGAGATTTGATGGTGAGTGAGAATAGAAAACAAAAATTCAGTAAAAAGGACCTTTCTCCAAGTTCAAAGCCGACAGACATTCAGACAGTGTTTGCTTGTGACATGCATGACAGCTCATTGTCCTATAGGTGGATAGAATAGAGTGAATTTAAACTTTGGTATCTTGACATATTTCCCCTATATTGATAAATCTCAATTTTAAATTTGTCAGATGAGAAGGTGTTTCATGCACTTGGTAGGAAAAGATATCCATTTATTTTTAGATCTCTCCTGCTCTAATATTAGGTCATAAATTACTTGACAGTTAAAGATGGCAATGCATTTTGCTGATAGTTCCTCACCAGATAAAAACTAATTTATGGAGTTTTACAATTTGAAATACTGAAAAAGAGGTCAAAGTTCTGAAAGAATGTCATTGTCAGAGTGAAGAGTCTGTCATCACCTTCATATTACCTGCCAAGAATATTTAACTTTCACTCAAACTTCAACTTTTTGAATGATTTTGAAAAAGTAGTTACTTTATTAATACCGACCAGCACTAACTAAGCTAGCAAAATCAAATAATTAACTAGGTAGTGAGCCACTTCATAAACTTAGTTAAAAGATTTGGTGACTTCTTTATAAATATGGAAATATGTGTCCTTCAAATAAATACATTTCCTCTTGTTCATTTAATTTTTCATTGGGTTAATATAAGAAGATAAAATGATTCATTTTTCTCTGTCATGGGTATAAAAATATCTGACTCTTATCCACAAAGACAGAAAGAATAATCAGAGTTATATATACAGGTATAAAAATTTTAATCTATGAAACTTATTACTGTGGAAGTATGCACTGATACAAAGATTTAAATATTTTATACTATTTTATTGAAAGTATTTTGTGCTCCATAAGAACTCATAAGGTCGACCAGTTGTGTATTCTTCCCTGTTTTGACTCAGTCACATCTTTTCTGGCTTAAGCTTTGGGGTTATAGTTCCACACCCCATCTCATCCAGTAAATTTCGAATCAATTAATGAGTTCACATTCCTTTAAACAAACTCAAAGCATGAAAGTCACCCTATTGCAATGTTCCCCTTTGCAAGAATCTACCTGAAAAGTTAACCCATGAGGATTATTGTAATGAAAACATAATAACATAGACTACTAAATACAGAATGAAGAAAATATATCATTATTCTATATACACAAATATGGAATTATGTTGTATGCCTGAAACTAATATAATGTTATATGTCAATTATATGCCAATAAAAAAAATTACTCCAGCTACATCCCTGACATACTGTGGAAACGACTTTGGATCACCCTCCATGGGCTATGTGCAGGCAATGAGCCACCCAACACCCAGGTCTCCCAGTTTTTTAAAATAATTACAGATGTGCTTATATATTGACTCCCAATGGAGGATTCCACTCTATGTCATTCAGATACTGTCATTTATTGTAATAAAATAACATAATCCATCATTATTTCATCAGCATATAGTTTCTGTTTTCCCCTTACCGGGCCTGAGGCATCCTGCAATACACTGGAGGCTAATTAGTAATCCCTCTGAAAGAAACATCTAACAAATACAGCCTCAGAACTTCAAAACAGAGACCTGTGCCAAGGATTCTGAGAATCAGTTCAAAGGGCCGATGAATTCTTGAATCACAGACTAGAAACCCCAAAAGCAGCAGGAGACTTTGAGTAGTACCGTGCTGACCTCAAACTGTTGGACAAAAACTGACATAAAACTGAGTCAGGAGTATTGGAAATGTTTATTGTAATTGTTTTACTTGGGTTGTTTTTGGACCCTTTTTTTTGGAAATTTTATATACAGTCTGTTTTACATCATGAGGTCATGTTTTTTCAGTCTAGTTTTATTTTATAACTCTCAAATTAACAGGATAGCTGAAATGAATTGCTCTTTTAATTGCTCTTTTAATAATCCTTATTCTATGTACTTGCACTTTTTTTTATTCCTTTTTATTTTTTTATTCTTTAATTAAATATTTATTGTTCAGATTATTACAGTTGTTCCTCTTTTTTCCCCCCATAGCTCCCCTCCACCTAGATCCCACGCCACCCTCTGCCCTTACCCCTCCCCCCCACTGTCCTCATCCATAGGTGTACGATTTTTGTCCAATCTCTTCCTGCACCCCCAAACCCCTTCCCCCCCCCCCGCCCGAGAATAGTCAGTCCATTCCTTTCTATGCCCCTGATTCTATTATATTCACCAATTTATTCTTTTCATCAGATTATTTATTCACTTGATTTTTAGATTCACTTGTTGATAGATGTGTATTTGTTGTTCATAATTTGTATATTTACCTTTTTCTTCTTCTTCCTCTTCTTAAAGGATACCTTTTAGCATTTCATATAATACTGGTTTGGTGGTGATGAACTCCTTTAGCTTTTTCTTATCTGTGAAGCTCTTTATATGACCTTCAATTCTGAATGATAGCTTTGCTGGGTAAATTAATCTTGGTTGTAGGTTCTTGATATTCATCACTTTGAATATTTCTTGCCATTCCCTTCTGGCCTGCAAAGTTTCTGTTGAGAAATCAGCTGACAGTCATATGGCTACTCCCTTGTAGGTAACTGACTGTTTTTCTCTTGCTGCTTTTAAGATTTTCTCTTTGTCTTTTGGTCTTGGCATTTTAATTATGATGTGTCTTGGTGTGGTCCTCTTTAGATTCCTTTTGTTTGGGGTTCTCTGCACTTCCTGGGCTTTGTAAGTCTATTTCTTTCACCAGGTAGGGGAAGTTTTCTGTCATTATTTCTTCAAATAGGTTTTCAATATCTTGCTCTCTCTCTTCTTCTGGCACCCCTATAATTCTGATGTTGCTACACTTGAAGTTGTCCCAGAGGCTCCTTGTACTATCTTCATATTTTTGAATTATTTTTTCTTTTTGTTTTTCCAGTTGGATGTTTTATGTTTTTCGTATTTCAAATCTTTGACTTGATTCTTGCGATCCTCTAGTCTGCTGTTGGAACTCTGTATAATATTCTTTATTTCAGTCAGGGTATGCTAAATTTCTAGTTGGTCCTTTTTCATAACCTCAAGGGTGTCACTAGATTTCTTGAGGGTCTCACTAAATTTATCAGCAGCCTCACTAGACTTATTGAGGGTCTTACTAAATTTATCAGCGGCTTCTAGAAATTTCTTGAAAAACCTTATTAAGTGTGGTTTTGAACTCTATATCCTGTAGTTTGCTTTCCTCCATTTCTGTCATTTGTGACCTGTTTCTTTGTCTCCACATTTTTCATGCTTCCCTGTGTTGATAAAGTGGCTTTCTGTGCTAGCTGTCCTATAGGGCCCCATAGCTCAGCCTCCCCAATTACCTGAGGTGGACACTCTTGGTGCACCCCTTTGTGGGCTGTGTGCACAGTCTTGTTGTAGTTAAGCCTTGATTGTTGTTGGCATCACTGGGAAGAATTGATCTCCATGCCGATTGGCTGTGAGAATCAGCTGTGTCTACGGTGGGAGAACTTCTGTGCTGGAGACACCCTTATGGGGTAAGACTTGCTTCAGTGGGGCTTTGGTGCTCACTGAGTCTGCCCCCTGAGTGTGTCCCTTATGGATCTGAGGAGTTGTAATCTGGATGGTCCCACTCTGACCACTGGGTACACTGGCTCTTGGATCTCTAAGGAAGTGATAATTTAGCCTCTGCCTGAGGCTACTCAGCAGGAGCCCAGCTGTGAAGCAATGCAAGTTGCTGTGGGGCCTTGGGCCTTCTTTTGGAAGTTCTGGGTCTCTCTGATCCAGCTGCAGTTTGTTAGGTAATTTTCAGATTGCAAAGGGCCAGGCCTTTCATATGCAAAAGCCTCTGCACACAGCTTTGGTGGGGTGGGGTCTTAGTGAATCAACAGGGTGGAGCAAACAGCTATGGCTGCTCCTCAGTCCTGCCATAAGAGGCCCTGCTTCTCAGTGTCCCGGTAATCGCTGCAAGCACCTCTGAGAGAAAGCCGCCCTCGAGTTTTGACCGTTGCCAGACAGTTTCTCCCCCTATGAGTCTGGGTCCCCAGAGACTCGCTCGGAACCGGAGTTCAGAGCAGTCGGGAGCTTGACACTCCCTCCCGGCTTAAAAAGACAACCGCATCCCCAGTTGCTAGCCCCTTCCACATGCGCTGCGTCCTCAGCTGCCAGCCCTCTCCAGGTGCACCACGTCCTCAGCTGCCAGCCCTTTCTGTGTGTGCCTCCGAACCTCTGCATTTTACTTCCGCACCTCCTCTGAGTCTCAGTGTGCTTTTATCTTTCCTTCTAGTTGTAGAATTTCCACTCAGCCAGGCTTCCTATGGTTCTGGATGATGTCTGTTTTGTCTTTTAGTTGTATTTTTGAAGTGGTTGTGCGATGCAGCAATTTCCGGTGTTTACCTATGCCGCCATCATGGTTTTCTCTAGCACTTTTTTTTTTGTTGCTGCACTCTACAAATTGCTTTAAAAGTCTACTCAGAGATTATACCAAACAATAACAAACAGTTATACCAATTTCAAGCTGTAGAGAGCAGAAGACTCACGCACAGAATGTAACAGAAAGTGTAGTACAGGGTGTATCTGTAAAAAAAAAAACAAAAAACAAAAAAGTAATGAACTATTTGGAAAAGCTAGCAAAATTTGATTAAAAAAATACCAAAATTATTCATCCAATATCATAAGACAGCATCTTTACTGGGCTACCAATAGGTCAGAGAATCCAGTACAGATTACAATGTCATAAATCAGATGTCATGTAAAACAAGTGTCATTGGCTCTAAAATTAGCCTTTTTTGGTCCCATTCCAAGGAAAGGAGCCACTGTTGGTTATGGCTGATTACCCCCACTGTCCTCCTGCCTCTCAAGATTTTATGAATAAAGGTGAAAATGGAGAATTTGAACCTTATAGTTTACAAGAAGCAGAAATGCAAATGAAACTGTTTTTTGAGGCACTTGTGTAAACTTGGCAAGCTGAAATATATATATCATCCCACATATGAGGACATAGAGATAAATTAAATGCATTTATCTAATTTCATCAGGTTACTCTCCAAGGCCAGCAAATAATGACCTGGGTTGTGGAGCGTGTAACATTTCTTCTAATGTAGCAGAGTAAGCACAAAATGAGACCACTCTTGTGGTTCTAACACATAATTTCTGCATTTTCAAGAGCATATAAGGAGAATAAACTTACCACTTGAAGCATTGCAGGTGATACAACCCCCACTTAGGTTGTTTAGTGGAGTTCTTAGAACAACTAAAGTATTTGTCTTGGAAGAGAGGGAAATTAAATGCAAATGCTATTGGTTCTGTAAAAACCAATTCTTCCTCAGGTAAATGGTTCATAAGAAAGGGAAATTATAATCTCCATAAGTGTAATACATTTCTGGAGACAATGTAGAGAATTTCATACTTTTTAATGTATAGGGGTGAGTAAGAGCAGGTTTACAGTTGTGAATGCACAAAACACAGCTTATTCTTGTAGTATTTATTAATTGTATTATTTTCTATACAAACACCTGCAAACCTGTATAAATGTAAAGCTCACACATGATTGCAATTGAAAATCATATTATGTTAAAAAATAAAACAGTTAAGATTTGGATATAGCTTATCAGGAGCACAATTCAACCCAGTTCGGCTCTTGGTTAGAATGTTGGCCTGCAGACTGAAGGGCCCCATGTTCCATTCTGGTCAAGGGCACATATCTCAGCCCTTCGAACCTTTTGGGGGTCGAACGACCCTTTCTCAGGTGTCGCCTAAGACCATTGGAAAACACATATATAATTACATATTGTTTTTGTGATTAATCACTATGCTTTAATTATGTTCAATTTGTAACAATGAAATTGGGGGTCACCACAACATGAGGAACTGTATTAAAGGGTCGAGGCATTAGGAAGGTTGAGAACCACTGATGTAGACATTCTGCCGGGGTCCAGCCCCAGCAGGTCCAGGGGTCTCCAAAGGTGTGGACGGAGTCGGCGAAGAAGGAAGGACACGGAGACAGCGTTCAGTTGATCAGCAGCCTAGCCAGGATCTCCAGCCAAGTTCTGTTCAGGATCTCCAGCGAAGTTCTGGTTAGGATCTCCAACCAGGTTCTGTGTCCATGTTCTCTTGCTAGGTTCTCCAGGTTCTCCAGCCAGGTTCTGTAGCCATGTTCCCTCGCTAGGTTCTCCAGCCAGGTTCTGTCCAGGTTCTCCAGCCAGGTTCAGTCACCAGGTTCTACTCAGGTTCTCTTGCCAATTTCTGTAGTCAGGTTCAGTCCAGGATCTTTTGCCATGTTCTCTCGCTAGGTTCTGTCTCTAGGTTCTGAGGCCAGTTTCTGTCCAGGATCTTTTGCCATGTTCTCTCCAGCGAAGTTCTTCTGTCTCTAGAGAACGTTCTGTGGAGGTTCTGTGCCTAGGTTCTGTCTCTCTCCCTGTCTCCTTACATCTGTATTTATACCAGTTGATTCCAATCCTATCAATCTCTATTACAAAGCTAGGGCGTTTCTTATCTCCATTCCAGGGAGTAAAGATTATGTAGCTTAAGCATGATTGTTCATAGTTAAAGTGATTAATTACCCACCTGGCACTTAGTTAAGAGGTTTTATTCCCTCCCTAACTTCAGGGGAAAATCCCTACCTGGGGAAACAACCTTTCTCAGAGACCTTGGTTAAAACACATAGTGCCTAGAAGGTGAGCAAACATATTAAGAACAGTATGCCATATATGCCAGGTCCCTTGAAACAGCAAGCATGGACCAGCTCCCGGCAAATTCCCCCTTTTTTATTTTTTAAAAGCAGGCATTAAAAAGAAAAACCTGAAATGCTCTCTTGTATCCATTTTAAGAATAGGATTGGCACTTTCCGCTATTACCTGAGTCCTGATCTATCACCCCAGGGAGAGCTTGCCAATCCTGCACTTTCCCGGGGTGGAAAGGCTGCAGTGGGGTTAAGGATAAGGCTCCTTGGGCCTACCTTCTCCCATGTCATTACATTTACCTTTCCTTCCTCAGAAAAGCATGGACATACTTCTTGTATAAAACGTTCTGTCTGACTGGGAGTAACCTTAATTCCTCTGCTAGCAAGCATATATGTTAAAAGATCAAAACAGAGTCTTTTTTCCTTAGACTCAGTATGGCACATCTTCTTAATCTAAAGATCAATACAGAGTCTTCTTTGTTTGGACTCAGTATGGCACATCTTCTCAATCTAAGGATCAATACAGAGTCTTCTTTCTTTGGACTCAGTATGGCACATCTTCTCAATCTAAGTTCTGTACTATCCACCTTCTTACCCTACTTATCTTCTGTAGGGGGGTCTGTAGCACCCTGGTGGAGTCCTATCCGTCCCGAGTGTGGGGGTTCTCAATGGAGGGGGCTTACCTAGGGGAATCCTGTTCCAGGGGTTCCCAAAGGTGTGGACGGAGTCAGCGAAGACTATCCACCCTCTTCCTACGGTGGAGTCCTATCCGTCCCGAGTGTGGGGCACTTACCTAGAGGTCCCTGTTCGGGCGCCATATGCTGGGGTCCAACCCCAGCAGGTCCAGGGGTCCCCAAAGGTGTGGACGGAGTCGGCAAAGAAGGAATGACAGGGAGACAGCGTTCAGTTGATCAGCAGCCTAGCCAGGATCTCTAGCCAGGATCTCCAGCCAAGTTCTGGTCTGGATCTCCAGAGAGGTTCTGCTCTGGATCTCCAGCCAGGTTCTGTGTCCATGTTCTCTTATTAGGTTCTCCAGGTTCTCCAGCCAGGCTCTGTAGCCATGTTCCCTCGCTAGGTTCTCCAGCCAGGTTCTGTCCAGATTCTCCAGCCAGGTTCAGTCACCAGGTTCTAGTCAGGTTCTCTTGCCAATTTCTGTAGTCAGGTTCAGTCTAAGATCTTTTGCCATGTTCTCTCTAGCGAAGTTCTTCTGTCTGTAGGTTCTGTCTCTCTCTCTCTCTGTCTTGTTACATCTGTATTTATACCAGTTGATTCAATCCTATCAATCTCTATTACAAAGGTTAGGGCGTTTCTTATCTCCATTCCAGGGAGTAAAGATTATGTAGCTTAAGCATGATTGTTCATAGTTAAAGTGATTAATTACCTGCCTGGCACTTAGTTAAGAGGTTTTATTCCCTCCCTAACTTCAGGGGAAAATCCCTACCTGGGGAAACAACCTTTCTCAGAGACCTTGGTTAAAACACATAGTGCCAAGAAGGTGAGCAAACATATTAAGAACAGTATGCCATATATGCCAGGTCCCTTGAAACAGCAAGCATGGACCGGCTCCCGGCACCTAAGTACATAGAATTCTGAACTGTCAGTAAGTAATTTTATACATATGGTACTCACAGTCATTTTGTCCCCTTTGATGTAGCACTTTTGAAATCCCAGTGAGTCAGGTGCTCCAGAAGAGGCACCTCAAACACCCTCTTACCTGTTCAATATCATCAACCTAGTAATGTGACAAGATACAAGTCTATGAAGCAGATATTCTCCTGAGAGCACACACTGGCTTAGAGAGGACTCCTGTAGTGAATGTGAGCTCTCCAATATAACTCAGACACAGAGAGTATAAATTAGGCTAGTCAATAGAGTCAGAACTAAGTCTAGGCTGTACCCTAACTCATAAATTACATTTCAATTTATTTAGCCTGAGAAGAAAGGAATTAAACTAGCTGGCCTGTGATTCATTTCTCTCAAGATTATAGACGAATATCCCAGCAGAAAACGAGCAAGCAGTAGATGTGATGTCATCTCCTTGTAAACATACTGATGCCAGATATTTTAGTAAATAGATTAATGGTATTTACTACAAAGATTGTACTAGCTATGGATTTCTATTAACAGAATGATTCTAATGTAGCATTGCTTATAGTAAACAAATCTAGAATCTCTGGATTTATAAGGCATGTCTCTCTGGAGAATATCACGTAACCTACGCAGCCCCCTGGGATGTAAATGAAAGTGTTCTCTCCAGTGTAAGATTGTTCACACACTTCATTTAGAGAATGTATCTACCGAGTGAAAGCCTATGTCTGGTATGAAACAAGAGGGTCTGGGGAGCTGCCAGGATGTCCCAGCCTCCCCTTGTTTGACTATGCCCCTTGATTTTTTTGTATGCTTGAAATGATTAACAAAGCAGATCAGAGGCCCAGTCTCTGATTCATGGGAGTCTTACCTGACAGTTCAATTCTTCGTGTCAGCACAGTGACACTTTTCTGATTGCTCAGAGTCAATGGATGTAACCGCATGTTGTAAACCTTCCAAGTTACATCACCAAAGGGCAATAAACTATTTTGTTGTTGTTGTTTTTTTTTTTTTTTCTGATCTCTCACATAAAATAATTTTCAATTTGGTAAGAGATGATGGCTATAGGGTTATATAGTAGATCAGTCCAAATATAATTATATGCACTTAAAAAATGAAGAAGATGCTCTATGGTTTGGCTCATATATAGAGCGTTGGCCTGCAGACTGAAGGGCCCTGAGCTCAATTCCGGTCAAGGGCATGCACTTTGGTTGCAGGTTCCCTGGCCCTGGTTGGGGTGCATGCAGGAGGCAACCAATTGATGTGTCCCTCTCATATCGATGTTTCCCTCTGTCTCTCCCTCCCACTCTCTCTAAAAATCAATGGAAATATATCCTCATGTGAGGATTAACAACAACAATAAGAAAAAAAATGAAAAAGCAAAGGGGGTTTCTCTGATACATCCGGTGAGGTTTGAGTATGGAGAACTAAAAATCTGTGCTCAAAACCAAATGCTATCCCCATTAATTAGAGGGATATAACCCCTAATTATTTCTGAAACCTAAAACAATAAAAATATTGGTAATAAATGAGATAAATGATCAATTTAAGGGTAGAATTTTATTAATGTTAGAGTTAGGGTAAATTGTATTTTGTCTTTTAGCACAAGATATAATGTGAATGTGTCTATGTGTGTCTATGAGTGTGTGTGCATTTGTGTAAGAATCAGTATAAGAGCTTACACAATCCTTAAATCAAATGAGACCATTTAAACTTGAAGTTGGTAACATCTGCTATCTGCTAGTCTTTGAAATGAGAAGGATTTTATTAATCTTTCATCGTATTCAAAAGTATTCATCTGATGAAGACATTCTTAGTGCTAATGAACATGCTGTCCTAGAAAATCTGAGAAAGTGAAAGATCACAGAGTAAATGGCTATTATACTATGATTTATATTCCCTAAAGCTTAGTAGTGAATTGTCAAAAGTAATCAATATTTTTAGGGGAAGGAATCTTCAAAATTATGATATTTTCATTCCAAATGTTTTATTTCAGACAGTGCATGAATAAAAAAATTAAAACTGGGAAAAATCTATTTTAATTCATCATTCAAATAATAGAAATTTTATTTAAAGAAAAATGTGACTTCACACTTTCCCCAATATTCCAGCTATTAAAATCATACCTTTTGCAACAGCATGGGTGGATCTGGAGATTATTATGCTAAATAAAATATGCCAGTCAGAGAAAGACTAATATCAAATGATCTCTTTTATATGTGGAATCTAGTGAACAAAATAAACTGACCAAAACAAACAAACAAACAAATAAAAAAAACAGAAACAGAGGCATGGATACATGGAACAGATTGACAGCTGTCAGAGGGGAGTGAAGAGATGGGACTAAATGAAAGAAGGTGAAGGGATCCAGGGGTGGGCAAACTTTTTGACTGGAGGGCCACAATGGGTTCTTAAACTGGACCGGAGGGCCGGAACAAAAGCATGGATGGAGTATTTCTGTGAACTAATATAAATTCAAAGTAAACATCATTACATAAAAGGGTACGGTCTTTTTTTTTCAATAGTTTTATTCATTCCAAAGGCCCGCAGGCCGTAGTTTGCCCACGGCTGGATTAGCCCATAGACACAGACAACAGTGAGGTTGTGGCCAGAGGGAGAGGGAGGAGGAGGCTGGTTGGAGGTGGGAATGAGGGTGGGGGGAAAATGAGAACATCTGTAATAGTGTCAACAATTAAAACAAAGTAAAAAAGTAATAAAATCACTAGGATAGACATATTTATAAATACATAAGTTAGCAAACAATATGCCTATTCTTAACTACTTCTAAATATATCTGAAGTTTCAATAAAGTGTTTTATAAGGATTTATGTGGAAAAAAATCCTTATAAAGCAATGTTTAAAAGATATGCACTACTTAATTGGCACTAGAATGCTATCTAAAGAAATTATTTCATCAATTACTTGAAAAGAGAACTTTAGATTGTACTCATATTAATTGCATTGGCCTTTTCTATAAACCTAACAAAAGACTTAATAATAAAAAATAGTTTAAATCTTTCTGCCTCCTGTTAACAAACTCATTGATAGCCTGCTACATAAGAAAACTACATAGATGTTCTGAGGTATTTAAACTTTAAAAAGCTATTAACAAATATAAGTGCCTATTCAGTTTTGAGTAAATATTGAAAACTTAGTAGAAGATTAATAAATTTTAGACATCAAAATAAATTATTCTCTTTGGAATTGGACCATTTAATAAAATGAGGTTTATATAAGTTTTTTATATATTTAATAAATTATATTCCTACAGGCTTATCCCATATTCCTATAGGCTTATCTCATTTAAAATAACTAATATCAAATTGTACACATAATAACAATATTTATTGTGACACTATATGCCCTGTGATCTACTGCATACTTTTCATATATCATCTTTGCAATCATGATTCTACCTCTCTTAGGAACTATCATCCTAATACAATAACAAGGAGGACCAGTGCATGCATTATATAATTTAGTCTCAGAACCTCTCTATAGTAGGCAATTTTATTTTCCTTATTTTAGAGGTGAGTCATTTTTCCTATGAGAATAAAGATAAATCATCCAACTGACACTGATGGAGGAGGCTGAACCCACATGGTCTGAAATGACTGTGCTTAGCAACACATTTGTACTACCTGTAAGGAATGAAACAATACTTACCCAGAACAAACATGACCTCTAAAAACCCTTTAATAATCAGAAAGCCAACAATATAAAATATTCCATTTTTTCTGTAAAAACTGTTTTACACCAAATATTTGACATCTTTCATAAAACAAACAACATTCAAGTTATTGATGAAGTTACATGTTTAGTATAAAGACATATTCCCAAAAGGACTCTGAAATGCTTTATTTGCATATCCATCTGAGAGATTAAAAGGAGACAGGATCACAATGTCCCTTGTTTCAATATTATAATCAATATTAAGAAGGTCAGGAATGATTAATTTTTATTTAATCCTGTTGTACTCATTTCCTAGGGCCTCTCAAAAACTTGCTATAAGTGGGACAGCTTAAGGGAACAGAAATATATTCTCTCACTTGTTGTTAGGTCAGAGACCAACATCAAGGTGTTATCAGGGCAACACCCACTTCAAGGATTCTGGGGGGAAGTTGGCTCTTCACCTCCTCCAGCTGGTGGCTGCAGGCACTCTTATGGGTCCTGAGTAACTTCAATCTCTGCCTCCATCTCCCCATGGTCTTTCCTTCTGTATATCTCTTATAAGGAAGCTTGTTATTGGGTTGGGGGGCCACCCTCAACCCAGGATGATGCCCTTTTGAATCCTATTAACTTACTCACAGTTGCAAAGCCCCTTTTCCAAGTAAGATCACATTTACAGATTTTTGGAGTTAAGATTTGGATATAACTTATGGGGATGTGCCCGCAACCCAGGTACATGCCCTTGACCGGAATCGAACCTGGGACCTTTTAGTCTACACGCCGACGCTCTAGCCACTGAGCCAAACTGGTTTCGGCAAGACTGTTTTATTAATGATGGGTGTACTTTTTTATTGAAAACCACAGTAATAAAATATTCAAGTTAAGCTTTCCTTTCTTTTCTTAAAATTCAAAGAAGCCCTAAGGCTTATTCAGGTCTCAAGATGCTGTATCTTTGCACCCCCACCCCCATTTTTTGTCTTTTGAGTCTGGAGAATACCTTTAGTGCTTCCAGAGATGACTGCTTGTTTAGAAAGACTATGTACTCCTGACTGGGAACTGGTAAGGCACCTGCCTTGAAGGAAGGATGGAGGGGGCGCCCCCATTTCTCGTTCTGCTGAGGCTCTGTAGAGCACAAACATTTGGGTAAGGCTGGGTAGGGTTCCAGAGTCAGGCTATTGGAGCTCAAATTCTGCTCGGCCGCTTGCTCGCTATGTGATCCAGGATAGCTTACTTAGCTAAAGTATCTACAGAAGGTTTTCTCAACAGACAGTGCTAGGGCTCCTGAAGTCACTGTGGGAGGGTTACAGTGTGAGACCAGTCTTGCCCTTGCCCCGTTGGTTTTTGAAGGATGACATCTTGGGGGTTTTCCTACACCTTAACTGGCACCAAGTAAAAATAAAAAAATAAAGACTATAATTCCATACCCATATTAATCCAAATCTCAATGTCCCCTCTCTACCAGCTGGCTCTGTACAGTATATACTGCTGCATGGGAGTATGTATTCAGTTGTTGGATTTCTCCTCTAGCAAATCACAAAAATGGATCCTTTTTTCCTTTCTTTCCCTTTTCCAGGGCAATGAGCTCCCTACTTAACTTGCATTTGCATGAGAAAAAAGAGATTACTTATATAATTTATGGTATAGAACAAAGTTTTGCTTTAAAGTAATCATTTGTTTCCAAAAATATACTTAAAATTGAAATATTTTGAGTGCAGTGTACTTAAAACTACTGGCGCCTTTTTTTTTTTTTTTAAATAAACATACGTATTTTGAAACTGAAAAACAAAATGCATGATTGAAAGAATTCCTGTGAGTAACTGGGTCTGTGCATTTTCATCTTTTCTATATCTATTTTAATGTAGAATGCATTACATATGTTTAAAAGTGTGTAATACATGTATATATGCACTATAGGGTATAGATTGAATTTGCTTATAATTATGAAATTGAGAGATGATTCTTTGTTTTATTTGACTGTAAATACATAGCAAACTAGCACTGGTAATCTTTTTCTGTTTCCACTCCAATTTATCCTTTGACTTGCTACAAATTTAAATTTACATTTATATTCCAGGCTCAAAAAATTGCAGCAACTCCAATACATCCTTAAAAATCTAGAGACTAAATTTGTCTAAATTCTCTATTTTAAATTTCAAATATGTTCCCACTTTGTTTCTTATATAAATAATGTGTACAATGTACACTACGTATATATACTAGGTAATTATATATATATATATACTAGAGGCCCTGTGCACAAAAATGTGTGCACTCGGGTGGGTCCCTCAGCCCGGCCTGTGCCCTCTCGCAGTCTGGGGCCCCTCGGGGGCCCCTTCCCCTGGCTGCTCGCACCAGTTTTCCTCCGGCGCCCGGAACCCAGGCCTTCGCTCTTCACCAGGAGGGGCATGGTGGGGGTTGGCGCGGCGGGCGAGGGGCTTAGCTCCTCGCTCGCTGCACAAGGGCCCTGGGGGCATGGCAGAGTGTCCACATCAGGGGGGCTCTCCAACCCCACCAGCCACCCTGGTCTCTGACCAGCATTTGGTCTGAGAGGGTCCCTGCCACTGGCACTACTTGTGTGCTCCACCAGGGGGCAGTGTGCTCCCCATGACCCTGAACTCTCAGAGCAGGGATTCCCATTTTGTGCACCCAGGGCCCCAGGAGAGCCAGGACACCAAACCACAGAATTAACTTCTCACCCAGATTCACTCGCCGTGCGTGGGCCCCGGGGGTGTGGCCGAGGCTGGTGCAGTGGGCTTCCCTCTTTGCTCTTCACTTGCTGCTCCTGCTCGGGGCCAGCCAGCTTCACTCCATCGCATGGTGCCTACGTATGCAAATTAACCGCCGTCTTTCTTGGCAGTTAATTTGCATATCACCCTGATTAGCCAATGGGAAGCGTAGCGAAGGTACGGTCAATTATCCTTTTTGTCTTTTATTAGATAGGATATATGTTAAAATGTACACAAATATAATATGTAAATTCAAAGTTTATTAACAGATACTTTGGTTACTCTTAATCCTTCAAGTTTTTTATTAACTTCTCCATATATCTTCTCCTAATTAAGATGACCCTTTATCTCCTATTTATATTACCAATTACATAATATTATATTCATTTTTCAAAGTCAGCTCATGTCCCAGTACTAACAATATATCAGTTATGACAGCCGACAATGAATTATCTAATATCAATATTTTGGATAAGGACAATATAAATATTACAATATTATCAAAAATCTTTATTTCAGTATGTTTTTAAGTATTAATCTTCGAAATAAGTTTGCATTTTCTTTAGAAAAATACCCATTTATTATATGCTTTTTGTTTCTCCTATACTATAATATTAAAAAAATACTGTTATCAACTTGAGATCATTAAAAAAAATTAAACCACTTAGTTCTTAGCAATTAAAAGCCCATTAATATGTTAAAGAGAAGAATATAAATTCTTAAAGAAGTAGAGTTTATCAATTAAAAATATTGCTACTTGACCTAAAAAAAGGAACTATTCCTTGGAACAGTTTAACCATCAAAACCAAAGTTTTCCATTTCCCTGGGTTCAATGGACCTGCCTTCAACAGCCCCATTTGGAAATTCTTAGGGAATTTCCAAAAATAAAAGATGAAGAAATGATATAATATGGCTGACAGACTGTAAATAAACTATAAGTATAGGGAGAGTGAGAAAGTCCATAGTGCTATGTTTTAAATAATAGACCATGTCTGAAGAGTTTTCTTGGTAGCCTACCATGATATATTTCAAAGCTACAGTTTAAGTATAATAAAAATTGACCTAAAGTGATTGAGGTATGTTGACAAATAACTGTTGATTGGCATTATGTTAATCAAGAAAAAATAATAACATTAATATATACTTCATTATACTTTTATTTTTATAGGAGAAAAGATTAAAGCTATCTTTTTTTCTAAAAACTAAATTTGCATTTTCTGCAGGCTTCTTATAAATCACTGTTAAAGATTGTAATACCTTGTTCCATGACCTGCGCATGTTTGTAGAACATTTTGTCAAATATGTTTGAAAGTCTGGTTTGAAATCTAGCTAAATATTTTGGTTGGATTTAGTATTTAGTTTCAAGGAAATTGAAGTTAATTGTAAACTTCATGTATATACCCAGCTTTATATTACTATATTTATTTTTCTTTTATTCTTATTTTCATTTCAGAAAATTGTGTAGCTTAGAAATTTAATTGTGATATTTACATGGTTATATACATTTTCATAAAATTCACTTTAATATGCTAATATTGTCCATGTTTTAATTATTTAATGTAATTAGTACAGTGACTAATTTCTTTATTGCTGTAGTCTTTATGTTTATGCCTTTTCTAATGATAATAGACAGTTCACATGAGATGTGATTAAAGAAATTTCAGGACCTACAATCAAATTTATGAAGTGGAATCTGAAATTAATTTTAATTCATAATTCTATAATTTATTCATTATTATTAGACATTAATAGGCTGGGTAATATTCTAATTCCCAAATGAGTGATTTAAAGATTTTCTGTAGTACTTGAGTAGTGCAAGTGAGTTTTAAATCTTCTCAACACTTTTGATGTAATTTGATTGAGACGGATGGTGTAGATATGTTTCAAGTTTCTGTGTTTAGAAAATCTCTGGGTAATAAATCCAGATCTATTTGCTGTAAAATTCTACAAGTTTGTGTGACTATTTATAAACACATTTAATAATAAATTTATACTTTATCAATGATTATTTGTAAGTACATTGAATAATTAAATAGTCTTGGTGTATTTTGAAAATAGTAAATGAGACCAGAGAGAATGTGACTGTAAATGTCATTATTTATAAATAAGATTTCATTACTATTTCCTCCCATTAAAATCTATTATTTGGATTTTTTCCACTTAAGCTATCACTTTTTCTTAAACTCTTTAAAAAGCTGTTCTTTGGGGAAATATGACTGTCGCTATCTAAGCCTCTTATAATATTATGAATATAATGGAAATATGAACATTTCCTTAGGTGTTCTTTAGAAACTATAACTAGAAATCAAGGAATAAAGGGACTTTAATTCATCTCAGCAAACCTTGCCAAGAAATGATCTATTTGGTGAATTTCACACAATGTTGTGTGTGTACAATTAATTATTTTCATTTCAAGTTAAAAAATAAATATGTTATATAAATACATTTATTTTATGTTATTTCCTAACTATGTAAGATAAATTTTATTAAACGAATATTTCAAGCCAATTATGTGATTAAAATATTACTGTTTTATTTTTATTTATAATTATGTTATGGTAAATTAAAGGTATCCACATTTTTTGCATTCCTTCCATCAAGAGATAGGGCCTATAGTTTATACAAATTAAATCCATAAATCCAATATATTCCTAATGCAATGAAGGTAATAAAATAAAATAAAAATGGCAGATGATTGTCAAGTTTGGGCTGCTATAAATACCATGAACTGGATGGCTTATCGACAATAGAATTTATTTCTCACAGTTTTGGAGACTGGAAGTGTCAGCATGGTTGTATTCAGGGGAAAGACCTTTTCTGGGTTTCAGGCAGCTGACTTCTCTCTGTATCCTCACATCACAGAAAAGAGAGTTATCTAGCTTACTGTTCTTTTCTTAAAAGGGCACTATTACCATTCAGAAGGGTTCTACCTCATGACACAACTATCTCTCAAAGGCCCTATCTCCAAATACCACCACATTAGGATTGGGGTTTCAACATTTGAATGTTTGGAATACACAAATATTCAGTACACTTCAATGACACTGAGAGTTTTCAAGGATGGAGAGCAAACAGGAAAATTATATGCTGTTGATGGAAAGTAAAACACACTCACACACTCTTTGCCACTATCTACTAAAATTTAATATACACGAAGACTATGACCCAAAATTTTCAAATCTGGTATGTACCCCAAAATAGTGCAAAGTTTATATACCAAAAATATGCATAACGATGTTTATCATAGCATCCTATATAATAAAAACCTAATATGCTAAGTGTAGGTCGGCTGTTCAACCAATCAAAGTGTAATATGCTAATGATATGCTAAGGCTGCTCAACTGCTCACTATGACATGCACTGACCACAGGGGTCAGATGCTCAGACCAGTAGCTTAGCTTGCTGCTGGGGTCCAGCTGTTTGGGACTGAGCGAGATGGTGTCTAGCCCTCCCTGGAGCCCTCCCACAGTCCATCCCCACTCAAACTCCTGCGTCCCTCCTCGGCCCCTATCATGCACCAGTGGGGCCCCTTGACCTGGGCTGCATCCTCTCGTAATGTGGGACCCCTTGGGGAATGTCGGAGAGCTGGTTTCAGCCCAATCCCGCAGGCCAGGTCGAGGGACCCCACTGGTGGACAAATCTGTGCACTGGGCCTCTAGTTATTAATAATAGCCAAAATCTGAGGGGAAAAAGTCATTCAGTAATAGAATGTATAAATTATGGTATGATCATATCATGGAATATTATGCAGCATTGAAAATGAAGAATCTATTAATGTGAAAACAGTATGCATACATTTTTAATGTGCAACAGAGTAAAATAACTCAAGCACTAAAGAATATTAATTTATGTAAAGTTCAAAAGTAGGCAAAACAAGCCTATGGTTTAAAAAAATCAAAATAGTGGTAACCCTAGGGTTGGGAGTTAGGGAATAGGAAGAACACAAGTGACTTCTGGATTACCTATGATGTTTCTTAATATGTACACTGTTTATACCAGTAGTTTTTGAAAATTCAGCAAGCTGTGTACTCACAATATATGTGATTTTGTACAATGACCCTATGCATGTTATGTTTCAATAAATTTTAAAAAATTATGTTATAAGGTCTTCAGACCACCTTCCACTTCTTCAATGGAATCTATAGGTGAAACCATAGCCCCAGGCAACAACTGCCTTGTAACTGCATGAAGGAATTATGGCAAAGGCACCCAGCTAAGCTGCACCTGGATTCTTGATGCTATCTCACAGAAATTGGTAAAGATTTTCTGGTAATTTTTATGTAATACTAAATAAGTGATATCCTATCTAATAATAGGCAAACATGGTAATTAGCCATACCTCCGCTACGCTTCCCATATCAGGGTGATATGCATGCAAATTAACTGCCAACCAAGATGGCGGCCGTCAACCACACAGCTGAAGCGAACATGAGGCTTGCTTGCTCCAGTGATGGAGGAAGCCAAGGTTCCCCGCCTCCCTCGGCCCAGCTCTGAGCTGCACTCTAAGCAACAATGTTGCAATTATAGAAGCTAAGCAAACCCCAGATACCTGCTTTCAGCCAGCCGGCCTCAGAGCTGGAGCCACAACAAAGTTTCAATTACAGAAGGTAAATAAATCCCAGAATAAAAAAGAAAAAAAAGGAGAGACGGGGAGCTTCAATTGCAGGGTTGGCCAGCCTGAAAACCGTCAGCCCCTCATCCAGGCTGGCCAGGCACCCCAGTGGGGACCCCCCACCCTGAAGAGGGTGCGGGCAGCCTGAAAACAGCCGTCAGCCCCTCACTCAGGCTGGCCAGACACCCAAACGGTACCCCCACCCTGATCCGGGACACCCTTCAGGGAAAACCAGCCGGCCCACACCAGTGCACCAGGCCTCTATTCTATATAGTAAAAGGGTAATATGCAAACTGACCCTGACAGCAGAAAGACTGGGAATGACTGGTCACTATGACACACACTGACCACCAGGGGGCATACACTCAATGAAGGATCTGCCCTCTGGTGGTCAGTGAGCTCCCAGATGGAGGAGCTCTGCTCAGCCGCAAGCCAGGCTGATGGCTGCCAGTACAGCGGTGGTGGTGGGAGCCTCTCCTGCCTCCTCAGCAGCGCTAAGGATGTCTGACTGCAGCTTAGGTCTGCTCCCCACTGGCAAGTGGACATCCCCCAGGGGCTGCCGGGCTGCCAGAGGGATGTCTGATTGCCAGCTTAGGCCCAATCCCCTGGGGCGCAGGCCTCAGCCAGCAGATGGTCATCCTAGAAGGGGTCCCAAACTGTGGGAGGGCACAGGCTGAGCTGAGGCACCTTCCCCCCCCCCCCCCCCCCCCGCTGCAGTGCACAAATTTTTGTGCACCGGGCCTCTAGTAGACCAATAAGTAGCAAAACAAACACCTAAAATATGGAAGCAGCTTTGTGACTGGGCAATGAGCTTTTAAGAAAGTATTTGCAAAAAGCCAAAGTGCCTGGAACACAACATGGAATTTGAGACTTGAAGATGTTGATGAGGGCTTAAAGGACAGTGACATCTTATTGAACAGTGATATCTTATTAGAATGGTAGAAAAGGGGATGCTAGTATGCAGTGGCATAACATTTAATGGGAGTATAATAGTAAATGCAACTAATGAATTGGGTGTATCTATCTTCTATTTTAACCCACGTCATTTGAATTCATCTTGCTTCTTATAGTAAAATGTGAAAGGAGATAGAAAATGGGAGAAATGACTATTAAATAAAAAGGAGACTCAATAGTTTTCAAAGTCCTCAGCCTCTTCAGATGGTATCTGATACTAAAACAAGAAAAATGACTTCCAAGCAGAGTTCAAATCCAGGGCCATGCAAAAAAAAAAAAAAAAAAAAAAAAGGAAAAATGGTCTAAAGATAAAGCCAAAGCCAAAAATCCTCTAAAGACTTTAGAGGCATACATCATAGATCCTCCCAATCAAACAGTAAGGCTTCCAAGAAGAATAAGGACAATATCTCTCAGCAGAAGACCAGGGTAGAAAAGGCTTTATCTTGAAAAGATCTGCAGTTGAGGCTTTTGTCTAATTTAACAGTCCCAAAAAGATTCACAGAATGTCCCCAAAATTCTAAAAAAGTGTTGCACATGCCGAACCATCCCCAGCATTAAGGGAAGGAGACAGAAACAGTATAAAGCATGTCCTTTGAACCCTCTGAATTATACTGGTAGTAAGTAGGCTGAATTTGCGCAATTCAAGCCAAAGGAAGCATATAAAAGGAAGGATAATTCAGAGGGCAGAGCTAAGATTCCAAAGAATGACACAAAATCAATGGAGAGTGATTCCAGGGACTTGAAACACGTTCAAGAAATTTCCAACACTGACCTAACTAAAGAGCAGAATCGGTATGAGCCAGTGATTCCTTTTTCCCCTTGAATCTTTCCTATATTTAAAAAAGAATGTCTGTAATAGTTATCCCAGGTCTATCCCATGGCTTTCTATTGAGTTTGTGAGAAGGCATTAGTTTGCTTCCTGGATTTCATAGGTAGAGATCAAATAGGACCGAATTCAGGAAGAAGTACTTAAGGACCCAGGGAGCCACATTCACATTAGGACCTGATACAGAAAACACCATTCTGAATTTTAAGTGATTTTTGAAAACCTCCCAAGGGGGGATGGTGAATGTATTTTTCACGTGGGAAAGACGTGAATGGAACCACAGGGCTGACTGCCGTAGGCAACCTTGTTCTCCACCTCCTGGTCTTTACAGCCCTGTGTAGTTACAAGCCCTTAATTCAGCACCAACTAATAATATGTTGTCATTTTAGTAATACATAATACTGAACTATGTTGAAAGATTTGAGATGGGGGGGGGAAGTAAAGAAGTAAAGAAAAAAATAAATGAAAAGGAAAGGCATTCATTAATCTACCACTAACCAACCATGTTTTAAATGCTTCATTCATTTCCTGCCATTCAACTTTGTGTGTGCTTTTTAAATGTTCATAAGATGTTTACAAAATGGTGACAAACATTTCATATTTCATCAAATTGCTGGCAATTGTGTGCAATTGTAAGTAATTCCAAGGACACCATAATCGTGCATAATGCTTTATTTTCTGTAGTTGAGAATTTGTTTCTTTTCAGATATGATATATGAACTCAAAGTAGAATTACTTGGTCTAATGCTATTAATATAGTAAGACTCTTAATTCAAATCAACCCCTTATCACTAGATCATAATCACGCATAGAATTATTGTTATTATTGCAAAAGTATAAATACAAATGCCACAACATATTTTTCAAAAATATTTTGAATGTTATCTTTTAAAAAGAACAACCTAGTAGGTAGCCCATGAGTTCCTGTTGATAATACTTCCAGCCTTAAATTATGTAAGGACTATTCCCTTTATAAATGCCTCCAAATTGGTTTTAGAAATGCCTTCAGTTCAATAGCTTTGTAATTAGAAGATTGTTTTTATTTCTAGAAACATGGCAAAGGCCTTACGGGAAAAGCCTGGGTTATCAAACTTGGTAATATATTTTTTGTTAATATTACTTGTCTATAAATACAGGTATTAATGATATCCCTTGAAAACTTCTCTGGGAGGGTTGGGGGGCAGGAGGTAGGGGGGATAAGAGATCAACCGAAGGACTTGTATGCATGCATATAAGCATAACCAATGGACATAAGACACTGGGGGGTAGGGGAGGCTAGGGGACTGTCTAGGGCGGGGGGGAAAAATGGACACATATGTAATACCCTTTGTAATACTTTAAGCAATAAAATAAAAAAAAAGGATCAGAAAAAAAAGAAAAAAGAAAAAAATATTAGTATCAGGAAGTAAAAGAGGAAAAAAAAAACATCAACAATGCAGAAGGAGAGATATTTCTGGTAGACTTTAAAAACAACTAAGATTTTCCACACAACTTTTTTTAAAAATCAATTATAATAAACAGTTTTCTGCTTAGTGAAAAAAAAAAAAGAAAGAAAACTTCTCTGAACTAATTTCAAAACAAGAAGAAAAAAAAAGTTTCAATAAGAAAAACTTCATTACACTATGATGTATTCTTTCAAAGATAATAGTGTAAAGTTGAATATTCATTTAAGACTATGAGCATGGTATGCTTATAAAAATAATGTCACATTATAATTACATCTAATATATTTTATTAATTGTGTCTTTATGTCTTAATAGACTTATTTTTCCCCCAAAAGCATTCAACTTAGACAACATTAATGAAAGCAGACTTAATTTGCAACAGACCCAGTGAAATGAAAAATTAGGTTAGCTTAATTTAACACAATTGGCCAAAAGACCAAACTAAATTCTTTTTAGGTGAATTCAATGTCTCACTCCTGTTCATGAGACCTGATATAAGAGTTTGGTATGTATCTCTGATGACAGTAACTAGCTATGACCTGGGACAAGTTTCCTTACCTCTCTGTGACTCAGTTTCTTACCTTGTACAATGGAAGTAATATTTATTTTGTGTTACTTTAGAAAGGGTTAAAATAAGTGACTCTATCATTATGCTTACCAGAGTACCACCCACATGGTAAGCACATAATGATATTTAGATATCATTATAGTCATATTTCTATTTGATTATTTACTTAATTATCCTACCCCACCTCCATCTCTCTCTCTCTCTCTCTCTCTCTCTCTCTCTCTCTCTCTCTCTCTCTCTCATATTCTTAGGTCTCATGTCTTATACTACCATCTATATTTATATATATAAAAGGCAAATATGCAAAGTGTCCCCTCGGGTGTTCGACTGGGACACCGGGAATTTGATCACTCGCTATGATGTGTGCTGACCACCAGGGGGTGGTGCAGAATAAAGGAAGGCCCCGACCAGCAGCCAGAAGGCCCAGATAGGCCCTGATTACCAGCCAGGCCTAGGGACCCTACCCATTCATGAATTTCGTGCACCAGGCCTCTAGTTTGTCAATGTTTTCTTCCATGGATGTCCTATTTTTTTCTTTAGATATATTTATGAACTCAATTTGCTTACAGTCATAATTCACAGACTGAGAACCAGTTTGCCTTTTTCAAATTTATTTTTTAATATTTAAAGCTGATTATTGAATGAGCTGGAATAGTAAGCTGACAGAAGTCAACTTTAATTTTTATTGTTTCCACTCTTCTTTTATGTTCTCAAAAGCTTTCCTGAATCAAAAGCACAGCCACCGCCTTCAGTTTTTCTGGTTACCTTCATTTATTAACAAGCCATATTATTTTCATATTAAAGAGCACAGTAAAGCCTCATAAGTAAAGTTTCATTTGTCCCTCCAGTTTAAGCTTTTCTCTGCCCACAAATAATTCCACCTGGACATAGTGTTATGCCTACAGTTTGGGTAGGGTGGGGATGAAAGGATTATCATATCTATCCCAGGCTGGTTAAAATATGATCCTGGAGACTTCTTTAGTGTTTGTCCTCCTGTGACTATTCTGTGAATTTTTGAAGGCCTTTTTTGAGAACCTTCCATTGCATTTCTTTCTGACGCAAGTGGTTCAGTTTCTTGTTGCTCACCTTTCCCAAGCACTCCCTAGCAATCTTTTTGAGAGGGTGACTCACATTGGCACTTGCTTTCTTGGGCTGATGTATTTTCAGGGTAAATCAAACCCAGCTACCTTGCAAGAGGTTCACCTGAATGTTGATAAGGCCTGCCAACATGTAGGTCAGGTTGCTTTCTGTGTCTTCTGTTATCGTAGGTGGCCTTTCATGTAGACTGATCCAGGAAGGGGGCCTGCCACAAATCTTTGTACCCTACTATCTCTGGTGGGCACAGAGTCATGTTTTCTAGTTACTTCCTTTTAAATCATCTCCCTTCTTAGTTGGAGGAGTGGAAGAAGGAAGCTTGCATTCACCTTCCCAGCAAAAGGAAGGGAATAAAAGTGTTTAGCATTCAGGAAACATTTCCCAGATAAATGCCCACCATTTGAATTAAAAAAAAAAAAAATCCCTACACAAGTATATGTTTGCTGTTGTGTTTTTAGTTTTAGAGAGAGAGGAAGGGAGAGAGAGAGACATCAATGTGAGAAAGAAACATTGATCAGGTGCCTTCCATACACGCCCCAACCAGGGATGGGATTTGCAACCTAGGTATGTGCCCTGACCAGGAATTGACCCCATAATCCTTTGGTGTATGGGATGACACTCCAACCAACTGAGCCACCCAGCCAGGGCCATTTGAACTTTTTTGATCAACATTACTTCCTTTCATATAATCTGAAATTGACTGATAAACTTATGATCATCATCTGATTTTTGTTTCACCATTAGTTTCTCAAATTTTAAAGTTATCAACCAAAATTCTGAAGCAACAGAAACATTTCACTTACTATTCTGCTACCTATTCATGCCCTCATTCATTAAATGTTCAATTCATAATTTTATTCTGGGCATTAAGCCTTATTCCCATTATTTCTAAGTACTTGTGCAAGAACATTTTATTCTACAGCCCAGATATGGTAGTAACTAACAGTTCTCATTTATAATTCAGTCACAAATTAGCTGAATTATCTAAGGCAAGTTAATAATATAGAGAAGTATTAAAGTCTAAGAGCCTTGAATCTGGTAAAATTTATATATGGAGCTAAACTTGCTGCTGAGTTTTTATTCTTGCTCCACTTATAAATTGTGACCTTAGTATATTTCATCTCTCTAAACTTTAGTTTCTGTACATTGAGAATAATACAGCCACATATATTGTGATAATCGTCTCAGGACATGCACATTAATCCTTTAGCTCACTGATGCAATGGAAACTCATCACCTCGCGCACATTCGTAGTTTCTCTATATTCTCCCCTTCACTACTCTTTCCCTAATTTCCCTTGTGTGGAATTCCCATTGTGTGTTGTAAAGCGGGGCACTGTGCTCCCCTCAGAACCACAGAAAGCCAACTTTTCCAACTCTCTTTATGAGCACAGCCACAGACATGTGTTGTAGAGATAGGCAACAAGTCCTTTTTCAGGTACTTTTGAAAACCGGAGATGGAAGGGTAAGAAGAAAAGTCTTGCAGAGGCAAACCCTGTGCAGGCCACACATATCTTTTGCTCTTGTTGACCACCAGGTAATTCTCCTGATACCTGGCCTCCAGTCTCTTATCCTTCCTCTGAAGTTATGATTTTCTCTATTCCTTTGTTAAAATTAATTTTATTTGGGGTGATATTGGTTAATAAAATTATAGAGATTTCAAGTGTACAATGCTATGATACATCATCTGTATATTGTATTGTGTGCTCACCACCCAAAGTCAAATCTTCTGTCACCATATATGATCTTCTTTACTCTTTATTATCCCCTACCTCCTCTGCCCTGTGGTACCCAACATACTATTGTCTATGTCTATGAGTTTTTCTTGTTTGTTGCATCTATTTCTAAAAATATCTAGAATCATTTTCTGAGGCAGGCAGGCAAGAACCCTGACAGATTCAATTATTATTATTGTTTTCTTTTGTGTCTTCAATTTTCTTATGAGAAAAGGGTCTAACTTAGCAGAGCATTCAAAATTTATTATTTATGCAGAATTGTTCCTATAGCAATTGCATCATTGCTTCTTCCCAATGACTTAGCAGCTCCCTTTTCTCTGTTAGTCTTTCTAATAAAATTTTCTCAAATTCCAGGTTTTTCTCCATCTTTACCACATATCTGTTCTTTTTTTTTTTTTTGCAGTGACTTCCAGAAACTATCCTCCCAGTATATGCTTTTTAAATATCTACATTTCTAACCTGAATTTCATATTTATTTTTATCTCCCAGTACTTATAGAATGCCCATATTAAGGTATTTAGCAAATACCTAAAATATATAATATTACTCAATTTGATTGTACCTCTTTTTTGTTTTAACAAATATACTTTCTCCAATGCATTCTCTATTTTGTTAAGCAACCCTGTATTCTATCAGTGATCCATACAGGAAATTTAAATGTATTTCCTTCAAATTCCAACAGCCAATTACTTACAATTCCTCGTAATGCAACTTGACAAGATTTTTTTTTTCTTTTTACTTGATCCTTTTCTTTGCTATAATACTGTTGTCTTAATTTGGAGCTCATTATTTCTTTCCTGAATTGTTGGGCTTGATTCCTTACCAATTTTATGCCTCTAATGTCTACTCATTCAAAATACATTAATTAGACAGTCTGCCATCAGAATAAGTCTAATAAACAGAAACCTTCACTAAACTATTTTTTTCTATTTTCCTCTCACAATTTCAATGACCTCATAGGCTCATAGGTTAAAAGCTCACTTCTGACAGCCATGTCATCAGTGCTTTCAGTAACATTTTTAATGGGAAAAACATGATTTTTACTGTTATATCATCACAAACACTTGGAGTTCCTTTCCACCAAACCAAAGTTTGAAAGTCACCTCTTTCCCTCAGTTCTTTGTCCTCTGGTTTCCTTCTTCTCTCCATTTCTGTAATCTCCATAGTCTTTTCTACACTCATTCTGCAATAATTTATAAACACACACATACAAAACTTGGATTATACTTATATCATAGGTAGACCTTTTTGCTGCTACTATTCTTTTTATTTTATTTTTTGAATTTATCTTTAGTGTTGAAAGTATTACAGATGTCTCCTTTTCTCCCCATTGATGCCTCCCCACCCCACCCCACCCCCAGCCTTCACTGTCCTAGCATTATGTTTTTTATTAATTGTTCATGTTTATTTGTTTCTCCTTCAAGTCATTTGCTTCCAGGTCTCTAGAGATTATAATCTAGAGATTATAAGAAATTGGCTCACATGATAATGGGGGCTGACAAGTCCCCAGTTGTGTAGTTGACAAGCTGGGGACCCAAGAACACTGATGACATAGTTCTAGTTCAAGTCCAAAGATCTGAGAATTGGAGGAGGAGAAGATGTAGTTCTAGTCTGAAGCCTGGCATTTTTGAGACCCAATAAGAGCCAATTATTCAGTTTGTGTCAGAGGCAGAAAAACAAAACAAAAAAACATGCACCACTTCAAGGGCATCAGGAAAGGGCCATTCCCTGTTAAGTTGCAAGAGAGTCTAACTTTTTGTTCTATTCAGGATTTCAACTGATTGCAGGAGGCCTACCGATTCTATACTGAGCAATCTGCTTTACTCAGTATGTTGATGTAAATATTAATCTTATCAATGACATCCATATAGACATACCCAGAATAATGTTTAACCAAATGTCCAGGTGCCTCATGGCTCAGTCAAGTTGACCCATATATTAACCATCACGTTATCATATGATATTCTCCATCCTTGGACAATTCTTGATAGACTATTATTTCTATGACTGTTCTTTAAGGGTTTTTCTTCCCGAGGGTTTTTTACTAAACCCTCTGGGTAATATAATACAAACACATAACAAAAAAGGTTTGAATAGTTTAGTCAGAATAAAATTTACCATATCTCTTACTCAGCACCATTTTATAGATTATTGAAGAGATTAAAACACCAAAAACAAATAATCCATTATTTTATTGAAGAGATCTGATAACACAGATCACCTCCCCAAATTGCCCTATTTCACCCATATTTGAACTTGCTTATTTTCAGATTTCAAAGATGTGATGCATTCTAGGCAATAAATGAAGAGAGAATGGTTATGCAAAGGAGCCATTTCATAACGATATTGCCATAAATCCCCAAATTGTTTTTTTTTTCTTTTTCATTAAGTAACCTACTCAAGGAATATGCTGCTGTGTTATTTATAACTAAGGACTCTTGGCTGTCCTTTCTGATGGTAAATAAAATTAATACCTTTTCCAGAAAGGCTTATCTTTACTATCTCATAAGGAGGTTATTCCTCTTCCCAGATGGCCCTGAAAGGTAAGAAATGAGGTAAAACTATGCACTTGACCTTAAAATAAGAAGATTATCCTAGATTATCTGGGTAAATCCAAGGTAATAACATGAGTCCTTAAAAGAGGAAGAGGAAGACAAGAGTCAGTCAGAGAGATGCGGAAGTAGGGATTGTTGAGATATTAAAAGGATGAGAGAAATTTGACCCATCATTGCTGTAGGGACTGCCATTTGAAAAGCATGAAAAAGAATGTTGGCAGCCTCTAGGAGCAAAGATTAAACTCTGGCTGACAGCCACTGAGGAAATAGGGACTTCAGTCAGACAATCACAGGGACCAGAATTGGGCATCAACCTGAATGAGCTTGGAAACAGCTTTTTCCCAACAGTGAATAAGTGCTCCCATCTTTCTGCCCAAGATGGATGTCTCTACAAATGGTGTCATGAGATAAACCAGGTTACCAATCAATACTGAATTTTTCTCTGTTTTTCTCTCCCCTTCATATGCTCGCAATTTGGGGATATATATTTTCAATAAAGTAGTTTTAGAAGTTTGACTTCCATATTCTTCTTACTCTGTAAAAGTGATTCTAGACCCTTATTATAATCAGAGTCTACCCTTAGATTATCTCCTTTTGGTTTTCTCTTTGTTCATTTTGAAGACAAAACTTAGAAAAATGAAATGAGTAAAATAAGCCTATCCCCATTCAGAGAAGAATATATCAAATGAGCCAAGGGTAGGAGCAAAATATAAATAGAAACAGATTCTTTAGTGCTGTGAATGCTAAACAGAAGATATTACCTCATAAGTGGCTAAAGACTCATTGATAATTTTTGAGTTTGGAAGTCAATTTTGAAAGCTGTTATTTAGAGAAATCAAATGCTCATTTAGGAAGGAATGAAGCAGAACATGATTTGTGTATGTTTTCCAGAAGAGAGGCTATTTCAGTAATCCAGGTGTGAGATGATGAGCTCCAGAACGAAGGTGGTGGAAGTTAGCAAGTAAATACAGTGACACATAGAATGAAATAAAATGACACATTTAAAGACATTTGGAAGGAGGGATTAGCAAGATTTGATTGACCATTAAAAATAAATAGTAAAAGAAAGAAATATATTAAAATAACTTTGAGAATATCAAATGGTACACAAATGATTTGCTTTCTGAAACATCTGTTTCATGAAGCAGATGACTATATTTAAAGTGGCTATATGTAGGAGACAAAATGTACATTCATGAGTTAATAAAGTTATTCAAAAAGATATATTGAAAGTATATTTTAGGCCAGGTACTAGACACTAGGCTAGGACTAATGACTAATGAGTAACAGTGAATGAAACAAGCAAAAACAAACAAACAAACAACAAAAAAACAACACCTGTCTTAATTGGCATTTATTCCAGTGTGTGTGTGGGTGAGGAAGAAAAAAAACTAATTGAGTTTCATAATGTTTAGAAAATTATAAATGTGATGAAAAATATAGACTTTGCAGAGGGGGATCACAAATGCTGGGATGAATAAAAGTTTGGATTAGGATAAGCCCCACTGAGATGGGGCATTGGAACCAAGCCTAGAAGTGAGCCAGTGGGACATTGGAGGAAGGACACTGAGAGCAGAATGAACAGCTAATGGGAAGATCCTGAGGCAGACTTAGGAAGGGAGCGGAAGCCAGCTCACTGAAGCTGAAGGCATGATTTGGACAATGTAAGCATCTAATAGGATTTTTTGATACCATTAGTTTTTTGTTTTTTGGGTTTTTTTTTAGCACATTCTTGATTTCTGACATGCAAAATTTTCAAAGGCTGCTTAGTTTTTTGTTTTGTTCTGTTTTTATTCTCTATACCTGAAATCACTTATATGTCAAGGAAGCTTGCAAACAGTTTACTAAACAGACTGGAGTCCAGTCATGTTCATTGTTAGGATGAGGTCATGGCTTTTAGGTCATGTTGGTGGCCTGTGTCATCTATCACCTGTCTTCCTACAAGTTCATATTACTTTCAAGTCCACCTCTCCCAACATGAAAACTGAGTATTCTTCTCACTTTACGCATGTTAGGATTTATAGCTCCCTTTTCCCTTACAAGGCAACTGAGTTCCCAGCCAGATCAAGGTATTTTGCTTCCTTTGCAATGTATATAAAATAGTATTATAATTGCTTTACTAACACTACTACTAATTCCTATGTTCCTTTTCTTTTTTGTCCTTAAAACTATATCTCACAAAGGAAGTACAATCAAAATGTAGTGTTCAAAGTTACATAAAAGTATTCTGTGTAGGGTAAGCATGTCAAAATCACGGCCCACAATGAATATTTTTGCAGCCCAGTCAATATAATGGTATGTAAGAAACGTTTTAATAAAAAAATTTGTAACTTAATTTTTACAATATCCTGTTGTACATACTTTTTTAATAATGAACTACAGTGTTTGCTAATGACTGACTACTGTAATTGCGTTGCATTCATTTCCCTTCCGCACCATTTCTTTCCAATAATACTAGCAGAGAATATTTTAGCAGCTGATTGCCATGTCTTTAGTCTTGTGCTGACATGTTTGGTGTGGGCAAAAGGAAATATTTCACTTTCAAGGAACAAGAAAAATAAGCTTATTTTCATTACACTTATTAATTTGCGCAGTTATTCAGTGTCTAGTAAGTTAATGTTCAAGAACACAATATTAATATTTATTAAAATGTTTTATTATTTTATCTTAATTATTACTCATTTATTTAAGCCCTGTGTATTCAGCATGTCTCTATTGAAATAAACCTATGTTTTTATGAAGAGTGAAGCTTTTATTTATTTATTTATTTTTGTGGCCCACATAAACTTAAACCTTGTTTATTTGGCCCATGTTAGCCTTTGGGTTTGACATGCTTGCTGTAGGGATATTGTATGTATTCTCTGCATTTTATGAAATTGGTGTAGTTATTTTTTATATTTGCATTTCTTTTAGTTTTTCTCCTCTATTTGATATGATTTAAATTTAATTTATTGTTTAATTTTGGGAATAATTAACAGAGTTCAAATATCAAAATATCACTGCACTCTCTATCTCTACTTGCCCGTTGCTGTTCTTTTCAGCAAGTTGCTAAACTTGTTTTGTGTTTATGGTCTGCATTTCATTTTTTTCTTTTCTTTTTTTCAAAACTAAGATCAAATATATACTTATATGTCTTATTTTCATGTTCTCACAAATGCTAGCATTTATATATGTTATATCTATATATAAAATCTATCTGTCAATCTTCACATCATTTAATTCTAAGATACAATTTGTCTTGGAAATGACTCCATATCATGAAATATTTTAATTCTATTTTACAACTTTACAATATTTTACTAGAGGCCCGGTGCACAAAAATTTGTGCACTTGGCAGAGGGGGTGGGGGGGTGGTCCATCATCCTGCCTGTGCCCTTTGCAGTCTGGGAATCCTCGGGGGATGACCACCTGCTGGCTTAAGCCTGCTCCCTGGGGGATTGGCCCAAGCTGGCAGTCAGACATCCCTCTTGCCAGCGGGGAGCAGACCTAAGCTGTAGTCGGACATCCTTAGCGCTGCAGAGGAGGCAGGAGAGGCTCCCACCACCACCGCTGTACTGGCAGCCATCAGCCTGGCTTGTGGCTGAGCAGAGCTCCCCCTGTGGGAGCACACTGACCACAAGGGGGCAGCTCCTGCATTGAGCGTCTGCTCCCTGGTGGTCAGTGTGTGTCATAGCGACCAGTCATTCTGCGGTTAGGGTCAATTTGCATATTACCCATTATTATATAGGATTACTTTATATATAGTAGTTTTCAGCTAGTTTTCTGGGATAAGTTTGTAGACTGTTTCTTATATTTTGTTATTGTAAATAATACCACACTGGATATCTTTTCATATGTTTGTATTGTTAAAATTACAACTTCAAAGTAAATTCTTTTAAATAATATTGCTAGGTTTTAAAGTGTAAATGCAAATGTAGGGTTTGTTTTTTTAAGATGCTGTCACATTCTATACATAGGAGTTATACAAGTTTACAAACCCACTGGCTACACATAAATGCCTGTTAATCCATAGCTTGCAGTAAAGTGCATTGTTAGGTTTATAAACATTGTCATTATGAGATGGGGAATGGTATCTTAGTATAGTTTTAATTTTATGTCTCTTATTATGAGTGTTGAGCATTCTTTGAAAGTTCCAAGAGCCCCTTTCAAGTCTGTATGTGTATGTACCATTCATCTTATGCATGTGAATCTGTGGGTTCGTGACTTTTGCATATTTTTCAATCAACAGTTTAGTTTTTTTTTTTTTTCTCAACATTCAAGAAAATATGGGGTAAACATACAATGGAATATTATTTAGCCACAAAAAGGAGAAAATTCTGTTATTTGCAACAACATGGGTGAATCTGGAAGACATTACGTTAAGTGAAATAAACCAAACACAGATGGGCAAGTACTACATAATACCACTTATATGTACACAACTTGATGCACTTAGGAAAAGCACCCATGAAATCATCACCATATAGTTGCTCTAACCATATCTATCACCTTCACAAGTTTTCTCCTACCTTCTTTATTTATTATTTTTGTGTGACATTGCACTTAACATAAGACAGACCTCTTAGGTTAGGACATATTTAAGTATGCAACATAGTATTATTAATTATAAGCTCTATGCTAGATAATAGACCACTAAGACTTATCCATCTTGCAATACTGAAACTTTATACCTTTTGACAACTACTTCCTAATTTCTGCAGCCCCTGGAAATCACCCCCTACTCTCTACTTCTATTAAATATGCAGATGAAGAATATATGTTTGCTCCAAAAATTCATAGTTGTTTCTTGACTAATGTACTTTATTAGAATTATTTTCTATAATAATGAACTGCCAGTGGAATGCGTAATAATATAAAGAAATGATGGAACATGAATTGGCAGCAACTTTGATACATCTGAGGAAATGCAGTCATGAGTTGAAGTAATAGCGTGTAATTTTGTTTTTCAACACCCGCAATCACTAGCAACAACTGGAAATAAATAAGTTGTCTTTGAAGTACAGGTGAATATGATATATGTTTAAAATTTTGATACAGAATCTTAACTGCCAAAATACTCTAAATTATTAAGTGCTTTTGAATGAAGATGTAGTTCTAAACTTCTGAAAGGTTGAGCTAGTGTAGAGTGGAACTGAATTGGACTCACAGCAGAATTACAGGTAAACTATATGTATGACTAAAACCAGTGGTGTATTTTAATAAGAAATCACCATATTTTATTGTTGTTGTTAATCTTCACCTGAGGATATTTTTCCATTGATTTTTTAGAGAGAGTGGGAGGGAGGAGAAGGGACAGAGAGAGAAACATCAGTGTGAAAAAGACACATTGATTGGTTGCCTCCTACAGTGCCCTGACCAGGACCAGGATGGAGCCTGCAATCAGGAATCAATCCTTGCCCTTGACAGGAATCAAGCCCAGGACCCTTCATACTGTTGGGCTGACACTCTATCCACTGAGCCAAACCAGCCAGGGAGAGAAATCACCATATTTCTTTTACTTGAAAAGCACACACAAATATTTTACCCTTATAAAAGGATTCTGTGTTAATAACTAATTGAGAATAAAGAGCCTTTATCTTAAAAATATAAAATGTCTGTCTAACTCTAAACTTTCCATAAACTACTCATTTAACATATCTTCATTAAATTAGTAGAGGAGACTGACTTAGGCAACCCTATGAATCTGCAAGGACCAATGACACCTATGCTCTTGACTGGATAATGGCTATTTTTAATGTCACTTTATCAACTTTTTATATCATACTATATATTTTTTGCTCTGAACAAGAGTGAAACCTGGGACAAGAAAACAAATATAGGTCCATATACTATATACATAAAAATTTTAAAATATAAGTTGAGATTAATGTTAAAAAATGTTCTATCTCTTTAACCTTGAAAATAATACCTTCCTAAAAACAAACTGAAATCTTTATGTAAAACTGTATTTTACCTACTAGTGAATTTCTATGCTCTTAAGGATAGAGCCCTAGTGAGGGGCCTCATCACGAGTCTAAAAGCAATACTACAAGATTGTGATTGTTACATAATATTTAACTTTTTATTATAATTAGTAGCATTTTCTGCACTCATTACATTTCCAGCTAATGAACTTAGACAAAGTGACCCCCAAATACACTTTATATGTATCCCCAATATAACATGAAGAATAAATGTGTTTTCAAAAAATGATAGCAGAATATCTGATGATTCAAGGTTGTGAAGGAGTCCTTAAGAAAAGCAAGCAAATGTAACTGTAGCTGACAGAACTGTAATACTGATGAGCATAAAAAGATGTAAAGAAAATCTATTCACAAAAGGCATTATAGAAAAAGGTTTTAAAAAAGCATATTTAGAAAATATATCCAATGCACATACATGATTAACAGACAGCAGTTCTTTTCTATTTCTTATATTTCTATAGAGTATAGAAATTTCCACCATTCTCCCTAAGAAGGAACTTGTCAGAAGGGAGCTTGGGCTCAATTCCATATACAAAAAAGAAAAGTGTAAATTTTTTGCCAAGAAGCAGGATGGAAAGTTACTACGATGATACATCAGAGATCAAGAGGGATTCTGGCTAAACCTACCTAACAGGCTTCTTGCTGAGGTCAGGCCACAGTGATCAGACATCACTTGTGGCATGGAGGAGGTTGAGTAACCAGATTATATATAAGGATTCTGGCTAAACTGACTTAGCATGATTCTTGCTAAAATTGGGCAATGCAGAGATGAACACAGAAGTCCAAAAGTCAGGGTCTAGTTGAGAAGGGAGTTCAGGGGAACCTGAGTAGGGTTTTGTCAAAGAGAGAGCCTTTGTCACAACCACATCCTGAAACCCATTGCTGGCTTTATGTTTCTCTATAGCCCATATAACCTTTGAGTACAGTATGCAATTTGTTCATTTTGCTATTGTCCATTTTCGATGCCAAAATGCAAAATTCAAGAGGGCATGGATTTTTATATCCAATCTATTCTTTGCTATGGCTCCATCAAATAAACTTTGCCTGCCCAGAGTAGGTTCTTACTAAACATGTGTTTATTTATTATCTACTAGTGGCCTGGTGCATGAAAGGTGTGCACATTAAAAGGGAATTAGAGGAAATATTTTAATATTGCTATTTTCCCTTTCTCTATAATAGAAGTATCAGAGATGAAAGAAAATTAGTAAAATGTATATGAAAATGTCCCTCCTGTCAGAGTCTTGGGAACACCACAGAGCCTAGAGTCAAGTCCCGGCCCACCAACTGCACATGCTTTGAAAACACAGGAGACCCAGACCCGGCCAGCCCCACCCCCATTGGATGAGACCCAGACCCAGCCAGCCCCATCCCTGTTAAGTCCCTCCAGGTGGTGGGGCACAGCCTCAGGTCCTCCTTCAAGCCCCACCAAGCAGGGGGCGTGGCATGAGATCCCCCAGCCCAGCGCTGGGGCAGAGGGCATGGCCTGAGGTCCTCCATCAAGCCCCATGGGGCGGGGGACGGGGCCTGAGGTTCCTTACCCTGGCCAGAAGTCATGCAGACTCAGGTCCCTGCTATTTGGTTTTGATGTTATGGTGTAATGGCTAATTTGCATATTCCTCTATTATATAGATAGATTGCATAGATTCTGTGAGGCCTTTGGAATGAAATAATTCATGAATATTAATTCTAATAATATCTCAGATAAATCTTCAATAAATAATAGCAGTGAACATATTGTCTGCTTTTAGAAGTTAGATCAAGAATTGGTTAATATAATGCTGTAGAAAGTAAAAATTGACCACTTAGCTGAGAATCCTGAATAAAAGGTGTTATTAGCATACTGTTTTCCTCTTAGATACAGTTGATTTCACTGCTGCTGGAAGTAGTCAATGGAAGTATTCACTGATTTTATTCCCGTGGATGTTTCTTCTTTTCCACTTAAAGCACCTGAAGTGTTGCTGATAAGCAGGCGTGAAATTTGACAAATATTCTCTAAATCATTCCTGCTTTCCAAGTGTGCAGAGCATAGGCACAAAATCAGAAATCCAGAAACCTTGCCATGAGGTCAAAATATGAATAAAAAAAGGCCCACACTCGAAAGAACTATTTTTAGTTGAAATATACATTTATATATGAACACAATGAGCATTATATTTTTGGGTGACAAATTAATGGATTTCAGATACCCTTGGAAGATGAATTGTGATGTGTTAGTCAATGGTTTGTCTAAATGTGACTTACAGACTTCTAAGTGCTCAGGGGATTTTAGAGAACCAGGCAAGTACCCTCATGCCCTCACTGAAATTACTGTATCAGAAAGACATGGATTCAACAATGCATTTAGATAAATTTTAAAACAGTGTGCAATATACACAATATGTTAGAAACATACAGATCAAATAGCCTTCATATAGCCTTGAGGTATATGGGGGAACCCCAGAATGTGTGATGGTTCAGTTAGTGTTCAAATAAATAGATGCTAATCCAGGTATAGAGGAAATAGAAGAGGACAGAACAGTTCGTGGAGAGTTTGTGAGGTGAAAGTTTATCTGAGCACTACAGGAAATTAAAAAGCAATCAGTTTAACTAAAGCACGGAATTTCCAGAGATGAGAGGTATGTGTTGAGATTCAGAAAGTGAATAGCCTGATAGCATATATAAAGAAGGATATAATTCATCTTAAAGATAAATGAAGCCATCTGAAGATAAATATGGCATCACTAAAATGTCTGAAATGGATGACTGCAAGAAACCATTTGAAGACTAGTGTGGGCATCCAGATCATGGTGACTTAGAGCAGGTTGGTGGCAGTGATGATGCAGAGAGATGTATAGATTCCAGAGTTAAGAGAAATAAATGATTGGATAGTAAAATGTTCAAGGAGAAGGGACTAAGGATGGGTTTATTGTGTCTGGCTTGAAAAATTGGGTGGATATAGTTTCCCATTTATTAATATAGAAATAATGGAGAAAGAGTAAGTGTAAAAAGAAAGATAGATGATAAGTTCAGTTTTAGGGAGAAGTGCAGACAATGACAAGCACAGGCGGAACTCAGGAGAAAAATCTGAGGTAAAGATATATATTTGTCATCAGCAGCATATAAGTAATATTTCATTTCAACCTAAATTGGTTCATAGTGCAATACAGTTCTGACATTGAACACCCAGCATTAGCACCAGACTCCACATGTCTAAGGGCATAATTCAGAGAAAGAATTAATTTAAAATTACATTGATAAGGATAAGAAAAATAAGAATTAAGATAGTTATTAAACCCTCAGTTGGCGATGTATCAAACCTATTCTAAGCCTTATGAGTATGAGAATAGTTCTGTTATTTGGTTGTTCTCTTGAACTTGAATGCATATATATTAATATAATAATTATCTTCATTGTACCTATATTTGCATCTTTCTATACAAAACCCATATTTTTTGTTTGTTTCTGTTTTACTTGTATTTTTCCCACAAAATACAATTTTCACTTGTAGATGTTGTAACTCAATCATCTGCATTTGAAAAAGTATTACTAAATCTGAAATTTCATGTTGATAGCCAATTCCATGGTACTTTTGCATTTTCACATATATTGTAAACAGAGGTAATGTCAGCTTTTCTTTTGGAGAAGCTTGATTCGGGCGCTCCAACTTCAGCATTCTTGTAACAAAATTCATTCACTGTGTTCATGTCACCTGTCCTCTCCACATCTCCTGTTGGAATTGGGGCTCGGGAACTGGCATGAAAGATGCAGGGAACATCTATAGCTATTGACATGAAGTCCTTTGTCTCTGTCCTAGGAGTATCATGTCTTGGCCAGGACCCATGAATGAGAGAGAGGCTATCATGTTAACTTGCAAGTAAAGTAACACTTCACAGTTTTCCATTGAAATAAAAATCTGAAAAAAAAAATCTATTACTTACATAAATTAATGTATACATAGAATAATAAAATTTCCTAGGATGCAATAGGCAAAATTAGAGGTAACTTTATGGTAACCATGCTATGATATGTGGGCTAGTCAACTTGTATTAAATTATAAAAATGGGATTTCAAAGGGTAACCCTAACAGGGGGGGAAAAAAAATCATACCAGGTACAATACAGGGTGAGGCAAAAGTAGGTTTACTGTTATTCATATGGAAAATAATACAATCATTAATATATAATAATACAAGAATAAACAGAGCTTTGAGTACTCACAACTGTAAAAACACTCTTGCTCCCTCCATGTATTATTCAAAGAGACAATTCTATTAATTCAGCGATCATAAAGATTACAGGTTGCAATTTGATTGGTTAGAACATAATTATTAATTAGGAATAAAATTCTGATATTATCCTAAGAGATAGGGTTATGTTACAGCTGAAGACATAATTAAATGAAGGGTGGGGAAGAATACAGGTCAGAACCTTAGAAGGCAGCTGACAGATGATTGCATATATTGCATGCACATCAGGTATACTGCTAAGATTCAGGGTGTTTGTCTAATAGCGTGGTCCTCGAGTTTTACAGGAAAGTGTGCACTGGGTAGAGTTCTCATTTTAGAGTAGGAATCCCAGAAGTTCTCTGAGCAGCTCTAAACAATGGCTTCTCAAGTTTAGAAACCCAGAAAAATGAGAAGGGCTGAGTGACCACAACTAGCATGCCAGGACCCTGACTTGGTAAAGGGTCAGGTGCATTCTGTCCCAAATCCTTCCTCTTTCTTTCTTTTTTCTTTTTAAATTTTTATTTATTTAGAGAGAGAGAAATATCAACTTGTTGTTTTATTTATTGATGCATTCATTGGTTGATTTTTGTATGTGCACTGATGGGGGTATCTAACCCACAAACTGAATTCAGAATTTGATTCCTAACCTGGCCGGGGCCAGGTTATCCATATTTATTATCCATATTTCTAAGGATAATCTCTCAAGCAGCATTAGGATGAGTTCCTCAACTCCATTGTTCCTGGATGTATGACTTACACTGTGCTGTATGGTTAGCTGAAATTTTAGTGCACTGTGTTCTTTTAGAGGGGAGATAAACGCTACATTCATCTAAATCGCAGCTTTGAATGGCCTACATGAGAGAAAATAAGCCTCCCTTATCAGACAGTATGTTCCAGAGAAACAGAGCCCACATTTGCTAAAACTGATATGACACATAAATATATGTTTGCATGTGCATATGCCTACACATGTGTACACATGCAGAGATTTAAACATTAAACACTCATTATTGCTCACAAGGAATGTGATAAGTTGGATCTGCCTTGATCCTGACTGGGCTCCCTCACATGTTTCTGTTTCTGACCCTCGGATAGGTAGTTCTACTGATCTAGACTGGACTTCCTTATATATTACTAGAGGCCCGGTGCACAAAAATTTGTGCACTCAGGGTGGTCCCTCAGCCCGGCCTATGCCCTCTTGCAGTCTGGAACCCCTCGGAGGATGTCCACCTGCTGGCTTAGGTCCGCTCCCTGGGGAATTAGGCCCAAGTTGGTAGTCAGACATCCCTCTGGCCACCTGGCAGCCCTCCACTTGCCAGCAGGGAGCAGGCCTAAGCTGCAGTCGGACATCCTTAGCACTGCTGAGGAGGCAAGAGAGGCTCCTGACACCACCGCTGTGCTGGCAGCCATCAGCCTGGCTTGTGGCTGAGCAGAGCTCCCCTGTGGGAGCGCACTGACCACCAGGGGGCAGCTCCTGCAATGAGCATCTGCCCCCTGGTGGTCAGTGTGCTATAGTGACCAGTCATTCCCAGTCATTCTGCGGTTAGGGTCAATTTGCATATTACTTTTTTATTATATAGAGTAGAGGCCTGGTGCATGGGTGGAGGCTGACTGGTTTGCCCTGAAGGGTGTCCTGGATCATGGTGGGGCTCCCACTGGGGTGTCTGGCCAGCCTGGGTGAGGGGCTGATGGCTCTTTGCAGGCTGGTCAAGCCCCCCAGTGGGGACCCTCACCCCATGTGGGTTTTGCCAGCCTGGGTGAGGAGCTGAGGGCTGTTTTCAGGCTGCCCACACCCCCTTCAGGGTGGGGGTCCCCGCTGGGGTTTGCCTGGCCAGCCTGGGTGAGGGGCTGATGGCTGTTTCAGACTGACCAAGCCCCCTGGCGACCAAAGCTCCCAGCCTTTCCTTTTTTTGTTTTTTTTTATTCACTCCAGCTCCGTGGTCATGGTGACTAGAAGCAGGTATATGGGGTTTATTTACCTTCTATAATTGAAAGTTTCTTGCCTTGAGAGGAGGCAGCAGCTGGCTGGGAAGCTTGGCTTCCTCCATCATTGGGGCAACCAAACCTCCTGCTCGCTCGAGCTCCGTGGCTGCCGGCCGCCATCTTGGTTGGGTTAATTTGCATATAATTGCTCTGATTGGCTGGTGGGTGTGGCTTAAGGCATAGCGAAGGTATGATCAATTTTAATGTTTGTATTTTATTAGTGTAGACAGGCCGGCTGGATGACCTTGTCTAGGTCCACTAGCACTACTCACCTCCTTCCATGTGACCCCTTAGTTATGCTATATTTCTCATGTGTGTCTCGGACAGAATTGAGAGAGAGGGAGAAGAGGAGAGAGAGAGGGAGAGAAAGAGAAGGAAAAGGAGAAGAAAAAGAAGGAGGAGAAGAGTTTACTCTTATCTATCTTCATAGAGGAGAACATACATTCAGGATCTTGTTCATTGCCCAAGTCCCAGCAGGGAAAACAGTTCATGGCACATAGTAGGTACTCAATTTACAGTTTTTGGGTCTCTCTGTGAAGATTTATTAGCTACACAGGAATCCTCCTTTTCATGCACACCAGAGATATTCATCTCTAGTGCAATGTTTTAAATTTAAGATTGAAAGGGATCACCTGGAAAAATAAGACAAAGCTGATTTTATCATATTTATGAATACATGTGCAACCATCCAAAATGAAAGAATATGCATCTGAACAGTTGTTCACTGGTTTATTCACTATTACCAGGAAAAAATGGTTTAATAATTAGATTTTAAATATTCTTTCAATTAGCAAATTATTCATTATATCATATATCATTACAGTTTCTATTTTTAAACAAATCTACGATTTAGAAAATAAAGCTGGATCGGTTAACTGTCAGTCTTATTCTAAGGCTTGTGCTTTAGCCTAACGGGAGGAAGAAATAAATTATTCACTTTAAATGGAGAAACATATTAATGCATTCTGATCACTTTTATTTCTGAATAATCTCTTTTGCATTGTAAAGAAATGCATGTCTCTCCCCACCCTGAATAATTGATGCACTCCCCTCAGTCTTGGCAGCACCATAATAAATGCACTGCATTCCTGGCAAGCTGGAGATCCTGTTAACAAAGTGTGGCAGATTTTTTATGAGAGTTACCATGTCCTTTTAAGTCATCTGCCTGCTAATTTTCAACTAGGCTGTCACTGGAGCACTACAATCTACATCTTTTTCAAATTTCTGATTGATCCACAAGTACCAGATTCTCCATCAAAGTTAGCCAGGCAAATATAATGTATAATTTAAAAATATATTTCCCTGAGCACAAGAACTTCTATTTAATACAGAATAAGACTATGACTCCTGGAGTTCTTATGATCGCTCAACCTGTAATAGCTGTGTGAATCTGGGAAAGCAGTTTCCTTATTTGTTTCATGGCAGTAGTAAAGATTTTTAATCTTACAGGTAAGAAACCGGGATTAAATGATGCAAAAGTTATAAACTGATTAGAACAGTGACTAGCACACAGAGATCCCATTATAAATTTCGCTATTACTAGTAAATGGAATTTACACTTTCACCAGTTTAAAAGTAACTATTATGTTTTTATTAATTTCAAAAGATGTTACCTGGGATGTTATTTCATAGAATTAATATATATATATATATATATATATATATATATATATATATATATATATATATATATTATTTCAGAGAGGAAAGGAGAGGGACAGAAAGACAGAAACAGCAATGATGAGAGAGAATCATTGATTGGCTGCCTGCTGCAGGCTTCCCACTGGGGATGGAGTCTGAAACCCAGTCATGTGCCCTGACCAGTAATCAAACCATGACCTCCTGGTTCATAGGTCAGCACTCAACCACTGACCCATGCCAGCTAGGTGAATTAATAGTTTTTAAAGAGAAGAATATCATTATTTTATTTGGTTGCAATAGAAAAATGGAGCAAAAAGAAAAATATTACATGGTGCATATTCATTCCCCCCACCAAAACAGGTAAAATTGAGCCACATGTAATTTTACTTCATTTCTTAAAAAAACTCAACCTGAAAGAACAAAGATCATATTCTGTATAGTTAAATATTGTTAATAAACCAAGCAATTAAAGGTTAGTGGTGGGAGCAGTTCACACACGGAATCCTGGATTACTTTCACTAGATGAACTGCTGCAAGTGTAAAACTGCCAAGATGGCAAAAGTTCACTTTGATGCCACCATTAAAATAATCAAATAGAGGAAACCAAAGATAAGGACTATTTGTTTGTGTTGGGTAGAGGTCTTCCGTGAAAAATAACCAATTTCCCATCCAAATCATAGGTTTGCTTTAGTTCAGCAATTTCAAAACCAGAGACAGAAATACCATAGCAGAGAGCATAGAAACAAGTAACTCTCCCACCCCTGTCCCAGAGAGGCCAACAACTGTTGAAATTAAAAAAAAAGAAAGAATAAATTCTGTGTCCACACTGTCTTCAGACTCCAGGTGCAATATTAACTTTTCCACAGAGCTCCAGCCTGCAGCTTCTCTGAAGAATTTGTACTTCACAGGTTCTACAGTCATGTGAGCCGATTCCTTAAAATAAATTTATCTCTCTCATATATGCAATATATATGAATATATATATATACATATATATGTATATATATATATTAACTAACATAGTAATGCTACAAAAATTGGTGTTTATTTATCACTATGTCAAGTACTAAATTGTATATGAAAATATTTCTTTGAAGTTTAGAGCACTCCTTATACATTCGGAATATTATTATGAGTGTTAAGTGATGTCTATTTTTATCCACTTGCTGGTGACGATGGGAAATAAAATTGCTGAGCATATTTTATGATCTAATTTAATTTGGGGAACAGTTTAGTCAGGTTCCTTTTCAGAATTCTGGATTCTTTTACTAAGAGATGCTATAACAGCATTATAAAGCAATTGCACCTATTCATCGAAGGTGTCAATCCAATTTCTGCAAGTTCACTACTGTCATATCTGATCTCTTGTCCATGTATTGATTGAACTATCAGCATTTTAGAAGTTTCCTTGAATGCCTGACTTTACTGCATTGGAAACTGAAATCTGATTTGCCTTCCTATTTTTTTTAGATGTGAGTGCATTCGTAAATATATCTTAAATATTCTATAGTTGAATATAAACTCCCAGTGTTAGAAATATATGTATATGTGTATTTCAAAGTATGTGTCAACATAGTAATTCTAAAAGTTTTCTTTCAAACTTCCCTAGTATTGCCTGGTCAATGTGGCTCAGTGGTTGAGTGTTGACCCAGGAACCAACAGGTCACAGGTGTGATTCCCGGTCAGGGCATATGCCTGGGTTGCAGGCTTGATCCCCAGTGGAGGGTAGGCAGGAGGCATCTAATCAATGATGTTTATCTATCATTGATGTTTTTATCTCTATCCCTCTCCCTTACTCTCTCTCTAAAATAAATAAATAAATAAATAAATAAATAAATAAATAAATAAACAAACAAACAAGCAAACATATAAAAAACCTGTCTAGTATTATGCATAAACTAGACGCCCGGTACACAAAATTTGTGCACTCAGGTGGGGTTCCTCAGCCCTGCCTGTGCCCTCTTGCAGTCCAGGAGCCCTCAGTGGATGTCCGACAGATCCACCGGAAGCGGGCCTAAGCCGTCAGTTGGACATCCTTAGCACTGCTGCAGAGGTGGGAGAGGCTCCTGCCACTTCCACTGCGCTTGCCAGCCATGAATCCAGCTTCTGGCTGAGCAACACTCCCCCTGCATTGAGTGTGTGCCCCCTGGTGGTCAGTGCACATCATAGCGACCAGTCATTCTGCCATTCAGTAGATTTGCACATTAGCCTTATATTATATAGAGTTTACTATTATCATCATGATTACCAAAATGTTATTTCTTTGATAATGTACTCAATATTCAGGTACAGGAAAAAGTAAGTTTATAGTTATAATACAAATAAGTAGTACAATCTATATATATAAACAGCTAATATGCAAAATGCCCCCTCAGGAGTTCGACTGGGAGACAGGGAGTTTGATTGCTCACTTTAACATGTGCTGGCCACCAGGGGGTAGTGCAGAATGAAGGAAGGCCCGGGCTGGCAGCCTGAATGCCCAGATTGGCCCTACTCACCAGCCAGGCATAGGGACTCTACCCATGCACTAATTTCGTGCACCAGGCCTCTAGTAATTAATAAATAGTAATACAAGAATAAACTGTGTTTCAGTTACTCACAACTATAAACCTACATTTCCCATCCTTGTATATAAATAGAGGAAATCGGTATCTGGCTTCTATTATTAAAATAAATTTAAGAGTAATACTTGACTTCCTATCTATTCCTTTTGGTCAAAAGCCTCACAGCAGAATAAACAACAAGAAAAAGGCTTAGCCAATCTGACATCTTCATTGTGCTGCTTTCAGTTGTATTTCTCTGGACTTTGAAATAATTTTGAAGAGATCATTACAGTAATGTATTTAACACCCTGGCTTGAGCAATTTGTAACTAACAAGTATTCTGAAACCAATTGATAGAATTGAATTAGAGAAGAAGATACATCTGAAATACTGATTTATTAGTCATTCTGAAAAATGTAAAATATTTTAGAACGAACGTTCCAAAAATTCATCTGGAATAAAAAAAGACCTCGAATAGCTGCAGCAGTCCTGAGAAAGAAGAACAAAGTAGGTGGGATCTCAATGCCAGATATCAAGCTGTATCACAAAGCCACTGTTCTTAAAACAGCTTGGTACTGGCACAAGAACAGTCATATATGCCGGGGTCCAGCCCCAGCAGGTCCAGGGGTCCCCAAAGGCGTAGACGGAGTCGGCGATCCTGAATGTGGGAGTTCTCAATGGGGGGGCTTACCTATGGGTATCCTGTTCCAGGGGTTCCCAAAGGTGTGGACGGAGTTGGCGAAGACTATCCACCCTCTTCCTACGGTGGAGTCCTATCCATCCCGAGTGTGGGGTGCTTACCTAGGGGTCCCTGTTCGGGCGCCATATGCCGGGGTCCAACCCCAGCAGGTCCAGGGGTTCCCAAAGGCGTAGATGGAGTCGGCGAAGAAGGAATGACACGGAGACAGCGTTCAGTTGATCAACAGCCTAGCCAGGATCTCCAGCCAAGCTCTGGTCTCGATCGCCAGAGAGGTTCTGCTTTGGATCTCCAGCGAAGTTCTGGTTAGGATCTCCAGCCAGGTTCTGTCACCATGGTTGATCAGCAGCCTAGCCAGGATCTCCAGCAAAGCTCTGGTCTGGATCTCCAGCGAAGTTCTGTTTAGGATCTCCAGCCAGGTTCTGTGTCCATGGTCTCTTGCTAGGTTCTCCAGCCAGGTTCTCCAGGTTCTCCAGCCAGGTTCTCCAGCCATGTTCCCTCGCTAGGTTCTCCAGCCAGGTTCTGTTCAGGATCTTCAGCCAGGTTCAGTAGCCAGGTTCTAGTCAGGTTCTCTTGCCAATTTCTGTAGTCAGGTTCAGTCCAGGATCTTTTGCCATGTTCTCTCGCTAGGTTCTGTCTCTAGGTTCTGAGGCCAGTTTCTGTCCAGGATCTTTTGCCATGTTCTCTCCAGCGAAGTTCTTCTGTCTCTAGAGAACGTTCTGTGTAGGTTCTGTGCCAATTTCTGTCTCTCTCTCTGTCTCTTGCTGTCTTGTTACATCTGTATTTATACCAGTTGATTCAATCCTATCAATCTCTATTACAAAGGTTAGGGCGTTTCTTATCTCCATTCCAGGGAGTAAAGATTATGTAGCTTAAGCATGATTGTTCATAGTTAAAGTGATTAATTACCCGCCTGGCACTTAGTTAAGAGGTTTTATCCCCTCCCTGACTTCAGGGAAAAATTCCTACCTGGGGAAACAACCTTTTTCAGAGACCTTGGTTAAAACACATAGTGCCAAGAAGGTGAGCAAACATATTAAGAACAGTATGCCATATATGCCAGGTCCCTTGAAACAGCAAGGATGGACCGGCTCCCGGCACATATAGATCAATGGAATAGAATTGAGAACCCAGAAATTGACCCAAAGCACTATGCCCAATTAATATTCGACAAAGGAGGCAAGAGCATACAATGCAGTCAAGACAGTCTCTTCAATAAATGGTGTTGGGAAAATTGGACAGATACATGCAAAAAGATGAAATTAGACCACCAACTCACACCATACACAAAAATAAACTCAAAATGGATAAAAGACTTAAACGTAAGATGGGAAACCATAAAAATACTAGAGGAATCTACAGGCAGCGAAATCGCAAACATATGTCGAAGAATTTCTTCTCTGATACTGCTCCTAGGGCAATGGAAACTAAAGAGAAAATAAACAAATGGGACTACATAAAAATAAAAAGCTTTTTCACAGCAAAGGAAACTATCAACAAAACAACAAGAAGGCCCACTGCATGGGAGAACATATTTGACAATAATATCACCTATAAGGGTTTAATCTCCAACATTTACAGGGAACTCATGCAACTTAACAATAGGAAGATAAACAATCCAATCAAAAAATTGGCAATGGGCCTAGATAGACACTTTTCGAAAGAGGACATACAGAAGGCCGAAAGACATATGAAAACATGCTCAAAGTCACTAAATATACGAGAGAAGCAAATCAAAATGACAATGCGGTATCACCTCACACCTGCCAGAATGGCTATCATCAACAAATCAACAAACAATAAGTGTTGGAGAGGATGTGGAGAAAAAGGAACACTTCTGCACTGTTGGTGGGAATGCAGACTGGTGCAGCCACTGTGGAAAACAGTATGGAGTATCCTCAAAAAACTAAAAATGGAACTCCCATTCAACCCAGTGATCCCACTTCTAGGAATATATCCCAAGAAGCCAGAAACACCAATCAAAAAGGGTATATGCACCTCTATGTTCATAGCAGCTCAATTCATCATAGCTAAGATTTGGAAACAGCCTAAGTGCCCATCAGCAGATGAGTGGATTAAAAAATGGTGGTACATCTACACAATGGAATACTATGCTGGGGTAAAAAAGAAGGAATTCTTGCTATTTGCAGCAGCATGGATGGAACTGGAGAGCATTATGATAAGTGAAATAAGCCAATCAGAGAAAGATAAATACCACATGATCTCACTCATTTGTGGAATATAGAGGACAACATAGACTGATGAACAGGGACAGATCCACAGACTGAGAAACAGCGATCAGGCTATCAATCCCCAGAGGGAAAGTAGGGAAGGGTGGGGGTAAGGGGAAGAGATCAACTAAAGGACTTGTATGCATGCATATAAGCCAAACCAATGGACACGGACAACAGGGGGATGAAAGCATGAGTGGCGTGTGTGGGGGGGGGGAGTTGAGAGTTAATGGGGGGATGAGACACTTTTGTAATACCTTGACCAATAGAGAAATTAAAGATTAAAAATAATCCTATCTAATAAAAGAGAAACATGGTAATTGGCATACGACCGCTACCCTTCCCATTGGCTAATCAGGGCACTATGCAAATTAACTTCCAGCAAAGATGGCGGCTGGCAGCCAGGCAGCTTTAAACTAACATGAGGCTTGCTTGCTTCAGTGACAGAGGACTCCAACGTTCCCCGCCTGCCGCTGCAGGCCTCTGAGCTGCAACTCTAAGCAACTATGTAAGAAATATAGAAGCTAAACAAAACCCCAGAAACCTGCTTTAGTCCGCCGGGCTTCAGCCAGCAGGATCGCAACATTGTAAGCAAAGGCCAGAAACCTACTTTCAGCAGTGGAGGTCTAAGAGCTGGAGCCAAGCCTCAAAGCTAAAGCTGGCCCAGAATAAAAAAAGAAAAAGAAAAAAAGGAGCAGTTGGGAGCTTCAGTCACCCCCAGCCTGAAAACAGCCCTCAGCCCTTCACCCAGGCTGGCCAGGCACCCCAGTGGGGATCCCCACCCTGAAGGGTGTGTGACCAGCTGCAAACAGCCATCATCCCCTCATCCAGGCTGGCCAGGCACCCCAGTGGGGACCCCCACCCTGAAGGATGTGTGACCAGCTGCAAACAGCCATCATCTCCTCATCCAGGCTGGCCAGGCACCCCAGTGGGGACCCCCTCCCTGATCCAGGACACCCTTCAGGGCAAACCAGCTGGCACCCACCCATGCACCAGGCCTCTACCCTATATAGTAAAAGGGTAATATGCCTCCCAGCATCGGGATCAGCGGAGCCGCGAGTCCTCCCGGCACCAGGATCAGCATGACAGGGGGCAGCACCCAAACCCCCTGATCGCCCTGCGGCTCTGTGTGTGACAGGGGGCGGGGCCACAACCTCCCTATCCACCCTGCTCTGTTTGTGACAGGGGAAGGTGCCCCAACCCCCTGATCAGCCCTGCTCTGTGCCTGATAGGGGGGAGCTCCCCAACCCCCTGATCGCCCTGCGGCTCTTTGTGTGACAGGGTGTGGCGCCCCAACCCCCTGATCGGCCCTGCTCTGTGTGTGACAGGGTGCAGCGCCCCAACCCCCCCTCCCCCAATGGCCCCTGCTCTGGTGTGACGGGGTAGAGCCATAACCTCCCCATCGGTCCTGCCCTGAGTGTGAGAGTGGCGGCACCCCAACCCCTTGATCGGCCCTGCTCTGTGCGTGACAGGGGGCAGTGCCCCAACCCCCTGATTGACCCTGCTCTGTGCGTGACAGGGGATGGCACCGCAACCTCCCCATCAACCCTGCCTTGAGTGTGACGGGACGGTGCCCCAACCCCCCAATCGGCCCTACCCTGAGCATGGCTGAGGGTTGCATCACAACCTCCCTATCTGCCCTGCTCTGTGCATGACAGGGGGTGGATCCCCAACTCCCCAATCGGCCCTGCTCTGAGCCCGACCAGGGGCTGCACCTAGGGATTGGGCCTACCCTCTGCCACCCGGGAGCAGGCCTAAGCCAGCAGGTCGTTATCTCCCGAGGGGTCCCAGACTCCGAGAGGGCACAGGCCGGGCTGAGGGACACCCCCTCCCCCCTAAGTGCACACATTTTTGTGCACCGGGCCTCTAGTAATAATAATAAAAAGATGTAAAATATTTTTAACATACATCTCTTCTTTTTTTTTCCATTATGACAATATGGATTCAATTTTAAATCATATAGAGTATTTCTCTTTCCTATAGTACATATGTAAATATTTATCAGCAACTGTAATTCAGAAACATCAGCCTATCAGCAGCTGATATCAAACTCATTTCAAAAATTTACATTTAGATAAAATGTGACAGCTATAATAAAGATCCAAGTACCTTCAGAATGCTTCTACAAAAACCAATGTTTCAAGCTGTTGTGTTTGCATTTATTCTTCTACTGCTACCTAACTGCTTTATCAGTACTGATAGAATATAATTAATTCTTCATTGGTTTGAGTAATGATATGGAAAATTCCCAGTGTTAAGTACATATTCTGATATTCATTGCTAAAACTCTTCTTTCTTGGTTAAAAAGAAACACTTTTTAAAAAACATATTTATATTGTGTAAAGTAAAAATATTTCTATTCTTATAGGATTACTTTATAAATAATGATATATATATATATATATATATATATATATATATATATATATATATACACATACATATATACTAGGGGCCCGGTGCACGAAATTCTTGCACTGGGTGTGTGGGTGGGGGAGAGTGTCCCTCAGCCCAGCCTGCCCCCTCTCACATACTGGGAGCCCTCAGGCGTTGACCCCCATCACCCTCCGATCACCTGATCGGCCCCTTGCCCAGGCCTGACGCCTCTGCCAGAGGCGTCAGGCTTGGACAGGGGACCCCCATCTCCCCTCGATCACTGGCTCTGGCCCCCGCCCAGGCCTGAGGCCTCTGGCCCAGGAATCATGCCTGGGCAGGGGACCCCCATCTCCCTCTGATCGCTTGCTCCACCCCCCGCCCAAGCCTGACGCCTCTGACCCAGGCTTCAGGCCTGGGCAAGGGGACCATCCTATCCCCCCAATCCCAGGCTCCGCCCCCCACCCAGGCCTGATGCCTCGGCCAGAGGAGTTGACCCTCATCACCCTCCGATCACCAATCACCGGATTGGCCCCTTGACCAGGCCTGAGGCCTCCGGCAGAGGTGTCAGGCCTGGGCAGGGGACCCCCAGCTCCCCGCGGTTGCAGGCTCCGCCCCTGCCCAGGCCTAATGCCTCTGGCCTACGCGTCCGGCCCAGGCAGCGGGGACCTGCAGTGGCAGCAGGGGGCGCCGCGATCGTGGGCTTCGCTTTAGGCCCAGGCAAGGGACCCCTAGCTCCTGGGACTGCCAGCTTCGACTGTGCCCAGCTCCCATCGCTGGCTCCACCCCTACTTCCTGCTATCACTGGCCAGGGCAGCAAAGGCGCCTGATTCTCTGATCATGGCTGGGGGGCAGGGCCGCCTTTGCCCTGCCCCCCAGCTCTTAGCTCCCCCCTGGGTTTCTGATCACTGTCAGTGGCAGGGGGCTTCTTCCTGCTTTCTCTTTCGCCTCCCTGCATTGTGCCTACATATGCAAATTAGCCACCATCTTGTTGGCAGTTAACTGCCAATCTTAGTTGGCAGGTAATTTGCATATAGCCCTGATTAGCCAATGAAAAAGGTATCGCCGTACACCAATTACCATTTTTCTCTTTTATTAGTGTAGATATATAATCTTTTTATTAATTCTCAACACAATCAATATTCTTTAAGCCAAGATCTTATTCTGAGTCAAGTAATTACTAAGAAATCAAGGTAAAAAAACAATTTTGATAATAGTTTCATGGTAACATCTCTCATATCTGAGTTCGGTACAGTTTTTTCAAATTTTATTTGACATCATGTACTTTCCATAGAAAAAACAATGGAGTATTCTGAGTAACTTATACTTTTGTGTTGACAGTTGAAGTGATATGTGGTGCTTTCCTGCCAAATTGAGTCTACAAATATTCTTGCTTGTTCCCATTGTCTAGATAGATGTTTCTGTTTTCTTTTCTAAGATGAATTTGTTGATCTTTGTTCAAAATCCTATCACTTTCAGTATCCTCTGGGTACTTGATCTATCCATTATTTCATGTTTCTTTATTTGCCTTGTTTCTATTGGCTGCCTCGTAGTAGCACATAAAGTTTCTTCCATTTTGAAGTGAAAATCTATAAATTAAAAGCAGCATTCCATTTGGCACTGTGCCTCTTTAAATTTTATGACATATGACTCTCTCTTTTTTTTTTCATAGCAAATTTTTTAGAAAAATAGACCTCTACCTCAATTTCCTAATGATTTTCCAAAACTGTATTCTGGCTAATACATTTTCCATTTTATTTGAACTGCTTTTCTTAAAGTTGCTAATGACCTCCTCATTTTTAAAGAAAAGAGATAATTTTAGTCCTAAAAGTTTGGCGCATTAGTATACAGTTTAGTTACAGGGGTGGGCAAACTTTTTGACTCAAGGGCCACAATGGGTTCTTAAACTGGACCGGAGGGCCAGAACAAAAGCATGGATGGAGTGTTTGTGTGAACTAATATAAATTCAAAGTAAACATCATTACATAAAAGGGTACGGTCTTTTTTTTTTTTTTTTTTTTTTTTTTTAGTTTTATTCATTTCAAACGGCGTAGTTTGCCTGTGGCTTTAGTATCTTATTTTAGTTCTCATGCCCGGACTATATATCTCAGCATCCTTGCTACCAGTCATGGTAGCATGGCTGAATTTTGACCAATAGAATGTAGGAACATGTATGCCCCTTCCAGGACTACCTTAAAAAAATGTCTTTTAAACTATTATTTTAAGCTGTTTCTGTTCACCAACTGGTCAACCATAGAGGTTCCAGAAGACTCACAAATAGTTTAAAAAATGATGGAGTTGCAGAAAGAAATCCTGGTTTCATAATATTCCAGTAAAATTAGGGTGACCATAGTTTTGCCAGTTTGCCTGGGGTTTCCCTAGTTTTAGAAGCAAAAATGTAAAACTGCATTCTGCAAACCGTTCCATTCTGTGCAAAGCAGGAAGGCTGGTCATTGAACACTAGGCTGGTCATTGAACACTAGGCTAATAAACCAGCAGTAACTATTGTATGATGTTGAGATACAGAGATTTGGAGGTTGGTTCTTAAAACAGTTAGCTTACTTGAATAAGGGAGAATGAATTATGTCCATTCCTTTTGCTTCATCATCCTCTTTTATTTCTTATATTCGCAATTTCTACTATTGATGATCTACTTCGTCTGAACCTGATAGTTATTTGATGTTTCATACCTTTCATTCATTTATAGATCTAATCAAACCCTAAATTTGGTGACTCAACTCTCTATAAGAGACCCACCTCAGAACAAAAGATAAATAGATTGAGAGTGAAGGGATAAAAAAAACAACAACTATTCTATACAAATAAAAAGGAAGAAAAAAGCTGGGGTAGCAATATTTATATCAGACAAAATAGGCTTCAAAACAAAGGCCATAACAAGAGACAAATAAGGTCACCATATACAACAGTCTCTAAATATTTTTCTTTTCTCTATTTTTCTTTCCAGTTCATGTTCTCCTATTTCTTCACTTGGAACACTGATAATCAAATTTAGGGATATAATATAATCAGTGATCTTAATAAAGATTTTCTGGACACATCTGGCTTCTTCTGCAGAACAGCATATATTCTGGATTCATGCAGGGTGTTGTATGGAGCTGCACATCATTGATTTAATGACTGTATTCTATTTAATTTTATAAATACACCACATTTTCTTTGTTCACTCTATCACTACTAGATATTTACTATACTTTATTAATAATATTGTTATAAACTTTGTTATAAACATACACACATTATAAATATATCTTTATATTTCCAGGTTCTAGTGCACATATATATATATATATATATATATATATATATATATATACATTCTCAGAATAGAATTATTTCTGGATCATAAGATATGTTCAAATGTAAAGATAAAAAAATAATAAACACTTTGCCGAACCGGTTTGGCTCAGTGGATAGAGCATCGGCCTGTTGGCTGAAGGGTCCCACGTTCGATTCTGGTCAAGGGTATGTACCTTGGTTGCGGGCACATCCTTACTGGGGGGCGTGCAGGAGGCAGCTGATCAATCTCTCTCATCGATGTTTCTAACTCTATCCCTCTCCCTTCTTCTCTGTAAAAATTCAATAAAATATATTAAAAAAATAATAAACACTTTAGTAGTTACGTGCTTAATTTTACTGTGTTCCGTATTCATTTGATGAGAATATGATTTTATTATTGTATAATTCTATGCCATTAAACAATTCTACTAAAATTATAGATGTTTTACATTTTCTATTTTTAAATTTAATTATTTGTGAATACTGAACATTTTCTTAATTCATTTTTTCTTCTTGAACATACAAAGATTTTTGGTTCAATTATGATTAGGAGTGGTGAGAATAACTAAACATTTTTACATGTGATGAATAGATTTACAACACAAGCACTATAAAGAATGTATTTTTGCTTTCTCCATATCAAATCCTCATCTCAATTCTATCTGCAGTTATTATGCATTTTCTTTATGCCTATTAACTTTAATTACTCCATTTTCACCAAAGCTCATTATTATTTTTCTATAATAAGCTTTTTAAAATGAGATTTTGGGGAATGCTTTAAGGGCTATTTTTATCGCCTGCTAATATTATGTTCATTATTTAAGAAATAAAATGGAAGGAAACTCTTACCTCTAAAATCCAATGCCTCAAAATTCAATTATTTTTGTAGTTATTTAATCCACTTTTGAAGAGGTATCTTATTTTGAACTGCCATAATGAAATATGATAGGCTGGGCACCGAAACAACAGATATTTCTTTTCTCATCGTTTAGAGGTAGCAAATCTGTATTAAGTTGAGGCAAGCAAGATCTCTTTCTGGCTTGCAAAAGTCTGGCTGTGTCTTCACATGGGAGAGGAAAGGGAGACAGAGAGAGAGGTTCTGGTGACTCACATTTTTTCAGGGCACGAACTGCATCATGAGGGACCCATGATTATTACCTCATCTAAACATCATTATCTCCCAAAGGCTCTATCTCCAAATACCATCACATCACATTGAATTAAGGCTTCAATATATAAATTTAGAGGACACACAGTTTAGTCCATAGTAAGAAATACATTCCTCCCTTGCTCTTTATTTCCTTATTCCCTTCCTCCTTCCCTTTCGGTCTCTTCTTCCTCTTCCTTCCTTTTTGTAAGTAGTAAAAATTCGTTAAATAATAATCATTGCAAAGTACTTAATTGTATATTAGTAATCATCCTATATAATAAAAGCCAGATCTGCAAATTGTCCCCTCTAGTCATTGTTCCACTGGGAGATTGGGAGACCGGGAGTTTGACCGCTCACTATGATATGTACTGACCACCAGGGGGCAGCGTGGAACATGGTGGGCATCAGGGACATCCTGTGACCTCTTGCCAGCTACCTGGGAGTGAGGGTGATGGGGATGGAGGTGCAGTGTGAGTGCAGGGTGTCTGCCAAACTCGCTCTCACTCCCCGTGCTACCCTCTCCGGGGATGCCAGGGCTTGTGCTCCCGGGAAGCCCCTGTGCTCAGGTGCCAGGCGCCCATGAGGAGCCCACCCCACACCCATGTGGCATCTTCCAGGTGAGCCGGGCTGCAGCCACTGGGCCAGTAGGGCTTCCCCATGGGTTTGTGCAGGAGCCAGTCTGCGAGGCCAGCAGGGAGAGAGTGCGCTGCCCACCTGGCGTCTGTGCGGCACTGCTGGGTGGTCCAGAGGCCCATGCTGTGCCCCTACCCATGGTGTCCAGCTGCGCTCACCACATCTCCACGTGGAAACTCGGACACCGTGACTGAAGCGGAGGGGTGCGCACGAGGGTCCGGGGGTCCAGGTGCTGCCCTGGGCCCAGAGGTCAGCTGGGACCTTCCCTTCCACTCCAGATGCTCGTGCTTCGATTGGTGGCCAGGCCTAAGGACCACGCTGTGCACGAATTTCATGCACCGGGCCTCTAGTGTCATGATATTTGAATGATCTATTATCTCTTTGGCACTTTCAAGTTGTCAGACCTTTTCTTTAAACCTAGGGCTACTTCTTTTGGTGAGCATAAACAAGGGAAATAGATATAATCCAACTGGTCTAAACACATCGTAGCAATAGCAGCTTTGTTACAAATGCAGATGTCATTAAAACCTAGTAGATTATATATAGTTATCTAATCACCTTTTCATAAAATATCCATACATATTTCTTTCTTTTCTTAAATTGACCTGTAATGATGTATATAGTTGTGCACTTATTTTAATTCTAGATAAAAGAACTGCAATCTTGAGACATTGAACTATGAGTTATCCCTTTTAACTGTACAACATAATAATTTATTGTGGTCCTTTGTATATTGGTATAGATACACTGTTGTCATAGTTTTATTTCTGAATGCATGAAGAAATGCTAGTAAAGCATTCTTGTCACTTTATCTTTAACATGGAGGACCAGGATCTAAGATGTACGTATTTGTTCTATACTTTTGCTGATATAGTTGCTCTGGAAAATTAAAAGTCATCCAAATCCTGGTTGTTCATGTTTATTATCAAAATGAATTTATTTAGTTGGAAATTGTTTACTCAGAGACATTAGTTTACTAATCTTTTTTAAAACTCCCATTTCTCTAAAATTAGTTTTTTAAATATAATTGTGTACTTCTCCCCATTATTAAAATTGGCCTCTAGATGTTTTCAACTGAAGTACAAATAGAAGCAATAGACAAAATTTGTATCTGTTTTAAAGTGTCATGTTAAGGAGAACTAATGTATCAATATTTTATTTTTTCAATATGTTTTAATTACTTTAAGAGAGGAAGGGAGAGGGAGAGAGAGTGAAAGGATCACTGATCAGCCACCTCCTGCACTCCCTCACTGGGGATCTAGGCAGCAACCCAGGCATATGCCCTGATGGGGAATTGAACAGTGACCTCCTAGTTCATAGATTAGCACTCAACCACTGAGCCACGCCGACAGGACTGGAGAGGTACTTTTTTTTTTTTTTTAATCAGATGGAGTGCTGCCTTGTTAAAGTAAACTGGACACAGATCTTTTGAATTGTATCATTTTTAGCACTCACAAATGTCTCACCACTGAAAAAACTGCCCCTTTAAACATTTTGGGATGGGTGAAGGCTGTGCTTTATTTTTGTAAAGTGAGAAAAGGGTGATTGTGAAACAAACAAACAAACAAACAAGGAACAAATTAGAATATAGAATCTCAGTGACATCTTTGTCATAGTTACATTTTCAAACAAATCAATTCTAGGGAAGAATAAATGATTTTCTTATAAATTATTGGTACTAAAATATTCCTTGTAAATTCTTTGTATATCCCTCCGGTTAAAAACACTCCAATTTGAAGATTTGTCATTCCAGGAAATAATTAAAAGTAATATTTTTTTTTTCTCTGAAAATCTTTTTAAAGCCTTTTACTGTAGGGTCTCTGAGGGAGGCATTTCATCTAAAATAAATGTTAAATTAATTTAATAAGGAGGTGATTAGACTGAGCTGGTTCTAATGCTGTGGCAGCTTATGTAAGCAAACCAAAATCTAAACCGGAAATGCCTCAAGGTCACCAAATCAAAATCTAAGTACAGCCAATCACAAACAGCCAAGTATGCTTTAAGCAGAGTCTAGCCCATTAGTAACTCCCTGGCTTTACTTCCATGTTTTCTCTATAAAAAGGCTCTCCCTGAGCTCCTGTCCAAGGTGGGGGGCTGAGACCACTCCTCATTGTGTACTTCCTGATTAGAACTGAATTTTACTCAAATACATTTTAAAAAAGTAATGTCTCAGTTTATCTTTCAACAGAAATAAATTAGTAAAATCTCAGTGAAAACAAATATTAGCTAATCTTTCTGAGGCAAACTTATGAGAAGCAACTATCGAGAACAGTTTCTCTTTAAGAGTTCTTACAGTGGGGGTTGAAGGACAGCACTGAGTTCAACTTGTAGAACACAAATAGGGATGCTAATTCGCTAAATGCAAATAATTACTACAACATAAGCAAAATGCAGATTCACAGCTAACCTTTACAACACAGTTTAAAATAAATCACTAGTTATGCTTAAGATAAATTAGAAAAAAATTGCTGACGATACACTGAAAAAAATACTTGAGCTGGATATATATATATATATATATATATATATATATATATATATATATATATTAAATATATTTTATTGATTTTTTACAGAGAGGAAGGGAGAGGGATAGAGAGTTAGAAACATCGATGAGAGAGGAAATATTGATCATTTGCCTCCTGCACACCTCCTACTGGGGATGTGCCCACAACCAAGGTACATGCCCTTGACCGGAATAGATCCTGGGACCCTTCAGTCCGCAGGCGAATGCCCTATCCACTGAGACAAACTGGTTAGGGCTGAGCTGGATATATTTTTATTTTTGTTAAAAATATCATAAATCAGCTGGGCAAAAAGTTATTTGCCACTTCTCCTTTGCGTCAGATTTGTCCAAAAAGACAGAAACTAAGGAACTCTTCTGGGGCATCTTTCAAGGTCATTTAGTTAGTGACTTAACCATGAGAGAGCAATGTTGGCTGAGTTGTCATCACTGAAGAAGTTTTGTTCGGTTATGTCTCACTAGTGAATGAGGGTTTTGTAACACAATAACAATTCTATATGCATCTTCTTTGTTTACCTTCTCATTTCCATGTATTAAACTTATCTGATTAGGACTGGTGTCTTTTGGGCAGGCTAAGAGAGAAACCTTTTTTTTCATCCTTTCCCCTATAGCTGGATGAATACATTAAGATTTGAAGGGAGCAGAATGAAAAGCCAGTTTTAAGATCTCAAGACCTAAAATAAGTTCTCTAATTCATCTTTCCCCAGATAGTACAGTCTTATGGCTCTTATCAGTTTTATTTGTTTTACTTTTAAAGTGGAAATTAATATCATATTTACATATTACACTTTATGTGCTTTAATTTTCTACTAGAGTTAAGAAGATTGATTCCTTATCACATTAACCCTGAAGTGCCTTAAGATATCTTAAAATAATAAAATGTAAACTATAATAAAAATAAAATATTCATTATAGTATTACATATATTCTAATAAATATTAAATGGCTTCTGACCCTAAACCAAAAATAATCATAGGCATAGGCAAAAATTTGCATAAAAGATTACATAGCTATATGACCACAGTGAAAAAAAGTATAGCATGATAATAAACATTAAATGTAATTTAAAATTTGGTATTTTTAATACAGTTAAAATGTGAAAAAGTTTTAACATAATATTACAGGAAAAACCTAGATAAAGTATTATTTGTAAGTACAATGGTGTGAAAAGTTTACGCTCACAAAAAGAGCTGAATTCAGAAACAAAAAAATATACAAGAATAGGGGCTTATTTTGTTAGTGAATCATAATTTTTGTCTCCTTTATTTTCTAAATTTATTTAATAGCTTTAATTACTGTTCTAACTCAAGCATATAAAAATCAACATAAGGAAAAAAGCAAATCATGTAGATACTTTTTGTAGAACAAAATACACCTCTCAGTATTTCTCATTTTTAATATCCTTTTTTTATTTTTAATCACTCTTCAAATTTATTTTTCTCCTTCTTATAAATATAATTGCTTTTTTATCTGTACCTCATGGGGATGATAAATAAAACCACTTATATTTGTATAAAAACACTTAGATATATTTTCTTATATTCAATAGTTTGATGGCAGGTTCTTTGATTTTAGGTTTATTCTAAATGAATGTTTCAGTGGTATTCTTCTTGTAGTAACTTTTCAAGGACATTATGATACTTGTTAAAGATTCAATAGGGTTAACCCCAATGTGCAGGTATTTTGCTGTTTTGAAGACATTTCCTTGTATTCTCTGTTGATATTGTCATTATAATTTGCATTAAGTGACATTTGGAATACAATATACAAATATTTGTGCCCTTATAGTTTCACCATGCATTTAGCATACTGAAATTTTGTTAAATGTCTCTCTATTCAATTTTGGAGTTCCCTGAGTCAACCCAGGGCAAATTTACCAATATTCATATACTAGTATTCATTATTCTCTTAAGCTTTATAGATAATGTGGACGTAAGACATTAAAATCCACTGTATGAAATTTCTGGGCCAAAGTTAAAGACAAAAGTTTATGTTATTACTAAGAATGAATATATCCAATCATGTATACATAATTAGTATAATAGTGATTGACTAAAATAACTATAATCCTAATTCATTTAAAAAATTATATTTTATTGATTTCAGAGAGGAAGGGGGAAAAGATAGAGAGAGAGAGAGAGAGAGAGAGAGATTGAGAGAGAGAGAGAGAGAGAGAGAGATGATGATGATGATGATGACAGAGAATCATTGATTGGCTGCCTCCTGCATGGCCCCTACTGGGCATGTGCACTGACTGGGAATTGAACAATGACCTCTTGGTTTATAGGTGTATGCTCAACCACTGAAGCACACTGGCCAGGCAATCATAATGCATTTTATTTCATATTCCTCCAATAAGATTTTCCCCCAAATATTTTTGCTAATTTTTCAACTTTTATTGTATATATTAAAGAATGTTGCATGTTCCGTACCTTTCTGTTTTGCCATCAAGTCTAAATAAAATAAATGTAATTCACTAGTATAAACAGCATAAGGTATCATATAGTAGTCTGAAACAATGATCTACCCGAGGAACCAAAAAAAGAGCATTTTTTCTCTATTCCCCTTATAAAGTCTGAACGGCAGTGAAGAATTAGGTGTGTTGTTCCAGAGACAGAAACCAAGTTGCGGTGCCAAAGTACTACTGCGGTGGACTTCCCCTGATCTGTTATTTAGAATGGATTGGTTTTGTCTCCAACATCTTCCCAGGTTGCAGACTTCTTGCAGAACATTTCTTCTAGAATCATTGGGTGTCTATGTATTAGCTGATTAATTTGGAATGAATTTGTATGACATAGATCTCATAAGTCAGATTGTGGGAATGGACTTTCATACCACCTTCACTTGTCTAACATTTTTAATATCCACAGAGCATTGGTCATAAGCAATACTTTTTGTGGGGTTTTTTGTTTGTTTGTTCATTTGTGTGTGTGTGTGTATGTGTATGTGATTCCCGCACACCCCCCCCCCCCCCCCCGCAATGATTTCCTCTTGGGAAAGTCTAGGAGTCTAAAAGTACTGGGAAAATGTCTTCAGGTTTCTTTCTCCTCCATAAGGAGGTCTTGATGGAGGTGCCAGTGTATCCCTCTATAAAAAATGCTCCAGAAAGGCATCTGGGTTAGGAATGCAGACATGTCTATGGGCATGGCTGCTCAGCGTGGATACTGACTCTTTCCTGCAACCCCCTTCAGAGGACACATGGCTAAGAACTATGTCTGGTGTCTGAGGAACTTTCTCTTGTGAAGCCCAACAGGTAAAGCCTTTGGAGCTATCTATGGTTGGACCTAAATGACCTCGATCGGTTTTTGTTACATTCTTAGGTAGGAAGAGTTAGAATTTTAACCTATGAAATTGGGGTGTGGGCACAATTCAGGTTAGAGGACTACCCAACAGTACAGTTACATATTTATAACTTAAGTGGTCTCAGACTCCATTTTCAATGTCTCTCTAGGGGAAGATAACATTTTCCAATCAGAGTTCTCAGTATAACCTGCTTTTCCAGTGTCAAAAAAGTTTCTAAAATTACTATTTTTTTGCATAATTTCTGATCAAATTGGTATGTGCGGCGGGGTAAATGTGGCCAACGTAAATAAAAGAGCTAAGAGAATTAGCAGGGGTACCATTTTACTTACAATTCATAAAAAAAGTCAACTTGTCAATGTAACCATAATTAGACAGAAGCTAATAGGCACCAGTGGTTTAAGTTTTTAGAAATCATGAAAGGATGAAATCAAGAGGAAACAGGAGAAGGAAGAGTCAGGAAAGTTTGAAAATCAGTTTCGAGACATTAGACGTGGGACAGCACAATAAAGAAGATATGGTGTGAAGCAACTAGGAAAGAGTGCACAGATCTGAGGGAGAAACCCACACTGAGCTGTCTGTTTCATTGATTGCTTAGGAGTAAAGACGAACCAATGATACCTATGAACAGGATACGCATTTTCACATTCTTCTTTATGCAAAATATTTTCTTTGAGGTATAACAAAAAGTAGTATAGCATATTCCAGGGCAGATTTTCCTTTTAATAGGTTAAATTATCAACTTTTTCAGAAGAATTGAGGCAATTATTTTTCTGAATATAGCACTCCTTGCATGAGTGGGGAAATTCTATATGCATGTTATTTCTAGGGTGATATTTATAAAAAGATTTAAAAACAGTAGATAGCATAACTCCACATACAATTTAAAATTTGACATATATTTAAGTATCTCTCTGTGCCCTCCTACCCCCGCCCCCCACACGCAATGCTGCTTATCATGTACTATCAGTTTAGTGGAAACTGTTAATCAAATCATTTAAAAATACTCCAAATTTTCTTTCCTTTTTATAAATGTTTGCTGGTTTGTTGTTGTTCTTCCCTTTTTAGTGCCTCTGTCCCTTTCTAAAAAAACAATGCATCTGTCTGAAACACAATATTTCCTAGGGAATAACATCAAATTCTTCCAATGATTTCTTCCTTTAGTGACACACATAGGGGCTTGTTAGTTTCATTAGGTAGAGAATTACTTTTAACATTAATAATTTTGTTCATTAATGTTAAAGCTAAAGCTTTTTCTAGTGTCTGCTGAGATAAAACCAATTGCATAAAATACTACAATACTTAAAATAGTATCTAAGAGTTTTATTTATACCTTATCTTTATTCTGAATTAAGTTACAAAGTCATTAATAAGAATGTCATATTTAATTAGACCAAATACAACAACATCTGAAGCAAATAAAGTGAACAGTTGCAGATATTGATTGTTGCACTGGCATATAATCCTGGAGAGCCTTTACCATACCAAGTATTGATGGTTAGTTTCTGGATCATGAGAATTTTGGGGGGTTCTGGCGAAATTCCATGCCAGCAGAAGAGGCAGGCAAGTACTTGGGATAGTGGCCATATGTCAACAATTGTGGAAGCATTTGGATATTGTGACATCTAGAAACATGACTATTTTAATATCTAGTAATGCCAACAGTAGATATTGTAATGTCTACCATTAGTGTAAGGCTGCAAATGAGCTGCCAATACATTCCAAGGGGTTAAATTCTTCCGGAATGAATATGAGGCAGATGAGAGAAGAGAGACAAGAGCAGGGCTTTTGTGGAGAAAAGTAAATGGATTTTAGCTTGTAAGCTGAGAATTTCCAGGAAGAAAGAGAAAAGAAGGAAGATCTTTGAACCAGAAGAGGAATCCAAGAGTGAGATGTTGGACAGAAGGTGTCAGTGAATCAAGGCAGCAGCATTTTCCACGTATTTGGAACTTGTGTCAGCTACATATTGTCAGATGATGATTCAGTTTCCACATCAGAAGTAAGTTCATATATCACTTGTGCTCAGGCATCTAGGCAAGCAAACATTCAGACTTGAATGTCATTTGAATGAAAAATTCCCTTTAAAATAATTAAGCCCTCTTTTGGTCACATTGGTGGAAATTTCACATTTCTGTATCTAGACTTCTCACCAAAGGGAGAGTGAAGCTTAACCTCTGGTTTTGACCTACCTCAAAGAACAGTGCAGAGTATAAAAAACACTGGGGAAGCAATAATAAGTCATTGTTCCCATTTTATGATTTAAAAATACACTTACCACCATGGTAAAAAAAAAAAAGAAAAAGAAAGAAAGCTATAAGCTAATAATCCTATATAATAAAAACCTTATATGCAAATCAACTGAACGGTGGAACAACTGTTTGCACACTGACCACCAGGGGGCAGATGCTCAATGCAGGACCCCTGGTGGTCAGTGCACTCCCACAGGAGGAGCGCTGCTCAGCCAGAAGGCAGGCTCACAGCTGGTGAGTGCAGTGGAGGTGGTAGGAGCCTCTTCCACCTCTGCTGCTGGCAGGTGGTAAAGAGCAAGGGGTCCCGAACTGCAAGAGGGAAGAGCAGTAGGACATCCCCCAAGCGGTCCCGGACTGCAAGAGGGCGCAGGCTGGACTGAGGGACCCCCCCTCCCCAGTGCACAAAATTTCATGCACCGGGCCTCTAGTATCTGTATAAATGCATGAAGTTGAGAAATGTAGACTAAAAGATTGAACTAACAAGAACCTGGAATTTCAATATATGCATGGTATCAACATTCACTTTTAACTACTGTTCTGTAATGACTTTGAAGAATCAATGTGTCAGGATATAAACTCATTGATGGGGATTTTCTAAATACCTCAAAGACTTTGTACAATGTTTAAAATTTTATAACAGAGAAACCATATCAATTTAATAATAAAATAATAATAATAACGGTACTACCATTTATAAGATGTTCATAAACATTTTGTAAGGGGTTTCACATTCATTATCATATTTGATCCTAAGAAATATCCAGTATGTTATGTTGTATCCAATTTCACAGATGAGATAAATGGGAATCAAAGAGGAAAAGTAGGGTGCCCAAGAGTAAGTGGGCAATGCCAGAATTTTTCCTCTATGTTTAACACAAGTACAAATGTAAGGTAAAAACACAACAAAACCCTTTTTGAATTATTATATTTTCAAAAAGAAGGAAGAAAATTTATTGAAAATGAATCAAACATGTTTTGTTTTGTTTGGAGTTGGCAAAGCTATACTCAGAGACTGATTTTGTCTTTGCCAGCCATTTATTTAACACAGGTTCACTGTGGGAATTATAATAATTTTACAAGGCAATGGCATACAGGATAATATAACATACTCCAAACAAATGACAGATTAATCATACTGTTGTCTGAGGCAAGGGGAGATAGAAGGAATAATGTCCAAATTTAAACGGAGGTGTACCTTTTCATGTGAGTTTGGTTTCTCAGGAGAGATGGCTTAACCAAATGTGAGCTGGCTTCCAGCTGCCAGCACAATAATGAAAGTCCTTTGTTGCTAGAGCACTTTTCTAAAGAAGGAAGATTCCAGTGTAGGTGAGCAGGCAAGTCTGTTTAGAGGGTTACCATTCCAGGGACCTTTGCAAGTTCCTGCACCACTGCTAACCGGAGAGTTGCATGGCCACGGTAGGAACAAGAGTCTCGCCATCTTCAAAGAGCTATTTAAATAGCAAAGTGTTCCTTTCCCAGACCACAACCCTGAGATTGTCCTCTTAAACTCTGAGCCTTTTATAGTCTAAATGTCCACTTTCCATAGCTGCTCCTCCACATGTTTTTACTGATAAGCCCCTAGAAGTATTCATCAACTCAGTCACCGAGTGTTTATGAACCAAAAACATGCGGGATGGTGACATCCTGACACAGCTTGCTTCATACTTATATCAAAAGAACTTTACTTCTAAAAGCAATTTATTTTTTATCATAAACAAGTGGATTAAAACAACTTCACTTAAGCCATAAAAAAGTAGATTTGAAATCACATTAAATCAACACACAACAAAATGGTACATTTTAATGATTTCATTGTATGAATTCAAAACTACTTTAAAAATATAGGATGCAGTATTAAAACTGAGGTCGTGTTCAAACACTCAGCCTGCTGCTCAATGAGGAGCTATTTAATGATCTTTTTTACAATGAACATTTACTATACAATACTTGTTTTGAAAAAGGCACATTTTATTTTTACCAAGGCAGAAAATTTTGACCATTGTGTAGATTTTTGTGTAATTCACTCTGTAAAAATGCAGTCAGCTTTATAGTTAAATCAGTGTTTTTTTTTATATCTGTATGTTTTGGTATCATAAATAGCAGTTTGAATAGAAGTTTGAAAAAAACATAATAAATTGATATCAAGTCAGAATCTAAACACTAGGTGCTTAGTGGTATCTATTTTAAAGTCTAAATCTACTAGTACTTCTTTGCCAGTTAATAGCTTCCCCTATGAGCAGACAGGAGAACCAAAGCCTCTTGGGTGTTTGCATGCATTTAAGGATTGTTTCATTCATTATACTCTGCAGGTGTTTTTCCTCCAGACACTTTCTTGTTAACAGAAAGCGTGGTTTGGCCAGGGGATATTTTAAACATGAGGGTAATGGGATACCAATCCCGGAAGGGGCAGAATAAGTTCACTATAATGTGATCAACTCTGTAGTTAATCTGATTTTCAAAATGTCAATTTTAATGATATGACATCAGCTTAGAGTAACTTTTGGGAAGAGAAAGGGTAATTTTCCAGTTGCAAAATAGGCTGAAATTATAAAATTTGTATGCATACGTGGTAACTGGGAATTAGCTTGGCATTTGGTTTTAAAGGTATATGGAAATTCTGCTTTTGGCCCTATTTTCTCTACTTTAACTTACTTCATTTGGTGATTATCCATCATTCCAAATGGTATTTTTGTACTCTCCTAAAATAGAAAGAGTATTGATATTGTGGAAGACAAACAACCACCATAAAATGATTGGCTGTCACCATCAACTTTAACTCTTCCTATATTATCAGAGTTCTTGATCCCATTAATTCATGAGAGGCTGAGAATTCTCTGAGTTAATAGAAAAAGAATGAAATAAGGAAGCAGAATATGAACCTCCTGATCTTAAACAAATAGAAAGATATTGCTGCAGCAAAATGCATATATTCCTGAACAACAAAGAATTGCCATTCAAAACATGATCCAATGACTAATCACACTCAAGTCCATAGAAACAAAGGAGAGGAACACTCTTTTATGGGCTGGTCAAAGGCTATTATTGTAAATAAGGAGTTATTGAAAGAAAATGAAAGTCTGTAGTGACTTCATTGGCTGAATTATATCGGTCTCCCATTGGCTGAGCTGTTACTGAGCAAAGAAGACCCTTTGCTTCTTCTCGCTGAGACTGAAAGATAGCAACATCCTGTTGGGGTCAATAGTGTGTGTTGAGTGATGAGGACTTGATAGTTCTCACTTCTAGCCTCTGGATTCCATTTTTAATGTGGTTTCTATTTACTAATTTTCACAAACCTCTCTATGGAGACTCGTATTACATAGACAATTCAGGATAAAAATAGCGTTTGATATTTTAGATATAATTGAAAATAAGTATTTGAAGCATAATTTTTAAAAAGAATATACTCCATTTATATTCATCTCTGTAATTCAGTTTCCATCTCTCTTTCTTATTTAGTAAACATTTATGCTGTTCTGCCTTATCCCAGATGCTTTGCTAAATTTGGAAAATGCAATTAATTCAAACATGCCTGATCAAGGAATTACTTATGACAATTCAAGACAATAAAAGCAATGTACAACATTCTATGCAAACACAGATGTGGTATATTGTGATTTATAATACAGAAAAATATATTTGCTCTTGGTCCTCATTTCTGTCACAAACCTTCTAATTTTCTACGTGATGAAAACTATAAAGGTGTCATTTTTTTTATGTGAATAAGGTGGTATTAGGACTTCACCTAAGGATGGAGACTAGAAGCCCTTTAACCTGGTGATTATAGGGTTGGAGCATTCACCGAGGGGAGAAGAACTAGAGATGAACTCAATCCCTAATGGCCAATTATTTAATCAATGACGCCCATGTAATAAAGACAAAACAAAAACAAACAGAAGAATAGGGTTCAGAGTGCTTTTAGGACCCCAAACACATGGAGGTTCAGGGAGAATGATGCACCTAGAGAGGGCATAATAGTTCTGTTCTCTTTCCTCATGTCTTGCCCGGTGCATCTCTTCCATTTGGCTGTTCCTGAGTTATCTATAATAATAAAAGCATAATATGCTAATTAGACCAGGCAGCCGAACAACCAAACGACCTTCCAGATGTCATTCCAGATGCCCTTCCGGACAAAGCTGCAGCAGCAGGGGCCAAGGCAGAGGTGGTGAGGGGCGATCAGGCAGGCAGACGAGTAGTTAGGGCTGATCAGGCAGGCAGGTGAGTGGTGAGGGGCAATCAGGCAGGTAGGCAGAGTGGTTTAGGGGTGATCGGGCAGGCAGACAGGTGAAAGGTTAGGAGCCAGCAATCAGGGATTGGGAGAGGGATGTCCAACTGCCAGTTTAGGCTCGATCCCGCAGGGATCCCTGCAGGTTCAGACCTAAACCGGCAGTTGGACATCCCCTGAGCAGTTCCAGATTGCAAGAGGGTGCAGGCCGGGCTGAGGGACCCACCCCTCCATGCACAAATTTCATGCACAGGGCCTCTAGTATACTTTTATAATAAACTGGTGATCTACTAAGGAAAATGTTTCTCCGAGTCCTGTGAGAAACTCTAACAAATTAATCAAAATTAATGAGGGGTTTGTGGAAACCCTTGATTTGTAGTCAATCCATCAAAACCACAGGTGACAACCTGAGCTTGCATCAGTATCAGAAGGCATGTTATGGGACTGAGCCATCAATCTGTGGAATCTGATCCTGTCTTCAGATAGTGTCAGAATTGAGTTGAATTTTCAGATACCCTGCTGGTTTCCAAGAATTACGTAGTGGTGTATGGGGAAGCCCCTTCCCCCGAAAAATACATTGGAATTTAGATACTGACAATACACCGACCAGGGGACAATCATTTGATAATACAGCTTATAATTAATTATTTATGGAAAAAGACCTCCAGAGTCAAGGTACAAACGAGAAGTTGGAAAGAGTATTTAATTATATGGTTTATTGCTAATACTGTCAAGAAATGGTAATTGAATTATCTCCCATATTGTAGGCATGTAAGATGTAGGGTTTGTGTTGCTCTCAAAAGTGGGAAACAGCCCAGCCAGCTGGCGTGGTTTCGTAGTTGAGCTTCGACCTGTGAACCAGGAGGTCACAGTTCAATTCCCCGTGGTTGGGGCACCGATTGTGGGGTCAATCCCCGGTGTTCGGCATGAGGGAGGCAACCCACTGATGATTCTCTCTCATCATTGATATTTCTCCCTCTCTCTCCCTCTTCATTCTTCTCTGGAATCAATAAAATATATTTTTAAAAAGATAGAGAAATAGCCCCATAAGTGTTTGTGGCTGTTGATTAACTATCAGAGTTTTCTCTGTGTGAACACCTATTTTCAACCAAAAAGACAATTTCAAAGACAGTTAATCACTGATTATTAAAATTATTCTGAATATATACAAACTCATCCAGAAAACTTGGGATAATTTTCAGACAAAACTTTTAATATATACTTAGCTTCCTACAATAAAATTTAAACATGTGCTTTGTTTGCAGAAAAGATACAGAGAAAAATCTGGTTTAAACACTCAGATTCGAATGAATAATAGATGATTTGACAAAACCATTCGCCAGCTGCTGCCTTATACTTCCACTGTGTTATTACAAATATCAGGGAAGAAATTTGATATTTTGGTCAACATCTGATAATTCCTACTTCTGTAATACTTTTCTTTGTGATTCAGTAAGAAAAAAGTCAAAATCTCAATAGATCAATAGGCAAAGGCTTTCAAACAGACATTTCATAGACTTAAAACTAAAATATCTATAAAATGTGCTCAAACTTGTTTTTATAAAAGCCATGTTAAATATAATTTCCCTCCATTATATTGATAAAATTAAAATATTTGATCATACATTGTATTAATGATAGTGTTGAATAACATACATTGTAAATAGTATTTTAGGACTTTAAAGTGGTTCAGACATTTCAGGGAACAATTTGGTTATAGCTTTTCTTCCTAGCTGCTATGCAATGCTTGCTTCATTTTCTTAATTGTTTTGTCCTTATCTCTTAATATTGGAGTGACCAGGGATCATTCCTCCCACCTCTTCTTTTTATGTATTTATTTTCTTGGGTCTTTTATCCAGTTTTATGGCTTTACATAATATGTATATGATGAGAACTCTCCTCTGAACCCCACAATCTACGTACAAAATAAAACTTCTGCCTCAACATCACCGCTGTAATATCTAATAGGTCTCTCAAACTGAGTGTCTAAAACTTAACTCCTATGCTCTTGCAAATTCATTCTTCAAACAATTTTCTTACCAGTTAGTAGCAACTACATTACTTTTATTGTTTAGGCCAAAATTATTGAAGTCATCTTTAACCTCCTCTGTTTTGCTTTTATATCATGCTTAATCCATCCAGAAAGCTTATCGGCTCTACCATCAGAAAATGTCCTGGCTCAGATTTCTCACCATCTCCGAGGCACCACTCTGGTCCAAACCACTATCACTTCTTTGCCAGATCATTATAACTAGTTTCTCATTTCTTCCCTTGCCTAACTACTGCCTGTTCTCAAACTTTCAGCTAGAGTGCATCTGTAAAATGTACTTGAGATGATGTCAGTCTCCTCAAAACTTGTAATGGGTTATTTTCATTAAATGGAGCAAATGCCCATACAAACAACACCCTACTCCCTACTAGTTGTTTTTTTTGTTTTTGTTTTTTTTTTTTTTTTTTTTTTTTTGTGTGTGTGTGTGTGTGTGTTTCCCCCTTTATCTCAGTCTCTCTGACTTCCCTTCTTTGCTCCACTGGTCCACTTGCTGTTTTTGCAAAGGTGCCAGATGTATTCCTACCACAGGGCTTTAACACTTACTGTTCCTCCTGTTTGATTTACTGCTCCAACATATATCTGAATGGGTTAACCTCATTTCAGTCTTTCCTCCGGTGCCATGTTCTCAGTGAGCCAAACTGACCGCACCATTGAAAACTTCAGGATTTCAATGTGGTGATCCCTATTACTCTTCGCTTTCATGCTTTGTTTTTCTCCACAGCACTTATCACCACATAAATACTATTCTATACGTTACTTTTCCTCATCTGTTTTCTTTCCAGTTCAATGTGGATTTTTCTATGTTGTTACAGTTGCATCATTAGAACCAAGAAATGTGGCCAACACATAGTAGGCGATCACTAAATATTTTTTATTACATCCATGTATAATGTGTTATAAGTCAGGGACAACAGAAGTCATAAACCATAGAGTTCAGATGTTCAGAAAAATGATTGTGTTTTTAATTTTGAACATTGAACAGCATTAAGAATAAAAAATGGAAACTATTTTTAATATTTAAACTCTAAAGTAAAGAATAACCAAAATGAATAAAAATGAATTAAAAAAAAAGACATTTGGGAAAATTTTGAAAAATTAAGTCAGAATCAGTTTGCACACATACCTTCAAGACTCTAGCAAAATATGAAAGGAAAGACAAGTGATAAGAAAAGCAACATTGTTAAGTGTTTACTATTGCCTACATAATGTTATAGCTACCTTGTACAGATAGGGAATGTATGTTTTGACTATCTTGTTTTGCCTGTACTGTTCTAAAATATGGCTGTTTGGATGCCAATATTTTTGGACACAATATTTTGTTTAGAAAAGATAATTTTATATTCACAAAAAAATGGAAGGACAAAAATGTAAAATAAAACATAGGAAAACTTCCCCAGTATTATAAATTTTTGTGAAAAATTAGTTTTCATTAAGAAACCTTTATTACATGTTAACTTAGAAATAAATTTGTATACGGACAACAAACATACTTTTTACATATTATCATCTAATTCAGCGGTTCTCAACCTATGGGTCGCGACCCCTTTGGGGGTCGAACAACTCTTTCACAGGGGTCACCTAAATACATCCTGCATATCAGATATTTACATTACGATTCATAACAGTAGCAAAATTACAGTTATGAAGTAGTAACAAAAATAATTTTATGGTTGGGGGTCACACAATATGAGGAACTGTATTAAAGCGTCGCAGCATTAGGAAGGTTGAGAACCACTGATCTAATTGAAAATATAATTGACTTAATTTTTCAAATAAACATGATAATTATTTCCCCAAAATATTATAAAAATATTAGAATAACATTTTTCTGAATTGTATTTCAAATTCAATTTTTCTAGATCAACTTAGCTAATCTAAATTTTAAAATTATGATTTTATTCTTTTCTTAATATTTAGTAAATAAATTTTGTTAGATGGCATTTTAGTAACAAAATGTTTATCTTTGTTATGTTTATATTAGTAATATTTATTATCAGTATGGTGCTGCTTTAAATTAATCTGCTTTAAATTAATTGAAAGATTCTTGAGATATAACCAGATCTTAATTTTCATTATTTAAATTCATAATCCCAATTACATCATTTGTCACAGCTACAATTTTTTTTTAAATATATTTTATTGATTTTTTTACAGAGAGGAAGGGAGAGAGAGAGAGAGCTAGAAACATCTATCCGCTGCCTCCTGCACATCTCCCACTGGGGATGTGCCCGCAACCCAGGTACATGCCCTTGACTGGAATCGAACCTGGGACCTTTCAGTCCGCAGGCCGACGCTCTATCCACTGAGCCAAACCAGTTTCAGCTACAATTTTTTTCAGTAGAGAAAACTGAAACAGCAGCATCAAAATATTTTGTGGGCAAAATTCAGGGTGCAAGTGAGTGATTCTAAATGGAGGGACAAAAACCCTATTCTAAAAAGATAATTAAATTTTTTAATGCCATGAGTATATTGTAAAAACATGTGCTGTGATTAAATCATAGTGCAAAATATTTCTTCTTCTATTGTTCTAACTTTATTCAGTGGTTAATTTTAACCTGTTTTGGACAACTTTTCTGATTACTCTTTTCTCTTTAAGTCATGTTAATTGGCCAAACTATCTTATTTCAGCTGTCTAATTCTTTAAAAAAGCCTGAATGTTTACTTTAATCCTTTCTTCTTCATCAGCAAGTGCCCCGTAGGTGGTAATCCTAAAGCATGGAAAGGGGCACAGAGTCTTTCCCCATTTGTAAGTTCTCATTTTCTCCTCGATGAGCCAGCTCCTATTTCTGACATCTCAGAGGAGTGGGCCAGGGAGGGAGAATAAAGGAGGAATAGCAGTAAGCTCTTACTTGCCTAAAACAGTTTAAACCTGGCTTTTTAATCTCTCATCTAGATGAAATATAAAACTGTTTTTGTTTTGTTTTTAAATTTCAGGCAATATTGTTGTCTTCATTGGAGACATCTTGCACTGGGGATTTTTAATTTGTTGATGTCAGTAATGCACTGTCTTCCAGTTTGTCAGTTCTTCTTGTGATATTCTGAAGAATGCAATAACACTTTCAGCTTCTTTCTACGAAATTTATGTGCCCCTCCAGGTACCTGTTCGGCAGGACCTAATATGAGCTCACATTGGTTGTCGCTCACATATGGCCTCATGTGACCCCAGATAGCCACATCTCCTCCCTTTCTTCAGAGATAAACACACTATTTCTCAAACGTTAAGATTAGCTCTCAAGTGTTAAATACTAGCCAATTGGATCTTCATAACTCAAATGCAATGATTTTATATCCTCTTTTCTGAGTGGGCTGTCATACTTATCGCTCTGCTTTTGACTTGTGGGGAATGGGGAGTTTCCACCTTCTAAAACTGAGGAGACAGGAGTTCATAGCAAATCAATGCCTTTCTATGGATCAATTATCTTCTAAGTTCTCCAATAGCTTTTATTTGTAGCTTTAATACGAGTTACACTTTTAAGAGTGATATAGTTGATTTTCAGTATATTGCTTGAAGACTTGAAATTTTACTTTGGCAAATGACTGTGGCGTGTCATCCTAACATAATCTGTTACCCTCCCCTAAACTTTCATTTAAAAATCCAATTCCTGGGCATATTAAAAACAACAGGATATCAAAAATGTGTCTGTATTCTCATGTTTATTTCACCATTATCCACATAACTAGGATATGGGAACAACCTAGTGGAATATTATGCAGCCATGAGAGAGAAGAAACTCCTGACAAAATCTTTTGGATGAACTTTGAGGGCATTATGCTCAGTGAGACAAGTCAGACAGAGAAAGCCAACTATTGTATGATAGTTATAGGTGGTATCTACAAAAGCCAAACTTATAAAAACATAGAGTAAGAATGATTTTTACCAGGGAATGGAGGATGAATTTTAAGGGTACAGATTTACAACCAGTAGATAAATGCCGGGAGCTGGTCCATGCTTGCTGTTTCAAGGAACCTGGCATATATGGCATACTGTTCTTAATATGTTTGCTCACCTTCTAGGCACTATGTGTTTTAACCAAGGTCTCTGAGAAAGGTTGTTTCCCCAGGTAGGGATTTTCCCCCGAAGTTAGGGAGGGAATAAAACCTCTTAACTAAGTGCCAGGTGGGTAATTAATCACTTTAACTATGAACAATCATGCTTAAGCTACATAATCTTTATTCCCTGGAATGGAGATAAGAAACGCCCTAATCTTTGAAATAGAGATTGATAGGATTGGAATCAACTGGTATAAATACAGATGTAAGAAGACAGAACGAAGAGAGACAGAAATTGGCACAGAACCTACACAGAACGTTCTCTAGAGACAGAAGAACTTCGCTGGAGAGAACATGGCAAAAGATCCTGGACAGAAACTGGCCTCAGAACCTAGAGACAGAACCTATCGAGAGAACATGGTAAAAGATCCCGGACTGAACCTGACTACAGAAATTGGCAAGAGAACCTGACTAGAACGTGGCTACTGAACCTGGCTGGAGAACCTGGACTGAACCTGGCTGGAGAACCTGGACAGAACCTGGCTGGAGAACCTAGCAAGGGAACATGGCTACAGAACCTGGCTGGAGAACCTGGAGAACCTGGCTGGAGAACCTAGCAAGAGACCATGGACACAGAACCTGGCTGGAGATCCTAAACAGAACTTCGCTGGAGATCCAGACCAGAACTTGGCTGGAGATCCTGGCTAGGCTGCTGATCAACTGAACACTGTCTCCGTGTCATTCCTTCTTCGCCGACTCCGTCCACACCTTTGGGGACCCCTGGACCCACTGGGGTTGGACCAGCAGATAAATATAAGTTCTGGAGATCTAATGCACAACATAGTGATTGTAGTTAAAAATACTGTATTATAAACTTAAAAGCTACCAAGAGACTAGACCTTAATTTGTCTTCCCACAAAAATATACTAATAAGCACGTGACATGATAGAGGTGTTAGCTAACACTATGATGGTAATCATATTGCAGTATACAAATGTATCAAATCATAATGTTGCACACCTTAAACTTATTCGATGTGACATATAAATTATATCTCAATGAAAAATAGGAGTTACAGCAGCTCTTTGAAGCCAATTCTTTCTACCTAGCTTTATTGTGTCTATGCCATGCTTGTAGTAAAACAAAGCACTGCAATATACTTAAGTTCATTTTTCCTTGATATAATATATACTGAGTGACCAGATTATTATAATCACCCCATCAGTACTTCATTGGGCCACCCTTTGCCTTCAATACTGTGGCGATTCTTCTTGGCATTGACTCCACGATATGTTGAAAGGTGATGTGAGGAATCTGACACCATCCCTGATGAATTGCACTGTCCAGTTCTGTGAGATTTGATGGTTGTGGAACCAGCTGCCTGATGGCTCTTTTAACTTCGTCCCACAAATGCTCAATTGGATTGTGATCTGGTGATTGTGGGGGCCACCTAAGCAAGGTAAAGTCTCCCTCATGTTCTTGAAACCAGTCCTGCACAGTATGAGCACTGTGGCATGGCGCATTGTCTTACTGGAAGAAGCCATGTCCATTGGGATAAGCCATCAACATGATAGGATGAACTTGATCAGCAACAATATTTAGGTATGTTGTGCTATTTAGACGTTGTTCCACACAAATTAAAGGGCCCAAATCATGTCAGGAAAACATGCCCCAAACCATAACACTGCCCCTACCAGCTTGAAGGCTTGTACTCATGCATGTGGGGTGAATGCTTTCATGCTGTTTCCACCAAATTCTCACTCTGCCAGAGCATGATGCAACTGAAAACATGATTCATCGGACCACATGACTTTTTTCCAATGCTCGACTGTCCAATCCTTGTGTTCCTGTGTGAATTGGAGACATTTTATCTTGGTAACTGCAGACAGCAAAGGTGTTCGAACAGGCCTTCGGCTTCCATATCCAATATGATGCAGTGTACGGCTAATTTGCCTACAAACGTCAGATGGTCATAATAATCTGGCCACTCACGTTCAAATATATCCCACGTTCAAAGGCTGTTAAATCGCATCGTTCACCCATATCTTCAGAAAAAAATCACTTCTGTTGTGGTAAACAACCTGCTTCCCTATTTATAATGCTCTGGCCCTTTAGCTACTTCAGCGTGAAATTATAGCTAATTTGCCTACAAATGTTAGGTGGTCATAATAATCTGGCCACTCAATATATATATGACATGAGTGTATATATATATATATATATATATATATATATATATATATATATATATAATGTATGTTTGCATATATATATGCAAACACATGTATGCAGCATTATTCCATATATTTTCTTTCCAACTAATCCCTTTGGTATTTTCATACTGATATGAGCTAATATACCACAGTCAACAATTAAAGACAGAATTAGCACATCACTCTCACTTGCAGTAATCATCAGCATGTTACTATTTCTCTAACCAGATAAGCAATGTGTTTATACATTTCAGCCTTTGGGGTATGTGCCATTAATTACACATGCCCAGCGGCTGGCATGTGATGAATTAATAGTGGGAAAACTATTCTTCAGGTGACCAGAAAACTCCCTTCACTTGTCAATGTTTATCTCTTTCTGAAAGCTGTGCTATCCCAGAAGATATATTAAATAGTATTTAAAAAGAAAAGAAAAAGAAAGCTGATCCAGAATTTTTGACAATCAGGTTTCTAAATATATGTAGAGAGTCAGTGCCAAAGCTACTTGAGAAACTAAATAAAGAATGAAATCTACAGGCTAATTTTCCTCATAAATATTAAAGAAGCAAAGCAAGAGCATACGAATATTTTATTCTGTGGTTTAATTTGAAATGTCGTAAATAAAAACTTTCTATATTAAGGACTAAAAATTAAAACGTTCTTTCCATACCCAGTCAACTTCCAAAAATACAATTTTAAATCAATTCTTAATCCCATCATTAAAAGTCTTTCAGATTTTCTCTATTTTGAGTCTCATGGTTTGTACTAGTGTTAAATGAGAATGAATCTGTGCTTTAATTGAAACTCAACTGTAACTTTTTCTTTAAACTTGAATTGATGGACCTGGGATTTTTATTCTATACAAGAGTATTCAGTTATTGTATTACTGTTGAAATTCCCCAATCACTTTATAATTATAAAATAAAGTATTTTTTCTATAGAGCTTTAAATTATCCAAGACAAGCTAGTTATTAATATCTAATTTCATGTTTAAAAACTTTTTAAAAATGTGAAAATATGTCTTAGAACTGCTAATTTACTATTATTTTTTTACTAATCACTCAGCTGAAGGCTAACTTGTGTATTTATAATATGAAATCTCAGAAAAAATAGTGTTGTTAATCAAATTATTGCAAACATACATACATAAACACACACTTGATGGTTATTATGGAAATGGTTTTTACCAGTTCTCTGCTTTTTTAAAATAGTGTTCTTCTAAATTCCTTAAATGGAATCTCCTTTCAAAAAGTCTCTGGCATTTTTTTTTCTGAGTCTGGTGTAAAGATCTTATGTTAAAAGTACCAATTCAAGGAAGTATCTCTGATCTCCAAAATTAGAATATTTGAAGTTGGGTTCAGAAACCATTTTGACAAAATCTCCAGGATATTTTTAGTGGGCTCCATTGTTTGAATCATTGCCCTATGAGGTATATACTCCCATTACATTATATAGGCAAATATACTGAGCTCTGAGAGGTGACAATGACATGGCCCCCCCATATTACAACTGGTACATAACGATTTGTTAAATAATTGTATTAATTTGACCAGTTCTTCTTTGGTAAATTTGGCCACACCTTCCACTTCAGTCATGTCTTTAGAAGCAGCCAAATTCAGTATCGGACTTTCTGGCTTCTAGACTAGAGCAAAGGCACAGGGTCACACAGAAATGGGTGTATGAACAGGCAGGGACGGAGTATGCATCAGCAGCCAGGAGAGTGTCTTTCCACTTCTGATGGGAAGCTATAACTAAGTGGGCCTTCACATGCACATAATTTTGTCTGCATTGGAAATTTATACCAAAGAAGTAAACTCATATATGAATAGAAGCTAAAATATGAGGCAGCCAGTAAGTGACTTCTTAGTGTGTTTAGATCCCTAAACCCAGTTATATTTGAGATCTATCTTGTCATTCTTTTAAATTAAATTTAATTTATTTATTGTTTTTTGGTTAATCCTCATGTGAGGTTTCCACACACACCCCCATTGATTTTTAGAGAGAGTGGAAGGGAGGGGGAGAAATAGAGAGAGAGAGAAACATCAATATGAGAGAGACACACGGATTGGTTGCCTCCCAGATGAGCCCCAACCAGGTCTGGGGATGGAGCCTGCAACCTAGGGATGTGCTTTCGACCAGAATCGAACCTGGGACTCTTTAGTCCACAAACTGATGATAGGGTCACCACATCTCATCTGCAAATCCTCTTTAATTTTTTTCAGTTTTGCTATTTACAGTTGCTATTTACTCTTATAACCCTATGCCTTCCTTTCCCAGTAAAACACATGGTTATAAATGTACTAAATTAATGGCGTGGTCTATCCTAGAGTAGGCTTTTGTGGTGGTGGCAATGTTTTCCTGTGGGAATTCTCATCATGTAATTAATTTGCTTCACTCAATGTCAGTGTTTCAGCACCTTCTGGCAGCCCATGAAAAGAAGTCATGATCTTATGGAAGAAAAGTTTCAGGGGACAGAGGATGTGATCCTCTTACCAAACCACTTGCAATTGGGGTCTGACCACAGGCCCTGAGACAGTCAAGTGAGCGAAAGTCCTAAGGGTATCTGATTCAACCCAGGGTCAGTAGACTTGGCAGGGAAGGGATGGGGTCAAAAAAGCACTAAAAGAGAGAAATGAAGCCCATGTCTCATTTCTTGAAAAATCCTAGGCACTGAGGGAAACTTACAAGTTTCAAAGGCATTCAGAGAGCAGGGCCTCCTGAGACCTAGAACCCAGGAAGAGGCATGCCTCTGTCTCAGTGAGGTACTGAGTAACAGATGGTATAAAAGCACAGTTAATGAAATCAGTCTTAGAACACAAATCAAATATCAGTGTGACTGTGTGGCTGTTGCTTAAGGGAGCTCTCTGCGTTGCTCTGGATGAATAATAATAACTTGGAGAGATAAAAATTTTAATTCAGGAATCTTTATCTTCCCTAAACTATGTAAGACACTTGAACATAAATGGTTCTGTTGAATTCATTCAGTTTTGTGTTTCCTGGCTTTTTAATACACAACCTTATTCAATGTTACTGACAATTTCTCCAAGTGGGAAAATTAGATGTGATTGCTTTTATTAAATTTTTCATGATAGAAGAAAAAAAAAGGTGACTGTCACTCAGAAGGCCAAGGGAGAAATGTCAATGAAAGAGCTGTGAATAGTATGCATTTGGCTCTTAGCCAGACCCACACTCTTCAGCGCTTTGGCTATAAACTGAGATGGTTTTGTGAGTTTATAAAAGTGCTTATAATATTTGACACATCTTTTGATTACCTAAATTCTCTATGCCAAAACTGGAAAGAAATCCATATGAAATATTTATGAGTTGGAATATATCCTGGAGAGATGCAACAACATCAATTGATTTATTAGGATTCAAAAGTACAGAAAAATTGTCTAATATACTCACGTCAATCTTTAAAACAAGGATTTATACATAGGTGGTTACTCTTCTCCTTGATATGCCCTTATTTCTAGTTTCTAGGTAGCCACATTTGAGTGGAAAATAATTCCCCCAAGAAGTAGAAGAGCACCTTCCTTGAAATATAAAACATAAGGTGAAATATCTATCAATAATACGTTTTATCAAGATTTGCAGGCTTGATCCCCAGAAGGGGGAATGCAAGAGGCAGCCCATACATGTTTCAACCTCACATCTATGTTTCTCTCTTTCCCTCTTCCTTGCAGTCTCTCTAAAAAAAATCAATAAAAATATTTTTAAAAAGTGATATTTTACTTAAAAATATCATGCAAATTTTTATATCCTCATTTTTAAACTGTTTTTCAGAATCTACAATATGTTTCACTCTTTCAAAATTACCAAAATATTTTAAATTTGTGTCAAAAGTTAGTACTTTTGTAAAAAAACTCAATATTTTAATAACAAAAAAATCATGCTCTATGTAAATATTTTACAAAAAATATTTGAAAACCTTTAAGATTGATGAAATGATCAAGAGTTTATTGCAATTAAAAGATAATTGATAGTGGAGGTTCTTATTATTTGTTTAAATAGATTTTTTATTGATTTCAGAGAGGAAGGGAGAGGGAGAGAGAGATAGAAATATCAATTATGAGAGAGAATTATTAATTGACTGCCTCCTTCACACCCCTTGCTGGGGATCAAGCCCTAAACCTGGGCATGTATCTTTGACCAGAATCAAACCTGGGACCCTTCAGTCCCCAGGATGATGCTCTATCCACTGAGCCAAACCAGCTAGGATGAGTTTCTTATTCTTAATTAATATTTGTAAAAACTCAGAAGATATTTTGTGTTGCATAAAATTAACTTGACAATCATATTTTACATATCTGTTGTCTATGTGTCAGAAAATAGAATCATTAAATACATTTTCATTATATTCCCCATAGAGTCATGGATGGGTTGGCCAACTTTTTAAAAAATAATATATGTTAGCTCATTATCAATCACTTGTATGAAAAGATTTCATTAGGTTTTTTTATTAATTTCCCATATGTAAACATATAATTAAGAGACTATGCTTTTATTAATATTATCATAATGTTCAATCATTTCATCTTGTAACTGTAGATCCAAAAAATATAAAGAGATGGTTTGATTGGAATAACTTTTGTAGATCATTGGGGGTGAATCAATGTCCCTAACTACCAATTAGTCTTTGTTGCTCATGAAATCTACCCAATACCTAGGTCCTTAAAACAACACTTACTTAACTCACAGTTCTATGAATTGTCCAGAACCTGTGTCCAGCTAATCTTAGCCTGGCTTTGTCACAATTTGGGGCCTCACAAGTTTTGAGTTCTGAGCTGGACTGACCTGATGCAGGCCCTGGTGGCCTGTCACCGCCAGCAGGCCAGTTCAGATTGTTCACCCAGAGGAGGCAGGGTCCTGAGAGAGAGCAGGTGTGCATAGCCAAGAGTGCTAGACTCAGAATGGGCACAGTGTAATTCCTGTCACAATCTACTGGTCTGAACTTGTCACAAGGCCTTTCCAAATACAAGGGTAGGAAAACAGACTCTGCCACTTGAAAGCAAGAGATGCGGGGTCCCGTAAAACAAGTGGACACAGAAAGGGTTGGAGAATTGTCACAATTTTTGTACTCAGTCTACCCTACTATTAAATCCTAAATCTGAAAGAGACTTTAAAGTTTCATTAACTTTCAAATGACAATAACTCTCAAAATATCATACCCCATAACTTAGCCTCTGCTGCTTAAAATTGCTACTACATCAAAAATTTATATGTTGGTTGCCAGAAGGATTCAGAGACCCAACTCCCCCAAAGCTGATGATATCTATGACTGTTGATCTTTATCCTAAGAGATCCCTATTAGTATTTTGTCTTGCAAATATCTGACATTACGGCCTCTAGCATCTGCCTATAAATTCTGGGACATAAAGTATTAATAGTCCCAGTTGTGCCCTAGGTCTAGGATCAGTGTTGTATATCAACAAAAGCAAGAAGGCTTTCCACCCCCTTCTCATTCTATACAAGTGTCACTATATTTAAAGGGAACTATATTACACATGCTCATACATATACATAAATGCACGAAACATGCCCACACATGTAATGACAGAACGATTCCCCTCCCTATATCCACACTTCCTTGTAAATGACGTTTGTAATTCCTCGCATCAAGAGGATTCCTTTCCCTGCCCCTTGAATATATGTGGGTCTTGTGACTTACTTTGGTGAACATACAGTACTTAAAATAGCAGTGTGCCAATTCTGAACTGAGGCATTAAAACCGAGGCACACTTCTGCTGGCTTCCTGGAACCATGCTGTGCTATGAGCTCAAGTTCAGGCTTGCCTACTAATACCTTAATAAGTAGTGCAGCATCCAGCCCCTTCATCACACTGGGTAACAGTTTAAGCAACCTCCAAATATGCAAATTAATGCAGTAGATACAAGCCAATCCTAACTAACCCATCAGCTTACCACAGACACATAAGTGCACCCATGAACACTCAGACCTAAGTCTGACCATCAACAGTGTTCAATGACTAATAGGTATATGAAAAGAAGTAGTTCTAATGCTAAACCACTAAGTGTAAGCATCATTCTTACAGCTAAAACTAAAAAACCTCATGTGTAAATATGAAAAATATTAAGAAAAATGAAGATAATTTTTGCATGTCATAACATGTATGTCATAATTCCTAACAACAACTAGAAGATGATTTTAAGAATTTAGCACTCTTCAAGTATATTTTTTAATCTCTGCACTTTGGGTCCTCTATAATTTTAAGGTCATTTCACACAAAAAAATGATTCTATAAACTGGACCAAATGGACTGACCAGTATGAAAAATAAATACCGATAAACTAATTTTTTTAGGACATTTGTATTTTCAATCATAGCCTAACATATGCATTTCCAAAATATTTAGTTACTAGTTTGAATTCTTCTTTGCTAGGCATATATTTTACTTTAATCAGATACACTATGAATTTGAATTAGACCTCCTTTGGCTTTTCCCACTTGTCAAACTCTATCCTATTACAACAACAGCAAAAGCTTAACTGTCTTCCCTGACTTATTTTTTCCTCAAGTGGCCAGGTAAGAGGGAGTGAAAAATAAATTATGAAACCAGCAGAGGCAACACAAGAATGTAAATACGAAAGAGGTTAATGAGAGGACAAAGATCAAACAAGCGAAACCAAAATAACAAGCTTACTCTTCTTAATGACTGCAAATGTTCATATGACTTTTACTTTCATCCTGTAAAATAAAACATCCTGCTACACAATGAATTCTATTGAAATATGAATGAATACCGCCTGATGGCCAGGGTTCATTGCCCATATGTTTTTATCAGAAGCTTGTTCTCACAATTCCCTGTACATCAAAACTTTATATCAGATCTCAGTGGTTATTTTTCACTCAGTCACTTATTTAAAGACTTATTCAGTAGCACTACCGACACATTATCACTTTCTTATACACTCACTTTACCAGGACAGTGTGAGCTCACAAACATTTACCTAAACAAATACAAAATAGAAACAGCAGGTGATCTTGTGACTCAAGAAACCACTTTAGTTCCATTCAATACACATATTTCATAAAGAACTTTGCATTTCATTATCAGACTTTATCATACATTTAATAAAATACATATTTTTAATAATAATAGTAACTGCATTCGTTAAATCCAGCTATTAACCCTCAAACAAGATGACAAGATGGGATGATTTTTAAAAACCACTTTTTTTTTTTTAACTTGAATATTCCTGTAACAAGTTACAAATCACCCAGAACACCCTTGGAGCCTTGCTTCTTAGCCTTGCTTCTTGCAGCCTTGCTTCTTTTTTATTTTTATTTTTATTTTTTTAATTAAATCTTTATTGTTCAGATTATTACATTTGTTCCTCTTTTTGCCTCCATAACTCCCCTCCTCCCAGTTCCCGCCCCACCCTCCGCCCTCACTCCCCACCCACTGTCCTCTTCCATAGGTGCACGATTTTTGTCCAGTCTCTTTCCGCATCTCCCACACCCCTTTCCCCCCCAAGAATAGTCCATTCCCTTTCTATGTCCCTGATTCTATTATGATCACCACATTATTTATTCACTTGATTCTTAGATTCACTTGTTGATAGATGCATATTTGTTGTTCATAATTTGTATCTTTACCTTTTTCTTCTTCTTCCTGTTCTTAAAGGATACCTTTCAGCATTTCATATAATACTGGTTTGGTGGTGATGAACTCCTTTAGCTTTTCCTTATCTGTGAAGCTCTTTATCTGACCTTCCGTTCTGAATGATAGCTTTGCTGGATAAAGTAATCTTGGTTGTAGGTTCTTGGTATTCATCACTTTGAATATTTCTTGCCACTCCCTTCTGGCCTGCAAAGTTTCTGTTGAGAAATCAGCTGACAGTCGTATGGGTATTCCCTTGTAGGTAACTGGGTTTCTTTCTCTTGCTGCTTTTAAGATTCTCTCTTTGTCTTTTGCTCTTGGCATTTTAATGATGATGTGTCTTGGTGTGGTCCTCTTTGGATTCCTTTTGTTTGGGGTTCTCTGCGCTTCCTGGACCTGTAAGTCTATTTCTTTCACCAGGTGGGGGAAGTTTTCTGTCATTATTTCTTCAAATAGGTTTTCAATATCTTGCTCTCTCTCATCTTCTGGCACCCCTATAATTCTGATGTTGGTATGCTTGAAGCTGTCCCAGAGGCTCCTTACACTATCCTCGCATTTTCGGATTCTTTTTTCATTTTGCTTTTCCAGTTGGGTGTTTTTTGCTTCTTTGTGTTTTGAATCTTTGCCTTGATTCTTGCGCTCCTCTGGTCTGCTGTTGGGTGTCCTTATAATATTCTTTATTTCAGTCAGTGTATGCTTAATTTCTAGTTGGTTCTTTATCATAACATCGAGGGTCTCATTAGATTTCTTGAGGATCTCACTACATTTATCGGCGTTCTCACCAGTCTTTTCGAGGGCCTTACTAAGTTTATCGGCAGCTTCTAGACAGTTCTTGAGAGACCTTAAAAGTGTGGTTTTGAGCTCTATATCTTCCATTTCTGACATTTGCGTCCTGTTTCTTTGTCTCCGCATTTTTTTATCTTTTCTCGGTGCACCCCCTAGTGGTCTTTGTGCGCAGTCTTGTAGTTAAGCCTTGATTGTTGTCGGTAATACCAGGGGTGATTTGACCTCCAGGCTAACTGGCTATGAGAGTCAGCTGTGTCTGCAGTGGGAGAGCTTCTGTGCTGGATCTCTAGGGCAGTGCTAATCTAGCCTTTGCCTGAGGCTATCCGGCAAATGGCACTGCGCAGGGCTTGGGCGGGGCAGGTCCCTGGGGATCTACAGGGTGGGCCGAAGCGAGCAGTTATGGCTGCTCTCAGTTCCGTCCCTAGGGGCTCTGCCTCTCAGAGTCCCAGCAACTGCTGCAAACCTCGTAGAGAAAGTTGCCTTCGAGTTCTGACCGAAGCCAGACAGTCCCTCTTCTCCCGTTTGAGTCTGGGTCCCCAGAGACTCGCCCGGATCTGGAGCTCAGAGTCTGAAACTCCCTCCCGATTGAAAACAACAACCGCGCCCTCCGCCGCCAGCCCGCTCCATGCGCGCACTCCGCACCTGAGTATTTCACTTCAGCACTGCGCCTCCTCTGAGTCTGGGTATGATATTCTCTTTCCTCCTAGTTGTAGAATTTCCACTCAGCCAGCCTTCCTGTGGTTCTGGATGATGTCTGTTCTGTCCTTTAGTTATATCTCTGAAGTGGTTGTTCGAGGCAGCAATCTCCGGCGTTAACCTATGCCGCCATCTTGGTTTCCTCCTTTTTTAATATATTTTATTGATTTTTTCAGAGAGGAAGGGAGAGGGATAAAGAGCTAGAAACATCGATGAGAGAGAAACATTGATCAGCTGCCTCTTGCACACCCCCTACTGGGGATGTGCCCGCCAACCAAGGTACATGCCCTTGATCAGAATCATCAAACCTGGGACCCTTCAGTCCGCAGTCCGACGCTCTACCCACTGAGCCAAACCGGTTAGGGCTATATTGCAATCCTTAAATCCAAGCAACTTGAAGATAAGTTGATTAACATATATTAAGCTTTGCATGAGACCTTTTATTTTTCATATAGTGGTGTTTTCAAAAATAAGCCTGATGAATTTTTAAACTGGTAAGTAATTTTTCTGTGATTCTATTCCATTTTTTCTTGGAAAACCTGTGGGGTTTCTAGGTTGTATATCCCCAGTTTGTCTTCCCATATCTGTTACATTCACTTTTCCCCCTTCTCATGCATAAAGCTTCAGTTGAGTTTATTGCACAGCTAAAGCCAAGAAAGATCCTTTTCTATCTGTATTGTAAGAATGAAAGTTCTGTCCCAGTAAAGTTGTGATTTTCTGGATATATAAAAATCACTTGATGAATTTATCCAAATTAGAATCCCTTGCTTTACAATAGAAAAGGCATATCTTTATTTGAGAGTGGGCCAAGAAAGTCACGTGTTTAGTGTGTAATGTGCACTACTCTTTTAGTGAAATTTAAGTCTCTGTAGCTTGTTTAAAACTAAGAACTAATGTTATAGAATGATAACTTTCACTATGGAGTGCTTTGGAGACTGGGAGTGTAGGCACTCTCTCTCTCTCTAGGTTCTGGGTTCTGTTTCCCATGCGCATATACCCTACTTTGTTGAATTTAGCTCAATTAATATGAAGGTTGACTAAACAAGCCCAGTCTGGGGAAGTGTGGCTCTTATCATTACTTTCTTTATTGTCTTACCTTCTACATTTCTAAGCTAGAGAAAGATGAGAGGTTTGAAAATTCTTCAATTCTTCTCCCCAGACAAAAATAATGTTCTGTGAAAGCCTCTGAAGCACATTTTTCAGTTCATTTATACTCAAATTAATGAAGACATGCTCCAGATTCTGTTGTGTTCCGTTATTATCACTTCTAAACAGTTTGCTTGTGTCTGTGGTTCCCACAGAAGTATGAGAAGATTGATGTTCTTCTAACCGTGTTTCATAATCATAGTGCTCTTTATCAGCAAATTCATTCTGCAATATTTTATGAAGACATACATCTAGAGGCTTGGGTTATACTTATATTCAGAGGTAGACTTTTTGCTGCTACTATTCTTTTAATTTAATTTTATTTATCTTTATTGTTGAAAGTATTGCAGATGTCCCCCTTTTTCCCCATTAACCCCCCTCTACCCCACCTTTGTCCCTCCCCAACCATACTGTGGTCTGTATCCATGGATTATGCAAATAGGCATATAAATTCTTTGGTTAATCTCCCCCATTGCCCCCCTCTGAGATTTGCCAGTCTGTTCCATGCTTCTATGTCTCTGGAACTATTTTGTTCATCAGTTTAGGTTGTTCATTAGATTTCACATCTGAGGGAGATGATGTGATACTTGTTTTTCACTGACTGGCTTATTTTGCTTAGCATAATAGTCTCCAGGTCTCTCCATGCTGTCTCAAGGGGTAAGAGAGCCTTCTTTTTACAGCTGCATCGTATTTCATGGTGTAAATGCACCACAGATTTTGTTATCCACTCATCTACTGATGGGCACTTGGGCTGTTTCCAGATCTTAGCTACTGTAAATAGTGATGTTATGAACATAGTGGTGTATATATTCTTTCTGATTGGAATTTTGGGTTTCTTAAGATATATATATTCCTAAAAGTGGGATCACTGGATCAAATGGCAGTTCCATTTTTATTTTTTTTAAGAAACTCACTCCATACTGTTTTCATAATGGCTACAACAGTCTGCATTCCCACCAGTAGTGTACTAAGGTTCCCTTTTCCCCACAACCTCACCAGCACTTATTGTTTGTTGATTTATGAATGGTAGCTATTCTGGCATGTGTGACATAGTACATTATTGTCACTTTAATTTGCATCTCTCTGGTGATTTGTGAATTTGACCATTTTTTCATACATCTTTTGTCCCTTTGTATGTCCATTTAGGTCCTTTGTCCATTTTTTAAAAATCCACACCCAAGAATATTTTTCCATTGATTTTTTTAGAAAGAGTATAAGAGAGAGGGAAAGGCAGAGAGAAATATCAATGTGAGAGAAACACATCCATTGGCTGCCTCCTGACTAGGGCCCAGAAGGAGCCTGCAACCAATGTACATGCCATTGACCAGAATCGAACCCGGGACACTTTGGTCCACAGGCCAGTGCTCTATCCACTGAGCTAAACTGGCTAGGGCCTTTGTGCATTTTTTAATTGGATCGTTTGTATTCCTTTTCTGAAGTTGTATGAGTTCTTTATATATTTTAGAAATTAACCCCTTATCTGATATATCATTGGCAAATATGTTCTCTCATATAGTGGGCTCTCTTTTCATTTTGTTGATGGTTTCTTTTGCTGTGAAGAAGCTTTTTATTTTGATAGAGTCCCATTTGTTGATTTTCTCCTGTGTTTCCCTTGCCCTAGCAGATGTATTGACAAACATATTACTAGGAGAGATTTCTACAGAGGTAGACTTCTAAATGTAATTTAAATTTACATTTATGCACTCTTAATACTGCTTTTATTGTAGTTACCACTTACTCTGACTTTTCTTTAAAAAAAAATTAATCGAGAACAAAATCTATTCTTCCATAATTCCATATTATGATAGGGCATGATTTATTATGAAGTCTTGATTCAACATTATTTGTTCCAGAGAAATTTTAAACATTATAATAACAGATCTCATTATGTCTCAAACTACAAGCAAACATCAAATTCAACTCTTAAACTAATGACTAATGACTAGGTTTGTGTTTATTTTGATAAAATTTAAACAGTTATAAATCAGAAAACTACTATCATGGAATGATACAATTTATGTGACCTCCCCTTCCAAAGAAGAATCAGAACAAATATATTAAATAGAACAGAGTACATTTTTAGATATAGAACAAAATAAAAATAAAATATTAAAATTTCATATGCAATTTGCGTAATATATATCTTATTTGATAAAATACAAATGATTTAACTTGTGGTCTGAATCTTATGGTTAGATACTCCAAAAGCTACAAAGTGAACATTTTTGAAAATACTTTGAATGAACATGGCTGTACACAATGGTTCACTAATAGGAATTGCATCATTTAGTAGCCTTGAGATTTATGCTTTGATGCGAAATAACTGAATATAAAATCTCAGAAACTTGAAACAACAAAGGTTCATTTTTTTGTCTATGTTGCATGTTCATCTTGAGCAGGCTGGGAGTTCAGCTTCCTCTCTTCTGAATTCTGGGCCCCAGGATGGGAGAGCAGTTACTGTCTAGAACACTGCTGGTTAAGGTGGCCCAGGGAAAGAGGGCGACACATTGTGTAGTGACCATTTGAACTTCCATCCAGACTCACAACCCTTCTCAAATTTCAATGAACTAGGCAAATTGCATGACCCACACCAATCACCAGAGGCCAGAATCACTGAATCCTGCCACATTCCCAGGAAGAAACTGAAATATTTTGTCCAATATAACTAGTTATAATATAACCAGCACACTGGTTCTAGGTCATCATGAATTTCTTTTTAGGTTGGTATAATATTTAAGTTGTTTTATTTTGTCATATTTTATGCAGGAATTGGAGCTTGTACTACTTTGCATGATTTCACCTATCTTAGAAGCTCCATGAACATTTGTGACTGTTCTGGTCTACCTGTTTGGTGAGAAGTTTGTCTAACTGCTCTTTAATGAAGCACTGATTCCACTGTACTAAGGCTGCTACTTTGCCATCCAATGGCAATAACTGGAGAAGTCTAGTCTAGATTTAATTTAGTCACCATGGCGAGTCTTTCAGTGCTATAAGTAGTAGATTTCTCCTAAAAAAAATAAAATAAAAAGTGCAGCTCGAGGAGTTCAAAGGCCAGTGCTTTATTTTGTATACCATTGGCTTAGCCTTCATTTGATTTCTCTTTCGATCTCATCTCCTGAAAGGGGAGTTCTACAAACTAGGCTTTATTCTTCATTGCTATTACCTTATCAATGAGGATATATTGAAGACAAGAGGCCATTAGACAGACTGATGATTTGGCTGTAGTGTGTTTGATGGTGTAAGACTTTCAGCCCAGTATCTTTACTTGAAGTTTGAAGGAGGTATATCCAACTCTACACCTAAGAGGAGAGTCCAGGTGTTTTTCAAATAAAAATCTGCAATCTTCAGGAGTCTCTGCAGCGGTTCACAATCTGTGGGTTGCGACCCCTTTGGCGGCCGAACGACCCTTTCACAGGAGTCACCTAAGACCATCCTGCATATCAGATATTTACATTACGATTCATAACAGTAGCAACATTACAGTTATGAAGTAGCAACGAAAATAATTTTATGGTTGGGTCACAACATGAGGAACTGTATTTAGAGGGCCAGAAGGTTGAGAACCACTGCCTAGAGGACTTCGCAAGTGACATATCTGGCATATTTTAGTCCATTGAGATTTTTAAACATTAGTGTTTTGTTTGGTTTTCAATCCTAATCTAAGAAAATCAGTGTAATACATTTTGAATCATCCAAATGACCATTAATAAGGTAAGATACATGAAGTCAGTGTCCACAGGTGTGTTTCCTTTTGAATTTATGATGACTTTTGAGCACAGCAGAGGTCAAATGAGATAAAGAGTGACAGCACAAAGGACATTTTTACAGCAATTCAGTAAAAATATTTTAAAAATTAAGTCATTTTCTGTCATATACTGTCATTACATAGCAGTATATTTAGGACAAACCCAAAAGTCCTTAAATGGTGTAATGAGTGACAAAGTCACTTGAAAAGTATCGCTCAGATTCTGGTTTTGTACATTTGAACTTGAATCACCTTATTATTAAACTTATTTATAAATAATCATTGGAAAAACATTCACATGGTATTTTAAACATTCAGTATCACATTGTATGGTACTTTATTAAATGTATTAACTCATCAAAATAAATCATATATAGTGAAAATGACTTCACTAAAAAAGAAGAAAATGGCAATAAGACTAATAGGGAAAATATTTTTCATCATAGTCAGAGACTAATATAAATAAAAAAAATTGATTTTTTTTTACTAGAAAGATCATTTTACTACATGACTCAACATTTAATTTTAGCAATTAAATTTGAATTAATATTGCTAACTTGAATTGTACAATTTTAATATTGCCTGTGTCTTACGTATAAATTTGTTTTGAATTTTTTATTTTAATGGATGTACAATGAATAAATATAAAGCTAATTTTACTACTCAACATGTTTAAGGTTAATGGAATATAAAAGTATAAAAAATTGGAGTCTTTGAAAATATTTTCTTTTCACACCAAAATATGTTTAATTAAAACTCATTATATTTCCTTCTCATTAACTTTCTCACCTCATATCCTATTTTTCTACCAACTATTCATTCAAGATCAGTAAAATTGTTTATATTTTTAGGAGAAAAACATATGTGAATTATAACACCACAGGGTCTTTGCATATGGTCAGCCCTCTCTCTGGAATAATTTCTGTTAGAAATGTCATGGATCTTTTCAAGGATTCCATTCTTGGGGAGGAAGGTGTTCCTACATCATTTAATGTAAAACTGGACTTGCCTCAAATTCCCATTTCCTACCTGCCTCTTCCTTTATTTTACCACGTCATTTACATGGTTATGTTATTTACTCTCTACTCTCACTGGAATATAAACCTCATAAAATAAGGATATTTGCTTATTTTGTTCCCTGTGTATCTCTGGCACATAGGTCATACAGATGTTTTTATTAGTTTTATTTCTACCATACTCAGTCAAAACTAAATGTTTTATATAGAACTAGAGACGCAGTGCATGGATTCGTGCACATTGAAAGGAAATTAATTAGAAGATGGATGGTGGAGCAGGACTGGACGAGATGGGCTGGACATGCCCTGGAGCCAACCTCCCGTGGTCCCTCCCGGGCTGATCGCACCTGGGGCAGCGCCAGGGATCAAAAGGCTTCTGTGGAGTGAGTGGGGTCCCTCTGACAGGTGGGGTCCCTCGCTTGGCCTGTGGGGATCAGACCCAAACTGGCAGTCCAACATCCCCCAAGGGGTCCTGGAGTGCGAGGGCACTTTGCAAAGTTGCTGTTGCTCGGCAACTCCTGCGTTGAGTGCTCCCTGGGGTCAGTGCGTGTCATAGCTACCAGCCAGTCTCTTAGCATTTTATATATAGAGATAATTTAATTAATAACTTGGGAGTAATATTCAGAAAGTTATTGTTTTCAAAGTTATTCAGAGGCAGTGGGTTCTAATTAGTCATTAACATGTAATACTAGTTTTTTATTCAGTTTAAGGCAGATGAAATAGATGTACATACCTATGGTTAAGTCAGTGTTCAAATGATTGAGAAATAATTTAAGATTTTTCTAATGTCAAATGAAATATAAGTATATTGATGACACTAATAGAAATCAGAGCTAGTAGTAATTCCAAATTCCAAAACCTCTATATTTATTTATTTATTCTTACTATTAATGCATTTGGAAATTCTGAAAATGTATAAAGTATTTTCATTCTAATCTGTCCTATTAAATTCCAAATAACTAGAAGGAAAAACATACATCTACCTAAGTTTGGAAATAATTTTACTCAATAAATATTTGGGCAAAGGAACTCAAATAAGTGAATCCCAGTGGTAAAGTCTACATTTCTTTCAGGCTGATTTGTGAACAGAATCGTGAGGCACAGAAAAAAATCCTTCCTCAAAGGAACATAGTTGACAAATGAAAGATTCTCCTTGCATGACCTTAAAATAATCTAATATTTCTCCGTTATTGCACTAAGGAATTGCTGCAGTTTTATTTTTGGTCCCGACTGAATAAGGGCTCACCTTTTGATGGTTGCCATTTTCTGCTTTTTGTGCGTAATAACTGACTTGACATTTGTGGTGCTCCAATGTGTCTTTCTTAATGTGAAAGAATCATCTGCGCATTAATGAACTGGCTTGATGTATCTGCCAAACCTTTCAAAGAAGCAATTAAGTCTCTGTAAGAACTTGCATGAATGGCACGATTTATGGTAACCTAAGCAGAAGAAGAAGTATAAACAAAAAGCAATTAATTTTTAAAGGTGGCAATCTACTACAACACAAGAACCGCATATATTGAATTCTATCTACATAGAACATAACAACAACATGCTATTTTTATAAATATCTCATCAAATTTCAAGTATTACTTTGGGGAAATGGTCAACTTTATTACTGCCTAAACATATTTGAATTAATTTATGTGGTACTGTTTTCATCTAGCAAACTAGAAAACTTAAAGTAGATGCAAAGGGCATGAATTTTCAGTGTTATTAAAGGCATGGTGAAATGAATACTACCTGGCATTGACCATGACAGGGTGAGCTGCAATTATGATTTCTGTTGATAAATTTTCAATATGTATGAGAATCCTAAGAATACCATATGTCATAGTTCATAAACTACTTTTAATAAATAATCATAAACACCGTGAAAAAAAGCATTGAGTCCTGAGGATAACTATTGCATTTATTTTTTTTTTCCACATTTACCATGAAAGCAAGCACCTAAAATGTCTAAAAACAGAGCAATGATAAATTAAATTATGTTAATGACCAAGCAAAATTGTACCTAGTACTTTAGGTAATGTTTACTCAGACAAAATTCATTTCCATTTAGCACATATTGAACACTTTTGTGCTAGGGACCATGCTAACTGATTTACATTTTGTTCGTACCAGGCTTATTTCAGTTGTGAGATCAAATATTTTTCTCAATTTACTGACAAAGATCATTTTGATTAAAGTAATTTTCTCAGGGTCACACTGTTCATATGTGATGCAGCAAAGACCAGAAATATGTCTGATTAGAAAAATCCATGCTGTTAACCCATGAACCTTACTGACTATTCAGTGATGTTGTAATCTTATTGAGTATATATATATATATATATATATATATATATATATTCAAATACATTGTCTGGGTATTGATTACATGCTTAAACTAGGTTGTTATACTCTAAAAACCTCTTGCAATTTTTTTGCCATTATCGCTGCTTGTTATATTAGGAATATGTATAAATAGTTGACTAGGTGAAGGAATATATGCACTTTTTTCCCCTCCAAGGGTTAAAACTTCCTTGATTTGATCTTAGAGAAGCTCCATTATATGAACTTGGCCATTTTGGAGGCTGACTTCTCAATCAGGAATCTGCACCTCGATAGAGCTGGCTTCATGCACTGACACCTTGTTTATCATAACACACTTTTAGTGGAGCTAGAAACATAGGCAGTGGCACTAAGTGGGACTTCTGAAAAACAATAATATAAATCTATAACTCTTTTATATGATCTGATTGGAAAATAAACTTAAAAGTGCTATCATTCAGAAAACATTTTAAAAAATAATTATGGAAATACTGTGTATTTGGCTATGGAGACAGACATGTGAATGCATTGGTGAGTGCAGGTTGTAAAGCAAGAGAGAATGAGAGGGAACTCTTGGAAGATTTTAGCAGGATTTTCTTCAAACTAATTTCCCAAGATTTCACATGCTTCTTATGGGGTTAACTCTCTGTTCCCTATGATAGACTGACAGGCAAGCACCTTCCCTAGCCACCCAGACTTCTATTGCACATGTGCCATCTCTTCCTTTCCTCACAACAATCCAGTACTGGAGGGGTAGAGGGGAGGTGTTAATACCCTTGGAGGAAGAATGCTGTGTGAAGCTGTAGCTTCCGGTGAAGCTTCCCAGATGACCATGCTCACAATGTCTGACTTCCCTTTGCTTTCTTTCGTTATTAATATTAACTAGCTAATTATGACGATAACACTCTTGGCTTATGAAAATCTTCATAGGAATGCTCTACTCAGGATTAGTGGGGGAAACCTGTATTATAAAAAAATGGGACATTACACAATGTGCTCATGAAATTTCACTGATTTTAGAAACCTTAGCTGAATCCCACCTAGAGGAGGGTGATATGGAAATTTTGGTTGGTCCACTGAGGAGTAGAAGAGTATTTTCAGAATGAATGATCTATAGTATACTATTTATAAAAAAGATTTCTTTGACCTTAGTATCTACTCTTAACTTTTATTGCATCTTTTTTTTAAAATATATTTTATTGATTTTTTCCAGAGAGGAAGGGAGAGAGATAGAGAGTTAGAAACATCGATGAAAGAGAAACATCGATCAGCTGCCTCCTGCACATCTCCTACTGGGGATGTGCCCACAACCCAGGTACATGCCCTTGACCGGAATTGAACCTGGGACCTTTTAGTCCGCAGGCCGACACTCTATCCACTGAGCCAAACCGGTTTCGGCTTATTGCATCTTTCTAATCATTCAAGGTGAAAGTAGTGTAAGCCAAAGGTAAGAATATTTGACTTTAAAAATATCAAGGTTAAGTTTATATATTGACCAATGGTAGCTCCTAATGATATGTAGAAATTGAAAAAAAAAAGCAGGTATTGATTTTACATGGTTTCTAATATACCTGATAATATAAAGAGTTGACACAATGTCTTAGGCTACATTTGTAGAATGTTAGTAGTTTAGCTATAATCAGAAGAAAAACTGACACGTTTTAAGGCTAATGACAATATATATATATTTTTTTACTTAATTTTCTGTTCCTTTTTATATTCTTAAAATTTCAATAATCTTGGGGAAAGTTATGAAGCTTGCTATTTATTTTTCAGTTTTTCACTAGATATTTATGAATGTGAAAAAAAGTGAATTGACACTGTGATTTGCCACATAAGTTCATAAATCGTTTTTATTATGGAAATAATTCTCAATTTAAGAACAAAATTTTGCAAGGCATAGTAAAATACTTTCAGTGTCTCTTTTGAGCAATTGTCCAGGTTCATGAAACTGTGAGATAAAGCTATGTGTGTGGAAGAGAGATATATGATGACCTTTTATTTAAGAAATAAAGACACACAAAAAAAGATATAAAAGTAATTGAATGCTATGGCTGAGGCTAGATATTAATTTCTGCTTTTTGCATTTAGCATTTTCAAATGAATAGAAAGTTTGGCCAGGGTGATTTAGACTTATAGTGCTGTTTTTTCCCACTCAGGATTGGTAAAATTACATATTTTGTATTTTTATTTATAAAAGCAAAATGCTTTGAAAATGTATAATGATGAAAAACCTACTAACAAATAATGTGACAAAGCATATTTATGTATGTATTAAATACATTAATATCGGTTGCTTTGAGAAACATAAAAACCCTTTAATCTTTTTCAAAGATTAAATGTGCTTTGAGGCACTTTATAATTTTACTGAGCCTAGTTACATAATTTATTTTTCTTATTAGTCTTTGTAGTAAAATTGTGCTCCTTAATGTGATATCAAGAAAAAAAGCATGATGTACAAATAAAATGCTACTTTTATTTTAAAAAATCACAGGCATACTGTGCTGACAGTCCAAAACTCAGCCCAATTGGATTAATAAAAATTAAAAACAGAGTTGAATGCCATTTCAAAGGAATATGTTGATTTTTTATCTCATACTCATGAAATGAGGTTTCAACAAGCAATAAAAGCTAAGGTAAGATTTTGACAAATTATGGAACCAAATTAAACTAAATAAAAACCAGCTTCTAAAACTTCAGTTATCCTCAATAGGTTATTAAGAAATTTCTTTTTAATTCCAAAAAGTCATCCATTAAGTAATGAAAATATTGTTAATTTATATTACAGCATAGTCATGACTATAAAGTAGTAAAGTAACCATGAAAATATGTTGATGAGAAATAATATTTTAATAAAAATTGAAAGAAAAAATATCCAGAAAAAACATATGTGCTTTGGCACTTTAAAGGTGATATATTTTGGATATTTAATGGCAATAAGTAGGACTAATTAGATATAAGAAAGATTTTATATAATATATATATATATATATATGTATATATATATATATATATATTCAGGCATATTCAGTAGCATAATTTTGAAGAAAATATATCAAGATGTGATAAAATTATCATAATATTATATAGTAGAACATTATTTGTATTCATACAGACAGAATAAATTATATGAACACAAAAAGTCTAATATGTTTACGTGTATAGTTAAAAAGTCAACATTGGTTATATTATGGCCTTAAAATTATGGAACAATAGGAACTCTCATGCATTGTGAGTGGATATACACTTTGCAAGACAGTTTGGAAGTTTCTTACAAAACCAAACTTTCTCTTACCAATAATCGCACTCCTTGGTATATAGTCATCCAAAGAAGTTGAAAAGTTATTTCACATGAAATCCTGCACTCAGATGTTTATAGCATTATTCATAACTATACATGTAGATATGCATTTATTTTTTATCTATTATCTATCTATATATCTATCTATCTCTATATCTATAGCTTCATTCATAATTGCCCAAACTTGGAAGCAACCTAAATGCCTTTCAGTAATTGTGTGGATAAGCTGTGATAAATACATTTAGTGGAATATTATGCAGGACTAAAAAGACACGAGTTATTAACCATAGAACGACATATTATTAAGTGAAAGCATATCATTTGAAAAGGCTACATGTGTCATAATTTCAACTGAATAACATTCTGGAGCTGGCAAAACTATAGAGACAGTAAAGAAATTAGTGATTGTCAGGGCTTGGGGGAGGGAGGGATGACTAGAGTGCAGAGAATTTTAGGGCTGTGAAACTGTTCATGAGAATCTTCCAATGGTTGACACATCAATATACATTTTTCAAGTCCATAATATATACACACCATAGAGAATCTTAATGCAAACAGTGGATTGGGGTAATGATGATGTGTCAGTGTAAGTTAATCAATTGCAGGATGAAGAAAATGTGGATAACAAATGTTTACATTTGATAACAATACAGCAAATATTTAGTCTAAGTTAATATCCAAAATAATAGTAATATGCTTTTTTTTTTAAGACACTACTGGCCTGGACAGTGTGGCTCAGTGGCTGAGTGTTGACCTATGAACCAGGAGGTCACAGTTCGATTCCCGGTCAGGGGATGGAGCTTGGGCTGCAGGCTCAATCCCCAGTGTGGTGCATGCAGGAGGCAGCTGATAAATGATTCTCTCTCTCATTATTGATGTTTCTATCTCTCTCTCTCCCTCTCCCTTCCTCTCTAAAATCAACAAAAATACATTTTTTAAGAAAGAGAGAGACTACTAGCTACTAAGTTTCAAATGTTCAAGCCCATTAAAAAAAAACTTCGAAGGACAGAGAACACTCAGATGTAGATATTATGATTTAAGAAGTAAAACAGAGAGGTAATTTTCTCTTATAACCAGTAAAAGAATACCAGGCTGAGAGAGGAGACAGAAGCCACAGGGACCCAGTGCCATCAGCCTGAGCTAGCATCCTGGAAGTGCCACTGAGGCTCAGGTGAGCCCTGGAGTTTGCTGACAGTGTGATGCACAGAGGCACATATAGGGCCATCCACCTTTTTTTTTTTTCAGTAAGATTAGTGTGTGCATCTATAGGCCAAATACTGTTTAAAACATTAGTAATAAAGGAATAGACCAAAACAGCATCCGAATCTTTTCCTCTCGAGGGTCTTAAATAATGTGGTATAAATGGGAGAGTGTGAGGAAACACGTGAATGGATTGTCCAGTGGTGACAGGGCTACAGAAAAGGATTTGGAAAGAAAAGGGGGCTAAAGAATGTAGCTAGAGGTGCTGGGAAGTACAAAACTTTATGTGGTGATATGGGGAGTCCACAATGAGAAGGTGATTTTTGAGCATGTTCCAGAAGGATGTAAGGGAAGAGGCCAAGTAAATTTGGGGGAACATGAGTTGCCCAAGAAAAAACAAACAAACAGTATATATCAACAATTCTCGTTTGTCTGCAGATGAGTAACAAAAAGTCTGAAAGATAATCCTAATATGTATTCAGGGTCGAGAAAACAGCATGCATTAAGAGAAAAGGATGCCTGGTTATTGCCATTGAGGAAAGAGCTGTTTCATCCTCAAGTCTATACATCAATACGCTCAGGATATGCACTGCAACATTGGGGTGCTGAAATGAGAGGCAGGTGAAGTTCCTGGCTGATTAGAGAATGAGTATAGGTGGGACCAGTTTCCAATGCCTGGCAAAATGAAACCTTCACTCAGAAGTGGTAAGTCAAGATAGTTGCCTCCAAGGTGCTGAGGCCTTGTTCGTAATGGAAACTTCCCTTTGGCTAGACAGGACATTTTGGGTGAGAGGAAAGAAAGCTGCAGCAGACTATCAGGAACCCCGGAGCTCCAAGAACTGCTCAGACCCGTGAAGACTCAAAACAAAACAAAACTATTTAGACTGGCAGCCAGTGTGTCTCTGGGGAACCCAAGACCTATGTTTTACACGGTGTCTCCCAGTCAAGGGTCATAATTATACTCAAGCTTACCGTAAAGCAGTGCAGATGCACTGTGAGAACTTAAGTGGGAAGCTATGACTTTAATAGCCTGTAAAATAAGGGCACGGGCTTAGAGATTGATTATTTGTGGGCAACCAAACGTATGCATTTTGCTAGAGCTGAGTAGAGTTTAAAGCAGCACTGGGATGTCCAAATGGAGGTGTCCAGTCAGTAAATGGAACTTTGGGGTCTGGAGTTCAAGAGGAAAATCAGGGAAGGTGGTAAACATTGGGGAATTATCCACACACAGAAAAGTAATGTTCATACATGGCATGCATACATTGAAAAGAGGAATGGGCTGAATGAAATCCCAGAACAACACTAAATGTTGAGTGAGGCAAAGGAAAGGGTTCATGCAGGAGAATGGAAAGGAACATAGGTGGCTAGAGAGTTACAAGAAATATCACACGGCTTTTAATGTGACCTACAGTGTAGGTTAGCTGCACTCCAAGTACCTATCAGGAAATATAAGTGCCAATTCCTTGGTGCTGTGCTGAAAATACACCCTTTTTGATATAACCTTAAGGGTATGCAGTTTATCCATTTTATATAATCTATCTCTGGATCGCATCAGAACAACTGAGGTTGCAAATAGAAAGTGCTTTATTTCAGTCTACTTAGAATGGTTGTATTGAAATACCTTTGGCAGCAGTAATTATGGGCTGCTACAAGATGTAGCTTTATTCAACTTTTCCTGTATTTTCCATAAGGTTGCAGTGTTCAATACATAATAGTTTTCTGTGTGAAGACTGGTGCTAAGATCATCTCTTTGCCCACTGTGCTGGGAATTGTAAAGCTCTACCTCAGTATATTATCTGTTCTTTCAGGCTGTTATCTTTTGTTTAACTGAAGAAAACCTGATCTTTTTATTGGCTGAAAGCGGAAAACCAGTGGCATCACTTTAAATTACAGCAATTTAGTTTATTATTTATATTTAGTCCTCATCTGGCTTCTTTTAACCCATTCTACTCTCCTTTTTCTTCTTCTCTGTCATCTCAGCAAATTATATTTTGTTGTGTATTGCCTGTATGAAAGTCAAATTAAAGTCTGCCAAATACCTGTTTCTCCACTCAGATCTATCATTAGATAGATCTCCCACTATCATCAGATCTCCCACTTTTTAAAAATATGTTTTTATTGATTTCATAAAGGAAGGGAGAGGAAGAGAGAGATAGAAATCAATGATGAGAAAGAACCATTAATTGGCTGCCTCCTGCATGCCCCGACACTGGCGATCGAACCAGTAACCCAGCCAGGAATCGAATCATGACCTCCTAGTTCACAGGTTGATGCTCAACCACTGAGCTATGCCAGCCAGGCTATACTCTCCCACTTAAAACTTTGTCTTAGGAAACTGAACTTTAGGATAACATAACCTGACTTACCTTCCTTTTAGCTTTAGTTGTGGCTAATGAGAGGTGCAGCATGGATATCATAAGACGGAACGATGCTGAGTTTGAGATATTGTCTCATTATTTGCCTGCTGTGCTAGGGTTCAGTGGTGGCTGCATCCTTCTGAAAGCCATAGATCCTATCATGTTACTCCCACCCATGGCTGTAGAAGTCTCCCCTTTAAGGTTACAGAACCCCCCTTTTTTTCATCTCAAACCTGGTGTGTCATTGCCTTCCTAATATTGCTCTTAACCTGGTGTTTACTTACCCTTGTTTGTTTGCGTAACCCTATCCAAACTTTAATAAAGATTAGTGCAATATATGTCTTCTATTAATGCTTTCAATGTATCTTGTTTCCTGCTGAGATAGTGACTGTTGAAGTGTTCATACATTTTTAAATTATGTTTTTCTATATTTCATCATCCTGAACTTTAAGGATACATCATCTGACTCACATTCCCTCTGGCTTTAGCTTAGTTTGGCTAATGGGAGGTGCAGCATGGACATCATAAGACTGAAAGATGCTGAGTGTGAGATATTAGCTCATTATTTGCCTGCTGTGCTGGGGCCCAGTAGTGGCTGCATTCTTCTCCAAAGACATGTGTGCATGTGTATATGCACATGTATGGGTAAGCGAACTAAATGGATTGTTTCTAATATGTGGCAAGATCCTAAAACCCAGAGTAGAAGAAATCATGAAGTGAAACTTTTCTTAATATCTTTAACTAGTCTCCTTCCTTTCTTTGCAAAGTCACTTAGAGAAATGAGAGCTAACTTGTTATAACCAATTTCCACATTGGACCCCAATCATCACTGCTTCTCTGGTAGTCACACCCTTGTGCAGTCCCTTTCAACATTGTATCAAGTTTGGTCTGTGTGACCTGAAGCATATGGCAAAAGTATGTAAGACATACAGAAAACAAATCAACCCAGACATCTGTGGCAGATCAATTTGTGACAAGGGCTCCAAGTCCATTCAGTGCTGAAACAACAATATCTCCTACAGGTTGTGCTAGGGCAACTGGATATCTCCATGCAAAAGAGTGGAGTTGAACTCACACCTTACAAATGACACAAAATGGATCAATGAGCTAAATATAAGCGCTAACCATAAATTTCTTAAAAGAGAACAAATATTCATGACATGGATTTGAAAGTAGATATTTACATATGACACGAAAACCATGAACTAAAGAAAAAAATAGATAAATTGGAATTCATTAAAAAATTATGACATTAGAATGAAAGCGAAAAGACAGCTTATAGAAGGCAGCAACCCAAATGATGAGAGAGAATCATTGATAGGCTGCCTCCTGCATACCCCCTACTGAGGATCAAACCCTCAACCAGAGCATGTGCCCTAACCTGGAATCAAACCATGACCTCCTGGTTCATAGGTCAACACACAACCACTGACCAACACTGGCCAGGCAAAATGTTAAATTTTTTGCCAGATATATCCTATCACAGCGAAAAATATATTTTAAAAAACAACCTGTTAAGTAAAGAAGGTCCACCTCACTAGCCAAGGTAATTTAGTAAATTAATCTATAAATGACAAATGTCACATTCAAACTGAGTGCATATATATTATTATTTCTAGCCCAGAGATGACAAATAGATTATATAATACAAACAAATAACGCAAATGGAGGCAAATAGCTTATTGACACATGCTATCCCCATATCTTTTCTCAGTCTGAGATGTCTGTGCTTTAAGAAAACCTCATTGATTTTTTTAAAAAATAGTGATAATATGTCACATTTCAGATTAGGTTATATAAAGACTAGTCACACATTCTCTCTCTCTCTCTCTCTCTCTCTCTCTCTCTCTCTCTCTCTCTCTCCTCATCACCCACTTTTGGGGAAAGCAGCCCCATGTCCTCAGAACACCCAAGGCAGCCTGTGAAAGGAAAAGCCAGATGGCAGGACACGGAGGCACTGACCACCAGCCAGCATTAGCCACTAGACAAGAGAGTCAGGGTGCCTCCAGGTGATGCAGTCTCAGCTGAGATTTTTCCGGGAACCTCCTAACTCTGAGCCAGAAGGATACAGATGCGCTAGACTTGGACTTGAAACCCTCAGATTCTATATGAGATAATAATATTTGTTGCTTTAGGCCAGGGGTCCTCAAACTACGGCCCGCGGGCCACATGCAAATACAAATATTGTATTTGTTCCTGTTTTTGTTTTTTTATTTCAAAATAAGATATGTGCAGTGTACATAGGAATTTGTTCATAGTTTTGTTTGTTTTTTTAAACTATAGTCCGGCCCTCCAATGGTCTGAGGGACAGTGAACTGGCCCCCTGTTTAAAAACTTTGAGGACCCCTGCTTTAGACTATTAATTTTGGGGGCACTTTGTTTTGTACCAACAGATAACTAGTAACTTATACCTTACCCACAACTTCAGATTTAATGTTTGCATACCAAAGAAACAATCTTTTGGTGTTAGAAAAGTGAGATCACTTATTCTAAGACCAAAGTGAAAAGGTTTCATTGAAATTGTGTTTATTGTTTTTCAAGAGGAGGAAAATAATATTTTCATATATTTTTCTGCCCATTGTTTCCGTGAATAAAGGACATTCAAAAAGTCTCATTATCCAGGACTCAAAATCTAAGTGAAAAACATGAATTTTCCTTCTTCACTCACATTTTATAGGCTTGTCAAGCTAATTGAAATGTAAAACACTGTAATGGGTTTCCAGCAGCTGTATGGTTGCTGCAAAGATCTATAAAGAAATAATAAAAATTTGTTCAAAGTGTTCATGCAAAATATCAGCAGCTACAACTTGAAATCTCTATCCATCAACAGAGATTTTTCACTGGATTAACAGGTACACACCCTAATTACAGTGCAATTTATGATGATGGTTTATAATTTATGGAAAAACTGTTACTTTATTTCAGAGTCATATTAATAGTTTAAATTTTAATGAGGCAAAAACTGTTAATATAACACTTAAGGGTAATAAGATTACCTCATAAATAGAATCAACTATAGAAAAATATATTTTCATGTGATGTAATAATAGTGCTTAATTAAATAATTGAAGCAATTAAGAAGTCAAAGTGAAAATGCAATTATAAAGCCCAAAAGACATAATTAATCTGCCCTCGGGTATTAGGAATAAAGATAGTTAATATACTTTGCATCTGGAAAAAATATAATATAATGAACATCATATTAAAGTTCCACTTATGTGGAAACAATTAGAGTACACAAACGTTTATGAAACTTTTCAATTAATTGTTAATTGGTTTTCTGGTCCACAAAACAAAACTTGCTGGAGGAGGGGCAAAAATCCTGTTCATTTAAACAGCGTTAAGTGACAATCTAATAAAATTAAGAGTAACAAAAGGAAAGTATTACCCTTTTAGCTAAGACCATCATAGCTAGAACTGTGTTTCACTCTAAAAATAAGTTAGTTTTGATTCATTTGCATATATCTGTCTAGTACACTGAGGATCATAAATGTATTTAATGAGCATGATGGTTGCAATGGAAGTAAATGCTACACTTATAAAAATACCATCCAAGAAGCATAGATGACTGCTTCTGTGTTGAAGCCTTCTTGACAAAGAACAGTGGGGATTATGTAGAAACTAACCATTGAGAACAGGAATAAACAGCAAGAGGGTTAAAAATATGTCTGGAAAATAAAAGCAGATGATAGATTTTAGGGGTGACTGTTCTGGGGGTAGTGAAGAGTAGAAGTTAAGGTGGGGAATGTGAATGGTAGTGACTCAGGCACAGGTTCTGTGGGTATAATGAGTGATTGCAAAGTGGGAAGTGAGTATGCTTTGGAAATAGTGCTACAAGAGGTAGGGAAGTTAGGTGGTCAGAAACTGAGGTGAGCAGTAGCGCATTTCCACAATAGAAGCAGCCTTTCATTCATCTCCGGAAGGAGACAGGACTTTTGAGAATGACAAACAACTTTGTAACTTCCAGGAATGAAAACTATCCAATTGAAATGTAAAATTCCGAATTGTAAATGTTATTGTTAAAACTAACCTCCCCTGTTCAAATCACTAAAAATAACCAAGCTCATAAAGTTAATATTTCCTGGCCTTAAGCTATGCTACCCTGGAAAAAGACAAAGATTTGAGTGGAAGTTCATTGTGAGGGGCTTTCAGGGAGAGGCTGACATTAGCAGGTTAAAGCAGGTAACTGCTGTGGGTCACTGGAGATACCCCACAGGGGACCTCTGAGAGATCATATGAAATGCGCCTCAGTGATGCCCTACCCAGGGGGAAAGAAATCTGATTTATTTAGCCATCAAGTCCATCATTATCGGCTGAGGGCTGCTCTCAGGGGCATTACATCCTTAACACTTCCAGGGGAAGTCCTCAGGCAGTGAGCTTGAACAGAAACTGTAAGTGTACTGAGCTGGATACTGCCAATCCCAAGGCCTCGCTCTGTCTCTACCTCACTCCTTGATCCCATTCCAAACCTAATAATCATCACACCTATTCCAGTCATGTTAGGTGCAGTCCTGGACCATCCAACCTAAGAGGGAAGGCAGTGGGGGAGGGGTAAGAGATCAACCACCTTTGTATGCATGCATATGAGCATAACCAATGGACACAGCCATAGGGGGTGAGGGAGGGCATGTGCTGGAGAGTGGGAGAGGCTGGGGAGAGGTCAATGGGGGGGGAAAGGAGACTTATGTAGTACTTTAAACAATAAAAATTTTAAATAAAAAAAATAAAATTAGCTGTGAACTGCCATTTTTAGGGTTCCTAGTCCATTGTATAGAAAGAACTAAGTGAGTGCCCTCCAACCATTTTGCTGGTTAGAGGTGACAAGGAGGTAAAACATACCTCGGATTAGAGCAAGCATCTGGAAATTATTTCATGATCTAAGGAAGAGGGAATCATTGCAAAGAGCACCCTCCCTTCTCCTAGTGCTCCATGAGAACCTGAATGTATTATGTTAACTACCTCCACATAACTACATTTTGGTATGCATAACTATCATCTGAAATTTTTTGTTGAAATACATATCACCAGAAATATCTTCTAGGGAATTCAATTGACTGTCCTTGTGTGAGGTCCAGGACCCTCCAGTTCTAATAAGTGACTAAATAATTTTGATACAGATGGTCTCTGAACTACTTTTCAGGAACACTGTATAGGAAAGCAAAGATATTTGCATTTTAATTAAGAATACTAAAAAGTAAACACTTTTCCTCTGTACTATTACCAATGTACATTATGAATAAAAGATCCAGAGAGAGTCAGATTCTGAAAACTCAAATATGGGAAGAAATAAAAATGTTAATATTTTAACTCAGTCCTTCACTGTGATTTTGACCTCCACCCTGTCCCCACCTACGTGGGAAAATTACAGTGGATCTATTATGTGCAGCTACCACCCAGAGAAGAATTGAAAGATGTTATTTTCAATAAGACATTTAAAATTTGGCAGGAGAAGGGTAGGTAATCAGTATCCTTTAAGAGCTCCATAAATGTCATTTGAGGGATGGAAATCATAATGATAAGTGCTGGATAGGATTAAGTTCCCTAATCTCAATGGGAAAAATAGAATCTCTCAGAGGCCAGAAGCCAATGCTCCATCAGAGAGAGGAAATGTGGGGCAGAATGACATCTATAAAGGCATTAACATTTGGGCACTCATGTTCCAACATGCTATGGAAAGGAAATAGCTTATTTTCATACAGACTAAGAGAAATTTCCTCCTACTCTTAGTCATTGAATAATTACAGATAATCAATTAATCAATCAATCATGCTAGAGACACCGTTGAGAAATATACCTAAAATAGCATTTACATTTTTTTTTCATTTAACAAAGAGAGCTTCATTTTTAAATATTAAAGTGAATCTTAATTTAACTATATGAACTATGAATTATACATATTCACGCCCTAAAAAGAATCAGAAAAAATAGATAAAATAATCCTCAACTATTTGTTCCTAAAATTTTAATAAAAATAAGCATTAATTATAATTTTACAACTAAGTTTCATAAATTCTTATATTTTATTTCAAGGTATACTAATTTATTCAGTAACTTAATTTATATTATCATCTTTTCTCATTGCAACAGTGTATTTTTTAGAATATTAGATAAAATAATAGTAAATTTGCTTATAAGGCTAACATTAGCCAATACAATTGTCACTAAATATAATAAACCTTACATACTAAATTTGAAGTTTACTTGTAACTTAAAAGTAATAGTTTGCTTTGACACCATGTTTATCAAAATAGTTATTAAAATGACAAGTCATTTATATAGTTAAAATAATAGTGATTTTTTAAAATATCTGACCTGCCCACGAGAGCATTTTAGTTGTTCTAGGAAGTATAATAAATTAATTGACCTGTTAAGAATTGACTTTTTCTTATTTATAGGACTGTAGGAACAAATAAATTAATGAGAAGAGATGTATATTTTTATAATTTAAATGTCTTGACTAGATTGGAAAAGTCATACATCTTCTAAGAAGCAAAATAGAGAATTGTCTCCCTCCCTGTGAACAATTATTACATTTTTTCCTAACATATCATGAATACCCAAACAAGTCACTATGAATGAATAAAAATCATATTTTAATATTGTGTGAATGAGTTATAATTTTACCCAATGATTTCTCTACTGTTGCAATTTGGAATGTTTCAACACTTTTACTATTAAAAATAATAGTATAATAAATATCCATGTTGTTACGGACTGAAGTGCATCTTCCCACAATGCATATCTTAAAGTCCTAAACAACAGAAACTCAGAATTAAGTTGTATTTGGGGGTGGCTTTTTATATTTTTTAAAAATATTTGTATTGATTTCAGAGAAGAAGGGAGAGGGAAAAAGAGATAGAAACATCAATGATGAGAAAGAATCATTGACTGACTGCCTCCTGCATGCCTCTCAATGGAAATTGAGCCCACAACCCAGGCATGAGCCCAGGAAGCAGTTTGTGACCTGGTTCACACAACCACTGAGCCATACCTATTGGACGGAGGGTGCCACTTTAAAGGAGTAATTAAGTTAAAGGAGGTTTTAGGGTGGGGCCTATTCCAATTGGACTGGTGTTCTAATAAGAAGAGATTAGGACACACCCATGTACACAAGGAAGAACAAGTGAAGACACAGGAAATACAACCACAGGCAAGGCGAGAAGCCTCAGAAGAAACCAATCCTGCTTACACGTTGAACCCAGACTTCTAGCCTCCTGGATCCTAACAAAATAAATTTCAGTTGCTTAACTCACCTAGTCTGTAGTACTTTGTTGTAACAGCCCTAGCAAACTAATACAAAAATATAAAATGTTTAAGAAATATGCATTTATTATTTTAATGTAGTGATCTTTATGTAAAGAAGAGTTCCAATAGTAGAGTATTTGAGTTAGAGGATAGATAGGTAGATAGATAGATAAATAGTAGATAAAGATTATATATTTACTTTCAACAGGCATTTCTACATATTTATAAAATGTTTATAATAATATATAATGCAAGCTAAGTTTTGTTTTGTCAAAGTTTTGTTTCTTTTTAAAAATTTCTATAAGTTTTATTATTACACATTGATTCATAATTGTCATATATGTATATATGTACATATACATATATATGTGTATATGCATATATACGTATATACATATATAACACAAGTATATTCCATTAATATGTATTAATATATATTGAGATTTTTTCCAATTACTACTGGTGACAATGAACATTTTTATATTTGCTAAACATTTGGATTTATTTTCTTGTTTAATTTCTTTCTGGTTTTAGACCCTTTGAATAATTCCTCTTGGTTAGTATTGGCTTTGCTTGCTTTTCATTGTTTTCCCTTCTTGAAAAAGAAACGGAGAGGAAATCAGGACCAAAAGCTGTAAAATAGGAGCCCAGGAGACATATCAATAGAGAACATCAGGGCAGTGAGTGTATCTTTTTCTTTGTTCCATACAGAGAGGAAAGTTGTTACTAGGTTCTCAATGTAAATAAATGTGGTGCCATGCGTTAAAATCACACTAGTATATATTTCGTGGATCTTAGATCCCTTCTTTATAAAAAACATTCAAGAATGACTTTAAAAGTACCATTGGCTTTTAAATTCTATGAGTCATAGAGTTGAGTATATTGTGTGGTAGAAGATTAGTTTTGTGCAGTAATAATAAGTAGGTAATTTACTATTAAATTTTTCAGTAGTAATGTATAATTTTTTCAGAGCAATAACTACAACATTATTTATGTAGGTTTAATATGCAAAATGGTAATTTGTGTTTTGAATTATCACCTAGAAAAATTAAGCTACAATCTAATGGTTTGCACTGACATTTAATTCCACAATAACGGATTATAGCATTATATTCCATTATATTTTGGAACCCATTAAAGCTTTATAGTATCATAAATAATTTATCCTTTTTCCCACTGGTTCTTACCCTATATAAATATTCTATAGCATGCTCGTATTGCATCTATTCTTTTCATGTTAGCATAATTTATCTCATTTTACATATTAAGTACCTTATTATATTCTTAAAAATTCAACTGCTATATTAATTTAACATTATTGGTGAAATGTCTCCACATTCTTGTTCTTTTTAACTTATGGAGGGCATACCACTTAATGTATTCATATTACACACAAATTGATAGGTGGCAGCTCCATGGTCACTGAAACTTAATAAATACAAAATGAATGCCTGAAAATTATTATGGCACTAATTTAATTACATTTTGATTTTAACTAGAGTATTAAAAATAATGTTATTTTGACATTTTAATAATTTGATACCCGTTTTCATTAAACTCTGATCTAATTGAATTATGCTTCTATAGTTTATATATTGAAAAAAGAACAGCGCCATGATCCTGTTCTGAAACAATCTGTGTTATAGATTTTCTAGGTCATTTTCATGGAAAAATTATCTACCTACGCTTTACAGTGAAAATAGAGTTTTTAAGGTTAATTCTAGTTTGGCTACTTTTACAATAAAGCCACACACTATTTGATGATCCCAAAGAATCATAATAACATATGCAATATATTTTACTTTATCATCAACTATTATTGATTAAATGAATAAATTTATTAAATATTTAAATCACATAACAGCATTATTTTTATAGTCCTTTTGTTATACTGATAAATATTGCACTAGTCTTTATATCTATTCAGGAGTATCTTTTGAAAGTTTTAGATATACAATTCAGAGTGAAAAAACTCAGAAATCAGTAGTTTTCAAAAGATATATTTAATAATAGATAATACAGTGATAGTTAATATGTATGCAATATGTATTTTAACTTGGAAAACTGAAAATTAATTTCATATAAAACTCCTAAATATTTGCAATTTTTATAGAAAGTTATAAAATTATTAATATATACATATGCTATAAATGAGGATCTGTTTTAATAACTCAACATCATAAAATGAGAAAACACATTTTTAGTTTTCAATGGAATATCCCAATTATTTTCAAAAAGTAAATATTTAAAATTCTCTTATGTCAATGAAGTAAGCTCATCATATATATGCAAATAACAAAATCCATAACCACTTGAGAAAAATGTCACTAAATAATTGGCTCTTACCAGAGGGAAGGGGACAGTTAAGGGTAAGGGGTTTCAAATATATGGTGACAGAAAAAGATTTGACTTTGGGCAGTAGGCACACAATGAAATATACAGATGATGTATCATAGATTTATACACCTGAAACCTATATAATTTTATTAACTAATGTCATCCAATAAAAAAATAAAGTTAGATAAGCCAAAAATATAAATTCATGCATTTGAAGAGAAAATCAAAATTTCAAAAAAGTTGTTTTAAAAACGATCAAAATTTAAAAAATATATATATTTTTGTAAAAAAAATATATATATGGCAATATTGCAAAAGTGTATAATTTGATAAATATTGTCATTTTTAATAATAAAGGAAAATATAGTAATGATTAATTTAAGAAAATGAATATTAAAGAAATATAGTATTTCTGATTAATAGTAATAGTTATAGTAATAGTAATAGTAATAAGACCAATGTTGCTCAGTGGTTGAGCATCGAACTATGAACCAGGAGGTCGTAGTTCGATGCCCAGGTTGCAGCCTGGATCCCCAGTAGGAAGCGTGCAGGAGACAGCTGATCAATGTTTCACCCTCACATTGATCTCTCTCTCTCTCTCTCTCTCTCTCGTCCCTCCCCCTCTTTCTCTCCATCTCCTTTCCTCTCTAATTAAAATTCAACAAAAATCTTAAAAAATAAATTCTTGGATCATGAAAGAAAGAGGCTCATCAACATCCCCAGGAAAGATTGTTGAGAACCTCTGCAGCGATGTCTTTGGAGAACATTCACATGGGTGATTTGAAAGGCAGGCTTAAGTGCCCAATATTCTGACTCCTGTTCAGCCACATGAGAATTGGCCTTGAACTTGTAACATTTCTTTACATAGACATAAAGTCCTCCCAGCCTATGCTGGGCTTATAGCCTTGTGAGGGAATATCTTATACTGTTTCAGATTTAATGTATAATCCTTTGTTCTGCTTCAGTGCCAGGAGCTGGTCCATGCTTGCTGTTTCAAGGAACCTGGCATATATGGCATACTGTTCTTAATATGTTTGCTCACCTTCTTGGCACTATGTGTTTTAACCAAGGTCTCTGAGAAAGGTTGTTTCCCAAGGTAGGGATTTTCCCCTGAAGTTAGGGAGGGGATAAAACCTCTTAACTAAGTGCCAGGCGGGTAATTAATCACTTTCACTATGAACAATCATGCTTAAGCTACATAATCTTTACTCCCTGGAATGGAGATAAGAAACGCCCTAACCTTTGGAATAGAGATTGATAGGATTGGAATCAACTGGTATAAATACAGTTGTAACAAGACAACAGCACACAGAACTTGGAAGACAGAACCTACACAGAACCTAGAGACAGAAGAACTTCGCTGGAGAGAACATGGCAAAAGATCCTGGACTGAACCTGACTACAGAAATTGGCAAGAGAACCTGACTAGAACCTGGTGACAGAACCTGGCTGGAGAACCTAGCGAGGGAACATGGCTACAGAACCCGGCTGGAGAACCTGGAGAACTTAGCAAGAGAACATGGACACAGAACCTGGCTGGAGATCCTAACCAGAACTTCGCTGGAGATCCAGACCAGAACTTGGCTGGAGATTCTGGCTAGAGATCCTGGCTAGGCTGCTGATCAACTGAACTCTGTCTCCGTGTCATTCCTTCTTCGCCGACTCCGTCCACACCTTTGGGGACCCCTGGCCCCGCTGGGGTTGGACCCCGGCACTTCAGCTTGTGGGTTTTATGGCACCTGGTCAACCCCACCACTATATCTGCTCCTGGCAGGGAGAAAATAAGGTCCTTTGCTTATGGCATGACCTGGTGGGGAGGCATTTAGATCATGGCCTTGGCTTGACCGGGGAGAAGACCCACTGGTCAGGGGGGACCAACGCCCGCTGCTGAAGCTGATCATGCTCTGCCTGTTTTCTGTGTGGGTGGTGTTTTCCATCCAGCGCCTGTGTGAATCGGTAACATCTGAGACTGCTGCCGCTGGAGCAGAGGGACTCTCCTCTGGCGGTAGTCATAGATGTCAACTGCTGGACCACAGAACACACATATTTTAAGACTAAGGGCCACTTTCAAAAGGATCATCTACGTATAAATTCTTAAAGTCTACCTCCATGTGCTTCTGTTTCTACTCCGATTATGTTCGTTAATTATTATAAAATTATTGTCAAAATTTTTTATATTTTAGGCCATCTATCCTAAAAAAAACAAAAAAAAGGAGGGCGATGAAATAAACTGCTAAATGTTCTCCCTACTGAGAATATTTCCTGCCTTTAATCTCTTTCTGGGTCAGCCTTTAGTGGGGTAAAGTCCACTTTTAGCTCATAGCATCCTATTTGGGCAAGCTATCTATAACATAGATTCTTATTAACCTTCAAAAGAAAATATATGATTTTCTATAATGGGAAAAATCCATCCCTTCTAAACCACTTATACACTTTGCTATCCCTACAGACATTTCCTAATAACACCTATCATAGATGCACATTTACATTTGGCTACGTGTTCCTTTTAGAGGTTCCTATGTTTTCCAGTATAAGGTTCCTCAGGGCAGGGATGGGCTTAACTTATTTCATCATGAACTCTCTTGCACAAAAGACTTAGTAGGGACCATCACACATTTTATAAGCCTACTAGAGACCCGTTGCAGGAAGATTCCTGCAAGAATAGGGCTTCTTCGGGCATATTCCTTCAAGAACAGGGCTTCCTGAGGCTGGAGCAAAGCAGAGAAGGCTCCCTTCTCTGCTGCCTCGCTCCCTCCCATCTCCACCACTTTGCTCCCTCCCTTCCCTGCTACTTCGCTCTCTCCCTTCTCTGCTGCCTCGCTCCCTCCCATGTCCGCTGCCTCAGCTCTACTCCTGTCTATACTGCCTCAGCTCCGTTCCCTTCTCTGCTGCTTCACTCCCTTCTTCAGCACTTGGCTTCCTTCTACATTGTCTTCAGTCTTTGCTCTGTGCCTGTGTATGCAAATTAACCGCCATCTTTGTTGGGTTAATTTGCATATCACTCTGATTGGCTGGTGGGCACAGTGGAGGGATGGTCAATTTGCATGTTTCTCTTTTATTGATGTAGATGAAAAAGTCATGAATATGCTAAGCATTACCAGAAAGCAAATGATAGTATACATGGAGAAAAATATTCATTGTTTTTTCCTTAACATTTTTTTAAATCTATAGAATTGTCTAACCTGAAAATTGAAAAGAGCTCTACAACACCCAACTTTTCCCCTTCCTATACTCATGCACCTTTTCATCAACAGAGTCTTAATTTTGTACAAGGGCTTTTCAAAAAAGAATGTCTTTAATGACAGGGTTTGATTTATTTTATATATATATAAACTTTAATATATTTTTAGGTTTACATTAAAATTACAAATATACCCATAAATCTTGTACCCAATTTTGCCAATTATAAACATTTTATTCTACTATGGTACACTTGATTATATTTAATATTTTAAAACTAGTCATATAGACCTTGCATATGAATAAAGTTAGTCACCCTTTTCTTTCGCTCTCTCCGTATATCTCAGGTTTCTCATCATAAACTGAAACCTAAAAAGAAATAGAATAGTATACATTTGACCAACATCTGTGGATAGTCAACATTTTCTATTTTTAAATTTGTTTTAAACTAAATGTAACTATTTAGTAAAAGTTACCGATAGAAAATTATAGTAGCTTTTAGTTAAAAGAAACTTGGCATGGAGAATGCAGAGGATTTAATTAAAAATACTATTCTGTATCTCTGATTATCACTCTTCAGAAGTGGTTCACTCTGAGAGTAGAAACAGAAACATATAAAATAACAGCAGCAGGACACTGATCATAAACAGGCAGGTAACAGCTAAGAGCATGCCTATTTACTCAGTATGAATTTTACATTATTTTTACAAGAAAGATTATTCAAGGACAATTACTCTTCATCTCTATGGGGTGAATCACAAACTCTCAAAATTGGATGATATTTAATAAAATAAATATACTCCCTTACATATTAATTTAAATGCACATGTTTTCATAAAAATGACTGACTCTCTCAATCAAAGTTGCAAAGAGGGAAAGATTAAGGAGCCGTATTATGTTATCGGGCTATGTATATGATTTTAAAAGTGCATGATTTTAGAAAGTTACCCTTTAAGTGAAAAATGAAGTTTAAAAATGGGATATTTTTAAACTAAGTACACTGGCTCCTAATTACGTTTCTCAAAACAGTAAAGAAACAGGTACTAATTGACATGGGAACTTAGCTTTGTGTATACTAACTTGTAATTCACTCAATTGTGTGAAGGTGGGCCAAAATACTCATACAAGTTAGGTATAAAATAGAAAAAAAAATATCTTTCTTCTAATTTCTATCTGAGTGCTTTCTTCACTTTTCATTGTAACATTATATATTAATAAAACTTAAAGTCAGCAAATTTGAAATATTGTATCAAAAAAATAATATAGTCTCAAACTTTTAAAATTGTTGTTTCACTATGTTTAGCTCAAAACTGGAAATGAGTAGAGGAAAAGATTAGTTTTTTTAACAAATGGATGTATTTTAGAGAAATATGGCATCACTAACAAATTGCTTTCTGCCACTAAAATCATAAAGCCTAATAAAATTTTATAGCTACATGGGTACATGAATATTACCTGTGATCAATTAGAGTATTTTTAAATATTGTAATACACAAATAAGTGTTATTTCTAAAGGGAGAATATATATTGGACTCCATTAAGATTAAGATGTTGGTCAAGGGCTACAAAGTTTTGTTACCTGAGAGCCCTGAGTCAAAGGTGGCTGGCTCTCCCCATCCTTGGCCATTCAAAACTCTTTTAAGTTATCTTTTTATAGTAATTACTAGAGGCCTGGTGCACGAAATTCATGCACTGGGGTGGGGGGTTCTTCAGCCCAGCCTGAACCCTCTCACAGTCTAGAAGCCCTTGGGGGATGTCCGACTGATGACTTAGGCAGTCGGACATCCTTAGCGCTGCCTCAGAGGTGGGAGAGACTCCCGCCAACACCGCTGCACTTGCCAGCCATGAGCCTGGCTTCTGGCTCAGCGGTGCTCCCCCTGTGTGCATCATAGCTACTGGTAGTTCCAATGTTTGGTCAATTTGCATATTACCCTTTTATTATATAGGACTAGAGGCCCGGTGCACAAAAATTTGTGCACTCGGGGGGGGGGGGTGTCCCTCAGCCCGGCCTGTGCCCTCTCGCAGTCTGGGACCCATCGGGAGATAGTGTCCTGCTGGCTTAGGCCTGCTCCCGGGTGGCAGAGGGCAGGCCCAATCCCTAGGTGCAGCCCCTGGTCGGGCTCAGAGCAGGGCTGATTGGGGAGTTGGGGCGCTGCCCCCTGTCATGCAGAGAGCAGGCCGGATTGGGAGGTTGCGATGCCACCCTCAGTCACGCTCAGGGTAGGGCCAATTGGGGGGTTGGGGCACCGCCCCCTGTCACACGCAAGGCAGGGTCCATGGGTAGGTTGTGGCACCACGCCCTGTCACGCACAGAGCAGGGTCAATCAGGGGGTTGGGGAGCTCCCCCTTGTCACTCACAGAGTAGGGCCCATAGGGGAGTTGGGGCACCGCCCCCTGTCACACCACAGAGCAGGGTGGATCAGGGGGTTAGGGCGCACCCTCTATCACCCACAGAGCAGGGCCAATCAGGGGGTTGGGGCGCTGCCACTGTCACACTCAGGGCAGGGCCGATGGGGAGGTTATGGTTCTACCCCATCACACACAGAGCAGGGCCCGTGGGGGGTGGGGGGGTGTGCCGCCGCACCCTGTCATACACAGAGCAGAGCCGATCAGGGGGTTGGGGCGCCGCACCCTGTCACACACAGACCCGCAGGGCGATCAGGGGGTTTGGGCGCTGCCCCCTGTCATGCTGATCCCGGTGCCAGGAGGCCTCGCAGCTCTGCTGATCCTGGTGCTGGGAGGCACATTACCCTTTTACTATATAGGATAGAGTCCTGGTGCATGGGTGGGTGCCAGCTGGTTTGCCCTGAAGGGTGTCCTGGATCAGGGTGGGGGTCCCCACTGGGGTGCCTGGCCAGCCTGGGTGAGGGGATTATGGCTGTTTGCAGCTGGTCACACACCCTTCAGTGTGGGGGTCCCCACTGGAGTGCCTGGCCAGTCTGAATGAGGGACTGCGGGCTGTTTTCAGGCTGGCGGGTGACTGAAGCTCCCAACTGCTCCTTTTTTTCTTTTTTTTTATTCTGGGCCAGCTTTAGCTCTGACTCCAGCTCTGATGCCTCTGCTGCTGAAAGCAGGTATCTGGTTTGTTTGTGTTCTATAATCGAAACACAGTATCAACTCCAGCTCTGAGATCCCGGTTTGCTGAAAGCAGGTTTCTGGGGTTTTGTTTAGCTTCTATATTTGTAACTATGTTTCAAACTGCAAGCTCAGAGGCTGGCAAGGCAGGCGGGGAACATTGGAGTCCTCCGTCACTGAAGCAAGCAAGCCTCATGTTAGTTTCAAGCTACCTTGCTGCCAGCCGCCATCTTGGCTGGCAGTTAATTTGCATATCGCCCTGATTAGCCAATGGGAAGGGTAGCAGATGTATGCTAATTACCATGTTTCTCTTTTATTAGATAGGATTGTTACAGGAGAGTCCCCTGAGACAGAGGGGTGTGTTCCTCCTCTCCTCTTGTTACACTCAGGAAAAGAAATTCAGAGGAGTCACAGAAAGCAGTGCTGAAGCAAAGCAAGCAAATTTGTTACGAACACACTTGGCATAAAGCACAAGTGTGCAATTCTGCTTGTCCAAGTGCCCCACACCTGGTGGGGGTTCAAGTATTTTATACTTCTCCCCCTATAGGTTTCCAAGTTCCCTTGCTGGATTGACTAGATGTTGAGGTCCCCCTTGTACATTGTTGCAGCTTTTCCAGGAATTTATGAGAACATCCGGTGATTTTACATTGGTAACTTCCAAGCAGACTTCTTTGTTCAGTGAGTGAGATAAACTCCCCTATTTTCCCCTTCCCCTCCTCCTGCCCTGGAAGCTATCAATTCTGCCTATAATTCCTCCCCTCAAGTGATGCCTTCCAAATGGTTTTAAGGGTTTTGTTATTTGTCCCTCTGACTTCATCTGTCCTCGAGTTTAGCTGGCACAAATAGCATTGAGTCTTTGTTCTCTATTTTCCCATGCCAGAGTGATTTGAGCTATGTATTCTCTGGTTAGGGAGGAGAGTATAAACCACTTGTTCTCAAGTGTCCTTGGTTTGGGAAGATAAGGTCTTGTGATTCACAAACTAGCTGCAAGCTGCCCATAGTGTTTGGACTTATTTAATTTTCTTGTCTCAGATTCCCCATTTCATTTGCCCAAGGATTTTCCTAGCTTCTTACTATACTGCAACAGTTTCAGTTACATAAGATAAGTAAGTTTTGGTGATCCGATGTAAGTTTTGCCAAAAGGGTAGATCCTAAGTTTTCTCAGCACACTCACACGCAAAAGCTAAAATTGAAAGGTGATTAACATGTTAATTAGCTTGATTGTGGTGAGTTTCACATATATTAAATCACCAAGTAGTATACCCTTAAATACATACAATAACATTGTTTTCTATTTAATGACACTATTAAAATCAGATAATTGCACATACATTTGATAAAGCATCTATATGTAAGATACTCAAAGAACTCTAACAAATCGAGTAGCAAAATACAGAAAACATAAAAGTTGGCAAAATACTTAGAATGACATTTTCACATCTACCAACAGGCAAAATAGAGACAGACTCATAGATGAAGAGCAGGCTGAGAGCTAGGTTGGGGGGTTGGGGGTGGAGAATTGAACAAAAAAACAGAAAAAAAGATTTTAAAAAAGCCTAATGGACATGGACAATAGTGTGGTGATTGCAAGGGGCGTAGTAGGTGGAGGAGGGTATAAGGGGAGGATGGAAGGAGACTTGACTTGGAGTGGTGAACACACAATGCAATGTACTGATGATGTGTTGTGGAATTTTGCACCTGAAACCTGAATAATTTTCTTAACCAGTTTTTCCCCCCAAAAAATTCAATAATAAGAAAAAAAATCTTAGAATGACATTTTAAAGAAGAGGTTTTAAGGTGTCAGTAGACACATGAAAAAGCATCAGGGGAAACTAAGTTAAAGTAGCAATATAGTACATATTATAATGCATGTTCTATTAATGACAAGTCAGACAATAATATTAAGTGCTGGTGAGAATATATAACAGGTATAACCTATACTTTGCTGTTGGGAGTATACATTTTTACAACCAGTGTGGAAATGTTTTTTGGCAATACCTACTATATACAAAAATATACAAGACTGCAAGTCAGAAATTTAACTCCTATGTGTATATCCGAAGAAATATCTGAAATAATATAATCATATATTACAAAAATTTGACAACAATTTTCACAGAACAATTCTTATTACTCCAATGTAGAAACAACCCAAATGTTTACCAACATTAAAATCATTAAAATTGTTAGTATGTTAATAAAATAGTATACTATATAACAAAATGAAAAATATTACTACCTGAAATAATATAACATAGTTAAATTTTATAAAATAAGATTTAGCTAATGACACAAGACACAAAGTAGTTGACATATATATTATGTACAATATATATCATAAGTAGTGATCATTATTTGTATATCGCTATATGTACTCACACATGCAGATACAAACATTCACATAGATGCAACTTGCATATACATAGAGTTTAAAAATAAACAATTAGAGAAATATATGGTGTCAGAAGTGAAATGGTGGTTATTTATTGGATAGGATAATGACTAGAATGATACACAAGGGGTGTTTCTTGGGTGTTTTCATATGAAAAATTTCACTATATTATGTAACTAAACATTTTATATCAAATGTAATAAAATGTTATGACCATATATATGCATGACAGCACAACATAAAGCTAATATTTTTGATAAAGGAAAGTAAATTTATATTGTAAAAATATATCCTAATTCTCATAAACGTAGAATAGACATCTTTGCCAAATCATATTGGAAATTAAGGCTCATAGTATTTTTCAAATTCTAGGAAAAGGCTTGTATGAAAAAAATAGAGGATAGAATTATAACCACAGATTAAATTATAGAAACCATGTCAATTACAAAATAAGCAATGTCATTCTAACTATCAAAGCTGTCCAGAAATTGATTGGAATGTTTCTTAGATTCATGAGGTCCACCATCATCACATTTACTGAAATAGGATTGATTTTCCTTTTTAAGGGTTATTTATTCAGTCATTTATTTTGTTTTGTTTTCCCTCAACAATTGCTTGCTGAGAATTTGTTACTGTTATATATTTTTTCTAGGACTATCTTGTAGACTGCATTTTTGGCACAGATGTAGGTTAAATAATACATTTTGATATCCATTTTAATTCATGAATCAATGATAATCAAACTACAGTGTGATATATCACAGTAGTTAAAGTCACATGCTATGAATTCAAACTTCCAGGGTTTGAAAATTCTTTCCATTGTTTACTGGCCCAGTGACCTTGGTAAAATTATTCAAGCCTTGTCTTCCTCAGTTTCCTTAACTTAAATTGTGGATAAAATGGTTTCTACTGCATAAAACTTCTGAAGATTAAACACATTTCTTAAGTAAAACCATTATGGCTATGCCTGGCTACTCTGAAAGCTTGAGATGTGTTTTCAGTTTAAGTGTTATTTTTAATGTTACTCTTTTAATTCAGGCAAGGATAAATGTACAGACAAGTTTACATATTCAAAACTCTGAAGGATGATTATTTTCATATATATAAATCTACAAATGGACACATACATTTGCTCAAGTATAGCTAGATGATAGTTAAATAGGTGGCTCAATTGATGATAGATAGAACCATGTGTCTGTGAAAGATAAGTGACCTGAAGCTTAGGGATATTTTAATTATATTAACTGTATATAAAAATTATACCACATTCCCTGATATATTCAGGCATTTTGGCTGTCCCATCTCCCTCAGGGCACCACCACATTATTATGTGTTCCAAAGGTGTTTGATACTCAGTCAACAACTTTTCTTCGTTCACAGCCAGAAGTTCTTCAATTACATTTCTCATTTCATGGGTCACTTACTTTCTTTGTTCTCATCCATGAAAGATAAACCCAACCTTTCTTATTGGATTAGAGGCAGGTAGTGTGAGTCTTAACTCTGTTATGGTTTGGTTTGTCAGAGATGAATTTCTTCTCTTTGATACAACTTGAACAATCTATCTAGTATGTTGAAAAAACGCTGTCTCTGTGGAAGAAGAAACCGGATTCAGACCAAAGAGATGCTTCTCTTATTTAAAATGAAAGGCAACTATTGGAGAATGTCAAATCCACAGTCCCTTTAAGGCTGCTGCTCAATCGTCTTCTGAAGAACAGACACAGCTGAACAAAATTACAGATTGTGTAGTTGTACCATGGGCAGTTTCTCTTAGAATGAGCTCAGCTGCTGAAGGTGAATAATTGAAGCCAGAAACTTTATTTTTGTTTTCTTTTGTAAGTGAAGCAAGATAAAAATAGAAATCTTATGATTTTCTAAAGGTACAAAAAAAAGAAAGGTTAGGTGTGCAGGCTTGCAAAAATGTTTGGATAAGCTAAAGTGGAGACAACTGAGATAATCTCTCTCTCTCTCTCTCTCTCTCTCTCTCTCTCACCCCCCTATCCCCCCGCCCCTCCGCCCGTCCCCCATATCTTTCCTTTTAGGTAAAAGGTATGTTTTATTTTCTTGGTATGATGACATGATTGAATTTCAGAGGTCATTTTAATGTTGATAAACTCAGAAATAGTATCTATTTCTTTGACATTTATGTAGTAATTTCTTTATGAGTAATAAATATTTTAATAAAATAATGACTGGGTTTGTGGTTAATGAGTTATTTGAAGAGTAGTTCATTATTTCCAGAATTTTAAAATATGCTATAAATGGAAATTTATATTATCAACAAACTAGCTTCAAAATAAATAAGATATTAACATAACTATATGTTTCACTGTATTTCTGGAGATTAAGTGTAACTGCAAGGATTTAACACACATATGCACTTATATACAATTTCATTACTCCTCACTGGCCTTCTAACTACCTGTCAACTGTTTTCACAGGGCATCTTGCTGACCAGGAAGCAAATCCCTCACTCCTGTATTTTTACTTATCTCATTATTTTTTTCACATATAATCAGCATCTTGTTCTCTTAACTTTTTTGTAGATTTTTTAATATTTTTTAAGTTCTTACTTTGAAAGCCTAGCTCAATATTTTCAAGTGTTATTATTTTAATACATGATTAAATGCTATGTATTTTCCCCAGAGGGAAAGTATGGGAGGGTGGGGGTAAGGGGAAGAGATCAACCAAAGGACTTGTATGCATGCATATAAGCCAAACCAATGGACATGGACAACAGGGGAATGACAGCATGAGTGGGTGGGGGAGAGGATAGGGGTTAATGGGGGGGGAATGAGGACACATTTGTAATTCCTTAACTAATAAAGAATTTAAAGATTTAAAAAAAATGCTATGTATTTTATTTAACTTATATAATACATTCTGTTTTAATTTTTTATGTATCAATTTTTACCTCTCCTTTGATCTATGCATTATTTAGTAGACTGCATTCAAATTTCTAAAAGCATTATATTTATTTATCCTTTTTGTTTTTGCTTTCCAAGTTAATTACCTTTCTTTAGCTACAAGTTCGTTGAAATTTGATGATACTTGTTCTATGACTTATTACATGGGTCAAGCATTTATGCTTGTGAAGAATGTGTATTCCATATTATAGTAGTTCCCTATTACTGTTCTAACAAATTGTCACTAACTTAGGAATGACTTGAAACAACATGAATTTATTACCTTACAGTTTTGGAAGTCAAAAGTACAAACTCAGTCTCACTGGGCTAATATCAAGGTGTTGGCAGGGCTGGTCACTTGTGGAACTTCTGTCACACAATCTCCTTCTCAGACGATGAATCTCCTTACTCTTTCCCTTCTGAGGCCCATTGCTATTAAATTGAGTTCACCTGTTAATACAAGATAATCTCCCCACCTCAAGATTTTAATTGAATCACATCTCCACAGTTCCTGATGTGGAGGATAATATATTTACAGGTTGTGAGGTTAGGATGTGAACATCTTTGGTGAGGGCATTATTTTACCATACATGCGTTCTCTAAATATTTATGTCAGTGACCTATATATGTCTTTAAATCAAGCCTTGAGTAAGACTTCTGGAAAACAAAGACCATGAGACCTATATATCTGACTCTGACTGCACTATCTTTTTTCATGATCATAAAATATTTGCCTCTAAGTATAGTAGCCAATTATTTCAATGGCGTACAGTGGGGCCTTGACTTACGAGTGTCCCGACTAGTGAGTTTTTTGAGATACGAGCCGTCTCTCGGCCAATTTTTTTGCTTTGAGTTGTGAGCTAAAATTTGGGTTATGAGCCAGCTTCAGATACCCCACCGCTAGTTGGCGCAGTGAATGTCACAGTGAACACCACAACATCAGCCCAGCATCACGTGTCTCACTAGTTCACTTTAAGATTTGACATACGAGCAATTTGAGTTACGAGCTCCATCACGGAACGAATTAAAATCGTAAGTCAAGGCCCCACTGTATATCTTTCTGTGAATTTTTAATTTTTTCTGTTTTGTTTTTACTGTTTGAGAGGGCATACTCTAGTCAGTTCAAATTTGTCACGCCATGGTCAACCTACTATCCTCACATTTTTAGTTTGGCACTCCTAAAAGCAACATAGATACCTAAAAAAAAAAAAAAAAAAAAAAAAAAAAAAAAAAAAATTTATATATATATATATATATATATATATATATATATATATATAGTTGTTGGGAAGACAACTGGAATAGATGTTATACTGTTAAAATAAACAAAATGAAAGTGTGGATCTTACTATCTAGGAGAGAAACACTTAAGGTGCTAATTTTGGAAATGGGAGAGGGATCCAAGACTAGCTTGATTCTTTAACAACCCATAATCTTTAAATTTCTAGCCTGACATTGATTTCAAAGGAAGAGAATGAAGACAAGTTCTGACTTAACTCTCACTGACTCAGACCTCCTTCTTAGGCTAAACACAATGACTATTATTTTAAATACTAGTGGCTCAGCGTGTGAAATCACGTGCAGTAGGCTGCCCGCCACTTTCATGTGAGCTGGCGGGCTGCAACGTGGCCGTGGGAGCCAGCAGGAGCTGTGCTGCTTTTGGGGGAGGCAGGAGGGAGCACAACACTTCTGCAGGAGCGAGCCGCCACCACCCTTGGGAGCCGGGAGGGAGGAACTGAGAGGTGCTCCATGCATCTCCTGGTGACTGGTCGCACACACAGCCCCGCCCACCCACACATGCCTCGCCATGCATGCAGCCTCCTGCTGATAGGTCATTATGCATGAGGGTGTGATGACCATTTGCATATTAGCCTTTTATTATATAGTATATATAATCCTTTTATCATGTTTAACTGTGAATAACTGCTTTAACATGTGTCACACAGAAAGATTGAAAAGAGAAATGTGAGCTGGGAATGTTGATTTATATAAAACTAGAGGTCCAGTGCACAAACATTTGTGTACTCGGGGGCGGGGGAGTGGGCCCTGAGCCCTGCCTGTGCCTTCTCCCAGTCTGGGACCCCTCGGGGGATGTCAACCTGCTGGCTTAGGCCCACTCCCCAGGAGATTGGGCCTAAGCTGGCAGTCAGACATCCCTCTGGCAGCCTGGCAGCCCTCAGGGAATGTCCACTTGCCAGCGGGGAGCAGGCCTAAGCTGCAGTCGGGCATCCTTAGTGCTGCTGAGCTGAGGAGGCAAGAGAGGCTCCCGCCACCACCGCTGTGCTGGCAGCCATCATCCTGGCTTGTGGCTGAGCAGAGCTCCCCCTGTGGGAGCACAATGACCACCAGGGGGCAGCTCCTGTATTAAGCATCTGCCCCCTAGTGGTCAGTGTGTGTCATAGTGACCAGTCATTCCCAGTCATTCTGCTGTTAGGGTCAATTTGCATATTACCCTTTTATTATATAGAATAGAGGCCTGGTGCATGGGTTAGGGACAGCTGGTTTGCCCTGAAGGGTGTCTCGGATCAGGGTGGGGGTCCCACTGGGGTGCCTGGCCAGCCTGGGTGAGGGGCTGATGGCTGTTTGCAGGCTGGCCAAGCCCCCCAGTGGGGACCCTCATCCCATGGCAGTGTGGCCAGCCTGGGTGAGGGGCTGAGGGCAGTTTTCAGGCTGTCCACACCCCCTTCAGGGTGGGGCAGTCCCACTGGGGTGCCTGGCGAGCCTGGGTGAGGGACTGATGGCCATTTTCAGGCTGGCCATGTCCCCCGGTGACCCAAACTCCCAGCCTCTCTTTTTTATTCTGGGATTTATTTATCTTCTATAATTGAAACTTTGTAGCCTTGAGTGGAGCAGAGGGCTGGCCAAGGCAGGTGGGAAGCTTGGCTTCATCCATCGCCAGGGGCAACACAAGCTTCCTGCTCGCTCCAGCTCCGTGGCTGCTGCCATCTTAGTTGGGTTAATTTGCATACTCGCTCCTGATTGGCTGGTAGGCGTGGCTTGTGGGTGTGGCTTGAGCATAGCAGAGGGACAGTTAATTTGCATGTTTCTCTTTTATTATATAGGATAATTGGTTGAAGAAAACCATTAATAAGTAGAAATAATAGTGGTGTACAGAGAACAATTTGTGAAATATATTTTATATGCCCCTACAGAGAGCCATTCAAGCAGATCAGAATATTTGGTTTTAATTTTATCAGAAGTCCTAATTGACAAAAGCATACAAAGAGCAATTTCTTTGTGAAATTTGTAAAAGAGTTAGATAAATTTGTGAAAGAGGTCTGGCAATGTAAAGCATGACTGCCTTGCCTAAACATGTGTGTGTCAATCTGAAAAAGGGGGGAATGATGTATGTTCCAGTCTTTGTCCAAAGCCCAAGATCCAGGAGTGCCAGTGTCCACATGTAGGGTAAAATGACGTCTCAACTCAATTAAAGGAAGAGAATTCACACTCTTGACCCATTTTTGTTCTATTCATGCCTTAAAAAGATTAGATCATGCCTTCCAGGCTTCTGGGTATATAGTCTTTGCTCTTGACTTGGTCCAAATGTAGTTGTCTAACCAGCCATGATTCCAGAGGCAAGAAATAGTTCCCACTTATTTGTGGGAGGAGCTGCAAAGTCAATTTGTAAAGGGCATCCAGACAACAATGGGAAGAATTGTGGTCATTTTTGCCATTTACCATAATTGCAAATTTGCTTTGGAATTTAAATAAATTTGTTACAGATTCCTTGCTTTCTATTTTAATAAATTTGTGGTGGGTTCTTCTGTGTTTTTATTGTTGCTGTTGCTCTTATGTAAGTAATCATGGCCTATATAAAACAGGAAACTTATAAACACTTCTTTCTATTGATATGAGCTACTATTTACTTTTTCTTCTTAATCCTTTTGCTTTAAAAAGACAATGTATGTAATAAGGATGATAACAGAATTTAATGACTTCATTAAATAAACACAAGTATAAATTATTTTTGAAATGACAAGTTACTTTACTGGAAATATTTTCATTTCATAAGAATTGATTCATTTTATATTTTTATTTTTCATGTGTCAAAAGATGAAATTATTGAGAAAAAATAAATTCCTACAAGCCAGAAAAAGACACTCATATGGGCAAATGCCTGTACCTTATTATGTTTTATTGTCTTATTTAAATGTTTATAATTTTGATAATTTGTTTATGTTTGATTTTTTCAGTTATTGGTAAATTTCATGTCACCATGAAGGGTAAATGCATTCTATAAATATTGGCCTGTTTTATTTAATTACATTGGGCAATCCTTCAATAATATTTTACTCTTAAAAGCTTGTAAAAACATTGTCTTAGAAATAAAGAACTGAAATAAAGTATTGTTGACTTTCTTTGAAAAAATAAATATTTACGTCAGATTTTCTGCACTTAGCTTAAGGAATTTTCATTATAATAATGTCTCTTTTCAGCACAATTTGTCTTGTTACAAATGCATAAGCTAATATATCATGTGAAGAATTCATAATATCCATGAAGTATCGTAGTTGGAATAAATATAATGGGATGCCAGAATGAAAGATTAACAGTAAAAGTGATTGTTGAGCCCATCATTCATCTCATTAAGATAATGAAAAAATATAAATATAATATTCCCAAAATGTTGATATAGTTTAGATTGATTTATTAGAAGTACATTTTCAAATTATTATTTAAAGAACAGGCTGAAATTGTTTTACCAGCAGAGTGACAGCTATAATAGAATAAACTCATTTCTTAAATATTATTGAAATGTCATGATGGGACTGTGCTTGGTTAGATGATTTAAGATTGAAGAAACCCAAACCCAGAAGTACTGGATAGCTGCGAAATTAACCCCTCAATGACTCGGTGTTCACCCCAGTCAAACCCTGTTATGATATCTAGAATCCTGGACAAGAACTACATGAAATCACAAGACAGGGAGCTCTATCAATATGAACCTAAAGACATTTTTAAAGTACTCCTTATGCTATGGGTATCAGGCATTGTTCAAGCCATGACTCTTTAACGTACAAACATGAAGGGTCATGAATTCAGGATGAAGCCCTCTTGGATTCTTCCCATAGGCCATTTCACATGCTATTCTACCTATAATGCACTTCCTCCCTTGTCCTCACCTAGTTATTGATTCATCCTTAAGATGTCAACTCTGATAAATTTTGACATGGATCAACAGTTTAAAAATACCTATTACTTTATAAAACTTTAAAATAAATAACAGTTAAGTGAATGCTTTGTACATGGAAACAAAATATATTCTATATGACTGCAACATTTGACTTAATTCCTACCTTCAACAGGCAAAATTGTAAACATTTTTCAAAGTGGATTTTGACCAAATGAATGATTTTCACATGAAATGAAGTATATAAATATTTAAAGGGCCCTGGGATCGATTCTCTTTGGGGCACCTACAGGATGCAATATCCTCCTCCAGTGAAGGATTAATAAAAAACAAACAAAAAACAGGATTCAAAACCACTGGACTAAACTCCTTAAGATTATTCTATCAATCTTTTCAAACTTATTTAGTCATTAAATACCTTCCTAAATCAATCAATGGGATGAGATGCAGTATTCATTCTGCAAATTTTGATGTAAGTATAAAAATTAGTGTGAAAATCAGAACATCATCTGTTAAGAGTGGAGTACAACTTGTACTCTTCCTCTTAAAATTTGTTTAGTTTTGGAATTTTTACAGAGCTGATCCTATATGCAGTGTTTGGATACTTTCCATAATTACATTAAATTAAAGCTTTACAAAGATTGGTTTGCACATAAATTAGTAAAAAAATAGATATTAGTAAAAATAGAAATTAGTAAAAAAAAGAACTAATTGATATATTATACTATCATTTCCCCTAGATAAGTTTTTATTTTGACATGCAATAAATTATACTGCATTCATGGGATAGAAATCCAAAATAAATGTATATTCATTTCAAAATATATGTTCTTGAACTATTGAAATATTTATTTATTCTCTTAAAATCTATTTATTTAAAAATATGGGGAAAGGAGAAAATATACATTGTGCTGTTAGACTCAGAAAAAAATGCTACATCAGTATAAAGAGTTTGATAGGCACACTAAATCTCCTATCACATCAAAAAGTATGTTTTGCTTTGTTTGCTTTTTTCTTAGGTCTCTTGCTGGTGATACTGTTGTAAAACTCTCCAAGATCTAAAAAAAGGCCTTGAATTTATTTTGCTTCAGTTGCAAATCTATTAATAGGATGGGCAGAGAATTGTAATGCTTCATTGCTTTCGGCTGATGGAGGGGAAAGCAAAGACCTGTTACTTTCCAAGTGGCATTGAAGTAAAATTACCCCAGACATCCAAATATGGAGTAAGGTAAACACAGCCTATACTCTTTTCCTTTAGGCCTTAGAAGATGCAAATCTCTTTAAAATATGCAAATATTTCAGAAGTTTAAAATTTTGAACAATGTCAGATGCTTCAAATAAAGGAAGAATGGTATGACTTTGTAATTAGCATCTATAATTCATGAACTACAGTTTGTATATAAATGTGAGGTTGTTACATTAAGGCCCCCAAATGTTCACCACAGAATAAATTCTAAATTTCATAGGCTGCCATAAACTTTCCTTTCATTATGTAATGACATTCAAAAATATTTTAGATATTTATTTAAATATTTATTTTAAATGTCTGGCAAATATTTTTACTTAAATACGTAAAATTTCTGTAAGTGCCAATTCACACATTATGAAAGATTTTGGATAGAACAAATGATTTGGAAATCCACATGCTAAAATAATGCCAAATTGAAAAGTCTGTATCTGAAAGGTAGTTTTAACCTATTTTGTGTGAAAATGTAATAGAGTGAATTAATTTACTCTTTATATGCAACTTTATATATAATTCATTTAATTTATTTTATAAAGATGGAATTTTTGATGTCTTCTTACTTCAAAAACTTTGACCAGCACATATTAGGTTCAGAAAAGAGAATAGTATCTCTTTGCAAAATAGTAAACTAAGAACTTTAAGTTTCCCACATGGAGGAAAATATCTATGACATACAGTGGATCATACTGGAAATAAAAAATGGTAATAAAATTACTTGAATCATGTCACCTGCCATAGGGGGACCCTGGTTATTTTTCAAGAAATAAAGATACAGCCCGGCTGGTATGGCTCAGTGGTTGAGCATTGACCCATGAACCAGGAGGTCACAGTTGGATTCCCAGTCAAGGCACATACCTGGGTTGTGGGCTCAGTCCCCAGTGTGGAACTACAGGAGGCAGCCAATCTGCCAGCAGCCCTGCTCCTGCTGTGGCTGCTCCCAAGTGCTGATGGCACTGGCCCTGCTTGCACCTGCTGACAGCGTGGAGTGATTGAGCTGGCACTGTCAGCAGCTGCCATCGGTGGCTGCTGCCCCAATTGCCCCTCAGGAGCGAGGGGAGGTGGATAAGCCCTCAAGGGCAATTAGGACCAGCGCCAGGCACTGGCAGCGAGTGCGAGTGGCGGCTCCGGTGGCGGCTCTGGTGGAGGCTGAAGGTTCGAGAGGCAGCTGCTGGCCCTGATTGTCCCTCAGGAGCATGGGTTGGTGGAGAAGCCCTGAGGGGTGATTAGGGCCAGCAGCAGGTGCGAGTGCTGGGCAGGCCTGTGTCACATGGGAGCAAAGAATTTTCAGTAACCACCAGAGGCTCGCCCCGATGACAGCGACTGGTACCCCGCCTTGGTCTGGCGCCCCTGCCTACCTGCTCCACCATTCTGCCAAGGCCGATGCCCGCCATATTCTGCGGTCAGTCACTTGTTGCCAACACCCACCATGTTTCACACATGCCCCCTGGTGGTTAGTGCACATCATAGCGACCAGTTCTTGGGTTGTTCCGAAGTTCAGTCTATTTGCATATTAGGGAAATTATATATATATAGCTTTCCATTCCAATGAACTGTAAATCATTCCCAAATTTTATCTTGATAGAACTCTCTCAAAAATCTGAGAGTCTCCCTAAACACTCATTTCTTTTTTTTTATTTTTTTATTGATTAAGTTATTATATATGTGTCCTTATCCCCACATTACCCCCTATCCCCCCACTCATGCCCTCACCCCCCCTGTTGTCTGTGTCCATTGTTTAGGCCTATATGCTTGCATATAAGTCCTTTGGTTGATCTCTCCCCCTTACCCCTCCCCTCCCCTATCTTCCCTCTGAGGTTTGACAATCTGATCGATGCTTCTCTGTCTCTGGATCTGTTTTTGTTCATCAGTTTATGTTGTTCATTATATTCCACAAAAGAATGAGGTCATGATATTTATCTTTCTCTGACTGACTTATTTCACTTAGCATAATGCTCTCCAGTTCCATCCATGCTGTTGCAAATGGTAAGAACTCCCTTTTTACCGCAGTGTAGTATTCCATTGTGTAGATGTACCACAGTTTTATAATCCACTCATCTACTGATGGGCACTTAGGCAGTTTCCAAATCTTAGCTATGGTGAATTGTGCTGCTATGAACATAGGGGTACATATATCCTTTCTAATTGCTTAAACCTCATTTCTTCAACACTCATATGTAAATCTTGGTTACGTCTTAACAATTCAGAAATGTAATCCACATATCCATTTCTTCCAAAGTCTTGGCTGTCCAACTTATAAACACATCCAACCCACATGGCAGTATTTTTCTTCCAGTTAACTCTATTATTCATCCTGTTTGTTTCATGTTAAGATCAAACTGATCTTTTCAAAGGGAATGGATGATCTAATCCCTCCCTCTGTTTTTAACAGTTGTAATTGACTCCCATTGCTATCAGAACTAAGATCAAAATGTTTATCCTTGCCACCTACACACTTTGTCCATCTCTGTAGGTTACTTCACAGATTCTGTCTCACAGAGGCCAGTCACATAAACCCTTTTGTTTCTGCATCATCCTACTTCTATCTTTAATGTGACTTTTCTCATATTTTTTCCCTATTCTCTATTAACTTTGCATTGTTGTGGGGTGTTTTTTTTTTATTTTCAGTCTAATTCTTACTCATTTTTTAGAATCAATTTCTAAATTATGATTCTGATTTCTGGCCATACATAACCAGGCTAAGCTTTTGAGTTAAATTTATTCATTAACATCTATTTCCCATTTATAACATTTGTAATCCCTGCTACATTTAAATTCCATGAAGGCAATCTCAAATCATTACTACTCTACCACTAGGATTTAGCATAATCTCTGTCACATTAAATTGCAAGGTATATATATATATATATATATATATATATATATATATATATATAAATATATATATATTTTCAGAACATCGAAGGATCACTGCTGTTAAGCTACAATTTTTCTATCCCTTGACCTTCATTTCACAATATGTCTATTCATATTGGCTTGGCCTATTGGATTACTCTTCTCATTCTTTCCATATTTTAATTTAAGTACCTAGTCTCTAATTAAGGTGAAGAGTATTTACAGATTTCACAGGGCTTAGCTGCAAGGTATTTTCTCAGAATCAGTGTTCTAAAATCATGGTAATAGAAGACATGAGCTTGGCTCAATATGAATAACTCAAAGCACAAAAAGGATATGTTGCACAGCCGACTGCCCTTGCTGTAATTCATTATTAATTATCAACTACATGCTATTTCATGAAAACGTGTAAAATATTTTACATAGTTAATTCTTCATTGAGTTAGTCACTGTAAATTGCTATTTGCTCATTATTCCTATTTTCCAATTCATTTTTATAGGAATTATTATATTGATTACATTTAATGTATTCATTTATTTTATTCTATAAATTATTACATTAGTGACATTTAACATGTGTTAATATGTATATATTAACATGTATATCTTAACATAAGCATATACATGCATATAAATCTGTAGAAGAAATTTAAAAAGGGAAACAGCTACTATGACGGCTAGGTGTGTTTTAACTGTAATTTACTTCTAGAAAACTGTATTATAGCATTTAGACAAAGTGTGCTTCTTTTACCTGAATCCCTGACAGAACTAGGTGTTATCACTTATAAAATTGTTACCAGTTTTGTAAAAAGTTACCAACCTGACACATGTATAATGACATTTCTTTCTACTATTGTATGAGTGCATGACTTGCTTGATCATCTCTCATTTTTAACTTAAATATTGTTTATAATCCTTGAACCTTCTGTCTAAAATTATATCCCTCTTGACTTCCTATAATTTTTCACAGCTTTATTTTTTTCTTTGCACTTACAAATGTTAAAATGCTACATTTTACTCATTTACTTTGTTGTTATTTTCTCTCTAAAACATAAGCTCTGAAATCAGAAGTTTCCCTCATTTTGATAGAATTAAACATTAGAAACTCTCTAATATTGATTTGATTGGGTTTTGCATTATACATGTTTATTGATACTTGCTAGTGAAAAATTCCACAACATTGTGATATATGTTTAGAAAAAAAAAACCAAAAAAAAACAGATGTCAGGAAAACAATGAGTCAAGGTGGATATCTTTTACGAAGAACTGATTAACAGCCAATTTAATTTGATTATATGTATATGGGAGGATGGCCTGCAAATGACTACAATGTAGGGTTGGTTTTATGCCAGCAACAAAGAAAAAATGGATTCATGCCCTAATGAGCAAGGAATATACACATACACACACAATTATTCAGGCCATACATAGGTTTTGTAATCCAAGATCAAGTATATTTTTTATAGGTAAATACAATCCTAATCCCTTAACCTTAACTGATGTCTTTATTCAGATGAGTTTATTCTGCAACCCAAAAAATAGAGCAGAAGAATGTAAAGCTGAATCACTGAACCCTACCTGTGATATCGATTCTTGTTTGGTTGTAGTCCAGTGATGGGGAATGGTTCTAATAGCCATAAATAAAGTCTGTCTGTCTGGGCCTTTCTGATTCTACTCTTATTGATTACATTTAAACTGAATTATGCTATTGAGCTGTCATTTCAGATGATACTCTTAAATTATATGGGTCTTTTTAAATTCTGTTTTATGGCAACATAATTGTTCTAATCTTCATACTCACCCCATATTTTCACTCACACATCTTGAGACTTCATCCAGGACCCTAGGTCTGCTAAAAGAAGTAGGTGACTTTCATGGGCTTTAAGGTTATTTCCTAGCGTAGAGGAAGATCTGAGAAAAACTCCACTATAAAAATTAAAGATAGCAGTACCATTTTCTTAATATTTCATATTTATGGCATTATTATTTGTGTTTGGGGCAGACTGAAAATCTATTTTTATTATGCGTTCTGAGATGGCACTTTGAATGTAAGCCCCATTTTCCATGGTTTATAGTTCCACTGAGTACCTGTGTGGATAAACTTTATCGTGCTGGTTCTTAACCTAGACTGAAATGATTCAAGAAGTTTGAAGGAAATGCTATTGTGTCATTTTTAATTTAAGAAATTATGGGAAAATTTTTTTTGGTTGTTCAAAAACAATATACGATTCCTATTCTTGAATAATTCATAAAAACGTTTTTAAGTACAAATATCTACAATCCTATCTAATAAAAGAGAAACATGGTAATTGGCATATGACCTCTACCCTTCCCATTGGCTAATCAGGGCGATATGCAAATTAACTGCCAGCCAAGATGGCGGCTGCCAGCCAGGCAGCTTGAAACTAACATGAGGCTTGCTTGCTTCAGTGACTGAGGACTCCAACGTTCCCCGCCTGCCTTAACGGCCTCTGAGCTTGCAGTTTAAGAAACATTGTAACAAATATAGAAGCTAAACAAAACCCCAGAAACCTGCTTTCAGCAAGCCCGGGATCTCAGAGCTGAAGTTATACAATGTTTCGATTATAGAACCGAAACAAACCAGATATCTTCTTTCAGCAGCGGAGGCCTAAGAGCTGGAGCCTCAGAGCTAAAGCTGGCGCAGAATAAAAAAGAAAAAAAGAAAAAAAGGAGCAGTTGGGAGCTTCAGTCGGCCTGAAAACAGCCCTCAGACCCTCACCCAGACTGGCCAGGCACCCCAGTGGGGACCACCACCCTGAAGGGTGTGTGACCAGCTGCAAACAGCCATCATCCCCTCACCCAGGCTGGCCAGGCACCCCAGTGGGAACCCCCACCCTGATCCAGGACACCCTTCAGGGCAAACCAGCCAGCCCCACCCATGCACCAGGCCTCTATCCTATATAGTAAAAGGGTAATATGCCTACCAGCACCGGGATCAGTGGAGCCACGAGGCCTCCCAGCACCGGGATCAGAGGAGCCGAGAGGCCTCCCGGCACTGGGATCAGAGGAGCTGAGAGGCCTCCCGGCACTGGGATCAGCATGACAGGGGGCAGCGCCCAAACCCCCTGATCGCCCTGCGGCTCTGTGTGTGACAGGGGGCGGGGTCACAACCTCCCTATCTGCCCTGCTCTGATTGTGACAGGGGAAGGCGCCCCAACCCCCCGATCAGCCCTGCTCTGTGGGTGATAGAGGGCGGTGCCCCAACCCCCTGATCTGCCCTGCCCTGAGTGTGACGTGGCGGTGCCCCAACTCCCCTATCGGCTCTACTCTGTGAATGACACGGGCGAGCTCCCCAACCCCCTGATTGACCCTGCTGTGTGCGTGACAGGGGGCAGCGCCCCAACCCCCTGATGGGCCCTGCTCTGTGCGTGGCAGGGGGTGGCGCCGCAACCTCCCCATCGACCCTGCCTTGAGTGTGACGGGGGCAGTGCCCCAACCCCCAATCGGCCCTACCCTGAGCGTGACTGAGTGTGGCATCACAACCTCCCAATCTGCCCTGCTCTTGCATGACAGGGGAAGGCGCCCCAACTCCCCTATCGGCCCTGCTCTGAGCCCGACCAGGGGCTGCACCTAGGGATTGGGCCTGCCCTCTGCCACCCAGGAGCAGGCCTAAGCCAGCAGGTTGTTATCTCCTGAGGGGTCCCAGACTTTAAGAGGGCACATGCCGGGCTGAGGAACCCTCCTCCCCCCCGAGTGCACAAATTTTTGTGTACCAGGCCTCTAGTATAATTATATTCAATAAAAGACACATTTAAAATTACTTATACAAAATAATAATTGGAACATAATGCATATTGACCATATTCCTCAATTCATATAATACAGTTCTCTGTGATCTGCCAAATCCATCAGAAGTTCTGAAATGTAGGCTTTTGTGGGAAAGACTGCTATATTAAATCAAAATAAAAAATCTTATTTGCAGGAATGGTTAACCACCTATTAAAAAGTGAGGATTTCAGTGGTTATTTAAATGCAGTCTCAGTGGTTTATGTAAGCTGTCAAATTTCCTCATTTTCCCATTTCAAATCTGTATACATAGGCTGTTTTTTGATATCAATTTATACAAAATCAAATTTAAAAAAATAATAAAATAAAATCCATAAAGGATGAAAATAACTAAGACTCATGTATGGCTCACTCAGCTTAAACTTTGGATTCTCAGAAGAAATACTGATCCTTCCCAATACAGCAATTAATTTAGTGAAAACACCTACCTTACGGAGGCAGCATGATACTCATTATACAGTTAGCACGCATTGATCAATTATTTACATTATCCATTTAAGAAACAAGGAGAGAAATTTGGCCAAAAAGGTCACTATAACTATACAGAAATATGTAATTAGTATATTGGTCCAGGCCTCTGAATTGGCTAATTTTCAGATTTAACTTGTTTCTTTTTTTTTCTTTCTTTTTTTTTTCTGACCCAGTATCAGAATGTAATTAGGTAGTTCAATCATGTTTTTCCTACTTAGGGGATTTGCCTTCAAGATTTCAGTTTTGCTTTGAAACACTGTATTGAATGGTTTTCCCTTAAAGCTCAGTAAAATTATATTTGAGAAGATTGAACAATTAGAGCCTGTCTTCATTATTCTTTCCTTTTGCTATTCAACATAACATTGCTAAGTCTATTCGTATTACTATGATAATTATTTTCATGTCAGTTTTAAGGTGATTTTTGGCTAATTCTGGCAATTTATATTCATTACCATTCATTTATGTATAAATCTTGCTTAGTGTGAACTCCTAAAAACTTTTATGAGCTGGGCAAAGTCAAGGAATTGCCCATGATTAGTATATACATTTGACCATATAGCAATCTATTCAATATATATATGTATACTCTTAGAATTTAGGAAACGAAGTGGCTATCACTATGCCCTGTAATGGTGAAAGTGAGAAGAGCTGGTTTTTCCAATGCCTCTAAGTAAGTCTCAGAGTAAGCAAAAAGATTCGAAACCTCAGCTGAAGGAATGGGCAAAAAAGTCAGCAATGGCCCTAAACATTTCTTTTTTAAAAAAATTAAATTTATTGAGGTGACATTGGTTAATAAGATGTATAGGTTTCAAGTATACATTTCTATGATACATGATCTGTATATTTGCATTGTGTGCCTACTACCCAAAGTCAAATCTTTTCTTATCACCATATATTTGACCTGCTTTAGCCTGTAGTACCCCCATGCCTCTTCCCTTTGCTAACCACCATACTCTTGTCTGTGAGTTTTTTTTTAATTTATTTTTCTTGTTTCTTCATTTGTTGCTTTCAGTTTTATATCCTATATATGAGTGAAATCATATGGTTTTAACTTTTTTCTGTCTGACTTATTTTGCTTAGCATGATATTCTCAAGGTCCATTGATGTCATAAAATGGTAGTATTTCATCTTTCCCTATGGCTGAGTAATATTCTGTGATAGGTGATTGGATAAAGAATAGATGGTGCATATATATAACTAGAAGCCCAGTGAACAAATTCATGCACAGGTGGGGTCCCTCAGCCTGGCCGGCAATTAGGACCATCTCGCCCAGTCCCAATCAGGGCCAATAGCGGCCAGACAGCCAGGGGGAGGGACCATGAGAGGTAGGCTGGCCACAGGAGGTTGGCAGTGGGTGCACACTGACCACCAGGGGGAAGCTCCTATGTTGAGCGTCTGGCTCCTGGTGGTCAGTGTGTGTCATAGCTACCAGCCAGTCATCCGGTCATTTAGCTGTCCGGCCATCTGGTTGTCTGGTCATAATGGTCACTTAGGCTTTTATATATATAGACTAGAGGCCCAATGCATGAATTCGTGCACAGGTGGGGTTTGGCCGCCCGGCCCCAATTCGCGGATTGGGGCCGGGCCTGTTGGGAGGAAAAGATGGCGGGAGGTTGGCCAGCAGGCCATCCCGATCGGGGCCTGATCGGGTTGGGCTGGCTGGAGTGAGGGGCTGCAAGAGATTGGCCGGCAGGCTCTGCCCCTGACTTGGGTAGGGGGGCCAATTGGGGTCCAGTGGCCTGGGGGAGAGGCCATGGGTGGTTGGCGGGCAGACCCTGCCCCTGATCTGAGTGGGGGGGCTCATGGGGGGCAGGGGCAGCTGAGGGGAGGGGCTGCAGAAGGTTGGCCAGCCATCCCTACTCCCTATTGAGGTGGAAGAGGCCAATCAGGAATGGGGCCAAATGGGGGGAGGGGCCGTGGGATGTTGGCTGGACGGTTCCACCCCCCAATCAGGTTGGCTGGCCGCAATGGGTGTCATAGCGACTAGTCTTTCCAGTCATCACGGTGTTCTGGTTGCTGGCTTTTTATATATATAGATGGCCCTAAACATTTCTTTAATGCTGGTTAACTACAGACCTGGCAGAGTTAAAAATCAGTTAGCATCATGGTTGCAGTAAGTATGTAAAAATAATATTATGAGACTTATTACAAGAAATGGGTCTCTGTGAAATGGGATAAAAAAAAAAAAATGTCTGTTCTTATCCTAGCTGGTTTGGCTCAGTGGATAGAACGTGGGCCTTTGAACTGAAGGGTCTCAGGTTAGATTCTGGTCAAGGGCACATGCCCTGGAGTGTGGAGGAGGCAGCCAATCAATGATTCCCTCTCATTATTGATGTTTCTATCTCTCTCTCCCTCTCCTTCCTCTCTGAAATCAATAAAAAATATATACTTAAAAATGTCTTTTCTTAAGTAAGTCTGTTAATCACTATCCCACAAATAACTCTGAACTTTCCTTGCTTGAGAAAGTAGCTCATCTGCATTCGTGAGGAAAAGTTATTTTCTCTCAGACATAAAACGATTTGCTTTGGTAACATGAATTCACTTATACCCTTGACTATTTAGGATGTATTGTGTTAATCTCACACAATATAGTTGTAATATTTATATTGTTCTTCATTATTTGTTAAACATCCCTTTGCTTAATTATCTTTAAACAAATAATTATTGTTTTTATTCCCAGAAATTTGCTTAGTTTATATTTGTGTGGTTGAAATAAAATATAACCCTAAATGAGGAATATTTTTAAAAACACATTTATACTTTATAATATGTATTATTTCTTAATATGTTTGTTTTCATTAGAGGAGACTATTAAATGAATAGATTTCTCTTAGATGCCTATAATTGCTTGCTTAATTCCCTCTATGTGAGACTATCATAAATGCAATAGATGGCATTTTAATTTTGAAACAAACTTTTAAGCCACCCTGAGATATCAAAATTTGTCATATCATTTTCTGAAAGGGTCACATTACCTCTGCATGCTGCATTTTAAGTTAACTCAGAGAATTTATTCATCTTACATCATGAGAAAATCTCTTTCTTCAATAATGCATTTTTATTCTTTTTAAGATTATTAATGAGATACAACACACCCACAGAATATGGACTTATCTATACCTACATTAACTCTGTCAATTAAAAACATTTGAAGCTATGATATCATGTGTATATATATTTAAAATTGTAAAGTATTTTTTCTATCACTGTTCAAATGGTGTGATGCTTTTATACTAAAGCTTACAACATCAAATATCAGCATATCTACACCAACGATTCTGGATTAGAGTTTGCACAAGGTATCTTTTTCAATCATTTAATTTCCAACTTCCCATTCATTGGTCTAGTGTGCAGCAGATACTTGGGCTTTTATATTTTTTGTCCACTCTGATAAAATAATTTGTATACTTTTTTATATACTTCAATTTCTATGACCTATGAAATTACTTGTTTCATAATTGACTGGTCATTTTATATTTGAATATTCTCTGCTTTTTGCTCCTTTGAATTAAACTTTTCATAATTATTTTTTTGTCTATTAACTTGTAATTTATTATTTCTAAAATAATTTTTGGGGTGCCTATAATTTACAACATAAAAAATTACATTTCAACAAGAGTAATTATATTTTATATTGTTTTGCCCATGCTAGAGTCTTAATTCACTCAAGTATTATTTACCTCATTATTGCCATTGGGATTACTGTTCTCATGAATTTTAATTCTGCATTATTTACATTTTTATAGAGTTGATATTCATTATTCATGTATGTATATTTATATACTGTGTTGCTTTTTGTTTCATATCATATTTTTCTTTTTCTCAGGTGTTATTTTTCATACTAGAAATATAATTGAAATTTCTTTGGGTTCATTGATAAATACTGCTTATATTTTATTCACCTGAGTAAATGTTTATTGCCCTTATTTTTGGAGAAAAGTTTTGGAGGGGTTGAGAGTAGAACTTCTTGTTGACATGACTTTAAGCCCTTCTTAAAATGTCCTATTGTCCTCTGTTTTTCAACATTTCTGCTCAGAAGGCAGCCTTCAGGCTTACTATTGTTCTTTTGAAGAGATAACATAATGTGCCTATATTTTAACACCTCTGACCATTTTTTATGTCCTTCTCTAATCCTGGTGTTCATTTGATGTTTTATAATGTATTCAGGTATGGTATGCTATATATTTATCTCCTCTGGTTCTTCCAGAATTTCTTGAATCCTTGGGTTTGATTACTTTTCATCATCTTTTATTTACTTAATCGTTGCTTTTACTTCATTTTCTCTTTCTACTTTATCTTGAACTTAAATTACATGTAGTGAACCTTTCTGCTTTGTTCCACATGTCTTTTCTCTTTATATACTTTTCACAATTTTGGTTTCTTTGCTTTGATATGTATATTTACTATTGTAAATAGTTCTCTCTTCAGTTTCACTAAACCTGTCATTGTGTCTAATATATTTTAAAATTCATTCATTAAAGCCTATAGCCTTGCTGAGTGGCTCAGTGGTTGAGTGTCAACCTATGAACCAGGAGGTCATGGATTGATTCCCAGTCAGGGCACATGCCTGGGTTGCGGTTGTGTGCTTGATCCCCAGTGTGGGGTGTGCAGGAGGCAGTGATTAATGATTCTCTCTCATCATTGATGTTTCTATCCCTGTCTCTCTCTCCCTTCGTTTCTGAAATCAATAAAAATATATTTTAAAAAGGACCTATGGAAGCAATGTGGACTGAAATTCCAGTGAGGAGAAATCTCAGATGAAGTACCAAGGAAATTCATGCCTTTGTGGGGTGTGTGGGGGTGTGTGGCAGGGAGGGCACAAATACTGATTCTTGGCTTGTGCTAAAGGCTCAGGATCCATGCTTTGCTTGTCCTAATATTATTACAGCATAAGACAAGTGATATGTAAATTTATTTTACCACTAAATATCAGGAAATGTGGAATATAAGGTATGCTCCTTTTACCTTAACAGCTCTTTATTAATTAGAAATAGTTTAATTTGTGGGAATCAATATTTGCTCTGCTCAGATCTTACTGGCCAGTAAATTATATCTAATGTATTATACATATTAAACTAAAATATTTTCAAACTTTAAAATGTTTATTCCACATTACCTTTATGCCTACCATTCTAAAATATTTAAGATCATGAATAAACCTTAAAATACTCAATTCACAGGACAATTTACTGTCAATACTGCACAGGCTGAAAAAATATAAATACAAGTTAAAAGTTTTCTATATGAATATTTTAATCTTTGGGACAAATTGGCAAACAATTATTGTAGAGCTTAAATGCTTGAAAACAGTCCTTAAACTAACATGTACCCTAGAAACAAGTGCAAGAAAGCCTTGGTCTGCCTTGAAACAAAAGTGTAAAACATCTTGAACAGCATTATTTACTGACAGGGTGGCTTAGCAGATGCTGTCTACGTGGCTTTGACATTTGCTGAGATTCACCTGCATCACTAAGGCTTATGGAGAAGCAATAAACCTAAAAGACAATCCATTGAAGCAAAATAGAATTGCAACCAAAAATAAAAGTCTACTGAAATGAAGGAGAGATGTATCATTCAGTAACAGACCCAAAGATACACCTCATGGAGTAAAAATATATAATACATTCTTTGAAAGTGTTAATATCTCAGTATTTATCCAGAATCATCTAATTCGATGGGTGACTTGCTGGTGGAAATGAATGTCAAAGTATAAAAGGGATTCTGGGCCTATTCTTTCCCGTGTGCAATCCTAGGATGAGGTAGTAACTTCCTGACATCTTTCCATAGAGTTAGATTTTAGTTAATCATTTGTCTTCCCTGATAACTTAATATTGAGAAAAGAATGTGCTATATCAGAGCTGCTTCACCTCACCTAAAGTAAGAATTCCCTTTGAATGTAAAAAATTCTACTATATGTTCCTATCTGTATACAATCATAGGGAAAGTACCTAATGAGAAAAGACTATTATTTCAGTACAACTTTAAAATTGTTGTTTTTTTAATTATGCCATTTTATATGGTTTAACATTGTCAATTTCATTAAGCATATATTGAACACATTTAGTTCAGAAATATGCCTATGTATATTGATGGAATGGAATAAGTGATCAATAAAGTACACTAGCTTTTTTTATTGACTAGGAAGGCATTACATTATAGAATTAGGCTCAGTTTCATAAATTCCTAAATTCTATATATAAAAGTAAGTATACGTTCTAAGATAATGTATCTATTTTTAAATTATAAATATAATACTCATTTAAGGATTAAAAGCTAAGACTTTAAAATTGATTATTAGAACAACAGGAGGAAATTTATTTTCCAACTAAAACTGAATCTTAAGGATATACATATTGTAGCTTGGCCTTTTGTTATTGGATTGTAATAAATATAGCATATATTTGGCACCAGCCTAAAATCACTGACAAAGTATAATTTAGATAAAGAGTAGAAGCAGGCTGTTTGTAAATAGAGATGTTCATCGGATATGTTCTGTCATATTTTCATAGTAGGACATAGGAAAAGAGCTCAGGGTGGGTACTGTTTCGATCAGTGAGTCCATTCCTTCCAGGAATTTGGAAATATGGATGCTGACAGTCTTCATGACTCCAAACTTCTGCATTCTTAGTTCTCATTTGTTCTGCTTCCCAATGCATTTGGTGCGTGGTAGAAATGAAATGGAGAACACAGACGGAACTTTAATGGAGGCCATCAAGTCAGGACAACAATCCTGCTAAAGGTGGAAAGCATAAGTGAAAGGGGCCAAAGGCATAATCTTCCAGTTATAAAATAAATAAGTCACGGGGATGCAATGTATAGAATGGTGATTATAGTTAATAATACTGTACTGCACATTTGAAAGCTGCTAAACTATAGGACTTAAAATGTCCTCATCACAAGAAAAAATATATAACTATGAATGGTAATGCATGTTGACTACACTTACTGATTATTTTTCAATATAGGGTGGGTAAAAATAGGTTTACAGTTGTAATACAAAAATAAATAATACAATAATTTATAAATAATAATACAAAAATAAACCCTGAGTTACATGTACTCATAACTGTAAACCTACTTTTGAACACCCTTGTATATACAGTATCAAATCATTATGGCATTTACCTGAAACTAATATAATATTACATGTCAATGGTACCTCAATATCAAATCATAGTATGGAACTAAAAGAAAAGACACAAACTGATTTGCTGAGCTGGAAGTCAATAATGCCATTTTTTTTTTTTTGTTTTAGCAGTCACTACATCGAATTCAAAAAGCCATTTAACTCTCTGAAACTCAGTTATCCCTTACATAATGAAAAAAAATAATAATATTAGCCTCTCTAAAAAATATTTGTGAATATACCTATGCAACACTTTCTAATCAAAGTAGGTACTTAATAAACATAGGTCATTCTTTCTTAAAAGTCCATTGTATTTTTATTCTGATAGCAATAGTTGAATTCATGTTATGATTATAAATTTAAGTCCAGATCAAACATTATTTTATTTAAACATCTTAATATTTTTCCTTCTATTCCTCATACCTCATAAAAGTACAAAACTCAACATTGTTTATGTCCCTCATACAGTGCTCAGAGAATATTATATGAATACTGTATGTAACACGTAAATATTATGTAAACACTCACAGATTGTACTCAAACAATCATAGACATATAAGGCAGGCAGGTTGCCCAGCTGGTTTGGTTCAGTGGTTGAGCATCGACCTGTGAACCAGAAGGTCACAGTTTGATTCCCTGACAGAGCACATGTCCAGGTTGTGGGTTCCATCCCCACTGGGGTCCTGCAGGAGGCAGCCAATCAATGATTCTCTCTCATCATTGATTTTTCTATCTCTTTCTCTCCTTCTCCCTTCCTCTCTGAAATCAATAAAATTAAAAAAAAAAAGTCAGGTAGAAAGTAAATTTTAAAACAGTTCATCAGATAAAATTGCCATAGCATAACATTATTCTCAAATAAATGCATACAAACTGTGTTTATATGTGTGTTCACATTTGTGTATTATAGATGATGATAGATATAGATAGATGATAGATACATAGATAGATAGATAGATAGATAGATAGATAGATAGATAGATAGATGATAGATAGATAGAAAGAAAATTGACAGATAACATACATTTTCATAAATACATGGAAAATACAAGTTGATTATTTAAACAAGTTATTTAAAATAATGTACCATATACATATTTAGTGGTCTTGTTATTTTTTTCTTCTGTGTTTCCAAACGAATCACTTTGTGAACTTAACTAGATATTCATACTGTATCATTTGCAACTTCTCATTTGTCTTCCAATTAAGAAATAACAGGATTATAATAAATGCTTATTTTAGATTTTCCCTGAACTTCATGCTGATCAATTTCCCTTCATCTCTTTAGTTACAGCTCATTTTATTGTAAGGTTTTTATAATAATTAATCATCATAGGCTTCTATCCCTAGTAGAAAATGCATGCATTAGCTACAGTCTGTTTATTTTGCTTCCCAGTCAGCAATTACAATGCCAAAGTAAATTAAATTAAATTATATTTTGAGGTAAAAATTGATGATAATTGCTGAAATAATAGAACAGGCATATTTAAAAAATAGTCAAATAAATTAGCTCAAGACTAAGACACATTCATCAGATAAAATTATTGATGAAAAATTACTGATGAAAACCAAGCAGAGTTTTCACCATCTATATCATTTATATTTGAACTGTGTGTACCTCTGGAAAAATACACTCTTAACAGTCAAATTCCTTTGGCATAACCTTTTAAAATTCTGTTGAAGGAACGAGTTTTATTGTCATTTTAAATAATACTTTCATATGATATTCATATGGATTCTTTCAGCTATGCCCCTCCTATAAAACCACAATGAGTAAATGGATGATTTCCTTCCTGTTAGGATAGTTTAATAGTCAACTTGTTCTACCACTGGCAAATTCATATTAATGTAATGTTTCAAAAAATAATAAATAATAATCAACTGGACACTTTTAGTATAAATTGTAATATATCTGATTTCCCCTCTAGGGAAGTATCCTTGGCAGATGCGCTGTTTCTAACATGTCCAAATCTCCAAGAAACGTGGAGTTTGGGTTTGTGTGTGTTTTAAAATTTGTGGTCACCGTGTATGCTTTGTGACCTTATTTATTAATTTTATAATAGAGATTAATTTGAAATGATTCCACATTTATTTTCATTAGTAAAGTAATTAGAATATTTAAGTGTGGTGATGACCATTTTTTTTTTAAATTTAAAGTTTGCTTTCTTTTGAAATAACTGATGATGTTAGTCACTTATCTGAGTTAGCCATTGTTTTATGATGTGTTACCAGCTTGTGCCATTAAAGAGTATTCAATACCATGCAAGTTATTCAGCATTGGGTTACTACTTGATGAATTGTATCACAGGCTGCATTTATTACCCACAGTTCTTGTCCATGTGGTGGCAAATATATCTCACAGTTGGATACCCAAAATTAAGTCATTTAATGGATTTGTAGTTCAGTTGATTGAGGTCCACAGGTCTCCGTGCACTTCTGGAGGCCATTTTATTTCCTCTGTAATTGTCAGTCACTGTCATTTCCACTTGGCTGCAGCTCTGTGACTAGTCAGAATATAGGGCACTTACCATGGTATCGGAACAGCGACAAATAGTGTTTAAAGGTTCCTTCATACACACACACACACACACACACACACACACACACACACACACAAGCACACACACACCTGCACACGATAGAGAAGTTTCCTTAGATTATTTTTAAAAGTCAACATTTTTTTCTCTGATGGAATTGGAATGTGTCTGTTTATACTACATACAAAACTTCATGTTGCTTTCTATTTAATGCAGAATATAGGACATCCCAGATGGAAACAAATCACAATAGAGACTAATTTTAGTAGTATCAGAATTGCAATATAGAAATCAAAACGTTACAACAGTGAAGCAAACTCTATCAAGTAAAACCACTTGCTACTTTTATATATTAAGTTAACTTAAAGTGGTAATGGTCATTTTGAGGAAAAAAATTACATCTACCTTCATTCTTTAAAAATTCACCTGTATATATATTTTTGACACACCACATCATTTGACTCAAAAATGATTAAGTGTTAATAGTTCAGTGCTGTTAGGAGCTTGCCAGAAAACAAGGATTTGTTCTTTATTTTTCAGTGCCAGCAGCTTTCTGATTCAAAATCACAAACACAGCATTTTTTTTTTTGCATTGATTCTGTGAGGACATTAGCAAATCTCAAATATATAACAGCTCTACATTCTGCAGGAGTTCTGAAAAGCAGACTGAATTCCAGATGGAACTCTTAACCTGGACACTGAAATAAACTTTTAATAAGAACTTGGAAGTTAAGTACTAACACTTACCAAATATCAACAATGCTTGGGATATTTGCCTGTGAAAATGATTATGAAAATGATTATGTTAAAAATGAAAAATATGTGTAAATGTGTTAAATATATATATATATATATATATATATAATATAAATAGATAAAGTATATATGTATATACATACATATGTAGTTATTTAAGCTTAGATATGTCCTTGACATTTTATAAAGATATTTTAGAATAAGTAAAAAATTAGAGGGCCACAGTTTTGATAGTTATAAATCACCTTTAAAAGTAAAATGTCAAATATATTTCTCTTTATAAATCAATACTTTTTAAAATGAATGATTCATTCCTAGTAGTGAAGTTTCATTAAAAATAACACACAGCCGAAACTGGTTTGGCTTAGTGGATAGAGCGTCAGCCTGTGGACTCAAGGGTCCCAGGTTCAATTCCAGTCAAGGGCATGTACCTTGGTTGCAGGCACATCCTCAGTGGGGAGTGTGCAGGAGGCAGCTGATTGATGTTTCTCTCTCATGGATGTTTCTAACTCTCTATCCCTCTCCCTTCCTTTCTGTAAAAAATCAATAAAATGTATTTAAAAACATATATTAAACAGAGAAATAATAAATAAAGTCATGAGTGACATACATATATGTATGTTATAAAACTAATATAAAAATAAATACGTTTTAAAAGTTATTTTTATTTTTATTTAATTTATTGGGGTGACATTGGTTAATAAAATTATATAGTTTTCAGGTATATGATTCTATAATACATCATTTGTGTGTTGTGTTGTGTGTTCACCACCCCAAGTCATGTCTCTTTCCATCACCATTAGATAATTTACAAAGAAATTAGGTGAGCTTTTGAGGTCCTAACTGATAGACAGTTGCACAATGGTATATTTACACATCTGATGTTGGTTATTATATTGTTCAATTCTGAAGGCTTACTTTTTGGCACATTAAATGTGACCAGTTCTCCTTCTGATGGTTCTACATTAGTGAAAGTTGCTATGATTCCCTAAGAATATGTTTATGTAATGCAATTAAGTCGAAAATCAGAGGATATGAGCATTACCAACAAGAAACATCTACTTGAGCAAGATATTTGTTGTACAAGAGGAACAAAAACAAGGCATATAAAATATTCACAAGCAAGAATCTGAGGCATTAAGTGGTCAGGGAAGAAAGTGCACTGTGACATGGATTGCTAGAAAAAAACTACCCATGGCTATTCTGTATCTGGAAGACTAAGGTTACAGAGTAAATAGACATTAGACAGCATGAAAAGAAGCAAAAATAGTTTTAGGAAACTAGCATAAATGAGCATTGGTATTGGGTAGCAATTGTCCATTTATGAGAACAAATTTAGAAAAAAAAATCCAGGTAATAGGACAAAAAGGAAAAGTTGCATTCTTTGACAAATTTGGGTAAAATGTCAAAGCAAATATTTGAACTCAGAGGGTTGATTCTTTAATTATAACTAGTGTCTACACTAGAATGAGAATAGGATGTAGCCTCAGATGGGGATTTAGTCATATGCAAAATCTCTGCATGGGAAAACTTGTGGGGTATAAATACATTGTTTGTTGTGGGTAAGGTTCTCAGATACTTAAAACAATATTTATGAGAAAGGAACTATTAACTGTGCAAAAAATAGTTTTTGGATTTTTTTTTTGTTTGTTTGTTGTGTGTGTGTGTGTGTGTGTGTGTGTGTGTGTGCCTTTTTATCATCTATCTAATCCAGGGTGTGGAAAAATATTTGGATTAAATTTAAACAGCTAACTTTGTCAAGGAACTGGTGCTAGAGATACTTTGGAATTTTAAAAATATTTGAGCCTAATTAAAAGATAGCAGGGGTGAATTAGACTTGAGCCACAGTAAACAATTAGGGACATGATGTTCTCTAAATATGGAAATCCTCATCCCTGAAGAGGACTTAGAGACCCAAAATGTCTGATGCTTCTTCCCCATAATTGAACTATTCTAATTTAAACAGGAATATTTGAGTATTTTTGGAGCTTGAGTCAAACCAGTGTAACGGAATAATATTGTATGCATTTTGAAATACATTTTAATATATTTTAACTGAAAGGCAATATAAATGAAATGTAATGGTTTGAACTGACTACTATAAGTCTCCATTGATCACAGAATACTTTGTTATTTTTTTAATTTTTATTGAATTTATTGGGGTGACCCTTGTTAACAAACTTATGCAGGTTTCAGTTTTATTAGATATGAATTACTGTTAACCTCTAAAGCTCAGGTTCATGGCTGCCATTTGTTTTGTTCCTTCATTTTCTTTTATAAAACACTTTCCAAAGTCAGTAAAATGGTTCTTGTTCAGATGATTTAATTTGCAAATTTTAAAATGGCAATCAACAATAGAAACAATGTTTATTCTATTTTATTTATCCTAACTAATAAAAGAGAAACATGGTAATTAGCCGTACTTCCACTACCCTTCCCATTGGCTAATCAGGGCAATATGCAAATTAACTGCCAGCCAATATGGCGGCCGACAGCCAGGCAGCTTGAAGTGAACATGAGGCTTGCTTGCTTCAGTGACAGAGGACTCCAATGTTCCCCGCCTGCCACTGCAGGCCTCTGAGCTTGCAGTTTGAAACATTGTTCCAAATATAGAAGCTAAACAAAACCCCAGAAACCTGCTTTCAGCCAGCCGGGATCTCAGAGCTGGAGTTGAAACAGCGTTTCGATTATAGAACCCAAATAAACCAGATACCTGCTTTCAGCAGCGGAGGCCTAAGAGCTGGAGCCAAGGCTCAGAGCTAAAGCTGGCCCAGAATAAAAAGAAAAAGAAAAAAAGGAGCAGTTGGGAGCTTCAGTCACCTGCCAGCCTGAAAACAGCCCTCAGCCCCTCACCCAGACTGGCCAGACACACCAGTGGGGACCCCCCACCCTGAAGGGTGTGTGACCAGCTGCAAACAGCCATCATCCCCTCATCCAGGCTGGCCAGGCACCCCAGCGGGGACCCCCACCCTGATCCAGGACACCCTTCAGGGAAAACCAGCCGGCCCCCACCTGTGCACCAGGCCTCTATCCTATACAGTAAAAGGGTAATATGCCTCCCAGCACCGGGATCAGCATGACAGGGGGCAGCACCCAAACCCTCTGATAGCCCTGTGGCTCTGTGTATGACAGGAGGCAGGGCCACAACCTCCCTCTCCGCCCTGCTCTATTCGTGACAAGGGAAGGTGCCCCAACCCCCTGATCAGCTCTGCTCTGTGCCTGATAGGGGAGAGCTCCCCAACCCCCTGATCGCCCTGCGGCTCTGTGTGTGACAGGCTGTGGTGCCCCTATCCCCTGATCAACCCAGCTCTGTGTGTGACAGGGTGCGGCACCCCAACCACCCCCCACGGGCCCTGCTCTGTGTTTGATGGGCTAGAGCCATAACCTCCCCATCGACCCTGCCCTGAGTGTGACAGGGTGTGGCACCCCAACCCCCTGATCCGCCCTGCTGTGTGTGTGACAGGGGGTGGTGCCCCAACTCCCCTATCGGCCCTACTCTGTGAGTGACAGGGGGAGCTCCTCAACCCCCTGATAGGCCCTGCTCTGTGCGTGACGGGGGGAGATCCCCAACCCCCTGATGGGCCCTGCTCTGTGAGTGACAGGGGGGAGCTCCCCAACCCCCTGATCGACCCTGCTCTGTGCGTGACAGGGGGTGGTGCCGCAACCTCCCCATCGACCCTGCTTTGAGTGTGACAGGGGGCGGTGCCCCAACCCCCCAACTGGCCCTACCCTGTGCGTGACTGAGGGTGGCATCGCAACCTCCAGTCTGCCCTGCTCTGTGCATGACACGGGGCGGCGCCCAAACTCCCCAATTGGCCCTGCTCTGAGCCTGACCAGGGGCTGTACCTCGGGATTGGGACTGCCCTCTGCCACCCGGGAGCAGGCCTAAGCCAGCTGGTCGTTATCTCCTGAGGGGTCCCAGACTGCGAGAGGGCACAGGCCAGGCTGAGGGACACCCCCTCCCCCCAAGTGCTCAAATTTTTGTGCACCGGGCCTCTAGTTATTATATAATTGCTTATATTTATATCGTGTTTATATTCTATTTATGTTTCAGTCATATTGAACAAACAGTTTAAATTAAATATAATTTTCACATAGAAATCATGAAATTTATCTCTTAAACCACACAGAATTGAATAGGTCAAACCTCTGATGGTCAATAGTATGTGTAAAAAGATAGTACAACATATAATAATAGATACATTTTGTAGAATAAAAGAGAATACAAACATATAAATATGTATAAATGCAGAAAGTTGCAATTAATTCATAGAATACCCAGAAATTTCTAAAACACCTTCACCTACAAAATAATTTTTTATCTCCCCACCTTGACCCCTGACATATCCTATTTAGTTGATATTTTATAATGAGATTAAGATAAAATTGATTGACAGGTCTTATTGATTTATTTATTTTGCTTCTTGCTGGTAGAAAATCATAGAAAAAAAATAATTCCAACAAAATGCACAGAAATTAAAACCAATATTTGAAGAAAACCAAGTCTTTATAAATATATTATTTACATAGTGCACTAAAGCAAGTGATTTATATTTTTCCTTCAAGTGCTGTTTTTAGTCTCAGTAGTATTACTGGGAAAAAAAAAAAAAGAAAATTGCTGACAAATTTGCTCCAAAAATATAGTTCATGGAAAAATGCTAACACACCAAATAATAAAAAAAATAGATCTTTAATATAGAAATCCACTATGATTTTACTATAGAGTATGAAAAATGCAATATGCCTTTTAAAGTACATTTTTATATATGCACTAATGAAATTAAGTTTCATTAAATGTATTGCAATGATTGCCCTGGCTGGTGCTTCTAAGTGGTCAGAGCATCAGCCTGCACACCAAAGGGATATAGAAAGCTGGCTATAGTGGGAGGTATTTATGGGGAGCGGGGAGAGGCGAGGGGGAGGTTGCCTTGTGTCTATTAATGCTGTAATCAATACATATACTTTTTAGCCAGAGCAAAAATAACCAGTGCACACTTTTCCTTCTGAGCATCTTGATTCATGGCTGTTCTTTTTAAAATCAGACCTTACATGACCACCGTCATCTAGGTGTTGTAACAGGGCAGGGCTTAGGAGGACATACAGGGTGTGATGTTCTCAGTGCCTCAAAATTAAAAATAATAACCTTTTTATTAGATTTAGCTGACATTTTTATGACTAGCACTGAGTGATCCGGTCTAAAATTCAGATGCCTTATTTTGTCCTATATTCATGCAAAGCATAGTATGGAGACAGAAACATTTTAAAGAAAAAAAATATGTCTGTCTCTTAAAGACACAGTCCTGCCAGGTTGGCATTAATGAACGTCTTGCTCTGCTTCTCATTCTTTATGCTCTGATTGGCCAGGCTACGCAGGACACTCAGCTGCCTTTAATGACTTCCATTACTCCCTCTTATTTTCTAGATTAATGACATCTTGAAAGTGTTTACGGCATAAAATTTTCAAATAGCTCATGCACTGTTCATGAAAAAGGCAGTATATTTTACTTTATGTGCATATAATTTCCACCCCCTTCCCCAGCGGATTAGCTGCAACATTTGCTGCTTTATAATTTCTTAATATAGTTGAGGGGATAAAAAGGGGGGGAGCACTCTCCCAGTGTGAAAGTGTAGTTACAAAAGTGGTCACATTCCACCCACTCCACCCTCAGTAACTGCCAAGGGTATTATCCGGGATGGGGAAGGGGGTGTGGTGAATCATATTTTGATTCACTACCAATTTCCTTTTTTTAAAAATCTGTGATGAATGTTTCAAGTTATGAAGACCCACAGATTATAGTGAACACTGGGCCATGAAATGTCTAGAATTCAATTCTTAGCTGGCATCAAGCTTTTCTAACCTGAGTTTCGTGAGTCACTTCTCCAAGTACAAATCATAGAAGAAACATTCAGTAAAATAACATTCTAAAATTTCCAAAAATGACAATTTGCTTTAGTTAAAGTGTATTTATGAGCAAGAAATGATATCGACAATAATATACATAATTATACATTTCTGAGTATGCCTTTTCAAATCATATATTCTGGTTCTTAGTCTCTTTCGTGGTACAAGGGACATTGATATATTAGGAGTATTTTAGATAATGAAGAACTTTTGAAGTGAGTGCAATAAATTAAAGAAGGCAGCAGTAGCCAGAGCTGGTTTGGCCAGTGGATAGAGCATCAGCCTGTGGACTGAAGGGTCGTGGATTAGATTCTGGTTAAGTGCACATTCCCAGGTTGCAGGCTCCATCCCCAGTGGCAGGGGAAAAAGGCATGCAGGAGGCAGCTGATAAATGATTCTCTCTCAGCATTGATATTTCTATCTCTCTCTCTCTCCCTTCTTCTCTGAAATCAATTAAAAATATATTAAAAAAAAAAGAAGGCAGCAGTATAGCATCTACATAGTCAAGTCTTAAGAAACAATAGGGATGATGTCTCAGGCAGAATCTAGAGCATCATTTGTCAACTTGGTTGTAGTTCAAGGTGTAAGCTCAGCCTTAGGATCCCATTACCTGCATGTTTTTTTGGCAGCAGTTGAATGTTACACTATTGCGTTAAATCAGTGCCTGAGCATGCGCTTCCTGCGAGTCTGATAGTGTAGACGTCTTCTCAGAGAAGAGGACTGAGGGGAGCAGGACAGGGCAGGAAAAGACGCTAAGCAAGGACGTGGTCTGTGCTAGAGGATGGCCTCACTCTTGTGCCACAGGACACGGTGGAGCATGGTTTGCACTAAGGAGGCAGTTCACCCTTAAAGCGAGACATTAAGCATGTGCCCCCAAACCTCCTTAAAGTTACTAGCTTTGAACCTTTGTGGCATCATGTTATTCCCTCTAAGGAGGCGAACAAGGTCATTTTCCATAAAAGAGGACAAGTATGAGAATTTGTCAGCCATGGTTCACAGCAGCTGAAGGATGAGTGCACTGTCCTGGGGAAAGAAATCCAATTAGATTAAATGGTCTCCATTCCAGATAGGTCAGCTCGGTTGAGAAGTGTATTCTTTATAGAATAGATCATTGACCTTGGCCAATGTGCTCATTGATGTAGTGATTTATTGCCTTTGGGTCAAGGGTTCGAACACCTTTGATATTTAGTAGACAAGTAGACATGTGAAATTTAGCATGTGCCAAGAAGAATTTTGATATCAACCCTCCAAATTTGTGTGCTTTGCTAGTTTTCTTAATCTTAGAAAATTACATATTCTCTTTGCAAATGCATGGGACAAACACTGAGAAATCATACTTTTGTCCGATAATCCCCTTATTTAAACTATCAGTTAAGCGTTGCTTAAGTTTTAAGTTTGTTCAGTTTATTGTGAAGTCACTGCCTCTAAGCTTCTCCCACCCTGTAGTATTTTATGTATTTGAAAACAATGACCTTGATAATCTTGTATATGAAAAGGAATTCTAGGGAAGGTTTAGGGAGTCTTAGGCACAAAGAGGGTCCATGGGGGAGGACTACAAAGGCGAGGGCTTGGAGCTTCCAGAAGGCATATATTCACAGAGAATAGGAAAGTGCCACAGGATAAGGGGAGAGGAAGGCTTACATTCACAGAAGATTAAGAAAAGCCACAGAGTATCGGGAGGAAGGAGACATACATTCACAGAGGACAGAGAAATGCCAACAGATGCCAGAAAGAGGGAAACATGTTCACAGGAGATAGAGGAATATTGCAAGATAAGGGAGAGAGAAAGAGGGGAGCACGATGTGGATTTTGGACTTTGAAGCTGATATTCTGCAAAAGAGTGACCAATTAGAAAAGCATGGGGTCACAAAATGGGGAAGAGGTCCAATTAGAAGGGAGTATGAAGAGACAAAGAACTACAGACTTTATAAACCTTAGAAAAAGGGGCTTAGTGGGTTACCCCCTTGGGAACCCCTCCCTACACGGGAGTTTGTATTTGCTTCCAATAAATTTCCACGCTTTTATTAACAGGTCCTTTTAGTCCAAGCATTTTATTCTTCAAACTTTGTGAGGCAAGAACCTGCAAGGGGGAGCTCTGCTCCCCAAACCCCACTTTCCATATATCTCACTATCATCAATGTTAGACATGCTTGGCAGACAATAAACATTTTTTTTAAATTAACAAATCTGATTTTTGGAACCCTCTCAAAGATTAATTGATCCCTATATTTCATTTTTTATAAAGATACTAAAAAACATCTATTTGTATGTCAATCTAAAGTGAATAACTGCAGAAATCAAATGCTGCTCCACATTTCCTTCACTTTCTTTATGATAGGTTTTGTTTCATCATAAAAACAAATAAATAGTGTAAACATTCCCTCTAGTGCTTAACTCTTGATCTGTAATCCTTTAATTATATAAATTCTGAAAGCACGTTGTAGTTCTTAGCTGCCTTCACTAATTAGGGAGCAATTTTCAACTTGAGACATCCCATAGGATTGGAAAAGATAAGCAAAGAAGAACTCATTAACAATCTATAATATTATGCTATGAAAACAGAAAACAGGTTTTCACGTCTCTGTGGAAAGTACATTAACAATACAATTTAATTTTTGCATTTGGTCTCTAAGCTCAAAATGAAATTCACACAGGGCTGCTGTCTTTCTGAAAACATGTTCTAATATTCATACCAGGAAGTCATTCCTCATCTTAATGTTGGCACGTTTGATGCATTAACACATAGAACATGGAGCTTAGATTTCCTGCCAATCTCCTATTATGTCACTTAGTCTTCTCAGGAGATACCTGTCTTGAAAATATAGGCAAAAAAGACAAATGACGACTTCAAAAAGAGATGCACATTTGTTGTGTTTTCAACCTAAGACAGATACTGGAAATATTGACACTAAGTGAAAAACATAAAACCTACCTCCTACCTATGAGCAGCACAAAGAAAAACAACACAAATTATGCGAGGGAATTTTTTTCTTTGAACATTCATATTTTAATTACAAACTTACCAAGAGGAAAACCACCTTTGAAATACTTTCTGTGAAGTCATAATGTTACAAAAAGAATAAATGAAATTAAGTTGCTTGAGCAGCAGGAAATTCAATTTTAGACCGAAACTGTCAGACTGATCTCATCCATCTTTCCTGCAAGAATATCAATCACTGTTTCTCCCCTGCCTTCAGTATTACTTTCCTTACTTCCAGTGGTTTTTGCTGGCATAGTTAGCTGAATTTCATTGCTTCTGCCTTACTTCTGTTTTATTCTTCAATATTTCAAGAGCTTCTGTAAGGCCAGGAAAAAAATACTGTGTTGTGCATATTTGTACAATAAACAGCCTTGGAGTGGTTAAAATAAAAGTCAAGATATATATATATATATATTCATGTATTAGTTTATCATTATGTAACTTTTAACTCAAAATTTAATTTTCTAAAACATGAAACAGTTTTTAGCCAAGAATGAACTTGGCTACTAATGATTTTAATTATCACTCTTCCAACAATTTATTTTTTAGTTTCCTAAATAAAGCAAATTTATTCACTTAACCCTACTCCTAAACTTCTAAGTCACAATCTATTTTTAAAAATATGTTTTTATTGATTTCAGAGAGGAAGGAAGAGGGAAAGACAGAAACAGCAATGATGAGAAAGAATCATTGATCAGCTGCCTCCTGCGTGCCCCACACAGGGGCAAAGGCCGCAACCCGGACATGTGCCCTGACTGGTAATCAAACCCTGAACCTGGTAAATAGGTCAATGCTCAACCATTGAGCCATGCCAGCCAGGCCACAATCTATTTATAGTCAAATATTTACCTACATTTGTTTTGTCATACCAAGTCTGTGAGCATTGTGATGATGATTCCAACGTCCTGTGCTATCCCAGGTCCATTTCTGTATTTATCATATTGATTGTAATTTCTGCCTGGGTTTGTATGGCTTAAAAGAAGCCAACTTATATTTTCAGTTTTCTAATATACTAGAATGATCCTTCATTAGAAGAATAGCCCATGTATCATATAATAAGAAAACAAAGAAATGTAACAGGATTATGAATACTTATATTTAGTCATTAAGAATTTCACCAGTATAATAATAAACTTATGGACTATAGTACTAGTACATTACCTTCATATCTGACATCTTTAAGTTATATAACACCCAGATTTGCATTTTTTCTGAATACACAAGTAGGATAGACAGAAAAATACCATTAAATTATGTTGTCACTAACACCATAGAAGAAGAGAAAGTTTTAAGTAGTGATGCCTAAGTCAAAAGCTCGAGATACCAACCGAGATATACCTAGAATCCTGATTTTTGTGGTTTCCTTTTAGGTTCTTCTTTCTTCTCATTCTACATATTTGCTACAATATCTCAACATCTTGTGAGACTTCATTTCCCCAGGCACAGGTAGAAATGACTTAATATTGGTCTTTAGAACTGATCTTTTTATTCATATTTGAATTATGTAAAGCTTAAGTCTTCTAGGACATAAAAAAAATTGTATGTTCTATCATGATGAGTCTCTGCTGAAAATACCCAACTAATTTTGATTTTATTATTTAAACTGTTAGGTTTTATAATTTACAATGTATTTTAAATACCACCTGTTATAAACTCCATAACTGATATATTACTTCTCAGTTAATGCAAATAAATGAAACCAACTTGGTACAATTTTGCCCACCTGCGTTCCATTTTTAACTCAGCATGCATAAAACTGAACCCATTTTTCTGTCTCCTGAAAAAAATGGTTTGTGTTTCTGTTTCTTACCTCATAGGATTACTTTCTGTTCACTTAGGTGTCTAAGCCAGTAACTTCAAAGACATTCTTAATTTCTCCATTACTATAAACCACTGCACATTCAATTAACTCCAATTCCTGACAATTTTACCCTCCAGATACCTGTCAAGCAAGTCTACTTTATTCCATCCTCGTTGCCACTGCACTGTCAAACCGTTATTTCTTTCTGACATTATTAACATATACCCTTAAACAGTTTCTTTTCTCTCTTTTGTGTCTACCCACTCATGTATTACACTGCAGTTAGAGTGCTCCTTCTTAGATGCATTTTTAAAACTCCTCATTTCTCTTCATTTTAGTGTAAACTCCATTACAGATCGTTAATGTCTGAGAGCATGGTTCTTCACCATCTATGCTTATTCCTGGCCACATCCTTACTCCAACCCCATGATCAAGATAAAAAGGACATCTTCCAGAGTCTTAAAAATAACAAATTCTAATTATGGCTGAGTTTTTACATACACTGTTTTATTTATGTAATATGCTCTTTGCTCTCTCTTCTGGCACCTCAAATACCTGCCACCTTCTCTTGCTTCAGCCTTAGATTTGTCTGGAAAGCCTCCTAAGTCTGGTGTTTGCACAAACATGGAACATTGCACTTATCATACGATATGAAATATCTTGTAGTTCTCTGGCTACTCTTGACTCCTCTCCCCTCTCTTTAATTCATTGCATGACAGTGATCCAGTATGTCCTGCCTAATTTTATGTACCCAGCTTAGAGCCTGATGTGCTTTGGAGTGTCAAGATATTTAATTTAAAAATAAATATGATCATATTAACCAATGCCACCACAATAAATGTAATAAAAAAAGAAAAAGAATAAAATGTTAAAAAAATAAAATAAGAACAAATGTTATGAAAATAATTAAAATTAAATATACCTATATGCATATGAAGATATATGAACTGTCTGATTATAGTCTAAAGATAAAGACATCATTTCCAGCCTAGAACTCAATAAAGGAAAAAGTAATATCTTTTATTTTACTACAAATTATCAAATAACTTCTATTTTATTCACTGAAAATATGGCATAGCAGCCACCAATCAAGAAGTTACAATAAAAAATCAAGTAATCACTAGAACATTTAAAATGGCACCTACACAATGTAGTGCTAGTGATACTTAATCACCTTGGAAATGCAATTTCAAGGTGATATTCTTGTTTATGCGTTTTGTTTTTTCCACTTAACATATATCATTCATACCTGAAAAGAAAATCTGATATACATGCATGAGTTCACTTTAGTAGATTGTTTACCTGCCTGTATCCTCAGTTACAGCAGTAGGAGTTGTTTCTCTGTCTATTTTCAGCAAATAAAATAGGTGGTAAAATAATAATTTTAAAGCAATGTGTAAAATTATATTATGATGGAATCACACCAATCCTTTTTTTTTTTCTGAAGCTAAATCATTTTACCCATAAAATATTACTTAAAGAATAATAATCATAAAAACTTTATATTTTGGGTCAGCTATTTAATTTAAAATCAAAATGGTTATGCTAAACACCATATGTTCCCTAAAACTTATTAAACACTGCAGTTGACTTAAAACAAAAGTGTAAGTTTACTTTAACACTGAAAATTCAAATCTTATATACACGATTGGGTTTGACATTAATTAAAGGCAGTAAATAGAAGCAGACTATAGTCTGTGAGAAAAAACCTCACCTTCACAGTTACTTCAACATTAGCGATTTTTGTTTGTTTGTATTTTATTTAAAAGAGCATAATTCTTATAATGGGAGTATATTGAAAGTAAATATATACAAAACCCCAAAACTTTATTTTTCTTCCTAATTAGTGTTTGAAGGACAAGCCTTGATTATTGAATGTACATCTTCCTGTAGATTAAAAAAACATGATGTCCTTATGTATCTGTCGCTATTGCTATATATGAGAGAAAAAGCAAATTAAGTCCCCCTGTCCAATTTCTTATCTCTAAAGATGCATAATCTGTTCAGATAGCCAAGAAAACAATAAACATGTATATTTACATATATCTATATATGATGAAATGCATCAATATTAATCGATTAAATTATTCAATTAATTTCCTCCTATACCTAGGTGTTCAGTTCATTCAAGTTTTAGAGTGGTGGAGAATTAAGGATAGGTAGTAGGTGTCACATTTTTTTAAAACACTACAATACAGGTGAAGTAGAGTTTTGTGAGAAGAAAAAGACTTGGGTATGAAGTAAACCAACCAGAAAAATGGTGAAGGCTTCACTATTCACCTTTCAGTCAACAAAGTCTTTGATTGCCTACAGTATATCAGCTATTATATTCTGCATACTAGAACAAATCAGTAAACAAGTCACACCCCTGTTCTTTTTGTTGTTGTTATCTTTATTGTTAGATTATTACAGGTGTTTGTTTTGTTTTTTTCCCATTGACCCCCTCTACCCCAACACCTGCCCCTCCCAGACCTTCACTGCACTATTGTCTGTGTCCTTGGGCTATGCATATGTGCATATAAATTCCCCAGTTAATCTCTCCCCACCCCCAACCCCAACCTTCCCTCTGAAATTCATCTTTCAGCCACTTGTGGAACAGTGATTGTCCACGTGAATCAATACTGACTGAACACAAGACCAGAGGTGACAGACAGAGGTTATGTATTGTAACTCAGAGCACAATGGAGCAGAGAGCAGCCACAGCAGATGAGATGTGAGGGAGATCAAGAGTTCAATGAAAACACAAACACAGAGGGATGAGTAAATGCCAGGAGGTAGATTAAGGAATTCAAGGAATTCTTATAAGAATAGAGAACTGAATAATTATCCTGAATTTAACAGAATTTCAAAGGTCAAGTTATGTCCGTTGACATATGCTTACAATTACAATATGTTTACCAGCATATTTTTAAAGGTAATAATCTAATGTCGAAACACATTCATATAGAACAAGCTATTGATTTCTTATATTAGAAACAATTTCACCCTAGCCAGTTTTCTTAGTGGATAGAGAATTAGCCTATAGTCTGAAGGGTCCTGGGTTCAATTCCCATCAAGGGCACTTAACTAGGTTGAAGGCTCCTCCTTGCCCAGAATGCGAGGAGGAAGCAACCAATCAATGTGTTTCTCTGACATTGATATTTCTCTCTGTCTTTCCCTCTCTCTTCCACTCTCTCTTTAAAAAAAACATGGGAAAATAGGATTTAAAAAAACAACACAATTTCAACTTCTCAGGAAGGGACAATGTGACTCACATTTCTTTCAATAATAATACGTTCACTGAAATTTAAAATCCATGCTGACATGTTTCTCATGATTTCATGTAACTTTAGCTACTTGTTTTGAAGTTTATAGCACATTCTTATGTAGTAGCTAGAGGCCAGATGCATGAAATTCGTGCAAGGGGCTCAACCCTCGCAGTTGCGGCAGCTTGCCTCAGCCCTCACAGCCCTGGCTTCATCCGGAAGGACATCGGAAGGACATCCGGAAAATCGTAAGGCTGTCTGGTCTAATTAGCATGTTACCCTTTTATTATTATAGATTATCATAATTGCCCTCATTTACAAAAACAACAGGCTTAATTAAATTTGGTAATCTGTCTAAAGTTAGTATTCCTGGAGTGTGAGAGACTTACTCTAAAACAGTGTGCTGGCCATACCATCTCTGTAACAGAATCTTGTCCTGATTCCAGGGCTTTGAGTTAAACAGAATGGGGAGAATTATCTATGGGAGATTCATCCTGAGTTAGTGGGAAATCAGTCTCAGTGTAGCAAAAGGGAACTTATATTTTATATACGCTTATCTTATCAGTATAAATATAATTCAAATTAGAGTTGTATATTATTTCTGCACTCGGAGCATGGCTGAATCAACTTTGTTGAAATGGAGAGGAACATTGAGATGCTCTAATCTAGATTATTTATGGCATATATAGAAGAGACTTTTGGGCGCCCTGGAGAATACTGCAGAAAGACATAGATATTGTGGCCCCAAGACTGCCAACATTGTAGTTAAAGATACAATGATACTGCAGTAAAGCAACTGCAGATGACATGCTACACATACTAAAATGTTGTTAAGAAGAAAACTTCTGAAAAAGACATTTTGCATATGAACTGCAATTCAAATTTCATAAAAGCAGACATGCCAAATCCACATATTGATTTATAACTAAAATACCTCTTGCATTGTCAACTCTTGGTAACATGTCCTAGAGTGAGTAACATGGTTTATTATTTTTAAAAATTAATTTAAATATTGTTCATTGTTCTCCACAATCAAGTGATGCAATAAAATGCCATTTTATATAAATTAAATTACATTTAGTTGGTAAATATTGTTACTCAGAGTTGAAATTTCCTGTTGCAAAAAATAGAGAATTTTATATTATATTTATGTTTATTTTTTCTGTTGAGAAACATTACAAAAAAATGAAAAAGATAAAGTAAAACAACTTTATAAACTATAAAATCTCTACACAAATTATATCTATATCTATATCTATATCTATATCTATCTATCTATCTATCTATATATATATAGATAGATAGATAGATATAGATATAGATATAGATATATTTCATCTCTAATTCTAAAATGTGTTTTATACCCACTTTAAATTTTAGTCTAAAATCAGGAGATATTCTTCAATGATTACAATAATTGGTTTAGTGGGAAAGAACATACTGTATTTTGCTTGAGTTTCTCCAAGAAACTTCAATTTTATCACCTATACTTCTGATTAATTACTTAAGAGTTAAATCAGTGTGAGTGACAGTCATTGAATGATCCTTTTAAAGGTTTGAATTAATATTTTCTTCCTTAGCCATTGACAGATGTTCAGTGTTTCTCAGTGAACAACAAAATGTATGTGAATTTCATGTGACACTGTCAGAGTCATTCAACACCAAGGCTTCTTAAGATAATTACAAAGTAGCAAGTTCCCACAAGATATAAAAGCTGAGATTGGTGTTAATTGCCCACATTCCAGTAATCCTCCAGTCATAACACTGATGTCAGTATTTTAGAAGACCATAAAGTGCTGTGCAATGTTCAGGCAGACAGGGTATTGTTTCATCTCTAAACTGCAAAACGGTTTATGAGAAAGATTATAAGTATCTATCATCTATGTATCTATGTATCTATCTATCTATCATCTGTCTACCCATCCATTCATTTATCTGTCTACCTACCTATATATGGTTATAGAAATAAACTATTTTAAATGAAATCTATTTCCAACAGCTATTAATTTGCTGGTAGAAATCTAAATTTTGAAGAAAAGGTATTTTTAAAACACATTATAAAACTATTATTTTACATTAAATATGAAAACCTATGTAGTTTACATTTATACCATATAGACATTGAGTCGATATACATTCCAGCAGAAGTCTATATTTGGGGATCCACTTTATTTATTGCAATATTTTTTAACAGTGTGCTAATGTCATCACATACTTTCATGTATCTACAGCTTCTATTTCCTTATTTTTATCCCCAAAGAGATCCAGTAACAAATAACTAGTTAGTGTAGAACACATGAATAGCCTACTATTATTTTGCGTAGATAAAAAAAAAACAAAAACAACTACCCTTGAATTTGTATTTCCAAAGCCATGCTTTGTTGAAAGTGTTCTTTATGTAATTTATTTGCCTAATCTTTTTCAATATCCCATCTTTGCATTCTTTTTCTATCTGCAACAAAAGCCCCAGACTGTCTCTGAGTTCAAGGTATGAAGCTATTTCATTTCTTTATAGCAATGTCTCATAGTTACTGTTTTGTTTTTCTTAAACTTTTTTCTTTATTATTCTGCAAAATGAAGTGTTTTCTGTTAAATGTTCTTCAAATTTAAGAAATGGTAAAAACATTTGGAAAAGAGCTTTACTGAACTTGTTTTTCAATTTGGTAGAGGTTCTGCCTTGACCATAAATAATTGGCAACAACATCCTTTGAAGTTAATGGCTTTTACTTTCTTTCAGTTTTTAGTTACATCTGAGCACCCAGAAAGTAAACACCTGTTGCTCATTGAAATGTTTGTATTTATTAACTTGAAGAGCTTACTTGAAACATTTAATTTTTCCCCATAGAAACAAAAGAGTGTCTTTATAACTACAGCTTTTATCTGATGAACATAAGGGAAGCCTAAGTTTGCTTCCTTATACATAGTAACAACTCAGAGGTACATATATGGGAAGAGGTTGGTAAGACATAATGCCATTTTTATTTGTTTTTATTTAAACCCATCCTTTATGTCTGTATATAACTTTAGTCATTGTTCTTCAGAACAAAAGCAACACCTTTGTAGACTGCCAATTGCTTTAGTTCCAATGTCCCTGGCCTCATTTTCAATGCGAATAGAGTTAGAACTTTAAAAGCCAGATTGGCTTCTTTCAAACCACCTATGGAGACCAAAGCAAATCCTAATAATTACAATTATGTTACAACAACAGTAAGTAAACCTATTGCAGGGGAGTGTGATGGGCAGAAAGTCCTAAGTCTTAGGAAGTGAGAAAAGAGAACATCTGTGAGAGATGTGGAATTCTTTTTTCTGTTTCTGTTTCAATGTAACAAGCTTGGATTTGGAGTCTTGAAATCTGCATTCTATTTCAGGTTCTTTCATTTACTAATATCTTTTTTCTTTTTTTAAATTGTTGACTCTATTACAGAAATCCCCCACTAACCCTCCCTGCTTTACTTCCCTATAGTCTGCCCCCCCCCCTCCTAGGCCTTTACCACAGTAAATATTTCAGTTATATCTTCTATCTGAATAACAAAGAAAATAACTGTGTCTACCGAATACAGTCTTCAAAAGAATAAAACTTGACTGCAAATGTGCGAGTAATTACATAACGATTTGTTCTGCACAAATTCAGCCCATAATTAATATGGATTTGTATGTAGTGCTGTGAATAATCCCTACACTTGCTGTCCAGAAAAGACATCTACAAAATTACCTGAAACACAACAGAGACATTAAAATAAATTAATTAAGAGGTCATTTAGCATTTAGTCATATTCATTTCCTTAACACTGTTTAATTCTTATGTGCCAAATAGCACTCTTTAAAATAATAAAATGTTCTTACCTACCTTTACTGAAAAAGAGATGATTTATTTTTTTGGGCTTTGTATTTTATCAATTATTAAATTTCCTGGCATCAAGTGAATTCTGGATGCCTGTTTATTATGCCCATGAAACATGAACAGCTTTTCTCTAAATAAGGTATTAGAAGATTTCTCATGTCAAAATGGTCAATTGAATGAAACACTAGAAAATTAAATCACATTACATCTCAGCTGATCGTTTTAGTAGTAAAATTTATGCAAGTATGTTAAGCAACATGGGCTAATAAAATAGCCCTGCATCTCACAATAGAAAGATAATTTGCCAATAAAAAGTGTGACCAAATCAATTACCCAGTAACAACTGTGTAAATTTTCTGTGGCAGGACACACTTTATATATGAAAAAGTGCAAAGAAAATGTCAACAGACCTGGCATCAAAACATAATAGAACTGAAAATATTTTGCACAGAAATATAAATGTAAATTGCTTAGTATAAATAATTATACACAGAAACATAATAAAGTTTAGAACAAATGAAGTCCTTCAAATACCTCTGGGCAACAAAAATTCAACTAAGAAGATACATTTCAGTTATTGTGCATAGTCTGGTATGGCAGTCTAGAGTAAGGAGAGGGCATATGTAGGAGGTAAAAATGGGTGCTTATTAGCAGCATTATAATTAAAGGGAGAGAGTAATGACCTTAAGCATTATTGGCACGGTTCGAATGGCTGAGAGGCTCTCTATGCTTCAGAAAAAGAGAAACAGATAGAAGCAAGAAGGAACAAAGAATAAAAACCACTCGGACATTTCAATGAGTCCGTTTTAGACCCTATTTTATTTAAAAGTGTGAAGGACCCAGTCTTCCACAAATCATTCAGGCAATTATATATTTGTACCCAATCAGAAATACCCATCCTTGACTTTAATATTGTTGGCATACCAGTTTCTTGAGCCATATAGACTAGCAAGGGAATGGAAGGAAAATTAGAACAGAATCTTGGAAGTCACATATAGGAATGTGAACCCCCCTCCAAAAAAACCCCAACAACAAAAGAACAACACCAGTAACTGTATGATAGGCATCTCTCACAACACCGGAGTGGTGTTCCCCAACAGTTCCGAGTCAGTAGAGAGAGAGGGCTGTCCCCATCCTCAATCCTTGTCTTCTCATGTGTGAATTTATATATGAGAGAACTTGACTGCGTTGTGAAAAGCCAATTTATTAAAAAAAAAATGCATCTTATTGAAAAAAAAAAAAACAAACAACAACAGCAAAGCAAGCGAACCTATACAACTGGCTTATAAAACACAGACGGGCTCTCAGTAATCTGGAGAGCAGGCTGGGTGGGGGCGCGAGGCATCATGCACCTTCCTGTCCATAGGCTTCCAAATTCCTCTGCTGACTGTTTGGGTCCAGATTAATTTCCAAGGTTCCTTTTTTACTTTGTTGTGGCTTCCCCACAACATGAGGAGGATTCATGAGAAGCACCTGGCAACTTTATCTTGCCAAGCCTTGGGACTGCTGGCTTCTCTGCTTAGGGAGTAAAACTGCCCTTTTACCCCTTTCCCCTACCCCTCCTTTTCTCATTAGGGAGGTTTTTTTAAGCATTTGCTCTCAGGTCCTTGGCTGGGGAAGACAATGGTTTGTTAGTTACGAGCTGGCTGCAAATCGCCCACACTGTTTGGCCTTGTTTTAACTTTCCTGTCTCAGTTTCCCTATTCCTTCTGCCCTGGAACCCTGTAACACACCCACATAGAACATATAGTCAAAATCATTGGAAAAATCTTAAAAGTGATTTCTATGACTATGCAGCATCATAGAAGTTAAGGTAGAATAATGTTTAAGACTGATCAGGGAGCAAAACTACCAATTTTAAATTGGAGATAGAAAGGGCAAAAGATGTTGAATATGGGAATAAGACGAGGAGTAGTGGGTAATCAAATGAAATGGAGAGGAGAGAAGCAGACTTGCTGGATGGAGACTTTTTCTGTTTGTCAGTTTGGTGAAGAGGCGGAGGACATTATTTGAGTTTAAACCAGACACTAAAAGTCTAGAATAGAAAAGAGTTTCACTAAGCAAATGTTCAATATGATTGCATCCAAGGAAAATAAGCAACTTAAAGATGCAAAATCAAAGACTCATAGAAAGGGATAGGCAAGAAAATCTGTTATCAAAACCAAACTGGTAAGTACTAAATAGAGTAATTTGGTATTAAAAAGAAGAGCTAGGTACGAAGTAACTAATCAGCAACAAGTATCCCTAGAGCCGTGCTTTATTTTAAACTGTATTTGCTTTGTAACCTCAGGCAAATCATTTCATGTCTTGGGATCTATTTCTTCATCTTCAAAGTATAAGTAATAAACACAATTGCCTCCCCTACTTAGGACTATGTGAAATATGAGAGAGAATAAAGGTTCTTCATTAGTTGAAACAGGAGGTGGTTGAGTTTATTTTTTTTCTAAAAGAGAACTTTGAAAACCTAAAATGAGGGGAGCAGCAAACTATTCCACAACTTTTATTATGTAACTAGAGGCCTGGTGCATGGAATTCGTGTACAGTAGGTCCCTAGGCCTGGCCGGCGATCAGGGCTGATCTGTGGGGTGCCTGGTGGGGTGATGTGGAGGCCCCGCTGGCACCCGCCTTGGCCAGCCTGGAGCCACTCACTTGCCAGCCCCTGCCCCACTGCCACTGCTGGTTGCCTCCCTCTCCAGGGCAACTGGTGGGGTGATTGGGGGCCCCGTTGGCACTTGCCTTGACTGGCCTGGGTCCTGCAGACTGGGGGCAGCTCCTGTGTTGAGCATCTGCCCCCTGGTGGTCAGTGTGCATCTTAGTGACCAATCTTTCCACTGGTCATTCCGCCATTTGGTAGATTTGCAAATTAGACTTTTATTATATAGGATGACTTAATGTGCTTAGGTGAGTTAATAGGTTAAATTTGCATAGAATACTTGTTTTTTTATTATTATTTGCACAACTTACTGATATCATACTACATAATATCCTATTAAAATAATTCCCAGTTGAGATATTTAATTTAAATTACATCTTTAGATGCACTTTTGCCAACTCTGAAACAAATTTGCTATGAATGTACCCCAAAGTTATGAAATAAAGGACTCTCTTAATTGGTCTTATATATTCATATAATCTGAACAGTATGTAAGTAGCAATAAAAGTTGCATTAGCCCTTAGGACTTACACATGACAAGCAGCCTGTGGTAAGCAATAAAGATTCAAGGATAACAATATGAATCAGTTTTCTAAGTATACTGCTCACAGTGAGAGAGCAATAGCACAGAACATATCTTTATTGGTACATGCAAAATAGTTTCTGATAATAAAAATGTCACCATATGATATTGTAAGAAATACTTCAACCTACTTCTCCTAGAGGAATTCATAACAATCTAACTAGCAGTTTTTGTTCTCTGTGGATTTCAAAATGCAAATTGATTTGTTCATTTTTCTGGTTTAGAGAAACATAATATGTCCCTGCTGCCCCATGAGATTCTTCAGATTTCCTTGACTGAAGGCAAAGTACTTATTAATACTTATGAGCAAATGTCCCCAAGATCATACTGAAAGAATAAAAGCACTGGGAACCATTGACTAATTTCAAATGATTAGGAATAAATATTTTAAAGTATACTTTAAACCAACCAAAAGTATCATTATGCTGTAATTCCTATTTTTCTGTGGATTTTAAAACCAAAAAACAAAAGTTGTATCATAAGCCCTCGATTTAAAAGTGCTGATATTAAAGTAGTCTCACTATTGATGGTAATATATATCATAAAGTGTTTAAGATACAGGTAAACAATGTTTTACAGCTGCAGGGAGTAAATACAAATGATTTTTTATCACAATCAAACCTAAAAGCTACCAACCAAAATGATAGTTTTAACATATATATGTTGTGTGATGACTATAGGTCATACACCAGGCAAGGATGCTCCAAATAGTAGCTACAAACATCACTTTTTCCCCTATGGAAGGCAGATTTGCAAGACAGGATAATGTGATAAGTTCTACAATGTTAATAAGTGCAGTTCGCAGTGCCTGACGTTAGTTGAACAGGGAAGGATTTGAGTATGGGAAGATATCTGGAAGACTTCTATGGAGGAAACACTTTTTATCTACTAGACATTTGTCAGGACTTGGCCAGGGGACATATGTAAAGGATGAAGGTGTGAGCGAACACAGCATGATGAGAAAACCACAGGCAGTTACTTAGAGTTTGCCTGAAGTTGGAGATGATAGGAATGACAAGTGAATTCATAACATGAATTCCTTTTGCAACATACTAAGAAGTTAGAGATTTTTTTTTTCATTCTATAGGTGATGAGAAGCCATTTAATACTTAAGAGTAATTTCAAGGCATTTCTCTTGGAGAGAATATTCTGACAGCAGAACTAATGGAAGCAGAGACAAGGAGACCAAAAGACAGGGAAGGAAAATACATGTGGAGGAGCATGGAGGTGAGGGGACTTGGAACAGAAGTGGCTACAGTGTAAAGTGCTTTCCTTCACTCATTCATCTGATGTGATAGTTAAAGGACAGAGAAATGAATGTTCACACTCCTGTCTCAAACTTGGGTAACTGGATGGCTATTGTGAACATTGAAAAATGTAGGAGTAAAGAAAGCCATATGCCCTATGGGAAAAGATGGACTATATGATGAGTGGTTAAAGTTATATGAAATTAAGGTATCGTGAAGAAATTAAAGATTTTGATATCTATCCAGTCCTTGGATAGCCATACATTCTAACCACAGTAAAGAATTTCTGTGTTTCGCAGTTTTGTGGTTCTCAGATTGGTTGGTGAAGGGCTACAGCGTAGATTGGGTCACAGTGATGTTACAATGGTGTTAGATGAATCAAATAGCTTTAATATTGAAAATACATAAAGGAACTTAAAATTGCAATGGAGTTTTCAGAACTGCACCATTACACAATTGAAGATCAGTCTAGTTGCACCGTTACCTAGAAAATCAGGAGAGAAAACTATTGAGCTAGACTCAGCTAGTTGTCCACCCTACATCTGGTCACCTCTTATACAATCATAGACAATTTAGTTGAACACATGACAATCTAGGCACAACAGATTTTTCCAAGATCCCCCACAGCTGGATGTGGCCTTGCAACTAGGTTTCCAACAAAGGAATAATAGCAGAAGTGACATATGCACCTGCTAGGCCATGCTGAATAAAATGTGGACGTAGCAGTAGGAGTCAAAGTGGTAATTTTTAACACAAGATCGACCTCACAATTTGATGATAAAACAACCACACAGACAGAGCTTTTGTCAATGGCATACAGATGTCAATCATTAACTGCTGATACACAGTGAATGTCAGTGAAATATGCTCCTAATTAGATTAAGATATTATTTTGTCTTATCACAACAAAGGCCTAAGAAAATATTCTGAGGTCAGTCTAAATATGTATAGTAAAGGTTCTACCTAATTATTGTTAGTCATTTGAACATTTAAAACAAAACTATGAGGAACATGAGTTTGATTTTAGCCAACAACCAATGTTTATGCTTATATTAAGAAAGACAAATGAAACTAGGATACTTAGCAAAGCAGTTGGGTATGTGCACAAAGCAAAGAATGTTTCAGTTATTTGAACAAATACTAAATGTGTAAAGAGACAATGCCATCCTATACCTAATTTATAATATCTAATCCTATATATTTAATTGTATAGTATTTAATATGGTGATGGTTTCCTAGATATAAGGGGGGAAAAATATAATGAATATTACATCTCAAACTGATGACATAAACAAGAAGGTAATTTTTATGGTTAAAAATGGAAAATAAATATACACATGTCATACCCAGTAAATTACCTATACTGTTTATAACAGTTAAAATACTTGCCCAGCAGTATACACATGTAAAGGCTACAATTTAAAAAATATATATTATTAATGCCTTAAAACAAACATCTGAGATTCCTGAAATATGAGAAAATGAGAGCTCAGAAAGTTTAACTTGCCCAATCATATACATAGAAAGTGATATCTGGGTTATTTAATGCCAATATTTAATCCTATCATCACTGTGCTGACCTCCTTCTCATTTGCAAATATAATATATATTAATAATTTACTGTATACCAGTGACTATGTGTGTCCTTTACATATTTCAACTCATTTCATGCTTTCCTTTAGTTAGAAAAACTGAGGTTCAGTAAGGTCTGGGATTGTCTGTTTCATATGTTATGAAATCTTTACTTAAACCCTGGTACTTCTGAAATAATATTTTGTGCTTTGAATCAATATTTTACATAATTTACACATTTGTTTGTGAATAAAAAAGTTACCAAGTGCAGGGAATGCATGTTTTATAATGTCATATCTGCAGTTATTAGCTATTAGGTATTAATTAGGAAAATGATCTAGGGAAGCCTCATTCATTAAGAAAAATCAAGGCTGGATAATTAGACAGTGCTTTGGGATAGTCAATAATCAGATGGTAGTCTAAGTACCTGCACAAAGATTCGGTAGTAGCTGAGAGGGCCACCTAGTCCCTTAACTTAAAAAGAACCTCCCTCTGCAGACCTGCCATGCTAATAAAAGCTTCAATTAGTCTGTTGACATGAGGCGATGGTAATTCCTGTTATTGAAATATTACCTGGAGAATATGACACATTATAATCATTTTAGGCATTACAACTTTTCTCAAATTAATTTGAGGGTTTTTTTGTTTTATTTTTTGTTTTGTTTTGTTTTGTTTGCCTAGGAGAATCCTGAGCAAAGGGCTTGTAGTAATAAGAGTCATATGTTGTCTGATGATAGAGGAACGGGTCTAGACAGGTCTAGTGTCATTTAAAAAAAGAAAAGAAAAGATATTCTTATTTTCCTAGTTTCTCTAGTGTACATAAAACCCAGGGTAATGCATTGTCATTGTTCAGATATGAGTTAGCTGCAATGGTTTCTTTTTTATTTATCAAGATTTAACTAAAAGTATAACTTTCAGTGTTATTTCTATAGGTTACATATACATACACATTGATATATTTTTCAATGAAGACCAGTATTTTTTGCTTAAAACTGACACAGTGTGTGAGCTCTGTTTAGGGTTCACAGAAATTGAAGTCCAAGTTCAGAACCTGTGTCTTCTTCATGATTTCTCTTCTCTGGAAGCGGTGGTTTTCCTCCACATTATTTCATTTGTGCTTTCCCATCAGTGTTTTCTGTTGCTCTTGATATTTCCTATGTGCCAGCAATTTACAAGATGCAGTGGTAGAAATGCATGGCCCATCCTCTGGGGTATATTTTTTGGTTCAAGACATCCAGCAGGTCAGATTTTCTGAGTGTCAATTCCAAGATAAATACTCTCATAAAGTGACCAGAGTTCCAACTTTAGACTTTGTATTTGTACTGGTGCTAGAAAGGCCATATCTTAGGGTTAGTTCTAAAAATAGAGTACTGACATAACTTTACACATCAGGCAGTCCATATTTTTGAAAGTATATATAATACTCTCACTCATTTATAAAGTCTTTTCTGTGACTTGCATTTTCCACATTTACTTATTTTAACATCTCTGTTTTGTTTCTCTTGTAGATAGTGCACAGACCAATGCAAAATTATCATTAGTAGACTGTAGTCAGTATTGAGTAGATCAAACAATGCTATATTTCATATGACCTTAACATAGTGCTTTTAATGTTAACTATAGGAACAGTGTAATATTAGAAGCCAAAGAGTGGAAAACTAACCAAGGCTCATTTTCTTGGCTCATTAATTTTGAAGTGCATTTGTACCTGAATTGTTCATAAAGATGCCAGAATGTAGCAGATAATACTCTTTCATAACCAAGAGGCAGAGATTGTTCATCTTTCATACATTTTTATAAAGAGACAAGTGGTGCCCTGACTGGTGTGGCTCAGTTGGTTGGAATAGCCCTAGCCAGTCTGGCTCAGTGGATAGAGGGTTGGCCCTGGACTGAATGGTCCTGGGTTTGATTCTGGTTAAGGGCACGTACCTAGGTTGCAGGCTCCGTGCCTGGCCCTGATCGATCTCGGGGCTGTGTGGGAAGCAACCAATCAATGTCTCTTTCACATCAATGTTTCTCTCTCTCTTCCTCCCTCTCTCCCTTCCATTCTCTCTAAAAAAGTAAATGGGAAATATCCTCAGGTGAGGATTAACAACAACAAAAATCAGTTGGTAGGAATGGTGTCCTGTGCATTGAAGGGTCAAGGGTTCCATTCCAAATCAGGGCATATGTGAGAGGCAAACAATCAATGTTTTCCTTTTACATTGATATTTCTCTCCCTCTCTCTCCCAATAAAAAACATATCCTTGGGTAAAGATTTTTTTTTCATTACAAAAAAAAATAATGTATTGACATATTACACATACTGCAAATGGCATTTTATCTTGTAATAAACCTGTGTATATATTATGCACATTGCATCCAAAATGAACCCAAATTAAAATCAATGGGTCACTAAGAATTTTAATTTTAGTGGGATTTTCAAATTCTGTAAGAAGATTACATGGTGACAAATTGTGAAAATCAAGCACAATCCATTTGAAATAACCTAATGTGACTTGGATAACTTCAAAGAATGCATGTCTATATATAAAAGCATACATATATGTTAATGGATTAGTTCATACAAGACATATTATATTCAAAATAAATACTTTAAATAAATAAAAATACTTTAAATAAAACGAGACAAGACTGTTTTCTTTGTAGCTTGAATTTCTTAAATTATTACATTGGGCCACTTACTGTAGTAAATTCTGGTAGTAAAATAGTTGATGAAATTAGGTACGTGCTCTTAGGAATTTTGATTCTACATTGGATGAGGGTACATAGGATGCAGAGATAAAGGCACACATTCTGAGGTCAAACAGGAGAAGGTTTTGAAGAAACAACAAAAGAAGGTAAGGAGTGAGCTTTGCAAAGTGAGCTTTACTCCCACTTATTCCAGTCAAGAGAGTGAGCTTTCTAGCCATTCATTCTAGATCAGCAAAGCCTGCATAGGAATGTCAGAAAATGCAGGGTTTGAATTCCCCAGTCTGTACACCATGTTCATGGTTAAGTAAGTATTGGAAAATTCATAGGGTTCTTAAAAAGTGCTGCACTGTAGGTGGCCACTAAGTCCATTAACTAATTATTAAATTTCTAACCCATGTAAATGCTACAGATGAAGAGATCTCTGTCTGATGCCATGGAATCCCCAAAGTGGTCTACAACGTATGGTCACTAGACATGAAAGGGGATTTTGATCTGTGTAAATTATTGCCAGACCATTATTTTAATAGCAAAGAAAATTCCCAAAGACTCCCAAGCATAGGGGTACCTAGTTTGAATATGTATTGACATGCAGATAGGCTATTATTATTGCAAGTGGCTATGAATGGAACAGACAAGAAGTTAGGCCACCTGTCTTAATTGTCAGCCCAGAGTTTGACCCATAGAATAACAGAAGATACATAAATTGAAAGAGGAATAAATTTCATGAGCAAGCTGGGTTCTCTCACACCTTGAAGTCACATTGATACTGAAGCAGAAAGCTCAAGCCCAGGCTGATTGGAGTTTTCCTGGAAACCAGGCCCTTTCTATTTTTTTGCGGGGGGCGGGGGGGTGTTGGGGAAGGGGAAGGTGTTTGCATTTTTTGTTGTTAATAAAAATTATTGAATTGGCTATGTCTCCTCCCATTAACTATTATTAGTACTCTAATTAAAAAACAAATCAAAACAAAAATTATATATAAACTTAATAATAACAGTTCTCTCTCTCTCTCTCTCTCTCTCTCTCTCTCTCTCTCTCTCTTGCCTTTAATACCTTGGTTTATGTTTTTTTAATGGCTCATTTGTCAGTCAAAATGTCAACTGCCCTCCATTCCTTTTTTTTTTTCTCTTAAACTAGATTATAAACCATCTGAGTATGTGAGAGGCTTGTGTGCCTTCATTATGCATATAGTGTTTTTCACTGTATTTGACACAAGTAGGCAATGAGATAAAATTTTGCCTAACATAAATATTGAGTTCAAGTTTTCAGAAACTCTCTGCAGTTTTATAGATGCTGTGACTTATTGGGTCTTCCCATAGATAAATAGGATGGCTCACTTCAAGTGACAGCCATTTACATTTAGATTACATCAGCCTTTAAACTATGCAAATATGACTGTTTGGAGCCCGGTAGATGTGTACTACTATTATCTAATTCTATAACTTAACCATCATATCTAAGAAATTATTTAATGTAATTTTAATATTTAATGTTTGACTGTAGTCACAAACTATATTTTAATTAGCCTGTGAATATTTATTATGTATGATTATTTAATTTTAGAGAAAATCTCATTTATCCATTTCATGGTGCAGAGAACAAAACATATGCTCTACTTCAACTAGACTGCCTTGCAATATTAACCACATAACCTGACCAGAGATTTAAATATACGGTAACACACACTGACAATAATAATTCCAAATGCATGTGGCTTTTCTAATTAGTCGTAAACTTTACTTGAATAAGCTACTGAAGCATACAGTAGAAGAAAGGATATAGTTCTTAGCAGGAAATAGAGTTTATTACTTTAATTTACTCAAAAAACATAGTGCAATATGTAAATCGTGAGGGTAATATAAAGAGAAAAGCATGTGGAATATTATGAGTCCTTCGTTGGTACTTGTCAGAAGTGTGGAAGTATAAAACTAAAAAAATACATATAAAGTTTTGCAGATTAATTATTTTAACCTAAAAATCACTGTTTAGCTGAAAATTGACTTCTAAAGATGTTATTGGTATTATCTTTGAGACTATTAACTCAGAAGCACTTCCCTCACTATAACAATGCCTGAAAATGGGAGACATTTATTTATGAACTGTATTACAAAGTATTAATCAAGGGTTAGTAAAACAAGGCTGAAACAGTGAGGTATAAAGTAGCCATCTATGGTAACCCCACATACCAGTAAAAGCTAATGTTCCACAGAAAAATATGCTCTGATGCTCATGAGACCACCATGTGACACGGCATAGATTATATGAGGGGAACTTGATTATTTCTCGGGCTCTTGCATCAGGCCTGTGTTAGCTTACAAAACATGTTTATCCTTGGACAGGAAACGAATGGATGAATGAGTGAATAATTAAATGAATAAGTGAATGAATGCATTCCCTGATGGTTTATGTGTCTCTCACCCTAACAGCTGATTCAGCCCTAGATTTTTCAGTGTTGCTGAATGGGTTGTTGCCTTTTCCTGAGAAGCAGACCCATCTGTGGTAAAGATATCCAGACTTCTAGTGCTCAGTCATATCTGATTTTTCCTCTCCTTTGTATCCCAATGGTACCATATTGCCTTTCTCACTTTAATTGAGAGGAGTGTCATACTACGTTTAGCCAATAGAATTTGAGTATAAATAGTGTGCTTCATATCCAGGACAAAGCACTAAATTGCCTGGTCCTTTTCTGCCCCTTTCCCACTGCCCCAGTGATTGTCTGGTGATAGGTCCCATGCTGAATACAGTCTCCGCCAACCTTTACCCGATGACTTTATACACAGGAGCTTCCACTGATGCATGCTGAGCATGTACCACGAAAGAATTGTCTTTTGTTTTCAGTTTAGCCCAGCTATTTTGAGGTGAGATTGTTATTCCAGGATCCCACTATAATCTATCCTAGCTGAATAACTTCCCTTAGAACTATGCAGATAGAAGCTAAGCGATGCTGATGTTCCCTGTGTGTAAGACCCTGACTAATATCTCAGGCATGTTAGGTGGATGTTCCTCCAAGGTTCTTTACTATTCATCCTCATATTCATCACCCAGCTTCTGGATGGGAGATAATCCCAAATATAGGGCTGTCTGCTTAGACAATGAGAGCTATTGATGCATTTTCCAAATGCAGCCAAGCTGCTTAATTTGTATCATTAGCTTTCTTTATTTGCACTAATTCTTTGTTCTTTGTTATTATCTTTATGCTAAGTATGCTGATATATTAAAATGGGTACACAAGAATATCTTGTTTGCTTTTTTTACAACTTTGTTGAGATATAATTAACATGTAACGTTGTGTAGGTTTAGGTGTACAACATGTTCATTTACTACACTGGTATGTTACAAACTTAGTGCCACCATAGGCTTAGCTGACAGCTCCAGCACATCACATAATTATTTTTTTTTATTTCTATGTTGAGAACATTTAAGATCTATTGTTTCCACAACATTTAATTATATCATATGATATGATTAACTATAATCACCATGCTGTACATTAGATCCCCAGAACTTATTTATGTTATAACTGGAAATTTTATACCCTTTGACCAACATTCAAACTCCTCTAAAATAACATCTGTAATTTTCCAATGGCAAATCCTTCATGGGACTTGTTGCCTATCCATATGCATTAGCTGCCATATTCTTTACTGCCTGATTTTTTTTTTTTCCGAAGAGCAATTCCTACAGCTGAGTCTATTTTCCCCATGTTGATTCTACCCTAAGCTCTGAACCCAGAGTAAACAATTTGAGTTTACTAAGACCAAACAGCACTCATTTTCATGAGTAGTTTATAACCCAAGTAACTTGTGTGACTATATATATATATATATACACACACACACACACACACACACACATACACACACACACAGGGATGGGCAAAAGTAGTTAATAATAATAAAAGTACTATAATAATTAATAAATACATAATAAAGAATAAACTGTTTCATGTACTCACGACTATAAACCTAATTTTGCCCACCCCTATATATATATATTTATTGTTTTATTGCTTAAAATATTACAAAGGGTATTACATGTGGGTCCTTTTTTCCCCCCCGCCCTTGACAATCCCCTGGCCTCCCCTACCCCCCAGTGTCTTATGTCCATTGGTTATGCTTATATGCATGCATACAAGTCCTTCGGTTGATCTCTTACCCCCCTCCCTCCTGAGTCCCTGGTGGTCTAGTGGCTAGGGTTTGGCGCTTTCACCCCTATATATTTTATAATTTATTTTTTTCTTTTTAAATTAACATGAAAAATTGAGTGAACTTAGCAGAACTTAGCAGTTATTTAAAAATAACAATTTGGCAAGCAAGAGGTGAGTAAAACCATACTTTCAAAGCTAATGTAGGCTCACCTATAAGGCAGTAGTAGTCTGTTCTGCCAGAATGCTCACTTTGTAAATGTGACTTTGTTCCAAAACAACTCTATTGGGGAACAATACAAACATCATGTGAATTTCAAGTTTGCTTACATACAGTTTTGTCATCAAGAAAAAGCAGGTGAACACAGAAACTTGTACCAACTCAAGCAAAGCACCATAAGAAAAATAAAACACACACATGCACATACATCAAACACCTACCAGCAACCTCAGAGTTCACCAATTCTCCAGCTCATACCTGATCTTATAACTCTTGGTCCAAGTTTGATAAGCCTCCTTCCACTACTTCATCATAATTCACAAGCTATAATCCCTCTTATGATCATTGCTATAAGCCAACTTCAGATTTTTTTCAAGGTCAAGTGCCATATTTATTGTAAATGCATGTATGTCTTAACCATTTAATATGCAAAAATGTGCTGGTATGTTTTCTTTTCCATGTTATATACCATAACAGTTTTGACTGTTGTGCCTCTTACCTTTTCCCCCCATATGCTTTGTTTCTTAGTGTGCAATTTTGCATAACATGTTTTTTAAAAACTCCAATGTCATGCTATAGTAAACAGACAGTACTTGAATTAAAACCATAGCTAGCAGGATCTGTGTAAGAATGGATGCTAGCTGCCTCCCCCTGCACTGAGTGTGAAGGGAATGTTGAAGCAGGGCAACATTGTGGAGTCACTGCAATGTGACATGAAGTGATGGGAGTGGCTTGGGCAGTGCTGACAGGCCCAGTGCTCAGCCATCAGGAAGGAACTGGCTCCATTCAGGGTCGCAAGCAAGAGTCATTGAAGAAGCTGCCAGGTCAGGCATGATAACAGGTCCTCAGATCTTCCTGATAATCCTCAAATGAAGAATAACATTCTCAGATACAACCCAAGTGCATTCAGTGACATTATATCTCTTCCAGATACACTGCAAACACAACAAAAAATACAAAATAATTCAATATTCATTCTTACTACATTTGTAATAATAGGGAAAATTTGCCAGTGTGCATTTTGCAAAAATGTGTTCAAAAACATGAAAACAAAACATTTGTGAATGAGGATTATTTTTAATATCTGGGTACATACAAATATATATTTAAACATAGCACAGTGCTAGATGCTGGTTATTATAAATTTTAAAATCCCGATTACTGAATACATGTCAGGTAAAAACAGATCTATAGCTTAGCAGCATACCTATTAAAATTTTAACTTTTATTTGTAGCCCCATGATTTGTGTCATTCCTTTTTATCTTTATTTTGGTATGCATTTTGGCTTGTGCATTATAAATTTAATTCTGCATACATTGGTCATCATATTATCTATAAACCAGTATTTTTTAAAAAATTCATAGTCTCACCAAGGAAAATCACTTCAGTAATAAGATCTTTCTTACTGTGTAAGTTTTGCTATGAAGGGCAGCATAAGACTATCTGTCATAAATAAATAAGTCAACTCTTCAATATTGATATAGAGTACCTGTGGATTATGTGTACTTTTATTTATAATTGAATGTGATCTAATATATTCAACTTAGTTATCATGAATTATTACATTTCTTATAAGAATTTTAATCTAACAACTAAGCCAAAGCATCAACAGAACATGTGCAAAGAAATTAATATATGCATTATTATTGGATGTTTTATTAAAATGAAAAGGGGAAATATGTAGGCAATAATGTTTCAGTAATATTCATGTTCAGCTATATAATGGCTTGTTTTACTGTACTGATTAAAACTAGTCTTTTAAAAATAATCTTTCAGCATCCATTTCTGTTATAATTATTCAATAACATATTTATGGAATATCTAACATAGGTCAGTAGTTTTTCTAGGACATAAAGCAGAATAAATTCTTATGTCTATGTCTATGTCTATTTCTATGTCTATCCCTATCTCTAAATCTCTATCTCTATCTCTATCTCTATCTCTATCTCTATCTCTATCCAAATCCATATCCATATCCATATCTATCTATATCATATATCTATATCTATATCTGTTCTATATCTATATCTATATCATCTATATCTATATTATATTTTTTTCTGCCAAAGGTGGTATGCACTACTGAGTAAGATAATGTGAAGTGTTGGGAAAGATTAGGAAAGGCATCATTGAAAGGCTTACATGTGAGCTAAGACCTTGAAAACATGTCATAAGCCATGAAAACACTTGGAATTCATTTTCAAGCATAAGAAACAGCAACAGCAAAAGCCCTCAGGTTGCAAAATGCTTGCAGCCATTGCATATAGCAAGAAAACTGGAAAAACAAGAGAAATTCATAGCAGATGAGACCAAAAATGTGTGGCCATACTATGTTTTGTAAGACCTTGGAGATTTTGAATATCTGTTGGCCTTTATCACTATAATTATGAGTGCAAGATGGAAAGCCACAGGAAAAATTTGAACATAAGATTCAAAGGATCTTTCTCCAGAACTAAAATAATAACAATACGGGATAGGCTGCATGAATCATGATATATCCATATATTGAAATGTATGCAGCAATTAAAATTCTCCTTTAAAAAATGTATTCATATAATGAGATATTTATGATGAAATGGTAATATAAAACATGCACATTTCAGTATATACAGAATAGGCCTAATATATAATAATAAAATATATTATCTATTTTATAGAATATGCAAATGTATTTATTAATACATGTTAATAACTGTATTGTTATATATAAACTAATAGTGAAACTATATATGCACATGTGTAGTGTGTAAATGAGTTCATTATGGATTCCTGCAAAGTTAAATATAGTAATTCCTATTCTATTTTTCTGCCTTTATGCTATCAGCGGTAAAAAGTTAATTCGCACTCAGCCCGCCAAAGCTCTAAATGAAGTGGTGAATAATACATGTATGGAAACCCCTTTAGAAGCATATACTAATACGTGATGGAGTTTAGTATGTAACATTTTAAAATAATGGATCATTTTAGCAAGCAATATTCTCCACATTGAATTAGGTGAGTAATTAAATAAGGTGTGCTTCTGTAGCAAAAAAAACCAAAGGTCATTTACTGTGATATAAGGAGCCTATGCTAAGCACCTATAGGCCTGAGGGCATTTGCATTATTCTTTGCCAAACGAGTGGATACCCTCTGCACATTTTAAAAGGAGCTTCCTATTCTGCCAAAAAAATAATAAATAAATAAGTAAATAAATAAATAAGCTGCGTGGACCACCTTCAGCCTCCTTGTTTCTTAGTCCCTAAACAAAATCACCCCAGCAAACCCCTTCATGGACAGGAAGTGCACCATTCTAGCATCAAGCATTTAAGAGCAGGATGAGGGCTGAGGGCAGGGAAGCATGATTCTCCTTAGGAGCAGACATCTGTTTGATATATATAGAGTAAAAATGATCGTGCAGAATGAGGACTTTTTGGTCTTACAGATTAAAAGAGGAAACAATGTGGTAAAAAAATAAAATAAAATTCTGCCTCCGAGTCACACCAGGTATGTCACAAAAATAACAGCCTATGGGTAGTTATGACCCAAAAGCTTCTAACAGTGTTCGCATCTAAATTTTTGTGTGCCTGTGTCTGGTTAACTTTTTGTATAGACAATGTAAAAGTTTGTTTCAGTAATGTGAGCATTTTATTTAATTGAGGTCTACATTACACTGGTATTTACTGTTGTGATAATTACGGAGGGTGGGTGTTGAAAAATAATAGTTCAAATAAGAGATTAAACCTCATTCACGTTACACTCTTAAATGCAGCCTTTCCCCAGTTTCCAATTTAAAGGTCCAAAATTACTTTTTTTCCCCATAGTAGAAATGTTTCCCTTTCTAGGTCTAAAATCAATTACTCTTGGCACAGAGTAATTAAATGAACTAATTAAATGTTGATTCAAATTAGACCACACTTCGTTTGACATATTCTTGCACTAAACTTTAACCACCAACCCTCTACTGTGGATTATCTTGCCTCCCTCTTTACTGGTTGTTTTCTGAAAAATAATACTTGATAAAGGAAAATAATTGCTAAATATTTTAATTGTTTTCACCTCCTGGAAGTTGAGAGATTTTGTATAAATTTAAATTCACTAGAAAATATACCTGTGTGTCTGTGCCTGCTGTCAACTCTATCATTTAGGTTAATTTCCTTTCAATGATTTTAGTGCATACGGTAAATTGGTTCAAATTTCTCCTGATATAGCTCTGAATTATTTTGCTGTTCTTTGCCTTATTGTATGGTATGGTTTTTTCTAATATTTTGCATTGGTTTATGATTTTCTTAAATCCTCATATGATTGATAATGCAGTTGAGGTCCTGTAAGATTCTCAAGTCTAATGCTACCAGGTAGAAAAACTAAATCAAATCAAATCACAATAAAGAATAAGGCTGAGGCTAAATTTCTGGAGTAAATATGTATCATTGTATATGACTAACAAGATTACAAGGGTTTATTATGTTTTGCAATTTCATTATATTGAAAGGCATATGGATATATTAATATCTTATAGTAAATTTATGTTTCTCCTTCCTAAGGTATGTATATTTTTTCATCTAAGAGCAGAGCTGATGAAGGCAAATTCATGCAGCATTGCACTCATCTCTCAGCACCATCAGTGTAAAATGGAATGCATCCAAACCTTTAGTTTACAACCACTCAAGGCTGACCTGAGGGCATACTGCTCCCTGATCTCACCGGTATGTGTATGTATGCATACATGTATTTCAAAGGTAGGAGTCCATGATCATAATATTCTAAAAACATAATGTGAGCACCAGATTGCCCCGCTAGTCAGTGTGGCATCCCACAATGGAAACCTCTTGAGCTCCTATCCATTTGTAGACAATGCAGTAGCTTTGGGACATTCTCTAGATCAGTGATGGCGAACCTTTTGAGCTCGGCGTGTCAGCATTTTGAAAAACCCTAACTTAACCCTGGTGCCGTGTCACATGTAGAAATTTTTTGATATTTGCAACCATAGTAAAACAAAGACATATTTTTGATATTTATTTTATATATTTAAATGCCATTTAACAAAGAAAAATCAACCAAAGAAATGAGTTTGTGTGTCACCTCTGACACGCGTGTCATAGGTTCGCCATCACTGCTCTAGATTATTGTCCACAATCAGCAAGTGTATGGTCTCATGCCCACTTTAATGTGTGAAATGTGAACTCTCACATTGTCAGGTATGTATCATCATTCTATCACCATATGCCAATCCTGCTCAGCATATGTACCCTTATAACCTTCAACTACACTTATTTCACCTTGGGTATAAAGTATGTAGAAAAAGATTCTAATGCTCATTTTTAGACTGTATACATTATATTAAGTAAAGATCAGAAATCAAAATTTGAAAAAAAAAGTCAATGGTAGCGTTGAAACAGCAGGGATTCAGTGGACTCTGGCTCAGGGCAGTGGGAGACTTAAGCAGTCCGAGTTCAGTAACACATTTCTAGAGTCCTCAAATTTTCATTCCTCAGCTCCAGGATATCTGCATACTAGTAGTGTGATCTCACTGCACCAAATTTTAAACTGCCCAGTTTCAATCAAGTGTTCACTTCTGGATCAATCACTGATAGCCTGGAACCCTCTTGTCACAAAGCACATTTGTGGCCGCAGGTCTGCTACAATAGACACTCCGATTGCCATGAGCCACACTCCCCAAGAAATGTCTTTTTCATAGATAAGTGCAAATAGGTTTTAAACAGCTACCATTTAAGGGATTCGTGGTATGCTAATAGAATAGTTAGAAGTAAATACAGGGTGGGGCAAAAGTGGGGTTACAGTTGTTTGTATGGAAAATAATGCAATAATTAATAAATGATAATAAAAACAACAACTCTGTGTCTCATGTAATCACAACTGTAAACTTTCTTTTGCCCACCCTATATAATGAGAGTGGGTAATATGAGTACATGTAGAGAAAAATGTGTGGTTTATTTACTTTAATAGAGTACCTTTAAAATGTGCCTCAGGAAATCAGTCCTCATTGATCACTTTTTCTAATGGCATCAGATCCTCAGAGGTCTCTTCTTGTACCAACCCCCACCCACTTTGACATTAAACCCAGGGCAAAGTCTCAATTCACTTTCTAGTGCTCTTTATTCAAAATGTTATGTTTTGAGATATTTCTCCTAATGTTTAATAAGTAAACATTCTTTAGTTGGGCCAGAATTGTTCTTCAATCCAGTCAAAGAGTGAGTGCAACAGACATGGTGTTCAAAATCTGAAGAAACCGAGCCTGCAGGAGATTTTAAGGCAACCAGGATGCACCTAATTTCATCGGGTCACATGACCTTGGAAGAGTTGAAATATGTTCAATGACTAAATCAGGGAATTCATAGGTGGAGGTGGAAATAGAACATGCATTTGTAAAGAAGAAAACCAAAGGGGGATGGGAAGGGGGAAGGGGTGTTTGTTTTGTTTTTCCATAATGACCACAAGCAGAATCTAACTGTGTGGTCAGCCTATGTCTATAAACACTGGTGGGTTTGACACAAATGTCCTCATTTTTAACAAAAGACCTGTGGGAAGGCTGATTTTTGGTAGCCTATGGGATTTTTTTTTTTTTCTGTCTGATTTGTGTCTTGAATGCTTTTCTGATCTGGAAGCCTATGTTTCTTCCTGTTATATTCTGCAGTGATGTTCATTAAATGTCCAAAGGCAAACTCTCATTTTAATAAAGATTTTCATACACTAGGATGCTTACATTGCAATACAATGTGAATGCAAGTGATATGTTGACTTTTTATATATGTGTAAATGTGTTCTACATTAACATCTGCAGTTTAGTTTTCTTGATAGATCACCTATTTATAGGTAAGGGTCAGGTTTTAAGTATGCCTCACTGGTACATTAGGAAAAGTAAGTCAATATTATGTCCTAAAATACTAATACTTACTGAGAGAAAGATTTCTTACAATGGTGCCATACTGCGTCCATGTAACATATGCTATAATACTGGTTAAGTATATGAAATTAACATGCCAAACAACCTGGCATGTTAATTTCATATAGTTAACCAATCTAGATAATTCAGTTAAGAATGTGTTTCCCAACAGAACTTTAAAAATATATTGCAAAGATTATCAGCAAGTCTTTCCTACTTAATTACTTGTGGGGCCAGATTTACAGATTCCCCTTACTGCTGTAAATCAAATTGTATTGATTGATGCCTCAGGTACACCAAAAGCCTATAGCATGTCAGCTTCCTTTAGATGGCATTGACTTCTGCTTTTACCACTGAGTTTCATATTTACAAAGAATATCTTTATCACAAAGCTAATTATGCCATTTGTCCTTAAAATTACATCAATGTCATTTAAATAATATGAAAATAAATAAATACATTTTAAATAGAAGGGGTTTATTATTTTGATGTAAACTATCTTGTATTGTTTTGTAAGGCAACGAAAATAAAGGAAAGATAGGTATGGGCTGAATAACTGTGGGACATCAGAATGGAAAAATAGAATATCTCTCTCTCTTTCTCTCTCTCTCTCTCTCTTCATACATACACACACACACACACACACACACACACACACACACACACTCTAGAGGCCCGGTGCACAAAATTTGTGCACTCAGGGGGTCTCTCAGCCTGGCCTGCACCCTCTCCCAGTCCAGGAGACCTCAGGGGATGTCCAATTGACAGCTTAGGCCCACTTGAGCTGGCCTAAGCTGGCAGTCAGACATCCTTAGTGCTGACATGGAGGTGGGAAAGGCTCCCACCATCGCCGCTGCGCTCACCAACTGAAAGCCTGGCTTCTGGCTGAGTGGTGCTCCCCCTGCGAGAGCGCACTGACCACTAGGGGGTAGCTCCTGCATTGAGCATCTGCCCCCTGGTGGTCAGTGCGCATCATAGCGACTGGTCGTTCTCCCATTCGGTTGATTTGCATATTAGCCTTTTATTATATAGGATATATAATATATATCCACAAGTGTTTTCAAATTTTCTTTGCTAAGCTCAGAAGTAATAAAGGCTGTGTACTGGGTACATTTCATGCAATGATGATAGCATCAAATGTCATTCAAGCAACTTATATCTGAGAAAATGCCCTCTTCATCAAAAAAGTTTGTTTTGTTATATAATAAATTTCATAAATGCATATCTATAGATGTATTCATGCATAGAAATTCACATATAATTTTCATTATTCACTTTAAACTTATTATTTCAAGAAACCAAACAAACAAGAGTTTTGCTCTATTTGACTAACATATTTGCTACTGTTTGCCTAAGTCTTTGCAGTCACAGAAAGGAAAAAACAAAAACACCCGAGTGCCGAATTCACCTAGCAATTACTTTTTTAGGATGGCAAGTTCTGCGTTGTCAAGCTGATACCTCGGGTAAAAAGATATAAAAGATATACTGGTTGTTTTTAAAGACTGAGAAGTGAGTTGTGTGATCTCTGGTTTATATCTCTTATCACTAATATTATATTGAAAAGTGAAGTGTAAAATTGTAGCTCAAAGAACAATAGCTCCTGTTCTCTTAAGTCACTATGCCATGAAATCTTGTACATTTTGAGGTAGTTTCTTTTTTTTTCACTAGACATGGGTACTCTATCACAAAGAACATGAAAGCACAGAAGAACAAGAGACAACCATTTTTCTTGAGAATTTAAGAGAGACTGTGTTCTAAAATCTGCCAGGGTTTAACAGAATCTTTTATCCATCCTTAATAGAGAGCACCACTGTGTGATACAAGATTTTGCTTTAATGGTGTAAGGACAAAACATCGCACCAGAGATTGTTAAACAGGCAAGGAAGACTTTATTTAAGAGAAGCCAGAACTGAGTCTGAACTTCACTCAACTAAGATAAAGAGTGGGAGGATTTTCAGAGCTGGAGGGAGGGGGGAATCATAGGCCATCTCTGTTCTCTAATTGGTTTTTCACAAAGGGACAGTAAATTTTCTTATATCTTTATTTTAAAATATATTTTTATTGTTTTCAGAGAGGAAGGGAGAGGAAGAGAGAGCTAGAAACATCAGTGATGAGAGAGAATCATGGATCGGCTGCCTCCTGCATGTCCTACTCGGGGATCAAGCCTGCAACCCTGGCATGTGCCCTGTCTGGCAATTGAACTGTGACCTCCTGGTCATAGGTCGATGCTAACCACTGAGCTATGCCAGCCAGGTCTCCTACTTTTATTATAGGAGTGAAGTGCCCAGGAAGGTTAGGCTCCAACTTTCCCTCCACATTGTGAGTTAGGGAAACTCTCTTCCTTGATGTTTATGTGGCAAAGGCATGACTTCCAGGTGCTCGAGAAAAATGTTCCTGGTTTGGAAACTGGCAAGAGCTTTGTAGACTTATACACGTCTCCAAGGGGCAGGAAAGAATTGACAATCATAAGTATTAAAAAAAAATCTCAATCTCAGAAGAGAGGTCAGGACTTAGTGTCAGGAAGCAGCCTGTATAAAATTTATTCAAGCTTAAGGGGACATTCAGGCTACTTTGGTGAATTTTAAAATGTGGCTATTATGACTGAGCTACTGAATATTTAATTGTATTTAAGTTTAGTTACAATACATTTAAATTTAATTAACCACCTGTGGTTTGGTTAAGTTATAATCAGTTGCTCAAATTTTTAATGTGTCGAAATATGTATGACTTAAAGACAGTTTACAGTCCCAGATCTTCTTTGAATAAACATAATCTAGAGAAATAAAGTAAAACTAACCCAATCTTACAAATATTGCAGTTACATTATTTTTAAAAGAAAACAAAAACAACAACAAAAAGAAGAAAGAGTCCAATAGAGTGCCAAAAGGTTGTTACTACACCATACCAAAATAGGTTTATGATAAAAATGAAAGAATGTTTTATCACTTGGTACTTTGTTAATATAATACATCATTTCATGAAATCTAAGAAGGATAATATATGAGAGGTTGGATAGAATGCCTTCTTAAAAGACATTACAGCCGAAACCGGTTTGGCTCAGTGGATAGAGCGTCGGCCTGCGGATTGAAGGGTCCCAGGTTCGATTCCGGTCAAGGGCATGTACCTGGGTTGCGGGCACATCCCCAGTGGGGGATGTGCAGGAGGCGGCTGATCGATGTTTCTCTCTCATCGATGTTTCTGACTCTCTATCTCTCTCCCTTCCTCTCTGTAAAAAATCAATAAAATATATTAAAAAAAAAAAAAAGACATTACAGCCTAGGGAAGAAAAACTCAAGTAGAGAGTCAGATGATCCAGGTTTAGGACTTGGCTTTGCCATGCCCTTGCTGTGTGTGTCATCTTGACTAATCTGTGTAATTTCTCTGGGTCCATGTCCTTCTCTCTAATATTGGAATAGCAATAGCAACTGCTTCATAAAGTACTTCAGAGGGTAAAATGCTCTAATGCATTTAACACAGTTTACTAGGTGTCTGGAAAATGGTAAATCCTCAAAACATATCATATATATATAATATATTCATATTAATTATATTATATTAGATTTGCCTTCCACTTCATTGTCAATTTATCCAGTGTCCTTCTTCGCCTTCTTCCATACCACTGTCCTGGACAACCTTATTCATTACCAAAAGTAATGAATTTGACTGGCAAATCTCTGTGACAGCTTACATCTCTATAAAGTTCCAGTTTCATCTGTACCCCTGTTACCTATCTACTAGGTTTTCCTTGGAAAGATCACTCCATCAAGTTTAACTCACCAGTAAGCTATGCATTTATTCATGTGTTCTGTGTCTGTCGCTGCCTTTTTTATTTCTCCTCCCACTATTTGAATTAGATTTTTCATCCGCTCTTTCCCAGACTACAGAATTTGCCTCTGATTTTCCATTTTCCAAATTAATCTCTCATTGTTTCAATATATTCAGTGAGCTTCATTTACTGTAGCTTATACTTTAAAAGCTTTTACCAGGTTTCCAAGCCGTTCAGAATCATAACCTGCCATGCTTCTTCCTTCCTGTGTCTCCTCATTTTCATGGGCTCATTTTAGTTTCTGGCCACTCCCAAACTGCTATATTTCCTAAACAAGCCGGGATTTTTCTCAGAGTTTTGTTTTGATCTACACGGGTCTCCTTTACTTGAATTACTTGCCCCCCTTTTTATCTGGAAAAATAGTAATTTTACCTTCTTTAAGACCCAACTAAATTGTTATCTCCTGTATGAAAATATCTGTCTACCCCAGACTTTGTATTATAGTTATTTTCTCCCACTATGCTTACAAAACATAACTGCAAAGACTTATAAAATTATATTATAAATGTTTTCATGTTTTTATTTTTTCCAAGTGCAGTGTGAGCTCTTAGTAGTTACTATTTTGTTAATATCTGTACATTCACATTATGACTTGCCTCAATTAACCTTTACATGCATGGTTACTATTTTGAAATATGTGAATGATTTAGAAAAACATTTTTTATGAAGTTTATTTAGTTTTGATAATATATAATTTATTAACAAGTGTTTTTAAAAATGGTTGTTACCTTCAATTGTGAAAGTAAGATCAAATGTGTAATAACTAAATATGGATTACTTGTTTGAAAATTAAAACTTCATTCAAAATATAAAAAAAGTTATTTTAAATAGTTTGGTTTAAACATAAAATAATTTGTATTTGATTATTTTATCTTTTCAGACACATTTTAAAATATTGAATTTTTACATTCATTTTGTCTTTTTCATAAGCGTTAGCATTTTAGAGGATAGATCGCCATCTGGTGGAAATTTTAAGTTCCAAGTAAAAGTCCTAAAAATTTTATGTAGCTTAGGTTGTTATAAGCAGATTAATAAGCATTCCAGTTGCACACCAGAATATATAATAAATCAATGAGCTGAAATCTAATGGAAAATAAAACCAAATAAGTTTTAAAATTAGACAAGTGTGTTCTTGCTTGCCGTAACCATCCATTTGTATAACAATTAATTTAATATTGTGAATCTTATGAAGGCCATAAAAACTCAACAAATAGAGCAATCACCTATTGGTGACTGGCTTCACTTAAGCATTTTTATTCTAAATCATAAACCATGATTAGCTTTTGCTAACATCACACAATTAAAAATATTCTCTAAATTTCTATTATTCTTGTTTTAGTTAGGCTCATTTACAAACATTAAAAACCAATCGTACTTATTGTTTCCAAAGAGATAAGTTATTGAGAATAACTCTAGCAGTTGGTAGATTTTCTTGCTAGGATTCCGGGATGCTGCTCGTATCCCCAGTACAGTTATTGATGGCACCTCAAAAGCCAGTGCATTTTCATCTAGTGAGGGTGGTGTACTTGTTGCATATTTTTTTATTTTCAAAAAATTAAAATTTAATATCCCCATAATGGAATGTTTGCTAAGACATTTTAGGCTTGACAGAGATGATATATGAGCCTGAAAATACAACTAAATTGCACAAGAGCCCTTGAAGAAACCAAAGAGCAGAATGTGTCAGGGGAATGGGAATGAGGGATTCCTTGTGAAGTAGGAAAGCTCAAGAGCAGCACCGGTTCAGTTATTTACTAACTGTGTGGTCTCAATAATAATAACAACAACTATCAAAATATAATCCTAATATAAACATTAGTATTTATAAGGCAAATGCGAAACCATTTCATATCACATATTATTAAGTCCTCACCACAATCCTATGAGCCAGGTTTCCTTATCATCTGGATTGTATACTAGTAAATGCAAAACAAGTTCAGAAATACGATGTAACTTTCCAAAGTTCAAAGAGCTAGTATATGCCACAGGTGTAAAATTCAAACAGACTACCTGAAGTTTGGTTTGTCCACTAAAAAATAGAATAATAATCTCTAAATTCAAGATTTTTACTCCTTGTGCAATTGAATCAAATTACTAGATTTGTTTATTGCGGGGCCAATTAATGTGTTATATAGTTATTTTATGCATATTTGTTTTATTACACTTCTATCATACATAGGTAATATATGATAGAATTCTCATGCAAAGAATGATCTAGAAAAATGTCTATGCTTACTTCAAATAAATTAAAACTACAAGCCATAGCCATTTTTATGGTTAGCATTCTAGAAGCCTCCCGGTATTAATCTATATTTATAATAGCTTTCTGCAACTGACCTGGGTGTAAACCTTATCTTAAAATCTATAATAATTATCCCTTTAATTTTCTTTAAACTTATATCAGCAATGTGACTACATCTAAACATAATTTAGTTTGCCTGTTTTCTCTATCTGATCATGATGTATGTTACTTGATGTCCTTTATTTTAGTCAATTTGTTTGTAAAAATTATCTATTATTGTGTAGATGTTCCGTTTTTTTTATTGCTCTATGGCAATTCATTATCTTAGGTATTTTATGAAACAATGATCTGGGATTTGTGTGCCATGAATTATGCGCATTTGAATATTACTTTATATTTTTCATCTAATTTTCAAACTGATTGTTCCAATCTACTCTCTCACCCACATAGTAAAGTTTATTGCTTGTTTTGCTTTTTTCCATTCCAGTGTTTAAATTTGCTTTTTCTTGATGTTAACAAGGTTAAACACTTTTTCAAAATATTTGGTACATCTTTCACCAATAGATAGATAGATGATGATAGACAGATGATAGATAGATGATGATGATAGATAGATAGATAGATAGATAGATGATAGATAGATAGATAGATAGATAGATAGATAGATAGATAACTCATTTTCAAGAAATAACCATGAAGGAATGGATTGGAAACCACTTACATTCTATTTAATTTCTGATTACCCAATAACACACTCATTTCTGAATTACTCTCTTCTTGCAATGCCTTAATTAATGCAGTGATACCTTGCTGGGAGTTGTACTTGGCAGAGAGAAGATTTAGGCCTCAAATAAGCAGCATACCTTAAACACCACTACAGGATAGAGTTATAATTCCAACTAACATTATGGAATCACAATGGACAACAAACTCTTTTGACTTTTTTTTCTTTTTTAATTATGACTCTTTTAAAAAATATGTATGACAAACATACACAAAATTGACCATTTTCATCATTTTAAAGTGCATAATTCAGTGGCATTAAGTAATTTCACAATGTTGTGTGACCATTCACAATCTCTTTTGTTCTCTCATCATTCCTCTTCCCAAATGAGAACATTTGTTTCCATTTTATTTTCTCAATTTCTCCAATTCTAATCAATGTGTGGGGAGATAATAACTTTCCCCCCATTATAACTCTTTGGGTCCAGGGTGAGCTCCCATCACTGGATGAAACATTTTAGATTGTGTTCCTTGCCAGAAAGGGGTGAGTGTATTTTGTCTGGGTGAGGAATAGTGAGCTGAATATCTAGTGAACAGACGGATTGTGATACAACTCGATGTTGTTCACAAAATCTTTCCAGCCCTTTTCTTTGCAGAAATATGATAGAATCACATATCTCTAGTCCTTTTTAGAAATTTGCTATAGCTGTGTGACTTTCTTTACTCAATGGAATATGAGCAGGACCGATGTATGTCTTGTAGGGATAGAATTTTTGAGGGCCAGTTTGTAATTTACCACATTCATGTCCCACTGATATGGTGATCACAGAGGCATGTATCAAGATCAAGTCTCTATTAGCTTAATCCCTTAATCTATGAGAAGATAAATCTAATAACCTATGTAGAATATGTAATATATGTAAAATGTAAATTTTTGTTTGTCAAGCAAGTAAAATTTTGGAGTTTTGTGTTACCACAATGTCACTACCCCTACTGTGATTGTTACTATAACAATATGTGTTTTCTATCAGTTTCTACAGTTGTGCCATGCTACCAAATTCTCTAAAATAAAAGGATCTGTAAACACTCCTTTATCTTATGTCCCACTGCTGTTAGTGCTCTGGTGGTTTAACTGTCTCTATTTTAAATGCTACGTATATTGTTTTAAATAGTTCAGGCTTGTTAACATTTATTTATTCATGTATATCCCACTTCTTTCATTCTTGATTCTTTAAACTACCTCAGAATTTTCATCTGAAATTCCATTGCTGCTGATCGAAGTGCAAGCTTATTGAGTAATCACTGTTGCTATGGATGGGGTAGGTGTGGCTTAGATTAGACGTTCTTTGCTTAAAGTGGAATTATGGCTACACTCGTCTTTCATAATATATTCAAGCTGCTTCTATCAAACATCAAAAATAATTATTTGATTCTGTTATTAAAGACAAAAGAAATCATGTCAAAGTGTTTTGTCTTCTCTCTAATGAGCACATAGTTTATTCATTTACTTATTATTTGTAAAAATTGTTTTAGGAAAAGATTGACACAGTTTAACAGAAAGATTTGGAAGGATTTGAGAGTAATTTTCACTTGTTACTTTCACAAGGGATAGAAGACCAATTTAATTCAATTAAGAAGATACAAAATGCATCCTGAAGGTTAGGCCAAGCATGTTGAGAAGGGCATTTTTACTTAAGAATTACAGTTGGATGATTCCAGATCAAAGATTTAAAGTAATGGCCTGGAAGAAGTTCTCCAGGGCTAATTAATTACCGTGTGTTATGAGGAAATAAATGAAGTTGCAGCTTAATGATCTTTTTCCTCCAATATTGTCAGCTGTGCTGTAGGCTATCTACCTACTCGATATTAACAACGTGCCTGCTGATAGTTACAAGTGAACACTTTTACTTCTTTTGGTTTTTATTTTAACTGAAGGGAACACAACCCAATGATCTTAGTGAAATGTGTAGCCAGTAATTAAAGTGCAGACACACTTACACACCTACTTACACAGTTACGTGTAGAATGCAAATGAACTCTGAGGTCCACTTATTTTCCTAAGAATTTATTGTAAAGAAGACAATCCTAATGGTGAAGGCAAAGTTCAGTGTACCAGTAAGTGTTCTTTTGTTATTTGTGCTTACGTTTTCTTATTCTTTTTTCTCTAAAAGTAATTGCTCTATGTTCACCAGTTTTCAAATTGATCTGGTTTATATTCTCAGGATCACCCTTGAGTCTTTTTTTTCTTCTTAACATGATTTCTAAACTTTCCATTACGTTTAAAAGTTCATCATTTTGTATCATACTAGTTAAAATAACTTTTCAGCTTGCCCAGCTGTAAAAAAGAAAATGAAACACTGTGATTGCCCTAGCCAGTTTGATTCAGTGGACAGAGTCTGCCTGAAGATAAAGGGTTCAATTCCAGTCAAGGGCACGTGCCTTGGTTGCAGGCTCCTCCCTGCCCTGGCCCTGATCGGGGCACATGCATGAGTCAACCAATCAATGTATTTCTCTCACATTGATGTTTCTCTGTCTTTCCCTCTCTCTTCCACTCTCTCTAAAAGATCAATAGAAAAATATCCTCAGGCGAGGATTAACAGAAAAAAAAGGAAAAAAGAAGAAAGCAGCTACAAAAATGCACAAAGGAATATTCAAAGTATTTCTTGTATTCTTTAAGAAACACTTAATAACAGTAAGGCCTACTTCAAGATTTTTCATGGTGGAGCATGGCTGAAGTTGAGGCGATATGAAGATATCCACAGACTCCTTACATAAATATGAATATGAATAAAGGAGTTAATGAATTAGAAATTTATACTAATGAAATGGGAAGCCAGGTAAGTTAAAAGTATAAAAGGGATTCAGCATCTATGAGGGAAAGATTGTTTTGCAAGCACTACGAATAAAGGTGGGAAGGGAGATACAGCAGAGGCAAATTGCTGAAGAGGTTGCTAAAATTATTCTGGTGACAAATGCTATTAACCTTCAATAAGCTGATGACAGAATTAATGGACAGAAAATGAGGGGTCAAGATAAAATTAGAAGACAAAATGGACAAAACTAAATAAACACTGTAAGACTTTTTATTCTTTACTTATCCTTCTCTATCCTATCTCCCTAGCAAATTTGAACTATTCTCACAATTTTGCACACACTCTATCCAAATTTTATTGTGAAATTAATTTTGTGTTGACTTTTCTTCTGATTTCCAGAAACAACAACAAAAATTCTACAATGATATTTAACAAAAATCTGAATTTGAAATTGAGCAAATCTGCATTCATTTTTAAGTTGTCCAAACTCTCTAGTGTCTTGAATTCAGTTTAGAAGACAAAATGGACAAAACTAAAGTGCTATAATAAATACTGTAAGACTTTTTATACTTTCCTTATTCTTCTCTCTCTTCATCAGTACAGAGACAACATCAGATCTTACCTGCATAAATGTGTGTTCTTTCTAGATAGGCTTTCTGCAATTATCCTAACTCTAAGCCAATTGAATTTCTACACAGATCCATAGAGTTCAAAAAAGGTGCCCAGATCATGTAACTTCCAAACTTAAATCTCTGCAGCAATTTCTTATTTTTTTTTAGATCAATTCTTAAAACTATTAACCTGGCCTTGGAGACCCTAACTCACTCATTTCTACTTCTCAGGTTTTCTGTTTCAATCATAGACTTCTGAAAATACTCCTGTTGCTCTGGCGTATTTTTATTCCCTCAAAAGCATCAGGTTTCTTTCCTTCTGCTTCAGGGACTTCATGCATGATCTTCCTTTTTCCAGGGATGCTTTAAATTCATGGTTCACTTCAAATTCTACTCAGTTTTTTCAACCAATATATCCTTAGTGCTTTTCCACAACAGTTTTTACTTATTTTTTAGAGAAAATGTCAGAATCGTAATTTTCTAATTTTACATACTGTCAGCCTCCCTGATTAGACTGTAGGGATGTAAAAGCAGTGGTCATTTCTGACTTTATTCACTGCACTAATGCCTGGTAGAGTGTTTTGCAGTAGTTGACTTAAAACTCACTTTATTGAGGGGATGGGTTCATGAATAATTTTTTTAAATCATGAATGTAAGGCAGATAGTGAGATAAGTTTTGAACTTTTTAACACTTTGTGTTTGTACTAAGAATGGTAATAATGCTAATCCTAAATAATAAAGATGGAATATGCTAATTGACCCTCACACCCTCACAAAGATGGCGGCACCCACAGCCAATAAGGAGGGAATATGCTAATTGACTGTCATGCACTCAAAGATGGTGGCACCCACAGCCACAAGATGGCTGGCAGGGGGGGGGCAGTTGGGGGGAAACCAGGCCTTCAGGGGAGGGCAGTTGGGGGCAACTGGACTGGCAGGAGAAGGCAGTTTTGGGAGACCGGGCCAGCAGGGGAGGGCCGTTGGGGGCAATCAGGCTGGCAGGGGAGCAGTTAGGCATCGATTGGGCTGACAGAGGAGTGGTTAGGTGGTGGTCAGGCTGGCAGGCAGAAGCAGTTAGGGGCAATCAGGCAGGCAGGCAGGCAAGCGGTTGGGAGCCAGTCCCAGATTGTGAGAGGGTTGTCTGACTGCCAGTTTAGCAGTTGGACATCCCCCGAGGGGTCCGAGATTGGAGAGGGTGCAGGCTGGGCTGAGGGACACCTCCCCCCCCCCCCCCGCACAAATTTCATGCACCAGGCCTCTAGTGATAATAATAATGAAACATTTATTGTACTGTCTTTAAGTCAGGTAATCTTCTAATAACTTTGCATATTTTAAACAATTGTTTTCATAGCCAACTTTCTAGATCAGTTCTCTGAGTGTTATCACATATCTTAACCATTTTTACTCCAAATACATCTTCATTTTTCTCTTACCTCTATAAGACATTACTTTGCCATTTTTCTCAGTAAGTACCATCTAACACAAGACCATAAACACAATGTGTTACAGCTCCATTTTCTCTGTCACACAAAAGAACAATGGCTCTTTTTTTAGTTAATATCTTTATCTAAGTGCTTGTTATAGGGCCCTAAGTGCAGTGGATGCTCAATAAATTTTGGGCAGGTGAAAATAATGAGGAGATATGCCTATTACAATGGCTTGAATTCAGTGAGAGTGTTTCAACATCCTCAGCAATTTGTATCTTTAAAAGTTTAAATAAGAAATCTATAAAAAAACAATATAATTAATAAAGAGCAAATATGATATTCCTTATAATATTTTAATTATAAGCATTATTTACCTGTGAGTAATTACATTTGATATAAGAAATAAAAGAAAATGACTACTGAAAAAAAGGGTGGCTCAGGTTATTATAATGAAAAACAATCTTAATGTATAAAAGTATGTGTGATGCAGAATGACTTCTATTTCCATGTATATGGGAATGCTTTTACCAAACCTGAAAGTAAGAATAAAGTAGCATTTTGGAAGTATTCAAGAAAATCTGCATAGTCTGGAAACTTCATGTTCTGAGAAGTTTCTCTGAGGGAGAGCTGAAAGGTAGAAGGAAGGCTGGGGAAATGCTTCTCACTTCCATGTCTCAGGCAATTTATGGCAAGTTTAATGACTACAAGCCTGATTGTGCAGCAAGTGAATGTGTAGGATGAGGAAAGAAGGCTTTAATGAAGCAACACTATTGTACAAAGTATGAAGACGTTAAATATTCCAGCTGCCTTTTGGTGATGGAATGTATAGCATAATCCCAAATGCATTGTTTCCAGACTTAATTGCATAGTAATGCTCAGATCAAAGACACAGGTAACATTCTTGGAAATATGAGCTAGCTTATGACTCAAATATTTTAGATGATTATACCCTGTGTTGCATGAATGAAGGCATAAAAATTCAACTTTAAATGTAATTATGATAAAAAAAATCTTTTTGTTCATGTCATCTAGCTGAGTCCTTAGTGAAGTACATTCATTTTAATTTTATTTTTAAAATATATTTTATTGATTTTTTACAGAGAGGAAGGGAGAGGGATAGAGAGTTAGAAACATCGATGAGAGAGAAACATCGATCAGCTGCCTTCTGCACACCTCCAACTGGGGTTGTGCCCGCAACCAAGGTACACCGACGCTCTATCCACTGAGCCAAACTGGTTAGGGCAGTACATTCATTTTAGACCAAAACACATGCGAAGCATAGGAATATCCTCTAGCTGGAGAATGACTTTTTTTTTTTTTTTGACAAAAGACTATATAATTTATTGATACACCTATATCAGAATTAAAGTACGTAGTCCTATACTATCTATATTTGGAAGCACTTTAAAGAATTATCAAAATTGACTACTTCAGGTTTCATGTTTCCTTAGATAAGCGTTCTCAGATTATCCTAAAGTCTAACTTTTAAAAATTCTTAAAAAACTATTTCATATTTAAATGGAAGTATACTCCAAATATTTACCTATTTCATGCCATAATGTGACTAAATACTATTTTCAACACTCATATTCACCAATGTGGGAAAGGTTGAAACATATGTGATTATTTAGATTATTTATTACCAATTGAACTTATTTTATTTAATTGTTGTTTATTGCATATAGAGGGTGATAAGGAAATTTCTATACTTAGATTGGCTTTAAAAGATTAGGAAATTTAGAATAATCAAGATTTTCTTTAACATTCAAGTATCTGATTTAGATAAAAGCAACACTAACAAAATCTACTTGTGTCATTTAAGGTAGCTATAAAAAAGGCCATGCCATTCAGAGCATGGCGGCCAAATTATATTCTGAAGGTCGTCAATCTTTGTAACACTCTGGATATTTAAACAGGGAAGTTTAAAATTCTCTTGGGTTCAGCTGAGATGTATTTGTTTTCTATTTCTGTATAACAATGTGGCACAAATTTAGTGGCTTCAATACGTGTTGGAAGTCAGATTTCCAGTTGGGCTCATCTGGGTCCTCTTTTAGGGTCTCACAATGCCAACATCAAAGTGTTGGGCCATCTGAGCTCTTACCTGGATGCTCTGGGAAGGAACCAGCTTTCACGCTCATTTAGATTTGGTATAACTTAGTGCCCTGTGGTTAAAAGACCTAGGCCCGTGGTCGGCAAACTGCGGCTCGGGAGCCACATGCGCTCTTTGGCCCCTTGAGTGTGGCTCTTCCTAAGCCTTAGGAGTACCCTAATTAATAAAAATGCACCTACCTATATAGTTAGGTTTAAAAAAGTTGACTCTCAAAAGAAATTTCAATCGTTGTACTGTTGATATTTGGCTCTGTTGACTAATGAATTTGCCGACCACTGAGTCTAGGGCCATCCTCTGCGGTGGCGGTCAGCCAGGCATCTCTCTCAGCTCTTAGATACCATTCTTTGGTTCTTGCATGTTATAAAAGAAAAATTGCACCTGATTCCTTAAACATGAAAAGAAATTTTTTTCAACACTTACTGCAAAAGGACAAAGAGATCATTCCAACAGAGGAGAGAGATCAAACTAAAATCGGCTTGACAAAAGGCATGCAGATTTTTAGACACTGTGGTGAGCTGAAAAAAGTACTGGATAATGGTGGGGGGAGGTTGGGCAGTGTGATTAGGCCATCTGTGCTTGCAATTGCCGCTCATTGAAGTCAGGCCCCTACCCTCCCAGGGAAACTGGGGAAGTAGAAGTGCTATCTTCCCTGATGATTGCATGTTGAAGGGATGACTCTCAGGTCTTTGAGAAAATCATCTCTGGGTTGTGGAAGATTTACATTTCAAAAGGGGCAGAGAAAGAATTTAAAATTACAAGTTTTCTAAAATAAGTGCTGTTAAAAAAAGGGAGGCCAGGTTAGGAAGAAGCCTGCCTAAAGTTTAGCCAAGCTGAGGGAAACCTTATGCCTGTAGGTCACTGTGGTCCTCTCCCCATTCAAAGCCAGCAATGTGGCTTTGAATCTTTCCCATGCTCTCCGATTCCACGTTCTGCCCATCTGAAGCAAACTCTGCTTACAAAGGCTCACATGGTTAGATTTAGTCCACCTAGATCATCTATTTTTGCCACATAACTGCAATAATCATAGGGATGAGATTTATCATATTCATAGGTTTTATCCACAATCAATGAGGATGAGAATTATACAACGGTGAGGGTCATTGAAAGTCATTTTTAGAATCTCACCTACTAAATGAGGTGTGTAGTTTCTTCTTACATTATAATTTCTAGAAACCAAGTTTAATTACTATTCAGGGCTACATATTCTAAAGAAAGTGAAAGAAAGGCTCCACTGTACACATCAGTAAGGGCATTTGGTGGGCCCACTATGTGCACAGCAGTGGTGATTGCAAAGATGTTCCAACTAGTTTTCTTTATTCTCCCTTCCCACCTACCTTTTTGTTTGTGTGTTTGTTTTAAGTGGTTTAATGATTAGGAGTGTCATTGCCAAGGAAGGGACAGGTTGTTACCAACCTGAGCTTGCTTTCCCCCCTTTCCTTCAAGTATCACCTCTGGTTCTTGTTCCCGAAGCAATTCGATTATGGTAGCTAGTTTTTCCATTCTATTGAAAAGGGTTGCTGATAAATTTCATGGTGGAAATTCGTCATGGGCTATGATCTAACTCAGGGGTGGGCAAACTTTTTGACTCGAGGGCCACAATGGGTTCTTAAACTGGACTGGAGGGCCACAACAAAAGCATGGATGGAGTGTTTGTGTGAACTAATATAAATTCAAAGTAAACATCATTACATAAAAGGGTACGGTCTTTTTTTTTTTTTAGTTTTATTCATTTCAAATGGGCCGGATCTGGCCCGCGGGCCGTAGTTTGCCCACGGCTGATCTAACTGCACTGGACTTCCTACTTCACTTGCTTATTCAAATTGTTAATGTAAAAAACAAATAACAAACAAACAAAAGACATTTAAAACCATAAAGAATTTTTGTGAGTTTATTTGAGCCAAACTCGACAATTGCCCAAAAGCAGAATCTCAATGTATAGAGATGGTGCTCTGGAGAATGGCAGTTTTCACCTTGTTTTATACATTACCAGCAAAGGAGGAGACATAATTAGGTTACATGAAATCCACCGGTGACAGATTAGGGAGGTGGGAGAAAGCAAAGCAGGGAAACCTCTGGGATTGGATAAAAAGTTAAATGATAGACACATGCTTCTTTTACACAGGTGGGTACAGGATAGCTAACAGTCAACAATTAACACGATAGCAATAACAATGAAGGAATTCGTGGTCTGTGACCGGCCAGGACGCCAGAGTTGTGCCTTGAAGGGTCCGAAAAAAGAAGTTACAAGTTGCCCTGAGATCCCCCAGGTATGTTATCTTAGGTGTAAAAAGGCTCAATAAAGATAGAAGTTGATTGTTGTTAGGGAAGATACTGGCCTAGGACATGACTACCCACTGAAAACTGCCTTTTAATGAAAGGTTTTACTTTCAGCCCATCCTTTGTGGTTACTTTAGTTCTTGAGTTTGCAAGGCCCCCACACAGGCCTTTCCTGAGTGAGTCAGGTTAGTATGTGGCCCTTTTTCGTCCACAAAATAAAAACCCAAGTGGTCAAGTAAAGTTTCAAATTTTCATTGAAAAATTTGATCACAATCTCCCTTTTCACATGACTAGGTGAAGAAATGTTTATTTTTGCAATCTTGAGTTCTAAATTGTGCTACTCCAAGATTAGCTTTTTCAGGGACTGTACCTAAACTAACACTTTTATTTTTTTTTGGATACCTGAGATACTTATTTGCTTAAATTCACAGAGATCCTTTCCTGGGAATTATGATAGTGTCTCTCTGTTTAAGGAGGCAGTGAATTGAGCAGGGTAAGTATATATGAATGAACTTTTATCCATTTTAAAGTATGTGGCATCAAAAATGCATATTCAGGATATGTGATATATTCAACTTAGTTACTGATATTTTTCAGAACTACCAGTTGTTTGCCAAATAAGTTACCATTGAAAGTGTCATTTGTTTTAAGTATGCACGTGTGCATATTTCTGGGTGATACTGTAAGGGACATTTGATCAGGAGTATTAGATGTAAGTGAAAGCAGGGAACATTTGGCTGGGCTGTTACTGCAATGATGCACTTTGAGCAGAAGGCTGCAGTATTAGATCATAATGAATGTCTCTAGAGATTGAACTGGCAACTAGGCGAACATTTTAATATTCCTACTCACGTCCAACATCTCTTAGTTGATTTTGCATTTTTTTTTTAAATCAGGGATTCTTTTGATATGTTTCAACACAAAGAGCAAGGGAGCAATTGCTTAAGCAGTTCACAGCACAAGAGAACAAATGCGAAACCCTTTGTTCTAATTATATATTATGCCTATATCAGGATTGGCAAACTCCTCCATGCTCAATGGTACAATTAAACAATATTTCACATGTATTATTGTGAAATACAAATTACAGAAAGATCAATTCCCCGAAAGGTTAACAGATCTATAAGAAAGGTTAGTAAACAAACATTTTACATAATGAGATGTGGCATATATTAATCAATGTAGTCACTTTTGAATCCTATTCATACTCGTTTAAAAAAAAATGATGATTTTGAGTAGAAATTTCACATTTTTGTCTTGAAGCTGTTAGAATCATTTTATTGTTATTATGTTAACAACAATTTGGTAAAAGATATACAAAATGATAATAATCTCATTTTACAGAGCATTTCCTCAAGATTAATAAAAATATATTTCCTTTATTCCCTTAATAAACCGTGACCTTTATAATTTCAATGATTCAGTGAATTATAGACTTAGAACTCAGTTATTCTTTATTTTATTTTCTTCTATCTTAGTATATTTTTCATTAAAATGTAAATGAATAGGTTTAGCTAAATATATATTCTAGAAAAAAATGTAATATCAATGTTATATGTTCTTGTGTGTGTTTTTTAACAGAAATGTTAGGTAACTTGATGGTATATAAACTGTTCTAGGTAGAGGGTAAACCTTTACATGGAACATCTGATAAAATCTATGCTAAATACTTTATCACAGAAATCTGTTGTCACATATATTGTTATCTCAAATAACACTTGAGAGAAATTTAAGCCAAGGAGTTAAGGAAGGAAAGAAGACCTACAAATGTATACAAAGTGAAGGTCCTTCTAGGCTCTTAAAAAGGGATTTAATAATTAGGAGCACAGAAACACAAACGCAGAGTCCTGAGGGCAGAGCTGTTGGCACAGAGGCTGAGCAGTCCAATGAGGCCTCTGCAGGCTGAGAGCAGGGCTACCATTCTGGAGGGCCCAGAGGGTGGAGGATAGGGCCACAGGGAATTGTTCTCAGGTCTCAGAATCCATGAAATTTGCCCTACTGAGTTTCAGAATTATTTGGGACACAAGACCCATTTCACGCGTCCTATTTTCCCCTCGTGGGATGAGAATGGCTATCCTACCCTGCCACGCTCTACATTTTTTATAATTTGAGTAATCCAAGGTACATTATCTTAGTACAATAACACAAGATTAGAAATCTAAAAACGGAAGGAAAATTGGAAATTTTATGAAAGTGAGAATTTAAATTATATTGCTAAATATCAAATCAAAGAAGTCACAAGAGAAATTATAGATGCCTTTGATATAACTGAAAGTGGCAATTAAACATATAAAATCTTGTGAAATGCAGCTAAAGCACTACTCAGAGGAAAATTTACAACTGCAACATGACTATTTTTTAAAAGGATCTCATGTCAATAACTTCACCTTCAAGCTTAAGAAATTAAAAGGAACAGTATAGCAAACTAAACATAAAACAAGCAAAAGAAAGAAAATTATAAAAATTAGAGACAAAATAAATGAAATGGAGTATTAAAAAAAAGAAATAAATAAGAAACAATTTTTAAATAAACAATATTTTCAAACCTTAGATACACTGCCAAGAAAAACAGAGACAAGGCTCAAATTACCAAATTCAGAAATAAAAAATATGATAGAAATACAAATGATTATAGAACAATATTCCACCAACTGTACACTAACAAATTAAGTAACATATAAAATGAGCAAATTTTTAAGAAAACAAAAATTAACCAAAGAAAAGAGAAAATATGAGTAAATCTATAATAAGTATAAAGATTAAATTAGTGACTTACCTTTCTATAAGTGAAATCAATAAAGAAAAACCAGATTGTTTCATAGATGAATTCTATCAAATAAAGAAAATCAATACCAATTCTTCAAAACTCTTCCCAAAAATGGAAAATAAGAAAGCACTTCTTATTGATGAGGTCAATATTACTTTGATACCAAACCAGACAAACATTTGACCAATAAAAAGCACTATCAACTAGTATCCTTTATATATATAATTCCAAAAACCCTAACCAGAGTTTTAGCAAACTAAAGCCAACAACAGAGAATATTAATTATATTCCATCTATAATAATAAAATTGTAATATGCTAATAGACCAGACAGCCTAACGACCTTCTGGATGTCCTTCAAGATGTCCTTCCAGATGACCTTCCAGATGAAGCCAGGACTATGAGGTCCGAGGCAAGCCGCTGCAGCTGTGAGGGCAGAGCCCCTTACACAAATTTTGTGCATCGGGCCTCTAGTCTAGTATAATTTATCCTAGCAATGCAAGATTGGTTTAACATCTGAAAATTAACCAGAAGAACATAGTATTTTAATAGAATAAAGAAACATAATACAGAATCATCTCAGCAGACATAGAAAAATATTTTTGACAACATTTAAAACATTTTCATGATTAAAAACTCAAACCTAGTTGGTATAGAATAAAAACTCTCAAACTAATGACAGACAACTACCCAAAACATAATAAACAAACAAACAAAAAACCCACAATTAACATAATATTTCATAGTGAAAGAGTGAGTACTTTCCCCAAAGAAGCAAAGCAAAAATATCCACTCTCAATTTCTATCCAAAATTTATTGATGTGTCTAGCCAGGGCAATTAAACATTAAAATGAACGCACCTACAGTATACTTACATTCATAACCCATGGACACAGTCTATACTTCTATGCATAGTCCATGGCCCATGGACACAAACAATAATGCCGGGAGCCGGTCCATCCTTGCTGTTTCAAGGGACCTGGCATATATAGCATACTGTTCTTAATATGTTTGCTCCCCTTAGCGCTGTGTGTTTTAACCAAGGTCACCTCTCCGAGAAAGGTTGTTTCCCCAGGTAGGAATTTTTCCCTGAAGTCAGGGAGGGGATGCCTCTCCTAGAAAGGTTGTTTCCCCAGGTAGGAATTTTTCCCTGAAGTTAGGGAGGGAATAAAACCCCTCAACTAAGTGCCAGGCGGGTAATTAATCACTTTAACTATGAACAATCATGCTTAAGCTACATAATCTTTACTCCCTGGAATGGAGATAAGAAACGCCCTAACCTTTGTAATAGAGATTGATAGGATTGAATCAACTGGTATAAATACAGATGTAATAAGACAGCAAGACACAGAACTTAGGAGACAGAAAGAAGACAGCACCTACACAGAACCTACAGACAGAAGAACTTCGCTGGAGAGAACATGGCAAAAGATCCTGGACTGAACCTGACTACAGAAATTGGCAAGAGAACCTGACTAGAACCTGGTGACTGAACCTGGCTGGAGAACCTGGACAGAACCTGGCTGGAGAACCTAGCGAGGGAACATGGCTACAGAACCTGGCTGGAGAATCTGGAGAACCTGGCTGGAGAACCTAGCAAGAGAACATGGACACAGAACCTGGCTGGAGATCCTAGCCAGAACTTCGCTGGAGATCCAGACCAGAACTTGGCAGGAGACCCTGACATGATGATCAACTGAACGCTGCCTCCGTGTCATTCCTTCTTCGCCGACTCCGTCCACACCTTTGGGGACCCCTGGACCCGCTGGGGTTGGACCCCGGCACAATAATGGAGTGGGAAGGTAGGGACTGGGTGGAGGGGGCAAAGGGAAAGAAAATGGGGGAATATCTATAATACTGTCATATATATATATATATATATATATATATATATATATATATATATATATCTCATCTGATTGGAAAATATTGAAGGCATCCAAATTTTCAATTTGAAAGGAAGAAGTAAAATAATCTCTATTTTCAAGTGGTATGTTATAAATAAAATCTCTAAGGGATTCATTAAAAATGACAATTGAAGTTAATGAAGTTTAGCAAGATTAATAGAAAACAATCGAGTTGTGATAATTTTTGGTCTATATATTGATATCAATTTGATTTGTATCTTTAGTAAAATCAAATCAGTCATAAAATGCTGTACTGGAAAGTATTTAGATGGATAGTCTAATGAACACGAAACTGAAACTTTAGTGGTTATAGCAGCTATGCTGAGCAATGTTGTGTGTACATTGCTATTTTAAAAATTCATAAATACTGAAGATCATATAGAGGAGAACAAAGTCAGTGAACATTTCTATTGTGAGAGAATGTTATTTCAAACTCTTTATCAGGAAGATACAATTGGATGAAAGACTTTGCTAACCACATTAGCTTCTACTAGAGTGCTTTTGTTTCGCAGTTGTCCACTTAGGCATTTGTGTTGTCATTAAGTAAACCATAAACATCTGCAGCAGGGTAAATACGATACCATGAGTTTTAGAGAAAGGCAGTTCTAGATTGAAAGACAACTTTTCTACTTACAAGATTGCACATGCTATTTAACCAATAAATCTCAGTGCCCTCATTTGTTAAATGGGTAAAGAGTGCATGCATTGCAGTGTTGTTATGAGGAGGAAATTAAATGGCAAGTGCATCGTAAATGTCCCCATGTCAGATCTTTGGCATTTTTATGAAATTTGGGCTTTGTGAGTGTGGGTGTGATTGTGTATGGTTGTGTTTATATGAGCATACAAAGTACCTATATATTTTAACTATATTTAAAATTATATTTCTTAATTCTAGAGCTATGCATAACAATTTACCTAAATTATGAAATCTGTTTAATTCTTTAAATTTTGATATTAAAGACTATATATATCTATACTAATAAAAGGGTAATATGCTAATTAGACTGGGAGACCTTCCGGACACTCTTCTGGACAAAGCCATGATGACGGGGCCAAGGCAGAGGCGGTTAGGGGCAATCAGGCCAGGAGGGGAGGGCAGTTGGGGGTAATTAAGCCAGCCGGGGGGCAGTTGGGGGTGAACAGGCCAACAAGGGGGGACAGTTGGGGGTGAGCAGGCTGGCAGTGCAGGGCAGTTGGGGGAGATCAGGCCAGCAGGGGGGGAGCAGTTGGGGGTGTGTAGCCTGGCAGGGGGGGCAGTTGGAAGTGAGCAGGTCGGCAGAGGGGCGCAGTTGGGGGCAAGCAGGCCAGCAGGCAGAGTGGTTAGGGAAGATTAGGCAGGCAGGCAGGTGAGTGGTTAGGAGCCAGTGGTCCCTGATTGCAAGAGGGATGTCCAACTGCCAGTTTAGGCCCGATCTATACTAAACAGGCAGTCAGACATCCCCCAGGGAGTCCCAGATTAGAGAGGGTGGAGGCTTGGCTGAGGGACAACCTGCCCCCATGCACAAATTTCATGCACTGGGCCACCACGTGTGTCTGTGTGTGTGTGTGTATGTATGTATGTATGTATATACGTGTGTGTGTGTGTGTATATATATATATATATATATATATATATATATACATATACATATGTATATAGTTTGTCTTGAATTTGTTACTCTTGCTTTTGACTATTTATTGTTTTAGATTAGTCAAAGTATAGAATTTACACCACTTTATCAAATAACTCTGAGTTTATTTATTTTTACCATCACAATTTTGAAGATAAAATCATTTATATCTACGTTAATTGTTAAAGTACATGATGACAACAGTGATTTAAACTGAACAAAATAATTTGGTTTATTGATAAAGATTTCTAATGTTATTTTTATCATGTTCATTAGCTAAATACTCTTAGTTGAAATCCAATACTTTAAAAATTTGAAGCCTAAAATATCCATCAGAAATATTTCACCCTGAATTTTATAAAATAATATTTATTAGTTCAAAGTAAATCTTTTCAGAAGCAAGTAAAACACATGAATTTCCCAAGAGACAGTACATCACAAGGTGTTGAAGGAAACACACAAAAAACTGACAGTGTCTTTACATTTGCCCCAGGAGAACTGTTATTTAGAATTCTGTGACAAAACCCAATACTTTGAAAGACATTTGATCTTTCTGAAAGTTCTACTGAGTTATCATCGAAAAAGCAAAAAGAGTTTCTCCACTTTCAGGAAGCCAAGGCAATTTATTATTAGGCAACTAGAGGCCCAGAGCACAAAATTCATGCATGGGTTGGGGCCCTAGGCTTGGCTGGCGATCAGGGCTAATCAGGTTCCCCGCCTCCCTGTCTCAGCCTTCCCTCACTGCTTGTGTACACAGCCACCCAACCCCAGTTCCCCGTCCCAGCCCAGGGGCACGATAGGGTGATTGGGGCCTGCAGGCTGGGGCAGCTCCTGCATTGAGCGTCTGCCCCCTGGTGGTCAGTGCACATCATAGCAATTGGCCGTTCCGGTCGTTCCATCATAACGGTCGCTTAGGCAGATATATATATATATATATATATATATATATATATATATATATGCAACTATAATTTGTGTGTATGTATGATATTCAATACAATGTATCTTTGGTTCTAGAATTTTAAAGACATTGAAATTTGACAATATTGTTCCATATTAAATTGTTTAATTTTTTCAGTTATGCCACTAATATCTGGGCCTTTTCAGGAGTGAGGGAAGTAAAAATAAGAGAGGGGGTAAGAGGAAATACTCATTCACAATCACTTAAAAATGGCAAAAGTATTGTTTTGTCAAATATTTGCCATACATCAGATGTCTAATGTTTTCTGCTTTTGAATTTTCTTCTTATGTTGTAAAAATTATAAATAAAATAATGTTTTTATTCTCAACAATTTTGAAGAACATATTTGTCATTTCTGAAATGTAGAATTTTTAAATCTCACATAATTTATTAAATACAGATTACCTTTTGATTGTCTTACAGCACCTCATTTTTTAAAAATATATTTTATTGATTTTTTTACAGAGAGGGATAGAGAGCTAGAAACATCAATGTGAGAGAAACATTGATCAGCTGCCCGCAACCAAGGTACATGCCCTTGACCGGAATCGAACCCGGGACCCTTCAGTCCGCAGGCCTACACTCTATCCACTGAGCCAAACCTGTCAGGCAGCACCCCATTTTTATGCATTCAACCTACTAAAGAGTTAGATAAATTTTGTGACTAGACATCCTATGGAAAAGAAGAAATTTAAAGGTAAATTATAGGTTTTTCTAAATGTTAGATATGTAGGGGCAGTGCCTGCTATGGGATGTAGAACAGGATATAAAATTGTGTGGGGCCTAAAGATGTGGGGGAAAAAAACATAGCCACAAAGTATGGCTCAAAATAAAATTAAAATTGGAGTCTGGAATCTTACTTAGAATACACTAAAATAATGCAATTTGTGTGTACTACTAGAATGGAATGAACCTCTTGGAGAGACTGTTACCTGAAAGCACATCCAAGTTTATGTTAGGAATTTTATTTCCACTGAGTACCTTAGAATTAGATTCTTCTTGGAAATATGATAATGAATAATGATTATGATTATATGTCATAGGACTTGCCAAAGAAAATGTGTAGAATAATGCCAAACATTTTACCCTTAGAATGAGATGGCTTTAGATGATTTTCCTCTTTATTTATTTTTCTTCGGTTTCATTGAAGTATGATTTTTATGCGTTCTTATTAATCAAATATCAGTGTACAATTTGATAAATTTTAAAAATGTTTGCAATCATTTAATCACTACCACATATGATCTAGAACATTTCTATCACACAAAATTTCTCTCATTCTCCTTTCTATTTAATCACTTCCCAATATCCTACGAATATCAGCAATTAAAAATGGCTTTCCATAACTATCTACACTAATAAAAGAGAAAGAGAAAGATGGTGGGTTAATTTGCATATGCAGGTGCTGAGTGGCCAGGGGCAGGGCGGGATGCTTGTGTTGTCACCATGGCGACAACAAAGGCATTTCACACCACTCCCGTCACTCCGGGCCTCTGGGCAGCATGGGAAGGCAGAAAGGTGGCTACAGCTGGAGCGAAGTTGGTGCTGGCAGCCAGGGGAATGAAGGCCCATTCTTGCACAAATCTTTGTGCATCAGGCCTCTAGAATTAAATAAAATTAATGTGTAGTCTTTGGGGACTGGCTTCTTTCATATGCCTTTAAGAATTACTGTATTAAACCATCAACAAAACCAGAAAGCCCACTGCATGGGAGAACATATTTGCCAATGCTATCTCAGATAATGGTTTAATTTCCAAAATTTACAAGGAACTCATGCAATTTAACAAAAGGAAGATAAATAATCCAATAAAAAAAAATGGGCAAAGGACCTAAATAGACACTTTTCGAAAGAGGACAGAAGGCCGAGAGACATGTGAAAACATGCTCAAAGTCACTAATCATATGAGAGATGCAAATCAAAACAACAATGAAGTACCATCTCACACCTGTCAGAATGGGTACCATCAACAAATCAACAAATGACAAGTACTGGAGAGGATGTGGAGAAAAAGGAACCCTCATGCATTGCTGGTGGGAATGCAAACTGGTGCAGCCACTATGGAAAACAGTATGGGGATTCCGCAAAATTTAAAAATGGAACTCTCATTCCACCCAGTAATCCCACTTCTGGAAATATATCCCAAGAAACCAGAAACACCAATCAGAAAAGACATATGCACCCCTATGTTCATAGCAGCACAGTTTACAATAGCTAAGATTTGGAAACAGCCTAAATGTCCATCAGCAGATGAGTGGATTAGAAAACTGTGGTACATCTACATAATGGAATACTACACGGCTATAAAAAAGAAGGAACTTTTACCATTTGCAACAGCATGGATGGATCTGGGGAGCATTATGCTAATTGAAACAAGCCAGTTGGAGAAAGTAAAATATCACATGATCTCACTCATATGTGGGATATAATGAACAACATAAACTGGTGAACAAAAATAGATTCAGAAACAAAGAATCACTGAACAGACCGTCCAACCTCAGAGAGAAGGCGGGGGGTGGGGGGATGGGAAGAGATCAACCAAAGTACTTGTATGCATGTATATTAGCATAACCAATGGACTGGGACACTGGGGCGGTGGGGGCTTGTCCTGGGGAGTGATGGTGGGAAGGGGTCAATTGGGGAAAAAGGAGACATATGTAATACTTTAAACAATACAAAAAGAATTATCTAAATTATCTATATCTTTGGGTTCCTAGATCCGATTCCATGTGTGTGTGTGAGGACAGGGAGTATCCCAATTTTAATAAGCAATTCAGGGACAGCCACTGGATCCCCTAAAATATACATTGGTAATCACCTAGGATGAAATCACTGATTCTATGGTAATGATAGGTTTAATTTTATGGAAAATAGTCAAATTATTTTGTTGTGTTTTCTTTTAACTTTACATTGCAATGAATGGGAATTCCTTGGCATGGCTAAAATCCAAAGCCCAAATGCCAGAGAGGATGTGGAGCACAAGGAACTCTCATTCCTTGCTAGTAGAAATAAAAATGGTACATTCACTTTGAAAGACAATTTGCCATTTTTTTACAAAGATAAACATAATTTTACCATATGTCCTAGCAATTACACTCCTAGGTATTAACCAAAAAAAAAAAAAAGTAAAAATTATTGTCCAAACAAAAATATGCACACAGATATTTATAGCAAATTTATTTCTAATTGTCAAAAGTTGAAAACAACAAAAATGTCCTTCAATAGATAAATGGCTAAACAAACTAGATCATCCATACAATGGAATACTATTCATACATACAGAGAAATGAGCTATCAAGCCATGAACAAACAAGGAGGAAACGTAAATTCATATTGTTAATTTAAAAAAGGCAATCAAAAAATATATACCGAATGATTTCAACTAGATGATATTCTGGAAAAAGGCAAAACCATAAAGAGAGTAAAAGAACTAGCTGTTGATAGGATTGGGGAAAGGGAAGAAAAGATGAATAGTTTCATTACAAAAGTTTTTTAAGGCAGTAAAATTATTTAGTATGATACTGGGATATTGAATACATGCCATTATGCATTTGGCAAAACCCAAAAACTGTACAGCACAAAGAGTAAATGATGGACTTCAGTTAATAAGAATGCATCACTAGTAGCTTATCAATTTTAACATATGTATTATGCTAATTCAAAATGTTAATTATAAAAGTGTAGTTGAGAAGAGATGGCAATGGAAACTCTCTGTACTTGTGTACAAAAAAAGTTTGTAAACCTAAAACCATTCCAAGTAATAAATGTATGAATTAGAAGAAAAATATACAAATATCCTGAGAACATATATATTGAGAAGACAATTCTTATGTTTCTTAACCTTGGATCTATTGATCAGAGAAAGTATATTACAGATGAGATTTAGGATTTTGACAAAATTTCTGATTTTTATGAAAACTTTCTTTCCTTGTAATTTAATATATGCGTGAGATTCTCATTATAGACCTTAAACTCAACATTTTAAAAGACTTTAAAGAGGAAAAAGTGTTAACAAGAATGTTAACTCCGAAGTCTATAATTATTTTATTAACTATTCACAGCTATTTCTTTTTTTTTTTAATATATTTTATTGATTTTTTACAGAGAGGAAGGGAGAGAGATAGAGAGCTAGAAACATTGATGAGAGAGAAACATCGATCAGCTGCCTCCTGCACATCTCCTACTGGGGATGTGCCCGCAACCCAGGTACATGCCCTTGACCGGAATCGAACCTGGGACCCTTCAGTCCGCAGGCCGACGCTCTATCCACTGAGCCAAACCGGTTCCGGCCACAGCTATTTCTTAAGATAGTACACTCATGCCCTAGCTGGTTTGGCTAAATGGATAGAGAGTCAGCCTGCGAACTGAAGGGTCCTGGGTTCGATTCCAGCCAAGGGCATATGCATGGGTTGTGGGCTCAATCCCCAGTAGGGGCGTGCAAGAGGCAGTCAATCAATGATTCTCTTTCATCATTGATGTTTCTATCTCTCTCTCTCTCCCCCGTCCTCTCTAAAATCAATAAAATATTTTTTTAAAAAAGATAGTACACTCATATGTAAAACTTTATTCACAGTTAATTCATTTTTCTAAGTTTTTGTGTGTGTTTTTAATCCTCACCCAAGGATATTTTTCCATTGGTTTTTAGAGAGAGTGGAAGAGAGAGGGAAAGACAGAGAGAAACATCAAGTGAGAGAAACACAGGGATTGGTTGCCTCTTCCATGCACCCTGATCAGGGCCCAGGCCTGGGAGGAGGCCCAGGCCTGCAACCGAGGTACCTGCCCTTGACCAGAATCGAACCAGGGACCCTTCGGTCCATGGGCTGACCTATCCACTGAGCCAAACCTGCTAGGGCATTTTTCTAAGTCTTGACACCATAATTCAGTTATAGAAATTCTCTCCAAAATGTTAAGTACTTAATATATTTTAAAACCTCCTATCCGAGTTTCATACAGTCATGTATTTACTATTGTTTTCCTTCTTAACACCATTCCCAGCTTACATGGCAGGTTTGACTTCCCCAATGATATTTCTTTTCTCAGCTTGGAAACATCGATGCATCCTTAGTGATTTTGGTAGGTATATTTTCATCAAAGCCTTGATTCATGCCTTAAGGAACCCTGGCAGCAACATCATTTTGATTCAACTAATAACTTAGTTTTTATGCCAGTTGGATGCACAAAAATCTTGACTTCACATCTGCTGTGACTGTACTGCAATGAATATAGATCATTCAAACACTTCTGATTAAAAGTTCTGATCAGAGTTGCATAATGGTTTGGCCACTGTAAATGTGAAATAGGCTATATGAATTAGAGCACATAAACTTAATCAACTTCATCTTGTTTATGTCCAGGCACCTCTCCAACTCATCAAGGTCATTTTGAGTTTTAATCCAGTTTTTAAATGTGCTAATTGTCCTACCAAATTGGTGTCATCAGCAAATTTAATAAAAATACACTCCGGTTCACCACCCCAGTCATTAATTTTAAAAATGTTTAATAGTAGCAGACTAAGTAATGACCCCTGAAAAATATACTTAGCACTTAGAATTTCAAAAGATGATACTGTAGAATCAATTTTTTGACAACTTGTGCTTTGTTTGGTTAAAGAAATATAATGAACCAAATGCACAAAGTGTTTTCCCACTTCAATATTCTGTATGGTATATATATATAGAGCCCAGTGCATGAAATCATGCAAGGGTAGGGTTCCTAGGCCTGGCCAGCAATCAGGGCCTATCTGTGGGGTAACCGGCAGAGTAATCGGGAGGGCGCCCGCAGGCACCCGCCTTGGTCAGCCTGGCACCACTTGCTCATCAGCCCCACCCCCCCACCACTGCTGCAGGAGCGTTCGATAGGGCCTTTGGAGGGCCCCCATCGGCTCCCGCTTTGGCTAGCCTTGGGCCTGAGGGCTGGGGGCAGCTCCCCCTGGTGGTCAGTGCACATCATAAGGACCAGTCATTCTACCAGTGGTTCCACAGTTTGGGCATTTGCATATTAGGCTTTTATTGTATAGGATATATACGTACTAGAGGCCTGTTGCATGAAGAGATTCGTACAATAGGCCTTCCATCCCCTGGCTGCCAGCACCAGTTTTCCTCCGGCACTCAGGACCCAGGCCTTGCTCTGGCCACAGTGGAGAAGAAGCCAAGCCTTGAGGCTTCTCCAGTCCAACTGCAGCAGAGAAACCAAGCCTCTTCAGTCATCTTCAGTCTTTAGTCATCTTTAGTCTTCCGTAGTCTTCAGTCTTCACTCCACACCTGCATATGCAAATTAACCACCATCTTTTTGGGTTAATTTCCATACTCTTCCTGATTTGCTGCTGGGTGTAGTGGAGTGATACCAATGTGTATGTTTCTCTTTTATTAGTATATACTAGACGCCCAGTGCACAAAAATGTGTGCACTCGGGGAGGTGGGGAGAGGGGTCCCTCAGCCTGGCCTGTGCTCTCTCGCAGTCTGGGACCCCTCAGGGAATGACCACCTGCTGGCTTAGTCCCGCTCCCCGGGGGATTGGGCCTAAGATGGCAATCAGACATCCCTCTGGCAGCCCGGTAGCCCTCGGGGGATGTCCACTTGCCAGCGGGGAGCAGGCCTAAGCTGCAGTCAGACATCCTTAGCGCTGCTGAGGAGGCAGGAGAGGCTCCCACCACCACCGCTGTACTGGCAGCCATCAGCCTGGCTTGTGGCTGAGCAGAGCTCCTCCCATGTGAGAGCACCCTGACCACCAGAGGGCAGCTCCTGCATTGAGCGTATGCCCCCTGGTGGTCAGTGTGTGTCATAGTGACCAGTCATTCCCAGTCCTTCTGCTGTTAGGGTCAGTTTGCATATTACCCTGTTACTATATAGGATAGAGGCCTGGTGCACAGGTGGGGGCCAGCTGGTTTGCCCTAAAGGGTGCCCCGGATCAGGGTGGGAGTCCCGCTTCGGTGCCTATCCAACCTGATGGAGGGGATGATGGCTGTTTGCAGCTGGTCACACCCCTTCAGGGTGGGGGTCCCCACTGGGGTGCCTGGCCAGTCTGGGTGTGGGGCTGAGGGCTGTTTTCAGGCTGGTGGGTGACTGAAGCTCCCAAACTCTCCTGTTTTTCTTTTTTTATTTATTCTGGGATTTATTTACCTTCTATGGCTGTCACTGGAGCTGAGAGCCGGCTTTAGCTCTGAGGCTCGGGTCCAGCTCTTAGGCCTCCGCTGCTGAAAGCAGGTATCTGGGCTTTGTTTACCTTCTATAATTGAAACACTGTTGCAACTCCAGTTCTGAGGTTCAGCTGACTGAAAGCAGGTTTCTGGGGATTGTTTAGCTTCTATAATTGCAACATAGTTGCTTAGAGTGCAGCTCAGAGCTGGGCGGCGGCAGGCGGGGAACCTTGGCTTCCTCCGTCACTGGAGCAAGCAAGCCTCCTGTTCGCTTCAGCTGCCTGGCTGCTGGCCGCCATCTTGGTTGGCAGTTAATTTGCATATCGCCCTGATTAGCCAATGGGAAGTGTGTTGGAGGTATGGTTAGTTACCATGTTTGTCTATTATTAGATAGGATATATATATTTTTTAAAATATTCATTTATTTATGTTTAAAGACTAGGGTCAGACATTTTGACTTTAGATTTTGAAATTAGGGGATGTGTCTACATCTTCCTTGCTGGTATTTTGAAACAATATCACTTTTCTTTGAAGTGCCCCAAATCAAATTATACTATCCACCTCCTTTCTATCTTGGGTGACCTTACTTTTAAAGTTTCCCACACTCACAGACATTTAGCACCTGTGTCTCATCACTGCATCTCGTTCAATTGCTCCATCATCTCATTATTCTATACTTCCAGAAATCTATGATTTTTTTTCACTCCCTCTTTCCCAGAAAAATACATGTCCTATCTCAGAAGTCGTTATTAGTTATTGATGAAAAAGTGTTTTGGAACCCTGGCCAGTTTTTCTAGGTGGTTAGAGCATTAGCTTCAGGACCTAGGATGGCAGGTTCCATCCCTATCTCTGTTCCCCAGTCCCAGTAGGGGCGAGTGCAGGAGGCAACCAATCAATGTGTTTCTCTCTCATGTGGATGTTTCTCTCTCTCTCCCCTGCTTCCCTCCCTTCCACTCTGAAATCAATGGAAAAAATATCCTCAGGTTAGGATTAAAAAAAAGTATTTTGGAAATATACTTTTTTTAAGAAATGAAAAGGGTTATATAATTACAGATGCAACAGATGTTAAAATGGAAACATAAACATATGTATACCAATAAATTTGTAAATATACAGATATGTAAAAATAGAAAATATTAAAACTAACTCGGGAAGAAATGTATTTCTATATATTTAACTATTGTCATTGAGTCATCGAAAGCTTACTCCTACCAAAAATAAAGAGGGAAAATACCCACATACACAAAGCAAGCCAGATTTTCTTAACAACTATAATCTTTACAGTAGTTGAGGAAAAGATAATTCAAATCTCATTAAATGTTTTAGGGAATATTTAAAAAATATATTAGAGTATTATGAGACTGAAGATGACTGAAGAGCCCTGGCCAGTGTGGTTCAGTTGGTTAGAGCATCATCCTGTACACCAAAAGATAGTAGGTTCAATTCCTAGTCAGGGCACATACCTAGGTTTTGGTTTCTATCCCTGGTCAGGGTGTGTATGGAGGACAATCACTTGATATCTCTCTCTGTCTCTCACTCTCTCTCTCGTCCCCTCTTGCCAAAATCAATAAGCATGTCCTTGAGTGAAGATTTTAGAAAACATAACAAATGTCATTAACAGCACAGAAATTTGAGTTTTACTTTTGAAACCAAAGTAGGAGAACTCATGGTTAGGACATGCTTTGGCAGGTGTATGTAACAGCTGTTGACTATCATGCTAATCATTTCAAATGGATTGGTGTATGGCTTTTATGATGCCTTTAGACTGGTTCTTAATCATGTCAATAATAAGCTGAGAAAAATACAAATACAAATACTTTAACTCTCCTCTCTCTGGTCAAAGTTAAATATCCACAAACAAAAGTTTAAAGCATTTCCTCTAAGTCTATAAAAATGGTTCAGCTTTCTGAACTGGCTACATAAGAAGTTTTTAATAGATAATTAACAATCAATAGATAACCTTCCCCATAGTTCTGAAGTGGGTGCTATGATAAATATTACTTATGAAAATATATAAAGTTCAAAAGTTAGATATTAGCAAATACCCAAAATGAATTAGTGTATGTATCCATTTTAACAATTGTATTTTAGTCAAGGTTATAGCACAAAACAAATCAAATACTGAAATTGGAGAGTTTGAGGGAAAATTAATAACATGATTATTTACAGAGATATGAGTTGGTTCCACCCTATGATCTTTGTCAGGACAAAGAGAAGATCTGTAAAGGATCACAAAAGTTATCCACCACTGCTTAGAACCACATTTGGTAAAATTAAATATATATAATACTAACATAGAAAAATATGAATTGATGACTGCATTTTCAATTGTATATGTGAACTTGAAGACCGTTGCAGGATGATTCCTGCAAGAATAGAGCTTCTCTCCAGTTTCTGTCGCTCCTACCCCTCCCATCTCTGCCACTGCTACCCGGCCCATCTCTGCTGCTTCTCTCCCACCCATCTCTGCCACTTCTCTCCTGCCCATCTCTGCTACCTCGGCTCTGTTGCTTGGCTTCCTTCTACGGTGTCTTCAGTCTTCGCTCCCAGCTGGTATATGCAAATTAGCCTCCATCTTTGTTGGCGGTTAATTTGCATATCGCACTGATTAGCCAATGGGAGGCGTAGCGAAGGTACAGTCAATTACCATGTTTGTCTATTATTAGATAAGATATGAGTGTGTGGCTGTATCTGTGTGTGCATGTGTCTATGGTTGTGAGTATAGAAGAGGATATTAGTATTCAGTAGTTTTTTTCTATAACAATTTAAGTTCTGTCTCTCTTTTTCTTATTAACCTAGAAAGATTGAAACTATTCTAGATGTCTCTATCTTGGTTATCCTTTCTTTGTCTCACAGCTTAATATAGATTTAAAATATTTTCCCACATCAATGTTGTATATTTGAAGACTGACCCCTCCTTGTTTTTGCAAAGAACATTAAGAAAAATGTTATTCAAGGCTGGAAACCAAGGGAATGTCAGTGTACGAGTAGATTATGCACATAGAGAAACAGAGGTAGTTGAAAGAGCTGATGACAGGGAGGAAAAAGTCAAGATTACACATGGCTTTGTAGGAATGTTAATGATTTTTGGACTTTATTCTAAATTAGGGGTGAGCAAACTTTTTGACTCGAGGGCCACAATGGGTTCTTAAACTGGATTGGAGGGCTGGAACAAAAGCATGGATGGAGTGTTTGTGTGAACTAATATAAATTCAAAGTAAACATCATTACATAAAAGGGTACAGTCTTTTTTTTCAATAGTTTTATTCATTTCAAACGAGCCGGATCTGGCCCACGGGCCATAGTTTGCCCACGGCTGTTCTAAATACTAGGGGTCCAGTGCATGAACTCGTGCATCTTTAAAGGAACTGTGTCCCGCGAGGCTGTGGTAGGCTCAGGGGCAGTTCTCAGCCCATTCTCCATGCCTCTGCCTGGCCCCTCCTGCCATGGTCCCTGGTCCCCTCTCTGCTGGCAGCCCCATTCCCGCCGGCGCCACTCCCACTTGTTGATGGCACCAGCCCCACTCGCACCCACTGATGGCGTAGAGCAATTGGGGCCGGCACCATCAGCGGGTGTGAGCGGGGCCAGCACTGTCAATGAGTACCAGCAGAGGCTGCTTTCCAGATCGCACATCAGGAGCAGGGGGAGGTGGAGAAGCCCTGAGGGAGGATTGAGGCTGGCAGCAGTTGCTCACACCTGCTGACGGTGCTGAGTGATCCGGGCCAGCGCCTGGCACCGGTAGCAGGTGCGAGTGGCGACTCCAGTGCTGGCAGAGGCTGCTAGTGGAGCCAGTGCCAGCAGCAGGTGCATGTGCCAGGCAGGACCATGGCATGCGGGAGCAAAGAATTTTCAGTAACCACCCAGAAGCTCGCCCTGATGACAGCAACCAGCACCCCACCTTGGTCTGGGACCCCCGCTCACTATCCTGTCATGGCCAACCCCCACCATGTTCTGCGCTCTGCCACCTACTGTCGACACCCACCATGTTTCACGCATGCCCCCTGTTGGTCAGCACACGTCACAGCAACTGGTTGTTCGGTTCAGTTCTGTTGTTCCACCGTTTGGTCTATTTGCATATTAGGGTTTTATACATATAGATAAGAGAATCCACTAGATCAGTGGTTCTCAACCTTGGCTGCACATTAGAATCACCTGGGAATCTTTTTAAAATCCTGATTTCTGGGCTTCATCCTCTGGAAATTCTGTTTCTGTGTTATGGCTTGGGGCCACAACATTAGTAACAAAGAATTTTTGGAGGGTGGGGCCCAGAAATCAGGATTTTAAAAAGATTCCCAGGTGATTCTAATATGCAGCCAAGGTTGAGAACCACTGCACTAGATGATTCTGAAATGAGAAGTGAATAATCTGACACATTTAAACATAATCCCTTGGGTAATGTGTGGAAAGTAGACACTTGGGGCAGAGCAAAAGTGGAAGCGGGAGATGGGTTGATGCTTTGTGAGTATTCTAGGAAAAAGATTGTAGTTGCTTTGACCAGAATGGTTACGGTGGACGTGGTGAGCAGTGGTCAGGTTTGGTCATGGGGTAGTATGGAGTTGGAAATATCAAAACACTTACTAATGGATATGTTATATTTGCTACTATTAAGCATTTACATGAAAATTGAATTTGGAAGTGTTAATTGTGTCTGGATTTCCTGCCAGAGGTTCTGGATAAAGCTAAAAACTTGTCTTTCATCAGCACATATCCTATATGATAAAAGCGTAATATGCAAATCAACCAAATGGCCAAACTGCGGAATGAACATCCAGATGACCATCTGAAGGACCATCTGGGACCCACTATGACACCCACTGGTGCCTGGCCAGCCAAGGTAGGTGTGATGCAATTGTTCGGGGCCCCAGCGATTGCCCCATGATCACCCTGCAGAGGGAGGCCCAGGCCACAGGTGGGCGGGGCGACCAACGGGGGGCTCATGAATACCCCAAAGCGGGAGGCCCAGGCCACCAACCTGTGGGCTGCGGCGGGTGAGTAGGGCCTCCCTCTGCCAGTGGCCGGAGGGAAGCCTGGGTCCCGGGTGCCAGAGGGAAGTTTGTGCCGGCAGCTGTGGGAAGGATGGCCTACTCTTACATGAATTTCATGCACCAGGCCTCTAGTTTTCTAATAAAAGAGACCAGTGAGAGACCTTTAGTAGAGAATAGGAGCTAGGACTGTGCCCAAGGAATAGACAAAATTTAAAAGTTGGAAAATTAACAGGATCCAGGAAAGAATTCTAACAAGTATAAACTAATAAAATAAATAAACAATTAATAAAAAAGAGGGTGACCTAAAAATTAAGGAAAAGGCAGTTTTTCAGAAAGAATGAAGTAATCAACTTCAAGTACTGGCAACAGGTTTAGCAAATTGTGGTCTTAGAATGGACCCTTGGATTTTGCATGGTAAATGTCATGGATGATTCCATCAAGAGATGCTTTGAGGAAGAATAAGAACAAAAGTTGGACTGCAAAGTATCTGAGAAGGCATGGGGAAGAAAATGAAGTTGAAATGGCATATGCTACTAAATAAGCAGAGAAATTTGCAAGGTAACGATATAAAAAAGAAAAGTGTCCACTAAATAAAGTGGTAATTAGAAGACTTTCAACTGGATTTGTTCAAAAGACCAAAAATAAAATAAAGTATCCAAATATACAGTTGTCCCATTTTATTATTCTTAAGAAGGTAATGTAAAATTCAGCCCCATTCTAAAGAGATCTATTCTTAAAAATGACATATTGCTATCATTTTATAGGCCATATACCCATGCTTATGTTTTTGAGTCATATTAACAACATAAATATAATTAATCAAGAGGAATCCTTCCATTGTTTTCTCTAGAGTTTTTAGAGAAAACTCTACACATTTTTAAAGTACAGGTTTAATTATTTTATTAAAACTTAGCTCATTTTGAAACTTAGCTTGAAACTAATTGATGCATAAAATACATTTAATATTCAACTACAACTGAGTTAATTTCAATAGGCCATAATGTTAGAAAAAAGCATAATTGCATATAATATGATTATGTAATTAAATTTCAGTTGATTTATAACAAAAGTCTGATTTGGAAGAACTGAGAAAATAACAAGTAGGTCAGTTGCATAAACCAAGAGTGAAACTTAAAGATTATATCTAAATGCATTTACTGGGGCTATTATTTCATCTGTAACCCCCATGGTACTTTACAGTATTGACAATTATTTTATAAAAATTGTTCAGTGTATTTATGACTATCTGTTTTATAGAGAACCATGGATAAAAAATGAAAGTAGATTATTTGATGATAATTTGTACAATTAGTATATCAGGATTTCATCTGTAATAAACCATAAAGTAACATTTTAAAATTACATTGAATGTGAGTTATATAAAGTACTTCCATTTTGCATAGTACTAAGACTACTAGTCTATCAAACTTAATATGTGATATTTACAGATTTATTTCTCCATTAAAATCCAGCTAGAAATACAGAAGGGTGTTTCTAGTTATATTTTGTCCCACTCTATTTGCTAAAATGGTGGGAAATTGTGCAAGAAAGTTTCTATGGCATTTCTAAACGACCTGCTTTCTCATTATTTTACACAACAGGTCTTCACCTAGCAACCACTCTCTGGATATATATATATCCGACTTGTTTTACATTTAATTGTACTCATGGGAATATATTAGTGGCTCTAACTTTAATAAGGAACTTCTGATCCCCAGTAGGTGATATTTTCTCCTACTTCTTCTTAACTAATTTCTTAATTTCTATTATCATATTCAGCAGATATAAGTCAATAAAATGTCTTATATGCTGGTCCTAAAGCCTATTGCTGTGAAAAAATAATATTTCTAATTATTTCAATAAGTACTTTTACACACATATACAGAAACATACACAACACAAATGAGTAATGTTCATTAAAATAGTGTTTTCAAATGAGATATATGGCTTTATAAATTTTACCTGTTTATTTTTTTCTTTGTGTTTTAGATATATAAATGCATATATTTTGAATAACAGCATGATAATGTAAGTCCAATCTGGGGAAAACCTACACACACACACATACACACACCATTCTCATAACTGGGAAATCTTGAAGAAATCTTTTAACTCTCTAAAATGTCCTTTTTCTGGATTAAAGAATAAACTAACAATGTGTTGTATACCATGTATATGTTTTTATGAAGATATAATAAGAAAACACATGATGACTTTCTATTGGATATAAAAGACTATTTATAAACAATTTGTGTAATTGTTTATATTACACAAATATAATTTTGTACGAAACAGTAGTAATGATTCCCTCTTATATGAAGTTTCAGAATAATATACATGATACCCCCAAAATAAGATTTTGAAAACCTACATAGAGGAAATGAGATTAAGCGTATTCAGGAATTTGGGGACTTAGTTCTTTTATAGTACCTAGTAACACTAAAACCTGTGTTTTTCAAGTCCCCTAATTAAAAATACTTTATATCATCCAGAGAGAACGGGAAGATGAAATTAGGAAGGGAAAAAAAAAAGATTCTTTTTTTCTGATGTTCAATCCCAGGAGAAGTTAAGTCATTAAGGAGGGCATCGTTGCAGATGTCTCAGTATTGAAATTGCATCACTCTCTTCTGTTGAGAGACAGTGATGAGGGAGAAGCTTGTTAAAAGGCCCAAGCTTATTCCAGAGAGAAATAAAATTATGTCATGTTATTTTTTTTGTGGAAATTGTAAGTGATGGGTCGACATAGCTTTCTATTTATGAAGAAACTAGAGGCCCGGCGCATGAAAATTGTGAACTCAGGGGGTCCCTCAGCCTGGCTTGCACCCTCTTGCAGTCTGGGAGCCCTCAGGGGATGTCTGACTGATGGCTTAGGCCCACTCCCCATGGGCTTAAGCTGGCAGTTGGACATCCTTAGCGCTGCCACAGAGGTGGAAGAGGCTCCCGCCACCACTCCTGTGCTCGCCAGCCATGAGCCAGGCTCAGGGCTTCTGGCTGAGGGGTGCTCCCCCTGTGGGAGTGCACTGACCACCAGGGGGCAGCTCCTGTGTTAAATGTCTGCCCCCTGGTGGTCAGTTCACATCATAGCAACTGGCCATTTGGTCAATTTGCATATTAGTCTTTTAGTATATGGGATTGTTAAATTAACTACAAGTCTAAAGCCTTGTCTACACAATTCTGAGGGGAAAGATAGTAATTATGCTTGTTCTTCAAGATTTAAAAAGTTACATAAACCAGACATATAACTGCTAAAATTAATTGTTACATACAGATGAGGTATTTTGAATATGAACAAAACTCAAGATTATTGACAGAAAAAGACTGGAAATATAAAGTAAAACTAAATATGTTGGGCATTCAAAGAAGTTCTTCAATTGAATATTGCAATATACTTAAAATATCAAAATGAGGTTATTTTATATTGTAATACCTGAAATTAAGCTTTCTGATTATAATGTAAGTGCCTAACATTATGCTTTTAATTTCACAGGCTTCCATTTCAAAAACCTCTATCTTAAATAAAGATATTGCCTGCTATATGGCACAGCTACCAGTAAAACAACTAGAAGCTAGGCTGCCCTGCGCATGAGGTTCCCCTTCTAGAGAGATCTGGGTAAGCTATATAACTGACTGCTTGAGTGATTCTGCTTTTCCCTTCCTTTGCCCTAATTTTGGCTCTATGCTTTAAATTCCTCTGTTAAGAGTGAACCCTGGAACATTAGTAACCCCACCCTTTGACCCTAATTAAGGGAAAACCCCTATCTCTCTTCCTATACCTTCATCCTCACCGTGTGGACCTTAAATTAAGTATGCCATGATATATGAGTAATAAATCTTGTTCTTCCAAGTGACCTGAGGTGCACCCTGCAATCATAGTAAGGGTGTACTTTGTAACGATGGCACTGGTGGTAGAGGGAGGATGTTTTTGGGCTTTCTTTGAGTAAAGGCAACTGGCGAGTGTCATGGGTATTCCTATCCAAGAACATCATTAATAATAGACTGGAGTTAACACAGCACATATATAGGAAAATAAACTTCACATGCACCTATGAGATCAAAAGCAAAAATGAGACATTTCCAAATGTATGAAATGTATAGGGGCCAAAAAGCAGATGATAAGATGTTTAACATCACTAATTGTTAGGAAAATGGACATCAAAACCAAATGAACAATGGCTTCATCCAATTAGAAATAAAGGCTTTCCCTGACCCCACAAGATATCCTAAAGTAAAATGTCAGACCATTAAAATAAAAAAGTTTCAGGTCATGTCTTTAAAAAATGTGACATTTTATTGTTATGCATACAGCAATATCAAATCAATCTATGCCAATCCTAATCTTCTCATTTAATATTTCATATACTATGGTTCTTACCTGTTTAAATGAGCACACATCAACTGTCTAGAATATTTCTCTTAGTAACTAAAACTCTTTTTTCTAAGCCTCCTTAGAATGTCTAATATGTAAGTTTTTGTTTTTGTGTTTTCATTTATACCTTTGGTTTCTGTTACCAACCTTTTTTTTTTTTTCCTCTCTTAGTTTCCACTAATTTGGTAATATTTTCCTTCCTCAGCCAATTATAAAATTCTTTGAAATAATCACAGAGGTAGAATTTTCCTCAGGAGTAGAACATTTAAGTAAGACTCCCTCATTCAGTTAGGGAACATTGTACAAAATCTAGTGTAAAAGGTCTGAAGAGTCTGAAGCATTGTCTGCTAGTTATCACACGTGGTAGTCATGCAAATTTCTTTGAACAGATGTTGAGAAAACAGTGAAATTCTATTCAATATGATCATTCCGAAGTTCGGTCTGGTTAACATAAATATAATACAGCATAAGTGATGCATAGAGCCCCTAGCTGTGCACCTTATGTGCTGCTGTCAGATCCAACAGCCCTTGGCACAAGACATCTGGAAGTATACGCATTGTATTTGACGAATGTTTCTCCTAGATTCCACCTTCACATTGCCGATTATTCCAAAAATTCAGAAGGGCAGACACACACAGAGAAAGCTGAAATGAGGAATATTTTAAATAGTAATATATGTTATTATATGTGATACATATTATATATAATAAACATTTAATTTATGGTGATATATGTTTGGTGAAATAATTAGATATACATTTTAGATAACCCACTAATTTTTTGTTTTATATTACTTCCTAGTCAGACCATGCTCATAAATACAGTAAAATACTTATTGCAGAAATCCAAGGTGTGTTCCTTCTGGATACTCCAGGGAATAATCCATTTACTTGCCAGCTTCTAGAGGTGGCCTATATTCCTTGGTTCATGCCCCTCAACATTACCCTGATTTCTGCTTCTTCCCTTTCTCTGACTCTTAACCTCTATGTAAGGATACTTGGGATTACACTGGGCTGACTCAGATAATTGAGGATAATCTCCCTCCTGCAAAATCTCACTTTAATAACATCTGCAATGTCCCATTAGACAGGTAACGTCTAAATATATGCACAGGTTTTAGAGATTAGGGTGTGGACATCTTTGGAGAGGGTACAATGTTCTACTTACTAAAAATATCACATTATGGATTTGTGTCCTTAGATGAATAGGCTATATATGGTTCTAAACATCTGAGCATATTCTGATTATGATACATCCGATGTCTTTGTTCTATGTTCTCTTTGCACATATGTACAGAAATAGAAAGAAGTCCTATATGGGCTTTTTTTTTATTGTAAAGTTAATAACTTACCTTAGACTTTCTCTTTTTTTATGAAAATGCCAATTTTAAAATCATTTTTTCTAATTTTTTTGAGATATAGTTGATACATAGCATTGGGAAAATTAAGGTATACAATTTATTGATTACTATGTGATGAGTCCTATAGTTTCTTCCTCTTAAAAAATTTTCCCCAAGTTACATATAATACCAAAGGGCTTTCCAATTTATAAACTCCTTTTCTTTGTAATGATTTGAGTCATTCTACTCTTCAGTGTCTAAAGAATATTTATTGCAAAATGATTACCACCACAGTATTAGCTAACACCTGTATCACATGACATAATTAGCATTGCTTTCTGGTGAAAATGTTTACAATCTCTTTTAGAAACTTTTTCAAGTATGTAATACAGTTTTATTAACTACTAGAGGCCCAGTGCATGAAATTCGTGCACGGGGGGTGGGGGTGGGGTCCCTTAGCCCGGCCTGCACCCTCTCACAACCCAGGACCGTTGGCTCCTAACCGTTCGCCTGCCTGCCTGCCTGCCTGATCACCCCTAACCACTCTGCCTGCCTGCCTGGTTGCCCCTAACCACTCACCTGCCTGCCTGATTGCCCCTAACTGCCTCTGCCTGCCTGCCTGATCGCCCCTAACTGCTCTCCTGCCTGCCTTATTACCCCTAACTGCCTCTGCCTCAGCCCCCACACCTTGGACCCAGGCTTTCCACCTCTGGCTGGCCACAGGCACCCAGGATCACAGGCGGTGCTGCCTAGGCTCCGGCTTTGTCAGGAAGGATGTTTGGAATGATGTCTGGAAGATGCCCAGTCTATCTGGTCTAATTAGCATATTACTCTTTTATTAGTATAGATAATCACTATGCTCTCTACATTTGATTCCTAGAGAAAAATTACTATTTTAATCATGTTAATACTCAAAATTTAAAGGTATAATTTAAAGATAGAAATAAGAATATTGAATATATTCAGGAGCAGTTCATGAACTGCATTTTAAAATGAAATTCCTTCGGGAAAAATACATTGTTGGTGGTGTCCTCAAAAATTGTTATCTTTTTGGAGAGGAATAATTCTTTGGAATGTGAGCTTTAAATATGCCTTCACTATTCCAATTTTATTTTAAAAATACGATTATGCAACTGATAGCTTTTGGAGTTAGAAGAGTGTCTTTATAACGTTTGCTAACTTTTTTCTTCGTGTAAATCCTCTGAGGCATTTAGAAATAAAAAATAAATTTTTAATACGTCTTTGTTATAAACATTATGTTTTTATCATCTGATTATAGAATGGGATTAAATTTTAAAAGCTTTTGTTCTAGTCTTGTCATACTAAGAGTTATCAATACTACCATGGGTTAATCTAAGACAAAAGTGAACTAAATTGTCTGTGACGTGTTAGTAAAAGTTATGTCAGTACAGTGGAGCAAGCCCTCCAAATACATTACCTTGCAGATGCTGGGGGCAAGTTAGGAGAGTGTCTTGCCAAGTCTTCAAGAGTGAGGGAAGATTTCCTGATTAGAATGGCTGAATATAAATCTTAATCTGATGGATAGGTAGAAGAAATAAAATATATTAGAAGGGAGCCAAATTAGTTTAAATAACTGAGTTAAATGACTGGAGATATCATATGATAGGGAGTGATTAAACATGAAGCAGGAAAGAAAAATAGTTAAGAAAGCATAAAAAACATTGTAAACTCTATCAGTTCAAATGATATGATGTAAATACTTAAAAGGTCACTTTTCTTCTGCTAAAAAGAGAACAACTTGAATGAATATATTCACTGATCCTCTACAGTAGGCCAAAATAATGCAAACTGAGAGGGATCAAGAGCTAACTTCCAAGTTACTAATAAAGAATATTACTTCATTCATAATATTCTGAATATGTGGTCCATGAACCACATGAATCAATAATCACAAGAGTTCTTAAATAAAAGTTCTGATTTGGGGATAACTTTATCAAACCTACTGTATAATATTTCTAGGAGTGAAAGCAAAAATAGCCATACTATAAAAATAAATTTAAGTGAGTGTTAAACATACATGAATTTAAGCTAAATTTTATAACTTGTTATTATATCTTTTGGGTATATTAGTCTTATTAAACCCAGTAATAGGAGTTTGGGGTCTTGGTCATATTCTGCAACACCACCACCTCCCAAAAAAGTGATAGGTAGTAACTTATACTGAGGTTTCAGTTTATTATTGATTAATAAAAATGTCCATGCACTAAAGAAAATATATTTTTCTTTGAGTATTAACAAATGTATAATTGACTAAATAACTTAATATTTTGAAATATTTGCATAATTGACTAAATAACAATATTTTGAAATATTTATGTATAAATTAGGATTAGATCTTAAATGCAAATTAGCAAGAAAAATACTAAGCAAATCAGGTTACCTAGTATATTCCATACACACACACACACACACACACACACACACATATATACACATATACATATATATAGATATATATTTTTCCCCAAATATGTATACACATTTTAAAACTCATAGCTCAATTAATATTTCTTTCTTTTCAGATTTAATCCATTAGAATTAATAATTATTCAAAGTGTATATATATATATTTTTTTTTTTTTTTGGAGGGGGACAACCTGTAGTTATATATCTATATGCTTATATATCTATATATCTCCGTATGTATGTGTGTGCATGTGTGTGTGTGTGCATAGTGAATATCAATAGTGATACCATAAAAACTACAGTATGTAATTTTTGTAGTAATGGCTTACCAGTAATTATCATCCTATATAATAAAAGGGTAATATACAAATCAACCAAACGGCAGAATGACCAGTTGCTATGATTTCACTGACCACCAGGAGGCAGACACTCAACGCAGGAGCTGCCCCCAGCCCACAGGCCCCAATTGCCCGATCGAGACCTACCGGCCAACCTCTCAGTCTCCTCCCCTAGCCGGCTTTCTCCAATTGCCCGATGTCGAATAGGGAAACACGGGTGGGTGGTGGCGGACACGGGTGGCACCATGCCAAGGCCCCCGCCCACCAGTCACCCCACACACAGAGGGTGACTGGTGTCAGGGACAGGGCCAGCGAGCAGGCAGGAACAGCCAACCTCTTGGTCCCTTTCCCCAGCTGGCAGGCTTCAATCACCCAATGGTGAATGGGGAACCGGCAGGGGCAGGGCCAGCTACCAGCAGCTGGGGAAGATGACCCTGATCACAGGCCAGGCCTAGAGACCATACTTGTGCATGAAATGTCATGTGCCAGGCCTCTAGTTATTTATAAAAGTGTCTGTTATAAAAATTTAATAAAATCTCTTTATGCAATGAAAATATTTTATTTTGCAAATCACAAAGATTATTACTAGGTAGTAAATATACAAATCTGAGCCTTTGAAAATCATAATTTTTACTAAATAAATTTCTTAATAACATCTCAAAATAATTTGTTAAAATCATATGATGTAGATATAATTTATAAATATGTGTTTATATATATTAATACAATCCACAGTGATTGACATTATATCAATTGAAAGAGTGCTTATTTATATAAATGATATTTCTCTATAAAATAACACTCTTTTACTTATGCTAAGCAAACTGGGATTAAAGGATAGAAATAAAAATTGGAATTCTACAAAACTACAAAAAAAAAAAGTCAATTATTTTGGCATTTTAAAAACAATCCTAACAATACTAATTTACAAATGTGATATTTGCTATAGTTGGTTCTAAGAGCATATTTAATATCAAATAGGTTAGTCAGGGATCAATTGCAGTACTTCAATTTGATTTGCTAGTACCAGAAAAATGAGTATGGAAATTGGCTTCCACAAGTGTTGAAATGAGAGGCTTATAAAAGATTGAATAGCTCTGTATTTCTTACATATTAATTTAGTGATGCATCTTGATTATGTAATGTAATAGAAAAAACCATTACCATTAGTTCAACTAATATTAGAATCTAATCCATGTATATTAATTCCCTGCCAAACTACTCATACTTGTTTCTTTTTAAACTTCTACTACCATGTCCTTCTTTCAAAATGGAAATGGAGACAAATGATACTTACCACTACCGTCCGGACTGGAAATCAGAGATTAAGTGCCTGTACCGTAATAAAAGCCAGTGTTAGGACATAATATCCAGGTTGCCAGAATATTGTTTTACGCTTTGAGTTTTGTTTTAGAAAAACCACAAACTCTGTTAAGATACTCAATATACTCATCAAACATATAAGATTATCCATTTAAAGTTTCCTATCAGATGACCTATCACCTAAATCCTGATTTTAGTGTTTATGGTGCTATATTCAAAAGTTACTTCAAAAAGCCTCATGATGTTTTAAATAGACAGTGTTTAGAGGGTTATGGGGGCATAAATGCTGCTGGAAAGAGGTTTGACTTGGGGTGGTGAACACACAATAGAATTTATAGATGATGTACTATAGAACAGTACACCTGGAACCTATATAATTGTACTAGAGGCCCAGTGCACAAATTCACCCATGGGTGGGGTCCCTCAGGGTGGCCTGCGGACATCGGGCCAAAACCTGCAGTCCAACACCGCCTGCAGCTCCTATCTGCCGCTCCTGCTCATCCCGGCACTGCTGTGCCTGCCACGGGCTTGTGCCCAATCAGTCTCAGTCAGGAGATGCTCTCACTGCCACAGCAGCGCTTGCCAGCTGTGAGCCCTACATCTGGTGCCCTCCTGAGGGGAGTGGCCTGCGGGATCAGGCTGAAACCAGTTCTCTGACATCCCCCAAGGGGTCCTGGATTGCGAGAAGACACAGGCCAGGCTGAGGGACCCCACTGGTGCATGATGGCCAGGGAGGAAATACTGGAGGGCTCCAGGGTGTGTCCGGCCCATCTCGCTCAGTCCTGATTGGCCAGACCCCAACAGCAAGCTAACCTACCAGTCGGAGCATCTGCCCTCTGGTGGTTAGTGCACATCATAGCAAGTAGTTGAGCAGCCTTAGCATATCATTAGCATATTACACTTTGATTGGTTGAACAGTCAACCAGTCACCTTATGACCGGACACTTAGCATATTAGGCTTTTATTATATAGGATTAACCAATGTCACCACAATAAATTCACTAAAAATAGGTAGTGTTTATTTATTAAAATAATTAATCACTTTAACTATTGGGGCTACTATAGCAAAGTACAGCAAATTGGATAGTTTATAAACAGTAGAAATTTATTTCCCACAATTCTGGAGGCTGAAAGTCCAAACCAGGGTACAGCATGGTCAGCAAGAGCCCTATGTATGTTGGGGTCATAGACTTCATGTTTTATCCTCATATGGCAGAAAAGGTGGGGTGTCTTTTATAAGAAGAATAATCCCATTCATGAAGGCTCCATCTTCATAAACTATGCACCCCCAAATACTCCACCCTTAATGCCATTACATTGGGAGCAGGATTTCAGCATATAACTTGGGCAGGGGACAGAAATATTCAGACCATCGCCACCATTTTTGTTTCTTTGTTTTCATCCTTCAGTGGATGTCAGAGAGCTGGTTTTGGCCTGATCCTGGCAGGCCAGGCTGAGGAACCCCACTGGTGCACAGATTCATGTACAGATGGGGTCCGGCTGGCCCACCCCCATTGGGGCCAATCAGGGCCAAGTTGGCTGGAACAAGGGGCCTTGGGAGACTGGCTGGCTGGCCCTGCCCCTGATTGGGGGGGGTGGGGTCGATCAGGGATGGAGCCAGCCTGGGAGAGGGGCCATGGGTGATTGGCATGCCAGCCCCTCCCCTGATCAGGGTGGGGGGAAGCCGATCAGGGGTAGGGGCAGCTGGGGGGAGGGGCCATGAGCAGTTGGCCAGCCAGCCCCACCTCAGATTGGGGTGGGGAGGGTGATCAAGGGCGGGGCCGACTGGGTGCTGGGGCTGCAGGCAGTTGGCCAGCCAGTCCCACCACTGATTGGGGTTAAGGGAGGGCTGATCGTGGGCCAGGGAGGCTGGGGAGAGGGGCCGAGGGAGGTTGCAGGGGCAATTGGGGGCCCTCATCCAGCCAGTTGGCCGCCGCAGTGCATGTCATAATGACCAGTCGTTTTGGTCATTCTGGTCATTCCGGTTGTTCCACCCTTCAGCACAGCAGTGGTGGCAGGAGCCTCTCCCGCCTCCTCAGCAGTGCTAAGGATGTCTGACTGCAATTTAGGCCTTCTCCCCGCTGGCAAGTGGACATCCCCCAAGGGCTCCCAGGCTGCCAGAGGGATGTCTGACTGCCAGGTTAGGCCTGATCCCCCGGGAAGCGGGCCTAAGCCAGCAGGTGGACATCCCCCGAGGGGTCCCAGACTGCGAGAGGGCACAGGCTGGGCTGAGGGACCACCCGAGTGCACAAATTTTTGTGCACCAGGCCTCTAGTTTAATAATATAATTATATCCATGCCAAATGTTTTGTTTTCTATTTGTATAATGTATTTTTGCCCTTTTGAGATTCTTTTTCCTCTAAATGTTATTTTTATTAGCTGTTGTATTTCACAGAATAATTATATGCCTTTTAATTCCTTTCATTAAGATCAAATCCACTTTATTCTTGAGCTCTTGAGCATGATGTCCTCTAAATTAGCCAGGTGTCTGTTAGAATTTGAAAAACATTTATTCTTGACATATGATGCAAAAATCATCCTGTCTTTACTTTCAGTTTCATTTTTATAATTGATTTAAAATTTTCTGGAATCCATTTCCTTCTGTTTTTGATTTAAAACAAAAACAAAAACACTAGACACCATACTTAAGTAATTGTTTAGTACTATTTTTCATTTTCCAAATTTATTTAGTTAGCCTTACACTTGATTGTTGTTGTTTTATCTGAGTACATAATTCGGCTTTATAATACTTCCCTGCCAAAAAAAAAAAAAAAAAAAAAGTAATAAAAAAACAATTCCCCATTAAGACTTAAGACTTTGCAATTTAAAATTCAGTGTTGCAAAAGAAGAAATCTGACGCCACTATGAGACTCATTCGTTTGCAAATACTTAATTCTTTTTTATCCTCCTGCCACTAAAACTCATTATAGTATGTAGGAAAAGGCAGAAATTCACCTTGTTGGACTTCAGATGAAAATGTGCATGTCAGGTGACTCAAATCACCACTCGGCACACGTCTACCGATGACCATAAACCACTGTGAGCACTGAGTTGGGATTTACAAAAATATATTTTTGCTCATATAGAAAATCTGAAAATAATGCAGGTAGACCTTATATATTATCATCTGAGAGTTATTTTTTAAATATATATATCCTTTAATGTAAAAGAATTCTGGGATGAAAACTGGATAGTTGGACTCCCAAGTTTTTCATCTTACCTACTCTGTCTCTAAAGACAAACCAGAAATCATTTATTTACTTTAACATAGCAATTGATTACACATATTTTATATCTATATCTATATCTATATCTATATCTAATCTATATCTATTAATTAGAAATGCTGCCATAATGAAATGCTACTCATATGCATGGATTTAATTTTGTTAAAATGTGTTTGAAAATAAGGATCTTCAAAACAAAATTTAATATTTTGTAATTAGCTCTTGCTAACTACCTGATTATAATTTTATAATTTAGAACAGCCAAACAGAACATTTAAATTAACTGGAAAAATGAACAAGAAATATATATATATTTTTTCAAATTTCATTGCAAGTATATTAACAATTAAACATACTTTAAATGTGTTTGTTGAATTGTCTGTTTTCGCTGTATGTTGAGATCCAACATGATTTGTTTGTTTATATGATCTTTATTAAATAGTTAGGGTAGCATAGCTAAGGAAGCAAAACAGCTTATGTTTCCAGATAGCGTCCTCCCTGGTTCAGAACAGGTGCTTTCATTGCTTTTATACTTCTCCTGTGGGTGAGTTCTTCCAGCTCCTGAGGAGGTGGTAATATGCATCACTTTCATCAATAACAGTGTCAGTCCAAGGAATGCCACTCTCAAAATCTCAGTGAACATAAACCATCTGCATTTAAGTACTTGACATTTTGCGAAAATACGACAGCTATATCTAAAACTCCAACTGTTTGACTTGAATTTGTTTGATTTTTTTTCTTTCTATTTTTATGAGGCAAGAGTTAAAAAAAAAAAAAAAGCATAGTTACTGTTTAATGAAAACAGCAGGCAATGGGTTTCAAAGAACAGAGAACTACTCTCCTATTCCCATTAGAGAGACCTGAATTTTAAAATCTCAGTTCTTCCTTGGATGGCATCCTACTTTTTACTTAAATTACAAACATTCAGGTAACCAACTGTTTCAGGAATTGAAAGAGATTTTCAATTTAAAATTGACAGAATTATTTTTTTTTTCCAACCGGGAAAAGAAATTCTGTTTGGTGTTTATGAAGTCTACATATAATACCTTTCAAAGCAAGACAAAATGCATTTCATATTGCTTTTTCCAGTCTTCCTTCCTTCCTTTTCTTCTTCCCTTCTTTCCCTCTATCTTTCTTTCCCTAGATCCTTTCCTCTTTTGCTTCTCTCTCCTTTATTCTCTTTCCAACACTATTCAATCATTTCTATAAGACATAAAGTAATTGATTCTATCATTCACCCTCTACATATTCATTTATATATGTGGCTTAATACATACTTGTACCCATTCTATGTGCTGTGGACAATGCCTCAAAGTTTTTGTCCTTATGTAGCTTACATTTAATTAGGACGGATGCATATTAAGTTAAATCAAGAATTCAAATGGTCTTTATTCAAACTAATTAAAGTCCTTCCTTAAATAATTTAAACATTTTAATGAAACATTTAAAACTACATTTTCTCATTATCATTGCCTATTTCTTATTTCAAATGAAAAACAAATATTCCCAATTGTAAATATAACATAAATTTAAACATATTCAAAAGTTATTGTTCAGTTACCCTCCCCACAATTAAAGTTTGGGGTGTTTTCTAGCAGATGCAAGCAGTTCATCTGAATTCAGCACAAATAAAGCCAATAAACCAATTTGGAAATCTATAACACATTGGTCTTCTGAACAAACACTAGACTAATGGGACTAGAATTTGAGCCAATATTAATAGTAAGTAGTGTATTGATGATTAGCTTTATATAGAGTTTATTGTTCATCTTTCTCTCCCTTTCCCTATTTCTCTCCTCTGAACTGATACACATGTATATGTAGTATAAATATATTTTTTGTCCTCAACAGAAAGCCTGAGAATCTTCCTGTAATTTCATTGAAATGTATAATAAAATTGATAGAATTGTATATTATTTATCTACATATACAAATATACTGTATTCACACCATCCTGTACTTAGTCTCTTTTCATTAATATCTTCACTCATTTATTCAATGCATATAAAAACAATACAATATATAGAATGTATACATTTCAAATAATTAAAAAAAGAAATATAGCAATAATGAATTTAACCGTATAAAACACAAGAAGAAATATAATTTGAAAGGAATAAACTAGAAAACCTAAAAGCAGAAATCTAATACAAACAAGACAAGACAAAGACACTTTGATTAAATAATATTTATAAAGGTAAAGATTCGTATTTTAAAAAAAGACAATTTTTAAATGAAGTACAAAATAGTAAAATAGCATTGTAAGTGGTAAAAAGCAATTAACTTCACAATATTTAATAATAATTTAGTGTGGACATCAACTGGTCAAAACTGAGGATGTCCTGATGGACACTAGCTGAATTTGAACTCTGTGTGTGATAATAACAGCCATCACCCCTTAAATCATGATAGAACAACAATGAAGAGATCATGTTAACTAGTTTATATAAGATGATGAACTTGCATCAGGCCCATGCAATTCAGTCAAGTGGGACAGCTCTCCCGGTGCTGAAAATATTCACTCACCTGGGCCAGCTGCACCTCTTCACACAGCATTCAGATTGGTGTGTTTTCTTCTATTCTCTCCCAGAGAACTTGGCCATCTCCAGGACATTCCAGACTTCTGATTCTTGAAATATCTTCTGAAAGGAATAATCTATGTTTAAATTATGTTTTAAATAAGCTATATTCATGAAAGTAGCACCTAAGCGCTGCAACTTGAACTCAAAAACTGAAAGCCTCATTAGGTTAGGGATTCTTTATAGACCCTATTTATATAACAGGTTGATCAGCTGGTAGTGAGTTGGGATTCCAGAAACAAAGAAATGCATTTTGTGAAACTGAGAAAGCACACACCCAAAAGTTACTCACTATCCCACTTCAAAGATAGACACTCCTGCCGGGTTGGCGTGGCTCAGTGGTTGAGCTTCGACCTATGAGCCAGGAAGTTGAGGTTCAATTACAGGATAGGGCACATGCCCAAGTTGCCAGCTGGATCTCCCGTAGGGGGCGTGCAGGAGGCAGGTGATGAATGATTGTCTCTTATCATTGATGTTTCTATCTCTCTCTCTCTCCCTTCCTCTCTGAAATAGTAATTATATATATATATTTTAAAAAGATAGACACTTCTTCCCAAATACAGTCTGATTTGGATATCTCACATGCCATTTTCTATGTACCTATATTAGTCAAATATGTACATTTTTATGACTTCTTGAATGGTATATGTTTTTAAAATGATAATGATCTGCAGTACTTAAAATGAAGGAAACAATGAAAATCATAGTATAGTGCATTTAGGGTGCTCTAATTTATACATATGTCAACATATATGTATTTAATATGTATATATACACACATACTTTAATACAATGACATTTAAATCATATATGTAAGAAGAGATATACAAGTAATATAAAGTGTGTGTGTCTTAGATTGCTTAAAATATATTCCAATCTGTCGAGTAAGACTCCCTCCACGTTCTGTGTGGAGTAGGGTTCGGTATCTGAAAGAGGAGCCGCACAACAAATGAGAGAAAAAGACACGAGATAATTTTGCAATATTGGGGGACCAGGTGGCAAGTCCTGAAGGACTTCCTCCTTGCTCAGGCCTCACCAAGCTTTTATTGATCTGGGATGCACCCATAGCATAGCCCTTAGGCAGGTGACCCCCTAGTAACAAGCAGACTAGCCCATCAGCAAGGATTTACATAATAATAAATGGGGGAGTAGTTTCAGCTACCACTGTCTGGACAAACAGAGGTGGCGCCTAGCTCAGACCTTTGCTAGGGCTTCAAAGGCACCCAGCCTTTGGGGGGGGGGGGGTTTCAGGGAGTTCTCTGTCTATGCTTATCAGATAGTGAAGGCAATAAACAGTTTCCCACACCAATCAAATTATGAAAACATTTATGGCTTTAAATTATGTTTTAAATAAGCTATATTGCATTTTATATACAACTTTAATACTCGTCTCTAATGTGTTAACTGTTTTGGCCACTGTTTCAACTAGTAATATTATATGATCATAAAAATAACTACAAACTGGATTCAAAATTTATGATTCTCATTCATTTCTGACTGCAGCCTTAATAACTGAAGTTTTGATTAACAATTAGCTTCATGGATTCTTTTTAAGGCAAAGTCAGGTCTTTAGTTGAAACCAAGAATTATCTTATCATCATTTAATGACAATGCATAATGAAAAGAATATCAGTATCATATCAAAGGAGATTTTTATGAACTTTCATTAGGAACCTATTACAATTCATTTGAAGAAACTGACATGCAGCATATCACTGCAATTTACCTTTGTGCAAAGGAGAATGAAATTCACCTTCCAAAACTTATTGAAGAAGTGATTGAAAATTAAGTTAGAAACATACTAAGAGCAAGATAAGACAACTAAATCTGGGGTCCTTGGTCTGACAATGATATGAGGGAAATTATTTGTGAATAACAAAATGATGGAGTTTTGATCAACTGTGGTAACAACTGCATCCTCAGCAGCTATAATTAGAAGATTCTCAGGACAACATCATAATAACAGATGAATAGTACTTTTGAGATCTTTAATCCTATTTTTAAATAATAAAATCCTCATCATGGTATTTTTTCCATAAGACTGTACTTTCACAGAAAGCATATATGTACAGCCCTGGGGTGTGTGTTTCAGTTGGTTGGTTGTCATCCTGTGTACCAGGAGGTCGCCTTTTAATTCCCCTTCAGGGCATATGGCCAGGTTGTGGGCTTGATCCCCAGTAGGGGGCATGCAGGGGACAGCCAATGGATATTGCACTCTCACATTGATGTTTCTCTCCCTTTCCCTCTCCCTTCCTCTCTCCCTAAAAATCAATAATATGTTCTTTTAAAAAAAAGAAAGCACATATTTACAAAAATAAATCTATGTTTAAAGTTCTCTAACTTTAAATACAGTATGCCACAAAAAAGAACTCATTGCTAGTTAGTCTAACAAACTTAGCTGCATGGAAATATACTTTTAGGGCAGAAAGACCAGAGCACTTAAACTTGAATTGACTTAACATGTACAAGCCAGGTATCTTTGAAAAAGTTGCTTAACCCACTTGCAACTCATTTTCTCAACTGAAACCTAGGGAATGTAAATTCTATGAGAATAAATAAAATGGTGGTTGTGAAATGCTATTTCTAGAACATAGCAGTCAACAACCCTGTCTCTCTCTCTCTCTCTCTCTCTCTCTCTCTCTCTCTCTCTCTCTCTCTCTCTCTTTCTCTCTCTCTCCCTCTCCCTCTCTCTCACACACACACAAATGCCCACACATCAATATAATTAATAAAAAATTAAGCATTTTTAGTATATTTAGGATAATTATAATTCACACAAAAGACTGACAATAACTCACCTGAAATTAACTGACTGCAATTTATTTACATCATCCCTTCAGGTAAGAAAAGCAAATAGTAGAAGTAAAACTTAGATGAAGTTATCTTAGATAAAATAAATTGTTCTTCTTTCTCTACTGCATAATATTGATTGTTGTATCTTTAATATAGCTTAAATCATTTGTGTTAGCCAGAGATAATGGTATCTTCTCATAGATAGTAATTATTAAAGAGATTCAAATAACTTTCTTTAGGCTACCCTGCTGACTCCTTAATTCTCCCTCTTGTTTTCTCACCATTTCATTTCACTTCTATGTGCATTACTAATAGCATAACTGTCATATCCCCAAATACTTGTATGCATTGAAATAAAAGTTAGACAGTGAAGAAGTCTTATAGAAAAAAAAATAATGCATTTGAAAAATAGTGTTGGAGAGAGTTCTAGATATACCTTGGGCCACCAGAAAGGTGAGTGAGTTCTACAGAAAATTAAGCCTGAAATATCTCTGGAGGCAAAGATGACAAAATTGAAGATTTCCTGCTTTTTGGATATCAGGCAGGGTTCTTTGGAAAAGACAATAATGCTGCCCTAACTGGTTTGGCTCAGTGGATGGAGCGTCAGCCTGCAGACTGAAGGGTCCCTGGTTCAATTCTGGTCAAGGGCATGTACATTGGTTGCGGGCACATCCCCAGTTGGGGGCTGTGCAGGAGGCAACTGATTGATGTTTCTCTCTCATCGATGTTTCTGACTCTCTCTCTCTCTCCCTTCCTCTCTGTAAAAAATCAATAAAATATATTTTTTTAAAAGAAAGAATAATGCTGGGGGGGGGGGGAGAGAAGGCATCAGAAATAGAGGAAAACCAAATATGAGATTAATTGACTCCATAATAGAAGTCATAGGCAGGAGTTTACAGGGGCTGAACAGAGTTGTGAGGACAGGGCATGTGGACATCACTCATCCATAGGGTCGTCAGGAGTCAGAGACCACTCAATGGCACATTAACATGCACCACGTAAGGTGGTTAGCATATAGTAATGGAGATACAAGTATAGATACCTTGTCAATTTTTCATGACCTGAACATTTTGTTGAACCAAAGAGTGCTGCTTGTTTAACTTGTTACTATTAGCAGAGAGCTCTGAGACTCAAGAAATTGATCCATAAGGACCTACAGGACCTGCTGTTTATGCTCATTTTTAAATGAGGGAAAGCAGATTAGGCATGAACACTCCTTGTTTCCTTTGGAGAATAGTGGGGAATTCACATAATGATAGTTACCACGTGGACTAGAATTTCTAATCCAAAAAGTAAAATAAAATCAGTGGCGTTTTTATATTTTAAAAATTGAATGTTTTATCTTTATGCAGACCACACAAACACACACACACACAGCGAAATACACCCAAGGCTTGGTGAGTTAATAAAAAGCATACTCTTTTTTTCCGGTGAGGTGGGATTTATTGGCTATTTCTATTACAAATATGATAACAAAGGGAGGCATAGGATCGCAGTTAATCAGAAGATTACACCTTATGTGCATATTTAATATAGAAAGGTATGATGGAATATTATTTTATATTTGTGTTGGGCCTTTTAAATAATGGCATGGCCTGGGTTCTGTTTTTATTTTTCTTCTCATATTTAAAGTGGGTGATCCATAAAGCTTCTTTATGTAACTTCTCTCATAACCTTTATAACCGTTTTCGATGAGTCATTAGAAAGAGTAGGAATAAAATCCATAGTTAATGAAGACCACTTAGAAAAGACAAACCATCCTGCTTCCACAGGGTTCATTGTTCTTTATATATGTGAATTGAATCTGGGATGTTTTCCAATTCCTATATATAAATATATAAAACTTCCTTGTTCAATTTTTATTAATAAAAAAGCTTTTATCTTATAGTGTGTGTTTTTTGCACTGGTATGAGAACTCTTCATATAACAATGATTATTTTTTGTTCATTTAATATGATTTTACATTTATTTTAAAGATATTTGAAAGGTAATGTTACATAATAATAACCTATAATGTGCATGGTATGAACCCCAGATATATGTTTAACAGCATAGAACCCTGGTTTGAGATATGTTGAATTTACAACTCCATTGTGACAGCCATAATCCTTTTATGATTAAGCTATATAGATATTCATTCCTACTGTGATATATATGAAGCTATCTTAAATCTGCTGTACTAATATGGATAATGTTGATAAAAGCCCTGTTTAAATTAAAATATATATATATATATATATATATATATATATATATATATATAAAATAAATTTTTAGTATTGAAAACAATTTCTCAAATGTGATATATGAAAAGTCTGTTATTTTACAGCTCATTTATATAAAGGGAATAGTATGTTAGGGATTTAAACTGAGTTTAACAACCTTTTTGAAAGATAATTTAAGTGAAATCATTATACTTCTTTTTAGAATAACTGGCAGCTAATTTTTAAAATAAAAAGAATAAATAATTACACATTTGTTCTAAATTATATTTTAAAATATGAATTTATATTTTAAAAAGGTATATCTATGACCTATTGAATCAAGAATTTGTCTAGAGTTTTAATGAATAATTCATGCCTCAAATCTAATGAGTATGAATCAATATACACATATTCTTAGATATGAGTGTTTTTGTTAATTTCTTAATTTAAAAAAATAATTATAAATACCATTTTCAAATCAATTATTTTGATTTTTGTTCATTCAATTATGTTATATTTATATAATAAATTAGCCTCTTCCTATCATACACACATATATACAAATAAGCACATACACGAATGAATTCAGAGTGAGCAAACCTATAGTGGAAGTTTTCATTACTGATATCCAATTAATAGATTAGTTAATTACCTGAAGTTCTCCAATCAATGGGGAAAAGATGATGATAGATGGTCACAGCATACTGAACATTCATTTAATTGTTACATTCCTTTCAAATTATTTGTTTTTTTTCTTAAAATAGTTCAAGCCAGTTATAACATAGTAAAATATATATATATATATATATATATATATATATATATATATATATATATATATATAGTTGAATTGGACATTATATAAGTACTTGAACATAAGTGCAAAGGTAGAGTTCAATTTTTTATGGAAATAGTCATATTGTTAGTACTCCATAATGATGAATAGCTCCCATAAAAAAATTGAGATAGCCCTAACCGGTTTGGCTCAGTGGATAGAGCGTCAGCCTGCGTACTGAAGGGTCCTAGGTTCGATTCCAGTCAAGGGCATGTACCTTAGTTGCGGGCACATCCCCAGTGGGGGGTGTGCAGGAGGCAGCTGATCGATGTTTCTCTCTCATTGATGTTTCTGACTCTCTATCCCTCTCCCTTCCTCTCTGTAAATCAATAAAATATATTTTTTAAAATATTGAGATAGTTATTGTAGGGAAGACTACTATAAAACTGAATTTTCAATGAGGGCAGTATCATTGGACTCCTAAAGAGACCATTATTTATGCTTGGGACAATGTGAAAAAAAGCTACAATAATACAGAAATCCTACCCACACCTACCTGCTGACTAGGGTATTTTGACTACGTGTATCAGTCTAAACTTTGGCTTCAACCTGAAATCAATCAAGTATTGTTCCCCTTTGCTCCCTTTCAGTATTTAAACTCATCTGTGTACTTTCTCATAATAATCATAGACCTCTTTCCTCATGACAGTGGTCATACAAGTAACCTACACACAACAAACATTATCTAGTGAAAATGTAATGATGTACTGTCAAAGACAGTATATCAAATGTAATGATATACTGTAAAGAATCTAATATACCTTTCTTAAATATATCCAAAGTGTTTATAACCACACATTATAAATAATAAAAATAACTATTATGTTAATATTTATTTGATACCAGATAATATTATATCCACTAACACATCATATCCAAGCCACAAGTCTAAGAAGCAGGCACAATTTATATCGTCCTTTTATAGAAGGGGAGACTGAAACCCAGAGATACTAAATAATATGCCTCAGTTCCACTGCTAGTCCATATTAAACTAAATTTGTACCTGAGCACTTGGACTCCAATATATTTGCTCTTGTATTGTACTACAAGTGCTGTGAGTTCTATTACATCCCATTTGATACTCTTGGTCAGTCAATGGACAAAAACAAATTGGTCTGGGGTAATGGCAATGCGCTTACTTACGCTTAATGAAGTTAAGATTCCATTTGCAGCTGTGGTCTCCTTAATGGTGAAATCAATACATCCCTGGCTCCTGTAAGCAGCTATTGACATAGTGAATCTATTTTATCCATTCTATTAAATAGAAAACACATAAGTAGTATCCTTTAACCTACTACAACATTGCCATCCTGCAAAGGAGAAAGACACTCATTTTACCAAGGACTGGAGAAAAAAAATATTATTCTCTCATAACTCTCTTGTCAGCAATCTCTCTGTAGGGAAAGTATAATTCTCCTATACTATGGGTCCTGGACAATGTGTGTGTGTGTGTGTGCGCGCATGTGTGTTTATGTGCACATAGGCACGTGTGTGTTCATGTTCATGTATAAGAGTAGATCCATAGAATACACAAAATAAAAGAGATCTCTGCTCTCTTTAATACCCAGTGGTTCATTTGCATTATTATAACTTGCTTGATATGTATCAGAATGATAAATTTAATGGTGGATATTCAAATGGCAGTGTTTAAAACTCTAATGACTCCTAGACTTCAATGTGTGATGAGAAAGATTTTAATTTCAACCCCAGACTGAACATTTTCTCCGTGGGAAACCATTGTCAATGTGGTGCTTGAGGAGACCAAGCTGAACAAACAATGAGTCAGAGAAATAAAACCCCATCTTCACAAGGAACAGAGCACAGAGTGTCCAAAAGCCAAGACAGAATTTTAGGAGGAGAAAATGTTATAATAATGGAAAAGACTGAGTTTGATGGCGCTAAGCACTATGTAGCAATGTAATGGGGAAAACTGTGGGAGTGTTTCCAAGGGTTACACTAAGGTGACAGCCTAAAACACATAAAGTGGGTTTAAAAATGTACTGTTCAAAGACTTGTGTTTCTGAAGAAAGAGTCCAGGAAGCCAGGCTTTTCTGGGAAACATATGGATCACAGTGAAAGCAGTCAAAGTGTTTTCTGACCTTTTTTTATTTACAGACAAAAAATTGGCTGCTGCCCAAAAATGCCAGCAGGTAGACAGAAACAAAATTCGGACCTAAGTTTAAAAAAATCTGTTACTGTGTAGGGAATGCCTGCTTGTACATCTGCTGGTTAGGAACTGAAGTTATGTCACAACTCGACAACAGCAAGGCCACTTTATCCGCTCATTCTATTCACATGACATTTTAGAAAGAGTTTCCATTTCTGACTGGGAGGATTTGCTTATGTCTAGTGGAGATGGTGATACATTCTTCAACGTGAACAACATCAAGTATTCCCCACGCTGATCTACTGATTCTATACAATTTTTTAAATATTTTAAATTTGTTTTTTATTGACTTCAGAGAGGAAGGAATAGGGAGAGAGAAATAGAAACATCCATGATGAGAGAGAATCATGGATCAGCTGCCTCCTGCAAGTCCCCCACAGGCAGGTGTCCTTCACCAGAATCGAACCTGGGGCCTTCAGTTCGCAGGCCGCTGCTCTATCCACTGAGCCAAACCAGCTAGGGATACAATTCTGATCAAAGTGCTAGTGTCTTGCTTGCAGAAATCAGCAAGCTTACCTTAAAATTTATGTGGAAATAGAAGCAATAGTAGCTAAACCACTCTTTAAAAAGAAGAACAAATTTGTGAAACTCACACTTTTCCGGTTAAAAACTTTCCATAAAGCTGAAATAATCAAGAGAGTGTAGTACTGGCATAGGGATAGTCATATATCAATTGAATAGAATTAAGAGCCCAGAAATAAACATTATGATCAATTGACTTTCAACAAAAGTCCAATTTGATTCAATTGGGAAAGTGGTCTTTTCAACAAAAGTTTGAGACAATTAGATAGTCAAACGTTTTTAAAAACGTAAGATGACCATTACCACTATATGCATGTATATACTTATGTTCTGGCATACCTGTACATAACACCATGCCATATGTATTCTTTCTCTAATGCTTACTGCATGCTTACTAGTTGCTGTACACTGTAACAAGCACTAAGAATTTTGTTCTTGAGAGAGACTTACACTAGAGGAAGGTAACACTTTTTTATTTTTAAATGCTCAGATATTTACAATGTAATAGCTCATGGTGAATGTTATGAGAAAAATAGAGATTTATAACCATCAAACCTCAGAGGGAAGGTAGGGGAAGGTGGAGGTAAGGGGGGAGAGATCGACCAAAGGACTTGTATGCATGCATATAAGCCTGATCAATGGACACAGACACCAGGTGGGTGAGGGCTTGAGTGTGAGGTGGGGGCAATGGGGGATAAGGACACATGTGTAATACCTTAATCAATAAAGAAAAAATATATATTTAATAGATTATTTTAAATTTCAAAAAATTTACCTGCACATACTTTTGAGAGAGGTCCAAAAAGCCTAATGAATATGCCACAATCTTATTGGAGGTTATCTCCCAGGAGTCAGCGAAGAGTCAGTCCATAGACCTTCAGAATGTGCAGTGTGAGAACAACCCAGTCCTGCAAAATACAATGGTAATTCAATGAATACTATACACTAACTTTAGCTTTTATACTGATGTTTCTTTGAGTACAGAATTTGAAATTTTTAAATGTTTTTGAGACTAAGACGAACAAATAAAAAAGGCCAAACACCTCTAAGAAACTATGAGATGCTTTTTCCTTTATAAAAAATGATAATTTTAATCAAATTGGCTAATATTAAGGCAGGAGATATTAAAAATTCGAATTATTTTTTGGTAACCCCCCCCCCCTTAATTTGTAATAGGACCTACAGGCTATTTGCTCTTCCCAGATGTCAGAATACAGAGGAGCTGGAAGTTCCAGGTGAATGTTCCTGAAGTTTAACTGACTCTGAATAGATGACTGCTGCATAATAATTTTAACTAAATACATTCTTAAACTATTCTTCCTTCCTGGTAAAAAATGAAATACATATAGAATACATATATAATTATCCATGACTTTTTCAAACTACAAAGTAAACGCTTCAAGAATATGTAACAAGTTTTCACATTATTTCATTTTATAGTATCTTCTGGTATTGAATGTCCTTTAAAGTTGTAATTCAGACCAATTGTTTAGATTGAGTTTGGGTTTGTAGCTTCTTGAGAAAGTTCATCGTATTCATTTCATATGAACTAAACGTAAGCTACATTACATTGAAATGTCTACTTTCCTTAATTGAATCACTGAAGTTATGTAATTGGCACATAATCCTAAAGGCGGCATAGTTTCTTAGAATCTGTGCAAACAAAGACTTCCTGGAATTAGAATCAGATATATTGATTGTACTTCTGCTCAAGGGAAGTGCTGATCAAGCAGCAGTGATTCATACAACTGTCTGGTGCCACACGCTAAGCCTAGAAGAGAGCAAGTTAGCCATCATCTATAATATCGGAGCAATTGACATTCTTTATTACTCTATCTAAAGGCATGCTATCATTTCCTTCTATTCTTCCACAATGCACCTTCTAATGCAAACATTATGCATGCCGTTTCAATCACGAATAACATTAATCTTTGTTTCATATTCATGAATATGATTGTCATTTATACTCATAGATGACAGCTTTGAGAGTTTTACTTCAAAATGATGTGCATGAAGAAGTCAGTGCTTTCTATATATATTTTTTCTGCAGTAATTATCTCAAGGATTTAATCTGTGTTGAAATTTATTTTGTCATGCTGGGGAAGCATATCTATAATTGCCCAGCAGTCATTGTCAATAAAATTTGTATGCGATATTTTTGTATTTGCTAAGTTTTTATTAACACTCAGACACTTTAATTGTTCACTGAACTGTTTCTACATGCATTGTATTAGTTTATAGGTGTGTGAACACCTACTGAAAACTATATAGACTGTGTATTTATCCATTCACTAAGACTTTGTTTTTCAGTTATTCTATTTCCCAGGTAGGTCACTTACATAATCTTTTAAGATCCTCATTTGAAATGGAGCGACTATCCTTCAGGTCACTCTTTATACAAACCCAGCTCATTAACTATCAATAGGAAAAATTAAGATAGTCATAAAATCTTAAAAAGGTATTTAATGTCCCCTTTAACTTTCACCCATTTTTCAATAGCATTCAGCATTTTTCCCAGGGGATTTATCCATGTTCATCATGCTAGTAGTGACTGGGTTAATACAAGGTAGCTATAAATGTGACCAGGGTTTGTATTATTGTTAATTTTATGAAGGTAGTATATGTGTGTATGTGTGTTTTGTCTTAAGTGCTGTTGAGTTGGCCCCTGCTCCTGGGGACCCTTTGAATGAATGATATCCACAATGTGCTGTCCTCAATAGCCTCGCTCAGCTCCTGTAGACTCATGTGTCTGGCTTCTTTTATGAAGTCAATCCATCTCCTATTTGGTCTTCCTCTTTTCCACTGTCTTCTCTTCTTTTCCAGCATTATTGTCTTTTCCAAAGAACCCTGCCTTCTCATGATGTGTCTGAAGTAAGACAGCTGCAGTTTTGTCATTTTGTCCTCCAGGAATGTTTCAGGCTGAATTTGCTCTTGGACTCACTTATTCATCTTTATGGTGGTCTCGGGTATCCATAGACTCTCCCCCAGTACCATATGGCAAATGAATCATTTATGTTCCATCAGCCTTTTTTACTGTCCAACTTTTTCATGTGCACATAGTAATTGGAATGCGAGAGTGTGGGTGATCTTGTCTTTGGTCTCTAATGACACATGTATTCACTGTGTTAAAATGGAGCAGCACAATAGGGATTATAATGAGAAGCAATAGTTTCCTCCCACTTCTCCCTTATGTCTACCACTTCCATAATCAACTTCTTTCAATTATTTCTTCTTATTTTGTTTAGTCCTTTGGTGGTGGTTATGGTTATTACCATCGTTCTAGATAATACTTTTATACCTTTGTTGTTTAATTTCTTAACCTTGCAGCCACATGAAGATTTAACTCAGCTCGTGCCATATATTTTCTCCTTGCTCTATTGTCTTCTTTTTTGTCAGTGTTATTTGTTAACTTTGTATATTTAAATATTTTATTTAAAATCCATTTTTGGATCCATTAATTTTGATATCATCTCTTTATTTTCCATTGTTACAATAGTTATACAGGTCACCAAATGGTGCTTCACTCCCTTTGCATACATTCTCCTCCACTTTCCACAGTGGTCACCTCTGTCTTTCCATTTCCATTTCCATTTACAAAACCCTGGTTCTACTTTGTGACTCCACTGGTCTTTTTTTTTTCCCATACATTGACTTATGGTTTAGAAATCCAGTGATTATTGTGCTCAGTTTAACATCTTGAACTGGAAGAGTGATAATTATTTGAGCTTCATTTTCACTTCTCATTTCAGCCATACATATCAAACAAACTATAAATCACTTTTTTAAAATTTTTATTTATTTATTTATGTATTTAATCTTTATTATTGAAAGTATAACATATGTCCCCCCTTTTTTCCCCATTGACCCCTTCTAGCCTGCCCCCACGCAGAGTCCCAGGCCTTTGCAACACTATTATCTGTGTCCATGGGTTAAGCATATATATATGCAAGTTCTTTGGTTAGTCTCTTTCCACCCACCCGCCCCTACCTTCCCTCTGTAATAAGTAAATTAATAATTGTTTTGGTTACTGAGGCCATATAAATTTATTGGATATGTGTTAGATGGAATGATATATTTATCATTTTATGTCTGGTTTATTTACTCAATAGTCTATTATATTTTTCATCAATGAAACTAGGTCAAATTTTCCAGGTGCAACTGAGCTCTGGAACTTTCATATGCATAAATCCCTGTTTTTTGGCTCTACACACACATCCAGAGTAATTTCGTATGTGTGAACCCATGAAGGTAATAATTGAAATCCCCTAGAATTCTAATCTGTTTGTGGCATAACACAATGCACACTCAAGTCCATGTGACATAAATAGTGGTTCAATACATTTCTTTATAAATAATATGGTAGAAAAAGAATGTGAATTTAATTATAACTAAAGAATCTGCAGCTAATTATTAATTGGGTGATAAAAGAAAGAAGCAAGCTATTTATGAGAGAGCTTAATGAAAAATTTTATTTTTATTTTTTGTTAATCCTCTCCCAAGATATTTTCTCATTGATTTTTAGAGAGACTGAAGGGGGAGAGAAACATTGATGTTAGAGAGACACATCAATTGGTTGCTCCCACACAGGCTTCGAGCCTGCAACTGAGGTAGTACTTGCCCATAACCAAAATTGAACCCAGGACTCTTTAGTCCATGGGATGACGTTATATCCTCTAAGCCAACCTGGCTAGGGCTGAACATTTTATTTTTAATCACCCATTACCTAAAAGGTAATATAAAGTAGGCTCTTTCTACAGACTGTGGGATATTTATTCATTCCCTAGGGCTTGTCCTGTTTTGAGATTTAAAGAGTTAGTTGGTAGTTTTACCAGGGGGCAAATTGAATAAATGGCAGTGTTCCCAGCTGAGCATGTTGCTAAATTGGGAGTAGGCCTTCATAGTTGTATTCATATTATGCATTTTAATAAACCCATACATTCAGTTTTAGAAAAAAATAATTATTGAAATAAATCCAAATCAATACACTTTGAAACATTCATCATTACATTTCCAGTAACCACTCCTTTCTGTAGTTAAGGGTCCATCAGATTATCTTATCTTTGGGTGACAGTTTCTTGAAAATTGCAATAAACATGACAATCAATGCCTTGACCTTCAAAGATACTAGTTGTAAATCTAATGGAATGAATTAATGTTATGTTAAGAGGCTTATGTGTTGCCCTTCTCTGATTACATGTCTGTAAAGACAAAATAATCTACAGTAAACACCATTATTCAAAGACTAAAATCTCATTTTCACATTCCTCCACTTACTAAAAAATATACATAATTAAAAAGATCCAAATAATTAAATGTTTTTAATTACTTTGATTTTCCAAAATTGTTAAGGACTGGGAGGAGTGATTCATTAAAGAAATTTCATGACTTAATAGCAAATTTTCTAGATGATATGTTGAAAAAAAATCCAGTCACTTTAAAATTGAGACAGGCAATTTTTGTAGTTTGTATGTCTAAGCTATTATATATGTAAATATTATTAAAATAAATTTTGTTTTAGAAATATATTCTTGAAGATGCATGTAAACTATCTTAAGTAGTATATGAAATAATTAGGTGATATAAGATTAAAATTGATATAAAATAAACACAAACACTATCTGTTCTCACTTTCTAGTGAGTATCACATGTTAAAGTAAACCCTCCTTTAAATTATGGATTATTTTCCTGAATAGAGAATATACTTAACTTAAATCACCTATGTGTAACACTTCATTTATTACTGGAAAAATAAATCTGCATAATTATGCTTTTAAAAATTTGCAAAACATAAATATTTGAGCAAAGCCTATTATCTCTATTTATATTTGAATAGCCCAAGATTATATAAAGACTTTTTAAAACTCATACAATTTATTTATGTTAGCAAATGTTTTACATTCAGCACATTTAAATCATTCTACTTAGTGACTTCTATTGTAATGAGATATTACCAATGAGTGGCTCAGGACTTGGCTTAAAATTCCTCTCTGTGTTTTAGCTGATGCATTTTTTTATTATTATTCAGAGAATTCAATTAAGTTAGATCTACGATTTCTTGCTCTGACAAACTGTTTCAGTTCAGTTCTCTTTCCCTGTAATTACCTTAATGGTTTAGCTGCTGGATGTTTTCCCTGGAAACCTGAGATGCTGGTTAAATTTCTCCTGTACAGCTTCTCACTGTAAAAGCTTGTTAACCCAATGCCAAGCTTCATTGAAAACTTTGAGTAGGACAGTAATAAACTAAAAAATAAAATGTGCTTCCTTGTAAATATCTGTAATTGCTAAATGTATGTAACATTCAGCAACAAACATCGGTTTATGAGGGAGGAAAAAAGCAGGTATAAACATTAGTTGTGACTAGAAGAAGCTCAGAACAGAATGACAATCTCCTCCCTGGTTTGCATGGCTCAGTGGTTGAATATTGACCTATGAACCAGGAGGTCATGGTTCGATTCCCAGTCAGGGCACATGCCTAGGTTGTGGGCTTGATCCCGAGGTGGGGCAGGAGGCAGCCCATCAATGATTCTCTCATCATTGATGTTTCTATTTCTCTCCCCCTCTCCCTTCTTCCCTGACTGCTATCTAGTCCATCTACCCTGTCTCTAAAATTATTATTAAACTCTTTCAGATTAATAACCTCAGGCAAATAGCATACACAAGAGAATGCCTAAAAGTGATACCTGCATTATTAAGAAAATTAGGGCAGGACAAAAGTCATGACTGGTGGTCATGGCAGATAGGTTTGTGAGTGAAGACCTCTTTGTGAAGCGACATATAATAGAGATAAGAATGAAGTGAAGATGGGGCTATATAAACATTGACTGTGATACAGTGCTCAGCAGGAGGGAAATGCAAATTCATAGAGGTTGGCTGCCCTTTCCCTCAAAGGACAGAGATGTAATTAATGTCTTTTACATTCATTAGTGTCAATATTTACAGGTGACCATTTCTCTGAGTTATTAGTTCTCACTTATATGTTCCATCAGAACTCTCCTAGGTCTGGCAAATTCTTTATGATACAAAAGATGACTTATTATTGCTCACTCTGCTCCACCAAAATCTTCATTTCCCAAATCTTGATCCAGATTAATGGCATTACTATGCACCTATATGTACCTACCAAGAAAGTAGTTATTGACTCATATTCTTTTTCATATTCTGTGGCCAAATTTATTTTCCTCTGACAGTTGAACCCTTCTGCCAGTCTTTAAGTATATGAAGATGTCCACCATACTAACTAACCATAGCTAAGCATGGCTAATTCAAAAGGCTGCTCCTTCAACCTCATCAAATACATTGGTGTATATATATATATATATATATATATATATATATATATATATATATCAGCACTTATATCAGCACTGCAGTCTAGCCTGGGCCTCAGGTGAGCTAAGACATGCCTTTTATTGACATACTTACTCTTTGTGAGCTACCATAAACTGTTGGGCCCAGAGTCATTGTGAAGACCCATGGGTGCATTGTGTCAGAATTGTTTACCCTGATGCTTGGTTACCCAGACAGAACACTGATGTTTGAGCCTGATTTTCTTCATCTTCTTACTCAGGCACACATCTCCATGCCCTAACATTAGCAATAAGACTTTTATTCCTGTTTTGCTTCTCCCTTACTTTAATTTACCTTCACGTTATCATTGATACCACACAGATTAGATGAAAGCATGAGTATTGATTGAATAAAATTCACCACTAGTTGAATGAATAAATTTGTAAGATAATGGTAATCCTACTTAGGTGTATCATATGCGCGAGCAAAACTATACCATTGTTGTTTCTAAAACAGCTCCTCTCCCGTACTTACATATTGTTCTTAATTGTATTTATGTTTTTCCTTCTGCCTTGAGTAACTTTCTCTCCCTACCATACTGTACTTCTCCCAAAAATCCTACCCATTCTTTTTTTAAAAATATGTTTTATTGATTTTTTTACAGAGAGAAAGGGAAAGAGATAGTTAGAAACATCGATGAGAGAGAAACATTGATCAGCTGCCTCCTGCACACCCCCCACTGGGGATGTGCCCACAACCAAGGTACATGCCCTTGACTGGAATCAAACCCGGGACCCTTCAGTCCGCAGGCCGACGCTCTATCCACTGAGCCAAACCGGCTAGGGCTCCTACCCATTCTTGATGATATATATCAATTAGTATATACTCTGGTTTCTTAAGCAAATATGATCTTCCCTTTAACATTCAATAAGACTGTGCATCTCACTTATTCTAATTATATTCTAGTTTTAAAATATTGACTATCATTTTCTCTAAGAGTTTAATTTGCAATGACACCTCTTCCTAGTAGCTCCATAGTATAGCACATTCTATATCTTGAAAGCAGCACTTATTACTGTAATTCTTCCATCTTGTTCCACAAATAACTGCTCCTTTTGTTATATTTTATCTAGGTTAATGACAATGTTATAGAACATCCTGACTTTAGCAAGAAACCACTGTTCATACTCTTCTTGATATCTTCATTCCCACAGATATTTATCTTACCTATGTAGATTCCTACCTCTCTCCCAACATATCAAGCTCACCATTGAACTATAGGATCTGTCAAAAGGGGTTATATTTGTTCTCCTCTATATATTCAATGCCCACTGAGACATAAATTAATATGTGATTTATAAAAATAGGTCCTAGTATCATTTCTTTTTAAAATTTCTACATAGTAACTTTGGCCTCTTTGCTGTATTTAAAACATATTAACACATTTTTTTAATGCTTTAGCAATTTTAGTTCCCTCCACATACAGTGTGTGTATGTATTCTCAGAAGATAAGTTCTGTAATCCTTCAGATTTTGTCTTTTTAAAAATTGTAATTTAATGTTTAAAAGCATGCTTAACATGTCGGAGTCCAGTTACTTGGCAGAATGAATAAATAAATTATCTTTGAACTCACTGGTTGATTAGGAATTTCCTATACCTACCTGTGCCTGCCCTCTTCACTTTCCATGTCTAAATCTTCGTTCGGTTTTATCATAAATATTAGAAAGGACTCCTAATTGGTCTTTCTATGACCCAAATTCTGATCTCCCTTCCAGTCATCTTCAAAGAGGCTGGAAGTTAGATCATTATAAACGTTAAAGTCAAATAATGACAAGCCTCTATTTTAACATTTAAAAACATTTCCAATACTGATTGGATCATCCAGGCATTTCCTTTTGCGGGCAAATTGTCCTTAAAAACATATTCTGAGTCTAATTCTGCAGCTATAATAATCACAGGCACTTTCTACAACACAGAATCACTGGACATCTTGATAGTGCCTTAAGAAAGCACTTCTTTTTTTTTTTTTTTTTTTGCAATTTGTTTATGGCTAGGGTCTTTCTCACCAGTTGCATCATATTTTATTTAAACAATAAATATTTTTTTTCTCTCCAGTTTTATTAAAGTGTAATTAGTATACAAAAAATGCACACAACGTATGTCATTAATTAATAATTAATGTATATAGTTTGGTGAGTTTAGACATATATATACACTTGTGTTACCATTAACATCATATATTTCAATATATAAGCAAAGCCTGGGATCATAAAAAGATACCAACGGCCTTAATATTAAAGATGAGAAATATTTTTCAAGCAGAAATTAAGAAAATTTATATACTAACAGAAAAAAATCTGAAATAAGCTGATTTCAAAGTAAAATGTTTCAGTTCTCTTTTTCTTTCCAGTGTGTTTGTCTGTTTTTCAGAAATTGTAATTGTCTCATGATACCAAACATGGCCAAAGAATTAATTTTATTTAGACATGAAGTCATAAGATTGTTGTGCGCATCTTTATATTTATTGGATACATAGAAGATTTGGGGATTCCAGGGAAATCCTTACCCAGACATTTAAGTTATAGAAAATAATTCTCTATATTTAAGAGAAATATGTAGTATATCTTAAAGCAAACAGAAAAATAATTCTTTATTGAAAAATAATGTTTGATTTACACTGGAGTTTCAATTATCATTTTACATCCAAACTGTGCATACTTTGTATTATTTTATTAAAAGTTCTGTAAAAAAGTAAACATATATAAAAAGGAAAATAATCTTAGTCCTGCAAGAAACTTTGGTTTAGTGGCCTTAACCTGCCACCTTGTGGTATGCTGGCTTCATTGCACATTTTCACACATCTGCTAGGCATGTATTTTCTCAGCTATATAGAAGGAGTGTCAGAGCTGGCTTCACTTTTGTAATTTTGTCTGTAGTTTTCAAACAGAACATTTTGGAGGTAAATTTTCAAATTTATTGTTACATAGACATATTTATCTTGACAATAGTGGGTGTTAAAATACCACTGCCGGTTCAGTTCATCTTTGGTTATGAGCATTTAGAGTTAAATAGAAAAATGAATAAAAGCTAATGTTTTAGATGGTAAAAAATCATCCTAAAATCATACAGGGAATAAATCAATAGTTCACTTCACATGGCCAGGTGTTAATACACATTTTGAATATTTTCTTTGATAAAACAATTTTATCACTAGGATACATTAATTTTTCATTCTATAAGCCCATGTTTAAAAAAATCAAAAAACAGTTTTATACTCTATGTAGAAATAAATGTATGTTGGCTTCAAATCATGACCTCTATACTACAAAATATATAATTGTAAAATAAGGCAATATTTAATTGGGATCACCAAGTTGAACCTTTAAGTAATTGTTATATAGAACTAAACTTAATCATCTAATTAACTCTAAGCTGAATTTATTATAATCATTATTGAATAATACAATTACAACCTGAACACAAAAGTAGCTCTTCTATAATTTTGAAGCAATGCCGAGAATACTTACCAGTGATATAAACCTATGAGCAAATAAAGGTCCACATACCATTTCTGGGAAGAAAAATTGACTGGATATGTTTAACATGGTGGCTTTGGAGAGTGATACCAGCAAAATAGTGGAGTAAGAAGTTTTAAACTCCAGTCTATCCACAGAAACATAAAAAATAGAAAAAGGAACTATCTAAACATTTGTCAGAATTCTGGAAAACGGTCAAAATCTTATAGCAACAAAGTGAATGCGAAATCAATAAAAGGCAACTTAAAAGATGTTCTTGTAATACAAGAAAATTTCAGCCCAAACACTGGTTGAACCAAAGCTAAACCTTCAACAATCAAGAACAGCAAACCAGTTGGTTTAAATGTTGACCCCAATATGCTAAGGTTGAGGGTTCAGTTCCCAGTCAGGGCACATACCAAGAACAACCGATGAATGCATACATAAGTGGAACAACAAATCCTTCTCTCTCTCTGTCACTCTCAAATTTTAAACAAGAACAGTAAACACTAGAGAAAGAGAGAATTCATTTGCCAGAGTTACCACACCTATAATAATAAAAAGCATAATATATTAATTAGACCGGTCAGCCAAATGACCTTCCAGATGACCTTCCAGACAAAGCCTGGGCTGCAAGGGCTGAGCTGCTTGTGCAAATTTTGTGCATCGGGCCTCTAGTTATAATTATAATAAACGAGCTGGTGTGCCTGAAACCTCAGCCAGTGATGGACTCATAGAAGTTGCCTCTTTTCCTAAAGGCAGATTCTAACTGGAGGGTGGGAGGTTGTTCTGGAAATGCCATCAGAATCGAACATAGGTCATCGTATCCAGACCTGGGCAGTGCAGGGGCAAGGCACAGACCACTGGGCGACGTGGCCTGGCAGAGCCTGAAATTACAGCCAGACCAGAAATGCCGGAGCCGTGTCCTGGCCGGATGGAAGGGCTAATGGGCAAGGTCACTGGAGACCTCACACTCTTCCTTATCACGAAATTATCAAGCCCATGCCCTCTGGAACGGAAGGGAACTCCACTGCTGTGAGCCCTGAGAGCTTCTTCGGTTAATCTGCTGAGACTGGACATTAAGGCAAGTGTGGTCCCCCCGACCATCTGGGCAGCCCAGTGAGTGGATGTCCACTTTCTACTTCTATCGGAATGAATGATCACACGTCAGTCGTCTGTCCTGAGCTAGCGGCTGAGAAAAAACAAACACCAGACATAAGTATATGTATATATATATATATATATATATATATATATATATATATATATTTCAATTTAGAAACTTAGATCAGCTTTCTGGGTGACTTATTTTAAGGAGAGGAAAACGGAGATGTGCAGTGTTTCATTCACACTGAGGATGGAGCCGAAAGTAACAAATGAGGATTTGCTTAAAGATCCCTGGAAATGAGCGTGGTAACCGGAGAGCTGTTCCTAATTCTTTATCGTCCTTCTCCGCTGCTTAGTCTTTCCCTTTCCTGGGCTGTTGTCTCTTTAGAGGGGGCAATGACTCCTCCTTGGTTTTGTGTGTCAACACTTACCTCAGTGCTGGTGCGTGCTGGGCTCCCAAGAAACACAGTTTACAAACGGCCGGTTTTATGGTGCAGAGTACAAGCACGGATGCTGGTGCTCTTTAAAAAAAAAATTTAATTGAAGTTACTGTCACACAAGTGCCCCCCTAGCAATGCCCAGCTGCAAATACATTTTGCTAAAGTGAAACATTTTTTATAATCTCTCAGAGACTGTAAATATCTGCTCCTTAACTTGGGGGTCCAGAATAGCTCACACGCATCTAAAAGCTGTTCTGACCTTGGCGTCAGGAGGCTCGGGAGATAGAAGTAGAGGATTATACAATGTTTTGGCCTAGGTGCAAATTAGGTCCCTCTTCATTCTGAATAGTGGCCGACTGGCATTCATCTCCACAGGAGCACTTAGATCTGGGGCTCGCCGAGGGGGGTCTGTCTGTTGAACCATCCCTGGAAATCTTAAGGCATAATTAGGCAATGCAATTGGCACAAACCCCAGGATTTGGAACCTATTTTAAAATGGTGCTGTCAGGACAGGGACTCTGGTTGTTGCCATCTGAGACCTTGGAGCAGACTGGGAGCCGAAGGTGACTTTCATAATGTCTTAGGAGGACTCATGGCTTTGGGAAATGTTCTTATCTCCCTTCTCCATAACTATGTGTAAAAGATGCATTGATTTTCATCTTTTCTAAAAAATACCAGAAGACTCTTCCTATGTGCACTATTCTAAGCACTTCCTTTGCTGGGTGAGCAAACCTTGGTGATTCTGTCCTTTGCCAGGAGGACGTTAAAGAAATGTAAATTATCCATTGGCCCCAGTTTAACATCGTCTTAGCATAATAATCAAACATGTACAGATACAGCTGTCTCACCCCACTCCCTCACAACAGATGTTTGCGTGTGTGTGTGTGTGTGTGTGTGTGTGTGTGTGTGTGAATGTATAAATGAGTGTATGTGACTGTGTATGTGATTGTGTGAATTTATGTGTGTGTAAGCATGTATAAAGATATATCTGTGCATGCGTATATATATGTGTGTGACTGTGTGTGTGTGAGACTGTGAGTGTTAATGTCTATGGGTGTGTGTGTGTGTGTGTGTGTGTGCATGTCACTGGAAGGGAATTCTTTTATTGTAACCTCAAGGCCTTAAATTTAGACCTGTGGTCTCCTCTTCAGAGGAACTTATACAAAATCACAGAGAGACACTGACAGCTTGAATAATGATACCATCCACTTGTACTGTAGTGGTCACATCACCAACACAGCCCTATGAGTCAGTACCTTTGAAACTAGATCTAAAACTTTCTTTTGATAGCACAATTATCATATGTTATCAATTATTTGGGGTTAAAATGTTTATTAATGTAAACATTGCAAATAGGCCCCAGTTTTAGCCCTGTTTGGCACTTCTCAGCCAGCTCCTTCACGGGGGCTCCATGGCGCTGCTGGTGGGTGGGGTCCGTGGCCATGCAGGGTTCCATCCCTCAGCTGCCTGTGCATCAGGCTGTCTGCTCGGCTGTCCTCCAACCTGTGGGAAGGCAGCGGCTGGCCTGGGTGACCTCTGCACCTGCACATACAGTGTCTGTTAATCCTCTGTTATTTGAGTCACCATCACCATCACTTCTTCTTCTTCATCACTGTCAGCATAGAATTAATTGTAAAGGCCTAGCAAATGAAATTTCCTAATTAACTTTTTTCTTATTATTCTTAAATGAGCATTGTTAATATCTAAGTTTTTATCTTGAGTAATATTTTGCTGGGACAAATAGTGCAACTTATATACCATTCCAAGGACTATGAATAGTAACCTCTCTTTACATACAGGATCATGAACAAACATTGAATTTTTCTGACTACAGGTTCTTCTTCATTAATAAATAATGTTCTCTCTCTCTCTCTCAACCCTCACTTCATCCTTAAGAAAACCTATTCCAGCCATAGCAAACCTCATACAATCTCGCTGAATTTGATAATCTTTTTCTACATGGCTTTTGTTTTGGGGGACTCTAGTAAGTCCACCAGTTTTTATTAAATTTTATTAAAATTTAATTTATGCTCAATGCCCTTTATAAATGTAACTTACTTTATGTAGTTTTCCCTGGAATATCCAGTAAAAGCTATTTTTTATTTCCTAATTATTTTATTGTTCCACTAATTCAATTTTGTTTTTATTATTATTTTTTGTTTTTATGCATAAATCTCAACTATTTGATTCACATTCAGGTAAAGACTAGAAAAGATATAAATGTAGGTAAAATATTCCATATTTTCATTTGATCCTTTCTGTGTTATTCTTATAAAAGTCATCTATATCATAATCAGAAATAAAAGATGTATAGAGATCTCTTTACAAAAATGTAAAGAGATCTATGGACTGAAGTAAAGCCTTTCAGTATTGCTAGGGAGGAAGGTATGAAATTTGTAATGTCTTGTCTCAACAAAGAAGATATCGTAGTAAATTGAATGTACAGCACAGACCTTTGCACTCATCCTGAGTTTACCAAGATCTTCTTCACATCATAATATCCTTGAAATCTGTTGATGGATTGCTTGTTTCCACACTGATTTGCATTGTCAAAAATTAGGGATTTCTTCTGATCATTTACTTTGACAGCAATTTTAAATGTCACCAGTAGGTGCCATCTTACAACACAAAATAAAAAAGAACTTATATATGTCATAATGTGAAGGTATCAAAAGATGATGGCTAGATGATAGATAGATAGACAGATAGATAGATAGATAGATTGATAGATTGATAGAAGATAGATACCTGATTCATTATATAAATAGTTACTATATAATCACACATAAAAATAGAAATGGCTCCAGAAAGTAGGCCCTACATTGTTAGAATACATTTAATCTCTTAGACTGATTTTCATATCATTAGATGTTGCCTTTAACATGAGAAAGGATTTTTTCTGATACCTGTAACAGAAAGTAACACTGGCTTTCATAGAGCAATATGGATTTGTTAGAAGCTGAAAAATGCTGTACTCCACTTGTACATTTCTTTCCTTAAACACAATGAACATAAACAATATCAGAGATTTGTTCTTGGTTTTGGTTTTGTTTTTTTTCTGCCTAAAATGTTTCCCCCAACAGATCTATATACATATCTCCTCCTCCTTCTCTTCTTCCTCATCCTTCTCCTTCAGGTTTCTGCTTAACTATCAAAAAGATCCTTCATTATCAACCCAATTAAAACAGAACCTCTATATTCTTGTTTCATTTTTCTCTGATTTAATTTTCTTTGTACTGCTTATCATAATATGATAGACTATATGCTTTGTTTATTTCACTGTAGGTCTTTTCCTAAATGGTGTAAGCTAATTGGCAGCGAGAATTTTATTTTATGCATTGTTGTGCCTTCTCTCTTCAAACAATGCCTGTCACATTAAGTCATTAGGGGAATACGTATTGTATAAATGAATAATTTAATGAATGACATTTGAGGTTGACAAATTAGAAACTTCAGAATTAAGATAGGAAAATGGTCAGAAAATAAGGTAAAAGAGAACATCTAATAACAACAAAAAAAGAAACAAAAACAAAATAATCTTTCAGGATTAATAGTTGGACCACACCAGGTTGCAGTAACTCCAGAACTCCAGCCACCACTGCATAACTGGACTGTCATGGTTGATTTGGCAAAGCCTTTTCATCGTGGCACCACTCACACAGGTTTCTCAGGTGCAGCCTCCTAAGTCTTCCTGGAATCTGTTCTAGTCTATTCTGAGACTTGGTTTTCAGAGCAAAGTGGGGTGGGGGGGGGGGGAGGGCGAATCTTAGTTTTACTTCTCTGGTGACTTCTTCCCAAATACGAAGAGGTCTTAAAGATATGTGATGTAATGAGAATCAAAAAAGAGGAATGAGTAGAATCACCTAGCATAGGCCAGAGCATTGGAGGTTTTTGGTGTTCTTTGTTTGTGTTTTGTTTTTGTTTTTGTTTTTAATTATATAGTATACTTATTTACACTAAGAGATTCTTCTATTGCCAAACAATAATAATAATATTCACTTATGTCCTGTCACTGGCTATATACCAACTATGTGTCTACTATAGTTTTATTGATTTCAATATTAATTTATTTTTATTTTGCACACAGAGATGACTGTTCTAATCCAAGTTGTGTATTTAAAGGGGGTGTATAGTTATAAGCATTATAATTACTGCTTAGAAGAATAAAATTATTAATTAGCAATTTTGTCCCATTGGACCTCTGGGCTGAAAGGTCAGTTTTAAGACATTGATTTCTAGGAACTGAGCTAGTTAGGCATGATATTTACACTGCTTAGTATAGATATTATTATATACGCATTTGATTTTTTTAGGCTGTCTCCAGATAGGTAACCTAGAAGTGTCATATCAGGAATTTCACTTTGAGTAGATTCCGTGAATACTTGTCATTGCTTCTGTGAACTTGTTTCAACATCCATTCTCCTAGGTACACCTGAGTTATTGTCTTTATGAATTTGTATATAATACTGCAGAACTTTCTAGAGAAGTAAGTGGGATGCTATTGTGACATGTTTATATTTCTATTAGGACCTGCTGAACCATAACATCATACTGCTCTATGGTTTTGTTTTCTAAATTTTTAATTCAACTGGTAAAAAACAAAAACAAAAACAAACAAACAAAAAAAACCAACAAAAAACCTCTGGTATAATCCCTGAGTCAGCAACTCTGCTCTACTTCATGTTGAAAACAATTTAAGGATTTACTTGAAATATAATACCAATATCAAATGATTTTTAATTTAAAAAAGGATAAAACTAACCCTTGGAGGACACTTTTAAGATTTCAATTATTAATAAGTTCACCTTAATAATATGTGTTCTATTTGAAAAACTATTAAATGATAAAAACTTTAATGTTTGAAAAATATTAAATGATGAATGACTTTAAATGATGAAATATTTTAAATCATATTATATATTAGTTTATAACCTTCCATGGTCATGGCTGAGCCCAGATTATAGCATTGAAATAGAGAAAACAGTGTGGGATTTACTGAGAAAAGAGCCCAAAAGACTATCTTCGTAAAGAGGGTGATGTTGTTTCTCTATAGCTCTCCATGTTGGAAGCCAAGTTGATAGGGCAATTATGAGAATTGCAAGCTAGGCACCCAGTGATGTAGAAAATTCATGTTGTGATACAAACATCCTGAACTCACTTAAATTACTCAAACTCAACCTCAGCCCATCACATATAGATTGATGAAAGGCTCTTCCATAGCTGTGGAATGTCACTGTTTATCAAACTTGAAGTGCCAGTGCCTCCCTCCTATCAAAACTGGATGTCAGAAATGCCATGGCCACTTTTTTATTAAACCACTCACGTGCCGATGTTTTATACAATTTCTTAAATGGATTTTATGGTCAAAATCTACACCTAAGGAAGTTAAGGAAATAAAACTGATCAAATTATTGCTTGGCTTACTGAAATAAGTTTTCTGTAATCTCAGTTCGCTGAAATACATGCTATCATGACTTTAATTATATTTCAATCTATGAGCTTTCTGTGGGTCAAATTGGCTTATATAAATCAACTTCTGTGTGTTTAGAGCAGTGATAATTCTTATTTTTGTGTATGTTTTAAATTTTATATTTATATTACATAATTGTTTTCAATATTGTTTCCATCTCAGGGTCTTAAAATATAGGTCATTGATATTGTAGTTCACCTATCAATTATGCATCATCACAATTTCATATTACCTTTGAGCATGAAACCTGACACTTGACATGTTCCAAATTTTTTTGTATAATTCAATGAATAAATAATGGGAATTATTTATACAGTTTCAAAACCTGAAACATCTCAGTGTTTTAAAGTCTTGACATTTTTGAACCTATCTAACAAATTTTAACAAATTGGCAAAATCCATTTTGAAGCCCATAGTTACAATGTTAATTTTGGAATTCAGAAGTCTGGAATATGGTTGACCTATGACGAACATGAAATTTTCGTTTTAGGAACTGGTTAAAATACCTTCAAAAAGTTAGATAAGTTAGATTTCTTCCTTCTTTCTTTTTGCCTCTACTTCTTTTGATTTTTTAAGATAGGTTTCTCAAAAGAGATCAAAGGAGGTTTAGAGAGGAGTGAGGCTTATATACATTAATTATATGATTTTTGCCAATAACTTTACAGTACATTCAGTTATTTGCAGAATCAGCCCTTTATGGGAGAAATGCTAAAAGTAAAAATACAATTGTGGTACAAGTTGTAATAAAAATTAATCATTATCTTCTTATTCTTTTGCACCAAAAGTACTCTTTAATTCCTGGGCTTCCTTAAAAAGAAATCGTTTGAAATGCCCATTTAAAAACTAAAAACAGAAGTGCCTCCTGTCTCAGAAACATTATCAAAAGCTGCCTACTATAATCTGACCTTGTATGAAAGTAAACTAGAAACATGTAAAGCAAAAAGTTACTTCAATGACAGTACTCCAGTCACCTAGTGTTGTTGTTTTTTTAAAATATATTTTATTGATTTTTTACAGAACGGAAGAGAGAGGGATAGAGTTCAAAACATCCATGAGAGAGAAACATCAATCAGCTGTCTCCTGCACACCCCCTACCAGGGATGTGCCGGCAACCAAGGTACATGCCCTTGACCAGATTCAAACCTGGGACCCTTCAGTCCGCAGGCTGACGCTCTATCCGCTGAGCCAAACCAGTTAGGGCAAGTCACCTATTGTGTTAACAGATTCTTTTCTTGCATGAATGGTGACATAAATACCCTCAAGTTGAGGATTTGCCAAATAATTATAACTTGAATCCCTACTAACAGACTATAACCAAACAATGGAAATAGCAAAGGAAAGCATTACCTAAGAGAGAAGGATTGTTACCCCATCCATGAATTCCAAAACATCACCTTTCTTTTGTACATTAAGTTTTATCAAGAAAATTGCTTTTTTTACCTTTATGAAAAATGTTTAATCTCTCCTTAATGTGTGTATTTACAAGTGCTAAATCTGAAAAACAGTAAAATAGGAAATAGCCATGGCTGAGAACCTCATTAAGAAATTCGCTCTTCATGCAAATGCAAAGGTTCTGCAAATGAAAATGAAATGGACAGCCCTTTGGCGTGGCTCAGTGGTTGAGTGTCAACTTATAAACCAGGAGGTCACGGTTCAATTCCCAGTCATGGCACATGCCCAAGTGGAGGGCTCGATCCCCAGTGTGGGGCCTGCAGGATGCAGCTAATCAATGATTCTCTCAGCATTGATGTTTCTATCTCTCCCTTCCTCTCTGAAATCAATAAAAATATAAAATAAAAACAAATGGACCTATTCCTTGAAATATGTTCAATATAAAGATTCCTCCCAGCCTTCCAAATTTCCCATTTTTATAAACCCCTGGTTTTAAAAATTATTAATTATATTAATTACATATGTGGATTATATAGCTATCACTAAAGATACTGGTAAATAGAAATGTTATTATTAAAAAGTTAACAATTTATCCCATTTATGGTCCCAACTGATATTACCTTGAGTATTTAAAAATGTTTTACAGACGTTATAATCCAATGTCATAAAATGCAGGACTGCTGGTATAAGCATTTAAATAGCATCTAATGCAGTTTTATAGAGAAATACTGTTCTCAGTCTTTCTTTTCTTTTTTTAAAAGGCTTTGAATGTCACATTTACATGTTTCCTTAAAAATCCATATTGGCAAGCAAAGCATGAGAACCAATATTTACATTGAAAAGTCTGTCTGCTCCACAAATATTTTCACAAAGATTTATGGATTATATTAAGAAGTGGAAAAATTTGTATCACCATTTAGTTGAAAAGTTCACATAAAAATGATTTCTTAGAGCATGAGCCAAACACGTTCCCTGTGTATTCCAACTTCCTAAATCTTCTTCCAAAGCAACGACCTAGTGGCCCAGAGGGAAGAATAGAACGAATGTCAGAACGAATTGGCCTTCTTACTGCTCTCTACTAAAGACGTAAGTTTATTGTCTTTGTAGAACCTTCTCATCCAGAGTGACTAGAACAGTGAAATAGTCTCAAAAGTGTATCCTCTCATGCTTTCACCATCATCAGCAGCAGATTTTATTTTTAAAATGGGTCCTATTTGCATTTGCCTTAGATAACTTTGCTTTTATGATTTCTGTGTTACCACTTTAAAACCTGTATCCTAAAAATCCCCTCAGTTAGGAAACTTCCAGATGTTTTCTGGCTACTACATGTTTCTCTTTATAAATTGTATTTTATCTCAGCTTTTTTTATGAAAACCGAATTCACCATTGTAAGCATGCACTCCACATTTTCAAACAACTTGACATATAATAACATTATAAAAGAAAGCAATATTTAAAAAGAGGAAATTTGGATTCAAACAAATTCGGTTTGGTCTGGTTCTATAGCCTCTGAGACACAGTTTCCTGTGCTTCAGTCCTACACAGGAGGTAGTTCTGCCTCATAGAATTACTGTGAGGATTAAATTACACGGTGAAGGCAAAGCGCTTAACAGAGTGCATTCATGTAAAAAAAAAAAAAAAAGTAAAAATAAACTATTCTTATCACTTACTATAAATAGCGGCACCTTAAAAATGCGATGTAAGAGAAATGGCTCCAAAACCCCCTTTGGCTTTCTATTTATTCCAGATCTAAAAATATCACCTGAACAATGAAACTCAACTGTAGACACATTTAAACTCAAAGCATAAAAATATTTTTTTCCTAACAGATTGCAACACACTACATTTATTTGGAATGCCCCTTAATGAGTTTTTATTTTGGATGACTTAAAAAAAATCTTTTAAATATTTCAGTTTGTCTAGGGTGTGGGGGTGGGTGAGTGGAGGGATTAAGAAAAAAAAAATTAAGAGAAAGAGAGAACCCAGGGACATAAACAATAGTGTGGTGATTGCCCGGGGAAGTGGGAGATGGTGTTGGGGTGGGGAAAGGTGAAAGAGGACTTAGAGGGGATAAATGGTGATGAAAAAAACTTATTTTTTTTTAAATGAATGCACAAATGTGATGCTTTCTTGAGGTCATAAAGTTAATGCCTTTTTTTTTTTTTTAAGATAAATTGATCCAGTGTTTCAAGGACAAAGTTTACATTAAAATTACCAGAGAAATGTTGAGTGAGTGGCTTTTTCAGCTTATATCACCATGAGATGGACACTAGGGTAGACTGAATTATTTGTTCACGGTTGACTGCTCCTTCTCCTCCTCTTTCCGAGGATGATAGATAAGCCCTCACCGAGCTGAGAGGAAATTCCATGAAGTTATTTCTTTTGTATTCCAAACTGCTTCCCTGGCATGTTAGGTGCAGTTTGCTTGTCAAATGAAACAAATGATTATACTAGTATACATGAACATACTTCTTGAGCCCTACTGAGCTGTTCAATAAGAAGAGTTAATTGTGAAGTTTAGGAATTTTCCTTATATTGTCCATTTATCTTTATGATAAAGTAAACACGCTGTGACTTATGATCTATATTAAAGAGATTATTTCCTTTCTTCTTTCTCCCTTCCTTCATTCTTCCTACCTTCCTTCTTTGCTTCCTGCCTTTTTTTCCTTTTCTTCCCTCTTCCCTCTTCTTTTGCTTGTATTTTATTTGTGTTAATTATACTACTGTTTCTTAGGAAAATAATACTCACTTGGTATCATAAACTGAGTCGGTCCAGCCTATCGTTCTTGCCCCTTCCTACAGCTTAAGTGACACATGTATATGCTGGGGATTTTCCAGAGCATTCTTAAATAAACTGCAGCAATTGTTTGGGAAAATTTACAGCCGGGAGATGTTTTGCCTTGCTTTTACCTTCTCCCAAGAGAAAGTAAACAAGCAACTCAAGAAACTGTGAGTTGAGACTCCCTAATTATGCCTCTATATGCTCAGGCAAATCATAAATTCTGAGGACCTGGAGAAATTAAGCCTACTTTGCAAATCATTGTGTTTATCTTTCCTAATATGCCATCACTTGTTTCTAATAACAAGATAACTTTTCTCCAAATGGGAAGGCTCTCTGGGACTATGAAGGATGTAAATGTACACAGTGTTATTAGGATATTAGTGGCATTTGAAACAGCAAATCCTTTTTCCGCATGTATAGAACACGCAGACTCTAATTTTGCCCTCTATAAATCCAGAAAAATTTCTGCTCACTCCAATCATCCCTTTAAATTTTTAATTATATTTTCTTGCTTTTGGGGAACAGGAATTATGCAGATAAATACCCTGTGTAACAAAATGTTAATTTTGTTGTAGCTATAAGCTAGATAATTTTGGTCATGAAAAGAGCAAGTAAACCAGATTTGGCAGAAATTAGAGTAGTCCCGATTCAGCAGTAACCTTACACAAAACCTAAATTCAGTTGTAATCAAATCAGACAAATGAGATTTGGGCCTAATTAGATCAGCATAATTAAATTCTCCATCTCTTAGGGAACATCAAGATGTACATATGTAGGATTTGTTATTTTTTCCCATTGTCCCCAGTTGTAGTAATGAAACTCTATACCCAAGAAAAAATTCAAATGGGTCTGCCACTTAACAAGAGGGGTCCTTATTCACTGACAGGTCTCAAAATTAACTTCACAAAACACCAATTGTAGTTTTTAGAAAGACACCGTTGCAAGATTTCCCAAGTTTTATTCTATTCTATGGTTAACCCACAGTTTTAAGGAATACAGTTCTTTATAAAAGGAAAAATGAGGAATTAAGGAAAGTACGAATGTATTATCTTTTGTTCTATGTTGGGTTGGTCAGCTCAAACCAAAAAAGCAGGGTTGTTTTTTTATTATGTAAATTATTTATTGCTTGAAGTATTACATATGTCTCCTTTTTCCCCCATTGACCCTTCACCAGCTGCTCCCACCCCCCAGGACATGCCCTCAGCCCCCTACTGTTTGTGTCCATTGGTTATGCTCAGATGCATGCATACAAGTCCTTTAGTTGATCTCTTACTCCACCCACCTCCCTGCCTTCCCTCTTAGGTTGGATGGTCTGTTCGATGCTTCTATGTCTCTGGATCTATTTTTGTCCATCAGTTTATGTTGTTCAGTATAGTCCACAAATGAGTGAGAGTATGTGATATTTATCTTTCTCCGACTGGCTTATTTCACACAAAAATCAGGATTTTGATAACATAACGGAAAGTCTCTTATCTAAGGGGCACCAAAGGAAGGCAGTGGAAGGTGGACAGAATGCTTATCACGGGAGCTTTGGGGGAGACATATCAGAAACTTACATTTACTTATGACTCTGAAGGCTGTTATCTGGGGCATGTACTTGCATGAGGAGGCTAATATCAGTTCAAAGCCCATATAGGCTGCTTAGTCAAACAAAATGCCTACCAAGGCAGCAAGGCCCTGGAGGAACTTAGCTGAATGTTCACCAATCATTCACTTTTAAAGTGATTATTTATATACTTGGATTGATATTTAACATGTTTACAACTCCTTTCTGAAGTTGTACTTGTTCTTTGCTTCTTTTTTAAATTTTTACCAGTTATAGTTGTGTTTCATGGAGAACGTCCATGGGACTCTTCATGTTGAAAAAATATAACTCAGGCTATTAATGGCTAATGAATTAAACAGAGTCAATAAAAAATGTAGTTAGACTGGTTAGGGTAATATTAGCCTCATCTCATTTAATAGATTACATGAGAAATGATGGTAGTTTGGGCAGAGATTAAGACAATGGATATGGAGACAATGCAGTGCATTCATACGATATACTGGACATATACACAACACCACTTGAGAATGGATTGCATAGAAAAGTAAAACAAAGGAATTGATAATGATGTGATGAGTGTTTGGCTTGATGAATTAATCCAATTCATTTTACTCAGGTTGGTAAACCTGGGACAGAAAAACAAGGTCATATTCATTATTTTATATTGAAACAGTGAAATTTTGTGCTTTTCTGTTTTGTTCATTGTAGGGGAGCACAAGAGACTTGGTTGGAAAGTTTGTAAGGAGGACATTCTGAAAAGGGAGTGGGCTGAAGGTGGCCTACCCTATTTATTGGAATTCTTACTTAGGGGAGTCTGGCTGAAGGCCACTCCTAATTGTTCCTGACCCTTCCAAACAAGTCTGTGCATGTTCAGACACTCGGGTGTTTACTGGAATCCTTATGATTAATCTTTAGGTGTCCTTGCTTAAAGAACACTGCAGACACATGTGTCCTCCCAAGAATACTTACCCTACTGATTGTATCTAAAAGATAAACTTTATCTCAAACTGCTATTATAATAAAAGCCTGCAAAGGCAGACAATTGAGGCTGTTTGGTTCCTTTAGCCAGGCAGCCCCTTAGCGCTCTCTTTCATAGCAAACATTCATCCATTGCACAGGGTCTGCTGGTCACCCTCGGCAGTACACTACATGTTAGGTTACATCCTGGCTGGTTGAAAAAAAAAAAAAACTCAAAAGAAAGTTGATTATGTAACTATGACATAGAAAGTGATTCATTTATAGTTTTAAGGTAAAATCTGAATGGACATGTGGACTTCATACCAGCTAAAAATGACATAAAGGCCTGGAATTCAGGACTTTCCTAACCTTCAAGAGAGATATCTGATGGCACATGTTGGTGAGGATATGGATAGAAGGGGATCCTTGTGCATGTTGTTTTGAGTGAAATCAGTGCAGTCACTTTGGAAACCAGTATGGAAATTCCTCAAAAAACTAAAAATAGATCTACCATATGGCCCAAGAATACCACTTCTGGGGCTGTATCCAAGAAAATAAAAACACTAATTGGAAAAGATATAGTTATCCCTTTGTTTATTGCAACATTATTAACAATAGCCAAGATATGGAAGCATCCCAAGTTCTCATGGATATATGAGTAGATAAAGAAGATGTGATATATATATATATATATATATATATATATATATATATATATACACACACACACACACAATGGAATATCATGCAGCAGTAGAACAAAATGTTACCATTTGTGACAACATAGGTGAACTTAGAGGGTATTAGGCTAAGTGAAATAAGTCAGACAAAGACAAATACTATATGGTTGCACTTATATGTGAGATATAAAAACACAAAAAGATGAACAAATAAAACAAAACGAGAACTGACTCATAGAAACAGAGATTAGTAGGGAGGGAGATATGGGAACAGGTGAAAAAGGTGAAGGAAATATAATCAATAATTGTGATATAGAATTAGTGACATGATTACATTGTAAGGTGTGAAGCTGTTAAATCACTATATTGTGCACCTGAAAGTATTATAACAAATATAACATTGTATACCAACTATACTTAAATGAAAAAGAGAGATAGCTGAAAACCATGTCTTTCCTAATAATAAGGGAGTCCTTGATCCCAGGTAGATCTTTTCTATGCTTGTCTTAGATTTGATAGTAAAGCTACAAGGAGAGAAATAGCTATTTTGAGTTGCGGCCTTGGTATTTCACAGTGTGACAACCCTGCTCACCAAATCTGGAAATTTAGATCAGAAACCAGGTTCAGGATTCCTGCTACAAGCCCCATTTTGCTTTACCCAGGGAATCTTTTAAAATAACCACTTAGAGTTGAGCCTGAGAAAAGTCAGTGGCCTCTACACCAAGCACCTTATAAATAATAGGCAGATACTACCTGCTCTCTATCTCCTGCTGACTCATGACCTGGGACTGAGGACTGCCTTACCGTGGCCCATTATGGCCCCTTTCACACACTGTTTCTGGGATCTGTAGGTAATGAGTCTTGTGATATATTAAATTAACGCACCAGCTACAGGTCTCCAGCACAACAACCCAGGGGAAGTATCTTAGTGCTCATATTCTAAGACTTCACACCAAAAGTCAAGAAAATATCTGTTAACATTGTCTTTTCTCTAAGACACGCATAGTGCCTCCCACATCAATTATTGTTGAACCCGCAAGAACAAAGAACATTGCCCACTCATGTACTATTATAGATGAAAATGATTTATTTTTATATAGTGAAGAACAATAATAAATCTATTGAAACGGTCTTCTTATTAAGCAATTGAGAGATTTAAGCTATACATTAATTTTCTAGTTTTTGTAGCCAAAGCATCAGAGAGGTGATGCCCAAAATCACAAAGCATAGCTAAAAACTGGCTGAGTCAGGGCTAAAATAGACACTTACAGGGTCCAAATGCATCAATCTTTCCACTAAATCCTCCCATTTAAGAGGATAAAATAGTTATGCAGGATTGTGTGGCTTAACCTCTCATTAGGACAAGAAACTTTCTTAAGAATGTAGGCTGTTAAGTGCTGAGTCAGCTTACATCAAAATCCAATCATTAATAGGAACTTTGGACCCCAAAATATCAGTAATGTCACTGTCTTTCACAAAGGTCATAGAAACATTCTACTCATCATAAATTGTAACTCAACATTGGAAGAATCAGAATATAAATAACATTATCATTATCGTTATCATCATCATCATGCTTTATATCTTTAAATGTCATATATAGAAAATAATATAGCTTAATTTTCTTTTTAAAAATCATATACTCTGAATTTTGGCAAATTTGAAATGGTTCAGTTCTATTTAAAAGCACAATAACACAATTATTTTTCATAGGGTTGGTATGGCTCTTTTCCATTTGCAAGTGTGAAACAAATTGCTCTAAAATGCCTGCAGCATCCCTGTACGGTTACCATTGTAATGAGAGCCCCCAGATGTGGCTCAGTGGTTGAGCATCAACCTATGAACCAGAACAGTGGTCAGCAAACTTATTAGTCATCAGAGCCAAATATCAATAGTACTTCTTCAAAATAGACTCGCCCAGGCCGAAAACCGACTTTTGCACATGGGCCACGAAGTTTCAATCACACTGTACGCGCACCTGCATGTGGTATTTTGTGGAAGAGGTACACTCAAGGGGCCAAAGAGCCACATGTGGCTTGTGAGCTGCAGTTTGCCGACCACGGAACCAGGAGATCACAGTTTGATTCCCAGTCAGGGCACGTGCCCTGGTTGTGGGCTCAGTCCCCATAGTGGGCATGCAGGAGGCAGCAGATCAATGATTCTCTCTCATCATTGATGTCTCTCTCTCTCTCTCTCTCTCTCTCTCTCTTTCTGAAATCAATAAAAATATACTTTTTAAAAAAATGTAATGAGAAATTATAAGATAAAACAACCATTTCAAATCTTTCCAGGCTTAGGTAATTAGACCCAAAACTGGAATGAAAATGAAAACCATTCCACCCTTAGCAATGATGTGAACACTGTTTTCTACTTCCTGATTCTAGGGTTTTGAGGCAAGCATTAGATGCCAGTGTGGTGGCTCTTAGTGAGCAAGTGATCGAAAGAGGTGAGATAAGATGCAAAGTAGGCAAGAACCAAACTATGACCCCTTCTGGGAGCTTAATTTTACTTTAGGATAAAGAAGGTCCCTCAGAAATGGTTTCACCTAGTAGGCTGAGACAATCTGCATATTGAAAGGGAACTTTCCTTCTGAGGTCTTTTGTGACATAGGAATTGTTTCAGTCAGGGGCCTGCAAAGAGTGAAATTTGCATGGAAATGGGTTGATCTGGGACTCAGTGTTTGGCTAGGGGAGAACAGGAGTGGCCAACTCCTCAGAGGTTGATTTGTGAAGAAGCTCAAAAAGTGATTAGTAGCAATGAATGATATGAATCAAGGAAAACTGAAAACTCTGCTGGTGTGTACATTTACGTATGTGTGTGCATATTAACACGGGAGGTACTAAAGCATATTTGGGGGAATTATCTGGTATAAAGTATTGATCCTAAGAGGGATGTAGTCTAAAAGAGTGTGAGAAGACCTGAGATTGGGAGCACAAAGAACAACATAAAAAATAGGTACAGGTACAAGTGAATAAGTTTTCAGGTATATTTATTCAAGGATATGTTTTATAATTTTTCACCAGCTGTTTAATAACACCCATTTTGTATCATAGTCTAAATATAAACGTTGGAGTCAAGCAATCCAAACTTTATAATAAATCCATGCAGTACATACTAAATCTGTTGCAAATTGCTCTATAAATAATTTCATTATTTTTTCTTTTTTCCTCTTCCTATACTGTTCTCAATTTTAGCTCTATTTTTTTAACTCCCCCAAAACCTTTGTTTTGGCTCTAATAAGGCCTATGCCCAGAGAAGTCCTCAACTTATCCAAGACTCTTTAATTATTTCATTTGCTTTATTTGTTCCAAGAGTGGATAAGAGGATATCAGTCAAATTAAATACCGTTATAAAATCAACAGATTCTTATGGATTAATATATTACCCATCTAATGTTTACTAGTAGTAGATGCCTCTTAAAATTGATGTCTTATTAAAAATTATGCAGATCTAGATCTGGGTGGTGTGGCTTTGTTAGTTGGGTGTCATCCCATGCACCAAAGGTTGCTGGTTCAATTCTAGTCAAATTCACATACCTGGGTTGCAGCCTCGATCCCTGATAGGAGGTGTGTAGGAGGCAGCTGATTGATGTTACCCTCTCACATTGATGTTTCTCTCTCTCTCTCCCTTTCCCTTCCTCTCTCTCTAAAAATAAATTATTATTTTAAAAGATTATACAGATCTAAAGGCAAGGGTTTCCAAATACACTGAAATTAGGAGATTTAATTAAGAAGAATTTGTATCTTCCCTGTGATGGAAAATGATGATATGTTCCTAAACTTGATTTATATGTATAGTCAACACTTAAGTAAACTCTAGGAAATCAGTGTTTGTAGGCTGATATTGTTACTGGTGGGTAGAGGTCCTTGTCTTCACCTGTTGCTCATGGGAGTGGGATTTGGTGATATTCTGAGACTTGTACAGGAGGACAAGGTATTGTGTAAAGCTTTATTTTCATAGAATTACATCCCTGAGTTTCCTTTTCCCTTTGTCTCTTTGTCCCACCAACAAAGAAGTCCCATTTTGTCTTTAACAGGGCTGAGATCAGAGCTAGTGTCCAGAGTTCCGTTCCATGTTTGAGCATAGTCCAATCCACATCAGGCTAGCTTGGTCTGTGTTTCCGCTGCAGTCCATCCGTCTATTCCATCAGTGGGGTCTGCATGAGTACGTGGCTATGTGGCTATTGAGGAACATAGGCAGGAGCAAAGACAAAGGAGCCAGAGAGCTGAGAGAGCCACATGAGCCAAAAGAGCCTGAACTCCTTTGTTGGGGGGATTATGTATCCCCAAATTTCTGTGGGCTTGCATAAGCTCTACCTCTTTTAGCCAATGATTTCTTTTCCCAGCTTTGATTAACAAATACCTTCCCTAGGTCTCCTCAACTTCACTGAGAATGTGTCCATTATCCCCTCTGTCCAGTCCTTTCCCCCAGAAATCTGCAGAGGGTGGGCTGGTGGTTCCCTGGTGAGTGTGAAATTACAGCTTCCTGGTGAAGCTGCCCAGATGCCATGCCTATAATGTCTGGCTATCCCCCTTGCTCCTTTCCTGTTATTAATAACTAGAGGCCCAGTGCACGAAATTTGTGCACTGGGGAGTGGGGTTCCCTCAGCCCAGCCTGCCCCTCTCACAGTCCGGGAGCCCTCAGTGGATGTCCTACTGATGGCCACAGTCTGGCAGCAGAGGCTCAGAGCAGGCGCCCCGTGTGTGTGTGTGTGTGTGTGTGTGTGTGTGTGTGTGTCCCCACTGGGGGTTTGCACCCAACAACATTGGAGGCTCAGAGCAGGAACTGCATGTGTGTGTGTGTGTGTGTGTCTGTGTGTGTCTGCTGGGGCCTGCCCCCAGCCGCATCACATAGGCTCCGAGCAGTTGCCATGTGTGTGTGTGTCCAGTGGTGGTCTGCTGCCAGCCACATTGGAAGCTCAGAGTAGGCGTTGTGTGTGTGTGTGTGTGTGTGTGTGGGGGTGTGTCTGCTGGGGGCCTGCCCCCAGCCACACCTTGGAGGCATGGAGCAGGAGCCCCTCTGTGTTGATCTCTCAGGCTCCTAGCCTCCACTGCATGTTGTACTCTCCCTTGAGCTATGGCCAGGATGGGGGTGCTGCTTGCAAGCCGGGCTTTCCTGCTCCCGGATCGCCATGGTGACTGGGGAGCAGGCCCAGCTTGGAGCTGCCCACAGGCCGGGCTTGCTCTCCTACTCCTGGATCCCCATGGTGACCGGTGAGCATGCCCAGCTGGGGGCTGTCCACAGGCCAGGCATGCTTTTCTGCTCCTGGATCACCATGGCAACCGGGGAGCAGGGAAAGTTTGGGGCTGCCCGAAGGCCAGGCTTGCTTTCTTGCTCCCGGATCCTCATGATGACCGGGGAGCAGGCTCAGCTGGGGGCTGCATGCAGGCTGGTATTGCTTTCCTGCTTCCGGATCAGGCCCAGCTGGGGGCTGCCCGCAGGCTGGGCTTGCTTTCCTGCTCCCGGATCAGGTGCAGTTGGGGGCTGCCTACAGGCCACACTTTTCTACTTACCGATGGCTGGACCACCACAGTGACCCAGGGCCCAGCGGCACTTTCCTGCTCTCTAATAGTCATAGGGTCTCGGCTGGGGGCGGGGCTTAGCAGTGCGGGGCTTAGGCGGCACGGGGGTCCTGGCTGGAGGCTCAGGTGGCACACAGGGGTCCCGGCTGGGGGCGGGGCTTATGCCCCGCTGCCCAGGGCTGCACATGGGGCCCGGATGCCAGCTCGCGCTGTCTCACCCTGCCTGTAGTATAGGATAAAGGCCTGGTGCACAGGTGGGGGCTGCCTGGTTTGCCCTGAAAGTGTCCTGGATCAGGATGGGGGTCCCGCTTGGGTGCCTGGCAAGCCTGGCTGATGCGCTGAAGGCTGTTTGCAGCTGGTCACACCCCCTTCAGGGTGGGGGTCCCCACTGGGGTGCCTGGCCAGTCTGGGTGAGGGCCTGAGAGCCATTTTCAGGCTGGAGGGCAACTTAAGCTCCCAGCCTCTCCTTTTTTCCTTTTTATTTTTTATTCTGGGATTCATTTACCTTCTATAGCTGTCACTGGAGCTGAGAGCCAGCTCCAACTCTGAGGGCTGAAAGCAGGTTTCTGGGTCTGTTTGGCTTCTATAATTGAAACTCTGTTGCCATCACTGCAGCTCTAAGCTCTGAGGCCAAAGCTGGCTGAAAGCAGGTCTCTGGAGCTTGTTTAGCTTCTATAATTGCAATATAGTTGCTTAGAGTGCAGCTCAGAGGCTGGCAGCGGTAGGCCAGGAACGTTGGCTTCCTCCATTACTGGAGCAAGCAATCCTCCTGTTCACTTCAGCTGCGTGGCTGCCGGCCCCCATCTTGATTGGAAGTTAACTTGTATATCCTGCTGATTAGCCAATGGGAAGGGTGTTGGGGTTATGGTCAATTTGCATGTTTCTCTTTTATTCGATAGGATTAGCTAATTACAATGGTATCAATATAAGTTAACTTTGTTAAAGACATATAAATTAGAAGAACAATAATAAGCCTATTGAAATCATTTGTAAAATGTTTAAAATATGATTAGATATTTTACTAATGAAAATGAAAAATAAAAATATGCACTTAAAAAAAGGGTTAATGGTGTATTTGGAAGAAAATAAGAGCAATAAAAAAAAAACAAGTTTGATGTATAGGGGAAACAAACTTAATGGTAATAAAATTTTTAATTTTGTAATTAAATTGTATAGGATTGGTGGGAATGTATGAGGAAATTTTAAAAACACATGATTTATTTACTTGTAGTTAATAAATTTAGATGTCCAGGCGTATATTTAAGATTCCTTTAACATTAATACATATGTATGTTTTATATACATATATATGTATCCTTCATAATTATATATGCATACAAATCCTATCTAATAAAGAGTGAATATGCTAATTGACCCTCACACCATCGCAAATATGGCAGTGCTCACTACCAATAAGGAGGGAATATACTAATTGACTGCACCACCCTCAAAGATGGCAGCATCCACAGTCACATAATGGCCAGCAGGGGAGGGTAGTTGGGGGCGACCAGGCTGACAGGGGAGCAGTTAGGCGTTGATCAGGCTGGCAGGGGAGTGGTTAGGGGGTGATCAGGCTGGCAGACAGAAGCAGTTAGGGGCAATCGGGCAGACAGACAGATGAGTGGTTGGGAGCTAGCAGTCTCGGATTATGAAAGGGATGTCTGAGGGGTCCCAGATTGGAGAGGGTGCAGGCTGGGCTGAGGGACACCCACTCCCAGTGCACAAATTTTTTGCACTGGGCCTCTAGTATGTATATATGCATGTTTGTATTCTATGTTTGTATATAGGGTATTCCAAAAATGTATACACTAGTACACTGTAACAGTGATAGGTCAATTTTTAAAATTATGTGTATTTTAATATACACATATATATATACACACATGTATACATACATATATGCAACACATAATATATGTATGTATATAGAATGCAAATAAATTTATATAATATTTAAAAATAAATACATAGATCACTGCATTTCATTTTTAATTTAGTATGTATTTATATTAATCTGTCAAGAATTTTCATTACAGTGTGTACTTTGTAAAAACTTAATGACAGAGAATACAATTCCTTAATTTTGAGAACATCTAAAAAAGTTAACATCTTTTTCAACAAAAGTAGAAGAGATATTAAGGAAACAGCAATTTTCTGAAGCAAGTATTGGAAATTAAGACTCTTGGGATGGAAAAACTGTCTATTACTTGTTGATCCTATTAGTCTTTAGCTTTGGGCATTACTGGGGAACTTTTCTCTACTGCAATCAATATTTTATTGTAATTGTCCTTAAAGTTTGTTTCTATTTATAATCACATGCCTAGATGTGTTACCTACATTATGCAATGAAGTCTAGAAAACCCATAATACCTCAATGTAAACACAAAGTACAAGTGTCAGATGAAAGTTTAAGTTATACCTTATATTAGTATATCTTACGAATTATGAAGAAAACAAAATGGTGAGTTCTCTTTCTCCTCAGTTTCCTCCTGACCATAGAAAAAAATCTAAGAATATGTTTCCATTGTTTTAGAAGCATGAGACAGTAAGCCAGGGCAAGTGAAGTAGGGAAAATGAGACAGATAGCTGGACAAACTAGCGGAGCAATTCAGAGTCAAATACAGAAAGTCACTTCCCTAGAGATAACATCTAGGCTTCAGTTGTATTCCAGCTCTAGGCACAGAAAAGCTGCAAAACCAGGTGGGTGAAGCCAGGACCAACTGCAGTGACTAATGACCCTCTGCCCTGGCACTGACCAATCATTAGAGACCATGACCCTGAAAGAGCACATCTGGAAAACTGATGAATATTCTGCTGAAACCCTCCCCGAAAGTCTCCCCTAAGATTCCCTCTTGCAAGAAAGATATAAAAGCTTCAGGACAAAGGACCCAATGTAGGGGCTCTCCCTCTGGGGTATAACCCACGCTGTTCCCTTCCCCCTCTTCTTCCATCGCTTCTTCACCCACAGGCACCCATCTCCAAAATGCTAAGGGACTCTGTGAGACTTACAGCCGGAGGGGAGCAATGGACAGAGGCAGCTCATCCCAGGCTAAGCCCTGGACCAGTCTGCAAGGCCCCCTTTTCTCTGACTTCTCAGTGGACTTAGGTTCTCCTGTTGCTTCTTCTACGCTAAGTGCTTCCTTGTTTCACTTTTACCAAATTTAATCAATGTCCCTTCATAGTCACCTGGCCTTATATTGTGAAATCTTTCCTACTTGCAGACAAGAACCCACTGGCGCTAGGCAGACCCACTGAAGGCCATGTCCCCTGTTTGGTAGCAGCACCATTGGGTAATTTATGCCTTTTCATAAACTATAACAGCCAAATTGTAATGTTTCTTTAAATTTACATACCTGACCATATCTATTTATATCTATCATCTATCTATCTATCTATCTATCTATCTATCTATCTATCTATCTATCTATCATCTATCTAGGTATTATTCTTTATTCTCAAAACTAATTATGCCCATTTTTAACTATGTGAAGAAATAGATATTTCTGTTGGAAATGTAGATTCCTAATGTACTTTTTGTCAGCAACTAAACAGAGTCATCTAACTACAAAGAAGGAATATAAGTTAAGAAATTCTATATTTAAGAAACTTCAATGAGATTATTGCATACCCAATTAAAAATGTATATAAAAGTCGCAATTGGAACAATGAGAATAAGTAAGAACTAACTCTCTCTCTCTCTCTCTCTCTCTCTCTCTCTCTCTATATATATATATATATATATATATATATATATATATATATATATATCATCAAATAAAATATACCCATGGAATAATTGATTTGTTAAAATACTTTTTTTTTTTTAATTTTAGAGAGGAAGTGAGAGGGAGAGAGAGATAGAAACATCAATGATGAGAGATTCATTGATTGGCTGCCTCCTGCAGGCTCCACACTGGGGATCAAGCCCACAACCCGGGCATGTGCCTTGACCAAGGAATAGAACCATGACCTCTGGGTTAATAGGTTCATGTTCGAGCCATGCCAGCAAGGTAGAATATTGATTTTAAAGTAACTTTTGGATCCTAGTGATAATGTAGTGGTGTTATGCGACTGTTATAACAAATTGTCACCAGCTTGGTGGCTAAAAGAGCAGAAATTTATTCTGTACAATTCTGGAGGCTGGAGATACAAAATGTTAGTATCACTGGGGCAAAATCAAGGTGGTGCCAGCAAGTCCACACTTCCTCCAGAGGCTGCAGTCCTTGCTGTTGGAGCTTCTGGTGGCTGTTAGCATTCCTTAGCTTTGGGGTGCATCACTACAACCTCAGAAACCAGCATCTTCAAATCTCTCTGCTCTTCTTCCTATTGCTTACTTCCCTACATGTATCAAATTTCCCTCTGCCTCTCTTTTACAAAGATGCATCTGAGTGCCCTTAGGGCCTGCAGGATAATCCCTGCTAATCTCCCCATCTCCAGATTCTTAGTTTAGTAACTTCTGTAAAGAGTCTTCTTCTGAAGAAGGCAACATTTACCATTCCAGGGATCAGTGCCTGCTGTCTCTGGTAGTCTGTTTGCCATTTTTGTTTTTTTGTTTTGTTTTTTTTAGCTTATCACATGAGAACTTTATAGCTAAAACACATATAAATACTCCCAAAATTTGGAAAAACAAGCCAAAATCTGTTAAGATATTTATCATTAGAGAGAACATATGCTAATACTGAAAAGTCTGTTTCTATATGTTCTATTATCAATATTAAACAGTATATTGAATAGGATACTATCTATAATAATAAAAGCATAATATGCTAATTATTCTGTGCAGCTGAATAACCTTCCAGACGACCTTCCGGATGACCTTCTGGATGAAGCCAGGGCTGCAAGGGTCAAGGCAAGCTGCCGAGGCTGTGAGAGCTGAGCCCCTTGCACGAATTTTGTGCATTAGGCCTCTAGTTATGTATAAGATAGATGTTTTTCTACCTACAATGCACATAAACAGTGGGGAAATATGCATGTATACATTTAGACTGATTAAGCTCAGAGAATTTTATTAACTCAAAACACTAATTGTATTAAATTCAAATAACATTTTTAAACAAGCCACTTTTAAAAAGATCTCACTTATTGTATTAGCTTAATATAATATTTTTAATAGGCTTTTATTTTATGAGTTTATCAAAAATATTCCCAGCAATTTTAAAAATAGGAAGACTTACACATACAAAATAATGTTTTATTCTACTTACATATACATTTTTCAAAAGTGGCAGGTTCGTGTATAGTAAAGTACTTTTAAATTTAATTTGTATGATTTACTAAAGTCTCTGGAGAAATTAAAAACAGTAAAACACTAACAGTAGAGTATTGTGGATTTTTTAAAAATAGACATCAAATATTTCTAAGAAAAGAAATTCTCTCAAATAAAACAATTTAGATTGTTGCTTTGAAAAAGATTGTCTTTATAGATTGACTTTAATGGGAAATTTTCAACATTTCTTTTTCCTTACTCATGCATAAAAATAAAAGGGGGAAGTTAACTATATGTTCTTATCATTATTAAACATTTGTTTTGGTTAGTTGGGCATAAACACAAGGTCTCTGACAGAATTCGCTCTTTATTATTATTTTTTTTCTTTTAATTCCTTGTTGTTTAAGGTATTACATATAGTATTACGTATGTCTCCTTTTCCTCCGTTGACCTCTCCCCGGCCACACCCACCCCCAGCATATGCCCTCACCCTCCCTAGTGTCTGTGTCCATTGGTCATGATTATATGCATGCATGCAAGTCCATTGGGTGATCTCTTATCCCCCACCTCCACCCTCCCCTGCCTTCTCTCTGAAGTTTGACTGTCTGTTCGATGCTTCTCTGTCTCCGGATCTATTTTTGTTCATCAGTTTATGTTGTTCACTATATACCACAAATGAGTGAGATGATGTGATATTTATCTTTCTTAGAATGGCTTATTTCACTTAGCATAATGCTATCCATGTACATCCATGCTGCTGCTAATGGTAAGAGTTCTTTCTTTTTTACAGCAGCGTAGTATTCCATTGTGTGGATGTACCACAGTTTTCTAATCCACTCATCTGCTGAGGGGCACTTAGGCTGTTTCCAAATCTTAGCTATGGTAAATTGTGCTGCTATGAACATAGGGGTGTATATGCACTTTCTGATTGGTGTTTCTGATTTCTTGGGATATATTCCTAGAAGTGGGATTACTAGGTCAAATGGGAGTTCCATTTTTAATTTTTTGAGGGAATTCCATACAGTTCACCACAGTGGCTGCACCAGTCTGCATTCCCACCAGCAGTGCACAAGGGCTTCTTTTTCTCACATCCTCACCAGCACTTGTCCTTTATAAATTTGTTGATGATGGCCATTCTGACAGGTGTGAGATGGTACCTGAATGTTGTTTTGATTTGCATCTCTTGGATGATTAGTGACTTTGAGCATGTTTTTATTTGTCTCTCAGCATTCTGTATGTCCTCTTTTGAAAAGTGTCTATTTAGGTCATTTGCCTATTTTTTGATCGGGTTGTTTATCTTCCTTTTGTTAAGTTGTATGACTTCCCTATAAATTTTGGAGATTAGGCCATTATCAGATATAACATTGGCAAATATGTTCTTCCATTCAGTGAGATTTGTTTTGTTGATGGATTCCTTTGCTGTGCAGAAGCCTTTTTTTTTTTTTAATGTAGTCCCATTTGTTTATTTTCTTCTTAGTTTCCATTGCCCTAGGAGCTATATTGGTAAAGATATTGCTATGACATATGTCTGATATTTTGCTGCTTGTGGATTCTTCTAAGATGTTTATGGTTTCCCATCTTACATTTAATTTCTTTATCATTTTGAAGTTTTTGGTTTTTTTGTGTATGGTGTAAGTTAGTGGCCTAGTTTCATTTTTTTGCAAGTATCTGTCCAATTTTCCCAGCACAATTTATTGAAGAGACTGTCTTGACTCCATTGTATGCTCTTGCTTCCTTTGTCAAATATTAATTGAGCATAAAGGCGTGGGTGGATTTCTGGGTTCTCTGTTGAGTTCCATTGGTCTACATGTCTGTTCTTGTGCCAGTACCAGGCAGTTTTGAGAACTGGGGTTTGATAATATAGCTTGATATCTGGTACTGTGATCCCTCCAACTTGGTTCTTCTTCCTCAAGATTGCTCTGCCTATTCAGAGTCTTTTTTTTTTTTTAATTCCAGATGAATTATTGGAGAGTTTGTTCTAGGTCTTTGAAGTATGCCACTGGTATTTAATGGGGATTGCATTAAGTCTATAAATTGCTTTGGGTAGTATGGACATTTTAATGATGTTGATTCTACCAATCCATGAAGATGGTATTCAATTCCATTTGTTTATATCTTCTTGTCTTTTTTTCAATGTCCTGTAGTTTCCTGAATACAGGAAATTTACCTCCGTAGTTAAGTTTATTCCTAGGTATCTTAATTTTTGTTGCAATGGTAAATAGGATTTTTTTCTTCTTTTTCTGTGAGTTTATTATTGCTGTATAAAAAAGTCATAGGTTTCTTGGTATTAATTTTGTATTATTCAGCTACATTGCCAAATTCATTTATTAAATCTAGTAGCATTTTTGATGGAATCTTTAGGGTTTTCTATGTACAATATCATGTCATCTGTGAGTAATGACAGTTTTACTTCTTCTTTTCCAATTGGGATGCCTTTTATTTCTTCTTCTTGTCTGATGCTATGGCTAGCACTTCCAGTACTGTGTCAAACAGAAGTGGTGAGAGTGGGCATCCCTGTCCTGTTCCTATTCTTAGGGGAAATGGTTTTAGTTTTTGCCCATTGAGTATGATGTTGGCTGTGGGTTTGTCATATATGGCTTCTATTATGTTGAGGTATGATCCTTCTATGCCCACCTTGCTGAGAATTTTTATCAAGAAAGGGTGTTGGATTTTTGTCAAATGCTTTTTCTGTGTTAATTGATATGACTGTGATTTTTATCCTTCAATTTGTTTATGTGATGTATCATGTTTATTGACTTGCAGATATTGTACCATCCTTGCATCCCCAGGATAAATCCTACTTGGTCATGGTATATGATCTTTCTGATATACTGCTGGATCCGATTTACTAGAATTTTGTTAAGTATTTTGGCATCTATGTTCATGAGGGATATTGGCCTGTAATTCTCTTTTATTGTGTTGTCTTTATCTGATTTTGGTATTAGGGTGATTCTGGCTTCATAGAATGAGCTTAGAAGTTCTCTTGCCTCTTGAATTTTTTGGAATAGTCTGTGGAGGATAGGTTTTAGTTCTTCCTTGAATGTTTGGTAAAACTCCCCTGTGAAGCCGTAGGGCCCCAGGCTTTTGTTTGCTGGGAGCTTTTTGATGACTGCTTCAATTTCTTCCATAGTTACTGGCCTATTGAGATTTTTAGAATCTTCCTGATTGAGTTTTGGAAGGTTGTATTTTTCTAGGAATAAGTCCATTTCCTCCAGGTTGTCTAGTTTGGTGGAATAGAGTTGTTCATAGTAATTTTTAACAATCCTTTGTATTTCTGTGGGGTCTGTTGTTATTTTGTCTCTTTCATTTCTGAATTTGTTTATTTGAGTCCTCACTCTTTGCTTCTGGGTGATCCTGGCTAAAGGTTCATCAATCTTGTTTATCCTTTCAAAAAAACAGCTCTTGGTTTCATTGATCTTTTGTATTGTTTTTTTTTTTTTTTTTTTTTTTTGTCTTTATATCATTTATTTCTGCTCTGATCTTTATTATCTCCTTCCTTCTGCTCACTCTGGGCTTTTCTTGTTGCTCTCTTTCTAATTCTTTGAGTTATTGAGTAAGATGATTTACTACCCTTTTTTATTATTTTTTGAGGTAGGCTTGTGTAGCTATAAACTTCCCTCTCAGGACTGCTTTCATTGTGTCCCATAGATTTTGGATTGTTGTGTTTTTATTGTCATTAGTTTCCAGGATGTTTTTAATTTCTTCTTTGATCTCTTTGGTAACCCAATCATTGTTTAATAGCATGCTATTCAGCTTTCAACAGTTTGAATTTTTTGGATTGTTTTTATTGTAGTTTATTTTTAATATTATGCCATTGTGGTCTGAGAAAATGCTTGATATTATTTCAATCTTCTTGAATTTGGGGAGAATTAGCTTGTGACCCAATATGTGGTCTATTTTTGAAAATGTCTCATGTGCACTTGAGAAGAACGTATATTCTGTGGCTTTGGGTGAGATTTTCTGAAGATGTCAATTAAGTCCATCTGATTGAGTGAGTCATTTAGGATTGCTGTTTCTTTGCTGATTTTTTGTATAGAGCAGTGGTTCTCAACCTTTTAGCCCTTTAAAATACAGTTCCTCATGTTGTGACTCAACCATAAAATTATTTTTGTTGCTACTTCATAACTGTAATGTTGCTACTGTTATGAATCATAATGTAAATATATGATATGCAAGATGGTCTTAGGCGACCCCTATGAAAGGGTCGTTCAACCCCCAAAGGGGTCGCAATGCACAGGTTGAGAACAGTTGGTATAGACGGATTTATCCAGTGATGTTAGTGGTGTATTAAAGTCCCCTACAATTATTGTATTGTTGTCAATCTCTCTCTTGATATCTTCCAGGAATTTTTTATGTATTTGGGTGCTCCCGTATTGGGTGCATATATGTTTATCAGGGTTATATCCTCTTGAATCAATCCCTTTATTATTATGAAGTGGCCTTCCTTATCTCTTGTTATGGCCTTCACTTTGAGGACTATTTTGTCAGATATAAGTAAGCTTTTTTGTCATTTCCATTTGCCTGAAAGATATATTTCCATCCCTTCATATTTATCAGTGGGTGCACTATTGCACCCCAGGTGACTTTGGAAATGTCTGGAGACGTGTTTAGCTGTCAAACGGGTGTGAGTAGAGGTGTTAATGACATCTAGAGCTAAGATTAAGGAGTTGGGTGGGATCAGGCAGTTTAGGGTAAGGGCCTAAGGAAGGGAAGATGGTAGCTAAAAAGGGAATAAGCCAGATGGTCAGGATGTGAGCAAGATAGGTAGAATGTATTAGTTAACCATAGAGCTGCCCTTCCCCCTGAACCTAAGCACAGGAACTAAAAGCAGGGAGATGAGAGAAAAAGGAGATTGGTTGGTGTTTTTTTGAAGGATCCAATAGAAGGCAAGTGTAGGCAATTTAAACCCTAGACTAGTGAGCTTCTGTGGCAAACCTTTAGGGGAACTCTCTCACATGCCAAGAGCTTTGTTAATTCCACAGTAATAAACTTCACTTCCCTTTTGCTTATCCTTCTCTTGTCCACTAATCCACTTGTCAATTTTTCAGACAATGAACCCAGCAGCTCACATTCATGTCTCATCTTTGGCGGCTTGTCCACAATCACCAGAGGGGTGAGTAACACAGACTCTGCTCTTGTCTCTTTGTTTTCTGTTTAGAATCAACTTGAAACACTGGAGTCCTGTCAGCCAGTTAAAAGTGACTAGAGTTGCTGCCAGATTTAAGACATAGGGACAGGCTTTTTGAGGAGGGTCAATCCATTCCCCTTAATTGTAAGGAATGTTGTTTTGACTCTGATTCAAATTCCTTTATTGCATATTTCTCACCAGACTACTCAATGGTAGGGGGATGTGGCCCATCTGATGTCCCCAGGTCCCAGATGAATCTGATTTGACTGGGCAGCTCAGAAAAGTCCTCCCTCTATACCAGTGGTTCTCAACTTTGGCTGCATATTAGAATCACTTGGGAATCTTTTTAAAATCCTGATTTCTGGGCCTCATCCTCTGGAAATTCTGTTTCTTTGTTACTAATGTTGTGCCCCCACCCCATAACAAAGAAACAGAATTTCCAGAGGATGAGTCCCAGAAATCAGGATTTTAAAAAGATTCCCAGGTGATTCTAATGTGCAGCCAAGGTTGAGAACCACTGCTCTAGACCTACCAGAGTGTTAGTGGATGAAATTTTCTGACTCTCATTTTCGGAGCTCTTGTCCCCTTAAAACCTCTTTCTACTTGGATGTTTTGGAGGAGATTGTAAAGTGAGAGGATTTGGTTCTCATAGTAATAATATTGAAGACCCCATGTCCCCAAATGCCCCTGGTGTCCTCTCCATCTGGATCTTATTAGCTGGGGCAGTCCAATTCCTTTCATCCCCGACCCCCTCATGTGTTTGAGGAGGGCCCCAGATTGACGCCCAGAGGGCCCTTATTGAGGACCTTCAACACTTTTGCCATTGTCAGTCCCTGTCTGTCCTTTTGGGTGCAGGGGACCTAGCCCACTATCATGGTTTACTCCTCGACTCAGGAGGCCGCCTTCTTAGCCCTCTTCACTGGAATTATTGTCCTTGGTATATAGCCTTGACTCATTTCTAGAGTGGACAGAGCCTTCAGCATGAGAGCCTGAATCCTCATATGGATTTGATGGCGGATTTGGCCACAGGCAGAAACTTCAAGGCTTAGCTCTAGCGATTTGGCCATTGGACCCCTATTCCCTCTGATTTCCCTTGTCCTTCAGGCTCTCCTAAATGCCTTCCTCCAACACAACTCTCTCTCCAGTGCCATTTTAACTGGGTGTGGGACAGGTACTGACAAGTTAGGGTTTTCTCTAGACTCCCCTAGGACAGTGGTTGGCAAACTGCGGCTCGTGAGCCACATGCAGCTCTTTGGCCCCTTGAGTGTGGCCACGAAGTTTCAATCGCATTGTACGTGCGCGCCCACACGTGGTATTTTGTGGAAGAGCCACACTCAAGGGGCCACAGTTTGCTGACCACTGCCCTAGGATAAGTAGCAGGAAGAGGTTTTAGATGTCAGAGCAGATTCTCCAACTGACTCACTTCATGTGTGTCCAAATTTACCCTCTGTGGCCAAATCCATCTGTATCCTTCTTGAATTCACCCTGAAAAATTGGTACTCTTTTGACCTCCACACTTTGAAGAAGAAGTGAGATGGCAAGCCCCCTCCCTGCTTGCATCACCATAACCACATCCCTGGCTTCTGTAATCTCTCACTTACTTCTTGGTAGATTGACAGTGAAAAGCAGGGGGTGGGGGGCGTCTACATGATTGCATGCAGCACTCTTTGCCTGCAGGGGGTGGGACTTCCACCTAGGCCAGTGGTCGACAAACTCATTAGTCAACAGAGCCAAATATCAACAGTACAACGATTGAAATTTCTTTTGAAAGCCAAATTTTTTAAACTTAAACTATATAGGTATGTACATTGTCATTAATTTAATTAGGGTACTCCTAAGCTGGCCTTTGCTAAAAACATCCTCAATCTGATTGAGGTATGTTCGCTGAGGTCGACCCCTTCCAACTCTCCCATCCACACTCCTCTTGTATACTTGTTTCATCTATCTCCTTTCGGTCATCCTCTCTATATGTCCAAACCATCTCAACATACCTTTCTCAATCCTCGACACTTCATCTTCTTTCACTCCACAAGGTTCCCTAAAATTAACTTAATAAACTTTACTTAAAGTTTTAAGTCAACTTTGCACTGTACGTGCATGCCTACATGTGGTACTTTGTGGAAGAGCTACACTCAAGGGGCCAAAGAGCCGCATGTGGCTTGCGAGCCGCGGTTTACCGACCACTGACCTAGGCAACAGGCTTTCAGTGATGCCACTTGGAAGTCATGTCTGTTGGGGACAGGGTGGCGGTGGTGGCTCAGAGGGCTCAGGCCACAGAGGGTTGGCATGGCGGGGGTGAGGGTAGGGGGCTGCTCAGCTCCTGGGCCGCCTGGAGCAGCATCCTCCTGAGCCAGGGCGTTGGGCCCTGCTGAGGCCCATGCCACATGCCAGGGCCCTGGCCGCCGGCTCCGAGCAGCTGCAGGCGCGATGCGGTGGGAGAAACAGCCAAGAGCACAGGGCAACCATAGGAGGGCGGGCAGTGGAGGGGAATGGAAATGGGAAAGGTGGGCCGCCCACCCAGCACCTCGCAGGGGTCCTCAGACTTTTTAAACAGGGGGTCAGTTCACTGTCCCTCAGACCGTTGGAGGGCCGGACTATAGTTTAAAAAAAAACTATGAACAAATTCCTATGCACACAGCGGCGGCAAAAACACCCGGCAGGCCGGATAAATGTTTTCTGCGGGCTGCATGTGGCCCGCGGGCTGTAGTTTGAGGACCCCTGATGAGGGTCCAAGCTGTGTTTGGTTGTGGGGCCGGCCCTCCCCAAACTGCAACAAATACCTAGAAGCTTATCATAACATGTAACATAAAAAGAATGTCTAGAATGTACATGTATGCCATATATGGGAGACAAAGAATGTAGGAATGTATATAAGGCAAGGCCCCTCTGTGTTTGGAGCTTGGCCTCTGGAGAGAACTCCACTGAGCTGGCACTGGCGCAAATAAAGAGTCCTTTTCTGAAGCTTCAAGTGCGTTTGGTTTGTCGCTTCCCACAGGCCTGATTTCTGGCATACAGAAGTGCTTAATATTTTTCTGTTCCCAAACCTGGCCTGAATACAAATGGGATGGGAAGAAATGGCCTCCTGAGGGAAATATAAACTATGACATAATTTTACAATTAGACTTATTTTGTAAGAGGGAAGGAAAATGGCCCCAGGTGGCCTGTGTCCAAGCCTTCTTTTTTCTCTGGACAATCCTAAATTATGCCAACAATGCAAAATAGATCCAGCTCTCTTGGCAGCTTTGACTCTCAAGATCTGCATGGACAAGGACTCCCCTCAAGCTCCCCTTGAATCCTTGTCCTGGGCCTACCAGTTGGGAAATTCCCCCTGAGTGAACCAGAGCATGCTTCAACTGAACCCCTGCTTCCGTCTATCCCTTCCAAACCATGGCAGGGGATTGAATTTGGGCCAACCAGGGTTCAGGACCCTTTTTCATTGCAAGACCTAAAGCTAATCAAGACTGGCCCACGAAAGTTCTCAGATGACCCTGATAAGTATACAGATGTCTTCCAGAGGCTGATGCAATCCTTTGAGCTATCATGGAAGGACTTAATGCTCCTCCTAGACCAGATCTATCAAGCTCAAACAGTCTTAGAAACAGCACAAAAGTTAGGAGATGAGTTTTATATAGCCAACACCCAAGATGACAATAACCAGCAAGGGAAAGAATGTTTCTCCACTTGGTGGCAGGCAGTCCCCCACAGTGGTTCTCAACCTTCCTAATGCCGCGACTCTTTAATGCAGTTCCACATGTTGTGGTGACCCCCGACCATAAAATTATTTTTGTTGCTACTTCATAACTGTAATTTTGCTACTGTTATGAATTGTAATGTAAATATCTGATATGCAGAATGTATTTTCATTGTTAGCGACTCACAGGTTGAGAACTGCCTAGGATCCTCAAAGGGATCCAGACTACCCTTTGGGAGAAGGGCAGACTAGGCATTTTCAGACATATGTACTACAAGGTCTGAGAAACTGTTGCTCCAAACCCCTGGATTACTCCAAACCAGTGGTTCCCAAACTTATTTGGCCTACTGCCCCCTTTCCAGAAAAAATATTACTCAGCGCCCCCTGGAAATTAATTTTTTTTAAATTTTAATAGCAATGAAACAGAAAGATATATGTATTAATGTTTCTACCTTTTTCGTAAAATATAGTAAAGAAAGGTGTAAATTAGAAACATTGAAGTTTGAAATTATGAAACTACTTATTGAACTCAGAATAGAAAGGTAATACAAAAAAAGTTAAAACAAATGCACCTGTGGCCATCACCACCCCCCTGGATCGCTGCAGCGCCCACCAGGGGGCGGTAGCACCCACTTTGGGAATCACTGCTCCAAACTATTATCCATAGCCCAAGGGAAAGATGAAAATTCCTCAGCCTTTATGAACAGGCTCAGGGAGGCATTCACCAAATACACTTCTATGTCTCTGGACTCCTTTGAGGGCCAATTAATTTTGAAGGACACATTTATCACTCAAATCAGCCTCAGACATCAGGAGGAAGCTTCAAAAATTGGCTATTGGTCTAGAGAAGAGTACCCTTGATAATCATTTGAAAGTTGTCACTTCGAACTTTTATAACTGAGATTTGGACGAGGCCCAAGAAAGGGAAAGGAGAGATTAAAAAAAAAAAAAAAAAGCTGTTGCCCTGGTAGCAGCTTTATAAGAGGCAAATCTCAGTGGTCGGCTCCCTGAAAGGGCAATGTTCCTGTGGTCGCCTGCTATAATTGAGGCCAGGAGGGGCATTTCAGGAGAGATTTCCCTTGGAAACCCAGAAGGACTCCCAGACCCTGTCCTGTTTGCAAGGGAGACCACTGAGAAGGGCAGAGTGTCCCTAGAGGGCAAAGGCTCCTGGAAGATCCCCTGTCTCTGATTGTTCATCACCAAAACTAAAGGGCCCCAGGGCATCCCTTCTTGGCTCCAGCTTGACTGTCATCTCCACCCAGGAGCCCTGGGTGATCCTGACCATTGAAGGAAAGGAAGTCAACTTCCTCCTAGACATTGGAGCCACCTATTCCATTCCCTCTCCAATCCTGGTCTCCCCTCCTCTCATAGTGTGACCTTTAGAGGTGTTTCCTGGAAGCCTGTAACTAGGCAATTACCCTGCCTCTCTATTGTAATGGGAGATTTCCTCTTCTCACATGCCTTCCTGATCATGCCAAGAAGTCTAACCTCCCTTTTGAGGTGAGATATATTAGCTCAATTGGGTACTACAATATATATAGTTCCAGAGCAGGCATTATGTCTGCCCCTAATTGAAACTGAAATCAACCCAGAGGTATGGGCTATGCAAGGAAGGGTGGGACGGGCCATTGGGGCCACCCCTATCCAAATACATCTCAAGGACCCAACCTCCTTTCCCCACCAGAAGCAGTACCCCCTGAAGCTTGAGGCTAGGAAAGATTTACAAGTAATTATAGAAAACCTGAAAACACAGGGTCTCCTTAAGCCCTGGAATAGCCCATGCAACTTCCCCATCTTGGGAGTGCAAATACCCAAGGGAGAATGGAGACTAGAATGGCATCTCTGTCTAATAAATGAAGTGGTGCTACCCTTACACCCCATAGTTTCTAATCCATACACTTTGCTGTCTCAACGCCCTGGTGACTGAATGGTTTACGGGATTGGCCCTGAAGGATGCTTTTTCTGTGTTCCCCTTGACCTGGACTCACAATTCATCTTTGCATTTGAGGATCCCTCTGACAAGTCCACCCCGATAAATTGGACCGGTCTGCTCCAGGGGTTTAGGAATAGTCCCCATTTGTTTGGTCAGCACTGGCACGAGATTTAAATCAGTTTACATGTCCACAGACTAAGGCTCTACAGTATGTAGATGAATGATATCCTCCTCTGCGACCCACCTGAGGACATTTCACAGGAAGGCACACAGCCCTGCTTCACTTCTTGGCTGAGAGAGGGAATAAGGTCTCCAGGACCAAGGCCCAGTTCTGCAAGCCCTCCATAAAATATTTAGGGCTAAACCTGACCAAAGGCACCAGGGCATTAGGGGAGGACAAGATCAGATCCATCTCTTCCTTCCCACTCCCTTGGATGCTCAAACAATTAAGAGGATTTCTGGGGATAATGCGATTCTGTAGACTTTGGATCCCAGGACATGGAGAAATAGCCACATCTTTATACTCATTAATGAAAGCGACTCAAAAGAATGAAGGCCAATTTATTGAATGGCAGCCTGAGTCCAAGCCAGAATCTAACCATTTCAAGCCCCAGCCTTGAGTCCCCTTGTAGGGCAAGAATTCAACCTACATGTAACTGGGAGGGATGACCCTAGAAATACTGACCCAAGCCCAAGACCCTGCAGTCTTTCTCTTCTTGGCTGCCTAGCATAACTTGGCTTCTACCCTTTCTAGGTCCCCTCATTCTTTAGCATTCCTAATTTTTGGACCCTGCCTTTTTAACCGCTTAGCTAATTTTGAGCCTTCCCACCTAGGAACCTTCAGATTACAGGTGGTTATGGAAATGGAGCCTCACATGGATAACCCGATTTTCCGCAGCCCTCTATCATCCTCTCCTGACAGAACCCTGACTGTTGGGTCCCTGGCAGCTTTCCCACTCAGCAGGAAGCAGTCAGAGTGGTTGTGTCCTTAAGGTCAGATAGGTTACTTCATCAGAAGGGGGACATGAGGAGTTAGATGGGATCAGGCAGTATTGGGTAAAGGCCTCGGGGAGGGAAGGTGTTAGATAAGGAGGGAATGAGGCAGATGGTCAGGATGTGAGCAAGATAGCTGGAATGTACCAGTCAACTAAAGAGTGGAAACTAAACGGGAGAAGATGAGGGCAAAAGGAGATTGGCTGGTGTTTTTTTTTGAAAGAGCCAATAGAAGGTAAGTGCAGGGATTGTAACCCACTAGACTAGCGAGCTTCTGTGACAACCCTTTTTGGGACCCCTCTCCTGTGTGAGAGCTTTGTTACTTTTTCCGTAAGAAACTTTCCTTCCATTTTGCTTACCTCTCCCCTGAATCCATTCTGTGATTTTTCGAGACAAGGAACCCAAGAGCTCACATTTGGGTCCTTTTATGAGTAGAGGCAGGGATGCTACTAAACACCCTACAATGCATAGGACAGATAGCCACAACTACAAGAAATCATCTCGTCCAAATGTCAACAGTGCAGAGGTAGAGAAACCAGGGATTAAAGGGAAGGAGTTACCAGTTTGTGATAAAGCCTGTTAGGAGCCTGTCACAGTAATCAAGGTAAATTGGGAGGCATAGCAAGATGGTCCAAGCAAGTGAGTGAGTATGAAGTAAAGGAGATTGATTCTAAATAGATCAGCAAAACTTGATGACTGATTGAATTTGAGTATAGACAGCTAAAAGGAAAGTTGGAATAATGTAGTTTAATAAAAGTCAAACATGAATAAAAATGGTTAAAAAAAGATCTGCTATAAAAATTATTTAGCCATAGCAGAAGTTTAAAATAATTTAATTTTACTTTTTTTTTCTATTTTAAAATGTACTCACTGAGAGCTACTTGCCTTGTCTCAGTACCACCATTTTTTTAAAAACAATATTAAAGACCAAAGAAAAGATAGATTTAAATTTATTTTACTTTCCCCCTCACAACCTATTTCTATTTGTGTGTAAGTCCTCTCAGGTGAAAACACTCCTTAATATCTCATTATAATTTTATAATCACTTACTAGGGGCCCAGTGCACAAATTTGTGCACCTTGAAAGGAACTGTGGGCCACAAGGCTGTGGTAGGCACAGGGGTGGGTGTTGACCCATCCTCCATGCCCCCACCTGGCCCCTCCTGCCACGATCCCCTGGTCCCATCTGCTGGCAGACCCACTCCCACTGCCACTGCTCCCACATGCTGACAGTGCCAGCCTCACTTGCACCTGTTGATGGCACAGAGCGATTGGGGCTGGCGCCAACAGTGGGTGCGAGTGGTGGCTGCTGCCTTGATGGGCCCTCAGGAGTAGGGGGAGGTGGAGAAGCCCTCATGGCTGATCAGGGCCAGCAGCCGCCACTCACACCCGTTGATGGACCCGAGTGGTGCGAGTGGTGGCTCCGGCGCTGGCTGTGGGTGCAAGCAGGGCCAGGGACGGCAGTGGGTATGAGCAGCGGCTTTGGTGTTGGCAGCAGGTGCAAGTGGGCCTGGCGCCAGCAGCAGGTGTGAGTGTTGGGTGGGACCGGGTGTGTGAAAGCAAAATATTTTCAGTAACCCTACTGCACTCACCTGCTCCACCATCCTGCCACGGCCAATGCCTGCCATGGTCTGCACACGCCCCCTGGAGGTCAGCGCATGTCGTCGCAACTGGTTGGTTGTTCCAGTTGTTCGCTTTCTGTCTGTTTGCATATTAGCCTTTTATTATATAGGATTGTTTACCTATTTGGGTTTCTAATAGGAATGCTTGGTAAAACGTTGAAAGGATCCCATTCGCCATGCAAGCAGACTATTAAAATGCCCCTGAAATGACAGATGATTTTATTTCCTAGGAAATGTTTCTTCTTATAATGCACATGTTGAGGTTATACATATGGTGTCAAAGTGTCTTTTTTAAATTTTATTTTTATTTATTGATTAAGGTATTACATAAGTGTCCTTATCCCCCCATTGCCTGTAAAGAGCACCTGGAAAAGGCCCATGAGCTGATTGTTGTCTGAATCCAGTGGCTCCTGGCAGAGCCATGCCCTGGAAACATACCTTGCCAGAGGCAAGTGTGTTGTCTGACCTTTAGCTCAGGTACCAGTGGGTGGATTTCATTATCTAAATCCAGCCAGGCACCAGGAACAAACACAGTTATCTGGGCCCACCCAGAAGTGACGATTACAAAGAAGCTACAAGAATGCACATATTTTCTTTATCTTAAACTTTAGTAAAACTTCCTGGTATCTTACTGTATAAAATAAACGTGCTGTATTGGCTCTGGGTCTCTGTCTCTCCATCAGAGGACAGCTGTCCCACCGGTCCCAGCTTTCCCTACTGTCTTTGTGTCTATCTCTTTCATTTTCTCAATCCCCTGTCACCCCTCTCAGGACTCCTGTCTGCTCTCTAGCTGTGCTGGTTGCAGAAAAGAGAGAAATATTTATAATTGCCCCCTCCCCCACTCATGCCCTCACCTCTTGGTGTCTGTGTCCATTGGTTAGGCTTATATGCATGCATACAAGTCCTTTGGTTGATCTTTCCCCCTTACCCCCACTCTCCCCTACCTTTTCTCTGAGGTTTGAGCATCTGATTGATGTTTCTCTGTCTCTGGATCAGTTTGTTCATCAGTTTATGTTGTTCCTTATATTCCAAAAATTGATATAAATTCTTGCACTACCCATTTTTATAGAGACGTTTATCTTAGGAAAGTTACTTAATCCCTACAGTATCTTCAACTGAAAAATGGGTATAAACCCAGGGAACAATAGTTAAAAATAGTAAAGTCAAAGAGCATTTCTGGTTCCCACCTGACACAGTGTATTTTTTGTTGCTATACATATATACATAGATTGATAGATGGATATCAATATTAGATATGTGATCTATACTGTCTGTTTATGTGGATGTAGTCTTTACAAATTGACAGGTCTATAGCTATTGTAATTTAGATATTGGTGCATACACTTATTCAGCTGGATGGTAAATGGTTGTGGGTGAGATTATTTACTCAGGCAATTATATGAGGCATTGAATAATTTTACCCCTGTTCTGTGCAGAGACTGACATTAAGGAAGCCAAAAGATCACTGATACATCAGCATTTCCTCATAAGTGCCCATGGCTCTCTGGTGGTTATTGTGTTTTCCTCTTATCGAGATAGCCTTGTCTTGATAAATTTGTTAATCACTGACAATTGGCATTTATATTGTCTGTCACTGATGGTGTTTTATATGGTGCATTGATCAATTCTGAAACCATTTCTTCTTCTCTCCTGTGCAGGAGAACCACTTCAACCAACTTTGTAGCCACAATTCATAAGTATTGCTGCTACTTCCCTGAAATATGGCCCATCTCGAAGAGCTAAATAGTGGCATTTGGGGTTTCTGTGTTAGAGAAATGGATGTTCTTTGTGCTTTTTTATTGATGAGAAGTTTTTTCCCATTGGCTATTATTCATTGATGAAGCACTAACGATGCTGAAGGAGCAGAAATAGGAAACATCTGAGAAAGTCACGTCTGACATGAGTGAAGTCGAATAGCTTTGCTTAGTTTTAATAGTATCTAATGGGATAGAGAATTACAGACATGATAGTTATACATTTTTTAGAATTATTTTTAAAAACATTAAAATATACTACAGCATTTGGGGAACAACTACTACTTATTATCTAGCTTAAAAAATAAGCCCGTTATGTACATTTTAAGCCACTATTTGCTTTGAACCATACTCTTAGTTTGCGTCCACCTTCTCTCCAACATATGAAAGTGATTATGTTTAATTTAGGATTTACTAGTATTGCCAAGCATCATTATTTTACTGTACATAGATGTCTTTAAAATAATGTGTGGCATACTATTTATTACATGATCTGTTTTATATGTTCTTATCTGGAAAGTAAATTTCCATAACATGCTTTGCTTGCTCAAGCACATGTTCATGAGTTTCACTGATATGTATTGTATAGTTACTTATTAAATGCCATATAATAATTTATTGCATGAATATAGTGCAATTTTGAAAGTTACATTGTTCCTAATCTCTGCTATTGTAAACATTAGTGTAATAAATAATCCAGTCTGTATTTGGGGGTATTTAATAAAAATCTCTAAAATATGTGCATAGAAGTTGCATTAGTGTGCAAAGGCTATATGAATGTTCAACCTTAATAAACTTTGTAAAACCTCCCTTAATACCAGTTTGGTATAAGATAGCATGTAGCTACTCATATGAAAATTGTAAGAAATTCTCAAGGGAAACTACTATACCTAATTAGTTAATTTAGCAAGGGCAATTGATGTAAGAACAATACACAAAAATCAATCATGATTCTATGTGCTAACAATAAATAATTTGAAAATGAAGTAGGTGTTGATTTAGATATATAACAATAAATATATAATTAAAACATATATAGGAAATGAAATAGTTAAGTATAAGCAAAGCAAAACACATACATGATATATATTTCCACTACTGAAAATATAAAAAAAACTAATGTAAAATTATTCTAAATAAATGGTGAAATTTAGTATGTGCGTGGATTAGAAAGCTCTATATCATTGATATAAATTCTCCACAATTATCTATTGATTTAAAACAATTTTAATCAGAATCCTAATAGAATTTATTGTAAAGAATAGAAGGATATCCTAAAATGCAATTATTATTATTTTTTTCTCTGTGGAAGACACTGTCAGGGGAATAAAAGTATAAGCAACATATTCAGAGAACACTGCATATCTGACAAAGGACTTGTATATAGAATATGTAAAAACCTCTCAAAGTCAAAAATAAGAAAAAATACAATTCAATTTTTAAAATGAGCAAAATGCTTGAGCATATACTCCACCAAAAATATATAGCTGGCCAATAAGAATATTAAAGAAATCCTCAATTATTATCATTACCATTAAATTCAAATAAAGACCACAATGTGAAACCACTATATATCTATTAGAATGGTAAAATTAAAATACATAAAAATGACAATACCAAATATTGACAAAGATGTGGAGCAAGTAGAATTCTCAATATATTTGCATCAGGAGTGCAAAAATGGTCCAGTCATTCTGAAAGTAGTTTGCAATTCCTTGTAAAGTTAAGCATACACTTACCACATAACACATTAAGGTTTGAATTCAACTTGTATAACCTCAAGTCTTTTCCTTAAAATGATGCTATAATTCATCCCCATACATTCACATTTTTATGAGAAAATACTTCATTATTTTAGGGTTACTACTAGTATATTCCTTCCATTTATAATCCTAGAGATATTATGTCTAATGATGCTAGATAGGATTATAAGTCCTATTTCAGAGACGAACTAAGACTCACCAATCAGTCTGTGTCTTATAGAGCATTCACTTGACTGTGGATAAGATCCTTTGAGTAATAAGGCTCACTCATATGTGGAACCTAAAGAACAACATAAACTGATTAACTAAAATAGACCCAGAGGCATAGAAACATCAAACAGACTGTCAAACCTCAGAGGGAAGGCAGGGAGGGTGGAGAAGGGGAAGAGATCAACCAAGGAACTCATATGCACATAGGCATAACCCATAGACACAGACAATAGGGTGGTGAAGGCTTGGGGCAGAATTGGGGAGAGGGCAAAGGTGGGGGAGAGAAAAGGATGTACATAATACATTCAACAATAGATATTTATTAAAAAAAATAAAAACTAAAAAAAGACTGTATTAATCTATCTATAAAAATAAAAGGGTAATATGCTAATTAGATCAGACAGACGAACAACCTTCCAGATGTCCTTCTGGACGTCCTCCTGGACGACCTTCTGGATGAAGCCGGGGCTGTGAGGGCTGAGCCTCTTGAAAGAATTTCATGCATTGGGCCTCTAGTAGATATATAAAGCTCACTATTATCATACAGAATAAGGCAGATGGCAGATGTTCCCCATTATACATAATGATATTAACTGACAAAGTCCATATCAGCAGCACAGCTCATCTAAAATGCCATTACCTTATTATTGATTGTTTCTACGTTAAATTTACTTGAGATATACTTGACTTATATGTATACTTTGTCTATTTACTTCAGAATGTTCTACCTGTCAAAATGAAGGAATCTGATGATATTCTTTCAATGAGGAGAATAGTAAATTTACCTTTTTGTTATTGATAATAACAACAAAACACAAATTCTAAAAGTCTTATTCATCTTAACAAAGACACATTACACAAGGAACAATTACACATATAATTATTTAACCATAATTAAAATAATGGACATATTTAAAATAATTTAAATTCTATAAAAGGGTTTGTGCCTTTATTCTATCTTCCCTTTTATTTTTTGGTGCAAAAAAAGTTATAAGGAGTAAAAAAACCACCATGCCTTAAATATTGTAAACATATTGAAAATCCCCAAGGAAACAATTAAAATACTTGTAAGTTATTTTTGTAACAGTATTGATATGGCATAATAATACTCAATCTTTCCTATGGTCCCAAAATTATAAGATTTCCCTATGTAAATATAGACATTTTAAAGGACCTGTAATGTATTGCACATGAATCGGTTGATGTATTTTTCAATATATTTTAGGTTATTTATTTTCTTGACTTAAGGAATGATAAAATGCTAAGTGATTGAAGAATTTCATTGGATAGGTATTTATTTATAAGAAAATATCATTTTTTGGAAAAATGAAGAAAAATTCAAAAGTAATAAACACATTTTAAGGTACTTTAACGACATATATTAATCAGAGAGTTAAAAGATGAGGAATTGGAATGTCCCAGAAAGGTGAATTATTCATTTAAAGTGTGATGTTCCGAAAAGAATTCAAAGCACATTCAAAGAAAGTCGGATGATCCATTGTTACTGAAGAAGAGAATTTCACTTGGTATAAGTGGGCATGCCACACAGACTTAGAAAGTAAAACAATAAGTGAGTGGCCAGGGAAACAAAATAACATATTCAATCAACATTTATTTATATGTGCTCACTTTACTCAGTACATTTCTATTTTCTTAATGTTTTAGCAAATTTAATCCTATAAAGATTCAATTCTCTAGGAGTCACATAACACTATTCCACAGAAGAGGAAGTAGATACAATCATTAATCATATTAATAAAACTGACAGCTATTACTCTAATCCACCATCCACTCCACTCATGACTACTATGAATACATCTACAATTACACTACTACCACTGTGACTACCACTCACCCACTGTCATCACTGCTACCAATCTAACCTGAGCCATTATCAGCTCTTCACTGAGCTAACCAACCTTATCTTAATTGGTCCTCCGCTGCTACTAACACACTCCTACAAGTTTAGTTCCAATACAGTATCCAGAGTTTTTTAAAATATAAATTTGACCATATAACTTCTTTATTTAAAAATCTATACATCCAGCAATAGCATTTGAGTGAATTTTATCAGTAAGCAACATTTTCAGTAATAAATAAGATTTCAAAAAACCATGTAAGAATGTATCTAAACTTCCGTGTAACTGTAGCTTTAGTAATTGCTTACTGCATTAGTTTACATACTAGCACTGCATGTGCTGTGCACATTCTGATTTTATTAAAATAAAAAGGTGAACTGCACAACCAAAAAAAAAAATATCTAGTGTCTTCCCATTCTAATTAACAGACCCCAATTCCTCCTCATGCTCTATAATACCCTCTATGATCTATCTTTTTAAAGAATATGTCCCACAATGATCTTCTTCCTTTATTTTATCAAATAAATTAGCTTTTCTGGTTTTTTTTTCCTCAAATACACAAAGCTCACCTTACCTCTGGAACTTTTTAATTGATAACTCTTTTCCCTATAAAAATTTCTCCCCAATTGTTTATAACTTATTTGCTCCCTTTACCCAAAGATCTGATAAAGATTTATTTCTCACAAAATTATTCTCCAAACAAATACTATAATTGATCCCATTGTCCCAGGACATGTGAGGTACTGAATTAAAAAGCAGAGAAATAGATAGTAATCCAAGTATTTGTCAAAGATGACCTACTTTTTTACATTCCATTATACAAGAAGCCCATTACAAGAACATTGCTTGAGAAGGAAATACTGTGTTTCTTCTGAAGTAATCAGTCTCCTCATCTCCAATTCTTCTGTATGACAGCTGTGTTCTTTATTACAGTTGATTAAACCTGAAATCAAATGTTAAGAATATTCATCATTAGTACACATTTTTGCAGGCCATGAGAACTGAAGATAGACAAAATATATAAAGACTAGAGGCCTTGTGCACGAAATTTGTGCACTCAGGGGGGGTTCCCTCAGCCTAGCCCAGCCATGGGCAAACTACGGCCCGTGGGCCAGATTCGGCCCATTCGACTGTTCTGTCCGGCCCGCGGAGCCGAAAGAGCGGAGGGTTCTCTTGCTCTCCCCTCCGCTCCTTCACCAGCAGCAGTGTTAACATGGCAAAGTCGGGAAACACGGCCGCAACTCCTTCTGAGTCCAGTTTAAGAACCCATTGTGGCCCTTGAGTCAAAAAGTTTGCCCACCCCTGGCCTAGCCTGTGCTCTCTCACAGTCTAGGAGCCCTCGGGGGAACGGGCCTAAGCCGCAGTTTGACATCCTTAGCGCTGCTGCAGAGGCAGGAGAGACTCCTGCCACCACTGGTGCACTCGCCTACCGTGAGCCCAGCTCAGGGCCTCTGACCACCAGGGAGCAGCTCCTGAATTGAGCATCTGCCCCCTGGTGGTCAGTGAAACTCATAGCGACCAGTCAGTCCACCATTTTGTCGACATGCATAGTAGCCTTTTATTATATACTAGAAGCCTGGTGCACAAATTTGTGCACCAGTGGGGTCCCTCAGCCTGGCCTGAGGGATTGGGCCAAAACTGGCTCTCCAGCATCCCCCAAGGGATCCCGGATTGAGAGAGGGTGCAGGCCAGGCTGAAGGACCCCACCAGTGCACGGGGCCAGGGAGGAATGTGGGAGGTTGGTCAGCCGGGGAGGGACCACAGGAGGGCTCCAGGGCGTGTCCAGACTGTCTCACTCAGTCCCAATCGTCCGGAACCCAGCAGCAAACTAGTCTACCAGTCAGAGCATCTGCCCTCTGGTGGTCATAGTGACTGGTCGACCAGTCGACTGTCTGCCCCTTAGTGGTCAGTGCACATCATAGCAAGCAGTTGAGTGGCCTTAGCATATCATTAGCATATTACGCTTTGATTGGTTGAGCCACCGATCTGATAACCAGATACTTAGCATGTTAGGCTTTTATTATATAGGACTAGAGGACCTGTGCACAAAATTTGTGCACTGGTGGGGTTCCCTCAGCCCGGCTTGTGCCCTCTCGCAGTCTGGGACCTCTTGCTCCTTACTGCCCGCCTGCTTGCTGCTCCTTACCGCTCAGCTCGCTGCTCCTTAGCACTGCCGTGAAAGCAGGGGAGGCTTCCACAACTGCCACTGAACTCACCAGCTGTGAGCCCGGCTTCTGGCTGAGTGGCACTCCCCCTGTGGGAGTGCACTGACTACCAGGGGGCAGCTCCTGCACTGAGCATCTGCCCCCTGGTGGTCAGTGCACATCATAGTGACAGGTCATTCTGCTGTTCGGTCGATTTGCATATTAGGCTTTTATTATATAGGATACTAGAAGCCCAGTGCACGAGATTCATGTACTGGTGGGTGGCATGGCCTGCAGGGATCTACCTGCTGTGGGAGCGCTGCTATCTGGCTCAGCTGAGTGGCTGTGGACCTGCCCTCTGAGTGGCTGCTCCTGCTGCAGGAGCAACTGCTCATCCCTGTCAGCTGAGTGGAGCTCCCACTGTGGGAGTGCACTGACCACCAGGGGGCAGCTCCTGCATTGAGCATCTACCCCTGGTGGTCAGTGAACATCATAGCGACTGGTCGGCTGGTCATTCTGCCATTCAAGTCACTGGGCTTTTATTATATAGAATATATATATATATATATATATATATATATATATATATACACACATATATATATATATACACACACACACACATGCATACATATATATATACATACATATATATATATACACACACACACATATATATATATACACACACACACACATATGCATACATATATATATACATACATATATATATGTATGTATATATATATATATATATATATATATAGAGAGAGAGAGAGAGAGAGAGAGAGAGAGAGAGAGAAAGAGAGAGAGAGAGAGAGAGAGAGAGAGAGAGAGAGAGAGGAGAGGAGAGAATATTATAGAATTAGTTTTGAATTAAGAAGCTTTTCATGAGATTTACACAAAAGCTTTTTAATTAGTACTTAAGCCATAAGGATATAAATGCTATTTGTTAATAAAATTAGAAATACAGCACCTATTTGTAATCAATGTGAAATCAAATTGACTCCATAACACAGACATAGATAGACATTCAGTACCTTTTGCAATACAATATGCTCACTGATTTTTTGAAGAAAAGCAACAATCAGTATGTAAAAATTACTGAGCCAGATCATGTCAATTTCTTCAAGAAACAGATGTGCAAATTTTACGGTTCACTCAAGAGTAGCAGGCACATTATTGTTTCTAGAGTTCATACTCTAAAACAAAGATAAAGATATCAAAATTATGTTTCATTGCTTCATCTTCCTTCAATAGGTGTGGTGATCATGTGTCATGTTTTTCATCATGCAGCAAGTTTTGAATACCTCTTATTTAGGTTTAAGTAAATTCTCATACCATTACTTATTTCTCACCAAGACCCAATCAGAATTTTCTTTCCTAGCCTCCCATATAGCTTGAATATTTCACAGCGGTTCCACCTTCTCAATTCTAAATGCAAGACCTTATCCTGAAAAGAGCAAAGAAGGCAGCAAAACCCAGACATTATTCATGCCTCACAAGAATGATGGTCAAATACCCTGGATTATTTTAAAGCCAGAATTGAAAACAGGTTTCTGACATTCAGTGCCCACATCAACAATGTAAGATGTGGTGCCTCCATCCATCCCTGCCTGTTGTAAGGTCTTTGCCAGCATGATCCCATGTTGGGAAATGGGGCCATATAGTAATTTCTAGGCCTTATTTCATAAGCAACTTAAAGATCCAAATATCTTTCAGTAAATTCCATTTACACGTCAATCGGCTGGTGTGTGTCTTCCCTCTTTTTTTCTTTCTTTCATCCTCTCTTTTTTCTTTCTTTTTAATGTAAGTATTTTCATTATATCAGAAATTGATGGCAAACATGGTTATAGGTTGTGAAAACTTAAGGAAATGAAACTCTATGCCTGGTTATCTATAGGCCTGACTGCGTTGCTAGGCAGGGAGGCTCTACTGAATTTCCTTTGGCAACAATAGTCACTCTTCTTCCTCTCTCATGTGTCTGTTTCCATGTTGCATAAATGCCCTAAAATAATCTGTTTCAGGCAAGTGCCTTGTTGGAAATGTAGATATTCTTCAGCCCTTACCCATGACCTCATTTCAATGCCTCCAGTGTTATACTCAAGTCAAAACCTGTTTGCTTGAGAATGGATGAAGTTGGGCAAACCTGGAATAAGGCTCCCATAGCAAAATAATTTAAAGATTTTGCCAGAAGACAAAAATGTAGAGAATGAATGTGGGAATGGATTTTGACAATTTTAGGTTTTTAAGAACATAACATAAAATGATAACTAATAAGCATATACACACCAGAGATGCTGAATTCAATGCTCTAGTGAAGGGGCAGGACAAACTTTTTTTTCCCCTTTTTCTGTAAAAAGCAAGATAATAAATACTTTATGGTTTCCAGGCCACATTATTTTGGTCATGGCTACTCAGTTTTGCCACTGCATTAAGAAGATAGCCATAGATGATACACTAAATCAATGGAAACAACTGTATTCTTTTAAAAATGTATTTGCTTAAATTGGTCCTGGGCTGGGTTGGACTGCGGGCTGTAGTTTGCTGACCTTTGTGCTAGTTCATATATTACCAGTAATTTTAAATGCTTGTTCATGTGGTTGACTGAAATCTCTCCTCCAGAATAAGCAAAAGGTATGAGTTTGAAATATAAAAGAAGAAATCTGAGGACTTGGTCAGAGAGGAATTAATCACCAATTCGCCAAAACTACCAAGCTATCTACCAAGGCCACACTGTGTACTGGTTGTATAGTTGAGAAACGAGCTCCCTGTGTTGTGAAAACACTGAAGATAGTCCAGGCTTGAATTATCATCATGGTTTCTTGCCCAGTTCTCAGATTTAAATTATGATACAGTCCTAAAGCATCTTGAGACAACGTAAGGCTATTTATCTATAGAAAGACTCCCGTGAGAACATTAGAAATACATATTGTAAATCTCCCTTCTATCCATCCTCAAAGAGATCTATGGAAAATTGTCAGAATATTTATATCAGAAAACTGGAAATTATTTAGAAAAATCCATCATTATTAGTAACTCTCTCTCCAAAGATATGGGAACAAAGCATGCCACTGTCAATCAGTCAACATAAAAGTTTACTACAGTCCAGGCACTTAATGTAAGTTTTAATTGAGTCCACTCAAGGTGTATCCACCTGAGCCCTGAGCACTGTCTTAATTATTTAGTTCCTGAATGTAGAGCTATGATTGCTGTGCTCACCAAGTAACAGAAATTCCACATTCCTTCCCAATTCCTGGTTAGGGATAGCCAAGTGGAAACCCTAGGATCTCTCTTTTTCTATCAAAACTTCTACTGCATTTCATAGAAAGTTGTAAAGATTAGTGCCACCATCAGATGTGATAGATGTGAAAAATGCATGCTATTTGCTATCACTATCTTTCCTACTCAAACTTGGGCTACTATAACTACAGCAAGTAATAACAAATAAAATGTATGTTTTATTGATTAAAACATTTTACATCAATAATTTCTTTTTTAAAAATATATTTGTATTGCTTTCAGAGAGGAAGAGAGAGGGAGAGAGAGAGAGATAGGAACATCAATGATGAAAGAGAATCATTGATCAGCTGCCTTCTGCCCCACACTGGGGATCAAACCCACAACCAGGGCATATGCCCTGACTGGGAATCTAACATTGACCTCCTGGTTCATTGGTTAATACTCAACCACTGAACCACACAGACTGAGCAAAAATTTCTGTTTTTAAAAGTTCTTCTGCCCTAGCCAGTTTTGTTGAGTGGATAGAGTGTCACCCTGAGGACTGATAGGTCCCAGATTCCATTCTGGTCAAGGGCCTGTATCTAAGTCGCAGGCCCAATCCCAGCCCTGGTCATGGGTCCTGAGGGGGAGGCAATGAGTCCAGGTGTCTCTCTCACATTGATATTTCTCTCTCTCTCTGTACCTCCCCCTCCTGTACATTCTCTTTATAAATCAATGGGAAAGTATCCTCAGGTGAGGATTAACAACAACAAAAGTTCTTCTGCCTGTTCATTGTATTACGCACTTCTTCATTTTTTACAAAGAAAATAACATTTCTATCATTCATGTGGTCATGCCTTCCTCATTTTCTGTTGTTAGTAAATAAAATTTACTAAGAATGTCATCTCTGCTGGAGTAACCCACAAAATGAATAGTATCTCTGCTGTTGAGATTTTAGGGGAAATGCGTTTGCAAAGGGAATGATAGGAAGGCAAAGAAAGAGTAATATTGAAATCAGTCCAACTTTGAAAGCACTTCAATTCTAGCATGAAAGATAAGAACATAAATTTAAGGATAAATAGCAACAAACACTTATTTATTCAATCTGGGGAACTTTTTCTGTATGACTGCATTTCAAATATTGCATTTTCGTTCCAATAGTTTACTCCTTTGAAATAATTGGCTAAACCATGTCAGAATAATGTTTTTTAATGTCTCACTATGTGTTTTCTTTCCCAATAGGAGGAAAAAGTGAGATATTGTGCATCAACATGTTGATTATAAATGTGGAAATAATTTGAGAATAGATCTCATGATCAGTAATGCTCTGGACTCTATATTCCTTCATCACCCTCATCTGAAAGAATTTTATTTATTTTTTGTCTTTAGATTCAGTGTTTTTTGATCACTCAGGGCCTTTGTTTATACATGCTTCTACAACTTAAGATTTTATTGCAGTTTTGTATTTCCTTGGCCTCTTTTCTCTGGTCAGGTGAGCTAGAATCATTGATTTATAGGGCACCCCATTAGGAAATGTGACTCCCCTTATGTGTGTCCTGCCTTATGTATGCTAGCCAATGTGAACAATTCTTCTCTTCTTTTTTTTTTTTTAAAAAAAAAACAACAAACAAGTTTATTAGCATGTATATCTTATGCATACATGGGAGATTCCTAGGGGAAAAAAAATGAGTAATTCATAGAGGTAGCTTTAGAATTCAGGACTGAATAACATCTTAATGAGGAAAGAGAAGGAGGGATATAATTCTCTTAGTGAATAATAGTTTTCTGGAAAGATGAATGGGTCCTTGCTGGGGTCCTGCCCCAGCAGGTCCAGGGGTCCCCAAAGGTGTGGACAGAGTTGGCGAAGAAGGAATGACACGGAGATAGCGTTCAGTTGATCAGCAGCCTAGCCAGGATCTCTAGCCAGGATCTCCAGCCAAGTTCTGGTCTGGATCTCCAGCGAAGTTCTGGTCTGGATCTCCAGTGAAGTTCTGCTTAGGATCTCCAGCCAGGTTCTGTCCAGGTTCTCCAGCCAGGTTCAGTCACCAGGTTCTAGTCCGGTTCTCTTGCCATGTTCTATAGTCAGGTTCAGTCCAGGATCTTTTGCCATGTTCTCTCGCTAGGTTCTGTCTCTAGGTTCTGTTGCCAGTTTCTGTCCAGGATCTTTTGCCATGTTCTCTCCAGCGAAGTTCTGTCTCTAGGTTCTGTGTAGGTTCTGTCTTCTAAGTTCTGTCTCTAGGATCTTCATCTAAGTTCTGTGTTGTTACATCTGTATTTATACTAGTTGATTCCAATCCTATCAATCTCTATTCCAAAGGTTAGGGCGTTTCTTATCTCCATTCCAGGGAGTAAAGATTATGTAGCTAAAGCATGATTTTTCGTAGTTAAAGTGATTAATTACCCGCCTGGCACTTAGTTAAGAGGTTTTATTCCCTCCCTAACTTCAGGGGAAAATCCCTACCTGGGAAAACAACCTTTCTCAGAGACCTTGGTTAAAACACATAGTGCCAAGAAGGTGAGCAAACATATTAAGAACAGTATGCCATATATGCCAGGTCCCTTGAAACAGCAAGGATGGACCGGCTCCCGGCAATGAAATATCTCGCTGTCCTGCCCGCCCCACCAAGACATGAATCACCCCTTAGTCCAGCATATTCACACTGAAGACAGCCCACCCCCCTTTTGTCACTTGTTAGCACCCTGTGTAATCACATTGATGTTGAGGTTGCACAGTGCTTGTGTTCAATATAACCCTGATTTCACTTAATAAAGGCCCCAAGGTATGAGAGTAGTAATGCTAGCAATATGGATGTGCCAAAGAGAAGCTGTAGAGTTCCTTTAAGCACAAAAAGTGAAAGTTCTCAACTTAATAAGGCATTTTATTATCTCACATCATCACAGGCGGAAGAAGGGTGAGAACAGCACAATAAGCTATTTTGAGAGAGACCATATTCACCTAACCTATAGTATACGGTTATAATTTTTCTATTGTATTATTAGTGATTGTTGTTAATCTCTTACTGTGACTAATTTATAAATTAAGCTTTATCATAAGCATGCATGTATAAGAAAAAAAACTAGTGTGTACAGAGCTTGGCACCATTTGCCTTTTCAGGTTTCCACTGGAACCTTAAACACATCCCTGCAGATGCAGATAAAGGGTCAGACTACTATAGTAGCGATTGGCAATTTTATTCTGGAGAGGAAATTGAATCGTGTTTTATAAAACATATTTTATTCTTACTTCATTCTCTCCTTCTATTAGATTTTATTCATTTATTTCTCTTATTATTCACATGTTTGACATTTCTATTCATGGTATTACAGAAATATGACTGAGTGAAATATATTGAAAGAGACGCTTTCAGGCATACAATTGAAATGAGGCTGATATTTTGTTTCCTTTCAGCTTTTTAATAATAACATATATATCTTTTAATTCTTCAGAAAATTAATGTATACATTCTTTTGATTTTGCTTTGCACAATAATATATATGATATATAAAGCATACAAAAATTTATGGCAAGCATAGTATAATTTATTTTGTTTACGAAAGTCACTGAATTTCAATTTAAATATACCTAATACATCTTAATATAATCATTATACCTTAATTTAATATCTGTTTTAGACTATCTTTAGTAAAAATCCAATTGAAACAGTATTAGGGAAGAATTTTTGTTATAAGTTTTTATATAAATATTTGAGATTGTACATCAATATTCCTGAGTAATATTTTTTATATTAGTAAATATAGATTGGATGTAAAATTGAAATATGAACTTTCGTTACAAAATAAAATTATAAAGCTATCTACTTAAAATTATTGACCAGTAATACATTAAGAATGCATTAGATAGCATTTAGGAGAATCATTTTTAAAGTAATTGGATCTCAATTCATGTGTGCCTATTATTTATGAATTTTTAAATATTATACATCATAAATAAACATGCCATTTAAAATAATAAATTATTCGTGTGGATTAAATGGTAACATTGGCTAAGTACTACACCACACTCCTAATGAAGTGAATTAGTAAAACTAGACACTTTGTTGTCCAGAAGTAGCCTCACATTTCATATAAATGTTTAAATACATCTCTGTGGGATTCACCTTCTTCTATTATTTTTTTTCTTTTTCTCATTAACATTGTATCTATTATAATTTGTGTATAGCCTTGTTCTCTTGTTTCAGCATGTGACCTCTCTGGACAGTGAAAAAATAAGATGCTTGCAATAGTACCTAAAATCATTTCTGACTTTTTTCATTAGACCAATTAGTCAATAAATCTTATCAAACTATTCTTGGCAATATTTTTTACATGTGGCAAATATTTATTGATATTCCCAATATGATAGCTAAAAACCTTAATCAGCATGTAATTGTATCATTATAATACCTATGTAACTAGCTACTTGCTTTCCATGTCTGCATTTTAAATATGTGTACATAAAACTTGTTTACAAGAAAATGTTTAAGGCCTTTAACATGGCATTTGGGGCATCTTAAATAAGCCATTCAAACTTGTATTTTGTTATTATTTTACATAAATATTAGATTATTCTAGTAAGAATCTCTCTGTACTATTCTCCACAACTTTGTGATTTTCCCCTTTGCATAAATGCAGACGTATTTATCCACTCTCTATAAAGAGCATCTATCCATCTAGACCCTCTACTTCCATCTTCAATATATTAGCTATTGTTAATCCTAAAGGACCAAGATTCCAGACAACAGCCCTTTTTTTTGTAGCTAATTAGGTTGGATAAGTTTAACATATGAGAAATAATTTATTTATTTTAGTTATTCTCTAGACTTTATCTCTTCCTATATTTATTAACAATGATACATTAATTTTCCTCCTTTAAATCTTGTATGTTCAGTGTTTCTCTTCTGTATACCATAGATCTTAAGCCATTAATATAGTGGCATATTCAAAAATAATAACAAAAACATTAAATGAGCAAAATTTTAAAATGTAAACAGTTTTTATTGTATATCATATAGTCTCTGTATCTTTCTGCATTGTCTGTATCTCTCTGTGCATATGTAGTCAACATGATTTAAAAAAATAAAAAAATAATATGTTATCTGCCTCTACTTCTTTACACATCATGTGTACTTCAGCCATTGTAGTCTGGTTGGCTGCTTCAAAACTAAGCCTCAATTAATTGTCAAGTGAAAAAAACACACAACAGCAACGAAGGAGACCTGCTAAATATCCTTTTCATTGGAACGTTGTTCATCACTTCACATTGTTTTAAATTCCATTGCTTAGCCATTACTTTCTATATTAATCACACCTTTCTCTTCTGGTCCTTTCTTTCGAACTTTGGATAATTTTCTCAGGGACTCTCTTCCTCCTGCTGCTACATAGATTACGTAGAATCACATCAATACCCCCACTCCCATCAATCCACTCTACATGCTCTAGGTAAATGGTCTTTTCTACTTCAGTTTTCAATGGTCACTTACACAAATATCATTTTAAATCTTTGTATTTTGTTCTATTAATATTTTAAAAATATTTTATTGATTTCAGAGAGGAAGGGAGAGGGAGAGAGATAGAAACATCAATGATGAGAGAGAATCATTGATCGGCTGCTGCTACCTCTTGCAAGCCCTACACTGAGGGGTCAAGCCCACAACCCGGGTATGTGCCATCACCAGGAATCAAACCTTGACCTAGTTCAGTGATGGCGAACCTATGACACGCATGTCAGAGGTGACACGCGAACTCATTCTTTCGGTTGATTTTTCTTTGTTAAATGGCATTTAAATATATAAAATAAATATCAAAAATATAAATCTTTGTTTTACTATGGTTGCAAATATCAAAAAATTTCTATATGTGACACGGCACCAGAGTTAAGTTAGGGTTTTTCAAAATGCTGACACACCGAGCTCAAAAGGTTTGCCATCACTGTCCTAGTTCATAGGTCGACACTCAATCACTGAGCCAAGCTGGCCAGGCTATTAATATTTTTTATAACTGTTTTTAACTCATGGAAAATGTCTGAATTCACTGTTTCTTGTCAAATGTATTCCCTGTGTATTCTCAATATGACTACCATGGATTTACTTTTTAAAAAGATAAAGCTATTAAATATCCTAGGCTATAAGTATTTTCTGTATCTCCTACATTTGAGGGGTCAAAGTTTCCTCTAGAAGGCTCTCACTGCTTTCTGATCACACTATCTCTGCCTAAATTCAGGAAGACACCATTTCTCATCTAGTGTAATATCCCCCAAATCTTTCCCTTAATCTCAACTCTTGGCTGCAATAAAGTTCTCATTTCTTTCCATGGTACTCAAGCTCTTTCCTGATCTGAATTATTTCTACACTGCCAACCAATCTCTAATGATTTTCCACATTCCCCCTTAATGCTTGGTTAGAAAAATATCTGTAGTCTATGTTCCTGAATTTACACATGTTCAAAAGGCTCTTTGTTCTCTTTTCAATCTGACAAATACACTCATCCTTTATTTATTTATTTTTTAATATATATTCTTATTGATTTTTTTTTTTTAACAGAGAGTAAGGGAGAGGAATAGAGAGTTAGAAAGACCATTGAGAGAGAAAGATTGATCATCTGCCTCTTGCACATCCCCTATTGGGGATGTGCCCACAACCAAGGTACATGCCCTTGACTGGAATCAAACCTGGGACCCTTCAGTCCGCAGGCTGACGCTCTATCCACTGAGCCAAACCCGTCAGGACTACACTCATCCTTTAAAAGTGAGTTCAAATGGCAACCTCAATGGGGAGCTTCTACTGTCCATTCAAACTAAGAAGTCCTTTCTCTGTACCCCCAATGCACCATGTTTGTCTCAGAGCAATTTTAAATGACAGTTATCCAGCAATAGTGTCAATTAGAAAATTAGCCTTGAGGGAAGGTCAACTAATGCTCTCTCTGGGGGCAGTTTTCAAATTGAACCTCTGACTAACACACACACACACACACACACACACACACACACACACACACACACTAGCTTACCACTAAGCTATCCTGATGCTTACATATTGCACTGCTCTAAGCTTTTTATTTGTTTGTCTCTAATGACCTGAGGTGATGGGGCTGGATTATAATTATCCGTGTTTTATCGCACCTAGCTATTACTGAAATATAAAGTTTTGTTGATTGAAGAATGAATGAAAGCATACATTCTTAGTATTCACTGAACAAATATTATTTTGAATGATTAAAAAAACTGATATTCACTGAATGAATAAATTTATTCATATATATATGATTAAGTGAAGGGAGTAAAATCAAAGAAAGAATTTACTTTGATTTCTCTCTTATCTGATATTTCACAGTAATTATAGTCTGCTATTAAGTTCTGGGTAATACCTTGTGTGCTTATTTAAGTGTTCCACCTAGGTAAATTTATATGCCTAATCGTATATAATAAAGAGGTAATATGCAAATTAACCCTCATGCCCTCACAAATGGCTGCCTATGACCAGCCCGGCAGGTGGGTTAGTGAGGGACGACCAAACAACTGAAGAGCAGGCTGCATGGGGCAACCAGGCTGGCAGGGAGGGGGCAGTTGTGGGCGACCTGGCCAGCAGCAGTGAGTAGTTCAGGGCGATCAGGCCAGCACTCAGAGGCAGTGAGGAGTGATCAGGCTGGTGGGGGAGGCAGTTAGGGGTGACCAGGCAGGCAGGCAGGCAGGTGAGCAATTAGGAGCCAGCAGTCCAAGATTATGAGAGGAATGTCGGCCTGCTGGTTTAGGCCTAATCCTTGTGATCTGGCCTAAACTGGTAGTCAGACATCCCCCAAGGGGTCTCAGATTGGAGAGGGTTCAGGCTGGGCTGAGGGGACCCTCACCCATGCATGAATTTTGTGCACCAGGCCTCTAGTTAAATTATATTCTCAATGAAGATAGAAATAGTGCCTTGTACAATACTTAAAAATGCAATGGACATAAAAACTTATTGAATTACTAATATAAAACCAAAGGTTTTATATATTTTAATTGTTTTATGAACTTTAGTTATTAATTTTGTTATACATGGTTCTTTTTTTTTAATATATATTTTATTGATTTTTTACAGAGAGGAAGGAAGAGGGATAGAGAGTTAGAAACATCAATGAGAGAGAAACATCGATCAGCTGCCTCCTGCACACCCCCTACTGGGTATGTGCCCACAACCAAGGTACATGCCCTTGACCAGAATCGAACCTGGGACCCTTGAGTCTGCAGGCCGACGCTCTATCCACTGAACCAAACCGGTTTCGGCTATACATGGTTCTTTAAAAATTAGAATTTATATTTCCCTGGCTGGGAAAAATTACCATTGCAACAAAATATAACCAAATACAAACCAGAAGAAAGACAAAGTATAACTTGTTTCTTACTATACGATTGACATCTGTTTTTACTTACTGGGTTCTACCCTTTTGTTTTATTGTTTTCTAGAGGGTTGAACACACCAGTAACATTTATTAAAGCTGTCAAATAATCTTAATATGCTCTCAATGTATTTGATGCATCATACATGGGTTATACTTTAAATAGCACCAGAGAGTTAATCAGATGTCTCAGATTTATAAATGGAGAAATTAGGAAGATAATGAACTGATAAATCAGTAATAGACCTCTTATAAAGACTGAGACATTTTGACTCTGTTCATTAAGATTTGTATCTCCTTAAAATAAAACTATTTCTTACAGTGAAATCCTCTGGAACTTGATGTGACCTACTTCCCCAAACAAAATTTTAAATAATAAATAAGTATTTATAAAATAAAGATTTTATAAACAGATAGTGCAATATTTTTATTGTTAGATATTTTAGAAAAGTAAACAAAATATGTCATTGATTATCATCTGTGTATTTTCCAAAGTAAGCATAAATGTATTAAAATCATTAAAAGTTAAGAAAAAGACTGCATTCACTAAAACAGTAGTCTATTTATGCACAGAATGAAGAGGCTCATTTTTGTAATAAAAATAAATGAAAATAATTCCAGATTTACTTCACACATGTCATGCTGTAGTAATTTCAATTATCTTTTTGATGTTTAATTCTGCTAGAATTAGTGCATTTTATGTGTTGTTGTTGTATTGACATTATTGCTGTGTTGATGTACTGGCATTATATAGTAAACAGCATAAGGAGGACATTTTTTATGTAGTTTTTTATTTGATTAACAAGGTATGTCTAAAAGATAATCCAGAATGAACAGAATTATAAGTAACCAGACAAGGTATGTTTAAAATAATGAAATTTGCATCCTGGAATCTCAGAAAATACATTGCAAAAATTGATTAGAAATGTTCATATGGGCATTAATTTAAGAGAAAGGGGAAGATTTTCATATGAATTAATTGCACAAGTGAATAAAATCTAGTAAAAAAACATGTAAAAAGGCAGCAATGGGTTTATAACTTCAAATTAATTAAATATTTGAAGGGCAGTATAATCAAGGACATATTGTAATTATCCATGAGTATTAACAGACTATAAATCTGATACCACAGCTTGTTAATGGTTTAGGTCAGTAGAAAATTGATGAAAACAACAAAAAATATTATTTACTTTGTTCAGAGCAAAGATACGAAGGAGAATGAATTGAACCAACTTTGTGGAAAATGTTAAAATACCTAGTTAGTAGGTATAGCTACTCCTATTATCTAGTTAGGTGTTCTATAAAAAGAAAAAAAAGGGAAAGCGACCTTTTATAAGTAAATACCTTAATAGTTTCCCTGGGACATTTTAAGTAGCATCTTAATTTAAAACTATTTGGTTTGGATTATTACTTAATTTCAATGGTATACACAAACTGCCTCATCATTATTCCACCTACATTGTGCTATTATTGCCGTACAAGTTACATGTTTATACAATGGAAATTCATTAGGACAATGTTATAATATTTCTTTATTCTGTTATTTTAAAAATCAGGAGAAGAAAAGAGTTACAAAAGTTACATTGATCCTGTATTTAACTTGCATGTGTAATTCCATGTATAGTTATTTATGTGAACACAAGTTATTGTCTAGTGTTCTTTCAGCCTGAAAACCTCATTTAATATTCCTTGTAGGGCTGATTGTATAGTAACACATTTTCAGTTGGTCCAGGATCATCTTAAATTTTTCTTCATTTTTGAAGGATAGTTTTACTGGATAGGATTCTTTGTTGTCTTTTTCTTTTATGGTTTTGAAAGGACAATCTACTTCCTCTGGCTTCCCTATTTCTTATGAAAAGTAATGTTACTTTTATTGATAACCCCTTGTACATAATGAGTCATTTCTTTCTCAACAGCAAACAGATGTGAAATCTGGATTACTTAGAACGTACCCATTTTTAGTTTTTGTAATAAATGACTTCTATTAAACTATCTTGTGGTGTGTTTTGCTTCATTTTTATTTTTTTAGTAGTTCTAAATGAGAAGATTTGCAAACCCTTGTGACCAAAATAACTTCTATACTATATATAAATTAACTGTATTATAATATGTCCCTCTATTTAGTTCATCAATGTCTTCAAAATATTTTAAATATTTTATTGAACTATCTTAGTTCTATTTGTTTAGAGTGGAAAAGTTGATTTTATTATTGCACATACCATTATTGGAAATTGGAGGTGATCATTCCATTGCCTGTTTGATTTTTTTCATTGTTTCTTTACTGATCTTTATTTTCTGATAAAATCCTTCTGCTGTAACATCGAGAAGATTCATTCTGAACTAAAATTCTTCTTCACCTCAGACTTATTTTCCATTCGATATTTAACATGTTCTCATTATTATAAAGATGCCCATTATACACCAAGTTACCTCATTTCTCTCTCTGTAAATATTTTATCTTGAAATGTTAGCACATTTGTGGGAGAGGGGGAATGTTGCTATGTCAGAGGAGAAATACACATTGGCATATAGGGCAAGATAGGTAATCTGTCTTTATGTAAAATGGTAGAAGTATATGGTGTCCTTTTTGTACCATGCATCTTACAGAATATAGATCAACCTTGGGTTTTATATGCTCACTTAATATAATTTCACACAATTATTCCTCAATAGCTTCAATATTCATCTTCATCCTTTAAACCTAAATTCCTTAGTTTTTTACTCTCCATCTTCATTCTGCATTGTTCCATACCAGACTATATTATATCAAGGCATTGTTTTCCTTTTCACCAAACAAGAAATTCTGTTTACTGGGCAATAATACTAAACTCAGATTCTAATGCTCTCACTAAAAAAAAATAAACTAATATAAATCACTAATTTCTTCAGTTTCCTAATCTCCAAAATCATTTATTATTATCCTTAGTACATTGTATGTCTCTATTTGTTTAAATATATCTATTCCAACAAACTGTTCACCTCTTCTTAATTAAGAAATCAGTCTTAATTATCAAGCATCCATAGTACTTGAAACATTGACATGTAGCAGATGCTGTGTTAACAACTGCTTTTATATTGTTGGTTTTCTTCATTAGCTGAATGTATGATGTATGTCCTAGCTATTTAGCAGTTTCTACTGTAAATATTGTAACCTATCTGAGTTCTGGGTTTACAGAAGGTTCCGTATTCAAAAATACACCACTTTGTGCCAAATCCAGCCTTAGAAATTATAGGGCTTTTTTCCCCCCAGAAACATCGGGAGTTATTATTGCAGGCTGATCTTTTAGCATGCAATTCTAGTGGTTTATTGTAGAAACCTATAATTAAGTTATTTATCAGTTAAAAGTACATTCAGTTTTGGATGAATCAACAACTTAATCAAATATTAAAATGTCATAATTTATCAAAGTATTCATTCCATATGTAATAAGATGCACTTGAGAAACCATAATTTGGTTTATGCACACAATAGGTGAGAAATGTATTCTATAATGCAGTGCACTAATAACACTGGACTTTAATTGCCCATTGCCACACCGGTTTATTTTATACCCTATGATTACCTGTTTCTAAGTGGGGTTAAACTTGAGTGCCAATAATGAAAGGTGAATTTCACAGTAAGGCAAACAGATTTTTACTTTTTTTTCCTTTTTGTTCTTTTTGATAATATAAATATACACATTCTGATAGGAAATCACGTTTCATATAACATCTGTCTCTGACCAGGAAGCACATCCCAAAAGAACATGATTAGGTGGCCTGGATTTGAGCATTGCAATAGTAATGAGATCTATTTTGATGAGTCAGAACTGAATTAAAAAAAAAACAAAAACAGAACAACTGAGATACTTTGAAATTTAAACAGTAAATTACAGAAAAACTCTAAAATTAATTATTCTACATTGCACGTTTCTTTTTAATTTTTTTTAAATTTACTTATTGATTTGATTTTTAGAGAGAGATAAACATCAATTTGTTGTCCCACTTATTTATACATTCATTGGTTGCTCTTATATGTACCCTGACCGGAGCTTGAACCCTCCACCTTGGTATACCAGGACGATGTTCTAACCAACTGAGCTATCGGGTAATGGCCTGTAAAATATTTATGAAATAACTTGTAAATGGTTCAGAAAAGCTAGTTGTCTAAGTAGCAGTGTTTGTACTCAAAACTAATTTATGGAGTAACACTAATTACATTTAATTTTTATTAATTTTTATTAATTACATTTAATTTTTATTAATACATTCTCCCTTTTCCTCATGCCATAAAGTTAAGAAAAAACATGGAGATGAAATGCTATTTTTTCTTGTCATATCAATTTCTCCCATTTAAATAATTTAATAATATTCTATTGTATTACAGTGGTATATCACATGAATATTGCCCTGAAAGTCATTTTAAATTTACTGAATAGAAAAATTTTGCTTGATATAAATATAAAATAAAAGATGGCAAACCAGTAACTGTAATATTTATCTTAATTGCTATCGATACCAAAGACAGGCCAAATTATAGGTGGTCCTGGAACTTCTTCCACTTTATAATTTAACATTATGGGGAAGATTAGACAATGCTCTTCCTATGTCTGGTTCTATGTCACTTATTTTTTTAATGTTTTTAACAAAATTATTTATTTCAGAGAGAAAGGGAGAGGGAGAGAGGGAGGGAGGGAGGGGGAGAGAGAGAGAGAGAGAGAGAGAGAGAGAGAGAGAGAGAGAGAGAGAGAGAGAGAAATATCAATGATGAAAGAGAATCACTAATCGGCTGCCTCCTACAAGGTCCCCGTGGGACCAAGCCCACAACCCTGACATGTGTCCTGACTGGGAATTGAACCATGACCTCCTGGTTCACAGGTCAATGCTCAACTGCTGAGCCATGCTGGCCGGGCTCTGTGTCACTTTGAAAATAACCTGGAGTAAGCAGCTCATGACTCTATACAATTTCCTAATTCTGCAATACTGTGCATTTCACAGCCTCATTCCATAGTTTAGTCTCAAATTTATTCATTTAAGCTTGTGAATTGTACAGTTAGGAATCTTACTAAGGCTGTGTTAGTTGTTTTTTTGTTTTATTTTGTTTTGTTTTTGCTTATGAAATACTCATTAACTTTAGGGGGTCATACAAATAATCATTCAGATGCAGTAACCATTAGTTTTAGCTCAGAACATCATCGGTGAACATTATCAAGTGGCCTGGTTACTCTACAACATGAAAGGGATCAATGGTCCTAGTAAAGTTGCTCAATTACCTAGTAAGCCCCATAAGAACTGTTGTTATCTTGATAAATGAAAATGTGGATATTCTTATCTCCTCAACTGTCAAAATATAAATTTTGACTAAAAGTGCATTTGAAAAAAATAAACATAATGATAACAGAGTTTCACTCTCATATCTTCTATTCTCTAGTTACTCATTTTTCTAAAACATCTACTTTGTATTGCAATGTTGCAATTTATAAGCATAAATTGACCGTGTTAATTAACCCCAACTAGTGGAAAGCAGCAACTAAGCACAGGAGTCTGAGTTAACCAGTTTCTGGTGATCCAGTGGGCATATTGGTAAATTCTAATATCTAGTAAAATAGTCAGTAAACCACTATTATGTTATTACTTTTACTTTGGGAAAAATATTTTTCAAGTACACTTGTGGTTTGATTAGTCTTTTTAAATAATGATAGATTAACTCATAGGTATATATATCTTAAGGCAGTTTTTACAGTCCTATATAATAAAAGGCTAATATGCAAATTTTCCCCTTGGGAGTTTGACCAACTAGGGGTTCAACCTCTCACTATGATGTGCGCTGACCACCAGGGGAGGTGCAGAATGAAAGAAGGCCTCAGCTGGCAGCCAGAAGCCAGGGAAGGAAGGCCCTGGCCAGCAGCCAGTAGCTGCTAGGAACCCTACCTGTTCATGAATTTTGTGCAGTGGGCCTCTAGTCTAGAATATAAAATGGCCTTTTTAAATTTAGAATATGAAGAGAGCTCATGTGTTCATATAAAGTTATATATATATATATATATATATATATATATATATAGAGAGAGAGAGAGAGAGAGAGAGAGAGAGAGAGAGAGAGAGATATCACTGTATCTGAGGTTGTGTGCAGACAGAACATTTATAAAAATGAGTAAAAATGCTATCTGACAGTAGAAATAAAGTCACATTTATTTCCATAGAGAATAAACCCATGATTACTTGCAGGCTTCTGAAAACTATGCCTTGTGTTTTTGAAACCAGAGTTCCCAAATCACAGTTTACTTAACACTGAAATATTATCATTTTAAAAGTAATTAACAGTTTTATTTCACTTTATACTCTCTCCCTTTTCTGTACATGCTCATTATTATGGTGTCAATTATCTTCTTAACTGTACGATTTTAATACAGGTAGCTCTACTATTAGCAAATTGCTCCGGCACTGCTAATAGCTCTCCGGAGAGCACTTGTCTCACCCTGTATCTCCCACCTTATCAAAAGGTCACATTAATTAGATCACCCTTACTGAGAGGAAATCAACATGTCAGTCAGAGGGCCTCACAATTGTGCTTCAGGTAGAGCATGAGGAGTGAGTCGGTTATATTTAGTGTCCCAAAGTAGCCTATTTGCATTGAACTCTTGTAAGTGCAATTAACTAACGTAAATGAAAGGAGATAAACACTTAGTGGTTTATTTATTTATTTATTTGGCAAATGCTAGTTTGTGTTCTTAGTTGTAAAATATCAGATGCCAGTTAAATATAATTTTAAGGAATCATTGCAAAATGTTTTCAATAAAGCAAAGATTTCATTGTACAAGTAAAGAGCCTTCATTTATCATTTGAATTTTCAGGTAATTATGCACATAAATTGATTTCTGATTAATCTTCTCTTGGTTTCATATGCTCAACATTCTTGGGAACACAGCTTGGGAACTAATTCTGAGAAAAGCCAGGACAGCAGCAAAGAAAAGCTATAGTAATGTTGCATATTTAAGTATCATTAATACATTTTACCTGGATAGCTAAATAGTTTCAATTTGTTTTTTTCAAATGAAATCAGTGGGTCATTGAGCCTATATTCCTGCTCAATATTTCTCTACCATTAATAAATTAGCTCCCATGCAATAAACAATGATCAATCTGTTCATTTGGAATCATATATGACTTACAGGTTTATTGATTATTAAAATTGACAATCAATGTGTTATTTATAATTGTTTTGCATTATTTTGTCCAAATAATGGACAATGTATGTTTGAGTCATGGTCCCAGTAGTATACAGGAAACACACATATATTAAGACAATTTATTTTTTTCTTTAAATTCTTTATTAGTTAAGGAATTACAAATGTGTCATCACCCCCCAATTAACCCCCATCCTTCCCCCCGCCCACTCATGCTCTCGTCTCCCTGTTGTCCATGTCCATTGGTTTGGCTTATATGCATGCATACAAGTCCTTTGGTTGATCTCTTCCCCTTACCCCCACCCTCCCCTAGTTTCCCTCTGGGGATTAATAGTCTGGTTGCTGTTTCTCTGTCTTTGGATCTGACCCTGTTCATCAGTCTATGTTGTTCTCTATATTCCACAAATGAGTGAGATCATGTGGTATTTATCTTTCTCTGACTGGCTTATTTCACTTAGCATAATGCTCTCCAGTTCCATCCAAGCTGTTGCAAAAGGCAAGAGTTCATTCTTTTTTACCACAGCATAGTATTCCATTGTGTAGATGTACCACCATTTTTTAATCCACTCATCTGCTGATGGGCACTTAGGCTGTTTCCAAATCTTAGCTATGGTGAATTGTGCTGCTATGAACATAGGGGTGCATATATCTTTTCTGATTGGTATTTCTGGCTTCTTGGGATATATTCCTAGAGGTGGGATCACTGGGTCAAATGGGAGTTCCATTTTCAGTTTTTTGAGGAAGCTCCATACTGTTCTCCACAGTGGCTGCACCAGTCTGCATTCCCACCAGCAGTGCAGAAGGGTTCCTTTTTCTCCACATCCTCTCCAACACTTGTTGTTTGTTGATTTGTTGATGATAGCCATTCTGACAGGTGTGAGATGATACCGCATTGTCGTTTTGATTTGCATCTCTCGTATAATTAGTGACTTTGAGCATGTTTTCATATGTCTTTCAGCCTTCTGTATGCCCTCTTTCAAAAAGTGTCTATCTAGGTCCATTGCCCATTTTTGATTGGATTGTTTATCTTCCTTTTGTTAAGTTTCATGAGTTCCCTGTAAATGTTGGAGATTAAACCCTTATCGGTGATATCATTGGCAAATACGTTCTCCCAAGCAGTGGGTCTTCTTGTTGTTTTGTTGATGGTTTCCTTTGCTGTGCAAAAGCTTTTTATTTTGGTGTAGTCCCATTTGTTTATTTTCTCTTTAGTTTCCATTGCCCTAGGAGCATTATCAGAGAAGAAATTCCTTCGGCATATGTTTGCGATTTCGCTGCCTGTGGATTTCTCTAGTATTTTTATGGTTTCCCGTCTTACGTTTAAGTCTTTTATCCATTTTGAGTTTATTTTTGTGTATAGTGTGAGTTGGTGGTCTAGTTTCACCTTTTTGCATGTATCTGTCCAATTTTCCCAACACCATTTATTGAAGAGACTGTCTTGACTCCATTGTATGCTCTTGCCCACTTTGTCGAATTTTAATTGGGCATAGTGCTTTGGGTCAATTTCTGGGTTCTCAATTCTATTCCATTGATTCATATGTCTGTTCTTGTGCCAGTATCAAGCTGTTTTAAGAACAGTGGCTTTGTGATATAGCTTGATATCTGGTATTGAGATCCCACCTACTTTGTTCTTCTTTCTCAGGATTGCTGCAGCTATTCGAGGTCTTTTTTTTTATTCCAGATGAATTTTTGGAATGTTCGTTCTGGATTTGTGAAATATGCTGTTGGTAATTTGAGGAGGTAAGCAAAACAATAAAAAAACAATGCAGCCTTCCTGGTGAAGTAACAGGGTTTGGGCATGTAAGCCCCAAAAGAATACAGAATAGGGCAAAGAGCAGTCATTGTGACTATGGCTTGGAACAGAGTCTACTCCAATAACTTCAGAGAGGAAGCTGTGGGGTAAATGCCCTCATCTCAGCCTCCTCTTCACTTTTAAAGTTGGGCTCCCTTTTGGCAGCACTCCCCAAAGCAGAAGTCAAGGGAGACCATTGATGTGGTTCATATAGACCAGCGGTCTAGGGTGGATAGCAGAGTGGAAAGAGGTTGAGAATTGATCTGAAAAGTCAAAATAAAGATAGCCATTTTGGAGTCTATGTTCATCAATTTGTAATTGTCAAATGGAATGAAACCTGACATGATACCATGAAAATCTGAGATGTGCAAAGGGTCAGTAAGAGCAGGAATGTAGGCAAAGTTATAACCATTATTAATTTAAAAAAAAAGAAAAGTAAAATGATTCAGTCTGCAAAAAAGGGCTTACAGGCTAGTAAAAGAATTACATATTTGAAAGACAAACAAGTTAGCAACGCTGAGCTTTACGCAAGAATAAAACTTGATATCAAGCATACAAACTTAAAATCAAGGTTACTGAGGCAAAAATTTCCCAGGAGTATCAGCATAGGCTATATCACTGGGGAAACTTGTTAAGTTACCAAATATATCTAAACCTAAATTTTTTTCATCTATTATTTTGTATCTAACAGGGTAAAGGCATGCTTAGAACTGAGGTCAGAGGATGCCAATAAGAGTCCTGAATTTAAGCTCCATGCAGAACAGTTGGTTGTTATATATACATTTCCCCCTTTTTTAAGAATTTCGAGCTTACTTTTCTTTTATATACACGGTTATAACCCTTTCTCCTTCAATTAAATTACCCATTGATAATTTAAAAACCATAATTATCATTTATCTGAAAATCTAATAATTGGAGGACATAGCTACTCTAATTTTCACTTCCTTGTAATGAAGACTTAATTATATCCTAGATTAAATGATTTACAATTATTTTTTGATGTATTAGATAACTCTTCTTTCTATAATATCTTGAACCCAATTTTATCTGGAATTTTACTCATGATAACATATTGTAATAATGTCTTCATTAATATAGCTAGTCATTCAACTTGATGTACACATTACTCCTCGTAGTCACATGGCCACCAGTGCTGCTCTCTCATTAGTCAAATGCAAATCTTGCCACAAGAGAAAACTCAAGGAGGAGAGGAAACTCTATTTCCAATCCTCAGTTTGAGGAGAGAGTTAGAACTTCTTAGATTGATTTCTATAAATACTTGTTGGACTCAATTAAAACTTAAATACCAGTATTTTATTTTTTACTAGAGAAACAAGCAAAAAAACTTAAAAAATAATTTCTGTTCTAAACTGTTTTTCTTATCAGAGTTTTATGTAAACTGAAGCCACCACCAAATGTCACCTTTTCCCAAATTACGTTGTTTCCCAGATGGAAAGACAGAAATGAGTGAGGCCACTTATGTGGATTTGCTAGAGCAATTTGCTAGGGTTATTTTGTTTAAAATAACCTTTCTTTTCACAAATCCATACAAATATATAATGTAAACATTGTTCCAAAAATATGTGAAATAAAATTAGCATAAAGTTTATGATTGATTTGGAAAGCAATAGATTAAACTAAATGGAATAAAGGTGAGAACTTTATTTGCTTAGTTGTTTTCTATTTATATTAATAAATAGATAAAATGTACTTTATATGTATATAATAATATAAATAGTTTTGATGTGTGTTTGTGAATGTGTGAATGGGTGTGTGGCCATTTTCATAAATGAGAAGGAAATGGACTGCATTTAAGCAACTAAGTGAGAGGATGTACAAGGGAAGTGCTGATGAAGCATTGTATGTATTCAAAGATATAATTTCAATTTGTCTACTTGTGAACATCATATCTAGGTGTGAATCATTTATTATGTTTCCACTTTGTGCTATTTTTTTTAAAGGGCTTTATTTAAAATGTTTACAAAAGGCTTTATTTTGGCTGAAATAAACTCACTTGATAAAATGAGATTATTTAAATGAATTCTTGCACTGCATTTAATATATACTAGAAACAAGTTAAAGCATTTAAAAAGATATATGTTTGTCATTAAAAAATAACATTACATTACATTATTTTGTATTTATTTAATTAATGTCTGCTCTTATTATTAGACAGCAGTTTCTTTGCACTCAAGCTGAGGTCAAGTAAATGTTTTCAACCATCTGCATTTCAAACTAAAAAAAAAAATCTGATATTTAAAAATAGAAGTACTTAATCCTGATACTAGTAGAATATTGAAATGTCATATCAGAAAGCTTCAATCATAGAAATTTTCCAGATTAACTGTGATTTTTAAATGTTAATATAATTCTCTGTGGATAAAATTTTTTAAGACTATTTTACAAGCAATTTTTATTTATGAAGCTTAATTAAAGTAGATATCTATAATCTTGAAAAAATTTAGAAGGTAAAATAATTTCCTCTCATAATTATATTTTAATTGTATTTCTTCATAGGATGCTAAATCATTGTGAATTTTAGAATGTGCTAATAAAATAATTCACTGCTCCCAGGGCTATAGTAGCAAATAGTTGTGGGTTTTTCTAAATGTATTTTTATTGAATTCAGAGAGGAAGGGAGAGGGAGAGAGAGAGATAGAAACATCAATGATGAGAGAGAATCATTGATTGGCTGCCTCCTGCATGCCCCCCACTGGGGATAGAGCTGGTAACCCAGGCATGTGCCCCTGACTGGAATCAAACCCAGGGCTCTTCAGTCTGCAGTCCGATGCTCCATCCACTGAGCCAAACCAGCTAAGGCACAAATAGTTTTTAAGGGACTATATACATATCATGAGTTACTGCATAAAATATATAATAAATGTATCAATTCAGATGTCAATTCAATAGAAGAATAGAGAGGATATAATGTATTGAAATAAAGAACCCACTGCACCACTCTAATTTTAGACTTTTAACTACATTTCCAAGTCCTGGAAATATTTTTATGATATTAGTGCCTTGGCAAAAGCCTACTGTGATTAGTCTTATTTTCCCGGTATTTATTTTCTTGTCATATTGAAAGGAATTTTAGAGCTAAAACAGGCAGGTAGGTTTAGGGAGTCTTAGGAATAAATAAAGAGGGTCCATGGGGGAGGAATGCATAGGTGAGGGCTGGGCACTGCCAGAATGCATACATTCACAGAGAATAGACAAGTGCCACAGGATCAGGGGAGAGGACAACATCCATTTCCTATGCAGAAAAATGAAATATACTTCCACAGAGAACAGAGAAATGTCACAGATGCTGGGAGGAGAGAGACATATGTTCACAGGAGATAGAGGAATGTTGCAAGAAAAAGGGGGCACCACGTGGGTATTGCACTTTGAAGCTGATATTCTCCAAAAGACTGACCAATTAAAAAGGCATGGGGTCATAAAGTGGGGAAGGGAACATGAAGAGAAAAGAACTATAGCATTTATAAGCCTGAGTAAAAGGGGATTAGTGGATTACCCCCTTGGGAAACTCTCTCTACATGGAAGTCTGTATTTGCTTCCATACATTTCCACCCTTTTACTAAAAAGTCCCTTTATTTTATTGTTTTTCTTTGTTGATTAAGGTATTACATATGTGTCCTTATCTCCCCATTGCCCCCGCACTCCCTCCACTCATGCCCCTTTAGTTCGTGAGTTTTATTCTTCAAACTTTGAGACAAGAATCCACAAGGGGGAGATCCACTCCTCGACCCCAAGTTTCAATATTAATCATAACATGATTTCCTGTTTTATTCTCTTCACACTTCAATAACAAATAATTAAATATAATGTACATACTGATATTGCTTCTCAAATAAGATGAATATTATTTTCTCACTGATAAAAAGCATTAATTAAATGTGTAAATCTTTTTTAGACATTTATTCAGATAAATAAAGAGCCAAATTTAAAGTACAAAAATGTCCCGAGATTTTCATATAGTTTTAAAATATGTTTTTCCCCCCTTTGGCCAGAAGTTAGAGGTCATTTAACTTTGTCAAGGTCTAGAATTTCATTCTCGAACATATTTGAAATGAACTGATAACTCTGAGTGTCCATCAACTTTTTACAAGAGACATGACTTGAAATTACCTGTCATAATAATGAGTATTTATAAAAATGAATTTGGAGAGCTTCTTTAATTTTAGACTTATTCTTTGTCTTCAGCTTCCACATGTTTCCACATCACTCCCTATGAAATCTGTCTCCCTTCTATTTCTGAAAGCACATGGTTTTGTCATGGTCTAATATGAGAGTATTATTAGTCTCCCAACATTTCTTTCTCTGGAAAATTGGACATTTTAAAAGGAAATCACCAGATTTCAATGTCTCTTCTTGATAGGAATTCTGAAACAGAGATGAGGGGTCATAAGACATATTTCCCTGATGTGTTGGATATTTTCTGTTTGTCCTTTCAGATCCCCTCTGTACCCTTTGTCATCTTTCCGGTTACCTGGACCGCTGTCCTTACTGCAGGACATCACTGAGCTTTCTGCTCTCTGACTCTCATTGGAGTCAATCGGTTGGAAGAACCAGGAGGAAATGAGAAAATGAAGAGTAAAAAGGAGAGTAAAGCTGGGGTACCCACCCAGGACTTTTCCCTACTTGTTGCCAAAAATCTCTATGTCCCTCTCCTGGAGGTGACATCTCTTGTCAGATGACTTTTTGCATTCAAGCTACCCTCTCCAACTTTATGGGGCCACACCCTTCACCTCCTTCTGCTGGTGACTGGCACTAAGTACTTTGCTATCCTAACCACAACTTTGGAAGTGGCCCCTGTGTTTAACTTTCATCAACTATCCTGTTTCACGATCTTTTTTTTTTTTTTTTAAATTTTGTTGAAGACTTACTGTTGCAGCCACTTCAGAAAACCTGTGATGGATTTTTTTTTAAAAAAAGTAAGTTAGTTAAACAAATAATCTCAAGAGTTCATTTTACATGCTAACCTAAAACACTGGGGGATATATACACAAATGATATTTTAGGTTGAGAAATTGTCATAGCTTGTAAAATCTGAATCAGGAAAATAGATGTTGCATTTGTTTGTTTGTTTGTTTTTGAGGGCAAGGTACTCTGTATAGTTTGTGTGTTGAATATTCTGTTTTGTCATTCAAATATATTCTCTATCCTTTCCTCTTTCTCTGTGTCCTGAGAGGCTGACACAATCATCATGACCCACCTGGACTCCCTTGCCCTCTGGCTTCTAGTTGATGTTAGTCAGTGAATAGCAACAGCGAAAGATAAAAAGGAATGCGAAAAGATAGTGTGGGGTATTTATTCTTGCTGCTCCTTCCCTGTTGCTTCCTAGTCCTAGGAAGACAGTAACAGTGTCCAACATTTCTAGATTCCACGAGCTTCACCATCTCTTTGTGGTTCCCATAGTTCTACCCACATATTTGCCGCTGTGTTCTCAACATTTGTCAGTTACTAACTTGTGTGTGTCATCGGCTTCCTGCCAGAATTTTATTCAATTCAGAATTCCAAATCTAATTCACATAAAAATATATATACACATACATATATATACTATCTACATCTTATAAGAAAGTAATTGTTTTCCTTTTTAGAGTAGCAGAGTAGAAAATTTTTGACTTAGGAAATAGACATATTTTATGTAATATAGTCATTGAAACAATCTAGAATTTTAACTCCTAAATTGTAATACATTTAATTTTTAAAACAACAAACAACAAAAACACAATAATAGAAAAAAATAAGAGGGAGTTGAGAGCCATTTCATATCAAGGAATCTGTGAGTCCTGGTGACTGTATGTCTAGTACATCTAAGAAAGTCCCAATTTTTCCTTATTGTCAAGATTAAGTTAATAATAGTGTCCCCATTCATTAAAATAATCCTTTTGGGGCAATCTGTTATATGGCCACTCTAATTGTATCACAAGATTATTTTTATCTGTTAATTAATATGAGAAATATCTTGTAAAATTTAGAGCATTTTCAGGTTAAGGTAGTTGCTGAAGTCAAAAATCGGATTTGTTCAGGTGAGGAAGCTGCCAGGCAAGCTGTTTTAGATTTCATATAAATTCTCCTTAAACATGTATGAGTCTGTAACTCAGGGTGAAATGCCTGTCGACAAAGATATATGCTAATATAATTATTCTGTTAATTTCCATTTCTCAAAAAAATTCCTTCAGCCTTCTGAGGCACGCAATAAATTGTGTGTCAAAGTTTGTGAGCCACTGACTGTTCATTTCCTAAAGAAGGACATTTTAATGGAAATTTTAAATGTGTGCAATAAAATTTCTGAGGATAGAGTCGAATTGGTATGTGCATTTAGTGAATATAAAATAATATTGAACTTGGAATGTAACTCATAGTAAAAACATGCTATTATTTAAAAGCTCTGATCAGTTTACAAAATGATCATCAACTTCAACACCACTGTATATGAACTTTCAACTTACCGTGTTTTATAGAAGAAAAAAATTAGCATTCCTCCCATAAAATGTTTGTCAGTACTTTCTTCCCTTAAAGAGAGTGTCTGTTCATAACTATAGAGGTTATTTGGATTGGCTAATAGTTGGACTTAGTAGCCTTTGATAATTATTTGAATCTGATTGGGGGGAGAGTCAATGTTCCTGATTTAACTCAGGAATAATTGTGACAAGTACCCTTTGCTATATTATATTTAGGAAACACCTTAAAATATTTGAAGGGTGTCAAAATACCTCAATCTCTTCAAATACAAAACTTCTGTCAAGGACTAAGAGTGTAATGGTGAAGGATATGCATTTCTTGAAGTAATATAACAAGTTGCCTTCACTTGTTCGATTTTAAAATCAGTAGGAGTATATCTATAGATGGAATTCATTAATACATCTTAAAATTAAATACTACCATTGTCCTACTTGAAAAAGGTATTCCATTTCATTACTGGTAAGTTTTCTTCTTCTAATTTTAGACGCATAAAATTAGTCATGACTTGTACAATACATTAAAAAGTTTTAGTTTTTAGGAAGGATGATATGGATGATCTATGCTCCATTAACATAAAATATTTCAAAAACAGGTAAAATTACCTAATTTCATTTTTAGATGGATAAGTGTGTTGATTACCAATGGACTGTCTCTAAGCTCCAAGTTTACTCTTTTTGCCTGCTCTCTTCAATGGATCTGGCCCTTTAAATATTTTTTCTTTGCCAGCTGACAATGAGGCTGTGTCATGGAGCGTGGTATTGAGAAAGGGAAGGCTGGAAAACCAGGCCTGAGCTTCCTGGCTCCTATGTGCTCACTCGGTAAGTGTGTGCAGCCTGCATGGCTCCCTCCTGGACCTGGGGCCTCAGTGGCTACAGCTGCTCCGGTGCCTGGTTCTGCAGGGCATTGCCGCTGGCAGTACCGAGTGGCCTGCGATGAGCTCGGCACCCTGATTTGGGCAGTTTTGCAGCAGAGTGCCTCCAGCCAGCGTGCCCAGTACCCACAGCTTCTCCCGCGTTGCAAGGCAGCCAAGGGAACCCAACGGCCAGCACTCCCCCTGGTACTCCATTTGCTCAGGTTTACAGCAGAATGCCCTCCGAGAAACCTCTCCTGAGCAGCCTTCCCTGGCACAACTGCGGACGGAATTCTGTTTGCTAATGACACCATATTAGGCAGCATGGTTTTATTTGATACGAAAAAGTAACAAGTGCAAATGCTAACTTCTAATTACAAGGAGAATCAAAAATTAAAATGTGGAAGCTGATGCCTTTTTAAATATAAAAATACTCGGGGCACAGAAAGTACAAAGGTCTTTTAAGTGAGTTTAAATTCTGTTATTTTTCTGTGTTCAGCAACTTTTGAATACTAAAGAGTTACTTAATGGACATTAAATATGGACCACCGTATGTCTGTGGATTTTACATTTGTGTTTTGTGGTTGGAAGATCAAGTGGGGTTTGAATTCATAGTAAAACTTAATGTACCTTTGTGAGTGAATGCAGCTGTTTCTTAATTGAACATGTTAAGATATTGAACTATTTTATTGAACTAATAAAAAATCTAATATTAAGTTGGGCAATATGTCATGGTGCTTAGAGGAAGTGAATGAGTAATTTAATTTAATATCGAGTATTTTAGAACAAGAACACATGTATTACAAGGTAAAATGGTCATTATTGCTGATTAAAATGAGCTAGCAAGTCTTGCATCTATATATGAATGTTAAACATATATATATATATATATATATATATATATATATATATATATATATAAATGTTTATATATACTTTAAAATAATTAATTCTTTCAGTAAAGTATTACTACAGATATTTTCTGTTATATATCCAAATTACATAGATCCAACTTATCATATGCATAAAAAAAGAAGGAATTAACTATCCCAGTGGTGTAAAATCATTGTCACTCTCTATCTAGGACATAGTAAAGGAAGAGTAACATATTGAGAATTTTATATCTTAATTCCTATTTGGTAACATTAAATAAATCATTGAACACTCCTGAACAGTGTTTGAAAGTGTGAATTAATTAGATAACAACTAAATTAACTTGAATATAAAAATCCAAAGGTCATAAAGATTGAATAAAAATTTAATAACATTGATAAAAAATATATGTGGTATTTTTATGTATATGTATTCAAAAAGACAGATTTAATTTTGAGAAAAACATGAACTCTGTACATATACTGAGAATATTGCAACAGTACATTTATTTGCTTTCTTATATCACAAGAATGTACCTATTTACTTCCCTTGCTTTAGTGCAAAGTTAGCTCTTCAGAATAAGTAACATCCTATCTAATAATCCCATCTAATAATAGACAAACATGGTAATTAACTGTGCCTCCAACACGCTTCCCATTGGCTAATCAGGGCAATATGCAAATTAACTGCCAACCAAGATGGCGGTTAATTTGAATCCATAGGCGCAACCATGGGAGGTAAAAGGGATGGGAAACCCAGGTGGCAGGCAAGAGCTGGGGGGCAGGCAAAGGCGGCCCTGCCGGTTGCCTTTGCCCTCCCCCCAGCAGGTGATCGCCATTGGAAAGCCTGGCGGCAGGTGAGGCAACAACCCCAGGCCGGGGGTGCGGGCTGTCTGCGGCCGGTGATTGCATTGTGGACCCCCTGGGCCAGGGGTGCCAGCTGGCCTGCTTCCCCGTGATCGCCATGGCGCCCCCAGCACCTCAACACCTGAGATGCAAAGGTTGGGGATGAAATGACTTTTCCCAACCACATCTGCAAATATCCTGGGGAAGGCATCACTGAACAGTTGACAACAACTGTCTTACTTGGCAAGGAAGAAAACAGTTGGCAACGAAAACTATCCCTTACATCAAAGTTAAGGTCCCTCTGAGTAAAAAGGAATATTTCCAAAGTAAAGGAGGGAGCAGGCAAAAGTAATAGGTTCTCATGACTTCCACTGAAGTTTGAGCTTATGAGAGACTCAAAACGAACAGACAAATTAAAACAGACAGTGGGCCAAACCGGTTTAGCTCAATGGATAGAGCTTCGGCCTGTGGACTGAAGGGTCCCAGGTTCGATTCCGGTCAAGGGCATGTACCTTGGTTGCGGGTACATCCCCAGTAGGAGGTGTGCAGGAGGCAGCTGGTCGATGTTTCTCTCTCATCGATGTTTCTTACTCTCTATCCCTCTCCCTTCCTCTCTGTAAAGTATCAATAAAATATATTAAAAAATAAAGAGAAAAAGAAAAGATGTGGACATTCAAATGACCCTGTCACTGCTTGTCCCAATAGCAGCAATGCTTATGTGATAATATAGTTTAACAAACATACAAAACAAGTCACATGATAAGAGAGGTTCGGCTTCTAAAGTAAATTGAATATGTTCTTTAAAAATTCTCGTGTCCTCCCCTTTGACTATAATTCTTAATTGTCCAATCAGAAAATTACCCCAGGTGATCCAGTAACATGTAGAACTCCAGTAAACTAACTTACTTTTTAAAAAACAAACATCGCAACCATTTTTAAAATATTTAAATTAATATTTTGGGGTTAAAATTATAGAAGATATTTAGATCCAAATATATTTTCTGAATAGAAAATATTTTAGTTTTTGATTTTAAAAAAATAAACATAAAAAAAATATATAAGTGACACATTTTCCCAAGGAACTCTGAATTAGTACCTTTCCCTCTAACTTTCTTCAAATTAAGAGAATCTATGGAGTTCCCTATACTGCACAAATTTTAATGAAAGAAAATAAGACTTTCTAAGAGCATCAAATACATGTTTTCTTATTTACAAACATATATACTCTTCTCTCTCTCTCTCTCTCTCTCTCTCTCTCTCTCTCTCTCTCTCTCTAAAATATATTCTTACTGATTCAGAGAGGAAGGGAGAGGGAGAGAGATAGAAACATCAATGATGAGAGAGAATCATTGATCAGCTGCCTCCTACACGCCCTGTACTGGGGATCAAGCCCACAACCCGGGCATATAGACTGACCTGGAATCAAACTGTGACTTCCTGGTTCATAGGTTGATGCTAAACCACTGAGTCACACTGGCCGGGCTCAATTCTTATTTATAAATTCATTCCAAGGACATATACAGCTTGAAAAGCTTTGGAAGCAATTTCAAAAAAACTAGCTTTTAAGTAACAAGAAAACAGTTATAGAAGAAAGTTTAAATTGAAAGAAAAAAGTCATTTTAATTTATTCAAGAGTGGGAACATCCTCCATGAAAATGTGTACCTTGACTGTGGATGGCTGGGTGGCCTTATCACACCTTAGGAATTCAAATGCTTTTTACAATGAAAAGAAAGAGAGTTTCATCTCATTTCTCTACCAGGGTAGATGTCTGTCAACAGAAGGTGGACATCAATAAAAGGAGGGGCTTGCACAATCAATCCAGAAAGTCAGAAATCTATGAATAATCCAGAACCAAGTATTTATCTCCTCTGCCACACACCCTCCCTCCCAGCCAGTGAGCAAGATAATTAACTTTCAAGTCAAGCTAAGTGCCCCCAAGTCACAGTGGCCCAATTCTGACATACAAAGCATACAAATAATTCTCACTCTGGCATAAAAGTGACAACTTTCTTGGAAGAAAAGCAGATACTGTAAATTTCTCAAAGTCTTCCTGAAACATTTTTTAAAGTAATTTTTACTTCTTTAGAAAAAATGCATACATGGCAAACCATCTGTAATAAAAGGCCCACTCTATAAAATTTTACCTGGTCCTACTCATATCTTCAATCATAACCATATTTACAGACAAATATATCTATACTAATAAAAGAGTAATATGCTAATTAGAGTGGGAGACTTTCCAGGAGACCTTCCAGATGTTCTTCCGGACAAAGCCATGGTGGCGGGCTGAGGTAGAGGCGGTTAGAGGCCAAGAGGGGAGGGCAGTTGTGATCAGGCTGGTGGGGGGCAGGGCCGTTGGGGGTAAGCAGACCATTAGTGGGGGTCAGTTGGAGGTGATCAGGACAGCGGGGGGGGGGGCAGTTTGGAGTGAGCAGGCCAGCAGGGGGAGAGTTGAGGATGAGCAGGCCAGTGGGGAGGGAAGGTAGGGGCAAGCAGGCCAGCAGGGGGGCAGTTTTGGGTGATTAGGCTGGCGGGGGGGCATTTTTAGGCAAGCAGTCTGGCAACGGGGGGGTGGGGGTGGCGAGCAGTTGGGGGCGAGCAGGCTGGCAGGCAGAGTGGTTAGAGGCAATCAGATAGGCAGGCAGGCAGGTGAGCGGTTAGGAGCCAGGAGTCCTGGATTGTGAGAGGGATGTCCGACTGCCGGTTTAGGCCCGATCCCTGTAAACTGGCAGTAGGACATCCTTCGAGGGGTCCCAAATTGGAGAGGGTGCAGACCAGGCTGAGGAACACACCCTCCCCCGTGCATGAATTTCGTGCACTGGGCCACTAGTTTCCTTATAAGTACTAATAAATGAAAAAGTACTGGTAACAATAGGTGCCTCCTAGAACATCCCAGCAGAAATCTATTTTTCAGGCACTGTTGTCATAAATAGCCTATTTTCTGATGTTCTACAGCTTATATATTCTTATCTCATGCCGATTTCCCTTCTGCCCGACATTCAGGAAAACTGTGAAAACCTGGATGCTCCTTCCTTTGGTGCTGGTGAGAGGTTCAGAGGATGCAACCACTACCCATGTGGAAATCCCCACTGTAGTTCTGTTCTCTAACAAAAATATGAACCCACTTCCACCTTATTTCTATGCTCTTTTAATCTATACTTGCACCTACTTGTGAGCTATCCTACTGTCTCTAGAAAGCTTCATTTTGTAAGTAATAAATACTTTCATACCCTCTTGGTATGTGTGTAGTGTCATCAGTCTTGACATATGAACAGATTTTGGATGGGGGTCCATCCTATCTTTGCGTAGTAGCTATAACAACTGGCACAGTGATCAGGGTATCTAGACCAACACTACCTGGGATCTTTCTTCTTCTCTTGTTTAGCTTGCTAACTGGCTCTATGGCCTGCTCAAAGTATGTGGTTTAATTGGATTCTTGATGGTTATCTTGAACTTTGAACAGTAGTCCCTTTGCTATATTTGCTGATTTCTATCCAACTTCTCTTACAGATATTTCCCACCTAAATCAGAAGTGTTGATAATTGGCATTTAGGGTCAGGAGCACTAGATTGAGTCCTTTCATAAAGTGTCATGTGTCGTAGCCTAGACTAGTGGTTCTCAACCTACTGGCCCTTCCAATACAGTTCCTCATGTTGTGACCCAACCATAAAATTATTTTTGTTGCTACTTCATAACTGTAATGTTGCTACTGTTATGAATCGTAATGTAAATATATGATATGCAGGATGGCCTTAGGTGACCCCTGTGAAAGGGTCATTCGACCACCAAAGTGGTCGTGACCCACAGGTTGAGAACCACTGGCCTAGACATATCTGTGAGTCTTTGATTAAATTATGCATCTCAATCCCAGGAATTATCATGACTGACATTAGAGGAAAGACTCTTACCCTATGTCTGTGTGTCTTGAGCTGGTGTGGGCTGTCATTCTAAATATATACAGTAATTTTTGTTGATTTTTAGAGAAAAGAAGGAAGAGGGAGAGAGAGATAGAAATATCAATGATGAGGATCATTGATTGGCTGCCTCCTGCATGCCCCCTTCTGGGGATAAAGCCCACAACCCGGGCATGTGCCCTGACTGGGAGTCAAACCGTGACCTCCTAGTTCATAGGTCGATGGTCAACCACTGAGCCACACCAGCCTTGTGTTCTTAATCAGCAGGGACTCACATTTCATTTATACCTGAGGAACAGTCTAAATTTAAACAAGGTGCCACTATAATCTTTGGCAAGATACTGAAAATAAAATAGAGGACAAATAGGTATACCTCACCTTAACTGTTGTCACCATTACCTTAGCTAAATTTCCTACAGTTATAGCACCTATTGCCTTAAAATATCCCATAGTGCACATAAGCATTATATCCAATTAGTAATGAATTAAAATTAAATTAAATCCTAGGAAATTGCAAATTGTCTTGACAAAATAAAACCACATATAACTTCCCCCAGAGCTAACATGGTTAATATAACTCAATGAAAATTCTGTCAGAATTGAAACTCATGATACAAGACCTGTACAGAGAAGAATTGATTATTCCTATTACCTCTTCATTTTTAGTGCAATCTGGCCTTTTCCTGTGCTTATAAAGAATCAATGGCACTTCACAATAATTACCACAACCTTAATGTCATTTAATGCTGTGGTTGGATCCATTCAGGTTCCCATAAGCAAAGTTACTGAAATTACTGACCTATCCAATGAGAAACTGGTAAATATTTTGCTATTAAAGTTTGAGCTAACATGTTCTCCTAGGTACTTATTTCAGCATCCTTTAAAATACATAGAAACCATATACTTTTACCTGACTATCATGGGGTACCTCAGTAGCTTTCACAGTGCACACAATCTTTGCAGGCAAAAATATTTACCACATCCAATTCTATCTAGGAGTACAGGCGTAACCTTGCACTGATTACATCCTCCTCTGAGAAAATTCCTTTGACATAAAATGAATTCAAGACAAAAATACTCACAAAGTGACTCATAAAAAAGGAAGGGGCATTGACCAACACATGGCAAGAATTCATCATCTCATTTAAATTTCTGAAAACCATGTGACATACTAAGGGCTATTCTAACCCTGACATTGTCAAGACCAGCTATTAACCTTCCTAGTACCCACATTGTTAGTACAAGAGAAGCATATTTGGGTTGTTTTAGGAATAATGGAGGTGAAATAGTTCTCATTTATGAATTTTACTTAAGACCATTTATTCTATTATTTGCAAATTAGTCCATGTAGAAGGAGACTCCCTTCAACAAAAAGTGCTAATATCTGTACAAACTGCAATTTCCTGGGCATTTCCATTAGTGCCCACAGACCCTTCTGTTCTGTAGAGGCTGTAGAGATCCGATCTCATGACTCCTAGAATCTTTAGCCTTACACCAGGGGTTTTTGATGCAAGAAACTGCTCCTCTTGTACCTACAATATATGTCATTAAAATGGCAACTCCTGATGCTTCATACCAAGTTATCCACTATGCACTGGGTCATGGAAGCAGCAAACCACAAACTCAGCATAGTCATTGAAGCCCTCTTGCTACAGTATGAAGGTGTATACATGCACCTTCTCGTATATCCCACGTGTAAGAGCCATCATCTCTGCTATCTTTGACACACTGTGTTGCTAGAGGAGGTCACTCAATTTCCAGACCTCTTAGTCACCAAAAGATCCCCCAAGGATTAAATGAATAAACAGAGAATGAATTTAATATAATTTGCAGATTGGCATCACCATCATTGCACATGATACAGCTCGGTGGGAAGTTGTTGTTCTTCATCCATTAACCAGGAAATTCTAATAAAAATGAGACCCAAGAGTCATTACAATTAATTAAATTTCAGGCAGTCATTTTAGCACTGTATGCTCTGGCTAACTGTCAGCTCCATCTGCACAATTTTACAGACTTTTGGGCTGTTGCCAACGTTAAAGTAATTGGCCAATGCCAATTATGGGGGAATGAAAAACAGATATAAGGAGAAAGTGATGAATACACATGTGATAAAATGAAGTAGAATGTTAGTTATATAAAATAGGTGGTAAGTATAAGAATATTTACTGTAAAATATGTTTAATATTGCTGTATGTTTAATTTTTTTCACAACAAAATGTTGTGGAGAATAATTTTTAAAAGCCATAAAGCAGGAGAAAGGAAAGATGTAGACTAAAGAAACAAAACAACCTCTTGTAATACTTTCATTTTGATAAAATCCTGGTTTATGAACAAAACAACTATAAATTATTTTTATAATGTTGGGAACATTTAAATGCAGGATGAGATTTAAATGATATTTTAAAAATGCTTTATATGTAATAATGGCATCACTTTTAGGTAGGAAGTATACCTGTACTGAGGAGATATATGACTAGAGTGAAGTTTTATGTAGAATGTACAAAAATATGAAATGGTTCAGCAATATAATTACATAAGCAAAAAAAAAAAAAAGAATACAGAGAGATATAAATGGGTACTAGCAAATGTCATCCCCCAAAAATGACAACTATTTATGTGGTAAATTAAAAGTTATAATCATTTTGTTTCAAAGTTTTCTAATGATTTTTTTTTCTTAAAGGAAGTAAATATAAGACGTGATCAGGTTCAATGATTGATTGGAAATGAGAACTCAGGTAATAAAACATGTACATTTGACGAATTTTACATTAACCTTAAAGGGGGTATTTTAGATTAAAAGGCTTTCTTTCTATCATATTTTGTAATTGTTTTTTCTTCTCATTTTTAGATTGTGTAAGTCACTTCTAATAAAGACTTACATGTAATGGTTATATTGTTTCTTCTTTTAATTTTATGTCTTCTGTATCTTATATTTATCTTAAATTATTTTCTATTGTCTTCTACATATAAAATGATTATTTTATTATGTTTCTTAATTTTGTTCAAAAAATTCACTTGCAGCTTTGACCACAAGATGTCCCCTGTCACCACCTACTTCAATGAATTACAATGTAAACTGTTATAACACTATGCTTATTAACATTATATTTGAAGGGTCCTATATACTAATTTAAGACAGAATCTAGAGAGATTTTTTTTCTGAAATGACTCCTAGAAATTAATTGATTACAAAATACCTACCTCTATATGAACAAGCAAGCAAACAAAACAGAATTGTCATTTACTTACAGCTAAGTCTCTATGAATTTGAGATGAAAAGTCTTGCTAGATGTCAATGTTACGCACATTAATGAGTTGCTAAAGAGAACAAGGAAAGTCAACTTTCAGGAAGAGTAGATATACTATATGATATGAAAATTGTCATTATTCTATAATTAAAAAAATTGCAACTACTAGCTCTTCTTTACATGATGGTATTTGTTATGGACTAAGTACTAATGCTGTTCCCAAATTCATCACCCCAATATGATGAGATTTGGAGGTTGGACCTTTGCCATGTACTTAGGTTCCAGTGAGGCATGAGGATGGAGGCCCCATGATGGGATTAGTGGCCTTTTTAGAAGAAGAAGAGACACCAAAGCTCCCTCTCTCTGCCATGTGAGGATACAGTGAAAAGACACCTACTCTGTCATTTGGTTATAGCAGCCAGAACAGACTAAATGAGTATTCTATCTCCCAGGAGAACACAAACATTTCTCAAAGGCATTTTCATCAGCTAGTAATTTAGCATAGATTAACAAGCTATTTTAGTTTAAAAAAATCAGTCCTAAGAAAAAAGTCAAAAGAATATTCAAAAATAGACTAATTTTAAGGTGTTGTCTCTCAAAAATAACTCTTCTCTATGCATTTAATGTGTATATGTATATATATATATATATATATATATATATATATATATATATATAATTTTAGAAAAAGGAGAGGGAGAGAGAGGTAGAGATCAAGCCACAACCCAGGCATGTGCCCTGGCTGGGAATCAAACCTTGACCTTCTGGTTCATAGGTCATTGCCGAACCACTGAACCACACCAACCAGGCTTTCTATTGCATTTCCTGCTGCTAGTATGGGGACTCTGCCTATATACCAGTAGGCCTTTATTGTCAGCGGGCTGTCAGTTTAGCTCTTCCGGTAGCAATGCCCAGGGAGAGATTGGCATGCTGGGAAAGTAATAAGCCACATGCTCTTTTATGTTCTCCTACTTGATTGTGTCAGCACCACTTCATTGACTCTATCAGTGATTCCAGTTATAACGGATTCCATGTTACCATAACCAGCCCCATTAAACCTCCTCAGAGGCATCAATAGCAGCTGGTGGGTATCTCAGTCTCACAGTTTGAATCCCAGGCAACAATAGGTCTAGCTAGCTCCTGTGGCACAGTGGAAAGCCCTCCATCAGACAAGCAGAGTGACACAGGGACTTGAAGTGGGATGTTGTCAGTGTGCATGGAAAAAAATGTCTTCTGCAATTCAATGAGACTCAGAGGGGCCTGAGAAGATATGGTGCAGCTTGTCCACACTGACTCAGATTTTCCATTGCACCATTGAAGTCTGCCTAAGCCCTGCACTGAGTCTCCTCTGTTATTATACTTTGATTAACCATGATAATGGCTATTCATTGTATCAAAAATCTGATGTGTCCCCAGAAATAAAGTAGAACAAGCTATAGTCCCTGAGGCAGCAACTACTCCCAAAGCTGTAGCTAATATTAACCTCCTTTCTCTAGCAACCTTCACACTGGGCTAGCACTTCAGCTTTTGTGTTTCCTTGTTCAGTAGAGTGGTGTAGACATGGATCCTTGATGGTTCTAACCACCTCTATACCTAGTCTTCGTCAGACCATGCTTTCTGCAATGGCCAGTTGATTGTTGTCACCAAGTTTGGGAGTTTTCAAAGGTAACTTACTATATTTTATGAGTTCCAGACTTCCTGTCCCCATGATGTTGCAATATCTCTATTATCTTATTTTACTTCAGACAGTTCACTGACCAATAGAATAATGCCTTTCCTCTTCTACTGATCCATCTGTATTGTGACCAAAATGAACTAATACTTATAATGTCCCCTTTCTCCACTTCGAAGAGACCAGTATCATTAATCCTTTGCAGAATGGAAGGATGGAAAATACAAATTCTTCAATTATTTACTGAGAGTGATGCTAATAGATGATAATAAAAGTTAATCTTACTATTTTCCTTGATTTCTAGATGCATGCTTTCTATTTATTGACCTCTCAGCAAGATATAATAACCACCGGTTCAACATTTATACCATATCACGTCTAACATACTACTCTAAGGACACATTTTACACCCTATTTGGTGATTTAGCTGAACTTTTAAGAGGTCCTCCCAGTGCTCTGCTGGCCACTGGCACTAGTATCAGTATGGCAGCGCTCCATCTTCCAGTACAGGTCTCTGCTTCACAGGGTTTTTCATCTAGTTTTCAATATCTAATAGACCTAATTTCATCCATTTGTTCCCGGTAGCTGTTTCTTTGATACAATGTCTTCCCACCCCATTTTTCCCTTTCAGTCTTCCATTACCTGTTCATATAACTCTTTAGCTGAACTTTATTAAAATAACTGGTGTGGGTTCTATCTTCTTGACTAGTGTTGAAGGAAGTAGAAGAGGCTTGAGAAAAGAAAAATATGTCAGAATAGTTTTAACTATATTGGGGCTGTAGGTTAAATTGAAATCCAAGTAGCCAAGAATTTTCTTGAAGTTCATGAGAATATGGTACCTTGTGAATGTCATTTGGAAGATAGGCCGAAGCAGCAGGAACAGAGGAAAAAGCAAAAGAGAAATTAAACTCTTGGGAAGATCATCATTTTTTTTGGTGGACTGAAGGAAAAATGGACAGATAGCCTGGGAACTTAGCAATTTTAAAAAGGACTCTGCTAAATGGTGTGGTCCAGAATAGATTATATAGAAGGTCAAACAAACTGTCTTTACCAGGAGTTATACCAACCAGAAGCATTTGTAATTGGGTGACAGAATTATAGAGGAATTCAAACAAACTGTCTTTACCAGGAGCTATACCAACCTGAAGCATTTGTGATTGGGTGACAGAATCTATTGTAATTGGGTTCCAATGATTAAGAGATGCTGCTATGATTTAATGACAAAGGACCAGGGATACCACATGTCCTGGGATGCAGGTGACTCTTCAGGTGAAGGGAAAACTGTCTCTCCCCAAAGGCCAGGAGCACTCCCAATGAGAAACACCATCTCAGATACTATTTTTAGTATTTTTCCTACTGATATTTTGTCTTGCATTTAATCTTATATACCATATGGTTTAGGTAATACTTTAGTAAATGAAGCATTTAACTAATGAATCTAAAAATGTCAACTGAATAAATCTTAAACATAAGACTCTTGAATTTTGTAATATATAACTTTCAAAATTGCACAAGTACTTTCTATTAATCTCTTTTAACTTGGAAAGGCACAGATATTCTCAAGATTTCAAAAGTATTTATGTCAAAACAGTACTAAATGTATGCAGATTTTCTCTGTGGAATCAAGCAGTTTTGTAAATGTTTTGCTTTTGAAACAGTGTAAGATTTTGAGTTCATTTCTTCCCGAATTTCCTGCTCATCATAGTTTCCTTCATAAATATTTAGATGAAGTAGTCAGAATATAAGCTCTCAGTACACAGAAGAGCTGAAAGATGAAAATGTAGATTCTCTATGGCAGGAAAAAACGGTGCTGAATCAAAGCTGCTACCTGGAATACCAGAACGACAATATCCTCTGGTTTATATCTGCCCTACTTGTGAGTGTGAGGACTTTGCATACAGATTTGAGATAAGTAAATACACATGAGCAGGACAAATAATATCTAAGTTTCAAATATGTGCTTATATTAAATGCAATCTAGTGTGTAGAAGAAAAATCTCTCATCCAAAATCTGGTCTGGGTCTAAACTATATTTGTCGGATGTAATTTATAGCTTTCTCTGGAGAGTGGAAAGCGTTCCCATTAAAATGCTCAAGTGGTGTTGGGTTTTTAAAATGATTGTAAAGAGATTAAGAATTCATTTTAGAAAATAAGAATTACTCACCTCACTGACAGATCATCCATCCTTGTTATCTGTAAGCAGCTATTTCTTTAATCTACCACATTTGCTGTTGTTGTTTGTGTATATTGTTTTTGTATATAAATGCCTCTATGAATAGTAAAAACCTTTGAAATGACTTCTTTAAGCACCTCTTCTCTTTGGCAATTTGCAATAACACTTTGACAAGTATAGTCAAGTTAATGTACATGAAAACAATTATGAGTAGAACAGCACTTTCATGTTAGAATACTAACAAGTTTTAAGGCTTGAAGGTTACTGACTTCCATGTAGTCACACTGAAATTTACTTACTGGGTATTTTAACATGAGAGAGGGATTCCCACCTGGAGTTATGGGGATGGCCAAATACATATGCCTAACACCAGAGAGATGCTATCAACAGTAGTTTATTAATCACATATTGTCCTAGGAACATAGTGAAGAAGCAGGAGCCATGGGAGGCAGGCTTTGTAGCATGAAGTGGATGGAGTTGACCCCAGTCCCACAGGAGGGTGTGAGTACCTTGTAGGAGTAATTCCAGGGAATGGCAGGGAAATAAAACCTGCTACCGACAGTGGTGTCAGTGAGAGTTCCAAAGTGAAGAGAGGTGCATTTAGAGCCAAAGAGACCCAGACAGGAGCTGGAGTTGCCCCACCTGACATCCCTGCTGGCTTAGGCTGGTTGAGTTGAACTCAGAACATTTTGAGAAAAGTACATCTAAGCCAGAGACCCATGGAGTATGGGGCTATTGCTAGGTTTCCGCTTGCCCAAGTGCAGGAGGTTCAAAATAGAAAGTGATCTGGACCTCAGGTGAGCTCTGACTTATCTCCATGTGGAACAATTTCTAAAGTTCTTCGCAAGGGGAATCAGTGAGTAAGAAACCATTCAAAATCTCTTAACCTGAAAGAACTTTTACATAATTGAATGTGACATTGAGGTATAACCAACTAACCGACTAACTGTATTTAAATTCAAATATGGCCAAAACCGGTTTGGCTCAGTGGATAGAGCATCGGCCTGCGGACTGAAGGGTCCTGGGTTCGATTCCGGTCAAGGGCATGTGCCTGGGTTGCGGGCACATCCCCAGTGGGAGATGTGCAGGAGGCAGCTGATTGATGTTTCTCTCTCATCGATGTTTCTGGCTCTCTATCTCTCTCCCTTCCTCTCTGTAAAAAATCAATAAAATATATTAAAAAAATAAATTCAAATATGACTGTTTTTCTATAGTAGTTTGTATAATAACATTTTAGAATTGTTATAGAAAAACAGTTCATTTAAAATGTTACTTTTCAGCCAGCCAGTGTGGCTTATGGTTGAGCATCACCCTATGAACAAGGAGGTCAGTGTTCGATTTGCAGTCAGGGCAGGGCCCTGATTGTGGTTTTGATCCACAACCAATCAATGATTATCTTCCATCATTGGTGTTTCTATCTTTCTCTCCCTCTCCCTTCTTCTCTGAAATCAATAAGACATATATGTATATTTTAAAAATAGAATTAAATGTTACTTTTAAATATAATTATTAATATCTACTGTTAAATATGCATTACTTGAATTTTAAGTACCTTTGATAAAACTTATATATATTTTAAAAATATATCTCTAATCCATCAAAACTATTTTCATAGAAAATGGGGACAGAAATATAAACTGTTACAGTATCCACAATTATATAACTTTTAAAAAGTATTTTCAGCTATTTATAGGTATTCGTACTCTCAGAACTGTTAAGTGAGAGAGATGCCATTATACTGAATAAGTACTTAACCATTTCTATGAAAATATGAGCCATAGCAAAACATAAAATCTCAAGTGCCTTGGACATAAGATAATAAGTAGAGAAATTTAGAGTATACTTAATAAAATTTTCTCTACCTTGTCCATTAACTTCAGTATTCATTTTTATTAGGTTTAATAGATTTCACCTCCCTTAATATTTATCCTATTAAAAATCTGCATCTCACATACAACTTAGTTTAGATTCTGTCTGTCCTATCATGATCCTAGACTGCCCTCATACTTTGGGACAGATTTTTTCTTAGTTGTCAAAGTACTATGTCTAAAAACACAAATAGATCATGTTATATTCCCTCAAATTCTTCAGTAAGTCCTAATATCCTTCAAATTCAAAGCCATTTGTCAAAGGTAGGTCCTTGGAGATCTGGGACATATTGAATTTTCTTGTCTCATTTTATTAATATAGTAGAGGCCCGGTGCACGAAATTTGTGCATGGGGGTAGGGGGTGTTCCTCAGCCAAGCTTGCACCTTCTCTAATCTGGGACCCCTTGAGGGATGTCTGACTGCCCCTTTAGGTCTGATCCCACTGGGATCGAGCCTAAACGGAAAGTCAGACATCCCTCTCACAATCCAGGACTGCTGGCTCCCAACTGCTCGCCTGCCTGACTGCCTGATTGCCCCTAACCACTCCCCTGCCAGCCTGATCGATGCCTAACTGCTCCCCTGCTGGCCCGATTGCCCCTACCCTCCCTTGCTGGCCTGGTCGCCCCTAACTGCCCACCCCTGCCGGCCTGGTTGCTCCTAACTGTCCTTCTCTGCAGGCCCAATTACTCCCAACTGCCCTCCCCTACAAGCCTGGTCACCCCTAACTGCTCTCCCCTGCAGGCCTGATTGCCCACAACTGTCCTCCCCTGTTGGCCATCTTTGACCACACAGGGTGGCCACCTTGTGTGTTGGAGTGATGGTTAATTTGCATATTGCCTCTTTATTATATAGGATCACTCATCCATCCTTTCATCTATCCATTCATTCATTAGTCATATTTATAGACCACTAATTTTTGGACACACACTTCTAAAACTAGAGATAATATAGCATGAGAATACACGTGGTTCTTGGTGTTATGTGAATGTCTAATTAGTGGGGAAAATACAATAAAGATAAAAACAGCCCTAGCCAGTTTTGGTCAGTGGCTAGAGCACTGGCCTGTGGAACAAAGGGTCCTAGGTTTGATTCCAGTCAAGGGCATGTACCTTGGTTGTAGGCTCCTTCCTGGCCTGGGCCCTGGCGGGGCTCATGCAGGAGGCAACCAATCGATGTGTTTTTCTCACATCAATGTTTCTCTCTATCTCTTTCTCTCCCTCTCCCTTCCACTCTCCCTAAAAATTAATGAAAAAATATCCTCAGGTAAGGATTAACAAAACAAAACAGAAACAAATTTAAAAGATAATTTTGGCAAGTAATACAAATCTTTAAAAATAATGCAATGGCACAAATTTTTGGACAATGGAATTTACTCACCTCCAATCAAAAGAGTTCAAAAGAGATTACTTCAGCCCTGACTGGTTTGGCTCAGTGTACAGAGTGTTGGCCTGCGGACTGAAAGGTCCCAGTTTCGATTCCAGTCAAGGGCATGTACCTTCGTTGCGGGCACATCCCCAGTAGGGGGTGTGCAGGAGGCAGCTGATCAATGTTTCTCTCTCATCGATGTTTCTTACTCTCTGTCCTTCTCCCTTCCTCTTTGCAAAAAATCAATAAAATATGTTAAAAAAAGAGATTACTTCAAGAACACTGGTCCTTCCCTCACTTATGCATTTTCTAAATCTTTAGTAATAGATCTATTCAAGTGTTTTCAACTTTCTGAGCCTTCAGATTCCTTTATCTGCAGCATGCCAAAGATCTCATCTTTTGAACTTTTAAAAAAAATTTGAAATCATCCATTTTATTTTAAAAGATGTCCATACTGCATTGAGTATCTCAACCGAGAGATCTTTTCTGGCTTTTCTACCTAAAATACTTCCAAGTGCACAATATTTCACTATGATTTAACCTTTATTTGTTTAATATTGATTTTCCTTCTCTAGAACCTCAGCCCCATGAGGACATGGTCTCTGTTAAGTTCACGTTCTACTCAAGCTTCAGGGACAGTCTGTGGGATGGAAATGAGTAGCAAAGGGATTTATCAAGCAAGAGATGTCAAAACATTGATGGAAGATTTGAATTAATCACAAAGGGGGCACGAAAGTGTTTTGAGCTGGAAGAACACAATAATATACACATTTTGGCAAGGTCTCTATGACTAAAGTCTGAAATGGAACATGTTTGGAAAAGGAAAAAAAAAGAGAAAACTCTTTACATATACAGGTAAAAATGATAGAAATTTAAAATAATTATGGAAATGTTAGTATAAAAATAGAGAGACTTAAATTATGATAATAAAGTGTGATCAACCTTGGTAGAAAAGTAAAGCCTGTCCTAAGTATCTGCAGATTCTGCATCTGAAGATTCATGGATTAAAAATATTTGAAAAAAACATGTTACATTGTTTACACATACTATGTAGTTAGGCCTACAATGGTTGGGTCTGTACTGAATATGGAAAGACATTTTAAAAACATTTTTATTGATTTCAGAGAGGAATGGAGAGGAAAGAAGAGACAGAAACATCAATTATGAGAGAATCGTTGATTAGCTGCCTCCTCCATGACCCCCACTGGGGATTGAGCCCACTACCAGGTCATGTGCCTTGACTGGGAATTGAACCATTACCTCTTGGTTCATAGGTAGATGCTCACACCACTGAGCAACACCAGTCAGGCAACATTTTTATTCTTGTCATTATTTCCTAAATGATACAGTATATATAATAACTATATACCTGGCATTTACATTGCATTAGATATTACAAGTAATGTAGAGATGATTTAAAATATACAAGCTGATGTGCATAGATTATATGCAATTACTGTCATTTTATATGAGGGTTTTGAGCTTCCTCTGATTTGGAAATCAGCAGGTGGTCCTGGAACCAATCCCATGCAAATACAAAAGATGACTTTAATTGGATATAAACTCTGAGGAAAAGGAAGGAAACTGTTATAACTCATATTTTTGTTTTATGTAAATGGGTAGGTGATGGTATTAGAGAGGTACTTCAGGGCAACATGTTTGTTGAAATAGATAATGATGTAGGTATGTGTAATTGCAGCAGATTGAAAGAAGATTTGAATGTAAAGAAGTGAAACAGTAAATAAAAAATCGCCATTTAAGGAATTTGATGATGAAGAGCAATGACATATTTTATTTATTTTTAAATGGAAGATATTTACATATACATTTACTTCACGAAAAATTTGCTAACAGAAAAGAAAAGGAAAAGTTAAAGATGCAAGAAAAAGAGGGCCTGAGAGGAGATGGAATAGAAGTTTGAGCACAGATGGGAGAATTAACCTCCAAGAAAGGCAGGGATGCCCTTCCTCAGAGGCAGAGCAGAAAGATCATAAGTTGAATTCAAATACAAATAAGATTAAAACTGTTAGGTCAGTATATCCAGGGGTCTCCTAAGAGAGAGCCTTGACTTTTCTCTGAAGATAGTACCTTACATTGATATGCATATTTAAGAAAATTAGCCTGTATAATATAAACAAGGAAAAGCACTTTAAATTTAATAGATACAGTATAAAACAGTGGTAAAGGTGAACCAATCTGACATTTCAGAATCTAACACAGGCACGTGTAGCTTAACAGCCAGGGTAGTTCTGACAAATGTGCTGTTAGGTGATTTCATCACTGTGTGAACATCATAGAGTTCACTTACACAAACCTAGATGGTATAGCTACCACACACTGAGGCTATATGGCATATAGCCTTCTGTTCCTAGTCTTCAAAGCTGTATATAATATTATGAAACTGAATACTGTAGGCATTTGTAATGCATTGTACTATAGATTAGGGTGGCTACGATGTCACCAGGGTATAGGATTTTTTTGGCTCCGTTATAATCTCATGGAACCACCATTGTATATGTGGTCCATAGTTGACCAAAACATCATTATACATCCATAACCTACCCCAGTTATCCACATTCCACCTAGATAGCAAGTAATGAAAGGAAACCATTTGTTATCAAGTCTTTTCTATGTGTGTTTATTTGGATAAAAGCATGGTATTAGGAACAACTCCAGCATATGAAGTAATGGTATGTTTTGTATCTTTTTTTAGAATGCTGTAATTATTCTGACTCCAATAAGATCATCAATTAAGTTTACACCATGAAAAATGTTGATATTGCGAAGGCAATAATATGTATGGAAACGGTTAAAGTCAATGATCACTTTCCATTACAAGGAACATCAGGAGAAATGGTACAACAAGTCACATGGTTTCTATACCAGGTGACTGCAGAAAGGTGAGCAGGTTTAGAAATGATAGGACAGTGCACTCTCTGCCAACTATAACAAAGCATTTAGGATGCAGATGTAAAAATCGTGCAGAGGGTAAACTCCAAGCCTTTCAGATCACATTATGCCAAGAGGTGAAAACAAATTTGCAAAACCACCTTGTCACTACCTTGAATTTAAGACTGACAGAGTTCCCTCCATTTTCAATGAGCAAAGGTTTCAGTTCAGTGATGTAATAAGACGGATGATTGATTTATAATCCTACTCTAATAGGCTGCACTAAGGCAGAAGAATTAGCCAAATGTATCAAAGTATTTAAAACACCATTTTGTGACTGTTTTCTTGGATGCAGACAAATGACAGGATTAGGCTAGTTGTAAGTGAAAAAAGCCTTGGGATAAAAAAAAAGCATTCATGGGGAAAAATACACCCCCCCACACACATAAAACCACACACCAACCCACCAATCAGCAACTGATCAATCAGATTTTTTATTAGCCAGGCTGACTGTTCTTGATAGTTTAACTCTGCTATCTAATGCTACATTGCCTTAAAACATCAATAATTCTTTATTATACACAATCTGAATACAAGTCCCTAAACCAACCTCCCGCCTTTTAAAAAAGTTGAGGTACACTCAATTACTGCATGACATGGCTAAAGACAAATCTTAATACTTTTTGTAAGGTTATATGAATGGCAAGTCCAAGGAACCTTAGTATTTTAAATGCGAAGTAGAAACATTTAAAGGTATTGTGTTTAATAACATAAAAATTTGAAAATGTGTTTAAATATTTTGTGCAGGTCATAAGAACACCATTTTAGAACACATATTTAAGGACACAGATTATGTTTTTAAGGTGTCACACTGTATGCAATACTGATTTTAAAGAGCAACAAAAATATACTGTGCAGGTGGGTTGACATATATTCAGCAGAAGTTTATCATCTATTTGGGGGAACCTGGTAACAAGCATATTTATGAAGAGATGGGGTTCAATTAGTCGAAATAGTAAATCTTACTACAGTGTTAGCTTTGGTGCAGAAATAATCAGCATCCAAGGCAGGTCTAAGAGGCCTTCCAGCAATGCTCCTTGTCGTCCACACATAACTGAGGCTAATGCATTCAAATAGCAAATGAAGAAAATTCATAGATACTAAGACAACTCTTCTCTCTTTGTATGATATGAACACGAACAGATTTATGACTATGATTCTAGATTTAAACCTACATTTAGTGGGTGAGATATAACGTCTCTGTACTTGTTTGTCTAGACTCTAGACACTTTGAAATATAGAGAATAAAGGGGATTATCTGAGAAAAATCACAGGAAGCCAAAGCCATTTTTAGTCCTAATAATACTAAGAACAGAAAATGGCATTCTAACTCAGCCTACATGGAAAACAAAATAAAACAAAAAAACAGCCAAATGTGTGTTCCATCACCAAAACATCAAAAAGGAATAAATGCTAAGCTGAACATAAGCCAGTGTTTTCTTTTGCAATTGGACAAATAAGAATATCTATGACTAAGATAGATGGGTATATAGGTGTTAGAGAAGTAGTAGATAGCAAATAATTTTATTTAGCCTTTCTGTATTATTTTCTAGTCATGTAGTCCTTCAACTCTCACGAATAGATGAATGACAGATCAAAATTATTAAACATATTTTATAATCAAAATATGATTAGTAAAATATTTAAAAATCTTTATTGTGATGCCATGACTGGTTTTGCTCAGTGGATAGAGCGTTGGCCTGTGGACTGAATGGTCCCAGGTTTGATTCCGGTCAAGGGCATGTACCTTGGTTGCGGGCACATCCCCTTAGGAGGTGTGCAAGAGGCAGCTGATTGATGTTTCTCTCTCATCAATGTATCTAACTCTCTATCCCTCTCCCTTCCTCTCTCTAAAAGACCAATAAAATATATTTTAAAAAATCGTTATTGTTGAAAGTATTACATAGGTCCCCTGCTTTCCCTACTGACCCCTTTGGGCCCACCCTTACCCCCCACGAAAGGCCTTCACCACCCTATTGTCTGTGTCCATGTGTTATCCAGGGGTCCTCAAACTATGGCCCGGGGGCCACACGCGGCCCGCTGAAAACATTTATCTGGCCTGCTGGGTGTTTTTGCCGCCACTGCCTGTTACTTAGCAGCTGACTAGTTTTTTTTAAAACTATAGTCCAGCCCTCCAACAGTCTGAGGGACAGTGAACTGGTCCCCTGTTTAAAAAGCTTGAAGACCTCTGTTATACATATATGCATACAAGTTCTTTGGTTGATCTTTTCCCACCCACCCACCCATCCCTGCATTCCCTCTAAGAATCCACAGTCTGTTTCAGGCTTCTATTTCTCTGGATCTATTTTGTTCATCAGTTTATTTTGTTCATTAGATTCCACATATGAGTGAGATCATGTGATATGTGTCTTTCTCTGACTGGCTTATTTTGCTTAGCATAATACTTTCCAGGCCCCTCCATGCTCTCTCAAAGGGTGCAGATCCTCCTTTTTTTACTGCTACACAGTATTCCATGGTGTAAATGTACCACAGCTTTTTTATCCACTCATCTACTGATCCACTTGGGCTGTTTCCAGATCTTAGTTATTGTAAATTGTGCTGCTATGAACAAAGGGATGCATACATTTTTTCTGATTGGTGTTTCCAGTTTCTTAGGATATATTCCTAAAAGTGGAATCAATTGGTCAAATAATATCATAGATATTAATATGGATATGAACTAATGTTACAATGAAAAGAAGTCTTCTCACCAAATGTCTAATTAAATAAGAAATAATACACATGGATAGACAGCAGTTGAAGTTTTCTAACTCTTCTTCTTTTTTCCCCACCTCTTCAATCTATGAGGACCTTAACCTATCACACAAATGCCCTGGCTGATAATATACTTGTAACCGTAGTTCTTAGGGAGACAGTAAGATCATTTATTACATTCAAGTTATTTTCAGTTCTTGAAGAAAAGAAAGTCTGTGTCCAAAGAGAACGCAGTGACTTACAGAATGGTTTCTGAAAAACAACTTGTTGAGAATGAAAGGATGACTGCTGGTTTCTGATTCCTTTAAAGTTAACTCACATTTGTAGAGCTTGAAGGAGACTGTGTAAAGAAGATAAAATAAAAGCGTGGATGCCACACAAGATTAACTTGGCAATAGAGATAAGAGCATTTAATCAATGGAAAACTAGCTTCAAGGAGCAGATCAGATCACAGTGACTGGAGGGCAATGTACAAAGCCCATGAATGCTTGCTATTTACCTTTTGAAAACAATGACAGTAATATTTTGCATTTTGATAGCTACTTTGATCAAAAGTTTCCAAACTCTTAGCATATTTTAACATATTAAACCTTCTAAGATAGATATGACTTCAATCAGAATTTTATAAAGGGATAGGCTGCTTGGATTTATGTTGGAGAGAATGCAAGATGAGTGGAGATTAGAGATACTTTTGAAAATATCCCACAGCTCAACCCTCTGTGGAGTATAGGCTTATATTTTATGTAAAAGCCAATAGAGTTTCAAGATAATCAGAAGCCTTCACTAGGTATTAATATTTCTATGTAGACAGAAATATTGAAGTTTTATTGTAAATGGAATTTGTATGTTAATCACTGAGAATAAATATATCATAAGCCTTAAGGGAACAAATAAATAGCACTAAAATAGGAGTAGAAAAATAGCAGCAACCATAGAAATAGAATCAGCTTGTATATAATTAGGTAGTATGTGATTATATTGTGATGAATTAAGCTCTTCTATGTGGAGTAATTATACACTAATAGTTGTTATCTATGATAAGTAGTTACCACACTTATGCAAGTGGAGATTCATTAATAACACCTTTTAAAAAATGTATATTGTTGAATATAACCTTCTTTAAATAAAAATATTTCACACAATTTGTAATTTCATATGCATAATTAAAAATAAATTTTATCTCACTATAAACACAGGACATACACCAAGACTTTTTTAACTCCTAAGAAAACATTTATTCTTAATAAAGGCCTTGTAAAGAAGGGGAAAGCAGGGTATGGTAGAAAGAGCCTTTTCATAGTTCTGTTTTCCTACTAAATGACTAAATAGACAGATTGAATGATGATAGATAGTAGATAGAAATATGTAGACATGCAAATATGTGATAGATATAAAATTTCCCCCTTCTTTATAGCTTTGATTAGGGACAAATTTTATATGCACTCTATCTATCTCAGGCTATGTAAAATAACATGCTTAATTCTTCTTAGGTGATCTCTGGGGAAATGATTTCTCTTCCCTAATTTCCTTGGTGTGCAATATTTTTGTGCAAATGTGTACCTAAAATTATGCTATTTATCTGGAGTGATTAGAATATGTATTTTGAATTTATAAGCCCATTCTTTTTTAAAAATATATTTTTATTGATTTTAGAGAGGAAGGGAGAGGGATAGAGAGATAGAAACATCAATGTTGAGAGAGAATCATTGATCAGCTGCCTCCTGCACACCCACTACTGGGGATCGAGCCTGCAACCCAGGCATGTGCCCTTGGCCGGAATCAAACCTGGGACCCTTCAGTCCGCAGGCTGACGCTCCATCCACTGAGCCAAACTGGCTAGGGCATAAGCCCATTCTTTTATTTTGATCAACAGTCATGAAAATAAAATAGATTTTTAGGAGAGTTTTCTGGAGTGGAGAGAAACACAAATAAACTAAATGATCTACTATGCAATTGAACTGTTGACTTAAATCTCATCAATGGTCTAATTAAAAAGCTAATTTAACTTGTTGCCAAATATAGCACCAATCTTTTCAAGGCAATTTATTATGAAACAAAAATAGTTAACTAATTTTCAAAACATAGTGGAAAGGGCAACAAGAATAAGGAAGCTGACCCTAACATCATTTAAACAACTTTAAAAATTGGGAATGTATTCAATATCTAATAGGTATCCAAAGTTTAATAATGATGTTCTGACTCTGGAATATTTTCACTCTTCTAAGCCAAGGTCAATTAGCTCAAAAAGAAAAAAAAATTATTGTGCATTTTGTAATTATCAAAATAATTAATGAAATTAATGCATATGTGGATATTCTACAACTATTGGCATCAACACCAAGTAAATGATTTATCTAGTATCATGTATATCAGGCCAGTTCATGGTTTATATGAGTTAGCTTCATCAATTCTCACAATGATCTTGCATACTGAATATAAAGATATTTGACAATTTTGTACTGAACTAATTTGGGGAATTTATTATGTATTTAGCATACATTCATTCAATATGTTAGGTCCTGGAGACATCATGATAAAAAATACAAGAAAATTCAAAAATAATTTATTATTTAGAGCAGCACATGTAAAACCATATGATTGGCATTATACCAATTACTTAATAGGAGGATAAAAGCGATTCAAACATCTAATAAAAATTTCATTTTGAAGCAGGACATATTTGAAATTCCCATGGCAGATTTGTTAACAATTTCCCAGAAAACAGACTTATTTATTAGGTAATTAAGAACCTAATTCTGATCCACAGGGAGACAATGGCTAGAAAAATTGCAAGTTTTGGAAATTTTGAAAAAAAAAAGTTTTTAATTGTCTTGGATTTTTGTCTAAGAAAGAGAATTGTGAAAGGAGTCAGGAACATTCCATATGTTATAGAAAGGATACATTTTAATAAGGTTAGGTTTAAATTGAGATTATGAATCAAGAATAATCTATTCCAAAATCAAACTCTATAGTCAACTCAAGAAAGTCAAATTGTTTAAAGAGATCAGATTTGTAGTATTTTAATGGTTAAAATAACATGCTGTTCAAGAAAATTTCAAGGCAAGTAGATACCTTCCTGAAGAGAAAGATACTATTGTGAACCACAAAAACTATTAAAAGCTAGTGATGATTTCATTGTCACAACATAATTCATAAAATGTAGATGTTCTTCTTCTCCTCTTGCCAGAAAGTCCAAGAAACTTCGTTCTTTGAATAATTATGTCAAACTTTGGAATTAGGATAGAAGAGTAGACCATTTACTGGAGAAAAAAAAGCAATAGCAAAAATGGATTCTTGCTATTGAGAAACTATCAGTAAAATGACACACAGCAAATTAAACATTATTTAAATGTAACCTCAATGTGTATATCATTTAAAAGTTATGATTAACTTAGTTTAATCATAATTTGGTTACAGTTTTAGCAAGCATCTATTTTAGATAATCTCCATCCAACAAAGTTGGAATAAGACAGGAACAAACCAGGCCACTCCCCTACTACTCTTCATCTCAGGCATTATCATGTTTTGGATTTCACATTTTTAAGTGTAATTAGCCAGCTGTTATCTTAATTAAGTCTGCGACAGGCAAGGATCTGGTTTTGAACACCTGTGGAGAAGATTGTCATGGCATTTAAATGACTTAATAGAGCTTTAGGAAATGGAACCTATTGTGAATGTGAATGATGATTTTTTGGACTCAGTGCCAAAGCTGTCAATTTCCAATTAAGAGATGTGTTTGTTCCTCAACAATGCACTACCATAAATTGTGTGTTTTGATACTGTTAATTCATCTTTTGTCACCTGATAGAAATAACTCAAATGGCTCCCAGTAATTTCTTGCATAATAGCAACTTATTGAAGTTAGGGACAACTGCATATCAGGTTTAAAACCAAACAAAATAAATTATTTTCAGCAATGGAAATATCCTCTATAACAAAAGGCTAATATGCAAATAGACCAAACAGCAGAACAACCGAACAACCAATCGCTATGATGTTCGCTGACCATCAGGGGGCGCGCACAGAATATGGCAGGCGTTGGCAGCAGGTGTCAGAGTGCGGAACAAAGCGGGTGTTGGCTGTGGTGGGATAGTGGAGCAGGTGAGCAACCAGGCAGGGCTCTGGTTGCTGTCATCGGGACAAGCCTCTGATGGTTACTGAAAATTCTTTGCTCCTGTGCCACAGTCCCACTTGGCGCTCACACCTACTGCTGGCGCCGGCCTTGCTTGCACCCACTGCCAGTGCTAGAGCTGCCGCTCACACCTGCTGCCCGTGCCCGGCACCGGCCCCAATTGCTCGACACTGTCAGCAGGTGCAAGTGGTGGCTGTTGGACCCAATCACCTCTCAGGGCTTCTCTACCTCACCCTGCTCCTGGGTCTGGCAGTTTCATCTCGCACCTGCTCCCGGTGACGGCTCCACTCACACCCAATGCTGATGCTGGCCCCGCTCATCCCCGCTGCCAGTGCCCTGCGCTGGTCCCAATCACTCTGCATTATCAGTTGGTGTGAGCGGGGCCGGTGCCATCAGTGCATGGGAGCAGCGGTGGTGGGAGCAGGGCTGCTGGTAGACAGGGGACCGGGGGCTGTGGTAGGAGGGGCTGGGCAGTAGTGCGGAGGATGGGCTAAGACCCAACCCTGTGCCCACCACAGCCTCGCAGCCCACAGTTCCTTTCAAGGTGCATAAATTTGTGCACTAGGCCCCTAGTCCTATATAATAAAACCCTAATATGCTAAGTGTCCAGTCAGCCGTTCAACCAATCAAAGCATAATATGTTAATGATATGCTAAGGCCACTCAACCGCTTGCTATGATGTGCACTGACCACCAGGGGGCAGTCGACCAGTTGACCAGTCGCTATGACATACACTGATCACCAGGGGGCAGATGCTTCAACTGGTAGGTTAGCCTGCTGCTGGGGTCCGGCTGATTGAGACAGAGAGAGACAGGCCAGACATGCCCTGGAGCCCTCCTGCAGTCTCTCCCTGCCAGTTGGGAGGGAACACAGGAGGTTGGCCGATGAGTCGGATACTTAGCATATTAGGCTTTTCTATATATAGACTAGAGGCCCGGTGCATAGATTCGTGCACCAGTGGGGTCCCTCGGCCTAGCCTGCACCCTCTTGCAATCCAGGACACCTCGGGGGATGTCAGGCTGCCGGTTTCAGCCCAACTCCCATAGGCCAGGCCAGGGACCCACTGGTGCATGAATCTGTGCATTGGGCCTCTAGTATGATAATAAAAGAAAAATTGTCTTTGGAAATGTGCCAAGCTTATAGTTTAATTGAATGCCTTGCATGTCAGAGTATGTAGTTGTAAGCATTGAATGTTCTATTTGATAGGTAATTTTGATATAGTTTAGTGTGTAAGTAGTTAAAAAGGGGGAGTATAGTGCACAGTGATAAGACAACTTTAGCAATAGAAGATGAAGTAAATATAAAATAAAATTACTTAATTTGAAGTCCTCTAATCAATTGTATTGTGGTCATTGAATTAAGTTTCTACTATTGGAGTGAAGGGACTTAGACATCTGATGCTTTGGGTCTTCTTTGGTTCACATGTATTTCTACTTCCCATCAGAAAGCCTCCTCACACCAACCTTAGGCTGAGCGCCATATTCTGAATTATCTATGGTCTCTGTGTTAGAGACAATCTAAAACCCTTACTGTATGCCTAATTTCTTTATGATTTGTATCAATCATTTCAATTTCATTATCCCATGTTTTCTCTTGTGTGAAATGGGAATAATAATTCTTAACTAATAGCAATGCCAAGGGTTAAAAATACGGGACTAAGACTTTGTATGAAATTTAATATTTAGCTATAATACTGTTTGTTTGTTTTTTATTGAATTGTACATATCCCTTCTAATGAGTGTGATTAGAAATAGAGAAATGAAAGAAATTAAAAAAATATAAATAAGGTTGTTGTCATTTTATTCTTGGAAATAGGCTTTTAAATCTGAAAGAGCTTTTTCCTATGGTCCTTAACTGTAGACTATAGATAATTCAGAATATGGCACTCAGCCTAAGGTGGGTGTGAGGAGGCTTTGTTATGGGAAACTACAGGCCCGGTGCACAACATTTATGTATTGGGATGGGGGGTCCCTCAGCCCGACCTGCACCCTCTCCAATCCGGGAGCCCTCAGGGATATCCTACTGACAGTTTGTGCCCACTCCCTGTGGTTCTCTGCTCTCTGCGGGGCCTGCCTGCTCCACACCACCACGATGGGCAAGCAGGCCCTGCTGGGTGCTCCCTGCAGGCCACGCTTGGCTGCTTGTGGTCGCCGCAGTGACGGCCTAGCAGGCCCTGCTGAATGCTGCCTGCAGGCTGCACTTGGCTGCTGGGCTCACGTTGCTGGGGTGACGCCGCCAGTGTTCTGCCCCAGCCTCTATAGGCACCGCCATCTTTGTCACGGAGTGATGGTTAATTTGCATATTACTCTTTTATTAGATAGAATAGGGATACATGTGAATTGAAGAAGACACAAAGCATCAGATATCTAAGCTCCCTTCACTCCAATAATAGAAACTTGATTCAATGACCATACTATAATTCATTACAGAACTTCAAATTAAAGAAATCACATGTTACTCTGTATATTTATTTTTCTGGTAGAAATGCAAATGATGTCATTCTGTTGAAAAGGATCAAACCCCCTGTGAGATATTAACTAGTTTCTATACAACAAAGCAATCTTAACATTCTTTTATTAAATTGCTAATTAATATGTAACTCCCCCAAGCTTTAGTACATATTCATTGATTTTAGAAAAAAATTATAAAATGAAAATTTCCACCTAATATATTCCAAAGAACAGAGCAGGACAAACACCTATTCCAAAAACAAACCTTCACTCTATAAAACTACATTAAACTTTATTTGAGACAAATTGATTTAATTTGTGAAAAGAACAAAGGAGGGAATTGACTAAAATAAAGAAGATTAAATGTTAATTCACTTGATACTTAAAAGGAAATTCTACACACCACATTTCTCTAGTGGTCTTATTAACACCACTTCAGGCCAAATACAATATACATGTATCATCAAAGAATTTACAAGCATATTCAGTTTTGTCTGATTTATCAACCACATTTCTCACTGAATAATCATTTTCCTTACACATAAGAATTAGTTCCAAGTTGAAGTTTATTAGTCTTTTATTCCAATTAATGTTCTGATTATTGTTACGTTGATTGCCTCTGGCACATCTGCTCTGAAAATTTATTTATAACTCAAGTTTTTATATGCAGACTAGAGGCTCAATGCATGAAATTTAGACAAGGGGCTTGGCCCTCGCAGCCCCAGCTTTATCTGGAAGGTCATCCTGAAGGATGTCTGGAAAGATGTCCAGAAGGACGTCTGGAAGGTCGTTCAGCTGTCCAGTCTAATTAGCATATTATGCTTTTATTATTATAGATGGTGATGTTACTTTTTGCATCTTCTGATTGAATTATTTAATTTCTCAAAGTTACACACCCATGTAAAGACACAGTTTTATAATGTTTAAGAAAAAATGCAGTAAACAATCCCTGTCCATTTATCTTCCTCATTTTCTCTTCCTTAGGTGTTTTTAAATTTTTAGCTAAGTCTGTAATTTACTCCCCTGTCTCCAGAGAATGTTCTTTATTGATATTTCAGGCATTTTCTATTGATTTCGTGCCATAGACATTGAAGACTTAACCATCTTTCTGCCTCAAGCCCCAACATGTGGACATACGTTTCCCATCCACCATCTTCCAAAAATAAATATATCATTATATTGGTGAGGTCAATATTGAGTGTTTACAATATTATGAGATCTGTGAATTTCATTGACAAATACAATCACATAGTAGACATGCTTACTTATTCATATCTGCATAATCTTTTTATTTGGAATTTATATATGTCTTACAGTTATATTTGCTTAATTTGCTATTTATCAATAATTCAGTCATAAGATTTTTTTGCCAGTAGTTAAATCTTCTCTTTAGGTGTGCATTTACTTCAGTTTATTAATAGCTTTCTTTTTTAAACAATTCTCTCTTAAACTCTTTAGATATGCTTCAGTCTGGATTGTTTTCCCGCTATATTTGGTGGCCATGGGCATATCTATATGTCACCTGTCTCTCCCCCTGAAGACAAGGTGTGTCTCTTTCCTGCTGGGTTTGGTTTCTTTCAGCCAGTATCATCTTCTCAATATGTTTCCTCTTCCTGAAAATGTATGATAAGAGTGATAAACATGATTATTCCATGTCATAAAACATTTTTTTCATTCTGATATGTGATTGATTGTTTAAATGGATGTAAAATGTAGGTAGAAATAATTTCTCTTCAAAGTGTTGAACACCTTACTCCACTACCTTCATTATCTTTTAGCTTTCTGTTTTGCTGTTCATAAATATGAAGTCATTATGATTCATAATGTCCTTATAGGATCCATTTTCCACCCCTATATTTTTTTCCTCTCCACTGTTCTAAAATTTCTTAACATCCTGCCTTGGCAAAAGTTTACATTTCTGCATTTCTTTGGACTTTATGAACTTAGAAATTTTTCTCTAGTTCTAATAATTTTCACTGATGTATTGATTACCTACCCTATTTTGGGTGGGAGGGGGGATTCAAACTGCAAATTTCCATGCAATCTGTGTGGATGATCCTCCCTTTTTTTCTCTTGTTCTTCACATTTTTTTCTTTCTAAGTTATTTCTTTAACTTCATCTTCAAAAATTTAAATGTGGGTTCTTTTTTTTATTTTTAAAAAAGTTTCTTCTATCTTATTTATAATTTCCATTAAATTTTTCTCTGAATGTCCCTTTTTATGGTACCTTTTTTTTTTGTTTTTTTTTTTTTTTCATAGAATCAATATATTTAATAATCTGATAACATTCCAGAGAAGATTTTTTAAATATATGGCTTTTGGGGATGAGTTCCCTATTTCTTATCATCTGTTGGATTTAGTCTTTTATGTTCAGATTTGATAATTTTCTCAGATTAGGTAACACTCTATTTTGCTATTGCTTATTTTTAAAATTTTATCTTATAAAAAATATTCCAGGGTGGAAGAGGGAAAGAGAGATAGAAACAACAGTGATGAGAATCACTGATCTGCTGCCTCTGGCATGCCCCACACGGGGCTTTGAGCTGCAACCCAGGCATATGCCCTGACCTGGAATCAAACCATGACCTCCTGCTCATAGGTCAATGCTCAATCACTGAGGCACACCGGCTGGCTTGTTATTGTTTGCAAAAAGCTGTTTATACTAAGAACTTCACTAAATGTTGATAGGATTAGTGAGTATAAGGAAAATGCCTCAATATCAGTCTAATTGATATTTCCTCTTGGGCTGGTCAGTTTTGAACTATTTCAGAGAGTAAGGGAGAGGCAGTGAGAGAGAAACATCAATGATGAGAGAGAATTATTGATTGGCTGCCTCCTGCACGCCCCCTATTGGGGATCAAGCCCACAAGTTGGGCATGCGCTCTTGACCAGAATTGAAACAGGGACCCTTCAGTCCCCAGGTGGATGCTCTATCCACTGAGCAAAACTGCCTAGGGCTGAATTCCACTAATTAATAGGCCTTTTACCATCTACAGAGAACAAATTGGCATTCTATTGCTAGTTGGAGGGACTGTTAGTCATATGACTGAAAGCAACAGAGGAAGGATTTCAGAAATCTTCTTATTCTTTAATAAATTACAAATGATTATTCTGATTTTGTGACACCAGTCTTATTAATACTTGCATGGATATCAGATGCTGTCAGTTCATGAAGCATTCATATATTCTGTGTTATAAATAAAGTTAATAATTACCTATCCCCATTAACAATTTAAAATTTTCCTTTTTATGGTCTACTAGTTTAGTTAACACTCATTCATTAGCTTTCCATTGATCAATATTTGATTCCTATTCTTTCATTTTTATCCTTGCCTGTGAGGATTTTGCCTTAAAGAATAGTCTTTATTCTACTCCCAAAAGCACCTATAGTTTTGGGGATATATGGAGCGATTATACAGTGCAGTGGAGTTTTCTTTGAGAAAGATAATATAAAATATAAATTAAATAAAAAATTAAAATACAAAAAATTGAATGCAGTCCATGGATTTCAGATGCTCTAAAGTTTAATATTAACTGGAATCATGATAAACCTATTTCCAATCCTAGTGTTAGTATATTTTGGGGGGCGTGGGCGGAGAGATAGAAAGTAGATGCTTCTTTTCAATTTACCTACCATCAATATTCAAAGTCCGATTTGAATTACTTTGAAATATGCTCACACTTCATAGTGCATTTTGTGGTAGCTGGATTTAAATTTTGTTCATCACATTAATATATAACTATAATACCATGTTTTTAAAAACCTAGAGTATTTATGCAAAAATATGCTTTTTATGTGAGCCTATTTTACTTTTTCATATATGCAAACTACATATAATATGATAAAGCTTACCTTTTCACATGATAAGAGTAAATATTTACCACATAAAAATGACTTGTTTCACATAGAAATTACATTATTAATAGATGTGGGTTAAAATATGCAAGTGATTTGTAGAAGAATATGTTTTGTGATCAAGAAGACATATTCAAATCTTGGCGTCCTATTTTATTTTATTTATAATTTTCACATTAAAATTCAAAAAATATTAATTGAGGGCCTACTATGTGTTAGGCATTGTTCTAGGTATTAAATAGCAGTAAACAGTAACATTTTTCTTCTTTTTTTAAAAAAGAAACAACTTATTTTTATTGATTTCAGGGAGGAAGGGAGGAGGAGAGATAGAAACATCAATGATGAGAGATAATCATTAATTGGCTGCTTTCTGAACACCCCCTTATTGGGGATCAAGCCAGCAACCCAGGCATGTGCCTTTAACTGGTATCAAACCCGGGACCCTTCATTCCACAGGCTGATGCTCTATCCACTGAGCCAAATCTGCTAGGGCAACGTTTTATTTTCTCATGTCAGTTACAGTTTATCAAAAGGAAATAGATAAATAAATAAGCAAAATTCATGGCAGATAATTATGAGTGCTAAAAATATGTGAAAGTGAAAGAAGGAGAACCTTGAGATAAGGTGCAAGTTTAAATAGGAAGAAATAGGTCCCAATGAGATGATGCTTAAAAATCAATTAGTTGATTAATATTTTCCCTGGATCCAGTAAACAAGGATGCCACCAATTATAACAGGCATGGTCAGAGGTGTAGGAATATGATCAAGAAGGCATATATGTATGTATGTATGTGTGTGTGTATATATATATATATTTTTTTTTTCATGTCTTACAGGCCATTATATGGATTTGTTGGTTGAGAGAGGAGGGTAGCTATTTAGGATTCGATAACAGATTTAATGTTGCATTTGAGATTTTTGTCATGGATAGTTCCATAGGAGAAAATAACATGTCCTTTCCACATGACCTTTTCCACATTTTCAGAGGAAAGAAGTTTTTTTTAGAAGTTGCTCACACCTCAGCAGATTATTTCAACTATTAACAATGCCTGTCAAAAATCTACAGATATGCAAAATGCCTGTGAGTTATCCATAATATGAGAGCATAAAAGGCATAGATGCAATATGCTTTTAAATTAGGGTAATAGTAATTTTTCAACCATTGAGATATTTTTAAATATGAAAAGATTGAATGTACTCAAAACAGTATTTTAAACCTTTTGTTACATTGACAAGAGCAAAGAAATTCATTCTTTAGAGTTGACACTTCTAACTCCTGTTGTGAATTTTTATTTCAGAATGGTATTTTAAAAGGATGTCAGTTTTAAGTTACCCTTTGTTGGTTCAATTCAAACCTTCAGGCACTTCTTTTTCATATTTGTTTTTCTTTTGTTTTGTTTTTTTGTATGGCACTTTATGCTGCTATTGATAATATGCTTGTGCACCCAAAAAGAAAGTTGGTGAATCGATTATTATTATAGATATCCAATCTTTCAAACAATAGATTCTGTATATTTAATTTTATATAAACGTATATAACACTGGATTTCTCATTCAATTATATTACTAAATTTTATGAGTCATATATGTCAGGCTAACATCTAGGTAACTGTTTCAATTAGAAATCCTTAGTGCAAAATTTGAATGGTCTACCAATTAACAAGCTCCTTCTCTCAATATCTTAGTAGCACTTAAACTAGAGGTTTTTGACAATACTATTATACACCACTTAAGAAGAATCAAGGAATACTATCAAATACTAATAGACAATAAGCACACACATGACATGCTTACAATGCAACACATATCCTAAATGCCCATATGTAGCATCTCAAATAGTATTCATGCGAGGAGTATTAATTTTATGCCTCCAACAGATGAGGAAACTTGCATGAAGTGGTGTTATGGGTATCTTCAGGGTCACACAGGTGGTTCTCTTCGTCCAGGTGGTTTTCCTTCCCTTCACTTGTGTCCTTCAGGGATGTCCCACAAAGAAGCTATAGGGCTACAGTTGTGCATGTCCAGTGGGGGCGTATGTATTGTAGAGAACTATCTTTGCTCAGGTTTTATCTTCTTCAATCTACTGGTCATGGGAAATTCCTAATGAAGCTATAAGTACAGGCTGAGAGAGAAAGATAATGTAGTGGAAGTAGGAACATTGGAAGTTTTTCCACTTCTAAGTGCAAGGTACTTGCGCCTTCAGGGCCATCTGGAGCTTTTTCTCTTATATATCACTTCCATTTGATATTGGAGTGTTGCTTTGCATACTCATATTTATGGCTTGGTTCTTCAGGCAATATGCTGTTCATAATGAGCAGCTCAGTTTTCATTAAATGTACTAAAACTATTTTAAACCTTATGTTACATTGACAAGGTTAGACAGACAGAAATTAGATTAACAGGAATTTTAGACAGAAATCTGGAGGAATAATGTGGGACTAGGTTGTAAGTGTGGGGATCATACGACCCTGTTTAGCAAGCCAAGCTCTGTTTCTCAAAAGGAGAGCAGTTATCTGGAGAGAATGGTAAAGAACAAGGGTCATATAATTCCTCAAAAATCTCAGAGCTTCTCTTATAAATGTATTACTCATAGTCTCAGTGAAAACTGTGTTTTATGAATGTTCCCAAATGAGGAGGAACAGGTTTATATGAAAAATCTACCCTAACATTCAATTTTTCTAAATCTCTAAACCTTTAGATACCCTTTCTATTGAACACATAAATAGCTTTGATTTTTCAACTTCACTTTTGTGTTGACCACCTTTGGGCCTATGCTACAGCCAGGGAACCAAACAATTGTTAGTCTTTCTAACCCATCAAGCTAAAACACTGAACACAGAATTCCCACTTAGTTGGCCCGTATCAATAAATTCAGCATGATTCAAATTTATATTTGTTCCTTGATCCCCACCCTGAAGATACAGTAGCACATCTGTCTCCTCGTATTTCTGTGTATCTAATTGTGGAAAATTATGTAATCCTGTTGATATATAGCACACTTCCTTGCGAGTCACTTTGTACCTCACTCATTAGGGTTCGTCTGGACTTGAGTGCGTTATAGATCTAAAAGCAAAGAGGTGTGGCAGGAACAGGTTCTGAGGAAAATCAGCGGTTCAATGAGACTATAAATAGATTTGTTGAGAAAATACGGACTAACAATATTGGCAGAGGTGGAAAGACTGTTTCTATTGGCAAAGAAGACAAATAACACTGTGGGGTTCAATGTCCCCAACTTCATCTGGACATGGCCATATATCCCCGTTACGCTTTTTAGGATCCTATTTCTTCTTAATCAAAGTCCTTGCTTTAATAGAACACACTCTGCGAAGTAAAATACAATTTGTATAGTAACTGAGCCACTTGTAGGATTAGATTCTGGGTTTACTTTTTAGCAATTTCAGCCCTGTGACCCTAGGATATAAAGGCCTCTTTCAGGGCAGACATGAAACCGTACTGGACATGTATGTAGGGCTTGAGTTGCCAATATCAACCTCAAGCTCATTTTCTTTCTTCACTTTGTCCAGATCAATTAGGGGCAATTACACTAATTAGTTTGACAAAAATGTTCCAAGGTGTCAAATACATGGTTCCCCAGAATCTTGCTCCATATAAGTATTTCGTTAGGAGTATCCAATGGTGATATTTTGTGTATATCTAGTACCACATTATGCCATGGAATACCTGTGCTCCCTTTCCCATTACACTCAGAATAATTAGCACCTCTAAATCTAATCAAATTAGAGAACCAATTCTGTATCACACAAAACAAAACAAAACAAAACAAAAAAAAATCAGAAAAAACATCATTAAGATATTTTCCTAGAACTACTCTCAGTGCCAAACTCTGTATCAGTCTAGGTTCTCTAGAGTACCAGTAGGAGTAAAATATATATACTAAGATATTTATTGCAAGAAATTGGGATACATAATTGTGAGAGCTAGGTAGGCAAGTCCAAAATCCATATGGCAAGCCATCAGGAAGGGCCTTCTTAAACACCTGGGCATAGGTTGAACTCATAGAAAAGATTTGTTCTTCTTCAAGGAAGTCTCAATTTTGCTTTTAGAATTTTCATCTGATTGAATCAGGTTCAGCTACATTATTTAAGATAATATTCCTTACTTACACCAATTTTGATTAACTAATTATGCAGTTTAATCACATGTAAAATATACCTTCCCAGAAAAACTGAGTGTCTGAACAACTGGGAATTGTAACCAAGACAAACTGATGTATCAAAATGACCCCCCCCCAAAAAAAAAAATTACATGTAGCCTTTAACAGAAGTCAGAAAAAAATTAAATTCCATACTAAGGAGTATGAATTTATCCTGCAAAAAATTAAGAGATGCTGAAAAATTTTAGATAAGAAAAGTGTCATGATTTGAACTTATTTTACAATAACTCTAGGCCCACTTTAAGTAAAAAAAAAAAAAAAAAAAAAAAAAAAAGACTTCTTTAAGAACTTGATATAAAAATATGAGAGTCACTAGAAGTGATAGGAGTCATATACCATGCATGGAAGTAATATCACTTATTAATTATTTCACTTAATTAAGGTTACATTAAAAATCACATTTCTTGAGTGCTTAAGATATACTCAAAATTATGTTATAAATGAATAATCTAACTTGATGAAAATCCTGCACTTGTCCATAGGACCACATGGTGCAGAAGTACTAAACATGTAAAGAAAAAACGTCAGAAGCTGGATGTGAAGTGGTGGAGATATGCCCGTAGTGGTACGGGCGTGGTGGGGGGATTCCGGAGCGCAGGGAATTTCAGAAGCAAGACTAGTGCATTGAAAAAGAGAAGAGGGCCTGGGGCAGCAACACTTTTTTTTTTTTTTTTAACAAAATAGACAAAGTCAAAGAAATTGAAATTCAATATTTAGCTTGAATGCCCAAGGGGACTTAAAGAAAACTAATAGAGAAACTGGAAAGGACATCTTCAAGAATAAATTAATGGACCATAAATTAAATAGTGCAATGAGGTCAAGTGAGACATGAGCTGAAAAGAATTAATTATGTTTTGAAACTAAGAAATAGTTTGTAAACTGGGGGAAACACAGCTTTATTAAAATGTAGATGGTAGAAGCTCTGTTATAGTAGGTCGAAGAGTTAATGGGAGGTCAGAAAAATGAAAATAATATTTTCAGACTGTAGAAGCTTGGCTTTAAAATAGACTACTTTAGATTGTTAAAGGAGAAAAAAGACATGTGGTGTTTTGTTTTGTTTATGGGTGGGAATTGAGTACATTTTAGGCTAGGAATAAGTAATCCAGTGGTTTGGGAGAGATTAAAGGAGCAGAAAAGAATCCATCTTCCTGAACATAAGTTCCAAAAGGACAAGGGTCTTCTATTTGTTTTGTTCATTGCTGTATCACACACATAGTAGTTAGGAAAAAGGTTTTCAGAATGGATGAATGAAATAAACAAATGCACAAAAGGTAGGAGGGAACAAGGTACAGAGCCTAGAAATGACAAATGGGGGGGGGGTCTTTCTTATGGTCATCATATAAGAAGACAATTTTTATCCATATAAGAGAAAAAGAAAAAGTTATGTTTGTAGTATCTAGCCATTTTTATATGTCCTCATTCAATTTAGCCATTGAAAAATCATTTTATTTAAATATTATATTCCTATAATCATGAAACCTAACATTGAGGTTTAGAGAATTTAACAAACCAGGTCATTCTGTGTTTATGGTCTATGTAATAGATGATTAATATATATTTTATGATATGTTTTCTACTGTTTATTTCATTCTTTTAGGTAGGAAATACAAAATATATTGTTCTTGTTAATAGAATAAAATCAAATTATAACTGTGTCTACTTTTTTTTTTTTTGGTTTTAAGGATGTCATTACTCAGGCATAAATGTTAAATATATACTAGAGGCCTAGTGCACGAATTCATGCACCAGTGGGGTCCCTCGACCTGGTCAGCGGGATCAGGCTGAAACAGGCTCTGTGACATTCCCTGAGGGGTCCAGGATTCTGAGAGGACATAGGCCAGGCCAAGGGACCCCACCGGTGCATGATGGGGGCCGGGGAGAAATGCAGGAGGTTGGCCAGCCAGGGAGGGACTGTGAGAGGGCTCTAGGACATGTCTGGCCCATCTCGCTCAGACCTGATTGTCCAGACCCCAGCAGCAAGCTAACCTACCAGTTGAAACATCTGCCTCCCTGGTGGTCAGTGCATGTCATAGCAAGCAGTTGAGCTGTCTAAGCATATCATTAACATATTACGATTTGATTGGTTGAATGGCCGACTGGACAACTGGACACTTAGCATATTAGGCTTTTATTATATAGGACGTTATATTCTGCTTCAGATCTTGGTCCATCTGTCACTTCCTCTGAGAAACCTTCTCTGGCCCTCAGAGTAGGGCAATCTCTTACATACCCTGTAGCACAATTTCACGTAAGGATTGTTGCAAATGAGAAATAAAGCTCATTGCCTTTATGTCTCAGATCCAACTTCCTTGAAGATTGAGGCAAGGCAAGCTATTATTTCCATTAAAAAAAGAAAAAGAACTATAGGGTACATAAAGATTGCTTAAGAAACTTATTCTGAAATAATTTTCCATTACAAAAGCAAAATGCATTTAAATAATTTGGTTATTATAAAGGGTCAATTGACAATTTTATTTGTGTTGATAATCTGAGATCCAACTTATCTTTTTAATATTCTCTGGACAAAAAGGTTTTAGAAGGAATGTGGTACAGCCAAATCACACCTCATAAATGAAAATTAGACATGCACTCACCCTCACCCATATTCATTTTGAGGGTGAGAATGTGAGACCATGAGAATATTGTCCTGGTGATAGGATATAAGTTTAGGAACAATGTAAAATGAACATTACATCCTTATTTTCATTGCATAAAATAAATTAGATTTTTTAAAAGTTTCTGCTCTCATTTCATTTAAATGGACCTTGTGGCTGAGTAAGAAATGGTTAAAACAATATTTTTCTCTATCTCTTGCTTATTTTAGCGTTATCTGCCCAAGATGGCTTTCCATGCTTTTCTCTTGTGGAAGGCTGGGTGCTTCCTGATTTGAGGAAAGGGTTATGGAAAACAGAGACATGACAGCTGTCAGGTTCTTTGTCCAAATTTAATGAGGAATCAGACAGAAAGAAATGTTCTAATCCATCAACACCTGCTTGGAATAAGCAATAAATCCACCAGAAAAAGAGCCAAATATAGTGACTTAATTAACCGAAAGGCTTTGGCACCTCATCAACACTGGTTGCTTCAGAGCATTCAACTAAGGTAGAGTAGAATTTATGTAGTAAAGATTTCTAAACTTTATATGTAACTTATTAGATTTTTTTTTACAAAAAAACTGGTTAATTTGAAAAGATTTCTAAGTACCATAAGATACAAAATAATGTTTTTCTTGATTTTTTGTTTTAAATTGGAATTACTATTTCTTATACCTTTTCATTGGTAACATTTTATAAATATTTGTAGTTTGGTAAGAGTTATGCTTCTGCGTGAGTGGAACTTTTATATAGCTAGTATGGTGCTGATTAAAATTATGAGTGGGTTTTCCATTACACTATATTGGTAGCTTTTGTTCTAAAAATGTATGTGCTATGAACTAAACATAATGATTTCACAATTAGTCAGTTAATGTGTGTAATTGGAATTGTACAATATGTAGTGTCTTTGAGGAGGACGACTTTTTTTTTGTTTAAATATATTTTATTGATTTTTTACAGAGAGGAAGGGAGAGAGATAGAGAGTTAGAAACATCGATGAGAGAGAAACATCGATCAGCTGCCTCCTGCACATCCCCCACTGGGGATATGCCTGCAACCCAGGTACATGCCCTTGACCGGAATCGAACCCGGGACCCTTCAGTCCGCAGGCCGGAGCTCTATCCACTGAGCCAAACCAGTTTCGGCAAGGACGACTTCTTTTACTTGGCATATTGTTTCAAGGTTCATCCATGTTTTAGTATATATATCAGTACTTTATTCATTCTTATGGCTTAGTCTGAATCTCCATTGTGTTATACAGTGATCTTAAATTCCATCTTTTCCATGCTCTGCTTCAAGTAAAATCTGTTCTTTGAGATTGTTGCAATGGCTCCACCTGGGCCAAAACCTGTGCCGCTGCTCCAGATATGAGTGTGGATGCAGAGGTCCACCTCTCTAGAATGACATTCTTCTTTAAGAGTGAGAGGATTCAGCCTCAGTTAGTTGGAGTATCATTCCACACGCCAAAAATTTGCACATTCAATTCCTGGGCAGGGTGCATACCTGAGTTGTGGGTTCGATCCTGGTCAGGGTGCACATGGAAGAGAAGCTATCGATGTTTCCCTTGTACATCGTGTTTCCTCTCTCTCTCTCTCTCTCTCTCTCTCTCTCTCTCTCTCTCTCTCTCTCTCTCCTCTCTCTCCCCTTTCCCTCTCTCTAAACTCAATAAAACAAATCCTCAGGTGAGGATTAAACAAAAAGAGAGGACTCAGCAAGGCTGCCCCTCCTAGTGTAACACTTCAACCTTACTATTGAGTACAACTGGAGCCCCATACTCTCAGCCTGCAATGACTGAGGTGGGGCTACATAGAGCATCCCAGCCTTCTCTCTTCTTGCCTGGCACAGAGCTTCTGCCATTAGAAGCAGGGATGGATGAAAATGCTGGTGGCCTCTCCCTCGTGGGGAGATTGCTATGGTCCTTGACTGGTTTCTGTGGTCTCGGCTGCACATGCAAAAGTTGACGTTTTTGTCCTTTTACTGGTGTGGATAGAGGGACAGAGTCATGGTTCAAATGTAATAGATTCTCACTGTTCTTAATAAGACTGGGTAGACTTACTTGAATAAATGTTTCTGTATTTACTCTATCCCATTGGGATTATTTCTAGAGGTATAAAATTGGGGCAATTTATAATCTTCACCAGTTATAGTTGTTTAACTAGGAAATATGTCTACAGACTTCATTATGCCATTATCCCAGAAGGTGTTGTGAAGCTCTTGTAAGATTTTTTTTTTAAAACGTGTTGAAATAGTTTACTTGAAAGAAGGGAATTCGTTGTTTTTCACACATGCATAAAACTAGGCATTCACTTTTCTTTATTGCTACATCCAAAGTTGCTGGTAGTCAGTCAATTCTGTGCCAGATGGAGTGAGGTTCCTAGGATGACCCACCTAGCATATGCAATGTATCTTTCTACGTTGGCTCATTCAGTCTCCTCTTCAGTACTTTGTAAAAAGATAAGTATAATTCTACTAGAGGCTTGTTGCACGAAGAGATTCGTGCAATAGGCCTTCCCTTCCCCTGGCTGCCGGCACCGGTTATCCTCTGGCACCCAGGACCCAGGCTTCACTCCAGCCAGAGCCTTCAGTCTTCGCAGCTCTGGATGGAGCCTTCAGTCTTTGCAGCTCCAGACAGAGCCTTCAGTCTTCGCTCCGCTACTTCGCGACTACGTATGCAAATTATCCGCCATCTTTGTTGGGTTAATTTGCATGCTCTCCTGATTGGCTGGTGAGCATTGCAGAGGGACGGTTAATTTACATGTTTGTCTATTATTAGGTAAGATAGAATCTTCTATACACCTAGAGTGAAGTATGTGAATGATTCCCAATGAGAATATAGAACATTTATGTGAAAATACCTTAGTTTCTGACAAAAGAGGAGAACATTATGTCTCATTGAGTTATTAAAATATTTAAGAATTAACTTTTGGTGCCATATCCCATCTTTTTAGTATTTCCAAAGTAAATCTACTTAAATAATGTTTATTTAGTTTATTAGAATGGTATTTATAAAATGCAATGACCAACGGTATCTCCAGCCCAGTGACAATGTATACTTTGTTATACTATCTACAAACTTAGAGGACATAAATCTAATCACATGATTACATAGGTTGGAAAACTGAGGTTCACGAAGATGAACTATTTTTCCCAGGGTAGCATAAGTAGTTAGTAACTGAAAATATGAGCTCATGAATCTGGGTTATGTTCTCTTTCCACTTCATCGCCCTGCTTTGCCAACATGTAGAACCACTTCTTTTTCCAAAGAACAAAAAATAATTCTGTCACTGTTGCCTTGTATAAAATATATAGGTAGCACTTGTTCTAATTTGTGGGCTATAGAAAATAATCCATCGTTAAAAGAAAAAAAACCATATAGCTTTAGGAGATTACACATATAGTGATCAATAGTTACTGGATACATTTTTTCTTTCACTTTTATTGTCCCAAGTATTACTAGAGAAGTCAAAAGAGTGTAATTTATTGGAAGCAGAGAAAGTACATACCACTCTGCATCTATTGATAGTTTATGAAGCTATACTATATAACTATGATTGGTGAGTATGGGAATTTTAAAAGGAGCAATTAAGTGCTTATATGGCACTAACATCCTTTTAAGAGAATCCAGAAGTGAGACTTGGCTATAACTATAGTTTTCTCAAAAATTTATCTATTAAAAAGTGACATAGCAGGACTATCCAATAATAGTTTATTGATGTAACTTGTTAAATTAAATAATGTGTTCATGTATTTATATAATTTAGTAAATATCTACCCTCTATTTTCTTCCTTTTTCATTCTAAGAGAGGAAATACTAATTTATTATTTTAATTGAATTTCTAAAATTCTAATTATAATAATTCAATGCACTTCACTCTCACATACTGTGATTTCCTGATCAATTAAGTATGCCTTTCTAGCACATTCTGTTTAGAATAAATGTCAAAGTTAGAGATGATTTCTATTACTCTACAATGCGTGACTTGAGTAAAATCATTTTTGTAACAAGATCAGTACAGTGGGTAGAAGTAAAGCTGGAAGCCAGAAATGTTTGTGAATGACATGAACATAACACTGATGCCACACTCAGGGTGTCTTTTAGTCACCTTCCCCTTTTAATGATACCAAAAATGCTTGATGCCGTTGCATCTTACACCAGGTGAATGTGACTGTGGAGAAAACACTGACAGAAGGAAATCGCAATGTTAACTAATTACAGATAAAATTGGTTATATTACAAAATTTACGCCCGAAAAAGCATGACCGTGTGAATACATTTTTATTGGACCCATGGAAAAGAGTGGTCTTAATGCTTATTCTTCATTAACTTCCTGGTAAATAGTTTTTTTTTTCTTCTTCTTTTTCCTCCCGACACATCAAAAGAAACATTTCTGCTCTCATCTAAACTCATTCATGGAGGATAGAGTCTCTTTTATCTACTTTAGTACTTTGCCTTTTTCAATTGCCCCCATTGTAATATTACCATTCATTATATTGTCTATGGGAAAAAAATAGATACTGTATCATTTCATTTACTTCACTTTTGTTACCTTCTAATGTAGCTAAAAAATAAAACCAGTCTTTTTTTAAAACAAAACAAAACATATTTTGACTGATTTCAGAGAGGAAGGGAGAGGGCGAGAGAGAAACATAAATGATGAGAGAGAATCATTGATCAACTACCTCCTGCAACCCGGGCATGTGACCTGACCAGGAATCTAACCGTGACCCCCTGGTTCACAGGTGGACGCTCAACCACTGAGTCATACCAGCCAGGTGAAAGCTAAAATGTTATCAAGGTTTACAAAGCTCCTGTATAATTGGCCTCTCCTATCCCTACAACCCAAACTCCTATCGCTCATATTCCTTATTAATTATTCCATTCACATTAGTATTATTACAGTCCTTGAAAGTCCTACACATGTTCTAATCTTCTGAGTTTTTATATTTTTTCTTCCACATCCCATGAAAGCATTCCCAAGTTGATCACAAAACATATTTCTACCTGTAGTCCATATCTAAGACTCAATGTCCTCCTCGCTTTCTCTGAACACCTCACCTTTATTACCTTCAATTTATTTAATTTAAATAATGTTTACATAATGTGTGTGTGTGTGTGTGTGTGTGTGAGAGAGAGAGAGAGAGAGAGAGAGAGAGAGAGAGAGAGAGAGAGAGAGAGAGAGATTTGCTTTAGTGTTATGTTTATATAGTTCACATTCATTTTTGAATTCCAGCAATACTTCTATCCACTGTACTAATCTTACAGAAAGAATTTTACTCAGCTAGTACTCAGCTATTTTATTATAGACTAGTGGAAATATATACTTTTTTAATGTTTTGGGCTGTCAAGTCAAAGAATTCCTGTACTACTGGCCACTTTTTCTCTAGTACTTACACAAGTGCCTACATTCTGTTGGCACTTAATAGATGTGATTTGAATAAATGTATTAATGCATTCATATTGATATTTAGAGGGTATATAGAGAGAAGATGTACCACCTGGAGAAAATAAGTAGGGAAATGTTAGTAACAGTTGCGAATACAAATTTTACAAGACAACTAGAAGAAAAGAAAAAGTGTATGCATAAATATAACAGATTTTTAAAAATAATGGTTAAAAATCATGACATACAACTTACTATCTTAACTATTGTAAGTGTACAGTTCAGTATCATTAAGTGCTTTCATGCTGTTGTACAACCATCACCACCGCCATTTCCAGACGTCTTCTCCTTGCAACACTGAAACTCTATACACATTAAACAACTGTCATTCCCCTGTTTTCCTCAGTCTTTTATTATTGGGGAAACCATTTATTTATTATTCTTTCTGTGTCTATGAATTTGTCTACTGTGGGTACCTTGTATAAGTAGAATCATACAGTATTTGTATTTTTGTGAAAATACTTTTCTGTATCAATTGATATGACTTTTTTTATTATCTTCTTTAGACTCACAGTATGGTGAATTAAACTGATTTCCAATTATTAAACCACACTTGCATTCCTGAAATGAACCAGACTTGGTTGTGGTGTATTCATTTTATACATTATTAGCTTGAGTTTGTTTATGTTTTGCTGAGGGATTTTGCATGTAAGTTCATATTAGACTGCTATTTTCTTTTTAGCACTGTCTTTCTCTGTTTTGGAATGAAAATAATGCTGCCCTCAATAATTGAGTTGCAAAATGTTCTCATCTTCTATTATCTGGAAGGGATTTTGTAGAACTTGTATTATTTTTTCTTTGAATGTTTGGTATAATTTTTCCAGGAAAACCATTTTGGCCTGAAGCTTTCTTTTATGAAATGTTTTTAATAACTACTTCAGTTTCTTTGTAGTTATAGGACTGTAGACATGAGCTATTTGATCTTGAGTAAGTTTCAGTATTTTTTAGATGTCAAAATATTGCCCTATTTAATCTATGCTACTGAAAATGTGTGTATAAATTTCTTCATAATATTCTTCATTCTCTTGATGTCTATGGATCTTTAGTGATGTCCCACCTTTCATTCTGATACCAGAATATGTGTATTCTCTTTTTATTTGTCAGTCTTACTAAACATTTATAAATTATATTGCTCTTTTTAAATCAAAAGTTATTGGTTATTCTGTTTTTCTTTATTTTAATTCTGTTTTCAATTTTACTGATTTAACATATATTTATTATGTCCATTATTTGCCTTCTTTGGTTTATTTTGCTCATATGTTTATGCTTATTTAAATGGAAAATGCTTTTTATTTTATTTTACTTTATTTTACAACTATTTTTATTGTTTAAAGTATTACCTATGTTTCCCCTTTATTCCCATTGTCCGCTTCTAGCCTGTCCTCACCCTCCACCTGAGGTCTTAATTTTTGATTTAAGACTTTGCTTCAAATCAGTGGTTGGCTGAGTTATTCATAACAATTTTTGTGAGGTCACTTTCCTAAGCTCTTTCCTTTCTTTGATCTCCACAGTAATTTTTAGTTCTCAATGGTTCCATTTTTTCACTCTTTCAACTATAAAGGGAGAGCTTTAATTTATTTGCTCTGCCATTCACCTCAGCAACTAAAACCATATATCCAACGTTAAATGATGGGAGGCCAGTGAGAAAAGAAAAGCAACAAAAGACGGTCCCATTTGCTTGAAACCACAACCCCAAATACAGGAGCTGTTTCCAGTCCCTCCAAATGTTGGACACTGCAGGCTCCTATTACAACCACTGCTGTAGACACAAGTTTGCTGAAGTCCCAGACAATGGAGAAAATGTAAAACCAACCAATCAATAAAATAAATGCTTGATGTCCGTTCAGTCTGAGTGTCAGCAGTTCTCTTTCCCACTCTACAAAAAGGAATGTGGAGAAATCTGGAAGAGTTATTTCTGGAAACCAGAAAACAGATATACTAAAAATTTGAACCATATTGAGTATATATTTCTTTTTTTTAAAATTTCTTTATTGATTAAGGTATTACATATGTGTCCTTATCCCTCCATTATCCCCCGTCTCCCCCACTCATGTCCTCACCCCCCTGTTGCCTGTGTCCATTGGTTAGGCTTATATGCATGCATATAAGTCCTTTGGTTGATCTCTTCCCCTTACCCCCACCCTCTCCTGCCTTCCCTCTGAGGTTTGACGGTCTGATTGAGTATATGTTTCTAATGCAAATATAGTACATATAAGAAATACATTTTAAAATTCAAAAGATAATAAGGAAAAGAAAGAAATCCATAATAATGTGTCTAAATATAAATTTTTAAAGTAGTATTTTTAAGTAGTTAATAGAGTATGTGGCATTAATTTCTAAAAATAACATTCAATTTCTAAAAATAACATTCAATTTCTAGTCAACCAGTGGTTCGCACACCACATAAGAGAAAATGCAATCCTGGTATATTATATTTTTCACTATAGAAAAATGTGTACAAAGTCAAGATAGTGAAAATACTGTTTATGGGTTTAAATGTTAGTTTCCAATGATGAATAAAGAACAGAAGACTTGGTTATAAAACAAAATTGAGCAACTTTGAAATTATAAAAAAAAATAGGTAGAAGAATTTAGAGCTCAGTGCAATAAGGGACTATACGACTCAGGAAAAGTAGAAAAAAGAGTGGAAAATATGTATATGGATATTGAAATAAAGGTGTCATCAGATTTATAAAAAAAGGAGTGATTCAAATAATTTCAGAGATAAATTTAAATGGTCATCAAAGCACATAAGTACAAACTCAACCAGGAAAAATATTTAATGATTACTATGGTAAAAGAGCCTTTGAAATCTGAGTTTTCCTAACTTTTTAGATAATGACAATAATGAATACTGCAGAAACTTTTAAAATCAACTAAATGGGACTTCAAATAGCACCTCAACATGCAAATAATTTACTTCTAATGAATAAGAAATATAATGAAGAATTTAAAAGGCACTAACAGGACACTTCAGGGATTACTAAGCAAAACATATCCTGAGGTGAGATAGACATGAATCTGCAAATGAAAATAACTAACTTGTTACACTAAAAGCTAATAGAAAGATACAATATTAACTATAGCTCTGAAAATGCTGAATTTTAAAGATTATTATAAACTTCTATAATCATCTTTTAGGAGAGAAAAAAAGAAGATAGCTACAAGGGAGAGTATAAAGGAAGCTGTGTCCTTAGAGATCTCAAGTCAACAATAACAGTAATATACTAACAACAGCAAAAATAGCAATACCACCAGCCACCAAATAAGAAAAAAAAATATTTAATAGGTCACAATTTTGAAGAGAAATCAAAATTTTCCAGATGCTCAACAGGTAAAAATTAATTAGCTGAAAAGTATTATCATGCCATATCTAGACAAAATAGAAAGGAGAATAAAAATAATCACAAATGGGAAAATATAGACTTAAAAAGACAATGAACTATGCTCCTTCAGCAACAAGAGAAATATTCTCAGGAGTTAGTAGGGGAAAGTGAAACACAGAAGTAAAGAAGTTTAAGTTCTGCGAGAGCTCAAGAACATTGGCACACCTCTGCTGGTTCACTCTGTTAGTAACGGGTGTCCTCAGGCCCCTCACCTCTTCAAAATTTTGCATCTCCTTAGTGCAGCAGCTAAAACTTTAATTCCTTAACCTTCCACCAAACCCCTTTGTTTAGCTTCTCCCATTGCTGGGTGAGGTTCATATGGAGTTCTGTGATAAAGTGTATTAGCTCTTCTGCAAGTCTAGGAATCATTGAAGTTGGAGGATAGAAGTGAGAGGAGAGAAACATGGGGTCCAGTTCATTGTAGTGTATTCCAGCTCACTTTAGAGTGTGCCTGGCCATTCCCTTTGCATGTTCATCTTTCCTTCTTGTAGCCAGACCTTCTAACTTCAGGACCAGTCCAGTACCAGATGCCAGGGAAACAGACATGTATAAAGGACTAACTCACAATAATAAACGATTATATCAGCATAGTAAATTCCTTTTATCACTCTTAATGTTTCTGCTTCTTTGACCAAACTCTGAAAGGTATATCTTCCTAAAACAGAATAGCTATGTCATTGTTCTTGAAGACAAAGAATATAATAATGGTTTATTTAAAAATAGTAAACATAAACTAAAGCATAAATGGAAAAGAGTACAGTAGAAAGATCTAAAGTAAGTTAATTTCCTCAATTTATAAGATGAAAAAGGATGGTGTGCAATAAGAATGTTAAAAATAATGTTCTAAACCAGTGGTCGGCAAACTCATTAGTCAACAGAGCCAAATAGCAACAGTACAACGATTGAAATTTCTTTTGAGAGCCAAATTTTTTAAACTTAAACTATATAGGTAGGTACATTGTTATTAACTTAATTAGGGTGCTCCTAAACTGGCCTTTGCTAAAAATGTCCTCAATCTGATTGAGCTACCGTTCGCTGAGGTCGACCCCTTCCAACTCTCCCATCCACTATCGTCTTGTATACTTGTTTCGTCTATCTTTTGTCACCCATGCTCGATTTGCAGACGCGACTAGCACTAACCACTGCACATGGGACTGCTGACTGACTGGCTCACTCAACTCGTGCATGACTCACGCGTGCCTCCCCCGCGCTGCACCACGTCTCTTGTCGCCTGACCAAATGACACCCCCCACTTCTTCTAACGCTACTTCTTCAAAATAGACTTGCCCAGGCCGAAAACCAACTTCTGCGCATGGGCCACGAAGTTTCAATCGCACTGTACGTGCGTGCCCGCACGTGGTATTTTGTGGAAGAGCCACACTCAAGGGGTCAAAGAGCCGCATGTGGCTCGTGAGCTGCGTTTTGCCAACCACTGTTCTAAACCATCAATCCCATAAGATTTCTCAGGAAATGCAATTTACTCTACAAGAGAACATGGAAAAGTCTTTCTGGTGTGTGGACTAGACCTCAAGTGTGCAGAGAACATCTTAAGAAAATGATTTGAATGAAGAAAAATATGATTTTTATTGGTAGATGTTATTCTATATTTTTTAATAGTGGGAAATAAAGTCCTCTGGTTTACATTGATGGTATATTAGCAACACACATTCTTTGATATGGCAATGCTTTCTGTTGGTAACAACTCACCCTCTTCTGGTTGACAAAGAAACCTCAAAGTTACCAGCACAGGGAATAAGAAACATATCAACACATCAAATAGGATACTGTGAAAATGTAAAAATGTAATTCTATAAATTATCTTCCTCCTGCCCAAGTAGAAATGCAATATACTCAATAAAGTAAAAAGGAGACATTATGCTATTTTATCAGCTTTGACTTTAAAGGCTGTTAATACTGCCCTAACCAGTTTGGCTCAGTGGATAGAGTGGCGGCCTGCAGGGTCCCAGGTTCGATTCTGGCCAAGGGCACATGCTGGGGTTGTGGGTTTGATCCCCAGTAGGGGGTGTGCAGGAGGCAGCTGATCCATGAGTCTCTCTCATCATTGATGTTTCTATCTCTCCCTCTTCCTTCCTCTCTGAAATCAATAAAGAGATATAAGTACATATTTTAAAAAGCTGTTAATACTTAACGTCATGCAAATGACATGGCTTTCTGACACTGATTCCTCAATCCAAGTAAAATGGGCATATCTATTTCCTGGTATGTCGGCATATGTCTCAGTAGAGGAAGCTTTAAGAAATACACTCTGCTTACTGTGCTATGAAACAATATGAAATTTTTAAATTTTAATTTATTGTTACCTTTGAGTTAAATGTGTGTATAGTTTCAATAAAAATGTGATGAGGAAAAAAAAAAAGTGATGAGCGAAAGAGACTTGACTTGGGGTGGTGAACACACAATGCAACATACAGATGCTGTATTACAGAATTGTACACCTAAAACCTATATAATTTTATGAACCAATGTTACCCCAATAAATTCAATAAAAATGCAATGAAGAATGTTTTGACTCCTGACAGTTGAATTGTAACAATAGAAGAAAAATACACTTGAGTATAGATTTCTGAGGGCAAACTAGTCAAGGACTGAAATGAGCGGGGGAAAGTGGTTCCATTAGACAGTATGAAGAGTCAAGCCAGAGGGAGGGGATAAAATGAGTTAAGGGTTTATACACGTACAAAGAGAAATAAAGACACATGAGCAAGTGAACAAATAGCCTCTTAAAATGGTTATTGAGCTGTGCTAAGTCAAGAGCTAAACTGTGTTGAGATCAAAGTGAAGAGTTTCAGAAAATTCAACATTAATTTGCACCAACTTGTCAGCTGTAAAATCATATGGGAATCAAAGCTTATTTTTTTTTAAAAAAATTCCCTTTTTTGTTAGGTAATCACAGAAAGTTAAACATTTAAAAATTTGCAATGAGTTTTTTTGTTTTTTTTTTATTTTTATTTAACAGCTTTCATTATGGTGACTGAATGTATAAAATTTAGTCCATAATGAAACAAAGGAAATATATAAGGGAATAAACTCTATTTTATACTGTATAGATATATGTTTTAAAGTTAACAGCATGCCTTATACAAATAAGGGAGAGGGAGAATGGGATAGAAACATCAATGATAAGAGAGAATCATTGATCAGCTGCCTCCTGCATGCTCCACACTGGGGATCAAGCAAGCAACTCTGGCATGTGCCCTCACCAGGAATTGAACTGTGACCTCCTGGTTCATGGGTCAACACTCAACCACTGAGCCACACCAGTTGGGCTAGAAGTGGTCCCAACTTTAGTCATTGGTGGCTTTTATTGTTTCTTAACTCTCAAATTTAAATATTCATTTGAAATTCAGTTTTGTCTTTGTCAGTTTATACATGTTTAAGTTAACCCAATGTTCATATTTTTAAGAAAAAATATTGCAATGACTAGAAATCAGTTAAAAAGTGACAGAGACAGAGGCTAGGGAATGTTCCTAGAAAAGACAATATTTAAGGCTGAAATAATGGGTATGGAAAGATGCCAAGTGAATATTAATTGGGTTTTAAACTTGCTGCTGCAGTGGTCAATTATTTTGCAAGCCAATTTGAGACATTTAGCATAGCTTCACTTAAAGCTAGTTTTAAACGTTATTTAACACTACACATAAAGTTGATTTTTAAAGAATTGATGTGGGCAGTTAAGCAGTTTTCGCTACAGCATTTGACATCTGCCGCTTAGCAAATAACATTAGTAAAGAATCGAGATGCTCCACAATAAATGGAGTGGATAGTCTAGTAAATCACTAGCAAATTAGCCATTAATCTTTTCCTGATCAAGGCTGGGATATGGTTAAAAACAAGAAGGGAAAAGAAAATAAGAACAGCTGCTCAGGAGGGTGAAACATAAAACTAAAGTAAATGTTACCATTTGGATAGAAGACAAATGTTTCCAAATCAGGGAAAACTAATCACATTTAAACAATAGATTTCAATCCCTTTTCTATGTCTCTTCACATTGAAATGCTTTTGATTAGGAAATTACAAGTTGATATCCAAGACTAAGTGTAAAGGTCTCTATTCCTTTCTTTCTGCTAAATTTTACCTCTGCCAAATTTTAGCAGATGGAAATTATAGCAACACCTACTTCAGGACAAGGAAGAGGTGATAATTTCCCTAAGTAACATTAGTTTACAAGCATGGAGGCAGAATAGTTTAGAGACTATAGAGAGGAAAACAGGATAAAAAAATTAATGGGAATGAGAAATATCTCCCTACATCTACACTTCCTATGTAGTAGAGAGTAGAAGGGAATCTTTGGAAATCTATAGTCATAATGTTGGGAGATTTTTTTAGCAACCTTTATATACATAGCCACCATGCTATCAAAGATTGAACTAAAACACTGAATTATTGTCATAAATTCTACTTAATCCTTTATGTATGTTAAATGCATATACAATGGCTTGAAAACGAGACAGATCAGCAATCATTAAACATCTATGATAATATTCAAACTGTCAAAGGGATAGTATGAGTTAAGCATGATAACATGAAAAATAAAAGTTCAGAAAATTTTCTTGGTGTCACTAAATAAGTATCAGCTTTTGGATTCAGGCCTTCATTGAAAATATTATTCAAAGGAACCAAAGTGTCAAGATCAATAGAAATATGGAAAATGATTTATCATGACAGAAAAAAACATGTTCTTACAATTTTACCATTTCTAAAGAGTATTAACAATTTTATATACTAGTAAATGGAATTTTATTTCACTCCAGAATAAAAAGTTAATCAATTTGTTCTCATCAAATAACATATAGAATAACAACCACTTTGTGTAACATGTATATTTTATGACTTCTCCCAACATCAGTAACCTTTTTAAAGACATTATAAAAAATAATAAAGTAATTATCTTTAATTAAAATTTATCTTTGCATTAAGAATGCAAACAGCTTGTGATAGTGCAAGACAATCTTAAAATGAGCATGTTTGCATTTTAATTACACACTTCCAGTCCTTCTTTGATCAAATGAAATCATTGTTTTTTTTCAAATGAAGTTTATGGACAGTCCGTTAATATATTTTCAAGTAATTAACTAAGTATGCATTTCTCTCACACTCTTCTTTCTTATTTAGAACCACAGATTATGGGTGATCCTTGAGAAGTCACTTACTATTCCATTTCAATCTCCATTTCTTTAATAATTTACACTATAATCCTTTCTAACTCACCACTCTGTCAGTCCTCGGCAAATTGAGTTGGGGCCCTCATTGGTATAACTGGGTCTGCTACAGAATGTTCTTATAGTTGGGCATATGCATGATGATCAAATTGAAAGGCACTGTAGTAGTCACTACACTGATTTCCGATTATCCAGCTTTGGGTTGTAACAAATAGTGCCTTTAGGAGCATTCTGGTACACATCCTATTTTTAAAAAAAGGTAATATGCAAATTACCCATCACTCCATCACAAAGATGGTGGTGCCCATAGCCTCAAGATGGCGGCACCCAGTCCCTTCAGCCCCACCGAAGTCCCCCAGTCCTGGGGGGGGGCAGCTGCTGAGAGTGGGCAGTGTGAGCAGCCTGGTGGAATGCTTGCTTTGTCGCCACAGCAATGAGGCAAGCATTCTGCCCCAGCTGTGGAGGGCCTCTGGGCTATGGAGAGCCTCTGGGCAGTGGGGTGCAGAGCAGCCAGGCCCCTCAGAGAGCAGAGAACCACAGGGAGTGGGCCTAAACCACCACGGCTCCTGGATTGGAGAGGGCTCCCCTGAGGGCTCCCAGATTTGAGAGGGTGCAGGTAGGGCTGAGGGACTCCCCCCCCCCCCCATGCACGGATTTTGTGCACCAGGCCTCTAGTCTATAATAATAAAAGAGTAATATGTTAATTACACCAGACAGTCAAATGACCTTCCGGTCATCATTCTGGACGACCTTCTGGAATGACCAGTGGGTGGGGGCAGGGCCAGTGAGCCTGCATCGCCAGGCCAGCCATGGCAGTCCTGGCAGCGCTCCCCCTTCCACAGAGGCAGTGGGAGAGGTGGCACCAGGACTGGGCCCTTGCCACCTCCAGTTCTGGTGCCACACCTTCCCACCCACAGAGGCAGTGGGAGAAGTGACTCCAGACTGGGCATATGCCTCTGCTGGTCCCAGTCCCAACTCTGCCCCTTCTGCAGAAGCAGCCTCAGAGGCAGCAGCACAGGCCTGTTCCTGGTGCCACGCCTCCACAGAGGTGGGGGGATATGGGGCAGCGTGGTCCCGGAGCCTCCACAGAGGCTGGACAGGGTGTGACCGCAGTGCTTCAACCTCCCCCAACCCCTTCCCTAGCCAGCCTAGGCCCAGATCGCCGCCCCCCACCAGTGGGAAGGGGGCAGGGCCAGAGCTAAGAAGCAGCAAGTCTGCTTCTGGTTGAGCCACATTGCGCACCCCCTCGGACAGAAGCTGAGCTCATGGCTGGTGAGTACAACAGAGATGGCGTGAGCCTCTCTTGCCTCCACGGCAGGTGGGTGGTGAGGAGCAAGGGATCCTGAATTGCGAGAGCCCCAAACTGCGAGCAGGGTGTCTGAGGATCCCTGGGGCGTTCCTGGACTGTGAGAGGGCACAGGCCTAATTTTGTGCACTGGGCCTCTAGTCTTCTTATAAAAGCATTAACACATATCTGTTATGTTATTTACCTGGTAGTAAAATTGCTTAGTCACAAGGCATGTATCTGTTCACTCTTTCATTTTTCTACTAATTTTTAGTCCCAATAGCAGATTATGATATTTTATGGACTTCAAGGCCTCAACATTTATTTTTATCTCTCTTTGATATGTTAGTTAATCTGCTGGGGGCATTATGTCATCTACAAATAAGAGTAATTATCTCTTCCTTTCCAAACCATATCCTTTTTATTTTTCTAAGTGTACTTCTGTATTGTATCATATTATTTGGCATTGCATTGTATTGTTTTAGGAATAGACCTAGTTTGTTCAATATATTTACCCCTTTTATCAACTGATTTCTTTTTTAATATTTTTGTAGTTATTAAATATGTGTTCATGAGAATGATGTGTCTACATTTTTCTTTTCTTGTTATGTATCTGTCTGGTGTTGAAATCAAAGTTATTGAGGCCCTCATAACAATAACTGCAATGTGTTCCTCTTTTTTCCATTATCTAGAGCATTTTGTTTGATATTGATGTCATTCCTTTTTTAAATATTTGAAATAATTCTGTAGAAGCCAGTTGGCTCTAAGTTTGAAGATTATATTTTGTAGGTTCTTTTTTAATAAAAAGTTTGATTTTATTAGTAGATATCAATTTCCAAATTATCCATTGCTTCCTTCATTTATTTTGGTACATTGTGTTTCTGAAAAATTACCCCTTTCAGACAAATTGTCAAATTTAATTGGCATAAAGTTGTTCTTAATATCCTCCAGTCTAATAAGAAATACTAATAGTAAAACTATGATGTGAAATCATAGAAATGGTGTTTGGAAATAAAAACAAACAAAACAATAAAATGGTCATAATGTATTTTTAAGTGAAAAAAATTAAAAAGTGTTTTAAAATCTTTACTAATTATATAATTTTCAAATGGAGAGAGGGAGGGAAATAGATTGAGACATACACATGCTAAGTCCTCAGCCTGAAATCATAACAAAATTATCACAGAATAATGGGAATACAAGTGCCTATCATTTTTGTCCTTAAAGATTTTTTTCCTGCAATTTGAATGGTTAATATTACTTTCATAATGAGAACAATGTTTCCAATTGAAATAGGAGCCCATGATTTTGTCAGGATCAATCTCAAAACTAATTTAATTTTCAAAGCATATTTATAATAATCTGCATAAATGCAATTATTTTATGTATTCCAAGGCTTGCTAAAAATAGTTTTACTTCAATATTTTGTTTTTTGAAAATAGGATTTATAGTATAAAAAATGTTAGACTTATGGTTATAGTTATTATAGCACAATTATGTAAATCAAAATTAGGAAAGGGGGAGCACGTGGGGTAAAGTCTGGAGAAAACATAGTACAAGCTTCAGATTTCTCTTCTAGGGCAGTCACGAAGGACGCAATCCCTCCAACAAAACCCTGTGACACATATAAAGCGTTATCTATAGGAAACTCATCAATAGCCCTGGTTTTTACAGGAGCTGGTTGTGTAGCACTCTCTATCATGTGGTAAACTACAGAGCAGCATGGACCCTCACATAAGATTCGGTTTGTGTTTCAAGACCAATGGTGCCACACACACACACACACACACACACACACACACACACACACTTTATGAGGATACAGAAAGCTTTAGACTTGTACAATGAGAGTTTCAGAAGAGGGGTGTGTGGAGAGCAGGTGCCACCCAAGTAGGTCCTGGAAAACAGGCTGACAAAGGGTTTTTATAGCATTTAAGAGCCGGGCCTGGGATGAGGGCTGCATAGTTTGAATCTCTTGCCAGCACCAATGAAGGGAGCACCACACTGTTCTATTAGCTTACTCCAATGTGAGCCATCAGCCTATGAGTGAGGGACAAGGCTTAAAAGTTGTCTGTAGTGAACATCAAAATATGAAATTCAACACTTCATTACACCTTACGGTAAACATACCAAAATATCAGATCCTAAAGTGAAAGCAGATATACAGCATAAACCACAGTTTTAGCTCAGTAAGCCAGTCTTATCACTGAGGAAAATAGCTTAAGGATATGTTTACCCACCAAATTCCTAGACACTGGCCAAGGGTCAATTGAGCAAGAAGAAATTTCTTAGGATCAGAGTCTCAGCCATGCAGTGTTAATATTTTTTCACCACAGATGTACACGGAAGTTCATGTAGACCACCTGACTGCTTTGAGGTCACAATATTTTGTAGTTAGGCTTTAGTAAGATTTGTTTCCCAGCTTTGTTTTTGTATTACATGCAGCTAATACTATATAATAAAGAGGCAATATGCAAATTAACCCTCATGCCCTCACAAGATGTCTGCCTATGACCAGGCCGGCAGGGGGGGTTAGTGAGGGACAACCAAACGACTGAACAGTAGGCTGTGTGGGGCAACCAGGCTGGCGGGTGGGCTGTGAGGGGCGACCAGGCCAGCGGGGGGGGGGGAGGGCGGGGCAGATGGGGGCAACCAAGTTGGCAGGGGGGACAGGGAGGGGCGATCAAGCCCATGGGGATGCAGTTAGTGGGCAACCAGGAAGGCAGGCAGGTGAGTGATTAGGAGCCAGCGGTCCCAGATTGTGAGAGGGATGTCCAACTGCCGGTGTAGGCCCGATCCCGGGGATTGGGCCTAAACCAGCAGTCAGACATCCCCTGAGGGGTCCCATATAGGAGAAGATGCAGGCTAGGCTGAGGGGAACCCCCCACACACACACAAATTCTGTGCACTGAGCCTCTAGTACAGCGGTTCTCAACCAGTGGTTGCGACCCCTTTGGGGGTCGAACGACGCTTTCACAGGGGTCGCCTAAGACCATTGGAAAACACGTATATAATTACATATTGTTTTTGTGAGTAATCACTGTGCTTTAATTATGTTCAACAATGAAAATACATCCTGCATATCAGATATTTACATTACGATTCATGACAGTAGCAAAATTACAGTTATGAAGTAGCAACAAAAATAATTTTATGGTTGGGGGTCACCACAACATGAGGAACTGTATTAAAGGGTCGTAGCATTAGGAAGGTTGAGAACCACTGCTCTAGTAGGACATATTCTTGTAGAGATGTTGTAATACAGAGAAAGCAAATAAAATCAACCCTCAAAACTGTGGGTTCTACACATTATTTTGTCTAAGTTCTAGGCTTTCTTAGCTATGTATTCAACTTGTTGAACATTTTCTGCTAACCCTCTGATTTATATCATGTGAATGCTGTACCATTTGGGCAACAGAGGTCCTTGATTGACAAGGCCTGATGTCCTCGATAAGAATGAAGCAATACATGTATAAAATAGATTTCCGCCAAAACCGGTTTGGCTCAGTGGATAGAACATCGGCCTGCGGACTGAAGGGTCCTGGGTTCGATTCCGGTCAAGGGCATGTACCTTGGTTGCGGGCACATCCCCAGTGGGGAGTGTGCAGGAGGCAGCTGATCGATGTTTCTCTCTCATCGATGTTTCTATCTCTCTATTCTCTCGCCTTTCCTCTCTGTAAAAACTCAATAAAATATATTTTAAAAAAAGAAAATAGATTTCCACCTATTTTTTCTTTCTGGTCTGAATGGTTGGTATCTGTAGTTGTCTATATATAGTCTAATTCTTTTTCATGTTCTCTGCTTGAAGAGCTACTATATATTTATAAAATAAAATAATAATACAATATAAATAAAAGCTATTATCTATTTTTATAAAATATTTTCCATATATTTGTTAGTTTATATATTTGATTAGGAACTAATTAATGAAATTTTAGAGCAAACACATACAAGAAAATAGAGTTTAGTTATCTTATGTGTGTGTATTAGGTATATATATATATATCAACATGTTTTCAAAGCCGTTAACACTTTTCCATTTTAATGTTACAGTTTTAAATTTCAATTATCTTCTGATACACAAGAATCAAATTATTTTTTGGTTGGAACATAGTTATAATTCTTTTAATGAATAGGAGATTGAAAATATATGCAAGGTATGGCACATTTATTGAAGTAATTATACTTTGATTGCTTAGCTACAAATTTCATACCTCCTAGCTGAGGAGTTAAATTGAAATAGCAAACATATTATAATACAATTTACAATATAATTAGCTGTTGGTAGCATTATGTATTTCAAGTAACACCATTATTAAAACATTTACAATTTACATAATCAGACAAATAATTTAATGAGGTTGAGATAGAAGAGGGGTTTTATTGTTTGTTTTTTCCCCCTACATACATGGAAAGACTCACAAATAGAAATAGTCGACAATTTTAAATACAGGGAATAATTAAAGCACCATAAATCAGGTCAAGATGTTTAATCCAAATAAAGCAGAAATGGGCATTTTTAACAATAAAGTATGCCCCTTTTATTTACTATTATAAAATTGCACACTTTGTTAAGAAAATTGGTAAAAATAAAATGTTTTTATACTTTCACTATTTGAACTCTAGTGCATTTGATATTTATTTACAAAATCATGGTACTTAACTTACCAATTAGATAAATCTTACAAAAGTTATTTACCTTTTATTTCTGCGAGTTGTCAAGAATGCAGAATTTTAAAAATTATTTTGATTTTTTACATTCTGTTTATATTGTAGACGTATCACCTGAATCTGGTCTGCTAACAGTGCTAAGGTCTAGACATGTCAAAAATAATCAGAAAAGAAAATATATAGGTACAATTCTTCAAATATAAAACTTAAACATGAACTCCAAGCCACCCAGTCTCTTAGAATTTAGAAAGAGCTTGTAGAGATCACAGGGTTGAAAATTGAAGAAAATAGTCTGGTTTTAGAAATGCAGGCAAAGCTACAGGTCTTTTAGATATGACCCTAAAGAACTTAGTAAAAATACATTTTTTTTTTTGCCAGCTGTTTGCCGATTTTCTAAATTACAGAAAATGAGTTTTAAAAGCCATGTGCCAGATGGAGAAAGGCTCATATTTCCTGAAGTGTCAATGAAGCTTAGTTATAGCAAGTTACATACACAAAAAAATATTGGTATAAGACAAAATGATTTTGTCAAGCCAGCAGCTGTCACGATGAACTACTCATCTGCCCCCATTTGGGCAGGTTTCCCATATTTGTTACAATATTTATTATATGATAATACAATACTGAAAAATATTCACTGTGTATGCAAGTCAGATTTTGTGGCTGTCATTTATTTAGAAAAACAATTCTAGCATAATGCAATGTTGTATAACCACAATCATTTTAAGAATACATGGTTTTGTGAACAAATTCGTATTTGAATTGATGACAGAAAACCGCCAGTTATTTTTATGATTCCCATGTGTTTTTAAGTACGCTTATATTTACATGCAGACGTTTTGAGAAGTGAGGTATGTTTTTATTACACGAAAGTAGAAAATTAGCCATTGATAATATCAATATACCCAGAAGCTCAAATTAATTCTAATTTTAATGTTATGAAAGGTTGCCTTCACAAATATGGCACCTCCTCTTCGAAAGCAATAAGCAAAAATATGTTCCTCAGGTATGAAATGATCTCCAGTAGCACTTTTAATAGATTATACTACTAATAGGCTTTGACATATGCAATTATAAGCCTTAGCTTTGGAAACATGAAGGAAAGAAAAGATATTTACATTGAATTTTAGTAGAAAGGTAAATGTCAATTATAGCACAGGTAAAATGAGGCCCATGAGAGCTGCATTTGACTGAGGAAGGCATGGGTATGTCCCATAAATGAGCACGATGAAGAGCAGTGTTTCTCATTTCAGTGATGCTGCCCAACGCCCTTATATAATAACAATAATGGTAAGATATAAATTTACAAAGCCTTTTAGACAGTAGTTAATGAACTGCCTATATTGTCAGGAAAATGGGCTGCAGATGACTGGAGGATGAGAGGAATCTTACTCTGAGTGCTATGTTATGGGAAAGGAATTTCAAAGTGAGACAAATCAGTATTCAGCCAAGCAAAGCCCTTAGACCTTCAATAGCCGCCAAGAACAAAGATGTGAATGCCCCCATTCACTTCTTGGAAGTGGTCTCTTAGCTACATTAGATGTGCAGTCTTGGAGGCAGGCAAGCAATGCAAAAGCAGAAAAAAGAAGAATTTTTTTCCCCAGCCTCACGAGCAAGCACGTGCTCTGTCTACTTTCTAGTTCGTTGCTTTCTATGGGACAATTGCTGAACTACCAACAATTTCTCACCTATATTCCTCCCAAAAGTATTTGAAAAAATGTGTCTTCTATTTACAACTGGTGTTTCTTTTGTTTGAAAGGCATTTTTTTTTTTTTGCTTTGAATGTTGAATAACAATAATACTACATTTTACATGGAGGAATCTTATAGTTTAGGTGGAAGAAAGCATGCTAAAAGTTCTTCTGATGCATGTTACTACTATGATTGCTATTAGCTCACATGTATTAAATATTTGCGATGAGTCAGATATTGTGTAACCATTTTGTGTGAGTTATTTTTTAAATCTCACAACTTTCTGAGAGAGTGTTATTAATATCAACATCATCATTTAATTGACTTTCCCGCGGCACATGGCTGGGAAGTGACTAAGGATCTGAAGCTGGGCAGGCTGCCTTGAGAAAGGCAGTCCAAAGCAATTTGTTATATTAGATTTCATAATATCTGGACAGCATTCCTCTGCATCTGGGTCACAGATAATACAACATTATGCATTCATGGAAGCTGCCTGGCGTCTAAGGTGTGATTTTGCTCCTAATTTGTTCTGTAGACATATGTAAAAACCATTTGTTTTAGAAATTATTGGCCCATGGGGTCATTCCTGAGTACATCCCTTCTGCCCCCAAACACACACAGTCTTAAATAATGATTAGGAGAACAGTTTAAAACATCATTGTTTCAGCTCCCAATGGGCCTTGCCGGGGAGTCAGCCTCCACACCCCTATTATTGCTCTCCCTGCTACCGGCCTGGTTTCCTCCCGGAGAGGCAGACCTCCACCTTCTCTGGGGAAAAATTGGTTCTGTAGACTGTCCTGGAAGCTCTCAGAGTGAGTTAAAAAAAAATCAATAAAACAAATAAAAAACAAAACAAAACATTAGGCTAAGACAGACAAATCTTTGGGTAGACACCTATGAACTTTGGAATTGAACATGTTTTTTCTTCGTTGGGTGTGGATGTCTGTTTTCCTCATATCCTTAGATGGTTTGGTGTGGAGTTAACTGACAGCTGTCACTGTGAATAGAGCCATGTATATCCCATGGAAGAGGGGGTGGGGATAGCAATACACTGAGGGGTCAGATTATTATGATTGGCCAGATTATTATGACCACCCCATCAGTACTTCATTGGGCCACCTTTTGCATTCAATACTGTGACAATTCTTCTTGGCATTGACTCCATGAGATGTTGAAAGGTGATGCGAGGACTCTGACACCATGCCTGATGAATATCACTGTCCAGTTCTGTGAGATTTGATGGTTGTGGAACCAGCTGCCTGATGGCTCTTTTAACTTCGTCCAACAAATGCTCAATTGGATTGAGATCTGGTGATTGTAGGGGCCACCTAAGCAAGGTAAAGTCTCCCTCATGCTCTTGAAACCACTCCTGCACAATATGAGCACCGTGGCATGGCGCATTATCTTGTTGGAAGAAGCCATCTCCACTGGGCTACACCATCAACATAATAGGATGAACTTGATCAGCAACCTTACTTAGGTATGTTGTGCTATTCAGATGTTTATAATGGTCTGGCCCTCCAGCAACTTCAGCACAAAGTTATAGCTAATTTGCCTACAAACATCAGGTAGTCATAATAATCTGGCCACTCAGTGTATATCACATTATCAACTCTGGTGTGCCTGGAGTTCTTAACAAACGGTGCTTATATCTAAATGCAATACTGAAAGTTAATTGCTGGTAAAATATTTGTAGTTGTGGTCCTTCAGTTTTGAGGTATTTGAGCAACACTGTTTCTATAATGTGGTTGCTGAGAAGTTTATATAAAAATGATGTTCCGAGTATCCCCTAACTCTGTCCACTGACTCTGTCCAAGGGCACCGCTCCTGGAGCCAAGTTTGCCACCACAGAAAGAGAAAAAATACAAGGATGTTCATGGGTGAGTACCACCCACTGAACCCAACTCAGGGATTTGCCTGAGCTGGACTCCCCAGAATCCTCCACTCGCTACCTAGTGTCTTGGGCCTCAGTTCGTTCACCCACCTGTACGAACAACCAATGTCTTTGGTTGTTTCTGGTTTTTACAGTGGTTCATGCAGTGGATATACAATAATTAGAATAAGATGAACCTTGTATATTCCATTCAAAATAAAAAGGTTTACAAGGGAAAGGAAATAAAGTACTATTATCAATTTCTCTCAAGCAAGAGCTAAGCTTGTAAAAAATGCATCGTGTTGCTTATATCAGTTAGTGAATGAATTACAGTAAAACTTTCAAACAATATGTATAGGTTCCTAGCCTGAGATTTAGAGGTAAACACATATATTTTCTGAGCTTCGACCACAAACAACCTTAGGGTCTAACCTTACTACCTCCTATACCTATATCTCACACATTTTTTATGTTGAATGAGGTAAGTAAGGCAAAGTTTAAAGTCGTCAAAATGATTTTCTTTTTTTTGTGAAGTGTTATAAATATATCAGAACCTGAAATAAAAGTTAAAAGTGTACTAGTTGGGTTGTGTTTCACCAAAGAGAAGGAAAATGGGTTCGCTTTGACTAAAAAGGGATTTTGTGCTTAACTGCTGTAGGGTGAACTATGAGAAGTTGAACTTTTACACACAGAAGAGAAATAAGTTCGCAGGTTTCAAAGAGAGAATACATTCTGGAATTCAGAAAAATGAGGAGGTAGCTGTACTATTCCCAATATAGGCCATTGATGCCTCTCAATTTCACTGAAGCAGTTCTCTGGCAAGTGAAGAAGCATAAATGATTCAAGGAGTTACCAGAATAAGATATTCATTTCTTCTTCTAACATCATAAGATTTTTATTAGAGCTTTATTTTGGATTTCAAGTAATAGGACATTAATAAATGAAGGCAGATTAAGCAAAAATGATACAGGGCACCCCCCGCCCCCCCCCCCCCACACACACACACACATACACTAAAGTCACACAGAGCTACAGTTTGGAAGCAGCCTGATCCTAATCACCATTCAAAGGAGACAATCTGGCATAAGCCAGGAATATGCACATCAGCTAGCTGAATGAATGAGATGTAAACTTTGCCTGTATTAAGTCATCAAAATGTTGGAGGTTAATTTTTAAAGATACAATACATTATAGAATTCAGAAAAATGAGGAGGAAGCTGTACTAGTCCCAGTATAGGCCACCGATTCTAGTGATCCAAAGACTCCCAAATATCCCTGAGCAGCTGATCAGTACTGATTCTCCTTTTATCTGGATGGACACCTGAGACATTATTCTTTCTCCAGAAGGGAAATTGAGTCCACATGGCAAAAGAACCTATTCAGATCTGCAGAGTTTACTAGTTTAACATCCCCTGTGAGAAAACTGTCCCTAACATCACCAATTATAAATTTCCTCAGAAGAAACTCTGATTGTTCCCACTTGAGATGTCTACTCCTTGTTCAGTCAGGTGATCTGAACAGATGTGTGAAATCTCTGCAAATAATGAATTGTCTGATCTTATCACAAAAGGAAAGCTGGAAGACAAACTCACACTCACTCTTCAAATGAATTTCTGGCAGTTATGTGTGGGACTTTTACTAAGACCATTATATAATTCATATATGAATAAAAGACTTATTAAAAGTAGAGTCATGATTAATTTAAAATTTCCTCTTTTTATATTTTAGCTATGTTGCCTTCAACCATCAAAGAGCAATAATAAGTGGGATTTAAAGGTAACATCATATAATAGTAGATTTCTATGGGGAAACCAGTGTTCTGTACATTCTTCCTGTGATAAGATTTCATTGGACTTTCTTATAGCTTGTTCTCTTCACTTAGATCCCATCTGCATCACCAGCTTGTTTGTTTTCCTTGGGATTAAGGGTTGTTTTAATATTAGGCCTTCTAGATCCCCATAGCAATGCAAATGATAAAATTTAACAAAGCAGGAGGAGAAGTAATCCCCAGAGGATGGAAACATATTTTTCTATTTGCCTTTTTATTCCACACGTGTGGCTAAAGTGTGTGAATAAAATGTGTTTGTGCGTATTGCATTTGAGGCGATTTTCTACAATTTAACATTCAACCTTCGATTGTATCACATTTTTAAAATATGCATAACTGATGTGTATATATATATATATATATATATATATATATATATATATTGTGTTTCAGTTTATAGGACATCATTAGGAGAATAATATATAAATATAGCTAACATTCACTCAAATGATTGCTGAGATACTGCAATTAAAAAATTGATGTGTGAAGAAGAATTCTGAGGTGTTTTGTTTGTTTGTTTTGGGTTTTTTTGTAGTTAGAGAAGCTCTCCATAATGGAAAAAGTAACCCCCAACATTCCAATGACTTAACACAGGAGAAGTTTATGGTCACCCATTCAGCTAGCTGATGTGGGTATTCCTGCTGTATGTGCGATTGTCTCCTTTGAATGGTGATTTGATTCAGGTTGCTTCCAAACTTGAGTTCTGTGGTCCCCTAGAAACTCTAGTACTCTGCCATAATTCCTCCAAAGGGACAGGAGAGAATGAGAAGAAGGCTCTCCTGATTATTAATTAGCTTTACCTAGATACATCTCACCTCTGCTCACATTGCATTGTGGGAAACTCATATGACTACCACATATCAAGGGTCTAGGGAACATCATCACTAGCTGAGATGCCACTTCCCGGTGAGAGCTATATGACATGGAAAAGGAGACACGGATTTGAAATCAATCATATAAGTTAAAAATCATCAGGAAATTTAAGTGAAGCTTCTCACCTGGAACAGAGTTAATCAATCTCAGCTTTGTACACAGTTTAGCACTCACCAAGTATGAAATCTGGCTCTACATTCCTTCTTGGATGTGAAATTATAATACAGTGAAAGCCAGGTAACAGCACAGGTAAGATTTTCTGAATTGGGAGTTGTCCTGCAGTATAAACCATCACTTAATACATAAACACACATATATATATATATATATATATATATATATATATATATATATATATATATATAACTATTATGTGTGCCAAGCTAGGATTTATCATAAAGAGTATATTAAATTAGCAGTCTATATATATAAAAGCCAAGTGACTGCAACGTCGGAAAAACCGGAACAACCAGAATGACCAGGTGCCAACCAGCCCGATCAGGGCCCTGAATGGCCCCCCGCAACCTCCCATGGGCCCTGCCCCCGGCTGGTCCCACCTCCAATTTCCCCCCAATCAGGGGTGGGGCCGGCCAACCTCCTGTGCCCTCCCCCCCGCCACACGGCCTGATGGTCCCTCATCAGGTCGGGCTGCCCAGACCCCACCAGTGCATGAATTTGTGCACTGGGCCTCTGGTATATTAATAAAGCATTGTAGTTGATACAAGTACTGCTTATAAGTTAAAATGTATTCACCAATGGCACCAAATTTGCAAATGAAATAATGTATCACATAGTATGCAGCTTGCAAAATTAAATAGAATTTTGCTGCAAGTTCATTATAACTTCACTTCAATAAATACAGGGTAAAGCAGGAGTAGGACTATAGTTGTTCACATGGAATAAATATAATTAATAAATAATAATACAAGAATAAACTTTGTATTTTGCATACTCACAACTGTAAATCTATGTTTGTCCCACCCTGTATTATTGCAAAAAAAGTAACATGTATTATATAGGCAATTCTTTGTTGAATTTTACACAAACACATTTGTGTTTTTATTTTGTCATTTTAATGTTTGGATTTGTTACACATTTATTTACAAACTTGTTGTTATACCTTGCCTCATTATTAATCTCTACTGCTGTTACATGTTGCCTTACTGTTGTTTGAATGAATTAAATATTGCATTTTAGTATAAATACTTTGAGTTATTTAAACCCACTAGGATTTTGTCTTCCAAAGTACAGTATGGAAAACAGTAAATAGACTACCAGAGAGTGACATAGCAAAAACTCATTAAAAATGCTAATTAGCAGCTGAATCCTTCTGCCATACCCACTTCGCTAATCTGCTGGCTAAACACATCATAAAATGTGCCTGCCTTGTAAGTGAGCAAATATCCGCAGGAAGGATGTTTTGAATTTCCAGATTACTTTCAATTAACTGGATGCGGAACAGTAGGATATGAGAGGCTGTGTTATTGCAGTTTTATTTTAAGTCCCTGAATAAACATTAGAGTCCAGTCATACTGTGGCCTTAACTTAGGCGGTGCTCTGGGCTGCTTTCAAATTCACTCTCACTCTTCTCTTTGCCCTCTCTTTCCATTGAACTATTTATTTATTGATTGATTGATTATTCAGATTTTGGTACATTTATTCCATCTTTTTTTTTGTATTTTACATTGTCTTTTATTACATCTACTTTATTGCAAATAGAATCTATTTTATTTGATGTAAAATTTTGTAAAGTTCAGGATTACATTGTTTTCTTGTTACCAGATAATGTCCTGTTGGGGAAAGTGTTAAGTCTGAGAATGAATAGATGCTTCACTGGCCTTTGGAATCCTGTTCAGGAGTTGTTTGATGATATCTGGCTAACAGACCCACAAAACACAATTCTTACTTCGTGCGTGCGTGGTGTGTGTGTGTGCGTGTGTGTGTGTTTGAGAGAGAAATTATATTCTCCTAAAATATATTGGATTCATTTTAATTTCTAGAAAAGCTGATATTAAGTGGGAATTTTATTTTTCTTAAAGTCTAGTTTTAACAAATATAGCCTTTAAGGGTTCTGGTCCTAATTTATTTTTATGCTTGATACTTGACATTTATTTTTATGATAACTGAATTCTTATGTTTCCTAGGTCTGCCTGAAATGTAATTCCAATTTTTACTTCTTCATTTCTTGTACTATATGTCCATTCTAGAAAAATTCTTGCTGCTTTTGCTTGCCTAAAAATTGTATTTATTTTGACTTTACTGATGAAGGATATTGACATCAATTTATAAAATTCTAAGTTGCCAGTTTTCTTTCTTTCATAACTTTTAATGTCATATCATTGTTTACTGGTTTCTAATGTTTCTTTGGCACAGTGAGTTTTCATGCTAATTGTTCCTCCTTTTTTGTAATGTTTCCTTTTCCTTATCAGATGGCTTTTAATATATTATATATTGTGTGATTTGAATGTAATGTGTATAGGTATTTTTTTCTAGACATATTCTGTTTGGAGTGTGCCACGCTTATTTTTTTATACAACTGTATTTGTATTTTCAACCTGTTTTCAACTTAACTGAACTGTTTCTCTGTTGATAAACCAAAAATATAATTTATTTTTTGTATAACACTTTTCCATTTGGCTCCTTTATTTATTTATTTTATTTCACTACTTTCCTACATATCATAAGTACTGTTCATTTATTTACTGGATTCCTTTATGTATTTATATTAGTTATTTTAACTGCATATTTTCAAAATCTATGTTATCTCTCTTTCTTGTTCTGCTGACTGCTTCATTTTTTAATGTGTAATGTTTTCTTGCTTTGTTTTCTTTTCTTGTGCTTTGTAACTTTTTTTCCTTGAAGGCTAGACATTTTGGTCACATAATATTAGAAATTAAAAGGTAATAATTATATATAGGAGATTTTAAGCCTACTCTTCTGCCAAGATGAATCTTTTTTTGAGGTGGTCAGGTCCATATTGAAATAGCCTCCTCCTCCTCCTCCTCCTCCTCCTCCTCCTCCTCCTCCTCCTCCTCCTCCTCCTCCTCCTCCTCCTCCTCTTCCTCCTCCACTTCCTCCTCCACTTCCTCCTCCTCTTCATCCTCATCATCATCATCTTGCATTTGTTAGGTTCCTTGCAACTTCAAATTATTTGAGTTCAGGACCAAAAGCTTCTATTTTGCCAGATATCTGACTTCATTTAGCTTTCCCAGCCTTCAGCCTTCAGCTTGCCCTGGGCTATTGCAGCCCCGGAGAGCTCTCTCTCTTTTTCAGTTCTCCTGCCCCTCATCCAGATGCAGATGTCCAATGTCTGATGCTCAGTATAAGATTCATTAAGACTTTCTCAGTCATTAATGGGCCCCTAGCCTGGTGTTTAGCACAGCCTTTGTCACCTCCCCTGCTGTTTCTCCAACTGTACAGGGCTAACTGCCTTGGATTAAGTAAAAGCCCGGAGTGCCTGGTGTGTTTTTATCAGTTTTCTGCTTTGCCCTAATAGTTCTTCAGGTCTGATATATCTCTGCCTCACAGGGCGGTCTCTCCTGGGTGTTCTTCTTTGCCTTCAGTCTTTCTGTGAGCACTTAGTAAAGCAGTGGAAAGAACAGTCTGATTGTAGTCTGCCTTTCAATCTATTACTCTAGACAGTTTCTACTCTTATGCTAGCTCTCACTTTGCCATTAAAAGTGTCACTAACATTCTCATCTGCTTTCCTCTTACCCAGTCCTATTGTTCTACCCAAGACAAAAGCAGTTCCGGTGTCTTTGTTGACAAGAGTGCCTCATCTATTATGGAATGTGTTTACTATCAGTTAGGCTGTGGCAGCCAAATTTCTGGTCAGCATTGCATATGGGGCTTAATCTCCTTTTGAAAATGGTATAAATGTGCTCACTATATTTTTAAATTGTACTTTTTTTTTAAAACTGGTTTATATTCATCTTTTTTTCTGAGCCTGACTTTGTGATGTTTATTTTATATATTATGTATCATTTTAATATATTTGAAGCAAAAATTATTATTAATGGGTAAATTTATAGCACAACTTTGGTTGCATCAACCATCCCTCTATTTTTATTTTAATATTTTTATTGATTTCAGAGAGGAAGGAAGAGGGATAGAGAAATAGAAACATTGATGAGATAGAAACATCATTGATTGGCTGCCTCCTGCACATCCCCTACTGGGGATTGATCCCCCAAGCTGGGCACATGCCCTTACTGAGAGTCAAGCTGGTGATCTCCTGGTTCATAGGTTGATGCTCAACCACTGAGCCACACCTGCTGGGCCCATCCCTCTATTTTTAAACTGTATTTGTTTCTGAGAAGCATGGCAAAAAATTTCCTAAACCAACTTGTTATCATTAGTTGAAAGAAAAAATATATAATACAGCCATCGAGTCTGAAAACAGTGATATAAAGCTATAGGAAGGTCAAGGCTTATGAAAAAGCAGACTAAACAAATGCTGACTCCACAAAATGTTTGCTCTTCTCTCTAACTCCCTCTTCACTATGATCATACGCAAGAGCGAAAAATGCTAGTTAACCTCTTTAACTTGCTGTAGACTTTTGCTCAATGCTATTCCACAGTGTCTCGGATAATTTAGAAAACCTTTGCTTAATAACTATAGTCAAACTGGCATTTTAATTTCCTGAGGTTCCCATTGTGTAGAGGTAGCAATTTAGGAATGCCCAAAGACAACTTAAGAAACAGCTGGGTACTAGTATGAGATAATGAAGCAAGAAACTTCAGAGAAAGATAAATATCACATGCTCTCACTCATTTGTGGAATATAATGAACAACATAAACTGATGAACAAAAACAGATCCAGAGACATAGAAGCATCGATCAGACCGTCAAACCTCAGAGGGAAGGTAGGGGAGGATGGGGGTAAGGAGGAGAGATCAACCAAAGGACTTGTATGCATGTATATAGGCCTAACCAATGGACACAGACACCAGGGGGGTGAGGGCATGACTGGGGGGGGGGGGCGGAATAGGGGGGATAAGAACACATATGTAATATCTTAATCAATAAAGAAAAAAAATTAAAATAAAACAAAGAAACTCCGTAAAGATGTGTACATACTAGTAAGTAATGTTTACCAAATAAATTTAATCTCCTACTTACACACAAATGCTTTCTTGAGCTTTGGTAGCTTTGATTTGCACCACATTCTTATACTATTTACTGAATTGATCTCTGAATATGTCAATATCTGTGTTCACTAGCTGATGAAATAACCCAGAAACTGAATTAGTAAGATGTACAATAATTCAGATATTTTACTAACTTTAGAAAGGGTGCCATGTGTTTTCCATAAATAGGAGTTACCATTTACAACCTACAAATGAGGAAACTGAAATACTAAAAAAAAAAAAAACTAAATAAAAATCACATTACAAAAGAGCTAAAAAGTACATATAACAAGTGAGAAAACTAATAACATAGACACCTCATCCAGTTCTTTTTCTTTATTTGCACAGAAAGACAAGTTTATATTTTATTCTCTGATACAAACTCGAAAGTGTTCGTTACTAAGATTCAGCATAATTTCACACTGAATAAAATCTAAATCATAGGAGGAAATCAGGAAATGCACTCGGGAATTAATTTTACGAATTAAGGCCAAACATAAGTCTAAAGACACAGAAGAAAAATATCAAAAAAAAATTGTATTTCCTTTTTTGTCATAGAGTGATTTTAAAACATAAGATATTCTATTTTTATATTAAAATAAAAAATTAGATATAATGGCATATTTCTGCATAACCTTCTCTATTTACTTGTGCAGTTGTCTCCTACTCTGACTTTAGACTTGCTGATGTGACTTCCTTTGGCTAATGGGACAACAGAAAATTCATGGAAAGCAGAAAGTTTAAGATTGCTATCTTTATATTCAGTTCCTACTTCTCCCACTCGGTGTAAACAGCCTGGCTAATTAGCTAGAGAATCAGAAACCATGTGGGAAAAGACCAAATATGAGATGAGGTTATTATAAACCAGTCTAGCCAAGCCATGTGGTCACAGGCACATAAATGAGCTCAGCCAAGATCAGCCAAGCTGTGCAGAGATCAGAAGAACCACCCAGCTAAGTCAAGTTCAAAATTCCTACCCATATAAACAGAAGTCAAAATGATTGATGTGTTAAGCCACTGCATTTGTGTGTGTTTTTTATGCAGTGCTATTAATTGACATTGTTTCTAAATATTTGTCTACACCTATTTTTTAACCTGTGAAGTGCTATGTATATAAAGATATATTCTGAAATAAAATATTATTAGTTATTATATTTTAGTTTATGTTTTAATTTTCCACTTCCAATATATCTAATAATTTCCATGAAGTAAAAGAGTGTTGTTGGTTTTTTGTTTTGTTTTGTTTGTGTGTGTGTGTGTGTGTGTGTGTGTGTGTGTGTTTGGGGGGGATTGTAAACTAGATGATTCTATAAGATCAATCAGTAAGTTGTATCTAATTTCTGATAATCAAATTCACAATTTAAACCATGTAGTTTTTTATAGACAAATCTTTCTCTTTACTCAAAAAACTGTTTATTCTCATGAAGTGGGATAGTCTGTAAATATTTTTTTTAAATCAGACTATAAGCAAAAATGCATGAAGGAAGATACAGAAATGGACACTGGAATTGTCAAACTGCATGAAATCACCAAGTGATCATTCTCATTTATTTTTTTAAAACAAAACAAATGTACCTCTAATATCAAATAAAGAAATGCTAAAAAAGTGCATGTTATTAAATGTATCATTTGTAAAATCAATTGTATCAGTAGTCTTAAAAAATTAAAGCAACTAAAATACAAATTTCTTATCTTGACAAGGTAAAGAAAGTTTCATGTTAATTGAGCAGTGAACTTTACTTATTTAAATTAAGATATGTCTAGAAAATAAAATAAATAATTATAAGAGCTGACAACTTGCATCTATATTTATTATTCCATGGTTATAATAAACCAACAAGTGCAGAGGTGCACACATACAAAATAAGTGTACATGATATTTAGGGGGAAATAGTAAAGATATAGGTTTTCTTTTGGTAATGGGAATGCTAGGTATTTTTTACCATTTGATGTATACTCCTTCATATTACTTGATTTTTTCCTAATGAGTATACATTGCTTTTATAACTTCAAATGTCTATTTACAATTTGGAAGGAAAATAATGTGAATATCTTTTATTCTTAATCTTAAAAAATAAGGTTCATTGGATGATCACTCTATTAAAAATTGATCTGAGTTAGATATACTTAATACTAATTTTTAAAGTGGTTGGGAAGCATTGTTTAATATTAGGAGGCATCTATTAGAAATTTAGGTCCATTTGTGGAGATTTCCTAAATTTTAAGATAAAATCAAATTTTTACAAATCCAAGTATGCCTCACTTTTGATTTACATCAACAGTTTGGAGTTCCTTCCTCTTAATTTCTTCTTGGTATATAATTGACAATGAATATTAACGTATGGACTGTTTCTGAGTTGCCCTTTTTTGCCTTACTCCCTATGACACTGTAGGATATAGCATGCATCCTTCAAGAGATTGAGAACTTTATTAAGTGACTTAAACAGAAGTGTTATATTGTCTCAAGATAACAAAATATTTGGAGGCATGTGGCTCCTGTGTGTTTTTTTTTTTATTTAAATACATTTATTGAAGTAAAATTGATAAAAACTGCATTTGTTTAATGCAATTTAATGAGTTTGGACATATGCATACATCCCTGAAATCCTCACCATATCAAGGTAATTAACCATATCCATCACCTCCAACAGCTTCCTCATGCTGCCTTTTTTTTTCTTTTTTGAGGGGAATGAAAAGGGAAAGAACACTTTACATGAAATCTACCCTCTGGACAATTTCTTAAGTGCACCATAGAGTGCTAACTATAACATGACACTGTGTTATGTAGCAGCTCCCTGGGACTTATTCATTTCGCATAACTGAATGATACACATCTACAAGGATGATATCTCTGTGGCTTTTTCCAGAGTCTGTCCTGTAACTTCAGTCATCCTATTCGGAGTCAACACGGGAAGAAGGGGGAAAGAGATGGCACCGCAAAATCACCATCTTGTATCCAGAAAGTAAAAGCTTTCCTTGAATATTTTCAGTTTTGCTTTCTATTTCTCTGATAATAATTGCTTTATTGATCCTTTCTAGCAGCAATGGAGACAGGCAAGCAAGGATTTGGCTTCTCCAATCTCTGGAGTAAAGCTGGCAAGGAAGAAGTCATTTGGGAATGGGTGTTGAATTAGCTAACTATTTCTCTTTCTCAGAACTTTTGCTTGGCTCTAGGTCAGTGGTTCTCAACCTTCTGGCCCTTTAAATACAGTTCCTCATGTTGTGACCCAACCATAAAATTATTTTCGTTGCTACTTCATAACTGTAATGTTGCTACTGTTATGAATCATAATGTAAATATCTGATATGCAGGAGATGGTCTTAGGCGACCCCTGTGAAAGGGTCGTTCGACCGCCAAAGGGGTCGCAACCCACAGGTTGAGAACCACTGCTCTAGGTTTTGTTCATCAGTTCTCCTTAAGCAACCCTATATAATAAAAGGGTAATATGCAAATTAACCCTGATGGCAGTGCTATGATGCCCACTGAACACCAGGGGGCAGATGCTTAACAGAGGAGCTGCCCCCTGGTGGTCAGTGCACTTCCACAGGGAGAGTGCTACTCAGCCAGAAGCCAGAACATGGCTGGCCAGCACAGCAGCAGTGGCGGGAGCCTCTCCTACCTCCGTGGCAGCGCTAAGGATGTCTGACTAATGGCTTGGGCCCCATCCCCTGGTGGGGGGAGCGGGCCTAAGCCATTAGTCGGACATCCCCTGAGAGCTCCCAGGTTGCCAGAGGGATGTCTGATTGCCAGCGGGCCTAAACGGACATCCCCCCCCAAGGGCTCCTGGGCTGTCAGAGGGATCCTGAGTGCGAGAGGGTGCAGGCTGGACTGAGGGACCACCCCCCATGAGTGCACGCATTTTTGTACACTGGGCTTCTAGTCTCTTACATAATCATCTATCTAATATTACCTCTTCCCAAAACTATACCCATACCTCACCTCTGAGTTCCATATCCATGTGCTCATGTACTACCAACCAGATGCCTTCCTCTGTAAGTAGTGTATATCTTGGATGCATCAGACAAATATGTGTGCACCATTTTGGACAAATGTTAACAAACAGCCATCCTCTGACTCCAAACAATAATAAAAACAACCAACAACTACTTACAGGCAATAAATTCAACCCAGATAAATTGTTAACACATTGCGTACCGCATAGAAATATCTAAGACATACGCCAGGGACCGCACGTTTTTGGGCAAGCTGCACGTTATTTAAATCATCATAATGCACTTTAGGTGTTGTTTTTCAATAATTATAACATTTTTATTTACAAAAACAATTAAACAATTAAAGTTTCTAGAACTTTTCTAACGTATGGTACTGCGTAAAACATTTTCCTCTATGAAGAGGGACCAAACAAAATTTACATAAGTATCTAGATTCGCTCCCTTTTCCATGGGTGTGAAAAACGAGAACACTCGTGAGCGGTCCTTAGCAGATGGCGCGTGAAACACGAGAAAACTTCTGAGCGGTAAGTAATGTGTTGTCAAAGTTAGGATCCAGGCCTTGACATAACTCTCCCTTGTCCGTTACCATACATCGTGATACTTATCGAAGTATTCAAACTATTATTTGACTTATTCTTCTTCTTACAGATGTGATTCCAGTTTTAGGCCTTTTTTTTTTTTTAACTGACAATTGAACTATTGCAAAATCATCTTGGCTTAAACCTCCAGTACATTTGTATCTTAATGCCTCTTTGGATAATATCATATATGTTATTATTGCTCTAGGCATACTAAACTATTTGCAATTACATCCAAATTTGTGCAAATATAATACACAGCTGCGCATGAACTCTAATCATTAATATACCTGTAAATTCTGGTTTATTCTACATGACCCTGTACTGTGACATTTGTAATATTTTAAAAATCATTTTCTCCATAAACATACCCATCCTCCCTACTTGGTTAGCATTCCACCTTCCCATGCTTTAATGATTGTACTAATAATTTATTTACACTTTGATTCTTGGTTCTCATACTGAAATGCAAAAATTTTGGAGGCTATATATCTTGTTTCCCTATGATCTTCAAAGCCTAGAACATGCAGCAAAATAGGACTGGTGTTCTTGTAAGAAGAGACACCAATCCCCTCTCTCTCTCTCTCTCTCTCTCTCTCTCTCTCTCTCTCTCTCTCTCTTTCTCTCTCTCTCTCCCCCCTTTTCTCCCTCCCTCCCTCTCTCTTTCTCCATGCACAGAGGAATAGCTATGTGACAACACAAAGAAAATGTGCCATCTGACAGGCAGAAGCAAATCTTTTACCTGCCACTAACCCTGCTGACACCTTAATCTTGGATTTGCAGCGTCCAGAATTAGGAGGAAAGAAATTTCTATTGTCCAAACCATCCAGATGTGTTAATTTGTGTGGCAGCCTAAGCAGACTAATAAAATTTGTGAATTAATTGTCCATTTAATGTCAGCAGATGAATAGTATAGATTGTGCTACTAAAATTCATCAAAGACCTACTTTTCCATGAGCAAGCAAAATACTCAAAGACTGAGTTCATAGAAAGTACAACATAAGGAAATTTGCATTGCATTTATTCAGCAAGTTTAGCAAATTGTCAGATTATAGGGTAAAAGTTACTAGGTCCTCATAGTTTAATTCATGTTTATAGTCAGAATCCATATCAAGAAGCAACAATGTAAACTTAATTTCCAGGATCAAAAACTCTATTTTTAAATTTTGTTTTCTCCAAGCATCTCTTAATGCAAAGAATGCAGAACGACTAAAAACATTGTAATTCTTGTTCACAGTGCAGGGGCTTTTCTTTTGTGGGGTAAAGATTGATAATGGGTTTTATGTAAATTACTTTTAATTTAAATTTAAATGCAGTTGATTACTTATTAAATTACTATTTTGTACCATCACAAACCTACAGTTAAACTCCATATAAAATGAATCCGGGAATAAGTAATTTTTCAATCTGTATTAACTTTCCCTTCCTTTATAAGTATAGTATATTTTAATTATGTAGATTAACAAAAACAAAGACACAATGAATTGAACAAGCTTAAAAAACCCTCAGAAAATCCACACACTGGGATAATAAAGGACTTAAAAAGATCCCATTGGAAGAAAAATTAAGAATTTACAACATTTTTATCTCTGTGGGAAATTATTTTAGGTATATTTTTATGGTTATTATTGTTTAAAGATTTAAAACACACACAAATACACACACACACACACACAAAGAATTGTGACAGTTAGAATAGGTACTGGAATTTTACTACGTTTCCTGGGATTGAATCCAGGCTCTGCCTCTTATGTTCTTTATGACACTGGGGAATTTATTTAACCTCTCAGAACTTCAATTTCTTACACTATTAAAAGTAAATAATTATGGGACTCACCTTTTAAGTTGATGTAAAAATTACACGAGGTAATCTATATAAAATGCTTGGCATAGTGCCTGACACCTAATAAACACCCAATGAGACCAGACTATCCAATAATAATGCTGGCAGGTATTCATAACCCATTTTTATGTGATATTTAAAATAAACTGAACACATTTACATTAAGCAAATAGAGAAAATCTACCTGGCATATAATAAATTCCAGAGATATGTTTAGTTCATTCCACTTATAACAACCTGGGGTTTTGAACTTTTGACTGCAAACAAAAGAGATTTACATATAAAAATAAGAGTATTTAACACCTTTTTATTATATATACTATTCAGAGCAAAGAGCTTATTTTTTACCAAGATGGAAAATGCTTCTAAGATACACAGTTTCTGTATAATACAGACAAATCATTGAAGTGATCAGGAAATTACCAGCTTAACTTGGTATTAGTTTGTTTACACACACACACACACACACACACACGCAGCTAAAACTAAACATTCCTCATAATAAACTGCTACCAGATGAAGAGTCACAAAGCAATTGAAAAATTATTAAAATATACATGAAACCACATACTCTCAAAGGGAAAGCGCAAGCATAAATGTATTTTATACTCCAAAAAAATACTATCTTAGTTTCCTTTTTCTTAATATATACAAACACTTTCTAATTTGATATTCTAAGAGATGTTTTGGAGATAATAGCAAATAATTGGTTTACTTAAGGAATACTATGAATAGAAACTTCAAATTAAAAAAAATAATAATAATCCATCAGTGTCCTAGTCAAGAGATTTTAAAAAATGGCAAGCATAGTGGTAAGGAGAAGATATTATCATTAATTACTTTTCAACAGCAGTGGCAACGTTTCAAGGTTGTCTGCTGCCTGCAGATTTGTTAGCCCCTTCATAGAATATGTCACAAGGGAGGTATTTTTTGAAGTAGTAACAGAAGTGTGTGAAAAATCTCAGTATGATGCATTAGTATAATCTCCTCCTTGCAGATGTTAATTCCCCGCTTGCTGCAACTAGAGAGCAGGTGCCAACCTATCAGTGATTGCTCTTTCCTGCTGGACAGCATACAAGAATCCTGGAGCAAGCTAGATGCCACTGACATGTGATAAATCCTAGTAGTTCAAAGTCTTTTCAAATGCATGAGTAGTTTTTTTATAATATTTACCCCCCCCCCTTAAATTGAAAAATGAAATGCAGTAATAGAGACTGATTATGTACTCTGAGTGGAGACAAAATTTGACCTTATTACATGTCGTCTTTGATGAAGTCTCAACAAAAGAAAATAATTGTTGCTATCAAACACTTTCAAAGTGACTGTAGTTTTAAAAAATGTTGCCCTTTTTCACAAAACATTTTTTTAATGAAAAACAACATCATGAAAAGGGAAGAAAAACTGACGAACAAATTTCAAACTTCAAGGTCACACGGGATAATTTGGTAATCTGAAGGTGATAGAATGAGCAGAATGGAATCTAAAGACATGTAAAAGCTGGTATCCGAAAAGAAAAAGTTTACATTCTCCTTATAGAATAAACAGATGACAAAAAAAGTGTGCAGCAAAAACTATTTTTAATAGAAATGAGTTTTCAAAATCAATATAAACTTCCAAACTGACAACTCATGGTAAAATAGGGCACTCTTTTAATACAACAGATGACCTTAACCACCGAATATAATGATTATTCTATCTGAACAAACACAGAAGAAAATGAGTTTTCTAAATGTTGTCATTGAATTCTAATTGCCTATTCCTAACTTAAACACATTTTTCATGTACTGAGAACTTCTATTAATATCCTCTGGAATTATGAATGTAAAATATAAAGAGGACTATTATTGATTTTAGCATCTGCAAGACATCATTTCTAAAAGCTAGGATGTGTAAAATAATTTAATTTCTTCAAAAATACTCTTCTTTTTTAATTTGACAAGTGGAGAAACTGAAGCACAGAGAAATCACATAGCATTCCCAAGCACTTAATTTGTGCCACATGTAGAATCTGAACCAATTTTTCAATAACATTTTTTTTTTAATCTCCAAGTGAGTCTTACAATCTCTTCTATTTGGGGGCTAGTTTATGGTCAGGTCATCTTAATCCAAGCAGAAACAGAGAATATTCAAGACTACGATTAACTTTTGTGAGGAATGGCTGACTGCTGATTTCTCTAGCACAGTACTCCATGGATTATAACTGAAACCCTGAGATTTTACCATTTATCCTTGGCAGTCTATGAACTCCCTTTTTTTGTCTCCAGAACTCCCTGGGTTTCTTAGTCTCCATTTCTTTACCTTTCCCCATGAGCCACTTAGGGACTGCAAAATACTTCCAGACTCAAAACATTATTGCATGAGTTTTAGCTAAGCTTATTGAACTTTCCTTCTTCCTACGATTTTGTCCCCTTAAATCCTGGTAACTTGGAAGCTTTAACTTGCTTTCAAAGATGGTTTCTTTTTTTTTTTTTTTTTTTTCAGTTGAGCCCACTTTTCCAGTTCTTTCTAATTATTTCCTCTGGATCTGTTTGTTGGTCTACTGTACACATACAAATATACATATACATAATTTGACTTTTATTTTCCTTTTTGGTCAAAATTTCATCTTGTCCTCCAAACATAGCAAGATAAACTAATATCCAGATTACACATTAAGATATACATAAGTCTTGCTTAGAAAATAAAACACCTATGTATTTTTTAATTTCATGAAAATGATGATCTATAAAGAGGACAGAGACTTCTTTAAAAATTTATGAGATGTACCACATGTTTTTTTATCACTAAATCTTCAAAATTTGGTATGTATATTATACTTAAAAACACATCTCAATTCAGACTGACCACATTTGAACTCCCCATTAATCACTTGTGGCCAACAGCCACCATATGTGAAAGCACAGGTCTAGTTCCATTTTAATATCATCTCTACAACTAAGTATGGAAATCAAACAGGAAGAAACAAAACAAAGTGGAGAATAATCTAACGTCAACATACAGTATATTACATATAGCTTTTTTTGTTTTATTCTCTTACATATTAATTGTCTTTATTAGAATTATCATACAATTGGTAGTTTTCACCAAGTAATGCTTACTTATAAATCTAGATGAATAGAATTTCATTTCTTTCTGTTAAAAAGTATTTATTTTAGTATATTAAATAGCCTGTAAAGAAAAAGACAATTATCAGGCAACAGCATATTAGTGTCTTAAATCAAATTTATTATATGCTTTTGCCAAGGAGATACGTTTCTAAACCACATAGTTCTAAAAAATATTATAAAATTTTTGGGATCCTGAACCATATTATATTTATCTCTTTATCTCAAAGACACTTATAAGATTGACTATAAGCTTATTTTTATGACTATAAGCTGGAGCAGACTATAAGCTTATTTTTATGTAAATGAAAATATTTTTCTCTTGTTATTAACATTTTCCATGAAAATTTAATTTTTTTCTGACTGGCTATTGGTGCACAATTTATGATCTGATGTCTACATCTGGAGAGATTCTACAGTGCATGCATGGATGGTAATAATCTTTTATTATAAATGGTTTGCAAATGATCAGGAAAGCAATAAAATTATAATTTAATTCCAAAAATTCATTTGTTTTGGTAGATTTGAGTCATACAATCTATGCTTCATTTTATGCAGTGCCAGCAACAGCTTCCACTAAACTACATAATCATTTTCTCTAAGACGTTCAGCTTCTGAAATACTAAATTTTATAAGAGGGAGTATTTTAGGAAGATGGGGAGATATGTTAGGGAAGAGGTTTGAAAGACATTGAAACATATATGTCATTGATATAGTATATTGCCATGAATTTATATTTACAAGTCATAGTACCAGGTTTATTATCTTTGAAACATGAATTTACTATTTGTAAAATTAGGAAAATATGAAATATACAAGTAATTGTAACACTTACAAACATTTGAATATAAAACTAAAACTGTTCTTGCTGGTGTATTTCTAGTTTCATTAAATCACAGAAAATGAGTTTTATGAACAATACTCCAGATGGGCAAATGTTCACATGCTACACAACATTTCATAGATTTATGTGAAAAGCAATCTGTAACCAGATGCATACCAGAGATCAGAACGTGAATCTTCAAATACACATGGATTGCCGTTAGGTGTACAGCTGTAAAAATTTGATGTTTTCCTTCCAGTGGGTTTACCTGATGCCTTCTTAGTTTTTTTTTAGCTAAGGTGATTAATAGTGAGTAACTTTTACAAGAAAGTAAGTTGCTAAACAAAAACAGTGTTGTTGTTTTGTATCATCAATATGTGAGAATAGCTCGTGCATTCATAGTTTTACCTAAAACAAAACATTAATTTTGCATTTCCCCTAATTCCCATAGCCAGAAATACATAATGTTCCAGAATCACATATAGAGTTTTATATAGTGTCACATGATTCTTCACTTATTCTTTTGTAAAGCAACAAAAATGTTATCAATATAAAAATGTCTATGAATAAAAATATTTTGGTCAAGATTAAAACGTTTTCATCTCTTGCCGAATCAGAGATAATTTACTATCGTTGTGTTTTCAAACATCTGTTTCTTAATCTTTTAATGATAATATATGTAAAATAGCATAAACACAACCTAGGATTTCACCATCCTCTCTCCATCTCTTTCTGTCCTGCTTACCTGCACACACCCCACTTCCATTCTCTTTCAGAATTTATTCATCACCTAATTTTCTCATGCACATGAGTAATTATTAGAATGCAAAGATGTTCAAAAGATAGCATGTATTTTTGTTCTTTTCCTCTTTTCTTTTAGAATAAAATGGAATGCTGATAGGATACATTTAATCTATATAACAATTTCAAAGGCTTGACCGTTTAAGTTTCTTAAGAGCAGAGAGTATTTTGTTTGATTTAGTGACCACAGGACTTGGAATTCTGCCTGGCATATAATAAACTTCAAAAACTGCTAAAATAAAACTGAGCCCACTGAGTCCATTCTCTTACAGATCTTTAGAAAATCAATTACCATTAAAGTATAAAGTATATTATTTACTTACAGACTGCCTTTCATATTTCACCATTGAAATTCTATTCGGTGAAGTGTTCAGTTCTATACACGAAATGGTATCACCAGCTGTAAAAGTGATAATCATTTTTGGTAAATCTTGTGATGGGTAAATAGTTTATAATTGCTTTTAATGCTTTTTAAAAACATTTTTCTCCCCCCCACCATCACCACTTATACCCCCATACCCTCTTCCACCTCCATCCACTGCATCACCACATTGTTTCTGTGTCCAGGAGTTCTTTCTCTCTTTTTCATATTTTGCTCAATTCCTCACATTTTAAATTCTCAGGGTCATTCTGAGCTTCTCGTGGATTTTCCTAAATTTATTCTATAATTAGACAGATAATCTATTCTTTATAGGCTTCTCTAGACATATTAAGTCATTAATGTATTTTCCTGCTTGGCATCCCCTTCAAAAATTCTTGAACAGATGAAACCCCACTAGAGTGTTCTCTCCCACCCATACACTGGATATTTTGAAGTTTGATAGTTGTAACGGTGCTATGTTCTAAACACTGGAGAGTTTTTTTAATGAATATATAACTTGAGTTTGTGTAATAAATTGCTAATTATGAAATCAAGCAGATTAATTTCGGCAAAGAGTGGCACAGTGTAAATTACCACAATAATCAGAACTGCTCCAACCAAAGGCATTTGTAGCCATGCTACTGTAAAATTAGTGTAAATCGTTACATGTAACTGCTACTTATTCAACTATTGGCTTAGTACAGAATGGTCTAACAAATGTGTGCTTTACCACACATTTCCAATATGCATTGATATATTTATTAAATATAAAGAATACATTATTAATATTTTTTTAAAATATATTTTATTGATTTTTTACAGAGAGGAAGGGAGAGAGATAGAGAGTTAGAAACATCGATGAGAGAGAAACATCGATCAGCTGCCTTCTGCACATCTCCCACTGGGGATGTGCCCGCAACCCAGGTACATGCCCTTGACTGGAATCGAACCCGGGACCTTTCAGTCCGCAGGCCGATGCTCTATCCACTGAGCCAAACCGGTTCCGGCAGAATACATTATAAATATTGATGATTTTAGAGTTATAGTTCAGTTTATTGTATTCCCCCAAATCTGGGTCTTATTCCTGAGCTCTTACTCCATTTTGCCTTCCTCTCCCTCCAGAAATAGCTATGGGCCAAATACTTACCTGTTGCCATTCTATATTGCTATGTTTTAGTATCTTGTCTGAAATAACTGAACTGGGTAACCATGCCTGGAAACCTTAACTGGACCTAAAAAAATATCACACAATAGGAACTTGGAACTACAAATCCCTAGTCTTATAACATAACTGTAACAGTTACTGGGAAAAACTCATTTGACTATGCCTCAGTTTCCCCAGTAGTAAATGATTATATATTTTCAGGTAGCTTGAAAAATTACAGTGTTCTTACATAAAAGCTAGCACAAAATTTTGCTGAAAAGCTCTTTCTTCTTTCAATTCTATTTGGAAATATTCCTTTATCTCTCACTCTTTTTTCTTTCAACTCTTCTGAGAGATCGACCATTCTTTGGAAGACAGGACCAGAATCTCTATTGTCAAATGGGCCATTTAATTCTAAGCAGATGATTGTGACAATTGAGAATATTTACACATTACCTAAATCCATCTTCAAAATAGAGAAGGAAAGCATTTTCTATATTTAAGAGCTATTAAATGTTTTACGGCAAACTATAATCACACAACAGCCAACCTCAACTAATTCAGCCTAGCTGGATTATTCCAGTTTTTGCTGTCTAATTTAAAAGTGCACATTGCCATGAACTTATTAATGCTTTTTTTTTGCCAAAAAAGAGCTTTAAAAATAGATAAATAACATATATTAATAAGCCACTTACATGTAATTTGGTGTTTTGAAAACCCACTTTCCTCTAAAGTAAGTTAAACATCCTTCTTATAATTCTGATTAAAAAGCTAATTTATTATTTTTTCACACATATTGTAGAGTAAAACAAGATTTTTAGATTTTGTTCAAATCATATTTATTTATTTTTAAGTATATATTTTTATTGATTTCAGAGAGAAAGAGAGAGGGGCAGAGAGAAAGGAACACCAATGAGAGAGAATCATTGATTGGCTACCTCCTGCATGCCCCACACTGGGGGTCAAGCCCACAACCCAGGCGTGTGCTTTTGACCAGAATCTTACCCAGGACCCTTCAGTCTGCAAGCCGGCACTCTATCCACTGAGTCAAACCCTCTAAGGCCAAATCATATTTATTTTAAATGAGACTCATCTAGATGAATATTTTTTTTCTACAGTAAATACAAACATTGCTTATTTACTGGTTTAAAATTCAAAAATCAAATTAACATCCAATATGCTCCTTAATCATCTCAGTATGAAAGTAAGCTGGGCCAGGTCATATTCAAAATTTTGTCATTGCTACTTTTATTAAACTAAATGTTCAAATTTTCTGAGTCCAAGGTTTATAATGCCTCACTCTACTTCCATAGGAAGAACAGTCTCATGTCCTACTTCCGTAAGAAGTGGAAACATGAAATATTTATTTTTTTAATTGGCTAAAGCCATATGATTCTTACAAAGTCACAGATAGTGAATACAGACAAATTTATCATGCTTATTTGTACATAAAAAAAATACACAAACAAACAATATATTTACTCAGATGGACAGCTGCTCCAGGAGATTCATCTGTCCAAAAGCTTATTGTGCTACCATGAAAAATCTGAAATCTGAGCACCTTTAATAGCTATGATTTGACATGGCTTTAAGTTTTATTATTTTCATACATCATATCCCAAAATGTGACTTTAACTTTTATTGACAGAGGGAATAAAGGATTATTATTAAACTAGAGGCCCGGTGCACGAAATGCATGCATGGGTAGGATCCCCAGGCCTGGCCAGCAATCAGGGTCCATCAGGGCCTTCTGGCTGCTGGCTGGGGCCTTCCTTCATTCTGCGCCACGCCCTGGTTGTCAGCACATGTCATAGTGAGCAATCAGTCTCCCGGTCAAACTCCCGTGGGAACAATTTGCATAATAGGCTTTTACATATATAGATATTTACCTTATTTAGTTCTACATCTACTCGTAAGTGTTAGGAGGTATATCTCATCCATTTCTGTATTCCACATAGTTCCCACCATTTATATTTTCTCCAGAAACACCTCAACATTTTCTGTGACATTGAAGCTCATGAACTACATCTATTCTACTTTTTTTTTCTTCTTCTCTCCAGTAAGAGACTAAATCTTCAGTCACATAGTTTTGTTACATGGATTGAGGCAAAGCCAGGTTCTACTTGCCATCACTGCCAACAGTGATTGTTCAAGAAATACATACATATTCTTAAGCCATACCAATGAGATGCCTTTTTCAGATATTTTGCTCCTATGCTTGTTTTCTAGGAAAACAAGGTAAGAAACATAATCCCATATCACTTTCTTTCTGCTTATGAAACATATCACTGCTTACAGTCATGGCTCCAACTTTGTGGAAGGGGCTGGCTTGTGAGAATGAAGTAAAAACACAGAGAAATCAGAGAGGAGAGTGGAGAGAAATCAGAGAAGAGAACTATAGTTCTAGTTATTTCTTGGGTCAAATACATTCCTGCTCTGTCCGTTGATCCTTTACAAAAGCTACTGAATTCCATATCTTTTTTCTGTCTAAGCTAGTTGGAATTCACTTGTAAGCAAGTGAATGCTACTATTTAATGCTTAAGAAAGATAGTATTATGGCAAATACTAGGTTACAATACTTGAAGAATTTTACACTTCCCCAAAGTTTGCACCTCTCCACATGCAAGTCCTGAATCCAATGAAGAAAAAGACAAAAGCAGATAGAGAAATAACCACATCACTGGTATGACTGATGTTGGAAAATATTGGGAAATCAACAGGGTGTGATACCACACCCCAGAATCACTTTTATTTTCTGGACATATGGTAAGAAAGGACATGCATCAAAATTATTTTAAATCTTTTTTTAATATATATTTTTATTGATTTCAAAGAAGAAGGAAGAGGGAGAGATAGAAACATCAATGATGAGAGAGAATCATTGATTGGTTGCCTGCTACACATCCCCCACTGGGGATTGAGGCCACATCCCTGGTATGTGCCCTTGACTGGAATGAAAACTAGGACCCAGGAGTCCACAGACCAATGCTCTATCCACTGAGCCAAACCAGGCAGGGCTGTAAATCTTAATAAAGAATAAAGAATTTTTTGAATTAAACACTTTATCATAATAAAAATGATTCAAATGTGTTTTTAATGTAATAATTCCATATCATATGCTTTTAATTATCATTTCTATTTGACATATCAACCAAGTTAGTCCAATGATATGTATAAAAACGGTATAGGGAGTGACTTACAAGGCCTACAAATTAACTGTAATCAGGACTAGGCAAAGTGAAGAAAGAGTTCTGGCAACCAGGTTTACTGAAAATGTTAGTTTTTTCTTGTAAGAAAAGTCTTTCTAAAAACTTCACAGTTTTTTTCAAAGAAACATTTTATGATGTAAATACAAAAAATAAAAAACACTGAACTATTTTTCTGTTTTGTTTTGTTTCATTAAACTGTACAGTGTTGTCATCTGGTACATACTCCCTGGCTTAAAAGCTCTTCTCTTATGAACCTCCTGACATCTTTTGTCATTCAAAACACTAAGAATATATTTATCTTCAGTTATGACAACTATGGCTAAGAGCAAGATGAATTATTTCATATAAAAAAAGGATAAGAACAGCAACAATAATATATATATATATGTACATACATATAACAGTATAACATATCCATCAATAAATAGATGCATTGTATGCAGAAATATGCATATTTCTGCTCTATCACTAAAAGTTCTATACTTTCATTTAGAAACAATCATTTTAGATTTTAGCTAGCATTCTAACTAAAAGTCAGATTAGGTACTACCCTGATTTGCTCTTCATTATAATATCAATTTATTATGAAAGCAAGTTAAAAGAATGATATTTCTCACTAAGATTTAAAATATTAGTTTCCATTTTGCCTCAGAACGAGATGTTTTATTCATTGGCAAAATTCCCAGCCCAATAATATAAAGGAAATAAATTATGTACATTTAGATGGCACTTTAGTGGATTCTTAATTAAGAAATGGTAACCATCATCTAAGGGGACACGTTTTATTTAGCAAGTAAAAGAACAGATCCATTAATCCCCATAAATTCCAATATTTAACACCAGGGATGACTTTAAAATTACTGTTAATTTTTTCCTTGTGATATATATATATAAAATATTAAGAATAAGAAATGAATGAAATTTCCTTGCTATATAAATGTAAAAACATTTTCTATATTTAAATATAAAATGTGAGCATAGTCATTACTTATCATGTATTGTGATTAAATAAATAGTGGTTTTGTAGCATTTTAAAGCCACTGAATACACTGTTGTGTCTAACAGAGATGGTTATTGAACGTGCAAGGACTTCTTTTTTTTTTTTTTTTTTTTTTTTTAAATATATTTTATTGATTTTTTACAGAGAGGAAGGGAGAGAGATAGAGAGTTAGAAACATTGACCAGCTGCCTCCTGCACATCTCCCACTGGGGATGTGCCCGCAACCCAGGTACATGCCCTTGACCGGAATCGAACCCGGGACCCTTGAGTCCGCAGGCCGACGCTCTATCCACTGAGCCAAACCGGTTTCGGCGTGCAAGGACTTCTTGAAGGACATCTTCATCTTTGTAATTATGGGCCAGTTACTTGATTGGGCATTTTCTGATGATGAAGAAACCCCTCAAATCAGTGGAGGATGTTAAAAAAATTAAGACCTTAAAAATATAGTAGGTGATATAGGTAAAAAAAAAAAAAATAGAGTATCTACAATTAGGCAGCAAAGTACCTGAACAAATTTGATTCACAAAATATAAACAAATATACTTATAAAAATATACTTCTTGCAATATGGATAACTCTGATCATTCTTATTTAACTCTCCATATGCTTCAAACACAGAGTAAAAGACACAAATGCCACAGAGACATCTAAAAGAACACACAAAATGGTAGAACGGTAGGCATCTCCATAAACTAGAAGTCAAATAAATTCAAAGTAACATTTTCAGGCTGATTACAATGGACTGAGAGGTGAGAATTTTACATCTGTAGAATGACTAGCCGGTGGGGGACCGGGGGCGGGGGGGGGGGGGGCAATATCTTAGTCTAACTAAGAACAAAGATCTTTTAAAATTTGATATGAATATTTCTAGTTGGTTTGGTGCCTCTAATTATTTCTAATGTTTACATGGAAAAGTAAGTAGATAAAAGCATACTGTTACTGATCTGCATCCTTACCTGATTAATTTTATGCAAGCTCTGCATGACCTTATGTTTCCTTTTCTGTCTTTTTTTTTTTTTTCTATGTATGAGTGTAGCCAGTATTCCCCATATGTGTACAATCTGGATGTTTTGTCATTAAGGCCATAGGGTTGGAAACTAGGGAACTATCAAAACTTTAGCACTGGCACAGGAAGAATGACCCAAAATAATTACATGATTCTTACAGTTCTATCCTCTATATATTTTGGAGTGAAGCAGACCTTTACAAACAAAGTTAAAGCAATCCGTAAGCATCTCCTTAGAGTCCAGGACTTTGTACCATAGTTAGGAAATTGATCCATGGCTCCTTTGCTTCTCTGAGTCAGAGAAGTCACAAGCTTACTCTTGCCTAAGGGACAGATTTAGCTCATTTCTCCTTTCTCCTAAAACATTGTGAGTGATAATGACAGACATTGTTCCCATGGCTCCCTCTAAAATGTTTTTAAGGTAAAATTCAAGAAAAAATAACTTTTCCCATCTTGATGTAAACCTTACGTCACCCAGTGATTTCAAGTCATTTATGAAATGTAGGCACTTTCTTTTTTTCTGAAGTTTAAGTTTAAAAATATAAGATAATAAAGATAGTTTAAAAATGAAGCTGCCTATAATAGCTCTATTCTAACAAAATAATTTTGGCTTTTGCATGTATTCTTAACATATTTGCATCACTATTAAAAGAATGTGTGTGAAAAGATCACTCCCTATCACAACCTACACCTCCACAATAAAGTTCACCCCAGAATTCTTAGATTCTTAATTTCTATTGAGATATATTTTATGGCATGATGACTTTTAGACTACAGTTCTATGGAAAGTTTCATTTAGCTGTATATAAATATCAGTAGTTCTCATTCAATCATTCACCACTTCAATACACTTCAAATTTTTCCATTGTTTTTGCGAAAAAGTAAAGTGAAATACCTACTGCTGAAGTAAGTATAAGTTTAAGAATGCTTTTGTTTCCTAACTTACAAAATTATCCAAATTCACAGAGGAAAACAAGTGGGATTAATTTTAGTTGTCATACTCATGAAGTACATATATTTTTACTGAAGAATATATGTAAGTACACATTCTGAGGAAAAGTAATGTGAAGTCTGAACATTATAGGAATTACACTTGGCAAAATAGTACTGCCATACCTAACCCCTCCATCTGGGGGGTGGGGGAGAGAAGGTTAATAGACTCATGCAAGACATTTTCTAGTTGCAGCACTATGGAGAATTTCCAATGGACTTGGGTTGATCAACGTGATCAAGTTCAAAATCCTGACTTTGTACCTTATGTATCCTTCTCTCAGAAGCATATTTCCATTCCCATGATACTGATATGTAATAACAAAGGACATTTGTTAATTTATAATGAGAAATTACTGCCCCAGAAATTAGCCATTCAGAGTTTACATGATAGGTGTTTTCTTTACCTGGGTGTATATTATGTCCTATTCAGGTCCTCAAGAGATTGGATGATGCCCATCCACATTGTGGAGGGTAATCTACTTAACTCAGTCTACCAATTCAAATGCTACTGTCTTCTGGAAACACCCTCAGAGACACACCCAGAAATCACGTTTAACCAGATATGTGGGCAACTTATTATCCAGTCAAGTTGACACATAAAATTAACTGTCATAAGGTCTTCCTTATAGTCAAAAGTCTGAGAAAGCTATGCAGATATTAAATAATATATAATAAGCCATGTAGATATCAGCTATTGTTTGTTTTAATATAACATATTTATTTGATATATGTTGTTCTACATGAAAGTTCAAAATCAGAATCTAACTGGTGTATGTATTTGAAGTTTGACCTTTTCATTCATTGAAAATAAAATGAATGAATCGATCTATTAATTGTGGCTTGGCACTAAAATGTGTTTATCTCCTGATATTTGACCAATAATTTTCCTATATCAGGAATTATATGTAATCACAATATAACATACTATAAAACTCTCTACAAATAAATTTCACTAAGCTGTGCATCTGAAACCAATTTAAAAAATAAATACATAAATTAATCAGTAAATGTCCAACTGCCGGCTTAGGCTCGATCCACAGGGGAATGGGCCTAAGCTGGCAGTCAGACATCCCTCTGGCAGCCTGGGAGCCCCTGGGCCTAAGCTGTTAGTCGAACATCCTTAGCGCTGCCGTGGAGGTGGGAGAGGCTCCTGCTACCACTGCTGCACTGGCCAGCCATGAGCCAGCTTCTGGTTGAGTGGCACACCCCCGTGTAAGCACACTAACCACCAGGGGGCAGCTCCTGCGTTGAGCGTCTGCTCCCTGCTGGTCAGTGTGAGTCATAGCAACCAATGTTTCCCAGTCATTCTGCCCTTAGAGTCAACTTGCATATTATCCTTTTATTATATAGGATATTTATGTACATGTGTGATATACAAATATTTGTATGTATATATATGTATGTATGAGCATATATATCACCCATGTATAATATTCTTATATAAGAATAACTTCTTAAAAAATATCAAAATAGTTCAGATAATTAATGTGGAATTGTGCCCTCTACAAAAGGAAGTCCTAGCTCAATAAGGTCCACAGGGAAATTTTTTAAATATGTTTAAAGAAGGAATTATTCTAATCTATATTACAGAATTAAGACAGAGAGAGAAATAAATATTTTTACTTTACTTTTAATAATGAGGACACCCTTTTAGTAATTTTCTATTTTTTATCCTCTACTGCGTGGAGAAAGAAGAAACCTTGGAGAAAAGGAGAAAATTGGGAACTTGAACAGATTGAGGTCTATCTGGTGACCCTAATTTCTCACCCTTCCAGATGTCCATGATTCTGGATAAGAGCCAGTGTTACAAACTTGAACCTTAACTTCGGACTTGGTCGATTGACCTGTATTGAGCAGTGATATATGGGTAGAAGTGACAGTGTTCTGATTTTGACCTAAGGCCTAAAAGAGACCTCATCTGTTTCTGTTGCCCTCTGGCAGCTCTCCCATCTCTGTAAGAATATGTCCCCTTTGGTTTGTGATTCAGCACAAGAGAGATTTACTTGGCCTCTGACTGGCTAGTAGATTCATGAGCAAGTCTTCCCAACATGAACAGTCTGTTCAGCTTAGCCCAGGTTAGATCAGCTGATATCAAGCTGACCTACAGATAGATGAGCAATAATATAAAAACACTGAATTCTGTGGTGGTTTCTGTGTATCAGTAGAACACAGACAGATTTATAATGATTGACTTGAATGTCCTACAGTATTTGGGAGATCTAAAGATAGAAGAGCTCACCACATGATAATAGAGTACACAGCTAAAAAAAAATGGGAAGAATATTTAACAATAACCTTAGGAGATTCACTTTACCTGAGTGTGCCAATCATGTTTCATGCATTCCCTTTTTTAAAATATATTTTATTAATTTTTTACAGAGAGGAAAGGAGAGGGGTAGAGAGTTAGAAACATATATGAGAGAGAAACATCCATCAGCTGCCTACTGCACACACCCCACTGGGGATCTGGGGATGTGCCCGCAACCAAGGTACATGCCCTTGACTGGAATCAAACCTGGGATCCCCCAGTCTGCAGGCTGATACTCTATCCACTGACCCAAACCAGTTAGGGCCATGCATTCCCTTTTAATCTGCGCTTACCTCATGCCTGACAAATGATGAAATTAAATACTAAGTTCTTTATGCTGAAAGTATCAATAGGCTATGCTGGGGGAAATCCTTCATGATGCTAACATTAATAAAATAATTGGCATTCAATCTGGGATGCTTATTAAATATTTTATATTATAGAGAAGAGATATTTGAGACTCATACATTTGGTCTTTCCCAAGGCTTACTATGCCAGATATCACTAGGCAAAACCTTGTTCTCTCCCAATCACATCTTCTCTGTCTACGAACAATTATGTATCTAATTTTATTTTGGAATACAATAGTTTTTATAGATCATTCAACCAACTCCTAAAACACTAGAATTCCATGTTTTCTCAGCTCAAAATTAAAAATCAAGAATCAAGGTGATATCATAAAACGCATTAAACTCAAAACTTTCACAGGGATTTCTTTTTGTTACAGTCAAAGATTTTGCATACACTCGCATTCCAATTTTCTTTTCACATTCCAATTTTCACACAACTTCAAACACTTAATATACTAACTGTGATCCACATGGGATGAAAAAAGCAACAACAAAACAAATGCCTAACGGTGCCCATTTCAAAAGTTATCAACACATATAAAGCAGTGAACAAGGAGAGCAATACATAGAAAAACTGTTTCTACTTTGTTGGTCTATTGTTATGCTAACATGCTAATGATTTATATGGCATACAATCACTTAAAAACCTCCAACCAACTTATAAAGGAAATAGTCCAAGATTTATAAGTTTTGTTCTGAGCAGATTAAATGAGTGCCTTTTAAAACTGTCACCTTGAAGTCCACGAAGGAGTATTATAACCAGCTGCTCCTCATATCCACTGAGAGCAGAAGACATGGAAATATGTTTAAATCACAGCAGGAGTGATTTAGATTGGACAACAGGACGATACACTTGACAGAAATTCATACAAGACCCTAAAAAGATTATCAAGGGAGATATGTAAACAACTTGTCCACATAGGCCTTTGCAAATAAATTAGATTCTATAACTACTGTGATGATCATAAATTCTTGCAAGTAGGGCAAGGAGGTGATCACTGAAATACTAAAGTAAAAACAAAACAAAACATCTTTTATTGCTCTACACTAGAAGTTATCTTGTCTCTCTCATTCCCTTTCTCACATGCATGGCTTCTTTTTTTCTCCCTTTCCTAGTATGAATTCATCATGGGCAAATCAACATAAACTAGCTATTTCTCCAGCAATAAAGACATATACTACAATAGAAGATATAAAAGTTGCTAACATCATGTCATTTTTATTCAATTAATTTGCCTCATATTCAAACTGTTATACTATATTTAAATTATGTATTAATGCCTTAATATTGTTTTCTGTCTCTATCTGCACTGAAAAATATATAAAAGTTCCTTTGATTGAGAAAATACTCTGCTCTGTTTTTAAAAATATATTTAAATAAGTTGGGAATAAGATATTAAGTTAAAAAATACAGTAAAAAATATACTCTTCCTTCAGCTATCTAGGTTATGTTTCCCCATCTCATGTACTATGCTTAACAGAATAAAATGAAATGCTGTCTCTGTAGTTAAATTAGCAATCTATATTTTTTTTTGATAGGTACCAGGGTTGATTTTGTTGTTGCTGCCTCAATAATTTCTCCTATCCCTGTCTATATAATTGTTGGCAACATCTTTGTCACCTTCCTATCAAAAAGGAAGATCCATTTACTCATCCATTGAATTTTAGCAGGAGATATGACTTTACTTGACCAATGGAATGGTATACAGATGACATTTTGAGAGTTCAGATTAACTTTTTTTGTTTTCCTCTTGAAACACTGTCATGAGACCATTGTATAAAGTCATGTCTGCTCTTACCTTTAGTATTTCTTTTCTTTTTTTTTTTTAGTCTTGGTTTGCTTTGTTTCTCTTTTTATAGATTCTCAAAGTGAAGTTTTTAGTTCAGTAATTTGTCATTTCTTATTTTCCCATAGAAGCATATGAAGTTATGTTTCCATATAAGCACTACTGTAGCTACATCCCACAAATTTCGACGTCACATTTTCATTTTCCATCCCAATTTTTAAGTTCCTTTGTGATTTCTTTTTATTTAGAAGCATGTTGATTAATTTTTAAATATGTGTTATAGAGCAGAAATAAATAAAATATGAAACAGACAATAGAACCAATTAAGAAGGCCACAACTTAGTTCCAATTTATATGAAATGGACACATTCATTGAAAAATACAAATTAACAAAATTGACACAACACTAAACAGAAAATCTGAATAGTCTTATATCTACTAAATTATTGAAATCCCTTGCACAAAGAAAAATAATAAAGTCATGTCACTGAAAGATGAGAAATTACATAAATGAGAATTGAGGAACCACAGTACGGATGCAGTTCCCAGTAACCACACAAGTGAATCAAGACACAGGGGACATATCAAGCCCTTTTATGACTGCTACCACATGAGCACTTGAAGTGAAACGCTCCCCTAAACCCCTCATTTAAACTCAGCTCAAGTGTCTGACCCACCCTATCATGAGCAATTAAATAGTGTTATTTGAAGTCAATATATTTTGGGTATGTGGTTTGTTAAGGTGTGCACACATTAATGCTCAATTTATAGTTTACTGACAAAATAAATTGCAACATGCAACATTTTACTCATGTGAAAATAATATTCTACACTACATAATAAATTACTACATGGTTTAGTAATAAAACCATCATGGGTCTATGAAAAATAGCATAAGATAAAACATAAACAAATCATATTTAAAGAGAAAATGGGAATAATGAAAAAAAAATAGTACCATGCAATCTATTTGATAAAGATTTCCAAGGGTCATGGACTATTGAATATATGGCATTTGAATGACTAGGTGGATAATGGCTTTATATTTTAATATTAAAATTTGTTATAAAATTTGAGATAGCATAAACTTATTGATTGAATATGAATATATACAAATTACAAATATTATCGAATGGTAGTAATTTATTTCTTACTATACTCCTTTAAAATATTTAATCCATATATACAATTAGTATCTGTAATTTTGCATGTGATGCAGAAGTTATACTTTCAAAGAAAAAAATTTTAGATAGGTCCATCAATAAATTTGTTCTACAAAAATGAAAGATAAATAAGAGCCCTTTCTTGCTTTTTATTTTCATACTTTTCACTACTAAAATTCATCAATAAATTACTCCTTATAGCTTTCATTTTGCAACAGTTTAGGACAGTATAAAGCAGAATCTTAAAAAAAGAAAAAAATAAGGCAAATAAAGATTGAATTATTACTTGAAGCAGTACTATGAGAAGCCCTTACTTGAAATTCAGAGTTGCTTACAGTGATATGTCAACAGTTTTCATGCCTTTCTCTTTTAAGACACACAAACACACATACACATATACAATTACATTGTAAAAATTCCCAAATATTTTAAAAATCTTTTAGGTTTAGGTAAATACTTTATAGTAGCAATCATATATTTTACAATTATAAATAGGTATCTATGGCAGACCCATGCTATTAATAATTAATTAAATTTTTGATTAGAAATTGGAATAAAAAGATAAAATTAACTCTCAGTTCTGCTATAGTTTCTGTGGCGTGGTATGTTCATTCTTTCTTTACTTCAATATTTTTCAAAATGATTACACATCTTAGTCAAAAGAGCTTTTCAGAATCCTCAGTTGTTTGGCTTCATCAAATTTAGGAAACACAAATTTAATTATCAATTTCAAATTCTCCATTTTATCAGATATAGACAAGAAACATTTTCTAATATAAATTCTGCTTTCAGCTACACAAATATTTGACAGTATGATTGAGTAGTTTTCTTGACGCATCTCCTACCTTGAAAAATAACCTTTATAATCTTGTTGAGTTTTGAGATAACAAGATCTTTCTGCAAAACATACACAGGAAATAATCGCTCTGCCTCCTACCCCCCATTTTATCAGCTCTCTGTTCTTGCTGTCCCTGTTGACCTCTAGAGTCGATGCTGAAGAGCATCTTAAAGCTTTTTTCAGCATTGATTAGAAAATAAGCAAAAGATTAGCACGAAAATTAAAGCCTGAATGCGTGCTTTCATGTTCATATATATTTAGAGTATACTTATTAATTGAATTTAATAACAAGTATGAATGCAATTATAAGCAATATACTTGACATTTGTGTCCTCAGAACATTTTAAATTAGAGAACAAAAAGTCAACATAAGTGAGGCAGGATAGTAAGAAGCGAGGAAAATTTCTTGGCAAGTAAAATGAGGGAACTGAGACAGATAGCTGAACAAACTGCCTGAGCAATTTGCAGCCAGATAGGGAAGGTCACCTCCCTAGAGATAATATTTAGGCCTTAGTTGCATTTCAGCTAAAGACTCAGAAAAGCAACAAAACTATGTGGTCAAAGCCAGGACCAGCTGTAATGACCATATACCTGGTGCTGACCAATCAGTAGAGACCACGACCCTGAAAGGGCATACCTGGGAAACTAATTAATATTTTGGTGAAACCCTCCCCTGAGACCTCCTCTAAAATTCCTGCTTGCAAGAGAGAGATAAAATCTTCAAGACATAGATACTAGGGAGAGCTCTCTCTCTGGGGAGTATGCTTGCACCATTCCCTTTTCCCTCTTCTTCACCCTCAGGCATGTATCTCCTCAACCTTAAGGGACTCCATGAGACTTGCAACCAGGCAACAATGGGCAGAGGCAGCTCGTCCAGGGGTAACTCCTTGAATCTGTCTCCAAGGCCCTCTTTTCTCATTGAGCTAAAGCATCCCAGCCTGGCTCTTTCCTGTTGTTTCTTTGTTCCACTGTCCCTATACAAAGTCAAGAACCCACACATGACTGGCTGGCCCTAGGCAGAACCGCTCAGGGCCAGGCTCCCTTAAGTCCAGTAACTTAAGAAAGGAATAGTGTTAAGACATATAGTTAGCTATGGAGAAGTTCACTTAGTGGTTCCAGAATGTATGCATTTTAAGGTTAATAGATAGATCTTTAAAAAATAATAAGCTTATTACATAGGTGGTCTTATCAATTTCTCTCTCAAAATACATTATGTTATTTATGTTATTGTTTTAATTCCAAAACTTGATTATATTGTAATCACTTGAAAAGTTGGAATGAAGGTGAAAAGGGGATCTATAAGTCATTTAATCATACGTCTAATTTCAAAAAATTAGAGAGAGATTATTTTAACTGAACTTTAGTATTTAATGTGATTTATCAAAAGTGCTCTCAAGTGGATAAGGTGATTGTAAATCTTAAAGACAGTCATAGTAGAATCAAACTCAAGAATGCACATGATATAATATAAAAGCACATGTACAATTTAGATGATAATTATAAATATATTTTCTTTAATAACTACTGAAACTAATTTAAACTCCAAAAAGGAGTAGTCTGAAAAGTTATAGGTTTATTTTCTAAGTAAAAACAAAATGTCTGCCATCATTTTTTAAATTAAATAACTTTAATATGTGAAAAATGATAACACAGATAAGAGATATAAAAAGTTATAATTCAGAAACAACATCTTTTATGAAATTGCAATAATGAGGACAGTAACACAAACAAAACTTTTAAGCCAATTTTTTTCTTTCCCATATTCTTTATCTCAGATGAGAGCTATTTCATACTTTTAGCCGCTTAAGACAAAACCTGTCTATGCTTGTTTCCGCTTTCCCCTATATACATTATAAAGAAATCCTGACTGGTATACCTTCAAAACCTAACGCTTAATCCCTAACCACTGCCAGTGTCATCACCCTGACCCAAGAGTTATTGCAAACAGAACCAGCTCCATGGATGAGCAACCTGGGCAGTAGGTCCAGATGAATGAAAGGATCCTGTTCTTGGTGTAATGCCCTGTTCTCAGCCACTTGTTTTAATTCAATGTATCGGGACAACATAGGCTAATAAGATCATATAGGTTTCAAGTGTACAGTTCTATGGCACATCATCTGTGTGTTGCATAGTGTGCTCACCACCTAAAGTCCAATCATCTTTTGTCACCATATATTTGGCTCCTTTACCCTTTAATACCCCCTCCTCCACCCTTCCCTCTGCTACTACCATACTGTTGTCTGTATCTGTGAGTTTCAGTTTTATATTCCACAGCTGAGTCAAATCATGTGGTTCTTAGATTTTTCTGACTTACTTAGCATAATATTCTTAAGGATGGTGTCACAAATGACACTATTTCATCCTTTCTTATGGCGGAGTGGTATTCCATAGTTTATATATGTACTAAATCTTCTTTATTCAATTCTCTATCGAAGGACACTTGGCTTCCTGACATTTTGTAATTATTTTTTAATTGGAACTCATTTTTATTTTGCAGTAGGCCCTCAAATTTATGTAGCCAGACTTGATTGCGGAAGTTGGTTTCTTTGCTTCTGCTTTCCTTCCCACTAGACCCAGCAGAACAGCCAAGATGATTTGCCAAAAACTTAAATTAGATCATACAGGGTAGGACAAACATATGTTTACAGCTGTTTATAAGTAAAATATAATAATTAACAAATTACAAGAATAAACTCTGTGCTTCTTATACTCCCAACTGTAAACCTACTCTTGCTCCACCCTGTATTGTTCCTTTGATTAAAGTCCTTTATGTCAAAAGTTGTGGTATTGACTAATTTGGTGGTGTCTGATTTCTCTACCCTCTTACCTCTGTTATTCTCTTCTTGTTCTCTCACTAGTTCTCTCTGACTCAGGTACTAACCTTCTTGCTGTTCCTAGACACATACTACTCCCATATAAGGGCTTCAGAATTTTTATAGTTGTTTGATTCTAAGTCTAGCAAACACATCCTTAACTTGGTCAATGTTGCCCCTAAGAAAGAAAAATGGATTTTTTTTTCTTTCTTACATATTTCATATTAAAGTTGGTTTTAGCCCTCTAATGTTCAACCCTACTGGTCAAAATCTTATTCTTGGGATTGAATTTCAGGTAAATGATACACAAGGAAAGTATTAAAAGGCTCTAAAGTGGATAATAATAGTATAAAAATTATTTGAGAAATATCAGTCTAGATTGTACTTCCACCATATTTCTTAGATGCATCTCACTTTTTAGGCAGAATCACTTCCTCAATGGGTTCTTTCCTGACAACTCTAACCCAAGTTACAATACTTGCTCTCCTTCCCCCCTCCCATCTTCCAAAAATTGAATTCCTTCCCTAATACACACATACACACATCACAGTGTAATCTGTTTTATACTTTATCTACAGTGTTTAACGTTGGTTTTTTCCACTAAAATATTAGCTCCGTTAAAGGAAAACTTTTGTCCAGTGGTTCTCAACCTCCCTAATGCTGCGACCCTTTAATACAGTTCCTCGTGTTGTGGTGACCCCCAAATTCATTGTTACAAATTGAACGTAATTAAAGCATAGTGATTAATCACAAAAACAATATGTAATTATATATATATTTTCCGATGGTCTCAGGCGACCCCTGTGAAAGGGTCATTCGACCCCCAAAGGGGTCGCGACCCACAGGTTGAGAACCGCTGCTTTTGTCTGTTTTGTTTTCTACTATATTCCAGTGCCTAAGATATAACCTTTCACTCAGTAAAAACTCAGGGCATGTCTGTGAATGAATGATTCAAACAACCTGAGGAAAATAAACTGTCTATTGTGCAATGAGTTTGTTGAAAATAGATAAATACAGTTAATATTAATAAATTGTACCTGTAGTCCTTCCAATATCTAAAAATATTAAAAAAATGTATCATAAACAGCAATATAATTTCTAACTGGTAAAATACAAGTAGAAGGACATAATTTAAGTTCTCACTTTCAGATAAATGACAGGAAATCAAAACATTTTTTGTTAAGAAACAGAGAGAACTCTTCATTTTGGAAGCACCATCCTTTTTATTAACAATATAAGCTATTATCTTATATCTCAAATTCCAATGAATAATATTAAAATTTAATGTTTCATTTTAAATGAAAGTAATTACTGGACTCCTAAGACTTTCATAATAGACTAATAGGAACACAATTGGTCCATAGATATGTTTAGTTTTACTCCTACCATATTTTATATTTCAGCAAACAATGCACTAAAAATTTATTGAAAAATTAAAATAACTGGCAATGCTCTCTGTCACTCCCACATAGCAGCAACGATGTGAAGCTGAGTGGATGCTTTAGCTTTTAGAAGAATTGTATGTTCCACAGTTTGCTGCAATATCTAGTCCCCTCTAGAATCTCTTCTGCCTCTTGGCAACTGTTTAAACCCCGCCTCTCTCTTTCTCTGCTTTAATTCTTTTAGCACCAAATTTAGTTCCCATCTCTTCTTCTGCACAAGACACCCTCTTATATTGTGGTTTTGGTTTGTTTGATTTGTGTTTTGTTTTGTTTTGTTTTGTTTTGTTTTGTTTTGGGTAAGGAAGGTAATTCCTATAGTAGACCAACCCTTACACCTTCCACTCTTAACGCTTATCTATAAAATGAGTCCTGGCTGTTATTCATAAACAAAACTTCGTCTCAAGCATGGCATTTCCCACATTTAAAAAAAAAAAATTCCATCAATTATGATGCATTAAATCAGTCCTATACAAATTATGATGAATCTATATCTCAATCTCAATCTTCCTAAAACAGCAATGCCTGAAGTACTAACTTGGCATTTAGCATACACTTTTTGTTATCGTGATTAGAGGCCCAATGCACGAAATTCATGTAAGAGTAGGCCTTCCTTTCCCTAGCTGCTGGCACCGGCTTCCCTCTGGCACCCAGGACCCAGGCTTCCCTCCAGCCGCCGGCAGGCACCCGGGCTTCCCTTGCAGCCCCGGCTTTGTCCGGAAGGTTGTCTGGAAGGACTTCTGGTCTAATTAGCATATTACGCTTTTATTATTGTAGATTATATTTTACTTCCTGACTAATAATACCCTTTCAGAAAAAGTTATTTTATGCATTAAGTAAAATAAGGATATAATCAGAAAATAACATTTTAAAATATGTGTTAATAAATAAGATCTTCCCAGTCAAAGGCTTATTCCCTAAATCAGTGGTTCTCAACCTGTGGGTCGCGACCCTCTTGGGGGTCGAACAACCCTTTCACAGGGGTCGCCTAAGACCATCGGAAAACACATATATAATTACATATTGTTTTTGTGATTAATCACTATGCTTTAATTATGTTCAACTTGTAACAATGAAAATACATCCTGCATATCAGATATTTACATTACGATTCATAACAGTAGCAAAATTATAGTTATGAAGTAGCAACGAAAACAATTTTATGGTTGGGGGTCACCACAACATGAGGAACTGTATTAAAAGGTTGCGGCATTAGGAAAGTTGAGAAACACTGCCCTAAATGAACTAACAAAGTAGATACAATTCTGGGAAATTTCATGAAGAAAAACTAAACAAAATAAAAGTGAAACAAAATGTAAGAAGTTAGCCAAGAATAAACTATAATACAATGAAAAGTGGGACATACAAGAGTAAGAAAATAATCATAATAGATTTTTACAAATCTAGACTATTTTGGAAAATAAATATATAATATATGATATTTATTATTAAAGGTTGGCAGCCTATCATCTAGCCAAGTGTGAAAACAAATTTAAAAATATTTGGAGCTTCAGATTTCATGTTGATCCTGATTGTTCCAATTATTTGAATAAATTCAATAAAATTATATTGACAAAATAAAACAAATGCATTTACATTTATAATATACAAAAAATTCAAGTAGCCAGTCCCTTATAAACCCATTCACAACATAAAATATATGAGTTGCTGATTTGATTACTCATATTTCACTGGGAATAACAATTATCTGTTGCATAAAATGGGTCATATTTGTTGGCTCATAAAGCCAGTGAGACTGCTTTTAAATTTTATAATTTTGGCTCACTTAGAATCATCTAAACTTCACTGGTGCATCTGTTGCTTCCAGCAGATCTAATAGGTGAGGCTCAACACATTCCGGGTTTCTAAGCTTATAAAATTTGATTAGTTATCTTCCCTCTCAGTTGTAAAGCTTTAAGTAAATGCCCTTTTGAGCTAAATTATTAAAGTAGAAACATTAAATTACACATGGTCGCTTGCTAATCACAGATAAAATGAGTTTTGGCAGAGATTAGAAACGTAAAAATGAAATATCAGAATTTTACTCCTTAGAGAAACAATCACCCATCTTTTACCTAAACGAACATATTAACTCCACTTATTTAAAGATGTAATAACAACAGAATATTAACTACACATAAAACGTAAGTAGTATGTCTTTTTTTTAAATTAGGTCTGGTTCTCTAATAGTATTCTAAATAAAAACAAATAAAAAAGATTAGTCATTAATTTTAAAATAATATTTTTGGATTTTCTTGTATTTATGTTTGCTGTGCTCTCATGGGAGAGATTGGAAAAACACAGTTTGTCATCATATTTATATGAAAATATCACATACCAATAACTTCAATTAAAAAAAACCTGAACTTTTGAGATAAATATCTACTAACAGACTTTGAAAGAAAACCAAACAATTAAATTTCCTGCTTACAACTTTCCAGTTGTGTTACGTTGATTGGTTAAATTACCTAATTTTTCTAGTCCACATTCTTAGGGAAAAATACCTAAGAATAAAAACAGTATCTGGTTTAGAGTAAATATTCCATAAATGGTTGTTTACTATCAAAAGCATTAAAACAATGCATTTCAAGATGTCTAGCAACCAAAGGGAAACTTTGTATTTCAATATCTTCAACAGCTCCAGTTCAATTGCAATTGTGTTAAGGAGCATGTAGGAAATATCTGAGAACAGTGGTATAACCTATTAGGAGCTAATTTTACCCATGTAATTAGAAATTGGGAGGTGGGCTTCCCACAATTGGGATGGCTAGTGAAAGAATTCTTCTAGGAATACAGTTCATTCAACATTTCTTCTCCAATAATCTCATTAAGGCAGCTTTTTTTTTTAATTTTCCTTTTTTTTTTTTTTTTACAATAGTAACTTACTAGTTTACTCTCTGACATTGGTTCATGGTCCAGACTGATGCGTAGGAAGCTTTTAACATTTTTGTCAGTAGGCCTACTAAATGTCATCTAATTTATCAAGTTGGAATCACAGACTTCCAACTTAAAAACATATGGGAGTCTACAAGGATGAATATTTTATCTGGACTTATTGAACAAATTTGATGTCTCATCACTGAACGAGAAGAGAGAGGGAATGTTGACAATTTATCCACGAATTTCAGCAACAACTGGAGATGGTGGACAATGTTTTTTTCTGTTTGTGTGTGTGTGTGTCTCTGTGTGTGTGTGCGCGTGTGCGTGTGCGTGTGTGTCTCTGTGTGTGTGTGCGTGTGCGTGTGTGTGTGTGTGTGTTTTAATCCTCACCTGAGGATAATTTTCCATTGATTTTTAGAGAGAGTGGAAGAGAGAGGGAAAGACAGAGAGAAATATCTATGTGAGAGAAACACATCAATTGGTTGTCTCCTGCACACGCCCAGACAAAGCCTAGGCCAGGGAGGAGCCTGCAACCAAAGTATGTGTCCTTGACTGAAGTTGAACCTGGGGCCCTACGGTCCACAGGCCACTGCTCTATCCACTGAACCAAACCAGCTAGGGCTCATTGTTGCTTTTTAAAAAAATATTTTTACTAATTTTAGAGAGGAAGGGAGAGGGAGAAAGAGAGAATCATCAATGATGAGAGATAATCACTGACCCACTACCTCCTGCACACCCTCTCCTGGGGCTAGAGCACACAACCTGGGCATGTGTCCTGACCAAGAATTGAACTGTGACCTCCTGGTTCATAGGTTGATACTCAGCCAGCTGGGCAGACAGAGAATGTTTTTGTGTTTTAATCAGCTCACCCAGATGTGGGGCAGAAGAAGGGTAGTTGGTAAGGCTTGAAGACTGTCAGCAGTGAAACACCAAAATAATGTCAGACTCTTGCCAGTCAGCTTTCATGGGCCATTATGAGCCAGATTGAGCACACCACTACTTTTGCATGGATTGGAAAGATTATGCAGGTGATCCCAAATCAAATATGTGCTTGGAATATGTTCAAACATCTTCAAAACCTTTGTTTCACAGGCTGAATTCCATACTGCTTTTCAACGACATAGAGTTCACTTAAATCTGTGGTTCCTTTTTGCAACCAAAATGTCCTCAACATGTGAGGATGCAGCAAGAAGACATGAATCAGGGAGCAAGACCTCACCAGACACTGAATCTGTCTGTTGAGGCACTTCTCAGCCTCCAAAGCTGGGAGAAATAGATGTTGTTGAAGGCACCCAGTCTATGGCATTTTTATTATAGTAGCCCAAACATACTAAGAGAGTTCCTTCATTAGCCTTTAAACCTCTTTTACATTTTATTTTACCTATTTTAAGCATGCTGCTTGGTTTATGTAGAGTCATCATAAAATGAAAATTAAACTTGAATCTGAAAATGCAAATTTTGTACTTTGTGAGAGATACTTAATTTATGTGTCCTTGAACAAGTTTAAAATGACATAAAGATTTTTCCAATATATTTTCCAGAAAGTATTGATTATGCCCAACCTATTTAACCTGATTTTCATTGACACACTTTAGTTAACTGAACTGTTTATTAGAGCACAAGTCAGGTGAATATTATTTGTTTAAAAGGCAATATATGATATTAAGTATAATTTGTATTCTGGTAATTAAATTTTAAGAACTAACCTAAATATAATCAATATGTCACTTATTATAAAGAAAAATAAAATAGTGAATATGACAAGCAGGAAGAATTACAATAAAAATGTTTCACTGAAATTGTTTTTAAGATAATATTAATTATAATTCTAAGAAACATAAACAACAAAGTTTAAATCAGTTAACATAATTATTTCCAGAGACTAATGTATTGTCACAACCTGTTTAATATATCTATCTTTGAAAAGTATTAGTTAATAAAATTATTTTCTTTTATTTTTTAAATATATTTTATTGATTTCTTACAGAGCGTAAGGGAGAGGGGTAGAGAGTTAGAACATGAATGAGAGAGAAACATCGATCAGCTGCCTCATGTACACTCCCTACTGGGTATGTGTCTGCAACCAAGGTACATGCCCTTGACTGTAATCGAACCTGGGACCCTTGAGTCCGCAGGCCAATGCTCTATCCATTGAGTCAAACTGGTTAGGGCAAATTATTTTCTTTTAAAGTGCAGTAGGTCCTTGGGTTACATCGGAGATCCATTCCTACAGTGAGATGTATTGTGATTTTTCCCGTAAGTCGAAACCCACCCGCATAAGCACCTACGCCACTCACATGGAGCACATACACAGCAGTAATGAAGTGAAACAGTAAAACAAATTTAAAAGAAAGATATCAATTCCTGATTTTACTTGTGGTAAATAAATAATAAAAAACATAAAGCACATATGTACATACATCGAAATGACATAACTTTTTTTTTTTTAAATAAACTAGTGGCCCAGTGCACAAAGATTCGTGCACTGGGTGGGGTGGGAGGTGGAGGGGGGGTCCCTCAGCCCGACCTGCACCCTCTCCAATCTGGGAGCCCTCAGGGGAGCCCTCTCCAATCCGGAAGTTTCTGTCTGTCTTTGCAATCATATGAGCGAATTGTTTGAGACCCCCAACCCAGTTTGGTTTGTTGCTCACAGAATAATAGAGACATTTTTTTTTTTCTTTGCTCCATTGGTGAAGATTTTCTGGAAGTTTTAGGATATCTTCCCTTTAATTTTTCCTAGACACTCTGATTTTTCTTATGTCTCTCACCTTTGCTTTCCCTCCATCCCCCACCCACAACAGTAACTGGCTCCAGGCTCACTTTGCTCTAGAGCAGTGGTTCTCAACCTTCTGGCCCTTTAAATACAGTTCCTCATGCTGTGACCCAACCATAAAATTATTTTTGTTGCTACTTCATAACTGTAATGTTGCTACTGTTATGAATCATAATGTAAATATCTGATATGCAGGATGATCTTAGGCGACTCCTGTGAAAAAGTCATTCGACCGCCAAAGGGGTCATGACCCACAGGTTGAGAACTGCTGCTCTAGTGTCTAAGACAGGGGTGGGCAAACTTTTTGACTCAAGGGCCACAATGGGTTCTTAAACTGGACCGGAGGGCCAGAATAAAAGCATGGATGGAGTGTTTGTGTGAACTAATATAAATTCAAAGTAAACATCATTACATAAAAGGGTACGGTCTTTTTTTTTTTTTTTTAGTTTTATTCATTTCAAACGGGCCGGATCCGGCCCACGGGCCATAGTTTGCCCAGGGCTGGTCTAAGAGATCCATCTGCCACCAGAACTATGATTCCCAGCATTCCTGTTGCTCCCTGTGCTCTGGGCTTCCACTTCTGGTCCTGGGGCTGCCCTCAGAACTACAATTCCCAGCATTCCTTGTGCTCCCCACACTCTGGGTTTTCCCCACCCAAGGGAGCCAAGTCCCCCCAAGCTGCCAGCTCTTCCACTCCGCTCTGTGTATGCAAATTGCCCGCCATCTTTGTTGGTTTAATTTGCATACTCACTCCTCATTGGCTGGTATGTGTGGCCTGTGGGCGTAGCAGAAGGAAGGTTAATTTGCATGCTTCTCTTTTATTATATAGGATGGGGATGGTGACGTAACCACGAAACAATGTAAGTAGAGTCCAACATAACCCGAGGACTGCCTGTACTACTCAGAAAACACTTAGGGTCATATGGGAAGTAAGACATTTGAGGGCAAAGGTATGCATAAAAAATTCCTCCAATATCTAATAAAATAAAATAAAAACACATTTCTTCCCACCTAAAACATATGCCTATTTTATAGTTAGGAATATTTCAAAAAACTTTAGTATATTTATTGGTTTCTATTAATAATTTACCTGATTGAAACATTACCTTCAAGATAATAACTAAGATGCTAATCAATTATCTGTATTTTAGGGTATCATTAACAAGTATTTAAAACCACTTGCTAATAACAACTGTTTTATATTTTTTTATATTTCCTTTTATATTTAAATACATCTATTATTTTTTCCTATCATTATTAATTGTAAACCAATGATATCCTGAAAGTTGATTAAGTTCACATTATTGGCTGAATGTCAGCACAGGCCACGAATTATCCAGAAATGTAATTTGTATGTTTCTTTAAAACCTGTAATGTCATATCATCTTAGTTCACATTATTAACAATAACAAGTACTTATGATATATCTGCTAATCATTAATAAATTATTGAAAAACTAATAATCTAATTTTATTCTTATTACTAGTATTTTTCAGACTAATGCCACCAAAAGTTACATAATAACTAAATAATGTAGAAATATGCATCATTACTCATGAATTCTATATGCATAGATTATAATTAAGATTTAAGCCTTATCAGATTTGGTAGCTATAAGGTTTTTTTTAATTTTTATGTTTTACTTTTGAAATTGGCAGTTGGACATTAGATTATTTGAATACTACTAGTATTGTCTCATCAAAATACATGGCAAATATGAGAGTACTACTTTTATGAGTAGGCCCATGAACTATAATACATACAACTTCATGTATCCTAACCTACAGGCATCTATAAACCAAAGATATTTACTTGGAAATTGAAGCAATTCAAAAAAAATTCTGGAAGTATTCCAAGGCTACAGGCAAAAATAGAAGTCTTTACTTTAGTGGAAAATCATCTTCCTTGCTGCCAATTAACATTACCAAATGTGAATAGTAACAATATTATATTTTAATGTCTCAAAAATATTCAAATAGACAAAATAATAATATATATCTTATCTGTATGTGTAAGTTATTGTTAAGATTCAGTATATAAATGCAGGAGACTGAGAAACACCTTCTCCTGTGAGAAAGAAACAATTCTCTGTTTGAATGGGCTTTCATTTAACTTCTACATAGTCCCCCTTTATCTGTGGTTTTGCTTTCTGGGCTTTAAGTTACCTGTGTCCAACTGTGGTCCAAAAACTTTAATGAAAAATTTCAGAAATAAACAATATATAAGATTTAAATAAAGTGATATTCTGTGTACTATGATGAAATCTCTGGGAGTCCCCCTCTGTCTGGCAGGGGAAGTGAATCCTCCCTTTATCCAGCATCTCCTTGCTATTTACACTCCCACTAGTCACTTACTAGCAATCTAGGATATCAGATGGGTTGCTGCAGTATCACAGTAAGGGTTCCAGAAACCCTTACTCTAACTAATAATGGTCTCAAAGTGCCAGGACAGTGATGCTGGCAATTCAGAGAGGCCAAAGAGAAGCCTTGATGTGCTTTCTTTAAGTGAAAGTTCTCAATTTAAAAAGGCATGCTGTCTTCCTACATTATCACAAGGGTGAATACAGTACAGTAAGATCTTTTGAAAGGGAGAGACCACATTCACATAACTTTTATTAAAATATACTAGAGGCCCGATGCACAAAAGATTCATGCAAGAATGGGCCTTCCTTCCCCTGGCTGCCTGCACCGCCTTTGCTCCAGCCAAAGCCGCCTTTTTGCCTTCATTCTGGCCCAAAGCCGCCTTTCTGCCTTCCCACGCTGCCCAGAGGCCCAAAGCAGCTGGGGCGGGGTGGAACACCTGCGACCTGCCCCACCCCGGGCCACTCGGTGCCTGTGTATGCAAATTGACCCGCCATCTTTGTTGCATAGTCACTCCTGATTGGCTGGTGGGCATCACAAAGGTATGGTTAGTTTGCATCTTTCTCTTTTATTGTTGCAGATTATTGTCATTGTTCTATTTTATTGTTATTGTTAATCTCTTACTGTGCCAATTTGTAACTTAAACTTTATCATAGATATGTGTGTATAGGAAAAGCATAGTTTACATAGGGTTTGGTAGTATCTGCAGTTTCAGGCTTCCACTGTGTGTATTGGAAGGTATCCCCCATAGATAAGGGGAGGCTACTTTACTGGATTAAAGGACAGTTTTAAATCAAACATGTATAAATGTGTAATCAAATCTCCTTTAACTCCCCATGTGGATTACAAGTTTCCAAGTGATTTAATCAGTGCTTGGCTAAGTGACAGATGTTAGTATCAATGTTAACACCATATGGTGTTATTAGTATCTACAAATAGACAAGAGAATAATAAAAATTCTATACTGAGCACCAATCCTTTAAAGTCTAACTTTATGGTTGATGACAAGTAACATCTTTTTCAAAAGTCGCTGTTAAAAAACAAACAAAAAAACTAGCTATGCAAAAAGTGAGTTTTTTATGTAGCATGCTTATTTTTAAAATTGTTATTAACAGTCATGATAGAAATTGTTGGAGAATTAATCCTGTAAGGGTGTAATCATATTAGTAATAGAAAACTGAATTCAACAATTTGAAATCATATATACTAGTATATGTGGTGTTTCCTTAATGTACTTTAAAAAACATTTAAGATTATCAACTATATTTAGAACTATGCATTGGAAATAAAACAACTGGTGTTAGCATTAGCACCCGGATATGGAGAATAACAACCCTGAGGATATTATCAAGCCATAAAGATACACATAAAAATTTTATTATCTCACTTTATTCCTGCATAACAGTAATTACTAGAATCCAAATGCAAAAATATTTTAGGAAAAGACTTCCTCATGCATGTGACCTAATTTGTAAGTACAAACTATTCAATAAAAGACAATATACAATTTATTTTTCCCCTCAAGCAAAATGTCTCTTAAATTTTTTATAAATTTTAAATTCCCACAATATGAGCCCATATCCTAGAGCACAGTCATCATTCAAAATATTGCCACAAATCAAATGCAATAAATCCTATTTTCTCTTCCTAGCAATTGAATGAAATTTGAGATCTGAATAACTTGATTTTTTTTCCAGTGATCTTTGAAAGTAAAGCGGAGTAAAGAAAATGCTCTTTCCTCTTTTTATGGAACTAGAATTTTTTTCTATGTGAAACTTACACTCCTTCTCTTCATTAAGAGTTTTATTTATCATCTAAACTCTTCATTTGAAAAGTATTTTACAACTATTTTGAATTTAAAGACATTTTCATGCTTATGGATGTTTTAAGTTTTGTGGGGGTTATGTGAAGGACTTCTGTATTGCACATCCAGATAACTGATATTGCAGATACAAACAAGGCTTAGACCGAAGGATCAGTCTTAACATAACTGGATCCATAAGAAAATGGTAGTTATATACCAGAAAGCTCTCATATTTATTTGTTGTAATATTTTTAATTAAATTGATGTATGTGTGATGTTTAAATATTGGAAATATAGAGGTGTGGGAAGTATGTATATATGGCATTCAGTTACAGAGCCTAAGTCACTAAGACAGCATCCTATGTAATAAAAGAGTAATATGCAAATTAACCATCACTCCCTCACTCCATCACTGCCACACTCTGTCACAACGATGGCAGTGGCCAAGGACTGGAGCGAGCAAAAGGCTTGGGTTGCCCTGGCAATGGAGGAAGCCAAGCTTCCTGCCTGCCCTGCTGGCCTTTAGCTCTGCTAAAGGCTACAAAGTTTCAATTATAGAAGATAAATAAATCCCAGATACCTGCTTCCAGCTGGCGGGCATGCCCAGCCTGAAAACGGCCATCAGCCCCAGACTCAGGCTGGCCAGGCACCCCAGTGGAGACCCCCCACCCTGAAGGAGGTGTGACCAGCCTGAAAGTGGCCCTAAGCCCCTCACCCAGGCTGGCCAGGCACCCCAGTGGGGACCCCCAACTTGAAGGGGGTGTGGTCAGCCTGCAAATAGACCTCAACCCCTCACTCAGGCTGGTCACACCCCCATGGGGGCTTTACCAGCCTGCAAACAGCCATCAGCCCCTCACCCAGGCTGGCCAGGCACCCCAGTGGGATGCACATCCTGATCCAGGACACCCTTCAGGGCAAACCAGCCGGCCCCACCCATGCACCAGGTCTCTATCCTATATAATAAAAGGGTAATATTGAAATTGACCCTAACAGCAGAATGACTAGAAATGACTGGTCACTATGACATACACTAACCACCAGGGGGCAGACGCTCAATGCAGGTGATGTCCCCTGGTTGTCAGTGTGCTCCCACAAGGGGAGCTCTGCTCAGCCACAAGCAAGGCTGATGGCTGCCAGTATAGTGGTGGTGTTGGGAGCCTCTCCCGCCTCCTCAGCAGCGCTAAGGATGTCCAACTGCAGCTTAAGCCTGGTCTCTGCTGGCAAGTGGACATCCCCGGAGGGCTGCCAGGTTGCCAGAGGAATGTCTGACTGCCAGCTTAGGCCCAGTCCCCTGTAGAGAAGGTCTAAGCCAGCAAGTGGACATCCCCCAAGTGGGTCCAGACTGCGAGAGGGTACAGGCTGGGCTGAGGGACCCCCCGGAGTGCACAAATTTTTGTGCACTGGGCCTCTAGTCTCTCTCTCTCTCTATATATATGTGTATAGATAGATAGATAGATATAGATATAGATATAGATATAGATATAGATATAGATATAGATATAGATATAGATATAGATATATATATATAGATATATAGATATATAGATATATAGATATATGGATATATAGATATATAGATAGATATGCCTAATATGCAAAGTGTCCCCTCAGGAGTTTGCTGGGAGTTCAATTGCTCGCTATGACATGCACTGACCACCAGGGGGCGGTGCAGAACAAAGAAAGGCCCCAGCTGGCAGCCGGGGAAGGGAGGCACTGGCTGGCAGCTGGCAGCCGCTAGGGACCCTACCCGTGCACAAATTTCATGCACTGGGCCTCTAGTAAAATAATAAAGTAATACAGCCTTACATGTTAAAGTAACTAGTTTCTTCAACATTTTGAGATATTAAATTTTAGTATTTAATAAACAAGGTGTAATTTTGCTTTAAAACAGTATAATCTTATTCCATTAGAGTTCATCGTGTGTTGTTAAACACTTTGAGGAAAGGTTTTCCATTTTCCTGTTTTATTTGATAAGAAATACGAAATCATTGTGAACTTGTTTTTGTAAAGATTTGATTCATTGTCTTTTGTGAAAGGTCACTCTCACTATGGCCCTTCCTTTACCTGATCATTTGTATATCCAGTTGAAAAATGGTTTTCTGAGTAAATGACTGTCCAAAGTAACCTTGGAACATGTTGCAAACTCTGTACTAGTATATTGATAATCTCTTATGCTGATCCACCAGAGGTTTTGTACTACATATTCCCCATCCTTGAACTTTTTTGTTTTTATTAGATTTGCCAGTATACTATATATATATATATATATATATATATATATATATATATTTTTTTTTTTTAAAAAGCTATGTGTGTGTTATATCTACAAAATTCTTCATATCTAATGATGATTTTCTACTGCTTCCATTCATGAAAGAGAAAAAAAATCTTAATTATATATATTGGGCCTCAGACTTTTCCTCAAGCTCTGCAGAAGTTAGTCCAATTGACTTCTGACACATACTATAGAAAAGACCTATGTCATACTATTCTTGTCTTTTAGCCAGTATTTTTAAACTATTCTACCAGGATACTTAATGGATTATGTTTTCAGTTTTAATTATCATATAAGTTATGGAAAAGGGAAAAAAGAACTCTGCTGAAAAACTACAATGTTCCGTCTTACTTTCCTTTTCTAAGAACTCCCATGGGAAAATATGTTTGAAGAATCTTTAGTTTTTTCTTTTGTTACCTCTCTAATTCTACATAATATGATTAGGATATTATGTCTTGATTTGTAGACTTTACATATTATTTATTGATATTCTTGAGATATCAAGGATATCTTGATATCCTTGAGGGGCACAACAATTTAGATAGTTACCTACATCTTCCTGCCAACTGTTTGAAATTTTTGATATGTGATTTAGTTAATTCAATAATATTCAGAAATAATAATCTAAACATTTAGCTCATCTCCATATCCGTGCAAGACCACAATAGAATGATACAACTAAATCTCTCAGTAGCTAAGAAGATTCACACATATCTTGGCTATGAAGAGAGAACAGACAAGTGCACTGTCAGTCCATAGCTAGGGAAGGAAAACAAGGAAGAATCAAACATTGCTGAGCATATTCATCTGGCTGGTCACACCTCCTTCAGGGTGGGGGGTGTTTGCTTCACTTGGAAGCAGAGGCTTGTTTGCTTCACTTGGAAGCTATAACTTCACACCCCAGGGAACTGCATTGTCCCTTCCCCGCTCAGGTGCTGGACTGTTGTGGGGAGCAGGGGGAGATAAGGACATGTGCAATAAAGTCAAAATGGCGAACGGGGAGGTTCTTGGCCATAGAGGCCTGTCAGTCTAACCTGGGAAAAAGATAGTTGCGTAGGGGTGGAACCCAGTGCAAGCCCAGGAAATGTTGGGGAGCTAATTGGTTAATTTGAAAAAGCTTCTGGTTCCTCCCAAGCCTGTGAATACATAATTTCAGGAGACAAAGAGCCCCCGCCCTTCTGACCCATATAAAGAATGGTGACCATGTTTGTCATTTATTTGTAACAGAAGACAGTTTTTGTATTTATGCCTATGTTCTATGTAAACATTAAAACTAACTCACAAGGTAGTCTTGAAAACATCTTTATTGCAATTTAAGATATAGAATAACTAGAATTATATATTAAATATCTAGTACTAAGAACATGAGAAAAGTATGTGAAGAAATTATTACTATAAATTTTTACACACTAACTTATTTTAATTTTTTTATGGAATGATGTTATAGAAGTATTTGGGCACTGTCTGGCTCCTGCAGTTGTCATGGTGATGGAGAGTTCCAATTTGTGGAGTTTCATAAGGCTGTTAAGCACTAAATAAGGAAACCAAATATTATACTATGCTAATAATTCAAATAAGCCACAGCTCCATTTAAACTTTTGTCCTCATTAATATTTTAATTGTTTTATTAGCATAATATTAGTAACACTCACAAATGGTAATTTTGCTTCTATGTCTTATAATTAATGGTAAATAATAGAGAAACTTGTAATCTTTTCGTTATCGAAATCACTTTGGACAACTTTGTTAGCATATTTGATATTTTTATCATTCCCCTGGTGCTATACAAACATGTATCAGTGAATTTACATTAGTTGGTTACAGTTAAGAAAGTTGTATATTGATAAATATGATGAAGATAATATTTTTAAAGCAAAATAATATAGATCCATATTCTTTAAGTCTACTATACCTGTGCTAAAATACATTTATTTCCTTGTTTTTGTTTTTTATTATTACTTCTAACAAACACCCCAAAAGAGAGACTGAGTACATAATACTTGATCGGGTTCTTCTCCAAAGTCACTTTTCAAACTTTCTTTTGCCTACCATGCTTTTCACTCAACTTAGGCTACCATTCAACAGATCTGGACTACTGGGAGAAAAGACGTGGACAGTGTGCAATGGTCATGATTGTGACAGGAGCAGGGTGACACTTTAGGGTGGGAACAGAGATTGCCAAGGTGGAGTCATTTATTATCAGAGGAACTAAAATGGAGCCGGGGGCCATGAGAAAGTTTGTCTGACACACATCCCACCCAGCTTGTTTCTCCATGAACTTCTGAATTTCTGAGCCATGTCTGAACCTCATCTCTTTGCTATGGCACCTGGACAGTCTCACCTGGACCGTCTGTGTGCCTTACTTAGAAAGGATCCAATCTGTTTTATCAACCAGCATTCTTCATTTGCATGATAGACTCAGCCAATCCTTACTAACCTTGCCAGAATCTCTCATTTATAACATCCAGCCTACTGAGCCTTTAAAAGCCCTGCCTTTCTTTATTCCCACTCAAGCACACTGCTACCTAGTTGTGTGTATCACAGTTGCAACCTCTGACCTCAAACAAATGCTTTTGTTTCTTCTTTAGTTTAAACTTCTTTCTGGATTAACAAGGGAGAGTAAGGCAATGAAAGAAAGATGAACCTAAGGGCTAACGTTACAAATAAGAACCGTGCATATTAATTAAATATGTAGAGGCAGATTTCTGTTCTAGTGCAATCTGTGAAATAGCAATATAAAGACTTTTGAAATATTGTGGTGTCAAGCCATAAAAATATTTTATCATAGCTTACATAAAGTCTCTGTTTCAATTCATCTCAAGGCAGAAAAACAAAAAAAATAGAGAGAGATGAATTTGTTTCACCCTCATCTTCATGATTCAGATGAAGTTAACCTTCAGTGTGATTGATAGTGACCTAGTTTGAAAGAATAATAGAAGGCTGAAGATACTTTTTATGTGAAATTAGCTAATTCAAAGCCCTCCAATGTAAGTGTAGTGCAGGAAGCAAGGCCATCCTCCAGAGAGAATGAAAGAAAAGGGCTCTGTGCTGTCACTTTCAGATCAAAAGAAGCTGCCTTCTGCAGAGCCAGGCAGGGGAGTGTAAGGACTCAGTTTGAAGCTAAGCAACGTGAGGACCTCTTAGACATTCAGAGGTGCCTGGTTCTATTGGCAGAGGCATCACTGGAGAACACAAATATCACTGAGAGAAGCCAGCCTCTCTGACCTTCTCTTGGTGGCCCTGTATTCCTATGTTTAGGGCAAAGTCCTTTTGCACCTTTTGCCCGTTGTGTTTCAGACAGTGAAAGACAGATATGTGGGATTTAGAATTAGATTTAACAAACCTTTTATCACTGTCTAATATGTCATTTTCTCTTTCTCATAGAACACAATTAGTAGTTTCAAAAAGAAGGGATGTGGGTGGAATAACAAGAAAATATGCTTTTTTTTCCCTTCTAATTTTTAAGAAAGTAGTAGAGCATTTTTGCTCTCTTATGAAAGCAGGAAATTATTTAGGGTGTTGTAAAGAGGGTAGCAGGCGGGTTTTTTATGGAAAATAAAGGTAGAGAAATGGAGGAGGTGGCTAGATGAGACTGGAATAGAAGAGGTGAAGTCATTCCTCCTGCCTGACCCTCAGCCTTTAAGTCCAAGAATCTAGGCCAGGAAACAGATGCTGTCAGGTAAGCCTAAAACCTGCCACTTTCATAGAGCCAGCTCATCCCACACTCAAACCACCAGCTGTAGCTCATCTCAGCTCCGGGCACATCCCTTTCCATCACTGAAGGGCCTGGCTGAGAGCAAATTCCCTATCTGTGCTTTATAGATAGAGACCACAGAATTTGTTCCAACTTTCCCATTGCTCTCTGAGAGCAAATATTGTCTGTAACCTTCTAAACTTTTGATATTCCTCACAGAGCTATACATTTGTGTTCTCCGAACTATGAATTTCTTTGAAGATATTACAAAACAATTTATCCAAACAAAATTTCTCTCTAAAACAAAACAAAATAGGGCAGTACTAAAAAAAAAAATAATAAAAAATACCCTATAAAACCCACCTGCCTTTTGTAGACAATTCCATGGGCTACAGGAAAGTGATTATAACCAAAAGTCATTTTCCTGCTTAATTGCATTGGGTACCCCCATAATCAGTCCAATAAGAATGCATATCAGAGAGTATTGTGCCAACAAAGGGGCGGGATGAGAGAGCATGATACTGTCATCCCCCCTCTTGTCTTGTGCCTCCTACACATTTCATCACACTTCCTTCCATTTTTCCCACTTCTTCCTTTTTAATAAACTTGAAATAAATTTCAACATTTGTAAGTATTTAAAATTCATCTTGATTTTCCTTTCTATTAAGCTAAAGATAAAACATTTTTTAAATGAAAATCAATATCAGTCAGCAACAGCAACATTTTCAATAAAGATCAGACACAACTATATGGGTGAAAAATTATGAAACTATCCACTAGTTATGAGTACACAGGTCACTAATACTGCAAAATTAAACACATATTTATGGTAATGAGTAGTCAGGTTATAAAATAGGTACCTCATAGTTTGAATACATCATCATAAAATTAGTAACTTATACATTTGCACTTCATTAAAAAAAAAAGTGGCCCTTGTATTTTAGTTTGCATGCTTGAAATTTGATGTCACACAGTGAGATACAGATTGGATAATTGCAATAATATATATTTCTGAAAGATTATTGTCTAAGATAATTTGCTATATTTATTTTTTTAAAATCACTCCGGTGTCCTTTATAGAGAGTGCATTTTTTCTGAGTTGAAGTTAAGGGTGTGGGGGATAATAGAGGAGAATTTGTAATATAATGTGTATATAAAGATAGTGGCTGGGAATGTAGAGAAAAGCCCAGGGATGAGACGGGTGATTGTGAGGCTTGAATTTGTAGAGATGACTCAGAGAGCTGTTAAACATGATAACACTCACCCTGGTGGTTCATGTTGTGGGCAGGCCTATTCTTATTAAGCTCAATACTGTCTTCCTATATATATGGTAATAATTAGAAAGCTTCCACCTCTGTTGGTAATATGTAATAGTGCCTGCCTGAGTATATAAGAAAACATTATTTGGGTAATACAAAATTAAGTGTTAATGAGTTTCATACAGTGTCTTTCTTCATAATACATGTTAGTTTTTTAAAGGAAAACAAATTTAAAAATCCCCAAATATTTATAATTAAGACTAAAAAGAAACAAAATATTGCCCTAGAAGCATGTTTGAATACTGTGTTTGTTAGATTTTATACATCCTAAATCTGAGTACCAAGATTGTAGTTTGCACATAGTAGCAATAACTGAGAAGACTGCTGAGTCATAATTCAACTGTAAAAAATCAAAGTAATTTGATGACAGTGTGAAGAAAAGATACTCAAAAGAAATGTAAATAAATGCACATACCAATAAAATGTCCCTGAAAGTTATCTTTGTGTACTTATCAGTGTACCTGTACACTCATCTTTAATGCAGGTAGACTTATAGCAAGTTTTATGCATTATAGAGAAAAAGAAAAGCAGAGACCTTGGTATTACTAATTGGACAATAATAATCAACTTAAAATTTCCTTTATTTTTTAAAATATATTTTTATTGATTTTAGAGAGGAAGAGAGAAGGTATAGAAATGTCAATGATGACAAAAAATCATTGATTGGCTGCTTCCTATACTTCCCACACTGGAGATTGAGCTCAAAACCCAGGGATATGCCCTGACCAGGAATTGAACCATGGCCTCTTAGTCTATGCAGTGGTTCTCAACCTTGCTAATGCCGTGACCCTTTAATACAGTTCCTCATGTTGTGGTGACCCCCAACCATAAAATTATTTTCGTTGCTACTTCATAACTGTAATTTTGCTACTATTATGAATCATAATGTAAATATTTGATATGCAGGATGTATTTTCATTGTTACAAATTGAACATAATTAAAGCATAGTGATTAATCACGAAAACAATATGTAATTATATATGTGTTTTCCGATGGTCTTAGGCGACCCCTGTGAAAGGGTTGTTCGACCCCCAAAGGGGTCGCGATTCACAGGTTGAGAACCATTGGTCTATAGATTGATGCTCAACCACTGAGCCATGTTTACAGGACTAAAATTTACTTTGTATTATAATACCAAGTGTAGAAATATTGAGAATAACTATTCTCAGATTTAGATAATGATTTTGCAAAAATCTAAGAACATAATATAACATTGTTATATTTTATTGATGTTCTTAATTATATTATTAATTTAATGGATGAGAATTCTCCATCACTTTCTATGAACAAACTGGGTTTGTTCGCTTATTTTAATTGGCATGTTGCTGTCTACTAGTGAGGTGGAGAATCCCTTTGTAAATATGTGTAAATATGTATGTATAGATATATAAATATATTGGATTTACTTTTATAAATTTTTTATTTCAAGTTGTTAGTAGATATTAGGTACAATCCCTTGCTAATGTTAGACATTGTGTGCCGTGCCAGCACAGCCAATAGCCGCACCCTACACATTGTAAATAGCTTCTCCCAATCTGTGACCAATATGCTTACTTTGTCTATTAATATCAATAGAATTTGAAAAAGGCAATCCTACTTCACTGATTTATAAGGCCATCGTAATGATACAGCAATAGTAAAATAGTATTATAAACAATGAGATTTAAATTTACACAAATTTAATTGGTAAAAATTTAATAAAATAGTACAACCAAGTATAGGTGAGGATAAGTGAAAACAAGGTCACTTTGAATTTGGTTTAGGACTTTAAACTTGTTCAGACAGTCTGGGAAATATTCTGGACATTTTGTAGAAATTAAATAAGCAAATATTCTCTGACCAGAAAATGATCGAATACTTATTTTGTACTTGAGTACTTATTGTCACACAAGAGTTCAAAAAGGACAGGCACATGGATATTTTTTACAGGACAGTAATAATAGCAGATATCTTAGGGGGAACATTTCTTTCTCTGGCAAGAGAATTCTTATCTATGAAATGCTGGTTATCTAGGATTACCAAATATTAACACACCTAGAGTCAATGGATTTATAGCAGATGGCTCCCCTAGAGAGTGTTATAAAGCTGTGTAAATATCTATATATATAAAAGCCTAAGTGACCAAACAACCAGTTGACTGGTAGCTATGACGTGCACTGACCACCAGGGGGCAGACACTCAACACAGGACTTGCCCCTGGTGGCCAGTGCACTCCTACAGTGGGAGCGCCAGATGCAGGGCTCATGGCTGGTGAATGCTGCTGTGGCGGTGCGAGCCTCTCCCCATTGGAACTGACTGGGCGTGAGCCCATGGCAGGTGCAGCAGGGCCAGGATGAGCAGGAGAGGCAGGCAGGAGTGGCAGGCAACCTTGGACTGCCAGTTTTGGCCCAATCCCCACAGGCCCGAGGGGTCCCAGATTGCGAGAGAGCACAGGCCAGGCTGAGGGACCCCACCAGTGCACAAATTCGTGCACCGGGACTCTAGTCTAAGTATAAAATGCAGATGTTTTAGGATCTAAGTGATGTTTGTATAAGTGACCACCTCTCACTTCAGACATTTTCCAAAGCCTGAGTATACCCAATATTGGGAAAAAAAGAACCTAGGAAGTATTGCAAGAGACCCTGGATCTCTGTCTTATTTGCCTGTGCATTTTGATTATTTGTATTCTATTTTTTTAAAATATATTTGCTTATTGATTTCAGAGAGGAAGGGAGAGGAAAAAAGTGATAGAAACAACAATGGTGAGAGTGAATCATTGATTGGCTGCCTCCTGCATGCTCCCCACTGGAGATCGAGCCTGCAACTTGGGCATATGCCCTGACTGGGAATTGAACCGTGACCTCCTGGTTCATAGATCAATGCTCAACCACTGAGCCAGGCTGGTCGGGCCTTGAATTAATTATAAACTTTTAAGTGGGTGAGATTTGTAGTTCACCAGAGTCTACCTGACAATCTGATCCTCTTTGTTATCAGAATGGACTTTCAAGTTGTTTTGAAATATATGCTTAAGTTGAGTAGTGTACTCTGGAAATAGGCCCTCAGCTGAAAATCTGCATGTGGAAACTTACTGGGCTCTGAAGCTGGGTGGGCTTTCAGAGATCACTCTAAATGAGGCAAGAGAGCTGGGAATTTGTACCACTCATTGACTAATCATTAAAGGAGTGATTTTTTTTTTTTTTTCCAGAGCAAAGTTTAGCCCCTAGGGTGCTGGGGAGCATGACTGTGCTCCTCCTGTCTTTTGCCAAAAGTGCCGGGAGCACTATCAAAGCTTCAAAATGGCGTCCAGTTCTAAGTCTGCTTTATATTAGTGATGATGATATTGCTAAATACAGTGGGGCCTTGACTTATGAGTGTCCCGACTAATGAGATTTTCGAGATAGGAGCTGTCTCTTGGCTGATTTTTTTGCTTTGAGTTGCGAGCTAAAATTCAGGTTATGAGCCAGCTTCAGATATCCCACCGCTAGTTGGCGCAGCGAACGTCACAGTGAACGCCACAACATCAGCCCAGCATCACGTGTCTCACTCGTTCACTTTTTGATTTGACACACGAGTAATTTGAGTTATGAGCTCCGTCACGGAACGAATTAAACTTGTAAGTCAAGTCCCCATTGTATGTCAATGTAGTAAAGGTTTCCTTAAGTTTTTGAATATGTAACTTCATTTACTTGAGATTCATGTGTTTTTTTCTAAACTGCTATAAAATCAGCAAAAATGCTTTGGCAATTTTAGCATAGTTCCTAGGATATTGGTTGGCACTCAAAGGGTTAAACTTCTTGAATTGGCTCCTTCTCCCTAAAATACCATTCAGATAGATGACAGCCCCGCCCCCATCTGCTTCAGCTACAGGGACTGTTTGATTGCTATCACCTGGAAAACACTGAGATAGAGCTTCTCATATAAACCCTACTTAGGGATAAAATGAATCATGGTATCTAGAATAATAAAAGTGTAATATGCTAATTAGACTGGATTTCCTTCTGGACAAAGCCAGGGCTGCGAGGGAAGTCCAGGTCCCGGGTGCCTGTTAGCAGCCAGAGGGAAGCTCACATCGCCGGTGCCATAGGGAAGCTGGTGCCGGCAGTCGGGGGAAGGAAGGCCTACACTTACATGAATTTTGTGCATTGGGCCTCTAGCTTTTTTATAAACACATAAATACAATTGTTCTTATAAGATACTGGCCACTGTTTCTTCAAGGAATGGTAAAAGAAGCATGATAAAGAAGATGAGTGAAGAAAATATCAGTACTCATTCTTCATCTGTACCTCTAAGTTCACTAACCCAGGCATAGGTAGAAGAGCCTACTACTTTAAACAACTCCCCACTATGACAGACCCTGCACCAAGAGGTTTGCTTGGCAAGCTACTGATAGGATGCATTTCCTCTTCTTGGGCCTTTAGTTAAAAAGTATGTGACCATGCTTTTGAAGTTAGGCATGGTCACCTGACTAGGTTTCGAGCAAAAGAAGGTGAAGAGAAGTGAATTGCAAGGCCTATAGGCTTAGCTCACTGAATATTTTTACGTTCAGTCCCTTATCTTTGTTCCCCTTCCTGATGGTCTTAGGTGCAATGTGATGGGGCTTTGGAACCTAAGGAATGTAACTCCATGTACATAAAGCCTTTTACCAAAGCTCATTCTCCCTGGAGGCCTTCTGAAAGTGCTCACTTCAGCAGTACCCACAGAACCTCACCCCACTCCCATGAGTGAGGGAGGAATTTGATCCTCTGGCAACAGATGTACAGAGAGAGAGAGAGAGAGAGAGAGAGAGAGAGAGAGAGAGAGAGAGAGAGAGAGACTGACTAAAGTGAGAAGAGAAAAAAGTTAAAAATAAAATCCTAAGTTATTGTGAGGTGAAGAAGAATAACCAGTTAAAGGGAATACACTTACTGCTTTTGTGTAGGTCAAGCATGTCAAACTCACAGCCCATGGGCCACATGTGGCCCACAACGAATATATTTTGTGGCCCAGCCAATATAATGGTATGTAAGAAATGTTTTAATAAAAATTTAATAATTTTTACAATATCCTGTTATACATAATTATTAACAACATAGTCCACTAATGACTAATTACTATAAACATGTTGCATTCATTTCCCTTACGCGCCTTACACGCAGGCACACCTTTTCTCTCCACTAATACCAGTAGTGAATATTTTAGCCGATTGCCATGTCATTAGTCTTGTATTGACTTGTTTGGTGTAAGCAACAGGAACTACTTCACTTTCAGAGAATAAGAAAAATAGGTTTATTTGTGTTACATTTGTTAATTTGTGCAGTTATTCAGTGTCTGGTAAATTAATGTTCAAGAAAAAATATTAATTTTTATTAAAATGTTCCATTATTTTATGTTAATGATCACTCATTTATTTCAACCCATTGTATTCAGTATATCTCTATTAAAATGAACCTACATTTCTATGGAAATTAGAACTTCTGTTTTTTTGAGACCCACATAAACTTAAACCTTGTTTATTTGGTCCATGTTAGCCTTTGAGTTTGACATGCTTGGTGTAGGAGATCTGACTGTAATGATTACCCATTTTATCAATAATTTCAACATGACTTTTACACATGTTTCAGAAATCTGCTTAAAAGTAATTTCACAAAATGTTTTTTCCACCTAAACTACCTCTGCCTACTCCCGGCTATATTATTAAACATATAATTGAGAAGGAACTCATTTTGAAAAAAAAAAAAAGAAAAAAAACAAGAACAAATGTTAGTTTTCTTCATTTGAATTTTAGCTTAGAAAATATTTCATTTGAAGAAGCTGAAATATTATGGTGTTAAATTTGATTTGTTGCAAATACAGCTTACCTTTCTTATTAGATTACTAAACACTCTCTACCCTTCTCTATATAGGCCAGTGATACGTAGTATAATCCATCAGGTAATGTAGACAATCCCAGAAACAAGATATTACAGCATACCTGATACTACTATAGTCATTCGAATGAAAAACAGTGCACTGATCATGACAATATGGCCTTGAAGTCTAACATTCTAAGAGTGATTCACTCTTGAGCATACAAATTTAATCTGTGATACAGATATGTCTTAGGTTAGGAAGGAGTTTATACACATTGCAGTCTGTAAACATCACGGTACATAAACATGCATAAATGTCTTAAGGTTGGAACCAGTGTGAATCTTCCTTTCTAGTTTTATTGAAATTTGGTTTATTTTAATTGAAGAGAAAGGGAATATCTCCAGTTTTCTGCAGCTGTTGTGTGTCACCTTTACACCAGCATCCCTTACAGTCCCACCTTGCTATAGAGATAATAACAACTACTAAAGTGATAGGGGTGAGGGACTTGTATTACATGCCACATGCAGTGTAGCTTAGAATTACCTGTCTTCTATAAATATTGGCAATAACGGGATATATGTAAGAGCAAAGTTAATAGACTAAGTCTTTCTCTGGCTTTACTTAGCCTTTCAGCTTTAGAAAATACGCTGCGTTGTATGTTTATGTTTTCACCCTTTTTATATTATCCTGCATGTCGTCACATGAGACATCATAAACAAGGCAATGCTTCTGAAATATTATACATGCGAAGAAACGAGCTGAACTGGGCATTTCAAATTACACTGTCTAGAGTGAAAGTCCCTTTACGTATAGCTCTAATGGTAATTGGATCACTAACCCTTGGGAAAATGCATGTTCTAAATCTCCCTCTAATATTGTTTTCTGTTCTTCATACAGTTTGAGTCTAAATCGTGACTCACACATACCTGTGTTTTGAAGAGTCTGTTGAGAGGTCAGTAAGCCTTTCTGTGCATGCAGTGGTCCTTAGCTCCGTTTTCTTTGTGCATGTTATTTACAGTTTGTAGGAGTGCTGAACAACTTCAAACAAGCTCGCGTCTGAAGTAAACATATTTTTGGGTGCCCGACGAGTTGTGGAGCAATTCCTTGACCTTTCCTCTCATTTACTGAAGCAAATCAAAGGGTATTTCAAGTAGTGCAGCCTAAAGTCATTCTGAGAGCAAAGTTGCAGCATAAAAGTAGTTCACCCCTGAATGTCCTAAGCTAGTGATTCTATTCTTGACTCAAAAGAGCAAATAGAAAAAAAAAATTTTTTTGAAAGAAATGCTGTGGATGGCAGTATTCTTTAATAATGTCCAAAGTCGTTGATGAGGTAGCTTGTTCCATTTCACGTGTATGAAGTGACTGCTTTGTAAGACATGTGACTGAGACAACAGCAGAACTCCAGCGGATAGCATATTCTGAGATGTCAAAAACTTAAAGTTGTTTTTTTATTATGGCTAATTGTAAATTGCCTATGTACAAAGAGTATCAGATATAAAGAAAAATTATATACAAAATAAGTAAAAGATAACATTTTCCCCTCAGAGCTATAGTTTTATCTATAATCTCAAATAAGAAATGCTGATATACTAGTAACTTGCTTTACTATAGATATTAATTAAAATAGGGACCAAATATTTATTAAAATCGGTTATTATAATCATATTAATAATCAAATTATATCAAAGCAGATTGAAATGAGTTAAGTTCCTAAAATTCTGGAAAGTTAAAGATACTAAGTGTGTAGATAGCACCTACATTACTCACTTTAGTGAAGCCTTAATACTAAGCAAGAGAGTATAATTTTAAATTCTATTAAAACACTATAGTGTGATAAATACATTTTCTTTGTTAGTCATTTAAATCTATTATTAATATTACTTCAGAGCAGAAATACTGTATTTATCAATTTATGTTGTATAATTATGTGAAACAATCTATTACTAATTTCCAATATTTTCTTAAGCACATTATACATATCTTAAAAATTACTATGATATATAAGGTTGGATAGTAATATATATTATGCCCAGTTAAAATTGTTCAACCACAAAACAAATTATAAAACTGCTTCCTATTGAATTCCTGAAAACTGAAAATTATTAATTAAAATCACCATCAAAAGTTTAATGAATTAGCCCTAGCTGGTTTCACTCAGTAGATAGAGCATCGTCCTGTGGACTGAAGGGTCCTGGGTTCGATTCTAGTCAAGGGCACATGCCTGGGTTGTGGGCTTGATCCCCAGTGGGGGGTGCGCAGGAGGCCACCAATCAATGGTTCTTTCTCAACACTGATGTTTCTAGTTCTCTCTCCCTCTCTCTTCCTCTCTAAAATAAAAAAAATAAAATAATGAATTAGAGAATCAACTCTATTTTAAGAGAGCTAGTTTATTCCATGTGAAGTATAATTTTCTTTATATAAAAACACAAATGTCTTAATATATTTATGATACAGATTTCTAGAGACTAATCCTGTAGGTAATCACTCAATTGGCCCTGACTGCTCACTCCTCCCTGGGTTCATGCCCATTGACACATGGCTTTTTAGTGTTTTCCACTGAAGAGGTGTGTGGGAAGGGCACAGGGGGGAGTGAATAACATTTTCCCATGCCTTGAATTTGGATTATGTCATATGACTTGTTTTGGCCAATTGAATGAGATGAAAGTGTTAGCATGCTGCTTCTGAATGAAGGTATAAGAAGTGGTAGATTTTTCTGTAGGTTCTTCACATGTCTATCATCACCATGAAGAGAATATCTCTAAACTAGCTCACTGATCCGAAAGAAAAGATGTGGTGACAAGTAAAGCACAGCCATGAGTTCAGCTGAACTAGAGAGGCCAGATTCAGTCAGCCAAATACCTTCCAATGTATAGGTGATCAGCAAGTTCAGACTAAAATCCAGCCTGAAGCAGGTCTGATTGAATCTAGACCAAATGGAAATATGACCTAAAGAAACAGTAATTGTTGTATAACAGTGGGATTTTAGCACTGCTTGAATTATTACATAAATAGCTAAATGATGCACATATTCTAAATTTAAGAAAATTAAGAATGATAGGTGTGAGATGAAAAAATACAGTCCTGAAAATAATAGTTCATATAATTAAACTATAGGCCTGGTGCATGAAATTTGTGCACAGGTAGGGGCCTGAGACCTGGCCGGCGATCAGGGCTAATTGGGACCTTCCAGCTGCTGGCTGGGGCCTCTGTTCTCCAAATTCCAGATGCCAGCTGGGGCCTTCCTTCATTCTGTGCCACCCCCTGGTGGTCAGCACACATCATAGCTAGCGATTAAACTCCCAGTTTCCTTGTCAAACTCCCAAGGGGACACATTGTATATTAACGTTTTATATATATAGATAAGAATAATTGATGTTTTAGTCTCTTTTTGTAAGTCACAAATACTATTAAATTTTATAGAATGATCTTCTGCCCACAAACAATCAAAAGTGTCATCATAAGTTTGGCATACATGGATCCATGAACACCCACCTAATAAATCCTTTGGAAATACTGAAAAAACTCCATTTATAAAAAATTATGAAGTATAAGTATGTGTCTGCTGGTGTGTATTTTAGCAATGTCATTTATACTTCCTTTAGTTTCTTTCAAGGGCACTCATCTAAATGAAACTTTATCAAGGACAAAAATAAGATCTAAAAATAAAGCAAATCTTACAGGATACCCTCTACAGATGGTGCATGAAACTTTACTTACAATCTTAAAAAAAATGCAAAAGAAAATACATCATAAACTTAGAATCAGTGAAAAAAATGGCAAATTTTGGCATACCTACCTCTAAAGAAAATTACATTTGATTGACAATAATAGTACTGCAGTACATGATGAAAATACTATACAGAGGAAAATTGAATAATTATACCATAAAAAATGACAGAAAATAAGCATCATTCACCTAATATGCACTATAAGAATCATTGAAGAAAGAGATTTTTCAAAGTAACACCTTTTCAATTAAATCTATGTATACTTGATCACTAGTCCCCTCTCCATATTCTAGTAGCAAGATTATAAGACTCAATTGAAATAATTTTAATGGAAATGTTAAGAATGGAAGTTTCAAGTAAGGAATCTACCATTCATCAATAACTCATTTGCATTTTCTAAAGGTTCAATATTGTGCTGTTTATAAAGATAGAAACCAAATGTCCGTCAAACAAATTTATTTAAATTTTACTTAGATTTCTCACAGTCTCCTAAATATGCCTTTTCTCTTCACTTGGAAGTTTTGTTGACAGTGTCACTGCTTCCTCTCAATGCCCATTTTTACTTGTTTTCACCTGGACCACTGCTCCTCATCATGTACAAACTCCTGAATTGTGTGCTAAAGATATAGGGTCGATTGGTCGGTAACCCACAAGCATAATTTTACAGATTGGCTTGAATTTATTTTAAGAATGAATTCCTTTGCTGGATATTACACAAGGTACATAAATGCTAGTTACTATTAAAAATCCCTAAAACCGCACAGGACTAACCAAATTGCTTGAAGTTTTACCCAAATGGTGTTACTTCCATTAAAAACCTTCTGTAAGAACAAGGTGTGTGTGTACAATACAGATAGAAACACACACACACACACACACACACACACACACACATATGCACACAGAATTAATTTTATTTTAAACTTTTCCTTCAGTGCTTTCAACCTGAATAAAATAAATACATCATCTTTTTTTCTGGTAGTAATCTAAACAATTTTATCATGAGACCAGTTAAAGCAAATTAATCCAGTGTTTCTTGGTAGCAAAATGGTCTCTATTGGGTTTTTGTCATAGAAAAATATATTACTCCCATATCATATTCGATTTTCAACTAGAGGTAAGCTGATACAATTAAACACATTAGTGGCTCCTTAAGCAGAAAACTTCTTAATTAAAATGCAGTGACCAAACAGGAAATATGTTATAGTCTTCACACTACATTACACTATGACTAAATGTAAGGAATAAGATTAATCTCATAATTAAGAGAAAAAAGTTATAAGACTTATGAAAGAGAAACCAGTGGATTTACTAGTATGTGAAGTTGCTTATTTCAGATACACCCCAGATGAATGGCATTGGGAGGACCCTAAATTTACCTGTTATTGGGAAAGGGAAGAATTACATTTTTCCCATCCTCCCTACTTTAATTGACACATTAGTTTTCCTTCTTTCACCCTATGTTTCTTAATATCATGAAAGTTAAAAATCCACTGATTATTCATTCTAGTGAAACCTATAAAATTTCTGGCACTTTTTATGTTTATCCAACAAAGACATTTAAAGATCTGTGTTCCTTTTTTATAACAACTGCCATATTGGCCAGAGTTAGTTTAATAATTTTTCAATATGTTGAGTGTATGTTTATTGTAAGACAGCTCAGAACACAGGTAAACTCATGTGAAAATTGACCAGCTAGAGTGTTTTATTCAATTCCATTCACCTAAATATAGAAGAAAGGATACCTACAAAGAATTACTGTATGAAAGATTGTTGCTTGTCTAACCAAATCTCTGTCTCATACTTGTATACACTTTCATAATCTGTACATGGTGAGCTTTTGGATTCTTGATACTAAACCTTATTTGTTATAATATTTAACTCATTTGTGATTTTTAGAAAGGTTTTTTATAAATTATCCAGATAGGCCAACTTGGGTCACTTTGGTTTAGAATTCACCATTCACATCATTCTATTTTCTATAATATGTTGGTGTTTAATTATACCTGCATACATTGGCAATACTACCATTGCTATTTTACAGATAAAATATTTGAATCTCAGAGAAATTATGTATCATGTAAAAAGGCACATAGATAATAACTCTGGATTCAATAATGGACTACATTTCTGGCATAAACTCAATTTAGTATCATCTTAACTCATATCCTTTATTTGTTTAATGAGTCCAACCATAAAAACATAACATATTAAAAATAATTATGATTATTATTACTGATGTTTTATCATGTTAAGACATTGCATAAAGTGATTTATACACAGTACCTGCAATTTACATATTTATTCTGGAATTATATTTTCACAGATAAAGGCACCAATGCTGAGCATTCTTCAGAACACCAACAGTTGGTAAGGGGTAAAATTGATTGAACTCTAGTATCTGTATTCTAGATACTAGAGTATTTGTTCTATTTCACATCCATTTTCATTTTCTAGTAGTTTCTTTTTACTTTCTGAAGAAAGACAAAGGTTTTTCAGCTGTACTGAAATAATCAAAATGAGTTTCTATTAACATAGTTATTCTTTATGTCACTATTTATAATTCAGTTCACGTTTTCCCTAAGTAAATTTAATATCTAGCACAGAAGACATTTTCTCTTGTAGGTTTTCAAGTTTCTAGTTTTCTTACCTTTCCAATTGCTTTGCCTTTCCAATTTATTTTTTTCTCTTTCTATATCTCTCAATCTAACTTTCACTGCCATTTTCCCATCCTTGCTCTCACCTTTGATCTCCCTTTTAATCTCTCTGTCTAGCTTGGACTTATAGGTTAAACAATTACACTTTTACATGAGTATTTCCTTTACAATGTGGACAACTTAATTTACTATAACACTGGCCATTACACCAAACAGTCATGACATATAGAAACATAGTGTGATCTAGATATTATGGACTTAGGTCTCAGATTTCACATCGAAACATACACCTAGCAAAGAGTGTTGTTATAATTAGCAGTTATAGCAGCCTTGTAGGCCTCTCATCCTGCAGTCCAAAATCCAGAAAACTTCCAGGGAATATAAGGTCTGATGTGAAATAAAATACAAAAAATAAACAATTAGGAGCAAGGGTGAGGAGATAGAGGACTAGCAAGGAAGGGGCCTGCAAGAAATCTCGGTACCAGTCAATTAATGGACAGTGCAGAGAAAAATTTGTTGTGGGGAAGCTAATGTCTGGATCATTTCTATTCAGTAGGGAAATTCCTCAAGGTTTCCAAATACATTACAGCTGGCTCTGAATGCTGGACAAACGACTTATCAGCATTGATCAAAGCTGACTTTGAGGGCGTCCTTCAAGTGCCTCTGAGAGCGATTTGAAACAAGTGCCACTTCCTGGTTCCCTTGTGTTTCTTATGGCTCCTAGTGAACATCAATAATATGAATTCCATTTTAATTTTTCTGTAAGGGATCTTATTTATAGGGCAATTTCCAGAGCAGTATCTTGTCTGTATGAAATGATTGCCAACTCAGGCAGCCGTTAAAGTTTACTGCTTAGGCCTTCCTTCAAGGTACAATATGGATATTACTTTCAAAAGTAATTTGGAATACAGAGCGAGAAGCCTGTGTTAACTCTTTGCAAACATCCTAACTTAGACAAGGACATTCTTGCCTTTTGAATTGATGCCTTGCTTTTCTAAGGTAACATAAAACGCAGCATTAGAACTTACTGTTTTACGGCCTTTATTTATAAGTTAATGATGTCTCACTTTTAAGTGAGCATTACCTCACAGAATTTTAGTTATTAATTGAAGGAAATGATCATTTTATTTTATGGCAGCTTCATGCCAGTTCTGTAACCCTCCTCACACACTGTGATAAACCACACAGGCTGTCACATTTTTATGTGTTCTCTCTTCGTGGGCAGAGGCGATTCTCTCCCAGCAGCCTGTCTTCACACTCCTACACACAATTAAATAATGACATTCCCCAGCTGGAACCTAGTTAGTGGTAGGTTCTATTCAGAATGGGACCTGATCGTTCAAAGTTGAAATGGGTTCATCTGAAGCTTCAGGGAACATATTGCTATATTGAAATATTTCCTAAACATGATTTTGCACTAAAAGTTACATTGCTGCCTACACATTCCTCTTTTTTTTTTTTTCTGTTGCATCAGAAACCTTTTCATGTTTGGGTCTTAAGCAATGCAATGAGCGTTTCCCATCAAAATATACACGATTGACAAATGACTAATAATCAGTTTCCCTGGCTAACTTATATCAATAGCATGGGCACAAAATTAACATGTTTGCAGAGACACGTGACCTAAATGTTGATTTGCAAATATGTGACAGATGGAAATACAATCTTAGGGACCTAGGAAGTCTAGTTTGGCTCATTTCTAGATGCAGAAAGGACTTCTCTGACCAGTCCTACTAGGAAGGGAAGAAACCTCGTTGGAAGGCCAGTTTCATTGTTGGACAATCCAATGTTCCAAATTTTGTTTTATTAATCTGAATCCTCCCTCTTGCCATTCTTGCATTCTGTGGTGCTTGTTCTGACCTCTTGAGTCATAGAGACTGTTATGATCATACTTAGCTAGTTATGAATATTAATAATAGGAAGAGAGAAAATGGGAAAGCAGGCATTTTAAGCATGGTCATCTGGGTAGTTTCACCAGGTAGCTACAGTTTCATGCTCCCCAGGGACCATGCAGATCACTGGGGGAAGGGATCCAGCAAAGGGGGAGATGGGAGCATGTGCAGTGAAATCGGGGTGACATAGGGCAGGTGCTTGACTGTCAGTCTAGCCTGGGGAATAATGGATTGGCTAGAGGGTGGACCCATCAATCGTGTGTGATATCTTAAAAGGCTGGTTGGTTAGTTTCAAGAAGCTCTTGGTTAAAATCCCTTGACAAACAAGTCCCCTCTCTCTTGCTCCATGACACACATTCACCCTGAGCTAGCCTGTCCTCTCTCCACAGCTGTGTGGCCTTACGCAGCGGACTTAAGCATATTTTCAGAATTACAAAGAATTTAATATATCTTTGTCAGCCTCTCAAAGATAGCGCACCATCAAGCTTAATTTAATTTGTTTATAAAAAAACAAAAACAACTTTTTTCCTCAGGCCCTAAAAGAAACTTGGTGCCTGGTAACTAAGAAATGTCATGTTACTAGGTCATCTTTATTGTGATTTATCTGCTCAGAAGAAAGCAAAGCAAAATAAGCAACAACAATAACAAAACTAATTTTGAGTCTTCAAATATATATCTAAAAACCTCTCTACTATTTATAGTCTCAACTAAGCCATCCACTCCAATGCCTTAAAGTCCTGGGCATACTAACCAAAAAGGCCCTGGCCCCCACATTCTGCAAGCTCCAGGCTCAGGGAAGCTGTTTTTAGACGTGCTACATATGTCCTGTTCTGAATAAGTTGTTTCCAAGCAGGACCCTGGAATGAGTCAAATACTCAGCATTTACCATTCACTCCCTCAGGTAATCAATTCCAAGTGACTCTCTTTTGATCAATAGAATGGTATATGGGTCATAAAAAGCCTGAGAGGAAGGGCTGGGGAGGGGGCAGGGGCAGGGATTAGGGGGAGGGGACAATGGGAGAAAAGGGGGGAAAAGGAGAACATCTGTAATACTTCCAACAATAAAGATAATTTTGTTTAAAAAAAGCTTTAGGTATCTGCCCAAATCTTTTTTCTCAGGTGCTGTGTTTGTGATACTACCTCCCAGGCAATAACCACTATCTATAGATATAAAAGCCAAAGTGACAGCTATGACCGGAACAACCAGAACGACCAGTCGACCAGTCACTATGATGCACACAAACCACCAGGGGGCAGATGCTCAACACTGGAGCTGCCCCCTGGTAGTCATGTGCTCCCATGCCAACCTCCCAGTGCCCCTCTCTTTGACTGGCACCTCCCCCCCAAGTGGCCAACCTCCTGTAGCCCCTCCCTCTGGCCAGCCAATCTCCCACAGCCTCTCCATGCCCCCCCCCCATCCAGCCGCCTGCCCCACCCCCATCAGCCCTGATCAGAAGGCCAGCCAGCCAACCTCCTGGAGTCCCTCACCCCAGCCGGCCCCCCCGATAGGTCTCAATCGCTGGACAGGTTGAGGGACTCCACCTGTGCACGAATTTGTGCACTGGGTCTCTAGTACTTTGATAAGCCCCAAACTAAATTACTGAGTTAGAAGTAGATTCTCTGGTAAATATCGCAGCTGAGGCCCAGGCAATAGTCAGCCCCTGCCATTCATATGACTTAACCACCTTGGTCCAGCCGAGCAGAGCTTTAGGATAACTATAGTCCAGTACCACCTAAACAGCCATGTGAAAAACCTCACATGAACCATTCAGCTGAGTCCAGCCAGGCAATCACACTCTTTTGATTTTATTGTAGGGCTTTTTGTGAATTGTTATGAATATTTGCTATGATTCATGGCTCCATTTTCCCACCCTGTATAAATGATCCTTTATTAAAATTTGTACGACATTAATATTAATATACTTATTATGAGATAATATGGATAACATAAATGACTTTTATGAATAAGACATGTTATTTTTAAAATAACATTAGATGTAATGTGGACATAAATGATCATATAAAACAAATACAGTAATTAACCTTTCTATGTATTTTCAGCAGGACATTGATAATGCAGATGAGATTATTGGAAGGCACATTTATTATTCTTTTAATGCATTCAAGTCAATGTATTTAAAAAATTCACTTAGTTTTATTTTGGCTTTAATTAAAATGTTTTGCATATATTTTCTGCAGAGTGAAATATAGAATAAACATGATTCTGATTAATGCCTTTAAGATCATCAAGGTGAAACAAATGAAAAAAAAAAACAACAACAAAAAGAATAAAGAAGCAACATAATAATTAACTGTTAAAGAATGTAGTAACAATTTTAGCTGAAATAGGTTAATTATAACATGTTAATTTCACTAATTTTAAGTTGAAGAAAATATATTTGGATTCTAGTTAATTTGTTTTTACTCAGAGGACCTTCTCTAATAATTTAGGGTTTTGAATATTCCAACTATTTATCCTGGGTTTACTGGCCTATTTAAAGATAACCAGTTTGTAAACATGCAGTATCATTATCATAGTTTACCTGAAAAAGGAAGTCTCCATAATTACAATTTTTAATCACTGAGAGGAAGTAGCACAAATAATATTCCAGAATCTTCCAGTATTTGCTAACAGGCTTTACTAATCTTTACTAATTTTTCTAAACTTTTTCAGTGTTGATTTTGAGACAATTTGTTTTTATTTTGCTTAAATCTGCAGCCTATTTTAATTTAATTAAAAACCAAGAAAGATTAGCAGCCCTGACCGGTTTGGCTCAGTGGATAGAGTGTCGGCCTGCGGACTGAAGTGTCCCGGGTTCAATTCCAGTCAAGGGCATGTACCTTGGTTGCGGGTATACCCCCAGTGGGAGGTGTGCAGGAGGCAGCTGGTCGATGTTTCTCTCTCATTGATGTTTCTAACTCTCTATCCCTTTTCCTTCCTCTCTGTAAAAAATCAATAAAATATATTTTTAAATAAAGAAGGATTAGCAGACAGCGCCTTTCAAATCTTTGACCTCTTAGAAAGGATATATGAGGTAGCTTTGCTCCATAAGAACTAGCTTTTGTTTGTGTGATTATGAATAATGTTTCTATGAGAAATTTAATTCAACATTTCATTTAAAAATAAGTGTGCACTATCACCCTTGAAAAGTGGATTAAATTAAAATATTTCTTAATCATTATAGATTTAACTATAACTTTAATTAGGTAGATTTTCATAGTCCAACACCGATAGATTTTAGACCTTAAATATTAAGTTTAGCTTTCTTCAAAATGATTTGTGTATGAGTTCATGGAAATTTGCTCCCAAAGCATTGAAGTAAATGGGCTGCCTTCTGAGACTCAACATAAACATCTATTTTTTCTTTGTTCATAATTAAGATATAAAGTCTTTGTGAAAAAAATTGCAATGTCATACTAAAAAGCAAACTAGGAGGGTATGATAACATGTTAAAAAGTATGAGATGTTTATATAAAAACAGGAATATTGGTCTGCTTTTTTATCAATCAGAACAGTGTGTCCACCTATAAGAATAGATAAGAGATATAAACAAAAGCAATAGCCCATCTTGTTCAAACGGCTAAAGAGCATCCTTTGAAAGAGCTGGTGAGATTGCACTCCGATGTTAGTATGGTAAGGTGAGAGAAGTGGATGGGGGGAAGAGAGAAGATACTGAGATCCAAACTACTACTGATTGATCAAAATTATCACTTTCTTTTACGCTTCAATATCAGTGACACCCCGGATGGCAAGCTGGAACTGTCATTGTGGGTTATTGTCTTACGAAGTTTGAAGAATACGTTTTGTGGATAAAGTACTTTAAGGAAAAGTGTGGAAGTTTATTGCATTTGTAGACAAACTCCCTGCTGGGGAGGGGTCCCCAAAATGTGAAAAATCCTCCCTCTAAAATGGAAAAAAAACCATTCCAGTGACTCTTTTTGTCCACAGGTTTATAAATATTGGAAGGTTTTTTTGTCTGTTCATGCCACTGTCTAATTGGACTCTTCATCATTTTATGCCCCCTGTGCTTTTCCTAATTGGCCACTTTTCCTCCTGTCTGTCTAGTATCAGTTTCAGTTTCAAAACTCACCCGGTGCTTCCCCCTCCTGTTGTAAGATAAACATGAATCTAGTGGTTTGGAGCTGTCTTCTTCTGTCACTTATGCATTTCTCTCCCATGAACCGCTCCCCCATCCCCTGTCTTTTTCTGTCCCTAAACCCTTTCATCAGGATTTCCTTTTTGTTTCTCAAATTAACTATTTATAAAACTCAAGTTAGAAGTTTTGAAAAATTGGTTTATATGGCTGGAGATCATTACACTTTTAAAAATAAATTTTAATTGGGTAAAATGTACCTATAGTGAGAAGAAATTAATTTTTTTAAAGTTGAGATGGAAAAATAATACCCATAATATATTCAACAGTATATCAGTATGTAGAACACATAAGAATAATACCAACCACAAAGGAAAGCATGCTTCTAATTTGGTTAATTTTTGGTTGGTAAATATCTAAATAAATGCTAAATATAAAATATATATTTAAATGAAATTACCAATATGCATATATAAATTATTTATTTTTTTCAGATGCATGTTTATTGTGTTTGAGATAGTACATCAGCTGCTCTTTGAACTACAGAAGGATAAAAGGAAATCACTGCATTACAAACTGACAACTGTAAAAGGTAAATCCTTTTCACAATAGCATTAACCACATTCTCTGAAATAGATCTGGGTTTAATACAAATTCCTAGTCATCTATGGATGCTTTTATAACTTTATACAGCTAATGATTTAGGCTAAAATGCACTATAATAATTGGTAGACCTCAGGACCAGTATCCTTAGTACATCACAACATGCATTTTTGATAGCCCAAAGAAGCAAGTCTTAGCAAGTACCCATTTTATTTTATTTTTTTTGAAACTTCTCTATTTTTTTATTAAATCTTTATTATTCAGATTATTATATTTGTTCCTCTTTTCCCCCCCCACAACTCCCCTCCACCCAGTTCCCACCCCACCCTCCGCCCTCACTCCCCATCCACTGTCCTCATCCATAGGTGCACAATTTTTGTTCAGTTTCTTCCCACATCTCCCACACCCCTCTCCCCACCCAAGAATAGTCAGTCCATTCCCTTTCTATGTCCCTGATTCTATTATAATCACCAGTTCATTCTGTTCATCAGATTATTTATTCACTTGATTTTTAGATTCACTTGTTGATAGCTGTGTATTTGTTGTTCATAATTTGTATCTTTACCTTTTTCTACTTCTTTCTCTTCTTAAAGGACACCTTTCAGCATTTCATATAATACTGGTTTGGTGGTGATGAACGCCTTTAGCTTTTTCTTATCTGTGAAGCTCTTTATCTGACCTTCATTTCCGAATGATAGCTTTGCTGGATAAAGTAATCTTGGTTGTAGGTTCTTGGCATTCATCACTTTGAATATTTTTTGCCACTCCCTTCTGGCCTGCAAAGTTTCTGTTGAGAAATCAGCTGACAGTCATATGGGTACTCCCTTGTAGGTAACTGACTTTCCTTCTCTTGCTGCTTTTAAGATTCTCTCTTTGTCTTTTGCTCTTGGCATTTTAATTATGATGTGTCTTGGTGTGGTCCTCTTTGGATTCCTTTTGTTTGGGGCTCTCTTCGCTTCCTGGATTTGTAAGTCTCTTTCTTTCACCAGGTAGGGGGAGTTTTCTGTCATTATTTCTTCAAATAGGTTTTCAATATCTTGCCCTCTCTCTTCTTCTGGCACCCCTATAATTCGGATGTTGGTACACTTGAAGCTGTCCCAGAGGCTCCTTACACTATCTTCGTATTTTTGGATTCTTTTTTCATTTTGCTTTCTGTTGGGTGTTTTTTGCTTCTTCATATTTCAAATAGTTGACTTGATTCTTGTGATCCTCTAGTCTGCTATTGGGAGTCTGTATAATATCCTCTATTTCAGTCAGTGTATGCTTAATTTCCAGTTGGTCCTTTATCATAACATCGAGGGTCTGACTAGATTTCTTGAAGATCTCACTACATTTATCGGCGGTCTCACCAGTCTTTTCGAGGGTCTTACTAAATTTATTGGTGGCTTCTAGAAAGTTCTTGAAAAACCTTATAAGTATGGTTTTGAACTCTATATCCAGTAGTTTGCTTTCCTCCTTTTCTGTCATTTGTGTACTGTTTCTTTGTCTCTGCATTTTTTATGCTTCCCTGTGTTGATAAAGTGGTTTTCTGTGCTAAGTGTCCTCTAGGGCCCAGTGGTTTAGCCTCCCCAATTACCTGAGGAGGACACTCTTGGTGCACCCCCTTGTGGTCTTTGTGCACAGTCTTGTTGTAGTTAAGCCTTGATTGTTGTAGTTAACACTGGGAGGGAATGACCTCCAGGCCAATTGGCTGTGAGAATCAGCTGTGTCTGCAGTGGGAGAACTTCTGTGCTGGAGACACCCCTCCAGGGCAAGACTTGCTTCAATGGGGCTTTGGTGCTCACTGGGTCTGGCTCTGAGTGTGTCCTTTAAAGGTCCGAGGAGCTGCAAACTGGATGGTCCCACTCTGACCACTGGGGACACTCGCTCCTGGATCTCTAGTGAGGTGCTAATATAGCCTTTGCCTGAGGCTACCCTGCAAAAGCCTCCGTGAAGGGCTTGGGCGGGGCGGGGTGGGTCCCACGGGATCCACAGGGTGGGGCAGCAGTTATGGCTGCTCTCAGTCCTGCCTTCAGAGGTTCTGCTTCTCAGTGTCCCAGTATTCGCTGCAAGCACCTCCGAGAGAAAGCTGCCCTCAAGTTCTGACAGATACCAGACAGTCCCGCTTCTCCTGTATGAGTCTGGGTCCCCAAAGACTCGCCCGGAACTGGAGCTCAGAGCCTGAGACTCCTTCCCAATTGAAAAAGACAACCGCGCCCTCAGCCGCCAGCCCGCTCTGCGTGCGCCTCTGTACCTTAGTATTTTACTTCCACACTGCGCCTCCTCTGAGTCTTGGTATGCTTTTCTCTTTCCTTCTAGTTGTAGAATTTCCACTTAGCCAGCCTTTCTGTGGTTCTGGATGATGTCCATTCCATCTTTTAGTTGTATTTTTGAAGTGGTTGCTCGAGGCAGCAATCTCCAGTGTTTACCTATGCCGCCATCTTGGTTTCTCCACAAGTTCCCATTTTAAACATAAGGAATCTTCAGCTACAATGTTCTACTCTTGATAGCATGTACCTTTGGGGGAATCTCCCACTCTCCAAAGGATAAAAGCAGAAAGTAGAAGCAGTGTAACATATACAAGTATCAGTTATTGTATGAATTATATTTCATAGGGCCAAACTGCCAAACATCCATGAATGAGATAAAAGAATGATCCAGCTTAGTTACTATCACAAAAGTTTAAAGGAATTTGATTTGGTGATAAAATTGGAATAGAATACCATTCTATGGTAGGAACCAAAATTAGTTTGTCAGAAGCAAGGATATTTAGTAAAAAATATGTGAAGAATAGTTGAACTTTGCTAAAACAGAAAGCCATTCAAAATATGAGATGTAATATAGAAAGATATTGGTAATTTCTATTTCAAAAAGGTCTTAAATCAGTTTAGAAAATTTACTTCTGGATTCTCTTCATTTGCTAGCCAAACTATACCATATTTATTTTTGCCCAGTGTTATATTGGTGTCTATTTCACAGCTTTTAATATGTATTGCTGATCATTCTTAGTCTGCCCATAAGCAATTGCTTAAAATGAACACTCCATTATATTCAAAATCAAAGAATAAATTGAATATTAATTATATAAATATAAAATATATATTTTTAATATCATTGGATATTTATTTATATACTTGTTCACTCTTTTAACCATATGAAATTTAAAAGAGTTTTTGAAACTATTTCAATCATTGCAATTTTTAGAATTGCATGAGTTTTAAATATTTTCACAAAGTTTTAATACATATATGCAAAAACATTTGAGTTATGTAAATTTTTATCATAATCAAGAGAATTCTAAAACTCATGATATAATACTTGGTACTTAGCTGGGTTTTTAATTAAGTAAATGTATTTAGCACTTAACCTTTTAGAACTATTTCTACGCTTTCCTATCATATGCAAATCCTGATTAAGGGGAAATCATTTGTTGTCTTTAAGTCTTTGGATCTTTTATTACACTATCCATAATACTATGTAATTACAAGTAATGTTTGTGTGGCAGAAGAATGTAGATGTCAATAAATACATTTCTTACAACCTATAAAATTTCAAATATAAGCAGGATATGGTGAGAAACATTATCTCAGTGTAAGAGGATAAATTTGGTTTTTTATGGGTTGTGATTTGCTGATTTATTCTTGGTTGACTTTTAACAGTGATTAATGAGTTCTAAATATTATAACTCATAGATCCAATGATTTTTTAAAAGGGTAGTATGTTTAGGTTTCTATAGATCTTGACATTTTGCTAATTCATAAGCACTTTGGGAAATCAAGTTTTTTCAGTTGTACAGGTTTACCCTCAAACATTACCACAGTTACCTTTAACATATTTAAACTTATTAAAATGAAATAATATATTTATATTATCATTAATTTAAGTATTGAACCCAAGGTCAACTCCCTAAACTAATTTTTTAAAATCCAACATCTATATAAGTTCTGAGCCAAAACACAATTTATGGGAAAATTTGATATAAACATGAATGAAACTATAATTTTTGTTTTAATGTGAATATTTACATATTTATCTAGGAAATTGATTTTATAAATTGGGAGAGCTTCCACAGATTCTCAGTAAATGTTACTTATTATAAAGTATTCATAATGTTCCCAAATCTAAATAATTCTGAAACCCAAAGCATAGTTGTCTATAACGATCACATAGATACTGTTACCTATATTAGAATCTATATACATAAAAGACTAATATGCTAAGTGCTCAACCAGTCGCTATCACATTCACTGACCACCAGGGGGCAGACACAGGAGCTGCCGAGCTGCAGTGACTTGGCAGCAGCGGTTCTTGGGTGACGCACCCTGAAACCAGAGAGCCCAATTCCTCATGGGGCCGCGCATTATGTTGTTGCTGGGGCATTGTCGACCCCGAATCTGGTTTACTACACACTTGTGTTTGTGTTCCACACCCTGTATGACAGCAACTTTGCAGAGTGCCCTCTCGCACTCTGGGACTCCTCGGGGGATGTTGGAGAGCTAGTTATGGTCCAATCCCTGCAGTCCAGGCCGAGGGACCCCACCTGCCAGAGGGCCCCCGCTCACTCCACAGTACCAAGGTGGGACAGTGGGAAGTTGGCTCCAAGGTGTGTCTGACCCACCTCACCCAGTCTTACCGCATCAGCCACATTCTAATTAATTTCCTTTCAATGTGCGTGAATCCATGCACTGGGTCACTAGTAAAATAATAAAGTAGTGCCACATATAGACTTTATACATTGCATTAGTTAGTCTCGTGCATGCTTCTATAGCAAATAACTTCTTAAATTTGGTAGTTTTAAAACAAGAACTTCATTTCTGTGGACATAATACTTCAGGGCTGCTGTCCCTAAGCTAGCACCTTTCTGTGTAGCATGTTTCTGAAGTCAGGGTGCTTGCTGTAGGTTTGTCAACCCCAAGGTCTTTTTATACCAACTGGTGCAACAGAGTAGAGTGGGTGAAGTAGGAACACTGCTTTTTACAAGCTTTCTTCTAGAAATAATGCTCACCAATGTATCATGTCTTCTAGACCTGAAAACTAACTGCATGACCACCCTGAGTGCTAGAGGAAATGGGAATCAGGTCTGTGATTGGATAGCCCCTTTTGAGAGATATGTCTCTATTTTTAAAGACTGAACAGAGACTAGACAAATCCATAGAGAACAAAATTAAGTTAATGTTTTTCAGGGTCCTGAGGGGTGGGAGGAGGGGAAGATTGGGAATGATGTATAATTGGTAAGACCTTACAATTTTTTGTAGTCAGGAAAATATCCTGGAATTAGACAGTGGTGATGATTGTATAACCCTGCAAATATCCTAAAAATCACTTGGTTTTTAACTTTAAAAAGATGGACTTCGTGATAAGTGAATTATGTTTCAATAAATGGGTGTTCTTCTAAAACTACTTTTTGAAAATTTCTTGAAGGGAATTTATCATCTTATTTCTTTTCTATTTCACCATTAGTACATAAAATTTTATTTTGCATATAACAAAGGACAAACATTTAAATTTAGCGAATAAAATATCTCCAGAAAAGGGAATATGTTGAGCTTTCCACATGACCTTTATATATACTTTTCAGTGTAGGGTAGAAGTCTTCAACCTGTGGACATCCCTGAATGTTTATTTTTACTCTTCCTGTATGAGGTTCACCATTGTGATGATCTTAGTATCACAGCTCCCAAGTTTTGAGCTACTGATAGGTTTCATAAAAGTGTGCTAAACTCTCCTTATGAATGATATAACTTAGTCCTGAGAAACTCTATTTGACATAGATTGCCTTAGTGTATGAACATTTTAGATGAGAAAATTGTAGCTTTGAGCTTCTAAGCAAGTTATCATAGATCAGCCAGAGAGTTAATAGAGAAGCCAGTGCTCAAAGGTAAATTTGAGACCAGAACATGAGTTCTAAAAACTCTTCCCATATTGCCTACAGAGTAGTTAAATGACACAGAACACGTGATACACAGACACACATAGACATCTCTGTGGTCTATGAATTTTGCAATATTTAATTTTAAAGCTTACCTTTTAATTCAAATGCATTTGCATTCTTCAAAACACAGTATTAACTATCTTGCTAGGTTGTCTTTTGCTCATTTATTAAATATATTTTCAGAAACTGTTATCGGTGAAAAATGTTGTTCTTTTTTACAAATACTGCATTGCTAAAATTGCCTGTCTCCAGGTTTCAACCAAATTAAAACTACTGGTCCAATGTAAGCTAAAATCATAGAAAAGTGTCTCTCAGTTATGAAATAAATAATGGTTATCCTTTCTGGTTTTAATCAGCAGGGTCCATGACAGTGTTAAAAATGCAACTTCTAATTCAATCAAAGTTATCATTAGATACCTTGCAGGCAACAAAAAGAAGAAAAAGCAATTAAAGACTGCTAAAAATAGTTTTCAGAAGATTTTTTTCTAATTTATTCCACTAAGACAAGGAATGCACTTTACACTGGTTTTTGTCTTATTTTAATAGGAACAATTTATTATAGAAAGCATAGTTTTAAGAAAAAACTTTTAGAATTATGTGATCTTCCATGAATAACAAGTCAGTTTTTCCTAAATTCTTTTGGGATGTGGAATCATTTTATTCTCCAATTTAATATCCAGCAAAGAGTTATTTTTAATATATGTAGTACATACATATGATTCCCCAAAATACTAAAGTTTGGTGATTTTCTTGGCAGCCAAGGAAGAAAGGCAGTATTATCTCAATTCAAAAGAATTTTGTTCAAATATAGTCTAATTAACACATACTGGCCAACTTGGAAAACTGCCATGACTCAAATTTAAAACATAGAAGTAGGTTTACTACCTATGGAACTCAACTGCTGTAATATTACCTGTGTATGACTAAGCATTTTGCTTTCATTTATTTGTCCAACTCTATTTTCATATTATTGCAATATATGATCCTGCCTATATTCATTCTAGTTATTGGCTTGTCTGCACAAACCTATTTAGATGCCTTTTTGATTGTTCCATAAATCAAACTCCTCAAACAGAAAGTATAGAACTGTTGGATCAAATAACATGAACTATTTTAAGGTTCTTAATAAAAATAATTATGGTGTTCTATAAATTCAATACTTATTTGAATTCTGTTCATCAGTGTATGAGAATTTCTGTTCCATCACAATATTGCTAAAATTTGGTGTTGATGTTAGTCACTTTGATAAGTGCCAAATATCCTTATTTCCATAGCTACTTATTTGAATTCTATAGAACAACAGCCTTTGCTTGTATTTATTGAATTTCTATATTTTATTTTTTATATATGTGTGAATCACTTCTACAGGCTATAGTAGAAAGACATATGCTTTGGTGGTAGACAGTTATAAGTTCAAATCCCAACTCAGTTAATTAATAAATGTATTAAAACATGATAATTTATCCTGCTGGAGCTTCAATTCACATCAGAATAATAGGATTGGTAAGGGAAAAATAAGAATACTAATATAAATAAGAGGTACAAAGTTACAGTTATAAAATAAATAAGTCACTGGGATGTAACGTGCAGCATAGAGAAATAGCCGATGATATTGGAATAATTGTAGTGACAGATGTTACTAGACATTGTGGTGATCAACATCTTAAAGTATATAAATGATGAACCGATATGTTATACACCAGAAACTAACATAATATTGTATGCAAAGTATATTTTTGTAAAAATAAAAAAAAGAAATTACTAAAATATTGCAGCCAGGTAGTTATGACAGTCTCCTGTAGCCTAAAAACAAACTTCCCACATGCAAATATGTCTGCCTTAATAAACAGGACTCCTATTATTTCTTTATGTACAGTTAGCATTGGGAAATGAAAAGTGTTTGGCAATAAATCAGAATAAAAAGAAAATCAGAACAGAGAGCTTTAAATGACTTTTCTCACCCACAAATTCCCTTAGATGGATAGACAAATGAGAATCAATTATGACAGAACAGTTTCAGAGATTCTTTGTGTAACTGGGCATAAATAGAATCGCTTTGAGGTATTAGTGACGCATGGCTAAGAGTGTGAGGCACAATATTTTCCTTTGCATGGAACACAGCAGTTCTCTAGGCTCAAAGTGTATTTGGGATCAATGAGACATTCTAACCATTGCATAAATATTAGACTCTCATAATGGATTGAAGCATGCAAAATATCCATTCAACATGTTGTAGGAAGTACATAGTGATGAATAGCTATGAAAAGATGACTTCAGTTTACAGAGTATAGCTTTTTTTAAAAATATATTTTATTGATTTTTTACAGAGAGAAAGGGAGAGAGATAGAGAGCTAGAAACATCGATGAGAGAGAAACATCGATCAGCTGCCTCCTGCACATCTCCTACTGGGGATATGCCCGCAACCCAGGTACGTGCCCTTGACCGGAATCAAACCTGGGACCCTTCAGTCTGCAGGCCGACGCTCTATCCACTGAGCCAAACCGGTTTCGGCCAGAGTATAGCTTTGACCTATGTAAATTTCTCAAAAATAATCACAGAAGGTGACAGAGACCTGCTCTTATGCTGGAGAAACTATTGAGGCAGCAGAAATTCAAGTTATAAAGATTCCAAAAAAAAAAATTCTGTACTGAAAATTATGTATCCTTACCTTTATATTCTGCTATCCTCTCTACCTTTAAAGCTAGAGAAATATTCAGTTATATTTTCTTTCAATATATCTGTAGCTTTATTCATGTATGTTAAATATTAGATTTGTCTAGGATTTTGTTCAACATAAGGAGGAAAAAAGTAAACTACCATTGAAAAACCAGGAGGAAGACAAATTAAAAAAGAACTCCCCATGAATGATTTTTACTTGGGCAGGGCATCTACTGTCGGCAGGAGAGAGTAGACATAAAAGGACAAGATGACTAGAATGGGACCAAGCAGATATGTCAGTGTCCTGGGTGGTTGGTGATGCATTGGAGAAACATACGGGAGTCATACCAAAAAGATTGCCCATAGAGCTTCCTGTTTCTGATCCTGCCTATATTCATTCTAGCCAAGACAACATACTCTGTCCTTCCAGGTGTGAAACTACATCATAATGTTTCAAGCAGAAAAGTTATTAACAAAGTAAATACAAGCTGATATTTCTCTGTCAAGCCCTTTCCTCTCACAGTGTTTTTCATTTCACTTAATGAATATCTGTGATTCCTTCTTTTTTTTTTTAATTCTACATTCAATCCACTAGCAAATACTGTTGGTTTTATATTCAAACTATAACAAAATTTGACCACTTCTCACCACTTTGGTAGCACCTTATCCAGGCTACTATAATAACCTTAAATTCTATCTCTCTCCTAGGCCTTTACCCCTTCCCATTTTACTAAACACAAACAATTAAAATGAACCTTCTAAAATGTAAGCCATATCAGTGTACTCCCCTTCTCTGGCTCTCTAATGACTACCTGTCTCACAGAAGATGAAATCTAAATTATTTAAACCACCTAGGAATCCCTCCAGGATATGATGGACACTTAGGTTGCTTCCAGATCTTGGCTAGCTTCTATATATATAAAAGGCTAATATGCAAAATGCCCCCTCAGGAGTTCCATGGGGAGACCAGGAGTTTGATTGCTCACTATGACGTGTGCTGAATACCAGGGGGTGGCATGAAGGAAGGCCCCGGCTGGCAGCCAGAAGACTCCAATCAGCCCTGATTGCTGGCCAGGCGTAGGGACCCTACCCATGCACGAATTTCATACACCAGGCTCTAGTTGTAAATAAACTTTCAGTGAATGAACATAGGAGCGCATATATTCTTTTGAATTAGTGTTTCATGTTTCTTCAGATATTTTCCCAGAAGTGGGATCACTGAGTCAAAGGGAAGGTCCATTTTTAATTTTTTGATGAAACTCCATAGTGACCACACCAGTCCTCATTCCTACCAAGAGTTCATGAGGGTTCCGTTTTCTCTGCATCCTTGCCAACACTTCTTGTTTGTTGATTTATTGATGATAGTCATTCTGAGGAGATACCTCATTGTGATTTTAATTTGCTTTTCTCTTGTGATTAGTGATGTTGAGCAGCTTGTCATATGTCTTTTGTTCATCTGTATGTTCCCATTGGAGAAGTTTCTTTCATATCCTTTGCCCACTTTTTAATTAGGTTGTCTTCTTGGTGTTGATCTACTAGGCATTTGATCCAAGATATAGAAAATGAAACAAATAGGTCTTGTTTCATGAAGGACAAAAGGTAGTGAATGAAGACATAAGAGGTCAATAATTTACAATATAAACTATATGTCATGCTAAAAAGAGAAACACAAAGTAGGAATAGGGTGAATGAGACACTAGGAGAGAGCTAGCACTGGACTCAGACCAGTGGGTGTTAGAGAATGACCGGGAAGCAACTGATGAAATAAGTTTTCAAGAATTGTAGAACATTATAGGAAAAGAGAGAAGTATGTGCAAATTAGTGAAGTTATGAGAAAGCATTGTTATTTTAATTTCTAATTTAAAGATCTGAACCATTTCAGAGGAGGCAGAGTGAAGAATCCACTCCTGGGAAACCTTTTTGTTAATGAATGTTAGTTAATTTTGGTGGCACCTGCTCAGGTAGAAGGATTCTGAGGACTGTCTCTCAGGGGTTCACACATAGGTTCTCCATTAGCTGGGAGTGCACTGTGCATCACTGATTCCTGACATAATTGGGAAACTAGAAGCGTTTAGCATCCCTAAACTTAAATGTTCATCACTTCTTTTTTGTAGAAATTTGAAGTGGGAAAATATGTCACTTTTCCTTTTCATTCATATAAATTCAAAAATAAAAACAACTCCTATTATAAAAGAGCACATAATGGAAAACAAAGAGAGAACAATAAAGTTCTGAAGACTTTTGGATACCTAGTCACTATCTTTCCTGTGGCCCACGGCGTAGTGGACCACTTTACTCAAGATGGTTCATCGAATGCAGTGATGGCGAACCTATGACACGCGTGTCAGAGGTGACACGTGAACTCATTTTTTTGTTGATTTTTCTCTGTTAAATGGCATTTAAATATATAAATATATAAATATATAAATATATAAAATATTTATTTTATATTTAAATATATAAAATAAATATATAAAATTTGATAAAATAAATATCAAAAATATAAGTCTTTGTTTTACTATGGTTGCAAATATCAAAAAATTTCTATATGTGACACGGCACCAGAGTTAAGTTAGGATTTTTCAAAATGCTGACACACCGAGCTCAAAAGGTTCACCATTACTGATAATGGAACCTAAAAATTGTAACAAAGCACATAAAATAGGAATTTTCCCAAAAGAAAAGTTATCATGGGCAATTTTAAGACCTGTTTTTAAACTAAGGAGAAGTCTTACTTTCTCTCAAAATGTATGTTCAGGTTTGGAAAAAAAGCATTATTCATTATTTTCAATTACATCTACAAATTAATACAGAGTTAAGCACTTTGTATTCAGCCACCATGAAAGATTTATGATTTTTCCCAAGAGTTAATTTTATTTAATTCAAAGAGCTGACCTCTCTTAATTTATTTCCTGCATTTCCTATCTTGAAACATTAATTTAAAAAGTTAAACCACATTTAAACTATTGAGAGATAAAATAAATTACATGTGTAAGACAGAGTAGAGGGACAAAAATAAAATGTAACAACCAAAAAAATGTGGATTTTTCAACAATGCCCAATATCAGAGTTTAGCAAGGAATTAACTGTTCTTTAAAAGTTTTATAGGAAAATGATGTAACACGCTACATCTTTGATACTTTTTAAGTTTAATACAACATAATCAATTATGAAATAGAGAATAACCATACCTTTTGATGTTCGTATTAAATATCTTAAAATAAAATAATAAAACTAGATACAAACAAAAGGAGATAGAAAACAAAATTCAAAACAATAATGGAAAATAATAAAAGTCTCCCTGGAGTGAAATAGTTTTTGTTCAAAACTGCTTATGACAGAATTTTAATGTATTTCAATATCTTACTTGGCCACTTTTCCCAGCAGGTTCCTTTATGTCATTCTTTTGCAGAATAAAGCAATAGTATTTCAGTTTCCTCTAACTGGGATTTATGGATAACAATTTCTCAATATAATATTCTTTCTACAAAAAAACTCATTAGCCCAGGTGTTCAGGCTGTCCATTTCTCTGAGGTTAAAAACCATAAGTCATTTGGATTTCAGTTTTCTATTTTAGATACGAATTTTTAATTTCACCTCTGGCTATGGTGGAATTTTCTCCATTTTTCAAATATGCTGCATATCCCTCACTAGCAGGCTCCTCCATGGAGATCTCTTCCTCTGACTTCTCTTTAGCAGGTGCCTCACTTTCTGTCTATCAATGATATGTTGGTGTCCCAGACATCCGTTCATTCGTTCTTCTTCCCCTTTTCTTAGCTTCCTGATACTTCTAGTTACTTGACCATCATAAGTGGATGATGATGAATCTTAACCCTGCACTGAGCCAGCTCTCCTGTGAAATCCAGTCTAGAGTATCATAGCTTTAATTAAACTGTCACTTGGATGTGCCCCAAGGATCTCAAACTTAACATGTTCAAAACTTAGCTTATCCTATCCCTTCATAAAATAACATTTCCTTTTGTTTTTCCAATCCTGATTCACATTACAGTAGCTTTATTGAGTATCATTTTTAATTGCCCCTATGTATTTTCCCATTCTCTTCCAACCAGTTATCAAGCTCCCCTGATTTGGTTTCTTCTTATCTTTTCAATATTTCCACTTCTTCTCATGTCTACTGCCTTATGCCTTCTATTACCATTTTTAACTATTGTTCCCAGTTACAATGTATTAGTGTTATTTCCAGAGAATTATAAAAGTATAAATCATAAAGTAAAAATTACTCAATCCATTTATAAATACCATTAATATTTTGATTTTCATATTTCCACATAAACAACTTGTTTTCCATTTCAAATATATCCATAAACTACTTCTTTAAAAAAAAAAAAAGAAATGTGACATCCATGGTTCATATTTAAATTGAAAGTAAAAAATACTAGAAATGTGAACAGATGTATATGTGAATTTTTATTTCCTAGTACCTATTCTGGAGAATAATGATAAATAGCTTCATGAAACAAGAATTGAAGACATTCTCAAGAAAATTTCTTTGATTAAAAATTTTTTTAAAAATATGACTAATTATAAAATATCATCACAAAGAACAATAAGAGATGAGTAAACTCATCAAGATGCAACTCTAAAATAACGAAGAACATCAAGAAGCATAATAAAAACCCAAAGATTTCTATAACCCAAAGAATGAATTCTAATGTAAACTATGGACTTCAGTAAATAATAATGTATCAATCTTAGTTGACCAATTTTAATACATGTACCACACCAATGCGTGGTACAAATAATAGGGGAAACTGAGGCAGAGAGGGAGTATATAGGAGCTCTGTACTTTCTACTCAATTTTTCTTAAACCTTAAACGGCTCTAAAAATAGTCCATTAATTTTTAAAATAAAAAAAAGAAATTACAAACTTCTTAGGTATACTTCTAAAATAGGTTATCTAAAAATATTAATCTGCTTTAAAATAGAAGAACATTTACTAGTTAGTTCTTTATTTTAATCTTATGTTGGCTAGCTCAATTAACTCCTTCTTCCCTAACAATGATTCAAATGTAATAACAGTCCTGAGTTCATAAATATTTGGAAGTCTGTCGTGTACTTTAACCTTTAAAATTATTATTGTATTACACTTCATTCCTTTCAGAATTTTTCAGAAACATTTTTTCTTATTTCTGTTGAGAAATCTCAATGGTAGTTGATCTTAAAAATTTTTGCAGAATTTTGAAGTTCAATAACTTCATTAATCTTTGTATAATCATGTTTACCCCAACCCTACATTTTGGTATCATACGGCATTTAGTTTTTCTCCTATTTTAGTGATATTTTCTGCTATTTGATTATCAGATTTTTTATCATTAATTTATGGGAATCTATTATTTCTTAACACTAGTTATTTACATGCTGGGTCTTTGTGACTCTCTTTTACAGCTATAGTTTTCATTGTAATAACTATATAGCACACTTTTTTTCTAGTACTTTGTTGTTTTAGAGTAGTTTTAGGTTTACAACAAAATTGAAAGGGTGGCACAGAGATTTCCCATATACTCCCAGTCTCCTTCAGTGTTAATATCACTCACCAGAATGATACAGTTTTTTCCAAGGATGAGCCTACATCAAAACATTATTATCACCCCAAGTCCATAGTTTATCTTAATGTTCACTCTCGGTATTGCTCTTTCTATGGGTATGGACAATCTATAACTACATATATTCATCATTATATCAGCATACAGAGTATTCACACTCCCTAAATGTCCCCTGTGCTCTGCTATTCTTCGTTCCTTCCCAAACCCCTAACAACCATTGTGGTCTCTATAGTTTTAATCTTTCCATAAAGTCATCTAGTTGAATTCATACATGATGTAGCATTCTCAGATTAGCTTCTTTTATTTAGGAATATGTGTTTAAGTAACAAACTGCCAAACTGTCTTCCAAAAAATAATGTGAACTCTATAAAAAGCTTGTTGAGAATTGAAAAGAAGTGAATACTTTTTATATCATTCTATAATGTTAAGGTCAACATTACCCTGATAGCAAATGTGCCCCCCCCCAACAATATTATAAGTAAGTAAAACTATAAGTTAATATATCTTATAAAATATGGGGAAATTATTAATGCAATTTTATCAAGTCTAACCCAACAATAAATAAAAATGAAGCTTCATTATGACCAATTATTGTTTTTCATGGGAATACAAATAAATCAATGTAATTCGCCATATTAATAATACATTTAAAGAAAATTTAAGAAAGAAAAAGCTTATGATTATTTCAGTACAAAGAAAACACATTTGGTAAATGTATTCATCCAGCAGTAATAATAAACTTCTGGCAAAGTATAAAGAAAAAAGAATATTGTCAATCATATGCAACATTTATTAAAAAAAACAAAACCCTACACTTGCAAACTACTGATAAAAATGTAATTGGTAAGACCATATTAGAAAACAGTTTGGGAGTTTCTTAAAAAAATTTAAGTGCATGTCTATTGTATGTTCTGAGCATTTTTCTCCTAGATATTATTTACTCAAGAAAAATAAATATGTATGTCTATAAAAAGATTTGCACATACATAAATGTCATAATAGCTTTATTTAAAATAGGCAGAACTAAAAATAATCCAAATGGCCATTAATAGGTGAATGGATAAACTTGAAATTTTCATACAATAGACTATTATTAATGATACAAAGGAATAAACTTTGATACATGCTACCATGTATCAATTTTAAAATAATTATATTGAATGATAGAAGCTGGGCAAAAAATAGTACATGCTGTAAGTTTCTAATTACATAAAATTTTATAAATTCTAGGGATAGAGATGTGAAAGATTACAAATCTATACTAGAAAATATTTAGGCATGGTAGTTATGCTTATTTTCTTGATTATGGTTCTAGCTTCATATTATACCTACTAGTGACCCAGTGCACAAATTCGTGCACATTGAAAGGAAATGAACTAGAATGTGGCCAGTGGGGCGGGACTGGGAGAGAATGGCCGGACACACACTGGAGGCAACCTCCTGAGGTCCCTCCCTGGCTGGCCACACCTCAGGTGGCACTGTGGCTTGAAGGGTGTCTGCGGAGTGAGCAGGGTCCCTCAGGCAGGTCAGGTCCCTTGGACTGCCCTGCGGGGATCAGGCCGAAACCAGCTCTCAACATCCCCTGAGGGGTTTTAGAGGGCACGCTGCAAAGTTGCTATACTACAGGGTGTGGAACACAAACCTAAATGTGCAGTAAACCATATTAGGGGTTAACAGTGCCCCAGGAACAACATACCCATGGCCGAAGGTGGAATCACGTGGTACTGTGAGGAATCAGGCACCTTCCTCTCTGGTTTTAGGGTGCGTCACCCTAGAACTGCTGCTAAGTGACTGCAGCTGGGCAGCTCCTGCGTGGAGTGTCTGCCCCCTGGTGGTCAGTGCACATCATAGCGACTGGTTGGATAGTTAGACACTTAGCATATTAGCGTTTTATTTATATAGATAATTGAAGTCATCAAACTGCACACTTAAAATATATGCACTTTTTCTATGTTAATTATATTTCAATAAATATGTAATCAAGAAAAAGTATCTGTACTCTTTTATGTAATATTAAACTTTTGCTGATTTTAGAAATAACATCTGATATCTGAAAATTCTAGCTATTTTATAATAAAATGCTACTTTGTCAGTTCTTTGTAAGAAATATTTATCTTACATATTATAGTTTTTATTTTCTACCATGGACCAGTGAATCTTCAAAAAGTAAAGATCCATATTTATAAAATGCAAATATATTTCAGAGTGATATGCAAAACATATGGGTCACTTATTCTTCAATAATAGGATCAACAAATATCTCTTTTTTACCAAGCTGAGAAGAAAATAAAGGCTTATTTCAATTGAATGCTATGGCCAATTATGTGGAAAGAACATGGCTTAGAAAGCTATTAAAGTAGAAAGAAAAATAGTTTAAAAGAGTAGCAGAAAGAGTAATGATTATAATAGTAAAAAATGGGTGGAAAGTAAGAGCTAAACTCAAAATGCATACACAAACACAATAATACAAAGCCTCATAAAAAAAAAAGAAATACACAGAATCAGACAGACACACAATGCCTCACCAATATATGCAAATAAGAAAATGATAGAACGATGTTCGAGCCCTCCTTTGCTGCTCATTAGGATTCTCGAGCTAAACATTTTTAAAGCCAGATTTTGTTATCACAACTGCAGGCATATGGATTATAACTGTAATTATTTTGCCTGTGAGCTACAAATATTTCCCCTTCCCTGTGTCTACATCGTTTGGCAAACAGCAAGTTTGCATTTAACTTAAATTTCAGGAGATCTAACATCTAGTCACTGGACAGAGAAAAAGTTATGTTTTAAACTACTGAAATTTTCTGATTTTTCTATATATAGCTAGCACTGTCTTTATATTTATTTTTGGTTTTAGACAGAAATAATTTTAAAAATCAGTGCTAAAGTAGAAAATACTTAAAGGTCTATGTGTATGTCTTCATATGTTCATATATACACAAACAATAACCTTCATATTTTTACATAATATATAATATATTGCACATTCTATACTGTCTACATATTATATATTGCTAAAATATTATGTGATATAGAAGAAATATATAATATGTGCTATATTAGTAAATTTAATATATCAGGTACTATTATAAAATTATATATTATATATCATATTATATTAGAGTGGTGAGAATGGGCATCTTTTTCTTATTCCTGGTCATTAAGGAGAAACACATTTTCACCATTGAGTATGATGGTAGTTGTGGGCTTTTCATAATCATGTTGAGGCATATCCCTTCTACACCCAATTTGATGAAAGTGTTCTTTAAGAAAATATTTGAATTCGTCAAATGATTTTCTACACCTATTGAGATGATCATCCAAGTTTTGTCTATCATTCCATTAAGGTGAGATATCACATTTACTGATCTGTGCATGTTAAACAATCCTTAGATCCCAGGGATGGATTGTTCATTGTGTACAATTCTTTTAATGTTCTGTCGAATTTGGTTTGCTAATATTCTGTTGAAAAATTTTTGCATCTATATTAAATAGGGGTATTCGCCTGTACTCTTCTTGTAGTGTTTTTATCTGGCTTTGGTATTAGGGTATGTTGCCCTCATAAAATGAGATTAGAAGTATTACCCCTTTTCAAATTTTTGAAAGAATTTGAGAAGGATCAGCATTAAGTCTTTAACTGCTTGGGGGAATTCACCATAGAAACTGTACGTCTTAGACTTCTCTTTGTTAGGAGAGTTTTAATTACTGATTTAATCTGCTTACTTGTTATTGGAGTGTTCAGATTTTGTATTTCTTGATGACTCCTTAGTATCTTAAAAAAATATTTGGCGCCCCTGGAAAACCAAGATGGCAGCATAGGTAAACACCGGAAATTGCTGCCTCCCACAACAACTTCAAAAATACAACGAAAAGACAAAACAGACATCATCCAGAACTACAGGAAGGCTGGCTGAGTGGAAATTCTACAACTAGAAGGAAAGAAAAGCACACTGATACCCAGAGGAGCTGCGGAAGTAAAGTGCAGAGGTACGGAGACTCTAGCACGTGCGGAAAGGGGCTAGCACCTGAGTACGCAGCTGTCTTTTTGAATCGGGAGGGAGTCACAAGCTCCCAAGTGCTCTGAACTCTGGTTCCGGGAAGTTTCTGGGGACCCAGGACTCATATGGGGAGAAACTGGACTGTCTGGCAGCAGGCAAAACTCGGAATTTGAGGGCGGCTTTCCCTCAGAGGTGCTTGTAGCAATTACCAGGACACTGAGACTCGGAGCCCCTTAGGGCAGGGCTGAAGATCAGCTATAGCTGCTTGCTCCACCCTTTGATTCCCTGAGACCCCGCCCCACCCAGGCTGTGGCAGAGGCTTTTGCATATGAATGCCCTGGCCCTTTGCAACCTGAAAATTACCTAACAAATTGCAGCTGGGCCAGACAGACCCATAACTTCCAAGAGAAGGCCCAAGGCCCCACAGCAGCTTGCATTGCTTCACAGCTGGGCCTCATCTGGGCACCTCCAAACTCCAAGAAAGGAAGGGGAATCTGCAGTTCTCTTTGTAGCTCCTGCTGGGTAACCTCAGGAAGAGGCTAAATTAGCACCTCCTTAGATCCAAGAGCCAGTGTCCCAGTGGTCAGAGTGGGAACATCCAGATTACAACTCCTCAGATCCATAAGGGACACACTCAGGGGGCAGACTCAGTGAGCACCAAAACCCCACTGAAGCAAGTCTTGCCCCATAAGGGTGTCTCCAGCACAGAAGTTCTCCCACCATAACCACAACTGATTCTCACAGCCAATTGGCCTGGAGGTCAATTCCTCCCAGTGATACCTACAACAATCAAGGCTTAACTACAACAAGACTGTGCACAAAGCCCACAAAGGGGTGCACCAAGAGTGTCCACCTCAGGCAATTAGGGAGGCTGAGCCACTGGGCCCTATAGGACACCTAGCAGAAAGCCACTCTACCAACACAGGGAAGCATAAAAATGAGGATACAAAGAAACAGGTCACAAATGACAGAAATGGAGGAAAGCAAACAACTGGATATAGAGTTCAAAACCACGTTTATAAGGTTTTTCAAGAATTTTATGGAAACCGCCGATAAATTTAGTGAGACCCTGGAGGATATGAAAAAAGACCAACTAGAAATTAAACATACACTGACTGGAATAAAGAATAATATACAGAGATCCAATAGCAGACAAGAGGATCCCAAGAATCAAGTCAAAGATTTGAAATATGAAGAAACAAAAAATGCCCAACCAAAAAAGCAAAAAGAAAAAAGAATCCAAAAATATGAAGATAGTGTAAGGAGCCTCTAGGACAACTTCAAGCATACCAACATCAGAATTATAGGGATACCAGAAGAAGAGAGAGGGCAAGATATTGAAAACCTATTTGAATAAATAATGACAGAAAACTTCCCCTACCTGGTGAAAGAAATAGACTTACAAGTCCAGGAAGCACAGAGAACCCCAAACAAAAGGAATCCAAAGAGGACCACACCAAGACACATCATAATTAAAATGCCAAGAGCAAAAGACAAAGAGAGAATCTTAAAAGTGGCACGAGAAAGACAGTCAGTTACCTACAAGGGAATATCCATACGACTGTCAGCTGATTTCTCAACAGAAACAATGCCGGCCAGAAGGAAGTGGCAAGAAATATTCAAAGTGATGAATAGCAAGAACCTACAACCAAGATTACTTTATCCAGCAAAGCTATCATTCGGAATTGCAGGTCAGATAAAGAGCGTCACAGATAAGAAAAAGCTAAAGGAGTTCATCACCACCAAACCAGCATTATATGAAATGCTGAAAGGTATTCTTTTTTTTAAAAAATATATATTTTATTGATTTTTTACACAGAGGAAATGAGAGGGATAGAGAGTTAGAAACATCTAAGAGAGAGAAACATCGATCAGCTGCCTCCTGCACACCTACTGCTGGGGATGTGTTCGCAACCAAGGTACATGCCCTTGCTCAGAATCGAACCCGGGACCTTTCAGTCCCCAGGCCGACACTCTATCCACTGAGCCAAACCGGTCAGGGCCTGAAAGGTATTCTTTAAGAAGAGGAAGAAGAGAAAGTAACTCTTACCAGTTGCCACAGCATGGATGGAACTGGAGAGCATTATGCTAAGTGAAATAAGCCAGTCAGAGAAGGATAAATACCACATGATCTCACTCATTTGTAGAATATAATGAACAACATAAACTGATGAACAAGGACTAATCCAGAGACGGAGAGGCATTGATTGGACTGTCGGCCCTTGGAGGGAAGGTAGAGGAGGGTGGGGGTAAGGGGGAAAGATCAACCAAAGGACTTATATGCAAGCATATAGGCCTAACCAATGGACACAGACAACAGGGAGGGGGGCGTTGAGGGCATGAGCAGGGACGGGGGGGAGGGAAGGGGGTAACGTGGGGATAAGGACACATATGTAATATCTTAATCAATAAAAATATTTGGCTAGTTAATAATTCTGCTACTTTTTTTTTTCTGGTCTCAGCTTAGTAGATATCAATGTATTGACTCCTTTACAGACATTTGAAAGTTTTACTGGTGAAGCGCTTCTTCAGGTCACTTTCATATGTTGGCAATAGCAAGCTTTCTACAGAAGTGATGGAGGTGGCTGGGATACATCACAGACCATTTGGGGCTGGGTCACATAGCAATAAAATTGTAGGGCATGAAAGCAAATCTGTGAAACCTCTTGAATTGTGTGCTCTGAACTGACACAATGTCATTAATGCTATATTCTATTGATCAAACCAACTAACAAAGCCAGCCTGGATGTAAAGGGTGGGAAAGGGGACTGCTTCTTGCTGGGAGGAGCTGAATGTCTTCCTTTCTGAAATCTACCACATTTTACTTCCATCCTATATATGAAAAGGCTAATATGCAAATCGACCAAACATGGAACAACCAGTCGCTATGATGCACACTGACCACCAGGGGGAAGATAAGATGCTCAACGTAGGAGCTGACCCCTGGTGGTCAGTGCGCTCCCACAGGGGGAGTGCCACTCAGCCAGAAGCTGGGCTCACAGCTGGTGAGCGCAGTGGCAGGAGCCTCTCCTGCCTCCTCGGCAGCAGTACGGAGCAGTGAGCAGGCAGGTGGACATCCCCCGAGAGCTCCCCGACTGCAAGAGAGCACAGGCAGGGCCAAGGGACTCCCCCCTTCCCCCACCAAGTGCACGAATTTTGTGCACTGGGGCTCTAGTATTTTTATAATTTCTAATCAACTTTAATATTTGCTGTTGATCCCTTTATTGTCCCAAAATATTAGACAGCCCTCTTACTTATTTGGACTCTAAATCACCTCTAAGCTCAGCTCAGAACTCTGTTATAGCATCTTTTTTTGTTAAGAAGAATCTCTTGCTGCCAGCACCATGGTTTTAAAAAGCCTCATTACATTAAACCAGTCATTATATAAAAGAGGAATATTTGACGTTAAGTGTAATTTTTCAGGCCTTTTTGCTTTCGGTATGATGAAGGGGGTACACATATTCTTTTGGAATAATATTGGATCAAGTACATTTCATGAATTCTTTTATTTTATCTTCACTTATGTATGTGCAAAAATAAAATACACCTTTCTCCTGCTTTAACATAGGAAAACCTACGTCAAAATAGAGGAACTAATATTCTTATTTTATATATTAATATATATTAATATTATATTCTTATTTAACTCACTGGGAAAAGGACCTCTCACCAAAGATTGCTAATTTTTCTACATATGCCGAGGATGAACTTGGCTTTCTGTCCAATAAACTTCAGGTCACTTTGTTGTTGTTGGGTTTTGTTATTATTTTTGTTCTGACTTGTTAGTGTCTTTAATGTACTTGTGCATTCAAAAGTTAATGTAAAACTTTATTTATCTAAGTGAGCTGTTAACTCTTAAGTCATTTTCTAAAAGGCTATCTTCCCAGTTATTACATTTCTGTAATAAATGCAAATTAAGTAATTATACAGTTAAATTTGGACTAGGCATTTTTCTTTTGAGAAACTGTAGCTTTGTAATGCAAAGCAAGCATCTTTTCCACCTTTGGCACTTTACAATAAACTCATTCTGATCTAAATTGATTGCTGTGGGATTATCTTGGAGTCATTAAAATATCGCTGTATTGACATTCACTAATGTCCTTAATTGGCAATTTCAAATTCCAGGTTTGGCATTAAATATAAAAGGGTATGATTTATTACATCTCTATAGCTGTTTATTTAGTTTTATTTGTTTATTCATTGAGTATATTAAACTCTTATTTGATATGTGTTATATTTAAGTAGTCACTGTTTAAACATATTCAGTTTAGCCTATCTGCTTTTTACAATAAAGATATACTTGAAGTCCTGAACCTCTATGAACCTGCATTAAGGAAAAATATATTTTTTATATTATTACTTTCAAATAATTCAGCAAAATATTGAATTTTGATAAATTTAAAAATCCAATTGTGCCGGGAGCCGGTCCATGTTTGCTGTTTCAAGGGACCTGGCATATATGGCATACTGTTCTTAATATGTTTGTTCACCTTCTTGGCACTATGTGTTTTAAGGATAGTCTTCTCCGACTCCGTCCACACCTTTGGGAACTCCTGAAACAGGATTCCCCTAGGTAAGCCCCCCCCCCCCCCCCATTGAGAACCCCACACTCGGGACGGATAGGACTCCACCAGGGTGCTACAGACCCCCCTATAGAAGATAAGTAGGGTAAGAAGGTGGATAGTACAGAACTTAGATTGAGAAGATGTGCCATACTAAGTCCAAAGAAAGAAGACTTTGTATTGATCTTTAGATTAAGAAGATGTACCATACTGAGTCTAAAGAAATAAGACTCTGTATTGATCTTTTAACACATATGCTTGCTAGCAGAGGAATTAAGGTTACTCCCAGTCAGACAGAACATTTTATACAAGAAATATGTCCATGCTTTTCTGAGGAAGGAAAGGTAAATGTAAAGGAATGGGAGAAGGTAGGCCCAAGGAGCCTTATCCTTAACCCCACTGCAGCCTTTCCACCCCAGGAAAGTGCAGGATTGGCAAGCTCTCCCTGGAGTGATAGATCAGGCCTCAGGTAATAGTGGAAAGCGCCAATCCTACTCTTAAAATGGATACAAGAGAGCATTTGGAGTTTTTCTTTTTAATGCCTGCTTTTAAAAAATAAAAAAGGGGGAATTTGCCGGGAGCCGGTCCATGCTTGCTGTTTCAAGGGATCTGGCATATATGGCATACTGTTCTTAATATGTTTGCTACCTTCTAGGCACTATGTGTTTTAACCAAGGTCTCTGAGAAAGGTTGTTTCCCCAGGTAGGGATTTTCCCCTGAAGTTAGGGAGGGAATAAAACCTCTTAACTAAGTGCCAGGAGGGTAATTAATCACTTTAACTATGAACAATCATGCTTATGCTACATAATCTTTACTCCCTGGAATGGAGATAAGAAACGCCCTAACCTTTGGAATAGAGATTGATAGGATTGAATCAACTGGTATAAATACAGATGTAACAAGACAGAGAGAGACACAGAAATTGGCACAGAACCTACACAGAACGTTCTCTAGAGACAGAAGAACTTCGCTGGAGAGAACATGGCAAAAGATCTTGGACAGAAACTGGCCTCAGAACCTAGAGACAGAACCTAGCGAGAGAACATGGCAAAAGATCCTGGACTGAACCTGACTACAGAAATTGGCAAGAGAACCTGACTAGAACCTGGTGACTGAACCTGGCTGGAGAACCTGAACAGAACCTGGCTGGAGAACCTAGCAAGAGAACATGGCTACAGAACCTGGCTGGAGAAACTGGAGATCCTAGCAAGAGAACATGGACACAGAACCTGGCTGGAGATCCTAACCAGAACTTGGCTGGAGATCCAGAGCAGAACCTCTCTGGAGATCGAGACCAGAACTTGGCTGGAGATCCTGGCTAGGCTGCTGATCAACTGAACACTGTCTCCGTGTCATTCCTTCTTCGCCAACTCCGTCCACACCTTTGGGGACCCCTGGACCTGCTGGGGTTGGACCCCAGCACAATTGCACATAAAGCAAGGATGTCTCACTCTTCAGAAATTAGTATTTTCAAAAGCCAGATTTTTTGTTTTTGTGAGCATTGAAAAAATTTGAATTTGGAACCCATGTACACTCTGTAAGCTTACTTTCAACTGGCCTGGCACTTTCTCTTTTTGGTAAATGTCATATTCATAGTGTTGCTTCTAAATTCCTTAAAAGAAAAAGCCCTAAAAAGAAGAAGGATCCAGTCACAAAAGTAGAACAAACAATGCATCATTAGGAATAGACAAGAGAAACTCACTGGGGGTTAGGACATGAGTGCCTCTTCTCCCTCCTCATTCTCATTCTCATTCTCATTCTCATTCTCATTCTCATTCTCATTCTCATTCTCATTCTCATTCTCATTCTCATTCTCATTCTCATTCTCATTCTCATTCTCATTCTCATTCTCATTCTCTCTCTCTCTCTCTCTCTCTCTCTCTCTCTCTCTCTCTCTCATGCAGTAATGTAAATGAGAGACCACCTGCTTTGGAGTAGTGTTGAATGTGTACCTCCACATGATTGCTCTTCCTGGTTCTTAACTTAGTCACATTCCCTCTTAATACCAACTTCCTTAATATGAAACAGGCAAAACAATATAACTGCATAGTTGTTGTGAAAAATAGACAAAATAAGCCCCTACAGGGATACAGATAGGCAGTTAGTGTTCATTGCATATGGTTTCCTTCCTTACATTCTTTCCAGCAATATAGCAAAATGTCCTGAACTTCCATAAAACATCAAAAGCTGCACAGAAAAGGACAATTTATCATTCTTTCATAAACGGGTATTACACAAAGTCCTGAGCATTTTAGTACATGATTATAAAAAGCTTTCATAGGTTATCATTTTATAGTTCATCCAGCTATAAGTAAGTTTATTTTGAATATAATAGCTTAATGAGTAAATACAACCTAGAAACCATAACGATTCTAAAACGAAATGGGTGAAAGGTTACAATGCTGAAGCTGTGGTCTTTGTAATGTTACAGAACTTCAGGTCCGTCATTAACTAGGGCCCTTTCCTGCTGTGTTTCTTCTGCCTAGAACATTCTTCTTCAAGATATTGTCACTGTTGCCTCCTTCTCATCATGTGTGGCTTGGATTTCCCTGATAGCACTATAGATAAAGGTGAAATCCCTCATCAGCTTCTCTTCACCTTCTATTCTTAGTCTTAGCACTCGTAAGGACAAGAAACTATCCTATATGCCTATGTGTGGGTGATTCATATCTGTCTCTTTTTAAAATATACAAATTCCGTGAGGTCAAAATTTTATTGTTCACCCCTATATCTCCTGTGTACAAAATAAAGCTTGATAAACAATACTCATTTAATATATAGTATATTATATGTTAACAAATGAAAAGGTGAGAGTTTTTAGTCTTTAAACTCTTTACCTTTTTATGTTCTCTCTGGGGATTTACTGCACATGAACTATTCACAGGTCTAGATGGATCTGTGTACAATTCATTTTTGAACCTGAATAAGCAATTGACTATAACTTGTCTATGCCCAAAGTTAAAAATATCCCTTATCATTTGGGCTTTATTAAGGATACCTAAGTAGTATATAAGGAGTTCAGTTCTAAATGAGGAATAACAGGAAACAGCATCAGATACCAACCACTTCAAATGTTCAACTGCAAAAACAAAAAAGAAAGAAAAAAGAACATATGGTATTTTAAAGTAACTTTCAATGTATAAAATAGGAAGAATACTTTAAAGTTTAGGAAGTAAGAATAGTACTTTTTTGAAAGCCAACTTCAATGTTCATGATAAAGCATCTTTATTCAAACTTCATTTTTATGCCTGTAGCTTTGGATATTAAATGGATTGATACTTTTGAAAAGGAACTCCTATAGCTATTTTAGTTCTCTGTCCCATTACACTTCATCTTCTTTCTGCTTAGTTTTGAGCTCAAAATTTGATACAGGCTTTTCCTGTATGAATATTAGAATATCTAATAATTATAGTTTAATAAAATGAAACTCAGGAATGAGATTCATCAACTAGAAAAATGTAGGTTTTTTTTCATACAATTTAATAAAATCAAATGGCTTCTATAATCATTTCCATATAAAGCATCAAAAATGGCTTAGCTGGGCTGATGTAGTTAGTTAAAATATGCTCAGACAGATAATATGGAAGGTAATTTTACTTAAATTATATTTTATTATTCTTTTTGTAAATAGTAAAAATTACTAGGTGTACCAGTTAATAATGCAATTTTTTTCAATAGATGGAGTTACACATATGTTGATATATATGCAATTTGATATGTATGCTATTTTGTTATATTGACAACAAGCTTCAAAACTTCATATGTCAAATTTGCTGAAGGTGCTAACATCACAGATATTTTTATGCTTAAACATGTCAAATTTCATGCCAAAAAAAACCCAGCATTTGTGGGAAGTTATAATTCATTCCTTTATTTTGAAGAAAGCTGCAGGTGAAAGTTATTGTATACTTCGGGAAGCTTATGGTGAACATGCTCCATCTCGAGATACTTGTGAATGCTGGTTTGAATGCTTTAAAAATGATGATTTTGATGTGAAAGACAAAGAAAGTCCAGGTCAATCAAAAAAGTTTGAAGACCAACAATTACAAGCATTATTGAATGAAGATGTATGTCAAACTCAAAAACAACTTGAAGAAAGATTGAATGTTGCTCAGCAAACAAGTTTCGATCCTTTACAAGCAATGGGAAAGATTTTAAAGGAAGGAAAACGGGTGGCGCATCAACTGAACGAAAGACAAATGGAAAACCAAAAAGTCATCAGTAAAATGTTGCTTCAATGGCACGAAAGACAGTCTTTTCTGTATCGAATTGTGACTGGTGATGAAAAGTGGATTTATTCTGAGAATCCCAAATGCACAAAATCATGAGTTGATCCAGGTCAACCATCAACATGGACTGCAAGGCAAAATCGCTTCGGAAAGAAGACAATGCTCTGCGTTTGGTGGCATCAGGAAGGTGTGGTGTATGATGAGCTTCTAAAACGAGGTGAAACCATTAAAACTGATCGCTACCGACAACAAATAATCAATTTGAACCACACTTTGATCGTGAAACGACCAGAATGTGCCAGAAGACACAGCAAAGTAATCTTGCTTCATGATGACACACCATCACACACTTCAAAACCAGTTAAAGACACGTTAAAAGATCTTGCCTGGGAAGTATTAACCCACCCGCTGTATCCACCAGACCTTGCTCCTTCAGATTACCACTTGTTCCGATCGATGGCACATGCACTTTCTGAGCAGCACTTCAAAACGTACGAAGAAGTGGAAAATTGGGTCTCTGAATGGTTTGCCTCAGAACAAGAAAAGTTCTATTGGGACAATATCCACAAATTACCTGAAAGATGGGGAAAATGTGTAGCTAGCAATAGACATTACTTTGAATAAAGCACTTTTGATGTCTCTCTTGAAATTATCGTGTTTTCTTTGATTACAAAATCTGCCATTACTAACCGGTATACCTAGTAGATGAGCTATTTTACACTCAGTATTTAACTTTTTAGGGTTGGACATAGAAACATTGAAACAGAAAACTAAAAGGCATATTTATGTGACTTATACACATTAAACCTAAGAATGGCAATACCTAATCTTGTGAAAAATAGCTGTTAATATTGTAATTAGAGGCCCTTGAGATAGATGTGTTAATAATATTCCATGAAATTTCACTAAGGTAATTGTTATACTTCCACATAGGAAGTATTATTGAGTTGAGTGATGAGCATATACACATTGTGAGATGTGAAGAATCAAATATGGTTACTCTAGTTGTAGCCTTTATTAGGAAAAATTGATTTTCTGTTAACCTTATTATGCAGGGGATGCTCAATCAATGTTAAAAGGAAACATGTACTAAGAACATGAGAAAAAAAGGAGTTTCAATTGAATTTGAAATTAGATGGTGTGATACAAGGAGAAGGAAACTCACCAGAACCTCAGTGAGTTAACTGAATTTCTAGAATTAGCTTGATCACACACAATTTGACTTTGAGAAAGTAAAAGCAATTCTTGAACCTCATTTTCTGACCCATTAAATGGCTAGTGTACTACTTTCATATAAGCAGTAGAATAAGGATTAATATTCATAAGTTATAGATAAATGTCCTAAAGTGTCATTCAATATTTAATTTTCAAGAATTTATTGGAGGTCTTATCTAGTGAAATAAGTCACCAAAGATAAATAAAAGGTACAGAGATTGGGAGGAAAATTAAAACACTCATTGTTTGCAGATAAAACAGTTGTATAAATATAAAATTCACAAACCTCTTAGAAATAATATTCAAATAATTGTATTAAGGCTGATTGATAGATGCAAAATTAATAGACAAAAATATTCCTGGTATCTCTAAACACTAGCAACAATGTAGAAGTGAGTCTATATGTAATTTAGAAGAAAAACAAATACCAACAATTTATTTAATGAAGGACATACAAAACCTCTCCAGTAAAATATTAAAAGCATTCTTTAAAAATATTAATAAATTGAGATATATGATATTGACTATAGCACTCTGTATTATAAGGATGTCAATTCACTCTAAATTAAATTATAGATTAAATCAATTTATCTCAAAATACCAGCAAATTTTTTGTGTGCAAAATGACAAGCTGATTCTAAAATTTATATTAAAATACAAAATATTGCAAAAATCCAGGAAAATTCCAAATGACAAAGTTTGAGGATTTACACAATCAGAAATCTATAAATTACTAAATTTTATTATTACTATAAATTATAACTAGACTTTATAATTAAAAAGGCAGAGAGCTATTATTCCAGTGGTATATACAACACATTAATGGAAGTGATTAACAACTCCAAAATCTACTAACCTAAAGTAATATCAGATACTGTAGGATAATAAAATTAAAAAAAAATAACAACTAGATAATCTTATGGCACACTATTTGGAAATGTCTCCAAAAGATTTTATTGAATAGTCCAAACAATATAAAAAATCACAATATGCATTTTGAACTAACAAAATGAATTGGATTGTCAAATGAAACTCTTGTGGGCCCTGGCCGGGTAGCTCAGTTGGTTAGAACATTGTCCCAATGCAGAAGGTTGTGGGTTCAATCCCTGTTCAGGGCACATACAAGAACCAATCAATGAATGCATAAATAAATGGAAAAGCAAATCAATCTCTCTCTCTCTCTCTCTCTCTCTCTCTCTCTCTCTCTCTCTCTCTCTCAAAAGGAAAATTCAATAAATAAAACATTTAAAAAGAAACTCTTGTGAATTAAGGCTATCAAAAGATTATTCTATATCAGGCTTAGATGGCCTGTCCCCCGGTCCTTTCTTTCATCTTTGGACATAGACTCTCTTGCCTAGAGTAGATGGGATTTCTAATGAGGTACATGAGCTACCATTTATATTGAGAAGCATCTAGGTTATAAAATATTTCTATTTAATATCCTCAGAATGTTATGTAGCATACTTCACATTCAATGAGGATGTTTTACTCATAGATATATAAATTGAAAGTTTGCTTACCATTAGAAATCAGAAAGCAAGGTATGATGCTACAAGCTTTTTCTAGATATAGACTAACCTCCATCAATTAACATTATCTATTTACTGGTAGATCAATGATCAACATGCTGACATGGATATTGATCAGGCTCCCTGCCTTCTTTCTTATATAAGGAACAAACTCCATAATGAGTCAGAAATGAATCACAAGGCAGTAACTTTGATTTATTCATACATACATACTAATACTTTGTGCATAGAATTTTTCTGGAAGGGCCTATGAAAAATAGAAATTGTGGAAACTTTCACAGGAAGATAATATTTGTGAACTGGCTGTTGGCAAATAAAATTATTTTATAGTCTATCCTTTCATACCGATGGCTTTTGTATCATGTGTATTCAGTTATAGTTAGAAACATTTTTTCTTCAGATTTTGAAACGTGTTAAAAATGAAATCAAAACAAAACCAAAAAAAAATTATTTAAGCAGTAAAGTTTATAGTAACCAGATGGACTGTGTATTGTGGTAACTATAAAGGTATGCTGTTCACATCTCCCAATAATTTTTTCAGCTACAGTAATTTCAGGATCTACCTCAGCTTCCAAGAGAGCCCTCAGCTGATGATTGACTAGTGCGAGTGTTTCAGTGCCTGGATAGTTCAGCTGAATGTAAGACTCCTCAAAAGATCCACTTTTACGTTCGAATTCTCTGTTGGTTTCCTTGAAGAGTTTGTCAAATCTGTATCACAGTTAGTGAGTCTTGACCAATGCCACTTACTCCCCACTTTCCTTTAAGGTTTCTAGTCCAAAAGCTTTATCTCATAACCCACAGACACAAACAACAGTGTGGTGATGGCCAGAGGGCAAAGAGGGGACATCAGTAATAGTGTCAACAATAGAAAGAAAAAAAAAATTAAATATAAAATAAAACCTTTTTCTGTGTAAGTATTCTTCCTCTCTCTTTTATCTTTCATAATAAAATGCTGACATTCTTAATTCTCTCTCATTGTCTGCTCCCCAAAGAGCCAAATTACTACAGCTAAGATGAGGAATGGTTCCAAGATAGAGCTGGTGAGGATTTAGGACTGGATCTCTCCTTTCCTGAATGATAATGAAGACCTGATCCTGTAAGGTACTGGTATGTGGAGCATGGCTAGTCCCTGGTACAAGATTGTGGTCCAATTTTTGAAACTTCCATATGGGTTTATTTTATTATGTTCCTATGCATAGGAATGTCCAGGCTGTGATAATGACTTGGTCATTGGAAAAGAGGGTGGAGAAAAATATATACAAGAGCAATGGGATTGGTTAGTTGTTAACACCCATTGATGTACTATAGAGAGATAGTGAAAGAGTGGGGGCAGTTAACTCCCCTTGGCAACCAATTGTGAATGCAAAGTGTCTCTCTTATATCTTAAAAAAAAAAAAAAAAAAAAAAAAAAAAACCAACACACCCTTATATTTTGAAATGAGAGAGGAAAACAAATCTAGAAACCAAGCCCAGGATTTGCTAGTTGGAGTCCAGCAGTTTTTTAGACTATAATCTTTAGCTCATGCAGGTCTGCAATGCCAAGTTCTGTGCCCTTGTTGGAAACCTGAAACCTTCACAAACATAAGCAGATACCCATAGGGACCACAAGTACTATGATCTCCCCACCAAAGTCTTGCATGGGAAGGGGGGTCCCTCAGCCCGGCCTGCACCCTCTCGCAATGTGGGACCCCTTGGGGGATGTTCGACTGCTGGTCCCTGAGGATCAGGCCTAAACTGGCAGTCAGACATCCCTCTCGCAATCTGGGACTGCTGGCTCCTAACTGCTCACCTACCTGCCTGCCTGATTGCCCCTAACCATTCTGCCTGCCTGCCTGATGCTCCTAACGGCTCACTTGTCTGTCTGATCGCCCCTAACCACTCTACTTGCCTTCATGATCGCTCTAACCACTTTGCCTGCCTGATCGCACTAAACACTCTGGCTATCTGATGCCCCTAACTGCACGCCTGTCTGCCTGGTTGCCCCTAACCACTCTGACTGCCTGCCTGATCGCCCCTAACTGCTTCTGCCTTGGCCCTTTCCACTGTGGCTTCATCCAGAAGGTCGTTCCGCTGTTTGGCCTAATTAGCATATTACACTTTTATTATTATAGATAGTGACTTATAAGTGCTCATCTTAATGGTCATCCATCTCCCTTTTTGGATGTGAGAACTAAGATGATTAAGCATTTAATATTTCTGTTCACTTAACTGTGGGTAGATATTCATCTCTAGTGAAAAATATACTTCTACACATTGGTTAATATTTTATTCCCGTGTTTTTTTCCTTACTGATACTGATTTTCTTTATTGCAAATATAATTATATGAGCCATTTTAAAGTGATTTTTTAAATATATTTTCACTCATTGGTATCTTCTACTTAATATGTTCTAGCAATATTATAGAAGCTTCATTATAAAAATTCAGATAGATTTCTTTATTGACCATTCAATATTTCAGCAGAGGACATTTAATATCATTAAGCAGGTTATTGTCTCATATCTTCATTATTTCCTCTGGACATTTATTGGGGTAGGGGGCATTATTTGTAAATTTTTAAAAATAATTATTTTCCCCACATTGTATGAACTCTTACTAGGATTGTGAGGCTGTTGGAATATTCTAGAGTAATACTAGCTTTATTTTTTAAAGTATCCCTAAGTAATACTGTCAAGACTAAATATAACCTCTTTTCTTCATTAACATTTTAGTTGGCTATTAAATGCAAATTGAGGAATGATCAAAGCATGCTGAAAATAATGTTTTATCTATTCCATATGCACTGTAGAAAATTTGCCTATGACTAGGAATCAATGTGAGGAGGAAAAACAGGTATGTTTAAAAACTCAAGAAGGCTCTCTTTGAGAATTAGAGGTGCCAACTGCAAAGAATAGTCTCACCAGATGGCAAATTACCTAACACTATTGCAGGAGAAATTAGTGGGTCCAATTTTTCAATGCTGGTGGATATGGGGAGGCCTTTGTGATATCTTTAGAAAAAGAATTTTCTAAGAGTCTCATAGGTCAATTAATGGCTTTTATTCACTTGGAATTACATTCCTCGGGTTTTAAAGGCCCATGCCCCTTTAACCCAGTCCTGAAAAAGTTCCAGCTGGGGTTCCAGCAGAGCCAAAAGCAGGGTAAGTGGCCAGAGCTTCTATTCTGTGTGGCAGCTGGGTCTGACAGAGCATCAGACTAGTTAAAGTCCATTAGTCCATTGTGTGGAATCCACATGGCTGTGGGCCATGTGGGTGAATGCAGGGTTTCAGAGTCTGCAACAGGGGTCAGGTGCAAACAGCAAGCCAGCCAGCCAAGAGCCAAGAGAGAGACCTCCCTTTGTTCAGAAGATTAAATATTCAGATTTCTCTTCATTGCAGTGGCCACGCCTATTCTGGCCAATTAGCTGTTCTCAGGTATGATTGACAGGTAAGCCTCTTCCCACATCACTCAGACCTTGTTGGGCATGCCTCCAACTGCCTTTGTCCTGTCCCTTTCCCCAGGGATCAAGGGGAACAGACTTGGAGAGTGCCAAATTACATCTCTCCGGCAAAGCTGCATAAATAGCATGCCTATATTATTTAGTCTTCCCTGTACTCTTTTCCTATTAAATAATTTCCAGATTATTACAATGATATCATCACTAGGATGTTTAATTTGAAGGAAGCTAACTATCATTTAAAGAGACTTTAGAATACATTGAACTGCACTGGGTAGAATGCAGTTAATCTTATAACTCTTATAGCACATAACTCAGGGTTGGTCTGCCTTGAGGAATATGCCCTGATTCAGACAATCTTCATGGCTGAAGATTGAAAGATGCTCCTGTGAATCTGCCCTTCACAACTAATGAAACTAAGTAGTAAAATTAGCAAGAGAGACACTCATATTAAACCAATTCTAACAATCACCCCCTATACACAGGGGTGTATAATCATTTGCATTTTAAACTCTGGAACAATAGAATATGAGTGTAAGCTCTTCATAACTAGTTAAAGATGGGGAAAATAGTATGTTTTTTCTACAAAGAACACTGCTAGTGAGTTTTTAGGGATAACATAGGCAGGTTTAAGGAGTTTTAGGAATTAGGGGGTCCATGGAGGAGGGAGGCATAGTTGGTTGGGGACTTAGAGCTGGCAAAAGGCACCACAGGATAAGGGGACAGGAAGACATCCATTCACAGAAGATTGGGGAAAGCCACAAGGAGTAGAGAAACAAAAGGGAGAAGGAGGGAAACAGATGTTCACAGGGGATAGAGGATTCTACCACTGAAGGGGGTTGAGCTTTGAAGCTGCTATCAGAAGGGGACAAAAACTGCAGCCTTTATAAACCTTACAAACAGGGGTTAGGTGGGTCACTCCCTTGGGATCCCTCCCTTCATGAGAGTCTGTACTTGTTTCCAATAAATTTCCACCTTTCCATAGACCACCTTTTGTCCGTGGCTTCATTCTTTGAATCCACCTGGACAAGAACCGGGGAAAGAAATCACTTTTGCATGCTGCTTGGAAGAAATGACGTGTTTCAGTTTGGTTGGTTCTGCATTTCGCTAGAGTCATCCTTAGGCAGCCCATGGTACACATTTCTACCTTTAAAAATGACTTGAGGAAGAATTGGTAGTTCTATTTTTTGCTCAAAGCATATTCTCCATAACCTTCCGTGACAGCTGACAGTGACATGTGACATCTGCTTACTTTTCATTGACCAGATCAGCTGCATGGCTTTGCAAGAGATCTGGTCATTATAGATGAGAAAATGGAATAGGCCATATGCTTTGTTACTGTACCACAAATAATATCATAAAATACTGCTACTTAGTATATATTAGTATTAAAAAGATAATTGAAACATGTTAACTGAAAAGAAAATTCCTTAAAAATGGATCCCAGAGGACATGTTTCAAATGATAAAGGACACCCAATAACCCACTTCACCATAAAAGCAATGATCACACTGGAAGTGGGGCGGGGGAGGGATATCTGTCAAATTCAATGTTTTCAAAATTCGGGAAATGAAATTAAACCTTGCAACAATCTAAACAGTATTTATTTAATAAAAAATGTTTAGCCCTAGCCAGTTTTTCTCAGTGGATAGCGTCGACCTTCAGACTGAAAGGTCCCAGGCTCGATTCTGGTCAAGGGCACATACCAGGGTTGCAGGCTTGACCTCCAGTAGGAGAGTGCAAGAGTCAGCCGATCAATGATTCTCTCTCATCTTTGATGTTTCTCTCTCTCTGTCCCTCTCCCTTCCTCTCTGAAATCCATAAAAATATATTTCAAAAAGAAATAAAGAGAAAACATGTTTACTCTTAGTAAGAGTGAAGCATAGTAAACTCTATTTTGTAAAAAAGCTGCTGTTTGAAATTTCCACAAGACATAGATAATCCTTTGTTCTGTGCATTAATTCTGCTATTATTGGCTTACTCTAATGATAGGAATTCAACTGTCTGACCTTGCCAACCCTAGCCATCCCCCATACCAGGTATTTTTTAGTTATCTGTACTCAAGGCTACTGAACTGTGTTGTACTCTCAAAACTACAGGCTTCCTGTGAGATATCTGCTAAGCATACATAGGGCTCTTATGAAAACTTGCAAAAGGGACTGAAGTCCCATATTTAGGAGACAAAGACATTAGAAACGTATAAAGGGAAAATTTCCTCCACGATTGCTTTGCTCAGACAATACAATATTTCTCTGAGCCCACTAGAGTAATAAAAGACTCCAAATTAATTTGGCTTGTTAAGGCATACTATGTTCAGCTCGCTGATTTGCTGATTTACAATAACAAGAGCAGCAAACTTTGTGGCACTTTTGAACTTGCCCTAATCCCATGCTCTTGCACCCAGATTCATAGTAGCCTTGAAAAGCAACAGCCACAGAACTATAACAGCTGTGAAAAAAAAACAAAAAACACAAAAACCAGCTAATTTACAGCTACTAGAGGGGCTATTACAATAGGTTTGGATTCCAAAATAAAAAGCCTAAAGCTTTTGCCAGTGAATTGTCATTATTTGACTTATCTGACAGCTTCCTGAAAAGTTTGATTCTCTGGGCTTTTCTCTATTTGATGTGACACAGAGCTTGCTCTTTACAAACAGTACTATCTTCAGGGCATGTTTCAAAACAAACAGTGGCAATTGTTAAACAACACAGACACCCGAGGTGGTGATTGCTTTGGGGGCCAAAAAAGCCTGACAAAAAAACTCAAAAAGCAAAAATGAGGAATGAGACATTCACAGGGAATTTTGAAAGCCTCCGACTTTCCCTGCAGTTCTGGAAGACCCCATGCATATACAGAGCTGTGTAGTAGCCAGAACATTGCACATCTTCCAGGAAAGACCTGAGAAAGCTTTGAACTCTGGTTGACCTTAAGACCATAGGCAAACAGAAAGGGAAGGCTAAGGTGGGCTGGAAAACGAAAAACATGCACACAGACAGACTCCACTGGCAAAGGCTGGAAGACTTATTGGTTCAAAGTGTGGAGGAAAAGAGGCCGCGTGCTAACCTGACTCACTCAGGGAAGGCCTGAATGGCAGCCTTGCAAACTCAAGAGACCTAAAGTAACCACAAACGATGATCAGAAATTAAAACCTTTAATTAAAAAGCAAGTTATAGTGGTAATCAAATCCTAGGCCAGTATCTTCCCTGACAAAGATCAACTTTGATCTTTACTGAGCCTATTGTCTTTTTCATCTAAGATAACAAACATACCTGTGGAATGTCAGGGTAACTTGTAACTTCTCTTTTTCCAGACCCCTTGGGTCACAGCCCTGGTGCACAGGCAGAGACCACAAATTTCCTCACTGTTATTGTCATCATGTTAATTGTTGACTGTTAACTTTCCTATTCCCACCTGTGTAAAGGAAGCATGTGTCTATCATTTTACTTTTTATCCAATCCCAGAGGTTTCCTTGCTTTCCTTTCTCCCGCCTCCCTAATCTATCACCAATGGATTTCATGTGACCCACTCATGTCTCCTCCTTTGATTATAATGTATAAAACAAGGTGGAAAACTGCCATTCTCCAGAGCATTATCCCAATACTTTGAGTGTCTGCTTCCTGGCAATTGTCAACAGTTTGACTCAAATAAAATCACAAAAATCATTTACAGGTTTGAATGTGGTTGTCTTTTGTTAACAACTGTATTTTGGCAGAATGATCCCTGCTCGTTCCAATGAAAGAAACAAACTCTCTTCTCCTATATTGCTAATAGTTCCTCATATATTCTCACATATTTACATACTCTGGTTTTCAGGAAGAAATGCTAATTTTGAACAAAGAATGTACTGATTGCTAAGAGGTTTATTATTATTTTTTTAAATATATTTTATTGATTTTTTACAAAGAGGAAGGGAGAGGGATAGAGAGCTAGAAACATTGATGAGAGAGAAACATCGATCAGCTGCCTCCTGCACACTCCCCACTGGGTATGGGCCCACAACCAAGGTACATGCCCTTGACCAGAATCGAACCCGGGACCCTTGAGTCTGCAGGCCGACGCTCTATCCACTGAGCCAAACCGGTCAGGGCGAGGTTTTTTTTTTTTTGTTTTGTTTTGTTTTTTGTTTTTTAAATGATGATTATATTTGCCTATGAGTACTTTCTCCCACTCTGTTGTTTAGGAGGAAATGTCATTTTCCAATTTTCAGTTCTCATAAAGAAGATTATCTGTTTACATCTGCAGTTGTACTGGATGCAGCTTTAACTTCTCTCTACAGTGAGGTAGGTTTGCTGCTTGGGGCGTGACTGACAATGCCATCAGTTCTAAACTGGAAACCTGCATGCCTTGAGATAGAACCTTGGGAAACTCTACTCCTCACTTCTTCCTCCTGCACTAATCCAGTCAAAAAGAATGGTCTGGACTAGTGTATGCTCTTTAAATTCAACATTTTTCTCAGCTGCTACAAGACCTGGACTTTGGAGAAGTTAAAGAGTGAGTAGACCTGGTCAGGTATCACACCAGCTGAGGTGTCTTACATGGTTTTCTCAGTAATTATATTTATGTGGGGTGTTTGTGTGTGTGTGTGTGTGTGTGTGTGTGTGTGTGTCTTCTCATTATGCTGTTGTTTGTTAATTTGATCACAAACCTCAGTAGATAAAATATGTCTTCTTTATTAGGCTCTCTCAAAGTTTCCCTATTAGGTGTTTCAATTGCATTTATGATCATACACATAACTGCTAACATTTATATATAAATATATCGGGGTAGTATCTCTAATAAGCTATCACCATGAACTTCTGAATTACTAATAACTTTCTAACTTTGTTTTGTTAATTTGCCTCATCTATTTATGAGATCACCCATACTACTTGAACATAGATTATCTTTCTGGTCCTCAGTTCAACTTATATACTATATACTTGATCAGTGAATGTATGCATTTAAAAAAGTGTAACAGACTTAAGACATTACAGAAACAGTTTTAAATGAATGAATAGATGATGGATGCACTTTGACTGGCTTTGTTCAGTCTTGGTGGCACATTACAACCTCTATAAAGAATTTAAAGATTCTACTCTCAGGCAGAGTTTTATGGATCTTCAGTAGGGTCAAAGTCAAGTTCACAGTTGATTCACATGGTTCTAGGAGAAATATGTAGCTTTAAAAAGTTTTGACAGTTTGTAGGAGCTGTGGCATACTGGGAGATCTTTGGACTTTTTAAAATTAAATTATTTGCTTTGTCTTTGTTTTCCCAAATCATTCCATTGGTGCCATCTCAGTGTGTGTGTGTGTGTGTGTGTGTGTGTGTGTGTGTGTGTGTGTGTGTCCATGTTCCTCTCGTAGCTGGTACAGTAAAATGAGTCTGAGTTAGCTATTATTTGGGAAGGTTTCCACCCAGGCAAGTCTCAGAAGGTAGTTTGGGAAATCTCTGTTAAACACTGTCTTTCCTTAGCGTGTTTTTTGGATTTGTTCTTCAATGTGCTTATTGTCCTACTAAGAAGACAGAAAGAAGCAGAGTCAGACTAGAGCACGGGGCAACAAAGCCACTTTTCCTGCTTCTCTCGAGTACCCTTAATTTTGCACCTTCCAGATAAAAGGATTTTTAAACTCACATGTGACCCAGCCTCATTCATCAAGGTCAGGGTTATACATAAGAGTGCAAGAATAAAACAGTCACGAATAATGAAATCTTTCCTAAAAAAAGGAAACCTAGCAGAGTTGTCAACTTCCAAGGACATACGCAGGTTTAGAATACTAGGTTCAAGATTTCTGCATTTGATATCGCATACAGATGTAATTTATCAGAAATAAATCACTGTTATTAACCTTCTTAATTTTGCATGATCTTTAATAAATAGCCTTACCTAGTAAATTTCAGAATCTCTAGAGACTTTGAAACAATCCTCCTCAGTTCCCATAAAGCATTTGCACATGAATAGCAAGTTTACTTTTTTTATTTACTATACAAAATGAAGGTAATTTTCATTCCATGAGCTCAGACATAAGTTTTCTGCCCCGAAATACATGGGCTAAAACAATACCACATCATTAATAACATTGCCTCAGCAAGAAAAAAGTCCTTATTGACATGGGGAAACAGGGAATGAAGGCTCCCATTGTTTTTAGCAAATATGTGCTGTTCGAAAAGCACTGCATGGCTTTGATTTCTCATCAATTCAAAATTGAATATTAACATGCTGCCAAGAGATATGTAGGTGCATACTCAGCATTTGGAACAAAACTGTGAAAAGACTTCAGGGAACTGCATGATCAGGTCTATAGTACAGAAAAACTAGAAGCTCCAAGACCTAGTGAGATTAGAAGTACATGTGGTTTAAGCAAAGTTGACACTGCCAGGTCCATTGTTTGGTCTGTACCTTTCCAAATACTTACATGGGAACACTATAAAGTGATCACATGACCATATGTATGTGAAACATTTGCAAAGCACAGATGAGGTACTTTGTATTTATTTTATGTACTTCTCCCTTAATTGTGTAATCTTCAGGTTCACAGAAGACTCAGAAAAGATCTCTAGCTGCATCTCCCTTCCCTGCATTATTGCTCAGCAAAATCTTAATTGAGAGCAAATCCTTCTTCACTGATATATATTGTATCTAATATATATTTTATATAAATATATAGAATTCTAAAAAATAGTAAGGTGAAAGTAGAGTTAATATGGGAGAAGAGGTAAATAATGAGTGGGAAGGTCAAATGAGAAAAACCATCTATAATGTATTGGGAAGGTGTACTAATTGATAATATCATAGTAAAGTAAGAAGATATAGAGAGTGTTGAAAAGCAATCTTTTAGAAGTCTCAGAGTTAAAAAATAATAGTCAACTATCTTAATTAATTGAATTAAAATGTAAGCTGACATACTAAAAAGTCACAATGGATTGCAACAAAACAAAAGCATCAATAAAAAATGCTTCTGCATTATTGATGTTAAAATTAAAAAATATTAAAGACAAAAAGGGTAAGTTTTCAGAAAGACAAAAACAGAACTACAAAAGAGTCAGGTTGAGGTTAATACAAAAAATGTAATATACCATTAGATACAATATCTAACATTTTGGCAATATATTATACTAGAGGCTTGGTGCACAGGATTCGTGCACTGGAGGAGGGGGTCCCTCAGCCCGGCCTGCACCCTTTCTCAGTCTGGGACCCCCGGGGGATGTCTGACTGCCAGCTTAGGCTTGATTCCCCCCCCGGGGGAGGATCCCTCTCACAGTCCAGGGCTCTCGCAGTTGGGACTCCTTGCTCCTTATGCCCACCTGTGGAGGCAGGAGAGGCTCCTGCCACCACCGCTATGCTCGCCAGCCATGAGCCTGGCTTCTGGCTGAGTGTTGCTCCCCCTGTGGGAGTGCACTGACCACCAGGGGGCAGCTCCTGCATTGAGTGTCTGCCCCTTGCTGGTCAGTGCATGTCATAGCGACCAGTCGTTCCACAGTTTGGTCTATTTGCATATTACCCTTTTATTATATAGGATATCACATAACATACAAATATATTTGTTATTACCAAAATATTAGAATGAAATAAGTTCACCTATAATTTTCATACTGGTTAGCCACATTAAGTACGGTAGTAAATAAATGCCATTCTCTATTTTTGGATATGTAATGATTTTCTAAAATTACTCTTGGAAAATGTATTCAGATAAAAAAACAATTCCAGAACGAATCCTTGAGATATACTCTATCAATTAGCTATGGTTGAGTAACCACAGCAAAACTTAGCAGGGTTATACAACAATTGTTTATTATTTCTCATGATGCCATTGGTTGCCTTGGTAGTTCTGCTGATATGAGCAAAACTTGGCTGATCTAGGCTTGTCTATTAAAGATCTCACTGAAAATCTTCTCTATGTTCTCAGTGAACCTCCAGAGTGCTAACATTGGTCTGTGATGGGGACAAGACTACAACAGGAACAGCAGAAGAAAAATTAAAGCTGTTTGAAGCCTACGCTGTTTGATTCTGAAGTCAGTCCAGCAACAAAAGGTAGGGAGAAAAGACTATGTCTGTTTGGAGGAAGTGAAAAGTCACATTGCAGAGAGATTGAATGTGTGAGCGATGGAGGTTTGCTGCCATTTTCATAATCAGTAACATATGGTAAGCAAGAGTGACTAAAGACAGTAAATTAAAATTGTCTTATAGTTTTCACACACCGATTCTAGGGCTACCTTCTGGACCTACACAGAAAGAATTTCTAGGAAATGGTTCTCAAATATTTAAAATAGCCCTTATTTTCCACCACACTTTCTCTTATACATGCTAAGCCAAGAATCCTCAAATGTTTACAGACCTTTTGCTATATTGATTTGAGAATGTTGACATTCAAAAGGAGTAATTTACATGCTTCCAGTGAACTCTGAAATGCACTGATACACTATAGGTTAAAACATTCATGGATTTTAATGTCCAAACTCATAGTTATTTGAAAAACTATTGGTAATTAGTGAATTAGTGCATTTACAAATTGTTCCAATAATCAATTCCTATATTTTATAAATAACATATTTTTTGTTTGTTTGTTTTGTTAATCCTCACTTTAGGATATTTTTCCATTGATTTTTAGAGAAAGTGGAAGGGTGGGGGGCAGAGAGAGAGAAACATCGATGTGAGACACATCAATTGCTTGCCTCCCATATGTACCTCTACCAGAGCATGGGATTGAGCCTGCAACCAAGGTTCATGCCCTTGGCCGGAATCAAACTGAGACCCTTTAGTCCACAGATCCATGTTCTACCCACTGAGCTAAACTGGCTAGGGCATAACATATTTATTGAGGTATAATTTATATATCACAAGATTTCTCCTTTAAAGTGTACAATTTAGTGTACAATTTTGAAAATATGTACAGTTATGCAACCATCACAAATACCTAAGTTTAGAAAATTTTCATCACTACATGAAGAAAGCACACTCATTTACCAATCCCCTATACCTCATCTTCTGGGAACTGCTAATAATACTTCCTGCCTTTATGGATGTGCTAATTCTGAGCCTTTCACATAAGTGGACTCCCACAATATATGCTTTATTATGTCTTGCTTCTTTCACTTAGCATGTTTTCAATATTCATATTGTACCATGGATCAGTACTTAATTCATTTTATTGCTAAATAATATTCATTTATATGAATATAACAAAAAGAAGGAAAGAAACTAGTTTAAGTCTACATTAGCAATCACTTCATCACCTAGTATATTTGGAGGTGGGACCTTTGAGAGATAATTGGGTTCATAGGGAAAAAGTAATTAGGTCATGAGTGTGTGACCCCATGATGGGATTAATATCTTTTTTCTCTGTCAGGTGAGGACACCTTAAGAAGACAGCCATCTGCAAGCCAGGAAAAGAGCTCTTATCAAGAAAGTACTAAAAACAATGAAAATAAAAAGAGAATTGAAAACTCTGTAGCAAACAAAACAAAACAAAACAAAAAACTAGAACAGACTTCACAGAAGATAAATTTAAAGGTACAGTGAAAATAAAAAACAACAACAACAAGCTGCTATAAAATAAAATACCACATTGTGATATTATCCCAAAACACCAACATAGTTTAGATGAACTAGGCTTCCCATGTCAAAAGTGGCTGAGAATGTTTAGTTATTGGTGGGAGTCTTCTTAGTTAGCTGTTATTATTCACTAACATTAACCATATGTTCTCTACACTGTAATTTCATTTACAGGAAGTTAAAAAAATTAGATGATACTGAAGTGCTGTGTTTAGGAATATAATGTGTAGGTATAAAATTCAAGAAACAGATTACTGTAAAATTCAGGTGAGTAGTAATTAACTTTGGAGTGAAGGGAAGAGGTGGTGAATGGGCCGGGGAGCTTACCAGAGTCTTATGTGCTAGCAAGTTCTATGTCCTGACCTCAGTACTGGTGGTACAGGTGTTAGCTGGTGATATGTTGTTGTGCTCTAGAGTTTTGTGTGCAATCATTAAGAAAGTGTTTTCTCTACTCCAAAGGTAATCACTGCATTACCCTTCCAGTTATGCTCCACACATATGCCTTCACACATACTTATATATTTTTACAACAGTATAGCACTGTCCTGCATTTTGTTCTTTTTCACTTAATACAACTTAGTGTTGATCCGATATTGGCATATACATAACTCTACCATACTTTTTAAAAGAAGTGTGCATTCTATTGTACAGAAATATAATTCACAAAACAATATATTGTAATTGTCTGCAACAAAGCATAAAATTAAGTTTTGATTTATTCATGTCACAATATGTATACTACATGCAGATTAAAATCAATATGCCATTTTCTCTTAAGGGCATTGTTCACAACCTTGGAAAATAAACAATAAAAAATATTAAGCAAAATATATTTTTAAAAAATTTTCACTTTCAAGACAAATAAGATACTGCTTCCAGACTGTCAGTGCTTTTGCGATAAAAGGTCAGAAAATTTTAACTGAGTATAATAAATTAAAAAGTTTGTAACTTTTATCAAGGAGAAACTTTGGTAAGTGCTGAAAATTTAATCCTTTTCTTCAGTCCTCTATATGTTAAAAACAAACAATTTGTTAAACTTTTACCATGGCTAGAAACTGAATAATTAATTTTATTTTTGAAAATAAATTGTCATATCTTTTTTGAAAAATATTACTTTACAAATTTGATTTAACCTAGAAATTAGACACAATCTGAAAATATTTTGGTTTTGGAATATTCCATTTAGGAAAATATGCCTTTAGCCTTTCTAAAAGAAATGCATTCAATTTTATTTTTGCAATCTTGAATCTCAATCTATATGATGTTTATGTATATATATACCTCCAAATAGCCACTTACATTGCTTAAGATGATGAATCATTAGGTTACATTGATTACTTAAAATGTTTCTAACCACCTCATTGTAAGCCATACTTATTGAGCCATAAAATTCCAGGGGATGACTGGATAATGATAACAATCCCAAAATAGTCCTCTTGATAAAGAGTTGAAATTCAGTATTTTATTTTTTCTGCTAAAGATGTTCACAATGACTGAAACTTTATCTCTTAATTGCAAAGTCCCAATTACTGATGCTCCACCACCAATATTACTAAAGGTATCATTGCTAATGGGGCTGTTGCTACTATTCCCCAAAGAACTAGTGAATTCTAAACAACACCCAAGACTGTCTACAATGGGAATTCCTGATCTCTGCAATGCTAGCATTTCTTCCAAGCAAATCTGCTCCCTGGATTTATCTAATGAGGAAATTTTTCAGCCAATAAAGTTACCTTCCAAGAGGTAGTATTGTTACTGTTGTAACTAGCTAGTTATTAATAATAGGAAAGGAGCAAAGGGAAGATCAGACATGATAGGCGTGTCATTTGGGCAGCTTCACCAGGAAGCAGCAATTTCACACTCCCCCAGGGAGCCACCTGCCCAGTCTCTGCAGATCACTTCAGGAAGGGACTGCACAAAGGGAAGATGGGCACATGCACAGTGAGTCAGGGTGATCTTGGGAAGGTGCCTGCCTGTCACTCAAGCCTGAGGAAGCATGAATTAGCTAGAGTAGCAAGACTGTGAAAATTTGGGAATACATAATCCCCTAAACAAAGAAGTTCTCTCTCTCTCTCTCTCTCTCTCTCTCTCTCTCTCTCTCTCTCTCTCTCTCTCTCTCTCTCTCTCTCGAATTCACCCATGTGGCTCACAGCTATGCAGACCCTACACACAATAGACTGATGGACTGCAATGGTGAACACAAACTAAGCTATCCTGATGCTGAACTGGACACTTCTCCAATATGACACCAAAACTGGATCCTAGCTTTGATTCTAGGCCTTTTGAAGCCACAGTTATACTTCTTCCTCAGTCCAACAAAGGGAAATGGGACCTCGGAAACTCAGGGGTTTGATTCCACAGAAATAAAGCGTTCCACAATACCACATCCTCCCATGCTGGTCTCAGAAGATTTCTCTTCTCAGGATATTACAAGAAGCCCACTCCCACCAGCAGCAGATGGGGACGAGGACTTTCCCCACCAGTAACAGTATTCCCACTGGTCGTGTTGCAAGCCTATGGATGCTTTGAGTTGAAAGTAGAGAATACGAATTGTCATAATATCAATGCTTTTGCAAACAAGGTGGTTGAAATTTTATTACCATTGCCATGGTCTGGCTTTCTTTCGTTATATTTTTATTTTGCTGCAAACCCATGTTAGAAATCATTTAATGCAAGAAACACAATAACAAAAACAAGAGCCACAGTATCATAGTAGATATTATTTCAATTATATCAATAATAACTTGAATGATTTGCATACATCAATTAAAGGACAGAGACTGTAGTGTTAATTTAAAAAAAAAAATAAGATCCAACTATATGTTTTCTGCAAGAAAGCCACTTTCAACATAAAGACACACATAGATTAAAAGTTAAGGTGGAGAAGGACATAGCATGCCAATACTAATCAAAAGAAAGGTGAAGTAGTTAATTTCTAACACAGCCAATTTTAGAGCAAGGGAAGGTGTCAGTGGAAAGAGGAGCATTACATACCAATGACGGGATCCTTCTCAAAGAGGACATAGTGAGCCTTAATGTGCAGTGCCTAACAAAAGCGTCAAACGATGTGACAAAAACTAATAGAACTACAAGGAGAAATTCATGAGTCCACTCTTCAGCTAGAGACTTCAAAAGTGCTTGATCAGTAATTAAAACAGCCAGCAAGCAGAAAATCAGTCAAGTCATAGTTGAATTGAAGGGCACTATCAATCAACTGGATTAATTAACATTTAGAGAATACTTCATCCAACGACACAGAATACACCCTCTTTTCAAGCTCTTATGGAAAGTTTACCAAGATAGACCACATTCCTGGCCATAAAATGCACCTTACTAAATTTAAAAGAATAGATACCATAAAAATATGTGCTGAGATCTCAAAAGAATTAACCTAAAAATCAATAACAGGAAAATAGCTGAAAACCTTCAAAATCCTTGCAGATTAAGCCATATATTTCTAAATAACATATGTGCCAAAGAAGAAATATCAGGATACATTTAAAAATACTTTAAACTAAATGAAAATACAACCTTCCAAATGCGTGGGGTGCAGCGAAAGAGGTGTTCACAAGAAAACTTATAATACGGAATGAATGTACATATTAGAAAAATAAATATCTAAAATTAATAAATTCAACTTCTACCTTCCAGAAAAAAAGAAAAGCAAATTAAAATCAGCTAAGCAGAAATAAAAATCAACAAAACCAAAAGTGGTTCTTGGACATGATGAAAACTAAAAAGCCTGCAGTCAGGTAAAGTACAAAGAGAGAAGACGTAATGACTAATATCAGGAATGGGAGGAGGGCCCATCCCTTTTAATACTGTGGGCATTAAAAGGATAATTGCCGGCAGCTGGTCCATGCTTGCGGTTTCAAGGGACCTGGCATATATGGCAAACTGTTCTTAATATGTTTGCTCACCTTCTTGGCACTATGTGTTTTAACCAAGGTCTCTGAGAAAGGTTGTTTCCCCAGGTAGGGATTTCCCCCTGAAGTTAGGGAGGGAATAAAACCACTTAACTAAGTGCCAGGCAGGTAGTTAATCACTTTAACTATGAACAATCATGCTTAAGCTACATAATCTTTACTCCCTGGAATGGAGATAAGAAACGCCCTAACCTTTGTAATAGAGATTGATAGGATTGAATCAACTGGTATAAATACAGATGTAGCAAGACAGAGAGAGACAGAAATTGGCACAGAACCTACACAGAACGTTCTCTAGAGACAGAAGAACTTCGCTGGAGAGAACATGGCAAAAGATCCTGGACTGAACCTGACTACAGAAATTGGCAAGAGAACCTGACTAGAACCTGGTGACTGAACCTGGCTGGAGAACCTGGACAGAACCTGGCTGGAGAACCTAGCGAGGGAACATGGCTACAGAACCTGGCTGGAGAATCTGGAGAACCTAGCAAGAGAACATGGACACAGAACCTGGCTGGAGATCCTAAGCAGAACCTCTCCGGAGATCGAGACCAGAACTTGGCTGGAGATCCTGGCTAGGCTGCTGATCAACTGAACGCTGTCTCCGTGTCCTTCCTTCTTCGCCAACTCCGTCCACACCTTTGGGGACCCCTGGACCTGCTGAGGTTGGACCCCGGCATATGGCGCCCGAACAGGGACCCCTAGGTAAGCGCCCCACACTCCGGACGGATCGGACTCCACCGTAGGAAGAGGGTGGATAGTCTTTGCCGACTCCGTCCACACCTTTGGGAACCCCTGGAACAGGATTCCCCTAGGCAAGCCCCCCCCATTGAGAACCCCACACTCAGGACGGATAGGACTCCACCAGGGTACTGCAGACCCCCCTACAGAGGATAAGTAGGGTAAGGAGGTGGATAGTACATAACTTAGATTGAGAAGATGTGCCATACTGAGTCCAAAGAAAGAAGACTCTGTATTGATCTTTAGATTAAGAAGATGTGCCATACTGAGTCTAAAGAAATAAGACTCTGTATTGATCTTTTAACACATATGCTTGCTAGCAGAGGAATTAAGGTTACTCCTAGTCAGACAGAACGTTTTATACAAGAAGTATGTCCATGCTTTTCTGAGGAAGGAAAGGTAAATGTAAAGGCATGGGAGGAGGTAGGCCCAAGGAGCCTTATCCTTAACCCCACTGCAGCCTTTCCACCCCGGGAAAGTGCAGGATTGGCAAGCTCTCCCTGGGGTGATAGATCAGGACTCAGGTAATAGCGGAAAGCGTCAATCCTACTCTTAAAATGGATACAAGAGAGCATTTGGGTTTTTTTTTCTTTTTAATGCCTCCTTTTAAAAAATAAAAATGGGGGAATTTGCCGGGAGCTGGTCCATGCTTGCTGTTTCAAGGGACCTGGCATATATGGCATACTGTTCTTAATATGTTTGCTCACCTTCTTGGCACTATGTGTTTTAACCAAGGTCTCTGAGAAAGGTTGTTTCCCCAGGTAGGGATTTCCCCCTGAAGTTAGGGAGGGAATAAAACCACTTAACTAAGTGCCAGGCAGGTAATTAATCACTTTAACTATGAACAATCATGCTTAAGCTACATAATCTTTACTCCCTGGAATGGAGATAAGAAACGCCTAACCTTTGTAATAGAGATTGATAGGATTGAATCAACTGGTATAAATACAGATGTAGCAAGACAGAGAGAGACAGAAATTGGCACAGAACCTACACAGAACGTTCTCTAGAGACAGAAGAACTTCGCTGGAGAGAACATGGCAAAAGATCCTGGACTGAACCTGACTACAGAAATTGGCAAGAGAACCTGACTAGAACCTGGTGACTGAACCTGGCTGGAGAACCTGGACAGAACCTGGCTGGAGAACCTAGCGAGGGAACATGGCTACAGAACCTGGCTGGAGAATCTGGAGAACCTAGCAAGAGAACATGGACACAGAACCTGGCTGGAGATCCTAAGCAGAACCTCTCCGGAGATCGAGACCAGAACTTGGCTGGAGATCCTGGCTAGGCTGCTGATCAACTGAACGCTGTCTCCGTGTCCTTCCTTCTTCGCCAACTCCGTCCACACCTTTGGGGACCCCTGGACCTGCTGAGGTTGGACCCCGGCATATGGCGCCCGAACAGGGACCCCTAGGTAAGCGCCCCACACTCCGGACGGATCGGACTCCACCGTAGGAAGAGGGTGGATAGTCTTTGCCGACTCCGTCCACACCTTTGGGAACCCCTGGAACAGGATTCCCCTAGGCAAGCCCCGCCCATTGAGAACCCCACACTCAGGACGGATAGGACTCCACCAGGGTACTGCAGACCCCCCTACAGAGGATAAGTAGGGTAAGGAGGTGGATAGTACATAACTTAGATTGAGAAGATGTGCCATACTGAGTCCAAAGAAAGAAGACTCTGTATTGATCTTTAGATTAAGAAGATGTGCCATACTGAGTCTAAAGAAATAAGACTCTGTATTGATCTTTTAACACATATGCTTGCTAGCAGAGGAATTAAGGTTACTCCTAGTCAGACAGAACGTTTTATACAAGAAGTATGTCCATGCTTTTCTGAGGAAGGAAAGGTAAATGTAAAGGCATGGGAGGAGGTAGGCCCAAGGAGCCTTATCCTTAACCCCACTGCAGCCTTTCCACCCCGGGAAAGTGCAGGATTGGCAAGCTCTCCCTGGGGTGATAGATCAGGACTCAGGTAATAGCGGAAAGCGTCAATCCTACTCTTAAAATGGATACAAGAAAGCATTTGGGTTTTTTTTTTTCTTTTTAATGCCTCCTTTTAAAAAATAAAAATGGGGGAATTTGCCGGGAGCTGGTCCATGCTTGCTGTTTCAAGGGACCTGGCATATATGGCATACTGTTCTTAATATGTTTGCTCACCTTCTTGGCACTATGTGTTTTAACCAAGGTCTCTGAGAAAGGTTGTTTCCCCAGGTAGGGATTTCCCCCTGAAGTTAGGGAGGGAATAAAACCACTTAACTAAGTGCCAGGCAGGTAATTAATCACTTTAACTATGAACAATCATGCTTAAGCTACATAATCTTTACTCCCTGGAATGGAGATAAGAAACGCCTAACCTTTGTAATAGAGATTGATAGGATTGAATCAACTGGTATAAATACAGATGTAGCAAGACAGAGAGAGACAGAAATTGGCACAGAACCTACACAGAACGTTCTCTAGAGACAGAAGAACTTCGCTGGAGAGAACATGGCAAAAGATCCTGGACTGAACCTGACTACAGAAATTGGCAAGAGAACCTGACTAGAACCTGGTGACTGAACCTGGCTGGAGAACCTGGACAGAACCTGGCTGGAGAACCTAGCGAGGGAACATGGCTACAGAACCTGGCTGGAGAATCTGGAGAACCTAGCAAGAGAACATGGACACAGAACCTGGCTGGAGATCCTAAGCAGAACCTCTCTGGAGATCGAGACCAGAACTTGGCTGGAGATCCTGGCTAGGCTGCTGATCAACTGAACGCTGTCTCCGTGTCCTTCCTTCTTCGCCAACTCCGTCCACACCTTTGGGGACCCCTGGACCCGCTGGGGCTGGACCCCGGCAGATAATAAAAGAATACTATGAATAATGCTGTGTCAACATCATTATCAAAGAAGGCAATAACAATCACGGATAGGTGGAGATATTTCTTTCCAAACCAGGAATCTAATTAATCACCACGTAAGTAATATTTTAGAACTAAATTTCAGTCTACATTTGTATAAGCAATACTGTGACTGAAAACCACTGAAAGCTTCCTAAACCACAACCCATACCACATTCCTAGGACCCTCTCTGCATTTCCACATTGGACTATATTCTGTTTACCAAAATCTGGCAAACTTGTTACTACGTACTTCATGGTTTTGCCATTGCTATTTTTTGATGCATGACTTTTAAAATCATTTTTATGGTGTATGCAGTGATTAAAAATTAACTGGTTTTTGTATCAAATTATTTCCCTGATATCAGGCTCATCAAATTTTTCATTTTGAATAGTTGTCACGCCTGTGTCCTCTGTTCTTAGAATATGGCCTACCAAACAAATAGCAGATGTGAAATAAATCATTTTAGACTGACTACATTGTTTTTTTACATCTTGCCCTGTTCTCTAAGTCTATTTTTTAAATAAATGTTATCTCAGTAATTTTTAAACACTTGTATTTACTTAAAACAATAACAATAACAACACCAACAAAATAACAACATTTGTACTTTAAATGATATGCTTAATTCTGTTCTCAGACTGGAGATAAAGAAGCCTTAACTATTTTCAATGGCATTCCTTTGATAAATCCTGAGATTTGTCCAAAAAGGATATATTTCATATTTTTGTGCATGTAATTTTATCATTCCATGGAGCCTAGATAGAGTTACTGAAGTTCTCAGTTATTTCATGTGGATCTAATTCTATTACATTCTTGGCCTGTGTCAATTAATTTTCTTTCCTCAGATAATAAATTTACACTTCTATTCCTCTTCTGAGCAGTTAGACATTTTCAGTATGGAACATTCCATTAAAATGAAGTGACAAATTGCCCTGTAGCACACAAATTTTCAAAGACTGTTTGGGCTGATAATATAGTTCTTAGTAGTTTCTTTCCAAAGTAATATATGTACACAAAAGACATTTCTTTTCTGCATTTACAAACTACTCATAATTTAGAAGTGATGTCATTGTTTCACAAATATATATAGGTTTCAAAATGATTGATTAAATTCTGTTTAAAAATTTCGCTCAGAAGTACAGTGTAGAAGCACATTTTATATTCCTCTGTGCGAATCTCATTTTCTAAATCACACTCCATTGTCATGAGCTTGTTCATCTTCCATACAGAACACACTGACTGAAAATAAGATCAAGTCTGCACATTTTGGGACATAAATTTTTGAGATTACTGCAGTTGGGACTATATATCTCTCTTGTACTTGAGCCTCAAAACCTTGCTGTTTTTACCACTTTTGTGCTTATAAGATTCACGCTACTCTATACTTTGTTTATATTCAGCAGGTATTATTTGTCCTGATATCATGACTTATCCTGTAATTTATTTTAAAACGTCAATAAGGTTTTAAGCATAATTATAGTAAAATTTTGCTTCATAATAATCCAGAATGAGAAAAAAACAAAGTTAAAAGTACACACACATATATACCCATTCTTGCAAACATATAACTAGGGAGCACGTTGTAATAGTGACTACCTTCTCTAACATCAACTCGAACTTTGGAAATCGAATCTGATACTATTTCTTGCAAAGATATTTACAAATTATATACTTACAAGTATATTTATAAATGTTACAAGTTATTTAACCAAGTGTGTTAGATTACTCCTAATTTCTAATTGTCATGATAGAAAAATCTGTCTTTTCTCCTATAAAGAGTGGTTATAATAATCAAAAGTATGTAAAGGCAATTAGTACATTTTGAAGTTCTCTAATATTTTGTTATTATTTTCCTAAAAGCACACTTCATATTAAATATGATTTTAACAGAAAATTATTTAACATGAAAGGACACAAATGATAGAACTTTTGTTGTCCATTTTGTAATAAAAACATATAGAACAAAATGTAATGCACTATAACATATGTGAGTACTCTCTAACAGAAGTGTGTACACTAACTGTACACAATTGTGTGATGCTCTAAGTTCTTTGTATCAGGCTCTTCCTTTTTAAATTGAACCTATTTGTCTATGGGATTTCTAGAATTTCTTCTAGCTTGTATCTTCATATTAAATTGAATTAAGTTAAGAATTATGTGAAATTGAGGATACCACAAATTACATTCAGGCTTCAGACTGAAATCTAGATAATATTTTTAAATGGGGGAAATAAAAATTGGGAGAAACTATAAAACATAAGCTTGTGTCTGATGAAAAAGAAGCTGAATAACATTGGAAAAGAGCTAAGAACATAGCTGTAGAATTGATAAATGAAGAGAAAAGAGACTGCATGGGAGGAAATAGACTAATCAAACAATACAAGGTGTGGAAAGCCTGCCGAAGAGTCCTAAATTTAAAGCTGGTATTCTCCCATTGTGCAGAGTGCAAAAGCCATAGCAAGGTGAGTCATGGTTAAGTTCCTATCACAATATGTGATGTTGAAATTATATAACACTATCGCATTTGCTGCCATGATATTTGATAACTATAGTTGGCAGTATTGGAAATTTTTCTTAAAATTCAGGACCCTCATTTAGGTCACTTTATGATGATATAGTACTCATGAAAAGAGAACACTGAATTTACATTAAAATTCATATTTCTCAAAATCCAAACTTTGAAATAATAATAAAAAAAGTTAGGTAAAACTCAAAAGAATCTGTGGTCCATATTTCATAAAAAAAAAAAAGCCTGACAAAGTGATTTATGATTTATAACAACAATATACTCCATAAACAATTGTACATGATTCTTCATTCTGTGTTTATACTGTTTTTGATCTTTATCACCCCATCTCTTTAAGGCTAAATAAGGAATATAGATAATGTGAACACCAGAGCACAGAATTGTTCCTAAGTGTCTCCAAAGAGAATCCTGGGGAACTGGTAAAACTCCCGGTGGTGCTTCACTAGGAAACAGCCTAAATGTCTATGGGATCCTGGAATAAAAAAATATAAACCCTGCATGAAGTGAAATAGTTTTTTTGTAGATGCTAAACAGGTCTCAATCTCAATTAGGCCATGGGCTATTTCCATAAACTTCTAAGGAAGCAGTGAGTGGTTCTTGGCTATTTATCCTTCTCTGAAAAATGGCAGAATATGTGAATTGGGAAATTCATAACTATCAGAACATATAGATATCAAATTGCTCCAAAACTTAAGAGTTCAAAGTCATCTGCAGAGCTAGGAAGCACTACTAAAGGATTACCTGGAAGGGGGGATAGTATAGGAACAGCTTCTGTGAAAAGTGAAATACATATCTGTAGAGCAAGTGTGTAGTAAGATGTAAATTCATGATATTGATTGATTTCCCTGGTCACTTCCCACTTCTTTTCCTGGAAATGTTCACAGGTGAAAAGATAAATCCAGGAATAATGGATGTGGGTCACAGTATTTCTTCATTCTACCCCTCCTCATGTATTTTATGTTTTACATATGCGTAGTAAAAATCATGGCAAGTTTGTACTGTTTTCCTAAAAATTTTGACTGAGCTCCTAAAGTTGAGGACAACAGGCACACTCGAGAGAGAGCGACCCACCCTCTCAGTGTCACCTTCTAAGCCTTGCTAAGAAATGCACACACTAATTCCTTGACGTCACTTCCTACACCACAGCCTATGTATGCAGTCAGAACAGTCTGGACAACTTATATAATCAAAAGACTAAATTTATTTGATGAAGGGAAGTCATTGGAGTGAAGATTTCTTTGACTTTTCTTATGGCTCTGTTGAGTATGAATAATGAAAATGAGATTTTTCTTATACTTGAAAATTCTGATAAAGGAAGGGTGATTTGATATAAAGTGACTGGAAAAGAAGTGATGAAATGAGATATAGAGTCACTCTATTTTACCACTATTGAGTCCACACTCTTTAATAGCATGTTAGTATTAAATAAGACAGAGCAGTTTACAAATGACAAACAATAGCACATGTGACAACTAATTCTCTTTCCTGTTCATATATCATATATGATATCATATATATATATATACTTTTTAAGTTTCTACTTTAGTTTGAGAATTGGCTCTATAACCTTATATAATATAATGCCACTACTTTTTAAATTTTTCATCACAAGCCTTATAGAACTAAATAGGAATAGAATGAAGAGATATTGTGACCCACGTCCATTATTCTTGGATTCTAGTATTAATGCTATAACTTTTTTTAATGCTCAAAAGCTATCTGTTTTAAAATTATCCTCCTGAACAGTTTGTTACTTTTCTAGTTTTTTTCCTTTCTTAGTTGTTACATCTCAATTGCAATAAAGGTTCTTTTTTTTAAATTTGTTTGCTTTCTTTACAGGAAAGTTCTAGGGATCCTTGGTGGTTTTCTTATCTCTAAAAGCAGGGAAATGAAACTACTGTTTGAAAATGCTCCACAGATAGATGGGGCTTCTTTGCTGTGGTCTTCAGGGTATCACCTGGCTAAGCTATTTCCCTGGGGAATCCTTTGTGTCAGAAATGTTAGTCATTGCTTTTGAGCTGGTAAGATTCTCCAGTTTGGAAAAATATATGCCAGCCTACCTGCTCTCAAAATTCTACAATTCTAGGAGGGAAAGATGGGTTTCAACTTTCATATTAGTTGGTATGTAAATTTTCCTTGAAACTGAACCTGTTATCTATTAGTCCAGGGCCTTTTACTACCCTATTCAGAGAATTATGTTTAGTTTGAAAGTGAAGGTGAAGTAAGTACAACTTCCATTCAGCTATACTGTCAACCAATCCAGTTTTTCATATCAAGCTCACCCCCACTTCCAAATGTATTTGTTACAGTCAATTTCAGAAACCTATGGGACTTCAAACCCACAAATCAGGTTGCTCCTCAGCATTCCACGCAGCTGACTTCTAATGCAGACACTATTTATACAGTTTTCACCATTGTTGTTCTTGATCTTTCCTCTTGTATTTCTTTTTTAATTTAGCCTTTAAAACGTAGTTGTTTTTGGAGGGTTTTTTTTTTAAGTTTGTGGAGCCCTCACTGTGCCATACTACTCTTGGATAACTGCTGTAACATTTCTAATTTTAATATGACATATAATGTTCTTGTGTTTTCTTCCATTTTTGCCTCAATTTTCATGTTAATCAAAGTAGCAACATCCTTAACTTTACACATTTAAATCCTGTATTGAAACTAGAATAATATTCGTCACTTTTCTAATAAGTTGCCTTAAAATAGTAGAAAATCACAAACCTGATTTACAGATTTATAGTAACTTTATAGTATCCTATTGTTTAATTTATTTTCTTATAGTATTTTAAAATATGATTTTAGTATCAAGTTATCAAATAGTTTCTCTTTTCTTACATTCCACTAATTTCTTCAAAATTATTTTAAATTATAACACAGTGCTTTCATTTTCTGTTTCATTTTGTTGTTGTTGTTACTTATGGACATTCTATTTGCCCTGTTCTCTGCTAATGGAAATATGAATAGAATGCCTTTCACACATTCTCAACAGTTTAAAACATTATACCTATTGCATAGAATCCTTTTTATTTCTGAAGATACCCAACTGTGAATATGTCATATTGACCCACAACTCCCATCTTTCCCTTGGACTTTTCATAATTATGTAATTCTTTGAACAGAATCCTTCAGTTTCTTCATATTATATTCCACATACATTTTTGCTCTATTTTTGAAATTTCAAATCATTCCTTCTTCTATTCCTGTCAGACTTTCTTCCCTGATTATTAATCTATTATTTTATGATCTATTATAAGGTAACAAAGCCAGTAGAGTTTATTCAATTTTACTAACAATAAAACCTATAAACCTTAGCTTCTTCAAAAAACAGAAGGGATAGAGATTAGACAATAGCTACCTTCCAGAAGTAATCCCATGACCTGACATTTATTGTGAGGATAGCTAGTGTAGTCTAGTTCCTTATGTCAGGAATAATTTAGTATTTATGTGGCACTTCACATTTTCAAAATGTTCTTCAATCATCAACAAACATTGCCCATGACACTCCTGTCAGAGGTCAGTATAACTACCAGTAACTAGAATCCCTTAATAAAAAAATGGTGAAAAAGTGACCATAGTCCTCTTTGTTTCATGGTGTTAATTTTCAAGCTTGTAAAATTTGAGCCTTTATTAAATCCATGGACTACATTGCATTGAATTTCATGAAACGACAATAAGGATGAGTTACTATAAATCATATTGTGAAAAAACTTAAGAATATATAACTCCCCTTCCAAAGCAGGCTGCATTCAATGAAGTCTACTAATAAACATAAAGAATATTCTCTGGGCGTACTATTTTTTTAAAATATATTTTATTGATTTTTTACAGAGAGGAAGGGAGAGAGATAGAGAGTTAGAAACATCGATGAGAGAGAAACATTGATCAGCTGCCTCCTGCACATCTCCTACTGGGGATGTGCCCACAACCCAGGTACATGCCCTTGACCGGAATCGAACCTGGGACCTTTCAGTCGGCAGGCCGAGTCTCTATCCACTGAGCCAAACCGGTTTCGGCATCTGGGCGTACTATTATATTAGTTCAGAGAGGAGAGAATTCTAGAATTATATTTCTATTGGATAGGGCTGATGTAGAATATTATATTTGAATTCTTGAACACTTCAGGGAGAGAGATAGGAAAGGAAGAGGAAAATAATTTCTCTAAAAATTTCAAGAGAAAGATATAAGATTAAACAAGATTGATTTGGTTCAATCTTTGAGAGAGGGTAGAGAAATCATATAGACATAGGAAGGCTTCTTGAATTATGGGGTAAAAGTCACAAGTTTACGTCTGCTTTTTCTGTGCCAAATATATGCCAGTATTTCAATGGATTGCTTTTATGTGATTTGGACCCAAGATGGCAAGTTGTGATGGAGTATGTCCATACCTTCAGGTAGTCCCTCCTGATTCCATGCCCTCGTGTTTACACCTTTTATAATCACTTCCTGTAGATGTGGGTGGGATCAGTGACCTGCTACTCCCTAGAAGAATATGACAGAGATGAAAAGATTTTGCCAATGTATTTAAATGCCCCAGTCATGATCCATAATTATAAAAGCATAATATGCTAATTAGACCGGATGTCCTTCCGGATGAAACCAGGGCTGGGAGGGAAGCACGGGTCTCGGGTGCCTGCCGACAGCCGGGGGAAGAAAGGCCTACTCTTGCACGAATTGCGTGCATCAGGCCTCTAGTGGTTCTATAAGAGTTCATCACAATGAAGATTGTTTTGTGTTGGACTGAGGTGAGATACCGATCTTGCTGGTTGATGAAGTAAGCAGTTGTGCCAAGGAAGCCCACTTGCCAAAGAACTGGTGACTTCCAGGAACCTCCAGCAGCTCCTGAGACCTGAGAGCGGCCCCTAGCTCAGGACCAGCAGGAAGCAGTGCCATCGCTTCTACAGTCACAAGAAAATGACTCCTAGCGGGAACCGGAATAGATTTTCCCCTAATTGAGCATGCAGAGGAGATGGTGTTCAGCCAACAGCCTGATTGTAACCTCTTGAAACCCTGAGTAGAGAAGCCAGTGCATCCGTGTCCATTCTCCTAGCTTCCGAGAACTATGAGATAATAAATCAGGATATTTTAAAATTGCCAAGTTTGTGCTCATCTGTAATGAAGCAACAGAAAAATAATGCAGAGGCCTTTCCACTTAAATAATTTGGACTGTGCACATCAGAGTTCTGGATGTCTACAGGGCTGAGTTTGGTGTGAGATGTAGCATCTTAATCTATTTTAATCTACTCATTTGACTGTGATAGATGTTTCCTCTTGTACAAAACAGGAACAAAACACTTTGGTCTAAATTAAATCTTTGTGATTATTTCCCAGTCCAACATTCTATTATTGTTGGGTTATTAAATATGCAGAAAATGATTCTGCAATGTTCATTTTTACCACTTTCAGAGCCACATTAAAACTTGGCACTTTTCTGCAAATTTATACCATCCAAAGACATTGGCAACAGACACATACAAAACAGTGTACAATTGAAAGAATCATAAAAATAGATGATCTCACTTGTATTTTGAAGTTTGCCAGTAAATAATTCCTGAAGATCTTTGAAGAAATGTCAGTATTTTATGTCAATCTTAGATTTTTAAAGTGTTTAAAATGCTTTTGAGTTTTCTTTACAGTAAATATCTATGAAGATTGAATACTGATAAGCCATATGACAAATACATTTGATATAAGATACAACTACTTGTGCCCTTCTAAAATTTCCCCCTTAAAACCTGTATTACACGGTAAAGAAAGCTGTTTCTTAGTCCTAGCAGTTGTCTGATCATGAGGAGGGACAGCTACTTTCTTCACTTCTTATATTTGTGTCAAATTAGAGAAGATCTTACATTTTAATAGCAAAATCAATAGGCGGGTCAGACAGAATTTATAAAAAGTTGCTGGCATATTTTGAACATGGGTGATGGTACATAATACACTCACAAGAATGAATATCTAGTAGGGAGGTGTGGAGCCCTACATTATTCTTGTCAGAGTTAAAATTTCCACTGATGGTCCAGGAAAATAAGTAAAGCAGCCCACTAAACATATTTTCACATGAAATTACATTGAGAGAATATGTGGAGGGTGAAGAGAAACAGTGTAAAACAAATAGACTATGACAAGATCACAGCCAATCCCTCTAGTTGTCTACAGTGTCAAACTTCAATGTAAGAGTTCTGCACACAAATCAGAGTAGAAATGAATGCCAAAGGGGTCAGCGATGATTTCATTATTTGGAGCTGAGAAAAGCAAAGGCATGTGAGAAAAAAATATTGGGATGTGTCAAAAAGTGATTCATCATCGCACAAAAAGATAACAACACAGATATATTCAGGAAGAAGTAGAAAAGGAACACATCACTATTTTTTCTAAGTTGAAAATGAACTGTGAAATTTGAAACAGTAGATATGCAAAAATTAAATGGCCTAACCTAAGAATTTGTTTGGGGTAGGAAAAAGAAACAAGGCCTGAGTCAGTCACAACATCACTCCTTATGTCTATTGTTTATTCTTTCCGTGATAGAATCTGATTATATACTGAATATCTATTAAATAATTAAGTATTTTATAAGGCTTGAACAAGGAAACTCATTTAAAAATGAGAATAAAAATTTTAAAAAAATGTTAACATGCAAAGATACCTATATCAGTATAGTAATATAAAGAGTACAAATGAATAAGGAACTTTTTATAAAAGAGTACAACCTTGAGCACTGGACTTTGACTTGTCATTATTTTCCTAAGGTGACCCACTCGATCAACCTTAATTAAGAACTGTGCCCTCATAAAATAGATATTACCTTGATCATTATGCATGTAATGTCAATACTCCTACTCCCACTTGCTATTTGTAAGGGAATAATAATAAAAACATATTTATTCTAAAGCTATAAAGAAGCATAAAGCTGGAAGGCATCGTAAGGTCATTTTGTCTATCTTTTTTATGTGACTGCTATTAAAATGTCTTAAATGATTAAAACTCTCCTTTATTTGAAAAACTTAGAGCCTTTTTCCCATTTTTAAGCAATGTTAAAATAATACAACAGAAAAAATATGAGCACTAAAAGCATTTTTATGGTATATGTGTTATAATTTGACTCCTTTTTTCAAATGTTCTTAAAAATATGTTTTAATAATCTTTCAAAATCTTATATATTTTTAATATCCCCATGTCCCACGTATGCCAGACCACATAGCTATTATATATTGATATATTAAATAAACTTGTTCTTAAAGCTCCTTACTATTTCCTAAATTTATTTCAGCCAAAATGTTTACATTAGAATTTTTAACAGACTTTAAAAAAATGAAACGGAATATTTATATATTTAATGTTCGTATTAAGTATTAAACTGATCATAGTGATTTTAATCTTAATAAAATGACACTTTACACCATTTAAATTTCAGTTTATTTTAGAATTTAAGAGCTTTATTGTCTCTCTATTAAAAAGGGCTGTTTGGAGACATCCCAATTTTTTTATACACTCTCTTACATATCTAATACCAATTTTATATTTTAAAAATAAACCTGTTTATTATGAGGGGAAAAATTAAATGGCCAGATTTTAGATTAAAAATGACTCGTATAGAGTAAATTCATAGATAAAATATCAAAAAATCCTGAATAAAAGTAGATACTGAAAAAATCAGTGCATCTAGAAAGACAATAAAATAAAATAAATCTTTTAAAAAACTGAATTTTATACATATGATTTTATAAAAAGATTTAGTTTCAGTTAACATTATGACAGTTCTACATAGGCCCATATGTTTATTAATTTTTTTTTTGCCTCACATTTCAGATTCAGTGAAATATTCTAATATACTGGAGAGAATAAATTAAATGTTGAACATTCAGAAAATAAAAATTTCATAAAACTCTTTAAATGAAATATTGAATATAAATTTAAAAAGATATTGTTAACAATTAATTACATCTGTTTTATTGCAAATTATGGTTTTGTGGAAGTGACTGTTAACATTGCTTTAGCTATTTTAGTAATTATATTATACTAGAGGCCCAGTGCACAAAAATTTGTACACTTGGGTGGGTCCCTCAGCCCGCCCTGTGCCCTCTCACAGTCTGGGGCCCCTTGGAGGATGTCCACCTGCTGGCTTAGGTCAGCTCCCCAGGGGATTGGGCCTAAGCTGGCAGTCAGACATCCCTCTGGAAGCTCAGGAGCCCTCAGGAGATGTCCACTTGCTAGCAGGGAGCAGCCTAAGCTGCAGTCGGACATCCTTAGCACTGATGAGGAGACGGAAGAGGCTCCCACCACCACTGCTGTGCTGGCAGCCGTCAGCCTGGCTTGTGGCTGGGCAGAGCTCCCTCTGTGGGAGCGCACTGACCACCAGAGGGTAGCTCCTGCATTGAGCATCTGACCCCTGGTGGTCAGTGTGTGCCATAGTGACCAGTCATTCCCAGTCTTTCTGCTGTTAGGATCAATTTGCATATTATCCTTTTATTATATGCCTGGTGCATGGGTAGGGACTGGCTGGTTTGCCATGAAGGGTGTCCCAGATCAGGGTGGGGGTCCTGCTGGGGTGCCTGGCCATCCTGGGTGAGGGGTTGATGGCTATTTGCAGGCTGGTCAAGCCCTCCAGCAGGGACCTTCACCCCATGAGGGTGTGGCCAGCCTGGGTGAGGGGGCTGATTGCTGTTTGCAGGCTGGCCATAGTTCCCAGTGGAGGCTGGTTGGAAGCAGGTATCTGGGATTTATTTATCTTCTATAATTGAAACTTTGTTGCCTTTAGAGGAGGCGACAGCCGGCCAGGGCAGGCAGGAATCTTGGCTTTCTCCATCGCCGGGGCAACCAAGCCTCCTCCTTGCTCCAGCTCTGTGGCTGCCAGCCGCCATCTTGTTTGGGTTAATTTGCATATAGTTGCTCTGATTGGCTGGTGGGCATGGCTTGGGCATAGCAAAGGTATGGTCAATTTGCATGTTTTAATTTTATTAGATTAGATGATATATTTAAATTAATAAATTATTTCTCTATTTAAAAGTACCTGTTTGTTTTTGATGTTTGAATAGATGAATAGTGTTATCGCATGTTTTTATTTGCATTTCCCTTAAGAGTAATGATTTTGATCATCTTTTCATGTGTTCTCATTATTAAAGCTTAAGTTATGATAATGGAGTTATAAAACTTATCTAGAGTGGAGTTATTTAATTTTTTCATTTGGGGGCAGAGGTAATTTATCTTTTAAAATTTACCTCAGCAAAGTATAATTTATATACAGTTATTTATTCTTTCTGCTTTAACAAACGTTCACTGATATCTCTGACACAATCATATATGGAATGTTACTTTCACTTTATAGACCATCCCTTTTGCCTTCCAGCCTTCCACTCCTGGAACACTGATATACTCTCTCTCTTCCCCCCACTCCCCATTTTAAGAACCTTTGAAATGAAACAAAGCAACTAATTTCCTGCTATTAAATATTGAAAACAAAGGACTAAACTCAGCCACTATTGACTAAAGAAACTAAAACAAATGATCTACTTTTTTTAAGAGATTAATTTATATTTTCTAGAATTTCATATAAATGGAGTTATGAATATAGTATACAATCATTTATGTCTGTCTTTTTTCACTGGAATAATTTATCAGTATTGCATGTAAATCATTTTTTGTTTCATATAATACCATTATACATTTTGTTCATCCATTCACTTTTTTTAATTTTATGAAATAAATATAAAAGCCAAATATAAAAGCGTTTCACAGAGCAGCAAAGAAACTTGATTTATATAAAGACTGAAATGCAATATGTTACCATATCCTCACACTGCAAAATTAACCAGTACAGAGATGCTAAAAAAATCATGTGTGATGTGGAATATATGTATAAATATATACTATACAATTTACATGTTATAATGTAACAGCTAAATTAGCCAGAAAGTTAATAAAGTAGGATTTGATAAAAAATGTTTCCTGTAACTTTCACTGTGGTAAAAGCTCAACCTCTGGAACATTTCATGAAAGTTCTACATTCATGGAAGAGAAATTTGCCATTATTACTTTTACATAAAGAGAGAGTCATAATAGGCGTAAGCCTGTACACATTCAGTTCCAAGATAACACACACGTACAGAAAAATACAGAAATCATGATTTCCCCCTAAGATACATGGACACGTACATAATATTGGTAGCACACTTTCAAAATCTTTGATTTATTTAAAAAAGTGTTTTCAAAGCAGTTGTAATAATTTCCAGGTTTCACTGAAATACTATGTTCCACAAAGAACAATTTGAAAATCTGTGAGAGGATTTTTAAAATATCCGCCTTAGAAGCCTCTCGTTAAGGTATAAAACCAATGCTTCCTGAAACCTTCGTTATATTTCATCTTACCATTACTCTAAATTTCTCAGAAGGCAAGTCTAAGATTCCTTATAGATTTCTGTGTCAGCTTCTCTCATGCATATTTGGTTCATTAGAATATTCTTTTTCTTTTTTTTCCAGAATTTTAAATAATTTTAACATATTTCTTTTTTTATTGTCTGAAGTTTTACATATGTCTCCTTTTTCCCTGATTAACCCCCCCCAGCCATTCTCACCCAGGGCAAGCCCCCACTGCCCCAGTGTCTGTGTCCATTGGTTATGCTAATACGCATTCATACAAACAAGTCCTTTGGTTGCTCTCTAACACCCCCTACCCCATCCATTCATCTTTAGATGGGCATTTTACTTGTTTCTAATTTTCATAGTTGCAGCCAAAGCTGCTACAGAATTGCATGTACACGTTTTTATGGGGACATAGCTTGTTAATTCACTTGTTTATATACTCAAGAGTGGAATGGTGAGATCGCAAGATAACTGCAAGCTTTACTTTTTTCAAAAATTGCCATAAAACCCTTCAAAGTGTTTATACCCTTTTACATTCTTATCAAGAGTTCCTACTAAGATAATCTTGTTTGACATTGCTGTAAATACTGGGCACTGTTTTTGCTATTATAAAAGATATTTAGTGATGTCTCATTGTGTTTCAGACTGCATTAATGAAGAGAAATTATGTTTAGCATCTATTCATGGTTTTTGTTGTTCACTTGTAGATCTCCTTTTGTTAATTGTATCTTCAAATTTTTTGTTCTTTAAAAATTTTATTTTTTAATATTGAGCTGATTTTATATCTATTTGTCATGACAAATAATAAACCAAACTATATCTAGAGACTTTAACTGTTAAGGCAGAAAGCACATGTAAGTTTGTATGTGTGGAATCATTTCCTTAAAGATATAAACAAACAAGGGAGATTACTCTTTAAGTCATTATGTAATGCCAATATTTTAAAAACTCGGCATTATTTATAAGTTGACAAGGTGAGAATAAAATTGTTACTAAAATAAATTATCAAGATTAAAACAATGTAAAATAATAGGTAGGATTTTAAAGCTAAGAGAGTAAAACTATCATTAATACCATGATACCATGGAAAGAATATGGAACTCAAAAACAGATGTACTCTGCAGATGGTATGTGTGACATACAACATATTGGGCACTGCAAATCAGTAGGAAAAGTAGAACTGTCAATAAACTATAATAGGATAATTGGCTATCCATATGGCAAACAAATATAATTAAATATCCATCATGTGTTAAATATTTTTTCTTTGAATTATTGAATATGAAGAGCAAAATGATTTAGAGAGAATATAGGATAATATATTGTTAAGAGTTTTAAGAATTTTTTAATCTGACCAAAAATTAAATCTTCTCTTAAAATACTAGTGGCAAAAAGAAAATACAAATAACTGTGACAACATGTTGGCATTCAGCATATATGAAGAATTTACAGAAGCTCATAGACAATGACTCCAAATTCAATAGAAGAATGAGTGAGGAATATCTTGTGCACAGAAATTGTATAATAGGTAAACCTAATGCTAAACATGAAGTTTGGTAAATGCAAGTGTGAGAACCATGCCAGGCCCCCAGGTCGTCAAGGCCGGTGGGAGCACAGGGGCCTTGTTATCAATACACCAGAATGGCCAAGGCCGCTCTGCGCATGTGCCTAACTGGGATGTTCAAGGACTCTGACCCTGGGAATCCTAATCAGGCCAAGATGCCATGAGCAGGTGCAAGGACACACGGCACACTGTGCCCTTCAATCGCCAATATGATTGATGTACCTATTGGCAGGAAGCCTTCTTTGTCTAAATGGAATAAAAGTAGGTGACTGACCAGCTAGTTGGCTGGAGTCGGCTGAGGTGGGAGTTAGAAGAAGTCTCCTGGAGTATGGAGAGAGAGCAGCTAGGATGGAGTGTGTGAAGAAGTCTGCTAGAGAGAGCAGCTGGGCAAGAGAGACAGGAGAAGCTGCTGAGGCAGAGAGCTCAGGTACTGCTGAGAGGTGAGGTGGTGAATCTAGGAGGCAGCGTGCGGCTGCTCAGATAATAGCCGTGGGTACAGAGACTGAAGCTAGTTTATGGAAAAGATATATGTTCACCAGCTGGTGTCTGGCTGCCTGCCTGTATGGACTTTGCTGTGAGGACTGTTCTTGTCTGATGGCTATATGGCCACTGGCTTCAGCAATAAAGACTCATTCTTATATGCCCACAACCTCTCATGGCTTCTCTGTCTAAGACCTGGTGCCCTAGGAGGTCCAGCCCCAGGCAGAGGGGCTCGGACACAATACCCCTTACTAGTGAGCAGAGGATAAAGGAGGAACTGGGACTAAGTTCCCAACAGTTAGGACAGTGGGCAGGGTTCAAGCAGGAACCAACCAGCCCTGGAGTAGTTGGTTAGAATTTAGAAGAATGCATGAACTCAGAACAACTCAGAGCAACAGAGCTCATGCAGGGCTCCGGCCCTGCCCTGACAGCAAGTTAAGAAATAACCATGTCGCCAAAACCGGTTTGGCTCAGTGGATAGAGCGTCGGCTTGCGGACTGAAAGGTCCCAGGTTCGATTCCGGTCAAGGGCATGTACCTGGGTTGTGGACACCTCCCCAGTAGGAGATGTGCAGGAGGCAGCTGATCGATGTTTCTCTCTCATCGATGTTTCTAACTCTCTCTCTCCCTTCCTCTCTGTAAAAAATCAATAAAATATATTTTTTTAAAAAAAGAAATAACCATGTCACACCTATTACTATATTTAGGGTAGTATCCCAATAGCCTATCCAACAAAGTACTGACACAGATAAAGAAACGGGGCACTCATAGATCACCTACATTTTGGAGAACAATTTGATAACAGAGTTTAGTTAATGAGCCCAAAGAACCATGCATGATGAAATTGGTCATGTATTTAAAATAATGGCCAATACTTAAATATCTTTGTAGAGAAATGAATAAGTAAATTAGTATACACTCATGTACAACTACATGTACACATCTTGACATTATAATACTAAAAAGAAAAACATGTTCCAGAATGGCATCTACAATATTTTTACAAATAAATAGAACCCTATTCTATATTTTAATGAACATATTACATATAAATTTATTAAGTACATATTCATTAATGAACATATTTATGGTAATATATAAATGGTCTGGTTGAATTATCAGCAAATAAAAGTTTGTACATGAAAGTTTATGGAAATGAGGGGACCTTAGCATCTAAAAACTGTGGGAGTGAAAGTAAGGAACTAATAGCTCTAATTTTTCTTTCTTTTTCCTTGCAGGCACATGAATACTAATCATTTTTAAACACCCATATGTGCTAAGTACTTGCTTAAAATTTACCAGTCATGCCTTAGTATTTATTTGAATATTTTATGGCACTTCTGTCTGACCTTCCTACGTTTTAACTGAGTTAAGTGGCCTAAAACTTGGTACTGGAAATCTAGTAAATAAAGATATTCATTAAATTTAGCAAATGAATAGAAAATCTTTTCCACTCAATGTCAAGGTAGATAACCTTCATGCTTCTGAGTTCTTCCATAGGATGGTTATACTGGAGGGAAGTATTGCTTTTTTGCCCCTCTGGGTCATGGTTTTGCTTTCGCCAGTTGCACTACTTCATTTGTTAGATTTGATTTCAAACGGTCAGTTTACTGGTTTAATTGTGTCTCAAAGCAGTGGCTGCTTTAGTATGTCATAATGGTTGCAATCTCCAAAATTGGTTTTAATCCCAGCTCTCTGACTTTAATGTCCTTGGGCCAAATTTTTCTATCTGTAAAATGAGGTTAATTATAGTAGCAACCTTATAAGATCACATGGCAGGTAAAATTCCATGCAAAGGAGTTAATATAGGTATAACCCTTATCAGAGCTCATAAAAAGAAAAAAGAAAATTACATTTGTGAAAATGTCTCAGTTACTCTGTACTTTTCTAATTAACTTCTTTTTCTAATAACTGGAGCAAAGCCAGGTTTTTAAACCAATATCCTCTTACATTTCATAACTAGAGGCCCAGTGCACAGATTCGTGCACTGGTGGGGTCCCTCAGCCTGGCCTGTGCCCTCTCGCAATCCTGGATCCCTTGGAGGATGTGAGAGAGCTGGTTTCAGCCCATCCCCACAGGCCAGGCTGAGGGACCCCATCGGTGCACAAATCTATGCACCGGGCCTCTAGTATGCATATAAGATCTTTGGTTAACCTCTTCCCGCCCTCCCCCAAACCTCCTTCCCTCTGAGATTCATCAGTCTGTTCCATGTTTCCATGCCTGTGGTTTCCCCTCCTGTGTTGAGCATCTGCCCCCGGTGGTCAGTGCGTGTCATAGCTTACTGGGCGGTCAGATGGTCAGCCAGTCGCTGGTCACTTAGGCTTTTGTATATATAGATATTACTACTCTTATAAATAGAGATACCCTAGTTTTTGTTGAAATCTTTTAGTTTCTTAGAAATAAATATGACAGTGATAAAATTCACATCTCTCTGAGAAAATCATTTCTAATCTACTGTGCTTTCTAAACTTAAGTATACAATAAGCTTGAATTCACGCTAGTATGACCTACACTCTTCTTTCTCAATGGGAGAGAAACCATTATTATTCCAAGAATGTCTAATATAATTTGGACACCTGCCTTCCCTTTCCTCATACTGAATGGTGCCATTGCAGAAAGCAGTTAATTTTAAGGACTTACATAGAAACATTTCAGGGAGGAAGATACATAACATTGTGGAGACAAAATGGGTTTAGGAATTTTCTGCTTTCTATACTACTGGAGTGGCTTATAACAGATTAGCTCATTCACTAAAAAGATAAGAAAGCTGGTTAAAAGAAAAAAGAAAAAAAATTGTGGGCATTCAAGAGGTACAAAGCTATATAGGATTTTATGGACTAAGTCCTAGAAGGAAATGCATCAGTGTGAGCCTGATATTCTACATCAGATTTCCACTTAGCGATTTCTTGAATTCTAGTTAAAATAGTATTTACACTTAGGTGGTGTTTTCCAAAACTACACAACTTTTACTTTTTTAGAGGTTAGACATATGGGACACTGAAAACACACACACACACACACACACACACACACAAACAAACACACACACACACAAACAAACGAACACACAAAAAAAATAAATAGGGATACACATATATTACAGCAAAAAGAACTAGCCATCGATTGGATGATTTGATTTACACATTGAAATATTCCACTACTCTTGTGATTTCAATCTTTGGAATTTGTTAACAACCAAGAATATAGATAATTTTGATAAAGTTTATGTAACCTTGAAAAGCATGTAAACACAAGTTTTTAATTTTATCATTTTTGCCCTATATTTTAGCTATCTGCTATCTGGTTTCTCTTACTGTCTTCTTCTACCAAGCCCTGATTCTTGGCCTAATAACCCAAGAGAGTGAAACACCCTAGTTATTGTGAATTGTACTTTCTTAATGGCAAATGGGAAACTGAAAAAATAAAAAGACTGAAATTCTATCTCTGTGGTGATATAATATAAACACCAAAATTTCTACCCTGATGTGTTCTGTCTCCCTAATTCCGTGGGTAATGAGGTATTTCAGATTGCAGCCCTCCTCTGCACACAGTCGTACAACTCTATCACCTAATATGGTTGCTAGTTACTTCCTTCATGATAGTAACCATGCCTCATTTATCTTTGTTTTGCCAGCATCTGGCATAGAGCATGACAAAAAGTGAGTTCTCATAAATGTTTGCAGAACAGAATTGAAGCCATAAACTTGAAAACAATGTCCCAAATGCTCACAAAAGGAATTGCTTCAATTGGCTTGACTTGTTTAGCAGAAACAAGGGAAATCATGACATCTTTAAAAAACAGTAACAACACAAAATATTTGGACATAGTCTTTATGAGAGCCTCTGAGCCACTATTGTAAGTTTTTTTTTTTAATTTTTTATTGACAAGAGACAATAGTCCAAATAAGCAGGGGTGGGTGGGTGGGAAGAGATCAACCAAAGAACTTGTATGGATGGATACAAGGGTGGTGAAATCCTGGGGCAGGGGGCAGGTGTGGGCTAGAAGGGGTCAATGGAGAAAAAAAGGGGACATCCATACTACTTTCAACAACAAATATTTTTTTAAAGCTGCAAAAAAAAAAAAAAAGAAAAGAAAACAACAACACTCTACCACAGAAATGCAAAGGATTGCATAAAAATACTACGAACAACTCTACTCCAACAAACTGTACAACCTAGATGAAATGGACATATTCTTAGAAAAATAAAGCTTCTGAAACTCAATCAGGAAGAATAAAAAAAACTTGGATAGGCCAATAACTACGGAAGAAATTGAAGCAGTAATCAAAAATCTTCCAGCAAACAAAAGCCCTGGTCCAGATGGCTTTACAGGAGAATTCTACTAAACATTCAAAGAAGAACTAAAACCTATCTCAAGACTATTGAGAATAGTCTTTTTTTTTAGCTTAAATGTAGATGGATTATTAGTCCTAATTCAGCATTGATCTTGCTAATTCTCCCAGCCACACACACACATAGCAGCCCCAATTAATTACCCACAGTTCTCTGAAGATATACCATGCATTGTGGTTTTTGTCCAGGGCATAGCCAATACCTGGTTAACTCCTACTCATCCTTCAAAACCCAGCTCTGGCATCGGTTCTTCTGGAATGCCTTCCTCAACCTCTTTTCTCTTCTGGGATCCCCCAAACAATGGTTTCTTTAGTGTTTGTCATAACCCATGTCCCCTGTAGACAGGGTTCCTCCTGTCTCCATGTCCAGCACTGGGCCTGGCACGGAGTAGGCACCGATCAATGACTGTTTATTGAATAAATGTACTACTGGAGTAGGAAGTGGCTTAGAGTCCAGTATAACATGGATGGGCGTGTGAGTGGATGAATGAGGGTCCCACCTAGGAACTGGGGGCCTGTGGATGAGGCTGAGTTCTGTTTTACAATCATCCTTGACCCTCACACCCCCACTACTCCCATTCTGCAGATGAGAAAAGACTATTCCAAAAAATTCAAGAGGAAGGCACACTTCCAAGCTCTTTCTATGAAGCCAGCATTACCCTAATTCCAAAACCTGATAAAGACACCACAAAGAAAGAAAACTACAGGCCAATATCCCTGATGAACATAGATGCTAAAATACTCAACAAAATTCTAGCAAATCAGATCCAGCATTACATTAGAAAGATCATACACCATGACCAAGTGCAAGTATGGTACAATATCCACAAATCAATAAATGTGATACATCACATAGACAAATTGAGAGACAAAAATCACATAATCATATCAATTGACACAGAAAAAGCATTTGACAAAATCTAACACCCTTTCTTGATAAAAACTCTCAGCAAGGTGGGAATAGAAGGATCATACCTCAACATAATAAAAGACTTATGTGACAAACCTACAGCCAACATTATACTCAAAGGGCAAAAACCAAAAACATTTCCTCTAAGCACAGTAACAAGACAGGGATGCCCACATTCACCACTCCTGTTTGACATAGTACTGGAAGTGCTAGCCACAGTGATCAGACAAGAAGAAGAAATAAGCCCTAACTGGTTTGGCTCAGTGGATGGAGCGTTGGCCTGCAGACTGAAAGGTCCCAGGTTCGATTCCGGTCAAGGGCATGTACCTTGGTTGTGGGCACATCCCTAGTAGGAGGTGTGTAGGAGGCAGCTGATTGATGTTTCTCTCTCATCGATGTTTCTAACTCTCTATCCCTCTCCCTTGCTCTCTGTAAAAAATCAATATATTTTAAAAATATATTTAAAAAATTAAAAAAGAAGAAGAAGAAGAAATAAAAGGCATCCACGCTGGAAAAGAAGTAAAACTGTCATTATTCGCAGATGAAATGATATTGTACGTAGAAAACTCCAAAGACTCCATCAAAAAACTACTAGACTTAATAAATGAATTCGGCAATGTAGCAGGATATGACCCAAAATCTATGACTTTTTTATGCACCAATAATGAACTCACAGAAAGATAAATTAAAAAAAAAAACAGTCCCACTTACCATGGCACCAAAAAAATGAAGATACATAGGAATAAACTTAACTGAGGAGGTAAAAGACCTGTACTCAGAAAACTACTGGACATTGAGAAAAAAGATAGAGGAAGGCATAAACAAAAGGAAGAATATACCGTGTTCATGAATTGGTAGAATCAACATCATTAAAATGTCCATAGTACCCAAAACAATTTATAGATTCAATGCAATCATCATTAAAATACCAAAGGCATATTTCACAGACCTAGAACGAACTCTCCAAAAATTCATCTGGAATAAAAAATGACCCAAAATAGCCATAGAAATCCTGAGAAAGAAGAACAAAGTTAGAGGAATCACAATACCAGATATCAAGCTGTATTACAAACCCATGGTTCTCAAAACTGCCTGGTACTGGTGCAAGAACAGACATATAGACCAATGGAACAGAACAGAGAACCCATAAATCAACCCAAGCCATTATGCTCAATTAATATTTGACAAAGGAGGCAAGAGCATACAATGTTGTCAAGACAGTCTCTTCAATAAATGTTGCAGGGAAAATTGGTTATATACATGCAAAAAAAAAAATGAAACTATATCACCAACTTAAACCATACACAGAAATAAACTCAAAATGGATAAAGGACTTAAATGTAAGATGGGAAACCATAAAAATCTCAGAAGAGTCCATAGGCAGCAAAATATCAGAAATGTATCATAGCAATATCTTCACTGGTCTAGCTCCTAGGGCAATGGAAACTAAGGAGAAAATAAACAAATGGGACTACATCAAAAAAAAACACCTTCTGCACAGCAAAAGAAACCACAAAAAAACAACAAGAAAGCCTGCTGCATGGGAGAACATATTTGCCAATGCTATCTCAGATAAGGGTTTAATCTCCCAAATCTACAGGGAACTCATATAACTTAACAAAAGGAAGATAAACAACCCAATCAAAAAGTGGGCAAAGGACCTGAATAGACACTATTCAAAAGAGGACATACAGAAGGCCAAGAGACATATGAAAACATGCTCAAAGTCACTAATCATCTGAGAGATGCAAATCAAAACAACAATGAGATACCACCTCATACCTGTCAGAATGGCTATCATCAATAAATTGACAAAGGACAAGTGCTGGCGAGGATATGGAGAAAAAGGAACCCTCCTGCACTGCTGGTCAGAATGCAGACTGGTACAGCCACTGTGGAAGGCAGTATGGAGTTACCTCAAAAAGTTAAAAATGGAACTTCCATTTGACCCAGTAATCCCACTTCTGAGAATATATCCCAAGAAACCAGAAATAGCAATCAGAAAGGACATATGCACCCCAATGTTCATAGCAGCACAATTTATAATAGCTAAGATTTGGAAACAGCCTAAGTGCCCATCAGCAGATTAGTGGATTAAAAACCAGTGGTACATTTACACAATGGAATACTATCTATACTAATAAAAGGGTAATATGTTAATTAGACCAACATATTCTGGACATCCTTCCTGAGAAAGCCAGGCCCTGGCACAGCCGCCCAGGGTCCCGGGTGCCTGTGGCTGTGGCTGGCCTGGGAGAAGCCACCCGTAGTCCCAGGAGCCTGTGGCTATGGCCAGCCTGGGCAAAACCTCCTGTGGTCCTGGGCACCTGAGGCTGCAGCCATCCAGGGTGTCTGCAGCTGGCCAGAGATAGGAAGCCGGTGTCCCAGTTGTGGGGCCAAGTCAGAGGCGGTTAGGGGCGATCAGTCCAGCAGGGGAGCAGTTAGGGGCAATCAGGCTGACAGGGGAGCAGTTAGGGGTGATCAGGCTGATAGGGGAGCAGTTAGGGGTGATCAGGCCAGCAGGCAGAGGTGGTTAGGGGCAATCAGGCAGGCAAGCAGAGGGGTTAAGGGTGATTAGGCAAGCAGGCAGGTGAGCAGTTAGAAGCCCACAGGGATTGGGCCTAAATCGGCAGTCAGACATCTCTGGAGGGGTCCCGGATTGGAGAGGGTGCAGGTTGGGCTGAGAGAATCCCCCCTAGTGTACAAATTTCATGCACCAGGCCTCTAGTGCTGCTATTATAAAAATGAACTTTTATCATTTGCAACAGAATGGATGGACCTGGAAAGCATTATGCTAAGTGAATTAAAACAGTTGGAGAAAGATAAATATCACATGATCTCACTCATATGTGTGATAAAATGAACAACATATACTTATGAACAAAAATAGATCCAGAGACAAAGAAACACTGAACAGGCCCTTCTACCCTCAGAGAGAAGGTGGGGAGGGGAGGAGAGTTTAAGAAATCAACCAAAGGACTTGTATGCATTCAACCAATGGAAATAGATACTGGCATGGTGGGGGCTTATCCTGGTGGGTGGGAGTATTGGGGAGTCAATTGTAGAAAAAGGAGACATATATAATACTTTAAACAATAAAAAAAGAAAAAAAATCAATGACACTTTAATGTATTTTTTTACAAATAAATTAGCAAATATTCACATACCTAATAATGATATCAAATATGGTTAAGAACTGAACTTATCTAGTCAGAGATAAGAAAATAGCTTGCTTTGTTTTGTTGTAATATTAATTGCTTTCCTGATGATCTTGAACTTATTATCTTATATATAACTAGAGGCCAGGTGCACAAAATTTTGTGCATAGGGGGGATTGTCCCTCAGCCCAGCCTGTGCCCTCTAGCAATCCAGAATCCTTCAGATAGGATCACTAGGCCTGGCCTGCAATCAGGGCCTATTGGGGCTTTCCTTCCCCAAGTTGCCAGCGGCTGACCCCACCCCCACTGCTGCCACTAAATACCATCTGTGCCCTCCCTTCCCTGCCACTGGTCGCCTCCCTCTGTGGGCGACAGGTGTGGGGTGCAATTGCTTGGCTGGCCTTGGCCTCCCTCTGTGGGGGGCTCATTGCTGGGACCCTAGATCGATTGCGTGTCATAGCATGGTCCTCTGGAAGGTCATCCAGGTGGTTGTTCTGCTGTTCAGTCGTTCGGTCGATTTGCATATTATGCTTTCATTATTACAGATAGGGTCACTAAAAGGCAAGTTCAACTGACAGGCATATGGGAATACTTGTCCTCTCTAACCTTTACTCTAAGTTGATTTGGCTGGCACTTATCAGTGTGGAAATCATGCTGATAACATTTTAAGTGTGTGTTGATTTTTTTAAATTTTGTAGGACTTCCCATAAGTCATAGAAAAGATAATGTCCATCTTCTTCCTGAAGGAGTACATCTGTCTCTAGTACATCTGTCTCCCAGTTAGAACCCCAAATAAAAGAAGTCCTTGGGTGTAACCTTAATCCTCATGTAAACAGTATGGTCTCCTACATTTCAATTTTCCCCCAGGCAAGAAAATCTGTGTTTTACACTACTCGCTGGAGTATAATTCTTCCTTCTACTCTTAAGGAGGGGAGCTGCAGTCTCCTGCCTGCATGGAGTGGGGGCAGGATACTTTGGTCTCATTTCTTCTCAATTAGACTTTCAGCCAGGTCACTGCTTTAAAGATCACCTTCTTCTACCTTTCAAAGTTTACTGCTACCAATTACTATGGTTTTTGAAGGTTCTGTGGGGATATATTAACTTTATTCTTGACTTTATCTACTGCTAAATTAAGATCTGTATTCTCAATTTACTGAATCTAATCAGATGACACTTATCATTTTAATCTTTTTTTAACACACTTGGGCTATATCTATGCACATGTGTGTGCAATTTTTTTCTGTCATCCCAGGATCTCTGCACTTCAGTTTTACTTTGAGGTTTTAAACTCAATAGCTTGAGATCTCCCAGAACCTGTGCCTGGTGACTTTCACTTACCATGAATTTTGTAACTAGTGATTTTGAGCTTGTGAGCTTATCTTAGTCTCGACTCTTTTGATTTATCCCTTTATAAATCCTACAAGGACTGATGTGTCCCTCCAGAGCAATTTTGGATTTCATTCCTAGACCAAACAGTTTTCACAACACCAGGATCTTTTTTTAATGGCTACTTTCTCAGCTTGGGATATCTTCACATAATGAGCATAGTGTAAACTCACGTTCAAACACAAGGCTGCAGGGCTATTCTTTTGATTTTTTGTGAGAATTTTTGCCCCACCCCCATCCCACCCCCACAAATACAGAGTTATGGCAAAGACAAACTTAATTTTCTCTGCTGACAGATTCAGTTCTTTTATCACCATTACTAAAGGCTTTGATGGTACCTACTTTGTAAGAATTGTGTAGGCCTAAAAGTACAGTTTATTCACCATTGCTTTTTCAATTATTTCATAGGAATGATTTGTATCATTTTATTTATTTCTCTGTCTAGTCTCAGTGCATTCATCAATTCTGACATCTAGAATTCCCGCTCCCCACACCCCTTTCTGGCCTGAGCAATTAAAGCAACTATAAGGTGGATCAAAAGCAGCCCTGACCTGAGTAGCTTGAATAGCCATAAGGAGTAATAAAGCATCTCTGGCCAGGACAACAGAGAGAAAGCTCTAAGGGAGTTCAAAAGCAACTCCAACCTGAACAGATAAGATGAATATGCGAAGAATAGAGAAATGACACAAGATAAGTGGGTCAGGAAGACATACTTCACAGAGGACAAAGAAAAGTCACAGGATATAGGGAAGAAGGAAACATATTTTCACAGAGCATAGTGGAATGTTGTAAGATAGGGGAAGAGAATGAGGGGGGCACCGCGTGGGTTTTGGACTTTGAAACTGATACTGTGGAGCAGAATGACCAATGAGGAAAGCAAGGGGGTCCTCAATTAAGGAAAGTCCAATTAGAAAGTGTCATAGAGCTACAGCATATATAAACCAGAAACAAAGGGACACAAGACAGATTTTCAGATTTTAGATTTTTGGATTTATATTTTTTTCCAGAAAGAGAAAGAGAGAGAGAGAGAGAGAGAGAGAGAGAGAGAGAGAGAGAGAGAGAGAGAGAGAGAGCCCATGGAGTCCCCTTTGGGAATAACCCTGTCCAGATGGAGATTGTATGTGCTTCCAATAAACTTCCACATTTGTATTAAAGAAATTTTTTAGTCCACGAATTTATTCTTCATCTCTGTTGGACAAGAACCATGAGAAGTACGTACCTCAAACCCCATGTTTCAAAAATAACATACTTTTTAAATCATATTTTATCTAGAAAACCTTGTTTTTCTTTTTTCAGGAAAAAAAAATAATTGTAATTGTATTATTTTAACCTTCCACACATTGTAATTACTGTTACAATGAAGTCATCATTTATTTATGTTTCTTAATAGTAATATATATGCATCAAGCTAAAGGACTTAATATGACCATGGTGTATGTCTATCTTTTTTGAAAATCTCCAAGTTCACAGAGCCACTCTTTGTGTTTATGTGTTAGACAGTCCTTCAGATCTACATTTACATTGGTTATTGGTTTGCTGCAATAAGCAAAGAGTTTTCTCAGTCCTCAAAATAAATTCTTTCTGTTTTTTTCTATCTCTTCATCTGTCTTCCAGGAAATTTTCTAACATGTCTTAGGTTATATTTTTTTGCTTGACATTTACTCCCAGCTTATCCTTAAGCAAATTCCCTGTAGAAAACCAGAAAAGAGTTACAGGATTTCCCTACTTCATGCATCTCCTTAGAAATTTAATATTAGTGGTCTAGTTGATTGGCGAGGCTGTCTTTTCAGTTGATGGTGACAATGGTGCATAGTGACACTTTGAAACTACTCAAGAAGCGGAATGTGACATCCATGGCAAGTCTGTGTTCACAGCAGGAAAGATTCTGTGCTCAGTTATGCTCTATTGACCTTTTGCTCAATTTGTCCTCTCATGCCATAAGCCATGATTCAGAAATAGATGCTGGCTTTCTCTATTTTTCAAGGGTTTACCACTTTCAAATAATAAACCATATGATAGGGTTGCCTAAGAAAAAGTTTGTGTAATTTAATGATATTTCCAATTTATAACATAAATCACTATTGTCAAGGATTTTCATCCAGGTGTATATTATAAAACACATCAGTTCATCAATTGTGTTCAAGTGTGTGTGTGTGTGTGTGTGTGTGTGTGTGTGAGAGAGAGAGAGAGAGAGAGAGAGAGAGAGAGAGAGAGAGAGAGAGAATATGTGTTTTTACTTTTTTAACTCATCTAGTTTCATGGTTTTAAATATCTCTATACTGAGATTTTGAAATATATATTTCAAGCCTCATTCCCTCTCCTAAACACCAGTCACACAAATCCAACTGGCTATTCAATATGTATACCCAACTGTCCAATCAATATGTGATAGAAAGTTCAAACTGTCCACTTTCAAAACTTACTGGTTTTCTTCATCACCCATTTTTTCTATGCCAGACTCCCTATACCATGGCACTCCATCCTTTTTATTGCTCAGGTGAAAACTCGTGAAGTTTTCCTTAACTCTTGTCGTTCTCTCATAGTCTCCTATCCATCAGTCATGAGCTCCTGTTGCTTTTCAAAACAAGTCTGAAATCTAAAACTTATCAACACTAACACAAGATATTGTTTTTCATGTGAATTATAGTAGTTCCCTAAGTTTTCTTGCTTTTACTTTTCCATGTTTCCACCCTATAGTGTATTATCAATACTATAGTCAGGGCAAACATTTCATACCTCATATTATATCATTACTCTGCTCAAAATCTAGGGCTCCCCATTTCACTCATTGCAAAATAACCACTAATAACAATCAATCCTCTGGTGTTGGCAGTTACTGTAATTTTACAAAGGGAATAAAGCAGAGAAGCTCAGTTTCTTGACCCATGTTCTCTGGCTAACAATAGTAGGCTGAGATTTTTGCCCAGAAAGCCTTTTCCCAGTGACTCTACTTTTAAATGTGACAATATATTATTTCTAAGTTGTAAGGTATCTAAGAAGCCCTGAATGTTTTGTACCCATTCTATTCACCTACTTCCCACTGGCTTTTCTGACTTCACCTTCTTTTAGTTTTTCTCTTATTCAGTCAAACTGAATTTGATTCCTCCCCAGGATCCCAGTCATAATTCTGCATCAGGCCCTCTTCATTGGCCTTCCCTTCTGTTAGGATTTTCTTTCACCAGACATTTGGATCACACTCTCAAATACCAACACTCAAATAATTTATTCTCACTCAGACCTACCTTGGCTTCTTTACTGGAAATTCCAACATCCCTTCCAGCCTTACTGAGTTCTATATCCACACCATGTTTGTTCATAAACATTTCACCCTCTAATACACTATTAAATTTACTTTCTAATTAATTTCACTCTGCTTATTTTGGTGTCATGTAGAATAAGTAGAGAGGGAAAAAGAATTAGTAATTCAGGAAATAAAATATAGAAGTAAAACTTTATATGTTCTAATCACTAATTTATATACAACATTTTTTTCTCTGATTTTATTGTGAAACTAGAAGCCTGGTGCACAAAATTCGTGCATGGGAGGCGGGGAGTTCCTCAGCCCAGCCTGCACCCTCTCGCAATCCAGGACCCCTCAGGGGATGTCTGACTGCTGGTTTAGGCCTGATCCCACAGGGATCTACGTGGGATTGGGCCTAAACCAGCAGTTGGATATACCTCTCGCAATCCGGGACCACTGGCTCCTAACCGCTCATCTGCCTGCCTGCCTGATGCCCCTAAATGCTCACCTGCTTGCCTGATCATCCCTAAAACCTCTGCCTGCCTGCCTGATCACCCCAAATGCTTCCCTGCCTGTCTGATTGCCCCTAACTCTTCTGCTTGCTTTCCTGGTCACCCCTAACCACTCGCCTGCCTTCCTGATCGCCCCTAACCAGTGCCTGCCTGATCACCCCTATACACGCTGCCTGCCTGCCTGCCTGATTGCGCCTAACCACCTATGCCTCAGACCTGCCACTGCAGCTTCATCCGGAAGGACATCCAGAATGATGTCCGGAAGATCATTCGGCTGTCCAGTCTAATTAGCATATTACACTTTTATTTTTATAGATATTCAATAACAATTCTTTTTTTCTAAATCCTCACCTGAGGAAATGTTCATTGATTTGAGAGAGGAAGCGAGAGAGAAAGAGGGAGAGGGAGAGGGAGAGGGAGAGGGAGGGAGGGAGGGAGGGAGGGAGGGAGAGAGAGAGAGAGAGAGAGAGAGAGAGAGAGAGAGAGAGAGAGAGATGCAATCTAAGTATATGCCCTGACCAGGAATCAAACCCATGACCCTTTGGTTTATGGGATGATGCTCCAACCAACTGATTAGGGCAATAACAATTCTTGAAATATCTAGTAACAATTCTAAATTACAATACATGAAAATGTGCTTGAATTTTTAGTACAAAGTTAAAGATAGATTAATTGAGGTGAGAATTTCCAATTTTCTAAGGTTGCTTTTAGAGTCAAAATACACTAAATAAAAGGAACACTAGCAATTGAGATTTTTATTATCAGTATCACTGTGATTTCTTCTTCAAGTAATTTTCACCATATATAATTACTTCATAAACAGATATGAAAGCATTTTGATAAAAGCTATTAATATTTATTGGGCATTTCCTAAATGAAAATATGTTATAGTACCTAATTTAATCACAAATGTTTATGAGGTCTCATTAAATCTCATATTTTATAAATAAGAAATTCAGCTTATATAGTTCAATGTATCAGTCAAGTTTATCCAGTTAGCGACTTATCCAGAATATAAATTCAATATTTTCTACCAATAGAGGACAGATTCATCCATTGCCCACTTATATCCCCAAATTTTTTCCCTTATTCTTAGCATTGAGATATGGAAATTCATGTGCACATATTAGTAAACCTATGAATATTTATCACTAGGTTAGTGTCATTTCACAAATGCCCATTTTTAGTAATAAATTATATAGACTCTTAAATTCTTTCAAATATTACCATAAATCTAATGTAATTATTACCTTTTCTATTGATTTAACCTCTTCCCAGGAAATAAAATACGTTTCCTTGTGCACACAGATATAATTTATAAAAGAGAGATAAAATCTGAGACAAACTATGTTGGCATACACACAATTACAGAAACAATTAATTCCTGCTCATTTTTCTATGCTTGTTAGACCCTGAAATTCTTTTGAGATTGTCTTTCCCCAGGTATCTATTTTATGGTCTTTGATTTTCAAGATGTTATTTGTTAAACTATCTTTATTTTCTCAACTAAGCTTGCTTGCCTATGGTAGAATGACTTTCAGCTTCCACATAGTTTCTTAAAGTTAACATAAATTAATTCATAATGGAGCTCTTTATTGAATATACATTATTTACAAAAATGAGATGCTCCACCCTTGTATAATCTATTAACATTAAGCTATTTCTAATTTTACTTTGTAACTTCTGTGAAATTTAAAATTCTTTTAACAAAAATGTCCCTGAATTTCAGAATAAATATGCATATTAATATGAATCTTGCCAAATGAAAATGGTTAAATTTTTAAAATCATTCTCTGGACTATTTATCCAAATGAATATAGAAAAAAAAAAGTTATAATATCTTCTTAAAGCATAATATTGAGAAAAATAACTGAAACATAATGATGGATTTTATAGGGATTATATTCAGAACTAAATCAATATAAGATAAAGAGGAGGCCTCAAAGACACAAATTATTTTTAATTTTAAAAATGTGAAAAACAAAAGCTCAAATATTGAATTAGCAATATAACTGGCCTACTTCAACTCACCTGTTATTTGCTTACTTGTACTATAGAGAGGAGATAATACCTTCTTGGTCTTCTTCACAAGGATTTTGTAACATCAAAGGAGTTAAAAAATAAAACCATTGTGAACAAACCCAATCTCCTTTACCTAATTATGCTGTCCTTTATGATCTGGCCTACATGTATATTACTATCCTTACCCCCAAACACATTTTTTTAAAAAGGATGGATTATAGTTTTATTATATTATGCACTACTGTCACAACCAATTGTAACATTTCAGATTTCCTCACCTGTGCTTATTGATTAGAATGATCTAGATTTAAAATCAATTCTATATGTAAAAAAGATGCTCATCGTTAAAATACATTTTTTGCTTGTTTCCTGTTGACCATCCCTCTCTTCTCTTTGAAATGCTAAGGAGTTACACTTCTATATTTTCTGGATATTACTTCTCAAAGATTGCACTCACAATGGATTACCAATGCCATAAAACTTACCATTAATCTATGTTGTTAGGGCTTTATCAATTGCAATACTTAAATATTTTTAGGATAAATCACTTTTAGACATGCATTACATATGAAGCATAAACTAGCCTCTCCTTCTTTTCTTAAAAAGAGTTCTTGCAATATATAATTGTGCTCTTTAAAATGAAAGGAACCAATCTACCCCCCATAGAATTGCTGAAAGGCTTAGCAACTTTCTATAGTACTGTATTCTTAAAACACTAATGTACAACATAATCTTTTAACTGAGTTTTTCTTACTTTTACCAGCATGCTCTACAAAATAACTATATTAAATATATTTAACAAATAAATGACATTTTCAATCTAAAAAGACAAATGTATTGGTTTAAATATTTTATATGTTCATGTTTAAAAAAACAACCACCAAAACAAACTATACTCACTTGACATTATATGAGGCATTAAGTAAGCACCTTAAATATATATCATTAAAGATGAAAGTAACATTTTAGAAATAAAGAAAAATATAAATAGTTTGCTTATCTCTATACTGTTCTGGGTTATTTAGATATTTCAAAAAAGATACATATATACAGGGTGGCAAAAGTAGGTTTACAGTTTTGAGTACAGGAAACAGTTATTCTTACTTTATTTATAAATTATTTTCCATATTAACTGTAAACCTACTATATATAATAGGTATATATATATTACTGACTTGAAATCTATGAACACAAAGATTTGATTGATTGATTGATTTTTATTGATTCAGAGAGGGAGAGGGAGAAATAGAAACATCAGTGATGAGAATCATTGATTGGCTGCCTTCTGCACACCTCCTACTGGGGATCGAGCCTGCAACTAGGCATGTGACCTTGACCAGAATTGAACCTGGGATCCTTCAGGCCACAGGCTGATGCTTTATCCACTGAGACAAACCAGCTAGGGCGAACATGGAGTTTTAAAAAGAATAATTACCTTTTATCAAATTTATGCTGATTTTTTATTGAGCTTATTAAAATATAATAATAACTAATAGAAACAATAATTCCTAGTATCTCTTCACATGAAAATAATACTTCACTAAAAAAAATCTTTACCACCAAGTTACTCATAGGTTTGCTGTTAGTTCCAATTAAATCCATAAAAAGTATAATGCCGCAAGTATGATTTATTTACTTAGGTGATTTGCCAACTAAAACACTTCTTCCACTATCAACTTTCAGGAGAATTAGTAACATTTATTTTGAGAATAATGACTGCATTGTACTTATGTAAAATGTTATGAACACATATTATTTATTCTCCTTTCATAGAGTATACATCTTTAAATTAAAATTTACTTATCTGCTTCCAGTCATGATGAATTAACAAGAACTAGACTTATACATGTGCCTTAAAAATAACTAAAATAAAAAAAAAATGTTGGTATGAGATGAACAAATGTTTCAGATACTAGACATTAAAAAGTACACGGCTTTAATTACAGACATGAGGAAAACAAATGAATTATCATTGATATGGACTCAAGATATTTTGGTTGTATGCATTATTTTTAAATTATGGAATCAGATATGGGAAACTAGAGTCCAAGAGCCTTGCTGAGAGGGGAAGGTAGAGACTGGAAATCCAAGGTAGTTAAAGGTTATCAAGCTATATTATTTAAAGGAGACAAAGAAAAATCCAAAAGTATGCCTGGTACCCCACTTGATATTTGCTCAGTATACACGATGGAAGTGTGGAGAATAATTCTGAAAAGCCAGACAAAGGAAGGGCAGTTCAGGATAGCAGGGTAGAAGGATACTGAGCTTGCCCTTTCCATGAACACCCCAAATGTACAACTACATTTAGAGATATCACTCCTGATAATAATAGCTGAGGGCCAATTCAACAGCCTCTGTATAATAATCAAGAGAGGAGAAAGAGAGAGACTGAAGGAAGTCTCTAGATTGCAGGAGCTGGTGAACACTATTATTTACATGTATTCCCTCTTTACATGAGTAGCACAGGAGGGTTCCAGGGTTCCAGGTGCTCTGGCCCATCTGCAAGGCTGCAGTAATACATTCCAGGCTACCTCACCTGAAGCTCAGTGCAGCAGGGACATCAGGGCACAGTAGTGCACAAACACAGCAGTACATATACATGCTACCCCGACTCTCCCGTCCTCCATGGAGCCTGCTCCAGCAGGACTAACAGGGTGCTGCAGCATACTTGCTCAGTGGGTTGTCCACCCCAACACCTTTCTAGCACGGATGGCTGGACAAGCAGAGAGCCACTGCATACATGTGCACCAGCTACTTTGAGCCAGAGGGTTCCCCAGGCACCACACATGCTTGCCCCAACTTTAACTGGCCTCTCAAAACCACCCAGCACATATTATACACAGAGGTTGCTTCAACACAGGGCCACTTTTTCAAGATTGGGAGAGAGAGCTATTTCATCTAATTCATAGTAGCAGACACAGAAAGTCAAACAAAATGAGAAGAAAGAGGAATATCCTCTAAATAAAAGAACAAGACTCCAGAGAAACAAACAAACAAAAAATCCCAATGAAATGGAGATAATTTGCCTGACAAAGTATTCAAAGAGATGGTCATAAAGACACTAAATGTAAGAGTAGAATAGAGAACTTCAGCAAAGTGTGAGAAAGTATAATAAAGAACCAGAGCTGAATAATTCAGTAATGAAATGAAAAATATAGCAGATTATTTAATGCAGAAGAATGGATTAGTGACCAGGAAAACAGAATAATGGAAATTGCCTAGTCAGAAAAGCAAAAAGAAAAACTAATTAAAAATGAGATAGTATAAGGGATTTTAGAGATAAAAATCAGTCACACTAAAACAGTTTTCTTAGTGCCAGAAGGGATTAAGTGTACTATTTTATCCTTCAATTAAGAAGTGATATTTTAAACTCTGTACATCATTGCATGCATGAGGAACTTTATCAAGCTGGCAGACCATTGAACTATTTCTCTGTTTTGTGATACATGACTTAACTTAGAAGGTCCAGATACTTGCTCTTCAACTTGTAAGAGAGATGATGTCGTCAACAAGTTGAACAGAATAATATCATCTGAGATGGTGAGATGTTATATTTCCTAGAGACTCAATTTAGGAACAAAAATTCAGTGTTAACGCATTCCCTAAGAAGCTAATGAAATGTGTACTTTTGTCACTGTCTTTTGAAAAAATGTCCTTTTCTTATTAATTTTTATCACAAGGAAGGGAAAAAAACACACCTGACAAATCCATCTCAGGTCCAGAGCTGGCAGACAGGAGCTCACAGGGGGACCCCACCTCCTCTCAGGGGCCTGGCAGGGGGCTGAGCAAATAGCACCACAGATCTCTAAGGGCTGTTGGAAGCAAAGTGCACATTGAGGGGGAGGAGCTTGTCAGTGATGCCCGCAGGGGCAGGCCACCACTCACCTCTGGGCTCCCTCCATGCCTTCCTGTCCCCGCTTTGGATCACTCCCTACATTCTGCTCTGCTTGCTCCCTCTCTCTGCCTTTCTCTGATTTGAGCAATGGATACAAGTAGCTTTATTAATTTGCACAAGTAGGGAGGCCACATCTGGACATTATCTAAAACCAGATTCAGCACCCACTTAAACTGATGGTTATCTGTCATCCTCTAAGTCCCATCTGTCTGCCGAGCCAACTGAAGTGGACAATTTAAGGAGAATGTGATAGCAATCATCACTTTTTTTGTATTTCAAAGGTTTAATATGAGCAAATCTCTGCAGTTCCAAATTCCCTACAAATAATGTATTTATAGGGAATTTTGTATGTGAGTTTTTCTTATAAAAAGTAAGTTCTAGGAGTTTCTACCCCAATCTTCTTCCAAAATGCAGATTCCCAAATACATATAGCTTAATTTGAGATTATATAAACCAGTTGAAATGTAATTGGCCTTTCATAACTTTTGGTTACAGGGGCTCTATGAGCAATTAAGAGCCACAAAATATTTCTGGTTCAGACTATTATGACTATCTACTGGATCTTTGCTATCTACATTCACTTTATTTCTAGGAGTTAATTCTTACCTATAAATGTCTGTCACAATGAGATCCTTCTACCTTCTGAAATAAGGAAGTCATTTTAACCTGATTATTTCAAACTAGCATCACTACTGCAACACTCAGAATGGGTTAGGGTATGCTGAGTAAACAACCCAAAAAACTCAGTCACTTGACACAAAAGGGTTAATTTTTTACTGATGCTGAGTGTTCGGAGTAGGTCAGCAATTGTTAAAGGGACCCAAGACCCATGATGAGTTGGGTTCTGCCTGTATACACACTCCACAATGCCTGCGTGAACTGTGCATTGGTCATTAAAATCAAATTACAGCAGGCCAGAGTGTGGGAGGAAAAGACACAAGAGGTTAATCAGTTGGCCACTGCAGGGAAAAACCAACAACAGAGGGCTTACTTTCCTGAATGTATATTGAAACTTTGAATTAACTTTCAGATGGTTATTTCCATGATTATCTAGAAGGAATAGTCTAGTAACCGAAGACCAGGCGCCTCCACATCTTGCTAGACATGATCTTTTGGGACTGTTGCCTACAACCACTTCTAAAGAGCAAACACTTCTTCCCAATGGACTATGCACCTATCACAGACCTAGCCCTGCTTCACCTTCTCCTACCCGCTTCATCCATAGCCAATGCCAATTCTTTCAAAACAATTTACATCTTTCTTCTTCAAGCCGTTTGCATAGAAGAGCCCTGTCAACCCCAGGACTGCGGACAGGCTGTCTTTTCCATCCAGCCCTGGTGCTGGTGGGTCCGAATGCATCCCCCAGGACTTGATCCTTTTCTTTTTTGTCTAATGTTCCATATTACATATGGTTTTACATTTCCACAGTTTTAAGTGAAGTCTAGCTTTTTTGTATAAGTAAACATTTACTGACTGAGTAAAAAAATGCCAAAAACTGTTAAGTGTTGTGATGAAATAATTTAAAGGCTGTATAGTAAGAAAAAAACATATTTATAAAACTTCTAAAGAGTATTAAAAAAGGGAAAGAAATTAAAAGGTGACATGAATAGAATCTCAAGATTGAAAATCAATCCGTTCTAGTTTACAGAAGATGTGCTACCTGAGATATATATGTCTTGAAAGGTTAAGTGAGATTCCCCATAAAATGTAACGTGGGGTCCGCTTGGAAAAGTTAGAGAAGGGGGTATGTGCAGGGCCTTGCATGTTTTGACAGTAAACTTTAATTACTAGGCATGATATTTTGCATGGATTCAAAGAATTTTAACACATTTAAACAGGATTTTAGAATGTATAAACCCATATTTGCCCAAGTGTATATGTTTTATGTAAATATTTTATTTCCTATGGTACCATAAAGAAGAACCCTAATATGAATTATCTCTCATTGCCATGGTCCAGTGATTCTGACACACAAAACTAGTGGACCAAATATCCATTATCATCATAATTGCTTAAGACACGCTTTCTATAAAGTTAGGTACCTCATTTACTACCTTGACCTACTCATTCGTTGAATTGTAATGAATTATCAACCTGGGAACCTGAAACAAAACAAACTCATGTTGCTTTCATTTGTTTACTTAATTCATTAGCAGAGGAAGCTATAATGTGGGGAGTGAAAGACCAGGAAGCAACGAAATAACAGCCTAAGTGGAACATATAATCCCTGCCTAAATCTTCCAACAGGGGAATTTGAATTGACATTGAAAAATTAGCTTTCTCCTACTGGATCCCTATAGTGTATTAGCTAACTTTGAGCCTAACAAACTCCTAGGAAAATAAAGCAGTTGGAAAAGACAATCTGGTGTTTGGAATCAATTTGGCAAAGCACTGGCTTATTCTCCTATCCTTGACAGAGCTAGAAACACACATGTGGCAAACAAAGATAACTCAGTCGGCATGTAGGTTCCTCCATTCCTCCTACTCAATCTCTGCTTATGAGAGAGAGAGTGAGTTCTGAGGTGGCTGAAGAAACACAAATAGAGAACTCTGATTTCTTTCAGCTTGACCTGATGTTACAAAGTCTTGACCTTCCAAATTCTAGAAGAGTAGGTACCCATGTTTTTGTTTTGTGGGTTTTTTTTTGAAAAAGTAAACAAAAACAAAACACACATACACAAAACCAATAAATACTTATAATAAACATTTTTAAACAAAAGCAATGCTAAATATTCTCTCAAGTGTATCAATAGGTTAATAAGTCTTTTAGAAATCTTTCCTTGATGTTTGAGTGACAGCAATAGCTTCTACAAGCAATTTCTCAAGATGTTGCAGAATTGAAGCTAGAACTAAGTGTATATATAGAAATTACTTGCAAAGAGTAGACTTAAACTATATACAAAGATCAGTGTTTGTTCTTCTGGTGATTCAAAAATATGTATTAATTAATTGGAATTAAATATGAAAGTGAAAACATTTAAAATGTTAGCTAAAATGACAAAATTGAAGAAAAGCTCCACCTGGAGACATGCATATGCAAACATACAAACTATAATTATTTTATGTGATTTAAATATCATTAGATCTTAGAATTATATCTATATTTTAAATCTGTTTTCATATTACTATATGAATATTCCATTAACATGTAAATTGTGTTACAATGATAACCATATATTTGCTGTGACTCTTAGACTCAAATGTGTGAATTTCTTAAAACAATATTTGCAAACATAATGAAACAGCATGCTATTGAATAGGCTAGCTGTAATTAAACTTCAGGTGGCATAACAATAATTAAAATTTTTAACATATAGTCTCCCAATGTCCCTGAATTGATAATCAATGAATATAACTATAATCAATATAATTAGAAAAAAAAACTCATAACCATGTTAAACTATAATGAAGTATTTAAAATATAACATGAAATGAGGTTCATTTCAAATTAAGCAGCTTTTAAGTAAAAATTGGAAACATATTTTAGTGCAGATGATAATTTTCTGCCTCTGCTTTTTGAGTGCTATATCTGTACTTATATGAATTTGAAACACCTTTTTTTCCCCCAAGAGAGAAATTCTAGGAAATTAGAAACATATTTTATCAATTTTAGACACTATCATTATAACATAGATAATTACATAGGGTTAAGGCTATTCTAAAAAACCAAAAATTCATAACATGTTGTTTTCTTATCAATATGATATTTTATTTACAAAGGAGCCCACTTATATTTATTTAGATATGGATTTCTATAATATACTCACTCTTGCATATGTGAAAAAGGAAAACATCATCAAATGAAGACGCTAAAGTACTTAAATTTTTTCACTTACTACTCTTCCAGATGTTTCCCCTAAGATCAGTGAAGTCTGTGTTTTCCACTTAATATCCTCCTCTGTGACATCAATAGTGTCAATGGTATAACGTTTCTCTAGAAAATATATTTTATGATATCTGAAGCTTTTCCCAATACCTTTATATTGGTCCCTCATGTTTTGAGATTCTGCTTTTTTGACCTCATCTAAAACAATGAACAGTTTGAGAATGGTAGGCAAGACTCAAGCTTTTTTCTTCAAATAATCCTTAAATTATTGTTTCCTGAAATTTCAAATGCCTGAGGGTCATGCTAAGAGAAATAACAAGATTCACTCAAGTGCAGGCTGAGAAGACCAGTGTAATTGTGGCTACCACATGGCCAGCAACAACTGTAACATGCCATTGAAATGAAAATGTGTCCCACTTACAGACACATTGAGGAATAAATGGATTAAAGTTATAAGTGTTCTGCCTTCTGTTAAAATAATCATTTCATAAAAAGTTAAAACAAAATTTTTAATCCTCTAATCTCATGATGAAGATATTTTTCCACTGTCAACATAGTCATCATTATTGCACTCAACTCACACTGAGAAAGTAGAGATTCCACCCTGAGGAAATTTTTGTCAACTGTGAAGATGAAGAGTACACTGGTGTGTGATTGTGTGATTGTGTGTGCATGTGTGCATATGGTGGGGTGAGAGAGAAAGATACACTAGAAAGGCCCCTCTGTATGGCCTAAAACTCTTTTAACAGATAATGAGCTTTATAATTGGACACAAACCAAGTAGCAGTTAGTTGGCATTCAGTTTTAAAATAAAAAATGAGTGGTTTGGGTAGGAAAGAATCCCTTGTTCCATTGTTGTAAAATAGTTTCCTTTAAAGCATAACATACAAACACATACATATTCATGTAAATATATATATATGAAAATATATAAAATATGTGTATACATATACATATTTACTCTCTTTCTCTTGTGACATGACATGAATTCTACCTAGGAGGTTAGAGCTTTTAGATAAGATACTTTTTTGCTAAAAGCAGAATTTCTCACTCATACCTGACCAGTCTGCTAATATATCAACCCCGTGTAAATGCAATCAATGTTTATATTCCAAAGTACTTTTCTAAAGAAACTTTTTAAAGAATATATTCTCTGAATTCACAGATTTGATGGAACACCTTTTCATGCTCAATGAAATATTTATACCACTCTTAGAAGGTCACACAAGGTCAGATTTAATGGTTTGCTCTACTATACAGGAAGGAAACTGGGTGAGGAAATTTAGGACACATAATATTTTCTTTTTGTATTCACACTAGTGGCCCAGTGCCTAAATTTGTGCACATTGGAAGGAAATTAATTAGAAGAAATATTTTCATATCGCTATTCGCCTTTCTCTATAATAGAAATGTCAACCAAATTCATGATTGAAAATGATAGATTGACACACATGTGTGATTGGCGCCAGTGAGAGTTTTATATGTATTGCACACATGCAAGTCAACTTAGCCTTTTATATATATACTAGAGGCCTGGTTCATGAAAATTCATGCACTGGAGAGGGGGTCCCTCAGCCCGGCCTGCCCCCTCACAGTCCGGGAGCCCTCAGGGGCGAGAGGCAACCAGGCCATCAGGGGAAGGTGATGCCCCAATCACACCTCTGCTGCCGCCACTGCCAGTAGCGCAAGCCTCGGCCGGCCCTGGGCAGCTGGGCAGCCACCATCTGAGGCTTGCCTGTGCCTCGGGCCTCCCTGGGCTTCTGGGAAGCTGACATCCAAGGCTTGCCTGCGCCTCGGGCGTCAACTAGGCGACCATCTTCTGAGGCTTGTCTGTACCTTGGGCCAGCCCTGGGCAGCTGGGAGGCTGAGGGCAGGTCCGGCCGCACCATGCGTCTGCCACCCCCAGCGGGGCTGAAAGGACTGGGGGACTCCAGCAGGGCTGAGGGGACTGGGTGCCGCCATCTTTGTGATGATCGATTTGCATATTCTGTCTTTATTAGATAGGACTAGAGGCCTGGTGCACAAAATTTGTGTGGGGGTGTGTGTGTGGGGGGGTCCCTCAGCCCAGCCTGCACCCTCTCCAATCCAGTCCCTATTGCAATCCAGGACTGCTGGCTCCTAACCACTTGCCTGCCTGCATGCCTGGTCATCCCTAACCACCTCTGCCTGCCTGCCTGATGCCCCTAAACTGCTCCCCTGCCAGCCTGATTGCCCCCTAACTGCTGCCTGATTGCCCCTAACCACCTCTACCTTGGCCCCTGCCACCGTGGCTTTGTCTGGAAGGACGTCTGGAAGATGTCTGGTCTCTTTAGCATATTACCCTTTTATTAGTATAGATATAGAATAAACTTGCTTAATTAGACCTGCTTTCTGATTTAGCTAAACTTTTTCCAGCCCAGGGAAGCACCACAACTTATTTTTCAGGTAGTTGTCAGCAACACAGTAGTAAATATCAACATGACACAGATTAATATTGTAGATCATGCAGGGAGAATGAAGGGTAAAATATTTAACTACAGCAGTGTTTGACTATAATCTGCACAATGACAAAAACTGAGGTTATTTTCAAGGTCCATCATTTCTTACTTCTTTTCAGTCAGGTCAAGTTTCTAAATCTCTGTTTTCTGGCTAATGAAAAGAAAATAGGAATCCACCGAATCTCCTATCTACCTACTCCAGAACTTCCGTAAGGATCAAATGAGATGAGGCACGGGAAAACGCTTCACAGACATTTGGTTAAAGTGTAAAATGTTTGCATTTGGCTATGAAGCAAGTCATGTTCCTGGGCTGAAGAAACTACAAGGAGGCTAGTCACTAGGGAGAGGAAGTTGGGCTTTGCTACATGACATCATTCCCTGGTGCCCACGCGACCACTTCTGGGCTAAGCTGGGCTGTGGGCCACATTTTGCACCATGGGTCTTGGCAGCATTGGCTGTGATTTAGTGGGCTGTCGCTCTGGGGTGGTGGCAAGGCATGTGTCCCACTTAGGGGAAGCTGAGTATTGCCTTGTGGGTGCCAGGTCCCTGGTGCCATTTCTCTGTAAACGGCCAGTGCATGTCATGGCAGCTCCTGCATTGAGCGTCTGCCCCTGGTGGTCAATGTGTGTCATAGTGACCAGTCAGATGGTTGGTATATTAGCATATTAGCCTTTTATATAGAGAGATTCTAATTTACTGAAAACTTAATGAAATCTGTGCTCATTAATGAACGCTCTCATTGCTCAAAAGAAGATAGCATTTGAAGGGAAACATGTTATACAAAGATACCTTAATATTTCTACATAATTCATCTCTGCAGCAGCAGCAGATCACTTTTCTTTAACAGTGTCCACCAGAACTAAATGACCTGGGATGGTCCCTGAGGTTTGCATTAATAGGATCTGACCTAAGTACCTGGAGGCTACTGGCCAATTGTGTAGTAGTTAACAACTAGAAGTAGAATGCTTATTTAATTTTGCAATTTAAATGCCTAGATAACGCTGGGGGCAGCACAGATATATAAACAACTTTCTCTTGGCCTGAGAGCTGTTATTATTGCTTAGGATGAGCAATTATTCAAGATGCCCTGGGGGATGTGCAATATGATGGAGGACACACTGGCGCTGTTTAGAAGCAGCCTGGCAGATGGGCAAGACCTGCATTGGTGGAATGAGGACAGTAGGAAGGGACCTGAGACAGACAGTTTTTCTGTAGCAACCTGGTGGAAGCAGTATTTGAAGTCTGGGGGACTAGTTCCCAAGGCTTTGGAGAAAAAAACAACTCCAAAAAGCCCATAAAAATAACTTAAATATGAAATGAAATTAGGCTACGTTCCCAGTTCAGTCTTTTCCTAATTAAGTCTTCTATGGCCTAATAGGTTGACAGTTTTTGCTTTATCTTGACATCACATACAAGTTACAGTAATCTTTTATAGGTTTCTTTAAAAAGTGAATTGTTGCTCTAGAGCCCCAGGCCAAAGAAGAAAAAGGAGCTGGGAATTGCTCTGGCCACAGTTTTAGCGGTTCTTTAAGCTGCCCTTGCCATAGAAATATTTTACTCTCTTCACAGTGCCCATATGATGTCTGCAGCTTGCGGTGGTCAGGACCATTTATTTCTTTGTCCAAGCAGTATATTGTGGGCGGGCGGGTATACAAGGGGTGTATGAACTACTAACGAGTGTCAGGGGAAAGAAAACAGCCTCATTTTTAGGGTTGCATTCAAGAAGTTTGCAATAAAAAACTTGTTCAAGAGAAACATGAGACTTCCCACCCCAGCAAGTCTATGCGATTCAGTTGCAATATATTTTGGACATTTTAAATGTAAGAAAGTTTCATTTGCTAGATTATAGGAGTGAAACTGCCACTCTAATTACACATCACTATGCTCTATTTACATTTTAAATTAAATATATTTTAATATAATTCAAATATAATAAAATGTTCTCATGCCAAAGCCATGCTGTCTTGATTACTATAGTTTTATGCACAGTAAGTCTTGACAGTGAATTGGGAAGTGTCTGAAACCGTAAGTACTTTTTCAAAAGAGTTTTGGCTAACCTAGAGAAATTACATTTCCAATAAATTATAAAGTTTGCTTGTCAAATACATAGAAATTTTTGCTGGAATTGTGATTGAATTGAAATGAAGCTGTAGTCTCTCAATATATGCACTTAGTACAGAAAACTGTTAATTTACATTTTAATTTTAAAAGCAATTTTGTTGTTTACAGTGTAGTTATTTTGTCAAATTCATTCCTATGTATTTTTGGTGGGATACAATTGTGAATCATGTCTTTATTTTAAATGTATAGTATAATATTTTGTCCATGATCTCTAAACAAAGAGATTTCTTTATGTATTACCCTTGAATTTTAAAACTTGCCAAGATCAAGTTTCACTTTATTGTATATATTTAGATTTCTTTTATTTTTTTGCAAAGATTATTATATGGTTTGGGGACAGTTAGTTTTAGAGTGGGACATCTTTGCCCTGTTGCAAATCTCAGAGTGAAAATATTCAGTCTTTGCCTGGGTTGGTGTAGCTCAGCTGGTTGGAGCAATTTCCTGTGCACCAAAAGGTTGCAGGTTGTTTGTTTTATTACACACACACACACACACACACACACACATTTATTTATTTCAGAGAAGAAGGGAGACGGAAAAAGAGATAGGAACATCAATGATGAGAATCATTGATTGACTGCCTCCTAATACCCCCGACTGGGGATCCAGCACACAATCTTGGCATGTGTGCTGACCAGGAATCAAACCTTGGCATGTGTGCTGACCAGGAATCAAACCGTGATCTCCTGGTTCATAGGTCTACGCTCAACCACTGAGCCATACAGGCCAGGCAGGCTGCAACTTTGATTACTGGTCAGGGCATGTATCTAGGTTGTGGGTTTGATCTTCGGTTCGGCATGTATTGTAGGCATCCCATCAATGTTTCTCTCTCACATTGATGTTTCTCTCTATCTTCTTCTCACTCTGCAATCAATAAAAACATATCCTCAAGTGAAGATTTAAATAAAGGAGTTAAAGCAGCCATTCCAGAGGAAGTGCCTTGCTCCTTGAACCACTGGAATCTTTGAACTAGGCAACATAACTTTTGGACAGCCTCGTAGCCACATTGTCTGTAAAGCCAATAGGAGAAGGAGACATCCTGACCACAAGGACTGATGATTGTGGACTCTCCTTCTGAGGACAAAATCAGAACCATTCATGTAGCTAAAGAGTAGTAACAGCCTGTTAGCTCTAGAAATGTCTTCTATTCATGGGCTTTCCTTTCTTTTCTCATAAAAACCCCCTTTCACTCCCTCTGTAATCGGGACATTATTTGGGTTTTATTTTATTTTTTTGAATCTGTGCTCCCAGAATTGCATTTCTTTTAATCCCAAATAAATGCTTGTTGCCATTTTGGCTTTCTATTTTTAGGTTAACAACTGTTTCTTTTCTTGTAGCTACCAAGAGCTTAATTGCTTTTCTAAAAATTTTCTTAATGTGGAATCATTTATCATTCTTTTAAATATTTTCTTTTCCAACATTGAAATTTTGTGATAAAAATTGTTCTTGTTTCACAAATTTAGATAGATTATCTTTCAATTATTCATCTTGAAATATTTTATACTTTTCAGGTGCTTTATTTTTTTATTCACTTCTTATATATGTGGGTTGTTCAATTCCAAATACTTAAAGATTTACTGGATAAATAAATAATATGCAACATAACTAAATTGTGATCAGAGCGCAGACTTTGTTATATTTCAATCCTTTAAAGTGTAATGAGTTTCATAATTTGGCCCAGTGGCTGCCCTATCATGGTGAATGACAGTCTACATTAGAAAAGCAAATGGGCTGGGTGTGTGGGAAAGGAGAGATGGAGAAAAGGAGAGAGGGAGAGGGAGAGAGGGAGAGAGGGAGAGAGGGAGAGAGGGAGAGAGGGAGAGGGAGAGAGAGAGAGAGAGAGATCTTTCTTTGTTCCCCTGGGGTTTTAAACAGGAGCTTTTTCAAAATAACCAATCAATTTCCCCTGTTTCCACAGGCTTCAACCCCTAGCCAATGATCTTTTCTCAGATTAGAGTGACAGGCCTAACTAACTATGGTAATGTAAATATTTAGAATTATGTTAAAATTGAGATAAAAAGGATGGTGCACACATTGTCCCATGAAATGTTGCCTTTTAATTAAAACATTTCTTAGACTGTTGAAGCTATTTGGCCTGAGTCAGATTTCTAAAGTAATTTGTAACAAAATTATTTGGATGTATATACATTTTGAAAAAAAAAGTATTTAAATCCTTACTAAATAGAAGGAAAAGTACAAATATTAACTTAACAAAAAGCCAAAATAAAAGGAAGCAATTGTTTATTTGGGATAAAAAATACAATAAGCATTGCCATAATTACTGACATTTTGTTGCTTAACTAAGATTTTTCTTGAAAGTAATAAAATGAGTTCTATAAAATATTTTTATCACGGAAAATAGGCTAGTCTTCATGGTTCCTCTACATTGATGGCAAAATCCTGCCTTGGAAAGTAACTTTCTGGGAGTAGTCAGTTCCAACTCTGACACTTTCTATGTATATGACTTTGACTTCATTTATTTGTACTTCAGATTTCTGATCTACAAGTTTGGCCTATTGAAATAATTTTATCAATTCATACATATAAATGTATTTTTAAATGGCAACTACACAGTAAGATTCCAAATGTTACCTAATAGAATGATAATTAGCTTTACTAGTATAATTGTAATGATTAACATTTTATGCATTTTATACATTTTTATTCGAGTCAGATAGATATAATTAGATAGATGCAGATATTTTTTAAAGATGGTCTGATTTTTACAACTTTCTATACCAATTATAAGATAATATCATAATTGATGCATACTTTTAATGTTATCTGTGATAACATTAAGGCTAATATTTTATATGACAATGCTATTCAATTAGATCTAAGTATTATCTGTAGAAAACACTTCTAGTAATATAACTCACTTAATGCAGGCAGCAGGTGAAAGCTTTGAAAATATACATCAGTATTCTATAAACAAATTCCTTTTGGGGCACAATGTATATAATAAGTTTTTAAAAACTTATTGATAGCATGCATGTTTAAAAATAGTATGTACATCATTTTGTCTATCAATATGTATCATTCTAACTATCTACATCTCTATTTATCTATATCTCTGGATACATTGATCTTTCTTTGTCTATGTGTCTGTATCTGTCTATCAAGAGATCAATATATTCATACATGTTCAGGGGTTGGCAAAAGTAGATTTATAGTTATAATAAAAATAATACAATTAATAAATAATAATACAAGCATAAACTCTTGCTTCCTGTACTCACAACTGTAAACCTACTTTTGTCCCCTCTTTATATGTATATATAAACAGAGAGGTCTACATATAAGTAGATAGAACTATCTATAGATAGTCTCTCTATAAATAGGTGTAAGTAGATGTATATATAGAGAAATTATTTATCTCAAGAGAGAGGGATGGGGAAGGAGAGAGACGTGGTGGGGGAGAGGAGAAGGAGAGAGAGGGAGAAGGAAGGAGGGAGGGAGAGAGAGAAAAAATCTATTTCTATCTCTATCTACCTACAGAGGGAGTGGGAGGAGGTGCAGAGATGGGAGTGAAGGTTAAGAGAAAGAGAATGTATAATTAGTTTCTGAACCCTCTTTTCTCAATAACGTGAAAGTTACCTAACACATGGGAAAATTAAAATTGATGTATGCATTCTATAGAAAAAAAGATCATTCTTGTGGTTGAAGTCTTCTGATTTACAATCTAAATGTCATGACAAATATAGTCTCTCTTGAACTTTATGGAAAATCTGATCCTGGAGAGTAAGAGCAAATAAAATAAAATATAACCTTTAACAGATTCCTTGAGGACATTATTTAATTCTGTAACTGGCAAATCTTTATTTCTAGCAATAATTGCAAATGAGGCAAAATAAATAAAATTAGCTATGTTAAAATGTCTTTTGAGAGTCACTTCCTTTTCTACCCAATTTTTATGATCATGCAAATAGCAGAGAGAGAGAGAGAGAGAGAGAGAGAGAGAGAGAGAGAGAGAGAGAGAGAAAGAGAGAGAGAAGAAACGGAGAGAGATCTAAACTAGAAAAAGATTGTATTTGGAAAAGATTTTAAAAAAAACAAGAACTCTAAATCAAACTTTAAGAAAATGAATATTCCCCTTATTTAAGCATGGCCCACAAAAGAATCTTGAAAGATCTTTAAGAAAACTAAATTTCAAAATGTTAACTGTGTGGGAAGATTTATGTAGACTGACTTCAAACTTTGTGTAACTAGAATGACAGCAGTAAGGAAAATATGTCCTATTTCAGCAGAGTCTATAAATATTCTTCCCATATCATTGTAAGATTACTGAAAAGATCCTTCTGGGAAACACATGGTTTACTGAGTCATAACAATGTTAATATCACCTGTGTCCCTACTTAGAAGGCTTCAATTTAGTTAATCCTAAATATCAAAATCATGCTCATTACTCATTACCAGGGCTCACTTAATCACACAATAATGAGTAAAATCAAGATGTCAAAATCACTGGGAATCACTGAGGCTAACTGCATATAAAAAGGATCAAACCTATTCATCATGGCCCACTGAAGCACGGTTAGGCACATACTACTACTTTTCCCACAGTACATCTCCAGTTCCAGGTCTTACACCTAGAATCCCCCGGGACATAGTAAGTAGTTTTCACTCGTGTATCAATAAATGACTGACTGTGGTAGGAGGCTTCACTTATACAAAAATCAATAAAGTCAAAGGACCAGTGAGGTTTTGCAGCCCTATTATTAAGGGTTTAGTTTTCACTAGAGCCTTGTATCAGGCTTGAGGCTGCTTTTCAGATAATGAGCAATTCTCAACTGTAGATGGGAAGACCTTACACCAGAACCCTAGGTGTCTAGACTTGCCACTCAAACTTTCCTATAAAGACTTGTGAGCAACGCTGCACTGCAACCCTTTCTATACCACAGATACTTCCAGGACAATGGAATCACATAATGCAAATGAACCAACAGCTGGGGTCCTGCCTACTGGAGCACCGGCATGCTGCGCCTACTACTTCTGTGCAGGCCCCATGTAGAACTGCGAGAGTACCACCAAATCACTTGCTGAATGGGTCCAATCAATCTTCCAAAATGAGTTTTCTCCAAAATTTAAAGAGGCCTAGTTAGTATAATAACTGTCTAGAAGAATCAAGGTGCAATGTCTCTATGTTTGATGTCCCAGCATGTCCCGGACAAATAGACCCCCCAAAAGAAACATCCAAATAGCCCTCTGAGTCTTTGTAACATTTATCTCCCATCTTCTCATGTACATCTATTTTATGAGGTTTGTCACTTCTTGCTTACCCAGGTCCAATTCAGCATATTGTTCACAGAGTGGACCGGTGTGATCGTCTGTGGGATATCTATATGATAAAACTCCATTTGTACCACAGAGAGTAAATGTGTCCCTGGGGGCACTGTCATTAATATCAACTACTATCCATGTCAGATGAATGCGAAATACTCCTGCTTCTGCACCTCAATAGGAATCGGAAGGAATGTATTGCAAATCAGTGGCAGTGCACCATGTGCTAAAATGTGTGCTGAACTTTGATTGATCATACGACCTGAAGCAAAACAACTGTTCTTGTGGCCAAGGTTTGCTTACTGTTATGGCAGCCAGACAACTCTATGATGCATGGGAACAGCATTCCTGACATCTCAAGTGCTTAAAGTATTTATTAAGCGGGTTGATACCTTTCTACTAATATCATAATTCACATGGTTAATAACATCTTAGGAACTGAGGTACTTCAGCAAGCCAGGGCTTTTCAATATTCCATTTAATGCCAGCAATGAAGTCTTTCCTACAGCAGTGAAGTCTTTCCTACCATCTGGCCAGCAAGTGATCTGATCCCCCCGATCCCATCCTCAGGGTCTATTCCTCAAAACCTCTTTTGTTTTCGTCTCTCTTTATTTGGGTTCTCCTGTAAGCAGACCTGAGACAACAAGGATTTGAATGCAATTTGTTTCTTCAGGAAGAGGCCCAATAAAACATTGGTAGGGGAGTGGGAAAGTGGCAATAGGAAGGGAAAAAACACACAGAGCGATAAGATGTTCATTTATCAAATCAGTTGCCACTGTGTGCACCCGGAGGTTAATCTCTCTGAAGGTACTCTGGCAACAGTATAATATATGCTCAGAGGTCTTCCAACTAAAGAGAAAGAATTATGTAGTATTTTTCCACCAAACCTCTAATGTCAGTGGATGAGGGTCTCTTCAGGGGCCCTTACACTCCATCACTCTGGCTTGCTCTGAACTTGGACCAGTCTTCTCCTCAGGCCAGAAAAACGCCTTTAGGCTAAGAACACATATATATTTTAATAGGCAGCTTCCATCCTGTAAAGCATAAACGTGATACTGACAGTTTATATTACTAGCACAGAATCTAGAAATTTGTACCAGGATAGCACACACAGACTGACTAAAGTTTGCCATCAATGAAATGGTGGACTAGTTTGTATACAAAAGGGAATGAATTTCAGAAAGAATTGGAAAATTAGGGGAAAGAGCAATTAAATGATTAGATGCAATGACGTGAATAAAGGACAGGAGTGGGGGAAGAATAGAATATTACAAATAGGAAGTGGTTATTATCCTCCAACTCACATAGAGAAATAGCCATTGTGGAGTTTCAAGTTTACCTGACACCTCAGCCTTAGAAATGTCTACAAATGGCATTAATAAATTGATAGAGACACGGGCTTTTCCTTCACAGCCCCAGCTGCTTTTGGTATAGCATTAGCTGTCTTCTTCTTCCTCGTGAGACTATGGGGGATGCAGTGTCCCTGGAGAGCACCAGGTTCATGCTTAGCAGTCATAGGCAACTTTCTCAGAGTTAATGAATAGCAAATTGTAAAGAAAAGACATTTTTATCTGATTATTTTTCTAGATTTATTTTTGCATATTTTAAATTTTGCTTTGTTTTGCTTTGAATCAATATGCCAGAAAGTACAGTTAAAAAAAATCCAGGAGGGAAGTATTCAGATACTAGATTAATGGATGGAAACTCTATCATAGAAATATGTGAAATCTCCTAATATGAGAGGGCTGAGTGAATCCAAAAGCACATGGCTATTCTTTTCATCTAAATCCCCAGGCGAGAGACAATTGTGTAATGCCTCCTATAGCTGTTCCATCAAATATCTATCCTACTCTTACATATTTCCAATGAAAGGGAACAAATGACCTACACATCACTAGAAGAATTTGATGTATATGTCACACAGCAAAATCTGTATGACAATAGACATGTTAGGGTGACTTGAAAAAGTTCATATAAGTATTGCATATTATGTAGGCTAGCATTGTAAATAGCATTTAATGATACAGGTTTATTGAAAGTGGTACATGACCATTAGGAAGGAAAAGAAAAACTATGGATCTGAAAAAGCATACGTGGAGATAAAAGAATACCTACATGGGCTCAGTACTAGTGAGTAAGAGGGCTCCTAATGGGGAATAGACTGAACAGGCAGCCTGAGGTCGGAATGCAAATGTTTAGAAAGTCTCAGTGGTTTGGAATTCACTCTGTAGGAAATGGCCAGTATATGATGGATTTTATTTATTTATTTATTTTATCTATTTCAGAGAGAAAGGTAGAGGGAGAGAGAGATAGAATCATCAATGATGAGAGAGAATTATTGATTGGCTGCCACCTGCACACCCCACGCTGGGAATTGAGCCTGAAATCCATGCATATGACTTGACCGAGAATATGACCATGGCCTTCTGGTTCATAGGTCAACACTCAACAATGAAGTCATGCCAACCTGGTTATGATGGATTTTAAATGGAGGAGTAGCATGGATAGAAATAAGAGTGATGTTTAGGCTTAAAAGAAGAAAGAGAGAAGATGCAATGAGATCACATAATCATCTCAAGATTAGTTAGTAGTGGGATAAAGAGAGGAGGGTTCCATGAGACTAATTCAGAATAGTTGTTTTGAACTGGTCATTTAATTTGATTCAAAACTGTGAAATAAATCCTACAAGGGACATCATGGATGTTATTTTCTCTCTCTGACCTGTGAGGTCAGGTGAAAATCAATCACGATTAAGAAGGGAACCTAATATATAGTGATGAAAGATGATTTGGCCTTGGGTGGTAGGCATACTGTATCATAGAAATGTACACTTGAAACCTATGTGATCCTATTAAACAATGTCAATCCAATAAATTTAATTAAAAAGATAAAATAATGAAAATGTCATTAAGCCACTAATCTGGGAATGCCTGACTGCCAAAATCTTGTTTTTCTCCAACATTCCTTTCTAGTAGACCCCAGGAACATATCACAAGATGGCAAGAGCCAAGCTCCTGAAATACCTTAAAAGGCATCTGAAGATTCATACATTACCAATTACCCTTCAGTGTAAAATGATAATTGGTGTGTGGGGGGGAATCTAGGGGATATAGTATAACTGAGAATTCCTCCCACTGAAGCCCATCACTGGATTCTACCTCTGTGAAAGACCCAAAACTTGATCATCATCTCTGCATTGTTAGTCATAATACAAATATACTAGTGTGTGTCTATATATATATATCCTCTATAATAAAAGAAAAAAAGGGTAACTGACCGTACCTTTGCTACACTTCCCATTGGCTAATCAGGGCGATATGCAAATTAACCGCCAACCAAGATGGCGGCCGGCAGCCACGCAGCTGAAGAGAGCAGGAGGCTTGCTTGCTCCAGTGATGGAGGAAGCCAAGGTTCCCCACCTGCCGCGGCCCAGCTCTGAGCTCCAGAAGCAACAATGTTTCAATTATAGAAGCTAAACAAACCCCAGATACCTGCTTTCAGCCGGCTGTGGCCACGGAGCTGGAGCCGGCTCTTAGCTCTAGTGATGGCAACAAAGTTTCAATTAAAGAAGGTAAATAAATTCCAGAATAAAAAAAAAAGGAGGCTGGGAGCTTCAGTCTCCAGCCAGCCTGAAAACAGCCCTCAGCCCCTCACCCAGACTGGCCAGGCACCCCAGTGGGGACCCCCACCCTAAAGGGGGTATGGCCAGCCTGAAAACAGCCATCAGCCCCTCATCCAGGCTGGCCAGGCACCCCAGTTGGGACCCCCACCCTGATCCAGGACACCCTTCAGGGAAAACCAGCTGGCCCCCACCCGTGCACCAGGCCTCTATCCTATATAGTAAAAGGGTAATACGCAAACTGACCCTAACAGCAGAATGACTGGGAATGACTAGTCACTATGACACACACTGACGACCAGGAGGAAGAAGCTCAATGTAGGAGCTGCCCACTGGTGGTCAGTGCACTCCCACATGGGGGAGCTCTGCTCAGCCACAAGCCAGGCTGTCAGTACAGTGGTGGTGGTGGGAGCCTCTCCTGCCTCCTCAGAAGCGCTAAGGATGTCCAACTGCAGCTTAGGTCTGCTCCCCGCTAGCAAGTGGACATCCCCCGAGGGCTGCCGGGCTTCCAGAGGGATGTCTGATTGTCAACTTAGGCCCAATCCCCCGGGGAGCAGGCCTAGTCAGCAGGTGGTCATCCCCCAAGGGGTCCCAGACTGCAAGAGGGCACAGGCCGGGCTGAGGGATCCCCTCCTCCCCAGTGCACAAATTTTTGTGCACCAGGCTTCTAATATATATATATATTACTAGAGACTAGAGGCCCAGTGCACGAATTCGTGCACAGGTGGGGTCCAGCCAGCCAGGATGATTGGGGACGCCTGGACGGCCATAGGGAGGGGCCACAGGAGGTTGGCTGACCAGCCCCGCACCCATCAGGCTAGTTGGCCGGCTGCAGTGTGCATCATAGCGACCAGTCGTTCTGGTCATTCTGGTCACTTGGCTTTTATATGTATAGATATTTAAATATTCACAAATAAAATATTTGAAATTTTAATAGATATTATTTCCCATAAATATGTCCCTTAGTCCAAAGTCTACCTCACTCTAGCCACCTCAAAAAGAGGGATGAGGTGATACTTTAGAAAGAATAATAAAAAGGAATGTGATTAGCCGGAGTTATAGCTCCCTAAAGGAAAAAAAGAATTTTTATTTTTAGAAAATGCCCTGTTCATGGCTCTTTAATAAGTGCTTTCAGTGATGTTAGATTGTGAAAGTGGTACATGCCCATTAGGAAGGTTATTTCTTATTTGTGATTTTGAGTGTTTAGGTCATGCTTATTTAATCAATTACACAGTCAGCTCATGAACTATGCCATGGGTATGAGGTGAACATTTCATCTATGAATGATTTTTCATCCATCTATTAGAACAGTAATTGCACATGTGATTTCAATATCTAAGAATTCTAATTTATGTATACTGCAATATATTATTCTATAGCAAAGTTAATGTCTTATGTTTGGACATTATAAACTTGCTACATTCTCACATAGTCTAATAATTTTATTATCTTTTCTTTTGTGTTTCCTATTCCATACTTAGCTTGGGAGATTAAAAAATTAATGTACTAAACTAAAGGAAAGTACCACTCCTATTTCCAAAACTACATAAAAATATGGTTGAACATTTTATGTGATCAATGAAATACACTGGAGATCAGGTGTTAGAATATTCTTTCTAAATTGAATGAATTCTTTAAATGTTTGAAAGAACTTAAACTTTCCTTTTGAAAATATGGTTTTGAAAGTCTATTGTTTCACTCTTCAACCACAGACTATTTTGTCTGTGTGTGTTTGTGTTTGCATGCATGTGTGTATCTTCAGGGATCTGATGGCACATTAGCTGTTATTTAATATTTTTGTCCCCGGTGTAAGCAGAATTATGCCATAACTGATGCTATATCTGACATTGAAGCTGTTTGTCATTGTAAAATTTAATTATAAAATAGAAGGTATGTGTGAAGACAAGCTAAATATATTTATATAAATTGAAAAAACTCAACAAGCTTATTTCAGAAAATTGATTTTGTAATATCTAAGGAAATTCATATAGAAACAAACAAAAACAAATAAGCAAAGTCATCAGCAATATTTTCAAATGAGAAAGGTGAATCTTATTTGAAAAGTGATTCAAATATTAAGTTACAGACAGTAAACTATAGATGGGTTAAAGAAAACAATAGACTTGTTAACATGTATTGAAAATGAAGAATATTGTAGGAAAGTTTTGAAGAAGACTATTTCCAAAGTCTGAAAAACAAATTAAAAGACTCCAATGACAGAGCATGCCTTGCTGTTTAAGAAGCAGCAAGATGGCCAGTTTATCTGGAACAGATAACCCAGTGGGAGAGGTAGGAGATGAGCAGCTAGATTGTGTAGGACGCAGTAGTCAATGGGAATAACTTTAGCTTTCATTTCAAGTGGCCTGGGAGGTGGGGAAGCTGTCTTAAGGAGAACAACATGATTGAATTGGCATTTCAACTACAAGTGGAAACCTGGAGACCATTTAGGAGGGTATTGCTCACGTTTCCATGAGAGATGTTTTGGTTGGACTAAGATGGTAGTATATGAGATGTGGAAAATAGTTGAATTTAAGATCTTGTGAAATTTGATCTAAAAATATTTATTATTAGACTATGCTAAGATATGAAGAAAAAAAGACAAGAATAACTCTGAATTTTGAGTTGTGGGCAGCTTTAAAAAATATTGAGTTAGAAAATGCTGGGAAAGCATTTAGGTTAAGTTCAGGGCAGCTGTTAATCCAAGACAGTCAGATGTATGATTCTGGAGTTCAGAGAGGAGATTTTCACAGTAGGGATATGAACATATCTGGGATAAACTGAGCACCTATTGCAGTAAGGAACTTAAATGGAGAAAAGAGGTAAGAATTCAGTTCTGGTAGCTGCAAAACTTAACAAGTGGGAGGTCTTAAAGACAGAAGGCCTTAGCAAGGAAGGATGAGAATAAACTCTCAGTGGGATATAAGAAAAATCAGGAGCGTTTGGTATTCCAGGGAATGAAGTCTTTCTATCTTCATTTCATTCTAATAACTACTCTGGATGAGAGAATAGGTAGCTATCCTAACTATTGGAAAAACACCTGAGCTTCAGAAACATAATTGACATGTTCATTATTATAAAATTAGCAAATAATAACAATGTGCCTAGGACAATATGTCTTCTAAAACCTACACATAAGACCTCAACTGGATAGAAAAGTATCTTGAAATAAAATTTAAAATCCTACAAGAGTAGATTTTTAATAGAGAAAATTATTTTAACTATCAGCAGACTTTCAGTAAAAGTGTAAATTTATAGCCTTTGAGCAAAGTACTTAAATTTTATTGATGATAGATGCCTTTCCCAGAAGGGAGAAGAAGCCTAGAGCTCATCTTTCTTTTTATCCCAGGGTCAATATGTCTGAAATATTCCAGTATGAAAAGTGGTTGTCCTATAATACACACTAGTATAATTAATATATGAGACAAAAACAAGGTTACTTATTTCATAGATCAAATTCCACAGAGTCCTAGAAGATAAAGCTAGTAATGTTAAACATTTTTAAAAGTAGGTCAACAGAGTTCCAAAGAGCTAACCATATTTGATGGAAATCAAAGGAGCATAGTTTAACTACCAAAGAAAATAAACTAAAACAAAAAAGTAGAAAAGTCTAAGTAACATGTTTCTTTACCATAATTACTTTCTTCTAAAATATCAATTTGGGGTGGAAAATAATTGAGTTTACTTTTATTATGGCTTTGAATATTTACATTTTAAACAGATATTTAATTCTTAACTATGAAAAATAAGATCATTAGAAATAAATCATTCACTACCATCTATCCCATTTACAAATCTGTTAGTTTTCTATTATTATAAATATACTAGAGGCCTGGTGCACAAATTCATGCATGGGTGGAGTCCCTCCACCTGGTCAGCAATTGGGGCCGATTGGGACCAGTGGCTGGGGAGGTACCTCAGGAGAGATCAGGGGAGGACTCTAGGGCATGCCCAAGCCCTATCTCTCCCAGTCCTGATAGACCAGATCTCAGCAACAAGCTAACCTACCGGTCATAGTGTCTGCCCCCTGGTGGTCAGTGTACGTCATAGCGACTGGTCCCTCAGATACTTAGCATATTAGGCTTTTATATATACAGTTATGCCAATGTGTACTTTTTCTTTTAAAATATAACTTTGATGAAACTTTTATAATTAATGAATGTAACATGTACCAACACCATAATTTAAATCAAAGTTTATGTTCCTGACTTCATTTATCTCATATTGTCTTCATTTTTATCACATTTTAAACACATTTTAATACAAGTGCTTATTTCTGCATTTTAATCTTTCTATAGATTGCTTCAATACTTAAGCAAAAAATGACTTATATAGTGGTGGACAAAGTAGGTTTATAGTCGTGAGTATGCAAAACCATTTATTCCTTGATTTTTATTAATTATTGTATTATTTTCCATACAAACAACTGAAAACCTACTTTTGCCCACCCTCCTATATTTCTTAGCCAACAAATTAGTTATTTCAACAGTTGTATAATGGGGTTAATTTTTCTATATGTGCATTGAGTGGCATATGAAAAACCCAAGTTCAGTGTATATCTTGATTTGTTTCTTCTGCTGAGATGTCTCAAATTATTCTTTGTCTTAGAAAGTCAAAACATTAGCTTTCTGTATCTAAGTGTTTTTAGTTCTTAATCAGTTTTTCTTGCTGGAAAGTGCTCTTTCTGCTCTAAAATTTTTCCTCATTAGAAGTAAATATTTCTAACAGCATAGGTTTTAATTCTTTTTTATTCCTAATACATTACTTCTATAACTCATAGGTACTATGAATGTTTATATTGTATTGATATTTTCTGTCTTTGCTGCTCTCATTTAAAATTTATTATTTTATATTTAATTTTTATCGGGATGTCCTGGATATAACCTCTGGCATTTTGTTCTAAGTATGTATGTCAGAGTAAATCAGGTTATAGAACACCCCTCTAAAATAACTTGATATAAAAAAAGTCAATTTGGTCACCACTTGACATAATGTACCTTAGGGATCAATCAATAAATGTTATAAGCTTCAAATATAATGATCATTGAGAAAAACTCACACAAACACAGGAATTTCTGGTGAGAGTTGTATTAGTTTTCAAGAATAACTAATCTCTTCATATACATGTTAAATACGTAAGTCAACAACTATGCATTTCTACCAATATTCCCAATTTGAAAAGAAGAAAGTGATTGCACTTCTCTTTTGTTGTCTTTGTGTAAATTATGTGTGTGCTGGTATATATCTGTACAAGAATATGGGTCCTTTTAATACAGTGAAAATTGAAACCATGGACTGCAGATCACTAAGTTGAATGAAGGGAACAATTTTACACCATGGGCAAATTTCTCACAAATATAACTTATAATCAAGTGGATTAAAATAGAATGTACAATATGTAATCAGTTTTTTTATTCCCTTTTCCTTTATGCATTAATTGGTTCTTTTAGGGTCAATATTTTTGGCTGGTTATATTACTTTCATTATTCAATTTGTTCTGGTAGCCCTAAATACCTCCTAGTTTTGATATCTTTCCATATTTAGGCCTAAAGGATCAATTTTATTAATGCTAATAGTGAGAGTCCCCTTCTTTTCAATATCTGATCTCTACACTAGAAAAGTGGGAAAGGAGTTTCAACTTGAACGTTTTCTCATAACGTTCACAGACGGCTGTCCATATATCACCAGTTAGCAGAACAAGGACAACTCTATACCAGTTGCACAACCCTCTATTACAGAAACCAAGCTTCTACTATTTAAGTTGATCTGATTTTCAATGAAGGTATGCATTTTACAGATTCAACCACTATTGTTTTATGTAAAGGATATATGTAATTGATAAAGCTAAACCTAAAAGAATACATAAAGAAAATTCTTCATTTTAGTCTAAAACGTCCCTTAATTTCCTCTTCAATTTGTTTATTATTAGTATGTAGAAATAATATTTTATATTGATTCTGTACCATGAAATTCTCCTCTAGATTTTTATCAATTCTTAATTATATTACAAATTAATTTGAATTTTCTATATTAAATTTACAAATACAGGATTACTTCTTAGTTTTTAAAACAGATGACTTTAACTTTTTTCTTAATTTCTATTTTTTAATTTCTTTCCTTAATTGCACTTGCTCAAACTTCTGGATAATGTAGAATATAAATGGTTAAGAGTCTTGAAAGCATTCAAGTTATTACCATTAAGTTACATGTAAATTGTAGGGTTTTGGTAGGTTATTCTTATTAGGTTGAAAAAAGTTGATTTTTAGTTTTAATATGGTAAGAATGTTTATGATTAATCAGTGCGGAATTTGTCAATGACTTCTCTGGAAATGATCATGGGGTTTTTATTTCTTATTTTATTCATAGGAAGAATTACTATTGATTTTCAGATGCTAATTTGTATTCCTGGGATAAACCCTGTTTGACTATGCAGTTTAACTTTTTACATATTGCTGAATGTTTTTTTTCTTATTATTTTGAGTATACATGTGTCCATACTCATGAAAGATATAATCAATAATTTGTGTAATTCATTTTTCTAGCTTTGGTATCAAAATAATACTGGCTTAAAGGAATGAATTGGAAAACATTAATTTTCTGAAAGAATTTGTGATGGATTGGTATCACATCTTTGTGTTTTTGGTACAACTCAACAACAAAAAATCCCTCTGGGCCCAGTCTCTCTCTCTCTCTCTCTCTCTCTCTCTCTCTCTCTCTCTCTATATATATATATATATATATATATATATATATATTATATATTATATATATAATATATATATATTATATATATTATATATATATTATATATATAATATATATATATAATATATATATAATATATATCAAAATGTTATTTACAAAACCCTTCTAATTCTGTAACAGCAGTAGTGATGCTATATCTTGCATTATATACTTTTTTGGCAGACTTGTGTACAGATTGGTGAAGGAGCATAAGGTGAAGACCATCTTAATAGTGCTGGTAGTTTATAGACAATGGGTAAAACTTAACTGGATGGGAATATAGCATAAGAACAGTTAAAGACCAAAAAAGAGATTTCTGAGTTACATTGAGAAAATATACATGACTGCAGCGCATTTGTTTATCTAAAACTAAGCTAATTCTCCTTTAAAGTTTGTTTCCCCTGATGGTGGGGAGAAATAAAGTTCATTTATTATCATCAAACTAAAATAACACTGTATATTTATGAATATATATTACCATTTTAATCAATTTAAAATCTAATCTATCTCTATAAAATACTGTTCATCTCTTCCATATGGTGTTCATGCCCTTTTTTATTCAAAGGATACAAAGATAAAATTACATGTTCTCATAGCACTGGTCGTGGGTACCTCTTCGATATATTAGCACAGAAGGCTAAAAATACTGACAAACATTTCTAGCAAATTTTTGCAAAATGTAAACAATAGTTAGTCATCATGCAATGTAAAATCAAAGTTTATATACCTATTCACTATTAAATTTAAGAGCTATTTGGTAAACACACATACCCCATGAACAATTATTTCTAGGAATTAATGGTAAATATTTTAAATTATGATGATAACCAAAGTAGAATTTGAAAAAAAAGATTTATATAATTCCACAAAGTGTTTTTGAATATTTGACATTTCCCCTCATAATCCATTGTCTTTCTACTGCAATTTTACAAGTATTTTAATTTTTAATGTGATTCACAGCTGATTGGAGCTATCTTTATTATATTTTCCCCTCATGTACTAAGGTTTCTGGAGTCAGAAACACAAGGATAGAGTGGTGTCTAATATTAGTATTCTGTGATTTTTATATAGCCTAAGTCTTAAAAATTCAGTGTTCCCAAACTGAGAAAAAAATCATTGGTGGTGGGTTGCTTTAGTAAGAGCGGTTTCCAGGGAGTGTTGGAGAAAAGGAAGGTCAAATGAATTAGGCATCGAAGATTGATCTAAAGAGTCAGCAAGGCTGGAGGGTAGTTTGAAGGGAAGCACAGGGACAGGGAAGTAGCTAAGAAGTGTCATTTCTTTTCCTTTGAGATAAATGGGCAGTTTGCTTATGACAGAAAAGACTTGAACATATTTGTATAATGAATAAATGAAATCATACATACAATGAAGGTGGGATAAAGAAATGTGAAAAGTAAACTGGCAGAAAAAATGTCCTAATTGTTTCTAGTCATTTTCACAAATATAATCAAATATATATATATATATATATATATATATATATATATATATATATATATATATATATATATATGTTATGAGAAGGCCATATCTACCGTATCTAGCCTGTAAAGTTTTATATTTTCATTGTCTAACACAGTAGTAGCATTCAATGAATATTTGAAGAAATGTAGATAAGTTCTATAAAGAAATACAAAGAAAAGGCTAAGAACCATAAAATGAATAGATATTAATCCTAGATAGGTGAGAATACCCTTATTCCACTAAAATTCAAGACCAGGATTGGAGAGTGCAAATAATTAGGGATTGTAATTGCTCTACATACTTACTGGGTATTTCAAAGCTGACTGCACCATTTTTACTATAATTTAGAATATAAGAACTCTATTAAGGAAAATTGAGAAGTTGCAAAGGTGATACAATTTAATGATGTAATGTAGTTTTTTAGAGCAGGTATAAATAAGCATTGTGAAATTGAGTGTAACAAGAACAATATGTGCCATTCATATCAGATTGTGCCAGTATTAAGGGATTAATGCATTCCTCTGTGCTTCCACAGCTCATATGCATTTATTGATGATTTATTAACAGATTCCTATCTGTTACAATGAATTCTAAATATCTACTCAATTCCAGAATATATTGGATGCTTCCTGAAAGCAGAGAACGTTTTCTAGTCTTCTTTATAGATTAAACCCTAGTATAGAAATACGCACAAACATAATAAACTCCCACACATAAACATTTTAAATTACTAAATCAAATAGGAGGAAATGCATATAACATTTTGAAATTTTATATAAACTATAGAGTATTCAAATGACCTCAATATCTAAGGTAATTAGTTATTTGTTTCAGTTTGAACATCACTGGAATGCATGAGTTCATGAGGAAATTAATATGTGTTTACCATTGAAATCTTTGAAGCATAGGCAAACATCTTAAATTGAGGAGAGATCATAAGAATTCTCACTTCATATTACACAGCGTTTTACAAAGTATTATACTTTAAAAAGATATTAGCTTGTAAGAACCTGTAATAAATAACTTCAAAATGGAATGCATATTTAATTTTAAAGGGTGTCTTTAACATTTATGTAAAACGTTTTTTGTACTCGTTCAATAGAAACTTAGCTGGCCACTGGGTAAAGCTAGCAATAAAGCTACTGGTCTGCAATGTGTTAATAATATATAATATATGTGAGATATGCTGACTTTGCAACCTATTAAAAGTAATAATTATAGATTATACTTGTGCAATTTTAGCAAGATTTAAATGTGACTTTGAAGTTGCCTTTCATCACATGCTAAAAGGGACAATTAAGTAAAAATATAGTTATAGAAGCAAATGTCCAAATCAGGTGATGATAAGTATAACTAAAACGTATTAAGTCTTAAGTGTATTAGAGCCATTATGCTAATCCCATTGTATGTCTTCCTTCTTATAACTCTCTCCAGACCTCATGAATTGGGCCCAGGCATGCACCACACATCTCCTCATTCTTTTGGGAGCAGCATCTACCCACAACATTTACTTAGCATCATGAAGAGCAGGAGCACAGGAGAATACGTAAACCCACAGGAACATTTAAAAGCTCTGCATTTATCACACCTGCTGATACTTCATTGGCTGAATCTTATTGTGTGGTGAAGCCCAAATAGTGGGCTGTACACTAGTCACGGAGGTACGCGCCGCCCAAAGGAATATTTTTGTGATGGATAAGAAGAGTAACTATTCACTGGATAATAATCTGACCTATTACACATTGGAATAAAGAAAATTCACAATTTTAGATAACATTGGACCAGAGTAAACAATGCTTTAAAAATATGGCTAAAGAAAATGAAATTGATTTCATAATAAAGTTATTTTCAATTATAGCATGGGTCCCTGCAGGAAATAGATGGTGCATACACATTTTAAAATTTGGGGATTGTTAATAGAGGGAGAGTTGAAGAGAGATAGGGTATAAAAAGTACAAATGATAACACAGGGGTTTGGGGTTAGCGAAAGCGGGACTCTGTTAATACTGCTACCTCTTGAGAAACACATAGGGGAGCCACGACTGGAACACACTGATAAACTGCATCAGAACGACTGGCTGACAGAAGTTGTGTTGGATCTGGGCAGTAATTGACCTGTAGCTGTAACCCCACAGGCAGTGAGTCAAGGAGATAAATATCCAGACTTACCCATTGTCATTCCCTCCTATAGCTGTCTGCTGCTCCACTTTGGTTATATCTAGAAAAAAAAAGCCAAGAGGAGTAACAGTCAACCTCACTGATGAATTTATGTAGAGTGGGGAAGTCAGGGGCACTAAGATAAGAATATGTCCTGTATAGTGCAGCAAGCAAAAAAACACACACAAAAAACATTTCAATATAACTTGCAGGTGATGTTTGATTAACTCTTTAATACTTTCTCCTTCATGTACTTCTATTATACTAGCATTGTGCTATTATATATACTGTCCCTGTTTTAGGGAACGCTATAGAGCTGCAGGTAGTGAGCTCATAATTACACATCGCCTCTCAGCTGTCCTGTTTTTTCACAGCCCATAATGGGGTGACATAATATTAAGAATCAAGATTAAGATCATCTGTGGTGCTCTACTTGTCTGAAATTGTGTGCTGCGTTTTTCAAAATCTGTACGATGGATATGAGTGTGTTAGAGTGTGAATATCCTCATGCGTAATGTTTAAGGACCCCTGCCATAATAAAACAGGTCACCTGGATGTGAATCTAGCAAATGACATTAACTAGAAGATTTTTTTGGTCTTTTTTTTTATTTTTTAAATATTAACACACTCTTTTTAAAATTATATTAAAATCAGGCAATGGTCTGACAATAGAAAGGCTGCTTATGGAATACTGTTATGTTAAACTTGTCTCACAGGATGTTAAATCCTTACAACTAAGGTTTTCCCCAGAAAGATTAATGTAAACATCAATTGCTTTTCAGACTTGATAGTTGCTGCTTCGAAAGGTGGTTTTACACAAATACTAAATTACAAAAGAAAAAAATCCTTTATAACACAATGAATCACTTTATTTCGGTATGCATCCACATCTCAGCAATTAGTGGTCCTGAACAGAAAAGTGGAAAAACACAGCCATTAGCCAGGAAGTCAAGCCCGCCAATTTTGGGGTTCTGCCGTGCACATCGAGCTCTTTCTTAATCCTTGCTGAGGACCATGAGAAGCTGCAGCACCAAAACCAAACTATGCCCTGAATTCAAGCTTCTTTTTGTTCCAGTTGTCAAATTCCAAACTAGACCCAAATGGATTGCAAAGATGACCAAATGAGAGCTCTGTTTAAAACTTTAATTTGTAAAAGCAAAAGCAATGATAGGAACAACAACAAAAATCATTCAGAGGGATCATATGTGCTTACAAGTGTCTTCTGTGGCCTTCCTGAGCTTAAAACACAAACATATCAGCTGATGACATCAGAGCGCGGCAGGGCTGCGGACCCAATTTTCATTTCCTGGGCTGCTGGAGAATAAATGAATGTGGTTCCAAAACTAAACGAGGGAGGTCAGAGACTCTTTCCAACATTACCCGAGGGCTTCTGGCCAAAGCAAGGGAGTGTCATGGAAAGTGTTGGGTGGTGATGGTGCAAGAAAGGGACCTGAAGAAGAGGAAGGAGGAAGCGGCACCCCTCGATATATAGGTGGTGGGAAGGCCCCGAATTCCTCACCAAAGGCCAGTTTTGGAGGGGAGCAGAGGGGGTTACAATCTATGCTTTGGCCAAGGGTGGTAGGAGAGAATAGGAAAAGGATGATGGCTTGGAAGGGGGAGGGGCATCATTTAAACTTAAAAAAGAAACCAGGGGTGCAAAGCACCCCCACACACCCAGCAATAGTCCTACAGGCTGTGACCTGAATCCTTCACATTACTCTAACAAGCCACCCCAAGCTGGAGGGCTGTTGCAGGGAGGAAGGGGGTGGGGGCAGGGCAGGGAGAAGGCAGACCTCCCAGGCCCTGTAATCAGCAGCAAGGTGATTGTGTGATGTGTCTTTTCACAGTTGAGTTAGATGTGTCCCACCAGTTATGATGGGAATCAATTGAAATCTACTTTCTTGATCCCAGAAGTTCAACTATGTGGACAGTGGTTATACTTGACAGGATGATTTATTATGGCACAATTTATATATTTCAAATGGACAACAAATTACTATCACTTATGGTATCTTAAGATAAACTGCCTTTGGACAGGAGCTTCCTTTCCAGTACTCTGATGTCTACAAGACGTATCTAGAAAGGTTACTACTGTGGAAAATGAAGACGGCTTAAATCGAATGGGGGAGGGGCGGGCCTGTGGTTTTCTTTTTGGTTAGTTGCTGTAACACTGCCCTTCAGGTGGCTGAGGGAGTGATACATTTTCACTCGTCATCATTAGATGCTGAAGCTCGTGCAGGACATGTTTGATACTATATGCACGATTCCATTTCTCTAGCACTAATACGGCCTTTGGGTCCACCACTCCATTGGAACTATTAACTCCATCCATATTAATTTTTGTTACAAATCTTACAACGGGGGGTACTTCAGGGTAGTTAGGTCCACATTCTATTTTAAGGTTGTATATTCGGTCTTCATAAACTGTTCTTGGAGGCCCAATTATCAGCGCTATCCATCTTGTAAGTGTCATGTCTCCGTCATCTTCTAAACCCCAACTAATTGTGCCAGCTCCTCCTTTTTGGCCTTCTTCCAGTTCTTCCAACAGTTTAAAATGGCGAGGGACTTTTACTCCGGGGCCCGTGCTGGCTGCCATCTTGCGTCGCTGTCGCTCGAAGGCCGGCCTTCACGTGAAGTTTGACCTTAAGAAAGACATTCAAATTCTGCATGTGTCAATTTCATCATTTATAATAATTTATATATATATATATATAAAACAGTATATTACTGGGAAAGGCTTTTCACTGATGCCTTTTACATAATAAGCATTCAATAAATATTTGCTGCTTGTTATAGTGGAGAATAAGTTATGTAAGGCCATACATTTGATGATTTCTAACAAATAATTTTTAGAATAAACATGAGAAGAGGTGACAAAAGCACTATAAATATTAATAGAATAAATGTTTAAGAGTTCAGTATGTTAAGCAAAATTTTGAATTTCAGTGTGTGGAGATAATGAAAAATAGTGTATTTGTTTCTCGTGTGTTTATGTTACATGATTTTATGAGCCTCTTCACTGATACTAAGATGATTTTTCTTCAGTATTCATTTGAATATTTTAATATTTCATGAATATCACTATAAAATGTTGAATTTTATGGAAAAATACCTTTATTATTTTTTTAAAATGCCAGACATATAACTTGATTTGTGTCTGTAATGCTATTTTCTGCTTTCAACATCCAGGAAAAAAACAGGATTAACTTCTTGAGACTTTAGGAGTTGTACAACTTTGCTTTGTCTATTTCTAGTTTTCAGCACATCTCCATATGTCTATCAACATCTTTTTACCACCTCAGTGGAACTAGCTTCCATGAAATATTGAAACCACCACTTTCAAGGGAGTATATCATATAGGGGTTCAGAATGTGTCTCCTCAGAATGTGCCACTTTGACATAGAGATTATTTTGAGCTGAAGATATTTGAGGCTGAAAGAGTCAGGAAGAGCTTTTACTTCCCCCTTAACTGCCTAAAAGAATTTAGGTAGAGGGCTGGTCTAGGAGGAGACTATTACCAGAGATAACCACCAAGAACATGAGCCAGGTGAGGTAGACTGGGCCAACCTAGCAAGGTCTATTAGTTCACATACCCCTCAGTTTCCCTTTGCCTCTTCATGGCCCAACAAGTATTTATCTACCAAACATTTGCTTCTCTATCTTCTTGTAAATTGTTTCCTCAACTTTGAAGTCCCAGACCACTACCCTCTTCTCCTTAATTCACAATGACATGGATGCCTTGATTGACTGACTGTCTATGGGCCTTATATTCTTAGGCAACCTCTGTAAACATGGAATTAAGTTTGTTTCACTCTTGTTAATCTGTCACATGCCGATTTACTTCTTAGACCAGCCAGAAAAACCTAGAAGAATAGAGATTTCTCTTTCCTCCTCAACATTCACATTGTTTCCACAGTAGAGACCACACATTCAAGTCTATTTTCTGAGTAGAAAGAGCTGAACCACCCCTTGTGTTTGGCCCATGGAATAATCTCAACTTCAGAGGATAGGTTTGTATTTTACATTCAGGTTCCAAAGTAAGTAAAAAATATATTAGTCCCACAATCATTATGATATCAATTAAACTAGAATTATGTGCACAACCATATTATAGTTAGTACTCATACCTTCTGCTTCTATGTCTGGAGAACCGGACAGTTCTAAAAAACACATGCTTAGTAAAGTCGAAGTGGCACAGGGGAGGTACTCTCCATGGAGGCCTGTCAGCCTAACCTAGGAAAAAGATCCTTTGCTAGGGGGGTAGACCCCACTGCAAGCCCCCTAAATCTTGGGAGGTTAATTGGTATTTTGAAAAAGATCCTGGTTAGAATTCCAGGGGAACAAAACTCTCCCTCTCTTGCTCCCGACCTATACTCGCCCTGTTCTTTCTCCATAGCCAGGTGGCCCTAGAATCCACATGGCCCTGCCTGCTGTGCAGACCCCACACACCGGCTCCAGGCGGGAGCCTGGGTACAGCAGCAAAGCAACAAGTTGTAGTCAAGAACACAAGCCAAGATCGCCAAATGCTGGACGGGGACTGAGCTTTAATTTGGCCCAGGATCTCTGGGCATTGACTATTTCTGACCCTGAGGTTCCATGGCGGGACAGATGGAGATGGGACATTGGAGAGACATTCTTTGATTTTACATTGCAAATCAATATTGCCACCAGATCCCATCCTTCGTGTGAGCCCCTGGAAATGCTTTTCCTTGTGACACCACAAGAAACTCACTTCCACCGGCAACAAAATCAGCACCAGTTGGCAAATATAGATGGTCTAATCATGGTAAGCAACTTCCCTCCTAACATCGTCCAAGACTTTTTCTACTGGCTTTCCCTGGAGCCTAAAATTATCTTGCCATTTATTTCAGCAGAGTTGAGGTCAATCTCTCTACTAATATTACTAGTCTTGACCCCTCTTGGAATAGTTTCAAATAAAACCTTTGCCTCCACTTGCCTGGTGCAATTTTTATTTAACAGCCCTAATCTAACATAACTAGAATTTTTAAAAAGGAGAGAATCTAGACATAGAAGAACAAGCTCAGGGAGAATTCCACGTCCAGATGAAAGCAGTGAGTTGAATGATGATGCAGAAGCCAAGAAACATGATGATTCCCAGAAAACTACCAGCAGCTGGGAGAAGGGCATGGAAGAGATTCTCTCACAGTCTGCAGAAAGAACCAGTTCTACTGACACTTTGATCTTGGATTTCTAGCCCCCAGGAACTGCAATAGAAACATCCTTTTTAAAAGCCAACACAGTTTTTAATATATACTTGGTTATGACAGCTCTAGGAGACTGGCGCATCATGTTATATAGTGAAAAGATCAAGGATTCATTGTTAAGATAGCAAGTCTTAAAGACCAATTCTGTTGCTTCTTAGGTTTGAAGACAGGTGAATCATTTAAATTTGTTAAGTCCTCACATCTTCATCTGCACATTTGAATGGCCTAACATTTGAGAGGGGTTGACTCATAATAGGACTAAATGAATATTTTATTTTATTTGACTGCTCAACCAATAGATAACAATTGTCTTAGGTTAAGACAACATTAGCAAAAAGTAGTTTCTAAAAACTGTAACCAGAGATGAGGCACTAAGCAGCACAGAAACCTTAACAGATGAGGAAAACCTGAAATTTCAAAATTTCATGTTTTTTTTTTTTCAGATTTCTGTTTTTTTTTAGTTTTCCATGGAAACTAAATAATGTTAAACTTTATCCAATGCACAAAACCTTAAAAGTGTCTACTCTATTCCAACCTAGCTTATTTGATTGATATATAACATAGTTTAACATAAACAGATGAAAATGGCTTTTCTGTTTTCATGAAAATCACTGTATACAAGGGTGGAGACTCTAGTCAAAATAAAAACTTATTTTAAGGGAGCATAAGTAGAGTCACTTAGAAAGCTTCCATTTCTATCATAAACCTCAGCTTTTTTTTATCACCAACATATGCTTTTTAATACTATTTCATGTTAATGTTGGTGTTTAATAAATCAAAGTGAGAGATAGTATAGCACTTCTATTGCTATAAAAGGAGAGGATTTTATAACAAGACGCCAACTGTTTTATGATACTCTGGTTTTTCTAGTCCTCACAAAGAGCTGAGGGAAAATCAATAGGGATCCATTTAATGTTTGAGTGACTGCCAGATTGACCAATTTTCATGTGAGACAGTGTGCCATGATCTTTAAAAATTTACACTAATCACACATGAAACAAACAGTAACAGCAAAACTTTTATAGTAATTTTTAGACGTGGCAGGCTGGCACGGCCATGGCATACTCAGCCCCAGGGCGCCTTATGTGCAGCACCAGCTCAGCCAGGTTCAGTGACCCTGAGAGGGGTTGGTGAAGGATGGAGAAAAGACAGGCAAGAGAAGAAAACTGGGTCTGGGTGGGACACTGCCCTCTCTGATGGAGAGAGACAGTGCCAGGAACTACAACCCCTGTATTTTATAGCCAGATCCCAGGAGGCAAAGTAAGGGCGTGGTCAAGATGTTTACAACATTCTCCTGAGTTTCAAATCTACTCAACTGCATGCACCTGAACTTTATCAAGCCCACATCACTCAGGCACGTGGGGCCACGTGTTTGGACCATAGGTTCAAGCTTACAACTATAGCTGTTGGCCTTAATTGTGCTGGGAGGGCTCTGCCCTCCAAGCTGGGACTTGCACGTGGCCATGAGAGGACTGTGCCCTCTCATTAGTTCAAGGCTTCAACCTGTCCAAACACTGTAGCCGTGCCCCACATTTAGAGAGAGAGAAAAAAAAGACCTGATAAGAATAATCAGGTGCAGCACTGGCCAGGGTGGCTCTGTTGGAGCATCCTCCTGTGCACAGAAAGGTTGTCGGTTCGATTCCCAGTCAGGGAACACACCTAGGTTGACAGTTCAATCCAGAACCTAGGCGAGAACAGGAGGCAACTGATCAGTGTTAATCTCATATATTGATCTGTCTCTCTTTCTCTTTTTTCTCCATCTAAAATCAGTAAAAACCATAACCTCCAGTAAGGATTTAAAAAACAAAAATCAGGCTAAGAACAGAAACAAATGGTGAACTGCTCTGTTGTCACTTTTTCTACTTGTATTTACCACAGGGAAAATCCTTTAAAGATAGTTAAATCAGTTTAAGAATTTAGATATTTTTATTTTATGAACAGTAGACCATTATCAGTGTCTATATTCACAGACTAGGTGAACAGAATGCTTTCAGCAAAAAATACTAAATTTTATCCAGTAAACAATGGAAAGCTATAGAAAGGCCATTAGAAAGAGCCTGCATTCTTTTAAGTACTAGTTTCAATCTCCTTAATCCTAGGTTAATTAGCAACAGCCTCTTAAAATAATTATATCAGTCCTTTAATGCAGTGAAATTTCAACTGGTGTGCCACAGGAATTTTTTTTTTTTAATGCAATACCTGACAGGGGCACTGACCTGTTTTCCCTAGATTGTCAAATAAAAAAAATTACAACAGCTAACACAATAGCCAACCAGTGTGAATGAATCAAAATTATCAGTATTTTTTTTGGTCAGGTCTGCAAAAAATATATTTTTTGTTGTGCTGTAGAATTTTAGTAATTAGTTTGTGTGTGCCATGAGATGAAAAAGGTTGAAAATCACTGTTTTAATGCATAGATACAATTTGTATTTGTCAGAAAGGTTTGGTTGTAATCACCAAGCAGATTGTTGGGGATGAAAGCAATTTCAGCTGCAGGAGATTAAGAGGAAAATATTTCTCTTTCACCTTTTCAGTGGACTATCGGCAAAGACCATATTATCTCTCTGATCCATTACTGTGAAAACTGTTGGCTTCAGCTATTTTGGCGTTTATTTATACATATTTGGCACATGACGTTTTCCAAGCTCTATAAGACATCACAATAAGACAATGACTAGAGCTTGAGTAGATCGCAATCCTATAATTTGTAGAGATGGAGTGATGGGGCCTTGGAGTCAGTAGGGAGCAGAAATACAATGACAACTTCCAACAAATGCATACTGAAAATAGGATTTTGAAAGGGAAGCCTCATAGGAGTATGAAAATGTCTGGATGGGAAATAGAATGATAACAGAGAGATCAACTATAAGGTTATTGCAATAGTACAGGTAAGAAATGAAGAGAATAACTTAAGATTGTGGCAAAGGCAATGAAGAATAAAGCCAGACTCAAGAGGCTTGGAGACCAGATGGACATGCAAGGAGAAAGTTATCAGGAAAGAATATTCCCAAGGTTTTAAATTCAAAGGCCAGGTAAATAATAAAAACGTTAACAAAGATTAAGAGCACACATAGATGTCAAAACAAGTTGGAAGAGAATACAGTTTGCTCAGTATCAGAAATGAGTTTCAGAAACGAGTTGGATATAAGAAAGATCAATAAGAAATTGATCTTCAGCTTTTAAAAGAAAAGCAAAAAGCTTGGAGGTAAAATATAACAGTCGTAGAACTTATTTAGTGAGTAGACTTTGAAGAGGACAGGTTAAAAATCTTTTTAAAAGTTGTAAGAGAAAAACGTTAGTTTCATTAGGCACTTGAAAAGATTTCTCATAAAACATGAAATAAATGGGCCCTTCTCTTCATTATTGAGAGCTGCCTGGCAGAGTTGCAGGTATACTCATTCTATATTTTTTTCTACTGGTTTAAAATTGAGTTGATTTGTTACCATAAACTCTCCACCATTGAATATAGAGAAATAGAAGCTAAAAAGAAAAAGAAGAAAGAATAAAACAAACAAACAAAAAAACACCATAAAGCAAAATTTTGGTTTAAACTCATTGTACTAGTTTTCTGTTGCTGCTGTAACAAATTACCATACACATAGTGGATTAATACTGCACAAATTTATTTTCTTACCGTTCTGTGGGTTGGACGTTTTTCTGGGCTCCAATCAAGGTATTGGCAGGGCTGTGATGTTTTCTGGAAGTTCTGAAGGCGAGACTATAACGGCTTGAGCTCCTCTTTGTTTCTATCGCTCTGACGTCTTCCTCACATTTCCACTTTTAAGGGTGCTTGTGATTACATTATGCACACCTGCTTCATTTTGTTGTTTCTCTATAAGGTCACATGATTAGTAACCTTAATTCATCTGCAACTTTAATTCCTCTTTGCCATGTAATGTAACATTTTCACCTGTTCTGTGAATTTGGGGACATGGAGATCTTTTAGGGACCATTATTCTGTCTTTTACATTGACAGATTTAGCTCAATGAAATCGTCTTGTCATTCTGATTAGATAAATATTGTCTATATTAATACTCAGACTTTAATTTTGCTTTCACATAATGTTCCAAATGTAAGTGGGATTGAGGCCCTGTGGTTTTTAAGATTCTTTCGATCCCAGCTGAAACAACTAAACTGCCCCTGCTTTCAGCCATAGATCTGTGCTTATCTGCCCTTGATTGGACATCCTTGAGGTACAATTAGTCCCATCTGGCTTAAGGAGAGCTATACTATTGTTATCAGTGGAAGTGGAGTGCTTGTGATATTGGGATGGAAAGATTTTCCTGAAATTCACACGGGATGGTTAGTAATATTAATTTAGGTGGAAATAAACTCCTAGATTTCCTATATCTCATTTCTGTCCATCCTGCCAACCTTGTCTTCAGCAGGGCCAGAGTAAAGATGACTTTCCATAGTTTCTGCTCCATATTGATTGGCTTAGATAACTCCTTCCAGAAATCTGCATTCTAAAAGATGGCTCTACCTGCCTTCCCTCTGAGGTTCAACAGGGGAGGTTGGGTGGGAAGAGATCAAACAATGAACTTGTATGCTTATATGCATAATCCATGGACACAGACCATAACAAAGAAACAAAATTTCCGGAGGATGAGGCCCAGAAATCAGGATTTTAAAAAGATTCCCAGGTGATTCTAATGTGCAGCCAAGGTTGAGAATCACTGCTCTAGAGACAATCTTGTACACGTGCTTCTGCAGACATGGAATCAGAATTCTCCTAGCAGCCCTGTTCGTAATAGTAAAATACTGGAAACCACCCAAATGCCTGTCAACGGTGGAATAGAACGCAGCTGCATGCAACAAATTGGATGAACCTCAAAAGCATAAAGTCGACTGAGGAAAGCAACCTCTCCAAAAACACACAGTAATTTCATTTATATAAATTAAAAATGCAGACAAAACTAACTATACATATATATGCTAAAGATTTCAAAGTAAAGATTAATCATACATAATTTAGGATTAGTGGTTACTACTCCTGAGTGAATGAAGTCAACAGGGAACAAACAGAGGCTTTTAAAGTATTATGCTGACTTGTGAATACATTGTTTTATCATGATGATTGAATTGTACATCTAAGTTATATACAGCAGTAGCATGTATATCTCACAATTAAAATTTTAAAAAGAAATGCTGTGCTAATAATATGCTATATGCTCAAACACCAGTGACATTGTAGCTCATTAAAAGGGCAGAGAGTTGGGAATTGGGGAAAATCAGGGTCGAATGGTTACTAGGTATACTTACTTCCTAGGTTCGTGACCTGGACATTTTTAAAAAGGAGATAATGATTCCATCCTGCAGGGCTGCTGGAGAATAAATAAAATCATGAATGCCAAATGCGGGCAGAATGCCTGGCACAGAGATGCTCAAAGTGAGAATCAGCAGGAAGGAAATGAATGCTCCTTTACTGACAGCAGTTTCAACAGAAGACAAGTGTTTTGTTCACTGTGGCAACTACATTGCAAGAGGAATTGTCAAATTGTGAGTGAAAACTGCAGTGGAATAACAGCTCCCAATAAATAACATTGTAAGAAAGCAGCGCTTCCTCCTACTCAGGCATGCATCTACACGGGCAGGGGTGGGGGCTGGATAGAAGTTGCTCTCTCCTCACCCTGAGTCTATCTGTCATTGTATGCAGAACACGGTGGCAGATTTATCCCTACGATTCAGGTTGCTCAGTAATGGTTCAGGTAAAAGCATTTCATAGCGCGCCATAAAGTGGGAACTCATAAATGACAGAGTCTATTATTGGGTGACAAGCTCCAGCTTGGTGACTTTGTTTGTGACTTTGTATAGACTCTGCAGAAATAATTCCATTGTCATGAGCTTCAGGAAGATAAAAAAGAAAGAAAAAAAAAAGAAATAACACTGGTTAGCACTTTTAAACACCCGATACTATTAAAACACACACACACACACACACACACACACACACACACACACACACACACTCATGGACTGAAGGCTAAAGGATTAAAAGAACCAGCATGGTACGCAACAAATACATACACTTCGGTGCAACCCCTAAGTTGGTGAGAGCAGGATGTGTTTATAGTTACCTTGAAATTACAAATTAACTGTTGTTTCCATATTCTGAATAAAGCCTTTGAGTTTTCACTCTGCTTTCATTTTGTATTATCATCTGAATGATGATTAATGCTGTGCTTCTCTACAATTAAGTGATTGGCCAAAAGAAAAATATGTGTCAATAGGAAATACCTATGACTACTATTCTTGGTAGGAATTGCTTTTGTGGGGGGCAGATGGGAGGGTATAAGGCAGTACTTTGGATCATATAATAGTGCCTCATACAATAAACTTTCAGTGGTCAATCATAATGGGACATGGCTACTTCATATGTTACTATATATCTTTAAATCCTCACCCGAGGGCATGCTTAGAGAGAGGGAGAGAGAGAGAGAGAGAGAGAGAGAAATGAGAAATTTATTGGTTGCCCTCCATATGCTTTCTGACCAGGGATCAAACCAGCAACCTTTTTTTTGGTGCATGGGAAAATACTTAACCAACTGAGCCACTCCAGCTGGGCACTATATTTAAATTTTGAATTACTATTTTTTTTCTTTTTTAGTGTTGGAGAAATAATGATGATGTTCCTAATCAGTTGTTGGTATTACAGGAAATACTATAATCTTTAGAACCAATCTACACATACTTTAACTCAGTTTCTGTGAATATTTATGTTTCTATTTCATAGGATTTCTCTTTAATGTAAATCTCAGATGATATATATGGCACCCTTCATTTCATGTTTTCTAATATGCAAAGACCTGAACCATCACTTGAAGTAATAATCCTATATAATAAAACCCTAATATGCAAACCAAGCTAACAGTGGAATGACTGATCTCTATGATGTGCACTGACCACCAGGGGGCAGACACTCAAAGCAGGAGCTGCCCCCTGGTGGTCAGTGCACTCCCACTGCCCAGCCAGAAGCCAGGCTCACAGCTGGCGAGAACAGTGGCAGTGGCGGGAGCCTCTCCTGCCTCTGCTACAGGCGGGCGGTAAGGAGTGAGGGGTCCTGGACTATGAGAGGATGCAGGCCAGGCTGAGGGACCCACTCTTCCCCCCAAGTGCATGAAATTTTGTGCACTGGGCCTCTAGTACTTCATACTTTCCCCTTAAAGACATAATTATTTTACTTTTTCTGTCAGCTATTAATCAATTTAGGTAAAATCAGGAGTAGAAAACATGAGTTCAAATACCTATACATTTTTAATGTTGCCTTGATAACCTAGAAATAATGCTCAGCATATAACAGGGCTTATGTATACATTTTTATATGCATTGAATCATTTTTAAAAGATCAGACAGAAATAAACACAATGCACAGAAATAAACTAATTATGGAGAAGTTTAAACGTATTGGATAAAGAAGGATTTCCTACATTTAAATTGGATATAACTTTACATTATTGCTATTTCAATTTTGTCACATTCAGGCATAAACCAATATTTAAAAACATTAGCAGAATTTGAGTTAGGTATCTCATTCATTGAGAAAAACATTTTTTAAAAAGCTATACATACAACCTATTAAAATTGAGATCTTATATAATAAAATAGAGAACTTATATAATCCTATATCCATTGAAAATAAAATGAATATCTGATTAAATAAAATCCTATAAGAAGATCAATTTTTTTCAATGGTGAATTCTTTGAAACTCTTAGGGAAAAAATTCACAAATCATATACATATTCTGCCAAGATCAGAAAAAAAGAGAAGAAATAGTTGCTAACCTCAGGTCAATCTCTGTTATAAATGGGTATGCCTAAATCCTAAATATAATATTTTGAACAATATATATGAATGATAATTCATCATGAACACATTGGGTTTAGTCAATGAATGAAGGAGTCCTTTGAAATTTAAAACTTAATCCAATATAATTTCACTGTGATGACTGCATCAGTAGAAAACATGTGATCATAAAATTAAACACCAGTGAAATATTAGATACATCTATTTAGCAATTTTAATAAAAATAAACTAGTAACAGAGAGAATTGATCAGATATTTACAAATCTAAGGAAAAAATCCTACTAAGGTAAAAAAATGTTTCTCTTTAAAAAAAGGAAGGGGACAAGAAAGCCTGTTACTATTTTCTCTAGTACACTTGTGTTTAAAACACATGGGCAGTAGAATAAGATAAAAATTAGAAGTAAGCAATAAAATAGTATTATGCAGATATATAAGATTAATGAAAATTAAGATAAGCTACTGATATACAATTGGACTTCTAAAGTAGACTGATCAATGTTCCTGAACATAAAGCTGTTGGGTAAAAATCAATTGAATATCTATACACTGTATATTACTAGAAACAAATAATAAGGAAAGATGATATCATTGACAGTGAAATAAAAATGCATGAAAGACATTCATATTAATGTACAAGTACTCGTCCCTAAAGACTATAAAGCTTATTGATGTATATTTAAAAATATCTAAATAAATGGGGAGCAAAATCATATTCCTGCAATTAGTGATTCAATACTGTTAGGTATAAATTAACTCAAATTATTCTAAACATTCAGCTCAGTTACAAACAAAATGACAACTGGGTTCTTTTTGTGGATGTTGTAAAATATACGTTAAAATATAACGGATAAATAATGTAAAGGCAGTAATTTAAAAGAATTAAAATGTTGGATTATTCTAATAACTTATCACATTTATTGGAAAATAAATCAAGAAGATATGTTTTAGACAGTGGATAAGCACAGAAATCAATGATAGAGAATAGTGTCCAGATAAAGACTCATACCTATATGGAAATTTGATAAGTAACACTAGGGAAAGGGTGGCCTGTTAAATAAGTAGTATTGTGTCAATTAAATATAAACTTGCACATAATCTATCTATAGATATCTATCTACCTGTAACTATATTTGCAAAGGTTCATATCAAGAAAAATATATAAAGCCCTACAAATCAATAAGCAAATACAGAGAATCCCATAAGCAATGGACAAGATGCTTGATGAAGCCCTTAAACAAAAAGGAAATACAAATTGCCAATGTATGAAAAGGTTCCCATTATTCATGAGGGAAATACAAGACATAGTCACCATAAGAAAAACAACTGAAGAAGACAACACTACATACCCACCAGGTTGCTAAAAATATAGCACTGACAAGTCGTGTATTGCTGGTGGAGTTAAAATGCAGAAGTAAGAATGAAAAGTTGGCATTATCTATTGTTGATACACATGACCCAACAATTTCATTCAATTGTATGTGAATGTTACACTTTAAGTTAATTTCACAATATAATTAAAAGTTTTCATTTCCCACACAAAGTAGAAGTGCTTTGAAAGTGATTAATTTATAATTATAGCGTAATATAGTTTAAACGATTAGAATCAAAAGAAATGTAAAGTTTTTCTTAGTTTTACTTTCATTATTTTTTGTCACATTGTCTATTTTAGAATGTTTTTATTCTATCTGGTCTTGCTTTTATTCAGGACAAAATGAGCTTTAGATAATACCGTGGAGATACCACATATTTTTCTTCTTAAATATATAAGAAAGAATATTTACTTAAAATTCCACTTAAAAATAGATAGGATTTGTAACAGGGTCTAAGATTTTTGCTTTAACTTTGTTTTTGTTTAAAGACCTGCTATAATTCTTTGAGAGAACTATAAAAGTCTGCTTAGAAACATTATAATGCAAAATGGACATAGAAGGACAATGAGATATTTTATTTACCACAGCATAGCCATTGCTGTGAAGAATGCATAATATATCACAACGGTAATATATGGAGAAATAACACACTTAACTACTACAGACAATAAATCTGATTTTACCACAAGACTTGTCTTAGCATTCCTCTTATAATACATAAAATAATTTTAGGCTACATGAAATTGGCTTGAAAATCCCTTGTTTATGGCAATATACATCTGTTATGATTAAAAAAAAATATATAGCCCACTTCCAAAAACCGTCAACAAGGCGATAAATCCTTAGGTAAATACTTTAGATAATTATTCATTATCAAGGGTCTTTATTGAGTCTCTGTATTAGAAGTCCTGAATTTGATCTCCTGTTCCACTTTATAAAACAACTAGAGGCCTTTTGCATGAAATTCAACTCAGCCCGGCCTGTGGCCTCTCGCAGTCCAGGAGCCCTTGGGGGGATGTCTCCCTCATGGGGAGTGGGCCTAAGCTGACAATTGGATATCCTCAGTGCTGCCACGGAGGCAGAAGAGGCTCCTGCCACCCCCGCTGTACTCACCAACCATGAGCCTGGCTTCTGGCTGAGCAGCACTCCCCCATGGGAGTGCACTGACCACCAGGGGACAGCTCCTGGATTGAGTGTCTGCCCCCTGGTGGTCAGTGCATGTCATAGTGACTGGTCGTTCCACTGTTTGGTCAATTTGCATAGTAGCCTTTTATTATATAGGATATCGTAGAGATTACCATGTGTTCCCCTACTCAGATCAATCTGCTGATTTACTTTGTCAGCTTGAACTTTCCCTCATATTACAAAATAAAAATAAAAATGACACAGTCTATTTTTTGTCCCGGTTTCATTCTTCAGTAATAGAAGTAGAATAGAAGTAAGGAATAAGGAACTTTATCTGTGCTGTTCTGTTTCACATGTACACACACACACACACACACACACACACACTTTACAACCTCTGTTTCTTCCCATCCCCTCAATCTTCCCATAATCTTGTGATAAACTGCTCAGGACATTCTGAACCAAGAGATGCACTTTGCACTGCTGGAAGCTTATTAGAGGTACACCTTTCCACAAAATGTGGAGTGAGCACTTGGAACTCATGTTCCTGGGAAGCACAGTAATTCTATATCCAGTGCTTTTCCTTAATATTTTATTTTTCATCTTCTTTAGTTATATTCCTGACATCTATACCCAAAAATACCTTTTCATATTATTTTTATTTTCAACGTACTTATTTACCTTAATAACAGCTATTAAGAGGGCCTGGTAATTTTCTGTCATGTGTAAGTTCCCCTTCCCCAGAAGTAAGATATACTGTATCAAAAGCTGTTAAATCACGTTGTTTACCCATATCTTCAGAAAAAAAAAATCACTCCTACTGTTGTAGTAAACAACTTGCTTCCCTATTTATAATGGTCTGGCCCTCTAGCAACTTCAGCGCAAAATTATAGCTAATTTGCCTACAAACGTCAGGTGGTCGTAATAATCTGGCCACTCAGTGTACAGTGTTATTATTTTTCCTTTTATTTTATTTTTTTCCATCACCATTTATCACCCCTATACCCTCTTCAACTCAACCACACCCTTCTGCCTCTATAATCACCACACTGTTGTTCCAGTCCATGAGTTATTTTTCTTGTTTTTTTTTTTCTTCTTTGCTCACTCCTTCCACTCTCTGCCCAACACCCCACCCCACCTTCAACAACCACAACAACAACAACAAAAATGCCTGCATATACAACAATGCTATTCTGTTTGGTCTTTGTGAAAGTGTAGCTTCAATACAGGTACACAAACCTACTAACATAAACAAGAAAGAATTCTGTTCTGATGAATCGTACAACTAGCAGGAAGAAAGAAAAAAATAAATTATTTTAAAAACAAGATTATAATTTCAGGTGGCAAAGTACAGCTCAAAACAATAAAGTATATTAGAGGTATTTTTTTTTACAAATAACTACTGATATATACATATATACATATGTCAGAAATTATATATGCATCATCTTATATATGTACTAGAGGCCTGATGCACAAAATTGGTGCAAGAGTAGGCCTTCCTTCCCCTGGCTGCCAGCACTGGCTTCCCTCTGGCACCCAGGACCTGGGCTTCCCTCACAGCCCTGGCTTCCTCCAGAAGATTGTCCAGTCTAATTAGCATATTATGCTTTTATTATTATAGATAAGTTTGTACTTTTATCCAGATTACTGAACTTAAAGACTTAGTGGATGTACGCATAATTGGCTCTCCATATGTAATTCATACTCTCAGAGCATTCCCAAACACAGGTGATTTTTATATGCAAATAAAATATTTTAGTGAACTATGATTATTCTTTTGTATATTCATATTCTTAGAACACATTCAGATCCATGATTTAATTAAATTTTACTGAAAAACTTGGAACACATTACTGAGGGAGTAGTATTACTGTGTGATTATGTATAAATCTACTCTTGCTGACATTTATTTTCTACCATGGACAATGGTAATTTTCTTTTGTTTAAAAAAAAAGTCAAAATTTGACTAATCCTGAAGCTTTAAAAATTGTTGTGTTTTACTCTTGGGGAGAATACAATGATTGTATATGGTTTAGAATGAATATATGCATATTTGTAATATATTTACATATATATTTCCATTTATTAATGACTTTGCTACATATTTCATATTGACATTCAATTTTATTTTACTATTTTAGAATATTTGTACTGATTTTTAGAATTCAGAAGGGAGAGAGATCAAAACATTCATTGGAGAGTGAAGCATTGATACCCTGACTCCTGCATGCCCCCCACTGGGGATCGAGCCCCCAATCTGGCCATGTGCCCTGACCAGGAATGGAACCAGCAACGTTTTGGTGCATGGAATGACACTTAACCAACTGAGCTACACTGCTAGGGCTTGACATTCTATTTTAATAAACTTCCACAAAGCCTTTTCTTAGATGAGTTATACACTGGATTTCAATCTCATCTGCAATTATTATAATTTATTTTCCCCTTTTAAGACTTCAACACAATTTTAATAGGCATTTATGATTCTGTATTTTTATTTTGAAAGTTATTTGATGTTCTCACCTATAAAAAATTTAAGGCATATTTTTAACAGTGCATTTTAACTGAATTAAGGCTACTTCTTTCCACATGAGCTCTTGCTTGAATTATGGACTCACCAAAAGGGATAGTCATGTTCAGCAATGGAACTAAAAATAAATGAAAATTACATATACATGGAAAAATGAGCAAAAGATGCATTATGTAATAATGAACATGTATAATTCCATGCCCTTCTCAAACAAGTAGTAAATATAATAGAAATATGAGAGATAAAGAATTTTCAGTCACTCAACAGACTTTATTTTTTAGTGATGCAAAATTTGAATTATTCAAGCTGAAGCTATTAAATATTCATAGAGCTTCATATTATAAAGTTATTGATTAATGTCTTTGGTAAAGAACACTATTATCTCCGATTACATCAAGGTCATCCTGAGGAACAGGACCCAGGCACAAAGTGTTATATATGGAAATATGAGAAGCTAATACATCATTCATATTTAACAGATAACATAAAGGTTAACCCCTTGGAGAATTTGAAGATAATACTCGTCTTCTTCTGACAATTCTTTATACTGGCAATTTGGAAAATGCCAGTGTTTTATTACTACCTATTCTTGTACTATGACATGAATTAGTGCGTACCTGTCTCACTATTCCTTTGGGCAAAAAATGAATTTGAATTATGTACAGGAGAGAGATTTTACAAAATTAAATGAGCCAAACTACTTTCACTCTGTATACTCATTAGAACGACTCTGAGAGTAGTCATCTCTTTTGCTTTTAGAGAAAATTGGTACTTTGTTCTAATATTATACCTGATATCTGTTAAACTTTCTATGCCCACTGAAAGAATAAAGATATTTGGGATCAATTCACATACATACTAAGGATAAGTGAAATATTTAAACTCTAACTTGATCTAGTTATGTACTCTCAATATAAATAAAAACAGAAAACTTAGTTCCAATATGTTTAAATAACTGGCCCTAGGTTATTTAAACATAGGGTTTATGTTTAAACCCTAGGGTTCCACAGCACACATATTTGCTATCTTGTGAAAAACGTTAATCTCCCAGTGCTGTGATTTTTCTCCTATATACAAATGAAAACAATGTCGACTTTGTAAGATTCGGTAGGAGAATGAGATAATGCACGTAAAAGCATTTGGCACATTTATCACTTTATAAATATTATCTACCCTTTTTGTGGAAGGAATAAATCTAAGATTTTGCCTTCCGAAATTTTTCTTTTTCTCTTTACACTTCACTGCCCTATCACATTTAGTCTGTAAATCTGTCAATGAGATTAGACTGTGGATAATTATGTCCCAAACCCATATGTTGTTTTCTCTGTTCAAATACAATTTTAAAATAATGGAAAGGAACTCTGGTCACAAAATGGGAACTATTTTTTTTTCCTTTAGCCACATTTTCACTATTAGTCACTACATTCCTATATTACTTAAAATTATGACTTAATTTTAAATATTGAACCAATGAGATTGCTCAGTCTCCAAAACATGCAATCCTTTTCTCTCACATGCCAGAACTTCCCATTGATTATAGTTCTAAAATCCAGTGACATTCTGACCACTCTTTGCTACTTCTTCTACTAGCATTGTTATACTAGCTGCCATTGTTTATCATCCTGATTATTACAATGGCCTGCAAGCAGGTGCCTATGATATGGCTTCAAGCACCCTTTGACATATTTTCAAAACAGCACTTTAAAGCAAATCAGATTATGACTCTCTTTTGCATAAAACTCTCCAAGTTATTCTCATTTCAGTTATTGTAAAAGCCAGAGCGTGTACAAATGCTTATAGATTCTACATCATATGGACTTTCCAATGTTTCCTTGAACTTTTCTCCTCCTCTTGTGTCATTTCCTCAATCAGTTTCAGTTGCAACAGACTCTTTATTATTACTGAACATGGCAAGATATTTGGTCTGTCCTGTATCTTCTTCATTTCTTTTGTTGGACGCCATCTTCTCCTTAAGACTCTCCATGGACATGTTATTAAAATGTTCAAACCCTGTGTGCTCTGTGGACACTTGCCATGCTTGGCTTTGTACCATAGCACTTACTATCACCTGACACACTGTGCATCTTACATCTTTGTTTATTACATTTTGTCTTCACTAGGATATAGTTTCATGAGGATAGATATTTCTATTGATTTTTTTGGTGCTGTATCCCAAAAACCTAGAACTCTGCCTGGCAATAAATAGTTATTTCAGAAATGAATTAGCAGTTGGTGAATTCACAGATTAGAGATATAAAATAGAATAGTGATTTAAGAAAAAAATGAGCTTTGGCCCAGCTGATGTGGCTCAGCAATTGAGCACTGACCCAGGAACCAATGAGGTTCCAACCCTGGCTGCTGTCCGGATCCCCAGTAGAGGGTGTGCAGGAGGCAGCTGATCAATTATTCACTCTGATCATTGATGTTTCTGTCCCTCTCTCTCTCCATTCCTCTCTCTCTGTAAACCAATAAAAAACATATATTTTTTTAAAGCATAAACTTTAGAATCTAAAATACCTTCTTTATGTATCTGCTACCATTGTTCATCCTTCTTCTAATTTTCTCCACAGAGAAGCCAAAGTCATCTTTTACCAAGAATTCAGATCATGGGAATCTCTTATATATTTCCCATCACACGTTCATGAGTGCCATTGATCTAATCCAGCCCCAAGCTCCCTCCTGCCTGTCTCTTACCACCCTCTGCTTGATGAGCCTGCCCTGCAGCGCCATCCCATTTCCTTTGTTCTGGATGCTCCATTTGTGGGAAACACACCCCAACAGAAATTTTCTTCTCTCCAGTGTCTTCCTGAGCAACCAATCCACATTTCCGTTCAACCTGACTTGACTGTTGCAACAGTTATCACTATGTGGATATTATGTAATACACATTTAACTTATTTTTTGAAATTATTTATTGTCTAACTACAAACCTTTAGGTAGAATAAAGGTCAAGAGAATAGTCCTAGAACTAGCACAAGGTCAGGAATATAGTTATTTTTATTCAATCCTCAAACAATCATTAATTGGATATTGATTTAATAATTGGTTGAGAATTGAATTAATGATTCTTTGAGGATTGAATAAAAATAACAATAAACTTGGGGTCGGTTCTTGTTATGACAATAAATGGTGCTGGGAATGCCAAGACAACTGCTCTGACTAGTCAGCCACATTGTTCTGTGTGGGATGGAGGTGGGAGAGGGGGGTCACAGTTACTTAAACTTGTATAATAGGGAGAATGATTGGTAAAGGTTGCCATCTTGCTTAAAAGGAATGAAAAAGAAGCATGTTGTAAAATGGTCTGCAGTTTTATCATTGTAATAAAACTTCCACTTGCTTCTGACTAATGTTCAGAAATTAGGCAGAAGCCAAGTGGAAGTTTTGTCACTCCGACAGCACCAGTGACTCCTGTAGCTTGTCCTTTACTCCTAAAAGTGACCAAGCACCACTGTTGTCTAGGTGGAAGGACTTCCCAGCACCTCAGGGCAGGGTCCAGGGGTTGGGAGAGTAGGGTCAGAGTGTGGAAGGCAGCCTGTTGAACCCTGCAGAGAAGGGGAAGGCTGGCAAAAGCCAGAGAATGAGGTTGTTCTTAGAATATGAATCTATTCACTAAGCATGTCTACAATAGCTTTTTTCTCTACTACAGATGAAAATTAATTTGGCTTGTTTTATGCATAAAGGTAAGAAACTATGTGGATAATGCCAAGGAAACTCTTTACATTATTTAATAAAAAGTAAATCCATTTTGAAATCATCAGGCACATACACATATTCTCATAGCTCCAGACACATGGCATAAAAGTGAGGAGTATTATAGTTATGGAGAAATAATAATAACAACAAATAATAGGCCCTTGTTGCACTCAAAATATTTGGATTACATATTGTAAAATTTTTAGCTATTGTATGTAATATAGTACATTCTAAGAAATATATATATATATATATATACATACATATATATATATATATATATATTTAGGTGAGTGCTTCAGATTTTTGCTCTTAAAAAATGGACATTTATCAACTTAATCCCTTTTCAATTGCTTTTTTTTCTTTTCATTTCACACATATGAGTTTTTGATATCTTTCTGTATAAGGCATAAAAAGATTTCCTTATTTAATTTACATTTGAATCACATCTGAGTTAGACCTATTGGTGGATATTTATCCATAAGTCTCAATAAATCTTTTTAAAGACACAGAACTATATTGAGCCAACAAAGCAAGTATTACCATATTTCAACTGTATGGCAAACATTAACATACTGATGATGATGTGAAATATCATCCATATGGATCAATACAACCATTTTATTTAACAATCATACAACTAAAGGTGCACATGCTCTCTAAGTGAGCAATTTCACTCCTAGCTACACATCCAATTCAATATATGTATAATAACACCCATAACAGAACTTCTAATAATGGCAAAAAAAATTTTGGGGGGAAAACATGTAGCTCTTAGCCATAAAGTGTGTAACTGAAGACTGCTCACACAGAAGAAATATGTCAGTAAAAAAAAAAAAAACGTTTAAAATATGAAGTCCAATACCAAACAAAACTAATCCACATTTCTGTATGAAAATATAGATAATGAAATTATAAAGAATTTCAAGGAAAAGATTATTTCTGGCATCCTGAAAAAGTTAATATAATTCTAAATAGCTTTTGGGAAATCCAGTTGAGGTCCAATGCCCAGTTGATATGTCACTTCATGAATACTACTCCATCTCTCATCTCATCAATGTTGCTCTTTCCTCGGCAAACTCTTAATATTAGGTGCAATTTTCCCAATAATCCTCTTTACAATTGTTTTTTGAGTTGTGGCATATTTACTAAGTGTGGTAAGAGAGAAAAAACAGAATCACCTTGGATCATGAGGGGAATTTAATGAATAGCGACTGTGCAGAGTTGTGGGCAGGGGTAAGGCGACAGAAAATGATGATAAGGTAGCAACGGAGAGCAGGAGAAAGAAGGCTTCCCCCACCAGGGAGGGCAAGGAGAGGAAATTATGTGAGGAAAGCCAAGTTTGAGAGGAAAGGCGTTGAGGAGGATAGCAGTAATAAAAGGGTATTTGTGGAATTATACAGAAAATAACAAATTGGTGGCCTTGAAGTGGGAAAGGTATGAATGAAATGCCTCCACCTGTCTCTCTCATTTCCTCCCACTAGCTAAACCCAACCGGAAGAGGGATGGCAAGAGAGACCCGGTGATGGAGTCCAGTCAGACAGAATGGAAAAGATGGGCACACATCTCCTGGGTCTTCACCTTTTATACAATACACCAGTTATAAGACTTAACGTAATGTTCCACAAATAGTAAGTGTTAAATGATATTCTCAGAAGGAAGGCAGAGGTGGGTGGATGGGTGGGAAGAGATCAACCAAAGAACTTGTATGCATATATGCATAACCCATGGACACAGACAACAATGTGGTGAAGGGTTGGGGCAGGGGCAGGGGTAGGCTAAAATGGGTTAATGGGGGGGGGGGGAAGGAGGGAACATATGTAATAATTTCAACAATAAAGATTTTTTTTAAAAAAAGTATGTATTTCATACACTGCAGCTATTTTATTTTCTAAGCCATATTTCATTTTGATTAAATTGCTTGTATTAAATAAGAGCTAAAAATTGGTGACATATTATGAAACTTGAAAGTATCTTCTAAAATGCATTTAACCTGCAGAAAATTAATGAGGCAATAATAAGACGGAATAATTTGGTATTTACATAGTTGTTGAGTGGGCAGGTTCCAGACATTAAATTAGGGAAATTAAAACACTAAGTGCTATTTTTAAAAAAACTTATTTTAACATGAGAAATATAAATAGTATAAATACAAAGACACTCAGATTGAATGTTTTCTTAGAAACAACAGGAGGATATGGTTGTTAATACTGTGTTCCCTGAAAATTAAATTGTTCATTGTATGCTTATCTGTTTATTGTGTTGACTTGGCAGGATACCCAGGTGTCTCACTCACATTGTTGAAGTAACTGTGTGTTGGCTGGGAGCTCAGCTAGAGTGGCAAAATGCATTTTCCCCATGTGGCCTCCTCATGCATCCTGGCCTTCTCATTGCATGATAGCTGGGGTCTAAGGATGTATGTTTAAAAAGCCAGAAAGTGAAAGCAGCCAGGCCCCAGATGATGGAACTGCAGCATTTCCTCCATACTCTATGGATGAACCCAGGCACAGAGTTTGCCTGTATTTAAGGGAGAGGTCTTTTCAGTGGAAGAGTGTCAAAGAATTCATGATAAACCTTAATTCATTGTACACCCTTGAAATAAAAGTGATTACAAAACATTTTTTAAAGATTCACTGTGAGCTATTACTATTTACTGTGGGGGAGAAGAACATGAGATGGCATTGACCAGCGTGAGTGGAGAGACAATCTGGAGCAGGGAGCCACTCCCTGGCAGCAGAATGGATGGCCCTGGACAGTGAGAAGATAACCAGAGAATTAGGTTACTTGTGAGAATGGAAGGAAGAGGCGCATTTGAGATGGCTTATTTGTTTTGATTTGTCTCCACCTCCACTACTTGACCCTACATTGCTTATCAGTATGGAGCAAATACAATGTTGTATAAAACGTTAATAATGCTTGTGGGCTCTATATGGTTTCCAATGGCCTGGGTTAATTCCCAGACTCATCCCCACCCCCACACACACACACACCCTGTTTTGTACTAATTTGTACAAAGACTGTATTTCTTTAAGCCTGTTTTCCCATCTGTAAGTAATATCTAACTATATATGCATGTTATCGTAGGTTCTATTCTCTCTCATTCCATATTTAAAATCAAACTCTCTGTAAATAAATCGACAGGCAAATGTATTTCCTCCAAAGTTTCACACTGGAAATCTCAACCTAGATCCAGGTCTTCTGATTGCTGAATTAGTTTACTGCCTATACCTTGCCTTTATTTAGATTTCTACAAAATTCATATTGTCACCTTTATTTTGCTAATCCACCTGCAAAATCTGTGGCTTAAAAACATTGTCTCCAGCCAACTTCTGTTACTGATCAGTATCAAGACTCTCAAGTTAAAGCCTTGTATTTGACCTTCCCTGACATTTTCTGGCCAGCACCACTGAAATTCATTGGTAGATGCTATGCCTTCGGCAGCAATTCTGAATGTATTTGGGTACAAGCAGCACATTTACTACTTCAAAGTCGTGTAACCTGGTTACTATGGAGCTAGAAGAGGACAGTTAGCATTAAGCCACTAGGAGATTTCAAACTGACAGCCCGATAATTCTAGGTATGGTATATAGTCATCTTGGACAAATGGCTAAATAACATTGCATAATGGTTCTCATTTTCAACAGGAAGATTAAGTAAGGATTATTACTGTATATATTTTTTAAAAAATATTTTATATTTAGCTTTCCTCAATTATAAAGTTAAGGATTGTTTAATATTTTTTCATATTTGGTGGATGAATAGTATATTATTAGGAGCCAAGTAATCTTGAAATAAATGAGTAAATATATTAAGCATACAAAAATGGGCCTATTAATCACATGTATTTTGTAATGCAACTAACTAAAAGTAAGATTATTTATATTTTTTCAGCCATTTCTTAATCCATATAATCTTGTGTAACCAAGAAAAGATGTTGCATTGGTTATAGCTGTAGGGGGTTCAGAAACAGTCACCCTAAGATGCGCCTCTGTGGTATGCAGACTATTTGTTTTGTTTTGTTTTGTTAATCCTCTCCTGAGAATGTTTTTATATTGAATTTTTAGAGAGAGTGATAGAGAGTGTGAGAGACGGAGAGAGAGAAACAGGATGTGAGAGAGACACCTCATTGGTTGCCTCCTGCACACACCTAGGCCAGGGCCAGGGATGTACAGTGTGTACCCTTGGCCACAATCAAACTGGGCAGACACTTTATCCACTAAACCAAACCAGCTAAGGGTGTATGCAGATTATATGGAGCTAAAGGCAACCTAAACCCTGTGGGTTCAAGAGAAACTTCTGCCCAACCTCACCTCCCACCCCCACCTCTTTAACAGTCTAAAGAAGAATTTGAATTAAGGGTTTTTCCCATCATAAGAGATTATCAGAGGTAACCTTTTTGACCTATTCTGCAGTGATTTATCACCCATTTGAATCCCCAAGGTGATTCTTAGCTCAGAATGTCAAATCTACTTCATTTTCCATTTCTGTCTTTGAGCTGATTATACAGAGTCTCCAAAAACATATTTGCTCACTCTAACAGCTGATGGCTCAATTGATGTTTCTTTCTCTTTCACCCAGACTAAGCTTTAACCTAGAAAATTTATCCTGAAGGGCTACTGGAAGTTTGAAAATGCAATTGAAGTTCAAACACTGCCTTTATAATTATTCACAGGGTTTCCCAAAAAGTGTATACACATTTTAACAGCTGATCATTCACTTAGTTTTCACTCATTTTCAGGTTTAACTGATTTGAAATAATGGGTGAAGCCAGACTAAGCTTTGAACAAAGAAAATGTATCCACCAAATTTATTGATGGGGCTATATAAAAGATAAAGTTTAAGGTACAAAACTAGAAACAGGTGACGAATAGAGGGCACACAAATACCAACGGAATGATTGTTCATGTTTGCAATACTATTGCTTCATGTTATCAGCAGTTCCTGGACAAGAAAGGTGATCAGTTTGAAAACAGGCCCTGACCAAAATACATGATTAATTCCGGAGATTCTTTTACATTTTCAAAAAGGACTGTAAGTTAATGAACACTGACTTTATAATCATTCAAAGTGTGTACACATTTTTTGGATCACCCTATATGTGGGTATCTGACTTTCTCATATATGTGGGGTTTCCATGTGTATATATGTATTAAATTTGGTTCTTTTCTCTCATTAATCTGTCTCATGTGGATTTTATTGTCAGATCAGTTGAACGACCCTTGCAGGTGGAGGAAAGGTTTTTCCTTCCCCATGTGCTATGTTTTCCAGCAATCTCTCACTCAAGAGCTGTCAGGTTAGGAAATCTACTGACCTCCTGCTAGGAGGCATGTATAAAAGCATGTCACCAAAGCGTGTATAAAGCTTGTCATGGAATCATCTGCCAGTACTCTCTTCTGGCCTGTCAAATGCACAAGTAGGTGATGACCTCCCATGCAATCTCACCTACCTTTCTTTAAATTGTCCTTTATTCACAATCACTTTTTGTTCAGTATTCCACTGGGTTTGTCTTTGATCCTTCTCCAGATGGAAGCACGAATGTACACTTTCAATTTCAAGGTATATAGTAAAACTACCAGGAAATCAGCTATATATTGTTCAATACTTTCCTGTTTCATTTGTGCAGACCCTAAATTCTCATCTCATATGCTTGTGAAATCCTATATAATGAAGAGCTAATATGCAAATGGTCATCACGCCCTCACGCTGTAACAGCTCAGACACTCAACACTGGGGACAGAGGAATGGGGAGCAGCCAGGCACAAATGAGCTCGTGAGAGAGGAATGGGGAGCAGCCAGGCACAAATGAGCTCAAGAGAGGAATGGGAACCAGCCAGGCTGCAGCCCAGGAGACGGACAAGCTGCCCACCCCGCGGAACCGGGTGCCAGTGGCTGGTCCTGCACCTGCCGCCAGGAGAGAGATAAGCCACCCGCCCCTCGGTCCCAGGTGCCTGCTCCTGTGGCTCAAGCAACGCCACCTGCCCACGGTCCCCTGTGGCCAGAACAGGCGAAGCCGGCCCAGGGCCTGGGTGCCTGTGGCCTGCCAGAGGGAGGGAAGCCCAGGTCCCGGGTGCCTGCAACTGGCCGGAGGTGGGACTCCTGGGTCCCTGGTGTGGGATGAGGCAGAGGTGGTTAGGGGCAATCAGGCCAACAGGGGAGCAGTTAGGGACAATCGGGCTGGTAGGGGAGCAATTTGGGGCGATCAGGCAGGCAAGCAGCTGAGTCTATGAAGACTGAGGCTTGCAGGGAGGAGCAGTGAGTCTCTTAATTAGAAAGAAGACCAAACAAAGGATGCAGAAATCACCAAGAGGATGCTAACAAGGAAAAGTGTAGCATAAGAGGAGGCGGCAGAAATAGGTAGAAACAGTTTTGCAGAGCTGCACTGATTATGGAAAAGAGTTTATGGTATCCTATATATTAAATAATATGCAAATTGACCCTCACTCCATCACACCATCACAAGAGGGCTGCACCACAGTGGAGGCAGGGTTCCCATAACACAAGATGGCTGCACCACAGTGGAGGCAGGGTTCCCATAACACAAGATGGCTGCACCACAGTGGAGGCAGGGTTCACGTAATGAGCCATGAGTGATCAGCAGGGACCTGAGGCTGTGTGGCACCAGGCCTGGGTGGGGGAACTGAGGCTGCACCCCCTGCCCGGTGGGGCTTGATGGGGGAACTCAGGCTGCGCCCCCCACCCCAGCGCTGGACTGGGGGACCTCAGGCCACACCCCTCTGCCTGGCAGGGGCATGACTGGGGACCTCAGGCCACACCCCTCTGCCTGGCAGGGGCATGACTGGGGACCTCAGGCCACACCCACCGCCCCAGTGCTGGGCTGGGGGACCTCAGGCCATGCCCCCACACCAGTGCTAGGCCAGGGGACTTAAGGCTGCGTCCCCCGCCCAGGCACCGGGCCAAGGGACCTGAAGGTGCACCAGGGACCTGAGGCTACACCCCTCACCTGGAAGGGCTTGGCAGGGGCCCTGAGGCTGTGCCCCCTGCCAGGTGCCCACCCAGGAAACCTGAGGCTGCTTCCCCTGCCTGACAGGGCTTGACAGGGGTGGGGCCAGCCGGGTCTGGATCTCATCCAATGGGGGTGGGGATGGCCAGGTCTGGATCTTGTGCAATTTTGAGGTGCACACATGTGGTCAGGGACTTGACTCTGGGTCCCATGGCGTGTCCCAGACTCTGACAGGACGAAGATTTTTATATACATTTTACTAATTTTCTTTCATTTCTGACACTTCTATTATAGAGAAAGGGCAAATAGCAATATTAAAATATTTCCTCTAATTAATCCCCTTTAAATGTGCATGAATTTTGTGCACTGGGCCACTAGTAGTATGTATAAACTAGAATGGAAAACACTTGAAGGTTTTATCAAGGGAGACTGATGGTCTTATATAATATGCAGTTGATGTGATAGTACCTGTAGAAATCCCAAAAGACTCGATCAAAAAACTGTTAGAACACATATGTAATACCCTTTGTAATACTTTAAGCAATAAATAAAAAAAAATAAAAAAAAAGAATAAGGAAATAAAGTTTCAATTTTACCTTCAAAAAAAAAACTGTTAGAACAAATAAACAAATTCAGTAAATTTGTGTAATGCAAAATCAATATGCAAAAATCTGTTGTGTTTCTATACACTAGTAACAAATTAACAAAAAAAGAAATTAAGAAAACAATACCACTTACAGTGCATCAAAATAATAAAATACCTAGAAATAGATTCTACCAAGGAAGTAAAGACCTGACCATTGAAAACTGTGACATTAAAAAAAGAAATTAAAGAACAGATAAAAAAAGAAAAGAAAATATATTCCATTCCATGCTCGTGGATTAAAATAATCAATAGAGTTAAAAGGTCTATACTATGCAAAACAATCTATAGACAAAATGTCAATGGCATTTTCACATAGAACAAATAATCTTAAACCATGTCTAAAACAGCAAAAGACCCAGTATAGCCAAAACAATTTTGAGAAAGAACAAAGCTGAATGCATTGTACTCTCTGATTTCAAACTAGATTTCAAAGCTATAATAATTAAAACAGTATGGTATACGCATAAAAAACAGACACAGACACATAGATTAATGTAAAAGAATAGAGAGCCCAGAAATAAACCCACCCTTATATGGTAAACTAGTTATGACAGAGGAGCCAAAATGGGGAAAGAACAGTCTCTTCAATAAATGGTATTGGGAAAACTAGACAACAATATGTGAAAGACTGAAATGCTACAATAGCTTACACAATACACAAAACTAATTCAAAACAGATTGAGGTCTTGAACATATGAACTAAAACCATGTAACTCTTACAAGAAAACAGACATTAAGGTCCTTGACATAGGTCTTGGCCATGATATTTTGAAACTGACACCAAAAGCAAAAAAAAAAAAAATTAAAAAAATAAAATAAACAAGTGGGACTTCATCAAACTAAATACCTTCTGCACAGAAAATGAAACAAAAATAAAATGCAAAGTCAACCTAACTGAATGGAAGAAAATATTTGCAAATCATATATCTGATAAGTGACAAATACCCAGAATACATGAAGAACTCATACAACTCAACATCAAAAAATGCCAAACAAGCTGATTTAAAAATATGCAGAGGATCTACATAGACATTTTTCCAAAGAAAATATACTGATGGCCACCGGTACATGAAATTTGTTCAACATCACCAATAATCAGGGAGATGCAAAATAAAAGTACAATGAGATAATATCTCATACCTGTTAGAATAGTTATTTTCAAATGAATTAGAAATAACAAATTTTGACAAGGATGTGTAAAAAAGGAAACCCTTGTACACTGTTTGTGGAAATATAAATTGGTGCAGCCATTATGGAAAAACATGAAGGTTCCTGAAAAAATTAAAAATAGACCTACAATAAGATCCAGCAATTCCACTTCTGGGTATTTATCTGAAGAAAACAAAAGTATTAACTCTGAAAAGCTATATGCACCCATATTTTAATTGTAGTATTATTTAAAATATAGGTATGGAAACAAAGTATATATATGGCTGAATTTATATTCAGCCATAAAAAGGAAGCTAAGTGATATAAGTCAAAGAAAGACAAATACCATATGATCACTCTTATATGTGGAATCTACACTAATAAAAGACAAAGATGCAAATTGACCGTACCTTCGCTATGCCTTAAGCCACGCCCACCAGCCAATCAGAGCGACTATTTGCAAATTAACCCAAACAAGATGGAGGCCTGCAGCCACAGAGCTGGAGCAAGCAGGAGGCTTGGTTGCCTCAATGATGGAGGAAGCCAGCTTCCCGCCTGCCATGGCCAGCTCTGAGTTCCACTCAAAGCAACAAAGTTTCAATTATAGAAGGTAAATAAACCCCAGACACCTGCTTTCAGCAGGCCATGGCCACGGAGCTGGAGCTAGCAGGAGGCTTCCCTCCCAGCCACTCTGAGGGCCTCTGAGCTCCTCTCAAGGCTACAAAGTTACAATTATAGAAGGTAAATAAATCTCAGAATAAAAAAAAAAAATGAAAAAAAGGATAGGCTGGGAGCTGCCATCGCTGGGGGGCTTGGCCAGCCTGAAAACGGCCCTCAGCCCCTTACCCAGACTGGCCAGGCACCCCAGTGGGGACCCCCACCCTAAAGGGGGATTGGCCCACCTGAAAACAGCCATAAGCCCAATACCCAGGCTGGCCAAACCTCCATGGGGTGAGGGTCCCCACTGAGGGGGGCTTGACCAGCCTGCAAACAGCCACTGCCCTCACCCAGGCTGGCCAGGCACCTCAGTGGGGACCCTCACCCTGACACAGGACACTCTTCAGAGCAAACCTGCCGGCCCCCACCTGTGCACCAGGCCTCTATCCCATATAATAAAAGGGTAATATGCAAATTGACCCTAACAGCAGAACAACTGGGAATGACTGGTCACTATGACACACACTGACCACCAGGGGGCAGATGCTCAATGCATGAGTTACCCCCTGGTGGTCAGTGAGCTCCCACAGGGGGAGTTCTGCTCAGCCACAAGCCAAGCTGATAGCTGCCAATACAGTGGTGGTGAGAGCCTCTCCCGCCTCCTCAGCTGTGCTAAGGATGTCCGACTGCAAGTTAGGCCTGCTCCCCACTGGCAAGTGGACATCCCTTGAGGGCTCCCAGGCTGCCAGAGGGATGTCTGACTGCCATCTTTGGCCAAATCCTCCAGGAAGCTTGCCTAAGCCAGCAGGTGGTCATCCCCTGAGCGGTTCCAGACTGTGAGAGGGCACAGGCCGGGCTGCGTCAAGCCCCCCGTGTGCACAAATTTTTGTGCACCGGGCCTCTAGTATATAATATAATATAAAAAGATTATTTCTTTTTAATTTTTATTATTTCCTTCCACTTGCTTACTTTGTGTTTAATTTGGTCTTGTTTTTATTATACCTTCCTAAGGTGGTATATTAAATTATTGATATGAGATCTTTTATTCTTAGCATAGGCAACAATAGCTATAAAGTTTACTCTGAGCAATGCTTTATTAGCAACTCCCATAAATACTGGCAAGTAATTATCAGTACAATGTTTATAGCTATGTTACTAAATAATAGCTAATGTAAAGTATGCATTAATTAAAACTTACTAATCATTTAATTAGTTCTTAATGAATCATTTAGAGTAATACAAATATTTTTAAATGATAAACAGCAATGAAGATAAGCAAATAGATTAAAAAAAAAAAGAAAGAAAGAAACCAGTAAGCCATTCAATCCAGACTATTATCTCCAATATATATATCCAAAAATGACCTAAAGTGACCTCACACACACAAATATACATACATACAGTCAATATAAATTAGAAGTTACATTTTAAAAATGAGTGCATGCAGATGCAGTTTGGCTGAAATATAGGATGGTAACTAGTTAAGTCCTTATAGTATAGCTGAACAATTTTTATATCTATATATTTTATTTAAAAAAAATCTGATATAGTTTATACTGGTTCAAAAACTATAAAAATGTGCCCAATAATCTGAGATTTCAGAATAAATCAAATTAATTCTCAGGACATTAGTTTTTTGATTAAAAATATTTTATATCTACAGGAAATGGAATTTTGCTACTAAAAGTTCAAGCGATAAATAATTTTTAATATCTGGTATCTTAGTGGTTTTGACCCTTGCTGTCTCTAATAGTTTTTCATTTCCCCTGAAGGAAACATCTTATTGTTGCTTTTTCACCCCCTCAAAATATAGTACTATATTCTTTTTTCCATATTAGTGTCTGAAGAGGTTTATGAGCTATTTTAGAAACTGCTAATGAGTACATATTTACTTCCATAGTTTTTTTTATCAATAGTTGATACATAATTATAATACTAGAGGCCCAATGCACGAAGATTCATGCAAGAATAGGCCTTCCTTCCCCTGGCAGCTGGCACTACGTTCTCTCCAGCCCAGAGCCGCCTTTCTGACTTTGCTCCGGCCTGGAGCTACCTTCCACCTTTGGGCGCTGCCCAGAGGCCTGGAGTGGCCAGGGGCGGGGAGGAACGCCTGCATCATCTCCATAGCAACGATGCAAGCGTCTCAGCCCAGCCGTCGCCATCTTTGTCACATCAATTTGCATATTCCCTCCTTATTGGCTGTGGGTGCTGCCATCTTTGTCCCAAAGTGATGGTCAATTTGCATATTCCGTCTTTATTAGATAGGATACCTTGGGTGTGACTTTTCAAGTGACAAGTCAAAACAATATTATAAGTTACTCAATAAAGTGAATTAACATGCCAAAGAGATAGACTCCTTTCCTCTGCCCTATTTTCTTTATTTTTTTCCCCTTCTCAATACTCTTTTTATACAGTACACCTTGGTTCAAGAAGAGTGAGTTTTCTTTTTAGTAAATTTGGGGTTATAAACTTCAAACTTCTCCTCGGCCTCCCTTTAGAGTAAGTCCTGATGCAGAGAAAAAGTACACTGTGCTGCCAGGGTAGGCAGATGTCCGTCCTAAGTTTGATGGTAAAGGCAATTCCTTTTTTTTTTTTTGCTACCATTTTAGTGTCTTTTTTTTTACTTTTTTTTATTGTCTAAAGTGTTACATATGTTTTCTTTTTCCCAACTTGACTCCTGCCCCACCCCAGGAAAGCCCTCACTGCCCCAGTGTCTGTGTCCAGTGGTTATGCTAATATGCACGCATATAAGCCTTTGGTTGCTCTCTAACTCCCCTCCCTCCCCTGCCATTTGTCTCTGCATCTATTCTTGTCATTCAAATTATGTTGATCACTATATCCCACATATGAGTAAGATAATGTGATATTTATCTTTCTCTGACTGGCTTATTTCACTTAGCATAATGCACTCCAGTTCCATCCATGCTGTGAGTGAAGTGAGAGATGCTCCAGTGTGACCTGCCATTGGGAATGAGTATATAATGGGGGTGTTCCACGGTAGAGGTCTCATTTTTGTGATGCTCCTAAGCCATATTCTTCTACAACTCTTTCGTAAATAAGCCTGATATTTTAGCTCCTATTGACTCTCTTTTGGCTTTCCTTCAATGATTCAGAAGTGGGTGAGGGAAGAGAGATACATTTTACTGGGTATACATTCACACCATCAGCTGCTAAATCAACTGGGGATCTTGAGAAATAGTGAGCTGAAGATGCAAACATAATGAACAGAACAGGTACCTGGCCCAGCCAAGGTATGCTATTAAACTTTGGTACCATGGTACTAAAACCAGAGACGGTGGGGTCTTCTTGCTTGCTTATTACTTTGGGTTGTTTGTTGCCTTGTTTGTTTTTACCTCCACAGTTTAAACTGACTGATATCCTATCCTGTATGGTTTAGTAGAGTTTGAGTGTGTGAAATTAGTCTTTGACCCTGTGGGATTTTAAGCTTGGCAATAATCGTAGTGTATTGTGTCTCCATCGATGATTGGCTTTTATTTTTAACTCAGGCAGAGTAGCATGTGCCAGCATTAGCTGGTCTATAATGTCTTCAATAAATTTCTGGATTGTGTGTTTCATGGTTGTTACAGCTTGATATTATACTCCATGGGTTCAGCTTAGTTTAGTCTTGCAGACAGACTGAGATATGATTGGACCATGTTTAGCATTCATAGGCAGAAAAATACCTAATTGATTTCTCTATTTTCTCTTCTTATAGGATGTGATTAATCTGAGCCGTGATTTTTGGTTAAACCAAACAATGAAAACAAAACCAACAACTACATATTTTTAACCCAGGCATTTCCTCCCTCTGGTTGTTCTCTAGATGCACACACTTTGATATTTTCTCCTGTTGGGAGAGAAATGTGGCTGTTCAGTGCTGCCTTTGGCAAAATGAATCCAATATAAGGGTTCTCTATTAGGTATAGCATTGTTTCCCCAACTCTTAGTCTCCTTGGAATCTATTCTTCCAATGATAAATCTGCTAAGTTTACAGTTATATCTGACTCTTACTTTTTTACATAAATAAGATTGGATGAAAGAGAATGATTTTATGAAAAAAATATGCAATAAGAAATAAAAATATGTGTGTGTGTGTGTGTGTGTGTGTGTGTGTGTGTGTTTCCCTTTAGTAGTTTTAAATTGTTTGAGGCTTGCATTTTAAACTATTTGCAACTTTTGGCAAAGAAATGCTAATTTAAAATGATACCAATAGAAATGTGTTTAGAATTGACAGCTTGTATGTAATGCAACACTTAAAAGTTTGGTGAATAAACTTATTTAGGCTCAGTTTGCTCATGCTCTTAAATTAATGCATTTAGTACTTTACGACTATATCATGCATCATTATGTGCCAAGTAGCACAATTTTGTAGAGCTGTTGTCAGGATTTTAGATAATGTAAAGCATTTCACATGTTTTCAGGTTATTATTTGTGTTTTATTCTTGTCATTGCTTTTTTATTGCCTTTAAAGAAAGTGAATAAGTAATAATAATATAGGTAAATGAATAAATAAAAGAATAAACCTAGGTTCTTTGACAATGAACTCCCATTTTTGTTTACAAAATCTTTAAGAAAAGAAGCACAAAAAATATTCACTGAAGAGAAGATGGCAACAATACAGGGATCTGACTGCTACCTACTGTGATTCTGTGTACTCCATAAGGCAAAAATAAGAAAAAAAATCATACATGCTCTTAGAGATTTAGCCCATTAATTTAGATTCAACTTATTTTTAAATGTTGTAAGTATATAATTTTCTTTTTTTCTATTCAAAATGTATTATAAGAATAATAAATGTAAAGTGAATAAAGAAGAATGATGTAGAACAAAGTTAATATTGTGAATCTAAGTGTATATGCTGGCTCATTTATTTCCCACGTGTCATAGCAAACCATATAAAACATCATATATATATATATATATATATATATATATATATATATATATATATATAATCTATACCTGAATATATTCAAATATTTAATATATGTATATTATATTTACATTCTGAAGATAATACTTATTCTGATAGCTGTTGTGTCTTTCCAAAAGGAAGAGTATTAATTACTTGTTGGCCTAACAATCCTTTTTAAGATAGCAAATTCTTCTAGAGCTATATTATTATTTTCATATAATCTTTATCCTATATATTAAAAGCCTAATATGCTAAGTGTCTGACCATTTGTTCAACCATTGGACTGGTCACTATTATGCACACTGACCACCAGGGAGAAGACTCTCCGACCAGTAGGTTAGCTTGCTGCTGGGGTCCAGCTGATCAGGACTGGGTGAGATGGGTCAGACATGCCCTGGAGCCCTCCCCCCATCCCTCCCAGGCCAGCTGGCCCCTATCAGCCCCAATCAAGACTGGGCGACATGTCCCAATCAACCCTGATTGGCCCCGATTGGGACTGAGCAATACGGGCCGGACACACCTTGGAGCCCTCCCGCAGCCCCTCCCCGGCCCTATGGTGCATCAGTGGAGTCCCTCAGCCTGGCCTGTGTTCTCTTGCACTCCAGGACCCTTCAGGGAATGTTGGAGAGCCAGTTTCAACCCTATCCCTGCAGGACAGGCCGAGGGACCCCACCGGTGCACAAATCCGTACACCGGGCCTGTAGTATATATATAAATACTGATATAATTTGATCTATTGTATACAGATTTATTGTATTGAACAGAATCCATTTTAAAATGTTTAGTCTGTTTATATTTTTGTAAATATTGCATTCACCAATGTTTAGATGTATATTATTATTATTTATGCCGTTGAAACTCAGTTTTAAAGTCTATATCGTCCTAGTACAGTTCCAGCCCAGAAACTTAAAATTTCCTTTGTGAATTATAATATTTATAATGTTACTTATCCATAATGAGAAAATAATAGTGAACTCAGACAAAGAAAGTAAAATCTTTCCAGGCATTTATCCGGCTGTAATAACAGACACATACAGCCAGCTGCAATCTTAATAGGACATATTTCTCACAGGGATGCTTCAGCTCAAAATGTTGTAGTATTCCCTATTTCCATATTTGTTTATCTTTGAGAAATAAATGCTTTCTAATTTTGAGAATTTTTGCTATCTAAAATAATAGAATATCATGTAACACATTTATTTTTAAAAGCATATCTGTAAGAATGAAACATCCCATTCTTGACTGAAGGACCAAAGTCACTTTGAAAACAAAATGCTGTCTTGATTAGAAACTCAGGATCAGAACTTAGCATAAGTGGTTTCTGGGCTCAGAATCCCAAATCAATCTTCACACTGTAATTTCCAAGAAACCGGGATTTTGAGTTGAATTTCCAGTAGAGACCTAATGCTTTCTCCCCTTCTATTTGAACCACAGAAAAGTACTACTTTATTAAGTTATACCCTAAGTTCACTGTTCCCTAAAATACTATAATCCATTTTTATTTGTTTGGTGAGATGTCCCATGGCTGTACTGGCAGGTCTTCTTCCTCAATGCATTGAGACAGTAAAGTTTTTCTGTAACTGATTTGTCTAAGGCAATTTATTGTCAAAATTTGAAGATAAATGTGGATGAGCCAGCGACTGTCCTATGTACTGGGGATGCAAGAATGAATATGATAGATAAGCCCACTTTCCTCATAGAGATTACTTTGTACTATGGAATGCAGGCAATAAAAAGGAAAATAATAATATAATTATAATAAAATGTACAGTAAGATAAACAACAGAGAATGATGGCTGAAAGGGGATGAACTTTGACAAGTTGTTTGGAGGAATATCTCTCTGAGGAGGTGGTATTTTAAATTAATGCTAAATGGATACATGGGCCCCATATTGATTGGGTTATCTCACAGAAGAACATTCCAGGCAAAAGTATATCAAGGACAGACACATATTATGGAATGAGGACATAGATTGGCAAATATGGGTAAGAAAAGCTAGATTGGGGCTAAATCATATAGTTTTTGTAGAGGTAGTTTTTGTTTCATTATAATTCTAAGAGAAGTTTTGAGGAGAATGGAAAGTGAACTTTAGGAAAATAAGAGTGGAAGAAAGGCCATATTGGAAGTTGTTGAGAGTTATAGACAAAGATAAAGCTGGACGTGTGTTGAAAGAAGAAATTAAAATAATCACCAAGGCTTTATCATTGGGAGAATGTTTGTAAAATTCCTTGAAAAATCTAAGAAAAAGAACATTTCAAAAAGGAGGACTTGACTTTACTGGAATTTTCCTCCTATGGCAAACAACTTCAAGGACTAAGTATATTAAATAATAATTTCCATATTTTGGACAAAGGACAACACAAGATTGTGATTACAGAGAGGCAGCTTATTGATTTTTTTTCTCCCTCTAAAGTAAATAAAAGCATATTAAAAAAACATTCAATGGAGAAAATGCAACCTCTTCAATAAACAGTGATTAGAAAATTGCATATTCACACTTAGAAGAATGAAACTAGGCCCCTATCTTATACCACATGAAATGGATTAAATGTAAGACTTAAATGTCAGACCTGAAACTATTAAACTCCTAGAAGAAAAATCTCTTTGACATGAGACTTGGCAGTGATTTTTTTCTTTTTTTAGTATGACAATAAAGCTCAAAAATAATAAAGAAAAAAAAAAGTGTGACTACATCAAAGTAAAAAGCTTCTGCCAGCAAAATAAATGATCAACAAAATGAAAAGGCAATCTATGTTATGAGAGAAAATATTTGTAAGTCACATATCTGATAAACTGCAGGGGTGGGGAATATCCAGTCGGCAGGTTGTATAAGACCCTCAAAATCATTTGGTCTGGCCCTGCCAAGGTAACCACATGCGGGACTTGAAATTCATTAAATCTAGGAGTTTTTTTTCATAGCAATATAAGTTTATATTAAGCAAATGATGGTATAAATATCCAATGGCCTTGGGGAAAAAAAGGTGCCTACCCCTGTGATAAAGGGTTACTATCCAAAATATATAAGAACTCATACAACTTACTAGAAAAAAAACAACAACAAACACACAATTTAAAAATGAGTCTTCCTTTCAGTGGCGAATAACTAGCACAACAGAATCACAAGATCTTGAGAAACCGTGGACGGAGTCGGCGAAGAAGGAATGACACAGAGACAGCGTTCAGTTGATCAGCAGCCTAGCTAGGATCTCTTGCCAAGTTCTGGTCAGGATCTCTGGCAAAGTTCTGGTTAGGATCTCCAGCCAGGTTCTGTGTCCATGTTCTCTTGCTAGGTTCTCCAGCCAGGTTCTGTCACCAGGTTCTAGTCAGGTTCTCTTGCCATGTTCTATCCAGGTTCTGTAGCCAGGTTCTGTCTCTAGGTTCTTCAGCCAGGTTCTCTCACTAGGTTCTGTGGCCAGTTTCTGTCCAGAATCTTTTGCCACGTTCTCTCGCTAGGTTCTGTCTCTAGGTTCTGTGTAGGTTCTGTGTCTAGGTTCTGTCGCCAGTTTCTGTCCAACCAAGTTCTGTGTCTAGGTTCTGTGTCCTGTTGTCTTGTTACATCTGTATTTATACCAGTTGATTCCAATCCTATCAATCTCTATTCCAAAGGTTAGGGCGTTGCTTATCTCCATTCCAGGGAGTAAAGATTATGTAGCTTAAGCATGATTGTTCATAGTTAAAGTGATTAATTACCCGCCTGGCACTTAGTTAAGGGGTTTTATTCCCTCCCTAACTTCAGGGGAAAATCCCTACCTGGGGAAACAACCTTTCTTAGAGAGGTGACCTTGGTTAAAACACATAGTGCCAAGAAGGTGAGCAAACATATTAAGAACAGTATGCCATATATGCCAGGTCCCTTGAAACAGCAAGGATGGACCGGCTCCCAGCACCAGTAAAAATTAAACCCAATTTTTTCAGACTTTCTGTCAACTTTCACCATTATTTCTCTTAAGCTGTAGAACATTCTTGGAGAAACTGGAGTTAATAAATCAAATACTTCATCTCTTTTTGTTTCACCTATACCCTCCTCTTTCCTTTAATTTATATCTTGTAAAAATAACATTGTATTTCACAGGTGTCTGAATCCTCCCTCTTCTCCTTCATTCTCAATCAGTGGTCTAACCTAATCTTCCAAAAAAACAAAAACAAAACAAAAACAAAAAACAACCAGTGCTTTCATCAGTCCTTTTTATGTCAAATACTTTGAAAACACACTATTATTTTTGGGGAAAAAGTCAATATATCCTCAGAATTGACATCAAATACATTGGTTCTCAAAATTAAGGATAAAAAAGAAACACCTAGAGAGCTTGTAAAAACACATTGTCAGGTATTGGCCCTCCCACCTCCAGAGTTAATTAGGAAAGGAGCCCTCTGTAAACCAGGAAACGGGCCCTCACCCAAAATTCAATTGTGTTGGCACACTGATCCTGAATTTCTAGCTCCCACATCTGTGAGATACAAATATTTGTCATCTAAGCCATCCAGTCTTTGGAAATGAGTTATACTACTCAGCTATAAATGAGAATGAAATCTTGCCATTTGCAATAACATGGATAGTATTATGCTAAATGAAATATGTGAGATGGAGAATGACAAACACATTATTATATTACTTGCATATGGAATCTAAAAACACAAAATAAATTAGCAAACAAAACAAAGATATTCCATAAATTTGCCATAAATGCAAAGAACAGATTAGTGGTTACCAGAGGGGACAGGGTTTGGGGTAGTGCAAAATGAGTGAAGGAATCCACTGTGCTTTGATTGGTGGTAAATAGACTTACAGTTGCCATCAATATGTAGTGTATAAAGATATTTAATTATGTTGTACAACTGGAATATGTATATACATAAGGTTGAATACCAATTTTACCATGAATAAAAATAAACAAAAAACATGACATGAATGCAGGTGTGCTCACTGATACTGGTGTGTTATTGCTTCTAGGTGTTCTCATAAAACAGCACTAAAATCAAACAAACACGCATACATACATACATTTATGTATAAATTTTATGTTCATAAATATAAACACACACAAATATATAAAACCATATGTGTAGATTTATGCCTAAATCTATACTTATAATCATGAATTTATACAGTTACCTACAATTTCAATTCAGATCTACACGAGTAGGTATTCTAGTTGGTTCTCTTTCTTCCTGCTTCATTTGTGATAAAAGACAACCAATACAATTACTACTAATGTTTTCAGTCTGAAATTCACAAAAATATTTTAGAAATGCTAACTGATACTACTATGTATTATTTTTATTTATATATTTAAATTTGATAGTTCAAAGAATAGTTCATCTCTGTAACCTACAATCCTATCAATATATATAGAACATTTCTCTTATGTCAGAAAGTTTCCTTGTAATCCTTTTCTCAATTTTTGTCATCTGGAGGCAATAACATTTCCGTAGTGTTTTTCCCCATGAATCATTATTTTTGTCACACACACACACACACACACACGCACACACACCTTCATTTGTATGGATTTTGTCCTGCGTCTTATAGTCTGTATAGCATATTGAAATTCATACATGCTTTTGAGTAAGAATCACTCACTATTTTTTTAATCACTTGCTTTTCCCTCTTTTCTTTCTTCTTGTGAATTAACCAAGCATTTTTCAATTTATTTTCCTATTAGGATTATAGCCCTACCTTCTTATCAGGTTTTATTGCCTTGAATTTATATATGATTATTTACTTTTCAGTCTACCAAGTGTTAATAATTTATTGCTTACATAAAATATAAGAATCCTGTACTGTTATAGATATATTACATAATATACATATAATACTTACCTTACAAACAGCTAGACTGAAAGTCTTATGAGCTCTCCTGAATCTTTCATGAGAAGTATGGTGAATGTTAGTATATTAAATAAAACAACTGATATTTTGTTGCTGATGTAATTATTAACTTTAAAATATTATCAATATTGAATATGGATACCTTAATAAAACAAAAATTGCTTATAATCTTTAAATGTTTTGGCAGAATATATACTAAAAACAAAAGTCTGTTGCTCCAGGCAAAATTTCACCTTCATCAAGGACAATCACCAGCTTTTGCTTACTTTATGAAAAATATGGTTTTGTGAATGGTGCTGTAGAAAGTCAATTAATTTTATGTGAGTTTTTTGAAAGCAAAGGAACCTTGAAAAATTTTAAAGCAGAGAAATGAACAAAGATTCTAAATCAGGAATAAGCTCTTTGTTCTGCTTCTATTTAGATAAGTTTAAAGTATTATTCATTTCAGGAGTTATTTTTAAATATGCTCCAAAAATACATTTCAGAAAAACTTAAGGTAATATGTTTCTATATTTATCTTTTTCTCTTTTTTATCTTCATTTAAGTTTTTAAAACTGTCATCCCTGAAATGTGTCTGAGCTTGTGGATAAAAAGGGGCCACATGCTAACTTGACAAACTCAGAGGAGGCCTTACAAACTCAGAGACCTAAAGTAACCACAAAGGATGGTTTGAAATTAAAACTTGTTAACTAAACGCAGTTCATGGCATGTAATCATGTCCTACGCTAGAATCTTCTCTGACACACGTCAATCTTTACCTTCATTAATCCTGTCTATTGTCTTTTTGCATCTGTGATAACATACCTTTGGAATGTCAAAGTAATTTCCTTTTCCTAGAGCCCTCAATGCACAGGTACTATAATAGAGCAGAGACCACACATCCCAATATTGTTATTGAGTTACTTGTTGACTGTTAACTACCCTGCGCCCACCTATGTAAAAGATGTATATGTCTATCATTTTACTTTTGTGTTGTGAATCCTCACCGAAGGATATTTTTCCATTGATTTTTAGAGAGAGTGGAAGGGTGGGAAGAGTGGGAGAGTGGAGAGAGTGGAAAGACAGACAGAGAGAAACATCAATGTGAGAGAGACACATTGATAGGTTGCCTCCTGCACTTGCCTGACCAGGGCCAGGAATCAAGCTTGCAACGGAGGTATGTGCCCTTGACTGGAAACAAATCTGGGACCCTTCAGTCCACCACAGGCCAACATTCTACCCACTATGCCAAACCCGGTAGGGCTATCATTTTACTTTTTATCTAATCCCAGAGATTTTCTCACTTTGCTCTCTCCTGCCTCCCTAATCTATCACCAGTGGATTTCATGTAACCCACTCAAGTCTTCTCTTCTGATTGTAATCTATAAAATAAGGTGTAAAACTGGCATTCTCTGGAGCATTATCTCAACTTGCTGAGATTTTGCTTCCCAGAAATTGTCGACAGTTTGGCTCAAATAAACTCACAAAAATTATTTACAGGTTTGAATCTTCTTATGTTGACAAGCTAATAATCTAACCACACACATTCCAGTATTTTGTCCAGTTATATAGTAAATGAGCAGTTTTTTCAAAATGTGATAATTAATTCATTTCTCACACAATGAAACCTGGAATTATATTTTCTTGCCAAAAGTCAAAATTCTACAGCAGTCCTTGGTCCTAACATGGATTTTGGAGCAAAATGTCTGTGCTGTAAGAACTTCGAAGTGGAGGAATAGGGGTCTAAGACATCCTTGTTCCATTTCCTGTAAATTTCTTTAAGCTGTAAGGGAATGGTCTGTAGAAATTACAGTGTGTGTGATCATCAATATCTAAAGTTACTATCTCTCATTTTAAGATTAACCTAGAGTCCTGGTGCATGAAATTCATGCACTGGAATAGGAGGATCCCTCAGCCCGGTCTGTGCCCTCTCACAGTCCGGGACCCCTCGGGGGATGTCCACCTGTCAGTTTAGGCCCTATCCTCCTGAGGGTTGAGCCTAAGCTGGCAGTCGGACATCCTGCTCACAGTTCTGGATCCCTCACTCCTACTGCCTTCCTGCTCGCTCTTTACCACTCAGCTTTCTTCTCCTTAGCGATGTTGCAGAGGCAGGAGAGGCTCCCGCTGCTGCCACTGCACTCTCCAGCCATGAGCCTGGCTTCTGGCTGAATGGCCGCTCCCCCTGTGTGAGCATACTGATCACCAGGGGGCAGGTCCTGCATTGAGCATCTGCCCCTGGTGGTCAGTACACATCATAGCAACTGGTCATTCTGGTCATCCTGGTCGTTCCACCTTAAGGGTCACTTAGGCTTTTATTGTACAGATAATCCTTCATGACTTTCTGGAAAGACCCTATTCAAATTTAACTTGCTCTTATGCTGATTTTATTATCTTTACTCACTACAGTCATAATTATGTACTCAGGCTTTTTGTTTTTGTTTTGCTTTGTTTTTATTTTTTTATTTATTGATAAATGTATTACATATGTGTTCTTATCCCCCCAATAACCCCCACTCCCACCCCCGCTCATGCCTTCACCCCTCTGTTGTCTGTGTCCATTGGTTATGCTTATAATTATGTACTCATTTTAAAGGGAAATTTTCTACTCTATTACTAATATTTTTAAACTGTGAAGGAAGATACATTACTAACGCTGAGCCTCTGACTTTTGCTCTCTCCACTAATGAGGTGCATTTTCTTGTCTGATTGCTAAATTTAGGCAGAATAACTAGGCTGTGTGTGGGTGGGAGTATTATCTCCAGTTTTCTACTCTCTCCCCATACTGATATTCTATATTCACATTCTTTGCCACGTGAGCTTTTAATACCTCACGTGATTTGTTTTATATAGTCCGCCATCCCCCCTGATTTGTGTATGTCCACATGACTTGCTTTGGGGAAGCAAATAGGGGCAGAAAAGCAGGCCAGTTTTTGAGCCAAGGCTTTAAGAGGTGCTGTTTGTTTCCATTCTGTGCTTCACGGATCTGTCATAAGAAAGGCATGCTCAGCGAGGTGCTGGCACAAAGCACATGTGAAGCCCTTCAGCAGACCTGGAATCCACTGCGGCCTGAAGCCAAGCCCAGATGGCCAGTAGCTTGAGGCAGAGCCACCCTACTGACACACAGATCTGTGAGAGAAAAATAAAGCTGTGTTGTTTGAAACTACTGAGTTTGGGGTGGTTCATTACAAAGCATTGTTGTAGGATTGGTGAAACAATACAATAAGACCAGTGCTATTTCTACATGGGATTTTCAGCTCTTCTCTGCACTGCATCCCATCCTGCACAGGACTGTCCCTCACTGGGAGGCTGAGAGTGCCAAACGCTGAAGTTCATTGGCTCTCAGGTTAAGTCAAATCCTCCAGCTTATGTCCTAATGAGAATAAAACAAGTCTTCTACATTTATTATTTAAATAAATGAGGGAGGGTGCTATATGTTGGAAACTCATTGGAAGCCCCAGCAAAATGTGCATAATTATGAAAACTCTGTTTCTCATAGACATATCAAGTGATCTTAGAGGGATTTTTGTTTGTTTGTTTTACAGTAAGAAAGTGTCCTTCTTTGCATTTGTGGCTGGGAAACATATCCAAATGATTGAAACACAGCAAGAAAAAAAAAGCAAACATTAGAATATGTTTGTTCCTCAGCACTTAGTGAGTTTCCAAGAAATCCATTTACAGGCTAGCTCATCATTTGTTTAGCTCTATAAATTTGTTAGCATAGATTTCTTCTCTCTAAATAGTTGATTCATGCATTTAAGAACCAAGAACAATATATTTTTAAATATCCTTTTTCTGTGGCAGCATTGAAGAATTAGGCTTTAATTTTCGCTAACAACTCAGTAATTCACGTCTGCTCCACTGTCAAATATGTGAATCACTACCAAATATAACCTAAAATGTTGGCTATTTAGCTACCATCTGGAGAAATTCAAGGGCACAATGACAATGAAGGTGGTTCATTCTCCTTTGTAGAAATCTAAAATCACCTAGATCAGTGGTCGGCAAACTTCGGCCCCCTGAGTGTGGCTCTTCCACAAAATACCATGTGTGGGCGTGCACGTACAGTGAGATTGAAACTTCATGGCCACACTCAAGGGGCCAAAGAGCCGCATGTGGCTCGTGAGCCGCAGTTTGCCGACCACTGACCTAGATAATTGTTAAGTAAGGTTTTTTTTGTAACACTACATCCAACATTCATAACATACACAATCTTTGCAAAAATACATAAACTGTTTACCAAAACAGATAATATACTTTATATAATAAACCATAGAACAAGTCTTGTTCTTTGTAAATATGTTTTTTATCAATTTAAGAAAGAGGAAGGAGAGGGAGAGAGAGATAGAAACATCAATGATGAGAGAGATCATTGATTGGCTGCCTCCTGCATGCCCCTCGCTGGGGATCTGCCTGCAACCCTGGCATGTGTCTTGACCAGGAACTGAAGTGTGGCCCCCTGGTTCACAGGTCGATGCTCAACCGCTGAGCCACACCAGTCAGATTTTGTTTTGTTTTCTTTAGTTTTTGTTTTCTTTTTTTCATAAAATAAGGCTTACCAAATTCCCACGGTTTTAAATCCTACGTGGTATATACGCTTTGACCATAATAGAATTATCCTGGAAACTAAAGATATAACTAGAAAATGCACAAATGTGTGAAATTAAGCAATACGAAATTTAAAAATAAATTGCAACGGAAATTATAATATATTTTGGAATGAGAGATAATGAAAACAGCTATCATTGTTGGGGGGGGGGGGGAGGAGGATTACAGCTACAGCAGGTTTAGAGGAAACTGTAATTTAAATAAAATATTAAAAAGAAAAAAATGTAAAACAAATCCTCCAGCTTATATTATGGGCTCTTGAGATTATAATTGCAAAGCATACCTATATAAGAACAAAAAATACACATTTCCTAAAGGAAATAATGTGTATAAAAAAATGACAGAAATGGGGCAGATATTAAAGACCTCCAAACTATGACTTGTTGCCTCTCTGATTGTTTTAAGTTCCCTTCCAAATATACCCATTCTCTCTCAGTCTTTCATATCTCCAAGAACCAATGACCACACAAGTCTAGCACTATGCTTCCTAGGTTGGTAAGGATGGATTTCTTGAGAATTTCCCTAAAGATAGGAAATCTCAGTTTCACTTCCTAATTCGGGTGAGTTTGCTGAAACCCATAAATCTGCTTGATTAATGCACAGTTAATAATTTAAGGACAGTTAATGTACTTAGAATATCATAGAAAAGTAAGCCAGTACTTTAGCCACTTAGCTACCTCATCAATATTTAGTGCTATGGACTGAATCATGCCCCACACCCACCCACCAATGTGACTATATTTGGAGATGGCGTTTACAAGGAGCTAATTAAGGTTAAAAGATGTCCTAAGAGTGGGGTCATGATATGATAGCATTATTGTTCTTACCAGAAAAGACAATAGTAAGCTTGTCCTCCCCACCCTTCTCCCTCTCTTTCACTTTCTCTCTGCCTTGTGAAGACACAGCCAGAAGATGGACATCTGAAAACCAAGAAGCTGGCTCTTCCCTGAAATAGGGCTCTGGCAGACATTAATCTTCATTCCTATGAGAAAACACATTTCTGTTGGTTAAGCCACCTATTCTGCAGTATTTTGTTATGGCAGTGGAGCCAACTATGATACTTAAGTGTACCCAGAAATGCATTTGGGAACAATGTTAAGTTCATGGTTACTTCAGTGAGAGTAAGCTAAAAAAAAAATTCAGTGAGAGAAAGAGAGAGATGGTACACAGATACAGAAATTAAGGTAAATATCCTTCCCACTTTCCTATGTAGATTGTGCAGTAGATTTGGCAGTCCATCATGGCTTGCCAAAATATCTGTCACTATGTAATGTAAGCTGAGGAAGACTCCTGCGTACTCTGGAAACTCACATAAATAAAAGCGAAGAGCAGGTAGAGTAAAGACTCTCAGAGGATGTTTAAACTGAGGCATAAAGAGTAGGATTATTTTATGCAAGTGTTCAAAGCGATGGGAAAGTCTGCACACACAGTGAAAATCATGTGTGAAGGTCTAATGAGGAAGGAGGCATATTTATCCTGAGTAATTAAGGGAAGGGCAACAATACTAGAGCAAAAGAAGTTGGAGTTAATAGGGATTACATATTTTTTCATGCCATAGATTGTGGTGTAGCAAAATTTTTGGAATTGGAACCAGAGTCAAAAAATGAATCCATGGACAGAGGGTAGTATAGCAAAGGTGGAGATTTATTGAAGAACAAGTACAGACTCCCACATGGGGAGAGGGAAAGAGCCCCACAGAATGGACTCCCACGTGGGGAGGAGGAAAGGGTCCCACTGAGTTCTTTTTCACTTCGGCTTATAAAAGCTGCAGATCTTTGTGTCTTGATATCCCCTTTGATTGGCCATTATTCCCTTAGATTGGTTACTATAGTAACTCCTGAGCTCAAAGGTTGAACCACACATGGGACATGTAAGGTTCTCCCCCCTCCTTCTTTTATTGTTTTTCTATTCCCTTTGGGCTTTCTTCTTCTCCTTCTGGATGAAGGGCTTCCTTCCCTTTATTTTGTAAGTATAGACCTTTTGCTGTTCCAAGCTCCCTCATTGTATAGAAATGTACCTGTTGCAGCTTTTCAACTTCCCTATTCTATGGAAATATACCTTCTGCTGCTCTGTAGCCCTATGCTTTTTTCTATGGTCTCCTTGATTTCTAAAATTTCCTAAAACCTGTCTATTTCACCTCTAAAAATTCCTGTTTCAGTGGGTTTTTTTGCCAATATCAATGCTAAAACAAAAGATCATTGTATGCATAGAGCAGTGTAATACCCATCTGCCAGGCTCTATGATTTTCTCTATATAACCCCAGAGCTGACACAGCCTGGAGAAGGCAGTGTTACAAATATGGCCAGAAGTAAGTGTAACTGGGCTGATATAGTAAAAAAAACAACAAACAAACAGACAAACAAACAGCAAACCAATTTATCAAGCACTAGGACGTGAGAAGTTGGAATCAGAAGCCAAAGGATTTAAAAGAGAGAGGTATAAATGAGGAGAAGGAAAGCCCTGTTGATGGGAGGAAGTATAAATGTCACTAGACTGGAAATCCCAATAAAGAAGAGCAGGGCCAATGGACTATAGAAGGTGGAGGAATGGTAAATGATCCTAAACTTTGTTTCCAGACTAGTTTTAAAATTTTGAAGTTGGTATAAAAATATGCATTGTGATTTTTATTAAATTTTATTAAATATGTACATCCACAAGGGAAAAATGATATATTTACAGTGTTGGACATTCTCAATCAAGAGCATGTTAAATGTCCGAGTTCATGCAAACCCTGTTCTCATGTTGCTTTGCAGTGTTTGGTTTTTGTTTGCAATACAAACTGCGTGCAAAATTCTCATGCCACTCGGTGCTCACTCTGATGTCTCTAGAAAATTAAAAGTTTAAGTCACCAAATTAATGACCATTTCCTTGACTACTGAGCAAAACTCAATGACAGGGACTTGGTGGCCTGTCAGGGAAAATGCTTTCCACTGTTTGTAGGAATCTTGTGTCTATTTGAACTTATAATTAACTCTTTTGCAGGCTTATGCTGACATATTTATGTTGACAATTTGAGAAGTCAGTACCACCCATTATTATGGTTACATTATTGATTCTTTTGAATTTGAGTTTTCAATTCCACATCATGAATTTAAAAAAAAACACACAACTTTATTTTAATAGAAAAGTTGTCTTCTTTATTTCCTTTTGGCCAGCTATTGTGAGGCTAAGAAATATATAGTCAAAATAATGTAAATATTACACAAAGTAAATTATTATAAAATGTAATAGATTATCACCAATAGCTATTAAAAAGTGACCCAAGAAGATATAAGAAATAAACTAATCAGTTTAATAGAACAAAAAAAAAAATGGTACTTTTTTAGATAGTAATGTATCAGAAAACGGATGTGAAATGATACAGAATCTACGTGTGTGTAAAGAAAGGAAAAAAGTAGAAGTGCTATAATGGAAGAGAGGATTAACCAAAAGGTAGTTCAGAAAGCATGTTTCTATGTCATTTTCCTATTTTCCTTTCCTCTTTTGGAAGTAATGCCTCTCTCTGCTCTTGTGGTGATAATCCAAATTAATTTCCATCCATGAACATATTCATTATGTTTTCTTTAGAAGGGAATCAGTTCCATATATGAAGAAGAGATGAGATATTAGGAGGGGAAAGTACAATAAGATGCAAGAGAGAGCTAAGTAGAAATTAATGAAACAAAATTGGATAAAGAGAAATGAAGAAACCACATGATTGTATTATGTTAAACAGACAATATTGCTGAGGGAGAGGGGACACACAAAAATAACAAAACCATCTCGGCCAAAATTTACATAAAGTACCACTTTATGTGAAATGTTTTACAGCCAGTACAAGTTTATGAAATTCTGAGATTGTTCAGAAGAATGGAAGTAATATATCTGTTAATCACTAAAAATCTCTCTGTATATGCATTTTTATGAATATTTAAAAAATCAAATTCACCCATTTGAAACACAAATAGCTCTTATTTTCTTTCATTTACTTAATAAAACTGACAAAGAAATATACTAATAGAGAAAAATAATGATACTATGTAAAGTGTGTTCATTGAATGACCCAGTCATGCACATAATTAAATTACCTTCTGTGCACCCTTGTGTTTTTCTGGAGATAATAACTCTTTCAGTGCTTCCATTGCTCTGTTTTCTGTAACTATTTTTATGTTTTTCCCAAACTATCCAATAGATCTATTCTACTCCTGGAACTAGGCTTTTCCCTAGCCCTAATTTTTCTTGTAGATGTTTCTTGTATTCCTGTTTGGATGGGCTGCTGCTGGGGTCCGACCCCAGCGGGTCCAGGGGTCCCCAAAGGTGTGGACGGAGTCGGCAAAGAAGGAATGACACAGAGACAGCATTCAGTTGATCAGCAGCCTAGCCAGGATCTCCAGCCAGGATCTCCAGCCAAGTTCTGGTCTGGATCTCTAGCGAAGTTCTGGTTAGGATCTCCAGCCAGGTTCTGTGTCCATGTTCTCTTGCTAGGTTCTCCAGGTTCTCCAGCCAGGTTCTGTAGCCATGTTCCCTTGCTAGGTTCTCCAGCCAGGTTCTGTGTCCATGTTCTCTTGCTAGGTTCCAGGTTCTCCAGCCAGGTTCTGTAGCCATGTTCCCTCGCTAGGTTCTCCAGCCAGGTTCTGTCCAGGTTCTCCAGCCAGGTCCAGTCACCAGGTTCTTGTCAGGTTCTGTTGCCAATTTCTGTAGTCAGGTTCAGTCCAGGATCTTTTGCCATGTTCTCTCCAGCGAAGTTCTTCTGTGTGTAGGTTCTGTGTAGGTTCTGTCTTCTTTCTGTCTCCTTACATCTGTATTTATACCAGTTGATTCCAATCCTATCAATCTCTATTTCAAAGGTTAGGGCGTTTCTTATCTCCATTCCAGGGAGTAAAGATTATGTAGCTTAAGCATGATTGTTCGTAGTTAAAGTGATTAATTACCCACCTGGCACTTAGTTAAGAGGTTTTATTCCCTCCCTAACTTCAGGGGAAAATCCCTACCTGGGGAAACAACCTTTCTCAGAGACCTTGGTTAAAACACATAGTGCCAAGAAGGTGAGCAAACATATTAAGAACAGTATGCCATATATGCCAGGTCCCTTGAAACAGCAAGCATGGACCGGCTCCCGGCAGGCTGCTCTCTAGTCTTGCTGCACATCTTTTTCCTTGGACTCTCATTCATCTTCAACCTAGAACTTCCTCCACTATGATCCATCCTTTGTTTCTTGATCTTCACGCTTTCCTGTTTTTGATTAATTTTGCTGGAGCCCATCCATTGGTAATTATGTTGGGTCTCTGTTGAATCTTCCTTGAATTATGTATCAAATTGACTTGGGAACGGCCAGGATGCCCCTAAGCAGTCTCTTTGGGTGGTAGTTTTCCTGACCAGCTGAAACAATTATTATTCTTTCATTACACTTCTATTTCCTAAACATGTATTCAAATATATCATCTACCATTTTCTTCTCTTTCAAAGAGCTGGAGGACTGGACTTGAGTATTTCCCCTCTGCCAGGTAGGTTACATCAATTCAAAACAGTTGGGCTCTGATGAAACAGTTCCCCTTGAGGACAGACCTTGTTAAGGAGAACAGAGATACATGAGTATATTTCAAAAAAGTGCTTTTCCCAACCCTCCCTCTTCCAGAAGTAGAAGAGGATGTTTCTCTAATTCTCACAGTGAGAGCCTGGTGGGGCTCCTGGAAGTAAACTCATGGCAGACTGGGGCCGCATGGATATTTTAATTCTCAAGGTAGTACACACCGAACCTCCAGCAATGTTTCAATTATAGTTTGTGTTCCTACTTTGACCAGTGATGGGCTTCAGTTCCACTTCCGGGCGTATCCTTCCAATAAAAATGTGATACTCTGTATTCACCCATCTCTCCAGGTTCAGGAGCAGTAGTTTCCCTTATGGCTTCAATTCTCTGTTAACTCTGAAAAGAGTTATTGATTTTCAGTTTATTCATTTTTTTTTTCTTGTAAGAAAGGGAGTGACAACTTACAAGCTCCTTACAATTTGAACTGGAAACCAGAAGTACAGGCAACATAATACACAAAAATCCTGATAGTATCCCTGCCAGAGTGTCAATTCACTGTGTGGATTTGTCAATCACAGTTATTTACTATGTCACTTTTAAAATTTTTCAGTGCAAAAATGCATGTTTCATTTTACCCTTTCCCCAAAAGTTATATCTTTAGATGATTTGTCACACTTGCTGACTTTTCACTAAAATATTCTAAATCATTGTATTTAGGGGTTTTGTCCAGAATGATTCTCTCACTGGTAGTGGTATTCATTAATCCAGTTGGGAATTTGTTTCTAGTCCCTGCTATGTGTAAGGAATCATACTAGGTACTAAGTCCAACACAAAGAGAAGATGTGATTTCTACTATCCACAGCCTAATGGTCTACTGATAAGATTGCCAAAATACAAATTGAATGCTCAAAATGATAAAATGGCAACGTATTAGCTTCCTGTAGTTGCTAAAAAAATATATCACAAACTAGGTGGCTTAAATCTATATAAATTTATTACCTCACAGTTATAGAGACCAAAAGTGCTAAATCAAGGTGTTGGCAGGGCTGCTGCACTCTCTCCAAAAGCTGTAGCAGAGTGTCTGTTTCTGCCGTGTCCAGCTTCTGGTGACTCCAAGTGTTCCCTGGTTTGTGGATGCACTGCCCCAATCTCTCTGGGTCCTTAGCCTACTCCACTCTTGTCTGTTTGTGTCTCTCCACTTCTTTCTGCCTGAAAACAGTTTCTCTGTCATCAAGATAAACATGACTGAATTTAGAACACACCTGGATAATCCAGGGTGAGTTTTTCCTTTTGAATGTAAACTTATCACCTATTTTGCTGCACAACATCATATTACAAGGTTCTGGATATTAGGGCATAGACATATTTTCTGGGGGCCATGATTTAATTCATTATGGCCAATAAAAGGCACCAAAAGCTAGGGATAAAGTAAGAAGTCAGGGAACCCCCTGCTCTTGAGATAGATGTACTTAACCTGGCAGAGAGAAGAGTTTTAAGGATTTCGTTAAAAGACAAAAACAATCCATGCTGAGTTATTTGATTACTTTAGTGTCTACCAAAATGCTAAACATGAGCATATATTATGTTATTTCAGCATCACAAAAAACTTAGTCAGCATAAGATTATCTCAAATGACTTATAGCTGAGTTCAAACTAATAAACAGACAAGATACATTTCAAGGAAGTTATAGGGTTATTCTAATCTTCCCAGACATAATGCTCATACGTGATAAAATCAGGTTTTTTCACTCACATTTTTCTGACTCAAAACTGGTAAGCTTTAAAGAAAAAATAATACAATAATAATAATAATAATAATAATAGTAGTAGTAGTAGTAATAATGGTAATATAAAGATAATTAGTGTTAACCAGAATAATATTATAGTTTCTTTTATCTTCAGAGTAAGATATACTCTTAATAAGTGTGTTTTCTTTTAACTCAGGACAGCGCTATTTGAAATCTTTTACCAGCTCCCCGGTTGTCATTAGAGCTGCTACTGTGCTGAACTGGTGAGCCAGTAAAAGCAGGCTTAAAAAGCAAGAAACTTTCTGCCTTTTGCCTTTGGGGCTAGCTGTCAAAGCAATCCCCACGCATTCCATTGAGAACGAAAATGGAACCGCTGAGGCAGGAGTAACAGCAGCTGAGCTGCTGAAAGGAGAGGTTGTGCTCACAGGTCTCAGTAGCGTCATCATCTCTCCCTGTTTATTGATATACTCTCACCGAGGATGAGAAGAGAAAAAACTTTTTGAGGCAGGCTTGCCATCGATCAGTTCCAGAACACTTGGGGGTAAGGGAAGCTTGGCTTGTACAGGAAGGGCAAAGAATTTACATTTCATAAAGCGGAGTCTCATGCAGGCTGCTCTGCCTTCAAGCATAAATGAAGATTAAACTGGCGAAGAGCTTTAGTGGCACAAATCTGATAGATCCTTGTTTTTGAAAAATAAATCATACAATAAACTAATAAGAAGAAGACAAGAGACTTGAAAACTCCAAAGGAGCTGGGCTGTTTATCTCCAGTGATAACACTGTTTGATAAATTATTTGGGGCTTTTGAGTAAGCTTTAGGCTTTGAGAGATCAGCTATAATCCTGACAGACTGACCCTTTCTAATTTGTAGTTTTGTTTGCTTGTTCTTCATTTTAGGATGGCGTCAGTACTTCTAAAGGCATCAGTTGATAAGAAAAAAAATTATTAAAGTAAAACTTGATCTAAATGTTGTACACTTATTAAAAACTAGAGGCTTGATGCACAAAATTTGTGCAAGAGTAGGTCTTCCTTCCCCAGCTGCCAGCACTAGCTTCCCTCTGGCACCCTGGACCCGGGTATCCCTCGCAACCCCGGCTTCATCCAGAAGGTTGTCTGGAAGGACATCCGGAAGGATGTCTGGTCTAATTAGCATATTACACTTTTATTATTATAGATAAAGAGTTTAATCCATCGCCCAACAGTTATCAAAAATTGTCATTTTTTTACATCATTGTTTATCCTCATGTCACAGCCTTAGCATCTGGAATACAATCACTTCCTAATAAAAAAGAGATGGTGAGTCAAAGACATTGCATTTACAGGATCTCCAATTTTAAACTCCAGGTCCTCTATGCATTACTGGCCTCTTCTCTTCCCCACATTATCAGCCTAAGCAGAGGCATAGCTTCCTAAAGGAGATGTATTTTCTTTTGGTCACCCCTGCTCACAGCTGATTCTCATTAGGGAAAACAAACCTTGCTTTAAAAGAAACTGTAGGGAGCTAAGGAAGAGATCAATGTAAATTAGTTCAAAAAGTGAGACTGCAGTCGTTATCTGGTAGAGAGGCAGGAAGCCGTATAAATAGAGACATCAATTTGAAAGAAAAGGCCTAGGGCCTGTTTTGTTCAAAGCTAAGCCTTTAAGTGAGTTTTTGCCTCTCTCACAGATGTTTACCTGTCTATGAATGAGCATTGTGCATCCTTTTTGAAGTTTATTTCCATGCAACATCTGTGAGGATTTTGGCTTGAGGTCTTACTTCAAAGCTTTTGCACCTAATGATAGCACACACAGATAATTCAACAGTAACAGCAGACCCTCCCAGAAAGGCATTTCCATGAAACACAATTTTTGATGTTTAATAGCAGCATAAATTTTCAAAAGGCAAACAAGGTATGTTAGGTGCACATTAGGAAAGAATTAACTTTCCTGGGCCAAAGAAGCAATGCCAAATAGGAAGACAAGAGACTATAATAGTATCTCTTCAGCTAATCTCAATGATTTTTAGAGCTCTAAAAAGTAACAGAGCTGCCCAGCCAGCATGGGTCAAGTGGTTAAGCATCGACCTATGAACAGGGAGGTCACAGTTTGATTCCCAGTCAGGGCACATGCTCTGGTTGTGGGCTCAATCCCCAGTGTGGTAGCTGGAGCCATGCAGGAGGCAGCTGATCAATGATTCTCATCATTGATGTTTCTATCTCTCTCTCCCTTCCTCTCTGAAGTCAACAAAAATATATTTTTTTAAAAAATAGTAACGGAGCTTTTAGTACTGTTTGGTGATTGCCTTGATCCTAGAAGGATAGATAAGTGCCTGGAACTAGGTCACACATTGACCATCACTTATTATGTGTTTTCTATGCACCTAAGATTTGTTCTAATAATCTGTGAATTAAACTGGCAGAGAGAAGAGGTCATACGTAACCTTCATGATAATCTGGGAATTAAGTACTAGATTTACCTATTGTATAGATAGATGAAGAAGCTAATATTTTAAGAAGTCATGTAACTTTTCCAAGATGACATACCTAATAATGGACAAAACCAAAATTAAATCCCTCAGACTGACTCAAGTATTGGAGTAACTGTGCTACATTGCTCTAAGAATATTCCTGGAGTATTAGATACCTTTACTTAAGTGTAGCTGCTTTCAATATTTTTAAGAAGCATCCTATATAATAAAAGCCTAATATGCAAATTGTCCCCTACACCTAGAGTTCTGCCGGCACTTCAACTGCTTGCTGTGATGTGTGCTGACCACCAGGGGATGGCACAGAACATGGCGGGCACTGGCAATGTGGCACTGGCAGGAGGCGACAGTGGGGGTGCTGTAGGCCCCAATGGGTCCCAACAAGAGCGGTACAAGGTCAGGATGGTGGAGCAGGTGAGTGGGTGATGCTAGGCCAAGGCAGGTATAAGTCACTGGTTGCCGGGCAGGGGCCCAACACCCTGCTGATACAATTGCTCAGCTGCTGACAGGGTCCCAGGGACTGAGGAAGCCGGGCAGGGGCCCGATGCCCTGCCGATCTGATCAAAGGATGGCCAGCGGTGATGGTGGTGTGCAGGGCTGCTGCCCTGCTTCCTGAGCACCTGCGAGCCAGGTGGTGTCAGGGTGATCAGGCCCCACAGTCAGCAACCAGTGGTATCAGCAGGGGGGCAGGCAGCTGGGAGAAGGGAGGGAGTACCTGGCTGGTAGCCAGCAGCTGCTTGGGACCCTACCAATGTGCAAATTTCATGCACTGGGCCTCTAGTAGAATATAAATACACTAGTATCCCGGTGCATGAAATTCATGCACATTAAAAGGGAATTAATTGCCCTAACAGGTTTGGCTCAGTAGATAGAACATCGGCCTGCAGACTCAAGGGTCCTGGGTTCGATTCCAGTCAAGGGTATGTACCTTGGTTGCGGGCACATCCCCAGTGGGGACTGTGCAGGAGGCAGCTGATGGATGTTTCTCTCTTTGATGTTTCTAACTCTCTATCCCTCTCCCTTCCTCTCTGTAAAAAAATCAATAAAATATATATTTTTTAAAAGGGAATTAATTAGTGCAGATATTTTAATATTGCTATTTGCTCTTTCTCTATAATAGAAGTATGAGAGATGAAAGCAAATTAATAAAATGTACATGAAAATAATATATAAATTTATTAGTAAATAAACAGTAACAAAAGGATATAACAACAACAGAGGCATGATATAAAAACAACAAAAACATGATATGAAAACAACAAAAATATGATATAAAAACAACAGTGATGCAAACAATGACTGATAAACTTATTAAACTTATTCTAATATCTCCCTGTACACCACATTAAGAGTGAAAACACTTTCAGAGTGCTTGACTAATTTCCCTTGTGATGAAGTATTTAGAACTTTAACTGTAACGTCACATGCTCTAAAAACTCTAGAGAAAGCAACATATAACTGACCATGTGCGAAAACGGGTTCAGGTAGGAATATGCCTACTCTGTCTAGAGTTTGTCCTTGTGATTTGTTAATAATCATCGCAAATGCTGGCATCACGGGAAACTGTTGTTCAATTAATTTAAATGGGAGGCCAGTGTCAGACAGGGACAAATCAATTCTTGGAATCAGAACAACCTCCCCCTCTGCAGATCCTTTTAATACTTCAGCTTTGATAATGTTAGGTCGTAATCTTTTTTTTTTTTTTTAAAGTATTCTTATTGATTTTATAGAGGAAGGGAAAGGAAGAGAGAGATAGAAACATCAATGATGAGAGAGAATCATTGGTCGGCTGCCTCCTGCACACCCCCCACTGGGGATGGAGCCCGCAACACAGGCATGTGCCCTTGCCCGGAATCAAACCTGGGACCCTTCAGTCTGCAGGCCGACACCCTATCCACTGAGCCAAACCAGCTAGGGCTAGGTCGTAATCTTTTGATAATAAATCTGGTACCATTACAAAGACCCCATTTACTATTAAGATTTCTCAATAGCATGATGATTGCACCACTTTCAATTTTAATTTATGACACAGCATTCCCGAAGGAGTAATAATATTAAGAAATTTGATGGCAAAATTTTTCTTTTCAGCATCATCTGTTGAATCAATGGAATCACTGCTCAAATATGTGTGAAAATCTCCATTGGGTATATCCAAAATTTCTTCATTTAATTTTTGAACATGTTCATTTTTTTGAACAAAGAATTTCATGTTTAGATATATTTTTAATATTATCTATAGATATGCTATTTCAAAGGTAGCTTCAATAATAGATCCATTACAAATAATTTCACAGGGGATTTCAATAATATCCATTGCTAAATGAAAACTGCTATCAAGTTCACCATCTCCAAGTTTTACTAACCACTCACTATAAGCAGAATCCTCTGATCTCATATTTGTTTTAAGAGACAATTTATCCACCAGGAGTTGTCTGGGAGTTCGACCAGGGGGCAGGGCTGGCTGGGGGAAGAGAGGGAGTACCTGACTGGCAGCTGCTAGAGACCTTACCAGTGCATGAATATTGTGCACTGGGCCTCTAGTTTATAATATAAACATTGTTTTGTCAATTACCATCAACTCTTAATGGCAAACAAGAAATTCAACCTTGTCTCACAGCATTTTATAATTTCTTAAAACTCAACAAAGCAAAACAAACTCTATAATACATTGCCTACTATATAACATATTTATGTTATGATAGTGTTAGGTACAGGAAAATAGGACACATTATCAAAAGACTACATTGCAGATGCTCTATATACATACATGAAGCATAAAGTGATCACCTTAAATCACCTGCATTTTTAATACTATCAATGGAAAGTTTGAAGCAAGGGTATAATTCCTAGACACATACAGTTGGTCCTCGGGTTACATCCGAGATCCGTTCCTACAGTACAATGTAATGCAATTTTCGCTGTAAGTCAGAACCCACCTACATAAGCACCTACGTCACTCACAGGGAACTCATACACAGCAGTAATGAAGTGAAACAGTAAAAATACAAATAAATAAAAGAAAGATAACAATTCCTGACCTTTACTTGTGGTAAATAAATAATAAAAAAAATATAAAGCACATATGTACATACATCAAAATGACGAAACATTGTTTTTTTTATAAATAAATGGGAGATGGAGACGTAACCACGAAACAATGTATGTCGAGTCTGACGTAACCTGAGGATTGTCTGTATATAATATTTATCTTGTGTATATTGAGGTATTTTACTCGTGTCAAACACAAGCCATGGCCTCTACAAAAATTCCATTTCAACAACAATGCTGAGTAGCAAGAACCTCTGACATTCCATTACCAAGGCTATCCTTACTAACAGGCTTTTTCTAGGTGGGATTGTTTGGAGAACTAATGCCCAAATGCCCCATTTGTAAATTCACCATTCTTAATGTCTTAAGTAGGAACATGTCTTATTGACCACTTATAATGATATAGTAAATAAAAATCTACCAGAAGAGGAAGCACTGTGCTCATTCATAGAAAGATAAACCTCTGTGTGAGAGAGAAATGAAAGTAAGAGAGACAGAGAGAAACTCCCTTAAAGGCAAGCTTTGAACAAAATGGGCCCTAGGCCTTTTCTTTCAGGTTGATGTCTCAATTTGGCTTGCTGGCTCTCTTAGAGGTAATGGTGCTCTTCTTTTATTAGGATTTGTTTCGATATTACTTGGACATTTCGGCATAACATACAGAAGCCAATGGCTATTATTTTGGCTCTTGTAAAGTTCTTTCTTTTTCAATAATTTTTGTGAGAATTGGAATGGTTGTGTGGTTAGACAAAGCACAAGTCCTATTGGGAAGAAAGAAGTCAAATGGAGGTTTGCATGTGGCTATGTATTATGTTCTTTCTACCTGGATGGCACTATTTTTCAGAAAGTGTTTTCTTTACCAAGGCTTAGAGTCATTTCTCTCTGGTGACAGCACTGGAAAAAGAGCAAAGAGGCAGCTAACCAGGGAAATCCGTGCTACCTGTCAATTGGCAATGCAGTCCTGTTCACAGACTGCACAGAGAAAGATAAATGGATTGTTTATGTGAAATGGGCAGTGAAACTCAAATAAATGGTTGAACAAATGCTAGGGTTTGTCTCCAAGAATGGGAAAGACTTGTCTACAGATCTTTTAGTCTGTAAATTTCAAAAATACTTATACATTTTTGGACACTTTCAAGATACGTCTATTTGTAAGTGTTTCTATCAAACACTCAATATTAGAATAATATGGGTGATACTGGGGAAAAGGTAGCTAGAGAATGGTGAGGAACTATAAAACTGAAAAGTCAAATCTGATCTACCCTTTCAAAGATGTGAAGAAACACACAAAAGTTGTTGACATAAATATAGTTTCCCACAGGGAAATAATTTAATATAGACTGTAGGATTTAAGGAACTGATTTACTATACATTTATTTCTACATTAGAAAAAGAGAACATTAGTAATAGATAAGAAAGAAAAAAACAGTATAAGACACAAGATGCTTTTTCTACCAAAATATCATCTTCCAAACCTATACTTCATTACAGAAGGTTCTGGTAATATTTTATAATTTTATTGGGTGTAGGATGATATGCAGGAAAAAAATATTTCAATAACTAAATACAATATGCATTTTTCACCACCCCAAGAATTTATTTAAAGTGAAATTTTGTAGAGGACAATGAGTGTCAAACTTGCTCTGCTACTGTATCTTAGTAAGCAAGTGTGCAAAAATCCTGTCTAATAAAAGACAAAAAGGGTAATTAAACATACCTCCGCTATGCTTCCCATTGGCTAATCAGCGAGATATGCAAATTAACTGCCAACAAAGGTGGCGGCCTGCAGCCATGCAGCTGAAGCAAGTAGGAAGTTTGCTTGCTCCAGTGATGGAGGAAGCCAAGGTTCCCCGCCTGCCATGGCCTGCTCTCAGCTCTGAAAGCAACAGCTCCAAAAGCAACAAAGTTTCAATTATAGAATCTAAACAAATCCCAGATACCTGCTTTCAGCCGGCCACGGCCTCAGAGCGGGGAGTTCCAGTGAAGGCAACAGAGTTTCAATAATAGAAGGTAAATAAATCCCAGAATAAAAAAAAGAAAAAGAAAAAAAGGAGAGGCTGGGAGCTTCAGTTGCAGGCCAGCCTGAAAACGGACCTCAGCCCCTCACCCAGGCTGGCCAGGCACCCCAGTGGGGACCCCCACCCTGATCCGGGACACCCTTCAGGGCAAACCAGCCAGCCCCCACCTGTGTACCAGGCCTCTATCCTATATAGTAAAAGGGTGATATCCAAACTGACCCTAACAGCAGAAAGACTGGGAATGACTGGTCACTATGACACACACTGATCACCAGGGGGCAGACGCTCAATGCAGGAGCTGCCTTCTGGTGGTCAGTGCGCTCCCACATGGGGGAGCTCTGCTCAGCCACAAGCCAGGCTGATGGCTGCCAGTACAGCGTGGGTGGTGGGAGCCTCTCCTGCCTCCGCAGCAGTGCTAAGGATGTCCGACTGAAGCTTAGGTCTGCTCCCCCCCTGGCAAGTGGATATCCCCGGAGGGCTGCCGGGCTGTCAGAGGTATGTCTGATTGCCAGCTTAGGCCCAATCCCCCAGGGAGCAGGCCTAAGCCAGCAGGTGGTCGTCCCCTCAGGGATCCCAGACTGTGAGAGGGCACAGGCCGGGCTGAAGGACCCTCCCCCCTGAGTGCACAAATTTTTGTGCACCAGGCCTCTAGTTACTTCATAAAAGGTTAGCTATTTTGATCTCGTATACTACTTTATTTTTTTAAATATGTTTTTATTGCTTTCAGAGAGAAGAATGGAGAGAAAGATAGAAACATTAATGATGAGAGAGAATCATTGATAGGCTGCCTCCTGTACACACCCCCACTGGAGATAGAGCCCACAAACCGGGCATGTGCCGTGACCAGGAATTGAACCCTGAACTCCTGGTTCATGGATCCACGCTCAACTATTGAACAACACCTGCTGGCCTCATATACTATTTTAGAAGTTCTTTAGAAAACTTAGTCTTATATATAGCAATGATTATGATATTGTGAACACATATACAATATTTTTATAACTATGGAACTTTATGTTTGAAATGTAAATATTTTTCTGCAATATGATTTAAGTGGAATTTCTTATAATTTCTTTTTACTGCTTACTTTAACAGGAAGTGATTTCTTGATTTTTGTGGATATATTATTGAGTGTTAAGTTGGATGTTTAAAATACCAATGTTTAAGTAGTAAAATGCTTCAAGTTTGAATTATAACACTTTTAAAATTATATTTTAATTGCTAATACATATCTAGTAATTTTTAGTCATGCCTTATAAAGAGTAATAAAATGTAATTTCAATTCTCAAGTGGCTTATGTTCTAATGAGGGAGAGAGTAAATAAATTAAATATATTTCATTATCATAAAGTCAACAAGGAATTGTATAAAATGTTACTGGAAACTATTAATCATACTTAAACTATTTAATATAGGGTCTGTGAAATATATTGTATAGTGAACAATGCATATCATATAATACATAATATAGAATTCATAGCTAAAATATTATATGACTTATTAATATATGATATATACCCAGGAGTTTATCTACATTCCCATATAAAGACATAATAAATTTAATTTTCTAGAAGAATAAATAACAATAATATAAATAAAGATCAACCATTTTTTCTGAGCCACCAACAACAGGATCAAGTCTACAGCAATTTCTTTAAAATTACCAAATCTTCTTATAAAAAACAAACAGACCAAAAGAAATAGCAAAATAAATAATTCCTAGATGACATATTCACTAACTCTACACAGCAGGAAATTCTTCAATTCTGTGAAGGTGAATGATGTGGCCAAACCACTCCACAGTGTCAGATCCATGCTTGTCCCACTTCTGCCCAGTGGTACATGAGAAGAGATATGTGAACAGTAAAGCACTGTACAGGTCATGGGATCCAGAAATAACAAATGCTTGCTCTCAAAAGTATCCAGAACCTACAGCTCCAGGTTTCAGATCCATGTAGAGAAGACCCATGGAAACACATAGGGAAAGGAGAAGATCAAACCATGACAGTTTAAATCTCCAGGCATCACTAAACATACCATAAATATGCTTTTTCAGAAAGACAAAAACCCGCATTAAAGAAAAACTGTTGGGAACAATCCATGCAGAGAAGATAAAAACATGGAGAACCCCACAGAAGGACTCTTTAAATTTGGGGTAAAATTTATAATAAATAATGAGGTTCAGTACATAATGAAAAAGAGGTCATTTTTCCAAGAAGACTTAGTGATCCTTAATGTGGACATGCCTAACAGCAAAGCACCAAAATATGTGTAGCAAAAACTGATAGGATGACAAGATGAAATAAACAACTCTATTATTATAGTTGGAGACTTCAACAGACCTCTATCAGTAACTGACAGGTCTTGCTGACAGAAAATCCGTAAGGAAGTAGTTGAACTGAAGCACCATCAATCAACTGGATCTAATTGACTCTTATAGAATACTTATCCAACAAAAGAACATACTTTCTTCTCAATTTCACATGGAACATGCACCAAGAAAAGATCATATTCAGGGGCATGCATCACACATCAATATATTTAACATAAGTGAAATCATCTAAATCAGTGGTTCTCAACCTGTGGATCACGACCTCTTTGGCGGTCGAGTGACCCTTTCACAGGGGTCGCCTAAGACCATGCTGCATATCAGATATTTACATTATGATTCATAACAGTAGCAACATTACAGTTATGAAGTAGCAACGAAAATAATTTTATGGTTGGGTCACAACATGAAGAACTGTATTTAAAGGTCCAGAAGGTTGAGAACCACTGATCTAAAGTATGCTCTCAGAACAAAATGGAACTAGAGACCAATAACAGAAAGCAGATGCAAAACACCCAAGTATTCTGAGATTAAACAACACACTTGTAAATTAACAAATGGGTCAAAGAGGAAATGCCAAGAGATATGAAAATAAAAATACAAATTATCAAAATTTGTGGGATGCCATGAAAGCAGTGTTTAGAAGGAAATTTATAGCATCCAATGCACATATTATAGAGGAGTCAAGATCTAAAACCAAAAATGTAAGCTTTCAACTAGGATAGTAGGTAAAAGAAGAGCAATATAAACCTAAATAAAGAAGGAGGAAAGAAATTACTTAAAGCAGAAATCAATAAAGTGTAAAATAAGAAATAGAGAAAAATCAATAGAGAAAATGAGAAAATCAATAAAATCCAATTGGTGGTTCTTTGAAATAATAATATAATTGATAAACTTCTAGCCAGGTTAATAATAAAAATAGAAAGAAGACATAAGTTACCAATATTGAAAATGAAGGAAGGGCCATCATTTAAGAAGGTAACAGAATATTATGTAAAAATTCATGATCACAAATTTGAAAATTTGAAAGATTTGGACTAGTACCTAAAATACACACCCTACCAAAACTCACATAAAGAGAAATAGATCATCTCAATAGGCCCATATCTATTACAGAAATCCCTTCCAGAAGAGAAAAACTAGGCCCAGATTTTTTTCACTGATGAACTCTACCAAATATTTAAGAAAGCTGGTCTCAAAACTCTTTAATCTCCAGAAAATAGAAGCAGAGGGAACACTTCCTTATGCATTCTATGAGACCAGAATTACCCCAATACCAAAACCAGATAAGGACAGGACAAGAAAGCTATAGATCAGTATCTCTTATAAGTAGGTGCAAAATTCCAAATCAAAATTATAACATAGTGAGTCAAAAAATGTATAGGAAGAATTATACACAACAACCAAGTATTCAAAGCTGACTAAACATTCAATAATCAATAGTCCAGTGTGTATCATCCTGGTTTTAGAGTTTAAGGTCAGCAAATCTCCCAGAGCTGAGATGACTGAAGGTGAGAGTCTGTATCTCCTGAAGTTAGATCCTAGGATTCTTACACAAGCATGCTGTTTATCTACAAGCGACATATTAGTCAGAGTCAGCATTTACAGAAACAATGTCAAAAGAACGGTGGGGTGGGTTAGGAAATCACAGATCCAGGGAGCTCAAAGAATACCAGGAAGAATAAATGCCAAAAGACTGCATGTAAGTATATCCTTTTCAAACTACAGTAAATCAAAGATGATAAAAAAAAAAAATCCCCCATGCAAATGTTTGTAGCAGCTTTACTTATAATTGTCAAAAACCAGAAGCAAGCAGTATCTCCTTCAATAGATGTGGATAAACAGGATGGCACACCCCAACAATGGGATGTTATTCAGTGATAAAAAGAAATGAGACCTCAAGCCACAAAAAGATAGAGATGAATGATAAACACACATTGCTAAGGGGGAAAAGCCAGTCTGAAAGAATAAATAATGAAAAATTGTATGGCATTCTGAAAGGGCAAAAGTGCAGAGACAATGCTAAGCAAAATAAGCCAGTCAGAGAAACAGGTTTCTCACTCATATGTGGAATCTAATGAACAAAATAAACTGATGAACAAAACAGATCCAGAGACATAGAAGCCTGGAACAGACTATAGAACCTCACAGGGAAGGCAGAGGTAGGTGGGTGAGTGAGTAGGAAAAGATCAACCAAAGAACTTGGATGCATATATGCATAACCCATTGACACAGACAATAGGGTGGTGAAGGCCTGGGGAGGGGGAAGGGGGCAGACTAGAAGGGGTCAGTGGGGGGGGGGGAAGGGGACATATGTAATACTTCCAATAATAAAGAAAACAACTACAGAGATAATTTCTAAAAATCGGTGGTTACCAGATATTTGGGGTCGGAGAAATGTTACATATGTGAAGAACAGGGAATTTTTTAGGGCAGTGAAACTACACTGATATTGTTGTGGTGAATACATGATACTATGCATTTGTTAAAAGCCATAGAGATTTATAGCACAAAGAGTGAACCTTAATATATGCAAAATTTTAAAAGATCATTTAGAAGGTCAGGAGAGTCCCACAACGTAACAGTTTGGGGAGGAAAGGCATTGACCTAAGTAACTTTGGAAATAAGTGGAGGCTGAAAAATAAAAACAAAAGTAAACTATACATAAGCACTGGAAAAAATTAATAAACACATACTGTGTTAAGAGAAAATAACTCAGATAATATATTTACTTGAATTAAAGCATAGCATCATTGATATTCCCAGCCTCTGACTAGACTGACACTGAATGACTCACCCTGGATTATCACATCGGTTATCCTTGGAGTCAGTAAAACATATCAGTGTCTCAAGCAGATGTTTAAGACTTTTTTCAAGATGTCACATACATGGATCTCAGGAACAAATATTGCTAAAATGGGATTTAAAAAATGTATTAAAACTGTGATGGGTATTTGCTTTGGTGCTGCCTGCACTCAACTTGCAGATCTCCTTAAGAATAAAAATGTACACTTATTATAGCTGACATTTCAAGCAGATGTGTTAGCAGCAGAAATGCAGAGCAGAGCAAAGTGGAAGAACCCTGTGGAGATTTGTGGGAACCCAGACTCTGCTCACTGAAACCAATGGCAAATGTAAAGCAAATAGGAGTTGACAAAGGTTGCAAAGATATTCAATGTTTGTTTTCCCTGGTGAGTATTGATTGTCAGGAGTCCCTTCCCTCTGTCATTCATTCCCCAGCACATGAGTCAGATATATTTTATCAATAAATGTTTCACTCTCAATGTTCAACCTATTCTAATCAACCATTAAATATAGTTTTGGGGTTTACAGCTTATCATTATTATTCCTCTATACCTGTAGAAAAGAATATGTAATGAGATACTCTCAGCATTTTTTGCACATAATCTAAGATGACAAATGCTGTGTTTCACAGACTGATCAGATACCTAAAACTCAGAGACTCAGCTAGTATGCTGTGGATATTCAATACTAGGTTTGGATTTTATATATTTTTAATGTTAATGATAATGGTTTATAAGTTAAATATTATAAAGTCAAGTATACATAATAATGAAACAAACTGCATAAATCAGCAATATGCACAACACAACATATGCTTTCATCCTAATTTTTTAAGAATTTATATTAAGTTTTTAGATTTATATATTAGTTTGTTATAGCTGAATAAAGTTAAATGGAGCTATAATAAAAAATACTATGTGTTTTTTTTTAATTAAATCTTTATTGTTCAGATTATTACATTTGTTCCTCTTTTTTCCCCCCCATAACTCCCCTCCTCCCAGTTCCCGCCCCACCCTCTGCCCTCACTCCCCACCCACTGTCCTCTTCCATAGGTGCACGATTTTTGTCCAGTCTCTTTCTGCATCTCCCACACCCCTTTCCCCCCGCCAAGAATAGTCAGTCCATTCCCTTTCTATGTCCCTGATTCTATTATGATCACCAGATTATTTATTCACTTAATTCTTAGAGTCACTTGTTGATAGATGCATATTGGTTGTTCATAATTTGTATCTTTACCTTTTTCTTCTTCTTCCTGTTCTTAAAGGATACCTTTCAGCATTTCATATAATACTGGTTTGGTGGTGATGAACTCCTTTAGCGTTTCCTTATCTGTGAAGCTCTTTATCTGACCTTCCGTTCTGGATGATAGCTTTGCTGGATAAAGTAATCTTGGTTGTAGGTTGTTGGTATTCATCACTTTGAATATTTCTTGCCACTCCCTTCTGGCCTGCAAAGTTTCTGTTGAGAAATCAGCTGACAGTCGTATGGGTATTCCCTTGTAGGTAACTGGGTTTCTTTCTCTTGCTGCTTTTAAGATTCTCTCTTTGTCTTTTGCTCTTGGCATTTTAATTATGATGTGTCTTGGTGTGGTCCTCTTTGGATTCCTTTTGTTTGGGGTTCTCTGCGCTTCCTGGACCTGTTAAGTCTATTTCTTTCACCAGGTGGGGGAAGTTTTCTGTCATTATTTCTTCAAATAGGTTTTCAATATCTTGCTCTCTCTCATCTTCTGGCACCCCTATAATTCTGATGTTGGTACGCTTGAAGCTGTCCCAGAGGCTCCTTACACTATCCTCACATTTTTGGATTCTTTTTTCATTCCGCCCCTCCGGTTGGGTGTTTTTTGCTTCCTCGCATTTCAAATCATTGACTTGATTCTTGCGCTCCTCTGGTCTGCTGTCGGGAGTCTGTATAATATCCTCTATTTCAGTCCGTGTATGCTTAATTTCTAGTTGGTTCCCCAATATAAGATCGAGGGTCTCATTAGTTTTCTTGTAGATCTCATTAAGTTTATCGGCGGCTTCTAAACAGTTTTTGAGAGACCTTAAAAGTGTGGTTCTGAACTCTATATCTTCCATTGACAATTTTGTCCTGTTTCTTTGTCTCCGCATTTTGTTATGCTTTCTTGGTGCACCCCTAGTGGTCTTTGTGCGCAGTCTTGTAGTTAAGCCTTGATTGTTGTAGCTAATACCAGGGAGGTTTTGACCTCCTGGCCAAGTGGCTGTGAGAATCAGCTGTGTCTGCAGTGAGAGAACTTCTGTCCTCTAGCGAGGTGCTAATCTGGCGTTTGCCTGAGGCTATCCGGCAAATGCCTGTGTGCAGGGCTTGGGCGGGGCGGGTCACACAGGATCAACAGGGTGGGCCGGAGAGAGCAGTTATGGAGGCTATCAGTCCTGTCCCGAGGGGCTCTGCCTCTCTGAGTCCCCGCAACCGCTGCAAAACTTGGGGAGAAAGCTGCATTCTCTCTGACCGAAGTCAGACAGTCCCGCTTCTCCCGTTTGAGTCTGAGTCCCTAAAGACTCGCCTGGATCTGGAGCTCAGAGTCTGCGACTCCCTCCCGATTGAAAATGCCAACCGCGCCCTCCGCCGCCAGCCCGGTCCACGCACTCTGCACCTCAGAATTTGACTTCAGCACTGCGCCTCCTCTGAGTGTCTGTATGCGTTTCTCTTTCCTCCTAGTTGTAGGACTTCCACTCAGCCAGCGTTCCTGTGGCTCTGGGTGATGTCCAGAGTTTCACTTTTGTCTTTTAGTTTCACTTTTGAAGTAGTTGTTCAAGGCAGCAAACTCCAGCGTTAACCTATGCCGCCATCTTGGTTCTCTCTTTCCGGGGAAGCGCAGCTACTCAGTTCCCACCTTCACGAACGACTCCAAAAAATACTATGGTTTTTAATTGGAATGATCTTTCTCAATAAGCAGAGGGAAGGAGAATGATTCATCTTTCATTTTCTTACATTGTTTAAGAAAATCATATGCTTCAGTATTAAAGTCAGTAGTATAATATATGCATTGTAATACTTAATTTTCATGCTATATGATCAGGATTTAAACAGAAATTACAGGAATTGCATAAATATAGTTTTATGGTATTCCAAGTAAACATCAAGTTCCAGCTCTCTGAGCCAAGAAAGTCAGTGTCATATTGCTTATGTCTGCTTCAGAAAGACTTAGATTTCCAAAATGCTTTATCACTAAACCTATGCAGATGCAAGCTTATCCATGCCCTTTAATGAAGAACTCCTTTAATCATTGCTTCAGATATTGGCAAATTATAATTTATAATTAACTCAAAATTTTAAATTACTTAATTATTATTATAGTATCAAGCAGGATGGATTAAATTTTGCTATGACAATTTACAGTCACAGGATCTACTTGGTGTGATACAACCTAAATGTATTTCTAACCAATGAAACATTTTTATTATTGTGTTGCAGGGGCTTCCTATTAATGACTCGGGAATCTAGAGTAATAGAAGCTCAGTCTTAACATATTTCCAAACCATTACAGTAGGGAGAAGGAAAAGTTGCATCTGAATTTCAAAATTTCCAGCTCAAAATCCATATATTTCTGTTCACATTTCATGAGCTATAACAAGTTACATGATAATGCTTAACTTAAAAATAATGGAAAAGAAATAGAACTGGATGATTTTCAGCACTAATCATGACTGCTACCATTAATGAGATGTTCTTGCCAGTACAATTCACAGGATTACCTATGTTAAATGTAGACTAGCCATTAGCCTCCACCGAGGGCCCAAAGAAAGCTGGAGTTCTTGGAAATCAAACGCACTACAAGGTAAAGATTGTGGTCAGCAAACCACACAAGGCTGGCCAGTGACTGTTCCTATAAATAAAGTTTTATTGGAATCAGCCATGCCCACTCATTTATGTATTTCTCATGGTTGCTTTTATACTACAACAGAAGAGTTATGTAGTTGCAACAAATTCCATATAGCCTGTAAAGCCTAAAATATTCACTTGATTATTGCCTACATAAGTTATTTCAACATAGATTGCAAAAAATAAGTTATTTAAATATGATCATTTATTCTTCATTTATGATGTAAAATCCATTTTTAAGAACAGTGACCCTGAATGGTATTTATCCTAAAATGCAGTTTCTACCCAAAAGATAGTAATCTGTATATTTATTTACTATTATCTATTTTCAGAGTAATGAATTGATGCTTTACCAAACTCCAATGATTTTATCATTTTGATGCTACTTTTTTCTTCTTTCTATGAGTGTCTTCATGAACTCATTGTCTACATTTAAAGAGTTTTAATCACCAATATAGTCTGTTTTTGTTTGTTTTAATTTTCAACTATCTTATCATTGGCCTATCGCTTCTATTTTAACTGATTCTTGGGACTTTTTGACATGACCTTGTTAGTTTTTGAGCAGCCAATTTCTTTTTGTATGTGTTAGATTCACCTTGTACATATCCTGCCCCAAACACAACCAGTCATTTCCCCAAGGAAATCCCAGGTCCCTTAATTGGCTGAACTGTATTAAAGACAACAATCTTGGCATTATGACAGCTATTATATCATTGTAAAAAGTGGCATCTCCAGCCTTGTTTACAAAAATACATTAGGAATTATATCTCACCAGGACAAGTAAAATGGTTGTTCACATTCTATTCTGATATGATTATATTGTTCACTATAATCAGGATATATTTTGTTTTGAATCTCACTGTTTTCATTTTAAAGAGCTATAGATTAATACCTTGGTTTAAGAATTTTCTATAATACAGTTACAAAGAGAAAAAAATACCTTTTGAGCCCTCTCTCTCTCTCTCTCTCTCTCTCTCTCTCTCTCTCTCTCTCTATATATATATATATATATATATATATATATTTATATATGTATGTATGTGTATATATATATATCTCATATGTGGTGATACATACAAATCATATGGGCATGCCTGTCTAATATTTTCTACACAATCCGCTTATTGCCTATAGCTAAATAAATAGATATTATCATGGTTCAGCTGCAAGGTATTGTTTCTTTATTTCTAATGTCAAGTCCTATAACAAGATAAAATCAAGGATATTTGTGCACATAAGTCTTGTAGCATTTTCTCAAAAAATCCCCCTCTGGGGCTACAGTGTTCAGAGTGTAGCAGTGTCCATTATTAAATGATTTCCTCAATTATAAATTCAGAGAAAGATACATTTTACTTTCAGCGGTAAAAATAAAAAGGGTTCTCTCAGATGATTGCTTTCAGTATTCCCCACGCTTCACTTTATCCCCATGCCTATTCCTCAGACGAATAAGCTACTTCGCAGGGACCTGTGGCGGTAGCATTGGTGCGCTGCTTTAGTTTCACACTCAGTAATTACTTCTACTTAGAATCTGTGGCATTGGACAGTGAGTGCCTGTCATGTCTGTCATCTAGCTCATCCTTAATTGGAAAAATGATGGATCGATGGAAAGACAGGAGTCGGGAAGATGGACAGAAAGATGGAAGGCTTCAAATAAAAACAGCAGTGCACAGATTAAAATATATGTTAAGCTTTGCAAACACTGCAAGAGGCCAGACAGCTTGAAAGATGCTTATGTTCAGTTTACAGATTTATGACTTGCTCTCTCCAATATTCATGAACATGGAGAGTATTTGCCTAAGGCATGATGCAGTGGCAAAGCACTAAAACTGACAATGATTGCCTACTAAAATAAACAACATAATTATATACTTTTGGTCATTTTATCCATTGATTTCAAGATACATTAACCACTCTTAAATATATCTGCATGTATATACATGCATTCATCTGAAACAAAGGTCAGTTACCTACAAGATTTTTAATCTTTTTATCACTTAACTAATGGTATCCCCCCCCCCCCTTTTCATTTTGTTTACACATGTAAATTGTAGTTTTTCTTAATTCAACAGATCATTGACTAATTGGCTGTCAGTCCCGATGTGAATGCTATTATTAATAAGCTACAATTGTAAGTCCTTAAGAGTCCTCTTATTATTGAAAGAAGGATGAGCATAAACAAACAAAATAACATTATAATTTACATTTAACCAAGTTATTGGTTCTTTGCAGCAAGGTTTTCAGACAACTGATGTCATTTTATGTATCTCCATATATATTTTATAGAGCAGGGGAAATAATACTCCATTGTCTGCAGGCCAGTTTCCTTGAAGATGTGAAAACATATTTAGCTTTCCAAAGAAAACATGAAACAATGCATACTGACAGTATATCCCTTTCCAGGTACACTGTATGCTTCTCTTCTATTCTAACCCAAGCTTCATGAATGAGCTACTTACATATAATTTTTTTTTTCAAACTATCAACCCATACAACTATTCAACTAACTACAGTCTGGCATTTCTCTGCTTACTCTCTACTAAAAGGTCATTTTGCAGGACTCCAACAAGCTCTATTTTGCCACATATAAGGATCACTTCTCTGTTGATAACTTATCAAAAATCTTAGTTCTAGATCTTTCTCAAAACATAGTCGTTTTTGGTTTCTGTTTCATTGCAGGCTCTGGGCTTTCCTCTTCGGATCTGCAGAATCTATCTGTCTATCTATCTGTCTATCTATCTATCTATCTATCTATCTATCTATCTATCATCTATCTATCTATCTATCTATCTATCTATCTATCATCTATCTATGTATCTATCTATCTAAAAGCCTAATATGCAAAGTGTCCCCTCGGGAGTTCAACCAGGAGTTTGATCACTTGCTATGACGTGTGCTGACTGCCAGGGGGTAGCACAGAACAAAGAAGGCCCTGGCCTGCAGCTGTCATCTAGGGAAGGGAAGCCCCAGCCTGCAGCCAGCAGCCAGCAGCCAGCAGCTGGCTATGGACCCTATCTGTGCATGAATTTTATGCACTGAGCCTCTAGTTGTACTAAGAAATACTTTTTTTCCTAGTATTGTTCTTTCACACTCTCTCTCTATCTCTTCCTCTTCCAGGTTTTCCCCTCCCTCCCTTTTCTTAAACATTTATGTTAGGAGTCTATTGGTCTTGTTAATTTTTCCACAAAAAAAACCCAACTTTGTTAATTGTATTTATATTGAATTTTTTTATTTCATTGATCTCTACATATATTGTTATTATGTTTTATTGCCTGGGGACAGTTATATCATATATTTTGGCTTAATATAAAAAGTTGTTTTTAAAATAAATTTAGAGCAGAAAAATGCTGTTTTTTTTTAATTAATTACAATTTTTGTGTGTTTTTTTTAAAATATATTTTATTGATTTTTTAGAGAGAGGAAGAGAGTCAGAGAGAGATAGAGAGTCAGAAACATCGATGAGAGAGAAACATCGATCAGCTGCCTCCTGCACATCTCCTACTGGGGATGTGCCCGCAACCAAGGTACATGTCCTTGACCTGAATCGAACGTAGGACCTTTCAGTCCACAGGCCGATGCTCTATCCACTGAGCCAAACCGGTTTCAGCCAATTTTTGTGTTTTTATTCTGTCCTGTGCATGTGCATTCCAATAGGTGGTGTTTTCCTTCAGCCTGAAGAACTTCCTGAAGTATCCCCTTTATTAATAGTTCTACTGGCAAGAAGGTCTCTCAGCTTATATTTATCTGAATGTGTCTTTAATATATCCTCATTATGATTGGATACTTTCTCCATCTACAGTTTTGTTGGTTAGAAGTTTGAAACTATATTGCATGTTAGAATATAAAAGATTCCCACATTGTTCTTTTAAAATAATTTTTTGTGGCTAGTGCAGTTGGTCAGAGTGCCAGACAAGGGACTGGAGGCCTCCCCTCCCACAAGATCACAGAGGGAACAAACACTTGAATGTGTATCACAAAGTTATGTCTCCACCACAGCTGACCACACTCCACTGGATTAACTAAATATGGATGCTCCTGGAGGCAAAGAGCTTGGCCTTTAGAGGCAACCCAGTCTGCCCCTTCCCCATGGCCTGTCCTGGAGCCTGGATCCACACGGCACATGGTAGAAGTTGAGCCAATTTTCAGAAAACTTTCCTGCCTCTTGGGGTTTTGTCAGGTCCACTCTCCATCACTCACCAACCTGTCAGCACCCGACAGTTCTTTCCCTCTACTCATGCCTTGCTTGTGCATGAGCTTTCCATGACAACTAAACAAAAAGAACAAGCAAAGGAAAGCCTTCACATTGGCATTAAGGTCACAGCATGACTCGAAAACTGATTTCAAATTGGAATCACATTGAATTTTTAATATCATTTTGGGGAAAATGACATTGTTGTAAAAGTATATATTTCTATCAGATAATATGGTATGTTCCTTTCCTTCATTCAGGTTTTGTTTTACGCCCTTCAATAAAACCATACTGCTTTCTTCAGAAAAATCAGGTACTTGTCTTTTAAGTTCATTCCAGTCTTACATTGTGTTAAATGGAATTTTCTATTGTGTTCAATAGATTTTTAAAAATCCTATTACTACTTCTATTAGAAAAGACCTAGTTATAAATTATTTTTATATTGATTAAATTTACCTAGACATTTTACTATATTTTTAAAAAAATTTGAGTCTTTTAGTTTTTATAAGTAAAAAACTCACATCAAAAGTATTGAACTCTTCATTTTTTATATTTATAAAGATAATTTTTACATATTTTTTTATTGATTTCATAGAGGAAGGGAGAGGAAGAGAGAGAGACATCAATGATGAGAGGGAATCATTGATTGGCTGCCTCCTACATGTCCCACACTGGGGATAGAGCCCACAACCCGGGCATTTGCCCTGACCAGGAATTGAACTGTGACCTCCTGGTTAATTGGTCAACTCTCAACCACTGAGCCACACTGGTCAGGCTCTTTGATGTTCTCTTATTGACTGTAACAGAAAACATATGCACAATGGTCTTACAATTGAGTCTTACTTGGTGAAGACTTTAGAGTTCCATTATCTAAAATGGTGCTTACTAATAAAATTTAAAATGATTTGTATTACAATTTCTAATTTGCTTAGACATTTTATTGCAAATGATTTTTAAAGGGTACCAAGAAATCTACCTGCATTTAGGGAAAGGAATTTAGGTTTTATTTTATGACTATAATGGGATGTACTGATAGTATACTTGCTATTGAGTTAACTTTACCATCTTGCAATAAATTCTACTCTGCCATTACATATCATGCTCTCAGACATTGTATATTGTATTATGTTATAGTATATTACATTGTTATATTACATTACATTATACTGTATTATAGTATATATAAACATATAAATTATATTTGATATAGGACTAGGGTTTAATCATAATTTTTTCATGTTGCTATATTCTCATTTTATGAAATGAGCTAAATAATTTTATATTTTATTCCATGGCTGGAATGGGTTAAATATTACTAGAATTAACTGTTATTTAAAATTTACCAAAAAATTAACTATACAGATATCTTTACCTAACTTTTTTATTCTTATTTTTTATAGTTTATTTATTGAGGTATACTTGACAAATAAAAATTATATATATTTAAGATATAAAACTTGATGTTTTGATATATGTAAAAATTATAAAATAATCACCACAATCAACATAATTAAAATATCTACTGCTTCACATAGTTACCATTTGCTTGTGTGTATGCAGGAAGAACACTTAAGACTTACCCTCTCAGCAAGTGTCAAGTGTATAAACAGCGTTACCTGTAGTCATACTGCTATATATTAGATCTCCTGAGATTATTCACCTTGCATAACTGAAACCTTGTACCCTTTTTTTCAACATTTACCCATTTCCCCCTCTCACCCTCACCTTGGAAAATATCATTCTATTCTCTGCTTCAGTGAGTATAACTATTTTAGATTCCACACATGAATGAGATCATACAAAACAGTATGGCTACTGTAAATAATACTGCAATAAACATAAGAGTGTATATCTCTTTGAAATATTTATTTCATTTCTTTTGAATATATACTCAGAAGTGGAATTGCTGGATCATAAGAAACTTCTATTTTTAAAAAATTTTGTGAGGAACTTCCATACTGTTTTCCATAATGAATGTGTGAATTTACCAACAGGGTACATGGGTTCATTTTTCTCCATATCCTCATTTCTATTCTCTTATATAATAGTATACATTTGTTGGATAGTATTTATCACAAAAAATAAGACATTGTGAGATATTATTTTATGTTTCTCTCCTCGCTAATGTGTAAAGCTCCATAATGTCAGGAACCAAATTCCGTAATAAATATTCAGTAATAAACCTGAAATGCATAAGTACCTTGCTCAAGATAGATATTCAAATCATATTCTTACTGAATGATAGTGACTTTGTATAAAAATATTCATAGATTCGCTACTTCCAAAAGCAAAAGTCACAAAAAAATCTAAGCATAAAAATTGCAGAAGGATAAATAAATTAAAATTTATACATAGGATTCAATTCCAATAATTTATTATACAAAGTATTTTAGAATAAATATTTAATATTAATATTCTCAAACATGAGAAAATGTTATATTGTTTTGGTTATCATTTTCCTCTGAGCACTCAACTCTCCCTGTTGACAAAAACAAGTGAAATAGAATATTCTGTCATGAAATAGAATGTTCAGTCATTAAAATAAGTACCCAGTAAAAATTTTTTCTTAGTAAGGAAACCTAAAGTCACATGGCTAAGTACTTAAATAGTCCAGATATGGGGTCAGACATGTACAGCCCATTCTGTTCACAAGAAAGATGACACAGAGTGAAGTAAAAAGCACTTAGTTTTCTGTAAGAATGGATGATAGAGATGCTTGCGATATGGGATATGTGTGGATACTCTTAGAAACTGTCCTTATAGAATGATCACAAGAACGCTCTAGGTTTCCCAGAGGAAATAAATGAATAAGGAATAAAATTATATTATTTAGAATGAATTAGCTTAATTAATAGGAAGCCTTATATAAACATGCTAAAACAATGAGAACATTTATTATTTCAAAGAACTGGAAGTTAGAGCAGATTTCTAGGCTCATTGTATGCATGAGGTAATGAGATCATCAGAGTCATTGGATTTATCTGTTTTTAACTCTACTGTCCTCAGGGTAGGTTTTATGCTAAGACTCATTGCCTTCAGGGTTACAAGTGACTGCCAGTATCAATCAGTGTTGGAGGCTTACTCCTATTCTTAAGTTTTCTGCTGAAGAGCAAGCGGAAGCTTTCCAGAAGCCCTCAGAGGACTCTCAGCTCTGTTCTGAATAAATCCCATCTACGATCCAACCTATTACTAACAGGTAGAAAGATACATACTGTGACTTATAAACAGAACCCACTCAGTCCAGACTGAGGAATCTCAGAGGGAAGGAGGAGGAGGGTGGGTGGGTGGGTGTGTGGAAAGAGAGCAACCAAAGAATTTGTATGCATATATGCATAACCCTTGGACACAGACAATAGGGTGGTGAAGGCCTTGGGGGTGTAGGGTGGGGAGCTAGAAAGGGTCAATGGGGGAGGAAGGGGGGCATATGTAATACCTTTAACAATAAATATTTTTTAAAAATTTTAAAAAAAGAAAAAATAAGTCTCTACTGAGTTATATAAGTTTCAGAGAGTGGGTGGCTATTTGGGGGAAATGGGTTCAGTTTCCAATAGGGAATTGAAAGGAGGACTAGGGAATATGGATGGGTAAGCTGCTATAAAAATCTGATATTACAAGCTCTTTGGCTATTCAAGATACTTATTCCCTATATGTATCTTCATTCTATATATTCTACAAAAATATTTTTGAAATATTCATAACCATGTGTAATATGTCTCTCAATTCCTCCCCAAAAGGAAAAAAATCCAAATTATTGCTATTAACTGGAAGTACGAGATCTCTGGGTAGCACACAGTCCTTTGCATCATGTCTAGATGTAGCTCCTAATAATGATCCAGTGACATCTATCTTCTTTTAATGTGCACAAATACAAAGTGGTGAAAAGCATGATAATAAAACAACACTCCCTTTTTTAAAGGAAAACAATGGGCAAATGTGCCCTTGTCTGTAATATCCAGTACTTGTTGGACAGGGCTACAACGCTTTCCTGCTCTGTCAGGGGAGTGATTTTCTTTGCCTGTGAATCAACAGCTTTTGTTCTCCCTTCTCAGAGTACAGTCATGTCTGTTGTCTCTGTGATACAGTAGAGTGGACATTATAGAAATAGTTATTTTTTTTGGGTCCTGCACTACTTTATCAACACACTTTTTGTAGGTGAAAATTCTTCAGACTGGTGTTTGATTTAGGAGATTTAATACTCATATACTCTAACCTAAATTGGGGTCACTTTAATAATATTGTTGTTTCAAAACTAGTTGTCCATTCTACTTGTTTTCAATCAACTCAGTAACCAAAACTCCATCATCAGAAATTGTGGCTATGAATCTAGAAGTTTCTTGTTTATCATAAGAAGCTCTGTGCTTTATTTGAACTTTAACTTAATACTTTCCTTTTCCCTTAGTCTCACCTGCTAGGTGATTTAACCAATTGCCTCTGGAAGGTGCATCCTTGCTTTAGGCAGCTAAATCACTACAATAATCAAGTCCTCCCCTTTATCCATCACACAGTGCTGTACAGGAGGAGCTTGGGAAAGATTTTTATGTTCCAATCACATTTTCTCCCAAATTCTCAAACTTTTATATTATTTTCCTGATAAGCCATGGCTTTTCTAAATCCTTCAGTCCCCTGATTACTAAACTTTGATTATAATCCACAAGTAAAGATGGACCCTCTTAGTAAACATATTTTTATTTCTCATATTTAAATGTCACCTGTAGACAAAAGTTTCTTCTGTTTTTAAGTTGTCATGTAATGCCATAGAAAAGATTCAACCTAGGTCAATGTCATATGTCATAAATTTTCCTTATATTAAGATTCATGATGACTCAGCCATCACCAAGTCTCAATAAGTCTCAATATTCAACAGGCAATAGTAAAACATAAGTTGTTGTTGGTTTTTTTATAGAATACTAGCACTCCCAGATTTCTGTGTCAGAAAATTAGAATTATCATTTCCTTGTATCAATTTTACTCAACTAATACCATATTTTAGAAGGTAATTTTCAATTTTCCATTTTCTGTTGCAAATATTTGATTCATTTAGGATGCTGACTGAAGATACCCTCATTCAAATATCTTAAACATGGCAACTAAGAGTAAGCTGAAATAAAGGAAGTCTAAAAGAAAGCCAGTCTTCTGATATTGTCAATTCAGAAGCTCATCTATATATATAAAAGCCTAAGCAGCCCTTTGACCATTCGACTGTTTTACCAGTATCAATGATGCACACTGACCACCAGGGGGAAGATGCTCAACTCACAGGCATGGAAACATGGAACAGACTGACAAATCTCAGAGGGAAGGGGTGAGGGAAAGGGCAGGAAGAAATTAACCAAAGATCTTATATGCATACTAGAGGCCTGGTGCATGGATGCGTGTACCGGTAGGGTCCCTTGGCCTAGCCTGTAGTGATATTATAAAGGCTCAGGTTTTTATTCTCTCTTAGCTCCATTGGCCACAGTACTAACACCATTTAAAATTGCTTCTATACATAGCTATAGAATAATTGCCAAGAATGATCAGGATTACCCATGTTCTCCTTCACATCAATTGTAGAACCAGAATGTTTCTAGAAATAATTACTGATTATAGAAGGAAAACCTTTCCAAAAGCAAACTTTATGATTCTCTGTGGTCTGAATTTCATTACATTTCTATTCCCCAAAAAATTACCAGTATGTTAAATGACTCAGCATAAGTGAGATCTCTGATGAAGGACATGTTATTCGTTTCCATTGTGACATCTATAAACCTATAGGGCATCCATGCTACCTATAAAAAGGTTGGATATCTATTCAAAATCAGATTTATTTTAAGTAAAAGGAAGAAATTCTATGGTCTAAGCATACCACTATATCTATTATAGGGTTGTTAGGAAAATACTAGATTTCTTGATAACAAAATTTATAAAAGTTCTGAACATGAAGATTGTTTGAACTGCTTAAAATACAACATATCAGTAGGACTGGGTAGGTGAGGCAAGGAAGCATAGGGTACTCAATAGTATAGTTTTAAATGATAATAAGACTGCAAGGAATTTCAACTAAATTTAACCATATTTTTCTTTAGGGGAACTATGTTATACTTCCTCCTTCATTGTTTTACTATAACTTATGTTAAAATTAAAATATCAATATGAATTATATAAAAATACATACAATAAAATTTGTATTTCATTTTTTATTAATAATTATGTATAGACTTCTAAAAGAATGTCAGTCTACAATAAAACTAGACAGCATAAGATACAATAAACATAAGAGTTAATCCATTGCTAAGATTATGAGAAAATAAGGCAAGCAACCAATGCCCCACCAAAGAAATAAAACAAACCAAAAAAAAAAAAATACACAAAAGGTGTAAAAACAGAAATGATCAAACCGCAAAACTCAGAATGTTTTATAGGCAAATCCAATATTAAATTTAGGGAAACTTGACTAATCTGTGGACTTTTATTAATTTAGGGTGAATCTGAGACCTCCAAGTCAAGTGCAGACATTCAATCTGGGGCTAAAACTTAGTAAAACAGGAGACTACAAAACTGTAGCCAGCAGCAATGAGAGGCCACACTGTGTGTCTTTTCCTGCTATTGCTGTTGGTTAATTATAATATTCTCTGAGCATTTGCAATTATAAATTTGGGTCTAAAGCACAATTAGCAGATATCTCTAATCATTAAAATAATATATAGATAAAATTAATGTTCAAAATAGTATCTCAGGTGAGTATATAAATGGAATAAACATATTTAATGATAGAACACCTCTTGTCTTGGTTTCCAGACTTGTGTGGGAGAGCCAAATGAAACTGAACTGAACCTGTCTCCCTTCCAGCAAGCTTGAAATAAAAAGCAATACTGCATCCCTAGAGTTATTGAAGAGATTAGTTTTACTATCAAATATATGAACGATATCCTGGATGAGCCTCCCCCCCCCCCAAATATGAATGATATAGTAGTGTGATCCCTAAATATCCTCATTTAATTTGCTTATATGGCTTTAGCAAACCATGATGAATCATGGCTAATGAGTGTGGACTCTTGCATACTTAAACACTTAGTAGCCTGGTTCTGAATTTCTGAATTGAAGCTATTTCTATATGTGATATGTTGACTAAAAAAGTTTATCATAGTCACTATCACTGGAATTTGGAGACACATCTATTGGTATGTATATATATATATATATATATATATATATATATATATATATATATATATCTCCTATCTAATAATAGACAAACATGGTAATTAACAGTACCTCTGACATGCTTCCCATTGGCTAATCAGGGTTATATGCAAATTAACTGCCAACCAAGACGGTGGCCGGCAACCAGGCAGCTGAAGCAAACAGGAGGCTTGCTTGCTCCAGTGAAGGAGGAAGCCAAGGTTCCCCGCCTGCCACTGCTGGGCTCTGAGCTTGCACTCTAAGAAACAATGTTGCAAATTAGAAGCTAAACAAACCCCATGCTTTCAGCCAGCTGGGCCTCAGAGCTGGAGTTGCAACAGTGTTTTAATTATAGAAGCCAAACAAACCCAGATACCTGATTTCAGCCAAGGTCTCAGAGCTGGAGCCGAGCCTCAGAGCTAAAGCTGGCTCTCAGTTCCAGTGACAGCCATAGAAGGTAAATAAATCCCAGAATAAAAAAAAAAAGAAAGAAAAAAAGGAGAGGTTGGGAGCTTCAGTCACCCGCCAGCCTGAAAACGGCCCTCAGCCCCTCACCCAGATTGGCAAGGCACCCCAGTGGGGACCTCCACCCTGAAGGGGGTGTGACCAGCTGAAAACAGGCATTATCTGCTCATCCAGGCTGGCCAGGCACCCCAGTGGGGACCCCCACCCAGAAGGGGGTGTGACCAGCTATAAACAACCATCATCCCCTCATCCAGGCTGTCCAGGCACCCAACCGGGACCCCTACCCTGATCCAGGACACCCTGCAGGGCAAACCAGCCGACCCCCACCTGTGCACCAGGCCTCTATCCTATATAGTAAAAGGGTAATATGCCTCCCAGCACCAGGATCAGCAGAGCTGCAAGGCCTCCCTGCACTGGGATCAGCGGAGCAGCGAGGCCTTCCAGCACCAGGATCAGGGGAGCAGCGAGGCCTCACTGCCCCTGTGTCAAGCAGAGCTGCGAGGCCTCCCAGCACCAGGATCAGTGGAGTAGTGAGGTTTCCCTGCACCAGGATCAGCAGAGCAGTGAGGCCTCACTGCCCTGGTGTCAAGCAGAGCCGCGAGGCCTCCCAGCACTGGGATCAGCAGAGCTGCCAGGCCTCCTGGCCCTGGAGTAGCGTGACAGGGGGCAGTGCCCAAACCCCCTGATCACCCTGCGCCCTGTGTGTGACAGGATGCGGTGCCCCAACCCCCCACATGGGCTCTGCTCTGTGTGTGAGGGGGGGAAGCCGCAACCTCCCCATCAGCCCTGCCCTGAATGTGACGGGGGAGGGCCCCAACCCCCTGATCAGCCCTGCTTTGTCGGTAACAGGGAGCAGCACCCCACCCCCTGATCGTCCCTGTGTGGGACAGGGTATGGAGCCCCAATCCCCCTGATGGGCCCTGCTCTGTGAGTGACAGGGGGCAGCGCCCTAACCCACTGATCAGCCCTGCTCTGTACATGACAGGGGGTGGTGCTGCAACCTCCCCATTGACCCTGCCTTGAGTGTGACAAGGCGGCACTCTAACCCCCCAATCAGCCCTACCCTGAGCATGACTGGGGGTGGCATCGCAACCTCCCGATCCTCCCTGCTCTGTGCATGACAGGGGGTGGCGCCCCAACACCCAAATCAGCCCTGCTCTGAGCCTGACCAGGGGCTGCACCTAGGGATTGGGCCTGCCCGCTGCCACCCGGGAGCGGGCCTAAGCCAGCAGGTCATTATCTCCCGAGGAGTTCCAGACTGTGAGAGCGCACAAGTGGGGCTGAGGGACACCCCTGCCCGCTAGTGCACAAATTTTTGTGCACCGGGTCTCTAATATACATATATATATATATATATATATATATATATATATATATATATATATTAGAGGCTCATGAAATTCATGCACTGGGGGCAGGGGGGTCCCTCAGCCCAGCCTGCACCCTCTCCAATCTGGGACCCCTTGGGGGATGTCCAGCTGCTAGTTTAGGCCTGATCCCTGTGGGTTTGGGCCTATACCAGCAGTTGGACATCCCTCTCACAATCCAGGACTGCTGGCTCCCAACCACTCGCCTGCCTGTCTGCCTGATTGCCCTTAACTGCTTCTGCCTGCCAGCCTGAGCACCCCCTAGCCACTCCCCTGCCAGCCTGATTGATGCCTAACTGCTCCCCTGCTGGCCCAATTGCCCCCAACTGCCCTCCCCTGCCAGACCGGTCGCCCCCAACTGCCCTCCCCTGCCGGCCTGATCTCACCCCTAACTGCCCCCTACTGCTTTCGCCTGCCAGCCATCTTGTGACAGCCATCTTGTAACCACATGGGGGTGGCCATCTTGTGCAAGGGCATGATGGTCAATTTGCATATTACCTCTTTATTATATAAGGATATATTATATATATAGTTTTTATATGGCAAGGACCATGGACAGTGGATCACCTTCATGTTTTTGTATTAGTTTATGAAAACAAACACATAGTCCAACAGAGCAGCACAGAAAGTCCAGAAACAAACTCACATACATGATGAACTAATATTTGACAAAGTAGTCCAGAATACTCATTAGTAAAAGACAGTTTCTTCAATAAGTAATGTTAGGAACACCGGATGTTCACATGGAAAAGAATAAAATTAAATCCCTATCTTACACCACTTACAAGAATTAACTTGAAATCGACCAAGACTTAAATGCAAGAACTGAAACTCTAAAACTCCTGGAAGGAAAAAGGAATAAACTCCTTAACACTGGTCTTGCAAACAATTTTTTGGATATGGCACCAGCAGCACAAGCAACAAAAGCAAAAATCAACAAGTGGAACTAAATCAAACTAAAAACTCTGCATAGCAAAGAAAATAATCAACAAAATGAAAAGGAAACCAAATAGAATGGGAGAAGTATTTGCAAATCAAATATCTGATAAAGGCTTAATATCTAAAATACCTAAGGAGCTCATATAGCTCAGGACCAAAAACCAAACAATCCAATTAAAAAATGAGCAGAGTGCCTTATTAGACTTTTTTTTCCAAAGACATACAAAGGCCAATAAGTACATGAACAGGTACTCAACTTCACTAATCATCAGGGAAATGAAAATCAAAACCACAGTGAAATATCACCTCACAACTGCTAGAATCTATATATATATAAATATGAAAGCCTAAGCAACCATTACAACAGAATGACCAGAATAACTGATCAACCAGTTGCTATGACACACACTGACCACCAGGGGACAGATGCTCAATTCAGGAGCTGCTCCTTTGTGGTCAGTATGCTCCCATAGCCAACCTGCCACAACCTCCCCAAGCGGGCCACCCTCCCATGCTCCCCCTTCCCCGCTGACTAACCTCCTATGGCCTCTCCCCCACCCCTCATCGGCCAATCTCCTGTGGCCCCTTTCCCCCTCACCAGCTGGCCAACTCCCCACAGTCCCTATCCAAGGCCAGACAACCTCCCAGAGTCCCTCCCTCCACTGGCCCCTTGATTGGCCAGCCCACCTCCTGTTGTCTTTCCCTCCTGCCGGCCGCCCCCTCCTCCCCCCATAGGCCTTGATCACCAGCCAGACCGAGGGACCCCACCTGTGCATGAATTTGTGCACCAGGCCTCTAGTCTATATATATAAAGGGCTAATATGCTAGTGTCTGACCATCTGACTCACTGCTATAATGCACACTGACCACCAGGGGGCAGACACTCAATGCAGGGGCTGCAGTTCTCAGGTGTTGCACCTCAAGACCAGAGAGGAGGGAGCCCAATTCCTCGTGGGGCCATTCGAATCCACCTTCAGCCTTGGGTTATGTTATTGCTGGGGCATTGTTGGGCCCAAATCTGGTTTACTGCACTTGTGTTTGCATTCCACACCCTGTATGACAGCAACTTTGCAGAGTGCACTCTAGCACTCTGAGACCCCCTCCGGGGATGTAGGAGAGCCGGTTTTGGCCTATTCCCTGCAGGCCAGGCAGAGGGACCCCACCTGCCTGAGGGACCCCACTCAATCTGCCACGGTGCCATCCCAGGTGCGGCCAGCCAGGGAGGGACTGGGGGAGGTTGACTCCAGGGCGTGTCTGGCCTATCTCACCGAGTCCCACCCTGCTGGCCACCTTCTAATTAATTTTCTTTCAATGTGCATGAATCTGTACGCCAGATCACTAGTGGTATTATAAAAAGACAAGAGTCCAGCTGGCATGGCTCAGTGGTTGAGAGTCAGCCTATGAACCAGGAGTTCACGGTTGGATTCCTGGTCAGGGAATATGCCTGGGGTGGGGGCTTGATCCCCAGTGTGGGGCATGTAGGAGGCAACCAATCAGTGATTTCTATCTCTCTCTCTCCTTCTCCCTTCCTCTCTGAAATCAATAAAAATCTATTACAAATAAACTAAAATAAAAATACAAGAAATGTCAAAAGTGGGTTCACTGTTGTTAGTAATATAAATTGGTACAGGCCCAATGGAAAATAGCATGAAGGCTTCTGAAAAATTAAAAATTGATTTACCAATTATCTAACTGAAATCACTCCCTTAAAGAGAGATCTTTAATCCCATGGTCACTGTAGCATTATTCACAATAGCCAAAACATGGAAACAACCTAAGAGTCCACTGATGGATGAGTGAATAAATTAAAAAAGATGTGGTATAGGCAGGTAGGTAGAGGGGTAGATAGTATGTATATTTACAGAATGATTATTAATTCAGCCATAAATGAAAGTAAATCCTGTCATTGGTAAAAATATGGATGAACCTTGAGGACATTATGCTAAGTGAAATAAGTCAGATAGTAAAGAAAGACAAATACTGTATGGTCTCACTTATACACATCATCTAAAAAAGCTGAACTCATAGAAAGAAAGAGTGTAAGTGGTTGCCAGAGGCTGGTAGGTGGGGGGAAGTGTGGAGATGTTGGTCAGAGTATACAAACTTCCAGGTATGGGATGAAAAAGTTCTGGGGGTGTAATGTTTAGCCTGGTGACTTGAAAATGACTATGAGAGTAGACCTTTAATTTTTTGACATAACAAAAACAACAAATTGGTAATTGTGTGGGATAAATGATGTTAGCTAACATTGTAGTAAGCATTTCTCAAGATATATGTGTATCAAATCACATTGCACATCTTAAACTTATATAATGTTAATTATATCTCAAAGTTGGGAAAAATGTAACCAACCCATAATCAAGCCACATGTCAAAGTAATCTTGATATTTAAGAATTAATAATTGTGCTGTGTTATCTTATTTTTAAAGAGCATATTTTGAATCAGCTTATAGTTGGATAGATAGGTAGTGAATATAGATGATAGCAAGAGTTAATAAGAAAGAGAGGGGGGGAAAGAGAAAGTAAAGAAGGAATATAGAGATGGAAGGAGCAGGGTGGGAGGGAAGGAGGGGAGAGAGAGAGAGAAGGAAGAAAGCCAGAAAGAAAGGAAGCTAGGGAGGAGGAAAGAAAAGGTAAGGCAAGGTAGCTTGGGGAATGGAAGGTAGGGAAGGGGATGGCAGAGGAGGGGATGGAAGAAGACAAGAAGTCATTATTGATCACCTCCTGGTGAGTTTCCTAATTATGGATATTCACAATCTACGATACTTCATTTCATATTTATTTAACAGAATACTCTCTGTTTCAAAGTCTCATGCTAGTGAATTCCAAAACACTGCAATGAAATGTGGGAGTTAAATGTAATACAACACTCATATTTTTAATAAAATGGACATATTAATGGTATAGAAATTTTGTTCCCAGGAGCACTATTAACATTAAGTAAATGGAACATCAGTCCAGTTGATTTGTTGAATGTCCAGTATTTCTGAAACTCCAATCATTCATGCCTCCCACCTCACAACTGCCTATTTAGTGCTTCTTTAACAGTTCTGGATGGTTCTTAAGAATGAACTGTGAATAAAATACTTGGAAATCTTGTAGGTGTGCATTTGGAGGATACTGACATGTAAAACTTTACTCCTGACTAAGATGAGACTGAAGAGAGTCAGCCGTAAATTCCCCAGTGAGTTCAAGTGACTGGACCGATTTTGTCCCTCTTGCACATGTACACTTATTCAGTCACAGTACAGTTTATGACAACCACGGTCAACTCTCTGAAGCACACAGACATACAAATAGGAAATAAAGTGAAGAGAACACAGGCTCTAGAATAGACCATAAGTATATTCCCTGAAAATCTATGTCCAACAAGCTCAGTTTTTTCATATTTAAAAGGGAGGACCATAGTCTTTCCTTAAAGGTTTGGGGTTTTGGGGGAGGATTGAGAATATCCCTGTAAAGCCTGAGTATAGTGCCAGTCACAGAACATGCATTCAATAAAGGTAGGCTATTCTTTTGATAGTGATATATTAACAGCTGTTGATGATGTGGAGTTTATATTTCTGATGTGTTTTATAGTACAGGGTTTGAACTATGAGTATATTTCAAAAGAAACTCTGTTATTTTTTCAATTGTTCTGAGCTGGAAACAACAGGAACTCTCCAGTAATCCTTTTTTTCCCTGCAAGGGTAGAGAGGCAGTCTCCAAGGTAACTAAATCCCAAACCATATCAGGGTTTAGAAATAGAAATCTATACTCTCAATTTCACTAAGAAGCGGAAGGTTATCGGTAATACTTTACAGCTCAGTAGCAATATGCTCTGTGTAGTCAAACCTCTATTCACTCAATCTCAAGGTTCATGACCAATTATTACTGATTTCATATTAACTGCAATGCTACTCAATTTAAGTAAAATTCAAGGGCTTCCGCATTGTTCTGTGTATATTTGGAAGTTTTGGTGTCTTATACTAAATATTCAACTCTGCATTTTGCTTTCATCATTGAATGAATAACCCTAAATTGACAATTATAAAAGTACAATATACTCTTCTGTAATATTTGTTAATATTTACCACTATGTTAAGACATAGGTTAGTTAGAATAATGTTTAAAGTATTCAGAACACAATTTACCATTGGATGAAACAGTTGTATCTGTTGTTTCTCCTAATGTAGTTATTTTATAGCATTCAGCTGAGACAATAAGGAGTTTACACATATAATTTAATCACCACAACAAGTCTATGAATTAGCATTATTAGCCTCATTTAACGTGAAAGGGCTAAGTCACCAATATTATAAAATATCTAGCCCAAAGTATCCCTTGCCTTTTTTATTTCCTGCTGATATCAGCTCTTCCTGTATACAGTCCTGCTGGGGTCCCACCCCAGCAGGTCCAGGGGTCCCCAAAGGTGTGGACGGAGTCGGCGAAGAAGGAATGTCACAGAGGCAGCGTTCAGTTGTTCAGTTGATCAGCATGGTTGGGTTCTCTTGCCTGGTTCTATTGACAGGTTCTGTAGGTTCTCCAGCCAGGTTCTGTAGCAATGTTCCCTCACTAGGTTCTTCAGCCAGGTTCTGTAGCCATGTTCCCTCACTAGGTTCTCCAGGCAGGTTCTGTCCAGGTTCTCGAGCCAGGTTCAGTCACCAGGTTCTAGTCAGGTTCTCTTGCCATGTTCTATCCAGGTTCTGTAGCCGGTTTCTGTCTCTAGGTTCTTCAGCCAGGTTCTCTCGCTAGGTTCTGTCTCTAGGTTCTGTCTCTAGGTTCTGTCCAGGATCTTTTGCCATGTTCTCTCCAGCGAAGTTCTTCTGTCTCTAGGTTCTGTGTAGGTTCTGTGTCTAGGTTCTGTCTCTCTTGGTTCTGTCTTCCAAGTTCTGTGTGTAGGTTCTGTCTTCTAAGTTCTGTGTGTAGGTTCTGTCTTCTAAGTTCTGTCTTATTACATCTGTATTTATACCAGTTGATTCCAATCCTATCAATCTCTATTCCAAAGGTTAGGGCATTTCTTATCTCCATTCCAGGGAGTAAAGATTATGTAGCTTAAGCATGATTGTTCGTAGTTAAAGTGATTAATTACCCACCTGGCACTTAGTTAAGAGGTTTTATTGCCTCCCTAACTTCAGGGGAAAATCCCTACCTGGGGAAACAACCTTTCTCAGAGACCTTGGTTAAAACACATAGTGCCAAGAAGGTGAGCAAACATATTAAGAACGGTATGCCATATATGCCAGGTCCCTTGAAACAGCAAGCATGGACCGGCTCCCAGCACAGTCCCATTCAACTAGCAGAAAGTTCTTTTGAGGCTGCCCTTTTGCCTTTACTCAGAATGCCAATGATGAAATTTTAAAAAGTGTGTTTCAACCGAATTCACACCAATCTAAGGTAAGACATCAAAAAAGTAATTTAAGTGTTCAAGGACTTTTACAGTCTATTATACAAATTTGAGGTAATTGTATATGACACATGACAAACCACATTTAGCCAGTTCTTGTTCATACTTCCTAATGCACAATTGTAGGCACCTTTATAAAGCTGTTGCTTTAGGTATGCCTGGGAATTCTCGCAAACTTCTCACAAAAGTTCAAACATAACTTTATTCCACCAGGTTGCAAGCCTAGTTATAAAGAGGCCAAATGTATGGGGGCATTCCCCCAGGCACTGGGATTTTCAAAATGAAAAAATAGATCAGGATGCTTCATAACATAATAATAACAACAACAATTACAAGTGCCAATAATGCAATAGTAATAGTGAGGAGGGGAAGGAGGAGTAGCAGGAGGGACAGACATTCTCCCTCTGTGTTTGGCACTCTGTTATGCTTTTTACATTCTTCATTACCTCACTGTACTTTATAATAACATTAATGGGGGAGACTTATTCATACCCACTTTTAATGGATCCAGAGCAAGAGGTTTAGGGAAATTTACTGAAAATAACTTTTTTCTTGCCTATGAACTATTGCTCCAATAACCAGTATTCATCTGAAGCTAATGTCTTACAAACTTTATTGTAGGTTCTAGGAGACTATTGAGAACTTACTACTTTTAGTAGAGACAGCTAATGGCTCTGCAGTATTGGTCTCCCTTTAATTATAATAATATTAAAACTCCAGATTTAAGTTGGGCCATTGCTGGCCTATTTCAGTTCTCTTAAGCAGTTGACAACTGTCATGCAGACCTTAAATGGATGTTTATAATAGATATTCATAATGTTCCAAAGGTAAAATAACCTCCGTGTCCATCCACAGGTGAAAGCATAAATAAGTCATGTATGTTTTAAAATAAATTAGGTCTAGCCAAACCATGGTGTCTCAGTGGTTGAGTGTGGACCCATGAAGCAGGAGGTCATGGTTTGATTCCCCTAAGGGGCACATGCTCAGGTTGCAGGTTCTACCCCTGGTGGTGGGCATGCAAGAGGCAGCCAATCCATGATTCTCTCTCATCATTGGTGCTTCTATCTCTTTCTCCCCTCCCTTCCTCTCTGAAAATCAATAAAAAATATATTTAGAAAAGAAATAAGAAGTTAGGTCTATAAAAAAACACTATGACAACACAAACATGTTGGCCTTGGTATTGCTATTTTGAAGAAAAAAAAAAGTTAAATTCTTTGTCAAGAGAAAACAAATGGGATTTGCTGACATGATGAGAAAAGAAAAATTAATAAAGAGTTCAAGATCTTGAGATTGTTGATTGGGTGAGTGATGATACCATTAAACAAAACAGGAAGCATGAAGATGGATCAGGACTACTGGGAGGACAGTGATGAGTTTAGTTTTTGTTGAATTAGATTGAATTGCTGATGAAACATTTAAACTGGGTTGCCCCATGTAAGGAGAAGTTTGAGTCTGTTCAGCAACTGAAACAGATTCTTTATGAGCATAATATCTTTTCTCTAAAATTTTCTACAACCATTAGAGAAAGTTATGCAAGTGAAATAAAGTCATAATGCAGTATTTAGGGTTCCCATTTGTAATGGATGATGTTTTTGTTTGTTTTCTTTGGTTTTTCCTTTACCACATATGGAAAATATCTCTGGGTAATGAAATGATACTTCTTTGTTGTTGTTTTTTTGTACATTTTCAAGTTTAACCATTATAAGCCAAGTATCATAGTGACTCCTGTACTTTTTCATATAGTATCTATATCCAGAGAAAATGAAATACTTTGCACCTAACTATCATCTACTCATCCATTAGAAAAATGCAAAAATTTTTTATGTTAAACATAAATTATATGTTCTTCTCTTTTTATTCTTACTTTTGACAGGCAATCTATTAAGGAACTTCATAAATTTAAATATATATATATATATATGTAAATATATATTAAAATTGATTAATTTGAATCAAAAATTATAAAAATGTTTGATTCAAGTTGTTTTGTATTTTAAGTTATGAAACAGCATTCAAATATTTTTACATTCTGATTTTATACCATAGGGTTATATAAAGTAAACTTCACAATGCCCTTTGTTTATATTTATGGATATGAACATTTCACTGGTTAAAAACCAAAAACTGAGCATCTGTATTCATTATCCAACTTCCTTACTTTTTGTTGTTGTTGTTACTTTTTAAGTCTCTTGTTCTCATTGCTGTCGGGATTTTTACCCCAGGTATAAATAAATAGGTGTGAATCCCGCCAATTCTGGGTGATTGATCTCTGCATTACCAGACAGCTCACAACATTATCTAGTAATTATACCATTCAGACACAGAGATTGTATTATTTCAAATTGCCTGGAAGGATAACAATTTATCAAACTTGCTGAAAGAAGAGCCTCTTTGCCTTAAAGTGATCACTTTTCTCTCTGTTCAGTTGCTTTATCTAATAGAATGAGTCCAGAAGGCTTTCATCTACTGTCTTTTCCTACTCCTTTCATTTTTATTCTCTTTGGTTATTAAGCAGTTGAAAGAAGATAGACAATGTTTCCTGTCATATTTTTATCTTACTCTCTGTCAGGACAACAGAGATTCAGATTCTATAATTTGATACCAAAGCACAAGACAGGTTAAGCAATAGGATTTCAGAGTGCCTCGACCAAACTCATAGCTGTTCTATACTATTGAGTTTTCCAAGACACATTTAATTATGAAAAGAATGCTATAAAAACAAAAATACTATAAATCAGAGAGGTTAGTTTCTAATCGAATCCTGCTAAATTTTTAATGAGAAAAACATTATATATTTCTGAGATCTAGGAAAAGGAATAAAACCTAAATTACAAATTATGACCATGACTTGTCAGTATGAACACACTCTTGCTTGTCAAGGATAGTTATTTACTCTTCTTTTAGTTACAGTATAACTGACAGTGATGTTATGCACAGATATTTCACATTGAATATTGGGACATTGAGAGATGGGGAAAAAATGGCCAAAACTTTGGAAAACCATGACCTAAAAAGAAAGGTTACAGATTATTATGAACCTTGTTTTCCAAACAAAGGAATCATTGCCATATAATAAAGCAGAATGTTACTGGTTAATGTTATGTTTCAACTTGACTGAGCTAAAGGGATGCCCAAGAAGCTGGTAAAACATCATTTCTGAGTGTTTGTTTGAGGGTGATTCTGGAAGAGAGTAGCATTTAAATGAGTAGGACTGGTTAAAGAAGAGCGCCTTGAGGAATGCAGGTGGACATCACCCAACCTGTTGAGAAACTAAATAGAACAAAAAGGTAGAGAAAGGAAGAATTTGAATTTTGTTGGAACTAGGACACCCATCTTCTCCTGCCCTCAGACAAAGGCACTCTGGTTCTTGGCCCTCAGACTTGGATGGGGACTTACACCATCAGCCTTCCCCACAATATTCCAGCCTTTGGACTCAGACCCAGACTTAAACCACTGGCACCCCTGGTTCTCAGGCCTTTGGACTGGGACTAAATTACATCACTGGCTTTCCTGGATCTCTGGTTGCTGACAGCGGATCATTGGACTTGGCCTCCACAACAACCACATGAGCCAGTTCCCGTAATAAATCCCTTCTTATATATCTGCGTGTATTGGTTCTGTTTCTCTGGAGAACCCTGACTAATCCTGAGGGCTTTTCAAGTGTATCTTAAAACAGATGGGTTAAGGTAACTCAAGAGCTTTCTGACATTGAAAAGCTGTGAAGAGAGATAAAGGCAGCAAAGAATATTGAGAAGGAACATATAATATTAGAATGAAGGCTGCCCAACTCTGTAAATGTACCATAAACCATTGAATTGTACTCTTTAAGTGGGTGAGCTGTGGGATACATATACATCATTTTTCAGTAAAGGTGTCTTTAAAAATATGTGAATTTATCACTTTCATTTAAAAATAAATTCTACAAATTCACTTTTCAAATATATGTTACCTTTTATTGCTATTTTAATCCCCCCTAAAGTTAAAATGGGAGGTAAAATATATAACTAGTATTGCCCAAAGGACTCTTCAGAAAATATGATGTGTAGCCATGGGCTCTCCAACGGCACTCGAGAGCAACCTGGAGAGACTTTGACAGCTCCGCTCAGGTCAGCTGCCTCTGCCACTCACCTTTCCTATAAGATAGATACACATACACATACATATAATTATTTTCCATGTTTGATATTGGCAGATCTAGCTTTAAATAAATTGCAGCTGTTTATAAACACATTCTAATTAATGTACATTAATTAAGCATCATTATGTTTAAAATATAGCACTATTTTTTCTTCCCTGATGACAAAGATCACTCTATTATATAGCTCTCTCTCTCTCTCTCTCTCTCTCTCTCTATATATATATATATATATATATATATATATATATATATGTATATATGTATATATATATATAGATATAGACTTTTTAGTCTTATTTCCCACTTTTGTCCTTACATGATATTATTTTACTTTCCCTCTTATATTCCCTGTGAGATGTCAATTATTAACAAGAGATGTGGTCCTACAAACAAAACTCAAGAAAGAAATAAGCAAATAAAATAAGTATCTGTTGTCATCACATATCTGTTGTGTCCATTGTCTAAGCTCAAGCTGCCTTATTTGTTACTGCAAAACAAAGTTATTTCTAAATTTCCCCAATTGCTCTACAGTATAAGAAATATTTTTGCATAATAAAGAAATAGTGGAGTTTCATACAGCACAAAATGTTGCTAGAGTCCATATCATAACAGTTAATAATTAAGATGCATTCCTAAATTTTAAAATATATTATAGTAATCTCCATAACACCAAGATGAAATTGATTACATTGAAATTAAAAACGCCTGGTGTTCCATTTGTCCTCCTAAGGAGGGTTTAAACCCAGACCTCCTCACAGGTTCTATGAGGCCATGCCAAGAGGAAGGGCCCCCTTGGTGCAATTCAATGCCACTATGTATTTTTATTTTTTAACTCTGGCAGTGGCACTTGGGAGCATGCTGCTCCACAGCAGGTGGGATTTTTAATGCTCAGTCATCTTGTGACAGTGGATGGATCCAGCAAAAGCAGTCCCTCTGAGGTATATTTAATGTGAGAAAAAATCCTGGCTTAAGGCCTATAATTGTTGTAGGTGAGGGAGATAAAAGTCAATTTACAGAGTTAAATCAAAATGAGTTAAATAGCAGGCTGAGGCACTCACACTGAAATATATTTACACCCTTCCAATTTTGTTTGTGTTTCTAAACTTCACCCATAATCTTACTCTGTTATACATGCACTTTTAACTATCACTTTTCTTCCAAGGAATACAGAATGCCATATCATCAGTCATCAAAATAGGCTTGGAAGACACAAAAAGTTATTGCCATTCTCCTTTTGCAGATAAAAAAGAAAATTGAAGGGAAGGCTAAGTGATTTTTCCTCCTAGATCTCTCCAAGAAGTCACTGGTAAAATCAAGAAGGGTTTTATGGTCTCTTGAGACCCACATCCACAAGAGTGAGATGAAACTGTGGGATAACAATATAAACAGAATTCAAATGAGCTGTCAATGATGTCCAAATTTCTCTGGCTCCTCTGTCAGGCACAAAGAAAAAAAAAAAACAAACAGATACTATTTATCAAAATGTGCCCTTTTGTGTTTATACTAATACATTTTTGAAACTGCAAGAGCTAGAAACGAGTACATTTATGTATGGTTTCTACATAATCGTATTTTTAATTATTTATTCTCAAATGTACTGTTTTCCCCCATAAATTTCCATTCTGATTTCTTTTGTTGAATATTCACTATTCTGTGTTCATAATTCTATCATTTTTAATATCTTTTCTGATTATGTTAAAATTACAGATGGATTTTATTCTTTTTAGAAATGTAGAAAGGCTCAATATGTAAAACTACATTTTACAAACATATATAGTTACCTTTGAAGTGAATTGACTATTTTTTGAATACCTATCTTTCTTTTTACAAAACAAAATGGACTTCTGGTTTCAGATGAGAGGTGTGCAGTTGGAATGAGTGTTGCTCCTACCTTTATTACAGGGGAAGTTCTGGGAAAACTGCAAATTATCTTTCCTTAAAGCCATGAGAAAAAAATGACATCACAGGACAAGCAACTAACCCTAAATCTGAAGGGAGACAGGCATTTGCTGGGAGAAACAAAGTCCCAACATTTTCTTACTGGGGGCAAATGCTGTGAAATGCCATCTAAGCCAGCAAAATGATTAAGCTAGAATGTTTAATAAATTGCTAAAGGCCAAGTGTTGAATAGTGTAATAGTGTGACGACCCTGAGGTCTGCAGACATATGTGAATGGCAACCTCCTGCAGGTTTCTCCCTTTGATGACCACCTGGTGCTCACAGAGAAGATGAAGAGAGGTTATTAAGCCAGAAAAGAGTAAAATTAACTCAGAACTTGGATCTCTGCATAGAAATGATGAGCTTCAGAAATGAAATCTGTAATGATAAAATATAAATCTTTTAATTTTAACTGCTCTAAAATAAAACCTTTGCAGCAAAAGTTGTAACATGTATTATGTGTATAGCATTTGAAAAGTGAAAGGCTTCACTATCATGGCACAAAAATTGTGAGGGAATTATTTGGAATATAATATTACAAATCTCTTACAAATACTGCTATTTAAGGTTGAATTCAGAATATTTCAAAATGTATGTTGCAAACCAAGACAACCATTTAAAAAAACTTGAGGAAAAATAGGGATATATTGTCAGGGTAAATAGCAATATTGCATGATGGTCAATTCTCAGAACATTCCAATCCTAATTATATATCCTATATAATAAAGAGCTAATATGCTAATTAGACCAAAGGTAGAACAACCTTCTGGAACAACCAACAGAGGGACAGGACAGGGCTGCAGTCCAGGTGGCCAGGGCTGCGAGACAGCAGCCGAGGCGTCCAGGGCTGCGAGGACCTACCCTTGCACGAATTTCGTGCATCGGGCCTCTAGTGTAATATATAATTGAACTTAAAGTACATGGAATAAAAACAGATATGAAAGGAGGAACAGATAAATCCATAATTATAGTTGAAGACTTCAACATTCCCCTTTCAGTAATTAATAGATCAATTAGGCAAAAGATCAGTTCAGATATAGGTGACCTGAACAACACTATTGGCCAACTTGATCTATTTGACACTTGAACCCACCACCCAACAACATAATATACATTCCTCTCCAGTTCACAGGGAGCATTCCCCAGGAAGGACCATCTTCTGTTCACAACTCAAACTTTAACAAATTTAAAATAATTGAATCATACAATTTGTATTCTGAAAACATAACATAATTAAACCTGAAACATTAATAAAAAAATTCCCAAATATTTGGAAATTAAAAAAAATGTCTAAATAACCTAAAAGAAAAAAATGGAAGTTTAAAGGAAAATTTAAAATATTTTGAAATAAAAATAAATTAATACAACACATTAAAATTTGTGGGGTATAGGTAAAGCAGTGATCAGAAGAAAACTTACAGCATTAAATTCTTATATTAGAAAAGAAGATGTAAAATCTATAACAAAAGTCTCTTATGTTACTATAAACTTGAGAAAGATAACCACGTTAAATACAAAGCAAGCAAAAAATCAAGGAATAATGAAGACCAGAACAGAAATCAATAAAATTAAAAACAGAAAAATAGAGAAAATTCAATGAAAACAAAGGCTATCTCTTTGAAAAGACAATGCTATTGATACGTTTCTAGCGAGGATGGCACTGAATAAATATGCAGTTGACATTATACTTACGGTGAGAGACTTCCCAAAGAGAGAGGAGACCAAGAATGTCCCCACTTAGGACTTCTACACAATGTGATAAAGGTAGAGCTAGCCAGTGCAAAAGGAAAGAAAACACAGGCATATGGATTGGAAAGAAAGAAAGAAAATATAATCTATATATAAAATATAATCTAGAAAGACATTGCTAGAAATAATGAATGAATTGAACAACACAACAGCATTCAAGATCAACATACAAATTTCAACCCTATTTCTGCATGTCGGCAGTATACATTAAGAGTACACTTTTATTGCCAGGTAGGAAAACACAGAACTGTGCAACTAGTTGCAAAATGAGTTTAGATGAAGATTTTGAAAATGGTTTGTTGGAATAAAATTTATGCAGAGTAAACATTGTGAAAAAAATCAATACTTGTTTCCAGAGAAGGAAATGTCTCTTGTCATATCTGTTTACATCTCATTGCACTACATTATGTGGTTTGAAATGACTTAACATACAAAAAATAAGACATTTTAGAAAACAAACACAAGTCATAATATTCAAGAAACACTTTTGTCACAGTGTTTTTATTTGAGAAATAAATGGATAAACACAGGTTTTTATCACTGCAATGATCAAAATAATATGAACTTAGCAAAGTCCTTTCAAGAATAATTATAAAATTTGGACAGACTTAAAATGACTAAAGAAGTTGATAATATTATCTGAAAACAGCATTCCATCCCAAAGGACCTATTCAGGTTCCCCAGGATAATCAACTTTCTAAAAGTCAACTGTGCCCTATAATATACCCTAAACATGGGAGTGACATCTATCATAGTTGCTGCCATGAGGAATTGGGTGTGGATGCCAAGGGGTGGGAGACCTTGGGATTCAGTTTATAATTCTGCCTGCCATTATGCAAGGGAGAGAGTAACCTGGTTTACAGGTTCGGCTTAGTATTTGATGATGCCCTCTTTATATTCCTGATACTATTAATTTTAACACAAGATGCAAACAGTATATTCTTAAGTTGATTTAAAACTATCTCATTTAAACAGACCTAATTTTAATAAAACAATTGAAATAGTTTTATTAAAAATTCAGTACTAAAGAGGACTCTCTTCATCTTTCACTGTCATTTTTTTGGTGATTATTTGAGAAGCTCTGGTCAACATCAAGTACATTAGAAAAAGAATATCAATATAAGAAGAAAGGAGAAAAATAAAATTACATGTAATATGTACCTGTTTATCTGGAAAAATGAGAAAATTAACTGAAAATTATTAAAATAAAATAATTTAGTAGCATTATTACTTGCAAAATTGTTACACAAAATCAATAAGGTAGGTAAACATAGATGATGAGCAGTTTATGAATATAAGGAAAGAAAATACCTTATTCATAGATGCAGCAACACAAATAGAAAAATAAGCATTGGGGAACATGCTTTTTCTGAAAAGTGCTATTACATTCCTAAAGTTTTTAAATTAACTTCCATCACTTAAAAATGTGTGGTCATATTTTTAGCATTTGGTGGCATATTTGCAGCATGCTAATATCATTTCAAAGAAGGTAAAGTAAATTAATATGTTAATCCCTTGGCATGTACACAGGTACATGTATCATAGTCAGTTTTACCTTCCATAAAGTTTTCAGTAGTGGTCATCTCAGCACTTAATAAACTTAACAGAAATTTAAAGAATAAGCCCAGTGCAGGAAAATGAAATGTATTATAATCATGAGTAAGCAATATTATAGGAGGGGACTCCAAATAAGAGGGATATGAAAAAATCTAGTATGAATTGCTCTGAGAAGAACAAGGGGAAAAGGTGATAAAAATGAAGCATATTAAGTAAAGAACAGACTAAAATAGATACACATAAATTCTTCTCTTTTACCCTTCCTTACATTTCAAGGACAGTGGATCATACCATAGTGCTTGGAATAAGTAGTCAAGAAATAGTTTCAGTATTTCTGTCTGCTCCATTCCTAACTGAGATACCAAATCAACATCATTATACTTTCACTTTCCAATATTTACATAATAAAAGATTAGCTATTAAAAGCTCCCAAGTTATACTAAACAAGAATCTAACATTTTCAATTTTAAAAGAAAGGAAATGAAGGCCCAGACAATCTGGTACTCAGGTAATCTGTTACTCATATTCACTCATAAACTTGATTAGTCAGCTGTTTCCATGGTTCTTATGTCAGGGATCTTTTAGCACTCCATGGTTACCACCAGAGGCACTGTATATGCATCTCATGGTTCATTTGATCTGTATATGTAAATACACGAACATATACACTACTTATGTGACTGTACATGGAATATACATGCAAATATATTCCATGCATCAGAAATTTATTTTAATACTTGTTACTATTTATCTCTTTATTTCAAGGTATTAAGTAAATGTACCATCTAATCCTATCTAATAAAAGAGAAACATGGTAATTAGCCGTACCTCCACTACCCTTCCCATTGACTAATAAGGGCGATATGCAAATTAACTGCCAGCCAAGAAGGTGGCCGGCAGCCAGGCAGCTTGAAGCGAACATGAGGCTTGCTTGCTTCAGTGACGGAGGACTTCAATGTTCCCTGCCTGCTGCTGCCGGCCTCTGAGCTTGCAGTTTGAAACATTGTTACAAATATAGAAGCTAAACAAAACCCAAGAAAACTGCTTTCAGTGAGCCGGGATCTCAGAGCTGGAGTTGAAACAGTGTTTCGATTATAGAACCCAAACAAACCAGATACCTGCTTTCAGCAGCGGAGGCCTAAGAGTTGGAGCCAAGCCTCAGAGCTAAAGATGGCCCAGAATAAAAAAAAAAAAAAAAAGAAAGAAAAAAGAAAAAAAGGAGCGTTTGGGAGCTTCAGTCACCCGCCAGCCTGAAAACAGCCCTCAGCCCCTCACCCAGACTGGCCAGGCACCCCAGTGGGGACCCCCACCCTGAAGGGTGTGTGACCAGCTGCAAACAGCCACCATCCCCTCACCCAGGCTGGCCAGGCACTCCAGTGGGGACCCCTACCCTGATCCAGGACACCCTTCAGGGCAAACCAGCCGGCCCCTACCTGTGCACCAGGCCTCTATCCTATATAGTAAAAGGGTAATATGCCTCCCAGCACCGGGATCAGCGGAGCCACGAGGCCTCCTGGCACCGGGATCAGCGTGACAGGGGGCAGCGCCCAAACCCCCTGATTGCCCTGCGGCTCTGTGTGTGACAGGGGGCGGGGCCACAACCTCCCTATTCACTCTGCTCTGTTCGTGACAGGGGAAGGCACCCCAACCCCCTGATCGGCCCTGCTCTGTGCGTGACAGGGGTGAGCTCCTCAACCCCCTGATCGGCCCTGCTCTGTGCGTGACAGGGTATGGAGCCCCAACCCCCTGATGGGCCCTGCTCTGTGAGTGACAGGTGGGAGCTCCCCAACCCCCTGATTGACCCTGCTCTGTGCATGACAGGAGGCAGCGCCCCAACCTCCCCATCAACCCTGCCTGAGTGTGACAGGGGGTGGTACCCCAACCCCCCAATTGGCCCTACCTTGAATGTGACTGAGGTTGGCATCGCAACCTCCCGATCTGCCCTGCTCTGTGCATGACAGGGGGCAGCGCCCCAACTCCCCAATCAGCCCTGCTCTGAGTCCGACCAGGGGCTGCACCTAGGGATTGGTCCTGCCCTCTGCCACCCGGGAGCAGGCCTAAGCCAGCTGGTTGTTTTCTCCGGGACTGTGAGAGGGCACAGGCCGGGATGAGGGGCCACCCCTCCCCCCTGAGTGCACTAATTTTTGTGCACCGGGCTTCTAGTTGTACTATAATTGCAAAAATTATTTATGTCAATTCACATAACGAGTATATTTTTGTTATTGTTGTATGCTTTTTGTTTGTTTTTTTTTTAATCTTTATTGGTGAAAGTATTACAGATGCCCCCTTCCCCCCCCATTGATACCTTCTACCCTACACCTACCCCTTGCCTAAGGCATTCACCACACTATTGTCTGTGTCCATGAATTATGCATATAAGCATACTAGTACTAGTTCTTTGGTTAATCTTTTCCCACCCACCCAAATCCCTACCCTCAACCCCCTTAAATCATAAAGTCTGTTCCATTCTCCTATGTCTTTGGATCTATTTTGTTCATCCACTTATTTTGTTCTTTAGATACCACATATGAGTGAGATCATGTGATACTTGTCTTTCTCTGACTGGCTTATTTCACTTAGCATAATACTTTCCAGGTCACTCCATGCTGTCTCAAAGGGTATGAAATTCTTTTTTACAGTTGCATAGCTTTCCATGGCATAATTATAGCACAGCTTTTTTATCCATTCATCTACTGATAGGCACTTGGGCTGTTTCCACATCTTAGCTATGGTAAATTGTGCTGCTATGGACATAGGGATGCATATCTTCTTTCTGACTGGTGTTTTGGGTTTCTTTGATATATTCCAAGAAGTAGGATCACTGTACTTTTTATATAGATTATCAGTGAAAAATATGCTGTTATATAAAAAGAAACACACACAATTTTTAAAAATCTGGGATAAGTTAAACAACTAATGAACATCACTTGGTACTTCTTAAAAATTATTAAATTCATTAGTTTTTTTCATATTGCCCCTCATTTTCTTAGTCCAACATTAAATTTCAATTTCTGGCATCTCTTAACATATATCAGAAACCTGATTTTCCTAAGTTAGTGGTTGACATCAAACATTTCCATTATTTTGAAATTACAAATGAGGAATACACTTATAATAAAATCTGAATTAAAGAAACTTACAAACTGGCCTATATTGAAATATCACACATAGCCTCAGAGACAATATAAAGATGCTCCTGTCAGTTGATCCGCCAAAATGCTTCTTACAAGATTTCTGCCTTTTAGACTCATCTACTCCTGATCTACTCCAGCAACATGCCATCAACTACCCAAGTGCAGGTCAGGGCTTTGCTACATATCTGTGTCTAGGCACCTTCCACATGCTTTTAGAACAGCATATATTTAGCTTTTCATAACAAGCATCACAATATATCCTCTCTAATAAAAGTATAATATGCAAATTGACTGAACAGTGGAACGACCATCTGGATGATCATCCGGGACCACGCTATGACACCACTGGTGCCACGCCAGCCAAGGTGGGTGTGATGAGATTGGTTGGGGGCCTGGACATCACCCCATGATCACCCTGCAGAGGAAGGCCCAGGCCACTGGCCTGCAGGACAATCAATTGGGGGGCTCCATGATCGCCCCAAAGAGGGATGCCCAAACCACCGACCAGCGGGCTGCGGCAGGTGAGCAGGGCCTCCCTCTGTGAGGTAAGCCCGGGTCTCGGGTGCCAGAGGGAAGCTGGTGCCAGCAGCTAGGGGAAGGAAGGCCTACCCTTGCATGAATTTCGTGCATTGGGCCTCTAGTATATATATAAAAGGCTAATATGCTAAGTGTCCTTCCCACCTTTCGACCGGTCGCTATGATGCACACTGACCAACAGGCAGCAGAAGTTCAATGCAGGAGCTGCAGTGACGTGCACAGAGAAATGGCACCGCAGACCTGGCACCCAGAAAGTAACATCCAGCTTCCCCCAAGTGGGACACCACCCTGGAATGACACCCCACCAAATCTCAGCCCATGCTGCCAAAATCCAATGGTGCAAAATGCAACCCATCGCCCAGCCTTGAAACTGTAGCTTTGGGTACTGGGTAATGACATCACGTAGCAACGTCCAGCTTCCTCTCCCTAGTAACTAGCCTTCTTGGAGTTCCAGGAACAGAGGTGGAAACATTTTACACTTTAACCAAATGTCTGGGAAGCATTTTCCTGTGCCTCATCTCGTTTGATCCTCACAGAAGTCCTGGAGTAGGTAGATAGGAGACTCAGTGGAATCCTATTTTCTTTTTATTAGCTGGAAAATGGAGATTTAGAAAGCTTAGAAACTTGACCCGACTGAAAAGAAGTAAGAAATGGTGGACCTTGAAAATTACCTCAGGTTTTCTCACTGTGCAGAATATAGTCAAACACTGCTATAGTTAAATAGTTTACCCTTTGTTTTCCCTGCATGATCTACAATAATGATCTGCTTCATATTGATATTTACTGATGTGCTGCTGCCAGTTACCTGAAAGAGAAGTTGGGGTGCTTCACTGGGCTAGAAAAAGTTTAGCTACATCAGAAAGCAGGTCTAATTAAACAAATTTATTCTATATCTATAAAAGGCTAAGTTGACTCACACATGTATGATACATATAAAGCTCTCCCTGGTGCCAATCGTACACGTGTGTTTCCTTCTGTCATTGTGAATCATGAATTTGGTTGCCACTTCTATTATAGAGAAAGGGTGAATAGCAATATTAAACTATTTCTCCTAATTAATTTCCTTTCTATGTACACAAATTCATGCACCAGGCCACTAGTGTATGTGTGTGTGTGTGTGTGTGTGTGTGTGTGTGTATATATATATATGGTGTCATTGTCCTGTTATTCACTGCTCCTTAGGTGGGAGGAGCTACATCCTCAACTCCTGGCTATAAGCTTGGTCAAATTATTTATTATTTGATTAAAGTAAAGGAATGTGAGCCAAAGTGATACTATCCCAGGTATTAGTTGAAACTTTAAAGTTTGTGTTTGTCTATCAGCCATCTTGCTCTGCCATGAGAGAAACCTGTTCCAAGTAGAAGCTGCTTTGTAAGTCTAGGTTCTAGACTGGGAAACCGCAGGCAGCAAAATGATTGCAGGCTGACAGAGCTCAGCAGAACTGCAGCAGGCCAAGCTGACTTACAGCCACGAAAAAATGATGTGACTGAGAAGTAAATTCTGCTCTTGTAAGCCATTAAGATTTGTGTGCTCCTTTGTTACTGCAGCAAATTTGACTGATATGCAAGGCAACCAAATTTTTGGTGAAATTGATATGCTATTCTCTGTGAATTCAAATAATATTTACTTAGCCTCAGTGTTGCAAGCACAAGTATAACTCTGTGGATATAAAGATTTTTTAAAGAGACATCCTTTTTTATTGCTTATAATAAAATGGATATTGCTGTAGTAGAGAAACATTTACAATAGAATGTGATAAATGCCACAGTATAATTATATCCTGCTTTACATTTATGTGGAGTCAGAGGCTCACCTAACTCTACCTAAGACAGAAATACGGAATTTGGAGAAAGATTTGCAGAACAGGTAATAACTAACCTGAATTTTGAAGGTAAACAAAGGTTCATTGAAAGGACGAATCAAGGAAATATATTAGAGACATATGGTGACATAGGAATAAGAGTGAAGAATGGGATGTACATGGCGATTGTAAATCAGTCCTAGAAACCTGGGTTGTTGGTAGTTACTGTGCAAAAATGTCGGTCAGTGCCAAATTAAAATAGGCCTTTCTCATTGCACTAACGAATTTGCAATTTACCCAGTAAGATGAAAAATGGATTATAGATCCAGGGAGAAAGAGATAAGCGGATTCTAAAAGTGCATACAAGAATGGGAACTAAAACACTGTCATTGGGCAATTAGAGAAATAAGTTTCCTGCTTGCTTTGGAGAAGAAAGACCAGTGAGAATTTAGTTTCACTCAGATGCACAAATGTTAGTGTTAGCCAAGGAGCAGAGATGATATTGATGTCATTGCATCCACCCTGGGAGGTTAACCGGAGGCCCCACCATACTTCCCAAGTTCTTGCTAAGACACAAAATTTAGAAATCTGCACAGCTGAGCCAAGGTCAAAGTTCAGGAAAAAAGAGCAACACTGCAGCTTCTCTAAGTCACATTTTCCCAAGGGTAACACTGAATCTAAGCCTAGGTCCTGTGATCAAGATAAAGGGAAGGTGACAGATACTTGCCAGGGGTGAGGGAGAGTGGAGGGAGGTTAGGAAGGAATTTTAGATATGGACATTTTTTCATATTTGCATTATTTTTGTCCACATATCCAAAACATTTCCCTCATAGATTTTTAACTCCACAAGGTTCATTCTAAATTTGTTTGAACCAAACAGGCAATATGGAAGCAATTGTATCTTGTTCTGGAAATATGGAATAAGCCTGAAGGCTTGCACAATATTAATCATTAGGAAATAAAACATTTTATCTTACGTTTTCTCTAATTAAGATGGAGGAAAGGAGATAGGACATCTATGAGAATTGAGATCTGCCAATGGTTGTAGTGGTGAAGTGGGTAATTTATTATATAAAGAGAAAGGCTTAAACCTTTCTTAAGCAATACACATATTCAAAAGTATATATATTTTATGTCCTATTTCACAGAATAGGAGAAAGATAACATCATGAAGCTATAACAATCAGAGTAACAATAAAGTGACTTTGTCATCTCAAGGACTTGAAAAATATGGAGAACAGTCCAGAAGATTTTCTTGAACAACAGAAATCTTATGAATCCAGCCTTTAATGTATAACCAGACTTCCCTCGACACCAGGGTTGCTTACAAAAAGATGCACAAAATATTTCCTTTTTTTTTTTTTGCCACCATCAAGGAAAAAAAATGATTTTTATAGAAACTGCTAGATCCAAGTTTACCAATAATGAGAGTAATGACAAACTAACAATGTTGCAAGTTTTATAGTAGGAATTTATTACTGCTCCAACTTTCAAGTAAAAATAAAAGAAATAAGTATTTCCATTCCCTATTTCCAAAGGATGACAAATTAATCCTGTTTCTGTCAGTGAAAACAAAGAAATGATTTAACTTTTCTGAGAGTCACTTGTTTAAAATGTCAAGAAAGAGAACTCACGGAGGAGAAGGTCTTGAAATCAAGAAGACAGAAAGGGTTGAAGAGGAAAGACTCGCAAATTCACAAAGCATACAGTTGTCTTAGGAGGAACATTGACAGGAGAATTATAAAATAATAATGACAAAAAGTACCAGCCGTGACTGGCTTGGCTCAGTGGATAGAGCTTCAGCCTGCGGACTGAAAGGTCGCAGGTTCGATTCCAATCAAGGGCATGTACATGGGTTGCGGGCACATCCCCAGTGGGGGGTGTGCAGGAGGCATCCGACCAATGTTTCTCTTTCACCGATGTTTCTAACTCTCTATCCCTCTCCCTTCCTCTCTGTAAAAAATCAATAAAGTATATTAAAAAAAAACAACAACAAAGTAAGCAGAGCTTTGATGAAGAGACATCTAATTCCAATTGTGAGCAGGGGCTCTGAGCTCCCCAAAAAGAATGGTGATAAAAACCAAGGCAGATCGATCAAAAATAGGAGACAGGGGAATGGCTAGCACATCGATTTGAGAGAAAAGTTTGTGAGATCAGTACAGCACTGTCTGCATAAAGCATTGTGTGCGGAAGAAGGCATGGCCCCATGGCTGAGCCTGGTACCCAAAACCTAAAGTTTTCTGAGTATAAAATTTCAGGCTATTCAGAGGTAACCACCACAACTTCAAAACAAGAACCAAAGGAAGTGTTTAATTATAATAAATTTTATAGAGATGTCTCTGTGTATGTGGGGGTAAGATCTGCGTAGTTGACCCACATTTGCCTGTATAAACAGAGGGTGGAATTTTAAAAAAATTACATTTTATGCTCATAAATCAAATGAGATTAGAGAACTGCCAAAGATACAATAAATGGATGGAAGGATGTGATAAAAAGACGAGCATGTCCATTATAACTAGTTTTATTTTTTTTTCCTGTGCATGTCTTATTTTCTGCTTCACATCCAATGCTCCATGACAAAGAACACCTTCTGAACTGAGTCCTTTCTTTGGTTTTGCCTGTCAATTACTTTCTATAGCAGCTACTCGTTCTCTTCCTTTCCACAGTAATATTTACGGCTCATGAGTCTGGAGGTTAAGGAAGCAAGTACTTGTCTGCATGCCATAAATTAATGCTGTCTGGAGAAAATTCATTACCCTGTCTTCACACCCTGGAAAGAAAGAATAATAACAAAATCACTGTCATTTTTGGTGTCCTTTGCCAGCCGAGGCTGATATGTAACAGCAGGTGCTTTAGAAAGAAGCAAAGTCGGGACTTGGAAAGGCTGGCCAGCATAGCTCTGTTCTTTTTTGCTTAAGGAAACGGCATAGTTTCCTTCAATGTTGGACTGTCAAAAGGAATTTTTCCGGCATAGCTCAGGCAAACAAAGTGGCACAACATGAAAACAATTTCAGAACCAGGAATTGAAGAATTTGAGAACATCACAGGAGAAGCATGTTTAATGATCTGTCTTTGAATAAACTTGCCAATCATAAAATTCCCTGGCCTTTTATTATTTCTACTTGTTAGGGTTAAGGTTATATATATCAAAGGCTGAGTTTATAGGATTTCTGTTGCTCAGAAAGTCTTCTGGGCTGTTTTTCACTTTCTTCGAGTTCTTTTTGAAATGGCAATCACTTTACTGTTGCTCTGATTGTTATAGCATCATGATGTTATCCACCTTTTGACTTTTCCGTGAAATAGGAAATCAAATATGAATACATTACTTTTGAATGTGTGTATCTGCTTAAGGAGGGTTTAAGGCTTTCTCTTTATAAGATAAATTACCCACTTCACCACTACAACTATTGGCAGAGTATTTACTCCCAATTCTTGTAAATGTCCTGTCTCCTTTTCTCAATATTGTTTAGAGAAAACTTAACATAAACTATTTTATTTTCTTATGTTTAATACTGTGGCAAGTCTTCAGAGACAAGGCATGGAGGTGTGAAATATACACAGGTATACCATGGATAAATGTAAAAATGGAAGTTAAAAAGAGGAGATCTGATGCTAGACATTCTTTTCCTGATAATTTTTTATAACCATATAATTGCAGTGTGTTTCTTTGTTTGAAATTGTATATCTGTTGCATTGGGAATGATTCTTTTTCTCATTTAGCTCAAAGCTTGCCAGGTAACAAGAAGAAGCACCGGGTCTGCCTTGAGGACCAGCGGAGGAGAAACAGGGGCTACAGATAGCTAGCATTATTCACTTATCCACCCTCAATACTAGACATTTGGGTTGTTTCCAGTTTGAGATTATAACGATTAACGTTGTCATAAAAAACATGTGTGTACATGTATGTGTGTGTAAATGAATGCACACACACATGCATTTAGGTTGAGTATATGCCTACAAGGCTATACTTCGAAGTGTACCTTGAAAGTGTGTAGGTTAGGCTTTAATAGATAATGACAGTTTTCAAAATAGTTGTTCCAGTTTACACTTCTACTGGCTATATTTGGCAATTTCGGTTGGTCCATATCCTCACCAATATTCCCAATCATCTGTCTTTTTCATTGGGGCCCTTTCAGCTCTACTCTACTGCTGATTTCTCTAGTTTCAATCTGCACCAAACAATTACCTTATGAGACTAAGATCCCCACAGAGCAAGGAGAACTAATTATCTTTCTTATTATGCCTGAATGTCTGTCTGTCACTCTGTTGGCTCTGTCTATCAAAGCAAGCAATCTTTCCAAATCTTCAAAAATCATAATGTGAAGGAAATAAAGGGAATGTTATACATCCGACACCTCTTAGTATGGCTGCAGTTGTATTTTGAATATAAGAACTGCTTTGACAGAACACATTCTTACTCTTAGTTCTGAGACAAAGTATTTTTTCATGTGATGAATTATAGATTTAGAGTTTCTGACCTACCTGTTCTTGAAATATTTTTAGCATTATGTTTATAGTCCCAGCTTTCCTCACTCACTCTGGTGGAGCAGCTTTAGTGCTGGTTAAGGAAGGGATCCCTCACATGAACACTTTAATTGATTTACTCAAATATAACAGGTTTATTTTTATGAGAATTGCATTATTTCATTTCCGAAAATATTCATTTACAAGAACTCTGCCACTTACAAAAAATAACAGATTATAATTCAAATCTAAGCTGTTTCTCTTTCATATGTATGCATGTTATACGCCTGATGAGAATTTTGTGCCCTCAATGACAAAATACAATAACTTATGAAATCTCTGTCATTGCTTTCTGAAGTTACTCCTCATTCTGAGTATATCTAGGGGTCACACCCTTAAGGGCTTTATGACCATAAACCCAGCAATGCACAAAAAGGAGCTCTTGAGCGGTAATAAAAGGGACTCCTATCACTCAAGAAATTCCTAGGGTTTTAGGAGTTTTGTGCCAGGGACCCAAAACAAAGACCACATACGTTTTCATTATACCCCAATTATATAAAATATTCTTATCATTTTACTACTAGAGGCTTGATGCACAAAATTCATGCAAGGAGCTCAGCCCTCACAGCTCCAGCTTCATCTGGAAGGTTTTCTGGAAGGATGTCCAGAGGTCGTTTAACTGTCTGGTCTAATTAGCATATTATGCTTTTAGTATTATAGATACTTTCTTGGAATGTAGGCACCCACCATACTGTCAGGACAGCCAAGTATCTGTGTGGAGAGACTTATATGATGATAAACCAGGCTCTCTGCTGATTGCCTTAGCTCAGATAGCAGCTACCATGCAACACAGACTTTCAGCCTTGTGAGTGAGGATATTTTGGATTTTCCAGTTATTCTTGCACCTCCTTCCATACCTTATGAACCTGAAGAATGAGATCAACCTACAGATTTATGAACAAGGACAGTGAAGATTGGTTTAAACCACTAAACATTGGAGTGTATTTTCATGCAGTAATAAATTATTGAAACAGACTCTAATCAAATGTAAGTATGTGCCAATTTCTTCCTGGCCTCTTGGTTATGTACCATTACTCACATTTTCAATATCTGTTTCACTATATATTTCAATGTTCATCTTGATATGAAATTCATCTTAGACACCCCTATGCTTTTTCGTCTGGAAGGGGAATTTTTAATATGACCTTGTATAATAATGATCTGTGTACTTTATTAAATTTCTGCCTCTAAAGTTATATCATTTTAGGGTACTTCTGGGTCTTGTTCATTTGAGAAGACTCCCCCCACCCCCAGTAATGCCCTTCTCCCACACATCCCAGGACATTGCCCTCTATATGACAGAAGCCAATAGATAGTTGAGTTGAATTGGATTAAAAGCTGATTCTGTTGTAGTAAACTAAGTAGACATCTTATGAATAATAGTTTTTACTCTATGTTACCACTGCTTCTGATAGTCACCTAGAAATAAAACCAGATTGCTGTGTTTCTTTGGATAATCTGACCTGGGGAAATATGTCAGCTCAACAGCTGCTCTAATATTAAAGCTTAATGTCCTTTTCATCTTCTCTTTTATTGAATTAATTCAGGTGACATTGGTTAATAAACTTATATAGGTTTCAGGGGTACAATTCTATAATACATCATCTTTATATTGTATTGCAGGTTCACCATCTGGAACAGGCATTTTTGACCTTTGCTCCTTGATATAAATCTAGCCAGAGTAGCAAGTCACTTTAAAAATAAGGAATTTGTAGTCCAGGAAATTTAGAAAAGTGTTTAAAGTCATTCAATTACTAATAAAATAAACTAACTGGAACCTAGAATGTTATAACTCAATGCCTATATAGTTGCACTGAAAGTCCATGATAAACCACCTCCAAAATGCATAAAAAAACTCCGAAAATGTTTGGAGGAGAGAAGAGCCAGATATTATGTTTTTAACTAAATATAGTACACAGATTCCTTCCAACCCTCAATTACTACTGTCCTCAAAGTAATTCCTCTCAATAGTCACAGACTTTCTATTTATTTTTCTTAGAACCCTTTTCCTGGCTGCAGACAGCTCAATTCTCCTTTTATCCTCATACTAGAAGCCTGGTGCACGAATTTGTGAACCAGTGGGGTCCCTCAGACTGGCCTGCGAGATCAGGCTGAAACTGGCTCTCTGACATCCCCCAAGTGGTCCCAGATTGCCAGAGGGCACAGGCCAGGCCAAGGGACTCCATGTGTGCACAATCGGGGCCTAGCAGGGATGCAGGAGGTTGGCCAGCCGGGGAGGGACCGCAAGAAGGCTCCAGGGCTTGCCAGCTCGTCTCCCTCAGTCCTGATTGGCCAGACCCCAGCAACAAACTAACCTACCAGTCAAAGTGTCTGCCCTGGTGGTCAGTGCACACCATAGGGAGTGGTTGAGCAGCCTTAGCATATCATTAGCATATTATGCTTTGATTAGTTGAATGGATGATTGGACATTTAGCATAGTAGGCTTTTATTATATAGGATGGTGGAGAGAATGAATGAGCTCTCTGGGGTCTCCTAGATAAGGACACTAATCCCTTTCCTGAGAGCTCCACCCTCAGGCTAATACCCTCCCAAAAGCCCCAGGTCCAAATAACATCACCTTTGGGGGTTAGGATTTCAACACAGGAGTTTTGGTGGGATACGAACAATCTGTCAGTAAATGAATAACTGTGTACATAAACTGAAGCAACATTTCTCATGCTATGTGATATGTGCTATGATACCCAGAGAGACCTTGCAAAATGTTTCTTGGTTTTTCAATAGATATTGAAGATGATGACTATCATTTAAACAGTTGAAAAACCCCCACAAGTTTAGTATAGTCATCCTTATTTGAAGAAAGGTGTCGTCAGGCCTATCATGTTTGAAAATTTTAATAAAATTGCAGAAATATTTAATGACAAAATGACAAAAACTTTATAAACATATTTAAAAGAATATATTTGACTTTAGAGTAGATGAAATGTAAAAAAATAAATTATTTCCATAATCTACCCTCCAATATTTTTGGAGCCATTCATTGACTTCAAAATATTATTGAAAATATCAGTAGTGAATATACTTTCTTGAATTCAAAGACAGCTATCGGCATTAACAATTGTAATAAAATTGATTTAAGCAAGATTTGAGAGATTCTCAAGTTCTCAAAAGTCTCTAAAATTATATTGATTAATAGTTATAAATTTCTTCACTTTTATAATTAAGCTTGACATTTAGCAAGATTTCTCAAAAGTAGTACCTTTGAGTATATAGGAACTTAAATATATGTTATCTTTTAACTCACATTATGTATGTCCTAGCATTTTTTGCCTTCTTCTTACTCCATTATTTTCCTAAATAAGAAACCCAAATTTTTAAATTATAATACATGTTTTAACTTTATTTAATAATGTTTTATATTGCTTTATAATCTACTTTTCAAGCTAAAGTGTTTTAAGAACCTGATGCTTTGCTATTTTTATTAATACAATCTTCAACTTAGCAATATTTTATGAATGGATACTGGTATTAATCTGATATACACAGCCAACTTTCTGAATTAATTAATCTCTAATAAACAAATTATTTGATACATGAATTTTTGCTCATTATATAACGGAGCATACAATTATATTATAGTAACACATTTCAAAACTATATTTTTTAAAACACCTTTAAGTCACTAAAATTCTGCACATAAGGTCTCTATACAATACAAATATTTATCACAATCTTTACTTCAACTATGTGGGACTCGGAGTATTGGGGGGAGTCAATATAATAATATCTGCTAGAGGCCTGGTATAGTGATATACACCATACACCCTGAATACAGAAAAAAGTCACATGAATAATGAATATTTGATTAATTCTGTAAGTCTCAAATCTGTGTTTTTCCCATCCCTTCCTTCTTCAGATCTACTTGGCCATCCTGCCTTGTGCCATGATTTATTGACCCATAGAACTTGTCAATATTGTAATTAGCTGAAACATATTGTAGGAGATGAAAAATTTTCCCTTCTTCCCTTCTGTGTTCTATGGTTGGCCTAATAATTAAGTTGACATAAAAGAGATTAGTAGGAGAAAAGCAAATTTCATTTCATACATATTAGAACTAACTCATAGAAATATGTGATCAAGAAGTGAACAAAGCAGGAACCTTTTATACACATTAGACAAAGAAAGAATAAATTTGTGAAGAATTGACAAGACAACTGGATTTAGGCTTGGGGTAATAAATTATTGTAGAAGTAACATGGCTTGTTTATACAGCCTTCTCAGCTCTTTTTTATTTTTAAATGTTTATTTATATATATTTTATTGATTTCAGAGAGGAAGAGAGAGAGAGAGAGAGAGAGAGAGAGAGAGAGAGAGAGAGAGATTGAGAGAGAGAGAGAGAGAGAGAGAGAGAGAGAGAGAGAGAGAGATCAATGATGAGAGAGAATCATTGATTGGCTGCCTCCTGCATGCCCCCTAATGGGGATCCAGCCCACAACCAAGGTATGTGCTCTTGACCAGAATCGAACCTAGGGCCCTTCAGTCTGCAGGCCAACACTCTATCCACTGAGCCAAACCAGCTAGGATGCCTTCTCAGCTCTTAATCCCTTATTTGTGGAATCATTGAGGAATAGGGGCTTGAAAACAATTGTTTTCTTTTTCTTTTTGTATTAGAGATAGAAAACCTACTAATTTTTCCTATTTAGGAAAATTCTCTACTTACTCCTTAAATGGTATCATCTCCTACTTAAGAAAGGTACATTAAAATAAAAGAGAAATGTAAGTTATGCCGACTAGTATCACAAAGAAACACTACTAGTAGCTGTCTAGTCAAGTAAGTTATCCTGCTTGATACCCTGTGCCACCCACACTCATGCCCTCGGAAGATGAACACCTAAAGACTTTAATAAAACAAAATGTTATCATGAAGGATTTCAAGGCAAGAAAGAGGATAAGGACAAGACCCTTAGGATTCAATGTTTCACACACAGTGATATTAGTTTTCCTTTTTACAAAGCCAAGTAGTTCTAAAAGAGTTATAAATAGTGCCTCATAGCAGTTGTAGCTTGCATATGAAAGAACAGCTTTGAAAATATGTGCGTACTTTACCAAGGTCCCTTGGTTATAAATCAGAAACACCCATGTATCACAGACAGAAGAATCCTGTTGTTGTCTGTGCTCATTTATCACCACACACAGAGTGGTCTACTCGGTACAGAGAAATCGGAATCTTAAGTTCTATGACCTGGATTCAAGAATCCTTTCTTCCATTTACAAAGTTTGAGAATTTAGAAAATTTATTTCATTAACTTAATTAGTTGGAGGGGCATAACTGCAATAACAAATAGAAACAAATATGGGATCCCAGCCCCGAAATACTTTAGTTATTACCTGGTCTGAGTAAGTAAATGTGTGGGGCTTTAGGTTCCCTTCACGCCGTCATTCAGATAGCCTGGCTGACCAACGTGCTGTCATTTTCAAAAAAGGGCTTTCTGATTTCTTTAAAAGTTTCTATTCCAACCATAATAATAACAACAAAACATCATGGACAAGGGCTTATGGGATAGTTATATAAAACTGCACTGGAAATAACACACAGCACCTCTACACCTATATGGAAATTCCACTGGTCCAATTTAGTCATGTGGACACAATGAATTTTATAGGAAAGATAGTCCCAAGACCAAATCAAAAAAGCAAACAAAAACAAAACACAAATTTGAGTAGACTGCTATTACACTGCCACACCACCCAGACTCATTTTTCTCACAAGTATATTTAGAAAATTAATTCCCCATGAGCATTAAACTCAGTTAATCTACCTAGGAGTTTGGTACCTTGTTGGTGTCAAATATAGTTATTTTTTCCTCTAGTATGTCCTTAAATATACAAATGAGGAAGACCCAGGTTTTGAGTCCTCAGATTGTATACTGAGCATATTCATAACTCTCTTTTGAATGAAGTGCTTTTGGAAAAGATATATAAATTGGGTCTCTGTTTAGTTTATACACTATTGTATCTTACTTAAGGTAACATGGAAAGAACAATTTGTAGGCAGAATGAATTCATTCTTCCAAATTTCTGGAGAAGTAGGGTCTATGTTTCACATTAAGTTTATCTTTATGAGGAACTAAAGTTCTCAGACTCATTGCCTTCGGTCCCAGAGAATCACATCATACCTGGATATTTTAAACTTTCAAGTAAGCTTCTCCACATAGATAACCGAAAACTTGTCGTATATGATACAGCCCAAGCCAGTGAAGAGCCGGCATGCTATTCCAATGTTTTGGTAGACTTGTCCAAAATATATTCTGTAAATCACAACAGTTAGGGTCACTGCCTATGGATATCCTAAAATATGGTTTCATCCAATGCAATCATTTTAAATCACTTAATCTTGAAAAGTGATTATTATTAAAAATTCATATTATAATTAAATATGGCAAAAACATTTCTACAGTTAAAAGTTACAGGATTTAGCAGCTAATACACCAAATTCCTCTCTGAAATTCATAGAACTCCAAAAAAATAAACATTCATTTTGAGCAAATAGAAGTTCTGTAATCATTAGGTAATATATTTTGGGAAGGAACACACTAGAGCCATATTGCTTTCTATATTTTATCATCAGATTTATGTTTTTGAGAGAGTAGTATTAAAGTTTGAAGAGGACATTAAATTAGGTGGGTCAATTTTGACAGGATAATCCAAATCTTTATATATTGAGATATGCTCAATGCGCATTTGAAATTGCTTTTGCTCATAATTTGTCCTGGCAGTTCTATAACTGAACCCTTTTGGGTATCTAATATCCAAAATTAAATTAGAGCCCATTGAGCAACTAGACATGCCAGAAAATCAAGTGAATAAATCATGTTTCATAAAATAATCACTTAGGCCTCAAATGGAATAAAAATATATTGTTATAATTTCCTTAGAAATGACATTTTATTTCAAACTGTTGAATATACTTCCTTACCTCAATTTAATCCTTATATACTAGTGCAACTAATGATCATTGTATTAGTCAGTATCAGTTAAGCAAATAGAAACCAATCTAGATATACCAAGTAAGAAAGTTTTAATATGTGGACTTAGAGGCAAATAAAATTGTTGGAAGGACTGGAGGATTAAGATATGGAAAGGTTTTGCTGGGTCTCCAGGAGTCAGGAAACAGTATAAAACCAAACCTCCTCCATGGGGTGATCCCAGCTCCTGGTGCACTGAGGAAGAGTTTTAGGTAAGATACCCAGGGGCCCTGGGGCATTTTCACGCCTGCTGAATGCCAACATTGCCAGGAGGGCAATTACAGCTATTGTTTTCCTCACACCTTTAAAATATCAAGCTGGAATAATATGACTCAGAAATCCTCTGTAGTATTAGCAAAGTATGCAACAATTCTTCCTTCTTAAAGGAAGTTTAATCCACCTATGACTTTGTCAATAAATACTAAGCTATGTGGCTCCACTTTGATACTTCCTTTTCCAAAATTAGTCAATTTTTCTACACATCGTTTATTTAATAATCAGTTTCCTCCTAAATATTCATGATGCATTTGTTTTGACATATTACATTGTTTTTAAAAATGTTTGGACATGTTTTTGAGCTGTTTGTTCGAGTCTATTATTAAGTGGATAGTCAATTGATACACAAATAACACACCATTAACATTATTGTAGTCCATAAGAAAACCTAAGGAACTCTTTAAATTTTGTCATTCCATTTCTCCTGTTTCATTTTTTATGCAGGCATTTTTAAAGCTTTTATTTAAACTATAATAAATATTTACTAATTTAATAGCTTCTCAGTTGTTTTTCTTTCTGTAACTAGAAAATTGTGCATCTTCTTTTATAATGGTAATATTTAAGTTTAATACCTTATTGCATTTTTTAGGACTTAACAAGTTATATATTTAATGTAAAAGTAAAAATGATCAAAAAAGCATAATTATTATTAGAACCATAAGGGCTTGATTTAAAAACACTTAAATATTGACATATTTCATCTTATTTCTGTCAATATTAAGGAAAATATGTGTACTACAATACAATAGAAATATTGTTTCTATATTTTCTCTAATATTTTATAATTTACAGTTAAATATACATTTCAATTTAAATTATTAAAAGTCTCAGTAGAGAAATTAAGGTACAATATAAAAATGTTCCATATTTAAATACAACATTAATTAATTACCAAAGTTCCTCTTTTATAAAAACATTTTTAACTTCACATGTTGGGATAACCCTCAAGAATACTATAGCCGTGCTGATTTAAAAGCAAACAAACAAAACCTAAACGGGAGAAAAAGAAATCTAAACAGTTCTAATAACCATCCCCATATTTCTCCATATTTTTAAAAATAAATTTAATGTTCTATAACATGATATTTAGCTATTAAATAAATTCTTAAATATTGACAGAGGGTTTGAACACCTTTGGTTCAGATAATATAATAAAATAAAAAATAGAAAAAATACAGTAACATTAAAATTGTATAACCTTGAAAAATAATACCTTTTATTCATTTATATAAGACTGATAATGTAATTTGAAATTTAAAGGCAGATTTTCTCCATTTCATTAAAGTAATATAAAGTGTCATAAATAAGTTAATGCTATTAAATGCAGTGTTATCATTTATAATATATCAACTTCAAAGTGTAATTGCTAGTGTTTTAAATATATTTATTAAATTACATATTTGTAATTTACTGAAATTATTTATTGTTAGTTTAATTTTTCTTGAATTTTGATAAATAGAGGTCCTATATATTCCTTTGAAAGAACATAAATGTGGTATTAAAATGTCTACTCTGCAATCCATTTAATAATTTAATTGTTTACCTTTTAACTTAATATCTTGAAATAATTACAGACTCACAGGAATTGGAAACATAGTCCAGAGCAGCCCTGTGTACTCTTGACCCAACTTCCCCCAAAGATAACATATTACATTACTGTAGGTACTATATCAAAGCCTGGAAATTACATTGGTCAATCTAAATTGGAGTTCACCAATTTTCATATACATTGATATTGCCTCTGTGTGTGCGTGTGTGTATGTAGTTCTATGCCATTTTACCACATTTATAGACTAACATAATCACCACTGCAATCAAGTTTAAAAATTATTCCATCAGTACAAAGAAATTCCCTAGTGCTAACATTTTCAAACCTACTACTCTGCCTACTACCATAGTCTGTGGCAACCATTAATCTGTTCTTCATCTATACAGTTTTGTAATTTTGAGAATGTTCCATGAATGAAATAGTGCAGTATATAAAAACTTTTGAGGTTTTTAAATTTTTTAATTTATTTTTATTTAGAATAATTCCCAGGATATCATCCAACCAAGTTTTGAGTATACCAATAGTTTATGCCTTCTATGGGATTGGGGACCTGAGATGCTAAAAGGAAGCTGGGAGCATGATGTAATTCAAATCCCAGGTAGCTCCTGAATGGAAAGCTATTTTGTGTTTAAATTTTACTATCTTAGCATTTATAAAATAGACACCTTTTTATTTAAAATATAATAACACCTATCACCTTCAGTGTTCTTAAACCAAAATATTTCCACACCTATACACATAACATGATTTATGTCAATTTTCTTTTAAAGTGCTTATTATGTTGGAAAAGGAAATCAATTGCTCATAAAAATGGCAGCTGCTCTTAAAAAGCTACGCTTCATGAGCTCTAAAGCAAACCCTTGGGGACCATCTAAATGCATATGACCAGGAGGGAAATCAGCCTGTATCTAATATTTATATTGGATGCCAGTTTACATTATCATTGACTCTTGTGAAAACTGTGCAGAAATTCTAACTCTAAAAAGGCTTTGCTTTTTTGATAGCTGCCATGCACTTTATCCTTAAAAATTAATAATGCTCTGAAAATAAACTATCATTAATAAAAAGGAAAAAGATCTGTCCATTAAATTCAATGACCTTAAAATGAGTCACTGCAGCTCATTCGATGTCTTCAGTGCCAGACATTCTGCTACAAGAGAAATTTGAGTAAGTGTGAGAATGTCCTGCTTTGAAATTTACCAAAAAAAACCCAAAACACAAAAACTTTGGTGTTGCTGCTTAAGATCTAAACAGATTTCAGCTTTACTCAGTGTGGTAAGAAGCCTACAAATCAACACCCAATGATCTCGTTCTAATGCTCACATTTTCCCAAGTTCTACCAAGGTTGTTGCTCTCAGCCTGAGAGCATAAGGCGAAGTGATGGTGTATCACATGTGACTTTAAAGATTAGGTCACAAAAGACTGCAGCTTCTGCTTAGGCTTGCTCTTTCACTCCAGGTGACAGACATATCATGAGAACTGTCTGGGACCCTATGATGAGGCGAATAGGCAAGAAACTGAAGTCTCCTGCCCACAGCCAGGGAGCAATTAAAACCTACCAGCAACCCCGTGACTGAGCTTGAAGAAGCTTTTGCAAGGCCTGAATGACCACAAGTGCAACATCGCAAGGGATCTTGAGGCAAAACCATCCATCCAGCTGTCCCCAGATCCAAGACACACAGGGATTATTGTATGATTAATGTTTGTAGTCTTAAACTGCTAAATTGGGGAGTAATTTGATACATAGCTAATACATAGTCAATACAGATTGTTGTCCCAGTGGAATGTCCCCATAGCAAACCCCAAGTTGTAGAGGTGACTGGAAATGGCAATGGGCAGAAATTAAGTCTGTAAGGACTCTGAGGAAAGACATAGTGAAAAATTTAGCCTTGCGTACACTATTCATAGAATTTGTACCAGTGAGGCTTTTAAAAAAAGTGAAAAAATTGTTGTTAGAAACTACATAAATGAAAAAAAAAAAGATCCATGTTAGCAAGTGGCAGAACATTCAGCAATATATTTCCTGTAGTAATGTGAAAGGTGGAAAATGTACCTAAAAGGACTAGAAGATCTAGCTAAGATCACCAAGCAGAGTGTTAAAAAAATGGCCTTTTTAAAAATTACATATTTTTATTGATTTCAGAGAGGGAGGGTGAGGGAGGGAGAGATAGAAACATCAGTGGTGAAGGAGAATCATTGAATGGCTGCCTCCTGCTTGCCCCACACTGGGGATCGAGCCCACAACCTAGGCATATGGCCTGACCAGAAATCCAACCACAACCTCCTGGTTCAGAGGTCAATACTCAACCACTGAGCCATGCCAGCTGGGCCAAAACTGCCTTTTTTATTTCTTGCTGCTTATAGTAAAATGTAAGAGTAGAGTGATAAGATAAAGAAATGACTGCTAAACTTAACGGACTTGGGACTTGGCTGGTTTTGAAGTTCCGTAGCCTCCCCAAGTGGCTAACAAGACCAAAATTAAGAAATGTTTTCCAATCAACTATATCCAGGCCATTCACATACAATCATGATCTAAAGTGATCTATGTAATAAGTCTTTAAATTCAAAGGGTCAATCTAGTACTCAGCATAACTTTAAAAAGTGACCTCCACCAAAGTATATACTAACGAAATATCAAAACACCAGTGATAGTGAAAAATCTTAAAATTATATACCAAGAAATAGAAATCTGCAGAGCATCAAACTGCTCTATAGGAACTCTAAAGATGTGTAAGGACAAGAAAACAACGCCTTTAGAATTCTGAAGGAAAAATAAGTGCAAAATAGAAGGACTCAAAATGTTAGCTCCATGGAATCATTCTTACAACCACTATTGGAGAATTAGCTTAAAGAAAACATGTAAAACAAGAGCCATCTGAGAAATCATTAAATGGGGGATTCAGGAAAAGTAGCAGGGAAAGAAAGTCCCAGTGCAGCAGCTGTGGGGCAGTCTGAGAGCATTCCAGATTGAAGAGGGAGGCTGGAGAGATGGGGCAGATATATTTCTCAGAAAAAAAATTAAAAACCTGTCATTTATTTCCTTTGTTTAGAATATTGGAGAATAGATTGAATATTGATAATTACTTGAAACATTGGGGAAGTCTTTTTTTTTTTTCTTCAAACTAACAAACTAAGTAAATGATAAATGAAGTACCTTTGAATTGGAGGGAAACTTTAAACAAATTTTCTAAATTTATTGGTGGTGCTTTGATAATCTATGTAATAGGTTACAAAACTTTGCAGCAACTCTCATCAAACCACAGAGTCTACATTCCTTCTCACATTGACTCTGGTCTTAAGCATGTGACCAGCTTTGCCCAATGAAATGAAATAACCAAGCTAACCAAGCAGTCCCAGAAGAACCATCAACTGATTCCAGAAAAAACTGCCAGTGGGTGAAATTATGAACTAAGTAAATAATTGTTTTTTAAGATTCTAAGTTTGTGGGTGGCCTCTTATGCAGCAAAAGAACTAATACAAATGCTTTATGAAATGTAGATTCTTTAAAAATGGAGGAGTTCAGACACATACTAGTAGTATCTTAATAGAACTTCCATTCCCTGGAGTTAACTATTTCCATGTAAGAACTAGACTGAATCTCCTCATCTTACTTCAACTGCTTCCAGATTTTGAAAAAAATTTAAGGTTGAGAATTTGTAAATTGAGAAAATGGAGTGATGGGTAAAGGGAATCATGGGTCCTGATCTTTAAGAAATTTTGATTATTGGCTATATGAATTCACTTTGGCAGGAAAACTGATATTTCATATAATAATTCCTTTGGACTTTATGTGTCTGGACATTAATTTATAAATATATTTAAATTTCAAACTTTAATTATCCCGGGGATTTGAACATAACATGTATTTAATATTTAAAATCAAATGTTGGTAATAGTATATTATTATTGGAGTGACTATTCATTGGAGTATCATAATGTCAGTCTCCCTACAAGTTACTGGTTACCTTTGGAACTGAATGCTGATCTGACCAGGAGGCCTGATTAGGCCCAGCAATGCCTATGACTGGTGATTCATCAACCTAGTTTGGGGCAAAGTTAAAAGGCCTATTATCACTTTTTCCCCCCAAAGTTTAACCTCTATCAGCAATAAATTTAACCTTTTGACCTCTATCTCACATTTGCTATATTCAGACTATAGGTACTATATTGGTCATAGTAATCTAAGACTAACTACACACACACATACACACATACACATACACATACACACACGTACACACACACGCGCACACACATCACTCATGCCACATATTCACTGCAAATTGGCAAGGTGTATCAGCTCTTCATAGAAATTCAGGACCCATAATGACTACGGGTTCATGATCTTGTAACTGTATCATCAGAATAACAAAGTCTTTTCAATCATCATCTGACAGTAAGAGACAGCTGGAGAGCCCAGCACCAGTGGTAGACTGATTTGGTCTTTAAAGTGACACAGATCATTTATGCTCCTGTTTTATCATCCAGAAAAGTCACATGGTTACACCTAATTTCAACGTGGTGAGGAAAAATCCACAATCTCATTCTCAAGCGCTTCTTCCTTTAAATATCTTTATCCTCCTGCATCCTAAATTTTGCGACATCTTCAGGTATTCAACATCCTGATTGCAGAGAGGTCAGCCTGTGCAACAATGTGAAGTAGTCTTCTTTGTCTTGTCCACTGCTGTTAACACCATAGCTTAGGCTATAGTACTTGCTGGAACCAGGTGGTGGAATTTGTTTCATGTGGCACACTGGTATACAAATCCGGGGGTGGGGGTGGGCTGGGGACGTGGGGGAGGGTGAGTAGTAAATAGTCTCCAGGCCCCTTGAGTCAGGAATTTGTTACGCTAGAAACTTACTTGGGGGGAGGGCAGCAAGTTGCTGCTTATACCCTTGTCAGCGACCTGGGAGAAGGGAACCTTAGGACTCCAGAAGCCCGCCTTCATGTGCCTGTGGGAACTTGGTGAAATAATCGTGGTAGTGACAATGATGGTGAAGATGGGGGATCATCTTGATATTTGCTCCTGTCAACTTGATGTGCCCTGCACTAACTTTTGTGTCATCTCTTCTATGTCCCGGCAGTTGCATGTGCCTTTGAACTCAGGCTCAGGGAACTCTGATAATGTGTGTTTGTCTCCTTGTTAACAGTCACGCTGCTTGACAGGCTCCCTCTTCACACAGGCCTCCCAGAACTGCTTTGTATGATGGTTATGACCACTTAGATGAATCTTGAGGAACTGGGCATTTTTGTTTTCATCTTTGAGATCTCTCGCATAAATTCTTGTACTGTTCTGTTGAGCTGCCTTGTGGAGTCACTAAACTCTGAGAGTAAGAGGAGTTTCTAGCGCTGATAAGAATCTGAAAACTCAATACATCTTTTTAAGCACAGCCTTAGTGTAAAAATATTTTTTTAAAAAATTGGAAATATTTTCATTAGGCTGTAAATCTACATCATTTAGTAGTTTAAAACAGTAATTGTGTGTCTCAGTGCATTGTCAGTATAAATAGCAGATACATTCATTTTTAGGAAATAACAAAAGCATATAAATTCTGCTGCTGATAGGGCTTTCCAAATGCATTTTTAATGTACAATATTTACATTTTAAAGCAACAAAGCATCTCTGTAAGAAATACTGAAATGTATTAAGTCACCATGCATATCCATAATTTAACTGACATTAAGCTGATGAATATATTTCTAAGATAATAGAAAAAATGTTTGGCAAACTTTTCTCATTTTGTTATACAGGACTGACACACTATTTTGAGGACCAAAATTCTATCACATGTTAAAATGTTTCTAAAAATACATTAGAAAGCTTACAGTGACAGAAGCAGAGAGGAAGAGAGGAAAGGAAGCTAGAAAAAAGTATGACGGAGAAGTATACATGAAAGATAAAAATAATTAGCTTTATTTTATTGCAGTACCCTGATCAAGGGATTGGACCCATGTCATCATTTCACCAAAGAGGTTTATGAAAGTAATTCTGTTTGCTTCACTTGGTGTTTATTAAAGAGGAAAGAAAGTGATCACACTCTACTGTCAGCAAAAATTTAATTGTAGCAAAGCACTGAAGCTTAGAAGCACTCATTTTCATTGTCCAAGTTATCTTCCAACGTGTGAGGGAAGTAATCTGAGTTTGTTGGAAGTCTTTGAATGTCTATAAAGTAAGGACTATTTGATTTGTCACAGAGACAGTTCTCATCTGGAATATGATTGCATTTCTTTGTGTTTTGATCAGTAAATCTTGAAACCAGTCCATGTTTCTCAAAACTGTAAAGCTGGGCTTTTGTTGACTATAAATCAGTTATGTAGAGTATGATCCTCCTACTGGTATTGTCAGTTTGATTTAAAAATATCCAACATGTGCTGGTCTACCCTTCCCCCATAAATGGAAGCTACAGAACACTTTAATGGAGCTCCAACAGAAAAATAGAAAAAGATGCATGTTTTCTTATTTCTGACCCCCATTTGGCTCCTTATCTTCACAGACACCCACACACAGATACAGGAGCATACATAGACATAAATACAATTAAAATCTGGCCACCAATTCAATGGTTCACTTATGGGAGAAGAGTGACTCCTGATTAAGTGGTTTTGTTGGTTAACAAACTAAGGTCATTTAAGCTCATTTTCTAAAAACCTGTATTAGCTTCCTATGGCCATCATAATACAAACTGGGTGTGGCTTAAAAAGCAACAACAACAGCTTATCCCCTCATAGTTCTTGATGTTAGAAGTCCCAAATCAAGGTGTCATCAGAGCCACGCTCCCTCTGAGACTTTGGAAAAAATTCTTCTTTGTCTCCTTAGCTTCTGGAGTGATTGTCAGTCCTTGCCATTCTGAAGCTTGCAGATACATCACTCCACTCTTACCTCTGTCATCATGTGGTGTTCACCCCTTACATGTCTGTGTGTATGCTCTCTTCCATCTGTACATGTGGGTCTTTGTATAAACACCCATCATATTGGATAAAGAGCTCAGCCCACTTCATCCAGTATGACCTCATCTCAACTTCTGTAATTACATCTGCATCCACCCTATTTTCAGAGAAGGATATATTCTGGAGTTCTGGGGGTTTCAACATACACTTTTAGTGGACACAATTCTACCCATAACAGTACACCACAATTTTAGTAATTGGAACCAGCACCATTCATGACATGTAATCATCTTAAAATATTATGTCCATCCCACTCTTCTGTAATGTTAAGGTTATTCTTTTGCTAAGGTTGAAAAACGATCAATTTTGTAACTAAATATTCACTTAGCAACTGAGAAACTTTAATCTGTGGAGTTGGGATGACAACTTCTTTCTAAACTGGCAATTTCTTTATAAAAACTGCTGTAGTTCTCTCTCTCTCTCTCCCTCTCTCTCTCTCTCACCCTCTCTCGTTGATGATGCCTAAAGGTAGAGTAGGAAGTTAGGAAGTGGAACTTTCTGACTTTATGAGACCTGTTGGAAGGCAGCATTGTATGCTCTGGGCCTGATGGAGATTAAAGTTGAGCCTTTCCCCTGTGAGGGTTTTCCTGCTGTTCTTCAGAGGAGTCCCCCACTGCGTGTGCCCTTCTGACAACTCCAAGACTCAAAAGGCAACTGTCCCCTCATCCTCTACCACATTACTGGTGAACACCTAGCTTCTGATCAGTGAGGATGGACAGGAGAGTGGTTTGTGAGTCATGACATGACTCCTCAGCATTCTTTTTAAGGGAAGCATCTTTGTCTGAAGCTTCATTTTGTAATCTTATTTTCTACTGAATTTGAAGTGGCAGTTCTAATTTCCAACTTAACTCCATTTCACACACACACATGCAAACACACACACACACACAACTAATTACACACACATGAATAATTGAGTTTTTCTCTTTTGCTGGTATTTTAGTACTTCCTGGAAATTTTAAGGTTTTAAATTACATCTTTTTTTATTGAAGAAATTTTATTTGTTCTATATGCTAACTTTAATCTCATACCTCATGTGAGCATTCTTCCTTTCCCCACACTCAGGCCAGCTCCATCGCCTAAAGATGACAGTGGGAAAATAGAAAACATTTCAGTTTTGCATGTGTCTCCTCCCATTCTAAATTCTGGCTAGTTAGAGTCAGAGCTGAAGAAGAAGGAATAAGAATAACAAGAGTAACGTGACTACACTTGGTGCGATTTGCAGTTCCCTTTTGTCAATAGCCATCCACTGTCAGGTGCCCAAATGATATAAATTCTACTGAATCTGCGATCCCCACCATATCCACACATCGCTCCCTGGCAAGGGCTCTGAATCCATCAATGCCAAGAGTTCTCTCCTAGGTCTCATTATCCCAATAGGCAGTTACCTTAGCCATGTCAAACTCTGTAAAAGCAGGCTGCTCCTACTGCCACCCTCTCTTCTGGCCTGACTATTCCAGGCTGTTTCAGATGACAACCCATGTTCTGGTTTCTCTTCAAAAGAAGCAAGGGCCCCATGTTAGCACTGTGGGTCAACCCCAGGAAACTCCTAGAACACATACCATGCTTTCCTAAGGAATATTTTGACTCCTGATGCTAGCATTTGCTGAGCCCATGATATCCTGCAGCTCAGCAAGAATCAGCAAAGGAGAGAGACCAGTTTTTCCAATTTGTGGAAAATAGTTCTTTGACATCTACCTTTGGGACCATAGAGCAAGAGAAATGCCTCAGAGAGGGGAGAATAAAAGTCAGAGTTCACTCTACTTTCTTGGAATTCTCCCCAAAAGACATAATATGTCTACTAAGGAATCTTCTGGAAGTATGTAATGAGATTAGCTGGTACCAGCCCAATTTTGTAACATTTTGCATATTTTTTGAACATCAAAAGAGCCAGTGAAACCTAAAAATTCAATTTTCTTCTGTTTACATATGGACAACTACTAAGAGAAAAAGTGAATGTTCAGTCTTTCCTCTTTAAAATGCAATTGATCTAGGAAGATTATCTTCTAGGATTTAGTACTGTGGAGAATAACTGGAAGATCATTAAAGGATAATTCTGAGGCCAAGTTGGCTTTTATCTCTTTACATATGCATTTATTTAATGGCAGTCTTTGATTTTGCTGGGTTTGAATAAAAATTTCACCTACATATTGAAATCTGGTATGTTTTCATACTTTTTTTCTGGGATGTAATGAATCTTTAGCAAGATAAATGTGGAAGTAATAAAGAAAAGTAATAAGAAAAGGTCTAACATTACAAATAGATGAATATGAAAGTCTGCCTTCTATTCTTTCCCAATTATGGTAATATTGCTCTCTATGCTAGGTTCTCTCAACAATGGCAGTGCTGACATTTGGAGTGGACAACTCTTTTTGCAGAGAACTGTCCGGTGCATTTCAGGCTGTTTTGCAGGATCCCCTGCTCAATAGATGTGAGTAGCATCACTCCTCTTCATCAAGATGTGACAACTAAAATTATCTCCAGGAATTCTCAAGCATTATTTGACCCCTGGGGGCAAAATTTGTTCTACAACTAAGAATCATTGTTCTCAGAGGGAACCATTTTATAAGTTTTATTTTCTAAGATCACAAAGTGATTCCTTTTATAACTAAAACATGCTTCTAACTCTATTTCCGACATACCAACCCCCACTTTCCTTTACTCTCCTTCCTGTATTTTATTATGTTACTAGAAAGTATTTCATTATGTTACTGGTCTGTGGGATTGGGCCCAAACTGGCTCTCCAACATTCCCTGAGGGGCCTCAGATTGCGAGAGGGCACAAGCCAGGCCGAGGGACCCCACAGGTGCACAGGGGAGGGACACTGGTGGTTGGCCAGCGGGGAAGGGACAACAGGAGGGCTCCAGGGAGTTTCTGGCCCATCTCACTCAGTCCCAATTGGCTGGACCCCAGCAGCAAGCTAGCCTACTGGTTGGAGCATCTGCCCCCTGGTGGTCAGTGTACATCATAGAGCGAGGTTGAGCAGCCTTAGCATATCATTAGCATATTATGCTTTGATTGGTTGAACGGCCTACTGGATGACTGGGCACTTAGCATATTATGCTTTTATTATATAGGGTAATTTTAGTTATAGTCCTACATTTTAAAGCTTATATAAAATAGCTGTCTTCCTTGATTCATTTTATACAGCATCCATGATGCCTCCATCATGGATGCCTACATTTTTCTTCCAAAATTATTTCTACAGCATTACTCTTGCATTACTTTATTTTAATAACATTTCGGGATTTTTTGGTACAAAGAATAATGAAGAACATATTTAGAATAGTTTAAAAAGCACCATTCATGTAACTGCTATTGACATGAAGAAATGAATATTTGTAGCTAGAAAATCAAAGAGTACAGATACATACATAAAAGAAAGTAAAAACCTTCATCTCTACAAAAGCTCAGTCTCCTCTCACAAGAGAAACCAGTCACCCTGGATGACAAAGTTATCACAACAGAAGTAAACAGATAAAATAAAATACATACAGAAGGAAATACAATTGAATTTCTATTTCTTGAAAGAGAAGTCCCAACACTGAGGCCACGTGAATAATCTATTGAGTCCTCAAATCCTATTACATTATTGTTTGTTTCATTTTCTGGCTAAGAAATCTGCAACTACTTCTAAGAGGTACAGCAGCCTACTTGCAGTTGGCTCAGCAAAGGGATTTCTGAATGGTTTTAGGTAGCTTCCTTCTCACTCGGTCTTCACAGGGACACCCTGTGAAAGCAGCAGGCTGAGCTTGCAGGACTCTGTGGCAGGACCTGGTGTGCTCATAGCGGAAGGTCTCAGGTATTGTCCTCCAAGCTTTTTGTGTTTGAATTGCTTTAGGGTGTGTCTATATTTATAAAAGGCCTGAAACTACAGATGTCTTCAGTATCCTCCAAAGCCTAGTGCAAACAGGAACTATTTTCCTAAAAGAGAACAGTTATATCCTGAAAGCCTTTCATCTTTAAAATGCAATGCTTTGTGAGTTTTTTTTTAAATATATTTTATTGATTTTTTACAGAGAGGAAGGGAGAGAGATAGAGAGTTAGAAACATCGATGGTAGAGAAACATCGATCAGCTGCCTCCTGCACATCTCCCACTGGGGATGTGCCCGCAACCCAGGTACATGCCCTCGACTGAAATCGAACCTGGGACCCCTCAGTCCACAGGCCAACGCTCTATTCACTGAGCCAAACAGGTTTCGGCGCTTTGTGAGTTTTTACTGGTTCTTTTATTTTATTTGAGAGAGGTATGGGATACACAAAAATCATGAGATTCCACCAAATTCTACAATGAGTTTTGGATCTTTAGGCTCCCCGTGATAAAATGATGAAGAGAGCAGTACCTCACACTGGACCACATGCTAGCAATAATATGCTCTGGTCCTCATCCAAATCTGTACTTTTTAAAATCAATAAATTTAAATCAATACTTTTATTTCCCAGGCAGCAAAGCAGATGTGTCAACTCAAATAAACATATCAAACATTATTCAGCTGTTTTTTTTTGTGTTTTTTTTTTTTTCTAATTGATGGAGTAACCAGGTCAATCAATGTGTCATTAACTAAGGAGAGAATACCTTGGCATGGTCTTTACTCTAACACAACACCCCACACCCCAAAACTTCCCTGAGGTGGTAGAATCTGCTCTTTTCATAGAATCAATCTTTTACTCTCTAGTACACATGTGAATTAGCATTGTGTTTAGGGCATCAGCTAGTGATTGTTTTGCAAAAAAAAAAAAAAAAAAATACCAGAGAGGATCTCTTTAATAAACAGTGGCAGCAACCCAGTTTGCAAGGCCTAGTGGTTGAGTATCAACCTATGAACCATGAGGTCAAGGTTCAATTCCCAGTGAGGGCACATGCCCAGATTGTGGATTTGATCCCCAGTGGCGAGTGTATGGAAAGCAGCCTATCAATGATTTTCTCTTATCATTGATGTTTCTATCTCTCCATCTTCTTTTCTCTCTGAGAAAAATCTATTAAAATATATTTTAAAAAACCAGTGGCATACCTGTGAACTGGCTAGATGCTTAAGATCCTGATCACTAACTGAGGTGTAGAAATAGAGAGCTGACTTATTCCAGTGGTGGGAATGATCTACTGAGGTTAATCCTGCTACTACCTCTGCAACTTCTATTTTTCCATTCTCACTGAGATCAGGAAGCCCATATAAACTGAAGTTCTCCTGAGCATCCCCAGTCAAGAGACAAATCAGTCAGTAAAGGGCATTTCAACATGCTGGTGCTTTCCACACACATGTGTTGGTCACACATGCGGAAAAAGAGACCAGAGTTCTTTAAAGAGATGTTCCTTGAGGGTGACACTAGAGTAAACCCATAACAGAGTGTCAATTCCCTAGTTCTTTCCTCCATATTTATCCAAGACTATCTGGCCCTTCAATTTACTTAAAATAGAGTCAGTGATTAATTAGTCCATGTTTTTGTATGAGCAGCCAGACAAAATGGAAGCACATTACTCACTCTTCATTTAAACATTTCAAATGCAGATGTTCTCATATATGGAATCATATTACTAGATTCAGATTATTTTGAAACATTCCTTAGAATTTAAGTTGTTAGTCTTGCTCACATATACTCAAACCCCTATGTTTTTATGAATATAATGTAGCTTTTCAATATTTCATTCTTCTATTCTTGAATTTTATTCTAGTCGGTATTTGACTTCAGGGACATGGTAGAATTTGATTCCAGTTGTTGGTATGATGTCAGGAAGATATGGGACATGACGAGAATATTAGCTCCCTGTTTTGAGAAATTACCTTTATAAAAAAAATAGTATAGCAAGATGAGGGTACCAGCTCCCTCTGATGGCTAGAGAGTTATTTTGGTAGAGAAAATATATTCCAGAAAGAATAACAGCATTTTTTCAAGCATCGAGATAGACAATCATGAAGCTGTTGTGGCAACAACTAACTTTGCTAGGGTGCATTATATGAATAAGAGTACAGGGCCAATAAACTGAAAGTACTGATGTAAAGTTGGCCTTAACTTTTGAATAACATTTGTATTTTAGTTACTAGGCAAGATATTGAACAGGACAGTGCCTGAAATAGAATTCTTATTTAGGGGAATTAATTTGACAAGAATGTGTAGGATGGACTAGAAAAGTAAGAAAATCCAGACAGGAACACCAATTAGGTAACTAAAACAATACTGCTAGTGAGTGATATTGAGGTTTTAACAAAAATAATTGCAGTAGGATTGGAGAAGGTTGGAAGTTTAACACTTGACTTTTTACAGATAGGTGTAATTGATAGGTAATTGACCACTAAATGCTGGGAGTGTTACTTTATATTAATCCACTTAATATAGCATACTTACCAGAATGCTTTATTTAAACTTAGCATGGGAATAAGAATTAAATATGTAGCGAAGATGCTCACCTAGGTCAAGACATGGCAGAAATGAATGTGGGAGAGGACATGTGTCAGAAAAGCATGGAGACTATGTGAAAAAGGGACTTACTAAGGGCTTCTCAAATTTATAGGAACATCGTGGTCACATGGGGTATTTTTAAAAATAAAAATGCAGATGACTGAATCTTACCCTAGACATTTAGATTCAGCAATTCTGAAGTGGTGCCATGGCATTCATATTTGTAAAAGGTCTACCTGTGATTAGGATGCACAGTCAAGGCTTCACTAATCTATGGAGAGGAGCAGCTAATGAGGAGGAATCCCAGTGGAGCACACAGACAAATCAGGCCTCTGTGCCAACCTGCTTTCCAGCTGAAGATCTGTCTCTACAGGTCTGCTGTGTTTCTGTACGCGGGTCTGTTCCATAGTGTTTACTTGGCGGCTCCAGATGATTGCTCTAGCTTGACAGATTGAACTTCATGTTTCTGTGTGCATCTTGCTAACCTAATCCTGAGCCTCTGAACTGAAAACATTAGCTTCGTAGCAAAGTGTCTAATTAGCCCAAGAGTCTTCCCTCTGTTATCAGGAATCTCAGGTTTAGTAACTTTATGCTGACTAATTTAAAAACGTTTTTGTATGACTGACACAAGATTACTTCTACTACAGTTAACTCAGAAGATCCAAGTCTTTTGAGCTTATTTTCCAAGAGTTTCACTAGCTAAATTGAATTTTGGCAGCTTAATGTTTTTCTCAAAAGGCCATACATGTGTTCTTGATGTGATAGTATATATATATATATATATATACATATATATATATATATATATATTCCCCCTGCACACACATACACACCACACACACACACTCTTTTTAAATTTGATTCTGGAATAATTAATTTTCCTAGCATGGGCTGGCAATATCTTTGCAGAGAATGGTTTATGCTTTTGGATTCACCATTAATCTTATTAGGTCAATTTATAGCAGATCTGTTTCACAGAAGAAATGTCAAAAGGTAAAATTTACCTTTTTCATTATAATAAATTATAAATCATTATAATCAATTCTCTAATATTTCCCCCTTTCAGCATGATCTTGGAAAAACTATTATTTTTATCTACTGTAGGAGTTGCCAATTAATGACCATAGATTGACTCTAACAAGGAAATACGTTTTTCTTTTGCTGGAGGAATCCTATTTAATAAAAGGCTAGTATGTAAATTGTCTCCTCCACAGGGAGTTCAAGCAGGGGGTGCTGAACTGGCCAGCCAACGGCCCACAGCCCCTCCCCCTGGCCAGCCCCGGCCCCAATCAGCCCCTTCCCGCACTGGCCTGGTCTGATCGGGCCCAATTTGGGTGGGCCTGCCAGACCCCACCTGTGCATGTATTTGTGCACCGGGCCTCTTGTATTTATTAATATTTAATTTTTAATGTTTTTATACACAGCATAAAATTTTCAGTTTAACACAATTCTTTTTTCTTTTTTTAAAATATATTTTATTGATTTTTTTTTTTTTTTTTTTTTTTTTTTTTACAGAGAAGAAGGGAAAGGGATAGAGAGTTAGAAACATTGATGAGAGAGAAACATCGATCAGCTGCCTCCTGCACACTCCCTATTGGGTATGTGCCCACAACCAAGGTACATGCCCTTGACCAGAATTGAACCCGGGACCCTTGAGTCTGCAGGCCGATGCTCTATCCACTGAGCCAAACCAGTTAGGGCTTATTTCTGATTTTTAGTTACGAATAAAAACTGTTATGAACATTTGCATTGTCTTTATGTTGATATATGTATTTATTTCTCTTGGATATCATAGGTAATTGCGTTGTTGTCTCTTTCATTTTTAAATGGTTCTATATGCTATCTCATATAATCTGAGTTCATTTCAATAAGAATATATTGAACAACTATTGCATACCAGGCAATCTAGTAGACACTAGATATAGAAAGCATACAAGTCAAAATTCTTGACATTAGAAAACAAATTCAGGAAAATGATCCAACTTTTAAAAATTACCAAATGTGATATTTTCTAAAGAAGACTTAAAATATATTTTTTGAGGAAGGGAGTAAACTTTTCAAAAGGAAATGTCAATGTAGCTAACACAAGAATGTAAGAAGTATAAAATTGGCACTGATACCATTACGAATAAAAAGTAACACATCTTTGGGCAACTGAAACTAAATTAGTAGGTGAGGATGCACACTCTAATAGGAGAAACAGTAAGGTTAGACATACAAGCAGAAGTTCTAAATCTTATTTAGAGGGAGAGATGATAGGAACGATTTTTCACAGGGGAGTAAAACAATCAGAGTTTTGTCTCAGAATGTTTGCACTGCCAACAGTATAGATTTGAGGACACTGATGATAGGAGCCAAAGTCCTCTAAGAATTGATGCAACATCAGGAAGGTTTGTTGACTGATTACACGTACAGGAGAGTGAAACTCTTAAATTTCTTCTGCAGAACTCATTATATGGAGATGTTTTTAATAAATATTTTAAAATATAAAGATAAAATTACCATTTTCTTATATTCATATGGAGTATGAGGTTTCTGGGGTACACCTGACTGGTTATGTCTAGTAGAAATGTGGTTGTGTAGACTTGAATCTCAGCAGAAGGCTGTAGGCTCCAAAGGTGGATTTTAGACTCACAAGAATGTAAGTGTCTGATAAACCTAAATGTAAATTATTTAATACACCTACTGTGTGTGTGTGTGTGTGTGTGTGTGTGTGTGTGTGTATAAAGATTTCCAGGGTGTTATCCGCATCTAGAAGGGTTCAGGAATCTGGAGAAAGCTGTGACATAAATTAATAAAGAGACTAGACATGAAATAAAATTTGGGAGGCATTTTTGGGGGAACCAGGGGAGGCTTAGCTTTAGTAACTAAGTTTGTTGAATCTCTGGACCCCTAGCTTTTTATTAACACATTTTGCCCCGTAGCAAAGCAGATATACATAGCAAAGGTAAGGTTTGGTAAACAGTAAGATTATCAGGTTGGGGGAACTGCCTTCAGCTGTTCCAGCAGCAGGTAATAACATGCAGATTTTCAGCCCTGCTGAAAGAGTACTTTCAACCTTTTGAGGACTTCTCGCATTTATTATGACATGCTGGAATTAGCCTCCAGCAAACATGGTAAAAATAATAATGAGAGAAACTTGGTGAATGAGAGCAGGAAGGAGGCAAAGGAGCTTCAATGGACTGAATGTTTACATCCCTCCAAAATTCATATGTTAAAATCTTAATGTTCAATGTAATGGTATGAAGAGGTGAATAGATCATTAGGATGGAGCCCTCATGAATGAGATTAGGCCACTTGTGACAGAGGACACAAAGAGTTCTCCCTTCAACAATGTGAGGACAGAGAGAGGAGATGGCCGTTTGTGAACTAGGAAGCATGGTCCCACCAAACACGAAATGATCTGGTGTCTTGATCTTGGACTTCCCAGCCTCCAGAACTGGAAGAAAAATTGTGTTACTTCTAAGCCACCCATTCCATCATATTCTGTTATAGCCATTTGAACAGACTAAGATAGAAGTAGATTTCAGAAAAGAAATTAAAAGGAGAAGCAGGTGATCCATGACAGGAATCACAGAAGACACAGTAAAGACTCAAAGTAAGGAGATGGTCAGAATGGCCAATATTTAAGAGCTCAATGAATTTTAAAACTATGATAATTAGAAACTCATTATTAAATCAATAAAGAAAATATTTAGAAAAATAGCATGGATTCTTGCTACATACTCATAACACTGACATGTGAGTATTAGGTAATAAAGCTGACACATTAAACAAAGTGGTCATATTAAAAATATGTGGCCATTAGCTCATTAACACAGGATCATCAGAAGATTTTCAAGTAGGAAATATTTAAATATGATTATATTGTGAGAGACAAATTAAATAATAATGAGAACAACTGACTGAGATCAGATAAAATGGGTTATAATGCAGAACACTTGGCGAAATTAAATTTGGATACCATAAATGTTACTTATTTTTCATAGGCAAGTGGTTCTCAAAGTGTTCCCCAAACTAGTAACAGCAACACCACCATCGAAATGTTCAGAAGTAAAACTTATCAAACCCCACCCCAGACCTACTGAATAAGAAAGTTTGGGCTTGGAGCCTGGCATTCTGTGTTGTTTTGTTTTATTTATTTATTTTTAATCTTCACTGGAGGATATTTTTCCATTGATTTTTAGGGAGAGTGGAAGAGAGAGGGAAAGACAAAGGGAAATATAGATGTGAGACACACACCCATTAGTTGCCTCCTGCAGGAACCCCAACCAGGACCCAGGCCAGAGAGGAGCCTGCAATGGAGGTAAGTGCCCTTGACCAGAATAGAACCACAGACCTTCTATCTACTGAGTCAAACCGGCTAGGGTCATTCTGTGTCTTAAAAAACCTTCTGGTGACTCTGTTGAACAATAAAGTTTTAATAAAACACTGGATTAGGGAAAGAAGAAGATAACATTTGTGAAACTATAGAGATTACAGTGGAAATAGAGGGGGGAGAAGATATAATAAGCTCAAATAAATTGTGCTTACTAGCTTCAAGGACATCTGCGAATTTAAAAATGAGGCCAAGGATGCATAAGATATAAACCCTTTGAGAGAAGTGATGAAATTCTTCAGTATCCACTCCCTGTTAATGTAAGAAGAATCTGGCTGCTGATAAAACATACGAAAGGATTGCTAAGAGCCCCTGAGTGTCCTGCAGTGACTTCAAAATGGCATCCTTCTTCACAGTTGATGATTTTTCTACAGAAGTTTTCTATGACTTTTGGCAATGGAGCAAAGCAGGGCCTTATCTTGGGAAATGTGCCAAAGAAAGGCAGGCACTTTGACACTGCACTAATGACTGTTCCTTCTCTTCACAGCCCTCTAAATTCTAGTATCTTAAAAAATATGACAGTCCCTGTTGTAACCTTCTGTTTCATGATATGGACTAATTTGTATGAGTAGTGAGATCTTATGGGATTTAGATTCTAGTTGTAAGACAGATGGGTTGTAAAGCATGTGGTTCTCTTTAGTTAAATTGCTTGTAGCTGCAAGAACTCATGGCAATACTTGTTAATGGCACCATGCTATCTCACCACCCCAGAGCCATTATGTCTCCACTGAAATTGCATGCAAAGGAGTCTTATTTACCATGTGGAGCTGGGCTTTCGGGGGGTATGTTTATTTCCTGCCTGACAGGCTGTAAAGATAAAACTTTTGGAAGCCTTATACAATATTTTGGGGACTGTCTATTAGGAACACAATGATACCTTCTTACCACTGAAATTATTTGTTTGCTTCCTTACTTAGTAAGCCACAAGTTTAATGTGCCTCCCCAAATCAAACGCTTTCTAGAGACCCAACAGAAGGGTTTCAAATAGCAAAAATCTTTCATTTTCTACTCACATTTTGTTCACCTGTTTTAGAGACTTTTTTATCACTGGACATGAAACACTTATAAAATTGAATTTCATCTAAACAAAGTTCTAAAATAGCTAAACCTTACCACTCTGCATTAGCAGACAGGAGGACCCATGAAAATGTGTATTTCCTTTAGTATTTTACTTCTCTTTTTGTTATTGTTGCAGGTTTCACAGCTGGTCTTACAAGTTGAGAAAAAAAAAGAGGAATAACTGAAATGCTTTAGTTGATAAATTGTGCATATTCCAGCCATTTTACTCAATCAAGAAAATATTTGGCGACAAGATGATGGCTGGCTAGTAGAATGTCACTTTACCTAAAATAGGTGAATTAAGCTGGGTGTAGAGCTCATATTGGATTTCTATATTTTCCAAACTGACATTTAAATGACATTTTCAGCCTGAACGGCAATGACTTTTTATAACAGTCAAATTATGATGATGATTGCTTCCACATTCCATGTGTTTCCATTTACACATGAGCAATATGAGAGTGTCCAAAGTACCTTATAGTCTCTCCATACCACATCTAAGGAAGTTCCTCGGTCTAAATTATTCATAAGGAACTTATCAGCTGCTAAGAAAATGGATGTATTTTCAAAATCCTGTATTTAGATCACTTAAAGGTAGTGGACATTTAAAAGAAAGGAAAATAGCAAAGTTCCAATACATATGTAAACAACAGACAAATTCAATAGAGTAGGGTTAAGTAAATGACTGATCTTGAAGGGAGAGGAAAGATATCAGAAAACCAAACACATTAATAGGTAGTTTGCTAGTACAGAAAGCTGAATATAAAACAGTCAGTGCTTCTGGCTGCTTTACTTTCCCATGAATCTTTTAAAAAATATTTCCTTTATTTACTATCTATTTCAGTTTATTTTCCAGATGTTAGCTTGAATTTTAAAGTATAATGAAGAAAAAAGTATAGTGCTAACACTTTGAATGATTTCAGAAAAGAAATGCTATTTAAAACATCTTACTATGGATTCTCACTGTCACAAATCACTCAGATTTATAGGAAAAAACATAATATTGCACAGATACAGAAAGACTATTAATGTTCCTTTGCATTTTCTTAATTTCCTTGTGTTGATAGTTGCTGAGACAAAAATGATTTGTAAATCCATCTACTTTCTAAGCTTGTATGTGATTAGTTTTGTACTTTTTATTTTAGAAAATATACGTATATGTAGTTAGTTATATGTATATTTTCTAATATGAAAAGTACAAAACTAATCACGTACAACCTTATAGGTATATATAATTTACTTTTATTGTTGAAAGTATTACAGATGTCCTCTTTTCCCCCTATTAGCCCTCTCCACCCCACTCCCATCCCCTCTGCAGGCCTTCACCACACTATTGTCTGTGTCCATGGGTAATGCATATAAGTTCTTTGGTTAATCTCTTCCCCTCCACCTCCCTCTGAAATATACAAGTCTGTTGCATGCTTTAATGTCTCTGGATCTATTTTTTTCAGTTTATTTTGTTCATTAGATTCCACATATAAGTGAGATCATGTAATACTTATCTTTCTCTGACTGGCTTATTTCACTTAGCATAATACTCTTTGGGTCCCTCCATGCTGTCTAAAGGGTAAGAGATCCTTCTTTTTTATAGCTGCATGATATACAATTGTGTAAATGTACCACAGCTTTTTTTTTAAAATATATTTTTTATTGATTTTTTACAGAGAGGAAGGGAGAGAGATAGAGAGTCAGAAACATCGATGAGAGAGAAACATCGACCAGCCGCCTCCTGCACATCTCCCACTGGGGACATGCCCGCAACCCAGGTACATGCCCTTGACCGGAATCGAACCTGGGACCCTTCAGTCCGCAGGCCGACGCTCTATCCACCGAGCCAAACCGGTTTTGGCACCACAGCTTTTTTATCCATTAATCTACTGATGGGCACTAAGAACAGAGGAGTGCATATATTCTTTCTGATTGGTGCTTCAGGCTTTGAAGAATATATGTCTAGGACTGAGATCACTGGATCAGAAGACAATTCCATTTTTAATTTTTTGAGGAATCTCCATACTGTTTACCACAATGGCTTCACCAGTCTGTATTCACACCATCAGTTCACTAGGGTTCTTTTTTCTCCATATCCTCACCAGCACTTATAGTTTATTGATTTGTTGATGGTAGCCATTCTGGCAGGTGTGAGGTGGTCATTTTAATTTGATTATCTATACTAATAATAGCCTAGGTGGTTGTTGTGCCCTCACACCATGATGCCCTCATGCCATCACAATCCCACAATCCATCACCAGGAGCCTGTGTGCACAGCGGGCATATGCGGGTGGGCAGAGACTCAATGCTATGTGCCCAGCACAGAGGTGGGGACTGACAGCTGCTCCATGTAATCAGGTCTGGGGATCCCATGGCTCCATGTGTCGTGGAGGTGGGACCCCTAGTTCCGGCCTACCTCTTTGGGGCAATCCATCAAGGAGCCCCGGGTGGGTGGACAGGGCCCACCTCTTTGGGGCAATCTATCGCAGGGCTCCCGCACTGTGAGAGGGCACATGTCAGGCTGGGGACCCACCCCCCCAAGTGCATGGATTTCATGCATCAAACATCTAGTCTATGATAATTAATGACCTTGAGCATTTTTTTTATATGTCTCTTGGCCATTTGTATGTCCTCTTTGAAGAGGTGTCTATTCAGGTCCTCTGCCCATTAAAATTATCATTATTATTATATATTTAAATCTTTATTGTTGAAAGTATTAGATAGATCCTCCTTTTTCCCCAATTAACCTCTTCCAGCCTGCTCCCAACCCCCTCCCCAAGGCCCTCCCACCCCAATTATTTCTGAGGCTACACTATATTGCTTAATATATTTAAATCATGTATAAACAATATATGATCTGATATATATTGGTTATTAGTTACATTTTATGTGATATATACCTTATCTTAGTGGTTTATTTTTTCACAATGTTTAATCAATTTGAGTTTTCATATAGGTAATTCAAATCTTTTCCTCTAGTTCAGTCCTATCTGAACTACATCAGTCTAAAGGGAAAGTGTGGGTTAAGGTTTTATATCAGTTTAATTGGTAGATCTAACTTAGTAGACAAGAGTCAGTACAGTGGACTATAAAACAGAAACAGAAGTAACTAAATTTGGACATTTTTTGCAATAAACATAGTATTAAGGATATTTGTTTAATTACTTCAAAAGATACCGAATGCCAGTGGTGTGAATAAGATAGGAAATTTATTTCTGTTTCATGTTAAGCATGGCCTGCTAAAACTGCCAAGGTGATAGTGTCTTTGCTCCATAAGGTCAGGTAGACATCCGATCTCCTTGTGTTCTGTTGTTCCATCATCTGCTTCCACGGTCTCCTCATAACATGACCAGCGATAATTCACCACAACCATGTCTACTTCTTAGCCCACAGGAGAGAGAAGAGTTGGAGGACAAGCAGTTTCCATTCAGTGACCAGAGATAAGGAGCCAGCATCAGATTTTCCAGAACTTAAGCACATGTTCAGGACTGGTTGCAGTGGAGGCTGTGAGTATAATCTTTAATTTGAAACTCATTTATTCAAGTAAAACTTGGAAATTCAGTTTAAAAGACTGAAGAGAAAAATGAATATATGAAGATCATTATGGTGTCTTCCAGAAGAGATAACAATGAGAAAAAATTACAATAAATTATAATGAATAACTAGGACTCCCCCCATCCCCTGCCAAATTAGTTGAAATCAGATCAGATTCTGATGGAAGAAAATGAGACTAGACCTATTGATTATAAGAAGCTCCCTGTGGAAAGAGTCTAGAAAATTTAAAAGGTCATCTTCCCTGTTGAGACAGTAGCCATCATCATCCTATATAATAAAAGGCTAATATGCAAATTGACCCAAAGGCAGAATGACTGCCGCTATGACACACACTGACCACTAGGGAGCAGATGCTCAATGTAGCACAGTGGACTATAAAACATAGAGGAGTGCAGCTCAGCCAGAAGCCGGGCTCACATCTGGTGAGCACAGTGGTGGTGGTAGGAGCCTCTCCCGCCTTCTCGGCAGCATGCTAAGGACCCCTTAGGGCAGTGATGGCGAACATTTTGAGCTCGGCATGTCAGCATTTTGAAAAACCCTAACTTAACTCTGGTGCTGTGTCACATATAGAAAATTTTTGATATTTGTAATCATAGTAAAACAAAGACTTATATTTTTGATATTTATTTTATGTCTTTAAATGCCATTTAACAAAAAAAAATTAGTTCGCGTGTAACCTCAGACACGCATGTCATAGGTTCGCCATCACTGCCTTAGGGGATGTCCAACTGCCGGCTTAGGCCTGCTCTCCCTGGGGAGTGGGCCTAAGCCGGCAGTTGGACATCCGCCAAGAGGTCCCAGATTGCAAGAGAGTGCAGGCTAGGCTGAGGGAACCCCCACCCCAGTGCACAAATGTCGTGCATTGGGCCTCTAGTTTTTTATAATTGAGTCACTATATCCTGAACACAAAATTGCATATTATAAGTGGAAAGTCAGAACTTAAAATGATAATAATCTTCATATTTTTCCATATTCTCTAAAATATATTCCCTTATATACTAGTCCTATAAGATAGTTCTTGAAAAGTTTATCTTGCCAAATAGGTTCGGTAGACATTGTATACTGTATCTCTATTTTGATAATTATAAGGTAAATTAACATATTTATGAATATTGCTATACATATTCCAAATGTATTAATCACAAAATTCTTAGTAATGTATCTTGAAATACATTTCAGAAAATTGGTGAAATTCAAACTCCTTATTTTATAAAGGAGAATAACCAATGAGAACCAAGCATTTGTTATATGAGAGTTAAATAAGTCAAATGACCTAACACTGCATCCAGTGAACTCTCAACTTTTATATGGACAATGGTATTGATTTAATTCTGGGGTCAGCAAACTATGGTTCCTGGACCAAATCAGATCTGCTGCCCATTTTTATAAGTGTGTTTGGAACACAGTCATACTCATTCCGTTCTATGTTGTCTAAGGCTCACTTTTCACTGCAATAGCTAGTTAAACAGTTGCAACAGAACCTATATGGTTCACAAACCCTGAAATAGTTACTATTTGGCTCTTTACAGAAATACTGTCCACTCCTGACTTAATTTATTCAGCAATATTATATAACCTAAATATGAATCGGAATCTCAAGTACTCCAGTGTATCGCAGGCCTACTTACAAGAGAAAATCAGTTTGATATGAAATTGAATTAAGTGCCAAAAACAAATGTTTTGGAAGCAGTAATTATTCTTTTCTCAATATAAGTTGTTTTTTACACAAAATGTATTGCCGAACATTTCGCCTGAATGAAATTTAAGATAGCTCAACTGGGTTTTATGTGTTACTTGAAAACCAGTGAACTCCATTGACACCATTAACTTAATTGTTGATTATTTGGAGATGAATGAGGTATTGTACTTGCTCTGGACTAGCTCACTATCTAGCAGAGAAAATAAAAAGAAAATCCATCACTTATTATATAGTGACAAGACCTAATAATGTTCACCAAACCCTAAGGGAAAGGTATGCCACTATTCAGATATAGGCTTTCCTTCTTTTTCTCTAAATTACTTATCACATATATGTTAGATACTGTTCAATCACTTTACTCATATAATCATCACAACAACTGTAATATAATGCATCTCAGTCTGAGAAGGAAAGGTTGAAGGGGGTAAACAAGTAGTATTTTCTTAGTTGAAAAGGTTTTTTTTTTTTTTTTTTTTTTTAATTGTTGACAGTATTACAGATGTTCTGCATTTTCCCACTCCACCAAGGAACAAAATAGTTCCAGGGTCATGGATACATGGAACAGACTGACACAGAGGAGGGGCAGGAAGAGATTAACCAAAGAACATACATGGGTATATGAATAGCCCATGGACACAAACAAGTGTTTTACTTAGAACAGAATGTGTCAATAGAATATTGTTATAACTTCTATATTATTAACGATGTTTCGAATCAGAGAAAAATAGAAATCCTGAAAATTCTGATACTACATTTGACCCACAGTCAGACATCCCCCGAGGGTTACTTAGCAGCTTCCTAGGAGGCAGGAGGGCTCCTGCCACCTCCACTGCATTCACCAGCCAGGAGCCCGGCTTCTGGCTGATGGGCACTCCCTCTATGGGAGCGCACTGACCACCAGGGGGCAGCTCCTGCATTGAGCATCTGCCCCTGGTGGTCAGTGCAAATCATAGTGACCAATCACTCCACCCTTTGGTCAATTTGCATATTAGCCTTTTATTATATAGGATGATGATGGCTACTGTCTCAACAGGGAAGATGAGACCTTTTAAAATTTCTAGACTCTTTCCACAGGGAGCTTCTTATAATCAATAGGTCTAGTCTCATTTTCTTTCCTCAGAATCTGATCTGATTTCAACTAATTTGGCAGGGGATGGGGGGAGTCCTAGCTATTCATTATAATTTATTGTAATTTTTTTCTCCTTGTTATCTCTTCTGGAAGACACCATAATGATCTTCATATATTCACTTTTCTCTTCAGTCTTTTAAACTGAATTTCCAAGTTTTACTTGAATAAATGAGTTTCAAATTGAAGATTATACCCACAGCCTCCACCGCAACCAGCCCTGAACATGTGCTTAAGTTCTGGAAAATCTGATGCTGGCTCCTTATCTCTGGTCACTGAATGGAAACTGCTTGTCCTCCAACTCTTCTCTCTCCTGTGGGCTAAGAAGTAGACATGGTTGTGGTGAATTATCGCTGGTCATGTTATGAGGAGACCGTGGAAGCAGATGATGGAACAACAGAACACAAGGAGATCGGATGTCTACCTGACCTTATGGAGCAAAGACACTATCACCTTGGCAGTTTTAGCAGGCCATGCTTAACATGAAACAGAAATAAATTTCCTATCTTATTCACACCACTGGCATTCGGTATCTTTTGAAGTAATTAAACAAATATCCTTAATACTATGTTTATTGCAAATAATGTCCAAATTTAGTTACTTCTGTTTCTGTTTTATAGTCCACTGTACTGACTCTTGTCTACTAAGTCAGATCTACCAATTAAACTGATATAAAACCTTAACCCACACTTTCCCTTTAGACTGATGTAGTTCAGATAGGACTGAACTAGAGGAAAAGATTTGAATTACCTATATGGAAACTGAAAGCATTGATTAGATAGAAAGAGACATTCTTCTTATTTTCTGTAGAAACAGACATTATTCTTTTTCCGTGTTTTCTCAGATGGTAGTGCATATATTTTAGTATCTGCACGTACTTTGGCAGCAACTGCTTTTCTTTTTCTAACCTCTTTGGATCGTTTACTTCTAGGACTAGCAAAGGAGGAATATATTTGAATAAACATGTGTGACTGTGTTTCTGTGTATGTGCATTTGACTGCATAGCAATTTTCTGAATTACCTACTATTTTCAATTATCCACGCTTCTGTGCCCTTTCATCAGTGTAGATAATCAAGTGTTGAGTTTAGTTAACAAACGTGAATATCTAGGAGGCATTAATATCTCTTGCAAAATGCCTTACTAAGTATTATTTTTATGTTGCATGGAATTAAATAGAAATATTAGTGTACATGTTAAAGAAATATGAGGCAATTTGATTATGGCTCCCTGTAGATATAACTTTTTATATGAATAATAACAATAAAATCTTAGGTAAAACATTATAATTTTTATTGCAGTAAATAGTTTATCTGAAGGCTGTTACTTGAATTAATAAAATTCAAAAGCTGCATTTTATTGTAATGAAGATTCATTCACATAATTTCTTATCTGCATAATACTTTAGATTCAATTAGGGCATAGGCAATTCAAGTGCTATCAGGAATAATATTTTTTTAAAAAAAAAATAAAACTCTGATTATATTTTGATTTTATCTCTTTGCATCCAATTTTATAAAGGAATACATTATATACATTTTGGAAATTGTATTGCTTTTTAAAAATTACCCTAAATGCCACATTAAAATCTTTAAAAATCAACTCAGTTATCAATACATACATTCATTTTGGAATATATATGTACATTATGGGTTGGGAAATGTCATCACATCCTTCATCACCACATTTTTTATGTCCTCCTGTGGTGAACACCTGTGGCTTGCTGGCAATGTGTTTGCTTCTCAGAACTATTAAGCACTCTATATTTTTAGAGTGGATCAACTCAGAGTTATTTAACACAGGTGTTTCTATAATTATGATATATTGGGACATCTAAGGTGCTCAATAGCTTTCAGGTTCCCATTTCTGTCTGGGTAATGAAACCTGTCCCTTACAGAGTGCAGTTTTATTGAAGCATTGAGAGAAGGTTAAGCATAAGCTTGCTTAATTGACTTTTAATAAACTAAACAGATACTTCCTTTTAAATATTTGACATTTTGTAATATACAGAATGTTTGTAAGTTGATTATTTTCATGTGGCAAACCAAGTTATCTGAATAATTTTAAAAATATGACATATTATATTTAAAGACTATACCAGTTGTATTCTTACATTTATAGAAATTCTGAGTGCTTTTATTTTATGCACTATTGCATGTACACAGCTATTGAATACATTTATATATGTGCCAGACATACTTAATTTTTAAATTTTGAAATATAAAAGATACTTTCTTATGATGTCATTTAAAATATAATATGTACATGTGTGGGTTCGTTTTAAGGCACTGTGTGCATAGAAACCAGTTATCTTCAGAAAATGAAATGATCAATCATAGTAAAATTTCCTAATCTGATTTTAGCTATTTTGAAACTGTGTTTTAAAGCTATTAGGACTCTACCATGGTCCATACTGAATTTTAGATTCTTGCCAATAGAAATATTTAAACGTGCCACCATCAAAAGCAAATATCTTTCTCACTGAAACATGAATTTATAGGGAGCTTGTTTGTGTTTAATAGCACCCTCATCTCATCTTCACTTTCATAACCAGCACTACCTCATCCCGATTACTCTGAAATGGAATTGAAGGAGTTTGCTCAAAGTCATTGCCAACACTAACAACACGGGGGAGGATTCGAGAACAGCAGCGGCCCGAGGCACTTCACGTGGATGCCTGTATTTGCTCTGCAGTGGAGCTGCTGCCGGGGCCTTGGTGAGTGGTTCTGCAACAGTGATTCTGGTTCACTCAGGTTTGCGTTCCCTTTGCCTAAAGAAGTCACCAGATATGTAGGAAGCGCCTAATAAATATTGCCAAATACTTGTCTGGGTAAGTGGTAACAAGAAAGAATCCTCAACAACTTCTGTCTTTACAACTATTTCTAGAACATCAGTCATTCCCGCTGTTCTTGTTGCTACTGACAGTTGTACTGGCAGACACAGATGAGAACACTCTCTAGAGAAAAGATAACAATGGATGATACTGGGCAGTTACATACTGGGCAGGAAAGTAGGGAGCTTATACATTTGATGGACAATTAACATACAACAGGGATTTAACTATAAAATTAATAAGGTGGTCCTCTCATCCTCCTTTCACCTTCCTCCACTAAAAAATCTACAACTTTAATGAATAGTTAGTGTTTCTATAGTTCTAATAATTTAATAGCAGGTTGGAATTTTCCCCTGCATTCATGGGCTAACATAAGCCTGAAAAGAGAACACCATTTATTTTGACGACAATAATTTTATTATTATTATTATTATTACTAGAGGCCCGGTGCACGAAATTCATGCATGGGGGACAGGGGGTGGGGGTGGTGTGTCCCTCAGCCCAGCCTGCACCCTCTCTAATCTGGGACATTCCTCTCACAATCCAAGACTTCTGGCTCCCAACCGCTCACCTGCCTGCCTGCCTGCCTGATCACCCCCTAACCACTTCCCTGCCAGCCTGATCAACACTTAACTGCTCCCCTGCCAGCCTGATTGCCCCTAACTGACTTCCCCTGCTGTTCTGGTCACCCCTAACTGCCCTCCCTTTGCATCCTGGTCATCCCTAATTGCCCTCCCCTACTGCCCTGGTTGCTCCCAACTGTCCTCCCCTGCTGGCCTGATCACCCACAACTGCCCTCCCCTGCTGGCTCGGTCACCCCCAACTGCCCTTCCCTACCAGCCATCTTTGACCACATGGGGGCGGCCATCTTGTGTGTTGGTGTGATGGTCAATTTGCATATTACCTCTTTATTAGATCCTAGCGGCCCAGTGCACGAAATCCGTGCACGGTGTGTGTGTATGTGTGTGTGTGTGTGTGTGTGTGTGTGTGTGTGTGTGTGTGTCCCTCAGCCCAGTCTGAACCCTCTCCAGTCTGGGACCCCTCAAGGGATGTCCAACTGCCCGTTTAGGCCCGATCCTGGCGGGCAGTCGGACATCCCTCTCACAATCCAGACTGCTGGCTCCCAACTGCTCACCTGTCTACCTGCCTGATTTCTCCTAACCGCTTCTGCCTGCCAGCCTGATCAAAGCCTCACTGCTCCCCTGCCAGCCCAATCGCCCCCAACTGCCCTCCCCTGCAGGCCTGGTCGCCCCCAACTGCCCTCTCCTGCTGGCCATCTTGTGTCCACATGGGGGCAGCCATCTTGTGTGTTGGAGTGATGGTCAATTTGCATATTACCTCTTTATTATATAGGATTATTATTATTATTATTATTATTATTATTATTAGGTATTTTTTTCTGCATTACTTTGGATGACATTTAACTTTATAAATGAAATTTCACTTAAATTTCTCCCCCTACCTAAAATTGTTTATGTGAATGAACTAAAAATAAAAGGCAGATTCTCTGCTCAGCTTTACTGTGGAACACTATGAGCCCAGAGACCACATGGGAGAAGTGAGGATTACTTCCCTTACTCAAAGTGTCTGTTTAATTCCCTTGTTGAACATCCTCATCCTAGCAGCCTTTATACATCTTTGTATATCAAAGTGTACTTCAGTGAAAAAGTATCTTTATAATTCTAAGTGATTGAAGGGAATAAATATGTCTCCCAAGTAATTACATTTTGAGTCATATCTTTAAAAAATAAGTTGTTTTCTATTAACGAGACTTCAGTGAAGTAACTTCAGGGGGGAGTAGTTATTAAAGAGTTTCAAGGGAAGCCTTTTCAAGAGAAAGTAGGAAAACATTGCCTAAAAAAAGTTTTAAGAATTGTACTAGGACAGTGGTCGGCAAACTGCGGCCCCTTGAGTGTGGCTCTTCCACGAAATACCACATGCGGGCGCACACATACAGTGCGATTGAAACTTTGTAGCCACACTCAAGAGGCCAAAGAGCCACATGTGGCTCACGAGCCGCAGTTTGCCTACCACTGTACTAGGACAAAAAAACAGCAGTAAGAATCAATACTCGAGTACTAATGTCTCTTCCTAAGAAATGTTAAGTCCAGATACACTTCTGCTTCTCTTTTCTCTCTTCCTCATAGAGCATATCATTTATTCATTTCAGATTAATGTAATTCTCAAATATCACTGCAGACATTTAAATATTTTCCTGCCATTTTCTCTGCTTGTAGTACATGGCTCCTGAGTCAACTTGCATCTTCAAACTTCAGGTGATCCTCATCTCTCCATTAAATCCTATTCCATATCAGACTCTTCCCTCTTCAACGCCCCTTTAGTCCTCCATGTATGTGCTTCCAACTTTACACTCATCAGTGTTCCTGTGACGCTTCATTTGCTTTGCGATGCACTGGAAGCAACTTGAGGCCAGGAGCCATATCTTCGTTGCCTTTGTTTCTCAAGGACCACAAACATGGTATTAGTCAATTTTTGAACATATGCTAAATGTTTTGCAATGTTCTTATCTTTTTGGGGGTTTCTTCATAGTTTGTCAACTTTAAAAAGTTGAATGATTTAGTTTGTTTTTTTTTTCTACCACTGTTTTTTAAAAAGAAAACCTACAATGCATATTTGTTAATGTCTAAATTTACATTAAGAGATTGTTTTATGAATTTGAAGATGTCTGTAATTTCTTCTTTTTTCTGCTTTCTCTGATAACTTTAATGTTTTACCAAAACGTATTTATTAACATTGAAGTTGAAAACAAGCAATTTGGGCACATTTGTTTGACTGGCTTGAGTGAAGGCAGAGGTGTTCTATTTTCTAAATAATCCCCATACTTTCTGTAGTTTCCTCTGCTTCTCATATGCATTGTTTTTTACTTCTGAAATTCCACTTCAGGACTTTTTAAATATTAGAAAACTCACAGAAGGACATGAACTCAAGCCATGTATGCAAATATATTTAAGAATCTGTGTGCTGTCCACAAAACACACATCTGGTCCTTAATCCCAACTGTGGCAACTGAAACTGCCTGTTCTGCATAAAGAAGAGATTAAGGCTCAGACGTGAACTTTTCCACTTTCAGAGAGAGAAACTTATTTAAGCAGCACAGTTCATTATGCAATAAGAAAAAACATTTCTCATAAGCACAATGTAGCATATACTTACATGTCCTGATTCATCCTGTTAAAATTTTGTTCTCTTTTTTCAAATCAAAGCATAAATACTTAGCACATCTCATCATCTAAATTATAACAACAATGCCAAATCTTTATCTGTAGACTACAGTGCACCAAGTATATTTCAAGTATTTTCAGTGCATGGCTTGGTTATTTACATCTCACAACAAATGTGAGGTTAGGAATCCCTTTACAGGTCACGGACTCAAGATCTAGAAAAGGAAAAGAACACGGGTGAGGTGATAGAGCTAACATTTAAACCTGGTTAGTGATGGCGCTAACGTTTAAACCCAGAGAGCAAGATTCAGGTTCCTTGCTTTTCAATGAACTATCCTACTCCTCCAACACTATACAGATGATGTTGTGTGATACTGGGCCCACAATTTTACTAACGTTAGTATATGTTAATATTTGACATTAGCACCAAAGCAAATGCCTTCATACATATCATCAATGATCAACTCAATGGTGAACTGAGCAGATGGTTCATAAAGGAAATTTGACTGAAAATCCTAAATTGGTATCTTCTTCTTGACTAATTTAACTTCTGAAACAAATAAAGCAGCTTTTCTTTTCCTCTTTTATAGAGACTATTGAGTGATTTATTGCTATACAAAGGTTTTTAGTGTGAAAAGTTTTCTAATATATTTGATGAATTGGGCCTAGGAAAAAAACATCTCTCTTAAACTACCATCTTTTTTTTTTTTTAATCAATTGAGTCTGATATAAGGTTCAGAGAGGAGTACTGTCTCCACTGGGGCCACACATCTCTTGATCTAAGTAGTCTTTCTGGATATCTTCGTCAGTTCACTCTCAGGATGGATTAAGGGGGTGATAAAACTTCTATCAGGAGTTACAAATGTACAGGGAGAGACTAAACATAAATTAATTTTTAAGCCAAAATGATACCCATTGTTTTGCCTCAATGCTAGATTATGTATTTTCTTGAAATAAAAAAGGAAACTGTTACCTCAAAAATATAGTGTTTATTTAAATTTTTTCTTAATCCTCACCCAAAAATATTTTTCAATTGATTTTTAGAGAGAGTTGAAGGGAAGGGGAGAGACAGACAGAGAGCAACATCAATGTGGGAGATGTGAGAGAGACACATTGACTGGTTGCTTCCCACACATGCCCCTACCAGGGCCAGGGTTCAAGCCTGCAACCGAGGCATGTACCCTTAACCAGAATTGAACCGCGGACCGTTCAGTTACCAGGTTGACACTCTCTCTACTGAATTTAACCCAGGATCCTTCTGTCTGCTGGCTGAAGCTCTAGCCACTGAGCAAAACCAGCTAGGGCTATGGTGTTAATTTTAATGTGGGGTCATTCAGAGGTGGAATTCAATTTTAGACTCACATTTCTAAATGTAGAGAATTAGCTCCCTACTTCACATAGTGGTTTAAAATATAAACTGTAACACAAATGTATATAAATAAAATTATTTGATTTGATTGTGATTTTTGAAATGTCCATGCTCTAAAGCTTAATATTTAATCAACAGAATGCTCATTTTTAAGATACAAATGTGATTATGTCACTTTTCTTGAAAAGACCACAATGGTTTCCCATTACACTTAGAATAAAACTAAGATCTTTCCCAAGATTCACAGGAGAATTTTGGAAAAATTTTAAAGTACTTTGGTTATCCCACCAACTGTGACACAGTAGTATTTTGTGTGTCCAGACAGTGGGACCTTCTGAAATTCAAAGACAAAGCACACAGCAAAGACTTGCCTGGCATGTTTCAGTATTTTTTCATTGTCTGGCCTAGACCCTCACACTGCTTTAAATGTAAATTATTTTCCTATTTCTCAGAAAACAAACATTAAGCAAATCAGGTGAAGTTAGAACTGTATTTTCATCAGAACTTTGCCAAGCATCATTCACTTTTTGAGCAATCACATTCCCATAACCAAAAGTGTCTGAAGTGTTGCTTTGCCCATCCAGGCTGCAGCTACAGCTGCAAGAGTTGCTTTAATTCTACGTATGGGAGGCAGGCATCTGGAAGCTTTGGTGTGTCATAAAGTGCAGTTGGGCCTTTGTATTAAAATGTGGAACTTTATAAATAACTTTATTTTTTCTTAATATTACTGTTTGGACATTATATTACCTTTAAAAACACTATGCATACATTGGTTAAATAATCTATGATTTTGTAGAGGAGAAAAAAAAAAAACTCATCTGTTTCCTCTATTCTCCTAATTTATCTGGCTGGGGGCCTATGAATTAGACCAACAAAAGGCAGATTAACAAGAGAAATAACAAGAACAGGGTTCATTCATTTGTGTAGTGCACATACATGCAGGAGAAACTCAGTGACTAGAAGCTAGGAGGGGTGGTTAGAAATATGGCCTGTACAAATAGCATCTTAAGACAGAGCAATACATGTGTAGAGAAGTGACAAGACAAAAGAAAGGTTTTAGGCTTCCAAGGTGGCAACTTGTGAGAAGGTAAATACATGCCAGAAACTAATAAAGTAAGATTTGTTTGTGATGGTTTATCTTGGTGCTGCCTTTCCGTCTTTATCATGGCCATAAAACCACCCCAGAGAGGGGATTTACAGCGGTCCTCAGATATCAAAATTTCTGCTTTTAGTCAAGGAAGGAAAGCTCTTTATACAGCTGTTGAGTCTCAAATGTCTTCAGCTCAAAGTAAGTAGCATATTTAGGGGTGTCATGTTTTCACCCCCTGCAGTACGTATGTATACAGGTGCATACACATATGCATACGTATCAATCAAAAGCAAAGGTACTCAGTTCAACACGATAAGGAAGCACAGCACTATCCCTTCTACCCCTAGGTACCTCTGTGATTTAGACTCCAACCACTCTTATTAGTTACTCAGCTCCGTATATATTACCCTCCTTGTGTATCTTGAACACATTTGTATATATGTTCCTAACTCAGGCTTTGTGCATTCTGTTCCTTATACTTGGAATGCTGGTCCCTCGAACATTCACAAAGCTTATCCTTCCCTCTCATCAGGCTTTTGTTCAAAAATCACTTCATCATATAGAACCACTTTGTCAGTTTAATCAAAAAATAGCAACTCAATGGCACTATTTATTGTTCTTTCTGCTTCAAATATCCTCCAGTACCTATCACCAGTCTACTCCATGGTATGCGTTGCTTTGAGCTTATTTGATTTTTTTTTTTTTTGGGGGGGGTGTCTATTTATTCCCATGAAATATAAATTTCCTGAAAACCTAGAGATTTAATTTATCTATACTCCTATGTTTCATCATTGTTTTATATACTCAATTCTTTGCTTTTGTAGAGGAACAATATAATGGGAGTGGAAAAGGGAACAGAGACAAGGAGAGTTTGGGGTAAACATTTTCCAAATGTTTTACTTTTATGGGGAAAACAGATTCATACCTTATATAAAGGTAGGTCAAAAATCTACAATTGTGACTCAAAATATCACCTGAGTGAATGCACAATCAGCAAAATGTTTTAAGCACAAATTACAAGGACAGGTAAAGATGCTGATGGAAACCTTTTAATGGTTCTATAGAAAAACAAAGTGACTTTTGTTTTATTGAAAGGAAATATATTAACTTCTACTATTTAAAAAATAAAGACAAATTACAGGGTATGGAGGAAGAGTCTATTGCATTTCTTCATACTGAAAGACTTCTGAGAAATAAGTACTCTCTTGAAAGGATATTGAAAAGCAGCGTGTTAACATTTGTAAAGAATATGTGAGAAAGATAATAGAGAGAAGGGTATAATTCTTGATCTAAAATGAATAACTAGGAAGTCAGATATCAAAGATAGTGCATACCTCAAAGCAAGAAATCTATGGATTATTTTAACAGGTTTAAACTATATGTGTTAATGAGCTACTCTATGTTCTCTTTGAGGTATTGTGCCTGATATTTATAATACATGCCCATATCATGAATTAATAATCTTATTTATTCATGTATATCTGGAAGACTTTTGGAAAACATAAACCAATGGTACAGTTTATTAAAAAAGGAAAAAGAAAGAAAAAATAGAGATGAAAGATGAGAAGGAGGGAGAAAGAGCAGAGGCCAAACCATTTAAAGTGCTCTATAGCTTTTAGCCTGGAAAACTCTCACTCATTCTTTTGACAAAGTTAGAATATATCTGCCTCAGAAATTTTCCATCACTAAACCATTGTCTGTCTTTGCTCCCCTGATCTATCACAATATTTTTTCAAATTGCTGTAGTACACAAATTCTCGCACAAAAATGTTAGTTACACAGGGTTGGGTAAAGTAGGTAAGAACTCTGTGCCAAAGTGTGCTTGAGTAGAGCAAGTAGACTACAAGAATTTGTAAATAAAGAAGGCCAGCAACTTGAGCACTTAATGAGATTACAGCAAAGTGCACTGTGTCATTGTGGCATTCATTTTGAGTTAATAAAGCTAAAATAATCAGAACCTGAATGTTTTTTGTCTATATGAGTAACTATAAACCTACTTGTGCCCACTCTGTATGGCTTTAGCCCACATCAGATATTAAGAAATGGAAAATGAGACTTTTCATGAACTGAAAGTATCATGGATTTACAATAAAATTGAGTTTCTGCTTTACTTGCTTGATGTGACATAACAGAATGTTGCTCAACTAACAAAATAGCAATGTGATTGAAAAATATTTATAGAATAGAAAATCAGGTGATGGCATAACAATGAGATAAATATGTTAAAAATGAGATAAATCTAAGTATCAAAAGCATATGATATATTATTTTATTTATACAATTTGGTTATGTACTCATAAAACATTTATGTCACAAAATAGAAAATAAGAATACTGGTTATAAGCCAACAGATAACTAATCTAATATTATTATTATTAAGGGGCTTGGCTCCCACCACCACGGTGGCTGCCTCACAGCCTCAGCTTCACCCGGAAGATGATCCTGAAGGCCGTTGGAAGGTCATTCGGCTATCTGGTCTAATTAGCATATTACACATTTATTATTATAGACTAGAAGCCCAGTGTGGAATTCGAAGCTGCACGGTGCCGCCCACCCTCAAGTGGCTGGTCCGGCCCTGCCTCCCTCCCCGGGCCCACAGCAGCCATGGCCACTGCTGATCAGGCCCTCCCCCAGCGCAGGCGTGCAGAGTCCACTGCTACCCTGGCCCTGACATTGCATGCACAACTTCCTCCTGTCCAGTAGACCTATTACAGTGTTCCAGTTAATTAGCATATTTCTCTATTATATATATATATATATATATATATATATATATATATATAGCCTTAAGTAACCCTCATGACATGGAAAAATTGTAAATATCTTACATATTTACACAAAATGTTCAAGCAAGTTGTAATAGCTGCTATTATAGTGTTAAAAGGTTGCTTAATCAATAAATATCTTAAATATGTTCCTTTGCAAATAGCAGTACTAACATAGCCAAGCTCATTAACAAATGATTTCCACTTAGACAAGAAGTTGTTCAATTGCTGTGTACTGCTGATAAAATATGATATTAATATGGCTTCAAAATATGTACATTTCTTCCATGAGAACTATGATAAAAACCCTCTAGATTTGGCTGGGAAGATTCTAAAATCATTGCAAGACATTTGGTCCTGTTCAAAATGTCCACAGAAAGATTTGGTCCATTCCAAAAGGTCCTTATACTTGGTCCTGCCCAAACATCCATACTTAAAAAACATCCCTGGGTCAAATAGCCAAAGCCTTTACTTACAGTTTTGGTTTACAGGATCAATGCATAAAAATACTATCATGTTTTATTGGCTATTTCCAGTAATATCCCTTCTTGTTTGGTAGGCCAGCTGGTGATGGCACATGGGGATAGTAGATGGGTCTTGGTTTGACGCTTGCAGAAGAGAGGGAGTTCTGTAACTGTGGACAAAATGTCTCCATGGACATTTTTTGAAAATATATTTTTATTGATTTGAGAGAGGAAGGGAGAGGGGAAGGAGAGAAACATCAATGATGAGGGAGAATCATTGATCAGCTGCCTCCTGGACAAACCCTACTGTGGGTTGAGCCCACAACCTGGGTGTGTGCCCTTCGACTAGAATCAAATCCAGGACCCTTCAGTCCGCAGGCTGACACTCTATCCACTGAGCCAAACCAGCTGGGGCTCTCCATGGACATTTTTGAACAGGCCCAAATGTCAAGGACTTCTTGGTGTAGACCAAATGTTTCTCTGGATGTTTTTGGCAGGATCAAATGTCTGCTAATCACTAAAATTGGTGGGTGTGTAATGAAAGCAAAAACATAGCTGAAAATCCAGATAATTGTGTTTTCTTGAACGGCATTTCAGTGTCACCATGGTTGAATTTATACTAAAGCCAAGTACTCGGGTGATTTTGTAAAGAAACAAGTAGAGCAAATATAAAAGAAATGAAAAACAAAATCACCTGAAAGCAGCAGCCTTAAATCTACTTGGGAACACATTCAGAAGGCCTCTTCTGCAAGCAGTATATAAGCTTCAACTTCTCAGATTGCTTAAATAAAACTGCATCCCACCATAAATGATATTTCCAAATTCCTAAGTTAAAGAGAAGACTTAATCTTAGACAATCATTATTAAAGAGAAAAAAAAATGCTCCTCCCCTGATCTCAGATGAAGGGGCACTTATATTCTATTTCAAATGTGAACTATAGGTATGCAACAGAAATCTAGCAGGTGACAGTGTGGAAATTGCTGTTCTTCCCTATAACATTAAGCTTTTAACACTTAAATAGTAAAATTTTTAAATGTTAAGTAATACTCATAAAAAAAGTTTGTTAAAATTTCTTATTTATCCTTAGAAACAGAATTGTTTTGTGTTGGTTATGTTTGCCCTTACTATCAGCTTTGGTCAAGACACAGGCTTTGGATCATTAATCCAAAAGAAATAGAGGAAATAAAAGTAAAGCCATACACACCTTGTCAAAGAACATAGCTCATTATTTTTACAATGTAGGGTAAAAAACTAAATTAGCTCATCTAAGAAAAGTTTTACATGTTCTTATGTAACCTGGAGGTTGAACAACTCTTTTTGAAGCATCCAAATGCAAATGAATTTATTTTTGTCACCCATTGCCCCTTTAAAATATACTTAGTGAGGTAACTGTCAAGGCTCTTCTGCTCATTCAGATAAAATTTGTTCTACGGAGACTTTACATTTTTACTACAGACACAATTCAGTAATTAGAATGTTTAGTTTCATATATTAATCATGTCTCTTAAACTTTGATTTAATAGCATATTTTTACCACTTACATTAATACCAGCTTGTTTAAGGCTGGAAGCTTTTAGGATTAAAATTATGGGTATAGTTGGCTTTTCTATTTACTCATCTAAACTCTCATAAACTTTCTCCCACCCTCTTTTCTAGATGTTGTTTTTAAGGTAAGGATGGTTCTTACTTTAGCAATCATTCAAACCAGGGATCTGACATATTTGGGGAAGGTTTCCTTCCTGAGTTCTCCTGAGGTTCCCTGCTTGCAACCTCTCTCGTGCTTTTCTCTTAACTCTATTCTAGGTGTTTTTTTATTGTTGTTGTTTTATCACTTTCCTGAGCTTTGAATATACACCTTCTACTTCTTGCTGCTGCATTCCCTCCAGGACTCCAGGTGGCGCTATTGGACAAAAGTCAGAACAGCTTTCTCCACGTAGTTCACATTGGCTAGGAGAGAACCCTACATATTCAGAGATTATATATACATAGGATGACCGCAAAGTAGCATCATTCTCCAAAGAGTCATCATTCTCCAAAGAGTCATTTATTTTGCAAGAGTTCCAAGGTAGGAGTCACACCCTAGTCTGCTCTACCTCCCAAAATAAAGGCATCACATATTAAGCTCTCCTTAGATCCCTGTCAGAGTCTGCACCCCACAAGAATGCTTGAGTAGTGAGAATGAGAAGGGAAAGGAAAATATATATATCATTTTTATTAAAAATTGTCTTCCTTGTAATAGCTTCTCCCTGCAAATCTTCTCTCTTTCCTTTCTTCCATCTCTTATATACTTGAGGTGAGAGGATTCAAAACATTAAGATACATTTATTTTTATTATTTTATTATTTTTTTTATTTTAAATTTGCAATGCATATTCTACAAATGCTGGTTCATCTTGGAATTTCAAATCTATTGTACATTAGAGTCATATACAAAATCTCAAACTTAACAAGCTATTATAATTTTTTAAAAAATCCTCACCTTAGGATATTTTTCCATTGATTTTTAGAGAGAATGGAAGTGAGAGGGAGGGACACATAGAGAAACATCGATGTAAGAGAGATATATTGATTGGTTGCCTCACACAGGGTCCAACCAGGGTGGGAATTGAGCATGCAACCAGCATATGTGCCCTTGACCAGCATCAAACTTGGGACCCTTCCATATGAGGGCTGACTCTCTATCCACTGAGCCAAAATGGCTAGAGAAACAAGCTGTTATACTTTAAAAATCTTAATTGTATAATAGTGAGATGACACTGGCTTCAGAATGCACTTTGGATATCTAGATGCACTTCTTAGAAGCATTTGAGCATGAAACTCCAGGAGATAAAAGCAAACATGAAAGAGTCAGTCATAGAGCAAAAAAGACAACTTGTTCCTGACAGTTAGGATCCTGGACAACATATTTCATTGAATGAGAGCAAATCTGCAGATATAAAATAGATCCTGAAAGATATATTCATTTATTTCATTTTTTCATTCATTCATAAAGGTAACCATGAATATCTTATATGTAACAAGCTGTGAGCTGCAACACTGTTCAAGAATACCAAACACTAGTCATATTTTCAGAATTAGTTATAATACTTTTTTCATGAGAAGCTCATACAATATTTTCCAAGCTTTCTTATAAAAATAAAAAAGTGACATTGTAAAATGTGCAAATTGGCATCATAAACATGTTTGCCTTTTTACTTCCTACCTAATATTATTGATTTAATTTCATTTTTGTAAATTATAATTGTTATTTGAGATGTGCATTTTTAATTCAATTAGTTATGATTCCCTTGGGTATTTCAATTGAGAATTCAAGTAAACAGAAATATACAACTCTTGGAAACTACATGAACTTTTTAATCTATAATAATAAAAGCATAATATACTAATTAGAACAGACAGCCGAACGACCTTCTGGACGTCATTCCAGATGTCCTTCCAGACAAAGCCGTGGTGGCAGGGGCTGAGGCAGAAGCAGTTAGGGGCAATCAGGCAGGCAGACAGAGTGGTTAGGGGTAATCATGCCAGCAGGCAAGCGCTTAGGGTCGATCAGGTAGGCAGGTGAGCAGTTAGGGGTGATCAGGCAGGCAGATAAGTGGTTAGGGGCAATCAGGCAGGCAGGCAGGTGAGCAGTTAGGAGCCAGCAGTCCTGGATTGCAAGAGGGATGTCCCATTGCTGGTTCAGGTCCGATTCCTGTGGACAGGAATTCACAGGATTCCGGCAGTCAGACATCCCTGGATTGCAAGAGGATACAGGCTGGGCTGTGTGACACCTCCCCTCAACCCCCACACATGATTTTCATGCACCAGGCCTCTAGTGCTAATATAATCATATAAGTAGTTACACATATTACTGAGTCTCTCTGTACTCTTATTGCCTTTTGTATGTGTGTGTCTGAGGTTAGTTGAGAGCCAAAGAATAGCTTGTTATTTCAGTCTGTTCACATAATTTTCTCAGCAGATCATTACTTCTCATTGGTGGTATCACATTAATTTGCATGTTTATTTTTTTTAAATCTTTATTGTTGAAAGTATTATGTATGTTCTCCTTTTCCCCATTGACCCTTTCTAGTGGGTCCCTACCTCCCATCCCCATCCCAGGCCTTCACTACACTATTGTCTTTGTCCATGGATCATGCATATATATGCATACAAGTTCTTTGGAATTTAAATTAATAATATATAACAAACAAATTAGTTTACATTGGAAACTTCCCATTACCAAAATTATGATATTTTCTAGTGAATTGCTTCTGCTCCACTTCTTTTATTCAGGGTATTTGAAAGTCAAGTCACTAACAGAAGAACTGTTCTAACAATGATGGATACCTAAGCTAGGTTTGAGCAATCTAATTTCTCACCCTAAGAATGTATGACTAGGACAAGCTAATTATGGACTGGTCATGGAATGAAAGACATATAGCCATGAGAACTATGTACTGGTAGCTTTTATCAATCATGAATATAGATAATCAGAAGAGTAGTCTGGAGAAAAGAAAGACTAGAGAAGCAGAAGAGAAAGATAAGAAGTAAAAGAACGAAATGTAATTCTAAGTGCTCTTTATCTCATGGCTCTAATCCCTGCCTTAGTGCCCCTTGTCTTTGTGTTCCATGCGATGCTACTATGGCCTTACAATATATATTATTTACTGTCTTGCCTTTATTTTCTTGAATTTACTCTGTTATTTTCAACCAAAGAGAGCAAGCTAATTGTAATCTAAGCTTTTAATAAAAGCCTAGAAAATAAAATTTATCTACAGCAACATACTTACCAGATCCACTGTGTGACTCTGGGCCAGTTCCTTCAACTGTCTTGTATAAAATGCAAGCAATAGTATTCCTACCTTTTGTGACAATTAAGCCAATTAATACATGTGAGATGCTTACAAGAGTGCATTTATATAATAACTATTATATGTGTTGACTCTTATTTGTACCATCCTCACTTCGTAAGAATTTTAAATTAGTTCCATATAACATGCCACATTTTAATGCAGCAGGAAGCAATAGAGTCCATGGGACTATACTACTTTCTTTTCCTATGGGAGTTGGTTAGCAGTGCTTCTTTAAGGTGGGGGAGAGGGATTAAGGAGAATATGTTAAATAATTACTCATAAATCAATGTTTTTATCTGACAGATACAATTTTTTTAAAAAGTTTAAAAGTAAATCTTTTAAAAAAAAACTGCCATGTTTTAGATTGCTGTTTCTAATATGTACCCCCTTTTCATTCTGGAAATAAACCAAATAAGCCTCAATAATTATAAGGTTAAAAAGTAACAGTTTTTAAATAGGTCACAATTCCTCTCCCTGGTTTTATGTTCAACACCACCTGCTGCTTTAATATAAAAAGACATTGAAAATGAAAATAGTTCACTATTAATGAAACATGTAGTCAAGGTCACAGTAAGTTCTTGTCCTCAATGAAGTACTTCCTTTAGATCCAGAGCCTTCCCTTGAAGAACTGATGTGTTCAGCTTTAAATAATAAACTAAATTGGTCTTGTGTCAGAATGTAGGCCAGGTGGCCAGAAAGATAACATGACAAAGTTAGGAAGGAATTTCCCACTCCTTCATACCTTATGAACTAATTCTTTCATTCCTCCTCAAATGCTGGCAAGCAAAGCAGGAATGTTCGTCTGAGAGCATAGCAGGGAAAAAGAAGATTCCAACACATTATGGCAAACTCATGAGTGAATATAGCCATACATTTCTAAAACCAGTCCAAAGTGTGTTGCCCTTATTCTTTTTTGAAAAGAATATATATATATATATATATATATATATATATATATATATATAAAATCTAATAAAAGACAAACATGCAAATTGACCATACCTTCTTTATGCCTTAAGCCACGCCCACCAGCCAATCTGAGCGACTGTATGCAAATTAACCCAACCAAGATGGCAGCTGGTAGCCACAGACCTGGAGAGAGCAGGGGGCTTGCTTACTCCAGTGATGGAGGAAGCCATCCTGCCACTGGCTCTCAGCTCCACTCAAAAGCAACAAAGTTTCAATTATAGAAGGTAAATAAATCCCAGAATAAAAAAAAAGAAAAAAGGAGAGGCTGGGAGCTTCCATCGCTGATGGGGTTGGCCAGCCTGAAAATGGCCCTCAGCCCCTCACCCAGACTAGCCAGTCACACCAGTGGGGACCCCCACCCTGAAGGGGGTGTGACTACCCTGCAAACAGCCATCAGCCCCTCACCCAGGCTGGCCAGGCACTCCAGTGGGGACCCCCACCGTGAAGGGGGTGTGACCAGCTACAAACAGCCATCAGCCCCTCACCCAGGCTGGCCAGGCACCCCAGCGGGAACCCCCACCCTGATCTGGGACACCCTTCAGGGCAAACGAGCCGGCCCCCACCCATGCACCAGGCCTCTATCCTATATAACAAAAGGGTAATATGCAAACTGACCCTAACAGCAGAAAGACTGGGAATGAATTGTCACTATGACACACACTGACCACCAGGGGGCAGATGCTCAATGCAGGATCTGCCCCCTGGTAGTCAGTGTGCTCTCACAGGGGGAGCTCTGCTCAGCCACAAGCCAGGCTGATGGCTGCCAGTATAGCGGTGGTGGGGGGAGCCTCTCCTGCCTCTTCAGCAGTGCTAAGGATGTCCGACTGCAGCTTAGGCCTGCTCCCCACTGGCAAGTGGACATCCCCCGAGGGTTCCCAGGCTGCCAGAGGGATGTCTGATTGCCAGCTTAGGCCCAATCCCCCGGGGAGCAGGTCTAAGCCAGCAAGTGGTCATCCCCCAAGAGGTCCCAGACTGTGAGAGGGCACAGGCCAGGCTGAGGGACTCCCCCCTCGAAGTGCACAAATTTTTGTGTACCCGGCCTCTAATATATCTATATATCTATATCTATATCTATATCTATATCTATATCTATATCTATATCTATATCTATATCTATATTTAACTATATATTTACATGTATATTTTTCTCCTGAATAAGCAATGTGAATAAAGAATCTAGGGATCCGACATCTAAGCTGCTCAAATTATGATATTTGTCATAATTGGAGTAAAATTTAAAATTACTCAGAATAATATTAAAGTATATAAAATAGATTTATGTTATGTATTAAGCTAACATTTTCTTTCTCCAAAGGAAGTTGCTTGGGGATTTATGAACTTGGCATCAATTGCTGTATGCAGTTCTGTCTGTAGAATCGTCACACTTGTAATATTTCTCTGATGGGGGCTCATGCAGTGTTCCTCCTCTGTAAAATACGCTGGCTGAAAATGAAGTGTGTCTATGGCCACAGATGTTCAATTGGCACCCAGGCTGCTTGGACTATGGATCTGCAAGGAGTGGCTTCCCTAGGAATTGAGGACATATTAATTTTATATTGCTGTTATAAAAATTACCACAAACATAGAGGCTTAAACCCAGACACATTTCATATCTTAGAGTTATGTAGAACTAATCTATACAGGTTTCACCAAGCTAACAGCAAGGGGTTGGCAGGGCTGTGTTCCTGCCTGGAAGTTCTGGGGGAGAATTCATTTCCTTGTGATTTTCAGCTTTCAGAGTCCACCCTCAAGTCCTGACTCAAGTGCCCCTTTCTCCAAAGTCAAAAGAGCAGATTGAATCCTTCTCACATGAATCTGACTTCCTCTTCTGAATTGTTCTTCCTCTTTTAAGTGGTAACATTGGGCCCACCCACATAATCTGGAATAATCTCATGTTAAGGTCAGCTGTTTGGCAAATCTAATTCCACCTGCAACTTTAGTTGCCTTTTGCCATGTAACAGGTCATACTCACAGGTTCCTGGGATTAGGAAGTGGATATCTTGGGGTGAGGATATGCATTATTCTGTCTCTCGAAGGGACAATGTTTACTTTCTGTGTTGTTTAGGTGGTGCTGTTCAAGGCTAATTTTCATAGAAAGGGTAATCAATTTAATAACTAAATATCACCTTTTGATAAAAAGTTACACTAATGGATATAAAATGGAATCATTACTTGATATTTATGTAAGAGGCTGGTTACTGTCAATGAAATGATAGTAATTATGGAAAAAACTTTCATTTTGAAGTGGAATGAGTAGCAAACTGTGGATGCAATTTACTCTATTTATTGAAAAACAAAATAATGAATGTTATATGCAGCATTCGTGATTCTTTTGATAAACCCAGTTTGGCAGTCTTCTAAACAACCAAGCAAATGTTGAATATGGCCACATGATAAAACCAATGAGAGTTGTTTAAAGACACGCAACTAAGGTAAGTTAAAGGGGATGTAGGAAAACTAAACACAATGTTGAATCAGGCAAACAAAATAAATCAGTTGCTAATTTTAGATTGAAAATCAATGTCGTCTTCTTTAGATACCTTAACAAAGCATGCATCTAGCTAAGAAATAGATGAACACAACACTTCAGTTTTAGAAATTCCATTTTTGAGAATCACTTCAACTTAGTCATTATTTTGCTAGAGATATATAAAAAGTAAGCATTTGTAGTAACCTTGTATAGCAACATTTTAGGTCTTTTGCTCATTATAAGCTAATTATGAGCATTTACTATGTATGAGAAACAAAGATTTTGCACACTTTAATTCATGTAGTCTTCAAAGAATTAACATTAGGAAGTCAATATTATCTCCATTTTATAGATTTAGATACTGAAACACAGAATGATTAAATAACTTGTTTAGGAATGAAGTAAAAATTAGATCTGGCATTTCTAACCCACATACCTTGGCTCCACAACATGAATTTTAAGCATACTCTCCTGCCTTCTACATGGGTCACATGCAAACTTTTTCCCTCTTATTTGTAAGGTGCCTTACAGTTCCTGCTGTTTAGAGTTTTGAGCAGCTATTCTGCAGATATATATCATATAGATAAACTATGCTAGCCTATATAATAAAAGTGTAATATGCTAAGTGTCTGACTGTTCATTTGACCATTCAATCGACTATTCCACCAGTCGCTATGATGCACACTGACCACCGGGGGAAGATGCTCCAACTGGTAGGTTAGCTTGCTGCTGGGGTCTGATTGATTGGGACTGGTTGAGATGGGTCAGACATGCCCTCCTGCAGTCCCTCCGTGGCCAGTTGGGCCCCATTGGTCATGATTTGGACAGGGCAAGATGGCCCTGATCAGCCCATCGCTGTCCAGGCTGAGGGATCTCACTGGTGCATGAATTCGTGCACCAGGTCTCTAGTATTATATATGACATATGAGATATACTGTATAATATATGTATGTTATCTACTATATTTTCAACCTCAAAAAAATAAAGACTGCATGTCTTCCAAATGTATACGGCACATAAGTGTTCCTCAGCTGGGAGAGAACAAAAATTTCACCTGGTGGCAATCTACTGAGGCTGGCTTGGTATTATTGGAATTGGGACTAGAAGTACATACTTGGCATCACTCTTACTCAGTGTATAACATACAAGCTCAATATGATCATATATTAGTCTTCTATCGCTTTAACAAAGTATCATAAACTTAGCAGGATAGAACATCATTTATTTTACAGTTTTCAGGTCACGGGTCCAGACTAGACTAGCTGGGCCCTCTGCTCAGGGTCTTTCCAGGCTAAAATCCACGCATTGGCAGGGACTGGAATCCCAGCTTAGGCTCCAAGTCCTTTTCCAGACTCATTGATTACTGGCATTATTCATTTCCTTGTAATTTTACAGCACCAGAGGCCCTCAGCTCCAAGAAGCCACCCATTGTTTTGGGCCGGTGGTCTCTGGGCCAACAGGGGGGCATCTTTCTGATGTTTCACTTTCTTTTAAAGTCAGCCCGACCCAGGAAAATCTCCCTCTTGATTAAGGTAAAGGGAACTGATTAGTGACCTAATCACAGGACTGATATCTCATCATAAACTCAAGAGGAGAAGATTCCACACAGGGTACATCAATCAGGAGCAGGAAATTTGGGGTGTCTGAGAATTCTGTCTACCGCAGATCATTTTCTCAAATTTGATACAAACATTACAAACCTCCCTTCTTCCAGGTGACCTTATTTAAAAAGGATTTAAATCTTAAAAATCAGAATTCTAATGGGTATAGTTTTAATGTCCAGTTGCATGCTTTTCGAGTGCTTTTCAAATGTAAAATGCTAACATATATTTTGTCTACTTAAAAATAGTGTCTTTTACCTCTGCAGATGTTTCCACCATTGAATTTCTCCATTCCTATTCTATGCCAAACTGTCTCTTGACAACTTAAGTATGAAAAATAAATACTTGCATTTATTTTTTAAAATTTTGTGGTAAATATTTTAATGCTGAATTTTATATGCAATTAACCTATTTTAACATATTTAATGTTGAGACTTCATTCTGTTTGAAAATAAAAACAAATGATCCATGTTAATGAAAAATGAACACAATAGCTTCAGTGGGATATAAAACTTCTAAAAATTTAAGGGATTAAATTTATGTTACTTAATCAAAAATGCTCATGCTTTATAAAGGATAGCTAAAGGAACATAGGCAACTCAAAATATCAGAAAAATCTAATCATTCTTTGGAAGTCTCTGAGAGTGAGAAACTTAGGGTGAGTTTAGCATGAGTAATTAAAAAAATTAAAAAAAAATATTGTCATCTTTTAGATTTTTGTTTCCAGTCTTCAAAAATATTTTCCCAAGGTGAATGAATTCTTTCTCTGACTGTTAATTGTATGCTCACTTTCTGGATGCCAGTGGGAGATCGGACAGCAAGGAATATTTTCCAGGTTCACAGCAGGAACCAAAATAACATTAGCTGAAATGTGGAATTGTCTCCCCCACAGGGACTGGGAAAGCTGGGGAAAGCCTTATGTATTTTAGAGCCTTCTGTGATAATTTTTTAGAATTTGGTATGCCACATTACAAATTTCACCTGGTGGCAATCTACTGAGATGACATATGGCCACAGCAGATGCTTGGCAACAACTTGACCTGGACTGGAAGTTCATTGTAAAGATAAGCAACATTAGCACTCCTCCATCTAGTTGATAATTTGACTAAAAATATATCTATTTATTATTCAGAGAGCATTATCTTGGATTTTTTGAGGATGCATGTTGTTTATAACAACAAAGCTTAAATAATTTGTATTGTTCAAAGAAGGTAATTGATCCTCATGAAACAATATTCTCACATTTAATTATCTGTTTATAACCTAGTTCCCTAATATTTAGAATATCATTTTCAAGACACAATGCAATCAACCCAAGCCACCACAATCTTTTTATCTTTATTATAGTTTTGCCTTTCCCAGAATCTCCTATAATTGGAATCTATTGTGTGTAACCATGTCAGTCTATCTTCTTTTACTTAGCAATATGCATTTAAATTTATCTATATCTCATGACTTGATAGCTCATTTCTTTTCATTGCTGAATAATATTCAAGTTTTGTTTTGTTTATTCATTCTCCTCTTGAAGGACATCTTGGTTTTCTCCAAATTTGGAAATTTTGAGTAAAGGTGCTCTAAACATTCCAAAGGAGTTATTTTGTGTGTGTGTGTGTGTGTGTGTGTGTGTGTGTGTGTGTGTGTGTGTATATATATATATATATATATATATATGTATATATATAAAATCTTCAAAACAGTTGAATATCTACAAGTATAATTTCTGGATCACATGGTAAAACCATGCTTAGTTTTGTAAGAAACTGTCTGTCTTCCAAACTGACACCTTTTTGCATTCCCATCAGCAACGAATGAGGATTCCATCTCACTGCATTGTCTTATATTGTACATTCTACGTCTCTTATAAACCTTAAAATTCATAGTTATTATTTTTCTTTAGGCAGTCATTCTTTTAAAAAATAATTTAAAGAGAAAAATATCCTTTTACATTTACTTACATATTCCCCATTTATATTCTCTTTGATAATTTATGTGGAACCGAGTTTCTGTTTGTTATACATTTCTTTAGGCATAATAAATTCTTTTAAGTGCATCTTGTGATATAGGTCTCTTGGTGGCAAATCTCTCAGCACTGGTTTAACTAAAATATTTCTTTATTTCCCCCATTTTTGAAGGCTATTTTCAATAAATATAGAGTACTGGATTGAATTTTTAAGCATTTATTCTGGCATGTTAGTATTTTATTTATTTGTCTATAGAATAGTTTCAAAAGAGAATCAATAGTATTTCTTTTCCCTCATACTCACCCCTGTGTTTATATGTATTTTTTTCCTACATGCTTTTAATATATTTTTTCTGGTATTCAGCAATTTGACTATGATGTGCCTAGGTATAGTTTACTTTTATTTGTATTTTGTTAGACAGATAGTCTTCTTGGATCAATGAGTTGATATTTTCATGAAATCTGTAATATTTTTAGCTATTTTTTCCTCAAACATTTTTTTTTTCCTTTCTGGTCTTTCCACAACCCCAAATGCATACTAGATGGAAGATTGCTTGATATCACTGAGGCTTTTTTAGTCTGTTTATCTTTTTTATTTTTTCCCTGTTTTTAATTTAGAGTTTCTCTTGGTCTGTCTTCAAGTTTACTGATCTACAATAACCTACTATTAAGCTCATCCAGGAATTCTTCATTTCAGATATTGCCTTTTCCAATCAAATTTTTATTTGATATATTTTTACAGTTTTAATTTTTCTATTAAAATTCCCCATTGCTTCTCTCATTATGTTAGTTTTTTTCTTACTCTCTTTAACATTTACAATCACTTGATTTTAATTTCAACAACTTTGTATCTCTACTTGTGTTTCTTTTGACTACATTTTTCCCTATTTATGAGCCCCATTATTCTGCTTCTTATCCATCAAATTTTTATGGAATGCTGGACATTGTGAATTCTATAATGTTGAGAACAAATTTTATTGTTTTCCTCTAACAATTCTTAAGTGGTTTTGTTTTTTTTTTTGGGGGGGGGCAGTTCATTTAATAATGGGTCAGCTTTATCTGTAGGATATTTGGTTTTAGCTTAATTGGGGTAGGCCTATAAGACCTCTCATTTGAGTCACCTTAATTCCTAGGCATGGCCTTTCAAAGGGTTAACTAGATGCCTGTTGTAATCAAATAGGTCTCTGGACTATCTGTTTGATATTCTTACATGTCCCAGAATACTGTGCAGTTTCCATCGCCCCAGGTAATTTTCCTCTGTCAACTCATGGAGATTTACACTGCATATTTACAATGTATTATATGGTCAAGAACTTAAGAAAACTCCTATACAAATTTGTGGGTTTTCTGCTCGGCTCCAGGCCCTGCTCTCTGGTATTTTGTCACACAAATCTCAGCCAACCTTGCAGCTATAAGCTCCATTTTCTACATTCTCAACTCTTAAAAAAAATAAAATTAATTTGAAAGAGAAAGAGAAAAAGAGAGAGAGGTTTGTTGTTCCACTTATTTATAAATTCATTGGTTGATTTTTGTATATGTCCTGTCCAGGGATTGAACCTCCAGACCTGGTGCATTGGGACAATGCTCCAACTGAGATAACTGGCCAAAGAACATTCTAACCTCTTCAAGACTTCTGTACTTGACTTCAGCACCAGTCTCCTACTCAACTGAAGTCTGGAAAACACCTCCAGTCAGAATGCTAGGACCACCTTCGTGACTTTCCTTTTTTCGGATATCATAAAGCAACGTTGCTTATGTCCAACATCTGAAAATGTCTCTTTACTATATCCCTCTATGGGGGCGGGGGGAGTGGGGCATGGAGAGCTAGTCTGGTGCCATTATATCCTGAAACAGAAATCCCACAGAGACAAATTGAGACAAATTTTGACTTCTATTAGAGATAACTCAATTTTCAAAGATTTAAGTATTTTGCTAAAGGTTACAAATCATCGTTGGAGAAGAGTCACATAACCCAAGTGTCTGTTGCCCAAGGTAGCCGTACAAGAGTGTGCTCCCACTTCAGTTAAATGGGTCTACCTCGGATTCTCAGAACCTTAGAATAAAGCGCTCGACAAAAGTTATGCCCCTTGAAACACTGTACTATAATCCAGTGAACTGGATATAAAGAACCAGTTAGATATGGTACCTTAGTGACATAATATATTGTTTGAGGTTAATATGCCTATAAAATGTTAGATATGTGTTACAATGAAAGTATTTATTTATTTATTTATTTATTTATTTATTTATTTATTTATTTTAATCCTCACCCAAGGATATTTTTCCATTGATTTTTAGAGGGAGTGGAAGAGAGAGGGAAAGACAGAGATAAGTATTGATGTGAGAAAAGCACATCAATTGGTTGCCTCCTGCACAAGCCCTGACGAGGGCCCAGGCCAGGGAGGAGCCTGCAACGGAAGGATGTGCCTTTAACAAAAAATGAACCTGGGACCCTTTCCGCAGGCCGACTACCCACTGAGCCAAACCGGCTGGGGCTGAAAGCACATATTTTAGAGTAAGTGTATACTTAATTCAATCACTCCTGATTTCAGTACCGTACCTACATGCAAAACGTTACAATCATAATTAAATAATTAGGAAAAAAAATACACAGTACAATAGTCTCAAGTATAGCAGTCAAGCCTCTGGGATTATTAATTGCATTCATTGCCATTATTAAATAAATCATTGAGTCTTTTAGATGGGGAAGGAATTGAAAAATGGAATAGGACAAAGCAAGCATTCTGACATTGAAGAATTGATATAAGTGCTATTAATAAGTGCTATTTGCTATACAATTAAACCTATTTTTACATAACACCTAAGATTAATATAACATTATAAAACACTTAGGAGAATACAGAACACATAGAAACCATTTATTAAATGCATACCCTTATTATGAACACATCGTCTATTAACAATTTTTTTTTCAAGGTTAATTCCAACGTAAATCAGGATTACTATGTTAAAACCTTTTATTCCAAGGAATGATACCTCAATAATTATACACATTTTTTACCATAGCATATGAAGCGATATTTATTTTTATAAGCTCTGTTAGTTTGAACGGTGATATGTACAATTAGTTTTTACCTTCATGATAGCCACAATGTGTGTGTGTGTGTGTGTGTGTGTGTGTGTGTCTTTAATATTACCATTTAGACCATGGTATTTGAAAATATTTCAAAAGAGGTTTACAATTTTGATACCACTTACCCATCTTTTTAAAAAGAAATGTATTCCATCTTTTCTAAGATTGAACTCAAATGACAAGGATAGTAATGGAAGCAACTTATCAGCCTCAAAAACATCACTGCTACAGAAAACACCTTTGATTTGCTCCACAGTTTCTAAAACTTATGATATTCTTGGAGGGGGCTGAAAGAGAATATTTCTATGCTTCCAAATTCAAGAGAACTTGAATACAATAATAGAAAGAAGAGAAAAAAGGAACATATCTCATGGATTGATGTGCAAAGGGCCCCTGTATTTTAAATTGTAATGAGCTGAAGTAATAGATCAAGTGGAGTATACAGCTGTGTGTGTGTGTGGGGGGGGTGTGTGTGTGTGTGTGAGAAACAGTCATATTTTAAAAGCAAACATTGGTGTACTAAAACAAAAATCTAGGAGGCTGATGTGATCAAAATACGTGTCATAGTTTCCAAAGAGAATCTTATTTCCATCAAATTAAGAAGCATAACTTCAGAGTAAGTGCAGAAATTAAAATTTTATAAGGGTCAGTTTAGTCCAATATCCACATGCTGTAACCACTCGATAAAATCACATTTCAATTTTACTTACTTGGGCATAAAGAATGGAAGTACTGTACTATATAAAATAAAAGAAGTAAGTGGTAAAATTGAAGTGACCCTCCAAAAATAGATAAGTGAACAAATATTCCTTCTGGGCTATTTCATATTTCTCTTATCTAATACTTAGAAGTGTTTATATTTCTCAAAACATTTTAATTCTCTCTCAGACACACACATTTTTAGAACTTTGACTACTTACAAAATTCCTGTGAAATACCAAGAGAAATTGGACTATTTTAATTTCTATTTTATAGAATGCAAAACTAAAACCCAGCCCTGGCCAGTGTGACTCAGTTGGTTGTGGGTTGAATTCATGATGAGGGCATATACCTAGGTTGTAGGTTCGTTCCCCATTCAGGTCACTTGGGGCACATATGAAAGGCAACCAATCCATGTTCTTCTCTCTTCTCTCTTCTCTCTTCTCTCTTCTCTCTTCTCTCTTCTCTCTTCTCTCTTCTCTCTTCTCTCTTCTCTCTTCTCTCTTCTCTCTTCTCTCTTCTCTCTTCTCTCTCTCTCTCTTCTCTCTCTCTCTCTCTCTCTCTCTCTCTCTCTCTCTCTCTCTCTCTCTCTCTCTTTCCCCTCTCTCTAAAATCAATAAGCATATCCTTGAGTGAGGATTGAAAAACAAACACAACAAAAAACACTAAAATTCAAACAAGTTAAAGGTTTGTCTTGTCTTCATAAAACTGTAGTCAATAAATCATGAACAGGCATAAGAGATCAACCAAAGTACTTGCATGCATGCATATAAGCATAACTAATGGACACAGACAGTAGGGGGTGAGGGCATGTGCTGGGGGGTGGGAGAAGCTGGGGAGAGGTCAATAGGGGAAAAAGGACCCAGATGTGATACTTTCAACAATAAAGGATTTTTTAAAAAAGAAACTGTACCTAAGTGCACTGTGCCGCTGTGACATTCTTTTGAGGTAATAAAACTATTATAATAATCATACAAAAATAAATAAGTCACGAACAAAAATCAGCCCTGATTTTTTGTTTTGTCTTATTTTTCATTACCACAGAAAAGGGTGCTGTTATAAAAAAAATCCCTGCCTACTACATGAAGACAAACACTTTTCTATCTCATCATTTAATGGTCACAATACCATGTGGCTTTCAGAGAAGATACACTTTGTTAATGAGATATCTTATGTAATTTGCTGGAATTTCCACGGGTAACTACCAAGTCAGAACAACAATATCCACGAGTGAATTTAGTATGAAGGATCAGTCTCAATGGGTTTCAGAGTTTTATGAAAAAATAAGCTCTGAAGGAGGCAATGCCTTGCATGGCATAGAGCCCTTAACTCCACCTGGGGCTTCATCTTAGCCTTATAATCCCTGTGTAGTGAACTACCATGGACATTCTTGCATCATGATTTTGACTCTGCAGTTCTCATATTTGAGCCTACTCTTAGTTTTATATTTTGTGGTAATTTTGAAGAATCTCTGGTAATTTTATAGAAATGTAAGAAAGTGAAGAAAACAATATGGGTAAAATAATTGTTTTTCTTTTTCTTTTGATGTCAAGTATCTCTAATATCTACTGTATACCTGATCTGGTTATGCAGTGCAGCCATGGAGGTTAGTGAAGAGGAACTTCCGAAATGACAAAGCCAAGTCTTTTCAGGATGCAAGTAAATGTTTACTACATTTAAAAATATAACCCAGTAATCCCACTTCTAGGATTATATCCTAAAAAGCCAGAAATACCAATCAGAAAGATCATATGCTCCCCTATGTTCATAGCAGCACAATTTACAACAGCTAAGATCTGGAAACAGCCCAATTGGCCATCAGTAGATGAATGGATTAAAAAACTGTGGTACATTTATACTATGTAATACTATGCAGCTGTAAAAAAAGAATATCTTACCCTTTGAGTCAGCATGGAGGGACCTGGAGAGTATTATGCTAAGAGAAATAACCAATCAGAGAAAGACAAGCATCACATGATCTCATTTATATGTGGAATCTGATGAACAAAAAGATCCAAAGCATGTAACAGACCAACTTATTTCAGAGGGAAAGAGGAGCGTGGATGGGAAAAGATTAACCAATGAACTTATATGCATATATGCATAGCCCATGGACAGACAACAGTGAGGGGAAGGCCTGAGGAGGGGACAGGAGGGGGTGTAGAGGTGGCCAGTGGGGGGCAAGAGGGGACAGCTGTAATACTTTCAACAATAAAAACAATAAAAATAGACTTTTAGTGAAAATTCACCTAATATAAGTGAGCAAAGAAGTCCATTTAGATCAACTCCATAAGTTATTCTTATGTAGGTAATTGTTTTCTTAGCAGTGTGTGTGTGTGTGTGTGTGTGTGTGTGTGTGTGTGTGTGTTTAATATTCTTCACATTTGACTTAGAGCAGGAAGCAGAAGGTAGCAAGAAGGACCTCGAACATTTTTCCACATGCCTGCATAAAGTTCTGAGAATCCTTGAAATTTTAGAAAACTTTTAGAATGACTTCATTGGAAAAGATAGTAAATATACATTGAAGTTGCTAGTACTGATTCAGCATCTGTTTCCCCCCCCCAATCCAAGTTGAGTTATTTGGGAGGATAGAATATAGCATGCAATTCCTATATGCAAATGCAGAAGGTTAGGGAGTATTCAATAAGTGCACAACCATAGTTGTAAAACCTCCAAATTTGCCTTGCAAGTTACAATGAGAGCACATTCCCTCTCTCTGTGGTGTTTGACAGGCAGGTAAAAGAAATGGCCACCAAATAATGGCATGCATAAAGGAGACAGGTATTTCAGAGGGGGAAAAAAAACACATATATGGAATGGAGAACAATTTAGTATATGTGCTGCCGAAGCGAGCACTAGAACGGAGAACAATTTAGAAAACATAGAAGTAGTGAGGACAGAGCTGATTGAAGTCAGTTATACTTCTATGGAAACTTTAGTTCTTTAATTAGAATAAGTTCCAAAAAGTGGAAGCATTTTTTCAGTTCTCCTATGGCTCAGAGTAAATAGTTAGACATCGTTTACCTTAGCACACTGAGCAGATGAAAAAGAATCCACAAGCTTATAAGACCAAAGTGGTCTCTTCTTCAAACAGAAAGCCTCCGGTGACAGCCAGTGTTGTTTGCTTTCTGAGAATTGCAGGAGGTTAAATGAATCAGACGGTTAATGGAAACTAATTTCTCCAGAGGCAGATACTTCCAGAGAGAACCTCAACCACAGATGAAAAAATTCCACCTCCAGAATCCATTAAAATACAGCTTAATCTAAATTATTATCCTTCAAACTCTGTAAAAGTAGTTTTGTTCAAAATCAGAAAACATGAAGTCATTCACTAATTCTGGTTGAATCCTTGAGGAAAAGAATCTTTACTTGCCTAATGTCAGGACTTGACACTGGATCCACAATGAGCTAGCGAATCAATATCACATTAACTACACCTATAAATAAGTGATTGTTTATTTACAAAACATGTGCATAGCCTGCTTTGTAAATCAATCCTTATCCTCTAATGGTAATCTGTACTAATCATAGTGGAACAGTGAAGACAGGGAGGAAGGTCTCATTTAATACCACAGCTATAGTATTGGTACTAACAGCCTAGACGTCTCCAATCAATCTATTGAAATCTTAACTCAGCTTTCTGTCTAGTATAGGTTAATAATCTAATGACCCTCTTTAAAAACTTTTTAATACTGTAATCTCTCTAAATTGGTATTCTTAAAGAAGATTATTCATATAGATTATCAAGATTATTCAGGTTGCTTAATATTTGCCAGTGTCTTAGTGAGAGCAAAGACCTACTTCCTTCATATTTAAATGAGACTACTTCAGAGATAGAACATATTTTTAGTAACTTTTTCTTAAGCAGTAACAATATAAAACTATGTTCTAACATTTAGTTTCACAACCAATAATAGGCAAGTTTGCCAGATGAGATCTGCATTAAGTTCTTAGTTGACCGCATACAATAATAAAATCCAAAGTGGAGCTGAAGAAGTGGCTATATAAATGAATTTAAGAACATCTTACTATCTAAATTAGCCATGGGATAGTGATATTCTTTCAAGCATTTGATTTATGAGAAAAGATAACCCAATCATTCTGAATATCCCAAATCCCATTTTAAACTTGGCAGTAAAAAACATCTCTCATTCACATTTTTCTATTACAAGGGTTGGGGGACAACAATTAAGTGTTAATTAGTTGACTTCTCACATTTGACTTAGATAAGATTTGATCAAACAACTAAAAATTAAGTCAAGGTTCTAGAAAGAAAGACCCATGTCTCCAGGTACAACTCTCAGCTGCAGTCAATGCCTGCATCCCCTGAAAATGATGCTGAGGTCAAATGTAATAACACTGGATTTAAATTGAAATGCCTCAAGACAGCATGTAAGTGTAACCCAAGGTATCACACTGCCCCAATAATTTCAGTACAAAAATACTTTGGTGTACAATGATATGGAAAGTATATGGAAAAATCATATTTAGGAACTGCATTGGTCTGCTCAGGCTGAGACAACACAGTGCTGCAGACAGATGGCTTAACCCTTTGAGTGCCAACCAATATCCTAGGAACTATGCTAAAATTGCCAAGGCGTTTTGAGTTAAGGTTTTAATTTTTCCCCCACATAAAGAGTGAACTACTAGCATCTAATAGTGACACTGCAGGAGGAGCGCGATCGCGCTCCCGGCACTCTAGGGCTTAAACAACAGAGCATTGCTCACAGTTCTGAAGGCAGGAAGTCCAAGATCAAGGCACCAGCATGGTCAGTTTCTGTTTTTTTTTCCCCCAGAAGCTGCCATCTTATTGTGTCCTCACATGATCTCTTTTGGACACTGAAGTTGGGTAGAAAGAGAGTGAGCACAGACAGGAGAGTGAGAGATGGAACTCTGGTATTTCTTCTTTAAAGGCACTAATCATATCAGATTGGGGACCCACCCTTCTGACTTCATTTAACTTTCCTTAGAACCACCATTGCAAAATTCAGCCAAAATGGGGGGTTAGAGCTTTAGCATATAAATTTGAAGAGGGCACAGACATTAAATCCATAATAGAAACTACATGATTTTTATGCAGAGCAAGTATATGCACCTGCTGGGGAGAAGAGAAAAGATGGTTGTTTCAATCATTGAACTTGTCTCTTTGAACAACCTGAAATACTTAAGTGCTTATGCTGCATCTAGTGGAACTAGCTTAATATAAGAAAATAATAGTCCCTCTGTGTCAAATTTTCATTTTAGGCTACCTTAAAAATAAAGTGCAACTCACTGTAGCTACACAAATCTTAGAAAATTTCCAAATAACCTCCCATTTTAGTATGGCCTGATGATCAGGTCAGTTACATTTATATATACTTTTATATGGCTATTAGACAACTATTTTTCTCTAACATTGTGAAATGGATGGAGTAACTGAACTAAGTCAAAACAATTCAACATGTAAATGTAATGTTTTCTAATAAGGAAAATGACAGAAAGTGTAAATTATTAGAAATTTCACCATGGCTTTTATTTCTTACTTTGCATAAAGAAATTAGGGCAGTCATGATATTTTATATTAAACAGAATGATTTCTCCTATGACCCTTAAAAACAGTTTATGGACCATCTACTCATGGTCCAGAGTGACCACTTTAAGATAGTAAATAAAATACTCTCTACCAATGATATAAAAATGGAGATAGATCTCAAACTGGAATTCAATAACCTACTTTTTGAGTTATTCAGGTTAATTGTAAACTCTTGTAAATAAACATGACCTACATAAAATAAAATATGTCAATTATATTAATGAGAGTATTAATAAATATGAATATACACTCTATAAATGTATTGAGCTAAGATGTTACAATGTGATGTGCAGGGTTTAAGTATGGGTACCTCGACCTCTCTATATATGAATTTTCTTATTTAAAAATGAGAATGACCCTTTTGCCTATTTAATAGGATTACTGTGATAAAGAAATGAGATAACACATTTAAAGTGATAAGAACAATGCTTAGCATATAGGAGGTCCTAGAACAATGTTAAATATCATGATCATGTCCATAGTGATCATCATTCCCACTACCACCTCCATCATCATCATCATCATCATCATCATCATCATCAATACCACCACCACCACAACAATAAGTTTAACAGGTGATTTCAGTCTCTGTATTTGCCTTTGGATAGCAAGCAGTCCCACCGGATATATCACAGGCTAATAAGAAAAGAACAGAGGCAAACTTAATAAGCAAATAATCCTTCTCTGTCACTTGGAAGCTAAATGCTATCATGCTCCATTGCACCATTGAAGACTTCATAGCAATTCAAAGAGAAGACTGCTGGGAGAGTGCTGAGTCACCTCTCGGCACAGGTAGACTGAGGAGTCACTCCCACTCTCCCCTTAGTTGATTAAAAATATTAAGCATTGGAATATATGCCTAGTCTTTAGTTTGCATGTATTTTTGTATTATTTACATTAAAATAGTAGCATTTAATCCTGAAAATTCAATGAGAAATGTTTCACTTTAAAGGAAGAGCTGCCCTAGCTGGTTTGGCTCAGTGGGCAGAGCATTGGCCTGTGAACTGAAGTGTCCTGGGTTTGATTCCAATTCCAGTCAAGGGAAAGTACCTCTGTTACAGGCCCCTCCCTTGCCCAGGCCTTGGTGGGGAGCATGCAGGAGGCAACCAATCAATGTGTTTTTCTCACATTGATATTTCTCTGTCTTTGCCTCTCTCTAAAATCAATGGAAAAATATCCTCTAGTGAGGATTAAAAAAATAAAAAAATAAAGGCAGAGCTATAAACCATATAAGTATAAGAAATATTTCAATAATAAGAGGAGAATCACTTGTCAAAAAAAGGAGTTTTCCTCTTCTTGCTCTATCCAGTGGTCAGCAAACTGTGGCTCATGAGCCACATGCGGCTCTTTTGCCCCTTGAGTGTGGCTCTTCTTAAGCCTCAGGAGTACCCTCATTAAGTTAATAACAATGTACCTACCTATATAGTTTAAGTTTAAAAAATTTGGCTCTCAAAAGAAATTTTAATCGTTGTACTGTTGATATTTGGCTCTGTTGACTAATGAGTTTGCCGACCACTGCTATACCCTAAGATAGAGAGGGGAGAAAAAGTGTTGTCTTCAAATATGTGAAATCTTCTCTTTACCATGAATGACTCCATTTTGAGGGAGGTTTTTGCCCAGTCTAAAGAAAATGCCTTAGAACCATTATTCTCATCAAACACAAAGTACCATGATAACAACAGTTCTACGATCAGGGACTGTATTTACCTGCAGCTATTGAACACAGTGGCTTTTATTTCTAGTTCATAATATCTTCTTTTTATCTGGCTGGATGCACAGCTCTCTAATTTAACTGTTTTAAATGTCTGTATGTCCCCATGATTGACATGGTGAATTTAAAGTTTTTACTGGCAAAATGAGTGAATAAGTGTATTTTAGAAGTCAAAGAATTATGATTCAATGTATTACAGGAAAATTATAGCATCTTTATATGAAACATTAGTATTTGTTCTGTTTTTGATCATTCTTGACAACAATATTATTTAGTAGAATATATATCAAAATAAAAATCAAAAAACAAAACAAAATTGCTTAAGTAGTAAGGGCAACCTCAAAGATATATCCATCATCATTTTAAGAAGTTTATGATCATGGACTTAGGAAAATTTTAAGTGTTTTTTTCCTAATTCCATAAAATTAAAAGATAACAGATCTCAGCTACCAAGTCTAAATCCAATCTATGCACAAAAAAGCAATAGACTGAGTACCATACATTTATGTCCTTAAAAGTATTCAAATACTAGGTTAATTAAAGTAAATATTATTCTATTCTTACTTTATAAATGCTTACTGTACTATTGAATCTTAATAAATATTTAATCATATTAGGGACCATGGAAGTGACAAAGTCATTTTACTTTTATAGAAACAACTTTTTAACTAAAGTAGAGAAATTTGATCTATAAAGGCCAACTGTTCTAAAACTAGAGTATTCAGAACCCATAATCTTTAAGAGACCTCCAGAGCAGTATCTACATTAGCATTTAAATGGAGTAATATTTTTTTGAAACCAGTACCTCTGTTGAAATAATATGGTAGATTAACAGAAAACAATCTGTTGAGCTACAATGTGACATTTTTTCAATAAAATACATAATCTACTTCTAAGAAAATGCCCCAAATATATTTAATCCATTGCTTTTAATTTTAATTCCAACTAAACTTTCTATTTCTCACTCAGGAAAATTCCTTCAAAGCTCTTCTCGATTAGAACCAGTAAAACTGACAGGTATGTGTGCTTCTATGTAAGATTGCATATGTGTGTAGCTATAGATAAATCCGTTCAGTTTCTTTAACTAAAGTTTGTATTATGAGAAAGGAGGATTGAAGACTAAAATTAGATATGCTTTGACAGTGCTCTTCAAGCTTTCCATAGAAAACTAAAGTGACTGTTTTCTTTCTAATTTAATTTGTTGTATAGGTCAGGGTTGAGTTGTCTTTTGTATATTGTGCATACAAGGAAGTAGAAAAAGTTCCTTTATTGACTGAGAAAAGAGAAAGAAGGAACGTGTGCACATGTATGTGTGTGTGTGCAAAAGCAAGTGTGTCATCCTTCTTGGTCCCCACCTCTTATATTGTCCTCCTTTGCCTAATGGATAATTTTATTTCTTGAAACAAAGATTTTTAAATACCACTTTTTATAATACTAAATTTTCTAGGGACTAAATAGATTTAATAAGTAAAAAAAATGAAGAAGGCTAACTATTAAATTTTTTTCTTTCAAATAAAACTGTAAAAACTCTTCTAAATAGAAAGTATATAAATATCATAGGTGATCTATTTTTTTAAGAAGCATAGAAATTTCAAGGCCATGTTATTCAAATGGTGAGTTAAGCAATCGATCTGTCACATGCTATTACTAGAGTTTATATTTGCTCAGTGAAATTTATTCAGAATTGGTGGAGGTTGTCTGTTGGACATTAGATGTGAATTTGAAACAATGTTCAGATGGATTGAATACAAAGAAATAAATGGATTTAATTTTCTTATCTTTGCTATCATTTCACCATCTAAATACTATATCATTTAGAAGTTTATTTTTAGTTCAGTGTTTTTGGCAAAGTGTTTTAATTCAAAGCACTATGGATAATTTTATCATAGCATTAAGAATCGTGAGTCTATGTTCCGAATATCGAACAAAATATAATGAAAACATTGCATCCTCCAAAATTCTAACCTCAAATTAGGTATACAAATGACATCTTATTGTTATTTTGCTGTGTTTATTTTTTAAAGCAATTAACAATCCTGACACTCCTTACTTAAAAAATGAGACAACTGCTCAATTCAGAAAAAACTGTTCGACAATGCATATAATTGAATGGCATTAAGTAATGACCCCTGGTCTGTTGTTTAGGGATAAATTATTCTTGGTTCAGTAGGTTATACTTATTCATTTTAACATTTTAACATAGAAAAGTATGTATTTTAGAAGGTACCATAGTTATTTAAATGTTTCAGGAACTAGACATAGATAGTGATCACAGTGATTATATGCACCAACTTAATAATATTAAGAGCTCATTTCATTTTTTTAGCATTGTGCCTAGATCCTTGCACAATTAAACAAAGAGGACATTAGACTGATGTGTCTCTAATGCCAAATCAAAACCTAAGCTGGAGTCAATTCTGTATATGCACTTTAGCGGGGAAAATGAAATTTGAGAACAACCAGTCATAAATAGCAGACCAGACTTTCCCACATAAGGCAACTATTTCAGCTACAGCCAATCAAAGAGCTTCCTTGCTTTGCTTCTGATTCTGCAGATTTCAAGAATCAGATGGAGCAGATACTATGCATGCCTTTCTTTCTTCTCTTTTCCAAGTAGAATATTTTATTCCAGTTTTTTTTCTCCTGTTCCATCATTGCATATTTAAGATATGTGTGTGTGTGTTAGAAATAATCTATAATTATTCATAGATCACCTTCCTGAAAAGAGAACTATATGATACAGATTAAATTGAGCTTCTGGATTTGATCTGTGGAGACTGGATGATGAAACTTGGTATTGTCACTCTTTGGTTAAAAGTGAGGGCATGCCATGATAGAGAAAGGAGATGAAATGCAATATCCAAAACCTGAGATGGAGGAGATGCACAGGAGGGGCATCTGACCCTCATTAAACTATGCTATTAACAAGAAATGGTTTTAAGACACTGAGCTTTGGGGGTTTATTAGAGCAATTATTATGAATTATCCCAATTAACACCACAGATACTGGTGACAGGATTTTTTTTTACTGGTGTTTAGAGCAAAATAACCCTTTTTGAAAAGTACGATAAATATATGTAATTATTGTAAACTCCGAATATTTAGAGACTTAGAATTCTCTGTACACAGTAATATGGATACTAATTAAAGAGTATGGTCAGCCAAGAACATGAGGATGTGAACATGAATAGCATGAATTGGGCACAGAAGATCAGAAACAGGAGATAAATTCAAAACAAAAGAGAACAGAGTGAGTTAGTGCCGAGCTTTAAAATGCCATAGTTAGGAGGAAATCAAATTATAATATTTCAACCCACATAGCCTATCATTTAAATGTTTGTGCCTATGTAATTGATTTATTAAAATATCTTGATCCTACCATTACTCTTAGGTTGGGATTTTTTTCTCAATTTATATATATTGTATTCCATATTATAACTTCCATTGTTCCCTATTTTAACATTTTCATTAACCTTGTTATTAAAAAGTATTCCAAATATTATTAACTGTTATCTGGTAGACCACATCTGATATTTGCTCTTGGGATAGTATTACCAAATTGGTCATAGCAATACTGTCAATGGTGTACACTAAAGAAGATCATCTTTCACTGTCCATTACACTCTGTTTAAAGATTTTTAAGGGAAGTAATATTTCATACGTGTAGAATTAATCTTATGACTAATACATCTTATCTTTTATATTATTTTAAAAAGTGTTATGAGACAATACAAAGCAATTCCTTGCTTTTTCAATGAAATACCCCAAATGCCTAAGCAATATTAAAACGAATAGTTTGTTCCTATATAATATATGCTCATCAACAGGGAACAGGGCACACATTTCATACTTCTCTGCTCTCTTTTCTAGCAATATCCATTGGTTCTGACAATGACCAACTCTATTTCTTTCTCTATGATAATAACATCATTCTTTGACACTGTCTCATTCAGAAGCTCATATTATTGTCCAGGCTATTTGCTATAAATATGTTACTAAGTCTTCCTTTGGAGCATTTGGAATAGCCTGGTTTAATTGTATAAGAATATACACAAAAGCAGAACATGCAAAGCCATACCCAGTATCTGAACGGAGGTCACAAGCATTGGGCTAACATGTTAATGGAAAGTGGGAAACTAATTCAGGCTTCTGTTCCTTCCATTTCTTAGGTTCATTAATCTTGCTTGTGGTGAGAATAGAATGGAGCTTGACAAAAGAATAAAATAAAATAAAAACAGTTCATTGTAACTATCTTTAGAGGACAAGGAAAACAGAAAATTAAGTTAAATATTAGAGAAATTAACAACAAAATCATTGCTTTCAACTCAGATTATTCTTTCTATGTAATTTGAACCATTTAAAGACAAAATTGCCTAACTAAAAATGCAGCTTTGGATATTTTGATTCCTCTTTTGAGTCACAGTTACCAAATTTTCATTGTTTGGAACCAGGAAATTTGTGCCCACCACCATAATTTGTGAAGTTTAAAATTGAATCGTGCTTTAATTTGTGGTATTTTTTCGCAAGCATTGCAACATCTTCCAAAGAAAGCTGTTATTACTCATTTCTTATCATTTTTTATTCTATGCAAGGGAGTCTGATGCTCAATGGGGAAAACACGTCCATAAAGTCAAGGCATTTAATAATTCCCCAGTTATTATATTGGTTTTAATAATGATTTTACTAAAAGACAGTCCTGAACTTACTTGAGAAACGGAAGTTTTTAGAATTTAAAACTTGAAATATAATAGCATAATTTTATTGAAAGGTTTGCTTTTCAAGAAGCTTAAGAGTTAGAAGAAAATGGATAAGTGAGTTTCTCACTATTGATGATTTAATGTGCCATCTGGTTGAACGAAAAAAAAAAAGTCATGGTATTTTAAAGTGTATGAAACACAACTGTTCCTTTTTTGAAAATCCTATTTAATAGCAACTACACAAGTATCTATCAATATAATTCACACAATGTAAGTTCTATGATAGGAATGGGGTCTTCTATGGCTCATTGTCATATTTTCAAGGAAATTAATACCACAAAGTAGATGCCTGATTAATTAATGCCATTGAAATTTTAAGATATTTGATGGATAATAGGAAAGAGCAATGGGCTTAAGTCTCTATAAATTCAGAGTTGTATTCTACCTTGCACAATCTTATCAGATGAAAATACATCGACTGGTCATCAATTTTCTTACTTATAAAATGAGGGATTCTACTGTTCAATTTCTATAGCAGCTTGAATACTAAAGAAGTTCTGGCTTCATCGTCAAGATCTCCACTTTCAACAATATGTGGTTGATAATGATATGACTCCTCATCTAATGGCCAACTGTCACACTATAGATATAGTCTTCTTTCCTTCTCTTGCCCTAACACCTGTCAATAAATATATGTTTGGCCCTAACTGGTTTGGCTCAGTGGATAGAGCGTCGGCCTGTGGACTGAAGGGTCCCAGGTTCGATTCCGGTCAAGGGCATGTACCTTGGTTGCGTGCACATCCCCAGTAGGGGGTGTGCAGGAGGCAGCTGAATTGATGTTTCTCTCTCATCAATGTTTCTAACTCTCTATCCCTCTTCCTTCCTTTCTGTAAAAAATCAATAAAATATGTTTAAAAATAAATAATAAATAAATAAATAAATAAATAAATAAATAAATAAATAAATGTTTGGTATCTCTGTAAGAGTTTTTAACAGGCTCATCTCTCCCCCACAGAAGCCATAGAGGAAGTTGGACTGATGTTTGTTTGTTTTTCTCTTCCTAAATATTAAAGAGAGTTATTAAATTTGTACCTGTGTTGAAAAGGGAAACTTTCTTCTCAAATAAATCAAACTAAGAAAATGGAACAGAAGCAAAAGAGGGTTCTTTAGGGAGCTGTCCCAAAAATAAATATTATGTAGGCTTCTTAGAGATGTGATAAAGTGCATTTTCTGCCTCAGGAAAAGCACTTTCTTTCAAATAATGTGAAGTTTATTGAGCCATAGTTCAAATCTATGCTAATTATTTTTCCATGTAGACAGTTTATATAAGCTATTCTATAACAAATTAATTTCATAATCCTTATACCATTACAATTAAATGAAACTTGATATTTAGTTAGGAAGATGTTTCTCAGTAAAGTGATTGATTTCACTGTTGGGTGCATGAGGCAAGTATGAAGGTAACGTTAAAAAATACTATTTTAAAATTCATTCTCTTCATTTGATTGAAATTTACACACAGGATTATTATGTAAAAAATTTCATACACACTATGAAATATAACACTTACAATGTTTAAACATTTACTTTTTCTTTATATGTATTACAATAAGCTTATTTCTAAAATTTGACAAATAAGCCAAATGAACCCTCATGTGTGCATTCTTTTTGATAATGCTTCTTTTATTTAATTTCTTTTTAAGTTGATATTTCATCACAAAACATACAAAATTAATTTAAGGAAACTAGAATTATGGGGTCAAGATGATATGTATTTCATTTGAGTGGAAAACACATCTTTCTCTGATTCTCATTTGATAATCTTTAAAGTAACTTAAATAGCTTCTGTTTTTTAATCTATTTTATAAAAATAATTATAATATTACATTTAGCTCTTAATGAGCTTTAACATTTCCTTGGACCTTCCAAAATGTATGTGCCTTATTAGGAATAGTTTGGTTTTACCCTTTTACTCTTATAATAAAAATTTCAGGTAAGGTTGCAACTCTGCATTAGGAGATTAGAATCATAAATTAAAATCCTGGCTCTACTGAAGGAGACGTGTTTTAACTACTTACTTTCAGGTGCTTTTGATTATAAAATTATAACCCTAAGGCCACTGCAATCTCCAATTAAAAAAAGAAAACACAATATATTCTGTGGATTTACTATGCTTAAGATCCTTTGCTAGGACAGGGAAGACCTAGGAAAAAGATGAACTATATAATAATTTTTCTCACATGGCCTTTGCAATCAATTGGGGAAGATATATGTTGAGTGTGGATTGAACATGGGGGTAGCCAATCGTTTCCAGATAACTAATTTCAAAGAGCAACCTTGAAGCAGAAATATACTTTGTTTGCAAGAGTCTCTTTATAGCCTCCTATTATTTAATTGCTCCTCTTTTTACTCGTAACCTGGTCTCCATTTTTATGCTTCAATGATCACTTCCTCACCCCACCACAACTACCTGAATATATGAAGCTCATTCCTGCCTCTGGTGTCTTTTCCTCTGAGTGGCTTTTTCTTCCACTGGCATTTTTCAAGTGACATATTTACTTTTTAGAAATCACTATAATAAAGAAAAAAAAGACCTGCCTTCAGAGGCAATCCAGTACAACTTTATAACAGTTCCCTGTGGTTTAAATCTATGTGTAACATCAAGAAAACTGAGTTAAGGAAATACTCCACTTTGTCAACCATCAGAGAATGAATGAGAAAAGCAGACACTATCCAGGAGGAGGCTTGGCTCTCACAAAACTCTCCACCTCTTTTTTGGCTGACAAATTCTGGGGAATTTTAGTGATCAGTCGCTCAGGGTTTGGTTTGCCTCTCTTTGGTGAAGGCCATGGTCTTGTCACTGGGTCAAGTTCATTTTATTTTAATCAGAAAATATCTGTTTACCAATATCACACTGAGGATCTTAGGTTGGTAACTTGGAACCTAAGAACCTTGGTTCACCTGGGTGATTTTAAATAGCAGACAAAAACACACAAAGCACATTTTTTTTCTTACCTAGAAAATTAACTAAATCATTCTTTAAGTACTTTTGAGTAAATAGAGGTTATATTAATTTACTAGAGGCCTGGTGCACAAAAATTTGTGCACTCAGGGGTCCCTCAGCCAGCCTGTGCCCTCTCGCAGTCTGGGACCCCTCAGGGGATGTCCACCTGCTGGCTTAGGCCCGCTACCTGGGGAATCAGGCCTAAGCTGGCAGTCAGACATCCCTCTGGCAGTCCGGGAGCCCTTGGGAGATGTCCACTTGCCAGCGGGAAGCAGGCCTAAGCTGCAGTCGGACATCCTTAGCGCTGCTGAGGAGGTGGGAGAGGCTCCTGTCACCACCACTGTGCTAGCAGATGTCAGCCTGGCTTGTGGCTGAGCAGAGCTCCCCCTGTGGGAGCGTACTGACCACCAGGGGGCAGCTCCTGCATTGAGCGTCTGCCCCCTGGTGGTCAGTGTGTGTCATAGTGACCAGTCATTCTCAGTAGTTCTGCTGTTAGGGTCAATTTGCACATTACCCTTTTATTATATAGGATAGAGGCCTGGTGCATGGGTGGGGGCTGGCTGGTTTGCCCTGAAGGGTGTCCCGGATCAGGGTGGGGTTCCCGCTGAGGTGCCTGACCAGCCTGGGTGAGGAGCTGATGGCTATTTTTAGTATGGCCACACCTCCTTCAGTGCGGAGGGGTCCTGCTCGGGTGCCTGGTCAGCCTGAGTCAGAGGCTGATGGTCATTTTCAGGCTGGCCACAGCCACAGGCTGAAAGCAGGTATCTGGGATTTATTTATATTCTGTAATTGAAACTTTGTAGCCTTGAGTGGAGCTCAGGGCCAGCAGGGCAGGTGGAAAGCTTGGCTTTCTCCATTGTCAGTGGCAACCCAAGCCTCCTGCTCGCTCCAGCTTCACGGCCACCATCATCTTAGTTGGGTTAATTTGCATATTCACTCCTGATTTTCTTGTGGGCGTGGCTTGTTGGTGTGGCTTGTGGGTATATCGGTGGTAGGGTAAATTTGCATGTTTCTCTTTTATTAGATTAGATTTATAGCTTTTTAGAAAAATAGGACAAGCTTACAAAGTTAATATCTTACCCTAAAATTGACTCAAGAACATAATTCAATAATTATTTTATAAACAGCAGGACAGATTCTTGAAAGTGACTTCAAATTATTAGCCTAATTATAAGTTGTATATACTAAATATAATTTATAGAAAGAAATCACAAAGATTTCCCCCCTTTTTCAAAGGAACACTACTATGTTTTTGCATTATTCATTTTCCATTTTTTCCAATTTATTGTTTATAGGTTTTTCACTAATATGTAGTGCTTTTTTATTAGTCTGTCATTTATAGTAACAGTTTTTGTCTAGTCAAGTGATTGTAAATTCCTTGGGGTTATAGAAAAGATCAATTTTCTTTCTCCACAGAGTAACTTGCTTAGAGTTTATATCACAGTAAATGTTTATATCTATAGAATTAAAAAGAGGTCATAGAGGAAAATACACTTGGCTATTTTGAGTCATTTACTCAAACCCCAATTTTTCATAATCATAGAAATATATTAAAATACTATTAATTTGCACCATTAATCATTCCATGCATATTGTCAGTAAAAGCATTAATTTTCCACTGGAGTAAAACTCTTCATTCTTCAACAGATGAGGTGCAATAGTGAACTCCAGCCAGAATTGAACTTGACAAATCCACCCCAGTTCCCTAGCAGCAGATACACAATCTGATTAGTTCTGACACAAAGACCTTTCTAGTAATCTAGAGTTTGATGTCTCATGCAAGTTATTGTTTAACATTCTCACAGAAGGTGAAGTAGCAAAAAGAAGATTAGTGATTTGGGACACCAGCAGTATATCATCAGCAATATTTCTGACAAATAAAAGTCATTAGTTTGCCAAAAAATTTTAATGAAATCATGATTAATAAATGCTTCTCAAAGGTCTTCATCAAAGTCAAGGCATTTGGGTGATAAATGTAAACATGCAGTCTCTGCTTTGCCAAAAGCTGTGTGTTTCACTTACACAGCTCCACTGATTGATCTGCCCATTATTCTAATACATAATTTATCACATCAAGGGGGATAATTCATTATGTTCATGGTATAACCAGGGAGTTCTAAACAGGATGCCCAGGTACTGAAACTCTTCTTTCCCCTCTAGAGACTTGAAAACATTTTTTAAAAAAATAGCACTTTGCGAAACAAAACAAATATAAAATCTTATCATTGTAACTTGAGAGCTTTTTGACACATTATTTCCTCAGGTAACATTTCTACTGCCCTCATTGTTTTCATTCCTTAAGATGGGTGTGTCTGTTGTTAAACTGAAATGGGATGGTACCCAAATCACTGTTAAATAAGAATTCTGTGCTTATATTGCTTGAACCATAAATAGCAGTATGTATGTACCATTACTTAAAAGTTCATTGAGTTAGCCAAAACCGGTTTGGCTCAGTGGATAGAGCGTCGGCTTGCGGACTGAAGGGTTCCGGGTTCGATTCCGGTCAAGGGCATGTACCTGGGTTGCGGGCACATCCCCAGTGGGAGATGTGCAGGAGGCAGCTGATCGATGTTTCTCTCTCATCGATGTTTCTAACTCTCTATCTCTCTCCCTTCCTCTCTGTAGAAAATCAATAAAATATATTAAAAAAAAAGTTCATTGAGTTAAATTACAGATTATGGCATTTCTCTGCTTAAAATGTACAACGTAGAATAGTATAGCACATTTGACTTCAAATCATTCATTCGTTGGTGCAGTCATCTGCATGACTCAATTCTACTGCTCTGTTTTGAGGGAATCTCGAATTCAAATGAATTTAACTGGTCCCATGAATATCTTATTAGGAAAAATACATGCTATTATTGAAGATAATAGTTGTGGTGATGGATAGGATATTCCTCTGAGTTTGTGATGTTACCTGATTTTCAGAAAGCTAAGAATTTGAATATAACTTTCAGATTAAACAGAGAAGGAAGTACTACAGAAACGTCCTTACATTTTTAGACACAGAGTGAGAACAGAAGACTGAGCATACTGATTAGTTGAAATTTTATGCCTCCATAGTGTACAATCACTCAGCTGCACTTTCTTCCTTCTCATCAGCAGAATCATAAAAAAAAGGCCAACATTCATTAAATTTTTTAATTAATGGAAATGCATTTAAGACTTTGCAATTCTGGATTACAACTTTAAAACTATATTTGCTGTCATGAAAAAATTAATCTATTTCAATCTAACCCACAGAAATTATGTACCCATTAAAAGGATCAGTTCTTTGATATTATTTTTGAAAGGATATTATAAGTATTAAGTAATTTGAAATGGAATATATTTACTTGAAGACAGTATATAATTTAGGTAAGTGAAGCTACTAGAAATGACACCAGGACACAGCTCACTGCAGGTTTCTGTCCACAAGATTATGCTGTTGTTATTTTTAATCACTGAGTAGTATTATAATCAAAAGACTGGAAATGAGCAATAGTCACAATATTAGTTCAAGACATTTTCTCTACACCTAAAATGGTTTTACAATCCTGCAATCAAAACTGTCTTATCAACTTCGATTCTGCATTTAATAAATTTAGTGGCTATTTTGGCATCAGAGTGATATAGAATCAAAGTACTTTGGAAACTTTACAAATCCTATGCTAATGCCTAAAATTTGAAATTTTCTTTAATTACATGTTTGCTTTTATAAATGCATTACTTTACATTTTAAATAGACCACTGAACTCATTATTTGGTTAGGGATTTTCAATGTAACCAATGAAAATTCTAAATATTTCAAATATTTTATTATTTTTTAATTTATTTTAAAAAAATATTTTTATTGATTTTAAAGAGGAAGGGAGAAGGAGAGAGAGATAGAAACATCAATGATGAAAGAGCATCATTGATTGACTGCCTCTTGAACATCTCCCACTGTGGATCAAGCCCACAACCCGAGCATGCGCCCTTGACCGGAAATGAACCCGGGGCCTTCCAGTCCTCAGTCCAATGCTTTATCTACTGAGCCAAACCAGCTAGGGCCAAATATTTTAATTTAGTATAGTTAAAGCATATGTTATTTCCATCTACAGATGGATTAGATTATATAAGTGGTATTTACTTTGCTGTTCAGTTCAAATAATTACTAGGTGTCCTGCTCTTTCGGCTCAACTCACTGTGCCTTCTTTCTGACTTGTAGTACCAGAAAACAAACACTTCTGAGAGGAGCTATTTGATTCCTCCCATAGGTATGTTGTCTGTGCCTCTAAATGATCATGTAAATTATTTTAATTGGGACACTAAAGAACACAGGTCTCCTGCAGCTTCATTCATAATGTTATAGACTGAATGTGTCTCCCCCACAACATACAAGTTAACACTCTGACCCCAATGGGATGGCATTTGGAGATGGGGCTTGAAGGAGGTAATTGGGTCATGAGGATGGAGCTCTCTGAATAGGATTAGTATCCTTATAAGAAGAAGTAAGATGCCGAAACCGGTTTGGCTCAGTGGATAGAGCGTCGGCCTGCGGACTGAGAGGTCCCCGGGTTCGATTCCGGTCAAGGGCATGTACCTGGGTTGCGGGCACGTCCCCGGTGGGGGGTGTGCAGGAGGCAGCTGATCGATGTTTCTAGCTCTCTAGCTCTGTCCCTTTCTCTCTGTAAAAAATCAATAAAATATATTTAAAAAAAAAAAAAGAAAATGTTTAAAAAAAAAAAAAAAAAAGAAGAAGTAAGAGAGCTAGCTGGCTTTCTGCCAGGAGAGGACATAGACAGACACCAAATCAGTCTACACCTTGATCTTGGAATTGCCAGCCTCCAGGTCTGTGAAAAATACATTTCTTCTGCTGTTGATAAACCACCCAGTTTATGGTATTTTACCATAGAAGCCCAGATTGACTAAAAAAATAATATTTGCTGAATTTTTCACAGCAGCAATTTAATTTTATATCACTGGAATTTAGCAGGGCCCACAGTCTATAAAAATGCTCTAATTATTTAAAATATATATATTAACCAGTTTAATCAACAAATGCATTCACTTTGAGACAAGCACATTATTATGTGATAAAATATTTCTGAATGGATCAAAGATATGCAGGTAGTCAGAACATTTGTCATCAAAGACAGTGCAGTAGAGGGGAAAGAGTGCCCTGAGTTGTCCAATCCCTAGGTTAAAGTCTTGTTTTACTCTCTAAATGAGCAGCCTTGAGTAATGACCGACTCTCTCTAACCTCCAGCGTCCTGTAAAATGATAGGTTAATTTTATCACCGAAATAACTTTTAAAATGGCTAATGTGTAAGAAAAAAAAGTTGACTAATGTAACCTTCAAGTAACACTTGAAGTAATGGACCTGTATCTAAAATTCATAGATTATTTGTCTTTATTTCCTAAAAGAACTAAAATGTGGTTTTGAAAACAAATAGAACAAATTAAAGACCAGAAAGTGTTCCTTCTTTATATTTATGGTGCTAACAATAACCAGAAAGCAACGACGACAGTTGATAAGAGAATCTCATTGATTTTTTTTTTCTCCAATTACGTTAGGCAGATTCTGTTCATCCACTCTCTTAAATGGATATAAATGTGAATCCCCAGCGGTGATTTTAACGAGATTTCAGGGAAAGGTTTCCGTATCACTGCACTAACAGGATTTGCATGTAGTTGACAGCTGTGCCACATAAATTAAATAAAATTTTATTGATGTGTTAAAAACATGCCATTACACAAAGTATAGCAAAGTTGATGTTTATTTTAGATGAAATAGAAAATAATAAACATTTGCCCTGAACCAAATTTCAGTGTTTGCTAGCAAAATACTTTTTTTTAATTTGATTCGGTGTTTTATTTTTTATTCCTCAACCAAGGACATGCTGAGACAGAGAAAGAGAGAGAGAGAGAGAGAGAGAGAGAGAGAGAGAGAGAGAGAGAGAAGAGAGAGAGAGAGAGAGAGAGAGAGAGAGAGAGAGAGAGAGAGAGAGATGGGAGAGAAACATAGATTGACTACCTTCTGCACATGCCCCAACAGGCATGGGACCTACAACCTGGGTATGTTGCCAGACCAGGAATTGAACCTGTAGCTGTTCAGTGCACAGGATGATGCTCAACCCACTGAGCCACTCTGGCAGGACTTGTTTTATTTTATGATGTGTGCTTTGCCCCAGCAACAAGAAAATAAATATGAAATTTCAGTCACTACAAAATAGGTGTTCTTACATATGTCTTTGAAAAAGTTTACCTGAATGGGTAGTTTAAAGTTTAAGTAGAAAACTAAACAGAATATGAGAAGACTTGAATACTAGTCCTGAGTTCATTATTAACAAACTATATTTTTTGTGTGTGAATTAAATACTCATTTTCTCAGCTATTGGGTTTCTTATTGTTAAAAATACGATTTTCAAAGGCCCCTGCCAACTACAAAATTCCATAGTACCATAATAATTTAAAATTTAACAGAATCATGCTACCAAGGAAGAATAATTTACATAGGAAATAGCTTAAATCAGGGAGCATCTTGTTCGCAAAATGTTCATGTATTTGTTGCCGTCTCCCATTTGCTTTTCAGCAAGTTAGTCAAATATGATTCATGTACTTATCTAAAATGTTATGATCAGCACATTTTATAAAGCAAAACAAAACAACAGCAACACCCAGAAACACTCTTCATTGGCTTGCTCAGGAAAGCAAAGCAAAAGTCACATTTCTGTTGGCCAGTACTATGACCTACTTTACACATTGAATGACCCTCTTTCATAAAATGAGCTCAATAAGCTATCAGATTTTGCTAAGGAAATTTCCGGACTTAACCCCAGGAAGAGCTTATGACTACAGACCAAGACAAAATGCATTTCCCAAAACAGGAAAATATGCTTCGATATTGGCAATTGTTATGCTATAAAAACAAAGGTCAGCCTTCAAAACATCAAGAACTAAGGCTGTGATGGTAAAAGTGGTAAAGTTTTCTACTTAGCACACAGATGAACTAACACACATATGATCTGGTACACGCATGAACTGGTGACACGCAGAAGCCACATTGTTGATAGCTCTTATTTCACACTTAGACTGCTCTGCAAAATTTGGCAGCTAATGCAGTTTTGAGAAAGCGAGGAAGAGTGAGTGAACTCTTCAACCCAAAAGGCAAAGATCCAGATACAGGTAGAGATGAGTTAGATAGAAATTCGGATCATTTGAATTCTAAAGTACATGGATCATTTAAATTCTAAGAGTAACATTCTAAAGTATCTCTTTTCTATCAAAATAGTGACGTGGACAATTGTATATCTGCATACTTTACATTTAAATAAAACCACTTCCATCATCTGCAATGGTGGTTTTCTAAACACTACAAGTGGTACATCCCATAACTTGAGTTTAAAAAGAAGATAAAGTGACCACTACACTTAAAAGAAAATAGACCTATGGGCACTTATAGTCATTTCTAGTACATCCATATATAATAAAATAGATATATTATTAAAATTTTTGCATTACCTTATGAGTGGAAAGATTTTGTTTTTTGCTGAAAAGTTCAGGAGTGTGTCCAGTGGACCAAGAAACAGGAAATATTATAATGCTGACTTAATCTATATTGAAAACCTGTTTATCAATTATCTTAAAGATAAATTAGGGAAGAAAAAGGCAATGTTAAAAGTAAAACAATGTTTTGTTTAAAATATAAAAGAAACATCCACTCAAGAGTAACATCTTTGAAAGATAAGAGTTCCTTTGCAATTTTCTCCAATGTGTCCTACTTGTCAATCATTGACAAAGATGAGTGTCTTTATGTGATAATCACTATGATATTGACATTTTCTGTCACATTTAGAATTTGCCCCACATAATCACAGCAAGTAAGTTTAAGAATAATGACAAAGCTAGTATATGATTATCTGCCCATTACACCCAGATACTGTATTTTATATGTGGGAGATTCACACTTGCAAGACAACTCTTGTCTGCAGTAAAAAGCACAATAAAAAGGTTACAAAAGTAGAGTCACAACAGGGGCTGTTGCAATCTTTATGCCCAAGATATAGAGAGGAATATGTAACAGAGCTGAAATTCACCTTGTTTCAGTATGGGATTGATCTTCTTTGACAGTGTTTTGAGTATTATATTTCATTGCTGTAGAATTATATAATTGGGAAAAATGATGATATTTTGTGACAAAGGAATCTAGACACTATGTAAGAACAATAACTTATTTGCCTGTATGTACTAATTGCTAAAATGTGTTGTAAATACATAATTTAATGTATTTAGCACCAAAATCAGGGGAAGTAATACGATAGGTTTTGATCTTTTTCATTTCACAGATTAGGAAACCCATGTTTTTCAGGAGTGTGGTCCCAAGATCTAAATTCTGCCAAATAGTAGGGGTAAGAATTAATTCCTGTGGTTCTCTCCATGCCTCAACTATTCCCCATGCCCATCAGCACACTAAAATCATCTTTAGTGCACTACATATGTAAAATGCTCAGTCATTATCCTAGACTAATTAAATCAGAATCTCTGGTAGTGAGATCTAGGAATTATGATTTATTTAAAGCTTTGGAAATAATTCTTATCTAAGAACAGGGTTAAGAACCATCACCTTTTATGAAGTATTCTGACTACAAATTCAGTTCTTCAGTTCTCCCACAATGCCTTTGATAAACAACACCTAAGCAAAAAAAAACAGGCCTAACCAGAAAGAATACCCAACCTTTGACATAGGATATAATAATAATTCACATCACAAACATAGAGCTGGACAGTCTAGATATAAACCAATAGAATGGGAGAAAATATTTGGAAATCATATATCAGATAAGGGGTTAATATTAAAAATATTTAAAGAAATGATACAACTCTATGACAAAATAAAAAAGCTGTGTCAAAAATAGACTGAGAAACTAAATAGATATTTTTCCAAAGAAGACATCCAAATGGCAAGCAGGTACAAGAAAAAATGCTCATATCACTAATCATTAGGGAAACACAAATCAAGCCCACAATGAGATATTACCTTACAGGTGTCAAAATGGCTGCCATAAAAAAGACAAGAGATAAAAATCATTGGCAAGGACATGAAGAAAATGGAAGCTTTCTACATTGTTGGAGGAAATATAAATTGATTAAGTCACTACGGAAAGCAATATAAAGGTTCCACAAAAATTTTTAAAAAGAAATCTACTATGTAATCCAGCAATTCCACTTCAGGGCATATTCAAAGGAAATAAAAACAGGATATTGAAGAAATATCTGCACTCCCAGATTTATTGCACAATTATTCACAATAGCCAAAATATGAAAACAACTTGTGTCCAATAAATAAATAGATAAAGAAGGTGTAGTTTATATATTTAGTGATAGATATGTTAACTAACTAAATTGGAGGAATTCTTCACAATATAGATGTATATCAAGTCATCATGATTTACACATTAAAACCTCACAATTCTATTTTTCAGTTATACCTCAATAAAGTTGAAAAATAATCTTTAAAAAGGAATAATGGAAGAGGTTAAAATCACCAGGCTCCTAATAAAATACTTAGGTTCAGATTCCCCCCATGCCCCTTCCCTACTTCATAACTACATTAACCAGTAAGATTGCAACTCCTCATTTTCACATAATTGGCTTTCACAAAATTGTCCAAGTATTTTTAGACACTATTTATGATACAATTATTTCCATATCCAAAATCAAACTAGTGATTTTCAACTATAACAAAGTTCTAAGATTTCTGCAGCTTCAAAAATTTTGAAAATTGATAAACTAATTATTATATTATGGTTAATTGGGAAGCTAAACAAATTAATAGGTAATATTGAGTAACAACATTAGAATTCTACACATCATCAAATATGTGTGTACAAAAGACTGACGAGGAACGTGGAACATAGATGGGAGAATTCAATAGTTACCTAATAGAAATTTCAGAAACAAGATTAAGTGGGAGAAACAGCATCAGAAGTATTTGAAAAGGATATTACTTAGAATTTTCCAAATTTATAAAAAAGTACAAATCTTCACATTTGAAACAAACTCTAATGAGTGAACAGGATAACTAAAAATCAACTCTTGCCCACAAAATTTACAATGACACTTATAATACTAAAATTGCAGAATACCTACAAATGAATAACTTCATGAATTTTTCCAAAGAAACAAGACCAGAATATTAAGTGATAATTTTAAATGTAGAAGAGCAATGCTAACTAGTCCAGAATGTCATACCCAGCTGGTCTACTATTCATTAATAGAGGTAAAACAATGATACTTGAAGATACAGAATATCTGAAGCCTTAAAACACATGCTATCTTATTGAATGAACATAAATGTACTTCAGTAAAAATAAAATTAATCCCGGAGGAAAAGTATATAAAACAATTTAAAATGTAGCATTGACATTAATAGATATGTGAATAACATGAATGAACCATTTCTAAGAACCATAACTAAGTAGAAATGCATGCTCCCAATTATGGTGTTCCTCTTTAGCCATATAAAGAAAATAATAATGCCGATACTGTATATAATAGAGATAACAGGTTTTGGTGAGAGAGAAAAGTATGTGCATATGATTAATAAATTATTTGAATATTCTCAGTTAGAGATGGAGCATTTGTTTCAGAAATGACAAGAATAGTAAAGAGACAATGCATTTGATAATCAGAGTTAAATCTAGATTGTTAATCAACAAAAAGACATATTAGAATTAAAAATACTAGTATTTAAGATCCATTTAATTTGCTAAATAAACTATTAAGTTAAAACACAATTATATTTCAATCCTTTATTTCCATGTATGGTAGTTTGAGTATCTTTCATATTTTATATTTCTATTCAATTATGTCTTGCAGGGACAAAATAGTCAAAAGAAGCTTGTTATTGAAATGTGATGAGGAAATATGACTCTGCGCTATGTCAAGGAAATATGATGGTAAAAACAGGTACACTTTGTTATTATAAGCATTGCTTTCAAAATGGAAGCCTTTTACCTCTAGAAAGTATTTGTTTTACCCTTAGGAGGTTATGCACCCTGTGGAGAATGAATACACAAAGAATGTAACCTTTCTTGGGCCTCCATTTTAATCACACACTTGCCTAAACATTTTATTCCTTGGAGGCATTAGTCATTCTTAAAGAATACCTTATTGTAACCATGAATACATTGGGTTTGATTTTGCAGATAGTTTTGTTGGGAGTGTTATACTCAAGCATAATGTACACATAGTACATTATAATTATGTTTATATTGTGAACACTGAAAATGAACGGAAGTCACAGAATTGCAATCTACAGGCTTTGCAGACAACTCACACATCTATTATTGCTTCATTAAAGCCTATAAATATGACCAATTATGTGTGTGTATGTATACTTATATCTTCAAAGACTTTGATTATTCATAGTTGATAGGATTGATTAGCTGCTAAGGAAATGAGTTTAAAAACCTTTTCCTGAGGAAAGCAGAGCAAGGAAAGTTGCCCATTTTCAACTATCAAAACATCTACAGACAAAAATATTCAAGGAAAGACAGGCTAGAGTACACCAAAAGAACTAATGTTACTCATAACACTGATTTTTAAATCAAATATATAAAAATATTTACTTCTATCCTCATCTCCAATATTCCTATGTATTAGTAGGTCTGTGTCTGTGCTTCCAAAGGAAAAACAGTTAATGGAAGCAGCTGGCACAGTTAGTGTAGCATCATCCAACTTAATCCCTATAAAGCATGACAGTGGTTGAGCATCAATTTATGAACCAGGAGGTCAAAGTTCAATTCCCAGTCAGGGCATATGCCTGGGTTGCAGGCTTGACCCCCAGTAGCGGGGGTGCAGGAGGCAGCTAATTGATGATTCTCTCCTACTGTTGATGTTTCTCTCCCTCTCTCTTCCTCTCTGAAATCAATAAAAATGTATTTAAAAATAATACATTACTTATAAACATCATAAATAAAAAATGCATACAAATTTGAAAATTTAGATGTAATAGACCAATGGCATGTTTATGAAAACACACAAGGATAGAAAGCCCTTTATCTGTAAAATCAATAAATGAAAATCTTCCAAAAAGAAAGCATCATATACAAATTATTTCACTAATTAATTCTATGAAGAATTTAAGTAAGGAATAAAGTTCATTGTCTAAAATCTCTTCAAGAAAATAATGTCACCATAATCTGGATTATAAAATCAGACACAAATACTACAGGAAAGATTACAGATATTACTCTCTAGGAAAATACACATAAAATCCTCAACAAATCCAACAATGTATAAAAGGGGTAATTTACCAAGACAGAGTGGGATTTATTCTAAACATAAAAGGCTGTTTCAACATTTATACTCTCGCCCTAGCCTGTTTGGATCAGTGGATAGAGTGTTGGCCTGTGGATCAAAGCGTCCTGGGTTAGATTCTGGTCAAGGGCAAGTACCTAGGTTACAGGCTCCTCACTGGCTGGGCCCTGGTCTGGGCTGGTGCAGGAGGCAACCAATCAATGTGTTTCTCTCACTTTGATATTTCTCTTTGTCTTTCTCTCTCTTTTCCACTCTCCCTAAAAATCAATGGAAAAATATCCTTGGGCAAGTATTAACAACAACAAAAACACACACATTTAAACTCTATAAATGTACTCTACCATATCAATAAGTTAAAGAAAATAAGTCTTATGATTAAATTCATTGATGCAGATAAAGTACTTGAAAAATCCAATACCAATTCATGATCAAATCTTCACAAATGTTTCAATTGAGAAATGTTCCAGAAAATGCCTGATTAGTTGTTCTCAAAATCATCCAGACCATCAAAAAAAAAGGAAAGTCTGAGAAACTGTCACAGACAAGAGGAGCCTAAGGAGACACAATGAATAAATATAATGCAATTCCCTGGATGAGAACCTGAAACAGAAAAAAGACCTTAAATAAAAACAAGGAAATATCAAAAAGGTATGTTATTTAATAATTACTTATTGATATTAGTCCATGAATTGTAACAAATGCACCATATTACTATAAAGTAGAATACTAGGAGAAATGGAGTGTGGGCTACATGTGAAATCTACTCTGCAACTTTTCTGTAGATTTAAAACTCATCTAACATTTTAAATATTTTATTTCAAAACAGTCCACAGAAATTGGAATGAATGAACTCACGTGCTTTCTTCAAATATTTTGCTTTTTAAAAATATGTCAGTTTTGCCAAACAAATAAATGGTATAATTGTTGAAGGTCTGAGGGATTAATTAATTTTGGGGAATGAGGAGAAAAAAATTGAAATATGGGGTAGTAGTAGTGCATCTGACAAATACATTGTCAATTGTTATAATTTTTTTAAAAGACAGCTTTCAATTTTGCCTTTAAAATATTTGCCCTTAAATGAAAAGACCTGTAATTTTGCACTCCACTACCAACCTACTAGTATTTTTTTAACCTAAATTTTTTCTTTATTTTTACATTTCAATTTTAAAATACTTTCCAACACTAAATGATTATCTTAGTGTACAATTATTAAAATACATTGGTCTTACTTTTTAGCATATAAAAGTGTGTGTGTGTGTGTGTGTGTGTGTGTGTGTGTGTGTTGGCAGAATATGTATTTTTGTCCACAGATTCTATGAATTACTCATAGTTTTAAAATGTCCCAACTCATAGAGTGAGGAATAAGTTTTTTATACGACTATATCTTCGAAGGTAGATTCAAGTAGATTTCTTCCACATATTTCACAAGGAAAAAAAAATAGTTTAGCTATGGATTATTACTTCATTGTATTTTATTTGCTCCATTTAATCCAAAAGTCATGGGATAAAATCTCACATACTGAATGGTAGAAAAGAATGGAGAGAGGGAGGGAGGGAAAAGAGGGAAAGGAGAGAGAGAGAGAGGGTGTGTGTGTGTGTGTGTGTGTGTGTGTGTGTGTGTGTGTCATGCCTTTGGGGCACTGGCACAACTTTTATTTTTTTCCTTGATACCATGTGAGAAAAAATGCATTAATATAATAAAATGAATTGAAATGCATAAAAGAGTATTGATCAGTATTATATTTTGAAAAGAATACATTGGTCAGGTTAGTTGAAACTTACAGATAATACTGTTCTACCCAAGAGTGGAGACTGATGTTGTGGCTTTACTTGTTTTCAGACATTGCTTTCTAAGATGGTAGAAAGTGAGGACTGATGATATTCTTAAAATCCAAGTAAAACTATCTCATGAGTTAATACTGTCAGCTTAAGCCAGCAACAGCTGTTGTCCTAGCCTATTTTAAAATACTCTCAGTTGAATATATAATGCACTACATTCCAAAGAAGCAAGTCTCTCCCTAATCCTGATCTGGCTTGCCTTTCTCTTCCAGTCTCATCCCATTATCTGTGCTTCTGAGAAGCATAAAAAAGAAAGAAGAAGAAGAAGAAGAAGAAGAAGAAGAAGAAGAAGAAGAAGAAGAAGAAGAAGAAGAAGGGGAAGGGGAAGGGGAAGGGGAAGGGGAAGGGGAAGGGGAAGGGGAAGGGGAAGGGGAAGGGGAAGGGGAAGGGGAAGGGGAAGGGGAAGGGGAAGGGGAAGGGGAGGGGGAGGGGGAGGGGAGGGGGAGGGGAGGGGGAGGGGAGGGGGAGGGGAGGGGGAGGGGAGGGGAGGGGGAGGGGAGGGGGAGGGGGAGGGGGAGGGGGAGGAGAAAGGAAAGGAAAAATCTAACCTTTTTGTGACTTAGTACTGAAAGCAATCCATCATCTTAATAACTGTCCTCAGAATGTTTTTCAAAATGTCCATATCTATAAAAAGGGTAAGGACAGAAATTAAGTGTATGAAATATGTTCTAAATTCTAAAATGATAATAGTGTTTGTAAGTAAGGAATGAAGTTTGAATATGATAAATAATGTTCTTGGCTTAAGTTCATTTTGGAAGTACTGCTCTTTAGGAATGATACTGAGTTTATAAATTATCTATAGTTTAAAGTCCCGTGGGCATATATAACATGTTTTCTACAATTTTTTAGATTGGAGATATTTATTGATACAAGATATAGATTTACCTATTTTCCTCATGAATACATCCATGTTTATAGTCAAATGAAGTAGCCTATACTTTTAAAAATAAAATATGAATAATATACAACAAAATATTTGGCATATTTTAAAATGAAAAAAAAACATGTTACCTAACATATCAGTTAGATAATATATTTGTTGAACATTACCTAAAATGTAATAACTAATGTTTTTCATAAAACTTATTGAAAAAATACCTTTGAAGTACGTTAGCTTTTTTCCTCATATTAACTATCTGGTTACTCTTGTGTTTTTGCTGCTGATAGATAGATAGATAGATAGATAGATAGATAGATAGATAGATATAGATAGATAATAGATTAGATAGATAGATAAGTAGATAGAGTTTGAAATATAAAACTTGAATAATTTTTCCCTATTTTTCTTGCATATGTACCTGTAAATTAGGTGAATAATCTCCAAAATAATATTTTAGATGGCTATTCTTCTTTTCAAGTTTTAAAACTTTGTTAGATAAAAACTGTGTATTTAGAACAGAAATCAAAAGTTGAAAAAAGAAATAAAAATAAAAATTTTGTTGTGACCAGTTTTACAAAACACTATGGATTAATTTTTACTTTCACACCATAAACTTTATATCTGGGCTGAGGAATTCATTGTGTTGCAGGTTAAGCAACATTAAATTTTAAAACACCACCATGGTTTCATCCTATGAGCATTTGAGAAACTTTTATATTTTAGCCCAGTTGCATATTTAATGGGCTACACTCTACTAAGCAGCAGCAGCATTATGAAACTTCTGAATAATTGAAGTCCATGAGAATGACATACAGGAAAGTTATTAGGATTTTTCATTTTTTATTACAGACAATTAGACACTGATATGCTAATAACTTTGGAGATTGTGCATTTATCTGCTTAAGAGAGCAGGCAGGAAAAAAAAATCTGTGTTCTATGCCATAGAATATAGTAGCATAGACATAATCACAAGCAAAATTTCAAAGATCCTGTTTACTCAGCAGATTAAGAGAACTTTGGTGACAAGCGGTACAAATGCTTTGGCTGCTATTCCCCAAGCCTCTTAAATGGCATTAGTAGATACAAGATTTAAATTGCTATTCTTAATAAATCTGTATTTTTGTGATAATTTATGGCTGCTCAGACAAAACAGAGACATGCTGTTTCAAGACCTCGTGCAATGCTTTTAGGGTCTAATCCCCAAGGACTGTCACTGGAGTTTGAAAAAAAAATATGCATTGGTATCAGATAAAGTGCTAATGAATCATCTAACCCATGTATCTGTTCAAAGTTAGCAAAAACAATTATCTTTTATTTATCAGACCTTATCCCTCAGGTCACATTAGGATCTGGGTATATTGGAGTACAGCCCGCTTCCTCTCAGGAAAGCAGTTCCACATGATTTAGATGTCTGAATCTCACATTGTGTTTTCTTGCTTTTGAGTCCTTTGTTCTCCTCTCAATCCTCCTTTGATACACCCCATCCATTCATACACCATATCTCTGTCAGCTCATGAAGTCACACATGTGATAGAGGTGTTAGCTTGAAGCTACAGTTGGCTTCTTCTGAGGCCTTTCTTCGTGAGAATGCAGCCATTCTCAATGTGTTAATGGGTAAGATGGAAAGATGGATGTTTGTTAACAGATAATAGTAAAATGAAAATGATTAATGGCACCAAATTTTGGAAGTTCCCAAGCAGACACTCTTCAATAATCAATGCTTTATAATATAAAAAAATTGCTGAGGTTCAATAAGAGTTATGGTGAAACCATCTCACCTAGTAGCTTCTGTAGGGCCATCATTGTCATTTATACACAATTTTCTTATGTAATAGGGCAGTCACATGAAATGACCATCAGAACTGCCTGAATTTTGCATATTGAGAAATAAGTTTTAGAAAGACTAAGCAATATTCCTGACAGCATAGAACTAATAATAAATGGAAGTCTGAGTCTGTTGGTCCTCAGAAAATGTCTTCATCTGTAGTTATAGTCTCCCATATGTATTTAAGTGTACATATGCAAATACACAAATTAGTAACTAATAATATCTAACATGTTTATTTTAATGTAGAATTTATTACAACAAATATGTTTTTTTCTAATGGCTGGAACCAGCTAGTTTGCATCTACATGGGAAAATACAAAACATCAGTATATGTTGCCATTAATTAAATGAGCATGAGTTGCCTGGCTGGCATTGCTCAGTGGTTAGCATTGACCTATGAACCAGGAGGTCACGTTTTGATTCCCAGTCAGGGTGCATGCTCAGGTTGTAGGCTGGATCCCCCATGCGGGGCACGCAGGAAGCAGCCAATCAATGATTCTCTCTCATCATTGATGTTTCTATCTCTCCCACCCTCTCCCTTCTCCTCTGAAAGCAATAAAAATATATTTTAAAAATGAGAATGAGGTTTATACTGGATGGGCTTAAGTTCTGGAGGGTTTGAACTCTATCATGATTCTAACATTACCCAGAATGGGGGCTCTAGAATGCTTCCTAACCTGATTGTGCTATCCTTCAGCTAAATTTGAGGAAAATGAAAAAGTATGAATGTATTCTGCACTAATTTTTCCCATTCCTATTATTTCCTTTTAGTAAATATATTTGATGAAAGATCTAAAAGAAGAACATCTGTAGGAAGAAAAGGACTTAGAATTCTCTTCCTAAGTATTTTAATTACAATTATGTTTCTGGAAGAGATCCTGTCTTTTCCTTGGTTTCATGAATGGTTGAGACTTTCCATTTCAGGTTATGAAAACAATTATGATGGTTTATTAAAAAAAATGTCCACTCCTCTTTACTTCATCTGGAAGTAACTGAAATGACTTCTTCAAAGTTCTTTATTTTTTCCCTTTGTTCTTTGCTTTCGGCTTTAGCTCACCTATTGGTAACACTCTGAAGAGGAATAGCAGCTGCTAATTTTCACCTGATAAGTTACATACTGAGGGAATAAAAACTAAAGATTTCACAAATTGCCAGAGAATAGAACCAAATAAAAACAAAATATGTTCTTCTGAGTTCCATCAATGTTTATCAACCGTTAAATTTCCTTTTTTTGTTTTGTTTGGTTTGGTTTCAAAAGGAGAACTCCCCTCGGCTTCTTAGGTGTGATTTATAACAAACACTAAGTTTAAAATTAGTTTTTTGTTGGAATTTGCCAGAGTCAAGTCCCCTTAGGAAATTAGTACTCTCACTTGAACCTGAATGGTCTGTAGAAGATGAATTATGGCTCAAAGCAAGACATCCATTAAGGGAAAGTTGAGAAGAATTGGGGAAATCAAGGAGGTGGCAAGAACAAAATTCTGATTTAATTTGTTCAGCCAATTTCTGAGAGGACTGAGTCTCTCATCCACAACAGGAAATGCATTTACTTATAAATAAGTAAATAAAGTATCATCCTTTAACAGCCACATACATTCTTCATTTCCCTTAGGAGAAAGTGAGCAGGCTTCCTTACAGAGCTTAATTCAATGGCTTCACACTCTTTTCAATTCCAGATTTTAGAATCAAATTCAAGCTAAAATAATGTATGGATAAAGTTAAAGAATGAGACAAGTGCAATCATCAAGAGGGATTGCCCTCAATCAAAGTTTATCTCCGCTTGTGTAATTTAGACCAAAGTCACTAATTTCTACAGCAGTGAAGTGGTTAGGCTTTGTTCTGTTTCTTTGAGAGATAGGTGAGCAGTGCTTGAAATGCTTTTAGATATTGCTAGTTTAAAAAGCATTTACCAGAAGTACTCTTTTAAAAGCACTTTCCAATATACTAATTCTAATAAAAATTTAGAAAAATGTCACCATAAAATAATGAGCGGAATAAGATCAACAATGTATGAAGAGATACTACTACTGGTCCAGTAGAGGGAGGCTTTGAGATTTTATTTAATGTTTTTGTCCACTCAGTTGTTGTATGTGGATTTATAAAAGGAACCTAATACTGAGGTTGTCATACCTCTCCTAGGTTCCCTGGTATTCATACTATCTCACTGATAGGAATAGATAGTTTGAGGTTAGCTGGTTTATTAAGAGTGGAATCCCCTTTCTATACCACGTCCTACTTGGTATCTCCAAACTCCTCAAATCAAACACATTTAAAGCTAAATCAGTTTTCTTACACATTCCCTATCACCACCTTTGTCCACTGTTCAATATTATCTGTCGAGTCACATATGCAAACACAATTAGAGGTCATCTCCAACTCTATATCATGAGATAAAGGTGATAACTAATGTATTCTCTCCAGCAATTAACACCATGCCAAGCCTATAATAGTAAACTATTAAAGAGTGAAGTATTAAATGTGTGGAAGAAGAGAGACTGAGAAAGGTGGCTCCAAATTATGCCTTAGCAGTGATGGGAATAAAGTGAAGTCTAGGTTAAGGGAGCTAACTAGAGGCTTTGAAGGAGTTTAAATAGGCAGAACATATGTGTGCACAGAGGGACAACCACGTGAAGACACTGTAATAAAGCGCCGCCTGTAAGTTCAAGAAATAAACCTGGAACTGACTCCCCACTTTGGCCCTCAGCGGAAACCAACCAACTTGAATCTTGTTCCTCTAGCCTCCATAATTGTGAGAAAATAAATATCTGCTGCTTTCTGTGTGATTTTGTGAGCACAGCCGTGGCAGACCCACACAGATTTCAGGATGGGATATAAGTCTATGCAGGGAGTATATGGCAGTTAGTATTTCTAAAGTAGAAAATTACCACGATAGCATTTTTAAAAACCTGGGCTGCTACCTAAAGAGTGGGATAGAGTTCAGTTTTAAGTCCATATGCATCATCCTAAAGAGAAAAAACTATTTGATGAGAGGTTGCTGCTTCCCGTCAAGATTTAAATGCAATTATAATAAAACCATGTTTATTTGCACTAGAGTTCGACGGTTAAACAAGTCAATAAATTTTTGGGAACACAGGAGAAAAAAGCTGCCATGTTTACTTTTATTTCCACATTAATTGTAGCGCTGACAGAGGAATGACAAAGCGATAGCCTCAGAGACCACTAAAATCATTTCATTCACAAAATGGGTGTTTTATGAGTAAGTGCTTACAGACTGTGCTCTGTCAGGGGGGTTGCTCAGGGCGCAGCAGATGGCCACTGGAGTTTGACAACATCTGTTCACTCTCTCTTCCTCCCAGGACCATACTTTATCTGGCAAGAACCAGGAATGCGGGTTAGTTTTGATAAATATAATTCGAATAGTGTCAAGGTGTGAAAACATTTTTTTACTAAATATTAAAGGCTAGCTATATTGTATGAAAGAGTAGCAAAGGCAGGGTCAGGAGTTAACTGATGTTTGTACTTATTCAAGTAACTCACAAGTTAACATATATTTGCACTTCAGAAATTAGTTTGGCTATCAAAAATTGCATTTTATTCCAAACACTACAGGACCTTAATTTTCTAAAATAAGTTTGGTTTATACAAATAAGTATAAAAACAGAACTATGAAAACATATACAGAATTAAATATATTTTAAAGTCAGGCCTTCAGTGGGGTATTTTTTTTTCCAGACCAAAAACAACTGATCTGAAAATATTAAGTGCACCTGCTGGAAAGTAGTTAAGTATTAAGGTTGGCAACTGTAGAAATAACATGTCTGCCTTTTAGGGCTTTAAAATATTTTTTGTTTGTATTTTTGTTGTTGTTATTTTTTTAATCCTCACCCGATGATATTTTCCCATTGATTTTAGAGAGAGTGGAAGAGAGAGGGAAAGACAAAGGGAAATATCGATGCGAAAGAAACACATCAACTGGTTACTTCCTGCATGAAGGTCCCAGGAGGAGCCTGCAACCGAGGTATGGTCCCTTGACTGGAATCAAACCTGGATCCTTTGGTCCACAGGCCGATGCTCTACCCACTGAGCAAAATTGGCTAGGGCAGGGCCATGGGAAGCATGGGACTTGATTGGAAAGCCTGTAAGGAGGATTCTCCGAAAGGTCGGGGGCCTCTGCAGGGACCTTGCTGAAGGCGGCAGCCCCTACCTTGACTTTTCCAAACAAGTCCACTCCCCTGCATTGAGCGTCTGCCCCCTGGTTGTCAGTGCACATCATAGGGACTGGTCATTCCACTGTCCAGTTGATTTGCATATTAGGGTTTTATTATATAGGATTTCATTAGAGTGAAATGAGCCAAGCTTAAATGTGAAATTTAATGAGTTTTGATAATTTATATACTGTTAACACAGAATATCTTCATCGCCTTAGAAAGTTACCATGTGCTGTTTTTAATCAATAGCTTTACCCTCTACAGAAGTAAACATTATTTGTTTTTCATCATGGGTTACTTTTTCCTTTTCTAGAATATTATAAATGGAATCATACCACATATACATGTTTGTACCTGTTGCATTTTTATAAATGGTTTAGTTATATAATTGGTTGACACAGGAAAGCAAGTGTAAGGACTTCATTTTATGATTATGAGTTTAGATGTAGATGTATTAAAACAAGAAAAGACATCCATATGCAAGTAGCCATTGACAAGTGGATTCATCACATTAATTTATGAATGAGGAAAGAAAAGGGTAGAACTGAGAAATAAGACATGAAGAATTCAGATGTTTAATAAGGTAGAGAAGGAAACCTGCTTCAAAATAGTCAAGGAAAATATGGGCTTAGAAGCTACGAATCCTTGACATTTTTGCTGGTTGAGCATAGGGAATTTGGAAGATAGGGGGAATTAAGGCAAGAATAAGGAATTAGTATTACAAGATGTTATTTATTAGATAGTATTCATTTTGAAAGTAGAGATGTGGTTTGAGGATAAAATGGAAGCAGCAGGGTTAAATGGTTATCTCTACGTTGATTGTTCATCAGCTTGATGAAATTAAAAGTTATAAAGGGTAAGAAGAACCAAAGCATAGAGGACTCAGGTTGGACTATAAATGAAAAGATAAGTGAAGAAATTGCCTTTTAGCTGTAGGGCAAATGCCTTTTGGCCTGAGGCTGGAGAGTAGGAAGAGGGAGCTAGGAAAATAAAGAATGAGGACACACATCACTTCAGATAGCTTTGATTTCTCAATAGATGCATTGATTCACCTGTTGCATTATGATATGTGAATATAAAACTGACAAAAAATGGAAAAGTTTTTGAATAAATATTGTGGAAGTACAGCCAAAAATGAATGGGATTATTATCAAAATATGTTAGGAATTAATCTTATTCCTGTATCTTTCACAAAAAAAAGAGCTCAAAATGTTGATCTAGTATATGATTTTCATGAGATTAGCATTCCATATATAAAGGACAAAACTAGACCAGATAAAGAAGTATTCATAATGAAGGAAACTATCCTAGAAGAAAGCAGAATCTCATCCTTTTTCTTCCTCCTGACTTCATAGGAATAATTTTTAAAATAGGTTTACATATCATCTCATCAATATATAAGTTTAAAGAAATCACCATTCTGATAGAGCATTCCTTTAAATTGTAACATTCATGGATAGAGAATACTGATAAACAGTAATATTATCCATTTTAGTAATGATGAACTATATACATAATTAAAAGTATATGCCAACAATCTTTGTATAATTAAATTATTATATAAATTGAACTCTGCATAATTTCTTTAAGTAACGTGTTATAAACCTTCAGTTGTGACAAGGCACCATGCTTGGTACCATTCTCTGTATCAGATCAAACAAACATTTCCCATGATTGATATCAAGTTAAATGTATAGAAGTTATTTTGAATTCCTTTGACTATGTAAACCTGATCACATGCAAAATGTTCCTTTCATACTTAAGGGGATATGACTTTTGCTGCGCGGTAACAAAACGCATGGATGAGCACTGCACAGCCACAAAGGGCTTCAACTTACCTTCATTATGATATGTGAATATCATAATATGTTACATAATATGTTAACATATCATAATATGATATGTTACTCTTGCTGTGCGGTAACAAAACACATGGATGAGCACTGCACAGCCACAAAGGGCTTCAACTTACCTTCCTTTTCTCAAGAACAGGGAACCCATGATTAAATGTTGAAGGATAAAGTTGTGGAAATCTTTAGATTTAAAATTTAAACAAAAAATGCTCAGCTAATGTTGTTGACACTGTTCACATTAATATGGGGATTATAACTGAGAAGCTAAGTTAGTTCAGTTGAACAACTCTGGTTTGAATTACAGATTTAGTACATATTCTGATATTAAAAAGCAAAAAATAAAAATTATATTTCTTAATTTTAATATCTTGGTTACATTTTCTGTAAAACGTCCTCTTTTTATGTCAAATTTATGTTTCTAAAATAAAAATTATGCTATAAATTAAATTTTTCCTTTTATTCCTGAATTTCCTTTTTTTAACCTTTTCTCTTTCTTCCTGCCTTCCTTTTCTTCCCATTTTTTTTTCCTTAGAGGATCATATTTTTTCTCCATTAAATATATTTCCCTTATCTCCCACATGGCCTCTGTTTCCCATGGTAGCATATAGGCTTTTTTAATCAAAACTTCTTATAAATGCTTGTCTCAACTATTAGGTGCTCCTTGGAAATATACAATAGTGAGACATGAAAATTAGTTTAGAGCTCCCTTCACTATACACCAGACCCACTGTCATATGAATGACTGATTGGGTCAGGTCCAGACAATAACATGAGAGAATCTTTTAGTCATCTTTGCTTTCGAGAAAATAATAGCCATCATTGTTTTATCATAATATACGTTTGTCTGTTAGCTTTCTAGACATTGAATTGGAGAATGAGTACTGAAATCAAACCATTTGGATCAAATCACCTTCGCTTTTTCATGGAATTAGGAATGGCAAAGCAATGTGGTTCCTATCCATTTTTTTCTTCAATAGATAAAAAATGAAGACAATAAAAAGGAGAGAGGTTACCTATGATGTATTTTCCTTGGTTGTTGGTCAAAAATAAAGATTATGCAAGGTTTTCTCTACTTTATAAATTTTAGGTGGTAGTCTTTTAGTTCAGTTTAAATTAGCACTAATATAATAAAATATGCAATGTAAAACCAGGTCTAAAAGAAATAACATGAATGAATAAGTATATATAAGGGAGATGAGATATTACAGTATAATCAAAAAAGGTCATTTTTCTTTCCTTGTAACTCTGCATTTGGGGTAGTAGAACCAAGTTGCTTCACTCATTGGTTTTGATATGCATTTACGTATATTACACTGAAGGACTTTGAGACTCAGAAATGGATTTCTCCAAAAAGGCTCATATGATTTACATCATACATTCAGAGTTCAGTTCAGGATCAATGCTTTTATTACTGGAGAGGCTCTATCACTTTCTGGAAGCAATAGTTCCTGGAATGTGAAAACATTTCACATTTGATATTGCTGATAAACTAGAATTTATGGCCTATATTACTTGGCACTGAGAACCCATTGTCCCTCTCCAGGCTGCCCATTTTCCTGACTTCAAAGAATCAGTTTTCACTATTTAGCTAAGTTACATCTGAGAGGGTTGCCAGAGTTTAGGAAGGACTTAAGTAGCTTTCCTCACCTTCACACAGAAAAAATGAGCCAGTAACATTTACCATGAATAAATCAATAAGATTGATGTACTAGAAATGCAGTTTGAAAAGGGCAGAAGCCTTCTAAAAGCTTTGGAAGCTAACTTTTAACTTTAGAGAGAGAGTTAAAAGTTGAAATTCACATAGTGGGATTCTAACCATTATCTTTTTTCATGTGTATAAAAGAACTATAAGTCAATGGAAATTATGGCAACAGTAAGCCTTTCCAAGAGATGAAGAAACATAATAATTATCCATTAGTGCCTCAAGATGTTTATGCTATAAGAAAAAGCTATGCATTTTATGTAGTGTTCATGTATTGGTCTGGAATTTGAATAAACCTCAACATATGACAATGATTATAATAGAGCTACAAGAGCAGAATAATTCTGTCTATTAAAAATGCTGTCTGTACAGAATGGACTTCCTTTAATGAAATAAAAAAATAAATACTAGATATTTATACCCAACAACATAATATTTTCTGGTTCAATAATCATCTCAAGATGGATTTTGGTATGGATATTTATAAAGCAATAACTAGTAACATCAATGATATATTTTTTGGTGTACAGCCCTTACCTAGATATACTGGAATAATTACTTAAAATATTTTTGAGAATGCAATTTTTGTAGCTATCATAGTAGTTAGCAACTGCAGAATACAAAATAAAAACTGTAGAATATTTTCAAAATGTTTTATAAGCAAATTATGTTCTATATCTAAAAGCAACAATATAGTGATGCAGCAGATAAAAGAGCCAATTCATTAAAAGAGTCATATTCAGAAGAAAGGAAATGTAGAAATACTTGTTGGTAAGGCTGAACACAGCTCCCAGAAAAGTTCATTCTTATAAATCAAACTGTGCAAGAATTCCCCAATACTAGGCCAACAGCATTTGATTTCAGGCTTCTTGATTCCTTAAGCAGAAAAACAGATTATTTGAAGTCTCTCTGTTTGTCAGATGGATTTTAACCACAAGATAATTCTATGAGTTTTGAAAGTTCTGTTTTAGTCAATACAGAGTGGATAATAGCAACAGGATTAGTAAAGAGGACCGAATTTAAAAGTTAAAAGATTTGTGAAGTGTGTTTTTTTGTGGGGGGGGCGGGCACATTTAATTTTTTTTTTTTAATTTCTGACGTACTATATTTAAAGCATTATTTTAGATTCTGCAGAGAAGGGAGGTTGTGGAGAGCGTGATACAGGTATAGATGATGGCCAATGTCCTCTAAGAAACCTATATTATTTGGAGGAATCAACAAGTGCACATTAATGAGAGTAATTAAAAAGGAGAACCAAGGAGCATGGATTGAGAGTAGAGAAAGATAGGTTATATGCTACCATTGAAAGTTTTCACATGGCACAGGAAATTCTCCTATACCTGAAGAACACATAGAGCTAAGTGGATAGGATTAGATCCCATAAGTAGAAACCAATGTTTGTATTATGTCAACAGCTATTTTTTTTGGAGGAGAAAAAGAGGGATGACTAGGGGAAAAGATTCATATTGCACTTGTATCAGAAAAAATTTCATGACATATCCAATTAAGAATCTCTGTTCTACCAGCAAAGTTCCTTTTTTTCTTCTACCTGATTTATCTTTTCCTTCTTTATTCACTTAAAGAGCTGCTATTTTTTTCTGCATTCTCCTAAACAAGTCAGTTTTCACTTCTGGCTGGCATACACAGCTTAGCAAACATAAACCCGGTGGTTCGTTTAACATCATTTGCTAATACATGCTCTCTTTTTTTTTTGGGTGGGGGGGCTTATGACCCTCAAGAACCTTTCCCAGGGGCCTTATCAATACATTCATCCCATGATATAAGTGCCTCCCTAAGGGACACATTTGCTGCTGGCATTTGAAGACTTTCTCAATATGGTTACATAGATACGGAAAACCTCTACCATTCAGCTTCTTGTGAGGGAAGGGAGTTTTGCTGGTTAGAAACTCCTTTGCATTTTTTCCCAAATTTTAACACTTATTCATATAATGATTATTGGTAACCTAAGGTCTCAGAAATGAAACTACTATGTTATGGCAATCTCTGTCCCCACCCTCTCTTCTCTTTCAAATTCTCTGTCCCTAATACAAACAAAAATTTATTCAAACTATTGAAGAAAGAGAAAATCCAGATTCGAAATGACTAGCCCACTCAATAGCTTTTAGAGAAAGGATGAGATAGTGAAGAAAACAGTGACAGAGAGATGAGAGGAATGAAGGGTGAGTAGCTAGCACCTATTTAACACCTCCCAAACTTCATGATTTGACTAGGTACCAGGGTCAATATGAAGGCTATGTTTTTGGTTTGGTTAATTGGACAGTTGTTCTGGGGGCTTCTGTTCACTATAGTACAGAGTACTGGGAGGGGGATCATTTAGAGAGGATGGATACATTTATTATTAGAAATGCTGTGTTTAAAGTAATGAAACAATTGATAAGTACTATTATTATCGGTTCTCAGGTGAAAGCAGACTTCAGGCTATTTATTCACATTTTGATTTCCTGGTGTTTAGTAATAAGTGAAGAAAGGCAAATGAGTATGGTCCTATCAAATGGACAGGTAAACATATAGAGAAGCTACTTTATGAATTTCTGGGAAACAACATTGAAAAGGTGGATACAAGAGAAAGAGCGTATAACATAAAATAATGAAATAAAATGAGATTTAGAATATGTTACAATAATAATAGGAGAACCAGGGATATGCTTTTAAGAAATTTATAAGAAAGGCTTTTCTAGAAGTGGGAATATCCAGTGGAGAAAGATGCTAGGAGAAATTAGGGAAAATCAAGACTAAAGCATTCATTGACTTTGCAGTTAGAAGAATCCTAGGGATTTAAGCAGACAAATTCTAACAGACCCTTGATAGATGAAGTAAAATTGCAATGAGTTGAGAGTAGTGACTGATAATGAGGAAGCGAGGACAGGAGGTAATCTTTCTTCTAATGAATTTGTCTGTGAAAGGAAGAGGGAGTAATTTTCAAAAAAGAAACCAGAAGCACACAATGGAGAAAAGAACGCCTCTTCAATAAATGGTGCTGAGAATATTGGAAAGCCACATTCAAAAGAATGAAACTAGACTATTTGTCATGTTACACAAATATAAACACAAAGTGGATCAAAGAACTAAATATAAGACCTCAAACAATAAATTACATAGATGAAAATGGGTACTAAACTTACAAACATTGGTCTCTAAGAGGATTTTATTAATTTGACCTCAAAGGCAAGGGAAGTGATAACAAAAATAAATGAATGGTTCTATATCAAACTATATCACATCAAAAAATTCTGCATGACAAAAGAAATGATCAACAAAACAAAGAGACAAACAACCAAATGGAAGAAGATATTTGCAAACAACACTTTCAATCAAAGCTTAATTTCAAAAATATATGAAATACACATGTAACTCAACACCAAAGAAAACAATCTACTTAAAAAAATAGCCTGGCTGGTGTGTCTTACTGGTTGAGTGCCGACCCATGAGTCAGAAGGTCACCATTCAAATACCTGTCAGGGCACATGTCTGGGAGTTGTAGGCTCAATCCTCAGTAGGGGGTATGCAGGAGGCAGCATATGGATGATTCTCTCTCATCATTTTATCTCTCTTGCCCTTCCTCTCTCTGAAATAAATAAAAACATATTTTTAAAAAATGGGCAGAGTACCTGAACAGATGCTTCTCCACATTTAAAAGGTGGATACAAGAGGAAGAGAGTGTAACGTAAACTAATGAAATAAAATAAGGTTTAGAATATAATACCATAATAATAGGAGAACCAGGGTCATGCTTTTTAAGAAATTAAGAAGACATAAAAATGGCCAACATCTATATGAAAAGATGCTCAACTTCACTAGTTATTAGTGAAATGCAAATCAAAACTACAATGAGATATCTCACACACCTGTTAGAATAGCTATTATCAATAAGACAAGTAATATGTGGTAGGGAGGTTGACGAGGAAAAGGAACTCTCATTTACTGCTGGTGGGAATGTAAACAGGTACAGCCATTATGGAGTACAGTGTGGAAGTTCCTCAAAAGACGGGATATTGACCAGAACTGCTCTGCATATGCTTGGAACTGAATGGAAAGACTTTGGAATAGCTGTGGGGGTAGAGAGACACCAGCCACCAAACAGACGCGCTGTTTCCGGTCCTGTATTTTTTGTTGGTTTTTTTTTAAAATATATTTTATTGATTTTTTTACAGAGAGGAAGGGAGAGGGATAGAGAGTTAGAAACATCGATGAGAGAGAAACATTGATCAGCTGCCCCCTACACCCCCACCGGGGTTGTGTCCGCAACCAAGGTACATGCCCTTGACCAGAATCGAACCTGGGACCCTTGAGTCCGCAGGCCTACGCTCTATCCACTGAGCCAAACCGGTTAGGGCCAGTCCTGCTTTTATTTTTAAAAACCGACACGCGACAGTGGAGCCTGTCCCCTTCCAGGAGGGGTGATTCGGCCTCCCTCACCTCAGCACCCCACGGAAACCTCTGTGTCTGGCCCCGGAGACACCCTAATTCTTTGTACATTTACTCCCCGCCCCCTCCTGGTAGCTGGTCTTTGTTTCTCCCCTTTCTGATCCATGTATATCATATCATGTGAGATATCATCTGCCTGAAAAAAGACCTTGTGCGGATTATTGGGAACATTGTAGCTGTTTCTGTGTTTTTTCTTACCTTGTAGTCTGGTTCTGAATTAAGAGAGGAAAAAAAGTAATTATGATTAAAAAAAAAAAAAAAAAACTTTCATGTGGAAGTTCCATATGACCCAGCAACCTCTCTCCATGGATAGATGACTGGATAAAGAAGATGTGATACATATATACAATGGAATACTACTCAGCCATCAGAAAGGATGAAGTATTGCCACTGTGACAATAGCTATGGATCTTGAGACTATCATCATGCTAAGTGAAGTCACACAGAAAAGTCAAGACCCTTAGGATTTCACTAATATGTTGCATAGAAAACTGAAAGCAACAAATGAACAAATCAGACAAACAAACAAAAAAACTCATAGCCACAGGAAACATATGGTTGCTACCACAGGGAAGGGAGGGTCAGGGGGAGGGCAGTAAAGGGAGGAAAACATGTGGTAAAAGAAAGAAACTTGACTTTGGGTGGTGAACACACAATAAAATATACAGATTATGTATTGTAGACTTGAATCCTATGTAATTTTATTAACCAATGCCACCTCCAATGAATTTAATAAAGAAGAAAATTAAAAAAGAGAGATTGCTGAAATTATTTAAAAATGACTTCATATTGGGGAACCTGACACCTGTTTTCCATCACTGTGGAGAGGTGAACTTGTTTTAAGTCTTTGTTATTTTGATCATGAGAGGCTTACAAATTAAGGGCAGAAGCAGGACATCAGACATTGCCCAAGTGGAGTTACAATGCGCGCGCGCGCACACACACACACACACACACACACACACACACACACACTCACTCACACGGAAGGGGGAATAAACAGAGTAATTGAAGAAGATAGAAGTTCAAGAAAACTTTCATGGGTGAGGTTGGGTGTTGAATGGAATGGGATTCTTAAAGTTTTGAGAAAAGTATACTGAAATAATAATTTAGGCATAAAAGTTTCCATTAAGAAGTTATGTAAATGAAGAGAAATAAGATATTGATTATTACTATTTATTTAACTGATATTAAATATATATTTCCTATTTCTCTGTGACTAAAATCACAGAAGTCTGAATATCAGAAACAATTCTTTCATAACTAATTTGAAATTCCCAATGATGCTAGTGAAGAGGACTCCCCATTTGACCAAAATTGTTAAATTCTGAGAACTGCAAAATCACATAGTATTAATGTTCTCCAATAGTATTTTTTAGCATGATGTGTGTATGTGCCCTTGATAGATATAAATCACTCTGCCTTTTGAACACAGGAAATTGCATCCCATGGTCTCCAGCTTCAATGTGCTGAGTACTATTGTACTTAGACCATCACAGCGCACAAGCATAGAAATACCCCCTTTGCTGTCTAAAGCAGGAAATATGTGGCTTAATCATCATCTGAATCAGGCAAACTTTATTTTGCTTTTTATGTGACATATATCCTCTCATAGTAAATGCACAATTACAGTGATTTTATGCAAAAGACAATTCTAATAGTTCTATGAACCATACAATTCATTGAAAAATTATTCAGCTTTTATTTTTGGACAACAAAATGGTGGTAGAGATGAATAAGTGTATATAGGAAGATTCTAATCCATGTAATATATTAATTATTTTTCTACTCTGTAAACAACTAAAATGATACATGCATATATATTTTATTCTGTTTACCTAGTTTTGCTCTATTTTATCAGGATATATATTTTCAGTGTTTGTATGGTATCCATCCCATCTTCTAAATTCTCTCAAGAATTATCTAGATACTCACTTCGAGTCTATTGATTTGAAATTTCGCCTGGAGTGCCAACATGATATCCACTTTCTCAAAAATGAATTAAGTATAGTAACTGCCATGTCTCCATGCTCCACAGAACAATAAGAATTCAGAATAATGTAACCTTTATGAAAGAATTGCTCTCCAATGCTAAAACAATGGTTTAAAATCATTGGAAACTTGGTTGAGTTCTTTTTCTCAGGAGCAAGGCATCATTTTGCCCCTTGCTTTCTTTATGTCACGATCATAGCAGCGCTTATTCTCCTTGCTCTATATGGAGTTATCCAGACCAATAAAAGGAAATTTAAAGAATTTAATAACACAATTATGGCCTTCACTATTAAGTGTCATAAGTCTGTCAAAACCAAAGGCAACTCCTTTATCCCTAACACTTGATCTCAAGGCACAGACTCTGATGTCCTTCATAATGCCAAGAAAGACCCTGGCACTACTACCCAAAGCTGAGTTATAACCATGCTGAACAAATACAGGGAACAGAGGTGCACATTTGAAGTAAGGTAGTCAGGGGTTCAAATTCACTTACTGTTGACAGGACAATTTTCTTTTCTGTAAACTACCTCATCATTATTTTTTTTTCAGAATTATTGCTATAGCTGCTTCATAAATCACTCTGCCACCACCTTTGCCTACAGATAGCATGTTCTCTACACAGTAACCAGTATGGTTCTTTAAAAAAACACATAGACAACTTCACATCAGCTCTCCACTCAAAGGTCACATGAGGCTACAAGTTTCCATACTCCTTTCATCTCTGACCTATTACTCTCTCCACGTTCATTCCATTTCAAATACAATGGCCTTCTAGGATGGCCTTTAAATATCAGGCAAGTTCCCACCTTAAAGCTTTTCTCTGTCCAGGATTCCTCTGTCTAGGATGATGTTTTTTCTCACGTCATTAAACTTTTTCTCAAAAGTCGCATTTTCTTTGAGACCAGACCTACTATACTGTATAAAACTGTAACCCCATCTTCACTGCTATTCCCTCTTATCCGTTTCATATTCACCTTCTAATTTACTATATAAATTAGTCATCTTAATTCTCCTTATCATATGCCTCTTCACAATATAATGTAAACAACACAAAGTAGGCATATTTGTCTTTTGTTCCTTTTTGTACCCCATTGCTTAATACAGAGCATTCAATGACCACTTGATAAATGAATGAATGAGCATACTACAAAAATTAATTCAGACAATAGTCCCTTTAATTAGAAAAAATGTTGAAAATTAGTTAAAACAGACTATATTTTAGCCCAGTACTGGGATCACAGAGAGTTGTGATATTGGCAATTATTGTGCTGCTGTCACTGATGCTAATAGTCATCAATAAAAGGTGCATAGGCAGTGTTTGAGCAAATGAACCAGGAAAGCTGCTAACCAACACACATACACATGTCAAACTCATGTACACACACTTCACACACATGCACAATCTTTGAAAGGCATGATGAAGCTTGATTTTAAAGTGAAGTGACTCATGATGGTATTTTGTCAGACCCTGGCAAAGAAATGATTAATAACCTGTGAAGTAGTAACTCTGAATCAGGCATTGGGCAGCATGTCACCTTATGAAACAGTGCTCTGGAGTCAGCAGCAAATCAATCTCTCTCTCTCTCTCTCTCTCTCTCTCTCTCTCTCTCTCTCTCTCTCACACACACACACACACACACACACACACACACAAAACAGCTTCAGTAAGATATTTTTATACATCTACAAGGTTGATGTATCTTGGAAAAGTTATTTTCTTCCCTTTATAAGCATTCTATGGAGTACCAATGAAGCTTTTTTCAGGATGCATTTCTTCCATCTCTGTTTGTTCATTTATTATAAAATTCCTGAATGTTTTTCTTTATTATTTTTGAGATTGTAGTCATTGATGTGTCTTGCTGCTTCACAAAAAAATATGTGAATTATAAGAAAAAGTACAATTAGGTTGTACTAGAAATTACATGTCTTTTTAGTTACTATGTAAGACTACCTAAGCATTCACTTATTTAATCAAAGAATTAATTTTCCTTTCATTTTAGTGTAGAAGATCCATTAATGACATAGAATGAAGTTTTCATTTGGTTAATTACTTGAATTCATATCTATCATCAGGAGCAGATAGCTGAAGCTTTTAAGTCATGAAAATAAATTTATTCTCTGTGCATGTGAATCAGCTTGGAAGATCTAGGTTTAAGTACTGGATGTATAAAAATGGAATGAAATATAGATGCCACATAAAAAATTCTAGGAGAATAGCTCATTTTCATATACAGGACAGTATTTATATATTCAGATCTTTAATGCTTTTGTCAGTGTTTCTTAGTTCTGTGTTTTCTCTTAAACTAAAAGGCAATTGTCTTTAGTTTCCCCTTGCATTGGAATGTGGATTTTTCTCTACCATATTCATTACATTCACAATTAGTCTCCTTAACGATATCTGTGACATTTAAAGGCTTTTAAGTTTGCTTTTACCCAACTAAAAAGAAAAATGTAGTCATTCATTATGGTATAAGCCCAAATGTTTCATACAGATTTCCTTTATATGTAATGTCTCCTTTTGCTCTACGTGAGATCTGAATGGTCAATGAGAACTTATATTCACAAATAATTTTAAACTGAGCACACTATGGAAAATTGGATCTCAGTGACTCCCAAGCTAGTTTTTATAATGAGTTCATTTTACAAATTGTGTCAGATGATGGCCAAGACATAGAAACAACTAAAGTGTCCTTTGATGTATGATTATATAAAGAATATATGATGCATACATACAAAGGGATATTACTCAGCCATAGGAAAATCTGAAATGCTGCCATAAATTTTGATATAATGTATTTTTGTCTCAAGATATTTCCTAATTTTCTTTTTAATTTCTTCTTTGACTCATTGGTTGTTCAAAAAAATATTGTTTTAATTTCCACATATTTGTGAATTTTCCAGTTTTCCTTCTGCTATTGGTTTTCTTACATTAGTAAGGAAAGATAGCTGCTCTGACTTCAATCTTTTTAAATTTGTTTAAGCTTCGTTTTCTCACCAGTCATTTGATCTGTCCTCAAGATGCGTGTCCTAATGCTGTTGGGGACAATGTTCTATATATGTCTGTTAGACCCATTTGGCCTACAATGTTGGTCAAGTTTGTTTTGTTGTTGATTTTCTGCATGGTTGAATCAGTTATTAAAAATGGGTATTTTAGGCCCGGCCTGTGTGTTCAGTTGGTTGAGCATCTTCCCATGCACCACAAGTTCACTGGTTTCGATTCCAAGTTAAGGCACATGCTCGGTGTTGCAAGCTTAATCCCAGTGGGGTCCTGCAGGAGGCAGCTGATCCATGTTTCTATCCCTCCCTCTCCAGTCCTCTCTTTTTAAAATAAATAAAAACATATAAAAATGAGCATTAAAGTGTCAACCTTGGAATACAATCAAATCCTATTACAATAATCATCTCAAAGGTGCTACGTCTGAAACTGAAGGAGGAGCCACAAGGAGTATGTTGTGTTTTGGTTTGGTTTTTATTAAACTCTGTCAAGCTAAAGAGCTGAGAGGAGCTGCAAGCACTTTTCTCGTGGTTAAATATTCATTCATTTAGCAGATCTTGAAAAATGTAGAACAGGAAATAATTCCCTTCTTAGTAAGGGTTTTAACTTTTGGACCCAGAACTCAATTCTATGGGCATTTATCAAGCAAATAATAAAAGTGAGCTGGGTATAAGAAAATCTCATTGCCAAACCATCATCACTATTTCTGTTTCATTAAATGGAGGTATAAGCATATTACTTTGTACAACTGTGTATAGTATAAGGAATTGTATTTTAAATTGGAAATCTTAAGTAGAAACACCTGAAAATAAAAATGCCTACTTACATTTTAATTCTATAATACTTTCATTAGCAACAGAAAATCTATTCTTTTTTTTATATACACTAATGAGTTAAAGTTGGATCTTGTATTTCATGCTGCATGAATTTAGACTTGCATCTTTTATCTGGTGGTGGTAATGTATACTTTAAAGCTTAAAAAATAAGCCGAAACCGGTTTGGCTCAGTGGATAGAGCATCGGCCTGCGGACTGAAAGGTCCCAGGTTCGATTCCGGTCAAGGGCATGTACCTGGGTTGCGGGCACATCCCCAGTAGGAGATGTGCAGGAGGCAGCTGATCGGTGTATCTCTCACATCGATGTTTCTAACTCTCTATCTCTCTCCCTTCCTCTCTGTAAAAAATCAATAAAATATATATATTTAAAAAAAAAAAGCTTAAAAAATAAAAATATGCTCTTTAAAAATAGAGATATTTGAGGGCTTGGTATGAGATAATGACCAATATTTTTTTAGGTTATTTTTAGAATCCTGGCCGCCAAACATCATCACAAATAATTGTCAAGAGTCCTTTCTCAGTCTTCACAATAAATATCATTTGTAATGTTCCATTTACCTAATCAATATTTATTGAAAAATGCAAACACATCAATTTTGTTTAATTATTTCATAAACCATATGTGAAATTTAGATTTTAACTCCACGCTTAAAAAATGTAGCTCAGATGATTCATCCATTTACCAAATCAATGTTGAGCACATATCTTATGCCAAACATTATTCTAGGTCAGTGATGGCGAACCTATGACACGCGTGTCAGAGGTGACATGCGAACTCATCTTTTTGGTTGATTTTTCTTTGTTAAATGGCATTTAAATATATAAAATAAATATCAAAAATATAAATCTTTGTTTTACTATGGTTGCAAATATCAAAAAATTTCTATATGTGACACGGCAACAGAGTTAAGTTAGGGTTTTTCAAAATGGTGACACGCCGAACTCAAAATGTTTGCCATCACTGTTCTAGGTAGTCATCACCGCTGCACTTGCCAGCCTTGAGCTGGCTTCTTGCTGAGCAGCACTCCCCCTGTGGGAGCGCACTGACCAGCAGGGGGCAGATGCTCAACACAGGAGCTTCCCTCTGGTGGTCAGTGCACATCATAGCGACCGGTCGTCCTGCGTTTGGTCAATTTGCATATTAGGTTTTATTATATAGGATAAACTTCTTAATTGGTGCAAAGTGGTAATTACTGTGATTTTGATTTGCATTTTCCTAATTATCAGTAGTGTTGAGAATCTTTTCATGTGCTTATTAGCCTTTTGTATATTTTGGAGAAATGTCTGTTTAGGTCCTTTATTCATTTGTGATTGGTTTGTTTTATTATTGTTCTTGTTGACTAGTAGGATTTCTCTATGTATTTTAGATATTAATATGTTACTGATACCATTGTAATAATCTGGTTATTACTGGAAAGGAGTGTAAGGGGGTAGACCAAATAATATAGGCATGCCAAAAAGCTACAATTAACACTTATCGGTGGGGAAAGGGTTAGACAAAGGCAATTTGGACTCATACTCAGTAAGGTCTGAGTAACATGGACTAATTACCCACCAATCACACCTGGAAACAGGAAATTGGCCAGGATGGTTGTGGCCACTGCAAAGGCTTGAAACTTAAATATGTAAACTTCCAAACAAAGGAAGTTTGACTTCTCTTGTCTCTCTCTGTTGGCTCCAGAGCACTGGGCCTCCTTGAGACTTCTGCTAAGGGGGCTGTACTCCCCTGAGAACACATGGTGCCTGGACATGATGGGCGCCAGAAAATGGACTAATGGACTTTAATTTGGCCTGAATGCTGAACCACACCCAGCTGCAACATGGAATGGAAACTCTGAGCACTGGCATTGCTTCTGGCTGTGCTGAACTCCCAGCTGCACCTTCTCCAGGACTGGCTGAGGACAAGGACCTTTGGAACCCACCTGAAAAATATAGCAAATATAACTCCATGCTAATAAAGCCTTCTTCCACATTTCATCCTCCTGTGCAAGTCTTAGAAAATGTGTTTTCTGAAGCTATCACAAAAGCCTCACACCTACTTGGCCCTTTAATTCCTATATGATTTGATTTTTTTTTTTTTTTTCATTCTGGGGTTGCCTTTTACTCTGCGGATAGTGTCCTTGAATTTACAAATGTTTAATGTTGATAAAGTCCAACTTGTCTATTTTTTTTCCTATGTTGTCTGTGCTTTTGGAAATATTTGTGTCCATACCCTCTTTTATCACCATGATTTATCCCCATACTAGTTTCTATACCTCATTTTTAGAGGTTGCTTTTCAACGAAATGTCTTGAAGCCCCTTATCTATGTTTCAGGGAATGGAGAGGGAAAGCATAGAATGGTAGGAAAAAACAAACAAACAAAAATACAGCATTTTAAAGAATGCAATGTCAATCTAACTTGCAAAGAACCCTGGGAAATGTAGTGTCTGATCACAACTTTCAGGTCAACACTAATAAAGGGGTTGTATTTCTGAAATGTGTTCATTTCCTAGGGCTATTGTGACTAATCTAAACAACATAAATTTATTGTTTCACAGTTTTGGAGGCTAAAGGTCCAAAATCAAGCTATTAGCAAGTCCATGCTCCCTCTGCAACATGTAAGGGAGAATGCTTCCTTGCTTCATCTTGCCTTCTGGTGATAGCCATCAATAATTTGTAGTCCTTGGTTCATACTTACATCATTTTAGTCTTTGCCTTCATCTACACATGGCATTTCCCTGTATGTCTCTGTTTTTCCATGGCTATCTTCTTTGCAGACACCAATCAGATTGGATTAAGGGCCCACCCTTCCCAAGTATGGCCTACTCTCAACTAGTAGCATCTACCACAAACTTGTTTCCATATACGAGTACATTCTGATGTACTGGACACTAGGACTTCAATGTATCTTTTTTTAAGGGAGCCACAATTCAACCTTCTACATAAAGGAAATGTGGGAAGAAGATGTATTGGTGGTAGATCAATAATCTTTCTTGTGGTCCTAATGAGGTCCAAGGAGAATTGAAATTATTTATTATGCTTCCTTATGTTTTGTTTGTTTGCTTGTTTTTAATTAAAGCAGGTTTCAAGTTTGGAAGAAGATAAAATATGTGGTTGAAAATAAATTAGGTAAAATAGCCAACACTTCTTTAAATATGATGTGATATTTAACCCATAACCTAGTAAAAATTAATAAGTGTATTGTATTTATTAAGAAAAGGATTCTTGAAATAGCATTTCTCAAACTTTATTTTTTTCAATATGCTCCATATGTACTTAGTGATTTAACATTTATAATTCTCAAGGGTAATAGATTATTTAATTAGGGATGGTTCTGCTTTTGATTCATTGAGATAACTAGTTTAATCTAACACTTAAAAATAAATTAATTAATCATCAAAACTTTTCTCATAAAGCTAATAATTTAATTATTTTTATTTGCCCAGATTGGGAGGCAATTGTTTTACCTTTCTTCTGCTGAGAAAGATCTCTTTTTTTATAAGTTTGATCTGAGAAGCTAAAAAAAGAAAAGTTCTGCCTTGTCAAATATTATGAAGAAAATATGAGAAATTATTTATTTTAATGCAGTTACACCAGTAACAATGAGCTGTGAAAGGTTTTACTTTTATCATAGAACTAATTTAAGAAGTAACTATGGAAAAGTTGAAACCCCATGAGCTTGTAAAACATACTACTGTAATTGTCTGCTTTCTCCTTCGTTCAGGGAAACAAAATCACATCAAACAAAAGTATTTTAAAAAGAGACAGACCTCCCTCCCCCATATACAATATCATCAAACCCAGGAAAAGTCAGTTTTTTTAATGAATATAAAATAAAATCTAATGAAATGAATGACATTGACTAGTGTGAGCATCATTTCTATTTTTTCCATCTTTTAAAAAATATCTTAATGCTTCACTTTCTAAAATAATAATCCTATGTAATAAAGAGGGAATATGCTAATTTACCCTCATGCTGTCCCAAAGATGATGGCGCCCACAGCCAATAAGGAGGGAATATGCTAATTGACTGACCCACTCTCAAAGATGGCGGCACCCACAGTCACAAGATGGCAGTGCCCAGCCTCCTTAGCCCCACTGGGGCAGCAGGTACATGGTGCAAGGCTGCGCCTGGCTCCAGGCAAGCCCGGCCTTGCAGCATGCCTGCCTCTGGAGTTCCCCAGTTCCCTTAGCCCCCCAGCCTCCCAGGGCCAGCCAGAGGCACAGATAAGCCTCAGATGGCCCAGGGACAGCCAAGGCTCAGGTAACCAGGGCTGGCTGAGTCTTGTGCTGCTGGCAATGGCAGTAGCAGATGTGTGATAGGGGTGTTGCCTTCCCCTGATCGCCAGGTTGCCTCCATCCCTGAGGGCTCCTAGACTGTGAGAGGGGGCAGGCCGGGCTGAGGTACGCCCCATCCAGTGCATGAATTTCCATGCACTGGGCCTCTAGTCTAAAAACAAAACAAGCTTTAAACAATGGACATTGGCATTGTGAGTAAATTGCAGACTTTTGTTCCCACATACAAAAGTTGTTTCTACTTGTTCTACATAAAAAACATGCTTGTTTCATTAATATAATGTAATAAAATACATTTATTTCAAATATTTTGCTTATAATGATTTAAAAGTTAACTTTTGAGAGTAATTGAAATAGTCTTAAAATGGCATTTTATTGCAATATAATTACCAATAATTCTCATCAAATAGTTATTTTTCAACTTGCTTGAAGCAATATAAACCTCTCATAAGGAAAGCAAATAATATGGGGTTTAAAGAGAATAATTAATTATTAAATTTCATATATATTTTATTAGGTTTATTGAACAATAATGTACAGATAGTAATATTCACTCACTTGATGTATGGTTTCACACTATTAAATCATATACAATTGTAATATTTCTCACTATAATTAAAATGGACAAAATGCCCATTACCCAAATAAATGATTTCTTTCTACTTATCAGTTTGCAGTCATTCCCTTCTATTTCATCTAGCCCCATGCCACCACTGGTAAATTTTCTATCTATATACATTCACAGTTTCTAAAATGCCATATAAATGGAATTATGTAAAATGTAGTCTTTTGAGGAAGACTTTTTTCATTTGAGATTTATCCATGCAATTGCACATTGTCAATGGTTAATTTGGTTTCATTGTGGAGTAGTATTCTATTCTGAGATTATACCAAAGTTTGTCTATCCATTTGCAAGATGAAGGACATTTGGATTTTCCCCATTTTTTTGTTATTAGAAATAAAATGACTTATAAATATTCATATACATTCATTTCTGGGTGACCATAACTTTCAATTGCAGTGGTTCTCAACCTGTGGGTCACAACCCCTGAAAATACATCCTGCATATCAGATATTTACATTATGATTCATAACAGTAGCAAAATTACAGTTATGAAGTAGCAACAAAAATAATTTTATGGTTGGGGGTCACCACAACATGAGGAACTGTATTAAGGGGTCATGGCATTAGGAAGGTTGAGAAGCTAAAGTTTAGGGGGTGAAGAGTACCTGTGAATGGCATAGCTAGGTAATATAAATATATGACTAGCTTTATAAGAAATTGCCATACTTTACCAAAGTGGCTATGCCACCAGGAATGTAGGAGAGTCCTGGTTGATCTATGTTCTATACCATAATTTTTAACTGACATTTTAATTTACATGTTTTTGCCATTCTACTAGGTTTATAGGTTATCATTTTTTAATAAAAAGTAACAAGAACAAATTAATTATTACAATGGAGCAATTTCTTTGAGCATGAAGAATGTTTGGAAAAGTAACTGTCTTATGTTCTTAAAAAGAAAACTAGTCCTTCCCAGAATAAATTAATGTTTTCATTAGTGAGAGTAAAGTATCAATTCAAGCTATTTTATCATTATATGAATTGATAAGCTTCGGTGTCAAGGTATCAGAACAGATCAGAACATCTAGAACATTGGTTATAGCTGTCTAAACATACCCATTGTCATTTCAGAAACAGCACATCTGTCTAAAACAATATTTGCTTTACTTTTTCAAGTGGGAATCCATTTTTTGTAATTAAATAGAATTAAATTGAAAAGAAGTTTATTCATTTCTTAAGCACTGTAACATTTGAATCAATAAGTGAATAGATTTGAGTAAGGTTTAAATTATAAACAAAATTATTACAAATTTTGAACTTCAATGTTGAGTCAACTAAACAAAATCTGTCTAGAAACTAAGGTAAGTAAAAATTATCCTGATCAACAGTTGCGTTTCTAATATCAATTAAGAAACAGAAGGCAACATTTCTAAAGACCATTGTCTAATTCTAATTTTTGGCCAAGTTTTACCATCATTTAATCAGTAATAGTGTTACTCCTACATCATGATTTTATACATTTAGCAGATATCCCTGAAGGTAGCACTCAAAGAGATGGCAGCAGCAATTAAAAGTTGGCAAACTACTACCTCAAGGTCATTTTAAAATTTCAGGAATCCAACATTTTTCAAAAGACTTCCCAAAATCTGATAATTCCATTTTTCTAATGTTTACATTTTGATCACATGTACAAAAATTAGTTACTTGAACAAAGAAAAAATATAACTCAAGCACCTTATGGGGGAAATACTTGAAAAGAGTTTCAACTGGACTCTTCTTGAAAATTCATTTCTAAATGAGTTTTTCACTAATATTGTGTAGAAATTTTTGAGGCAAATAATAACAATGACAAAATAATAATAGAGCTTGATCAACTCTTAAGGGTAGTCCTAGTTAATGGTTTCTGTTAATTCCCACATAACTAAAAACATGTTTACTGAATATAAAATATACAATTTAAATTATTTAAATAATTAATTTAATTCATTTGGTTATTTTTTAACATAATTTTATAGAAATATTAAAATATATTTACTACTGAAGATTATTTTTCAGTTTTAAATTATAGTTATACTCAGTTCATGCAAAGGTATGCTCAGAAAAGGATTTTTATCACTGTACTTTTCTTCTTTGCATGACCATAAGGAGAAAATTATATAAGCATTATACTGAAACAATAAAAAATATGTTTTCTTGAAAGTTACTGACTAGATTGCTCATGCAAAAATATTCAATGAAAAATTTGTTAAATTTCCATATTTTTATTATCTAAGTATCTGTTAATGAAGGAGATTATGACTAATTTTAGTGCTCCAGAGAGGCTTGAGTTTGGTGAAATATTTTTTTATGCTCTAAGACTAAATTTAATATGACAGAATATAAAAAGGGCACAAAGACAAGAGATGCTGATACCTGTCAAACTCAACCAAGTTAATTAGGATAAACTGGCATGCAGGAAGTTGTGTCAGATAATATATCACACCTTAATTATGAATTTAAGAGATGTGATACTTACTTCACCCCAATCATTTACTATTGTAAAGTTCTAACTATTTCCATGTGTGGAATTTGAATTTGTTTATCTATTTGATAATTTAAAAAGGGGCATAAAGGAGAGCATTATGCTAAGCAAAATAAGTCAGTCAGAGAAAGGTAAATATCACATTATCTCACTCATTTGTGGATTATAATGAACAATATAAACTGACGAACAAAAACAAGATCCAGAGACAGAGAAGCATTGATTAGACCATCAAACCTCAGAGGGAAGGCAGGGGACAGTGAGGGGAAGGGGGAGAGATCAACCAAAGGGCTTGTATGCATGCATATAAGCATAACCAATGGACACAGACACCAGGGGGGTGAGAGCATGAGCGGGGCGGGGTGGGGGGCAGTGGGAGATAAGGAACACATATAATACCTTAATTAATAAAGAAAAAAATAAAAATTATATTTTGATGCATAAAACTACATGTTTATGTCCTTGCTCATAAATTACATAAACTAACAAAACAAGTAGACCTATAAATCCTCACCCTTACCCTAATATTTACCTTAGAGAGGAGACAAATGAAAAAAATGTTTATACTTATTAAAGACAAAATAGAAATAATTAATATCCAAAAATAGAAGATCAGTTTTAACTTCAATAGGTATTACATAATATTATGTTGAATATTGCATATTATTTCTCTATTATATCGTAACTGAAACATGTAGCCACATATTTAGTTTTATAGAATTGAGACTGAATTCAAAATTAATTCTAAAGCAAGTATCCACTGAGAGTTCTTCTTCTAAAATTAATTATTAGAGAGATATTCTCACAGGAAAAATTTCTCAATAAGCAAAAATGACTGAAATTAGTTTTATTAATGTTTTGCTGTTATGGCTAACATGGTATGTAGAAACAGAGAAGGTCTAAAAAAAGAAATTGACATTGGAATTGATATATTTTAACTCTTTAATCTTGTAGTTATAGAATTAGTGAGTAGAAAGGTTAACTTTGTGAATCGAGATTGCATATTTATTGGGTTGTTGAAAAAGGAATATAGTTTTAAGCTAGATGTGAGCCTGAAACCTGCTCTGCTATCATGTAGCTATATGACATAGGACAAATTACTTAGACTATCTATTAAAGCCTAAAAATATGGGTTATTTGGAGTATGTGCCAGACATTATTATTAACTATGCCAGAACAATAGGCAAAGACCAAGACTATTCCAGAACAACTGGGAATTAATGATCACCTCACTTATAACTTCTATCTTCCCTTTCTTCATTTGGTACAGTTGACATCCAGAGATAGAGTCTACCTAATCAAAATAAATTTTGGAAATAAAGACTACTTCTAGAGGCTGTATCTACTTCAGATCATGTGCTTTCCATGTAGATATTATAGAGTTTGGAAAAAATTGGGAATGAAGCATGAATTATTTACTTATAGGATCTATAGTACCATCATGAAAAAGAAAATCTTTGGTGTCAGCTGGTCAGTCTGAAAGCTCAACAATGGCTTTCAGTCATACACAGCTCAAAACCTTCTCTGCCTATAGACACAATGAGGATCATTACCAGAATATCATGAAGAATCTGAAGTATCTGAAATTTCTGATACCTTATAATTCATGTACTATTTAGGAACCTGGAGCAGGGATAACAGAGAATAGAGTAATTAGAAAGCCTATTCCTTCTGACTACTCAGACATATTGTCTGCTAATGTTGAAGTATTTCTGACCATCATTGTGAACCTGATGGAAGACATTTATGAGGAAACTAGAGGCCTGGTGCACAAATTTGTGCACCGGTAGGGTCCCTAGGTCTGGCTGGTGATCAGGGTCGATCTGTGGGGCAACCTGCAGGGTGATCAGAGCCCCCGCTCTCACCCGCCTTGGCCTGGCACTGCCCACTCACCAACCCTGCCCCTTGCCTCCCCTGCTGGTTGCCTCCCTCTGTGGGGCAAATGGCAGGGTGCTTGGGGTGGGGGTGGAGGGGCGCTCTCACACACCTTGGTTGGCCTAGCACCTCCTGCTCACTGGCCCCGTCCCCAGCGCCACTGCTGTTCGGGGCCTGTGGGCTGGGGGAAGCTCCTACATTGAGTGTCTGCCCTTTGGGGGTGAGTGCTCATCATAGCGGCCGGTCGTTCCACAGGTCATTCTGCTGTTCAGTCAATTTGCATACTAGGGTTTTATATAGATAGCATATGCATGTGTTCTTCCTATTACCTCTCTATTACTTATTTAAAAAAAAATACTTAAAGTTTACACTGTTAACTTGCCATGCTTGGGATGGGTGAATTACCAGACTAGGACTTTAAAGTAGTTCAGTGACTACTAACCACCACCATCAACTATCTGAGAAAATGGAATAAGATATTCCAGCTCACACAGATACTGCCAGCAATGAGTTTGTAAAATAGCCTTTGAAGACAAAATTACCTGGTGTATCTGCTGCAACCTGTCTCTCAACAATTGCCCATGGAAACTTCAAAGTCCATTTTTTACAGATAGCTAGAGCTAGCATTTCCCTGGCACAGAGCAATCACCTTGCTGGTGACTTGCTTTTCCTCTTAGGAGATATGCACATCATTGGACCAGGACGCTGTCTCCAAATGCCAACCATGCCACCTGCCATAATGACAATCACCATGAATCCTGTGTTTATGCACCCACATCCACAGCCTCTTTCTCTCTTGTTTAAATGAAAGGAATGCCCCTGCACCTCTGAAGACAGGGATGAATACTTGGGTTGAATAAACCTTCAACTGTGTGTTTTCCAGGTCTTCACTTCTCTCTCCCCCATCATTATCTCTGCCAATTGGAAAATAAAAATGGACATACTACCATAACCTGTTACAGTGTATCTTATTATTTTAAACAGAGATAGATATTTCTATCTAAATTTCCTTGTGGTCTCTGTTGCCCCTGTCTGTGCCATTTCTTTGAATGTTTGTTCGCAGATGTTGTCTTCCCATTTCTACTTGCATTTGTTCTTCAATATCCTTCATAACTTCTCACCTGGAAAATTGCAACATGCTCCTCTTTTTCTCCTCACTACACCAAATTTATTTTCAACTAACCAGTCAGTGTGATCTAAACATTTTAATTACGCTATTGTTCCCCTGCAATTGATCCACTCAATAGCTTCCCACTAAGCTTTCAAAGGATTTCATAATTCTTTGTGATTGAAATCTGCTTGCTCCATCATTGTCTCCCTCTCATAATCCCCAGATACACAGGTATGTTTTTCCCTAAAACATGCCAAACTTGTTCTAACATAAGAATATTGTACTTGCTGTACCCTCTGCTTAAGACTTCATAATAGCATCACTCTCTTTCACCATTCTGATCTCAGATCATAATTCCTCTGAAGAAACTTTTCTGATCACTCTAAAGAACTACTCACCTGCAGTATGTCCATATTACCCGTTTGATTATTTATGCCATTCTCCACTGTCTGATATTATTATGTCTCCAATTTAATAATTTCCTGTTCCTATGGAATAAGTTCCAAGTGGAGAGAGGTGGCTCTTATTTATTGTTCACAATTTCCTCCCAAATGTTTAGGACAGAACTTGACATCTGATAGATACCAATCAATATTTGTTTGAAAAAAATCCATTATTTTATGTAAATGTTAGGTAAATATTACATAATTACATTAAGATCACACGTGAAGAAGTATGGCTAAGTTAAGCATGTTTGAGGGATTTCTGTTGTCCAAAATTAAACCATGGCAAAGAAGTATCTTCTAATTTGTTAACAAATTATAAAAGTTGTGGGTTAATCAAGTTATTTTTCTTCAAAACTTAAAACATATTTCACATATTTTATAACATGCCATCTCCTAGGAAATCATAGAAAAACTAACAACAACAACAACAACAACAAAACCCTCAAGAAAACAAGGCTACTATTTCTTGCCAACTAATCACCATCTGCCTTCACTTTGATGACACACTACCAATTGTATTTACCTAAACCCAAATAAAGTGTTATATATTTTGAGGTTAAATATGCTAGAAAAGACAGACTTGTTCCAAGATGAACAGTGTAGACTTTTGTAGATTATTTGTTAAATGAATTTCCAACAGTCATGGAGTAAATTTTAAAGATAATTAAACCTTCCAAAATGAGTATGGATCTTTGGAGACATACTAAGTGTTTTACTTAGAAATATCTGATATATCCACAAATGTCCTTCTTATGAAAGAAAGTAGACACATTTAATTCTCAAGTTGATATGTGAATCAGTGTCAACCCTAACATTTTTGGAGAAGTTAATTGAAATTATATTCAGGAGGTTTAGTGCAGCGGAGGAGTTACAATGCCTGAAGTTAGCCATTTGGAATTGCACTGAAAACAAAAACAAACCTAATGGCTGTTAAATAGCTAGTTTCACAGGGAGAAGAAACTATATTATCAAACAACAACAGCTTTTAACAGAGGATAATTTATAATAAAAAATGTCAGTTTGTTATTTCAAAAGTACTGAGAGATGAATAAACAATTGTTATAAAACATTTCCATTTTTAAGCACCCAGAGAAAATAATGTGAACTTTTGAACATGAAAGTTTTAAAATTGAATTTATTAACTGTAATGGAAACAAATTATTTAATATCCCACTCTCTCTTGCCACCGAGTGTTGTAATACAAAGTGAAAACATAATAATGGTATTGGAAGTGATGAAAATGATTCAGTGATCAATAGAGACAGGACTAATTTAATATTGGGTTATCCATCATACATGTTAACAAATCTGTACTGCAAATGTCAATTAATTGACAAGGAAAATATTGAGCATTTAACTGTTTCATGATGATAAAAATATTCTTCTTTTGATATTTATTACCTTTAATTAATGACACTGCTATTTGAACTTCCCAAGAAAACATTACATATCTTGCACTCTACATATGGATCATGGGTGTTATGTCTTAGTCATTTCCATGGAGGGAAAATAACCCATATCCTGGAATATTGATGTTTTCTATAGCAATGTTTGGTGGTTAGGCATTTATGAGAGATAATGAAAATATATGTTATATAAAGCTTACCAAAAGAAAATTAAAAATCTATAATAATAAAAGTGTAATATGCTAATTAGACCTGATGTCCTTCTGGCTGAAGCCAGAGCTGCGAGGGAAGCCCAGGTCCCAGGTGCCAGAGGGAAGCCAGGGGAAAGAAGGCCTACTCTTGCATGAATTTCGTGCATCGGGCCTCTAGTTAAAATATAAAAGTATTTTGTTTAACTTGCTTACAAAAGGGGAATGGAAGAGAGTTAACACTAAATAACCAGCCACCATATTACTATTGCCTGGCGAGACATTTTATGCCTGTCTCATTGAATTTTCTTCACAACTATGTGCATTACATTTTATACCCAGTTCATGGTTGATGAGAAGTTCAAAATCTATGGGATTTGTCTGAAGCAGCTCTGCTGGTTAATGGCCCAGCTATGGTTTCTATGCAGTTCTTCCCAAAGCGCACAGTGCGGCATCACCTAAGCTTGTGGTCTCACCCAGGGCCTGGTGGGGAGAGGAGGGTCAAGTACTGAGCAGGAGGCACCTGCTTCAGTCATTAGCTAGTGGGACCAGGGAGCAAGCGATCTCGTAGTTTATACAGAACACAACAAATATAAAGCTGTGGTCTTTTCAGGGCACTATACTAGTAAATCTCTTTAATAGCTGAATATTAATAGTCATCCCAGCTGCATAGCCACTTGAACTCCCTCTCATCTCTGAGATACAGAATGAGTGGACTAATCTGGTTGGACTCTCTACAGAGAAATTTGTCTGCACTGTAACAAAACAGGAACTCTTTTCACCAAATAGTGCCATGAAGCTGTAATTAGCAACAGAAGCATTACATTCAAGTAGATGGCAGACAAGCAAACATAAATCACAGGAATATTTCTTAGGCTCCTAACATTGGTATTCATACCTCCTGTTAACAAACCATGATGGAAATGGCTCATACATATGGAGAAAAGTAAACACATATGTATTGAACCTATTATTTGATACCCTATTAATTTTTGCTGTTACACATATGGATACTTGATGCGTAGTTCACTCCATTATTACTAAACATGTGTTGACTTATTTCACATTTCATTATTATGCAAATGGTATACAAAGACACTAAACAAGCCTTTCAATATGTTTGTCTTTCTCTTTGGATTCATTCTCTTTGGAGGATTTTTCTAGTTACTCTAAGTTTGATGATGGGAAATTCATTTTAAATAGATTTATGCCCAATAGAAAACTACTGCTTGTTTGGTTACATTGTGGCCAACTGAAGAAAAAAAAGCCTGTTTCTACCTAAAGCTATAATTCAAAGTCAACTTGTAAGTCTATCCTTTGGAGGTTTGGTGGATTTTATATGCTAATATACTGCAAAGTAGAAGAAGATTGTAAATATCAATAGGCCTAACTACCTGGTATATATTTACAATTGCTGAGCTATTTTCAGTAGCCAAATATCTAACTTTAAGGATTTCCTTGTACTGTAAATATCTAACAACAATATATTAAAGGAAAATTTTATTTATGGTATTCATTTCCAGTTCTGGATGCACATTACAAATATGCACATGGATTGCATTATGGTCCTCATTTAAATTGTGGATTCTAACCCCTGGTTTCTCCCCTATGAGTGTCTACCACACTGGCACTTATTAACCTGCAACTCCCACTCTTGTTTAATACATCCCATCGTCCTGATGCCCTTGTGCTTCCCAATATTCCCCTTAGCGATTTGCTCAATGATTGCACTATCAATCATTTACTTTCTTCAATTTAGTTTTGCAATTTGTGGCTTTTCCTCTTTGTTATATTTGTAATTTCACCTCTTCTCTAGGCTATAACTTTCTTTCAATATTAAAGTGTAGATCCATAAAGTGTTTATGTATGGGCACATACCATGTACATATGATTTATTTGGCTCTTCATTTATAATAATCATGTACAAATGATTTTTGAAATATTACTTAGTTCTATAAATTAGGGCATAATTTATAGAACTAAGAACGCACTGGGAGCTTTCCTCGATAGAAGCAAACAATGAAGGAACCACATAAACACACACACACACACACACACACACACACACACACACGGAAACATATACTCCCAAATAAAACTTATTTTGATGTGAAATAATTTCTTAACCATGTACCTATTTATGTAAACTACTCCACAAAATATTACTCCAGTAGTTTATGTTTCTAATTGCATTCTGTTCACAAGGAAATCAATTATTTAAAACTTTAACCAAATAAAAATATCACAAAATAGGCTAACCAGTCTTATCAGTAATGAACTGAGCTGGAAATAAAAAATGGTGGGAAATAGAAGGTAGGAGAAAGTTTTTCCTAATGAAGTTACTTAACTAAAAAAAAAAAATAAGCCTGTAGCTTGTGATTGTTATTCTAAGTGTTTGTCTTTCAATGATAGGTGAGCAAAAAGGTTTGAAACTGCTTGCTTATTGATTGTTTCACCTCCCACCTGGGGTATGTAACTACAACCCAGTTTTTATAGGCAAGAGAGCAATATAGTCATTTGTAAGTATGCAGGGCTGTCCTTTATTATTTTAGTTCTCTCCCACCTTCCAATGATATTTGTTGTGATTATAAACTTGTGAGGTATTCAATTGTCTGATAATTTATTTAAATGGCCACATGAACTTGAAGAAAACACACACACTAGCTTAAAGAGAGTAAATTCAACTGCAAAAAGTGATTATGTAAATGTTTTTAAAGACTATGCTTATAAAACACACTAAGGTAAACATTTGTGAATGTCACTGAAGTCAGTGATCCCACAAGCACAATATGCAAATATGCATAGCATATGTAAATCAAAGTATTATCAATTTTCAATCAATTTTATGCTAGCATAATTTATATGCAATAAATATATCCATTTACAAAAAAACAGTTGAATGTTTTTTTGCTGGGAGCCGGTCCATCCTTGCTGTTTCAAGGGACCTGGCATATATAGCATACTGTTCTTAATATGTTTGCTCCCCTTAGCGCTGTGTGTTTTAACCAAGGTCACCTCTCCGAGAAAGGTTGTTTCCCCAGGTAGGAATTTTTCCCTGAAGTCAGGGAGGGGATGCCTCTCCTAGAAAGGTTGTTTCCCCAGGTAGGAATTTTTCCCTGAAGTTAGGGAGGGAATAAAACCCCTCAACTAAGTGCCAGGCGGGTAATTAATCACTTTAACTATGAACAATCATGCTTAAGCTACATAATCTTTACTCCCTGGAATGGAGATAAGAAACGCCCTAACCTTTGTAATAGAGATTGATAGGATTGAATCAACTGGTATAAATACAGATGTAATAAGACAGCAAGAGACAGAACTTAGGAGACAGAGAGAGAGACAGAAATTGGCACAGAACCTACACAGAACGTTCTCTAGAGACAGAAGAACTTCGCTGGAGAGAACATGGCAAAAGATCCTGGACTGAACCTGACTACAAAAATTGGCAAGAGAACCTGACTAGAACCTGGTGACTGAACCTGGCTGGAGAACCTGGACAGAACCTGGCTGGAGAACCTAGCGAGGGAACATGGCTATAGAACCTGGCTGGAGAATCTGGAGAACCTAGCAAGAGAACATGGACACAGAACCTGGCTGGAGATCCTAGCCAGAACTTCGCTGGAGATCCAGACCAGAACTTGGCAGGAGACCCTGACAAGAGAACCCGGCTATGATGATCAACTGAACGCTGCCTCCGTGTCATTCCTTCTTCGCCGACTCCGTCCACACCTTTGGGGACCCCTGGACCTGCTGGGGTTGGACCCCGGCATATGGCGCCCGAACAGGGTCCCCTAGGTAAGCGCCCCACACTCGGGATGGATAGGACTCCACCGTAGGAAGAGGGTGGATAGTCTTCGCCAACTCAGTCCACACCTTTGGGAACTCCTGGAACAGGATTCCCCTAGGTAAGCCCCCCCGCCCCCATTGAGAACCCCACACTCGGGACGGATAGGACTCCACTAGGGTACTGCAGACCCCCCTACAGAGGATAAGTAGGGTAAGAAGGTGGATAGTACAGAACTTAGATTGAGAAGATGTGCCATACTGAGTCCAAAGAAAGAAGACTCTGTATTGATTCTTAGATTAAGAAGATGTGCCATACTGAGTCTAAAGAAATAAGACTCTGTATTGATCTTTTAACACATATGCTTGCTAGCAGAGGAATTAAGGTTACTCCCAGTCAGACAGAACGTTTTATATAAGAAGTATGTCCATGCTTTTCTGAGGAAGGAAAGGTGCCGGAAAGGTAAATGTGGAGGCATGGGAGAAGGTAGGCCCAAGGAGCCTTATCCTTAACCCCACTGCAGCCTTTCCACCCTGGGAAAGTGCAGGATTGGCAAGCTCTCCCTGGGGTGATAGATCAGGACTCAGGTAATAGCGGAAAGTGTCAATCCTACTCTTAAAATGGATACAAGAGAGCATTTGGGGTTTTTCTTTTTAATGCCTGCTTTTAAAAAATAAAAAAGGGGGAATTTGCTGGGAGCCGGTCCATCCTTGCTGTTTCAAGGGACCTGGCATATATAGCATACTGTTCTTAATATGTTTGCTCCCCTTAGCGCTGTGTGTTTTAACCAAGGTCACCTCTCCGAGAAAGGTTGTTTCCCCAGGTAGGAATTTTTCCCTGAAGTCAGGGAGGGGATGCCTCTCCTAGAAAGGTTGTTTCCCCAGGTAGGAATTTTTCCCTGAAGTTAGGGAGGGAATAAAACCCCTCAACTAAGTGCCAGGCGGGTAATTAATCACTTTAACTATGAACAATCATGCTTAAGCTACATAATCTTTACTCCCTGGAATGGAGATAAGAAACGCCCTAACCTTTGTAATAGAGATTGATAGGATTGAATCAACTGGTATAAATACAGATGTAATAAGACAGCAAGAGACAGAACTTAGGAGACAGAGAGAGAGACAGAAATTGGCACAGAACCTACACAGAACGTTCTCTAGAGACAGAAGAACTTCGCTGGAGAGAACATGGCAAAAGATCCTGGACTGAACCTGACTACAAAAATTGGCAAGAGAACCTGACTAGAACCTGGTGACTGAACCTGGCTGGAGAACCTGGACAGAACCTGGCTGGAGAACCTAGCGAGGGAACATGGCTATAGAACCTGGCTGGAGAATCTGGAGAACCTAGCAAGAGAACATGGACACAGAACCTGGCTGGAGATCCTAGCCAGAACTTCGCTGGAGATCCAGACCAGAACTTGGCAGGAGACCCTGACAAGAGAACCCGGCTATGATGATCAACTGAACGCTGCCTCCGTGTCATTCCTTCTTCGCCGACTCCGTCCACACCTTTGGGGACCCCTGGACCTGCTGGGGTTGGACCCCGGCATTTTTTGGCAAAGTGTATACCTGTATAACCTTCACCATAATTAAGACATAGAATATTTCACACACCCCAGAATATTGTTCTTGCCTCTTTATAGTCAATCCTCTCAACACTCCTGACTTTTGGCAATTTGGGATATCATTTTCTTGTCTCTATACATTTCTTTTTTATACAATATTATATAAATGAAATCACACTTTCTTTGTTTTCTCTCTGGCTTCCTTTTTGTTGAATAATGTTATGAGATATGTCCATGTTTTTGTGTGTATCATTAGCTTATTTTTCTTGCTAAGTAATATGCCATTGTGTTTATGGATTATGATTTGTTTTTTAATTCACAGTTGATGGATACTTGGTTTTAATTCAAGCCTATTATGATAAATAAACTACTATAAACATCCATCTACTTATGTTTTCATTTCCTTTAGATAAATAATTATGGACTGAATTGAATTGCTGGGCCATATGATAAGTGCATATTACAGCAAAATGCCAAAATATTTTCTAAAGTGGTGCACAGATTAGCATTTCTACAGTGCAAGTATGAGTGTGTCTGTTCTTCCAAATGTACTTCACCACTTAACCAATTTATTTTAGCCATGGTGGAGGTCTGTAGTGGGATCTTCTTGTGGCTTTAATTAACATTTCCCCAGTGACTAGTGATGTTGACAGCTTCATGTGCTTATTAACCATATATATATATATATATATATATATATATATATATATATATATTCTTTATATACACTAATATATACTATATATATTAGTATATATATTCCTCCTTGACTTTGAATTAACTTTTTATTTTCTTATTTTTATGTGGTCCACTTTTATCAACTGTCTGGATTTACAATAAAGCTTCTTGGTTCCACTTAAGAAATGTTTGCGAATCCCAAGGTCACAAACATTATTACTTATCTATTTTTTTCTAGAAATTTTAAGGACTTAGGTTTTAAGTTTAGGTCTTTTTTATTTCTAAGTAAATTTCTGTGTGCTTTGAGGTAGAGGTAGAGGTTCACTTTTTTTCCATATTCATATCAAATTAGCACTATTTATTTAAAAAATGTAAAACTCTCACTTTTCCCTACTGAATTTCCTTTCCCAATATATATGTATATCCTATATAACAGCAGCTCTCAACCTGTGGGTCGCGACCCCTTTGGCGGTCGAACGACCCTTTCACAGGGGTCACCTAAGACCATCCTGTATATCAGATATTTACATTATGATTCATAACAGTAGCAACATTACAGTTATGAAGTAGCAACAAAAATAATTTTATGGTTGGGTCACAACATGAGGAACTGTATTTAAAGGGCCAGAAGGTTGAGAACCACTGCGATATCATAAAAGCCTAATAAGCTATGTGTCCAGTCGTCTGTTCAACCAATCAAAACATAATCCTATCTAATATAGATGAAATATGCAAATTGACTATCACACCGTCACAAAGATTTCGGCGCCCATAGCCACAAGATGGCGGTGCCCAGTCCCCTCAGCCCCACCGGAGTCCCCCCGTCCTTTCAGCCCTGCCGGGGATGGCAGGCCTGGGGTCTGGCCGCTCCTTGCTCCTGCCGCTGGAGTCCCACAGTTCTTTCAGCCCAGCTGGAGGGGCGGCAGGCATACAGTGAGACCAGACCCGCCCTCAGCCCCTCAGCTGCCCAGGGCCAGGCCGAGGTGTAGGCAAGCCTCCGATGGTGGCTGCCCAGCCGTCCAGGACTGCCCAAGGCTCAGGTAACCAGGGCCGGCCGAGGCAGTGGGGCAGCAGCAGAGATATGATGGGGCTGTCTTCTTCCCCTGATGACCTGGTCGCCTCCCACCCCTGAGGGCTCTCGGACTGTGGGCAGGCCGAGCTGAGGGACCCCCTCTCCAGTGTATGAATTTTCATGCACCGGGCCTCTAGTATGCTAATGATATGCTAAGGGCGATCAACCTCTCCTTATGAAGAGCACTGAGCACCAGGGGGCAGACAGTCGACCAGTCACTATGACATGCACTGACCACCAGGGGGCAGACACTCAATGCAGGAGCTGCGCCCTGATGGTCAGTGTGCTCCCACAGCACTGCTCAGCCATAAGCCAGGCTCACAGCTGGGAGCAAAGCATCAGTGGTGGGAGCCTCTCCCACCTCTGTGGCAGTCGGACATCCCCCAAGGACTCCTGAACTGCTAGAGGGCAAAGGCCAGGCTAAGGGACCCTCTCCCCCCGAGTGCACAAATTTCATGCACCGGGCCTCTAGTGTATATGTAAAAGCAATCACTTGCTATAGAAAAAAAACCCATAATATGTTGCTATTATTTTTGTGTTAAGTAATTAGTTATTGTACAGAATATATTTAAACTAAAAAAGAAACCCCTTTATATTTAATCATTACTTATTGTTTCCAGCATAAATTCAATATCAATGTCATATTATTTTATGTTAATACCAAGAACTTGATTTAAGTGTTCTTTTATTGTAAATCTCCCTCTGAAGTTTTTATGGGAGAATCCTTCCAGGCCTTTCCTGCTTTTGGTGACTCCAGCATTTTTTTCTTGACTTATTGTCCATCTCTGCCTCTACCTTCACATGGTCCCGCCTCTCTTTTCTCCTATGTGTGTCTCCCCTGTGTGCCATTTGTGAGGATGCCAGTCACTGAAGTTAGAGCCATCAGGGGCAATTCAGGATGATCTTAGCTCAAGATCCTTAAGTGCTGAAGGGGTGATGGCATAAACATATATTTCAGAGATCTACCATTAAACCCACTATAGTCCTGTTGTGCGTTTTTTTTCAGTTTATTATTTGTCTGTGTGCTTCAGCTTTAATAGTGTTTATTGTATGCTTTAATTTTATTGATCTACGCTCACCACAGTCTAATTTGCATTGAATCTGTTTTATGTTTTTTTTTCATTTAATTTATATTTCAAGTCTAGAATTTCTCTATGGTCTTTTATACTGTATTACATTATCTTCTCTTTATGCTTATCATTTACTTTAAATTCTTGAGCATGTTTATAAAAGCTGTATTAAAGTCCTCGTCTGATGATTCTTCAATACTGTCATAGTGCCTATGTGTAGGAGACTGTGGGTGATTATGAAGCTCATGTAGTGTCGTCCTCCTCTCAGTTGTCACAGTTCTGTGCTGTCTGTTGTACAAGGTCTAAAAATATTTGTTTCAGAAATGTAGCCCCATTTTTTAGTTCTTTATAGCAGATGTTTATTCCAAGTTACTTCTTCAAACAGACATATCTATTTCTATCTATCTATATCTACATCTAGATATAGATAGATATAAATATAGACACAGATACAGATACAGATATAGATAAGATGGAAATATTTCTTCTCTTGATATTTCAGAGTTAAAGTGATTACACCATGATGAAAAATTTTCATTTTATCAATATACTATATTTGAAAGAACAAGTTTAAATGAGTCTAATCCATGAGTAAATCACCAGTGACACATATAATGATGCCCATAGTCAGGATCAGTACACTCATAGAAATACATATACCACTGGCTGCCAATAGGGGAATAGGAGGTAGAATTCTATGTGTGCAAACTTTATTTTCATTCATGTTTGCACTCACAAAATAAACATTTACATCATGGGGTTGCCAAAAGGAGAAGAGAGAGAGCAATATATTGAAAACCTATTTGAAGAAATAATGACAGAAAACTTCTCCTACATGAAAATATACACTTATAAGTCCAGGAAACACAGAGACTCCCAAACAAGAAGAACCCAAGGAGGCATACACCAAGACACATCATGATTAAAATTCCAAAGGCTAAAGACAAAGAGAGAATCTTAAAAGCAACCAGGTAAAAGCAGTTAGTTACCTATAAGAGAGGGCACATACAACTGTCAGCTAATTTCTCAACAGAAACTTTGTAGGCCAGGAGGGAGTGGCAAGAAATATTCAAAGTGATGAATAGTAGGACCTACAACCAAGATTACTCTACCCAGCAAAAGCAAAGCTATCATTTAGAATTGAAGGTCAGATAAAGAGCTTCACAGACAAGAAAAAGCTACAGGAGTTCATCACCACCAAACCAGTATTACATAAAATGTTGAAAGGTATTCTTTAAGAAGGAGAAAGGAGAAAAAGAAGGAGAACAAGAAGAACAAGAAGAAAAATATATGAACAATAAAATGGCAATAAATACAATTGAATCTAGAAAATCAAAATAAAAGAAGGAGGAATCTAATGAACAAAATAAGCGAATGAATAAAAAAGAACCAGAGGCATGGAAACATGAAGCAGACTGAGAAATCTCAGAGGGAAGATGGGGGGGGGGGCATGGAAAAAAATTAGTAACATATGTATTACCTATAGACACAAACAATATGATGGTGAAGGCCTGGGATAGGGTGGGAACCAGGTGGAAGGGGTAATGGGGGAAAAGGGGACATCTGTAATACTCTCAACAATAAAGATTAAAAAATAGAAATACTATAATTAGAAACAAATTACATGTGATTCTTGGTACAACTGATTAGAATACACTTATATGCCTCATCATGAAGGTTGGAAACTTTATGTGAAAGGGTACTCTTAACTAAGTACGCTTAAAAATACAAATTTTGACAAATATAAGAATTAAAATGATACAGAAGAAAACTGAATGATTGTACAACTTGTTAGAATCAAATGTTAAGTTAGTCCTCTCATCCCTCTATGTCCCTCTATTAGGATTAGGTTTGACTGTAGAAGAAACCACACAGTCTTAGTGAGGCTAAAACACAATATGAGATAGCTCAAAAACACATCTGAAACGAGGAACCTTGGACATTATAGAAACTTGCTACGATCACCAGGGACCGCAGCTCCTGACTTCCTCACCTCATGCCCTCCAATGCACCTCTTCCTTCAGAATGCTAGCCACAGCTGCAGCCATTGCCATGGACTTCTAGGCAGAGGAGTGGGAAAGTAATGGCATTTTACAAAGGGTTCCCGAGAGCCCTTCACATCAATTTTTCTCATATTTCACAATCAACATTAATACACAATAACACTGGCCTGTAAAAGATGCTGGGAAATGTAGTCTTTTATTCTGGGCAACTGTCTGCTTGTTAAAATGTGGACTTCTTCGACTAATGGAAGTGGGACAATGGATTTTAATGTTTTGTGTCAATTTAATAGTTTTCTTCATATATATATATATATATATATATATATATATATATATATATATATATCTTTAAGAGAGTACTTATCTAATGGATAAAATATATAAATTTGCAATGCTGACTTTATGACATAGTCCAGAAATGTTAAAAAATTATGAATGTAACATTACTATAATCTAAAGAAATCCTGAGAAGCATACCAAGGTGTTTATAGGTTCAGATGCATTTTGAAGGAGGGATTAAAACTAAGGAATTTCTTCTTAGCTTCGGAATCCTTAAACAACCGTTCAGGAATAATAGAGTGAAACCTAATGCAGATGACACCATTAGGCAGTTTAATAAAGATATAGCATTCCTATTACAGGAAATCAGTAGGCTTATTGAATCTTTTGTTTATTTTATGGTTATAACATAGCTACATTAAGTTTCATTCTATTAGCAAACCCGAATTTGTTTTCATAATTAAAAAATAAACATATACTGGTTAGGTATGTGACCAGGGTTTCAAGAGTTACCACTATTTAAGATATTGCAAATAAAGGAACATAATTTCTCTAATATTCTCTCAAATTTAGTTAGGCGCCAGTAGGGGGAGGAAACTGTCATGAGCTGGGATCTAAGAGAAACTGAGGGCTGCACGCTTTCAGCCGTAGTTGTAATTGCACTGCTCTCCGGGTTTATGCAAGTCTATGATGAAGCAACGCCTCTACATCCACTTTTGATAGAAAGTGATGGCAATTGTTTCAATAAGGCACTAATGTATCAGAATATAGGGCATCCAAAAATAAAAGACAGACACTTTGCATTCCACCTGCTTCTTTGAATCTTGCATTCTGTTCCTCTCAGGGTGTTTTGTCTCTCATCTTAGGAGCCCACATAGCAATGCCACTGGCAATTAGGGCATGCTGACATACCTGGCATCCAGGTTAGTTAATCCCGGGTCAGACTGAGAGATGCAGAACCACTGTGAATGCAGCAGAGAAGGCCATGTGTGCGTCCCGCGGGGTGCCCTCCAACTCCCAGGATACTTGTTAAACAATTCTAATGTCAGAACGCCAGCAAGAAAACTCTAACAATCACTGCTAATAAAATACATAGGTGACAGATTGTTTTGAGAGCTAATGGGTTAAAACATACTGCCATTTCTCTCTTTCTGCAATGGATTCTTTCCATTGAGCTTACAGTGAGTTTAAGATTCAGAGAGATGACAATTAACTTTATCCAGTATTATTTGGCTAATCATTACAATTATTATTTTTTGACACGGTGCAGTATTTACTTAAGCTTCATCTGTCGTAATTCATCTGATGTCTGTCACCTTTCACCAGAACTCGCAAAGTGGAATTAGTTGTTGTATTTACAAACATACAATAAAGCACAATGACACACGCTGCCAATGCAAATTATTGCCAAGAGCAGAGTAAAAAGCAACCCAAGTATTAATATTTGTGCATGGTGGTAAAAACTGGTGACTTATATTGCTGTTGTTTGTTGTTCTATATATTTTTCCAACCTATACCTTATGTATACACATTTCAATTTTTAGGCATTCAATACTTTATATCAGGGCTATTTAATTAGTAAGAAAATTATTTCATTTTAATGTTTTCATTCTTAAATATTAAAATGTTTATCTTTTTATTCAATAACTTGTTTCAAACTGTGGGTTCATCCTTAATATTACTGAACTTAAAAAGGTTAGTTAAAATTTGAGTTCAAACAACATACCAAGTACTCTCCTAGTTAATGTAAAGAGAACAAAACATATGTGAAACAACAGGTATTACTGAGAGTTATTGAGAACTTTGAGGCACGTTCTATTCTAGAAAGTGGTTTGGTGCTTACAAATGGAGTGGGAGGTATAGTCACTCAAATCTTAGTGAAAATAACATTAAAAACCATTAAAAAATGTTTACAATTAAAAAAAACTTTTATTATAGAACAATTCTAAGTTTACCAAAAGAAATTTACAAAAGTGATACAGAAAGTTCCCATATGCCCACACCTAGTTTCCCTTGTATTTAACATCTTTCATTGTTAGGAATACATTGTACAATTAGTCAACTAGCGCTGATTATTAACTAAAACCATACTCTGCAGATTTCCTCAGTTTTTATCCAATATACTTTTCTCTGTTTCAGAATTCCATTCAGAATACTACATTATATTGTCACATCTTCTTAGGTTCTTCTTGGCTGTGATAGCTTCTCGGGTTTTTGTTTTGTTTTTTTTAATAACTTTGACATCTGGGGGGAGTATGATTTCCCTCAATTGGGATTTGGCTCCTGAATTTTTTCATGATTGGACTGAATAGGTTATATCATTGTTCTCTGGCTTTTGGTTGGATTTAGCTAATGGAAAACTCAAATCAGAAATCACAGGGGGATGAGTTTGTGTTTTGTCCCACCGTTCTCTCCACATGAGGAACTTGGCTTGACTGTATCTATAGCAGCTGTCTCTTCAGTTCTCAGGTTCTTGTAGTCCATCCCTCTCCTTACTATCTCCACTCTTACTGTTCCTGGATTACCTTATTACCCCTCAGGATTCCCCGACCCCTCACACATGTTTGTAAACAGTCCCTTCACTAAACCTCTCTTGAATCATCATAATGAAGGTACGTCATGCTTTCCACTGGAACACTGGCTCATACATTTTGAATCAATTTAGTTTCTCTTGACATTGAGACACAACTGCCTTTATAATGTATATTTATGACACCATAATACATTATATAAGAAATAATTTCTTGATATTTATTGCTAGTCTTGGATTAGCACTCTCATGTCTTTGAAGTCCTGCAAATTCCACAGAAACTCAGGAACCTGGTGACTGAGTTGTCACACACAAAATCCAACTACCCTGTATGCACCTGCATCATATAGGCACTTCTGTCAGTTTGAGCTGGGCCCAGCATTGCAGTCATTCTCTCCAAGCCACTAGACATGTGAATGAAGAGATTTAATTTACAATTAAGCCCATATGTCAGGTGAATACCGCATGTAATGTCATCACATCTAATGTGATGTTGCATGGTGCAGAAGAATTAACCAGCCCAGCTCTACCCAAATGCCAGACCTATAAAATCATGAAATGTAATTTTAAAAGTTGCTATTTAAAGCCCTCTGTTTGGAGTAGTTTGCTATGCAGAAATAGAAAACAACATCAGAATCAAGAATCTAATACTTGAAAGAGGGATTCTTCTCCTAAGGTCCTCAACCTATAGCATTGCTTTAGGGATGGAGTGAGGGCAAAAGCTATAAGGGTCTCAAGAGCAATGATAGTGAAAGCTCAAAAAGCCTCAAGAAGATTTAATAAGGGCTTTTCCTTCAAGTTTCTAATCAATAAGGAAAATATGATTGGAGCCTGGAGAAAAGAGGACAGGACCTTTGTTATGTGAGGGAAATCTTAGTGACATGGTCATCTGTAGATAACTAGACAATGCTTAGACTTTAATTGTACAATGTGTTTAAATTTTGGTTAGAAGGCTTTTAAAGGTGCATGTTTTGATGTAATACAAGGCACACTAAACGTGACAGCATTATTTTATTTGTGGGGTTGTATTACAGTAAGTATTTAACAATAGAAATACATACGTGTGACTTCAAAAAAAAAACCTAAAAGTGAGAATGTGTGTTATAATGGTATTCTAGTTGATTTGGGTAATGCTAGCCTCCTTGACTTCATACACCTCCTTTCCTTTGTGTTGATCTTCAACTTCTTTTAAATTCCTTTCCAGCTAAACCAGGGGTGGGCAAACTTTTTGACTCGAGGGCCACAATGGGTTCTTAAACTGGACCGGAGGGCCGGAACAAAAGCATAAATGGAGTGTTTGTGTGAACTAATATAAATTCAAAGTAAACATCATTACATAAAAGGGTACGGTCTTTTTTTTTTTTTAGTTTTATTCATTTCAAACGGGCCGGATCCGGCCCGCGGGCCATCGTTAGCCCACGGCTGACTGCTAAACACTTCATTATGTCACTTGGATACACAAATCAGTAATCACAATCATTAAATATTTTAATTATGAATTAAATCCAAACAATACATTCTTCTATTGCTTGTACACATTTCTAACCATGATGGTAATCTACATATATAAAAGCCTAAGGACTGAATGACTATTCGATCGGTCACTATGACATGCAATGGCCACCAGAGGGCAGACACTCAACGCAGGAGCTGCCCCCTGGTGGTCAGTGCACTCCCACAGTGGGAGTGCTGCTCACCTGACTGACTTTCCCTGGAGGCCCACCAGCCTGGCAGGAGCCACTCACTCCCTCAGTAGTTCTACAGGTCCAATCTCCAGAGAATGGGCCAGGCACACAGACCAGCACTGCCGGCATGATCCTAACAGTGCCACTGGCCTCCTGGAAGTCAGCCTCGAACACTGTGGCTGCTTCCCATCCTTAGATGCTCTGCAAGGAAGAAACAATATAAAAGCGGCCACCAAGTGGCTCCCAACAACTGGCGTGAACATCAGTGGGATGGATCCAGGTCCTCGGGCAGCAAGGGCATCCCACTGCCTCCCCCGGAGGGCTGATCACATCCGGCCCCCTCACTCCTCTTGGGATGGGCACTAGATGCAGGACTCAAGGCTGGCGAGCACTGCTGTGGTGGCACAAGCCTTTCCTCATCAGAACTGACTGGGCGGGAGCCCACAGCAAGCACAGTGGGGCCGGTGCGAGGGGAGCAGCAGTCAGGAGCAGCAGGTGGCATTAGACTGCTGGTTTTGGCCCAATCCCCGCAGGCCATGCCGAAGAACCCCACCTGTGCACAATTTTGTGCACCGGGCCTCTAGTTATCATATAATTATGGATTCTGGGTTGTAAGATTCACTGAAAAAAATTGAATTGCATTTGTAGGCCAGTATTACAGATATAAGAAATATCAATGTGCTTAAAATTGTATTAGCTCTTCTAATAGTGAGACAGTGTCTAAATCCATCTTTAAAATGTTAAATTTAGCCGAAACTGGTTTGGCTCAGTGGATAGAGCATCAGCCTGCGGACTGAGAGGTCCCGGGTTCGATTCCGGTGAAGGGCATGTACCTGGGTTGCGGGCACATCCCCAATGGGGGATGTGCAAGAGGCAGCTGATCGATGTTTCTCTCTCATCGATGTTTCTAACTCTCTCTATCTCTCTCCCTTCCTCTCTGTGAAAAATCAATAAAATATATTTAAAAAAATGTTCAATTTAGCTGAAATATTTTTTGTAAAGTAATCAATGTGTTTACTGAGTGATAAAAGTGCTGTCAAGAAACTAGTGAGACTCAAAGTTATTTGGAAGATATAATATGGGTCAGGAAAAATTCACCAACTTGAACTTTACCATCATTAGTCAGATTTGGTGATAAGAGAAAGGAGAAACATCTGTTTGCATTTTTAAGGGATAAGAGTGAAGTAAGTAGTTAACCTTATGAGTAAATATTGAGAAAAAAAATTGGTAAAACATGTATGTACAACAGATGGTACAAAGCCTTCTTTGATGGCCTTGATTCTGATTTGAGAGAGTTTATAAATATTACTAGTGACCCGGTGCAGGGATTCATGCACATTGAAAGGAAATTAATTAGAAGGTGGCTGGCAAGGAAGGACTGGGTGAGATGGGCTGGACACACCCTGGAGCTAACCTCCCATGGTCCCTCCCCAGCTGGCCACACCTGGGGTGGTGCCACCGCTCGAAGGATATCTGTAGACTAAGAGGGGTCCATCTGGCAGGTGGGGTCCCTTCACCTGGCCTGAAGGGATTGGGCCAAAACCAGCTCTCTGAAATACCCTGAGGAGTCCTGGATTGTGAGAAGGCAGTTCTCAGGCTCCCTCCTCTCTGGTTCTGGGGTGCATCACCCAAGAACCACACTGCCAAATCACTGCAGCTCAGTAACTCCTGCATTGAGCATCTGCTCCCTGGTGGTCAGTGTGCATCATTCCTACTGGCCAGTCAGATGGTCAGATGGTCACTTAGCCTTTTATATATATAGATAGATAGGAGTCGAAATAAAATACAGAAATCACTAAGAAATAATTCTTCAGTGATATCTAAGTAAGTGTAGTTTGTTCTGTTTGGCTCTTGCCTTTCATCTACACTTTTAAACTCACTGGAAAATATATATGGTGCATGCTAACTATCAGCTATTGTTCAGCAGAGGTAGGTAACTTATAGCAATCATATTAATCATCATTAAAATTTTGAAAAATAGACACCAGGCTCTGAAAAGAGGGCATCCTTGAAGAAAAGTCCTTGATGCTGAACAAGTTTTACTTATACAAATGGCAACCTATTGAGTACAGAATAAATGAGGTAATTACCATTCAGTTTTACAGATGGAAAAGCTGAGTCACCAGGAGGTTAAATGACTTGCCCAAGGTCAGAAAAAGATATTAGCGTTATGATGTAGTTCTCCTTATTCTCTTTTTATTTCTTCTCTAGTATTTTATCTAGTATAGCAAAAAGCTTTAAAAAATAAATATCCTCCACATACACAGCAGGTTCATTCTTCCAATTTAGAAAGGACACAAAAACAATAAAAGCAAGTTTGGATTCTTGTTTTATTTTTCTTCCTCCACCCCCCCACCCCGACACGTAAATATATTTTACTCTTTAATTACTATGTCCTTGTCACTGCAGCAATTGGTTTGATTTGTTAATGTCAGGAAGACAGCAGAAATCAACTAGAATACAGGGACATTTTTCACATTAGTTCATTAGAAAGTTAAAGTATGTCAATGGAAACCCCACTAAACAAAATCCTCTTTCTCTTCTGAATACTAATTTATATAGAAATCACTTTGTAGACATGATTTACAGAAAAGCCAGTAAACTACAATAAAAATAACTTTGACATTACATTAAACTCCTACAACAAATATATTTCTAAGTGGTTAGTATTCTGCTTTACATATTAGATGAAATCTAATAATAATATTAACTTAGTGTGGCATACATGGGTAAATAATACTCAGATGTCACTTAATATTTTATGGAATATAAAACCGGTTGGTTGTGTGTTTTAAGTTAATTTAAATACAACTAGTAGTTTCACATAATGTTGTGTTTATAGGTGTTGTGAGAACCAGTCTATTCTACCACATATGAATTCACATCATGGATGAGGATGGTTGAGGATGAAATTATAGCTTTTAAACAGAACCTGAGCCTTAAAAGGATAGCTCAGATGGTTGGAGCATCACTCATACACCAAAAAGATCCATGTTCCATTTCCGACCAGGGCACATATCTAGGTTGAAGGATCAATCCCTGGAAAAGATGCATAAGGAAGACAACCCCTACATGGGCGGCAACCAGTCAATGTTTCTTCTCTCTTTCTCTCTCTCTCTCTCTCTCTCTCTCTCTCTCTCTCTCTATCTCTCTCTCTCTCTCTTTCTCTACTTTTCTCTCTCTCTCTCTCCTTTCCCCCTTTCTCTCTCTCTAAAAAAATCAATGACAACATATACTCAGATGAAGATTAAAAATAAATAGAAGCTGATTTCATCACTCTATGTCTAGAGAGCTGCATACATAAATATTTTCTCCCTTCTTACATGGTTGTTTACCCTAGAATATGTCAAAATATACATTCTTGCTATAGTATCTATAACTAGGTATATAACTCTATAAAAATTCTGTTTTGGAAATGTTGCAAAATATGTCCATAGGTATTAAATGTATACAAACATGTACAAATCTCCATCAATTTGTCACTCTTGCCTTACTCAAGGGCAGATGATTTCTTCTCTATGGCATGTCAACACATACCCCGAGGGTCTAGTCATGTATGTCAAAAGCACACAATATTTTTATAATAACAGTAATGTTTCTATTATAAGAATCAGACTTATGGCTAAGCAGGATGATTCCCCTAACAACATTCTGGCTTGCCGTGGTCAACAGCCAGAATATACTACAGGCATAGGGTAATCACTACCCTACCATGATAATTTGCAATTAAAGTTAACTTTTCAGCTCCTTTTTATCTTAATAACAAAAGCTTTTTTGCCCTCATTTCTTGAAATATATTTTCTTTCCCCTTGGCTTTAAGTTCACTCCCTCCACTCTATCTTGGTTTGCTTTCTATCTCTATGTTTATTCATTCTCACTTGGTATGTATGTGCATGTATTTTATTGTGTATTTAATTATCTTCTGATTAAAGACCCTTAACTGTCAGTTTCTGTCTTCTCCTTTCTTATCTTCCTTCTCTATAGCATTTACATGAAAAAGACCATCAAGGATTTTCTGATATCCCTAAATTTATAGCTACAGCCAAAATTTGTTTGCATAACACTTCTTGGACACTTTACAGGTATCCCAAACTCAAAATGGCAGTGATTGACTTTAATATCTGTCAACTAAAATATTTTACTTTTCCTATACAGTTTATCTGAGAGAATGGGTCCAGTAACAGTTATATTAGCTTTCACTACATTATCCTACATAAAAAGAAAACCAACTTATTTATTCAGGTACCTAAACTAAATGCCTGGCTGTCATCATTGATCTCTTTTTCTCATTATATCCCATAGTCAATTAGTCAAAAGTCTTTGTTTACTGTTTTCTTTTAATAACTCCCAATTTATTCCCTCTTTTCTAGTTTTACCACCACTATTTAATATACCATTAACCATCTCCTGTCTGAATTACTACAATAGTTCCCTAAACTGAATGCCCTTTCACCTACCCTGACTCTATACAATTCGATTCCTCCAGGTAAAGTGACATTTCTACAAATCATATCATTGCATTAAAATGTGTATATTTGGGCCTTGCTGGTGTTGCTCAGTGGTTGAACATTGACGTATGAATCAGGAGGTCACTGTTCAATTTCTGGTCAGGGCACATGCCCGGGTTGTGCACTCTAGCCCCAGCAGGGAGCATGCAGGAGGCAGCAAATCAATGATTATCTCTCATCATTGATGTTTCTATTACTCTTTCCCTCTCCCTTCCTCTCTGAAATGAATAAAAATATATATTTTTTAAAAAGTGTATATTTGGGTTAGACAGAAATACTATTTCCCAATATTTCTTCTCCCCGAAGGATTATAAATTTCCAGGTCTGTAAATTCAGATTTTATCCTATGACTTACTTTAATTAACGAGGTAAGTGAAAAATATTTGTAGAGAGAGGTAAGTTTAAGGACCAGTATAATGTTTATTATACTTTCTCTTACATCTGCCACAGTGGTTAGTATTGTCCCTCAAAATGTTTGTATTGTTGATCCGCTAACCTGGGCCTTGAGTAAGGAGACAATGACAGAGCCCAGTAATGCTCTGGCCTCCTATGAAGATCAAAAAAATGCCTCTATATTGTTTACAGGCACTGAGATATTAGGGGTTTTTATTATCACAACATAACCACTTTTACATTGACTAGGCAACATTTGGCCTTTAAGCTTTGAAGCACTTATTAGGTTATTAGGTTTAAGGGATCCCCTACCTTATAAGTCTTGAAAAAGAAACTATGGCTCATTCTGTTAGTCAGGATTCTCCAGATAGATAGATTGGATGAGGCTCACCCATTGTGAAGGGTAACCTGTATTTTCAAAAGTCCACCAACTTAAATGTTAATCTCATTTAAAATGCCTTCAGAAAAACACCTAGAGTAATGTTTGACCAAATAGCAGGGTATCAGGTCTAGCCAAGTTGACAAATAAAATTAACCATTATACTCATGGCAACAGGAAATGCTAGGATGAATCATGAGATATATCTGACACAGACATTGAACTGAGAGTCACTGAGTTGAGAGAAACTATCTCGGAAAGTTGCTTTAAGCAATATCAAATCTCTTTTGTCAAGTTTTTCTAGGTCCACTGTGGTGGGTCCAGCTGTACCATTCATAGCACAAGAGGCAGTGGCTGTGGTCAGATTTTGTACTTTCTTCCTTGTCCTATCCTCAAGACCTATTCTCTAGATTTCTGGGTGGGTCTAGGAGGAGATATACATACATCTGTATCTTCCTGTTTTAATGAAATACAACTGGTTCCTATTACTAAAAACCGTGGCTTATTCTTATAGAAATCTTACAAAATACATTGGAACTTAGTACCAACTGCAGTTTTTAGAGTTTTGTAACATAACCAGTTCATTTTGTAGCATTCCACTTTTTGCTTGATTTCTGTGTTTTAGCTTTTGTGTATCTTTCTCTGTCCTGGACTACCTCTTCTACTATTGACTTACTAAGTACATCAAGAAGGCTTACTCAAAAAGTTTAAAAGTCACTGGCCCTAGAAACCTTCAAGATAAGGTTCTTCTGTTCCCTCCAGTTTGGGCCATTTTTAGTACCTCTGTAACATTTATTTCTATCCAAGAAGATTTTGCTTACATCTATCAAGCACATAATACTGTATTATGTTAATGCCACAAATTTGGGACTTCATTAAAATTTAAATCTCTGAGGATAGAAGTCATCAAATCATTGTCTTTTCCCCAGCCCCAACATAACACCTAATATCTGGAACATGTTTAATTCTTTGTAAAATAAATTTTTGAATAAATGAAAAATGTATCACAAAAAAACTTAATAAATCAATGACAGTGCAAAGACAAGAAAAGTGAAAGAGACAGAGGATGAAGAGGATCAGAAAGTATTATTAGAAAAGCCCACTTATCCATAATAATAAAAACGTAATCTGCTAATTAGACCGGACAGCCGAACAACCTTCCAGACGTCATTTCGGATGTCCTTCTGGATGAAGCTGCTGCCGTGGGGGCTGAGGCAGAAGTCGTTAGGGGTGATCAGGCAGGCAGGCAGAGTGGATAGGGGAGATTAGGCAGGTAGGCGAGTGGTTCCGGACATCCCCTGAGGGATCCAGGATTTCAAGAGGGTGCAGGCCAGGCTGAGGAACCCCTCCGCCCCTGTGCACGAATTTCATGTACCAGGCCTCTAGTAGTATTATAAAAGTGAATTGGATTTGGGTATGAAAAGATGGTGAGGAAGAATGTTATTCATTTTCTTCTAGAAATTTTAATCAAGTACACATGGATAATTTATAGAATTATAATATGCTCCACACAAGAAATATTAGGAATATTCTTATAAAGTAGAAAATCTTCATTACAGTTAAATCAGTGATATTAAACCATTTAGAACCTTCAGTGTATTTTGATAAGGTAAGACTTTATAATGAGCTATTTCACTAAATCTGTAAGTCCTCAGTAAAAGTGGACTTAGGAAAAGGAGAAAGGTGAAAAGAAGATAGGAATGGATGAATGGTTAGACCACTATGCTCTGTAATGTTTACTTGAAATGAATTACTGTTAATCTTGCTCACTTAGACAAGAAATTGTTTAACTAAACTGATTTACTGAACTGACCACTTGCTTTAGCTATTGTTTCTACGTTTTTGTTATAGAGACAAAGGGATTTTTGATTGGCAATGGGATTGTCATTTTGACTAATGCATTTATTAAAGGGGATCAAGTAATGATGATTGTTACTTTTGCTTGTAGAAAAGTTATGCTCCTTTGGATTTCAGGGAGTCATTATACAGAAGGAACAGTTATACAGGGTGTCCCAAAAATGTATATACACTTAAGAGCTGATAGCTCAATTGCTGTATTGATGTTTCTTTCTTTTCCAATTTAACCCATTGAAATTAATAATTATTCAAAGTGTGTATACATTTTGGGGGTCACCTTGTCTATAGTCTAATCAATAAATGGTGCTGAGAAAATTGGACAAATGCTTGCAGAAAAATGAAACTAGACTACCTTCTTACACCACATATAAGAATAAACTTAAAATGGATTAAAGACTTAAATGTTAAACTCAAAACCATAAAAATCCTAGAAGAAAACATAGGAAGTAAAATTTCAGACATTTTAAGGGTTCTATTCTAATGTGGTACCCATTTAAGTATATATATTTTTCTCAAGTCATTGAAGAATGATATGTTAATTTAAATTTATTAACCTATGCATTTGAGAAATGAATCCAAAGCTGGCAGCAAGAAACTAATAACAAAATAATTTATCTTTCAGTTTTGTTAATACAAGACTGCAAACATTTGTTGGAGAATTGAATCACCTTATTAATCAATTTGACTATAACCTATCATCCTGCACTCCTTCCATCCACCCAAATTAAAAAAAGAAAGAAAGAAAGAAAGAAAGAAAGAAAGAAAGAAAGAAAGAAAGAAAGAAAGAATAGAAAACTGTTGGAAGCATAGACTCATTAGGATACACAGATAATGCTAGGTGAGAAAATAAGTTTCTTTTTTTAATTTCACTTCTATGTACATAAGTAAGCATGTACTAGTGTATAACTATTAGATGGCTTTCATTTCCAGAGTTTCTAACTCAAGAACAAATTATGAAAACAACATGCAGCCTTTTCTAGATACATCAATAAACACTACTTTTCATTTAAATGTATTAGTTTAATTATTTAGATGAAGTGATAAAAAATACTTATCATCAGCTTTCTGTTGGATAGAATTATAATGACCAAAGCCAGCAAGCATTCTTTTCAATTTGTAGGAAGATAGAGAAGGCAGTATTGCCTATGCAGATGGAGAGACTGGTGTGCTACTTTGCAAGTGCTTATTCTATCGAGGACATAGACACAAGTTTGGGATCCAACAGCAGTAGATGAAGTACAGACACATGTGTATTAGCATAAAATGGTAGGAATATGAATTAGATTAATGGTAATCATAATTTTAAAAATAGTGTAGGGGATACTGGATGTATTACTAAGGAAGAATTAGCCGGATTTTATAGCTAGTCAATTTTGTTATTGCATGATTACAAAATGGGGTTATGATAGAATAAAATATGAAATGAAGAAAATAATTTGGCTAGGGTGATAATAAAACAATTGTCTCTGACCATATTGGAACAGACTATTTTAAAAAGACTCAGATCCTGGGTGAGCAAATTAATGCCTAATGTTGGCATGCAGGAAATGCTGAATGAATGTGAATTGTTTAATAAATAAAAGCAGCAAGCCATAGGATATAATTACTATTGAGGTGTTATCAGATAGCCAGATATTACCTCCAGCAACCAAAGTTTTGAAAATGTCCCTGGATATCACCACTAGTGTGCCACGTCCAGAAAGCCAACTAAGCCAGGTCTTAGTTTACGGAGCTATATCTCAACCCTGAGAGGTGGGGAAGTATGCAATTTGACTTTCTGTGCTGGCCATGCTAGGATCATCTGTGAGTGTACAGTTGACTTTGCTTGCTCTCTGATCTGCTGTATTCTTGCTGAGTCTGAGGCATTCCTCTTCTCAGGCATTATTTGTTGTCAGGAGAAAGCTAGGTTGCTATAGGTAAGTATTGATTCTTGTGCAAAGAGAAGAGAGAAAATGCTGAATATGATGTGACAGGCAGGTACTGAAGTGGAAACTGCAAAGATATTTCCAAAGGATGTTGGATTGAATTCAGGCGACCATCCAAGGTGATGGATATTTTAAGTTTTTAACGTTTCATATAAGAGGGGATAGACCCATACAGTCTATTACAGGTAATTTAATAATTAAAGGAAAATAAAATACTCTAACTCTTCAACCAAAACCAAGCTAATGTAACAATAATAGTTTTCATTTATTAATTATATGCTTTTCCAATAACCTGCTCAGTTCTCATAGCAGCCATATGAGGTAGAGTTGATTACAAATTCATCTAGCTGAAATGGAAAATGAGAAGGTAAGTGACTGTTCCCATACCATTCAAGATGAAACTGGCAGAAGCAAGGATCCAAATTTATGTCTGCCCATCCCTAAACCCAGTGATTTTATTTCTGAGCTATTTTGACTTCCCACCTGGAGAAGCAACTACAGAGAATATAATTTCTGAGAAGCAGAAAAAGGATTTGCTCACAGAAAACATACCCCTGCCTGCCAAGTGATGCTGAAAATCCCCTTAACAGGGTGTTAAATTCTTTGCTTCCACAGTCTGAGATAAGGTTTAAAATAAAATGCAAATAAACTTTAGAAAGATAACATTCGGGAGGAAATTCATGAAAAAAATATAAAATCTTTTTTGTGAGCAGATCTGTTGAGGGAAGAACGATGACGCACCACAAGGCATATACAGGAGGGGCAAATGAGCGCGATGGGAAGAGAAGGGGACAGTGGAAGACAGGGACAATAACTGCCCGACCTCACCACTATTCTTCTCTGAAAGTCTGTCCTGAATTTTCTTCCTGGCATGACATTAGGATATTTAGGAATACGGCAACAACAGAAAGAAAAAAAGAAAAGAAAAAAACCCACACACACATTGTTATATTTTTGAACTCTGAGAGAGGAATAAAAGCAATAATACTTACAAGAATATATTTAACTCCCCAACTTTGATTTCCTGAGAACTGCTACGAAGCTATAATGCTACCCTCTGCCTTCCCCACCTCTATATTCTTCTTTTCAAAAGCTGTGCATGCAAGTGTGCTCAGAGAGGCATTTCTACCTGCCTATGTTGTCTCTGGGAAAAGAGGCAAGTCAAAAGAAGGATATTTTGCTGCGCCTTTAGTATCAGAAAGTGTACACAGCTGCTACAAATATGCTACAAGGGCAACATCTGGAAAGAGAGTTTCCCTGGTGATTAAATCATTGCCACTCATCTGCAAGCTCAATATTTTTTCTTATAGCTTTCCCTCTTCGTTTTGCAATTCCCAGTTCATAACTCAAAAAAAAAAAAAAATCATGCTTTAACTATACCTGCACTGCTTCTACATTTGGGATTATCTTCAAGTTTGTTTGACAGAGTGTTTGATATTAAAACTGAAACAGTTTTGATACATTTTCATAGTGCTCTCTTTTAACATTTGTTAGCTGACCTTATATTAAAGGATGGGGTATATTTAATAACTGAAGAAAGCACTGAAATTTCACTTCACATTTTGGTAAATGCATGAAAAATGTCTATGGGAATTTAAATGATCAAATAGGGAGACCTAAAGGGATGCTAGTTTACACTAACAAAACTGGAAGTATTTCCAGATGAAGTTGGAAAGAAATCTTTAGGACTCTAATTTTTCTGCCAAACAAACATGCCTCATCAACGTGAATGTAGAAACACCTCAACTGTGAGAAAAAAGTAAAATAAATATTTCTGTCTGTGGAATTTCAAGAACTGCTTTTATCAAGAGAAATAGAACAGGAAGACCCTTATTTAAAATGATGAAAAGGTAAAGTAGAAATAAAGCAAGAGAGCAGTATATTTCAGAATGAATACATAGGCTCCCTATCAAATAAATGACATAATATTAGGCTTAAAGAAATGCGAAGGATACATATGTTTCCCTGGAGCATTTCATTAACAATAGCACATTGTGAGTTCTCAAAAGAGAGATAAACTATGGGATATTGTCCAAACTTACTGAATTATGGAACTACTTTTCAAGAAATTAGAAGAACTACCATTTATAAAATACTAGAGGCCTGGTGCACAAAAATTTGTGCACTCTGGGGGGTTCCTCAGCCCGGCCTGTGCCCTCTCGCAGTCTGGGACCCCTCAGAGAATGTCCACCTGCTGGCTTAGGCCCACTCCCTGGGGGATGGGGCCCAAGCTAGCAGTCAGACATCCCTCTGGCAGCCAGGCAGCCCTCGGGGGATGTCCACTTGCCAGCGGGGAGCAGGCCTAAGCTGCAGTCGGACATCCTTAGTGCTGCTGAGGAGGCAGGAGAGGCTCCCACCACCACCACTGTACTGGGAGCTGGCAGCCTGGCTTGTGGCTGAGAAGAGATCCATCTGTGGGAGCACACTGACCACCAGGGGGCAGCTCCTGCATTGAGCATCTGCCCCCTGGTGGTCAGTGTGTGTCATAGTGACAAGTCATTCCCAGTCTTTCTGCTGTTAGGGTCAATTTGCATATTACCTTTTTATTATATAGGAGTGCCTGGCCAGCCTGGGTGAGGGGCTGATGGGTGTTTGCAGGCCGGTCACACCCCCTTCAGGGATGGGGTCCCCACTGGAGTGCGTGGCCAGCCTGGGTGAGGGACGATGGCTGTTTGTAGGCCGGTCAAGCCCCCCCACAGTGGGGACCCTCACCCCATGCAGGTTTGGCCAGCCTGGGTGAGGGGCTGATGGCTGTTTTCAGGCTGGCCACACCCCCTTTAGGGTGGGGGGTTCCTACTGGGGTGTCTGGCCAATCTGGGTGATGGGCTGAGGGCCATTTTCAGGCTGGCCAAGCCCCCCGGCGATGAAAGCTCCCAGCTTCTCTTTTTTTTCTTTTTTCTTTTTTTTATTGTGGGATTTATTTACCTTCTATAATTGAAACTTAGTAGCCTTGAGAGGAGCTCAGAGCCGGCCAGAGTGGGTAGGAGGGAAGCCTCCTGCTCATTCCAGCTCCATGGCCACGGCCAGCTGAAAGCAGGTATCTGGGGTTTATTTATTTTCTATAGTTGAAACTTTGTTGTTTTGAGTGGAGCTCAGAGCCCGCGGCGGCAAGTGGGAAGCTTAGCTTCCTCCATCATTAGGGCAACCAAGCCTCCTGCTTGCTCCAGCTCCGTGGCTGCCAGCCGCCATCTTGGTTGGGTTAATTTGCATATAGTCGCTCTGATTGGCTGGTGGGCGTGGCTTAAGGCATAGCGAAGGTATGGTCAATTTGCATGTTTGTCTTTTATTAGTGTAGATTTTTATATGCTAGGCATTATTAAGTACTTTACATATCCTATTCTCTAACCATGGTATCACTTCATGAGCAATGCCTTTTTATTATTTCAGTTTATAAAAGTGGAATCAAGTCCTAAGTGATGAGGCAATTTGCTCAAGGAAACCACAGTGTTAAGAAATGAACCCCCTCTCCCATATTCCCATAGCTCCTCTCTTGCCTACTGTGCTCTATTACCTTCAACAGTATAACCTGAATACCGGCTCAATAGTATATCAGTTGCTGAAAGAAATGTTCACTGATACTTATGATTATTTTGAAGTATCAAGAACACTCTCATGAAGGAGTTAGGGCAGTGGTTCTCAACCTTGGCTGCACATTAGAATCACCTGGGAATCTTTTTAAAATCCTGATTTCTGGGCCTCATCCTCTGGAAATTCTGTTTCTTTGTTACTAATGTGGTCCCACCCCATAACAAAGAAAGAGAATTTCTGGAGGTTGAGGCCCAGAAATCGGGATTTTAAAAAGATTCCCAGGTGATTCTAATGTGCAGCCAAGGTTGAGAACTGCTGAGTTAGGGTGTTAAACACTCAGTACGTATAGCCTATTGCAATTTAGTTATTAGCAGTGTATTTATTTTCAGGTGGATAAACTTGTTATCTATATAAGGACTTCACTGTGAAATGGATGAACACTTCAATTGTATTCAAATGCACACAGTTTTCCATGTAGTATAAGACTACTATTAACTCTTACCTTTGGACTTTTCATCCAACATCCATTTCAACAAGAATACAACCATTGAAGATAATCCAGTGCTTATAATACAATGCAGATGCCTTTATTCATAGATTTATATTAGGCCAAAAGGAAATGGAAAGAAAGGAAGCAGGCAAGAAGGAAGTGATGCAGGGAAGGAGGGCAAGAGGGATAAAGGGAGTTGATAGGGTGGAAGAAAGGAAGGAGGAATCAAGGGATGGAAGAAAAGGAATTCAAGGAGAATATTTAATTTCTTGTATTTAAAAATGTTAAGAATTTGTAAGTCAATGACTAATGTAGCAGATATATTTTGAGTTTTATTTACATACTAGAATGCTATACCTTTATTTAAAAAATTATTTAAATAAATCATTAGCCGAAATTATTATTATTTAATATTTTCAAGGTGTTTGCACACCCATTACACCAGGCCACTGAGAGCTTTGCACTGATTCTATTAGCACAAGTCTTATAAAATGGACATTTCCATTATCTTTTTCATATGTTTGTACCTCATAGTATCTTGATTTTTTAAAAATTTCTTTATTGAGTAAGGTATTACATATGTGTCCTCATCCTCCCATTCCCCCCCCCCAGACCCTCCCACTAATGCCCTCACCCCCTGTTGTCTGTGTCCTTTGAATCTTGATTTTTTTTTAAGTTTAAAATAGTTTATCACCACTGCATATGACATTTTGGGCATGATGTATTTTATGCAGCATGATGTCTCACTAAAAAACTAAAGTAGTAACAGCATTATATGTAAGTACTAGAGGCCCGGTGAACAAAAATTTGTGCACTCTAGGGGGGCGGGGGGGTCCCTCAGCCAGGCCTGTGCCCTCTCGCAGTCTGGGACCCCTTGGGGGATGACCACTTGCTGTCTTAGGTCTGCTCCCCGGGGGATTAGGCCCAAGATGGCAATCAGACATCCTTCTGGCAGTCCGGCAGCCCTTAGGGGATGTCTACTTGCCAGTGGGGGGCAGACCTAAGCTGTAGTCAGACATCCTTAGCGCTGCTGAGGAGACAGGAGAGGCTTCCACCACCACCGCTGTACTGGCAGCCATCAGCCTGGCTTGTGGCTGAGCAGAGCTTCCCCATGTGGGAGTGCACTGACCACCAGGGAGCAGCTCCTGCATTGAGCATCTGCCCCCTTGTGGTCAGTGTGTGTTATAGTGACCAGTCATTCCCAGTCTTTCTGCTGTTAGGGTCAGTTTGCATATTACCCTTTCACAGTATAGGATAGAGGCCTGGTGCATGGGTGGGGGCCGGCTAGTTTGCCTTGAAGGGTGTCCCGGATCAGGGTGGGGGTCCTGCTTGGGTGCCTGGCCAGTCTGGGTGAGGGGCTGAGGGCTGTTTTTAGGCTGGTGGGCAACTGAAGCTCCCAGCCTCTCCTTTTTTTTATTTATTTTTTTTTATTCTGGGATTTACTTACCTTCTATAATTGAAACATTGTTGCCATCACTGGCGCTCCCAGCTCTGAGGCTGTGGCTGGCTAAAAGAAGGTATCTGGGGTTTGTTTAGCTTCTATAATTGAAACTCTGTTGCTTTCGGGCTCAGAGCCGGGTCGCAGCAGGCAGGCAACTTTGGCTTCCTCCATCACTGGAGCAAGCAAGCATCCTGTTCGCTTCAGCTGTGTGGCTGCCAGCCACCATCTTTGTTGGGAGTTAATTTGCATATCGCCCTAATTAGCCAATGGGAAGCGTAGCGGAGGTATGGTTAATTACCCTTTTTGTCTTTTATTAGATAGGATACTTCAACCTTCATAGCCGTTCATTTGTGCCAAATATTTTAATTATGTCTTAAAATCATGAATTTATTATTTATATTTTATGACTTTTGCAACTGAAAGATTTTGAAAAGCTTAACTTTCTCAAGGTTCCATGTTCCATTTTAACGCCAGTATAATACATTGAACAGAACTTCAAAATAGATACAATTTCTATTGCAGCATATACATTTGAGAAAGAATGCAATGTACACTTGCTTTGTAACTTTCACAAAATTTTGTAACTTTCCCAAATTTTCAGAGCTATCTGACATTATATTTCAGTAAAAATGGCTGTTTCATTACTTTGTTTTCTGTTTTTTTAAAAAATTTTTTTCAACATAAATGCGCACTTTTTTTTTTTTGTCTTTACCTTACTTAGCTGGTAGTTCAAACTAACCATCTCTAAATATTCTCAACTTTCATGAGGTGTTATAAAACAGGACCCACAAAATTAAAGATTGTTACACATCAGAATACCATAGGTTAGTAAAGATGGAAGAAAAATTTTAATGATCTGGTAGCCTTCTCTTTAACTAAAGTATCCTTGTTTTGTGCTCATGTTAATAATAGATTTTTATAGATTGTCCTGAGATAATCAGTCATATTTAGCTTTACTCCTTTAGGTTTAGATATGAAAGATCAATGTAAACTTCATTGCATTACTTTAAGAGTTAGAAGAAATTCATATATTTTTAAGCAATTGAGAGGTTTGGAAAGGTAGACCTGAGATTTCTGAAAAGAATGACAAAAAGGAGAGCAATCTACCATATGAAGGCATCATTAAGTTATTACTAGAGACTTTATTATTTATAGCCTTTTGATCCTTTGTAATGAAATTATAGTGATCTCATAAAGACACTTATTCATAATTCATAAGAATTAAGCAAGACAATTAAATTATTATTCCTTTATTAATTATTTTAAGGTGCTAATATTTACCTTAAGACCAACTTCCTGTCAAAAGTCTTTCTTAAATTATTCACTGGTGTTTAATTCTTGTCCACTTTAATTTACATTTTGGAAGAACTTAAACTTTTTTTTTTTTTTTTTTTTTAAATATATTTTATTGATTTTTTACAGAGAGGAAGGGAGAGGGATAGAGAGTTAGAAACATCGATGAGAGAGAAACATCGATCAGCTGCCTCCTGCACATCTCCCACTGGGGATGTGCCTGCAACCCAGGTACATGCCCTTGACCGGAATCGAACCTGGGACCTTTCAGTCCGCAGGCCAATGCTCTATCCACTGAGCCAAACCGGTTTCGGCAGAACTTAAACTTTAACAGTCTGCATAATTATTATTAGATGGTATCAAAATTGCCATTTACTCTTTATTGACCACGTTATTGAACATCTATAATTAATGCAATATGTCTCTTAATTTATTTTATTCTGTGTGGCATTATAACATTCTTATATGACCTCCTAGTGTGCCTGCCTTATTTAATCTTCTAGCCTTAAGTGTGAGTGGTATTTATAAAATGTGATGGGATATCACTGTGATAATTATGTTATATTGTATGGCATAAAGAATTATAGTCTCAGTTGACTCTGAATTAATTAGAAGGGATATTATGCCATGTGAGTTACATCCTTGAAAGGAGTAAGAGAGATTCTCATGCCAGCCTTAAGAAGCAGAGTGCTATGTTTTGAGAGGATCAAAGGACAGGGAATGATAGGCAGCCTCTAGGGACTAAAAATAGCCCCTGCTGACAGCCAGAAAGATAGTGGTTACCTCAGTCCTAGAACCACAAGGAAAGAAATTCTGTCAACAACTTCTGAAATTAAAAGAGATCCCTTAGTCCAGTGATGGCGAGCCTATGACACGCGTGTCAGAGGTGACATGCGAACTCATTTTTTTGGTCGATTTTTCTTTGTTAAATGGCATTTAAATATATAAAATAAATATCAAAAATATAAATCTTTGTTTTACTATGGTTGCAAAGATCAAAAAAATTCTATATGTGACATGGCACCAGAGTTAAGTTAGGGTTTTTCAAAATGCTGACACGCCTAGCTCAAAAGGTTCGCCATCACTGCCTTAGTCTCAGGTGGTATTCAAGACCTGGCTGAATCTTTCATTACAGTCTGTGACACCCTGAGCAGAGGGCCTAGTCAGAGAGCACCTAGAATTCTCACTTACAGAACTGTGAGACAATAAAAGCAGCTTATGTATCGCTCAACAATGGAAAACAAGCTCAACATTCTCTTATTTGGTAGGAATCTGCCACTAGTTGAGTTTGGTGAAACTTTGAACAATTCAGAAAAGATGATATGATGAGTGTCATGTGGGAAATTGTGCACCATTTTAGCACACATACCCACAAGCAAGTGCCCACTGATAGCAGGACATCTTTGCTCCTAGAGACCAAACTTTACTTAATGGATATATTTTAGGACATGGGAGAAATTGAAAAGGTCCTGATTAGATTCTAATCTGATTCTATTTTCTATGACGATACTAAATTTAGCATTACTCTTAGTTTCCTTGTCAAAGATCAATGCCTGGAGGAATTATAGAAGGAAACAAACAGATAATTATGAGAAAATAGTTAAGTGACAGAGGTTATGGCTAGATTGGTGGTTTTAGATTACAGCAGGAGACAATCAGGAACCACTATGACAGAATAATATAGCACAATCAAGACTGGAGGCATGCTCTCTCATTTACCATGGACCATGGACCATAAACATTCACCCACTACCTACCTGTTTGGTCTCTACTATCTCAGCCCCACCCCACCACTGGCTTTAGACAAATAGTGCCAACCACAATCCATCAGGCAGTGCATTGATGCTCTGGTCCATGTGTCCTTAGGAGTAAAATCAGGACATATCTGACCTCTGTGATTTAGATAGCAGAGAAAAATGGGTGGGACTCAGTTAACTCTAGGCAAATGTTCTTACTACTTACTGTCCTCCAAACTGCTATGACCATTGAATTAAAATTCGAAGTCTAGTCCTTCCTAAAACCACTTCTTTATTGGGGGAAAAGGATGAAATCTTGATGTGAGTAGTTAGAGTGAGAAATGACAGTGTCTTTTTTGATGCTTGAGGCTTCTTATGTTGAGCCTAGTGATCCCCAGCATGAAACTGAGGGGTGACAGGTACTGTGACCTGGCCTTTTCCCTTATGCTGATAAATAGCCAATGTTACCAATGGATTTCCTCAATGATTCCATCTAATCCTCTCAATTGGCAAGCAAAGTTGGTAAGATTATGATGCCCATTTTGCACAAGAGAAAACTAAGACTTAAAGTGGTCAATTAGTTTACCTGCTGCAGTAGAGGAATGTGAACTTAGGCTGCCTTACTCCAGAACCTTGACCTTTAAATTCTCACTGTTGTGCTCCTAATCATGCTATTTATACACTGAAGCACACGGGAAAAGGTTGAGGAATTAGGGGAGATAAAATGACTTCTGTTTGGTCGTACTGAGTTTTGGATTCCTGTACAGCTTTCATATGCAGACTTATAATAGGCAACATTAAGGAATAGCTTTATTCTGATATGCAATAGTAGAGGAATTGGTGTTGATTGGTAAGATTTGAGAATGACTAGCACACAGGTGGTAGAGGAACCATGGTGTGCAAAAGGCAGTTTCAAGAATGTAGATTGTAAGTGCCTAAGAGGTTTATAGACCAACAGGGGAAGATTAACGTTTCAGTGACAGGCAGGAAAGGAGAAAAGAACTGAGGCTGGGGGAAAGTGAGGGGAATAAATAGAAGAAAAACTAGAATGGTGTTACCAATATGGAAAAATCATTTAAAATGAGGAGTTTTTACATTGAAAATGCCACATAAGGGCCAAGGGAAATGAGTACTGAACAATGACCTTTGGGTTTGGCACTTACATGGACGCTGACTTATTCAGAAAGAACAGTGTGGAAGGCGTTAGGTGGGCAGATAACTCTGTGAATGAGGTTTGGAAGGAGAGAAAGTAGCAGCTACTGTATTTAAAAAACTCGTCTGTGAATGGGAAGGAGAAGGAGTGATTATATAAGTCTAGAGGAAAGTGGAGTAAAAGAATGGCATTGTTTTAAAAAAGAGAGAGGTATGTCCTCTAGTCAAGAAGGTAAGCCTGAAAATACAGAAAGGAAAGAGGGTTGATGGAGAAAATTCCTGATGAAAAAGTAAGATATGGAATCAGCACACACACAGCATCAGCCATCGTTAGGAAGAACAAGACGCAAGGGAGACTTGCAATGAGGCATAGGGTAGGTATACATAGGTTTTTAGGTTGAGGATAAGAAATATGAAGGAATTTTACTCAATAATCTCTGTTTATCTGTGGAAGATAAAGCCAGTTTCTCTACTGAGAGAGCAGAGAGATACACAGGAATAGGACAGATACCTATGAAAACTTATAAAAATTTGGAATAATATCTCAGGGGAAGAAGAAAGGAAGCTGTTAGTCAGGGACCAAAAAGCATTGGAAGATGCTATTTCATCCAGTCATGGAGGTTGAAGTGGAGATACTATGATTGACCAAAGATTTAGGACTGGCCAAAGGTGAGACCTGCAGTTGGGACTTTTTAAAAAATATATTCTTATTGATTTCAGAGGGGAAGGAAAAGAGAGAGACAAAAAAAAAATCAATGATGAAAGGGAATCATTGATTGGCTGCCTCCTGCACACATCACACTGGGAATGGAGCCTAAAATACCAATGATGAGAGAGAGTCATTGATTGGCTGCCTCCTGCACGCCCCCCCCCCCCACTGGGGATTGAGCTTGCAACCCCGGCATGTGCCCTTGACTGGAATCGAACTCAGGACCCTTCAGTCCCCAGGCTGATGCTCTATCCACTGAGCAAAACTGGCTAGGGCAAGATGGGACTTTTTGATGAAAGAGAAGCTACATGCAATATAATCCTAAATGATGGGTATTTTACTGAATAAGGAATACAAATGAATGGAAGGGATCACATTACTAAAGAGTAGGTTTAGGTCAGGATCATTTTCAGTACATGGTTTGGAAGTGAGTTGCAAAACTGGAGTAGTAGTGAAAGTTTAAAAAGTCAAGTATGTAATGGACTTTGAAGCTTTATAATAAAATGGTCATCTGAAATGGTGCCACAATCCTCTATGAATAGAACATGACTTGAGTTAAACATCACGCTGCCAAACACCTGGTGAAACCCAGTTGTCTCATAGAGGAAGATACAACAGGATTTCCCAAGGCCAGAGGGAAAAAATATTTTTGTATAAAAGTGGAAGAATAATATTTTTGGATTTTGCACTTTGATCCTCAGGGCCTCATCCCACCACTTGATATTTCAGGGAGAAATATTCATGTTGTTTGTATTTGGGGACTGTGTTAAGTTAAAGGCTGGGTGACAAACTACAAAGCTTAAAATATCAGTGGGAAAGGCCAGGCCCCAGGGGGAGTCATCAAAGATGAGAATCACAAGAGCATTCCTTGAGCTGATCCCAAAGGAAACTTTCTCCACCTCAAATCCTTCTCTGAGGAATGGTTTTCAATGTAGGTACAAATATAGAACTCTCAGCTACTCTATTTAAAACATTTTTAGAATTTTATAATGGTTTATTTTTCAGTATCTAAATTTAAATTTTGGGATAATGCTCATCTCAGCAACTTAATATCTACAGCCAACATACATAAATTAGAACACAAAAGCCCATGCAGCTATTTATTGGGTGAGAAAATCTACTAGATGGAAAAATCCCAGAATAGAGTGATTGTAAATCATATATTTGTGCACAAGAACTTAAGTTGTGCAAAATATGCTATTCCATCAGCAAAACTCATAGCATTTATAGATCAGTAAAACATCTTTGAACGTTTTTCAGATATCTGGCTTAGCAAAAACTTGAAAAAGCACTTCCTCATGTATTTTTGTACTGGATAGTAAAGCCTATGAATACTTCACAAGGCAAATTTAATCTTCATTTTTTTATATCATCTATGTCAGCCCCATCCATGTTGGATTTGTTGAAAACATTACCATTTCAATCATACGCTTATTTTGAGAGGAAAGATTATAGGATGTCAAGAGAGTAAGAGGCATTAAAGGTCAGAAGCTCATCCACACAACTGGGCAGACTTTTTATGTGTAGAGTTGTCACAATTAACAACAGTGCTCTAGTTCAACTGTACCTTTGTGAGCCATGGCACCCGGTGACCTTTAACTCTGCTGCTTCATCACAGTCAGCCATGAGGTTAGGCTGTGTTAGGATCATTTCTGTGGAAATGAGAAAGTTTATTGTGTTATCGGTTGAACTGAGTCTCCCCTCACACTCAAACTCATATATTGAAATCCTAACCCCCAGTACCTCAGAATGTGACCATATTTGGAGATAGGGTCTTAAAAGTGATAATTAAGTTAAGATGAGGTCACTCAGGTGGGTCTTAATCCAATATGATTCATGTCCTTTTTAGAAGAAAAAATAGGACATAGACATGCACAGAGTTAAGTATATGTGAGAACAGACAGACAACAAGCCAAGAAGTGATGCCTCAAAAGAAATCAACCCTGCCATACCTCGATCTCAGAATTTTGAGCAAGTTTCTGTTAAGATACTTTTTTATGCCCAGCTGGCTTGGCTCAGTAGTTGAGCATCAATCTATGTACAAGAAGGTCAGGTTCGATTCCTGGTCCTGGCACAAGCTTGTGTTGTGGGCTTGATTCCCAATGTGGGGTGCTCAGGAGACAGCCAATCAATGATCCTCACTCATCATTGATGTTTCTATCTCTCCCTCTCCTTTCCTCTCTGAAATCAATAAAAATATATATTCTAAAAAAGATACTTTTTTTATGGTAGCCTTTGCGAACCGGTACTGGAGCTAACATGAAAGCAATCCCTAAAAAGCCAGTATTCTCTTTGCAGATCCAGTTTTCAAGACTCGTTCTGCCTTGCCAAAGACAGCCAGTTATCCTAACACAACAGATTGATACAAAGAGTTCATGTAGAGAGCTCAAGGATGCTGAAGGATCTCTGTGTGTCCTCAAATCCTTTTTGCACTATTTTTGCCCCTCATATTTCAGAAGGAGGGTGTGAGAAACAAGCTTAGCATTCCCTGGGGCAAAAGGGGTGGGTAAAAGAGAGAATTTAAATTACCTGCTAATGAGTAAAACTCCTTGGTGTATAAAGCTAAACTTTAAGTTACTAATTCAAAGATTTTTCTGTGTAATGTATGAGTTTGGAATACACTCCAATTTAGTGTTTAGGGCATTAGGAAAACTCAGAGGCACAGCTTGAATGCATTCTAATTACAAAATTAAAAGATGGGATATGGAACTACTTAGCATGCCACTTACATACTTGCAAACAATAATGAGTGTTTCAAAATAAGCAGCAGTCTAATAAAATTCAAATGAATGATTGTTGGGTTATGGTAAATAGCAAAACGTTATTTCCTTATCTGAAAAGCAGTACATAGAATGACAGCATGCCAAATATTTGTCTGCAAATGTCAACAATATAGTAAGTCCCAGCAGTCTTTTGAGGGATTACAAAACAGATAGAAAATGACTCAGCAGTAAAACAAATAGTTTATATTGGTAATTTTTTAATGGAGAAAACATTCTTGTCAGTAAACACTAACTTGTTCTCCCTGTCTGTTACTGTATGATGTGGTGAAATCCTCCTCTATTGCCACTCACTTAAACTGTGAGAAACGTAATGATTTTGTTGTGAAGTAAGAGAGGATGTCCACTTACCAAAGTTATGGGGAATAAAACCAAGAGGTCATGGTTCAGTCAGGCACATGCCTGGGTTGTGGGCTAGGTCGCCAATAGGGGGCATGCAGGAGGCATCCAATTGATGTTTCTCTCTCATCTATGTTTTTATGTCTCTGTCCCTCTCTTTACTTCTCTCTCAAAAAAAAATCAATAAAAACATATTTAAAAAGCTAGTTTTTGGCTAAATCACAGAACAGTATTAAGTACATGGCATACCTCCTTGTTCTAAGTGCTAATAATATCATGTCACTTTCCCAATTAAAAAGTGGGAGAATCTACATTTGTTCAGAGAAGACTCAGAGCAAATGATTAATATTTTGGAAATGCCTGTATGAGATAAAGTGTTGAAAATTTTATATTTTTATTTTATTTATTTGTTTGTTTATTGATTGATTGATTTATCCTCACTGGAGGATATTGTCCCATTGAATTTTAGAGAGATTGGAAGAGAGAGAGAAAGACAGAGAGAAATATCGATGTGAAAGAACACATCAATTGTTTGCCTCCTGCACATGCCCCAACCAGGGTCTGGGCCTGGGAGAAGCCTAAAACCAAGGTACTTGCCCTTGACCAGAATCAAACCTGGGACCCTTCCTTCCACAGACCAATGCTCTATCCACTGAGCCAAACAAGATAGGGTGAGAATTTTATATTTTTAAATCACATAATAAACATCCAGAAAGGTAGGCATGTGGAAATTTTATTTTACAGCTGACAAGCCTAAAATGCAGTTAGAAACCAAGAAAACCAGCTGGTTAGTCAGGGTTAGTTAGCAGGATTCAATCAAGAGCTCCAAAGTTCATGCCTATTTAAATTCACTCAGACACACTGAATATTTTGTGCAATAACTAACAACTATGCCAGGAATTTTATTTTGGGGATTTTTTTTTTTTTATTGCAGACAGAACAATCTTATTTTTGTAGATTGGTTGAGTAAGTCTCTCCTGTATAATCAGAAACTGTCAGTCAGCTGTGCTTGAGCACAGCTTTACCAGGTCATAAATGCCAGAGCAGGATGAAGAGAGGAAGTGGGAGAACTGTTATTGACAGTCTTAACAAGCTCGGATCAATTGATTTGTGTAGAAAATTCAATGAAACCTGGCTGACCAGAGCCTAGTTGACATCAGAATGAAGTTCAATTGTTAATAGAGGTTGTTGTTTAGGATCCCTGTTGGCCAATGTATTGATCAAGTATTTAAACCCCCTTTGGTTTAGATCCCAGAATAAAGATACTACTATTACTTATCCACATATATTAAAAGTAAAAACCATGTACAAAGGCATAACAAAAATTTAGTTGGTAAAAATAATCATGCAATTATGTTTGCATACAGGTACAAATAACAATAAAGTATATTATATTTTTCTTAATAAAATGTATCTGAAAAGATTTGTTTTACATCCAATTCTATGGAAAAGGCCTAAAAATAGTAAAGGATCATTTCCTCATGGTCTTCATTTCCAGTTTTGCCGCCAGAATTCCATAAAAATTCATAAATTATTTAAAAAATTATTTAGCACAATGGTTAAAAAATAATTGCCTTCACTAATTTTAATTAAATCCTATTTAAGTTGACTGACTTTTTTTAAAAAAAAAAAACTATTTTGATATGCTATTTTATGTACATTCCCAATAAAATTCTGTTATAAATTTTAAAATTAATATATACTGAGTGAACATATGACCAAAGTAAGCACAGACCCTTTCAACTTAATTCTGCTGTTTTTTGATCCATTAGCATTACTTGGGGCTGAGCTTCCACACATGAAGAATGGGATCCAGTACAATCTTCCATACAGGCTCAGAACATCTTATCTTAATTACATTTTATATTGCAAACTGAAAACTGAAATGTAGTAATATTCATGTGGTGGACTTTTAATGAGCTTAGTCAAACACAAGCCTAACATTGGATATACCTGATAGATATATATATATATATATTTGAGAGTATGCATTTAATAGCAAAAGGTAGTGAAATCATCAGAAAGTAGGTTTGCATAGCTGATATAAAATACATAAATATTACTTCAGCTTCTTGTTTTCAGGTCAGTTTACTTTCTAGATTCCACATTTGACACTATAGTCCTTATTTTAGTCTTCTACATTTTAAATTTATTTAAAAGAACGATAAAGCAGAATTAATTGCATTCCTCTCTGAGTACCATTGTTTTGTGGTTTGTTTGTTTTTTTAGTTTTTTTATTATTTATTTTTTATTGTCTAAAGTTTTAAAGTTTTACATATGTCTCCTTTTTCCCTAATTGACCCCCTGCCCCCAACCATTCCCACCCAGGGCAAGCCCCCACCACCACAGTGTCTGTGTCCATTGGTTATGCTAATATGCATGCATACAAGTCCTTTGGTTGCTTTCTAACCTCCCCCCCCTACTATTTGCCTCTACATTGATCTATTCTTGTTCATCAAATTATGTTGATCATTATATCCCACATATGAGTGAGATCATGTGATATTTATCTTTCTTTGACTGGCTTATTTTGCTTAGCATAATGCTCTCCAGTTCCATCCACGTTGTTGCAAATGGTAAAAGTTCCTTTTTTTATAGTGGCATAGTATTCCAATGTGTAGATGTACCACAGTTTTTTAAAAATATATATTTTATTGATTTTTTACAGAGAGGAAGGGAGAGGGATAGAGAGAAACATTGGTGAGAGAGAAATATGGATCAGCTGCCTCCTGCATACCCCCCTACTGGGGATGTGCCCACAACCAAGGTACATGCCCTTGCCTGGAATTGAACCTGGGACCCTTCAATCCGCAGGCCAACACTCTATCCACTGAGCCAAACCGGTTAGTGCAGTACCACAGTTTTTTAATCCACTCATTTACTGATGGGTACTTAGGCTATTGGGTACCATTACTTTTTGTAGCATATAATAACTTTTAAAAAATTTGTAGACCATGTAAACAAAATGAAGGATGAAAAACCACATGATCATATCAATAGATGCAGAAAAAGCTTTGATAAAATCTATCATCTATCTATGCTAAACACTCTCTGCAAAGTGAGAATGGAGGAAACATACCTCAACATAATAAACACCATACATGACAAATCCACAATCAACATCATACTCAATGCTCAAAAATTAAAAGCATTTCCCTTAAGATCAGGAACAAGACTTGGATCTGCTTTTACCACCCTTATTCATCATAGTACTGGAAGTCCCAGCCATAGCAATCAGCCAAGAAGAAATAAAAGGCATCCAAATTGAAAGGGAGGAAATAAAACTGTCATTATTTTCTTATTTAGATTTAAAGTTGGTCATTCATTTGTTTACAGTACCAATGTAGGTATTGACACAGCCATAAGTTTAATAAATCTTCAATAAGTTAATGAGCAATATGTCTAAGAAAAATGCTGTATATGGATGTGTACCGATTTATTTAAACTCCAAGAGTACCAACTACATAGAATATACCACATTGCATAAGAGCTTTTTCTTCAGAGCAGGCACAGAGGAATAAGCCCTCCAGTACTTGTTGAGGCAACAAACAACTGAATAATTAAATCAATATGATATCTATTATCTCTAAATGATCACAAATATTTCACAAAATTACATTATGTGAAAAATATTACTTGTACTCTATTAGTTCCATATCAATCTATCACCCACAAGTTAGTTTGAAAAATTTTCTGCTCTAAGATTTCATTAATAAAACAGGCTTCAGATAGTATAATAAAATGTTATTCTGATGGTCCCCTTAAAATTTTTGAAATCCAGGTCTTTTTAATCTATTCAAGAATTTCACAAAGAGTTCAAAGTTGTTCAGAAGTAGTATTTATACAATGATAAGATATAAAATAGTTGAGCTGTGCACATGGAGACTTCATGAACCTGGTGAACCTTTTTATCAAATCAGTTCTGTGAAACCTCTGCTTTGCTGCAGAAAAAGGAGACTTTCAACCGGTGTTAATAATTCCGCAGAGACTAATGGAACCAAATACAGAGAAAAGCACTGCTCACTTCATGACTGAACAAGGCTCAGTCCCTTCTTAAGGAAAGCATTAATTCATACCAGCAGACAAAAAATTACAGTAAAACCATCACTCTAGGTTGTAGGCTATTAAAAAGGGGGGGGGGGTATTTGTTATGAGTTCTTTCTGAAAGAGCGTGAATAACTAACTTCAAATATTGGACTATTTGCCTGTGGATTGTGAATAATGACACCTGAGTCATTTTAATTACATCATTAAAATTCCCAATAAAATAGACATGGGGTCTTCAGCATACATCAAACATGACCAGAGCTAAAAACAAACAAACCAAAAAAAAAACAAAAACCAAAGCCAAAATGTATAAAAGAGAAATAATTAATTGCTAAGAAAATATAATGAAAAAATTAAATAACAATACACACTGAATATTTAATTAATGTCTCTCCCAATGTGTCTTTACATCAATTTTGTTGCTTACTAGCATAATTTATGGCATGGGTCATGTTTTTGAACATAAATGATTATCATAATACATGGGACATAAGAGAGAACCTTTCTATAAAATTAGTGTCACAAAAATTTTAAAATTTGTAGAATAAATTATTTTATATACAGGATCTCAAAAAATTTATATCAATTTGATATTAGGCATAACCAGAAAGGAAGACTTCTGGCTAAGGAAGCACTTAGAAAGGTGTTTTGTTTTTTTTTTACTTAAATGAAATGCCCACTCCAGACACAAAAAAATTGTTTCCATTATGACCTCTGAATTAACCAGCTACACCAAATAAAGCTGACAGTTTTTTATTTGGACTCTATTGTGACAAAGAACCACTTAAATATAAGCATTTATTTCACTGGTAAATTAACCTAATAATACAAAGATTTGGGAATCCACATAAAATTTGTTCTAGAGCTGACAGTAATGTGATTTCCAAAGGTTGTGTAATAACAAGAGGTTTACATAAGTGAAAAAGTCATGATAGTAAGATACTTATGTTTTAACAACCCCCCACCCCCATTTTTTAATGCTATGTTTGTCCCAGAGTAGACGTGAACCCCAGTATCTGAATTCGGTGAAGCCACATTCACAAAATGCATACAGTTTATGCAAGATGGGGCAATAAAGTCAAACGAAAGCCCAGAAACTTTTGGGTCCTATGACAGTATCTTCAACTGTCTGCCTGCCCTCCTCAGCCACTGGGGGAATTCCAGAGTGCACTCTGTCAGAGTGCTCTCATCCCAGCGGGACAGCTTGAGACACAAGCTGGTGACTGAATGAAGTGCCCTTTCTCTAGAGGAGGACCAGACAGCTGGCAGGGTCACTGTGCCTTTGACATCAAATTCACAAAGATCTCTCTTCTCTTCTAATTTCATCCATTGCCTTTGAACTAACTATCATATGAAGATCAACTACAGTGCACTTCATGACAGGAAAAGATGATAATCATAAACAATAAATGAAATAGTTTTCTTCTGCTAATAAATCAGAATTCCTACCCAGTAGGATCTCTATCTCTTTAGATAGAGAGTGTAATCTGGTCTGTTGGGATTGATTTTTTTTTTTTTAATTCTGTAGCAATTGCTTAATTTTTTGTGATTCTATGACCAAAGAAATGATTATTTCTTTAAATAAAAACATTCAATTCTTTGTACAATTACTCACAATCCTTGTTTTAAATGCAGAATTCCTCTATTGATAAAGAATGAAGTTTCCTCTAATTCTCTCAGAAAAGAAAATGTCTCGTGCTTTATGCACATAACCTTACAACTTTGTGACTGAGCCATTCTTTGCTGCTATGCTTTTTACCTTGATATAAAAATGAGAGTCAGATTTTAAATTCCTTTTGTTTCAGGGGAATAATATAAATTCCACATAGGGCCTTAGCTGAAACCAAATCTATTCATGAGCCAAATCTATTCATGAGCATATATATGGTCACTACCTGTGTAACATTATGAATAGAATTCCTGGTTGCTACAACTTGATGTCTTATAATTTCTGTAGAATAGTGTTTCCTAGATTTTTGGGATTTTGGACCATTTAGAGAAATGAGGAGCCACAAAGGCACATGAAGCTGCATTTTTTCCAGGTCAGTGTATTAAAAATAAAAACAAAAATGATTTATTTATCACCAATATATCATAAGAGAGGTATCAAAAATTAGAAATAACAATTGTCTTACTATGAAAATTTTTCAAATCATAAGACATCATTTTTAAGAAACACTCTCAAATCATCTTTCTGATTTACCTAACTTCGATGTCAACTTTGTCATGAATTGGCACTTTTCCTAAGACAGTTAGGAATTTGGGAACCAGAGTCTTGGCTTCTCATATAGTCTATGAATATTGAATACTTCATACATTATGGCCTTAAACATGTACATGTGTTCCCTGGCATCATTTATTGAATTTAATGATCGCATATGAGCTGTTTTTAAATTTCATGTCATAACTGTAACTTTTGGAAAATTAAGCAATCATTACCTAATAGTTTTTACTTTTTCTGTTGCTTTTACTTTTCTATTGACTCCATCCTCTCATTTTGGGAATTGTAACCTTGAATGATATTATGTTTAAGATGATTAATATAAATTCAACAAAATTACTTAGAGCAACTGCTCTTAATGATTCATTAGGTAAGTAATTCCAAGAAAAAATAATTGGAGATTTGTAAGTTACAACAAGATCTAGAACTAAAAGTATGTATTTAGTGAAACTGCTTCATTAGGTAGGCACACTGAGAAGACAGACCAAACCTTGACCTCTTTTATACCCTATGGGCAACTATTTCTAGTATTTTTTATGGATACTTGCAGTTTTCTTTGGCAGTTATAAGCAAAATGCATGCTGCATATTTTATATATTGACCTTTCTTGCACAAACCTAGAAACTATAGTTCTTTGTATATGCCTTTTTGCACTTAACAAAAATACCTTAAATGTATTTCCATATCAGTACATAGACAATAACGTCATTCTCTTCACCCTTTAATGAAGCATAACAAGCCTAGAGAGATATAGCTTTGCATATTTTATGCAAATGAAGCCATAAGTTTGATGTTTATTGGCTGACAACGTATATCTTGGACACCTTTATTTAACAGTTAAATATTCACATTCATTTTACTTTCTTGTCATTCCAGGAGGGATGTTTTTTAAAAAATAATATGATAGGAAGAGTTCCAATTTGCTTGTTGTTAAAGGTGAAAAACAATGGCCCATCCTACAGCTACTTGGTATTTCGGTAAACCCCTATTAAATGTGTGTACTGGAAGACACAGTTGCTCTGGAGGTCTTGCCAGTAATGATGAGTAGGCAGGCATACACTATTGAAAGATATGGAAATAACTAAGACAAACTAATAAGTTCAAGTGTTTTAAAATCCTACTTGTCATTTTATTTAGACTGATGATTCCACATTGACTCAGCACATATGCCCTGTTTATGAAGCAGTTCCACGCGAATACCAATGTTCCACATTAACAGTCCAGGAAAGTCGTAGAGTGGACTCCTAGCTGGAACAATCATAGTTTATTATTGAGGAGTTTAAAAGCATCCTTCCTGTCTGAGGTAGCTGAGTTGTGTTCCAGGAATGTCACAAATGAGCTATAGGACTTGAGGAGGAGTGTACATCTCCTCCAAGCTCCAGTTGTCTTATTTGTGAAATGGGAAATCATTTCATATTTAAGTGAGAAATGGATGTTTAGCAAAGAACCTCAAAAAGAGTACACATTCAAAATAAACAAATGATGATGAAGATGGTCAGCCCCAATGAGGGCAAAAATATTAATAAAAATAGAGTTAAAACTGTAACTAAATCATGTATGAGGTTAACTCTCTCTAAAATATGCCTTTCTAAGAAAATGAACTTAACCCTTAAACTTATGTTTAACTCAGATAAAAGTAAAATTTTTATACTATATTTTTAATATGAGATGAGTATTTTATTGAAGATTTTTTCTCAATGTAATTGAAAAAGATTAATTTTAATAATGCTACTGATGCTAATGTATAGGGATAATAAATTTTAATAAAGATATAGAAGTAATTTAAAATAAGATATATATTTCTATACATAATAACTCATAAATGTTATATATACATATTAGATATATGTGCTTATGTATATGTGTATATAAAACTTCAGTTCTTAGAGGGAAGACAATAAGTAATGAAAAGATTTCAAAATGCCAGTGTGAGGCTTTATATACCTTCTGAGAGTATATAATTCATTTTATTGTTATTTTTAAAAATCTTTATTGTTGAAAGTATTACATAATTCCCCTCTTTTTCCCCCATTGACACCTTCTAACCTGCCCCTGACCCAGATGTCATGGCTTTTGTATGCTGTATTGTACCACAATTTCTATTAGCCTCAATGCTGTTTCTTAAATGTGCATCCAAGAGTATATGGCAAAGTGCTTAGAAGTGTATTGTACTTTTACTCATAATTTTATACCCATGAATGTAGGTGGTCATGGAATTATTCCTTTCACTAGGGGAGTGAGGAAGAACTCTCATTGGTTGATTTAAGGTGATAGTTACAGAATTTCGCCACAGAGAGAGTTCATGGAACAGAAATGGAGTCAACTGGACTGGGGGTAGGAAGGAGGATACAGCACATATGAAGTTCCTGAAGCAGGGAGCGTGTAGTTTGTATAGGAATATCAGGGTTAGCACCTATTGAGTGATAGGGATCATGGTATAAGCTATGAGAACCATACAGTCACTTTTTTTATTCAAGAAATATCCATTGGCTGCTACTACTTGCTCTAGGTACTAGATTAGAGTAGAAACAAAAAGATCAAAGCAATTTCCCTCATGGAGCTCTCAAAGTTACGAAGGGACATGGTAAATAAATAAATTATAAATACATACATTGTCCAATGGTTATGAGTGTTATGGATAAAGTGAAGTAGATGAAGAGATGGAGAGTATGAGGGAAGGTTTAAGATTGCTATTTTGAGATAAGTGATAAGAGAAGTCCTTTTTGATGAGATCAACTTTGAGAAAAAATCAGAAAGGAGAGGAGTTAGCTATGAAGATAACTGGCTGAAAAATATTCCAGGCAGAGGAAAAAGCAAGTGTAAATGTCTTGTGGTCAGAACATGGCTGATGTATTTGAGAATCAGAAAGATTGAGTGTGGCTGGAGAGAGTGAACCTGAAAGAGGAGCAGCAAACAGCCAGATCACAGAGAGCCAACCTAAAGGGCTGTTCTGAGCCTCTGGTTTTAGCTCTAACTGCAGGACTTCTAGCAGAGAAGTGATATAACCCAAGTTACATTTCAAAAGGCTCTTTTTGGTTGCTATGATTGCTGGGGAAGTGAGATGGAGAGGAAGTGAGAGAAAGAAAACCATATTGGAGTGGGTTCAATGGGAAATGGAAGTGGAGACAGCTGGTTTTAAACATAGTAAATGACATATTACTTGACAACTATTCAGAGTCCAATGGTTGTCAAGAGCAGAGGGAGGGTTTGGCTAGAAATACAGGCCTGGGGAGTATGTGATTAGTTAAGGTGGAAAGACAGATATAGGTGGCTTGCCTGATACAGTGTAGGGAACTTGTGAAACATCTTTTCTGAATGCTTCTCTGTATGTCTGTGTTTTCCCTATAAAATTGGACATAAATTCACTATTGAGGTTAAAATGCATGGAGGAGATTTTGGAGAACTGCAGTAAGAGGAAATAATGTAAAAAATATTGGTTAGGAAAGGTAGAGAGAACATTTAGCAGAGAAACACAATATATATGTGGTCATAAATATACAGCACAGGCTCTGAAATCAATATTCCTTATGGCATCCTGGCTCTACCACTTAGTGTCTGTCGCCTGGATAACTAGTTAAAACCCATATGCTTCATGCCTGGCTGGCATGGCTCAGTAATTAAGTGCAGACCTGCGAACCAAGAGATCACAGTTCTATTCCAGGTCAAGGCACATGCCTGGTTAAGGGCTCAATCCTCAGTGGGGGGTGTGCAGGAGGCAGCCTATCAATGACCAATGATTCTCTCATCATTGATGCTTCTATATCTCTCTCCCTCTCCCTCTCCCACTCCCACTCTGAGATAAATAAAAATATATTTAAAAAGTACATAGGATTTAGTTTCTTAATTTATAAAGTGGGAAGAAAAATAGTACCTATATCACAGTGTGCTCTGAGGATTTGAGTTACCTCTCATTTTATTTTTAGAATAGTTCCTTTCATACATGATGTACTTAATACTTACTTTATGTTATTATAGCTAAGTGCTTATTATTTTATAATAATGCTTACTATTTCTGTAATGCCTTTTGCCCCTATGTTTTAAAGTGCTTCCAAACTCCCTGTTTGCTTTGATTTGAATACCAGGAAAAAAATGGAAGAAAAATTTGTCAGGATTCAGCAGACACCCAGGAAAGAGTTGATGTTGCAGGCTGAAGTACGAGGGCAGTTGGGAGGCAGAGTTTCATCCTTAGGGGCCCTCAGTCTTTTTTCTTAAGACCTTCAACTGAGGCCCATCCATACGCTGTGGAGTAATCTGCTTTATTCCATGCCTCTGATTAAAACATTAATAAAATCTAAAAAAACACATTCATAGTAACATCTAGACTAGAGTTTGACCAAAAACTGGGTAGGGTGGTTTAGCCAACTTGACACATAAATTTAATTATCACATGGTATAACCAGGAAAGAGACTAGAATCTAGGTCCACCAGTTATTATCCTTTGGCTCTTTTCCCTATGTCATGCTCTATAAATCCAAATCAGAGTACTTGGTATGCAAATTTGAGTTTTCCTGTCATTTCACAGAAATGCTTCTAGAAATTTTCCTACACTTTGATCAAAATTTAATCTTGTATAATAAAAGAGAAACATACAAATTAACCATGCCTCAGCTACACTCAATTCATGCCCACAAGCCACACCCACAAGCCAATCAGGAGCAAGTATGCAAATTAACCCAACTAAGATGGCGGCGGCCATGGAGCTGGAGTGAGAGGAGGCTTGGGTTGCCCCCAGCGATGCAGGAAGCCAAGCTTCCCGCCTGCCCTGTCTGGCCTTCGGCTCCGCTCAAGGCTACGAAGTGTCAATTATGGAAGATAAATAAACCCCAGGTGGGAAAAAATATAGAAAAAAAAGGAGAGGCTGGGAGCTTGGGTCACCGGGAGCCATGGCCAGCCTGAAAACAGGCCTCAGCCCCTCACCCAGGCTGGCCAGGCACCCCAGTGGGACTCCACCACCCTGAAGGGGCTGTGGGCAGCCTGAAAAAGGCACTCAGCCTCTCACCCAGGCTGGCCACACCCCCATGGGGTGAGGGTCCCCCCCTGGGGGGCTTGGCCAGCCTGCAAACAGCCATTAGCCCCTCACCCAGGATGTCCAGGCACCCCAGCAGGATGTCCCTCCCTGAAGGGGGTGTGGCCAGCCTGAAAACGGCCCTCAGCCCCTTACCCAGGCTGGCCATGCACCCCAGGGGGGGCCCCCATCCTGATCCGGGACACCCTTCAGGGCAAACCAGTCGGCCCCCACCCATGCACCAGGCCTCTATCCTATATAATAAAAAGGGTAATATGCAAATTGACCCTAAGAGCAGAACGACTGGGAATGACTAGTCACTATGACACACACTGACCACCAGGGGGCAGACGCTCAATGCAGGAGCTGCCCTCTGGTGGTCAGTGCGCTCCCACAGGGGGAGCTCTGCTCAGCCACAAGCCATGCTGACGGCTACCAGCACAGCGGTAAGGATGTCCCACTGCAGCTTAGGCCTGCTCCCTGCTGGCTAGTGGACATCCCCTGAAGGCTCCTGGGCTGCAAGAGGGATGTCTGACTGCCAGATTAGGGCTGATCCCCCAGGGAGTGGGTCTAAGCCAGCAGGTGGAATCCCCTGAGGGGTCCCAGACTGCGAGAGGGCACAGGCCGGGCTGAGGGACCCCCCAAGTGCACAGGCCTATAGTAAAACTATAAAAAGGTAAATATAGTGTGGAAAGGATATGTAAATTACAACAAACAAATGATATATAAATAACTATTAAAAAGATACTGTTTCTTTATATCATGTAATCCTCACCTCAAACTTAAACTGTTTAGTATTGTGAGTTCTGTATTATGGAAAAGGAAGTGGATATTATGGGAAGTTATTATATGTCTCTAGAGCACACACACAAGTCTGTAATTCAAATATAGAAATTTGTGATTTCAGAGTCTAAGTGCTTTCTATTTTGAAATGTTCTGTCTCTTGGTGGAACTTGAAAACAGGATACAGATTTGAGTTCAGGCTCTACCAATGGATAACCATATTACCTCATATATCCCTTAACTAAGTCCCAATTTCCTTTTTTATAAATGATAAAAATAATATCTGTGTATCTTAATCTGGTAGTAGTTTCTGAGGTCCAAATGAAAAAATTGATGAAAAAGTTCTCCTAAACTTAAATAAGTCTTCATATGTAGTTCTTAACTATTATTATGGGAAATAAGATAAGCTCTTTCCTTGTTATATATTATTTGGATTAATTATTTAAAAAATGAAGCTTCATTACTATTGCTGATCTTGGAAACTCACATAATTTAAAAAATGGAGGGCCTCAGGGTTCTGCAATTTACACCAATTATTGTCACCTCTATTATACTTTTTAAAAACAAAAGCAAACATTAATTTGATTTAAGGTAAGAAATGTTGACTACTTGATAAGAATTCAAGTTTACATTCAATAAATTGCAACACTGTCTTTAGTCCCAAAGAAAAATCCTTACAAAATACATGTTAATTTTAAAAGATATGTTTTCAGCTGGAAGCTTTTGCTCTGCTGACACACACCTGCTACACAATGCCAGAAGCAGAACTGGACTCAGATGATTAATAGACATATCTCACAATCATTTCTACAGGGTGGGCCTGCAGGGCCTAGTTGTTTGGGATTTATTTAACCTCAGTTCTGTGACAGTCCAGCAAGAGCCAGATAAATAAAGCAGCTAAAATGAAGACGAAATTCTACAACTTATTTGAGATTTTTTTTAAGTAATTTTCATTTCTCCCAAATGTGATCAATATCTCAGAGACTGTTCTCTATACTTGATTTCAATAATGAAATCCATAACTATTAAATTAATAAAGTCATTCAGCAGTAGAAAGTACAAGAGCATTCTATTATTTGTGGTTAATGATACTTTCTGTGGTCAAAACTGTCTATCTGAAGAAAATTAATTACTAGATATAAAAATTATCTTATTCTAATTATCTTCCCTAAAATATGTTAGTCATTTTGATATAGTATTTCAGTGGTGTGAAAAAGAAAACTTGGTGACATTTACATACTAAAATTTCTATACTTTCGCCGTAACCGGTTTGGCTCAGTGGATAGAGGGTCGGCCTGCGGACTGAAAGGTCCCAGGTTCGATTCCGGTCAAGGGCATGTACCTGGGTTGCGGGCATATCCCCAGTAGGAGATGTGCAGGAGGCAACTGATCAATGTTTCTCTCTCATCGATGTTTCTAACTCTCTATCTCTCTCCCTTCCTCTCTGTAAAAAATCAATAAAATATATTAAAAAAAATTTCTATACTTTCTTTCATTTCTATATTTTACTTATACAAATTATATTTCATCTTCCCTGTTATATACTAAAGAATATTAAACTATATTTAGTTTATAAACAAACACATGCGTACACACTTCCACACAGAATGAAGAAACTGAAATGAAATTTATTTTGGACAACTGAGTAAACTCTAACATTCTAATTAATTTTGGTTTCTTAAAAAGTGTGAATTAACCAAAAAATGAAATTATCCTTGGTCATTTGCTCATTACTATTCAAGGAAAAAAAGTCTCATAAGAATGTCCATGACATTCTACTCTTACAAAACTTCTTCTCTTGATTTTTTTATTTTCTTTATTGTCTTGCCTACAAAGAAAGTTTTATATACCTTTATCACAATCTTATCTATACTACAAACAAAATAACAAAATCAAAAACACCTAGATGGAGCATAAAACATACCTTAAATGTGTGTGACCCTCAGTTAGTTACATAGCCATGGTTTCATATATAGAATGGGAAGGTAAATATCCCTCTTGAAGAACAACACAGAGAAAGTAAGTAAAATATTTGACACAATAACTGACTCTAGTAAGAACTCAAAGGCAGACAGAATAACAGGAAACTCAATGAAAATGATGAAGATGAAGTATTTTTCTCAGTGGGAGATGTGCCTTCTTCACTGTGATAACCTTTATTTTTTTTTATTTTTTTGGTGGATCCTCACCTGAGGATATTTTTTCCATTGATTTTTAGAGAGAACTGAAGGGAGAGAAAGAGACAGAGAGAGAGAAACATCAATGTGCGACAGGCACATCGATTGTTTGCTTTTGCCTTCGCACACACCCCAACTAGGACCAGGATTAAGCCTGCAACTGAGGTACTTGCCCTTGACTGGAATTGAACACAGGACCCTTCAGTCTGCAGGCCAAAGCTCTTTCTACTGAGCCAAACAGGCTAGGGTGCTATGATAATCTTTAAAATACAACCCTACACCTTCATTTAGATAATCATGTGAAGGACAGAACTAGCCACCCTCTCAATCTTATATTGCCTGCTTATGTTATGTGAGAAGTCCAACTTTCAAAACCTCTAACTGCCTTCAATCTATACTAACTAGAGGCCCGGTGCACAAAACTTTGTGTACTCGGGGGGAGGGGAGGCCCCTCAGCCCTGCCTGTGCCCTCTCGCAGTCTGGGACCCCTCGAGAGATAACAACCTGCTGGCTTAGGCCTGCTCCTGGGTGGCAGAGGGCAGGCCCAATCCCTAGGTGCAGCCCCTGGTCGGGCTCAGAGCAGGGCTGATTGGGGAGTTGGGGCACCACCCCCTGTCATGCACAGAGCAGGGCGATCGGGAGGTTGTGATGCCACCCTCAGTCACACTCAGGGTAGGGCCAATTGGGGGGGGTTGGGGCACCATCCCGTGTCACACTCAAGGCAGGGTTGATGGGGAGGCTGCGGCGCCACCCCCTGTCATGCACAGAGCAGGGCCAATCAGGGGGTTGGGGGCCCGCACCCTGTCGCACACAGAGCCGCAGGGCGATCAGGGGGTTTGGGCGCTGCCCCCTGTCACGCTGATCCCGGTGCCGGGAGGCATATTACCCTTTTACTATATAGGGTAGAGGCCTGGTGCATGGGTGGGGGTGCCCTGAAGGGTGTCCTGGATCAGGGTGGGGGTCCCCACTGGGGTGCCTGGCCAGTCTGGGTGAGGGGCTGAGGGCTGTTTTCAGGCTGGGAGTGACTGAAGTTCCCAACAGCTCCTTTTTTGCTTTTTTCTTTTTATTCTGGGCCAGCTTTACCTTGAGGCTTGGCTCCAGCTCTTGGCTGAAAGTAGGTTTCTGGCCTTTGCTTACAATGTTGCGAATCTGCTGGCTGAAGTGGGGGGGGGGGGGTATTTGTTACAATGTTTCTTAAACTGCCCGCTCAGAGGCCTGCAGCCGCAGGCGGGGAACGTTGGTTTTCTCCAATGATCCTCCGTCACTGAGGCAAGCAAGCCTCATGTTTATTTCAAGCTGCCTGGCTGCCGGCCGCCATCTTGGCTGACAGGTAATTTGCATATCTTGCTGATTAGCCAATGAAAAAGGTAGCGGTCGTATGCCAATTACCATGTTTCTCTTTTATTAGTGTAGATAAAAGAGATACATGAAAATTGGTATCACTCTGCTACACCCACCAGCCAATCAGAGTGACTATGCAAATTAACCCAACAAAGATGGCGGTTAATTTGCATACTCAGGCTCAGAGCGAAGACTGAAGGCTCTGGCGGGAGTGAAGACTGAAGACTGAAGACTGAAGACGGAAGAGGCTCGGCTTTGCTACGATCACAGCAGAGAAGCCAAGCCTCACTGTGGCCAGACAAAAGGCCTGGGTCCCGGGTGCCAGGAAAGGAAGGCCAATTGTGAAAATCTTCGTGCAATGGGCTTCTAGTATTCACATAATATGCCATAAAGCTTAGTTTGCTTTTTAATCCCGATTTCTTGACAAACATCTTGACCTACTCCATTTCCACTGAACTGCACAAGTTTCCCTGGGCATAACCGGACCATTTTGTTTCCATACATCTTCATCACATGGTTGCTTTTACCTGGAATTGTCTTTCTTATACTTTTGCAAAACTTACACCATTCATATTGAATTCAACTTGGTTTTCAATAAGTTTGAAGTCTTTCTGAAGGGCCTCTACTGTAATTAGAACTCTCTATTTCTTTATCTTCTTTCTCCTAAACACTCCGTTCTTACAATCCCTATCTGATTTCACTCAACTGTGTTGCTTAAATAACTACCTCCACATTTATCACTATTTTAAGGGCAACCTTATTTCATTTTGAAATTTAAGTACCCCTGTAGTAACTAGTACATAGGAGGGCTAAATTTTAAATTTTAAATAAATAAGAAATTTTGTGTAGATTGGTGCAGTTACAATTACAGACATGAATAAAACAAAAGGAACTTAATGCATGAAATCAACATATTGAGGAGGAAGGCAAAAAGGAACTTGAGAAGTAGCAGCAGAGCAAAGGAGAACAAAGAATCTTTTGCAACAATAAATGCATCACCTCCCTTGATGACTTCATGCATGTCTAATCCATCAGCACATATGTAAGTTCTACCTCCTAAATGTGTCACCAGTGTTTTTTCACTTCACTCCACCTCTGCTTTCATTATACATGGACTGCAGTAATATATTTCTATTGTATTTTCTAGCTTTCAATCTCACTTATTCATCCCCCAAAATCATATTTCCATATTCAGACTAGGATGAATTTTATTAAGCATGTGTTAATTCATGTCATTCTCCTGCTTCAGGTCCATCAATATCCCTATTATTTGTGTCCAAGAATAAAATCAATATTCTAACCAAGGCTTACATCTCTAACTCCATCTTCAATGTTCTCTATCCTAATATGGCAAATATTACTATCATGCAATGTAAATTCTGTAGTTATTCCTAACCGTAGCTCCTTTTTGACATTTAGGTCTTAGCTTAAATTAGTTTCTCCTCAGAGACAGTTTTCCTGAACACCTGTTAGGATTGATTTTGGCTATATATAACCAGTGTAAAACAAGGCCAAATAAATGAAGATTTGCATAAGTAAAAATGAGCTTCCCACATAATATACATTGGCAGAGTAGGACTGAGGTGGTGGCTAGTTCACTTGATTATTTAGGGGAAGGAGGAGGGGTTGTATTTTAAAGATTATATCCTTGCAAAGGGGGCACATCTACAACTGAGCTAACTTCTTGACACAGCTTCTCCAGGGGCCTCACAACACACCTCCAAGTATTTGTCATTGGCCTGAGCTTGGTCTCATGCAAAGTAAATTGGTAAAAATAATATTTAAACTTGGCAAGCTAAGTCAGAGGTCTTCGTGAAAAAAAAGTTAAGTAGATGTCAGGTCAGTAGTGGGCAGTCTTTGTCATGATTCTGTATATAAATTATCACTATTTCCTACCTTGTGTATCTATCCATCTCTCACCATTATATCATACTGTCTTATTCTAGTTCTTGCATAGGACACACTCATCTCTGAAACTGCTGCATGTATTTTTATACTGTCTGACAACCTTGAACCAGTGCCAACACCACCACAAGTCCATGTCCATGAAGCCCAGGCCTCTCTCCTTACTCACCATGTATCCCCAGTGTCTTGGACATCACCCCATTTAGTTGGCCTCAATTCCTATTCCACAAATGAGTAAATCATCTAAAACATGTTAGATCTTCTAGATCTGAGATTTTCTGTGCTTTAACATTTTTCATTATTTGTATAATTGTATATTAACTAAAAATAACTGAATTTGAATAGGCACAGAGGTTAAGTGAATTTGAATAGGCACAGACCTGGCACTCCCTGGATTTTAGTTCCAAGAACGAGTTTATTTCTGCAAACAAATGTATTTTTATTTTCAAAATAATTAATTAACAACAAAATGAAAAGTTTTTAAGTAATTCCCCTAGTGCCTCAATTTTTCTAACTAATTTTATTTTGTTGTTGTTATAAATCCCCAAACAACAACAACAAAAACTTCTCACTCCTTGTTACATCAAGAATGATAATTGGTCCCCACAGGGTCAACACACATTTGACTCAGTATTTGGCACCTGAAAAGAAGTACATTATTTGTAAGCTATTTAAGTCTTACTTGGACCAATTTGGACGACAAAAAATAATACTACATTACATAATTAAGGGAGGGGTTGAAAAAGCTAACCTTGGGGACAGTGGTGTTGCCACCGGGACTCAGTATTAACTAGAAATGGAGACCTGAATTCTGTCATGACTTCAGCATTCAGCTGTCATTGTCTTGAGCAGCAGAGAAGCTTGCTCCTCATGGAGTGATAGAATTTCCAAGAGGCCCTGATGTTGATATTTTAAACCTTTTTTCTCCTATCGGGCAAAACAATCCATGAAATATTCATCAGTCATACCCAGTGTCAGGTTCAGGTCAGAACAAGAGGGTCGTCCAGGACTCATATGGTGCGAGCTCAGAAGGGAGCAGTTGTCAGAATATGGGGGCAAAGAGGGAGAAATTGGGCAGGTGGTGCTGTCACAGAACAATGGCATTCACTGCAACAACAGACATATACGCATGCATCGTGCTTTCCCCTAACGTCAGCCTACAGAATTGATAAGATATTGGTTCTCAAAAGAACATAGGGTTAAGCAGCACATGTGGTAACATAAATGTTATGCCACTGATATATATACTAATGCATGGATTAAGTTCATTTAAAACAGTGAACCCATAATGATGAAGCAGTTCTAACAGTGCCTGGTAGTAAGTTGTATCCAGTGTTATAAGCTAACATTGAGTCCCTCACACAGAGCTTATCTCTGCTTTCATATCAACCACTCACATACACATACTCCTTAAGAATAACACCATATTAAAATACAAAACAAAAACAACCTGTGTTCTCCGTATTGCTGTGAGTTCCCTAGGGTATTTATTTGGGAGCCCTGTGTCAACAGTTACATCCTTAAATCAAGAGAGAATCACATTAAGCCCTGCATGCAGTAAATGCAAAATCAACTAAGTTTGTATAAAATTGTTAAAGTTAGTACACAGTAAGATAAAACCTTTTTATGATTTTGTCAAGTGATAATTAAATAAAAAGCCTGATGATGTAAAAAATGAGTAAATGTGGCCATTAAATATTTATTAGAATATTGAAAGATTCAAAATTGCCTTCTAGTGTATGACTTGAAATGTTATGCATGAATATTTTACGTTGCCCTTAATATTTCTATTTAGATATTTCATAGTTTGGGAGTATTAATAGTGTATCTGCACTTTTTCCTCTGCTTCCAACTCTGAGCCCAAGATTGTTTCCATCAGGGAACTAAAATTCCTTTCCAGAACTTTGCTTTTCCTCCCTCTTTTTTACCACACATCCCATCTTACTAAGAGACCAAATCCATATTTAAATACTAATGTGATAAAAATATATTTATCAGGAAAAGAAAGTGATATCCCTTATTTCAATTCAAATTGATGGAGACATTTCAAATTTTATCTGGCACAAGAGAGCATAGTTTGCAAATAATAAGTTGGAAGAGAACCCCTGGAGTATACTGGCGTATGCCACCTGGAGGCTGGATTTAAATAATTAGTGAAATCACCATTTGTGAGCTAGAAATATGAGGAGTTTCACTCTGCCCAGTACCGCTGCAGTGATCCAATCCAGAGGGCTGGTCTTTCAGGGACTTTCAGATCCACCGTCTTGACTGAGCCACAGGGAAATTTTACCTTCAGAAGTTGTGTCGGAAAAAATGAATCATTAGGAGGAATAAAACAAAATTAACAATCTCCTCCAGGAAAAGCAAGACTTACTAATGAGCACAAAACATGAGTTGGAGCCAATGTTTTGTTTTGTTTCATTTTCTGTTTTTAATCACAGGATGTGGCATAATCTCTTTACAAGTCCACGGTGTTCTGCCTATGCACAGCTGTCAACTTGGGATGAGAAGGATGCGGAAGGAGGTAACCCCGGGGAATTGGACACACCGCCTTGTGACTTATTTAGAAGGTAGGAGGGGAAAGAGGAGTGTGCAGCATTTCCAACTAAGCACAATGTGAGGCTTTTTGGAGCTCTGCAAGATAACCAAGATGGAGGAGAAATCCGCCAAGTGCTGCTTGCATTAGCTCCTTGAGGTCTGACTCTATGAAGACTGTTTTCAAACTGGAAACACAATGGCCAGCTATGAAATTAATGTCAATATTTCTTCAGCTTAAAGAAATCAATTTTCTCATAATTCCCGTGGCTTGATGAAAATAAGTATGAAACTTTCTTTTTATACTGGTCCGCCATTTAAAATCATTATTTATGTGGATTTTAAAAAGACTATTATATAGTATTTTCTGTGTTTCTCACTTATTTTATTTTATTTTTTTACTTATGAGTTGTAAGTAAAAACGTGTAACACAGTTTACAAAGTGTTAATAAAATATTTAGCCATACAAACATCTCTATCCTGTTTTCACAGAACCTTATTGGGAAATAACTGAGAAAATAAAAGATAAATATGGAATTTTCCCTTTTAGCCCTTTCTATTTTTACAGCATACATATAATGATAGCACTCTTCTCTTCCATGACAGCTCATGGCATGAGTCAATCAATACTAGGCTCATCACCACTTGTTCGCTAGGAACTTTAGTACAATTGTGCTACACTATTGTATTGATCTACAAATAAATAGCAGTTGGTTTGACTAGCAGTTTTTTGGTTCTGTAGAAATTATAAAATGGACCTAAATATTCCAAGGGACCATACTTCACTGGAGAGTAGATGTTTCATCCTCAACTGACACAAAAAGAAAGTAGAATAGTAAGACCTCATAATATTTTTCTTAATCAATAATTATATCTGTAGGCCCATATGTTATGATTTTTAACAGGTATGTTCTTTTTAACTATTAAAATGTCAGTATTGGTAATACTGCATTTGGGAAATCAATATTAAAGAAAGTTCCAGGCAAAAAAAATAAGGACTAAGAAAAATCATAGGACCTATTATTATAGCAACTCATTTTCATTAGGAGAGATAGTGCATACTATAGAGAACTCAAATAGTAAGTGGTGTAAACAATTAAACAAGAACATGTTGATACATTGTGATGTGGGGGTAACAAGTTCACACGAAGAGAAATGTGCCATCCTGCTTCCATACATTGTTTCCCACCCTCTGCACCCTCGATAAGAAATTTGTGGGTTTCAGCATCAAGGAATTAAGTGTGTCTGCATAAATCCCTTAAATTTCTCGGGTAAAGTGATTTTTTTTCTATGATGGGTTGGTCAGTGTTAAGGCAAATAATGAGGCATATGATGACAGGAGCCCTAAGGTTATATGAGATAATGGAAACTAACAGTTGGGTAGAATATCTTTAGTTTCTTTATCAAGATAAGCCATTATGGTTATTTACATAAACTAAAGAAATTCAAAAGAATGGGGGGTTAAAATGATCATGTGACCATATAGTTAGATATCCAGGCCTGCATGTTCCAAGGAAGATTATATAATTCTATATACCAATTATATGGTAGGAAGAACATACAGTGTTTGAATTCAGAAGTCAAAATGCATTTCCATTCAATCAGAACATGTAGCAAATGAACTCTCAAATAAGATAAATAATCACCAGCAGCAACAAATAATTAATGATCATAGCTACTATTTATCCTTAAAATTGCAGTTCAGCTAAGGGATACAGGGGCAACAGTCTAAAATTATCAGATTTCTAAGAAATTATCTAACCCTATTATGCAAAATAGTATTTCCTCTTTCAAAATGAAGGTATCTTGTTAACATTTCAGAACATTTAAAATCATTTTCTTCTATATAAACATAATCTATTTAAATAATATGTTGTTAGGAATAATTCACTTTATTACATATTTAGATTTTTGTCCATATACTAGTCAGTTGTCCATAAAAAAAGACCTACCTTTTTTTTTCCCCCCTCAATGGGCAAGAAAGAGGGAGAGAACACAATCAATTTTAATCATGGTAACAATTTTGTTCCACAATTTAAAATTATTTTCTTCCCTAAAAATCAACTGTGAATGAATTAAATATGTTTCAATTTTCAAGGCAAAAATGTTTCCTCAAGCAAATTTCTTACTTTTCCCTGGGCAAATAAATATAACTCCCAAAGATAGTTTTTAATTAAAAGAAAAACCGGAAAATAATGGCCACGGTAATATTAAGAACATATAAAATAATATAAATCCATCCCATCTAACAGTCAAATTAGCTTGAATCTACACTAATAAAAGACAAAGATGCTAATTGACCATACCTTTGCTATGCCCATCAGCCAATCAGAAGAGTATGCAAATTAACCCAACAAAGATGGCCATTAAATTTGCATACTGCGGGTGGGGCCGGCAGTGCCCAACGCTGCCCACAGGATTGGGCCTGCCCTGGGTGACCCTGGGAGGCAGGGCAGGCACCGTGGGGTAGGGCTTGCCGTCTGCCACCAGGGGAGCGGGCCTAAGACAGAAGGTGGTTATCTCCCGAGGGGTCCCAGACTGTGAGAGGGCACAGGTCGGGCTGAGGGACACCTCCTCCCCTGGCCAGTGCACAAATTTTTGTGCACTGGGTCTCTAGTAGGATTATATTTGGCATTAAATAAATTATTCATTTATTTTTACACCACTTGTGTAGGTCCAACTGGACTTAGTAATTGTCAGTGCAAGATTTCTTTTCTTTTGGAAAATAATGACTCAGACATTGCTGTCCTCTGATTTTTCTTTTTTCTTTTTCTTTCTTTCTTTTTTATTTTTATTGTTTTTGTTAATCTTCACCAGATGTTATCTTCCCATTGAATTTTGTGTGTTTGTTTGTTTTACAGACAGAGTGGAAGGGAGGGGAGAGAGAGACAAAGAGAATTATCAATGTGAGAGAGATACATTGGTTGCCTCCTGCAATCAAGGTAGGTGCCCTTAACCTGAATGGAACTTGGGATCCTTCAGTCCATGGGCCAACATTCTATCCACTGACCCAAACTGGCTAGAGAAGTCTGCTGATTTTTAACTTTTTTTTTTTTTTTTACAATTAATCCATAGACAACAGCTACAGCAATAAAATGAGGCAATCATCATTTCTTATAGTGTATCACAGAGAAGACGGGTAAAATCAAAACTATATCTTAGTAGGTGAACTTCTTGATTTACTGAAAGCTCTTAATCTCTTAGCTCAAATTCATTAGCAGTTTTTTTTTAAGTTTTATTGCTTAAAGTATTACAAAGGGTATTACATATGTGCATTAGCAGTTTTAAAATAAAGCAAATGCTGAGGGAATTCTGAGAGTGTTTTATTGTTAGTAATATAAAGTTTCACGGATGGCTCTTATGACCTTTGAGATAATTAGCAGCATCTTTGTATTTCTAAGTCGCTTTTAGGCTTCAAGGTCATTTTTATATACTCCAAAAACTCAGAATGTCAGCTCTAGTCAAAAGAACAAGGTTTGATAAGCTCTGACAATTTATTCACTATAATACTCATCTTAAGCGAAAACACAAGAGTAATAAAAATGTCATAACTATGGTAGCTTTCAAGATTCACTCATTGATTCCAAGTACAAATTGACCTTCTAGCGCATGGAGGCACTATCTTTGGCTTTGTGGGTATTAAAAAATGAATAAATCACAGAATCTTCCCTCAAGGTGCTTACATTTAAATATGGAAAATGTACCTTCCTCTGTCAATTGTTTGACACTTTAGAATCTTGTTGGTTCTACAATATTCAGAAGAGATGCTGATGTGAAAAGCTGTTCTTTTTATACATAATTCACCTGCACCCCTTCACAATGTCTTTCACTGAGTGGTTTAAAAGAGTTGCACACATTTCCTTTCAACTACATTGATACAAAAGAGATGGTATTTAAGGGTCATGGGGTCTAATTCTTTATTACTACCTGTTTAAGAAGTAAATGAAGACGCTGTTATTAGATTCCTGAGGCTGCTGTAACAAGTTATCACAAACTTGGTGGCTTAAACAACAGAAATGCTTCCTCTCAGTTCTGGCCGCCAGAAGTCCAAAGGTCAGATGTTGAGAGGGCCACCCCCACCCATATATTCTAGGGAAAATCTGTCCCTTGCCCCTTTAGCTTCGCTGGTGGCTGTTGGTTTCTTGACTCGTGGCTGCATCACTCCAGTCTGCTCTACCCCTCTTCTGTCAGAATACATGTAAGGGCACTTGTTATTGCACATAGAGCCCACCTTCACAATCCAGGGTGATCTTTTTATTTCAAAATGTTTAACTTATTTCATCAGCAAGCATTCGTTTTCCAAATAATTTAACATTCCTAGGTTCCAGGAACTAGGGTGAGGGAGTCACTATTCAACTTAGCAGAGAGGTAAAGAAAAGAGGGGGTCTTGTTTTCCACCATAGTATATCCTCTAGGAAGATAGAGGTGACAGATTGAATAGCTTTAGAAACATGACTGCTCTTTCTGAAAATTGTAGCAGATTGTTTTCTCAGGTAGAAGTTTTTGCTTGGTGGATAAGGGCATGCATTTTCTTCTTTGATGGTAGCTAGACTATGATGTATTCCAAACAGCTGTCAGAAATTCAGTACGAAATAGCAATATTTCAGGAACTTAGAGCTATTCACCTTGGGCATACATGTGAAAAAGCAATAGTCTCACAGTTCATGCCAAACTGTGTCATCAACAGATTTTGAAATAATCAATACTTAATCCCTATAGCTCTAAATTTTATCCCTAACGCAGGATCACTCCTTTGTTGAGAGTCTCAATCCGGCACTGGCAAATAAAGCTCACATGTCAATCAGAGCTCCTACCTCTTTTGGATATATAGCACATGGACACAGAATGCTTTTAGATATTTAAATAGATGAAAGAATTAAAAGAATAATCAAAATTTCATGTTATTAAGAAAAGTTTCATTAGAACACAATTATACTAGTTATTCAATGTATTTTCTATGATTGTCCTCACACTTCAATGGAAGAGTTGAGTAGTTGCAACAAGAGAGTTAGGCAGTATCTTCAGTTTTGCCTCTTGTTCTGCAAATCCTAAAATATTTCATCTCTTGACCTGTCTTGGCTTTAAAAGTTTGCTGATACCTGTCCTAGTTTTGGAGCTATGAGGTTATTTTGTAGCAGAATGTAAAGTTTGGAGATTCCTTGCATTTTATGTAATTTACATCAATAAAATAGAAACATCTTCTCTTTTGAATATTAAGTATTACAGAGAGTGAGGTTATGTTTCTTGACTTACAGAAAAATTCTGACTCTTTCTTTAGAAAAATGCTGGCTAGCTTGCCCTAATTTTTAGAAATGCTGTCATACCTACCATTCAGAATTCAAAAACAAATTATAAAATTCTATCCCAACATTTATGTCAGATATTCACTTCCACATTTGGAATACTAGTGACAAAAAATATTAATCTCAGAACTTCAAAATTACTTCAGTAAAGATGGTGTCTTTGTGAAAATGTGTGTATGTGTGTGTTTGTGTGTGTGTGTATACACTCCAGTGTTTTTAATCTTTAATTTCTTTATGAACATTTGTTACTTTTTATTTTTTTAAAGAGTATTTTTATTGATTTCAGAGAGGAAGGGAGAGGGAAAGAGAGATAGAAACATCAATGATGAGAGAGAATCATTGATCTGTTGCCTCTTGCATGTCCCCCATTAGGGATTCAGGCCGCAACCTGAGCATGTGCCCTTGACCAGAATCTAACCCAGGACCTTTCAGTCCACAGGCCAACGCTCTATCCATTGAGCCAAACCGGCAAGGACAATATTTTTTTTAACTTTAAGAAATGGTTAATGACTATACTTTTATATTTCTGAACTAATTAAAGTTATCAATATTTTAAAAATGGCCCAAGCTTGTGTTTATCTATTCATTCCCTCAAGTTGCAAGTACAAGTAAAATCTGAATTTGTTTTGCTCTAAAACATATTTAGAGGTATAGTTAATAAGTGCCATGTTTTAAATATAATATCTTAATTATAAATATTTAGTATTTTTAAATTTTAATAATTATAGGTATATTTAAGAAAAAAGAGGCAACAAATTATTTTTAAAATCTTTTATGGTATAATTTTTAAGAAGAAATAAATGGTAAGATCACATAAAAATGGATAATTTATTAATAATAATTAAAAGCTAAAAAAAAGTTCAGGGATGGATGACTTTTCTCAAATGAGAACATATATATATATAAGCGTGTAGTGTATGTGTGTATATGTATGCATGTGCAAATTTTAAATGTAAACAATTGTGCATGTCAGAAAAAGCATGACATAAAAGGGGGAAAGAAACACTATGTACTTAATTATAACAAGAAGAATTTAGAAAATAACTAGCATTTATCAGGTAAGATACCAGATACAATTAAAAGGACAATTTGGATGTCATTTGGTAAAAATATAATAGCACATAGTACTGCTTTAATAACTGCCTTGATTCCTTGAGTTTTTATATTTACTATTATTTTTTAATTCACAAAAGGCCAAAGAAGTACATATGTACCAAGAGACTTGATAAGGATATTCATTACTGTGTTATTTTAAAAAAACAAATCATTGGAAAATTGTAAAAAATCAATAGAGAAATAGATAACAAACTGGAGGCATCTATATATATAAAAGCCTAAGCGACTGAATGATTGAATGACCAAACAACCAGTCACTATGACGTGCACTGACCACCAAGGGGCAGACACTCAACACAGGAGCTGCCCCCTGGTGGTCACTGTGCTCCCACAGCCAACCTCCCATGACCCCTCCCCACAGCCAGCCAAACCTCCCGTGGTCCCTCCCCCTGGCCAACCTTCCATGACCCTGATTGTCCCTATCACCAGCCAGGCCGAGGGACCCCACCCATGCACGAATTTGTGCACCAGGCTTCTAGTATTCATATAATGGAAAATTATGCAATATTCAAAGTTGGATAAACAGCTACAACTATGAAACTCTGCCCCCATGGTGTGAAAGCCACCATAGGAAGCATATAAATAGATGAGTGTGGATGTGCGCCACCACAATTTTATGATGTACATTGACATTCTGACTGCACGTAATTCTCACAAGTCGGGAGCCATCATTCTCCATTAATCTTTAAAAAATGTAAAAACAAGGCTATACAAACACCTGCAGAGCGGGCCTTAGTTCGTCAACCCCTAAAATAGAGCCATGTGTAAGAACATATACTCAAAAATCAATGTCCTGAGTGTAGAAAGCAGACTGAGAAAAGTAGGGGTATTTGTCATCTTTCCATACGGCATGCTGCAATAACAAAGTCTTCAATCTAGTGTCATTGAAACCATGCTGCTTATTTCTCATTCATGTCTCACACCAGGCCTGCTGCCAGTCTAGGGGATATGTCCTCTTTCCTGAGATGTTGGGTAAAGGAATAAGGTTTAGCATTTAAGACAAACCAAATATACTATGCCCAGTCATATATATAGTAAAAAATAGAAAAGTATTCACTATACTACAACATAATCAACTTTGACTTAGGGTTGGAAATTAAAGGAACGGACTTGGAAAGAGCAACAAAGTAAATTGTCATTTTAATAATCATCTACCACTAAAGCAACATTTTTTAACTTTTATTATTTGTGGCAAGAGTTCAGAGGCTGTGTTATAGGAAAAAAAAAATCAATATTTTATTTCAGTTTTATATGGTATTCTATTAAGCTAATTACTGTATTTACCAATTTTACTTCTATATTTCTAAATTTTTTAAATTGCACCTGTCAAAAAATAAATAATCTACATTGCTCCATAACTAAGACTAACTAAAGGTTGTGTAGGTGAACTTAAAATCTCCTAGAATTAAATTACCTTTACTCAATTGTCTGAATAGAAGGGTCTGTGGTAGCTTTATATTGCCATTTTGTCCAAGACTGGTTTACAATTTCTAAAATTTTGATGTAGAACAAATGTTTAATAGGTCTTGTTTGTGATTAGTATGGAGAGGCTCACCACCTTTCATTTGTATTCTCTTGCCATTAGATCCTGCCCACTATGTCATTTCCCTTAACTAGTCATGAAGAGAGCTTAAGTGAACTTCCCATATTACTTCAAAAAATGTGTAAATAAAGTAGCGATGCCCAGCCAGTGCTGAGTGTGCGTTTCTTTTCTAATAGACAATTTAAAATTAATGACAAAAACTTGAAGGTTGTTATCAGCTATGCTATCAGCTGCATATTTAAAATATACATTACATTCTATAGTCATCTTTCAAAGCAGTGTACTTTTTAATGTTCCTTGAGAAAACTGATAATCTAGGAGCAAGAATAAATGTGTGTCTCCAGATCTTAGAAGGAAATTATTCCCTTTATGATTAAGTCTAGAAAAAGCAGTTTGTGACACTCTCCTGCTCAAGACATTAAATCTCAGTTCCATATCAATCAAAATAGTATGCTAGTGTGCATTTTTGCAGGTGGCATTATTTCACAGGACCAGGTTTCCATTCAATTTTACACCAACCATTGTGCTTCCCAATCTTAAAGCTTTTATATGTGATTTTAAAATGTATTTTGTTCATTTTGTTTTCCTTATTTTGCTGCTGTCAGCTGAAGTACCTGGCCTTCCACCCCAATTCATTCTATAGGAAAACTATTCTCCTTCTGTTTAGGAAAACTGGTCTCAAGAAGAGCCACTCCGTAAGTCCCCCAACACAGGCTGGGGAATTGAGACCTGGTCTTACCTGCCCAAACATTTCTAGTCTTTGCATTTGATTATGCTATTTTCTTCACCGCTGTGCCAGAACAGCATAATAGTGACATATAAAAGGCACACAGTATATACTATAAATATTGGAGGAATAAATGGATGGTTGACTGTTCACCTGAATTTAATATTCTTTTAACAAATCAATAATTAGAAAATTGTTCTGTGGGTGATTACATACCCTCATCTCACGTATAACTGAAACATATTTGAAAAGTAGAAAATGGGAGTGTGTGAAGAAGTGTGAATATCATCTAGTTCGAGATTGCTATCTATCACCTTCCTAATCATTTTATAAATAAATCATCTTAAGATTTAGAAAGACTACATTCTTTTATTTTATTACTTTTATTCCTCAACTGAGGTTATGTTTTTTATTAATTTTGAGAGAGAGAGAGAGAGAGAGAGAGAGAGAGAGAGAGAGAGAGAGAGAGAGAGAGACTGGTGTGAGAGAGAAACATTGACAGTTTAATGTTGCCTGCCATACACACCAGGGAGATTGAACCCCCAACCTCGGTATGTGTCCTGACCAGAAATTGTACATGTAACCTTTTGATGTTCGGGGATGACACTCCAACCAACTGAGCTATCCAGCCAGGGCAGAAAGCCTTAATTCTTTTAAAAGCACCAATCAATGACTCTGCAAATTGAAGAAAATTATTGCCTTCTGAAACAAACAATTAGGAGAATATTTTCCAAGGAATGCTTTCTGAAGTCTTCTTATGTTTGATTTACATATAAGTGCATGGTTTTTACTTGTACTGAATAGGAGTATAGTGAAAAGTATGTCTATTCCATCTCCCCGGAATGAAAACCCCCACAAGTGGAGTTTTTACGTAGTGCATGGTTTTCTTGTTATTTTTTGGTATGAAATAGTCCCTTTAGCAACATAGCAATTAAATGTAATCAAATCTTAACATTGGTTTTCCTGCTTAATTTGGCATAGCTTTAAAATTATATTTAGAAATTTCATGTATGTATTCCTCCATTGGACAATTGAAACTATACTCTATAGTTTGTATGCAATGTGTTCTTAAGAAATGCCTCATTGAAACCACATTAAAATTACAACTAAAATACAGAAAAACCATCATTCAGAATTGCCTGCAATCTGGCTGAATGGAAGTCCTACAACTCAAGAAGTAAAGAAGAAAGTACATGGAGACTGGTAGGAGGGGTGGAGGCATGGACCAGGCTGGTCGTACACCCACCTGTGGAGTTTTTTAATTGGGAGGATATCTCTGCTATGGAGGTCTCCCAAGAGAAGCAAGATATTCTAGTCCCACACCAGACCCCAGGGTTTCAGAATTATTTGTAAAACCAGCAGGGATTGTGGCTGACTGGCATAGAGGCTGCTGGCATCCCAGGCAGTTCCTCTTAAAGGGGCAGTGCATGAACTTATACTGTCCCACTCCCTCTGATCTCCAATGCTGGTCATGGCATTAAGGGAATCAGGGACATACGGGTAGGAAATGGATTGTCTGGCTTCAGGGCAGGAATTCAGGGTCAACTTTCTCCCAGACAGGGGTCATTGTTCCTGTGCTAGGACCTCCCCTATCAGGCAGCTGACTGGCAGCCATATCTGAGTTTCCTTTAGTTTGGCTCACACTGTTCCCTCCACACTGGTGATCCACTGAGGACCCACCCCATCCAATTTGCAACTCCATCCAAGCTTCTTTGTGGTGGCTTTTCCATATGAATGGCCTGTTCATGGCTCAGATTTCAGACTTTCCTAAAATCTCTCAAACAAGCAGTAGCTGATGTCAGCATGTCCCATTCCTATCAATAAGAGGTCCAAGACTGGGCACTAGCACTGGGCACTTGCTTCACAGCTTGGCCTCACCTGGGCACTTTCAAAACCAGAATAAGTGATAGCCATCTGTAAATTGCTCTGTAACTCTGGCCAGGTGGACCCAGGCAGTGGCTGACTTATCACTCCTGGGAGGGCCCAGAGCCACTGCACCCAACAGATAGCTTCAGACTATTCCAGATTATAACTCTACATATTCACAAGTGACACACTCAAGGGGTAGACTCAGTGAGCACCAAAGCCCCACTGAAGCAAGTCCTACTCCATATGGGTGTCTCCTGCACAGCAGCTCTCCCACTATAGTTGCATCTGGTCCTCACAGCCAATTAACTTGTAGGTCAACTCCTCCCAGTGACACCAATAGCAATCAAGGATCAACTACAACAAAACTGTGCACACAGGGGCGCACCTAGAGTGCCCAGCTCAGGTGACTGGGGAAGCTGAGCCACTGGGCCCTGCAAGACACCTACTACACAAGACAACTCTACCAATTCCTGGAGACATAGCAGCTCTACCTAATACTTACTAGAAACAAACACAGGGAAGCAGCCAAAATGTGGACACAAAGAAACATATCACAAAATGAAAGAACAGAAGAAATATCCAAAAAAAAGAAAAGATATAAATGAAATGGAAGCAAGCAAACTACTGGATACAGAGTTCAAAACAATGGTTTATAAGGTTTCTCAGAGTTCTTAGTGAGAGCTTCAAGGATCTTAGTGAGAATTTCAGAGACATGAAAAAGGACCAGTCAGAAATTAAGCATACACTAACTGAAATAAAGAATAATTTAAAGGGATTCAACAGTAGAATAGTGGATTCTGAGAATCAAGTCAATAATTTGGAATATGAGGAAGAAAATAATCACCCAATCTGAAGAGCAAAAAGAAAAAAGAGTCCAAAAATATGAAATGAATACCTCTTTGTAGTAGATGGCTAGGCCATCAAAGCTTAAGTCAGTTACTTACATTACAAAAAGAAAAGCCAAATCTCAAACTTACACTATAAATTACTTTTATTTGGTTGGTGGTGATACTGGTATAAACAAACCTACTATGCTGCCAATTATATAAAAAATAAAGCACCTGCAATTATAGTACTAAGCTATACCATCCACATTTGTGTTAGACACTCTATGAAGTTTGTACAATGACAAAATTACCTAACAACTCATATCTTAGGACAGCTCCCCCTGCCCCCCATCATTAAGCAGTGTGTGAATGTATTATTAAGGAATTTCTTCCAAGAAAAGAGCATCATTATTTGATCTACTTATTAAAAGTGTTTCATAATAGCCCTTCTGGAAAGGCTCAGTGGCTGAGCATTGACCTATGAACCAGGAGGTCATGCTTTCATTCCCAGTCAGGGCACATGCCCAGATTCCAGGCTCGATCCCTAGTATGGGGCATGCATGAGGCAGCTGATAGATTATTCTCTCTCAACATTAATGTTTCTATCTCTCCGGCCCTCTCCCTTCTTCTCTGAAATCAATAAAAAAATCTATAATAATAAAAGCATTGCCCTAACCTGTTTGGCTCAGTGGATAGAGCGTCAGCCTGCGGACTCAAGGGTCCCAGGTTCGATTCAGATCAAGGGCATGTACCTTGGTTGCGGGCTCATTCCCAGTGGGGAGTGTGCAGGAGGCAGCTGATCGATGTTTCTCTCTCATCGATGTTTCTGGCTCTCTATCCCTCTCCCTTCCTCTCTGTAAAAAACCAATAAAATATATTTGAAAAAAAAATAAAATAAAAGCATAATATGCTAATTAGACCTGACTGCCAAATGACCTCCCAGACGTCCTTCCAGATGACCTTCCGAATGAAGCCAGGGCTGTGAGGGCCGAGCCCCTTGCACAAATTTCATGCATCGGGCCTCTAGTATATTTTATAAAAATGTTTCATATTTTTCAGAGTGAACTCTTAATAGATATGGATTGATGAGATGCACACAGCATTATTAGTTTAATAAGTGATGCCCATCCATTTCCAAGAGCAGACATGGGTCCATTAAAAACAACATTCAAGAATTCTGGTACTAATTTTTCTAATAAATTTGTTTTTGGGGTTTTTTTGTTTGTTTTTTGTTAATCCTCACCTGATGATATTTTTCCATTGATTTTCAGAGAGAGTGGAAGGAATGGAGAGAGAAGGAGAAAGGGGGAGAGAGAAAGAGAAAGAGAAGAAAGAAACAATGTGAAAGAGACACATCTTTTGGTTGCCTCCCATCTGTGCCCTGATTGGTGGGGGGATCAAACCTGCAACCCAGGCATGTGTCCTTGACTGGGAATCAAACCCACAACACCTCCGTGAGCAGGCAAACGTGACACTAACCATTGAGTTCCACCTGTCAAGGCCTAATAAGTTCCTTACACCTATATAAAACTATGCTAGTTTTCATTTCAGGTCTAAGCCGAGACCTACTGACAACAACTTATCAGCTTAGATGATTTTATAATTATTACTAAATTTTCATGAATAATTTATGAAATGTGTTTAACTCTGCTCCAATTCATTTAATTAAGAGGAAGCTGGACAAAATCTTAAAGTTACTGAATTGCTCTAGCAAGCTAAGAAAACTATATTAAAACAAACTCCTTTTATGATGAATTGATGAATTTGTGACAAAAATTAGTAAGAAAAGTACACTACCTAGAAATTTTGTTGTTATAGCTGTAAAAATACATTAACATTTGTAAATATAATACCAAAAAATTCCCATATCTTTGTTTACTGATATACAACTTTTAACATTTCATGACATTTCATATACAAACACACACACAATGCACACAATATTCAATATTATCAGTTGGTCTTTTTCTAAATCAATTGAGAGCAAGTTGTTAATATTTTATTATTCCCCCAAAACAAAGACATTCTCCTAGTAACCCATTTATAATCTTCCAATTGAGGAAATCAACACTGATACACTCTCCTATCCAGTCCAACAACCCCATTGATACCGTGGCACTGGTCTGTCTCAACAGGTATTTTTCCTTTCTGGTTTAGTATTCCTTCCAGAAGCACAGGTTACATTTAGTTGTCTTGTCTCTCTTCCTCTAAAATGGAATTGTCCCTCAGTTTATAAACCACCCCCGCCCCGCCCCCCGCCCATGGGAGAAGGGAAGGGGTATTAATCCCTTGGAAGAATGATGTTGTGTGAAGCTACAACTTCCTGGTAAAGCCTCCCAGGTGACCATGCTTACAATGTCTGACCTCCCTTTGCTCTCTTCCTTTTATTAATATTAACTAGCTAATTATTATAACACTTCTACCCCTTAACTCATACTTTCAACATTTTCTTTCTAGATTAGTATAAACACATGCATTCTTTTAAATGCTTACTTGTACAAAAGTGAGTTCATTACTTTATTTGCTTAACATTGTTTTTTGTATTTATTTTTTTTTCTTTTGTATTCATCTATTCATCCTCAGTGGAGAATATCTTTCCAGGGTCAGGAAGAGTCTGATAGAGATAAATTTGCTAAATATTTACTTCGCATCTTAAGATTCATTCAAATTGTGGGATACAAAATAATGTGTCTGGGCAGAAATTTATAAAATCAAATTATTTTTCTTTAGTATTTGCATAAAGTGCTCATTATTTTTTATTAATGCTAATACTGGTGAAACTAATTCTGAAGTCAATTTGATTCTCATTGCTTTGTAGATCATTAATGTGTTAACTCTACCAGCTTTCAGGATTTTCTCCTTGCCTTAAAAAAATTATCACTTTGTTTTGAAAAGTGTAGTTGTTTTTTTGTTTATTTTTTGTTTGTTTATTAATCTGATTGACGCTCAGTGAAGTCTTTTAATTTGAGGATTCTATCTTCCTTTTATAGTGGGAAACTAGCAGCATTCATTGCTTTAATAATTTCATCACTATCTTAATCTTTATTCTATACTCTGAAACTCAGCCAGAGAGAGACTGGCACCTCTGTATCTACTCTTCACCTCTCTTCCCTTTTCCTATTTACTTTCCATGTTGTGCTGGTGCGCTGGGAAAATTTCTCCCTCTAATTTTCCACATCATTCATTTTTGTTCAGCTATATGCATTCCACTACTCACTCCACCTATTAATTTTTAAGAATTTCAGTAATTGTATTTTTCATTTCTAAGATCCTCAGTAAATTCTTCACTTAACTGCCAATTCTTTTCTTTGTAGACATGGCACGCTAATTTACATATGAGTACATATACTGAACTTAATTTCAATATCCATTTTCTTTGGACTTAACAATCTGTTGCCCCTGGTGGTCCTGGCACACACCTCACTGATGTGAAAGTTACTGCTTGAGAGTGCATTTTTGCAGTTGAGAGTACCCACTAGAGTGTGGGCTGTCACTGCTTGTGACTTCCACATTAGTGAACAGAAATAAATACACTGGTGCTTGTTTTCAGCTGAGAGGAAGAGATGGATAAGATGTATTATAAGATCTATTTTATAGACCAAAAGCTATTTTTGGTCTTAAGTTTTCACAGCATTTTCAACCACCCAAGAACACGGTTTACCCATGAAACCCTGGGAATAAAAGTAAAATAAACAAACAAACGAAAAAACCACTCACTAATATTTATTGATTATTTGTATTTCAAGTTCAATCAGTTATCCTCCAATCAAATATATATTTCACATATTTATATAGCACACTGTTAGGCAGCTTTCTGAACACTTTCACTGAGGCCCAGAGAAAGTCATACAGTGGATTTTGTGGATAGTGATTCTATTTTGAAGAATGGATGGCTAAATTTTATGATAAACTGGATACTTTTTATTTTGTTCTTAATCCTCACCCTAAGATATTTTTCCCATTGGTTGTTTAGAGAGAATGGAAGGGAGGGAAGAAAGGGGGGAGAGAGAGAGAGAAACATAGGTGATGTGAGAGAGACACATCTATTGGTCCCCTCCCTCATGTGCCTCAACTGGGGCTAGGGATGAAACCTGCAACCTAGGTATGTGTTCCTGGAACCCGTGACCCTTTGGTGTGTGGGCCCACACTCTAACCACTGACACACACCAGTCAGGGTTGGACATTTTTATTTTGATAATGTAACTACTGGACATACTTTAATGTTTTTTGAACACTCCACATTAAAAAACTTAGGCAAACTTTCAAAAAAATGTGCTGATCACCTAATATTTTCCAAACAATTACAAATTCCTACAATATGAATATGAAAAGATTTAGTCTCACATTGTAAATATGAGGAAATGTAAAAATACAGTTAAACTAAAGATCATCTCTTAATATCAACAGCTTTTCTTAGTTTGGGAGTAAAAATCTATGTATACAAGTATCTTTGTTTAATCAGTGTAAACACTGGCCTTCCTGTCTCTGAAATGTTTTCATGAGAAAGTATAATATTGCTTTGACAATAATATTATAGTCTATAAATATTCCTTCCTTTCTCTTAGTATGTATGCTATAAAGTTATAAATAAACTTCATCTCTTTATGATCATCTAAAATTCACCTTACTTGTTTTCTATCCTTTTCTGGTACTATGGAAATAATACCCTTCATATTTTAGAATGTTTATGTACAAGTTCACAGAAATTAAAGTGCACATTTTTGCCTTGGTCAGGTAGCTCAGTTGGATAGAGCTTAGTCCTGATATAACAAGGTCACAGGTTAGATCCACTGTCAGGGCACATACAAGAATTAACCAATGAATACATAAATAAGAGGAATAACAAATCGATCTCTCTCTCTCTCTCTCCCTCTCCCTTCATCTCTTTAAAATAAATTAAAAAAATAAAGTACCCATTCTTAATATAGTATAGTTTGATGAATTGGGGGCCATTATTCCAATTAAGAAATATTACATCTTCTTTATCCCCAAAAGTTCTCTCCGACTATTTTTATTGTCAACCAGCCATACAACAACAGAGGTATTCATTATTCCAATTGCTACTACCATAACCAGTTTTAACTGTCACAAAATTTCATATAAATGGAATTATAAAGAGTATATTTTTCAATGCCTAGTTCTTGTGCCAATATAATTTCAAATTAATTCATACTTTGCATGTAACAGTAGTTGATTCATTTTTATTGCTAAATGGTATAGCACAATAGTTACGCTTTCATGTATTGCTGGGCATGTGTTTTGTTACCCACCCACCCTATTCTGGCTATTAGAGATATAGCCACTATTAAAGTCACATAGAAATCTTTGTTCAGACATGTTTTTCTTTCTCTTAGGTAAATAGGAGAATTGATGAATCAAATGGCAAGTGTGCATAACTTTATAAAATACTCCCAAACTGTTTTCCAAAATGACTGTTTCACTCCATACTTTTGTCAACTTACATCATTCCAGGTTCTTCTGGTCCATTTGGATCCTTCTTTTTGTCAATTATCCATTCAAATATTCTGTCTATGTTTTAAATTGTTTCTGCATTTTTATAATTGCTTTGTATGAATTCTTTATATGTTTGAGATTAATATCTTGCTCATCTGTATGTATTGTGATATTTTCTACCAGTCCATAGATTATTTACTGGTTTTCATATTGATAATGTTGCCTTTCTTTTTAAGGTATAATGTATTTGTTAATGTCTAATTTATATTTTGTTTTTACTTTACCTACCCCAAAGTTTCAAAGACATGCTAGTCTCATAAATAATTTAAAGTGTTTTTTTTTCCTTTTCTATTTTCTGAAAGAGTTTATGTTGGATTGACATTATTTCTACATTAAATGTTTGATTGAATTAACCAGTAAAATAAATTGTACATGAGATATCTTTGTGGGAAAGTTATTGATAATATATTCAATTTCTTTAACCATGAAATTGCCTTCAAATATTCTAATTATTTTGTCCAAACTTTAATAAGTTGCATCTTTCAAGGAATTAGTCTATTTTATCTTTCTTGAATTTCTTGTCATTAAGCTATACATAATATTCTTTTACTATGATGCCAATATCTGAAGACTCCATAATGGTGTCCCTTCTACAATTCCTGATTTTGATAATTCATGTTATCTATTTTATTTGTTAACACAACAAAAGATTTGTTATTTCTTAAATCATTTTAAAGATACACATTTTACTTATTTATTACTTGTATATTTCAGTTTAGTTGTTTTCTTCTCTTATAAATATAGTTTTTTATTTTGTTGGGTTTAATTGTTTTTCTTTTCTAACTTCTTTAGGTATAATCTCAGAACATTAATTTTTAAACACTTGCTTTTTTCTAATATAAGTATTTAAAGACATATGTTGTAAGGACTGTTTTAGGACTGCAAGTACTGTTCATTTTCTTGTGGCTAAAAATATTTTTGTTTTATCTTCATGATTTAATTTTACACCCATAGTTTTTCTTAATTTTCAAGTATTTAATTATTTTGATATAATTTATTCATTTCTATTTTAATTCCACTGAAAACAGAAAATGTATACCTTACTCCAATCCTTGTAACTTTATTGAGATTGTTTTATGGCCCAGCACATGGCTAATACTTATAGGAAGGGTTTGACACGTATTTCTAACTTGATGGGATGTGAACTCCACAATCCACTGACTTGAGCAGAAGCTGAACTTTCTCTCCAGCTCTGTCAGCTTTGCAGTGGTTCTTTCCCCGCCTTGATTCTCTGAAGAATTGCTCGCTTGTTTACAATTCTTGGATCATCTACGGATTTGAGATTTTATATAAAGTTTGTGGAGATTGTCCCTCTGTGGTTCCCTCATTTCTGGATTATCTCTCCTCATTCATCTTTCATATTAGTGCCCCCAAACATTATCCTCTGACTATGCCAAAAAAGACGGCCAATGTCTGCTTGTTTCTAGCCGTCTTGTACCATAGAAACAGTGAGGTGCTCTCAGAGCAAACGTGTAATAAACATAAATCTCACCCAGTGTGAAAACCTTCTGCCTAATTCCACTCTGCCTGCTTGTAATCGCCTGTTTGTTCTAATAAAAATCCTCTGTAAAGCTTTCCATCTATTGTTCATAATTTGTCTGGAGCTTAGAATGGTTATTTCAGGTAAGATTAGTGTGATAAAAGCTACTCTGCTTTGACGGAAACCAGAACTTCCACACTGAGAGTATCTTCTACTTAGTTAAAACAATAAAGGATTATAAGTTTTGAGCAAGTATAACCTCCATTGTTATTCATTACAAAATGTATTTAAACCCACATAAAGATGGTTTGACCTCAATTTTAACAGGTTCTTCCTTATATCACTTCTTGAATGTCCTAGACTAAACAAATTCTCTAAAATGTGTTTGTTTGTTTGTTTTTACATTTCTGGGTCCCCAATTTAGTAAGTGTATAATACCCATATAGAAATGTTGGAAAAGTCTTATCAATCAAATCATATAAATGAAATATCCCAAGGATGTGAAATCTGTTTTAAGTCTCAGTAAATTGACATTGAGGAGTTTTTTTGATAGATGACTGATATATGACAGTGTTTTGACAAAGCAACTTGCAGGTCAGAAGCAATATTTTGTTTTGGAAAATAAATAACAAAACCTCACTCGTATAGCTTTAATGACATTTTCTTAGGTAAGAAATATCCCAAACACTGCCCTCAAACCAACAGTGAAAATATATTTTTTGAAATAATAGAAATACTGTACTAAGATATATCAGATACCTGTACTAAGTTACAATAGCTGGTTAGAGATTTTGAAAGTTTAATTTATTTTTGTCAAGGCGGGGTCATACTTGAAGAACAATAAAATAATTTATCTCATGATAACCACAGAAATATCTAATAACTAAAATATAACAACATAGGGTCAAATATTACCTCTCAAAAATGAAACTTTTTCTTTAATCAAAATCTCTGTGCGTGGTACTCCCTCTCCCCAGTGCAAGTCGAAGGTCTGTGTTAATTAACATTTTGATATTTCATATCTCTGCATCATCTAGGTCAGCACAATTAAAATATAGACAGAAAACCAAGTTATAGAATAAAAGCATGGAAATGAGGGGCTATCATCTAAACCACCAAGGGGGTCACAGACAGTAAATAACATATTTTCTGGAGGTCTGCAACTAGTATCATTCATCAGAAATTAAAAGTTTTTTTGTTGTCAGTATTCTTGGACTAGTCTCCTGAAATCCAGGGCATCGACCACTTATTGCTTTGTTCTAAAAGGACATTCTGACAAATTTACATTTACAAATGTGAGTGTAAAAAGAGAAATTGTTTTCATTGCAACATTTTGCAACTTCCTTAATTCAGGTCCTTACTAAGGCAGTCTTAGCTACAGGAGGATTTACCATGAAACTAATAAAGTATAAGCTTCTGCAATCCTCACTTTTAAAGCCCCTTTCCAAGGTCTTCGATGGGCAGGCCCTTATAATATATTCACATGTCCATCAAATTTTACAATATTTTCAAATGTAAGTCACTTTATTGGCAATACATGAACACTCTACTTTTTTCTACTTTGACCTCTCAATGTAGCACTCATCGCCTTTGGTTGGTGGTAGACATTTTAGGGATCAGGCTTAAAGCAATGTTGAGTTGTGGATATATTTGGCTTTAGATTAGGGTGAGTCTCTACTTCCTCAGATACAAAAGTGGAGATGCTAATGCTTTCTATTCTTAAATGTCACTCATTGGCTGGAGTAACTTACATATAAATATATTATAGATGTCATTTGTATTTATATATAATATATTGCATGTTGTAGATATTTATATCACAGGAATAATTATTACTATTTATTTCTTTAAAACCAACCAGAGGAACAAGTATATAAGTTTAGAAGTATTAACTACAAAGAATATAATGATATTCCTAAAACAACAACATAATATTTATTGACATGTATTTAATCATAAAATGAGAGTAGTTTATTTGCTTCAATGTTCCCATGAGAATCAGAGTCAAGTAGCTAAAGAATAAACCAATTTAAACACCTTACTTGCCACATGAATTGCCAAAAAACAAAACAAAAATATCGTGAACCACTGAATATTTCTTAATATTAAGCATTACTACCTTGATATGATTGTGGTTGCTTCATGGGACCCTCCCTTATCATGACACCATATTAGCAACATTATTTATGCATTCTTTTAGATTATATTAGTTGCTTCTCCCACAGAACTGAAATGGAGGCTGAAGTAATTTAAAAATACCCTCAAATACTAAAAATCCTGCTGAAAAACCTAAGAATTTGTTTTTCCAATATGGGTCAGCAAACTCAATTTACCTTTTAGTAGAATTGAGTGCTGGAACAGTTCCCACTTGAATGACATTAGCATTATCTTTGATTGTGGTGATAATTAGATCTGCGATCTATCCTGAGGTCCTACATCTGGTAAATGATTTCCTTGACTGAGTTAGGTCCCAGTGTCAGCAAGGACGACAGAAGGCACTCCATGCCTCAGGGCATCTCATCTGGCCACTTCTCTTGACCTGTGAACGTCTACACAGTAGTGTCTTGTACTTTCACCAGCTGCACAACAGTGTTTTGGATCCCTGTGTGACCTTTCCTAAGTTACTGAGTATGAATGAGCAGTTAGCGGGGGCTGGTATATCTACTTGGAGTGCAACCAATTCATTACAGAGGTGACTGAGATCATTTGTGGGAGTATTTTTTAAATTGTGTCAGTGAATATCTCACTGTTTGAGATGGAGAAGGGATACATTAAAATATGATTATGAACAGTAAGTAATACTTAGAGGAAAACTCTTTGTATCAATATACATAAACTGTCCACAGGAAATATAGGGTAATATATAGAAGTCTGCCAGTATTACAGTGGGGTGCCCAAGGGAATTGGTTATTTTTCCTCTCTGATATTGGCAACTCCTCAAGGAGGACAAAAAACAAACAAAAAAACAAAAACAAAAAAATCATTTCTCTGGCATCTCACAGTAACATTAGCAGATTTTTGTTTTCAAAGTGGAGAATTGGAGGGTCTATCTAGATCTAATCATCTACCTATCTATCATCTATCTATAAGACATAGTGCTGAGAGCTCTGCCTCCTTGGGACGGTATAGTTTCCAGAATTCTTCAATAGGCTCTTAACACAATAATTTGTTCATAGACGCGCCAGGACATCTTATCAAGGTATTCAATTATCATAAGTTGCTGCTACCAAATGGGCCCACAATGGAGAATGAAATGGAAAATCTAAAACTCATTAATTCATTTTACTGTTTTTTAAATATATTTTTTTCATTCTGTGTTAGGTAAAGCAAATGTTTGCAGAAGGGTAGCAAAACTAGTCACATTCAAGACTTGTGTAGCCCCTGTACACAATAATTCCTTTTTTTAAAAAATAAAATGAAGAAAACAGAAGACTGTAAAAGTATATAAAAAATTAATTGACTTTCTAAATCTGTATTTAAAAAAATAAGATGCTTCGTAGTATTTATTCATCTGCATGGGTGTGTTTGAGTGAATTCCAAACCAAAATTTAATGTGTTGAATTATCTGTCAGATGGAAAAGTGCATACTGATTATTTCATATAACTGAAAACCATCAGACTGAAGTTTTAAAGCTGAAAATAATATAATTATATAGTTCTCTACTGAAGACTATTCAAAACCTACTTTGCATTTCAATCAATTACATAGTTGAAGGAAGTCTTTTATTGTTCTTTCACAACAACTTTTTAACTTAAAAAAGTAATTTTATTATTTGAAAAAATGTGAAGACTGGCTCACATGAATGGGCCTCTGATTATAGACTGTCACTTCCTAGCCTGGTCAGGATCTCAATATTCTTCCTACTTAATTTTTCTAAAATATATTTCTCTAATTATTTACTGTGATCATTGCAATTCTTGTACCACCCCTATTTCTATAATAAAAGTGTACTCTTTCACTAATTTATTTTCAATTTATATCATATAAAATATTCTAATAAACACAAAAATATATTCAAAAGGATATTTATATTTTTACAATTTCTTCTTTTATATATTTTTCCTAAGATGAGTTATTTTAAGTTTCATGTTATTTTGATTCTAGAAAGGACAAGAGAAGTCTTGGTTCCCAGGACATATCTCCTCTAAACTTAGACAGTAGCAACCCATTTGCATTACTGCCAAAGCCATTATCCATCATAATGTGCATGGTACCTCTGACTGGAATAATAGAATCACCTGCTTTATAGATGTATACACATTTCTTGGGGGTTTACAATCTGAGGCTAGAGAAATATCACTGTCTAAACCCTATACTAAGAGAGTCTGGAGCTGAGCACATGTGTCCTGAATCTCTGAACAGCAAATAAAAGCCAGTACATTTAAAAATCACATAGAGCCCTGACTGGTTTGGCTCAGTGGATAGAGCATCGGACTGCGGACTGGGGGGTCCCAGGTTCGATTCCGGTCAAGGGCATGTACCTTGGTTGAGGGCACATCCCCAGTGGAGGGTGTGCAGGTGGCAGCTGATTGATGTTTCTCTCTCATCGATGTTTCTAACTCTCTATCTCTCTCCCTTCCTCTCAGTAAAAAATCAATAAAATATATTTTTTAAAAAGTCACATAGCATTAGAAAAGGTTTCAATAATCAAACTGGACAATTTCACAGTAGGTTTTGAAAATGCAATTTATTTCACTGTTTGCCTATGGATTTAGATGTCTCTGATTACTATTTTTAGTACAGTCTAAGCAAAGTGGCTGATGATAGCTAAGGCTTCTTGGGTGCTTACTACACCAGTGATGCTCTCCCAAACCCAAGGAGATAGTTACTACTAGTATGCCCATTTTACTTAACAGAAGTTAAAAACTCCTCTAAGAGAGCACAGCGGGGAAGTATTGGAACAAAGGCAATCTGGGTGCACTGTGGACACCATGCTCCTAGGCAGTGGGCTAGAGTGCTGGTTTTCCAAGGAGACAGTAAAATCATTTATAGGAGGTCCAGGAGAGTTGGATTCACGTTCTTTTCCTTCTAACTTTAATGATACAAAGTATTTAAGATTAGCTAGTACTTATTAACACAGTAACACAGTAAGCCTTTACTTAATGTCACCAGTAGGTGTTTAGAAATGTGGCTAAATTACATATAACGAAACCAGTTTTTACTGCAGGCTAATTGATATACACAAGAGTTATATTCCTAAGGGCACCTCATCCCTGTTATAACAAAAGGGAGCTATTCAAGGACCTGCTGTGCAGATGTTGCTTATAGTACTTAGTTCATGTCACAAATTAAGATATTTATTAAAATGCTTAATGAATCTAGATAAATGGCTTTTCAACATAAGTCCTTACCAGAGAAACATTTTGGTTGTTCCATTCACATGTTCCCTTCAGAATCAGACAATGTGTATTTCCCGAGATAAGAAAAGCTTTGTAATTCTCCAACTCAGTAATTTTCTCCTGAGCTGCAACTATGTCCATTCTAAGAAGAGAGTTGTTAAAGCCAAATTAGTCATTCTAAGTGTGACTTTTTGTTGCTAACATCTGCAAGGTATGTAGAATTAAATGGAGAGGGAGAAATTAGGAGATTTACTAATTTCTCTATGGCTACACTCCTAGTGGGTTCATCCTTCTGCAATTTTACCTTTAGCTTATTTTATTTTTCCAAATATAAACTTATCAGAATTCCACCTATTTAAAAGGTATGGGATATTTGCTCAGAGTAAATAATGTGCGTGCATTATTGTTTATTTTCTTGATATTTTGTAACATATTGCAAAAGTGATTCTTGCAAGGCATATTATATCTGAAAATATTTAAAGGATAATTGATGTGGTGAATCAAATATAATAAATGGATTCACACTCTGTGTAGTATAATTATTTTAAATTAGAAGAATTATAAGTTGGGTACATTGGTTTTCAGTTGAGCAAGAATATTCTTTTCTTGTTCAATCAGGCAAGTAACACACCATAATTAAATAATGTTATAACATAAATGCTTCAATTTCCAAACAGAGGGGAAGAGCATATAAAATTTGCCTGAAAGTCAAAGAGCATTCAGATTTCAAGCAAATATCAAACAATTTCCATTATATCAATAGTAGGAAGTAATGTCTCCTCTGAGAAGATTGCATGCAAAGAGCTACCACATTTTTTTTTGTGTTTAAATTTTCTAGCCTTTCATTTTAATTATTTGTCTCTTCCCTGTGGGAAACCATAGTTTATGATCATTGAGGTCCCTCCGGTAAATATTAAATAGAGCAGTATTCTTATTGTCAATAATAATGACTAATATGTTTTATTTCATGGCCCTCGTGTTTAGTAAAATAATGTGTCATTAGCACGATTTTTTAAAAGAAAAAAAATGTGAACTGGTAATGTGGGCACCTGATATGTTGTCATTGTGAATTCCTATGTCCATTTCTCCTTATAAGACTGCAAGTTCCTTATAACCAGGGACTGTGTTTTTGACCATTATATTCTTGATAAACATTTAATAAATTAATAGATTACCATTATGCACTTTGATTTTCTATCAATGCACCTTCTTCCTCCCAAGTCTCTTTTTCTGGATACAATTTATATGTTTTTTAAAGAGGTCTCATAATGAGTAAAAAGAGTGCAGTACCCAAAACAGATAAAACCATGCTGATTCCACTTCTTAGCAACGTGCTTACTAAACTGAACAAGTCAATGTAAATCCCTAAACCTCAAGTTTTCACCTAAAAAATGAAGAAAATAATACAGATTACATAGGATTGCATTAGTATTAAAATAATTAGCACTGGCAAATTGTTTGACATATAGCAGACATTTGGTACATATTAATAATATTCTTTAGTATTGTTGTTTTTTCATGTTGCTAGAGAGATTATTTTTCACAGTGTTCTGGTCACTGATAATGCTCCAGCCATTCTTCAACTAAGCAAAACCTTTATAAACTAAGTGTGGCCTTTGATTATGTCATGGATTAATTGTCTACATCATCCCAAAATTCATATTTTGAAGTCCTAACTTCCAATGTGATCATATCGAGAGGTGGGAACTTTGAGTGATGATTAGGTGAGAAGGGTGGAGCCCTCATGAATTGGATTAGTGTCCTTATAAAAGAGACCCCAGAAAGTTCCCTTGTCCTTCTGCAATGTGAAGACAAAGTGAGAAGGCAGATATTCATGAACTAGGAAGTGGGCCCTCACCAAACACAGTTACTACTGGCACCTTGATCTTGAACTTCTGAGTGTCTAAAACAGTGAGAAATAAATATTTGCTGTTAGGCCAACCATTGTACAGTATTTTGTCAACAATAGTCTGAATAGAGTAATACATCTAGCTTCAGCCATGACTTCCAAATAGTACCATTTCCCCACATAGATTCATAGTTATGAATCATTCTCATTGAGAAACACCAGATATTTTTTTTTTAATATTAAGCATTTATCTTAGTAGGTTCATTTATTTATATTTAATACTAGAGACCCAGAGAACGAAATTCATGTGTGTGTGGGGGGGAGCGGGGGCTCAGACCGGCCTGCACTCTCTCACATTCTGGGACCTGATCCTGCAGTTGGATATCCCTCTCACAATACAGGACTACTGGCTTCTAACCACTGGCCTGCTTGCCTGCCTGATTGCCCCTAACCAACTCTGCCTGCCTGCCTGATGCCCCTAACCACTTGCCTGCCTGTCTGATGCCCCTAACTGTTCACCTGCCTGCCTGATCACCCCTAACTTTCTCTGCCTCGACCCTGCACCTGGGACCCAGGCTTCCCTCCTCCAGCCCACTGCAGGCAACCAGAACCCGGGCTTCCCCCCCTCTGGCCGGCCACAGGCAACCGTGACCTGGAGAGGCGTTGCCCAGGCCCTGTCTTTGTCAGGAAGGACATCCGGAATGACGTCAGGTCTATCTGGTCTAATTAGCATATTACTGTTTCATTTGTATAGATTTTTTTTGACATTTACATATTATTGGTGCACCAATAATATACTGTATTCTGAAGTAAACAAACTCTAAAGTGTAATCATTGTAACAATGTATAATTTCATATAGCTTCTAACCCATTAACTAGGTAGAACCCTGTATGGTTACAAAGGCTCATTTATACTAAATTCCCTTTGGAGGAAATGAAATGAATGAAAAAGAATGCTGGCATGCATGAATTAGAAACACTAGAGAAATGCTAGAAATCCTCCCTATATTACACTCCTCTATAGTCACACTCACTGGAAAAGAAGAGTAGCTCCCAGTAGATTTCTGGAAGATTTTTTACAAAAGTGATAATGATATAAAATGTTAGCAACTGCAGTCTCAGAAATTTAACGATGTATTAGGAAACTTCCATTTGTTTTTCTTTTGGAAGTTGTCTCTGAAATTTCCAACTGACATTATATCTAAAGTTACTATGATGAGTAGTTTCAGCTAGCTTCTAAAATGAAAATATGCAAATATAAAATAATTCTTTTTGTTGATATGCCTATTTGTATAGGCAAGGGAGTTGACAAAGCCTTATTCTGAGGACTCATGAGGCATTGATGTGTATCAAAAATTATCTAACTATATCAACAAAAAAATTATTTTATATTTGCATTAAACCTACTTTTTAAACACATAGATGTTTTATTTTGTTAGCTGTGAATGTTTTATTTATTTATTTTAATATCAAGAAAATGAATTAACCATTAGGCATTTATTCTATCACCTATCTATTATCTATCATCTATCTATCTATCTATCTATCTATCTATCTATCTATCTATCATCTATCTATCTATCTATCTATCTATCTATCTATCTATCTATCTATCATCTAGTCTCCAGAACAAGTCAGGTTAATAGCATAGGCCCTCTCTCATCATAAGTTGATACAGTGACAAATATGCTGCATCCAACAGACAAGTGGAGCAGAGAGGAAGTTCATAGAGGGAAACAGTAGAAAGATGGGCTTGTTTTACTCCCTGAATCATCTGCTGAAGATGAAAAAGATCTTTGCCCCCAATTTAGAACCAAGCTATTGAAAATTTTCCCTAACAATATCAGCTGTATTGAGAGAATATGCATATCTTCAATATATTCTATATCTCAGCTAAATTGTCTATGCATTAACACTCTTATACCTGCTGCAATGTCTTCCTCTTCTATCCCATATTCTTGCCCACTGTTCTTCCACTCCCTTGGTTAATGTTTCCATAGTGACTTAAAAAGTGAACCAGTGTGAACCCACTTAGCTATAAGAGGAGCTAAAAATACAGTGTAACTCAGTGAATAGACTTAAGTGAAATGGAAAATGGCAATAATGATGTCATGAAATGCTCAGCTTTGATGATATTCACAGAGCAGAAATAATTATTTGTTCAGTTTAAATGGCACTGTTGTTACTCTGACTTTTTTTACTGCTGTATTAAAGTTTTAACTAGTATAGTAAAAAGAGATAAAAGACTTATTTTAGCTGAAATTCAATTAAGCCTCTCAATTCAATAAACCATAGCCCTACACATTTGTAAATGAATAAAAGTTTAATGTTTGAGTAGATTCCACTATGTCAAAAAAGTTATTTTAACTTAGGAAAAATTCAAAATCCCTAGAATAGTGTAGGACATTCTTAATTTAATGTAGCCTTTCTAGAACAGTGTACTACATTCTTATCAAAGATAGTCTCACATTTTAGATCCCTGATCAGGAATATTGTGAAAGTCAGAGAGCTTTAAAGGCCATGGACAGTGTTGCTAAGTGGTTAGAGGGATGGCCCACACACCAAAGGGTCTCAGGTTCCATTATCAGTCAAGGACAAGTACATGGGTTGCAGGTTTGGTCCATGGCCTCAGTCAGGATACGTGTGGGAGGCAACCAGGAACCCATAGATGTGTCTCTCTCACATTGATGTTTCTCTCCTCTCTCTCCCCCTACCTCCCTCTTTTCTACTCTCTTTAAAAATTAATAGAAAAGATATCCTCGGTGAGGATTAACAACAACAAAAAGAATCTGTCTTCTCTCAGAGGGCAGAGGATGCGTTAGGAAACTTCTTCAAAGGCAAACCATGCAGGCTAAAAAGTTGACAAAAATTGGGAAAGTGGCTGACTTGGAAATGTTTCTCCATGCTTTTAAAAAACATACATTCTTTCTTTGTGAAAATTATCTTCTTTTTGAAGGCTTTTTTACATAGAACTTCACAAATTCCTAATAGGTTTACTATTTCTAAGACATTGGGTTATATATGACTTAATCACTATGAATCTCTTCACCATAAAGTGTATAGGATAATGCAATCCTTAAAAAAGACATTATAAAATTAAATGAAACAGTTAAGGCCTTAGTACAGAATATAGCATAGTCAATGAGAGGCAACTTATTGCTATGAAAGGTTCAAAAATATTTTTTGAACAGGGTTTTTTAAGAAGTGACTTTTTTCTACATAAATAAAATTGCACCTTTCTAATGATTTGAGCACTGTCACATGTGAAAACTAATTTTTCAAACAATATCAATGAGCATACATACAGGAGAGAAAGAGAATATGAATATAGAAACCAAAATAAAAATCAGTAACCTAGTAATAATAAATGGCCAACAAAAGATTTTGGTTCAGAGATGAGTATGAATATTTTTTACTGAAAATGCATTCTGTTTGCCAAATAATTATGAATTAATTATTCCCTTGGATTACAAAATTTGTTAATTTTCTGCTTAAAAGAATTAGAATATTAATATGAAATGCATGCTTTGAGGATTAACTATCAAAGTTGCTATTAATTATTGAAATTAATAAATGGGTAAAGGACTATGAATATTTCTGTTACCAAAACACATTAGCTTGAAAAGGATAAGCTGCTAAGAAGTTTATGATGATGATTATTTAATAAAGAGTATTTATAGCATTATGAAAGTTTATTTTTATTTTAACTGATTCAAAAATGATGCAAAGCATTTTAACATCAAAATTACTTCATCACCATGAAAATCAGGCCTCAGATCAATTTTTAAAACCGATTAACTTCCTGATATATATATATATATATATATATATATATATATACATATATATATATATATATATATATATATATATATATATGTATATATATGGACTGGGAAAAAGTAGCTTTACAGTTATAAGTACACAAAAGTTTATTCTTGAATTTTCATTTATTAATTTATATTTTTCTATATAAACAACTGCAAACCTACTTTTGTCCATCCCTATATATTATTTGCCAATTACATAAATATTCATAATAACACCTAGGTTGTCCAGTCTTTAATTGGTATTAAATAATTGGTACTGCTGTATATTAAACTCATTTCTTTTCATAGTTAAGAAAATTTTATTCTTGGAAGAACACCTATTTAACAATTCTTGTTTATATGAACAGAAAAAATGACCAATTACAATTTCATTTTTGCTAAACAAAGATTATCCCTTAACTTTATTTATGGTTTCATTTGAGAAGATCTATTAGTATTATCTTAACTATTGTGAGATTGTAATTAAAGAATATATACTACATATAATAACTATATTTTAATTTTAAATATAGTTTTAAATTATTCTTCTTCATGTAATTAAATTTTATCAAAAAGCTGATGCATTGCAAATGTTTAGTTCACACAAAAATGCATAAGTTCCTCTTTACTTGTTTTTCTTATTTATTTTTAGAGAAAGAGGAAGGGAGAGGAAGAGAGGAAAAAGCATTGATGTGAAATGTAAGAGGGAAACATCAATGGGCTGCCTCCTGCTTGTCCCCTTACCGAGGATTGAGCCTGAAACCCAGGCATATGCCCTGACCAAGAATTAATCCAGCAACCTTTCAGCCCATGGGATGAGGCCCAACCAACTGAGCCACACCAACCAGGGCATGAATGCCCTTTCTAATGTTCTACTTTAAGCTTAAAGTATAATCTTATTTATGTCAATTACCATTAGCAAAAAAAAAAATAAAAATTAAAGATAGAAAATACTCCTTGATGTTTTTCTTTCCTTTGTACATTTGGATTCCTTTGTACAGAGACTTGGAGGGAAATAATAAATAGAAGAGAGGAAAAGTAATAACCCCATATAAAACAATATAAATGCTATAATCCCAATACACAGACTCTGTCAGAGAATCCAGGCCTTCGTGTTATTGCTCTTTGAAGGTTGCTGCATTCCTCCTTGGACCGTGAGCAGGCTATATGTTCTGCAAAATAAGTTTCGGTGACTTGAAAGACACAGCCACCAATCTTTGACTAGAATAGAATATAGGGGTATTGATTGGGTGCATACAAAGAGTTGAGAACAGGGAGTGTTCATTATGAATGCTTCTCAAATTTTATTGTGCATTAAAATCACTTGTAGGACTTCCTGAAACACAGATTTCTGGAGCCCAGACATAATGTTTTTGACTCAACAGTTAAAGTGTGACACCCATGAAGGTGCATTTCTTTTTTTAAAAAAAAATATATTTTTATTGATTTCAGAGAGGAAGGGAGAGGGATAGAGAGATAGAAACATTAATGATGAGAGAGAATCATTGATCAGCTGCTTCCTGCACACCCCCTACTGGGGATGGAGCTTGCAACCCAGGCATGTGCCCTTGGCCTGAATCAAACCTGGGACCCCTCAGTCCGCAGGCAATGCTCCATCCACTGAGCCAAGTTTCTAGGTAATAAAGATATGGCTAATTCAGAGACCACAGTTAAAGAAATATAGAACCCTATAACCTAACCTACTGAACCTCAGGGAGAACTCTACAAATGAAGCTGGATAGAGAAAAAGGAGACAGGCACACACACACACACAATTATTTAGAAGCTAATGTGAAAAGCTACTTTCAAAGAAATTGTCAGAATGGATTCAGCTATAGTCTTATTGAGAAAAACTTATGGGAATTGAACCTAAACATCTGATCGCTCTAATTTCCTACTCACAGAAACTCAATACTAAATAATTTTAAGGTTTATATTTTTTTCTTCAACCCTGATTTAGTGATTTTCAAATAGCCATTTGGGGTTATTTAATTAAGCTCCTAAGAAATCTGCATTTTGCCTTAGCTGGTTTGGCTCAGTAGATAGAGTGTCAGCCTGCAGACTGAAGGGTCCCAGGTTTGATTCCAGTCAAGGGCACATGCCTGGGTTGCGGGCTTGATCCTCAGTAGGAGGCATGCAGGAGGCAGCCGATCAATGATTCTCTCTCATCATGGATGTTTCTATCTCTCTCACCCTCTCTCTTCCTCTCTGAAATCAATAAAAATGTGTTTTTAAAAAAGAAATCTGCATTTCAATGATTATCTTAGGCAACACCCATGGAGCTTTCTATGGGCACGCTTGGAAATAATACTTTAATGTAACTATTACATATGAACCATCTGATAATACAGTAGCTTAAATGGTTACTTAAAAGCTCCAGATGATTACATTTTCACCTATTTTTTTTCCAACTGAAATGTAAGGGAATGTTGGGTTCAAGTCTTAAGCCTTTTTGTGTGATTTCTAGATACCAATAAAGTGCTATTTATACTAAGCACTCCATAAAAGCAGTAATTGGTACAGTTTTCCAGGCTTGTTAGCCCTCCTAGAAAGTAGGAAAATATTTTGCACCCCTAAGTTTTATCTAATAAATTTCTAAACACCTGGTTAGCATAATGCCACTTCTCTATGTTAAATACCTAACCTAAAGCCTTCAGCAAGAGATATACAAATTTTTGTGCCTGTGCCCTACATATATGGAAGTAACAAAGAGAGTGCAAAAATAGACAGATATAAGGTGAAAGTTGTGTAAGTTGAAACAAAGAAAATGGTTTCTATTAAGTGTCCCATTGATGACCTTTATTTATGTTATGTTGCAAAATAAACAACATAGATGTTTACTATTCATTCCTATGTTCTCCCACCTGCCTGAGAGGTCTGATGCTTTATATTTAGTGATTTATCAATGAACATTTTAACATATCACAAAAAATGTATATTCAACTCCTACATAAAACGCAATCTGAACATATTGGAGAGAATTTTAGCAAATTGAAAGGGTTACTATTTTCTCACCAATATTTAAGATTTGTCCAGAAAAAAAATTACTTGATTGGCAGTATTTCCCTGGTATTTATTTTAAACCAAATCTCTCAAACCATGTTCTTTCTGTTCAAATGTAATACATGTTATATATTTATTTGCCAGAAATTAAAATACCATATTTAATTTGAATGGCAATTGAATGACAAGTGGTAAGTGTTTTCAGGGGAAAACTGTTTAACAGAAACATATTTTGAAATTTTTTGAATCAATTATTATTTCTAACACTAAAATGTTCATAGGAATGAAAGATAGATGAGATGGTGATAAAGGCAAGTGGTTTTTATGATATTATGGGGTTTTGCCTTGTTTTGTTCTATGTTTGAAAAACAATGACATCTGTCTAAAATCTGTCAATATGATGGATGGGAAGCATAAATCACATTATCTTATGTCAACACTCTTTTCAGAACAATATTTTAACATAAATTCAGTGCCCTGTCTTGAACGTGACCCTTGAGAATAATAAAGAGAGAACATGAAAAATTCAGCTGGATTCTATTTCTATAGTTATTTTTAACCTCTTTTGACTTAGGAAACCTAAACTTTCAAAAGAAATCTCAAAGATATAAACTATATCCTATACACATTGAAAGCTGTTAATATATCAAAATAAAACGTTAAGCATTTATGCTACATTAAAGTTATATCAGCAAAGAGATTTCTAAGGAAAACATAGTCTAAAGTTAATGAAATTAAAGAATTTAATGCATAACTTTAATATTTTGGTTGAAATATATTTGAATGAATTTATAAAAGCTATTACAATTTTAAGAGCATTTTGACCAAAGCTTTAGAACTAATAATATTTAGTAATTTATAAAATGTTCCAAAATATCACAAACTTCATGACTACTGAGGAGCATCATTCAGAATATCAAATATCTATATATATAAAAGGCTAATATGCAAAATGTCCCCTCAGGAGTTTGATCGGGAGAACAGTTTAATCTGTCGCTATGACTCATTCTAACCACCAGGGGCAGCGCAGAATATGGCTGGCAAACTGATCGACCCTGATAGCCTGCCAGACCTAGGGACCCTACCCATGTACAAATTTCTTGCACAAGGCCTCTAGTGTGTGTGTGTGTGTATATATATATATATATATATATATATATATATATATATATATATTTAATCTTATATTTAATCTTATAGTGTTTGTAAATATAATAGATGTGACCTAAATGTGTTTGGTAAAAATTTTTTTTTTCCATTCGAGTAGTGTCTTTTGCATGGGCAAGACAACTAGATCTGTATTTGTTTAGAGAGTGTTTTTAAAGTTTTAGCATATATTATTGAATCTTAATAAAGTTATTCAGAATTTTTATTGGTGTATTTGAGCTTCTTCACCTGAATCGCCAAACTCCCATGCATTTGAATGTGTCTGCTTTGCCACTGTGCGCTGGGATGGGATGACCCGTTCCTGTCCATGACATTGAAAGAATTAATACTAGACTATTCTTAAGTTAGAAGAACATAGCCCCCTCATGCTTCCACTAAACTCAATTATTTCACTACATTGAGTAAATCAATTGGTGTGCCTGCCTGCCAACAAAACTATGTGGAGTTTCTTTCCTTGGTCTCTGCATCTCTCCCAGTTATCCTGAAGCAGAGTTAAGCATGGCATTCTCCTCCTCTAGTAGTTGTTATGTCTAAAGGAAATTAACCTCAATTGTCATGACAAAAAAAAATAATAAAGTGATATTCTGATACTTTTAACCACATTATAATGAATGGAATTAGCACAAATTTTCATTTAGGCACTGAAGCATTATTGTTATTTTTTGTACTTTTTTATTTGTTCATTACTAAATCATCTGACTTAAACTATTTGCCAGAAAGGAAAACAAAAGTCCACTTCATTTAGTTTTAATAGCATTCTGCCTAATCATTCATGCAACAAAAAAACTTTGGCCCAGCAGGCGTGGCTCAATGGTTGAGAGTCCACCTATGAACCAGGAGGTCACTGTTCAATTCCCTGTCAGGACACATGCCTGGGTTGTGGGCTTGATTCCCAGTGTGGGGTGTGCAAGAGGCAACCAATCAATGATTCTTTCTCATCATTGATGTTTCTACTTTTCTCTCTCCCTCCTTCTCCAAAAGCAATAAAAATATATTTTTTAAAAAAGCACAAAAAACAGCCTGGCTGGCGTGGCTCAGTGGTTGAGTGTCAACCTAGGAACCGGAAGGTCAGGGTTCGATTCCCTGTCAGGGCACATGCCCGGGTTGAAGGCTCCATCCCCAGTGGGGGGCCTGCATGAGGCAGCTGATCAATGATTCTCTCTCATAATTGATGTTTCTATCTCTCTCTCTCTCTCTCCCTTCCTCTCTGAAATCAATAAAAATATATATTTTAAAAATGTTGTTTTTCATGGGTGTGATCACACCAAATAATTTAGATGCTTGAACTCTGTTAACCTCACAGTACTTGTCTATTCATTTCACCTTGTTAATTATTCAAATTTTACACTGAAGTTAGCTATACACATAAGTCCATTAAAAGAAAACAATAATTATATTCAGTAATATGATAACTAACCTATAACTAAAATACAGTTTGGATTCAACTAATTCATCTAATCTTTATTTTATATTTTTCCTTCCCTGATGAATATTTATAATCTCTGTCATAGATTTCATTTCTAAAATCACAACATAGAAAAGGTTATAAAATTAGGTAAAGACTACTTATATATCTTGTAAAAAAAAAATCCGGATTTAGAAATAACTCTAGCAGTCCTCATAGTTTCACCTAAGAAAGGCAAGTGACTCAGACAAACAACCAGTCCAATCTGAAATTCCCAAGACAAGATGTATATTAGGTCAGGTAGAACAAGCCTCTGTGATGGATTGGCTATTACTCTGCAATGAATGCAACTATGGTTTCAAGTGAGTCTATGTTCCCTGGATGTTCTTACTGAAATTCCCAAAAAGGCTGCAGTCACTTACTGAACCATAAAGGTGACAATAACCTTGGATATAAAAAATAATACTAAGATATTGGGAGATGTAATAATATAAATGGGGCAATCTGCATAACTTCGTTGAAACAATTTATTCCCAAGATAAATAAGAATCAAGGAATATTTGGATTTAATTTACAGAAATGTATGACCAACATGTTCTCTCAAAATGGTCTTCTTGATCTTTTTATAAATGTGTAAAGGGTAATATTAAAGAATAGGGTGATACAATTTAGTAATATTTATGAGAAGGATCATATGAATACTAGTAGCTTGTGTGTACTGTGTAGAAAACAATTCAAAAGGGAAAGTAAATTACTGTTAAATGAAGGAAATGCAAATATAATTATTCATGCCTCAACCTTCCCCCCCCCCAGTTCCTCATTGCACCCCACCCTCTCCAAGTCTGAGGAACATGCATTATAGCAAAGTTACAAGAGGAATTATATTATCATTTATGTGGAAATAAAATCGGAGAAAATATAAGCCTACAAAACTTGTTTTAAATGACTTATTTGTTAAGGGTGACAAGGGAAGGAGGTATATTGAGAGCTACTTGATGTGTGCATCGGTTTTTCCAAGGTCTTCTTGCCTTCCTGAGTATAATGTTGAGGTGACTGTCTTAAGTAACTGACTACCTCAACAGCCATTGAACAAGAGTATAAGGGAGCTTACTCAGTATCACAGGAGATATCACCAGAGTTAGAATCTTGAATCAAGATATTGACACATCCCAAACTACTTCAAGTCCATCTCTTAATTCCTACTGTTAGTAAATTGTGGTGATAATAAGTTTCTCAGCCATTTGGATAGTTTTGAAAAACATTTCTAAATTGAGCTACTACTGAATTAGAATGGAGGATCTTCCTTTTATTTCTTGGTGGGCAAAGGGAAAAATAAATTAATAGTGGGACTTTAATTTCAATATTTTAATGTTCTAATTTTCTGGTGGTATTCATCTTTCCACATGCTATGTCACTGACTGCACATCCAGCATAAATCCTAAGGCAGGAATACTTGATTTATTTCATTGCTATGGGCTGCAGTGTCTCTGAGAGTATTTTCATTGTCCTAAAATTCAAAGAACAAAAACCTCAGGAAAATGCATTCAAGACTGAGGTAAGTAAGGATAGAAAGACTTTGAAAGAAAAGTTATCCGTTCTTTGCGTTAAACATGAGGGGTTGCTTGGATAACAACTGGTGATTCTATGGAGAAAATGTATCAAAATCAAGTAATTGAGGACAGCTCATTGCTGAATTCCACAGCATATCTGGATTTAGAATAAAGATAAGCTCTATTAGGGAGGAAGGCATTCAAAGAGATGACATTTATTAGAAGAATCCTGCTTGAGAGGAAAAACAGGATATCAGGTGAAGCACATCTAAAATATTCCCTTCAGCATAAAAGCTGAAATCACAAATAAATTACATTCGGACAGCACAATTCCAGTGATCCATATCACTAGAAGCCATGTGATCACCTTCTCAGTGGTAGGATCATTATTCTTATCAATGCTCACAAAATTACATTAAAAATTTATTAGAACACATGCAATTTGAAAGCCTTAAAGTCATGGGCAAAGGGTAACAACAATGCCATTCTCAGGCACTAATGAAAACCAATGGCACCTAAAGAAATAAAATCAGAAATAAACATTCTACCTCTGGGGAGGGAACAAGCCTATGTGGTGGGCCCTGAACACTCAGGAAAGGGCAGGAGGTCTAAACAGACCCCACCATAGACCAGGACCACACTGCATTGTCTAAGATGAAGGCTTAGCCAGAGCTACAATACAGAAGAGAGCCTAAAACTTAGAGGGAAAAGGAGGAATTATAGAAAAAATATATAATAACCTTGGCAACTACCCTTCTCCCACATGTTAAAGACAGGACTCCTAAAGAACTTGAATACTGTGGTGAACTCAGTTATCCCATCAACTACAAATCTCAAAACTAGCTTCTATCTTAATTAGATTAGCCCCTCTCACCCCACATATTAAAATCCAAGTAGAAATATGTTCAGGTCCAGGCATAAAACTTTACCTTAACTGTATCTGTAAAATCCCCCTTATCTTTTCCATATAAGGTAATATAACTTAAGAAATAAGAGCCCATCATATACACAGATGCCACACTCAAAGGAGAGGATTATATAAAGACTAGAGGCCTGGTGCATGAATTCATGCATGAGTAGGGTCCTGCTGGCCTGCCCTGATCAGGGCGATGGGCAGGGCAGGCCAGGGGGAGGGGCTGTGGGAGGTTGGCTGCCTCCTGTCCCCAGTGGGGATTGGGGAGACTAATCGGGGGTGGGGCTGGCCAGGGGGAGGGGCCTGGAGAAGACTCACTGAGCTGGAGCTGAGCCTGGGCCCCAGGGTTCCTAAGGAGGACGGCCTCAGCAAGGAAACAGAAACCACCAGAAGGCTCTGCAAACCTGCCCTGAGCTCCCTTTGGCCAGGCGGACTCAGAGCTGGTGTCTCTGTGTGTACATTAGACACAGCCCTCACTTGCCTTTGTTTGTAGGTCAAATCTATTTCATCAAAAAACTTGTTCCCCTTCTTCTCTTTGGGCCCTGACAACAAATGCAGGCCAATTGGAAGACGCCAGCCCTAGTGGCAGAGCCAGGCCCCACAATCACCTGGAAGTTAGGCCTAAGAGTACTAGGTAGCAATCTCCACTGAACGAAACACACTATTTTAGAGTCTTTATTCTCCCCTAAAATGTGCCCAGCTGCTCCTCTTTAGCCAGGATAGACTGAACTAAGGAACCAAAGACCAAGTTTCCTTTGAGGTGGGATCCACTAGGAGCCAGCTGGTGGCAAGGCCCCTCATAGGTGGCTGCCTTCCTCCCAAGCTCGGGGTGCTCTGAGCCGGTCCGATTCTGGCAGTGCTAGGTTCTGGGCTGCTGGTGCAGCAGCAGGTCCACAGGGTTTCTCTCCACCGCCTTCCTGGCCTCCCGAGCAGTACCCTCCAGCCCGGCATGCCAGCCGGCTGTCGCTAGAGCCGGACTCTGTGAGCGAAGGAGCTGGACCTGCAGGTGGCCAGGCTGTCCCCCAACCCCACTTCTCAGTCTTGGTCATGAGGATCAGGCGAAAGCCCACTTCCTGAGACTGGTGCCATGTGGGGAGGATCGCAGCGGGGAGAGGGATGCCCTGGCCTGCCAGCCTTGGTGACCAACATCTGGGTGCCCAGCTGATTGAATTCATCCCACAGAGCCTTCATCTCAAGCTGCACACTCACACTGGCCACCTTAGCGTTCTTTACTAGTGCCTTGCAGGGGGCTGCACAACTGGCCCTGGGGCTCTCAGGTTCTGCAGCAGTGCTGGTGGTGGCCCCTGTGGTCAGTGCTTCATAGCGACCTTCATAGCGACTGGTCCTTCCAGTCAATCCACCATAAAGGCGTTGGGCTTTTATTACATAGATGTGAGTCATTGGCGGGTGCATCTTGGAATTCTGCAGATCACAGTATGAACACCACTTATGTAAAAATCTAACACACAGTAGACGATTAAGTGGCTCCTATTCCCATTCATGGCAGAACAGAGCTAGTGCAACAGCACTAGGCATCTTCCTCTACATACAAGATTGTGATCAAGCCAAATTTTGACCCAAAATAATAATATTTGACTGTTGTATAAATCCCTGGAACTAAGCCCAAAGAGAACTTCATTAAAGGAAAGGAATTATAATCATATATCTTTTTTGCTAATTTAAAAACAATCATCAGGTGATTCCTGTCATTCATGAAAGGAGTAGTTGGTAAGAATTGCAAGCTGAAAGATTAATCTCAGACCAATCAACATCCAAACTTTTAATTTTGCTTGACTAATTTCATTGCACATTTGGAATTTGAAGCCACGTTTACTGTGTTACATTTGCAAGCTCTTACTTTGTCTAGATAACTGCAAACAATTAGATTTTTTCTCTGTATAAAAAGTACTGGTAATCTAGAAACAATATTCCACAATAATATTTATTCACACTTTATTAATAACTAGAGGCCTGGTACATGAAATTCATGCACTTGGGGAGGTTGGATGTTCCCTTAGCCTGGACTCTGCATCCTCTTGCAGTCTGGGAGTGGGCTGAAGCCATCAGTTGGACATCCTCAGCACTGCTGCGGAGGTAGGAGAGGCTTCCACCACTTCTGCTGCATTAGCCACCCATGAGCCTGGCGGCATTCCCCTTGTGGGAGCACACTGACCACCAGAGGACAGCTCCAGCATTGAGCATCTGCACCCTGGTGGTCAGTGCATGTCATAGCAACTGGTCGTTCTGCTGTTCAGTTGATTTGCATATTAGCCTATTATTATATAGGACTAGAGGTCCGGTGCACAAAAATTTGTGCACTCAGGGGGGAGGGGGGTTCCTCAGTCCGGCCTGTGCGCTCTCACATTCTAGGACCCCTCTGGAGATAACGACCTGCTGGCTTAGGCCTGCTCCCAGGTGGCAGAGGGCAGGCCCAATCCCTAGGTGCAGCCCCCGGTTGGGCTCAGAGCAGGGCTGATTGGGGAGTTGGGGCGCCACCCCCTGTCATGCACAGAGCAGGACGGATCGGGAGGTTGCAATGCCACCCTCAGTCAGGCTCAGGGTAGAGCTGATTGGGGGGTTGGGGCACGGCCCCTGGTCACACTCACGGCAGGGTCGATGGGGAGGTTGGGGCAACACCCCCTGTCATGCACAGAGCAGCGCTAATCAGGGGGTTGGGGTGCTGCCCCCTGTCACGCACAGAGCAGGGCGGATCAGGGGGTTGGGGCGCCGCCACTGTCACACTCAGGGCAGGGCCGGGGAGGTTATGGCTCTACCCCATCACACACAGAGCAGGGCCCATGTGGGGGGGTTGGGGCACCGCACCCTGTCACACACAGAGTTGCAGGGCGATCAAGGGGTTGGGGAGCTCCCCCCTATCAGGCACAGAGCAGGGCTGATCAGGGGGTTGGAGCACCTTCCCCTGTCACGAAAAGAACAGGGCGGATAGGGAGGTTGTGGCCCCGTCCCCTGTCATACACAGAGCCGCAGGGCGATCAGGGGGTTTGGGCACTGCCCCCTGTCACGCTGATTCCGGTGCAGGGAGGCCTCGTGGCTCCACTGATCCCGGTGCTGGGAGGCATATTACCCTTTTACTATATAGGATAGAGGCCTGGTGCACAAGTGGGGGCCGGCTGGTTTGCCCTGAAGGGTGTCCTGGATCAGGGTGGGGGCCCCCACTGGGGTGCCTGGCTAGCCTGGGTGAAGGGATGATGGCTGTTTGCAGCTGGTCACACACCCTTCAGGGTGGGGGTCCCCACTGGGGTGCCTGGCCAGTCTGGGTGAGGAGCTGAGGGCTGTTTTCAGGCTGGCAGGTGACTGAAGCTCCCAACCGCTCCTTTTTTTCTTTTTTTCTTTTTTATTCTGGGCCAGCTTTAGCTCTGAGGCTTGGCTCCAGGTCTGAGGCCTCTGCTGCTGAAAGCAGCTATCTGGTTTGTTTGGGTTCTATAATCAAAACACTGTTTCAACTCCAACTCTGAGATCCCGGTTGGCTGAAAGCAGGTTTCTGGGGTTTTGTTTAGCTTCTATATTTGTAACAATGTTTCAAACTGCAAGCTCAGAGGCTGGCAGCGGCAGGCGGGGAACATTGGAGTCCTCCGTCACTGAAGCAAGCAAGCCTCATGTTTGCTTCAAGCTGTCTGGCTGCTGGCTGCCATCTTGGCTGGCAGTTAATTTGCATATCGCCCTGATTAGCCAATGGGAAGGGTAGCGGATGTATGGCTAATTACCATGTTTCTCTTTTATTAGATAGGATAATGTGTTATTATGGGCAAGGCCTCTAATTCAATTTTTTTGGGGTAGTTTAAGGGAGGGGCAGAATTTTCACTTGAGCCTGAAGTTAAAATTGCCCTTAGCTCAAAAATCTGCATAACACTGAGACACATCTTGGCGAGGTTCATTCTGAACCTCCACACTGTCCTATTATGTTTATAAGTATTGGGAACCATCTTATCTCTTTAGTGAAAGGAACCTTTTGTTATGTTACAATGACTAACTTTATCTCATGAATTGTGTTTTGTCTTCAAGCCTGTATCCAGCATTGATGCAGCAACTTCAGCTTTTCTGTTCAATATTTACCTGGCATAGTTTTTAATTTTATTTTCTCTAAATCTTTCTAGATTTTTATGTATTAGATAGGAACAGCTCATGGACACAGACAATAGTCTGGTGAAGTCTTGAAAGCGGTGGGTGCAGGGTGGAAGAGATCAATGAGGAAAAAAAATAAAACTAAAAGAAAGGAACATCTGTAATATTTCAACAATAAAGATACATTTTAAGTAAAGGAAAATATCTTAGTTGAAAGGAGTTTATGTGAAATAATATAAGTAATTACTCTACATTGTACTTTATATTCTCAACTCCTCTCAAAGAGATATTAATTGACCCTATGTTCACTTAATGTTAATTGACCCTATATTCATTGACTGCAGGACTGACTTCCGCCATGCCGACCCAGCACTGATTGCTATGGGGGGTGCGATCAGACCCTGCTTTTCTCTCCTGGCCTCTGTCCGGGCCTGATCGCAGCCCTCTCAGCAGTCACTGCTGGGTCTCCTCGGCTGAGGCGCCCGCAGCCGCAGCATGCCTGACTTCTGGTGTTCGGTCGAGCTTTCAGTCATTAGGGACCCTGGCTGTTTATATATATATAGATAATATTTAGCATGCTACAGGGAAATTACTGTACCAGCTAACAAAGGATACCTGATAGGCATAGAGCCAGGCTTTGAAATCTATTTGTATATATAAACGTTACATGCAATTTTAAATGTAAATGTAATTTACATTTATTTATTTATTTATTCATTAATTTATAATGAACTAAAAAAAATGATTTGTGTTCAGAGAATCTAATCTAATAAAAGAGAAACATGCAAATTGATCACACCTCCGCTACACCCACCAGACAATCAGAGCGACTATATGCGAATTAACCAAAAGAAGATGGCAGCCGGCAGCCATAGAGCTGGAGCAAGCAGGAGGCTTGGTTGCCCCAGAAATGGAGGAAGCCAAGCTTCCCACCTGCCCTGACTGGCTGAGGCCTCTGCTCAAGGCAACAAAGTTTCAATTATAGAAGATAAATAAATCCCAGGTACCTGCTTCCAGCCAGCCTCCACTGGGAGCTTGGGCGGCTAGGGGCCGTGACCAGCCTGTAAACAGTCATCAGCCCCTCACCCAGGATGGCCACACTCTCATGGGGTGAGGGTTCCCACTGGGGGGCTTGGCCAGCCTGAAAACGTCCCTTAGCCCCTCACCCAGGCTGGCCAGGCACCCCAGCAGGGTCTCCCACCCTGAAGAGGCTGTGGCCAGCCTGAAAATGTCCCTCAGCCCCTCACCCAGGCTGGCCAGGCACTCCAGAGGGGACCCTCACCCTGAACGGGGTGTGGCCAATCTGAAAATGGCTCTCAGCCCCTCACCCAGACTGGCCAGGCACCCCAGTGGGGACCCCCACCCTGATCCAGGACACCCTTCAGGGCAAACCAGCCGGCCCCCACCCATGCACAGGCCTATATCTTATATAATAAAAGGGTAATATGCAAATTGACCCTAACAGCAGAAAGACTGGGAATGACTGGTCACTATGACACACACTGACCACCAGGGGGCAGACACTCAATGCAGGAGCTGCCTCCTGGTGGTCAGTGTGCTCCCACAGGGGAACTCTGCTCAGCCACAAGCCAGGCTGACAGCTTCCAGTACAGCGGTGATGGTGGGTGCCTCTCCCGCCTCCTCAGCAGCACTAAGGATGTCCGACTGCAGCTTAGGCCTGCTCCCCGCTGGCAAGTGGACATCCCCCAAGGGCTCCTGGGCTGCCAGAGGGATGTCTGACTGCCAACTTAGGCCCAATCGGGGAGTGGGCCTAAGCCAGCAGGTGGTCATCAGGCCGGGCTGAGGGACCCCCCTGAGTGCACAAATTTTTGTGCACCAGGCCTCTAGTAAAGATATATGTTCCAATTGTAAGGATCATAGAAGGTCTCATGGAATTAGTAAGGAATTTTAAGATTGTATGATTTGCAGAATTAGACATATAAAAAGAGCATTCTGTACATGGATAATTTAATAAAGAAGGGAGGCATAAATTATAATTATAAAACAGCAGTTTGACTGGGAATAGGAACAAAGAATTATCACTATGGTGTACGTAGAAAATAATTTAACCACCACTTTCCCAAGGAAAGAGCTCAGGGGAAAGACAACAGGTGTCTAGGTATTGGTAAGGAAAGGAAAGTATAGTTTGAGAGTATTTTACCAAACAAACTCACCATTTTATGCAAAGTAAAATTCAGTAATTTTCATAGAGGGTTAGGAAGGCAGATGAATCTGTGGGATTTAAGGGCATTCAAAAGTTAGAAGTAAAGCCTGGCCAGGTGGCTCAATTAATTGAAACATTACCCCATACAACAACATAGTCGTGGGTTTGATTTCCAATCGGGGCACATACCCAGTCAGTTTGCAGGTTTTATCCCAGGCTGGGGTGTGTATTGGAGACAGCAGATCAATGTCAGTGTTTCTCACACACCTTAATGTCTCTCTCTCTCTCTTTCTCTCTCTCTCTCTCTCTCTCTCTCTCTCTCTCTCTCTCTCTCTCAATAAAAAACAAACAAAACATATCCTTGGGTGAAGATTTTTTTAAAAGTTAAAAGTAACTATTTTTGGAATATTAGCCATCATTTTGAGATTAATAAAAATATTTCTGAGACAACAAGATTTAAAATATGGTGAGAGATTACAGTTGCCTTTGAATTTATTAAAAAAGCTTTACTTTTTTCCCCCTTTAATGTGCAGTACCCTAAGGTAAGTATGTAATAAACCAGTAGGGTTTTACCTAAACAAGTGTTTGACCCTTCTCAAAAGAAAAAAACCTCTGAAAGGCAATTAAGGTCAGATAGATGCTAAGAATATATGAAAATTGGGAAGGGTAAATAAAGAAAATTTGAGGGAGGGAGTAATTTTTATAATTTGAAGGTTAAAGAGCTTAGAGGCAAAGTGATGTTAAACAATGGTGAGGTACAGGGTTAGTCTAACTATAAATATTTCAAGTTCTAAAGAGACCAAAGCTAATTGAGATGTACAAGGACCTGCAAGGTCAAAGAACTGAAAATACCAACATCTTCATTGAAGTCTGAAATATTGGAAGGGTAAAGTGGGGAATTATAATCGGGCATGTTAATAACTGAATATAATGGGAAGAGGTGGCTAGACAATATCAATATAGTTTTAAATGTTGCTGCTCAAGTAGTTGGTGTGAACTTCGAAGGAAAAAGTGTTGAAATATTGAGAGGGTTAATAATAATTTGAAAAATCAATGGAGAGCTTTAACTATCTATCTTAAGAAAGGGTGGATGGAACAGGAGAAAATAGAATATTTAATCATTAGGTGTGCTGCATGAACTATATAATCTGTATGACAAGATTAAATGGTGAAACAATTAGTAAAGTGTGGAATTCACCCTTTAGTGGTTAGAAGTAGTGTGGGATTCTCTAATTATAGAGTGTTTATATGGAAAGGTAATGGACTGTTTATGATAAATACTTTGAAGGAAAGTTTAAGTGAAAAGGTACAGAATAATATAACAAAAACTTCAAGATCTAGAGAAAGAGGCTTCTTGAGCAAGATATAGAAGTAATTTGAGAGAAAGTGAATAAAGCCCACTTTGAGAATTATCAGACTACAGTTGTGATAGCAGATTGGACATAATATTTCATATACTTAGCTTTTAAATGCTGGGCTTATTGAACAATATCTATATGCAACTTATGTGGCATCTTTGCCGTAAAATATCACTTTACCTAGTGGATGCAATGACTCTTTGAGGAGATTCAAATAATTGTATAATGAAGTACAGAGAACAGATGACGTATTACACTTCTCTACTCTAAGCAACTTCCTTCTTTTAAAGTTAGGGCTGTACTCTGGAACAAGTGATATCTTAAATGGAAATACCAGGTAGAAGGTTGAAAGATTACACTGTACTACATAAAGAAAGGGTGAGTGCTAGAAAATAAATAAAGCTAAATCATATTCTTATTTTTCTTATGTTTGATTGACATAAAAGATAACCTAGCCCCAAAGCAATAATAGTAACAATATTTATTGTTTATAGTACTTGTAAAAGTTAATGTCATAGGGAGCAGAAGGGAGGAAGTATGAATATTCTGTCCAAAAGTCTGCAGTACATGTGATCCACTTTTAAAGCTTTTGTGAACACATTTTAAAAGACTATATAGTCCATAACAAATATAGAATGATATGTAAATATTATGAGAACAAATTTCATCCTCTCTATTGAAAAATAAATACAGTGCACTGGCTATCTTTAGAATTAACTGAGTGCTACACTTTATAATAAACTGTACAGAAAATATGAGTAAAGAGATGTAAAAATAAATGCCAGTGTGTCTATATAAAATTCATGGCATATATAATTATGGGAAAGTAAACATCAAAGATTAAGTGTCATTACTGTTTTAATTAACATAAATATGTTTGTAATTGCTGAATTTCTGAAATATTATGTACAGGGGAAGGATTACATTTAAAAAGACACTTGGAACACACAGAATGGGATCATTTTTTTAAAAATTAAATAAAATTTTACTCTTTAATCTAAAAACACTACAACTTTTTCACTTCTTCCTTTTAAACAAGACAAGAAAGCCTTGCCAAAACAATTTTTTTGAAATTACTTCAAATTCAGTGTAAATTTGTATGTCTTTAGAGATATATAAATGAAATTATATCATAATGCAATATGGTGCAATCCTATATAATAAAGAGGTAATATGCAAATTAACCCTCATGCCATCACAAGATGGCTGCCTATGACCAGGCCGGCAGGATAGTTAGTGAGGGTTGACCAAATGATTGAACAACAGGCTGCGTGGGGTGACCAGGCCAGCAGGGGGGAAGTTAGGGGCAACCAGGCTGGCAGAGGGGGGCAGTTGGGGGCAATTGGGCTGGTGTGGGGTGCAGTAAGAGGTGAGTAGGCTGGCAGCGGGGTCAGTTAGGGGAGACCAGGCCAGCAAGGTGGGTGCAGTTGGGGGCAACCATGCTGGCAGAAGGGGCAGTTGGGGGCGATTAGGCTGGTGGGGGCGGGCAGTGAGTGGTGACTAGGCTGGCGTGGGGGAGCAGTTGGGGGTAACCAGGCCGGCAAGGGGGCAGTTAGGAGTGACCATGCTGGCAGGGGGAGCAGTTAGGGGCGATCAGGCCAGCACGCATAGGCAGTGAGGGGCAATCAGACTGGCGGGGAGGAGGCAGTTAGGGGCGACCAGGCAGGCAGGTGAGCAATTAGGAAACAGCGGTCCAGGATTGTGAGAGGGACATCTCTCAAGGGGTCCCAGATTGTAAAGGGTGCATGCTGGGCTGAGGGACACCTGCCCCTGTCCACAAATTTCATGCACCGGGCCTCTAGTATAACATAATAACACATAGCAAAATAACATAATTCATAGACTTAAAATGAAAATTCTGCAATTGATTTTTTAAGCATATTCCAAATTGTTTTTATAAGTTGACTGAATGTGAGGTGTTATTTAAGAAAAATAGTGTTCATAGTTACAGTGTATACATGTGCAACATATGTACACATGTATCATAGATTATGTAGGACTTGTTGGATTATGAAACAAATCCATTCTTCATATAGATGATGCTGCAGAATAGAATCTATGGAAGCAACACAACAATCAAAGTAGGACAAGACTTGACCTTACGACTAATCTTTGAAATCAAGGATTTTCTCTAATTTCTGAGGGAGATATAAACCTCCAGAATCACAAGCAATAAATTATTATTTATCACAATTGTTCAAAGCCAATTTATAGTATTTAAAAATTACTGAAAACTTTATGGAACTGCTACTAAAACAGGATAATAGATAACTATACAGGGTGAGGCAAAAGTAGGTTTATAGTGGTTTGTATGGAAACTGATACAATGATAAATAAATAATACAAAAATAAACTGTGTTTTGCATACTCACAACTGTAAACCCATGTTTGCCACACCCTGGATTTAGTAAATAGAGTTGAACATCTTTTCTTCAATAATATATGAGTTGAACCCTAGCCAGTTTGGTTCTGTGGATAGAGCGTCAGCCTGCAGACTGTAGGGTTCAGAGTTCAATTCTGGTCAAGGGCATATGCCTGGGTTTTGAAGTCGATCCCCAGTGTGGGGCATGCATGAGGCAGCCAATCAATGATTCTCTTTCATCACTGATGTTTCTATCATTCTCTCTCCCTCTCCCTTCCTCTCTAAATTCAATAAAGATGTATTTTTTGAAAAAAGGATGCGTAAGTTGAATATCCTTCCCTCAAGAATATCTGATAAATAAATAACTATATTTTAAAAACATGGATGAACATCACCAATTTGTTTTTTCAATGAAGATAAAACTTTTACCCACAGGAATTCAAACAGAAATCTATATCAGAATGTGTATCTTTTATTTTAAATGCTATTGTTCAGAAATTATGCTTTAAGGAGAAATTACAAACTATGATATTTTTTTTGTTCCCACAAATAATTCCAAATGTACAGAGCAACTGATCTTTTAAATTTTTTTATTGATTTCAGAGAGGAAGGGAGAGGGAGAGAGATAATCGTTGACCGCATGCCTCCTGAATACCCCCCACTGAGGACCAAGCCTTCAACCCTGGCATGTGGTTCATGGGTCAACACTCAACCACTGAGTCACACCCGTGGGCAAGTAACTGATTTTTAACCAGTGTGTATTATTCAAAGATAAGAGAACCAATGAGCCGAAACCGGTTTGGCTCAGTGGATAGAGCGTCGGCTTGCGGACTGAAAGGTCCCAGGTTCGATTCCGGTCAAGGGCATGTACCTGGGTTGTGGGCATATCCCCAGTGGGAGATGTGCAGGAGGCAGCTGATCGATGCTTCTCTCTCATCGATGTTTCTAACTCTCTATCTCTCTCTCCCTTCCTCTCTGTAAAAAATCAATAAAATATATTAAAAAAAAAAAGAGAACCAATGAAACTAAAGTACACATTTTAATGTATTATTTTTGCAAAACTATTGTAGTAATAATAAGAAGAAATAAAAATAAATAAATCTGGTGCTAAACAGAATGAATAGATAAATTGATGGCAATAGTGACATGAGATAATAATTTTAAATGTACTTTCATACTGATATAGAAAAATGTAAACTGTAAAATCAGACTCATAAGAATCATAGATCTTACCCAGAATAAAACTTACTAATAACTTCAGAAACAGTTCAATATACTATTTGTGCCATAACCTAGTTATCTACACTAATAAAAGAGAAAAATGGTAATTGGTGTACAGTGATACCGTTTTCATTGGCTAATCAGGGCTATATGCAAATTAACTGCCAACTAAGATTGGCAGTTAACTGCCAACAAGATGGCGGCTAATTTGCATATGTAGGCACAATGCAGGGAGGCAAAAGGGAAAGCAGGAAGAAGCCCCCTGCCACTGACAGTGATCTGAAACCCAGGGGGGAGCTAAGAGCTGGGGGGCAGGGCAAAGGCGGCCCTGGGGCCCCCCAGCCATGATCGGAGAATCAGGCACCTTTTCCACCCTGGCCAGTGATAGCAGGAAGTAGGGGTGGAGCCAGCGATGGGAGCTGGGCACAGTCGAAGCTGGCAGTCCCAGGAGCTAGGGGTCCCTTGCCTGGGCCTAAAGCGAAGCCCACGATCGCGGTGCCCCCCCTGCTGCCACTGCAGGTCCCCGCTGCCTGGGCCTGACGCCTAGGCCAGAGGCGTTAGGCCTGGGCAGGGGTGGAGCCTGCAACCGCGGGGAGCTGGGGGCCCCCTGCCCAGGCCTGACACCTCTGCCGGAGGCCTCAGGCCTGGTCAAGGGGCCGATCCGGTGATTGGTGATCGGAGGGTGATGAGGGTCAACTCCTCTGGCCGAGGCATCAGGCCTGGGGGGGGGCGGAGCCAGGGATTGGGGGGATATGATGGTCCCCTTGCCCAGGCCTGAAGCCTGGGTCAGAGGCGTCAGGCTTGGGCGGGGGGTGGAGCAAGCGATCAGAGGGAGATGGGGGTCCTCTGCCCAGGCATGATTCCTGGGCAAAGGCCTCAGGCCTGGGTGGGGGCCAGAGCCAGTGATCGGGGGGAGATGGGGGTCCCCTGTCCAAGCCTGACACCTCTGGCGGAGGCGTCAGGCCTGGGCAAGGGGCCGATAAGGTGATCGGAGGGTGATGGGGGTCAACGCCTGGGGGCTCCCAGTATGTGAGAGGGGGCAGGCTGGGCTGAGGGACACTCCCCCCCCCCCCCCACACACACACCCAGTGCACGAATTTCGTGCACCGGGCCCCTAGTATTTAATATTTTAAAATTCTTTGTACATTTGAATATACATACAGCAAGTATCTATGAAGCAGAGTGAGTACCACTAATAATTTTCATCTGTCATCTCATTATTTTAACTAGAAATTATACAATTTTAAAATTAGTACTAGTACATAATCAATAATGATATGTTTCTAACATTATCCTTGTGTAAATTCAGTTAACTTGCCCTAACCAGTTTGGCTCAGTGGATAGAGCGTCAGCCTGCGGACTGAAGGGTCCCAGGTTCGATTCCAGTCAAGGGCATGTACCTTGGTTGCGGGCACATCCCCAGTGGGGGTGCGCAGGAGGCAGCTGATTGATGTTTCTCTCTCATCAATGTTTCTAACTCTCTATTCCTCTCCCTTCCTCTCTGTAAAAAGTCAATAAAATTAAAAAAAATTCAGTTAACTTTTTAGGATTCTTTAAAGAGAAAATATATTTTATTTTGTTTACATTTGTACAACCATTTGGTTATTTAGTTACGCATGTGATATTTGTTAGTTCCTCTGAATTTGATATGTAGAGCTTTTATAGAATGTCTATCTATACAGTTTCATTGCATCCTGTTTAATATTTTGCATTTTTTAGAGACATGTAATAAAATTTTTGTTCCTGGCTTCTTATGAACCTTTAGATAAAAATCTAATTATATTTGGGTCCCTGTTGCTTAAACTTCTTTTTCTTCTTCCCTCTCACTTGTAAAATGCCCTTTTCACATTAAAAAAAAAGATTTTTTTTTTTTAACCTGGTTTGAAGTTGGCCTTATTTTACTAATTTGGGTCAATGCATCCATTTCTGTCAGTTTAAATGGGCCTTTTCTTTCCCAGGTGAAGTGGCACCGAGCAGACGCTGGCTTAAACGAACAATTTTCAGGTCAGTCTTTTCTCAGAGACCCATTTTGTTACATGCCCTCAAAATCCATCTTCTACTTCAAAGAGTCCACATACCATCATTGTCAATGTTCTAGATAAAAACCTTCACTTTTAGGCTGTGTGCTATTTTACCCAAAATTAATAAATTGTTCATTTATAAAGGAAATATCTAAAACAACAATATATTAGAGATATCATTATCAGGTAAAACAACTTTCTTTATGGCATTGTGTCAGATACAGGCACAAAAAAGATGAAAAAGTGAAACGCACTCATTCAGATCTTTGTCTACTAGCTGAGATTAAATATATTCACAACCATACAATACAGAACATCACACAATGTAAGAGAATAATATACACTACCTGTGAGAACTGACCCACAAATGATAGGGATCAATACCTTTCTTATACTTTTTCGGGGTTTTTTTCTTTTCTTTCTTTTTTTTTTTTTAAGTATTGCTCACGTTACTATGTATACATTTAACAGGCATTCAACTGTCTCCTCCTTAGGGGAACTCCTTAGACAAAAATTGGCAAAAGACCAGGCTTTTCATGGTCTAAGGAGGCTGGAGTGATTATTTGCTATGGCAATACTCTTTTGGATTCTAAAAGTTAGTTTATAAATTATAACCAAATTTTTACTTTGTAAACACATCCAATATTGGCTGTGATTCAGTGACAGGACCATGGGTATTGTAAGCAATGGGCAGCAAAATGGAGCAGGAAGCCCTGGTGCTGACAGTGATGAATGGCCTTCAGAATGGAGGGCCAAAGGTTCTAATCACACATCTACCTATGTTAGATTGCACTCTCAGTCTACAATCTATTTTGCAGATTCTCTTTCCTTTCAAGCTCCCTTAATTGCTGTTGCTCTGAGGCTTACTCCTAACTCCCTTCTTTCTGACACTGCTCTCTGCTCCTTAGGGAACTGACCCATACCCTACTGAGGCAGGCTCCTGAGACTTCTGCCTCTTGGTGTATATACCCTGTCCAACCACTTCCCCTTGACTGGGGGCCAGGCATGTGAAATAGTGGGATATCATTCCTCTGAGCATATTACATAGCCAGTATATTACATTCCCCCCCCCCCCAGTGCCCTCAAGGAAAAATACAAATATCTTAAAATAGTTTGCAGGTTTCCTTGTGACCTCACTCCTACAAATCTCTCAATCCTCATATCTTCCTTGTCCTTCTTTTAAAAATTTATCATTACTACTGATGTCCCCTTCCCTCACTCCATTGATCTCCTCCACCCCACTCCCACCCCCTCCCCAGGCCTTCACCACACTATTGTTTGTGTCCATTCATGCATATAAGTTATTCCGTTAAAAAGGACTAGTTTTTAAAATGCTGCCTCTTTTGCTTTTGGAATTTAACCATACTATTCCTTTCTGTGGTTTGGACATGTGTTTTAGTTTATCTAATTTCATGTCTAACATGACATTAAAGCAGTATATTTCAAATAAAGCAGTATATTTCTTGAATGACACTGTCAGTAACTCATCCTGTTCTATTGTAAGAATTTCCATAAAATAGCACTGCACTGAAGGTCTCTGAAAACACTGACCATGCTGATCCCATTTTGCAGGGTAGCCCTTGGTGGTCTTTATTTTTCAGAGTTCTTCCTCCCTAACACAGGCGGAGGCCCACATTCTCTTGGGATATAGTTTACTACATCTGGCTTGGCTCTTCAAGGCAAGAACTACCTATGATTCAGTGTGATCTCTAAGTACTAGCCACACTTCCCAATGTCAAACTGATCTCCTAAAGGGCTTGCTGTCAGGAGGTTGTATTCCAGAAAATTACCTGCTAGACGGTTGACATCACAGGGCATCAGTTATAATACTATTGCAATGCTTAATGATCTCAATATTTGGCAGTAAAATGAAATGCTAGTGTAAACTTTTTAGAAAGAATGCAAAAGCATATAAGAAATTGATCAATTGACCTAAAGCAAATCTAAACTGACGTCTAAAAATTATAAGAGGCCTGAGCACAAACTGGATGAATTTGGCCAGCTCAAATTCTGCAAGCTTCTATACTTACTTTTTTTCAACTTTCTTAATCTGTACAATGTTTTAATCTGTAATGGTAGCATTGGAATAAATAATTTCTATATAGCCTTGAGGTGCATTATTTGTCTTTAAGGCCATAGGCCTAATAAAAAGGGTGAAATAATATATATTTTGATCATGGGCTCTCCTGATACCCCACCATTCATCTCATTTAATAAATTGTGTACTCTGGTTACACAAGGTAATCTGTTATTTAGTGGATGTTAAAGATGGCATCTGCTTAAAAACCAAACTACATAAAAGGAAAACATCTACTAAATCTACCATTTCAATTGTTTGAATTGCTATACCACTAGAAATAGGAAGAAGTTTCATGTATTCTCAAGACATATTTCCTTCCTTTTAGCCTTAAAAAAATGCAAAGGCTTCTTCCACCACAGAAAAATTGTCCCTTGAAGTAGAAAGTGGTTAAAAATGATAGCCTCCAGGGATGAGAAAGAAGGAAGGAATATATGTCATGCTTTTCCCTTCTCTATTAACTCCAGTCAGCTGTTCACAGTCACATTCAGTCACTAGTCATTGAATGTTGACCATTTCCATGGCTAGTGCTGAGAAAGGAGCTTAGGCCAGGAGGCACGTGTACCCAGCAGTGAGTGATGGACAGCAATAGAGGTTGCCTGGGGAGAGTATGGGAGAAAAAGATGCACATACTGTATCTCTATCTCTCTCTCTCTCTCTCTCTCTCTCTCTCTCTCTCTCTCTCTCTCTCTCTCTCTCGAAAAAAATCCCTACCAAAAATGATTGATTCTCAAGTTTCTAAGAAATTCTCTTTGCTACTAAGCTCTATAAATCAGGAATTCCTCCCAAGCAAAGTTTCCTCATTCTGTTAAATCACAGTTGATAGATTCACTTAGAATTCATATCCCTGCTGAAAAAGTAAATAGATTTGAATCCTTTGACTCTGAGTGGAGCTACATATGCAAGAGTTCTTTTCTTGGCATCTTGTTTGCACTGCGTGTGTAGAAATGACATGCTATCTTTTTGCTCACAGCCAGATATCTGCAAACATAGGTCCCCTAACCAGAGGTTGCAGTAAATACACACCACATGGGTACTTACATAAAAAGTAATCACTGGGATGAAACTGCCACTGAGAGCTATTTGCGATTGTAGATGTTAACTGTATATAAACAATATTGCTCTAGCTTACTATTAACATTTTTTATGAGTTTTCAGTTATATGAATTAAAATTTTCTGGGACTGTTTTCTGTTCTCCCATGTGACATTAAATTATTATGTTTTGCATAGTTTATATCTTCATGACCATAGTGGTCTGTTAACCAAATGGCACATATTAATGTATTCAGTTATAGCTCCTTTTAGTCAAGAGCTTGTCCAAGCTCATCAAATGCATTCCAGAATTGTTAGGAAAAAACCACACAATATTCTTTCTGCAAAAGTTAGGAGATGTTTTGCAGTTCATCAACAAGGTTTTCTTTAAAAATAAAGAAAATATTTATATTCCATTAATATTGTTATTGCCAGGGAGGAGATGAATTTCGAATACTGTTGGAAACAGGTTTGGTGGCTTTTCTACATGTATTATTCTAGAATTATTAAATTTGTGTTGATTGAAAAGCATTTCAGTACACATTTATAGTTTTCTTAGTTAATCTATCAGTGCATAAATAATAAAGTCTACTCTATAACTATATTGGCATTAAAATATAGGAGAACATTTTTATAATACTCAGTGGTCAAAGAATAAAGCCAGACATGAAAAGATTGTGCACTTGACTACATGGAAATCAGAAACTAGGTCCTGATAATAAAACAGTATTATAAACATACCAAGGTCTACTGCATTTTTATACTCTTTCATTGTAATTCTATTATGAATTAACAATGTAAAGTTAGTACCAATATTGCTTTTTTTTCTATATAACTACAACTCACTATCAGTTTTCATAGAACAAATGTAAAGTTTCACTTCTTTCTGCCCAAATTGTTTTCTTTTCTTTCCCTTTTTTAGTTTTCTAGTAAAGAGGAAACTATATATATGCATTTTGAGAATTGTCTTAATTCTTCTGTTCATGGTATAAAGCACATATACATTGCCCGTGACTTCTCCCATAGTGTCTCTCAGGGGCCTGTAATGTCCGAGAACTTGCATATTTGCAAATGCTCTGAAACTAGCACTTAAATGCTCAAGTCATAGGCATAGAATAGGAGGTTCCAATAAGGGGAAATGACAGGTATGACAATATTTTTATATGATAGCAGTATTACATAGTAAATTTGTTTATATATAAAGATATCTATCTATATAAAAGGCTAAATGACCGACCATACGTCCATCTGACCATCCGACCGACCGACCAGTACATATGACATGCACTAGCAATTTAAAAACAAATGTTGATTCATGCATGCACAATACATATAAAGCTCACACTGGTGCCAATCTAGACAGAGTAGAAATATTCCTACCTGAACCTGCTTTTGGACCAGGTCAGTTATATGTTGCTTTCTCTCAAGTTTGAAGAACGTGTGACCTTAAAGTTAAAGTTGTAAATACTTCATCACAAGGGAAATTAGTCAAGCACTCTGAAAGTGTTTTTACACTTAATGTGGTATTCAGGGAGATATTAGAATAAGTTTAGTCAATTTATCAGTCATTGTTTTTATCAATGTTGTTTTTATATCATGTCTTAGTTGTTGTTATATCATGTTGTTATTGTTTATTTATTAATCAATTTATATATTATTTTCATATACATTTTACTAGTTTTCTTTCATCTCTGACACTTCTATTCTAGTGAAAGGGCGAATAGTGATACTAAAATATTTCTTCTAATTCATTTTCTTTCAATGTGCACGAATTTGTGCACTGGGCCACTAGTAGTATTATAATAAAAAACTACATTAAAGATCAAGATAGTTTACATGGTTATTGGTTTCTAGAAAAATAAAATTCACTGAGCAATGATTTAATTCTCGTGTTATCCCTGTACCTACATACATAATTACAAAAATATCAGTAATGTTAGTGGGTTGATTATGTCAAAATTAATGATCAATACCTCCTGTTTACACATTCAAGTCACATTATATTTTAGTATTCTACATCAAATTAACAATTTTGATAGGAATAATTTTATATGTGTTCTTTCTAATCATGTTATATACTGTTCCAAAAGTGTGTGTGTGTTAAAAATTTTTAGGAATATTTTTCTATAGCAACATTTTGCAAATATTAACATCTACTGATCATTCCAGAAATGATGAAGTGTAAATAAATGTCACACTTTAAAATGCTTCAAGGAACAAGCATAGGAAAGTATCTTCACAAACTTCACACAGGCAAAATCAGTGAGAATACAAATAACCTAATTTTAAAATGGGAAAAAATTAAACAAGCTCCTCATAAATAAATATATCCAAATGGCCTATGAGTACATAAAATGCTCTTTTACATCATTAAATAAGTAAAATGCAATAAAAAATGCAAAACGATAATATGATAGGGCATAAGGATAGCTAAAATTTAAAAAGGTGAGCCCAGCTGGCATGGCTCAGAGGTTGAGCACTGACCCATGAACCAATAGGTAGGTCACTGGTTGGATTCCTGGTCAATATGGCAGGCTCACCTTGATTCTCAGTAGGGGCATGCAGGAGGCAGTTGATAGATGTTTCTCTCTCATTGATGTTTCTGTCTCTATATTTCTCTCTCTCTCTCTCTCTCTCTCTCTCTCTCTCTCTCTCTCTCTCTCAAAAGGCGAGGATACCAAATATTGGTGTGAATGTAAAACAATTGAAACTTATATATTCGGTGAAAATTTAAATTTGTCTAATTATTTGGAAAACTATTTGACAACATCTAATAGTTGAACACATACCTATACTCTCTGACCTGGGAACTCCACTTCTAGGCATATAAGATAATTTTATTTTTTTTTACTTTAAGTCATAGACATTAGTGACACATCCACAGCAAAAGTTCATACTTTCTAAAGCTTTTTTTCTGACTTTCCTTTCATATCATTTTATTTCAAAAACTTAGGAGTATAAATTTTCTCAAAATATATAAAACTTGCCTTTAATTTGAACTATAAAACTTTTGTAGATGTGATAACTTATTTATCAATTATTCATTTTCTTTACTAATCCTAACTATTTCAGAATAAAAACATTGGGTGATAAGCAAATTGAAGGCATACTGTGTAGAGAGGCAATGCATCAAAATAATAGCTCAACATAATTTTAATATAATTTTAAAAATCCCCCTATGCATATATACATAATCCAAGAACACAGATAGTGGTGTGGTGAAGACCTGGGGACTGGGGCAGGTGTAGGTTAGAAGGGGTCAATGAGGAAAAAAGGGAACATATGCAATACTTTCAACAATAAAGATTAATAATTAATAAAATTATTCTTAATTAATAATTAATAAAATTTAAACAATCTCTCTAGGACATCAAAAACTATTTATTCCAAGTATAAACCACAGCTAAATATAAGTCACAGTCTAACTTCTTACAATATTTTTCTATAACATTTTTCTGCTTTCCTCTACCATAGCTGATCAATAATATTTTCTTCTTCCAAATTATAAAATATACTCCAATCAACTCAACCAAAATACAATCCCTAATCCTTCTCTATTTCTATTTTTCTCCCTTTTCCTCCCCCCTCCCCTTCTCTGCAGTGTTCTTCCATGCGTGATTTTATCATCCTAACCTTTGGACTGCTATGCATTATCACTTCCCATGCTCCTTCAATTAATGATGGGTAGAGTGGTAGCCATGGACATTTTCATAGCATCAGGTTGATTGAATAAAGAACCATAATTAGAGCCCTGATGACAAAGACTGAATTAGCAATGAACTTATATACTCTCTTGAGACAGATATTGGGAGTTTCTGGGTGTTTCCTATCTCCTAGAAAGAGAAAGAGAAAAACATTTCATGTCTGTTGATCCTTGCAAGTACTGCACCCATTTTTCATCAATATGGAAAAAAAGGAAACAGAGAATGATAGCAAACAGAAGAAAGTGTCTAGTCAAGCAACCCTAACTTCTTCCTGCCAAAGTTCATAATTATTATGTTAATTTAAACTGCATATTGTTCAAACAAGAGAGTTGAAAATTAATGTTTGCAACAGAATGCTTCCTAACTGAAATAGGAAATCTTTACAACAAGGCTGAGCAGCAGGGTCTATTTATTAGAAGAGCAGGATGAGACCAGATGGTTCAAGGAAAAGGGTAAGACCAGGTGGGTCAAGGAAAGACAAGGTGTGAGGAAAATGATAAATCCTTCCATAAGAGTCTGGAGGAGTAAGGAGGAAAATATGTTAAAATGTCCTGCAACATTTTGTGTTTATAATACAATAAAATGATTAGATGATTCAATCAAATAAGTGCTAAAGGTGTTCTCTTTTTAATCATCGAATGAATATCAGAATTATATATTAACTTAAATTCATATCAAATAGTCCTCTTTAAACATTTTACAGATTTTTTAAAAAAGTATAGCTTCATTTTATATAATACCAACATTCACCTACTGGGTTTTAGTTTTTTCTTTCTATATTGATAGATATCTAAAACAGCTTCAGTAATAGGTCTTTAATTATCTCAATTATGTAATAATGAAGAAAAATGAACCTATCTAAATGAACCTATCTATTATTCAGTGGCAAGAGTGCAGTTTTAAATGTTTGAAAACGTGCTTTCTTAGAACAAGATAAAAATAATTACACTTGTGTGTTAATGGGCAAATTACTTTTATGTGGTCAATATTGTTTTAAACCTCACAGTTAATTAATTTATAGGCACAAGAATTTCTTAAAGGGTATGACATGCTATATCTTATTTGACAGGTGAAATGTGGTCATTGTTGAATTCTCAAGGGAAGATTTTAAAGAAATACATTTTGATTAATTTTGCTGCATTTTGAAAATAATTGGATTATGTTTATACAATAAGAAAAGTATCAGATGATGTATGTAATTATCTATAACTATCTGATAGAAGAAATCAAACCCTTGGTTACATTTTACTGAATATTTTTCTAAATAGCCTGAGGCTGACTTGCATATTTAAAATAACAGAATAAAGCAGAAATTTCACAAACATCTATATATATAAAGAGCCAGGGGCTGTCACATTCGAAACAACTGAACAGACGACCAAACAGTCTGAGTGGGACCACAAGGCTGGCAGGGGGGTTAGTGAGGGACGACCAAACAACTGAGCAGCAGGCTGTGTGGGATGACCAGGCCAGCAGGGGGGTTAGTAAGGGATGAGCAAACGACCGAGCAGCAGACTGCATGGGGTGACCAGACCGGCAGGGGGAGGGCCATGGGGTGACCATGCTGGTGGGGAGGGCAGTTAAGGGAGACCAGGCTGGCAGGAGGGCAGTTGGGGGCAACCAGGTTGGCAGGGGGGCAGTTGGGGGTGACCAGGCTGGCAGGGGGCAGTTAAAGGTGATCAGGTCAGCAGGCAGAGGCTGTTAGGGGTGATCATGCTGGCAGGGGGGTCAGTTAGGAACAATCAGGCAGGCAGGCAGATGAGCAGTTAGGAGCCAGCGGTCCTGGATTGTGAAAGGGATGTCCTACTGCCAGCAGTTGGACATCCCCCGAGGGGTCCCAGATTGGAGAGGGTGCAGGCTGGACTGAGGAGTCCCTCCACCCCCATGCATGAATTTCGTGCCCCAGGCCTCTAGTATGATTATATTAATCTAGGAGATGAAATATTCAAATGCATAAATACCCTAATTTTAAAATGTATACTTGGTCTTAAGAACATACAACATTAATTATTTCCTAAAGTTTATCACTGCCATTTATTTTATCCATGGGTTCTAAATATTGAAGCTAATAACGACAAAAACGTCTAAGTTATGTTAGGAGACCAACGATGTCTGAGAGCCTTTACTCCTTCCTGTGTTGGCAATAACAGTGTGAGAGGGCACCCTGTGTGGAGAGGGTCACTTCCAGAAAAGAGCCAGCTTCGCAGGTGGGGAGAAACAAGGTTAACGACCTTGACCTTACTTTCCCTTCCTTGGGTCTCCTGCGAGATGGAAAGGGCTGTGGATGTCATCCATGTACATCGCACTCTCAGGAACCGATCTGTGAGGAGACTGAAGAAGCAGATCTATGTCGCCAAAAAAATCACTGTACATAGAAAAACTCTCTTTTAACTTGAACAGGCATAATATTTTTTTAATGTCCTAGACTTAGTTTTCTATATAGCATATCGCGCTTTAGGTGTTTTGACAACTTTCAAATAATGTTAACTTGACTACTAACTAAATGAATTCATTTTCGTTAGGAAAAATATATTGTTACATATATAATCCTATATGCCATCATTTAGCCCTCCTACATGTAGCTATAGCACGCACACAGTGTTAAAAATGACAGTTTGCCATGATGACGTCTGAAATATATAAAGTAAATATAACTGAAACCTTACATTAACTTTCAGTAATGTATGCCACACTCATATTTGCTCACATATGTCAATGATTTTGAGGATTTAGTATGTATGGTATTGTGTACTTATGCTATCTTATTATGTGATTTATAGATGCCTACTGCTTATCTTTGTTAATTTGTGGTTGTGTGTGTGTGCTTCCATTGCTTCCCACGTTTCTTCTCACCCATTGGAAATTTCTTTTAAATTTGGATCTTCTGAACAGACCATATGTCTTTTTTAGTTTTGTTTTCATTGATATTGAAACAATTTTTTGGCATATAATCCTTTCAGGTCTGTCATGTGCCTTTGAAAGCTTCATTAGTTCTTTTAGGCTACCAGCAAAGTACTACTTCAGTGAACCAAACGGTCCCCTTGTCACCTGAAATAGTTTATTCAGCTTCTAAAATAGCCCAACTTGCTCTCAAAAAATTGCTTACTGCTGAAAGGCTGATTATGAGAAAGAATAGCACAATTCATGGAACGTTATTACTTGCCAGCGGTTCAGTCCTCTCTCTCCCAGGTAGAAGCTGAGAGAATTCACAGGAGGATCCATGTGAGTCTCCATATAAACAGTGAATATACATCTTTGCCAAAGAAAGCAGAACACCATTAACCTCCATGAAAATAGGGTGTTATGTTTATGTACAGAAGTAAGGACAGAAATAATATGGAGGTTGCCCTAGGCTGTGCAATGACTTGTATATGGTTAGACACAGGGCAAGAGATGTTTTTCAGAAAACGATGAAAATGGAAGATATTTAAATTCACCAGGGCTGAGGTGACTCCAAAGAATAAAATATGGAATGTCACCTGTGATGAAGGGAAATTGAGAATCTTTCAACAATGCAAGCAACACAATTTAACTCTTTGAACAAATAGATTTGTGGCATATGTTTATAAGGGAAGAATTTCTAAAACACAAATTAAATTAATAGTTAATTATTCTGAGATATTTATCCTTCAGGTTCACAGGGCATTATGCTCAATCATCTAAATATTCTCCAGCTATTTATTGAGGTTTAATAGTGTTTAAATTGATATAATGCAACAAAGCAAAGAGACAGATGTTCTGCCCTAGAGTATCTTCCTCTCTAGGAGAGTTTATGAAGCTCTTATATTAGTAAATATAATTTGAAATAAACTTGCTAAATGTGATGATTATTTTATGATGGAGAGGTATGCTATATATTTACTCCTCTCAAAATAACATCAATTTTATTACAAAAATAATTGATTATATTAATTCTAATAATAATAGCTTTTTAGGTAAGTGAGAAAAAATCTTATAGGAGATTTTACCACTGATTAAGAGATATTAAATATGCTTAATTGAAATAAGAACTATATCACATACTAGGGTTTGACATAGATCAAAATTAATTATATTTTTCAATTCCTACAACTTGTCTCTACACTCTAGGAATGGACTGAACAATTTACAGACTATGCATTGCTCAAGGTTCTTCTCAGCTATGCTGATATCCTTCACAGTGTATTTATCTATCAATTGATTGATCAATTGATCTATCATGTACCTGTCAATCAGCTATTTACACATTTATTTAAGTAAAGCAGAGATTAAATTTAGCATATTAAATTATAATTTTGGGCAAGATACAAGAGAAAGTTGAAATCCATGATCAAAACTCAGATAGAGTATTATCAAGACAGGCCTAAAGAGATGTTACATGATTACATAAAAGTGACCAAACTTTTACACTAAATTGTTTTTCACTGAATAATGTATTTTAGACATTATCCCTAACAGGTATTATGGATTTAGCTCATATATTCAGAAAGTAGCAGAATAGTGATGTACCATAATTTACATAACTATACACACTTGATAGATGGTTTTGTGGTATCAAATTGTTATTGTTTGTATTAATCATAAGTGGTATTCACGATTATAAAGTCAACAAATACCTATGAGTATATTTTGTAAGTTGTTGTTTTCTCAAGGGCTTTGTACATTTTCAGTTTAGGTAAATATTGATAAATTGCCCTCAATAAATGTTACATTTTTTCAACACAGTTTTTAATATTATATAAGAATTCCTGCTTCTCACACTGTTGGTAATAATGGTGATTGCCAGAAGCCGGTCCATCCTTGCTGCTTGACACAGTCGCTGCAGGAGAGAAACATCTGCACAGCATATGTTTCAAGGGACCTGGCGTATATAGCATACTGTTCTTAATATGTTTGCTCCCCTTAGCGCTGTGTTTTAACCAAGGTCACCTCTCCGAGAAAGGTTGTTTCCCCGGGTAGGAACTTTTCCCTGAAGTCAGGGAGGGGATGCCTCTCCTAGAAAGGTTGTTTCCCCAGGTAGGAATTTTTCCCTGAAGTTAGGGAGGGGATGAAACTCCTTAACTAAGTGCCAGGTGGGTAGTTAATCACTTCAACTACAAACAATCATGCTTAAGCTACATAATCTTTACTCCCTGGAATGGAGATAAGAAACGCCCTAACCTTTGTAATAGAAATTGACAGGATTAAAATTAACTGGGATAAATACGGATGTAACAAGACAATAAACAGAAGAACCTCTCTGGAGATCGAGACCAGAACTTGGCTGGAGATCCTGGCTAGGCTGCTGATCAACTGAACACTGTCTCCGCGTCATTCCTTCTTCGCCGACTCCGTCCACACCTTTGGGGACCCCTGGACCCGCTGGGGCTGGACCCCGGCAGGTGATCACCAAAAATAATTTAGCCCTAGCTGGTTTGGCTTAGTGGATAGAGTGTCGGCCTGAGGACTGAAAGGTCCCGGGTTCAATTCCAGTCAAGGACACATGCCTGGGTTGTGGACTTAGTCCCCAGTAGGGGGTGTGCAGGAGGCAACCAATTGGTGATTCTCTCTCATCATTGATCTTTCTATCTCTCTCTCCCTCTCCCTTCCTCTCTGAAATCAATAAAAATATATTTAGAAAGAATAATAATAATAATAATGATTTAGTTTGAATAGAAAAACCCCTGAGTACATTATTATTTGCTTCTTTGCCAAGAAACTTCTGATACAATATCAGAAATATGCTACACAATAAAAACTATTTTTTTTAATCTTCCATCTTTATTAAGAAGTAGCAACAGAAAAAAAATAAAAGAAGGGGAACCAGTTGAAACCAACATAGGCAATCTAATGCAAAAATATCAAAAGCTGCCTGTGATCATAGCCAGATTATTTCAGTAGGAGAAGGAGTTCCCAGATCAGGTGTGCCCTGAAAATCCTATAAGAAGCTCAAAGGAGGTGAGCTTTATTTTTGAGAGCACAGATATTAGGAGGTCAAATGTTGGAACATCGGTCACTTATATGGCAGCACCTGACAAGCAAAGGATTTGGAAGCCTTCCTCTCAATGACCATCCTATTTTTCTTCTCTCCACCATTTAATATTTCTCCCAGCTCCCCACACAGACATCTACATTTTATACATCACCTCTATTTTTTTCTGCTTATTTGAGAGTTTTTATTTCGAGCTTATTTGAGAGTAATACCCACACACATCAACCTCTCTATATGCTCACAAAAATAGATTATTAAAAGATTAGTCCCATGACAGTTCAAACTCATTCTCCCAACCTAGTCCTTAAAAGTAAATAATGACAACAAATAATAGTTGTCTTTTACTCACTACTGCCTCAGAACAGCTCTTAGGGGTGAGGGTTATACTTTCAGTACACACTTAATTTGACAAGATCAGAACCAAATAGCTTTTCTGAATAGTCCTGATTACAACATACTGTGCTAAACTCTTATGCCTAACTGTGTAATCAAATACACTATAAACTTTTTTTTCTGAATTGTGCAATGCCCTCTATACAAAAAGAAGTTGATAAGAAATATACAATTACAAATGTATGCACTTTATTTGGGAAATACACACATGACTTTACACAAGGCATTTTGATCAGAATCTGAGGAAATAAAACTTTAAACACAGAGCTGAGCAGACAAAGCAGTCTATTACATTAGCACATCATTACAAAACACCACAAAGGAAAATAGAGCAGTCATCTCAAAACCTGGCAATTTATGCAATGTGTGCATAGCCAGATATGTAAAGTGATATTTCCTAACAATAGATCTAATGGAGTAATATTACTGACATGCACAGTATATTCTAGCATATCAGTTAAACCAGGACCTTTTCCCACTGATAATAGGTATGTCAGTTTTCACTGAGAAATTCTAAAACTTCAATATTTTTGGTTTAAGCACCTGTTCTGAATCCTTTTATCTCATCTGTGGAAGCAAATGTTACAGAATAAATGAAAACTCTCCAATCAAGTTTAATATAGGACAGTGTCCTCATGAACTGTTGTTAGATACATTAAAAAGAGCAACTATTTGCAATTCCTAAAATACCAACATGAAGAGGGAACAGTTAGTTATAATGTCTACTTATTCTTTCTTCTATATTAAATTTATATTCTTGTACTTTTATATTATATATGCAAATGCAAATAATATATTCTCTAGAACAGAGTTACTGGGGGATGAAAAGTCACCCCAATAGTCATGTAGAACAAGTGATAATTATTTTCAAAAGACACCTATTCCTGCAGCCTAGAATGTTACTGAATTATTTCCTCAGTGAAGCGACAAGGAAGCATGAACAATTTGAGAGTACCACTGTGTTGTGAAAATAAAATGGGTTTAGAAGCAAAGTGATTTGTCTTACATTTGATTACATAACTTTATATGTGCTTGTGTGAAAATCCTGCACATTCCTAGTTCTCAGTTGTATTCCCTTAAATACCAATCATTTTTATATCTAAACTAGAGTGAATTTCATGCACTGGGGGGAGGGGGAGTGTCCCTCAGCCCAGCCTGCACCCTCTCAAATCTGGTACCACTCAGGGGATATCTGACTGCTGGTTTAGGCCCAATACCATCCCTCTCACAATCCAGGACTGCTGGCTCCCAACCCCTCGCCTGCCTGCCTGCCTGATTGCCCCTAATCGCTTCTGCCTGCCAGCCTGATAACCCCTAACCACTCCTCTGCCAGCCTGATCAACATCAAACTGCTCCCCTGCTGCCCCTATTGCCCCCAACTGCCCTCTCCTGCTGGCCCAGACACCCCTAACTGACCTCCCCTGCTGGCCTGGTTGCACCTAACTGCCCTCCCTTGCAGGCTTGGTCTCCCCCAACTGCCCTCCCTCCCCTGCAGGCCCAGTTGCCCCCAACTGCCCTCCACTGCCAGTCTGGTCACCCCTAATTGCCCTCCCCTGCTTGTGGAGGCCATCTTGTGATGACATGGGGGAGGCCATCTTGTGACAACATGGGCGCAGCCATCTGTGACCACATGGGGGTGGCCATCTTATGACCACATAGGGTGGCCATCTTATGCAAGGGTGTGATGGTCTATTTGCATATTACCTCTTTATTATATAGGATGATAATTTAAATTTATACATACATAACTCTGTGAGTGTAGAGATGTTGGTAAAGTTCATTTTATTATCTCAAATAGTGGTAATGACCACACTCAGTCAACATTATTAAAAATAAATCTTTGAACCCTAGCTGGTTTGGCTCAGTGGCTAGAGCATTGTCCTGCAGACAGAAGTGTCCCAGGTTCAATTCCATTCAAGAGCACATGCCCAGCTTACAGGGCTTGATCCCCAGTAGGGAGCATGGAGGAGGCAGTCAATCAATGATTCCCTCTCATCATTGATGTTTCTATCTCTCCTCTGCCTTTATCTCTGAAATCAATAAAGATATATTTTTAAAAATATTTGAAATTGTTTAATGTTTGAGACTTCACTAAATTAAACACAATAATTTATCAAAGAATCTACCCTTAATATCCTACACAGTCACAAGACAAAACTGAAGGGGACCTAGTTACACATAAGTAGATTTAGCTTTTCATGCAGAATTTATCATAAACATAAAGCTTTAAACAGATACAGGATGGATAAAACGGTGGATTCATAACATGAAAGAAAACTGACAGTCTTTAAATCATTTACAGTAATTAAATAAACAAGGGAAACTTTTTTCTTTAAATATATATATTTCAGAGATGAAGGGAGAAAGATAGATAGAAACATCAATGATGAGAAAGAATCATTGATTGGCTCCCTCTTGCATGCCCCACACCAGGAATTGAGCCCACAACCCAGGCATGTGCAGTGACTTCATGGTTCATAGGTTGAGACTGAGCCACCGTCTGGGCACAAAAGAAATTTTCTTAATCACCATACTATTAAGACTAAATAAATGCACATCTTATGAAGATGACGGGCTAAAGAAAAACATGTTATTTTTTATTAGCATCAAATGAAAACAACTAAATAATAAAAAGTTTTACTCAGTTTTTCTAACAAAATATGTCAAGGTCTTTATGAGGAAAATGACAAAACTCTGATTAAAACTATAAAAGATAAAAAAAGTAGAGATATTCCATTTCATGACTAAGAAGACTCAATCTTGTTAAGATGTCAGGTATCCCATGTTGATTTATAATGTCAATAAAATTAAAATAAAAATCCCAGCAAGTTATTTTGTTGATATTGACAAACTGATTTCTAAAGTTTATATGGCTATGCAAAAGAACCAGAATAGCCAATAATATTAAAGAAACAGAACAAAGTTTGAGGATTGACTCCATTCAACCTCAAAACTTACTATAAAGTTATAATAATCAAGACAGCAGAGTACAGTATTGGTGAAAGAATAGACAGATAAATCAGACAAAATAGAGAGCCCAGAAATAGATCTATATACATTTAGTCAACTGATCTGTGGCAAAGGAAAAAAGGAAATTCAATGAAGATGTGATAATCCTTTAAACAAGTGGTACTGGAGCAACTGAATATCCACCTGCAAAAAATATTAATATGGACCCCAAATGACATCTTTCACAACATTTAACTCAAATGAGTTGTAGACCTAATATAAATGCAAAACTATAAAACTTCTAGAAGAAAAGATAGGAGAAAATCTAGATCTCTTATGTATGATTATGATTTTTTAGGTACATGATTCATGAAACAAACAAACAAAAAAGTTAACTTGCACTTTACTAAAATAAAACTTTAGTCCTACAAATAAGATTATTAAGAGAATGAAAAGAAAAAATACAACTTGGGAGAAAAAAAATTGCAAAATAAATTTATGATAAAACCCAAAAGAGTGAGAACACCAAATTCCAGTCAGGAAGGAGAACAATGGGAACTCCTATCCATTACTGGTGGGTATGCAAAAATAGCACAGACACTCCAAAGACAGTTTGGCAATTCTTACAAAGCTAAACAGTCTTACCAGACAGCCCAATAACTGTGGTCCTAAGTATTTGCCAAAAAGGGGTTGTAAACTTATGCAAATACCTGCACACAGACTGTTTATAGCAGATTTACTCACAATTGCCTCAAATTGGAAACTACCAAGATGTGGGAGAATGGTTAAGCAAACTATGCTGTACCCATACAATGGAATATTATCTTACACCATACAGAGTTAATGTACAAATGGTTGTCACGCCCTCATGCTGTCACACCTTAAGGGCTCAGACACTCAACACTGGGGAGAGAGGAATTGGGATCAGCCAGGCAACGGCCCAGCCCGGGAGAGGGACAAGCCACCCACCCCTCAGTCCCAGGCACCAAGCTGTGCATGCGCCTGTGGCCAAGGAGAGGAACAAGTCACCTGCCCTGTGGTCCTGGGCACCAGTGCCTGTGGCTGCAGCCCAGCAGAGGAACAAGCCAGCCACACCATGGTCCTGGGTGCCTGTGGCTGTGGCCCAGACAAAGCTGCCCGTCCACGGTCCCCTGTGGCTGTGGCCGGCCCAAGTGAAGCTGGCCTGGGTCCTGGGTGCCTGCGGCCAGACAGAGGGAGGGAAGCCCGGGTCCTGGGTGCCTGTGACCGGCCGGAGGAGGGAATCTTGGGTCCCGGGTGTGGGGCAAGGCAGAGGTGGTTAGGAGCAATCAGGCCAGCAGGGAAGCAGTTAGGGGCAATCAGGCCAGCAGTTAGGGGCGATCAGGCTGGCAGGGGAGCAGTTAGGTGCAATCAGGCAGGCAGGCAGAGGTGGTTAGGGGCAATCAGACAGGCAGAGGTGATTAGGGGTGATCAGGAAGGCAGGTAGAGGGGTTAGAGGTGAACAGGCAGGCAGGCAGACGAGCAGTTAGGAGTCAGCGATTCCGGATTGCAAGAGGCAGTTTGACATCCCCCGGGGGGTCCTGGATTGGAGAGCGTGCAGGCCGGGCTGAGGGACCCCCCCTCACATGCACAAATTTCATGCACTTGGCCTCTAGTCCTATATAATAAAAGCATAGTATGCAAATTGCCCCCTCTACTGGAAGTTTGTCTGGATGTTTGACCAGGGGGCAGGGCTGGCTGGGGAAAGGGAAAGAGGCCCTGGCCGGAGGCAGCAGCAGGTGACCAGGGGAAGGGAGGGACTACCCAGCAGGCAACCGACAGCTGCTAGGGACCTACCAGTGCATGACTTTCACGCACTGGGCTTCTAGTTTAAAAATAAAAACAATGAGTTGTCAAGATGAAAAAAAAAAAAAATAGAGAGAAAACTTAAACGCACAGTTCTATGTGAAGGAAGCCAGTCTGAAAGGCTACCTACTGTATGATTCCACCTATATGACAGTCTAGAAAATGGCAAAACTATAGAGACAGTAAAAACCAGGGGTTGTCAGAGGCTTGGAGAACAGAGAATTTGGGTGGCGAAACTATTCTACATAATACTATAATAGTGGGTACATGGCATTATGCACTTGTCAATACTTAGAAATACAAAGAGTGAACCCTCATGTAAACTATGGGTTTTAGTTAATACTGTATGAGTATTGGTTCATCAGTTGTAATGAATGTATCACACTAATGCAATACGTTAGTAATGGGAAATTGAGTGTGAGGATGACAGAGGGAGTATGGGAACTCTCTGAACTTTCTGCTCAATTGTTCTGTAAAACTGAAACGTCTCTTAAAAATGCAGCCTATTTAAAAATATGTGCATTCTACTAATAACTTGCCAAAAAATTAGCTTAAAGCCTGACATACAAAAATAAGCAATTACCTGAGGAGTATGTATAGTTTTTAATATTTATAAAAGTGTGAAATCAGAGAAACGCTAGGAACATTTGCCAGATTAGTAGCAAAGGATGGATAAGGCAGGCTTTTCCATTTACAGTACTTGCTGTGTTAATATAAAAGGAGACCACTGCAAAGGGAAAGGGGATTTATGCCCGGAGAACAAAGCCCTGTGAGTTCATCACCTTCATGTGTGTCTTCTAACAGTCGATGAAACTAAATATGTCATGGATTATTCAGATCAACACTTTGAAAATCAACGTACTCCCAAAGCTTGTGTCCCTTTTCTGAGTTTCCCCAGGGTCTATACCAAAAGTAACATTTGATCTCTTGAATAAACAGATAGTGTTTGTTTGTGACTCCAGATCAAAGCTAGTGCACAGATGGAGCATCTCATGGGAAAGGATGTAGAAAAGATCTGTGGCTTATACTAAGCTGGCTCTATATTTTCTGACTTTCTGTGTGTCTCTAAAAATCTACTGAATTACCTAGTTATCAACATCACTGTGAAAAAAGTACTTTAGGCAGCTCTTATTGCATTTAATCTTGCGGGTGGGGAAGAGACAACTTCTAAGTGTGTTGTTTTCATAAAAAGCTTCTCTCTTGCTATCTTCAATAAGCAGAATCCTTATTTTATTCACATTACCTTGCATAGCTATGGGGAGGTCATATTGGTTATGGTTATGCTTATCAAAAGCACTTGGTAATGTCCCTAAGGATGTGTCATCGATTTACTAATGACAATTCTGGGACTGCCTTTATCCGGAATTGGTAAGAGACTGCCCATTCTGTGCGTGTGTGTGCACACTTGCTTATAAATGGATGTATATTGCTAAGGTTGATACTTGCTTGCCATCACCAGCCATGACACAATATTAGGCACCTTCTAAAACACACACCATGCAATCAAATGGCTCCAAGAAGAAATACCCATAAATGGGACACTGTGAGCTTCCTTGAGAAGAGCGTTGCTATGGGGAAATGTGTCTGTGCTCGTAAGATCGTACTGACAAAATGAACTTTTGGAATACAAGTCATTGTGAGGATGGGGGTTGCCTGAAGTAAAAATCTCACAGCATGGTGGTGAGAATAAAAGATTATCTCTAAATCCCACAGCTCCTTACTAGTTTATATCTGGAGTCTAGGTCACCTGCCCTCTAGCTCACTGTTCATTGTACTAGAGTTCCTACTTTTGTTCCTGGCTTCTCACCAACCAAATCATATTTGACAAGCACCACTGAGGGTTACCATCGCACCTCACTAGAGTACATTCTCCAAGCATCGCGAACCAAAGGGAAAATGGGATAAAGAAGGTAGAGAAAAGATAAATCCTTGGGGTCAAAGGAAAGTACAGAAGGCCATGCCTTTCCCAGGGCTACAGGTATTACTAAACGCACAGAACTCTGAAAAAAAAGCAGCATCCTGTGCTACTAAGGTTACTAATTTTGTCTACACTGACTATATTGATCTAATATTGCTGTTATGCCTTTGTCTTCTGGTAGTCCAGATAATCAATGTTTCAAATCACAGTGGTGGCAGATGGAATAACAATTTGGAATATGTGCTCTTTTCTTCTATATAGAAAAGTAAAGAGTCTTGAGACAGAAAGACCTGCTCCTGTAAGGGTCTCATCATTTATGGCTACAACTCTCACTGAGTTTGCATAACTCCTTTCCACATCCAGGTTCAAAAATATTTCCAGCACTACAGCACTACAGGTCTAATTATCTCTTGTTAATTCTATTTATTCTGTCTATGATCTATAAATAATCCTTCATTAAACTTTCCTCAATGAAGCCATTTAAGTTTATTATCAATTCCCAGCTAGGAACTTAAATCCTGCAATAATAATACCAACTACTACCTCCACCATGATACCACCACTGCCACCACAAATACTAGAAAACTAGTGATGCTATAAAAACTGCTAGTACTAGTATTGACTGCTCTTGCTGCTTCTATTACTATTACTGAAAGTACAATAATACCAGCAGTACTATTAATGTCATTGTGATGAGGATGTAGTAGAAGTAGAAATTATGCTTACTACTATTTCTTTCTGGGAAAGAAAGATCTCCAGCATGATAGCTTTTAAATTTAGGGCACCACCCAGTTTCTTTTATTTTCTTATGTTGCCCAATAACCACGGTAATGATTTCCATTTTCCTTTTCCTTTAATAACTGTCTGGACTCAACTTACCTTCTAACCTTTTATCCCCACAAGCACAGCTCATTGCACAGGAGAGTTTTTTTACATTTAATTCAAATGAAGAGAAAGAAATCAGCTGGTGCCTTAGGATCATACTCTTATCTACCTGGAAAACCAACCAAATAAGGTAGGTGATAAAATTGCAGTGAGGGAATTATCATAGGCAAGAAAATAGCAAGGACATTAGGCATGCTCAATGGCAATAAAGTGCTAAAGGTGTGACTGACAGGTGATGTTAGTCACACCGGTCACATTCTTTCTGATGAATTTACCATAGTTTCATCAGGGCCTGTCTTATTATGCAATAAGGCAATATACAGATCAAGTATCATAGAAATGTATACTTGAAACCTACGTGATCTTATTAATCAATGTCACCTCAATAAATGTAAAAAAGAAAGAAAAATAAATAAAATAACAATAAAGAACAAAAACTGGTGATCTAACGTTGGGATTTAATAACCACTTCTACATTATATGTCATGAGAAGACCCTGCATCTGTGTACATAATCAGGATTGCGGATCCTACCTATGTGTATTTGCCAAGGATTTTGTAGTCAGCGAGGTGCTGGTAAATATCACAGGCTGGACTAATGCTATAGGAATGTAGATCCCTTGCGACACTAGCTGACATTTTATCACACTGTGAACATTATCTTTATTAAAAAATACTGTTGTCCTCCCTAGCCGGTTTGACTCAGTGGATAGAGCGTCGGCCTGCGGACTCAAGGGTCCCAGGTTCGATTTTGGTCAAGGGCATGTACCTTGGTTGCGGGCATATACCCAGTGGGGAGTGTGCAGGAGGCAGCTGATCAATGTTTCTCTCTCATTGATGTTTCTAACTCTCTATCCCTCTCCCTTCCTCTCTGTAAAAAATCAATAAAATATATTTTAAAAAAATAAAATAAACCTATAAAAAATACTGTTGTTCTAATAGTGTGCTTTATATTGTTTTAATATTTTCTACCTTTTAATTCATCATTATTTCAAGCTGGATTCCATCCAAGAAACATCCAACTTATAATATAAATGCAATGTCATATATATATATATATATATATATATATATATATATTCTACAACTAACATATAAATGTCTTAAGTTAATGACATTAAATTTTGTTATTAAATCTATTGTCATTTAAACCAACTTTAAAGATTCCTATATTGCTATATTGGGCATTAGTTCTCAATGTTATTAGGAGGCATTGTTTAACAATAAATTGCCTTGCTCAAAACTCTTGGTCTGCCCTAGCCGGTTTGGCTCAGTGGATAGAGCGTCGACCTGTGGACTCAAGGGTCCCAGGTTCGATTCTGGTCAAGGGCATGTACCTTCGTTGCCGGCACATCCCCAGTAGGGGGTGTGCAGGAGGCAGCTGATCGATGTTTCTCTCTCATCGATGTTTCTAATTCTCTATCCCTTTCCCCTCCTCTCTGTAAAATATCAATAAAAACATATTAAAAAAAAAACTCTTGGTCTTCTATATCTTGATAAAAATCAATATTATAGTCACAAAAAATAAATCAAGCTTAATATTAAAATTCCTTTGAGTGCCAAAGATTCCATAATCTGTCCTTCAAAACCAAGACGGCCATTGATACAGAAAAATCAAACAAAAAACAACAAAAAACACACACTGGAAGTAGTTACTGTTGAGATCCACATGCCTACTTCATTCCATTTGGCAAGTTTAAGTATTTCATTGTGCTACATACGCCTCCTTTTATGTGGTCGTAATTATGACAGGCACATGAATGACAGTATTAAAACGATCCTTGTTTGGGAATCTTGTTATTTTGAAGCAGCTGTCAAAATCTCCAGTCTCAGAAATAATGAATTTCATCTTAAAACCTCCCGTGCACAGTTTTTGGCAATTTGTGCTCTCCCTCCCTTACTTTTCCTTTATGGATCCTGCCATTATATTTCCTCAATGACTAATTTATCTGGCCCTAACCCAATTTTCTCACATATATTCCCTCAAGATGTCAGTATAAGGCCTTTTATCTCAAACAAAGAAGTGATCCTAAAGTCATATAAACAAACATTTATTTAGAAATCCCCCTTCTTAAATTTTAATCTATAGCTATTTTTCTATCATCCCCTTCTCTCTCAAGCATCTTAAACCTTGTTGGTTTGGGGGTTTTTTTTGAGCCTGGAATAAATTGATAATCAAAACTAGACATAGCCCCTGCCCTCGAGGACTTCAGAGCTTAATGAACAAAGACCATCCTTTACATAATTGCATAAATACATGCAAAACCATGATTACATGAACTGTAAGATTCTGATTTGGTAGGCTTATTATTATTATTTTTGAGTACTTTATAATTCCTTGTTTTCTGTATTGCATGCATTTCTCTTAATAAATTAGCTGTTTACCTTAGTTTTAATATTTTGAAGATAACATATCTGTATTCTTTGGTTATGTTCATAATTTTCTATGCCTTTGAGTTTTTAGTAGATTTGCTAAATGTGTACAGATTTTTAGTCTTTTTTTTCTCTCAGCCAGTATTTCTTCATATGTTGCCATTAACCCATTCCCATTCTCTTTTTTTCTTATGTTTTTTTTTTTTATTACATACATGTTAAAACGTTCTATTTTGATCCAAATATCTGTTATGCTCTTTTATTTGTTTCCCTCCTTTTGTCTTTCTGCACTTTGGGGTATATATTTTCTACTGACTTATTTTCTAATTGTCTACTTCCTTATTATGCAGTCAGGTGTTATTTTCAATTATTATTGCATATTTTTACTATATGCAATATAGTAAAAATTTTTACTATATTATTGCAAATTTTTACTATAAAATTTGTTTATACTCTTGAATCATTTTCTGACACCCCCAACCATGTAATTTAATTACTTGGCAATTTAATTGCATTATTTTTAAATCCTGGCATAACTGGATATACTATGGATTTGTTTCTATTGTCTGTTATGGCACATCCTTTTTGGTCAATTCTTATCTTTGTTGGCTTACTTGGTTTTTAGATAGCATGGGCGAAAGAATCTCCAGATAGTATCCTCTTCAATCAGGGCCACTTATTCTTCCATGAAGCGAATGGGTAGGCACAGTCAAACTTATACAGGTTTGCACTAAATGGAAGTTGGCCTCAGTGTCTTTCAGACTGGCCGTTTCCTCAGTAACCTTTATATTTTCATGTTGCCCTTTATGGTTCCGATTAAGAGTACGGGGTGACTATCAAGACCCGACATCTTTAATGTGCTATGAACACCATTTTTTGTTTTCCATCCCCACGATGTTTCTGACAGTTCTTTTCACTCTTAAAGACATCCAGTCACTGATTTTCAATTATCAAATGACTTGATGAGAAAAGCCACACTGAATATTAGGTTCATTGACTGGACTTCCACTCTCTGGGATCTTGGCATCACAATCCTTCCTTCCTTCTTTCCTAGTTATTCTCAGCAGGAGAGTTGGTTATAAAGCTGTTTAGAACCATTTCTGGAAGCATGACTTCCTACCAGCTTCATTTTTCTTCATTGGTTTGTCCCTGGCACATAGTACGCATGTACTGACTGGCTCCTTTCACAGTAATGCAGAGGGGCTTTATCTGCTGTTGTGTATATTCTCCCTCCCCATGCTATATTTAAAGGTTTGAGAACACTGGTAGTCACATATGAAATAGGTAATACATATTCATGAGAGTGGAATTCAGGCAAGAGGTAAGAATAGCCTATAGCAATTGAAAAAAAAAAAAAACCTGAACTTTTGTACTCTTGAATGGCTTTATCATACATGTGAACAGTTCAGTAGAACTCTGCCTGATCAAGTGGACCAGTGCAATGTTTATATTGAAAGAAGCAAGACTAACACAAATCATGTATTAATGAAAATTGTGATATTAATGTGAAATCATGTTGTGCAGCACAGGTAAATATACACTGACCGGCCAGATTATTATGACCACCCCATCAGTACTTCATTGACACTTCCAAAAATACTAAATATGGAAAACTTCCTAAGCAAATACTCACAAGGTTTTATTATTATTATTATTATTATTATTGTTATTATTATTATTTGCATAACTAATTCACTTCATTGTACTGATGGGGTGGTCATAATAATCTGGCCAGTCATAATAATCTGGCCATTCAGGAGATATATATATATATATATATATATATATATATATATATATAGGCACTTTTTTAAAAATCCTCACCTAAGGATATGTTTATTGATTTTAGAGAGAGAGGAAGAAAGAAAGAGAAACATTGATGTGAGAGAAATGTTGATTGGTTGCCTTCCATCTGCACCCTTGGAAATGAACCCACAATCTTGGTATGTACCTTGATTAGGAATTGAACCCACCACCTTTTTGTAGTATGGACAATTTGGTGTACAGAGAATGCTTCAACCACTTCTAATGAATGAGAAAGTTCATATCTTTCAAAATGTAGAAACATAGGCTAAAAAGGCTAACACATATATATTTTTTTAAAAAGAGTATATCAATTTACATTGCATGCTTGTATTTTTCAAACTTTTGATAACAAATACAAATAATAAATTCCTTAAAATTATTCTTGGTTCACAAATATACACATCATCTTAGCTATGTGCTCACCCATAATAAGGATTCAAAAGTACAATTTTTAAATTTTAATGCCTACCATTTTCATTTTTTACTTTAAAAACAATAATTTTAAATGAGAGAAAATAACAACTTTAAATCATGTTAATTTTGACAGAAACAACATTATTCATAAGGCTTTCAATGAAGAAATGACAGTCAGATCAAAGCACTATCCACACCAGGCCCAGTGAAGCTGCCTTAAGCAGCATCGATCAGAAAATAAAGGGCAAATTTTAAAAATGCATCATGTGTTTTATTATCATGGAGAGATACATTGGCATAAAACTTGCTATTTACTATTTTAGAAAAACTAAGCAATAATTCACTTAAAATATTACTGACCAATACTTAAAATGCACTTTTATGAAGCTGATTGAAGTAGTAGAATAAAATGAAAGCAGTTACATTTTAGTAAAAACAACAAACCTCAAAATAATAAATGAACTCAGAATTCAAATGAGGACAACAGGGAGAAACATAAAGTAAGCCAATATGCATAGGGAAAGGGAATTAATAAAGTTGAAAGCTGAAACAGTTGGATTAGCTCCTCCATATATCAAATTTGAAAAATCAATTTAAAGAATTAGATATAATTCTGGCATCAATATCTAAGAAATAATTTTACAACACACAATAAAAATGATAATTGAGAAATGGTACAAAATGTCATATATTTCAGCATGTGTTTGAAAAGTTCTATGAAATTAAATTTTTATAAGTATGCATTTTAGAAAATTGTCTCAAGAAGAGATAGGAATCTGGACAAAAAGTTTTTTAAATTTACTATAAAAACAGGTAGTCTGATTAATTTTCATGACATCACATTTTTGACAGGCTTTTGAACTTTGTGCACCTGTGATAATCATGAATCAACTTGTGAAACAGTGAAAAATAACATAGGAATAATCACAGATTTAAATGAATTATGATTCTCAAAATATTATGATAAAATATAAAGAATGTAAATAAGCTATATGTTGTACCAATCATAGAAATTCAACTCTCTTTAATGGTTAATTCTGCGAAAGTTGATAGATTTAGGAAAGCAAAATCTCTCATAATCGCCCATTTCTCCTTATCAATGAAAACCATTGATATTTTTGCCTTCCTCTGATACCAATAGATATAATCTGTTACGTTCAAAATGGATATAATGGGGCTATAATGTAAACAACATAATTCTTCTAAGAAATTTCTCATTATTTTTCAGGACAATTAGAGTGTGTACTTGCTTAAAATCCACCATTTGCAGAACCTTGGGGAAATGTTTTAGAGACACCGGCATAAAGCAAGGTTGAAGAATAATAAAACATTTATTTCATTAAGATATAGTAAATGCAAGAGAATAAGAGTGATACTCTAAAATATCAATGGAGGGTAAATAATTAAGGCTCTGGCAATTCCAAAATTTAGAAATATTTTAAATAGGTAATAGAAAGCTATTTTATAATGCATCTTGGGAAATGAATTTAGGAGGCCAGCATTTTGTTCTAGAAAATTTAGCCTGGTTAAATTATACACGCTAAATTATAAAAGCAAGTTAGAGAGGGGTTTACTTCCAGCAGGAAAACTAATACTTAAGTCAGTACATACATATATGCGCTCTGTATTAGTTGATAGGAGAAAGGAAGAAGAGATGAAAGAAATAATAGAAAAAAGAATGAAAGAGAAGGGAAGGGGAGAGGAGGGCAGGAGAACAAAGAGAGGACAGGAAATAATAGGAGAGGTGAGAAAATAAAAGGGGGGGGGGAGAAACGCCAAAACAAAATAGAAATTATTAATTTATTGGCATGCTATACTTTTAAGATGTTATAAGAACACGTAACTTCCCTTGGGCAGTTGTGACAAAGCTACGGTATTTTAAAGGCAGAGAGATTAAGACTGAAACTAACTGAGATGAAAAATCCAAAATCCATCTTTACTTTGCCTTTCAGTCTTCTTGAATTCTCCTCTAGTTCATAGTTTCTGCATTGCCTTTAACTTGCTTTAACTTCAGTATAATGTCCTTGTTCATTTTAAATATTGTCTCTCCCTTTCAGTCTGAGTTCTTAGCACACTTGCTTACTTTACTGAACACTGTAGCTTTATCATCAAGTCTTCTCTAGGCTCAGAGAGACTTTATCGCCTGATTGTCTTCTTCCTCTGCTCAGCTTTCAACCCAGGTATTTTCACTATTTGCATATTCTGGACTTCCGTCCTCCTCACTTACAGAGCTGAAAAAAGTTACTGTATTTTTCTCTCATTTTGCTGTCATTTCCACCAATTTCTCTGACATTAGATACTTTACCATGGCAACTATGATTTGGTCATTTCCCCTACTGTTTTTGAATATCTGTCGATGAGCACTACAATGAAATTGAAATGAATTATGGAGAATATATTGTACTCCATTGCTTTGTCGAAGCTCATAGATATTTTTAAAATATATATTTTTTATTGATTTCAGAGAGGAAGGGAGAGGGAGAGAGAGAGAGAGAGAGAGAGAGAGAGAGAGAGAGAGAGAGAGAGAGAAACATCAATGATGAGAGAGAATCATTGATTGGCTGCCTCCTGCACAACCCCTACTGGGGATTGAACCTGCAAGCAGGCATATGCCCTTGGAGGGAATTGAACCCAGGACTATTCAGTCCACAGGCCAATGCTCTCTACACTGAGCCAAGCCTGCTAGGGCACAGCAGTAGACTGTTACCAATTTTTCATTATCTTAAACTAAGTATTTTCTAGAAGCTACAAAAGTTTTAGCTACACTCAACTTAAAAAGGTTATCTGCAGTAATACTTGACAATGTATTTATTTTTTTCAGCTTTAGCTTTAGTAAAATTATATTGTTTCCATGTTCAACATATCAACCTACAGCTTTTTAGGATTATAATCATATATATGTTTTTATTGATTTTTAGAGAGAGAAGGTAAAGGGAGAAAGATAAACACTGATGAGAGAGAAACATAGCTCAAGCCCGCAAACTAGGATTAAACCTGTGACCTCTTGGTGCATGGGTCAATGCTCAAACACTGAGCAACACCTGTCACATACATACATACATACATACATACATACATACATACTAGTGGCCCGGTGCATGAAATTTGTGCAGGGGGTGGGGGGTGGTCCCTCAGCCTGGCCTGCACCCTGGCCCCCAAGGGGATGTCAGACTGCTAGTTTAGACCCAATCCCGCACCAACAGTCGGACATCCCTCTCACAATTCTGGACCACTGGCTTCTAACTGCCCACTTGCCTGTCTGCCTGATTGCCCCTAACCACTCTGCATGTCAGCCTGATCGCCCCCAACTGCCCCCCGACCCCTGCTGGTCTGTGGGTGCTGGAGAAATGCTGGAGAATGGAAATTAGGAATTGGGAGCCATTTATTTTCATTACAGTTTGGCCTTTAGTGACTGACTTCTGGGGAGGCCCTCCTTCTCTCTGGACCTCAGCTGCCCCAACTATAAAGTGGGGCTTGGATAACTGGCCCCTTCCACAGTGACAAATGGGATTCTGTGAAAGCTCTAAGCCGTTGGGTGTGGGCCTGCCCCCTGGGTGCCCAAAAAGGCCCAGGCTGGAGTCACACAGGGAAGGGCTCCAACTCCACCCATTCTGTGATCTGAACTTCCCAAAAAACTCCAGGTTTCCCTTCAATGGCATGTGCCCCGTGATTGCACCATGGCTGGCACTTCTGCATCGTGGGCCCTTCCTCTCAGGCAGGTGCACACTCCACACCTTGTGCCTGCACTGCTGCCACTGCAGAGGCACTCACGCCCAGGGAGGCTGGGGGCTCCCGAGGCACCTGTTGTGGGGGAAGGAAGGAGGATTGCAACAATACCTCTGGGAGGAGGCAGCCGGGGAAGTGGCAGTGGCAGCGACAGCTGGAGGCAGAGGCTAAGGCATAGGAGGAAGTGCCCAGACACACCCCCTCCCACTGTCCCCAGCCCCGGACAGGCCCAGCCCCATGCCACGCAGCATATCCCGCGCCCCAGACCATGCAACCAGCCTTTACCTTGCAGCGCCAAGCTGTCCCCCTGGACACTAAAACTATTTATCCCGGGATAGCTCACGCGGGCCGGGAGCAAACCCACAGACACAAAGTGAAACTTCAGCAGGGCAGGAGCGATTGCTGGTTGGTGCCTTTCCCCCTCCTTCCTTCCCACCATCCCCACGCTCTCCCTCGGTCACCCATGCACTGCCCTGAGAGCTGGAAGCTGATATCAGGGACCTGAATTCCTGACTTTGCCTGCACACATTTGTCCATGTAAGGTATGGGAAGATGGGTGACCGGGAGCTGCGCGGCGCTGCCTGCTGGAGGCGGGGGCACCAGGGTGGGCAGGGGCTGTGCCAAAAGGTGGGCGCACAGCAGACATTTTATTTCCTGGAAATGAGAGGAGGGGACCTCGGGATGCGAGGTGTGTCTGCTGGCTTCGGCCCCAGCAGCCCAGCGCTATGGCCTCACAGGGCTGGGGTTGGGGTCTGGACCCCCTGTGGGCTTGTGTGTCCACCGGTTCCATGACTACAGCCGGCGCTGCCATGTTTGTGGCTATGGGTGCCACCATCTTTGTCACGAAATGACTGTTAATTTGCATATTGCTCTTTTCTTAGCTAGGATATAAATAGTATGAACTACACTTAAGCCCAAACATAATGCTGATCCCCTAACAACCTAAAAATCCAAATATTGCATAATGTGGTGTTCTAAACTTTATTTCAATGAAATCTAAGATAGTGTGAGCTATGAGATATTTGGATGCAAATATTTCTACATTGTATGTCTGAGTTTCTGTTTTCCCTGAAAGGAAGGAGTGGTTTTATGGAGATACTGCTACTTATCTGATACTAAGTAGCTGAACTACTAATGTTAACACAGAAACCAGAGTTTCTCATTGTAACTATTACAAAGGCATAGACTGAATTAAAACATTCTATGTATGTCTCTAATGCAATATATTCAACATTAATAAATACACAAATAAAGGAAATTATTGCAAGTGAAGATACTTTACTGGATGTTTCTACAATGAAATTTAATTAATACCCATTTTATTCAAAATTGAATTTCTTGTCAAAAAAGTTAATAGAAACATCATAAATCAATATCTGTTCAACATATCAAACTATAGCCCAGTAGAATGGCTGGAATCACAAGACTTGTGACATTTATGACTATATAGACTTAATTTGAAAACAAGAATGCACTATAAATACTAATACAGTATATCTAAATTTTTCCCCGTTTTCCATATCACAAGAGAAAGTGTAGTTGGGCTGAAGTAGTTTTTTGCCACTCTAATGGCAGTCATATGTTCAGTGTTACTGGTTCACAAGACAAGAGCAGAAATGTTTTGTCACTTTTGTCATGCTCATTTCCTATAAATATTTTCCTATCTAGGACCATTGAAAAAATCTACCCTCTTAAAGGATTTTTCAAGACCCATCGTGTGCTGATAAAATAGGTTACAAAACTGCTCAGAAAGCAATGTATTAATTTCTTTTTCCCCAGGAATAAATCTCACCACCATAGAGGAAGAATCAGTATTGACCAAATGAGGGCAGCAGAGGGACATAGTACAAGTTAATGAAAAGGTCATGTTGGGTTGTCAATAATTCCAATATCAGATTTTGGTATTCAGAAGTCCAGGAACCGGGATCAAATGTAAATAAGAGTTTGAATTAGCAGCAATAGTGTCTAGAGTTAGCTTGGTAAGGAAAGACCTTGCCTTCCACTCACCTAAATCTTTATTGCCCTATATCCATTTTTTAATATGAGTATTTGATTCTATTAAAATCAATTTTAGATAAAGTTTTAAAAAAACACACTTCTTTAGTTTATTCTTATGACAAGTTTGCTGCCCCTCTATAGAAATTCTGAAGCATCCACTTCCATTGTAGGAATTGCAATAAATCATTTTATAGGTGCCGAGGATTAAAGCAGCACACACTAAAAAAAATTAGCTTAAAGATCAAAAGAGATTAGAATAAATTAATTAATTAATTCATAATCTAATCTATAATTATAGCTTTCTTGTAATTAGAGGCCTACCGCTGCATTTCAAATGTCTTCACTTCTAGAAAAAAAAATGCACGGTAAAATTAAAATATATATTTTAATTGAAATCATGCATTTATCAAATATCTAATAAGTTACTTGATAAATAATTGATTATTTTTTTATTTCCTCCCATTATGTTACATTGACCTATCTTCTTTGCCTATTCTGATTTTATTATGGACTGTAAGATCTGGTGGTATAACTGCTGAGTATTGGGGTTTATTTTGGCATTTTAATATCTACCGTTTTATGATTTTTACTTCAGATTATTTTAAAATGACTTTGTTTTAAATTTTTCCTCTCCTGATCCCCCAAACAATAATAAAACATTAGTATTTTTATCTCACTTGTGTTTAGCTAGAAGTTAATAGATTATAAATTTACTCATATTTTAGATATATCTATGAAAAAGGTTTACTTTCTATATGTTACAATTTTATCATTAAATTATTCCATTTTCATCTGGTTGAATGGAATTTGTTTTACCTTTAGTGTGTCTATAGGGACATTACTAATAAATAACATTCTTATATTAGTAGTACATAACTTACCAGTTTATAAATAGTTTACATAATTAAAATGAATTATTGAATGATACTTGTGTGCTACCATTTTCAGCAAAATAATAATCTCATTGTGATTTACAGTATAATAATTGTTTATGTAGTATAATAAAACTATTACATAAAAATCTTGAAAGTAATTATATTGAAACTGCAGTTGGTACATAACATTCATTTCATCTTTTCTTTACAAACAACCAAAACAACTTAACTTGGCTTTTTGCATTGATGTTGAAAATAATCCACTTCCTAGATTTCCTTGTAGCTGCAAGTGGCTAAGTTATTCAATTATAACCCATAAGACTTATATGGAACTTACTGGTGGAGACTTTTAGAAAAATTATTTTAAAAGTAGGTAATTCATTTGGCATGCTTCTTCAGTCTTTCTTCTTCCCTCTCATCCTGTCTAGATTAAGGAAGCAGAATCTTAAGGGAGAGACAATGGTTATGAGAAGGGGTTTTCTGTTTTTCATAGCTAAACATTCCTGATGCAGATATTAACATTACATTAACTCTGGGAACAATTATATCTATCTAGAATTTGTGGGCAAAAAAAGATATTAGGCTAGAATATGGATTTGGGAACCAAAGGTTGCTGGTTTGATATCCAGCTGGGACATGTATGGTAGGCAACTGATTGATGTTTCTCTCTCACCTCATTTGAATTAAGTTTTATATATTACCATGGTTTTTAAATTATTTAAGTGGATGAAAGGAGCAAGAAGACAGTAAAAAAGAATCTATAACATTGACATATGTAGTTCAAACCATGTCTTGTGTTGTTCATAACTCATAATATGTACTCTTCATAAATTGCTTTGCTTTTGCTATCCCTAGAATTTAATCCTATTTGTTTTCTAAAATCTCATTTTAGATGTTTACTTCTTTTGTTTAAGAGAAAATAAAATAAAAGAAAAAGAGTTGGAAACATCAGCTATAGTCAACAGTTCCTAGAAGTATTGCAAAGGGAAGAAATGAACAAAGTAATAAATAGGAGAAATGGAATAAGAAAACATAATTATTAATACAGGAGAGTTCAGGTGGCTGGGTTGGTTGGAGTGTCATCTAGTACACTAAATGGTTGCAGGTTCAATCCCCAGTAGGGGCACACACCTAGGTTGGGGGTTAAATCTCTGGTTGGGACACATACGGAGGAAACTGATTCATGTTCTCTCTCTCATCAATGTTTTTCTTTCCCTTTATGTCTTACTTCCTCTCTCTTTCTCTAAAATATCAATCTATAGGACACTGAAAAAAAAAAGATATAGAAGAAGACATAAACAGATGGAAGAACATACCATATTCATGGATTGATAGAATCAACATTATTAAAATGTCCATACTACCCAAAGCAATCTATAGATTCAATGCACTTCCCATTAAAATACCAACAGCATGTTTCACAGACCTAGAATGAACTCTCCAAAAATTCATCTGGAATAAAAAAAAAAAAGACCCCAGATAGCTGCAGCAATCCTGAGAAAGAAGAACAAAGTAGGAGGGATCTCAGTACCAGATATCAGGCTGTATTACAAAGCCACTGTTCTTAAAACTGCCTGGTACTGGCACAAGAACAGGCATATAAACCAATGGAATAGAATAGAGAACCCAGAAATTGACCCAAACCACTATGCTCAATTAATATTTCACAAAGGAGGCAAGAACATACAATGGAGTCAAGACAGTCTCTTCAATAAATGGTGTTGGGAAAATAGGACAGATACATGCAAAAAATGAAACTAGACCACCAACTTTCTCCATACACAAAAATAAACTCAAAATGGGTAAAGGACTTAAATGTAACACAGGAAACCATAAAAATATTAGAGGAATCCACAGGCAGCAAAATCTCAGACATATGCCGAAGCAATATCTTCACTGATGCAGCTCCTAGGGCAATGGAAACTAAAGATAAAATAAACAAATGGGACTACATCAAAATTAAAAGCTTCTGTACAGCAAAAGAAACCATCAACAAAACAAGAAAGCCCAATGCATGGAGAATATATTTGCAAATGTTATCACCGATAAGAATTTAATCTCCAACATTTACAGGGAACTCATACAACTTAACAAAAGGAAGATAAACAACCCAATCAAAAAATGGGCAATGAACCTAAATAGATACTTTTCAAAGAGGACATAAGGAAAGCCAAGAGACATATTAAAACATGTTCAAAATCACTAATCATCCAAGAGATGCAAATCAAAATGACAATATGGTACTATCTCACACCTGACAGAAAGGATATATGCACCCCTATGTTCGTAGCAGCACAATTCACCATAGCTAAGATTTGGAAACAGCCTAAGTGTCCATCAGCAGATAAGTGGATTAGAAACCTGTGATATATCTACACAATGGAATACTAAGCTGCGGTAAAAAAGAAGAAATTCTTACCATTTGCAACAGCATGGATGGAACTGGAGAGCATTATGCTAAGTGAAATAAGCCAGTCAGAGAAAGATAAATATCACATGATCTCACTCATTTGTGGAATATAATGAACAACATAAACTGATGAACAAAAACAGATCCAGAGACAGAGAAGCATTGATCAGACCATCAAACCTCAGAGGGAAGGTAGGAGAGGGTGGGGGTAAGGGGGAGAGATCAACCCAAGGACTTATATATTTATATATGTAAAGAGGCCCAGTGTACGGATTTGTGCACCAGGGGGATTCCTTGGACTGGCCTGTGGGGATCAGGCTGAAACTGGCTCTCCAATATCCCCTGAGGGGTCAGTTTGTGAAATGGTGCAGGCCAGGCCGAGGGACCCTAAGGGTGCACGATCGGGGCCAGGGAGGGACTGTGGGAGGGCTCGAGGGTGTGTCCAGCCCATCTTGCCCAGTCCAATTGGCTGGACCCCAGCAGCAAGCTAACCTACTGGTCAGGGCTTCCGCCTCCTGGTGGTCAGTGCATGTCATAGCTACCAGTAGAATGGTTACTTAGGCTTTTATATATGTAGACATCCATATGTACAGATTGAAATTCATAGGGCAGGTCGGCAGAATGAAAACTCTTGGCAAAGAGCTAATGCCAAATTCTTGAGGCAGAAATTCTTCTTCCTTTGAAAAACCTCATTTTTTTTTTTTTTGAGTTCTCAACTGATTGGGTTAAGTTCACCCACATTAGCAAGGTTATCCTTGTTTCAAGTCAACTGATGCTAGAAGTGAACCAACCAGGTCTACAAAATACTTTGACAGCAATAGATAGATTAGTATTTGGTTGAATAATGAAGCTTACACGTAAAACTATTATATGCCTCTCTTGAAACCTAACTTCTTAGCACAGACTACTTGGCTCATAAAAAACACTTAATACTTTATTCATGATAAATTAAACTCATGAATATATAAATGAATGAAGTAAATTCTTCTCATTTATATTGACCATAGACAATTGTGAAGTTAAGAACAATGTGTAAAATAAATATTCAGATTAACAGGTGGCTAAAATGTGTATGCTGTATAAAATTGTTGTGGAAGCAGTCCTGGCTGGCATGGCTCAATGGGTTGTAGATTCGATCCCCGCCCCAGGTCAGGGAATGTGTGGGCAGCAACCAATCCATATGTCTCTTTCACAACAATGTTTCTCTCTTCTCTGCCTCTCTATCTCTCTCCTTCCACTCTTTGCTAAAAAATAAAAATAAAAAAATAAATCAATGACAAAATAATCCTCACTCCTTGGATAGGATTAAAAAATTGTTGTGGAAGTGAAAATATTATCTGAGGAGTTTACAGGAAAACCAAGTGACATTCAAATAATAAAAGTGTGGGGGCGTGGGTGGGTGGGGTGAGATCAACCAAAAAACTCATATGCATATACATGCATAACCCATGGACACAAATAATAATGTGGGGAGGGCCTGAGATGGGGGGCAGGGGCAGCCTAGAATGGGTCAATGGGGAAAAAAGAAGGACATATGTAATACTTTCAACAATAAAGATTAAAAAATAAAATACATTTTAAGCCCTGAAAATAATCATAAAGGCATTGCTAAGTTACAATAGGGTCTATGCACATTTGGAGATGATGGGAAAGTAGTTAGAAATTAGAGAGAGCTACAAGCAACTATGAATCATGTTTCAAATGGCATCTTAGAGAAAGTAGGGCATGAATAATGTTTGCAATCTTAGATCAATGTATGCTATAAGGGGGTGTCAGAGACATGGCAAATATTGTAATGTGCCACTATTTCAGAAACTGATGCAATGATTACTTACAGAATTTTATTTTAATCATACTACCTGAAATTCTTTATTTGTAATTATTTGTCATGTTAAACATAAACTAGATAATTTTTAATTTTCATTACAAATCATAAATATGATAATAATGGAATCTCTCAGAAGTGTGACACATGATTCCTTTAATGTATCCCTCAGTAAACAAACCATCTATTTAGCTTTTCATGAGATCTGGGTCTGAATTAAATTGATAACCTGCAACTTACCCTGCATTGCTCAGAACTGTTCATGAAAAATTAAATTATGATATTAGTTTTTAGGTACTTAACTAATTTAGAAAAGATAATCATCAGCAAATAATGGCCCTAAAATAACTTGTTATTATCTACTCAGCCTTCCAGAAAGCAAAACTAGAAACACCTTCTTTATTCAGGGACTAGAGGTCTGGTGCATGAAATTCGTGCATGGGGGGGGGGGGGCTCAGCCCGGCCTGCACCCTCTCCAATCCCAGACCCCTTGGGGGCTGGCCGACTGCCAGTTTAGGCCCGATCTCACAAGACATCCTTCTTGCAATCTTGGATCACTGGCTCCTAACCTCTCGCTTGCTGCCAGCCTGATCACCCCTAACCACTCTGCCTGCCTTCCAGATTGCCCCAAACCACCTCTGCCTGCCAGCCTGATGCCCCTAACGGCTCCCATTCCTACCTGATCCCTTCTAACTGCTTCCCTGATGGCCTGATTGCCCCTAACTGTGCCCCTGCCAGCCTGATCACCCCTAACTGCCTCTGCCTGCCTGCCTGATCTCACCACTAACTGCTTGCTCCCCGCCACAGACCTGATCTTGCCCCTAACTGCCTCTGCCTCAGCCCCTGCCACCGTGGCTTTGTCTGGAAGGAAGTCAGACATCTGGAAGATGCCTGGTTGATCTGGTCTAATTAGAATATTACCCTTTTATTAGCATAAATATTTTTTTCCAACCAAAGACATGTCTCCTCAGATGTAGAGTTCAATCCATAGGTTATGATTTCCAGATTTTGCAACTGTATTTTCTAATGAGAAAACATAGCATTGGGGTCAAATTTGTAGATGGACATTTTTTCAGCTAATCTTCCCAGGAGTTCGGTTACTCCACAAAATCCTCACCACTTATAGAATAAAATGGCATTGTAACTCCACTACAGCCTTTGTTTTCATATCTGAGGGAAGCAACAACAATAAAAACATAAACACCGAAGGATGGCAAAATGATATAAAGGTCATCTTCATGCATTTATTTACCTATCACAGAGAATATGGGTGGAAAGTGGATGGGTTTGTCTTCACCATGAAATGTATATACATACTTCAATTTAGACAAGCTTTTAAATAGTGGTGAAAGAATTAATAATTAAATATGTAGTATCTTCTTGTCCTTACCAAAAGCAATACAGATTAAATTCTATAAATTCAAAATTCTATGTACTACTCAATTTCTCAAATTTTCTTAATTATTGGGGTAATTAACTAGAAATTGAGTAACATATAGAATTTAAAAACGTTTCACCTGGCTTTTGTTGTGACTAACATGATATCTCTCTCTCTCTCTCTCTCTCTCTCTCTATATATATATATATATATATATATATATATATATATATATATATATTGCTCTTAAACACACACACATACATGCATGTGCGCACATACACCCATACACAATTATATTCTTTTATTTATTTATTTATTTTTTAAATATATTTTATTGAGTTTTTACAGAGAGGAAAGGAGAGAGATAGAGAGTTAGAAACATCGATGAGAGAGAAACATCGATCAGCTGCCTCCTGCACACTCCCCACTGGGGATGTGCCCGCAACCCAGGTACATGCCCCTGACCGGAATCGAACCTGGGACCCCTTTAGTCCGCAGGCCGACGCTCTATCCACTGAGCCAAACCGGTTTTGGCCACAATTATATTCTTGATTACTGATATATGCACAAGTAACTCCAGGAAATATTTACAAGAAAAATCTACACGCTTTTTGTAAAAGACCTTGGTATTTTCACTGTTTCTAAGTATTAGTAAATTCCCAGTTAAATGCAGCCAAAATTAATCTGGAATCCATAAGGGGAAATTTTTTAAACACTAGATAACTTTATGACTCTAGATTTTCCTGAATTGGCTCAAAATGTTTTTTGCTAATTGTCTATATAATTTATGTCACAAAAGATTTTTCTTTCAAAAGTCAGTGTTGGGTTCAAGATTTTTATCTCTGTGAGGGCCATCATAATCTAATTTTAATGTGTTTCATGTAGAGATGTATATCTAGTCCCTGGAGTCAGCACAATTAAGTCTTAGTGTGTGTTAATTCCTGTTTATTGTCATTTTCTCTCCCACTGCTATGATTGATTTAGGCCAGTTATATTTTGAATAGATAATTTGATTATGTTTATAGTTAAGTAACCATATATAAAAATAAAATTATCCACTGAAAATAATACTTCTAATAAGAATTTAATTTATTAATCTAAGCACCAAGACTCTAAGCCTTGGCTATCAATCATCTGAGTTTTTCTTTTTAAAGAAGTTATACTTTACATGTCAATTATGACTCAAGTAAAATAAATTTTAAAAATTCTAATATTTTTAAATAAAGAATTATGCTTCCATTCATTTCATAAATTATTTTGTTTTATTAATGAAGCAAAAAAGAGATTTCTATTATAGAATTGATGCATTTAACTGAAAATTGTATTAAACTTATTCAGTATCCATTATGTTTTTAATATGTGTCTTTTAAACTTTTAATTTTCCTTTAGAATGATGTATTCTTTTTATGTTCATATCTATATTTATGAAATCATGATTACATCTTTATGAAAATTTAATCTAAGATTTTAAACATTATTTTTGCTATATCAGATATAATATATTTAAAACATATAGACTTAGAAAATATATTCTTTACCTTATTTCTGCTTATTATATAGGCACAATTTGTAAGGACTTTATTTTTTGTCTATATATGTATGTATATATACATACATATATATGTAAAAAAGTAATTGTGTCAATTAACATAATGTAAATACATCAAATCTTAAAATATGCTTTTTTACATTTTTAAAACCATAGGTAAATATAAATTGACGAGGAGCCCAGTGCATGAAGATTCATGCACTGGGGGGGTGGGGGGAGTTCCCTCAGCCCGACCTGCACCCTCTCCAATCTGGGAGCCCTCAGGGGAGCCCTCTCCAATCTGGGAATTTCTGTCTGTCTTTGCAGTCATATGAGCGAACTGTCTGAGACCCCCAACCCAGTTTGGTTTGTTGCTCACAGAATAATAGAGGCTTTTTTTTTTCTTTGCTCCATTGGTGGAGATTTCCTGGAAGTTTTAGCATATCTTCCCTTTAATTTTTCCTAGACACTCTGATTTTACTTATGTCTCTCACCTTTGCTTTCCCTCCATCCCACACCCCAACAGTAACTTGCTCCAGGCTCACTTTGCTAGTGTCTAGATCCGTCTGCCACCAGAACTACTATTCCCAGCATTCCTGGTGCTCCCCGTGCTCTGGGTTTTCCCAGACCAAGGGAGCCACGTCCCCGCAAGCCTCTGGCTCTCCTGCTCTGCTCTCCGTCCAGTGACCGAGGGAGCCACGTCCCCCCAAGGGAGCAACCGAGGGAGCCAGGTCTCCCCAAGCTGCCGGCTCTCCCACTCTGCTCTGTGTATGCAAATTACCCACCATCCTTGTAAGATTATTTTGCATACTCACTCCTCATTGGCTGGTGGGCGTGGCTTGTGGGTGTGGCTTGAGCATAGCAGAGGAACAGTTAATTTGCATGTTTCTCTTTTATTATATAGGATTGGTTTTTAAGGGCTTTGGAGTAGATTTTAAGAGTAATTACTTAGGACAGTGGTCGGCAAACTGCGGCCCCTTGAGTGTGTTTCTTCCACAAAAGACCACGTTCAGGCATGCACATACAGTGTGATCGAAACTTCGTGGCCACACTCAAGGGGCCAAAGAGCCGCATGTGGCTCGCAAGCCATAGTTTGCCAACCACTGACTTAGGACAATGTGTCAGGTGATTTGACTATGATTAATTTCCTGAACTTAATGACCAATCTTCTTACAAATAGTATACATTATAGAATAGGCATGTCCACAATATAATTTCTACTATCTTAGTTTGCAAATGGATTGCATTCTTATTAACATATCAGCATATGTTAACATTTTTATTTAGATTTAAAAATATATTTTTATTGATTTCAGAGAGGAAGGGAGAAGGAGAGAGATAGAAATATCCATGATGAGAGAGAACCATGGATCAGCTGACTCCTGCACACCCCATACTGGGGATCGAGCTCACAACTTGGACATGTATCCTGACCGGGAATCTAACCTGTCACCTTCTGGTTCATAAGTCAATGCTTAACCACTGAGCCATGCCAGCTGGGCAACATTTTTATTTAGTTTTAAGATGACACTAGTAGCCTTAAAAACATAGACCTGCATTTATATACTATATTTTGAACTACAAAAAGCAAATAAAACTGAATTAAACTGTATATTTATGTTGTGCTAATTCATATTTGATATTTATCCAGGATCCCCACCAAATTAAGTTATACTAACTTATACTGTGTCTATATATTGCTTTTAAAAATGGTACAGATTATGTGTCATCCCTTTCAGTCCTCCACAGTTCATTGTAATCAGTACTACAGTGGTACACAAGTGTTATCCAGAGGATTAAAGATACACGTGTTACCTACAAGCCTACTAACAAAGTATGTTGCAGATACCACACAGAATATGAATAATGAAATGGCAAGCCTGAAACCTTCTCTTCTTTTAGTATTTAAAGATTTCAGCCCCATAAAATGTATTTCAAATTATGCAATAATTCACTTTTAGATCCAAGATCCCTTTCAATAATTTAATATTAAATAATGTAATATTTATATAAATCTTACAAGAACTCATGAGTTTTCTAGTTGTCTCCATTTTTTATATGATTGAACATAAGTATAGTAGAGGCCCGATGCACAAAATTCATGCAAGAGTAGGCCTTCTTTCCCCCAGCTGCTGACACTAGCTCTCCTCTGGCACCTGGGACCCAGGCTTCCCTGTGGCTGCAAGCAGGCACCTGGGATCCAGGCTTAGTCTGAAGGTCATCCGGAAGGACATCTGGCCTAATTAGCATATGATGCTTTTAATATTATAGACTAGAGGCCCAGTACATGAAATTCTGGAATGGGGGGGTGTCCCTAAGCCTGGCCTGCACCCTCTCACAATCCGGGACCTTTGGGGGATGTCTGACTGCTGGTTTAGGTTTGATTCCACTGTGGATCAGGCCTAAACTGGCAATTGGACATACCTCTCAAAATCCGGGACTGTTGCCTCCTAACTGCTTGCCTGCCTGCCTGCCTGATTGCCCCTAACCCAGCCGTGGGCAAACTACGGCCCACGGGCCAGATCCGGCCCGTTTGAAATGAATAAAACTAAAAAAAAAAGAAAAAGACCGTACCCTTTTATGTAATGATGTTTACTTTGAATTTATATTAGTTCACACAAACACTCCATCCATGCTTTTGTTCCAGCCCTCCGGTCCAGTTTAAGAACCCATTGTGGCCCTCAAGTCAAAAGTTTGCCCACCCCTGCGCCTAACCACTCGCCTGCCTGCCTGATCACCCCTAACCGCTGCTGCCAGCCTGCCTGATTGCTCTGGTCTCTGGTCATTCTGGTCATTCTACCATTTCAGTTGCTGGGCTTTTATTACATAGGATGAGTATGAACCCAAAGAAAGCAAAGATGGTAACCCTATGCCTTTAAAAATATTTGTTTTTTTAAAAAGCATAATTATTATATGCATGAAAACATAGTGATAAGGAATGAAAAGAAACATCCATTAACTAAGCAAACATACATAGAACCTAGAATTAACATTTACCAAGAAAAGAGCACATAAACAATCAACAGAAGCAATTTTTCACAAAGACCTGAGGCAATATTTCTTATTTTAAATCAGTGCCCAGGTATTGTACGCTGAAGAAAGGGACAAGTGAATTAGAAGGTTGTCATGGTGCAATTATGTAACTCACAATTGCAAACATGAGGTCTAAAACAGAAAAAATAAAGTGTAAATGGCAAAAATTAATATAACATAAAAGTAACTTTCAGAAAAAAATATGAAATCATGTAAGAACTTTGGGAAGGACAACTGAGATGAAGCTTAAATGGAGGAAAAGAGAAATAATAATTTCCACTACAGGCAACTGAGCAGTCTGATAGGGAAACAAAAAAACAAAAAAGGTTTTAAAAGTGAATTTGAACTTTCATTTTTACCTCTCACAGTCTTCAGGGTGAAGACTTACACTCCCATCATTACAATATGAAAAAAACAACAAAAACAAAAAACCCTGGGTAAAGTGAAAACAATGTTGTTGTTGTTTTTTTCTTTTACATATCAGAGAAATGATTTTATAAGTCAAAATTTTACCCTGAAATCTGAGGAGACACAGGTAAATCCAGAAAGCCACAGCCAAAATCTATATCTGGAAGAGCAGCTTGGAGAGTCAGCCTGGCAGCACATTTAAATGGTAATTTTGACAACTTCTGGAGAGTAAGTGGGGACTAGTGTATAAGTGAATCTCTCAGGCTTCCATGGAGAGAAGCCAGGTTATACTTTTGTGGTAACTCCAGGAAATACATCAGATTTTCACGGGGAAGATAAGAGAATGAGTCCTTTGGGTCTGTGTTAGGGGCACACGCAGAGGGATGCTTATGAAATGCACCCAGAGACTTCTCCACTAAAAAGACCTACTCTCCCGGAGGGAAGACTGTTGTTGAGTTGTCTCAGTGCAATGCCATCCTGCTTAACCTCCCTGCTCCATCAAAAGTGGGGAGGGGGAAGGAAGCTATACGAAAAAGAGGAACACTGGGGAAAATAATAGACACGGTGAGAGGAGTTAGAAACAGGTTTAGGCATAGGGCAAAAGGAAGGAGGAAATATGGACATGACCCTTGGAGCCAGCTAAAACTGTTACAGGATTCGAGGGCAGGAAAAATAGGGAAACTGAGACAGGAAAGTTTAAACAAGGCCAAACACTGTGGGCGATTTGCAGCCAGCTTGTAACTAACAAACTATTATCTTCCTCAGGGCAAATGGTTAAAAAACCTCCCTAATGAGAGAATACAGAAAGGGAGCAGGAAAGGGGAAAAGAGAAAAAGGGCTGTTTTACTCCCTAAGTAAAGAAGCCAGCAGTCTTAAGGCTTGGCGAAATAAAGTTCTTTGCATGAATTTTGGGAAAGCTACCACAAAGTAAAAAAGGGACCTTGAAAATTACTCTGTACCAAAATAGTCAGCAGAGGAATTTGGAAGCCTATAGGCAGGAGGGAATATAACACCTCAAACCCCCACCTAGATTAGCTGAGAGCCTGTCTGGGCTTCATAAGCCAGATGTATAGGTTTGCTTGCTTTGCTGTTGTTTTTTTAAATAAAGGTGCATGCTTTAATAAATTGGCTTTTCACACCACCAGTCAAGGTCGCCCATATAAATTCCTTTATATGGGAAGACAAGGATCGAGATTGGGGACGACCCTCTCCCACTGGGTCAAGGGGCTGTACTATCCAGAAACATCCCTCTGGTGTCGGTGAGAGGTGCCTGTAACAGAGGGACATAATATCACTATAAGACTGAGACTTAATTGGATAATTATAGAAAATTCGTCTTACCATAACAACATGCTATAAAACGTGAGCACAATAATAGATGAGTTGCAAGGCACAGATACTTATTGGAGTGAAGTTAAGAAGGAAGACAAAAACAAGGACAGCAAAGGTAATTGAAGCCTCCAGCATCTATAGCTACAAGAAACATTATATGAAACCCAACTACTAGCTGTGTTAACAGAAATCCTCAACCAAATGTGTATTTACCTCAATCGCTATTGCTTGATACAATGCCTGGATACAAGGCCTGCTAAAATGCAAGACAAAACATACTCTGAAGAGTCAAAGCAAGCATCAGAACCAGCTCAAATATGACTTGCATTTTGGAATTATCTGACAGGAATCCTATATAATAAAAGGCTAATATGCAAATGGACCAAACAGCAGGACGACTGATTGCTATGACACGCCCTGACCAGCAGGGGGCAGACACTCAATGCAGGAGCTGCCACCTGGTGGTCAGTGCGCTCCCACAGGGGTATCGCTGCTCAGCCAGAAACCCTGAGCCGGGCTCATGGCTGGTGAGCACAGAGGCAATGGTGGGAGCCTTTCCTGCCTCCACAGCAGCGCTAAGGATGTCCAACTGCCGGCAGTCGGACATCCCCCAAGGGCTCCTGGAATGGGCACAGGCTGGGCTGAGGCACCACCCCCCCCCCAAGTGCATGAATTTCGTGCACTACGCCTCTAATTTAAAATAATTATCATTACTATATTAAGGTCTCTAATAGAAAAAGTGTACAACATGTAAGAACAGAAGAGAAATATAAGTAAAAAATGGAAACTAACAAATAATCAGAAGGTAATGCTAGAATTCAAAAACCCTGTAATAGAAATAAAGAAAACCTTTGATCAACTCATTATTAAATTGGACATGGCTGAGGAATGGGTCAGTGACCTTGAAGATATATAAAGTATAGTAAACAGAAAAAATTAAAAAAGAAAATATCAAACATCTATGAAAGAGAAGAAAAAACACAGAAAAATAAATATTTAAAGTCATAATGGCAAAGAATTTACAAAAATTAATGGCAGCCCTAGCCAGTTTGGCTCAATAGATACAGCATCAGCCTGTGGACCAAAGGGTCCCAGGTTCAATTTTGGTCAAGGACATGTACCTTGGTTGCAGGCTCTTCCCCGGCCTGGGCCCTGGTCAGAGCTCATGCAGGAGGCAACCAATTGATGTGTTTCTTTCATATCAATGTTTCTCTGTCTTTCCCTCTCTCCTTACTCTCCCTAAAAATCAATGGAAAAATATCATGGGGTGAGGACTAAGAAAAAAATAATAATAGCAGACACTATATTATAGATTCAGGAAGCTCAGAGACCACCGACCAGGATAAATACCAAAACAAATGGCAACATGTAGAAATATTTATAGAAATGTGTATGTACATGGGTTATTATACATAGATATTTCCCTTGAGAAGGCCAGAAAACAAGACATCATAGAAGTAACAAGCCCAAATTTTAAATTCTAATACCATTTGTAAAGCAGAAAGCAGTACTCCTTGGAAAAATAACTTACTTAGGGACTAAAGCAGAAAATATACAGGATGAGTCTGGAACAATGCCTATTATCAAAAATTAAGAAAATGCTCCTCCACTCCAAAAAAAAAAACACAACACAATGATATACTGCTATGAATAAATGATTGAATAAAGAAACCATTAGGAAAGAATAGAAAAAAAATATGCTCAGAAGAAGTGCAATATATACATGTATATACTCCTATCTTAAAACGACGGAGCAAAAGTCCCACTCTCAAGTTTGGGCTGGATATAGTGACTTTCTTCAAAAAAGTAGAGTCTGTAGACGGAAAAGAAAAATAGTAAAATTACAGCATAGAAGCCTGACAAACACTATGTCAAGCTATTTGATCAAGGTTAACATCAACAGTGATAAATCATATTTATAAATTATACCATTGACATGATGTGATAAGAACGACACTTTACCTGTGTGGTCTTCCTCCCAATTTAATTATGAGAAAAAGTTTAGACAAATCCCAGTTGAGGGGCATTCTACAAAATACTTGACCAGAGTTCTTCAAAATTCTCAAGGTCATCAAACAAAAGTCAAGTTTCAAACAATGTCATAGATAAGAAAAGCCTAAGAAGACACTACAAAGGTACTGTGATATCCTGGATGGGATCACAGAACAAAAAAGAGACTTTAGAGGAAAACTGTAGAAAGTATAAACTTAGTTAATTATAATGCATCAATATCTGTTCATTAATTTTGACAAATGCACCACATTAATGTAAGTTGTTAATATGGGAAATGAGGTGTGGATTATATAGGACTCTCAGCATTACTGCAATAACTCTCTAAATCAAAATCTTTTTAAGCTGAAAGTTTGTGTTTTTTTTAAATGACACAAGACAAATTAAATTCAGTTGGTTTGACTTTTTTCTGTTACATGATTAAGTCCTAATTTTGAAAGCAAAAGACCCATTATCATTTTTGTATTCCTAAAAATTATTTCTGCTTCCAGCACCATTTTGTATTTTGTTCACCTGGCTCTTCCTTTACTCTTACATATTCTTTTCCAGAGATCTGAGGCACAATTCTATTAGAGGTGACCTGATTTCCATTGTGCTCTCAAAAACAGCCAATGCAGACATATTAGTACTACATTCTCATTCTGAAAGAGCTGCAATGCGGGTCCTGGGATTGAATTGGAAGCAATCACCAAAGCCTTTGAGATAATAAAAAATAAAATAAATGAAAATAAATAAAAACAACAACAACAACACCTTGGGGTTTCTGAGACTATATAGTACTGAGGCATAAAATTATGAGAAAAATAATTTTAACAATCCAGAGAGAAAAAAAACTTTAACACTAAAGAAAATACTAGTTAATTAGAAAACACGAATTTTAACACTGAGAAAAATAATTGTAACAAACAGAGTTTATTTGCTTTGAGAAAATAGGCAATGTTACTTACCTTGAATATTGCCAATCATAAAAAGTTTTAAAATAATACTTCACATTTGTCCTCTAAATTAAAGACACTACTCACTAGCTGCAAGTGTAAAATCACTCTATGATATTCCAATATCATTTCAGTGTATCCACTACTTCCATAAAATAACGAGAGTACAACTCTGAGCCAGGAGGCCAGCATTATTTTTGAGCAACAGTAGAAAATTAGAAAAACATAACCTAGATGTCTAGAACAGCAGAGGGAGTTGCTCTGGGGAATGAGTAAGTTATATCAGTTCTATGTCCATGGCTGAACAAGGATGGATAATAAAAATTCATAGTCCAAACATGACGAAGTTACAAACCAAGTAACACAAGTGCTTCCCAGTACACGTGGGTCTTCTTTCTGGCTACTTGGTGGATTTCAATACTGTATTTCATAGTATTTTTATTTGGTAGCTAAATGAAATATCTCTTATCCTATCTAATAAAAGAGAAACATGGTAATTAGCGTACATCCGCTACCCTTCCCATTGGCTAATCAGGGCGATATGAAAATTAACTGCCAGCCAAGATGGCGGCCGGCAGCCAGGCAGCTTAAAACTAACATGAGGCTTGCTTGCTTCAGTGACGGAGGAAACCAATGTTCCCCGCCTGCCTTGCCGGCCTCTGAGCTTGCAGTTTGAAACATAGTTACAAATATAGAAGCTAAACAAAACCCCAGAAACCTGCTTTCAGCGAGCCGGAATCTCAGAGCTGAAGTTGATACAGTGTTTCGATTATAGAACACAAACAAACCAGATACCTGCTTTCAGCAGCAGAGGCCTAAGAGCTGGAATCAGAGCTAAAGCTGGCCCAGAATAAAAAAAAAGAAAAAAAGGAGCAGTTGGGAGCTTCAGTCACCCGCCAGCCTGAAAACAGCCCTCAGCCCCTCACCCAGACTGTCCAGACACCCCAGTGGGGACCCCCACCCTGAAGGGTGTGTGACCAGCTGCAAACAGCCATCAACCCCTCACCCAGGCTGGCCAGGCACCCCAGTGGGTACTGCCTCCCTGAAGGGTGTGTGACCAGCTGCAAACAGCCATCATCCTCTCATCCAGGCTGGCCAGGCACCCCAGTGGGGACCCCCACCCTGATCCAGGACACCCTTCAGGGCAAACCAGCTGTCCCCCACCAGGGGCCATCCTATATAGTAACAGGGTAATATGCCTCCCAGCACCGGGTTCAGCGTGACAGGGGGCAGTGCCCAAACCCCCTGATCCCCCCATAGCTCTGTGTGTGACAGGGGGTGGGGCCACAACCTCCCTATCCGCTGTGCTCTGTTTGTGACAGGGGAAGGCGCCCCAACCCCCTGATCAGCCCAGCTCTGTGCCTGATAGGTGGGAGCTCCCCAACCCCCTGATCGGCCCCGCTGTGCGGGTGACAGAGGATGGCGCCCCAACCCCACCCCCCCACAGGCCCTGCTCTGTGTGTGATGGTGTAGAGCCATAACCTCCCCATCATCCCTGCCCTGAGTATGACAGTGGCAGCGCCCCAACCCCCTGATCGGCCCTGCTCTATGGGTGATAGAAGGCGGCACCCCAACCCCCTGATCCGCCATGCTCTATGTGTGACAGGGGGCGGTGCCCCAACTCCCCTATCAGCCCTACTCTGTGAGTGACAGGGGGGAGCTCCCCAACCCCGATTGGCCCTGCTCTGTGTGTGACAGGGGGTGGCACTGCAACCTCCCCATTGACCCTGCCTTGAGTGTGACAGGGGGCAGTGCCCCAACCCCCCAATCGGCCCTACCCTGAGTGTGACTGAGGGTGGCATCGCAACCTCCTGATCCGCCCTGCTCTGTGCATGACAGGGGGCGGCACCCCAAATCCCCAATCGACCCTGCTCTGAGCCCGACCAGGGGCTGCACCTAGGGATTGGGCCTGCCCTCTGCCACCCCGGAGCAAGCCTAAGCCAGCAGGTCGTTATCTCCCGAGGGGTCCCAGACTGCGAGAGGGCACAAGCCGGGCTGAGAGACCCCCCCTTCCCCCGAGTGCACAAATTTTTGTGCACCGGGCCTCTGGTTTGTTATAATAAAAGAACACTAAAATAGCCCCTCTGTATTCATTTATTAAAAAAAGAAAAGAAAAATTAAAAAGATAAAATATATTTGTGTGTTTTGATCTTTTATTTTATTTAATTAGTTCATTTATTTTGCTAATCCTCATCTGAGGATATTTTTCCATTGATTTTTTAGGGAGAGTGGAAGAGAGAGGGAAAGACAGAGAGTAATATTGATGTGACAAAAACACATCCATTGGTTGCCTCCTTACATCAACCCAGATCAGGGCCCAGCCTGCCACCTAGGTACTTGCCCTTGACCAGAATCTAACCCAGGACCCTTTGATCTGCAGGTCAGTGCTCTATCCACTGCACCAAACCAGCTAGGGCACACTATATTAGTTTTTTTTTTTCTTTTTTTTTTTTCTGAACAAGTATTCTTCCCTCTTTTTTTTTATTGCTTAAAGTATTTCAAAGGATATTATATATGTGTCCCTTTTTTCCCCTGCCCTTGACAATCCCCTGGCCTCCCCTACCCTCCAGTGTCTTATGTCCATTGGTTATGCTTATATGCATGTATACAAGTCCTTTGGTTGATCTCTTACCCACCCCCCTCCTGCCCTCCCACCCTCCCCGGCCTTCCTGCTGTAGTTTGACAGTCTGTTTGAGGCAGCTCTGCCTCTGTATCTATTATTGTTCATAAGTTTATAATGGTCTCTATTATCCATGAATGAGTGAGATCATGTGGTATATTTCCTTCATTGACTGGCTTATTTCATTTAGCATAATGCTCTCCAGTTCCATCCATGATGTTGCAAATGGTAAGAGTTCCTTCGTTTTTACAGCAGCATAGTATTCCATCCTGTAGATGTACCACAGTTTTCTAATCCATTCATCTACTGATGGGCACTTAGGCTGTTTCTATATCTTAGCTATGGTGAATTGTGCTGCTATGAACATAGGGGTGCATATATCCTATCTGATTGGTGTTTCTGGTTTCTTGGGATATATTCCTAGAAGTGGGATCACAGGGTCAAATGGGAGTTCCATTTTCAGTTTTTTGAAGAAACTCCATACTGTCTTCCACAGTGACTGCACCAGTCTGCATTCCCACCAGCAGTGCACAAGTGTTCCTTTTTCTCCACATCCTCTCCAGCACTTGTCGTTTGTTGATTTGTTGATGATAGCCAGTCTGACAGGTGTGAGATGGTACCTCATTGTTGTTTTGATTTGCATCTCTCAGATGATTAGTGACTTTGAGCATGTTTTCATATGTCTCTTGGCTTTCTGAATGTCCTCTTTTGAAAGGTGTCTATTTAGGTCCTTTGCCCATTTTTTTATTGGATTGTTTATCTTCCTTTTGTTTAGTTGTATGAGTTCCCTATAAATTTTGGAGATTAGGCCCTTATCAGATATGACATTGGCAAATATGTTTTCCCACACAGTGGGTTTTCTTGTTGTTTTGTTGATGCTTTCTATATAAGGGGTATTACTACATCGTTTTAATTCAAAGGAAATGTGCATAAATTCAAATTTAATATCTGATGTGGTCTACTTACATAATCCTTTTTTATAAACACCTGTACATCTCCAGTTATTGGCATTTATAAATCAGTAATCACTTCCTGTTGGAAAGTGAACATTTGTTTTTACTTAAATAAAAAAAATTTAAACAAATTTTTCAAAGCCTAATCTGAAACACAGAGTCAAAAATCTTGCTATTGTAAAAAAAAAAAAATTAATATATCTTTACTGTTGAAAGTATTACAGATGTCCGCCCTTTTTCCACCATTGACCCCTTCTACCCTGGTCCCTCTGCTCCCAGGCTGTCACCACACTTTTGTCTATCTAGGGTTATGCATATATGCATATAAGAAAATGTTTTATTGTATAAAATGAAATCCATGTTTTAAAAAGACAGGTAGTTATTCTTTAAATTATTTTCTAACTTTTATAAAATTCCCATAAAATATATATTTTATTATAATCTAGTCAGGCGCTGCTATAGAGTTAAGCCTCGGACTGACCTGTTACTGACCTGTTAGCAAAGCCACAAACAAGTCCCAGCTTAGAGGGCACAGTCCTATTAGCATAATTAGGCCTTGACCTTATGATGCTCCCTAGATCTTATCTGGGAAGCTAAGGCTGAGGGAGATGCAGCAAGTGCTGCCAAAACAAGCGAAACTCACAAGAACATTGTAACTATGGTGACCACTACCGTGTTTACCTCTGACTATAAAATAAAAAGACTCAGCTTGCCTCTGGATCTCTGTCTGTGGTCTCAGCCAGGCACAGGAAGATTCACTTAGACCAGTGGTTGGCAAACTGTGGCTTGGCAAACCGCAGCTCCTTGGCCCCTTGAGTGTGGCTCTTCCACAAAATACCAGTTCTTCCACAAAATACTGACTTCTGTGCATGGGCCACGAAGTTTCAATCGCACTGTATGTGCGCGCCCACACGTGGTATTTTGTGGAAGAGACAGTCAAGGGGCCAAAGAACCGCATGTGGCTCTCGAGCCGTAGTTTGCTGACCACGAACCTAGACCAGTGGTTCTCAACCTGTGGGTCGCGACCCCTTTGGTGGTCAAATGACCCTTTCACAGGGGTCACCTAAGACCATCCTGCATATCATATATTTACATTACGATTCATAACAGTAGCAACATTACAGTTATGAAGTAGCAATGAAAATAATTTTATGGTTGGGTCACAACATGAGGAACTCTATTTAAAGGGCCAGAAGGTTGAGAAACACTGACCTACACCCACCTTGTTCTCTTTGTCTGTCTTTTCTTCATCTATTCAACGCCTTCACTCAGGCTTGTGAACCCTTGGCTGAGCTGGTTTGGCACATAATCTCATTGTATATGATCTCTTTGTATATGATCCTCATTAGCCAACAATTATATGAGTTGTTCTGTTCCTTTATTTTTTTTTGCTCTCCTTAGCCCAAAACTTACTTCCAAAATAATACTTTTGTTGTTATTTCCTACTATGGGATTACTGGAATACTTATACATATTAAATGTATATTTTCCATTATTTGTATAATAAACCTATATTTTCTTTTATTTCTCTCATGTTCTCTTCTAACCTATTATACCATGTCATTCATTACTTCAATTATTAATGAAAACGTATTCAATTATCGTAATCAGACTTGAAAAGTCTACAAATTTTTAGTATTCACTTAGCTAATATATTTTAAAATAACATTCTCCATTAGCACAGATAATCTATTTTAAAATATCTCCATCTATTTTTTGTATTATTTCCTTTGTATTTGTCATATTTGTTCCTTTTAAAACTTGTTTCTGTAAATGTAGACTCAGTAAACTAATGAATGTCTTCAATCAATCTCTCCCTCCGTCTCTACTCCAATCACACTCATGTTTTGTGTCACCAGATTCTATCATCTTAGTGACCAAGTAAGTTGAAGATTCTATCCACTTGGTGATCAAGATGTTACCTTCACAAGATTACTCAAAGAAAAGCACATCTTGAGGAATGTGCAAAAAATAGGGGGGTGTGAATAATTTTAATCAAATTAGTTATTTAACCCATTCAGAAATGTTTAGCTAATTAAAAAGCAAGCAAATGTCAAGTGCCTTTTGCCTAAATAGTTCAGTTAATTTTGCCTAAATAGTTAAGTGAAGACAACTGTAATTTTGGATGTTTTATATAGATAATAACAGAAAATGTCCCTATTTTTCATAACAGTGATTGTTATTCTCTCACTCCATTCATTTAAAAAAATTCTTGCTTACAGAGATTTATGTGGGCCATGTATTTTGTAAGCATGTGTAGCTATAATCATGGCCAATTATCTTGCTGTGAACACCACTAGAACTGAGATTTTTAGTGATCTCATCATAAATCTTCCCAACTGTTAAGCATCCAGTGATGAAAATAAAAAATAAAGCCTTATTCATAAACAAAGAATGAAGAGTTCTACTTTTCCACTCCCTATATACATCCACTCAGAACCACAATGTGGCAGCCTATTCAGAACCATTGTTTTTATAAATATGTAGAAGCTCCTATTTATACTTGGAGAAGATCTTAAAGATATTTATTCAGCCCAAGTGCCCATCAGTAGAGGAGTGTATAAAAAAGCTGTGGTAGATTTATATGTGGTACATAGAATACCATGCAGCAGAAAAAAAAAGAAGGATCTCTTATCCTCTGAGGTAGCATGGACTCACCTGGAGATTATTATGCTAAGCAAATTAAGCCAGTTGGAGAAAGACAAACATTACATGATCTTACTCATATGTGAAATCTAATGAACAAAATAAACTGTTGAACAAAATAAATCCAGAGACATAGAAGCCTGGAACAGACTGTTGAATCTCAGAGGGAAGGTGGGGAGTGAGGGTGGGAAAAGATCAACCAAAGAACTTGTATGCATATATGCATAACACATGGACACAGACAATAGAGTGGTGGAGGCCTGGGGTGGGGGTGGGGGGCAAGCTGTAAGGGGGTCATTGGGAGAAAAAAGGGGACATATGTAATACTTACAACAAAAAAGATTTAAAGAAAAGAAAAGTGACCTACCCTACTGGGACTTATTTAATGAGCTTATATTAGTTCCTCCTCATCAACATTCTCCTTTATAGGTGTTCCAAAACTGTAATTTTATTAATATACTATGGAAACTTATTTAAAACTGGCATTAATATTTCTGGTTTGCAAAATATACCTTTCATTTGGCCTCAAAACTTTTATGTTTTGACCATTTAATTTCTCTAGTGCTTCACTACTAATTTTTATTGGCAATGATTCTGCATTTTATCTCTCATACTTTTAGTGCATCAGCCTCTAGTGAAGAACTAATGTAGTTGTTCTCTGACATTTTCTTCTCTTTGTTTGGATTTGAATTTCATTTTACCAATGGCAAGTAGTAAATTTTCTATTCCAGTGTGACTCTTTTTTTTTTTTTTTTTTTTAATGAGAAAAAAGATGACACAACAGGAGTGGAGGAAATTTTCCCCTGTCAGTGTCATTATTAGCATTATCACATATTTCTCAAGGAATGAGCTGACAGCTTTCTGGCTCCAGAGCCTCAGACCATAACTAAAATCACCTTTCTTATTCTTTGTTAGTTTTCTTTTCCCCCCATAAACGCCAGCTCATTATGTGGGATGTAACTGTTTCTTGACTATGTTACTTTCAGGTTTTAGACAAAAATTTCAATCTGAGCTTAACATAGAGTGTGTGTTTTTGTTTGTTTTTGTATGTGCATGCATTTTTTGTAAAATCACATCAAAGTCTTCAAGTATTTGTTTATAATTTATAGCATCTATTTTTTTTTACATCAAGCACTGAAGGTGACTGTATTTCATTATCTTCCAAAATTCTTCCTCAATGGAATCATTTGTGATTATGTTGTCATAATTATTTTCTTCAAAAAATGTCAGTTGTTTTCATTTAGAAATTTAGCAGGGGTTGATATGCTTTCCTAAAATTTGGAGGTATAATTTTATGTGTATCCATCTGCTGCAGATTGGCCATTCTCTGAAAACATAGCCAAATTCCTCAGAATTTTACCATCAATTAATGCCACTAATTATTTTTGCTCTCAGTCCACACCTAGAGAGTTCTCTATGACTCATTGACAACAGAAAAAATCAATCTTTTTTTATACATACTCCTTATAATACTAGCACATGCTAGAATTGCACCACTGCTTGCATTACAGAAAGATAGTGAAGATGCTGCTATCTGCTGAAAATAATTTGATGATTTTTTCTTTCTTCTATTTTATGATTAGAAATTATACTTTTTCAGAGTCCAAGTCCTGATGTGTGTGTGTGTGTGTGTGTGTGTGTGTGTGTGTGTATATATATATATATATATATATATATATATATATATATATATATATTAATTAGGCTTAGGAGACAATCCTTGGATCAAACTTATTTTCCTTGAGTTTTTTAAAAAATGTTGCTCTAAGGTTGTACATTTTATAAGAAACTTAATTTTCTTGTTTTCATTTCTTTGAAAATTTGCCTGGATGCCCAAAGCAACTTTTTTTTTTTTTTAATGTGCAAGTTTAATGGTTAAAAAGTTTATGTCTCAGAGTTTATCTTTCTAGGTTCATTTTCTTAATTGAGACTAAGGTACTTCTAAAATGCAATTTTCTTTGATTTTTGAAAAGTTGTTTTAAATTTATATAATATAAATTTTATTCTTTTACATAGTGGTTGCTGCTATTTTTCAGAAGATCCACTTATATCTATGTTGAATTCTTCTTATACTATTTTTCTATCACTTTATTTATATGTTTAAAATATTTCTTTTTCTTTTTAATTTTTTGATCTCTTTATTTAGTCGCTTTTGTTCCTCAATGAACTCTCAGTAGATGTATTCAAACTTGGCATTTTTTTAAAATATATTTTTATTGATTTCAGACAGGAAGGGAGAGGGAAAGAGCTAGAGAAAGATCAATGATGAGAATCATTGATCGGCTGCCTCCTGCAGGCCTCACTCTGCAGATCAAGCCTGTAACCTGGGCCAGAACTAAATCTGGACCCTTAAGTCCACAGGCTGATGCTCTAGCCCAGTGATGGCGAACCTTTTGAGCTCAGCGTGTCAGCATTTTGAAAAACCCTAACTTAACTCTGGTGCCGTGTCACATATAGAAATTTTTTGATATTTGTAACCATAGTAAAACAAAGACATATTTTTGATATTTATTTTATATATTTAAATGCCATTTAACAAAGAAAAATCAACCAAAAAATGAGTTTGTGTGTCACCTCTGACACGCGTGTCATAGGTTTGCCATCACTGCTCTAGCCACTGAGCCAAACTGGCTAGGGATGCAATTTGTTTTTATTTCCTAAAATACCTTTTCACCTTCTTCTTAGCATACTTCCTAAAATTTAACATTTTCTAATTTTACCTTTTTTCTGTATGCATATATTTTCATATCTACATTTCTCTGTATATTATTAAATTTGCTTCATGGGTTCTCATTATATGTTTGTCTATATGTATATGCTTGGGTATTTTTTGCAAAATATTTTAAACTTTTATTTTCATTATTTTCTTATAAAGCATTGGATGTTTAATGTGTTTTTGGTGTTTAAATTGTTGCAAAACATTTTTTAAATAGGAAATAACAGGGGGGCCTATAAAAGGTGGGAGGGGGTTAATTTATCAGTTTAAGAGCAGACTCTTATTGCTAAAGTACCATTTGCCTAATCTATAGTGCTATTCTTTTCTCATTTATGTTCCTTTTATTCTAGACTATAGACCCAGTGCCTGAAATTCATTCATAGGTAGGGTCCCTAGGCCTGGCCAGCAATCAGGGCCAATCGGGGCCTTCTGGCTGCCAGCTGGGGTTTCCTTTCATTCTATGCCACCCCCTGGTGGTCAGCACATGTCATAGCGATCAATAGAACTCCCAGTGTTCCAGTCAAACTCCCTCAGGGACACTTTGCATATTAGCCTTTTATATATATAGATTGTTATATTATGCTACTTTAACACTCAATATATATATATTGATTTCAAAGAGGAAGGGAGAGGAAGAGAGAGAGATATAAACATCAATGATGAGAATGATGGATCAGCTGCCTCAGGCATCCCCCACTATAGAACCATGACCTCCTGGTTCATAGTTAAATGATCAACCACTGAGCCACACCAGCTGGGCAACATTCACTTCTTCATTCTATCACTAGGCATACAAAGGACAACTTCACCTTCTAAAATATCTTCTTCTCCTTGAAACAGCGCATTTCTAAGACTGCCACCTCTGGTCCTACTGACTTCCAAACTTTCCCTGACTAATTACCAATGCTTTGATCCATTAGGCCATCCAGACCTGCTTTTAGTAGTTCCACTCATGAGAGAGCCTTCGCCTTCTGAGAATGAAACTTCATTAATGATATCTTCATTTTCACCTCTAGGATCCCAATGTGCTAGCCTTTCTCTTCTGTTTGTCTGACATGTATGTCTAAAGTGGCCCCTGCACCCAACTTGGTAAGTCTCAGATATATTTCCCCACATACATGTAGATAAAAGTTAATTGTCTTCTGTCCTAGAAACATGAAATCATGCTCTATGAGTGATTTTATAGTCTTTCTTTTTTTTTTTTTTTTACCTGTATGTGTTTTAATAAGATGTATTAATATATTATAACATTCAGGACAATATTGTTTTAGGGGAAGCCAGGGAACTTTTTGTTTTCATTTTTAAAGATGATAAATCAATAAAAATATTCAATAAAGTAAACACATAAGTATAACCCACTGTACTAAGATCATAGTATAAATCTTCCAAATGATCAAAGGGGTGGGAGGGGAGGATTAAACACAGATTATATCACAAAATTTAGTAAACAATTGGCCATACTTATATATTAATTCTGAAATACTTATAAATCCAGGAAACAGTCCTTAACCAAGCAAATATTAATTTTGGATGATAATATAACTTCTAGGAAATTATGAAATTAAGGATTCACATTTAAATTTTTTTAAATGATTTTTAAAAATCATAAAGGACACAAATACTATATATCTTTCACCTCCAAATAAAAAGCATCAAATTTTATAAAGCTAAAATAGAAAGAAGTGCAAGGGAAATTCAGTATAAAATCTATAACAGAAAATTATAACTGACTGCCATAAATTCAGATCATAAAGACACACTTGTTTCAAATAATATAATATATTGTTCTGGTAAAAATATAGATCACTCTTTGAACCCTAGTGACAGAGATTAAATAGTTTTAGATGCCATAAAATATTTATAAAAATTGACTGGAAGCAAACCTCAATAAATCTCTTAATATAGAAATATTCTAGTTCTTGTCATTATGCTGATCTAGCAAAACTGCTGGCATCCTCCCCAAAACCAATCCCAGCGGAATTAACGATTAGACACCAAGTGAGGAGAAGCCCTTGGGGAAAAGGTTTGCCTTTTGAACAGGTCTCCTTAGTGGTGGCTTTCACTGTGGAAGAGTGAATGGACAGGCCCCACTCTAATAAGGTCAAAAGCGAGTCTATGACCTCACTTCTCATATCTAACCTTACATAGCTTTGGAACTGTCAGTGCCTGACCCCAAAACTATGGGAAATCAAATCTCTGGGGTAGGTTACTCAGGGAGAAAATAAAAATTGTTTGGGTAAGATGCTAGAAAAAAAAAAGTGACCAGCCCCTGGAGTTTGCTTTCAAACACTAGTTTTCTAGATTACCAGAGCTGGTCAAGTATAGCCCAGAGTCCTTCCCCTCAGTCTGCTTCTCTCTGGAGGTAGAGACATAATGTCTTGAGATGACAAATCATTTACTTGCTTTAAGAACGAATTAACTGTGCTGGTCATAAGTCTGTAGATTTCTATGTAGGACTCATTCCAACTTAGCTTGAGTTTACTAGAACTAAGATAGAAGTCTGCTGTTAGGACTTTTCTCACACACCTTACTGGACACAGTTCCCAATATCCTCAATGGAAATATAAACTCACATCCCAAATCATCTGAATCTGAGAGTTTCCACTGTTTCAAATTAAAAAAACATCATGCCATCATAAGCAGAGACATTTGAATAAATGAATTAAGAATCTAAATAACATACTAAAGTTATAGGATGGTATAAGCAAAATGAAAGAAAAACAAACAAAAAAAGGAAATAAAAATATTTAGTTTTAAGGAATATAATAGTTATATATAATATGATAGATGATGTTGAAAGATAAGTCACTACATCCCTGGATGATATTTGTAACTCAGCCACAGAAAGTCGTTTATTTAGCAATCAACTAAAACCAATGGTTTTATACAAACTTCTAGGATTCTGGTATCCAACAAAAGAATGCTTTGCACAACTGCAAGGTTGCAATAGAGATTGTAAATTTCAGGCATTTCCAAATCTCTTGAGTTATTCTTCTTACTCTCCCTTTTAGAAACAAAAGTGAAAAACCAAAACTTTTAAAAACAAAAGTTTCTAGCCCTAGCCGGTTTTGCACAGTGGATAGGGACCCAAGGGTCCCAGGTTTGATTTCAGTCAAGGGCAAGTAGCTAGGTGCAGGCTCCTCCCCTGGTTGGGGCGTGTGCAGGAGATGTGTTTCTCTCACACTGATATTTCTCTCTCTTCCACTCTCTCTAAAAATCAATGGAAAAATATCCTCTGATGAGGATTTAAAAAATAAGATGTTTCTACATGTTCCCATGGATCTTAAAGGTTCATGAAAAATGTCAAGTCCAAACTGTCCCTTCAGTGTGATGGCAGGATTATGGAGGACCACATGCATTTTATTAGCCATCTTCTTCCAAAGTACTCAAACACACTAGCTTTAATGTGCACCTTGCATAGGTTGTAGTGCTTGGATTATCAACCTGTTAGTTTAACAAGTGCAGTAAATTATAGAATAAATACATCTGAAAAACAAATTAGTACACTGGCGAAGAGGACTTAAAAACTAACTCAGAGAAAGTAGGTTAGAATAAATATATAGTAAAAATAATGGAAGCAAAAATATAGTAGAAACACTAAGCATTAGGTAATAGAAATCCAAAAAGGAGGAAGAAAGAATGAGAGAGAGAGGAGAGAGAGAGAGAGAGAGAGAGAGAGAGAGAGAGAGAGAGAGAGAGAGAGAGAGAGAGAGAAGAGAAGAGAAGAGAAGAGAAGAGAAGAGAAGAGAAGGGAAGAGGAAGGAAGGCTAGAAAAGAAGAAATATTTGGAAAAATAATAGAGATAAGTTTCTCAGATGTAGCAAATGAGACTAAGATTATCCATAGAATGGGGAGCTATAAAAAAAAGCCCACAATTTATATTAAAATTTGAGAATATCAAAGAAAAACAAAATCCTGAGCTTTCACAGAAAAGAAACAAATTGCATACAGAATGATAATGTATTTTACATATTATCATTAGTTGCATAAAGAATAATTAATCGTATTTTTAAAATATAGAAAAAATATATTTGAATGACAATTTTATAATCAATCTATAATTCAAATATGAGATCACGCTGAAAATGTTCTCAACAATACAGAAATATAAGCTTCAGAAGGTTTGCATATAAACACCTTCATGGAAAAGAATTTTGAATAAAGTACTTAAAGCATATTTGGGAAATATACATTTGAAGAGCAAATGCTTTAGAAAACCAGTTTTGTCTTTTAAAGGAAAAGTAATTAAAACTAAGACAACCTCACAAACTACAAGTGAAATATACCCATAGTAAGCAAGCGTTTAAGGCAACCATCAAAATGGTGTCAAGGGGAAAATAAAGCATAGATATTAAAGAAGTAAACTATTAAGTTATTAAAGAAATGAGGATTAACATATTACATATTTATATACCTATGTAAATATATAGGTGTACATTTACATATTTACATTTATAGCTATATTTTCCAAACACAAAGCCATAATGTTTTTTCTTAAGTTCTACCAAACTTTCAAGAAATCATCTCAATTGTTTACAGCCTTCCAGAAAATGAAAAGAGAAAACATGCCACAATTCATTGTGTAAAATCAGCCTACCCCTGAAAATTAAACCCAAAAAAATGCGTTACATCTGTGTGAGAGGTAACCTACAGTGGAAAGAGACACTGAACAGCCCAGGATGAAGGAAGATTGCAGGAATTTAGCCGTAAATGGCAAGTCCAAACTGTCCTTTCAGTGTGATGGCAGGATTAGGGAGGACCACATGCATTTTATTGGCCTCTTCTTCCAAAGTGCTCCAATACATTAGCTTTACATGTGCACCTTACATAGGTTGTAATGCTTGGATTACTAACCCGTTAGGTTAACAAGTGCAATAACCTAACCAATGGTAATAGGCAGGGGATGAGGTAATGCTGTGCTCTGGAGGTGGGTGTAACTATATGGAAAAGTGCAGCCTCTAAGACTAGTTAGCTCCTCACAAAATGAAGCGTGACCTCCAGGCCTATTAGCTAAAACAGGAGTATAACTAGAAAAAGCATAGGAAATAATGTCTGTTTCTTTTCCTCTAGTCCAAAGCCTCCCCACAAGAAAACATAAAAGATCCTGGACAGAAACAAAAGGAAAGGCCTAACCCCAAAGGAACACAATCTTCTCTGTGGCCCCAAGAGGAATTTTTGAGCTAAGGTCAGAATTGCAATTGAGAGAAAAATCTATGTAGCATTGGAGATAAAAATATAGGGTGTCCCCCAAAATGTATACACACTTTAAATCATTATTCACTCCAATGGGTTAGAACTGAAAAGGAAGAAACATTTTTTGGACACCCTATAAATGTTTTCAATTGAATAAGTTTAGGTTATTAGTGACTAAATATTAGGAAATGAATAGACTTTTTCTTATTGACAAGATTAGCCAAAATATTAGTGAAACTGTTCAAAATGTTAAGTGGCAAGGGAAAGAAGTTTCAAATGTAGCATGTTTGAAAACTGATGGGAGAAAATATTTCTTTTTTTTGTGTCTGGCATTATGATTTTTATGGTAGAGAAAAGCTATGGATTTGCATTAACAATTCAGAATAAGCTTTTTTCCTTTATTCATAACAAAAACTTCTTACAATTATCTTCCTTTTACTCCTTTTTTAACCAAAGTGTAATATTAATACTAAATTTTTTAAATGTATCTATATTTTTATACTAATTTAATACTAATGGTTACTGGTCAAATGAAATTAACAAATGCATTAATGAAAACTCATAGCATACTAACATAAGCAGTTTATCTCTAGGAAATACAATAACCTTAATTGGAGTAAATTATTGATGCTTTTATTTAAATCAATTTAATAGTAGAAAAAATTAGGATCATTTAGACTGATCTTTTGATTTCTATAAATGTGTGTTTTGGATGAATGAAAATGAGTAGTGTTAATTTGATGAGTATTGTTAAATTAGTGAAAAGTTTCTGATCATTAATGGCAGTTTTCTAAAGATTGCAGAAATAGATATCTGATCCATTAATTTAATTTATCTTAATGATGTTAATTGCCACATAAGCAATTCTGTTAATGGCATCAATATGTGTCTTGTAAAAACAGGTTACAAAATTGAATTGGCAGTCCACAGTGTGACATAAAATTTATTCAACTAACCCCAAATTATTGAGTATTTAACATGGACAAGGTCAAATTTAGAATATGCAAAAGAAGAGGATATTCCAACAAAGAGTTTAACTAGAAATAGATGGTCAAAACAATTGTTTACAATGAAGCCTTTCAGATTGCATAGTAGATAGAAATTGCTATGGAGTAAGGGTCAGGGAAAGTTCAGAAAACAGTTGCAGACAAAAGAATGGAGATAGGATCAGGATACAAGATTATGAGAGCACACTTTAATTTGGAATCACAAAATTTGATCTTGCACTATTAATATATTTAGATTTTGTTTAAAGCTTATAATTAATGACATGTTTCACTCACTATTCATTTGGGGGAAAATTCTAGGGTTAATATTAAGAAAGATGCTTTTAGATACCATTTATTTCCTAGGAAACTCCCCACAAGGGAAATTTTCACATAACCAAATTAAAGGCAGGGTTTGGAAGAAGGAATCCTATATAATAAAAGTCTAATATGCAAATCAACCGAACAGTGGAACGACCGGTTGCTATGACATGCACTGACCACCAGGTGAAAGATGCTCAATGCAGGAGCTGCCCCCTGGTGGTCAGTGTGCTCCCACAGAAGGAGTGCTGCTCAGCCAGAGGCCTGGCTCACGTCTGGCAAGTGCAGCAGCAAGGCAGGAGCCTCTCCTCCCTCCGTGGCAGCACTAAGGATGTCTGACTGCCAGCTTAGGCCCACTCCCCAGTCAGACATTCCCCGAGGGCTCTTGGACTGCGAGAGGATGCAGACTGGGCTGAGGGACCTCCTCCGCCCCCCCAGTGCACGAATTTCATGCACCAGGCCTCTAGTATGTAATAAGGATGGAAGGCGTTTCAGGTGGAGGAACTGAAGGAAACAACCAATGCAGAAATTAATTTGGATGTGAGCATGACTTTGAAAAACATAGACAAAGATAAAGTGAGAAAGGAAATTCAGATTTACATTTAGGTAAGTCTTGAATAATAGTTTTAATTTGTTCTGACTGAAAATATCATTTTGAAGAAAGTATTGCAGTAATAAAAATAGTATTCTAAGAGGATTAATTTGAAATTGGGGAATAGAATGGATTTGACAGGGAATAAAACACCAGCTATTCATTTTTATTATGCCAAGCTTAATGTTAGATATGTTTTCCTCATATTTTAGTATTACATGCAATAAATATTCATGGCCTCATTATGTACCAGGCACGAGTCTAAGAACTAGCAATGTAGTGGGTGAGCAGAATGGGCAAGTTACTCACCCTTATGGAGTTTAGGGGCCAGTGAGGAGAGATGAGATAAATAAGTAGATAGTCAAATAAGTTTTACATAATTCTAAGTGTTCTGAAAAAAAAATTAAAATAATAGTATGATAAAGTGGTGGTCAGCTGCAGTTGAGGCTCAATGGATAAAGGGGCTAGAAGGGGCTCTCTGAAAGGCAGCATATAAGTTGCACATTAGGGGACAAGGTTTGAAAACAGTATTTGAGGACAAAAAGAGCTGTGTGGGCTCAATTAGGAATCAGAGGCAGGAGAGGAGGGAGCAGTGCAATAATTTTACCACATAAATACTTTACAGATAAAAAAAATTAAAAAAAAAGGCTTGGCCTATGTGACTCAATGGTTGAGCATCAACCTATCAACCAGGAGGTCATGGTTTGATTCCTGGTCAGGGCACATGCCCAGGTTGCAGGCTCAATCCCCAGTGTGTGGGGGGTGTGCAGAGGCAGCCAATCAGATCAATGATTCTCTCTTGTCATTGATGTGTCTATCTCCCTCTCCCTCTTCCTTCCTCTCTCTGAAATCAATAAAAACATATAATAAAAAAGAAAGAATACTGAATCAATTCAAATAATTATCTGAGTTTACATAGCTAGTACATTTTACTATCTCCAAACCTAGCTAGTTTTGACACAAATTTTAATATTATTAAGAAACTAGTAAAAGGGTGTCATTAAGTTGTATCTAATTTACTGTATACTAATGTTGAGCAGAGATATGTACACAGTATGAACACACTATTATGTTGTTGGTTGTCTCATGGGTTTTTTCCAATTTGTAGTTTTTCTTTAATTCAAAGATGGAGAATTCCTCAGCATGGATAAGTTCTGATAAAATCTGTACTTTTAATACTAACTTATACTGTGAAATATAGCATACTTACAAGATAGCATATGAGAGAGAGAGAGAGAGAGAGAGAGAGAGAGAGAGAGAGAGAGAGAGAGATATTTGTGTGGTTTAACAAATAATGGTAGAATGAACCACATAGTCAATACTGAGCTTAAAAGAGAACATTAAAAGAAAGCTTATAATTAGCTTTTACATGTGCTTTCCCACTGATCTGTGAGTTCATAAAAGTCAGGGAATACTCATTATTCATAATCTCTTCTTTTAAAACAGGTTTGACACATCATTTGTATTTAATAAATATTTCTTGATTATAAGGTACACTTGGGCATAGTTGTATATAAGATATTTTTATAAAAAATTTAGGGTTTCATTCAGGTCTCTTCTCTTCTGTCCAACTATCTTTGTAAAAATAACTATAGCTATAGTTGGAGTATTTTTGGATATCTAAATGGAGTTCCCTTTGCTCTAGAACAAGTGTGGGCAACCTTTCTGTGAGTGCGTGCCAAAACCAGCAAAATCTCTGACTCAAAATTCTTCTGTGTGCCAACCCTAATTTTTTGAGAACATGTTACACCTACTTGATATCTCTTAAGGTGTACGTATGTGAAGAACCTGGAAGAAATAATAAAATTCATTCGAGCGACAAAAACACAGTATATAATGATGAAAAATACATTTATTTTTTAATGTATACATGTTATGTAAAATTATTTATTTATCTAAGATGCACCTACACTGAATTTATCTGAAAAATAAAAAAGTCGATATTAAGAAAAAAATTGTAAATGGAAGATTATAAGAGAGGGTTTCGCGTGCCAGGAAAAGTTACTGTCGTGCTATGTTTGGCACGCGTGCCAGGGGTTGCCCAACCCTGCTCTAGAAGCAAAGCTAAATCTTAACTATATACTATAAATTTTAATAAGTTATAACTGTTATAGCTGCTATTCTCCTCTTTGTCATTTCACACATAAAATGATGTCTTTGGGCTCTCTGTGTAAAGACCACAATAAAGCATCCTGAGATTTTTGTGTGTGGCATAGGAAATTAATGTTTGCAAAGTATCATACAATGATATGAGTTAATGATATACTTCTGGGATAATAGCCTGATATAAGAAATAACAGGTAAATATTGTGGGTTCATCTCCATAGATGTCATCTGATCTTTGTAATGTTACTAACAAAATGGTCTCATTATTATTATCCTTCAATTGGTCTTTATTCCTTCTTCATTTCATTGTCATCTGTAATAATTGTTACTTTGCAATAGGTAAAATTTGTGATTGTGTTCTCTTATGCATATGTGCCTAGTTATTTTTTATTATTTTTTTTGTAAGCAGGTAGACTCCAAATATCAGACAAGCAGCTAGAGACGTGCATAACTAAGGAAGGATTGTGGTTCCATTTTAATGTTTGTATTCACTGATAAAAGCATCATCTGTACAACAGGGAAGATAAGATGGCTGACAGTACTAAGCTGCCTTCACTAAAAAATGCTGAAGGCTGCATTTTTGGGAACCTGGGGCAAGTTTCATGATTAAAAAGAAAGAAAGAAAGCACTCATATTTCCACAGGCAATTTTCAAATATCCTTTGGAATAAATTTAATGGTATATCATCATAGCACTTTACAACATATGTTAAGAGCTACCAGGCTCTCTTTTTGTTCAAAATTTATCTGTGAGTTAATTCCTCATGCTTAAGAACTGAAAGCAGCCATAACTGAAAGGTTGGTAATGCAGAGAGAGTCATTGTGTTTCATGAATAAATCCATCAATTCAGAAAATTATCTCAAATCCATGGATATTCATATATGGTCTTTGGCAGCAAAGCATTGCATAAATATTCAATGCAGTATGTTAGATATTTATGTTTATAAATATACATTTCATAGTTAATGAAATGAGTAGGAATATCAAAGGCTCTATTAACATCTTCATTCCATCTAATAAAAAGCAAAAATAAAAATGTGCTATAGTAATTAACTACGTCATATTACTCTTATTTTTTTAGATGAAAGCTAGAAAATGATGCTTATATTTAGATACAAATGGAACATATTAAGGAGACTAAATATTTGTTGTATGAAACAGGATCTAGGAAACAATACACAATACAAGGAAATAGTGTAGAAGCTGAAGCTCAATAATCTTGTCAAGGAAATGACAGAAAAAGGAGTAGCAAGCATTTTCCAGCACAAAGACCTTGTTGCTGATCTGTTGACTCATTCCACTGACAGAAAGCAGTAGCTGAGCCTGCAATTTTCTCTCCCTCCCCCCTGGATCGTTCCTAACTTTCTCTGACTCCTAGACTAGAAGCATGCTGTGCAGCTCCATGAGGAAGGGCCTGGCTTTTGCCTGCCCATCACCAAGGCCCCAGTCAATGCCATGGAAACTGATTACAGTTCATCCTCCTGGGACTCTGCCTCATGCCGGCTGAGTTTCAGGTCACAATTGTGGCGTTCCCAGATTGTGCTCATGGGTTTCAGCCTGTTCAAGATGCATTGTGCTTCAGCATTAGAGATGGAGACGGCCTTGCAGGAAATACTTAGCCAGCCCAACAATGTTTTATCCAACTCCTTGTAATCTATATGTCTATCTACTAGTATTTATCTGTCTATATATCCATCCATGTATTTATCCATTTATGTCTCACCTATCCATCATGTATGTCTCTCCTGCTAGTTCTACTTCTTTGATTTGGATCATGACTGGCATATATCACTAATTCTGAAGAATAAAAATTTTCCAGTTTATATCACTGTTAATCTCATTAGCTGAGTCACTTTCTAGTAATAAAATATAAAGATTTCCTAATGTTAGTGATTCCCTGATGTTATCATTGTACATAACTTGATACAATTGTCAACAGCAAAAAATTAACATTAAAATATTATAGTTAACTAAACTATGAACTCCATTCACATGTTACCAACTTTTCCATTATTTTGTCCCAAAAGATAGTCCAGGAAACTATATCACATCCATCCATTACCTATCCTCCATCTCCTCCAATCTCCAATAGTTTCTCTTATACTCTTGGTTTCCTTCCCTTTTACCTTGACAGTTTTGAAAAGTTTTAGTCGTTATAAATGTATTTCTTTAGAGCAATCCTCAGTTTAGGATTAAATGGTATGTTTTTCATGATGAGATTGGAATGAAACGTTTTCAAGAACACCACGGACCTGAAATTCCCTCATCATCAAGTCATATCAACAAGATATCAACATAATTTAGGTAGTATCTGCCAGATGTCTCCTCCACTATAAAGTTACTATTGTTTTTCTTTCCATGGCTGAAAAGGATACTTTTGTTCTTAAGAATTAGATGTAATTCTGAAATAAATATATCAAAAATGTAGGTTCAAATAAAACGAAACTGAAAAAAGCTAAATGTAAACATCTTCTATAAAGTAGCTATATACAGGATACCCGGCCAATACTTAAGAAGAGAGACACCAAACAATAACGATGGGTGAAAGGAGGGGGAAGGAAAAGAAAAAATGAAAGGAATCAAGAGGCGAGGAGGAAGAGAGAAAAATAAATAAGAAAAAAAGGCCCATCACAGTTTACTATAATGTTCCCAATGGCAAACATCTTACCATTATCCTGACTATCATTTTGCAGACACGTGTGTACAGCCTATTCATTAATAGATGTCTAGTTAGTAAAATAAATAAATACTGCATGAGTCATGTGCCCTCAATAAATTCATAGACTAAGAAATTATCTGTAAACCTCATGAAAATCACCCTCATTTTTCTCCTCTCCAGGTTGAACACACACACACACACACTGTACCCATTAAGTGGTCGCTCCCATTCTGCACTTACCCTCTCGCCCCTGGCAACACTAACCTGCTGTCTTGTCTCTTACTTACTTACCTAGTTTTGAATTTTTCATGCAAATAGAATCATATAGGCACCACCTTTTGTGTCGGCTTCTTTCCCAGCATGTTTCCAAGGTCTATCCATGTTAAAGACTGTAAATGTCTCATTCTTTTTTTGATTGAATAATACCCTATTGTATGAATATACCACATTTTGTTTATCCATTCATCTGTTAATGGCCAGCTGGGTTGTTTCCATATTTTGTTTCTTTTTTAAATAAAAACTATATATATTTAAGATGTACAGCATGAAATTTATATGTAGTGGAATGACTATCACAGCCAAACTTATTAACATATCCGTCCTTACAGTTACCATTCTTTTTTTCTTGTGGCATAAATTTTAAAAAGGGAAGGGATAAGTAATAGCTTTAGGTTTCCTCATTGAGATTTGGATAGGAACAAATATTCTGGGCAAAGTGAGCATAGGAAGGCTGTCCGCAGAAGAAATGTTTTATTCTTATGTTTCCTTTATTGTTGCTTTTTTAAAATAAATTTCCTCATTCACTTGCATCTTCAGGACATGAGGCAAAAGGGTTTGACTCACTGTTAAAAATTCTCTCTTTCAAGTACTTATTGTCTATTGGGGTGGAAATGGGGTTAAAAGATTTTTTTAAAACCTTGTTTTTAAAAAATATATAAATCTGTTAAACTTTCCTGACCTAGTATATATGGATTTCAAAATCAATTTCCTTTTAGAGAATGTACTTCAAAAATAAATAAAAGATTTTCAGATGACCCCTTTTAACTCATACGTGTTGAGTCGTAAGAGTGAATTATTACTTGAAAGCATCACTTCTATAGTTCTGCTTCGGGCCTACTAAACTCAGATTTTCCATTTGGATTGCCGTCTGTCCACAGCCTGTTTAGTAGCACTTTATTTGCATTTTTCACAGCATTTTACTAACTTTCTAACTCCTTTTCTTCGGTATTTGTCTTTCTCATTTTTAAAGCCCTGTGTTCTTTCTGATTCTTTTGATGTTAGAGAAATAAAAGGCGATGCGCAGGAGGATCACTGAAGTTTTATAATGCAGACTCCAGCAAAACAGAACCTGAGATTAGGAAAGGTAAGCGCACATACACACAGAGTCGCTCGAGGCCAATAAATTATGACCACAACTGCAGCCAGTATCATTTAAGTACTCTTTAGTTCCTGATGATAAAGCGCAGCTTATCACCGTGCTGACAACTGCAAACCCCAGAAGCCCTTGGCTTCTGTCTTTGCTATTTGTTACCTAGTCAGCCACATGGAATTTAACAGCACACACAGTCAAGTATCTTTCTAACTAGATCTCAATAAAAGACATGGAGCAATGCTAGTAAGCGCTCATGTCGTGTCTGATGAAGAAATTGCTCCTTCCACCTAAGGACCACCTTTCCATTACACGGAGGCTAAAACGGACATAAAATTACTATATTGTCGAGGAATATCTTTGGTTGTTATAGAGGAAAAGAAGAAATTCTTTGAGATTGAATGTTGAAAAGTAAAAGATTCCACATTTAGTCTATAATTTCAGAATGCTTATATATTTTGGTTTTCTGATTGTCACTACCTGAAAAAAAAACACAGCAAAAACAAAAAACAACTTCATGTCTAAGGGACAAAAAAGACTTTTTTCAAAAATTGTGTTTTAGTTAAGAATAATTGGGGTTGAGATTCAATATATGCATATTCCTTTTTCAATTATGGATTCAATATTCACATTAAGAATTTTATTGTTTCACTATTTTCAGGTCAGTAGTTTTATTTTTTAGCTCTTGTCATTATCATCAAGCAAAGGAAACTGAAATTAAAAGTGAAACATGGATTTTCATGTGTTTGCATGAAACTAGATCTAGTTTATTTACTAACTTGAATGCTTAGTTTATTAAAATGATAAAATATAAATATAAAAACCTTTTTCAAAATAAACCAGGATATTTTCTAGTGTTTAAAGTAGAAAATAGTAGAGGAAAGATGAAAACCTGTAGTTAAATGATAGTATGTTCATTGAGATTTCTTAGACAAAAAAAAAAGGTGATGTCATCAATACTTTCCTCCGTTTCCCCTTTCCCTCTCTGATCAGTTATCTCAGATTATATGATTTATTGAGCACTAGACCACTTTCTTTCTTTCTTTTCTTTTCTTATAGCAGCATGTATGAGAGTCAGCACGTATGCTTGCTAACATGTAGGGGCAAGTAAAGTAAATTTGTTCAGAAACAAGAGATCGGCAGAAAGTAACAAATTTTTATTATTTCCATTACATAGAAAAGTTTCTATTTGAAATTTCCTCACTTAAAGAAGTGTAATTGACCTTCCTATTGTCCTATAATGTTTTTTGTTGATGAATTTTTATAGCATCCAGTTGAGTTTACAAACTTTTCTCTAAGGGATATATGCTCAAAAGTATATACGCAAAAAAATATTTTTAACATAATTCCAGTTGGTTCACAGAAGTTATGGACCCATCTGTAGACCCACATTAATTAAGGCCAAGCAAAGCCTAGTTAAGTAAATTTAAAAGTGCCTTTGGATATCAAAACATAGTAATTTAACTTTAGCTTCTTTTTCCTTGAGTAGAGTGCCATCTAATTTCATCAACCAGAATATTACATTGGTTCTGCAGTTTTCTTAAATAATGTCAATCTTTAAATCAAAACCATTCAGGTGTTTAGCTGAAGATAAAACTTGACTTATTCCATTTAGTAAAAAAAAAAAAAAGTACAAATAGACTTAGAGGAAGAAGCAGATATTGTAGTTATCAGTTACACACCTTAAAGCAATTGATTTATAATCAAGAAATGAAGAGAAAAATATGAGAAATGTTGACAAAGAATACACACATCTTTTTGTTTTCAGTAAAGTAAAAAATAATGAGGAAGATGCAATATTTTAAAAATCATCAAGATACACATTCAAGAATTGTTAAAATCCCTAGGAAGGATACTTTTCAATTTTTAAAAAGACATAAAACTCTCACTTTGGTACATCATAGTAAAGCCACTGAAAACCAGACAACAATAAAATTTAAAAAGAACCCAGGTGTTGGTGTTGGTGTTGGTGGTGGGGGCAGCTGGGGTGGTTATTATTGTCAAAAATAAATAACATTACTGAAAACTGACTTCTTAAAGAAAAAATAAATAAAAAGTAGAAGACAAAAGAATGACATTTTCAAAGTAATTTAAAAATATTGGCCAATATAGAATGCTATATTCAGTGGAAACTATTTTAGTGAATAAAAATAAAATAAAGATATTTTACAAGAAAGAAAAGAATAGCATATGTTACCACTACTAGAAGGAAAATAATAGCAAATGTAAGCACAGCGACAACATAGAAAATAAAAAAGAGAGATAGAAATGTCAAATATGCATACAAATATAAAGAAATAGTACCATAATATGATGTATTATGAGATTACAAATTTAATAACTTTTCTTTTACCACAAAAGATTACTCAATTCGGAAGGGGCTGAATAAGGCAAAAAGAACAAATAAAATAACTATGTTATAAAACATTTTAATTAATAGTTAGGGCCAGATCTTCTAATGTCTAAGGAAATAGTAAAATAATACTAAAAGAACATAAAGGCAACAAACAGTAAGAGAATTCAATTGTAAAATTATAATTAAAATTTCAATAAAAAAGTAAACATGAAACATTAAATAAGTGGGTAACTAGATAATAAAAATATGATTTCATACATAAATAGGAATATCTTCATGATTACACTAAATATTAATGGACAAAATAATTTAAGATGACATGTTCCAATTAAAAGAGATAGTTTTTATCATAAGAATAGAAAAATGTTAAAAATAAAACAATAGACATAATACAATGTATAAACTGTAACCAAAGAAAAATGTTATACCTATAATATTATTATACAAATTATTAAACTTTAAGGGAAAAAGTATTGTTAAAATTAAAGAGGAACAGGCCTAATGATAATAGCGTGCCAACCCTAATTTTTTGAGAACATGTTACGCCTACTTGATATCTCTTAAGGTGTACATATGTGAAGAACCTTGAAGAAATAATAAAATTCATTCGAGCAACAAAAAAACAGTATATGATGATGAAAATACATTTATTTTTTAATGTATACATGTACACTGATAGTCTGACAGAAAACTTTATGACTCTGTTTGATATTAGCAGTGGGACTTTTGTTGCTGCATCACTGATGACAGAGATTTTACATCAGGTTTATATTTCGTGACCTTCAGAGATATACACGAGCTACTACTTTCATCTGTCAGGCTACTCCTATTACGAGACTTAACAAAATTCATCACTGAGAACAAAGATTTACAAGCATATGTAGATGAAAGCAAAACACTGGTTGGATCTAGGAAAGCAGGGAAAGTTAAGGCAGAGGCATAGAAATTGCTCTTCCCCTCTCTCGTCAATCCATGTCTATGGTCTTTAAGATAACTTGTTATGTAAAATTATTTATTTATCTAAGATGCACCTACACTGAATTTATCTGAAAAATAAAAAAGTCGATATTAAGAAAAAAATTGTAAATGGAAGATAATAAGAGAGGGTTTCACATGCCAGCAAAGGTTACTGGCATTGCCATGTTTGGCACATGTGCCAGGGGTTGCCCACCCCTGACCTAGAGGAAATGGATATATTCCTAGAAAAATACAACCTTACAAAACTCAACCAAGAAGAATCTAAAAATCTCAATAGGCCAATAACTATGGAGGAAATTGAAGCAGTCATCAAAAAGCTTCCAGAGAACCAAGATGGCGGCATAGGTTAACGCCGGAGATTGCTGCCTTGAACAACCAAATCAAAACACACCTAAAAGACAGAACGGACATCATCCAGAACCACAGGAAGGCTGGCTGAGTGGAAATTCTACAACTAGGAGGAAAGAGAATATCATACCCAGACTCAGAGGAGGCACAGTGCTGAAGTGAAATACTCAGGTACAAAGTGCGCGCGGAGCGGGCTGGCGGCGGGGGGCGCGGTTGGTGCTTTCCATTGGGAGGGAGTCTCAGATTCTGAGCTCCAGATCCGGGCAAGTCTCTAGGGACCCAGACTCAAACGGGAGAAGCGGGACTGTCTGGCTTCAGTCGGAACTCGAAGGCAGCTTTCTCTCCGAGGTTTGCAGCGGTTGCTGGGACTCTGTGAGGCAAAGCCCCTAGGGACGGAACTGAGAGCCACCACAACTGCTCTCTCCGGCCCACCCTGTTGATCTCGAGCCCAACCTGAGCGAACCACCTGCCCCGCCCAAGCCCTGCGCAGAGCCATTTGCCAGATAGCCTCAGGCAAAGGCCATATTAGCACCGCCCTAGAGATCTAGCACAGAAGCTCTCCCACTGCAGACACAGCTGATTCTCACAGCCACCTGGCCTGGAGGTCAAATCCCTCTAGTATTAACTACAACAATCAAGGCTTAACTACAGGAGGACTGCAGACAAAGACCACTAGGGGGTGCACCAAGAAAGCATAAAAAAATGCGGAGACAAAGAAACAGGACAAAACTGTCAATGGAGGATATTCAGTCCAGAACCACACTTTTAAGGTCTCTCAAGAACTGTCTAGAAGCCGCTAATAAACTTAATGAGATCCTCAACAAATCTAATGAGACCCTCGATGTTAAGTTAAAGAATCAACTAGAAATTAAACATACACGGACTGAAATAACGAATATTATACAGACTCCCAACAGCAGACCAGAGGACCGCAAGAATCAAGGCAAAGATTTGAAATGTGAAGAAGCTAAAAACACCCAACCAGAAAAGCAAAATGAAAAAAGAATCCGAAAATATGAAGATATTGTAAGGAGCCTCTGGGACAGCTTCAAGCGTACCAACATCAGAATTATAGGGGTGCCAGAAGATGAGAGAGAGCAAGATATTGAAAACCTATTTGAAGAAATAATGACAGAAAACTTCCCCTACCTGGTGAAAGAAATAGACTTACAAGTCCAGGAAGCACGGAGAACCCCAAACAAAAGGAATCCAAAGAGGACCACACCAAGACACATCATAATTAAAATGCCAAGAGCAAAGGACAAAGAGAGACTCTTAAGAGCAGCAAGAGAAAGAAAGTCAGTTACCTACAAGGGAGTACCCATACGACTGTCAGCTGATTTCTCAACAGAAACTTTGCAGGCCAGAAGGGAATGGCAAGAAATATTCAAAGTGATGAATACCAAGAACCTACAACCAAGATTACTTTATCCAGCAAAGCTATCATTCAGAACTGAAGGTCAGATAAAGAGCTTCACAGATAAGGAAAAGCTAAAGGAGTTCATCACCACCAAACCAGTATTATATGAAATGCTGAAAGGTATCCTTTAAGAAGAGGAAGAAGAAGAAAAAGGTAAAGATACAAATTATGAACAACAAACATGCATCTATCAACAAGTGAATCTAAGAATCAAGTGAATAAATAATCTGGTGATCATAATAGAATCAGGGACATAGAAAGGGAATGGACTATTCTTGTGGGGGAAAGGGGTATGGGAGATGCAGGAAGAGACTGGACAAAAATCGTGCACCTATGGATGAGGACAGTGGGTGGGGAGTGAGGGCGGAGGGTGGGGCGGGAACTGGGAGGAGGGGAGTTATGGGGGGAAAAAAGAGGAACAAATGTAATAATCTGAACAATAAATATTTAATTAAGAAAAAAAAATCTTCCAGCAAACAAAATCCCGAGGCCAGACAGCTTCATGAAGGTGTTTTACCAAACATTCAAAGAAGAACTAAAACCTATCCTCCTTAGACTACTACAAAAAATTCAAGAGGAAGGAACACTTCCAAGCTCATTCTATGAAGCCAGTAGTATACACCAATAGTGAACCCAAAGAGAGATTAGAAAACATCCCATTTATTATAACACCAAAAATATTAAGCTACCTAGGAATACATTTAACCAAGGAGGTAAAACACTTGTACTCGGAAAACTACAGGACACTAAAAAAAGAGATAGAGGAAGACATAAACAGATGGAAGAACATACTGTGTTCATGAATTGGTAGCACCAAAACCAAATAAATACAACACAATTAAAGAGAACTACAGGCCAATATCCCTCATGAACATAGATGCCAAAATCCTGAACAAAATTCTAGCAAATAGGATCCAGCATTAAATCAGAAAGATCATACACCATGACCAAGTAGGATTTATCCCGGAGATGCAAGGATGGTATAATATGTGAAAATCAATAAACATGATACATCACATAAACAAATTGAGAGATAAAAATCACATAGTCATATCAATTGATGCAGAAAAAGCATTTGACAAAACCCAACACCCTTTCTTGATAAAAACCCTCAGTAAAATGGGAATAGACGGACCATACCTCAACACAATAAAAGCCTTATATGACAAACCTACAGCCAACATTGTACTCAATGGACAAAAACTAAAACCATTTCACCTAAGAACAGGAAAGACAGGGATGCCCACGTTCATCACTCCTGTTCAACATAGTAATGCAAGTACTAGCCATAGCAATTAGACAAGAAGAAGAAATAAAAGGTATCCAAATTGGAAAAGAAGACATAAGACTCTCATTATTCACAGATTATATGATACTGTACATAGAAAACCCTAAACACTCTATCAAAAAATTATTAGACTTAATAAATGAATTTGGCAATGTAGCAGGATAACAAATTAATGCCAAGAAATCTATGGCATTTTTATACACCAATAGTGAACTTAAAGAGAGATTAAAAAACATCCCATTTATTATAACACCAAAAATATTAAGCTACCTAGGAATACATTTAACCAAGGAGGTAAAACACTTGTACTCGGAAAACTACAGGACACTAAAAAAAGAGATAGAGGAAGACATAAACAGATGGAAGAATATACTGTGTTCATGAATTGGTAGAATCAACATTATTAAAATGTCCATACTACCCAAAGCAATCTATAGATTCAATTCAATCCGCATTAAAATAACAACAGCATAGTTCACAGACCTAGGATGAACGCTCCAAAAATTCATCTGGAATAAAAAAAAGACCCCGAATAGCTGCAGCAATCCTGAGAAAGAAGGACAAAGTAGGAGGGATCTCAAAACCAGATATCAGGCTGTATTACAAAGCCACTGTTCTCAAAACTGCCTGGTACTGGCACAAGAACAGACATACAAATCAATGGAATAGAATAGAGAACCCAGAAATCGACCCAAACCACTATGCTCAATTAATATTTGACAAAGGAGGCAAGAACATACAATGGATCAAGACAGTCACTTCAATAAATGGTGTTGGGAAAATTGGACAGACGCATGCAAAAAAAAAAAAAAATGTAACTAGACCATCAACTTACACCATACACAAAAATAAACTCAAAATGGATAAAGGACTTAAATGTAAGACAAGAAACCATAAAAATATTAGAGGAATCCACAGGCAGCAAAATCTCAGACATATGCCGGAGCAATATCTTCACTGATACAGCTCTTAGGGCAATGGAAACTGAAGAGAAAATAAACAAATGGGACTACATCAACATAAAAAACTTCTGCACAGCAAAAGAAACCATCAACAAAACAACGAGAAAACTCACTGCATGGGAGAACATATTTGCCAATGTTATCACCAATAAAGGTTTAATCTCCAACATTTACAGGGAACTCATACAACTTAACAAAAGGAAGATAAACAACCCAATCAAAAAATGGACAACGGACCTAAATAGATACTTTTCGAAAGAGGAAATAAGGAAGTTCAGGAGACATATGAAATCATGCTCAAAGTCACTCATCATCTGAGAGATGCAAATCCAAATGACAATGCAGTACCATCTCACACCTGTCAGAATGGTTATCATCAACAAATCAACAAACTAACGACAAGAGCTGGTGAGGATTCAGAGGAAAAGGAACCCTCCTGTACTGCTGGTGGAAATACAGACTGGTGCAGCCACTGTGGAGAACAGTATGGAGTTTCCTCAAAAAACTAAAAATGGAACTCTCATTTGACCCAGTGATCCCACTTCTAGAAATATATCCCAAGAAACTAGAAACACCAATCAGAAAGGATATATGCACCCCTATGTTCATAGCAGCACAATTCACCATAGCTAAGATTTGGAAACAGCCTAAGTGCCCATCAGCAGATGAGTGGATTAAAAAACTGTTACATCTACACAATGGAATACTATGCTGTAGTAAAAAAGAAGAAATTCTTACCATTTGCAACAGCATGGATGGAACTGGAGAGCATTATGCTAAGTGAAATAAACCAGTCAGAGAAAGATAAATATCACATGATCTCACTTATTTGTGGAATATAATGAACAACATAAACTGATGAACAAAAACAGATCCAGAGACAGAGAAGCATTGATCAGACCATCAAACCTCAGAGGGAAGGTAGGAGAGGGTGGGGGTAAAGGGGAGAGATCAACCCAAGGACTTGTATGCATGCATATAAACCTAACCAATGGACACAGACACTAGGGGAGTGAGGGCATGAGTGGGGGGAAATGGGGGGATATGGACATATATGTAATACCTTAATCAATAAAGAATAAAAAGAAAAAAAGAGAAATTTACCTGAAAAAAAACAAACTTGGCAAATTAGAAATAAATAGAACATACCTGGTTGGCACGGCTCAGTGGTTGAGCATCTACCTATGAACCAGGAGGTCAGAGTTCAATTCCTGATCAGGGCACATGCCCAGATTGGGGGCTCAATCTCCAGTGGAGAGCATGCAGGAGGTAGCCATCCAGATTCTATCTCTTCATTGATGTTTCCACCTCTCTCTCCCTCTCCCTTCCTCTCTGAAATTAATAAAAATATATATGAAAACAATTATCCTGAGTGGTGAAATGTTAAAGATTTTCCTTAGATAATTGAAATAAGACAAGGATATCCACTATTACCATTTTTGAGTGAAGATAACAGTTGCCAAATAAAAAAAGACAGAGCCAATATAGTAGATTGATTACAAATTTACCCCCATCTCCCACTTTTCTTTGAACACATGGTTTTGCAATCTGCTGCTTCTCTCATCAAGAGGTGGAGTCTATTCCTTCTCCCTTGAATCTGGGTAGGTTTTGTGAATTGTTTTGGCCAATAGAATGCACCAGAAGTGACAGTTTCTGGGATAGGCTTCAAGAAGTCTTACGTGCTTCCACTCTCTTTTGCCATGAGTAAATGCCTGGGCTACTCTGCTGAATGATGAGAGAAGATGACTAACAAAGCTGAGAAAATACATGACCAACTGACACCCAACTTATCCCAAACCAGGTAAGGAAGTCCAAATACGTTCAATAGAGTCACCTATCTGACCTCTTGCTAACTGCAAATACATGAATGAGACTAGAAAATACATCCAGATTATCTATAGGCTCATAAGCAACAATTTTTATCAGTTCCTTTAAACCATTCGGTGCTTTGATGTTCCACATTATTGTGATAACTGATAGGAAACAGAAAGGTGTCTGTAGGAGAACTATGACAGAGATCTAGCCTCTAATAGGCAGTGATTTATATTAAACCACTTTTACATTATAAAATATAAATATATTCATAGTTTATTCACTGAGATATCCTCAAAATAACCCTAAATCTGAGTGGGATTTATACTGATCACTGAAAATGTGCCCTAGTAAGAACTGACTTTACCTGACAGAGTCAGACAATTTTTTATTAACTAGTTATAAAGGCAGAAAGAATTAACAAAATAGGAACTGAAGAGTGACGGAGACATGAGCATGTTTTAAAAAATTAAATAAACAATGTATGCTATAAAAATATATATAATTAGCACAGATTGCATTTTCAGGTGCAAAGAAACAGGGGTTTCAGAAGTCTGCCTATATATGCTGTTAGCTAAAATCTGCCAACTTTAGCTTCCTGGAATGGCTCAATGCCTATTGTTCTTTTTGCCTCTCTTCTACTGCATTATCTTGAAGGAAGTCCGACCAAGGAAAAATAAGTACTCCCTGCCTATCCATCTTGATAACTTAATGCTTCTCTATGCCTGCAGCATTGTACATTACCATTTTAAGCAAAATCTATAGGTCAATCAATCTCTTGCTAGAACCAAAGTGCCAATCTGTCATGTGTTGTAACGTACTCTCTCTCTCTTCTAACGAAATTTTTAGACTCTGAATTTATTTTTTGAGATGATTCTGTCAGTGTGCTGCATGATAGAAAACAAGTCATATGCTAGCCACTTGCACACTGCCTGATAATTATCACCATGAACTACTTGATAGATGGATACATTAAATATATCTTCACCATAAATTTCAGGACCATAGAATCTTTCAAAAAAATCCTACTACCATGTTATTTACAAAAAGAAAATAAATTACAAGAAAAATTTCATATTCTAAAACAAACATATATAATATTTCTTGCCACTATTCCATAAGAACACTGCATAAGTATCTAATTAGAGGGAACCATCCAGTGTGATCATTTAAAATTATAAGTAGCCAGAGGAATGTATGTTTACCTAAACAGTTGTATTAGCAATACAATATTACTTGAACTCTGAATTTCAATTTCTTCTCATATACAATGTACTAATGACACTTGCTAAGATCAATAGAACGTCATACGTAAATATTTGTTCTCTTTCATGCATCAGAAATTATGCTCAGCACATGGCAGATACTAGATCAATTATTTTAAACTTAATCACAATATTATCTAAATTAATTAACAGAGTACGTATGGAAACTTTTAGGAGGATATTGATTCAAATAGGTGCATAATAAATGCCAACTCCCATCTTATTTCATCTTATTTAGAATGTAACAAAAGTTTGGTATATCTGATTTATTGAATTTCACATCAATCACTATACTCAAAAGAGTCAAAGCCATCCTAGTTATACTAGGTGAGATTTGTTGGATTAGATTACCTTCACCTTCAACCAAGCTCACTGTTACCCTTTTGTAGGGTTCCTGAGAAAAGAAACCTTATCACAAAAATCAAAAGTGCATGCCACATAGCCAGAGAAGAGTTAAATAGAAGAATTCTTAGTGATTTATCCTGGTAGCCTTGTAATTGCTCTGCTCAAATAAGAATGAAATATCACCACCGAAGTTGAAATAACTTTTGGCTGCCTTACAACTTTTAGATGGATACTTAGAGCTCATGGTCCAAAATATTGACCTGAAATATTAAATCTGTCAAAACACACTAACTGAACTCAACTGAATTGATATGCTCTTTAGTTCATGCTTCCCAGTATAACAGTAAACTTTGTCATTGGCCATTTTATAGTCCTGCAGACCCTTTATCCTCCTTACCCACATTTCCTCTATCTATCTATCATCTATCTATCATCTATCTATCATCTATCTATCTATCTATCTATCTATCTATCTATCTATCTACCTACCTATCTACCTATCTATTTATCTTTTTCTGTCTTTTTAAAATAAAAAAAAAATACTAGAAAAAAAACAATTGGGGCAGTTCTCTATCTCATATCACACCAATATCTGAGAACAAATTTCCCCAAGTTAATAATATTTATGAATTTTCTGAGACAACTTGTCCAAAATGTGTTGACTTGCTGTGAAAGTTGCTATTAAAAAACACAGCAGGATCTGTCCATTTTAATAGCCTCAAATGCAGCAATGGAGCATCAAGTGGACCTCACCATGGCCTATCCTATCTGCTCTAAGAGAACTAAAAGGAGTCAGAATAAATATCACTTTGTGGTAAATATATTCTACATATATTGTGAAGAAAAGTGGGGTTTAGATATGCCTAGACATATAAAACAAAGAGGCAAGAGCTTATAAGCAGAGAACTAAAATTACATGGTCAATATATAAAGGTTTTCAAATAATTTTAGGTAATATGTAGGTATAGCTAAATGTTCCAAAAGTTGGCATCATGTATAGCCTTAAAAATGAGTACTAACCTACAGAACAAGAAAGGATGTTTATCAAGTCCCTATCAGCATCAGTTTCTTAATGTGTCTATGTCGAGCTGCAGACTCCTTAAAGGTACTTCTCTGTACTTACACAGCCTTGCATGATTCTCAGTAAATCAGATGTCTCCAGCTAATTAATACCACACTTGGCCAATATGAAATTAAATAATCTAATTCAAGTTTTTTTGGAGAGATTAATGATTCATACACAGAGAAAAGGGGTGCACCATGCTAGGTATATCCCGATCACATCAGACGATTTCACATTCATGGGAAAATCAGTAATTCTGTAGCCACCTTTTTCTAGAAAAAATAAAGAGCATCATTTTCAATTAGTCTTCTACATTGACTAAGTATAGAGAAAAGCCAAGGTTTAATTTCAAATAGCATTGAGGAAGAATGAATAAATATGATATCTTGTGCCTCCAAGGAATTATTATAATGATCCAAAAGAGGCATGAGAATAATCAAGAGGCTATACTCTTTATTGCCCCACCAGAACTATTGACAAGGACTCCTTTGACTATCAGCACCAACCTCTCAAGATTGTATCGTTAAGCATTATGGTCTATGGGTCTCATAAATGCCCAGCGCGGTTGGTGAGTGCAAGCACTTTGATTTCAAGCTCATGTGTTTCCTTTATAGGTCTCTGGATATTGCCGCTGAGGTCCAGTTACTTCCCAGTATGTCAGCATTTGGCATACATTCACTCAGCAGTCTGCGGGTTGCAATTGCTCGGGGTAGGGTTCTAAGGACTCACATAGAGCAAGATGAGGCTTCCAGTTCAGGGCTCCATGTGAGCAATGAGGAAGTCTTCTGGCTGCAGCTCAGGGTTATTGCGTTTGCCCATCAAGCAGTGGGCCATGGGAACTTCAAGCAGACAGTGCTGACACAGCAACAAAACAGCTCAAAGGAGAATTGCCATGAGTTTGGTAGAATATGGCCAGACAATGCGAAAACAGAATAGATTCTCTTCCAGCCAGCCACATACCACGGTAAAATGGAGCAGTATTTACCAGACTAACATATATGTACATCCAAATGTGATGGGGAAAAGGTGATATTTTAGAACATTGTTTTGTTGTTTTTTTTCTTCTTTGGCTAGAATAAAGGTAAAATTCTCATGTGTCTGTCTTTCTCTTTTTTTTTCCTCCCTCTTCTATTTTTCTACAGGCTGAATATATAATAGCTCATTTTTCAGAAGTATTTAACATTTGACACAAAAGTCATTGTGCTTGTTACTTTATTGTCATATCTATTTAATTAAAGCATTAAAGAAAAAGTTGGCATCCACAACAATTCATATCCCTATCTTAATACAAATTTTATTGCATATTGACCTCTATATAGTATAAACAAATACGTTTTACATAAATGTAATAATGGCAACTACAAAAAAAATCAATAGATGCTTTTATTCACCATGCAATATGGATACTAAGTATTTATATTGGCCCCAAGTTCTATGTATTATTACTAGGATTTCAAAGCCACAAGAGCCTACTAATTTTTGTAACTGTTAAATTCCAAAGGGTAAAAAAGAATTTTAAATGCTCAGTATAAAAACAAAGTATGTGTCAAATTTGTCTATCTTGAAAATGTAGACTTTTCAACTCTGAAAAGGAAGTAATTATAGTCCAAGCCCTTCAAACACTTCCAGACTGAATTAAACTGGGTCAGGGGCAATCTCTCTCAGCCTCATGTGTTGTTTTTTTTATTTTTACCTGTAAAATGAGGATAACGTTTTTCATTTATGGCACTATTCATTCACTAACTAATCATTATTTGCTGTGTAAAAATAATAAGAAAGTGTTATCTGTACAGTACTTAAGAAGTAAACAGATTTTAAAATTAGCTGATGTGTTATTTTAATGAGAAATGGCATTGATATTGAGGCAATATGGAAAGAGATAGTCCAGTCTCCTTCCCCTCACCTGTGATGAATTCAGCACACTGCTAACATTGATAAGGATGAACCCAAGTGTACTCAACTACATAAAATTACTTTGAATTAAGTGTCCTATTTTTAAATACACAATACCCAAACAAGAAAATGTGTTTTAATTTTTTTTTTAAATAAGTGACTTTGGAATTATTAAGTCATTTTTAGTTGATTAAATGAGAAAGGTAAATATGTTTTCTCAATTAATATCAATTTTTCTCCATTCCCCCTATATTATAATGGGTTTCTTTCCCATTATAATATGTCAAAGAAATACAATCATTGGTTTGTGTCTGTTTCCTGCCATAATGTGCTTCTCTTTCAAAAGGACCTTCTCTATTTCTCTCTGATCCCTGAATCATTTAAGCTGCCAAAAATATGAGTTCTTGGCATTGGCTTTTATGATACTTAAAATTTTATAAGCTTCACTTATAATTATAAACCTTATGATTCAGAGGACAATTGGAAAATGTAATCAAAGCAAAATATCATTGTGGAGTGACATTAGCAAAATGTCAGAGTAAGAATTGTATCCCATCTTCCCCATACAAACACCAATTTAGATAATCACTCATGGACAACAGTGCCTTTGTGGAAGTCTGGGGTCAGCAGAGAAGTTCCAGCACACCATTGCAAGAAAAAAAAAATCTGAGTTTGGATGCACTGAAGAGGATGTAAGGAGCAGTTTCACTTGACCCACACCATCCCTCCTCCAAGGTGACTAGCTCAGTGCCCAGAGAGACCTGCTGGGTCTGTGATTTCTCCCATGAAAGAAAGAGAAAGCCAGTGAGAAGCATCTGGCTTCTCCAACTTTGCTGCTAGAGAGGCCCACTTTCTTTCTGAGCCCATCCTGGAGGAGGTGACTACTTATTCTAATGTAAAAACAGCAATGAAGGAATTTAAGGACCATGAAAAATCAAGGAAATGTGACACCATTAAGGGAACACAATAATTTTCCAGTAACATACTCCAAAGAGAGGAAATATATGAATTGCCTGGTTAAAAACCAAAAAACAAACAAACAAAAACCCACCTATTTTAAGGAAGTCAAATAAACTACAAGAAAACATATAAAGAAAATTCAGTGTTCTCAGACAGATGAATGAATAAAGATGATGATAACAATATATATATAATAGAGGCCCAGTGCATGAAATTCATGCACTCATCAGGGGTTGGGGGGGGGGAGGGTCCCTCAACCTGGCCAGCAGTCGGACATCCTTAGTGCTGCCACGGATGCGGGAGAGGCTCCTGCCATCGACATGTGCTCGCCAGCCGTGAAACCAGCTATTGGCTGAGCGGCAGTCCCCCTGTGGGAGTTCACTGACCACCAGGGGGTAGCTTCTGCATTGAGTGTCTGCCCCCTGGTGGGCAGTATTCATCATAGTGACCGGTCATTCTGCTGTTTGGTTGATTTGATTATTAGCCTTTTATTATATAGACTAGAGGCCTGGTGCACAAAAATATGTGCACTCAGAGGGGAGGGGGGGGTCCCTCAGCCCAGCCTGTGCCCTCTTGCAGTTTGGGACCCCTCGTGAGATAACGATCTGCTGGCTTAGTACTGCTCCCGGGTGGCAGGGGGCAGGCCCAATCCCTGGTGCAGCCCCTGGTCGGGCTCAGAGCAGGGCCGATTGGGGAGTTGGGGCACCGCGCCCTGTCATGCACAGAGCAGGGTGGATCAGGAGGTTGTGATGCCACCCTCAGTCACGCTCAGGGTAGGGCCGATTGAGGGGTTGGGGCACCGCCCCCTGTCACACTCAAGGCAGAGTCTATGGGGAGGTTGCGGCGCCACCCCCTGTCATGCACAAAGCAGGGCCAATCAGGGGGTTGGGGCGCTGCCCCATGTCACTCAGAAAGCAGGGCTTATCGGGGGGTTGAGGCTCCGTACCCGGTCATGCACAGAGCAGGGTCGATCAGGGGGTTGGGGCACTGCACCCTGTCACACTCAGGGCAGGGTCGATGGGGAGGTTATGGCTCTAGCCCGTAACACACAGCGCAGGGCCCGTGGGGGGCGTTTGGGGCGCCGCCCTCTATCACCCACAGAGCAGGGCCAATCAGGGGGTTGGGGCGCCGCACCCTGTCACACACAGAGCCACAGGGCGATCAGGGGGTTGGGGAGCTCCCCACTATCAGGCACAGAGCAGGGCTGATCAGGGGGTTGGGGCACCTTCCCCTGTCATGAACAGAGCAGGGCCGATAGGGAGATTGTGGCCCCACCCCCTGTCACACACAGAGCCGCAGGGCGATCAGGGGGTTTGAGCGCTGCCCCCTGTCATGCTGATCCCGATACCGGGAGGCCTCGCAGCTCCACTGATCCCAGTGCTGGGAGGCATATTACCCTTTTACTATACAGGATAGAGGCCTGGTGCACGGGTTGGGGGTTGGCTGGTTTGCCCTGAAGGGTGTCCTAGATCAGGGTGGGGGTCGACACTGGGGTGCCTGGGCAGCCTGGATGAGGGGATGATGGCTGTTTGCAGCTGGTCACACACCCTTCAGGGTGGGGGTCCCCACTGGGGTGCCTGGCCAGTCTGGGTGAGGGGCTGAGGGCTGTTTTCAGGCCTGCGGGTGACTGAAGCTCCCAACCACTCTTTCTTTCTTTTTTTTTTTTGTTCTGTGCCAGCTTTAGCTCTGAGGCTTGGCTCCAGCTCTTAGGCTTCAGCTGCTGAAAGCAGGTATCTGGTTTGTTTGGGTTCTATAATAGAAACACTGTTTCAACTCCAGCTCTGAGATCCCGGCTGTCTGAAAGCAGGTTTCTGGGGTTTTGTTTAGCTTCTATATTTGTAACAATATTTCAAACTGCAAGCTCAGAGGCCGGCAGTGGCAGGCGGGGAATGTTGGAGTCCTCCGTCACTGAAGCAAGCAAGCCTCATGTTTGCTTCAAGCTGCCTGGTTGCCGGCTGCCATCTTGCCTGGCAGTTAATTTGCACATCGCCCTGATTAGCCAATGGGAAGGGTAGCGGAGGTACGGCTAATTACCATGTTTCTCTTTTATTAGATAGGATTATATAGGATATATATAGTAATAATGTATATAATATTCATCTATGAGAAAGAAGAAAATCCTGCCATTTTCAGTAACACAAATGAAACTAAAGGTCATTATGCTAAACAAAATTACTCAGATGAAAAAAATACAATATGATCTTTAAAAAAATTTAAAGTCATAGGAAGATTAGAATGTTGGTTACCAAAGTTGGGAGGATGTAGAAAATGGAAACATACTGGTCAAAGGGCACTAGCCTTCAGTTATGATATAAATAAACTCTAAGTACTGAATATACATCATGATGACTATAGTTAAAAATTCTGTTTTGTGTACTTAAAATCTGAAAGACTAAACTTAAGTGTTCTCATCGCACGCACAAAAACAGTGCCAACTATGTGAGGTTATGAATGTGTTAATTAACCTGATTGTGGTAATCATTTCACAAAGTATATATATGTCAAATCACCACATTGCCCATCTTAAATATATTTTATTTGTGCATTATACATGAATAAAGTTGAAAAAATAAAATGTCATTAAATATACACTAAATGAATGCACTAAAACAAATACTTTTTCTTTATGAATGTCAGATTTAAAATAAAAGTATAATATTTTTATTGTACTTTTAATAATATAAATATAAATATAAATAATATAAATAATATATTTATTTATACCGAATTAATTTGGAACATTTAAACCTATGGAAGACTTTTTTTTTTTTACTACATCCATATTTGTTTTATGAGTTTATTGAAATACCAACCATTTCACGACCCTCATCACTGCTATATTATTTCATTAAGTAAAATCTCTGTTACAGACCTCTATACATCACAGATAGATTTTTTAAAAATTAAAAAAAAGCCCCAGCCTTTAGCTCAGTTGTTTACAGTGCTCTCTGGATACACCAAGGTTGTGGGTTCAATCTATGGTCAGGGTACATACAAGAAGCAACCAATGAATAACTAACTGGAACAAAACAAAATTGATACTTCTCTCCCCACTCCCTCTGCTTTGCTCTCTCTGTCTCTCAAATCAATCAAAAAATAAATTTTAAAAAGACTGAATTTTAAAAAGATTGAAAAACAGAGGTCCAAAAATCTATTATTAGGCAAAAAAAAAATGAAACAAGACTTGGAGGAAAGTGCTATACAATTTTAACAGTTAATGATAGATTCTTCCCAGATTGTTAGAATATTACATTTTAGATTTGTTTTTTGTTTTATGTAGAAGATATTAAAGAGAGATGTTAGAATGCTAATATCAAGTAACTTAATACATTGCTTTTCAATTTTTTTGCATCTTTAGAGCAGTCTACATATAACTAGCATAATTTTAAGTAATGGAATAGAGAGTGACCCAAATATGTTGTATACCTACTAGAGGCCTGGTGCACAGATTCGTGAACCAGTGGGGTCCCTCGGCCTGGCCTGCACCCTCTCACAATCTGGGATACCTTGGGGGATGTCAGAGAGCTGGTATCTGCCTGATCCTCACAGGCCAGGGCGAGGGACCCCACCAGTGCACAAATCCATGCACTGGGCCTCTAGTATGCATATAAGATCTTTGGTTTATCTCTTCCCACCCTAACCCCTGTCCCTTCCCTCTGATATTCATCATTCTGGTCCATGTTTCCATAACTGTGCATTGAATGTCTTCCCCCTGGTGGTCATTGCGCATCATAACTACTGGCTGGTCAACTAGTCAGCTGGTCTGCCAGTCGCTTAGGCTTTTATATATATAGACTAGAGGCCCAGTGCACAAAAATTCATGCACTCAGGGGGCTTTCAGCTTGGCCTGTACGCTCTCACAGTCCGGGACCCCTCAGGGGATGTCCACCTGCCAACTTAGGCCTGCTCCCCAGGGAAGTGGGCCTAAGCCACACTTGGACATCTTTAGTGGTGCCGAGGAGTTGGGAGAGGCTCCTGCCACTGCTGCTGCACTCGCAGCCATCAGCCCAGCTGTGGTTGAGTGGAGCTCCCCCTGTGGAAGCACACTGACCACCAGGGGGCAGCTCCTGCATTGAGTGTCTGCCCACTTGTGGTCAGTGCATGTTATAGGGACTGGTCATTCCCAGTTGTTCTGCCTTTAGGGTCAACTTGCATATTACCCTTTTATTATATAGGATAGGCTTTTCTCCTTCTTGAGGCATAAACAAAAGTATTATCTTCAAAAGCTCTTACAAAAAATACTATTTTCTTATAAAAATAGATTGCAACACAATGTATATATCTGATTTGACTTGCAATAAATAATTAGCTGGTTAAAAATCAGGTCACTATTATGGGGATATATACATGTGGAAGGAGAGACATATAACATATCTAAGCATTAACTTAAATTAGCAAATACTCTTACAATAGTTTTATCCAGAGCTAATATTGAATGTAGGTAGAGGAATTGTAAGTTTGTAGCCTAAATTCTATTTTTTAACTCTAATAAAAAAGTGTTAGTGCTCTGCTACTAAATTTTCTACCCAAGAACACTGAAACTTACCTTTCACAAAGCATCCTTCCTTAGGTCTATGAATTTTGACAAAATAGACATGTGTTTTGTGTTTTTTGTTTTTTTCAAAGAAACAGTAAATAAGTGGCATTATAGTTATATTCAAAATTATATAGACTTTCATATCTACATTGGAACTAGCAAGAAAATTAAGTGGCTGATGTTATGAGACAATTACTTAGGATTATAGACTTTAGAGTGAAACCAGGACTGGTAGCTATGTCACCTCACAGAACGTTTAGTGATCTGTTTAAAATTCAATTTATTCTTTTTTCTTTCTTAATAAAACAAATCTATATTGTCAGTGTGAACAAATACAAAAAAAACATTTTTATGACAATTTAAAGATAATCATTTGATATTCTTGAAGTATATATCTGACAGCTTTATTTTTTCCCTTCTTCTCTCCCTTATTTTACACCCCCTTTCTTCTTTCCTGCCTGCCTGCCTTCTTTCCTCCCACTATATCCTTCCTTCTGTCTGTCTGTTTATTATTCACCAGTTGTCTTTGATTAATTTTATTTTTATTTTTTTATTAATTACAGATAGGAAAGGTGAGGGAAAGAGACATAAAAGCATTAATGAGTCATTGATCAGCCGTCTCCTACACACCCCACACTGAGGATCCAGCCAACAACCTGGGCATGTGCCCTGATTGGGAATCAAACCGTGACCTCTTGGTTCATAGGTTGACACTCAACTACTGAGCGACGCTGACCAGGCTACCTGTTGTCCTTTAGTTCCATATCTTGTGTGCTCTACTCTATTTCTCAAACTGAGAACATGGATCATGGCTTCCTACTAACTCCTAACATGAAGCACTGGCAGAAATCAAAGAGTGAAAGGAAGGGGTTGCCTTCTTCTGGTTGTGACAAGTGACACTTGCCACCAATAGGGCAATGTGCTGACATCAAAATGTGTCCACAGAAGGAGGGAATGTGCATGTGGCCTTTCGGATGGTTCTAACTTTGGCTGACCAGTACACCAATAGTACAACAGCACATCCAGCTCTGCAGAGCCCATCATAGGAGCCTGGATCATTTCTCATCACTGTGCACCACCCCTCCTTCTGTTTGCCTTTCTGGGCTCCACCCTGGTCTACCCCATCTCTCTGCCTTCATCTCTCCTTTTCTTCTACCACTTTAGAAACAATTTACTGCAATTATTTACCTCTCTTCAAAATGACTAACTTATTTCTGTTTTCCTCACTGAATTTTGCCTATTTACATATCACCTATCTATTTATCCACCTATCTATCATCTATCAATTCATCACATCTATTATCTTCTTATCTACATATTATCCTATATACTAAAGAGCTAATATGCTAATTTGACCGAAGAGCAGAACAGCCTTCCGATGACATTCCGGACAACCATCCGAACAACTTTCTGGATGAAGCCAGGGCTGCAAGGGCCAGCCAAGGCTGTGAGGGGCTGCCAGGGGCTACAAGGGCCAGCTGAGGCAGCCAGGGCTGTGAGGGCCGAGCCCCTTGTATGAATGTCCTGCATCGGGCCTCTAGTTTTATATAAAACACTAGAGGCCTGGTGCATGAAATCTGTATACACGGGGGTTCCCTCAGCTCAGCCTGCACCCTCTAGCAGTCTCAAAGCCCTTGAGGGATGTCCAACTGAGTGGGCCTAAGCCATCAGTCAGACATCCTTATGGCTGCTGAGGAGGTGGGAGAGGCTCCTGCCACCGCCGCTGTACTCGCCAGCCTTGAGCTCAGTGTCTGGTCCCTATTGGTCAGCTGAGTGGCGCTGCAGCCATGGGAGCACACTGACCACCAGGGGGCAGCTCCTGCATTGAGCGTTTGGCCCCTGGTAGTCAGTGCACATCATAGCAACCAGATCGTTTTGTCATACGGTTGATTTGCATATTAGACTTTTAATTATATAGGATAAATACAATTCATGTAATGTTTTGTCAATGTACATGTTCATATAACAATATATTGTAGATATCTTTACATCTGAATATGTAGTCCCTAGCATCCAATTACAATAACTTATTTGGCAAATCTTCTGCAATGGAACATTGAGTTATTTATAAGGTTTTATTATTATAGACAATATGACAATAGTATCTGTAATATTTGCACACAAACATATTTATTATTAAAGTTCTAGAACAGGAATTACTGTGTTGAAGGAGGTTATTTGGAACACCTTTGCTATGTATTAAATTTTTTTCTACAAACAGTTACATCAAATTAACTCTTCCTCCTGAAGCGAATGAGAATAAGTGTTTCCCTCATACTTTTGCCTCACATGCCATTCTTTATTTTAATCTGACAGTTTTATTGGCGAAAAATTTCATTGTTTTGGTCTCCAATGAGGCAGAATATATCTGTCATTTATACTTATTCTTTAAAAAATTGCCTGTGATGACTATTGCTCACTACTTTACTGGAATGCTATATTTTTCTTATTTAAAATTTTAAATTTCTTTCAAAGTACAAACCCAACTTTATTTTTCATAAATGTTAACACTTTACTTATTTTTTTACTATTTTGTATGTTTACTTTTATTAAAATAACATGCACTACTAGTGAATGTAAAAGCCATTTTATAAATTTTTAACTATGATATTTATTTACATTTACCTTTCTTTTTTAAATGATTTTTGTCTCATCTTATAGTGCTTAAAGACCTTTCCTAATATTTATTTACAAAGGATGTACAAATATATTTTCTTCTGATTAATACCATTATTCATCTACTTACTAAATAAAATAAGAAGTTAGGAGATTCATATGTGATAAATACCTTTTTCTTATGTTATGTATCAGTTTGTTGATTCTACCTCCAAAATGTTTCCCAACTTTGTCAACTGTCATTACTTAATACAAGAGCCATTGAACTGGCATTTCCAGCTCCATTCTTGTTTGCTAATAAATCACCCACAATCTGAGTACTTATTTTACTTATATAAATGGAATTCAGTTCTTTTATTTAAAACACTCTGATGATTTGTCCTTTCTTATAATTAAACCTACTGCCTGACCAGAGCCTTCCCAACATCTCCAACCTCCTTTAGTGTCTGAGGACACAGCCTTGAGTCCCTAACTCCCTATCACACCGGGTGTCTGTCACTTCTCAGGAAGCACTAAGCTCTTGGCACTTCCCTCCTGCTATCCCTTTTCCTGGGTGATATTCTCCCCCTGGCTCTTCACATCAATTAGGGCACAACCTGAACTTCTTCTTTGGCCTTTAGTATCTGCCTGCTTCCCTCCATTTCATAAGTCTATTTCCTTCTTTCATCAATTTGTTAATTCATTCTTTCTTTTATATCTGTTTAATCGTATCCCTCAAAATAATGTAAGTAGAATGCATGCTTTATGAAGACCCAACTATGGTGTTCACTATGATATTGCAATCACGTAATAATATCTGACATAAAGTAGATGATTAGTAAATACATACTTCTTTAAGGAAGAAAAAATGAATAAATGAAAAAGGAATCTTAATTTTCAAAAGAGGAATTTGAAGCTTAACTAATTTTTTTAATTTCTTTTTATTCAATAGTAAACCATCATTTTCTCACTAAAAATGGATGGTAGTCTTTTTTTAGCAGGTTAGCAATTATTCCAAAGAAAGTAGACTATAGATAAGACTATCTAACCAACATTTTATATAAGGGGTTTATGTATGGGATTCAGATATAGTCAGTTAGAATGAATTTCCATTTATGGTAACACAAGTCACATTAGGGACGTTGAGCTTTATAGTAAGCATGATGAGAAATCATCAAATGTTTTGTTGGAAAGCAATTTTATTAGATTTGCTAAAATAAATATATACCTGCACTCTGTGGGAAGTTGAATTAATGACCTCTGAGATTTATTAAAAAACTATGTTCCATGATTCTCTGACTTAACATTTTGAAGGTAACCTTTTGAATATTCAGCCAGGAAATATTAGCAACAAAGACTTATTTGTGTACATCTTGATTAATCCTATGTTTATAGGCATATAATACAAGTAGCCAACATTTTTAAATTGTTTCATTAAATTTAATTTTTATTTTATTAACATGCCTAAAATATGTCAAGGTTCTGTCAGGGACTCTGAGAATGTAATTTTAGAACCTCAGCATGTTAAGCATGTTGTAACACATCATAGAGAAATATAACACATATTTTGCTCCTTTTCTACACTATGTATGTCTGAATACTACCACCTACCATCATATTAGATTGTGCACAAGGAAAAACAATAAGTGAGATGTGTATATAGAACATTTATACTAGAGAAAAAGTGAACTAAACTCTTTCTATATATATTTGGTGTGGATGGCTCTCCCCACCCCCCACATTAATGACATCTCAGATCAAAGAAATATTCTGGAACTCTCTAATCCAAGAATAACTCTCCTCTTCACATGTCACCCTCTATCATGTTACTCAGTTTTAATATGTTTATGGAACTATTTTCTTTTTGAAGAATAATTTGTGATCTTTCCCCCTTGTTAGCATGTAAATGCCGTGAGAGTATTGACTTCATCTGTTTTGTTTCCTTTATCTAATCCCAGGGCTGAAAGTAATTCTTGGTTCACAAAAAGGAACAGTTGTACAAATGAAAGGCTGAATGAACAGTTATGGTAAGTTACAAGATCTTAGTTCCGCCACTTACTATTTATGTGGCTTTGGTCAAGTTACTCAGCCACCCTGGCCCTTGTGTTTAAGTAAAGAGGAGTATTGTTTTAGTATTAGAATGAGATAATACATGTGAAAATACTCTGGAAATTGTAACAAATACATTAAAAACCTAAGAAATAACTATATCTTCTTGAAGAAAAATTGTATAACATTAAGGATGTTTCTGAGGTAACGAACTCAAGAAAACAAGTACTCTAATCACATATAAACAAAATGTGTAAGAATGGTGAATTTAAATGTATTCTGCCAATAAAATTTGACTTCCTCCCAATGAAGCTGAATATCCCCACTGGCAAAGTAAATATAATGTTTAAATGTCAAGCCTAAAATTGAAATTGGCAACTGGAAACAATGATATCATTGATATTTGTCATTTTTATCATTATTTTAAAGAAATTCATTTTGCTAAATGTGACATTCATCTATACATATCCCTAAAAATTCACTCAGCAAATATCTTGCTTCCTCCAAATGTCTTCTATTTGCAACTCAAAAGATTTTTACTTAAGAGAATGGCTCTTGAATATACAATCCCCTTTAATATGTGAAACCTTAAGATGCACACACTAAATCTGAAGAGAATTTAGATGGTAAAACCCACACAATATAGTGTTTTATAATTATCAGTTAATCATTTTTAGCATAATAAATTTTGAAGATATAAAAAATGGGATTTGTGTTTAAATCTCAAAGATATTTTCTATGAGCCAACTCCTTAAATAAAAGCACAAGTACATTAATACCAAACTAAATGCTACTTTACTATATTAAAATGTGTAATACATATGCCTCAAATGCTGGTAGATATGCATGAAGTAAGCACAGTCATCCTCTAGACTGACCAATGATTGTTAATTCCAGCAAAAACAATCTTACTTACCCAAATTAGTGCATTTGGGGGTTTTAATTTTTCATATTCGTGCTTTCAGCATTAGTCTATGTGGAATAACTGGCATAAGTCAATATTTTCATCTTCATTCAGTTGAGAAATCTAAGACGAGCATTGCCTAACATACACAATCAATAGCAGGAAAGAGCCTGTGCCAACCACTGCTTGTTCTGTGGTCAGCTTGGTTTCATTGCCTCTATTATCTAGCACCCAAGTCCAGGATGTAGAATATCAAGCATTCCAACTGTGAAACTGAGAGACTGACCCTGTGGTCTGATCCTTCTCCTCCTAAGAAAGCTCATGAATTTCTATAGCCACCTAGTGTTAACTATTTCAATATTTTCCAAAAGCCTACTGTGTACAAGATGATATATGAGGTATTGAAGAAGATTCAACTTTGAATAAAATACTCTCCTGAACTTAAGTTACTGATGATAAAAGCAAGTGCAACACATATTCCTTGTTAAACAAAATCTGTAAGAAATACTCTAAGAGGCTAATATTACCAGTTCTACTCCTAATAGTAATAGTAATGATAGATCTTTACATGCTTTACCTTGCCTAATCTACACAGTAGTCTGGAGGTAAATAAGAGTAATGCCATTTACCAATAATTGAAATCTCAACATTGTTATTGTCCTCATTTAAGTTATGTTACTGGTGACATGGTCAGATTGAAAACCACAACTATGTGATTCCAAAAGACGATCTATTACATGCCTTGCTATAATGGTGTCTACATCTCACTTGGAAGGAAGAAGGGTAACTGCTTTGCAGTTTTAGAAGAAGGGTAGTTGACCCTGAGGAAATATAGGGTATAAGAAGAGCATTGGATTGTGAGATTTCATGTGTAATTGAAGGGCATATTATTCAAATGATGCTGGCGTGCACCTGGGAAGAGTAGTAGATAATAAAACTGAAAAGACTTGGGGACACGTAATAGAGCACCTTTCTAAATAATTAGAGTTATATTTTTTAAAGTTGGGGAGTCATTATTTTTCAATAGATAACATTTCATATGCACTATAATAAGAATACTTCAATGTCTGACATTTAAGAAGCATCAGATAAATTTTTAAGAAATGAAATGATGAGGATGGAGTAAAGGAACTCTTAGAGGATGCTTAGGAAGATGGGAAGTAAGTTCATAAACTATGGCAGTAGAAAGGACATCAGATGCCTTAGGTTGAGAGAAAGGGAAACTTGGTTTAAAACCCAGCTTAGATATTAATTAACTTGGAGACACCTCCCTCCTACCACCATCCCACAAAGCCTCGGGGTTCTCATCTAAACTCATCTAAAGTTCCTTGGCTCTAAAAATGTACGACTTTGATCTAATAACAGGAAAGGATTACTCAAAAAGGAAATTTTAAATACAATGATTTTGAGTGAAACCATGTCAGATCTTTGTTGTGTATGGAATGTGTTTGTCACAAGGGGCAAGTGATATCTGCCAGAAAGGCTGTGATAATATCAATAATGTAGATGCTAAATACAAGCAAGGAATATTCTGTGAAAATAATGAGCTCGGGTTGGTGTGTCCTGCGTGGCAGATTAAAGTAGACTCATTGAAAATGCCCTATGGACAGCTATACTGAAAATCAGAAATGCAGGCAAACAATCCAAATTTGAGAAAAGGTCAATAAAAACATAAACAGGATGAAGGAATCAGTGGCACAAATAGATGCCTCAGAGAAAATGTGTCAGTGAAGAGAACTGTGACAACAAGGAAACTGTAGAGAGGTGGAGAATGAGCGCTAAGTACAGTGAAAGCAGATTCGAGTATGCGCACCTTCAGAGAAATTGGGGGGGGGGGAAAGTAGTGCTAAATATAACCTTTGTTCTATGCTGTCATGTGATATAAAAATAATTTAAAAATGATACCCAAAAAGTGGGCATTAGGTTTTTTAAGAAAGCGGTCGTTATTGACCTTCAATATAGTTTTACTTGGTGCTAGGGCCTAAATATATACAAAGAATAATGAGATAAAGAGTTTTAGGAGCAAAAACTGAATGCTGTGCGAGAAATCTGGAGATTAGGAAAGAAGAAAATCGTAAGATCTCTTTAGTGTGTAAGTCAGATTAAATAAAGACTTTTAAAACTCATGTAAACTGCTTAGATATCCTACAGTGCCCAGCAAGTTAATTTGCATGTATAGGGCATCCACAAACTGAACTGAATAACTTCTAATTGGGCAAAAATATGAAAATAGAAAGTTACTTTAAAAAATATTGAAATATAAAAGAAGTACAAAACAATTACTGGAGAAAACAAAGAAGAGGAAACAAGAGGAAGGAAAGATAAATAAAATTAGATAACATAAATTAGGGTATAACTGAAAAAGGAGAAAAATAAAAGAGGTAAATATGCTAATTTAAGGTATGCAAGGATTGGGTAGGTAAGGATAAGGTGAGGTCAAAGGATGTCTAATCTTGGGTGGCCAGAAAGTAAAGGTTTAGAAGTTTTTGCACACATGGAAAGGTGAGCCAAGTTTAGATTGCATGGAACTCTAATGAGATTTCATGTGTAATTGAAGGACATATATACAACAGTAGGAGTCTTTTCATAGCTTAGTTCTCTTCAGTTAGGCTTGCAAAACACAGGAAAAGGAGACTACAAATGGAATAACACGTGGCAGACACATGATCAATGTTCAGTTTCTTTCCCCTTTCTTCTGCAAGTGCATCCAAAGCACAGGGTGCAGAAGTAGCTCATAGATCAATGCAGCTGAAGCATTCAGGAACCTCGAAGGCCAGACTGCTGGAAGAGTCACCTGCCTAAACATGATGTTGGGAATGGAAACCAACATGGGGTTTCTGACTTCATTGCAAGTGTGCTTATTTTTTCACTGACAGGTAATTGGAACTGTAAGCATTGAGGCCAATGAAGGATTCTGCCAGAAAGAGTAAGCAGTGCCTATGAAGGCATGGGGCCCTGAAGCAGAGGGAAGGAGGGTCTCTGGGTGTTCTGCAGGATCAAGGTTTACAGGTCTGTCCAGTATCGAGGGATAGCACATCCCCTGGCAATACCCCCGGGATGTGGGAGAACATCCCAGGGTGTGCCAGGAGGTGCCCAGGGAAGGGGAACCTGGGGCAAAAATGACAATGGTGAAGTTTGACAGAAGCTGCCGATCTACCTGACTTCAGGGAGCCCCCGAATCTTCCCATCGTGATTAGGAGGAGCTGAAGCTGAGAGGTCCTGTCTCAGTTTTCAGGTGCCATGGAAGGAAATACCACAAACATACACTTTCTCCCACCTGGGGGGAAAAAATGAAACATTCCCTAAAAAGAGTGTTTTCCCATGACTCCCCCATGGAAGTTGTAGATAAGTGAACGTTTGATATATTATAATGATGCATGACAATGTCACTGAGAAATGTTAAGTGATTTAAATTCATTAGCTTTTTAACCCTTGGAAGACCACGCTAAGATACAGAGGGAATATATATTATTATCTTACCCAGGGGAAACTGAGGCACTGAGTAGGTAGCTACCTATCTGAAGACAATTAAAAAGTAAAGCTTAAGGCCATAAATTGTAGATGGTTTTATATTGTACCTGACAGGGCTCAGAAAAATAAAAAAAATCTAAAGAGACAGCTTCATGCTTTCCAGTCATGCTCCAGGAATGGAGGATTCTCTTTTTATGTTAATCCACTCTTTGAGCCAAAAGCTGACAGTGCGCAGACAACAAAGGGCCTGCTAGGTCTGCTGTCCAAAAATACTCGCCACAATTTGTCAGGCTTCACATTAAACATGGCTTTTTACACATCGCTGGCCTCTAAACATAAAAGATCCTATTGGTTTCCCTAATTAAATACAGTGCGATCAAAGGTTCCCAATGTCTGTCTGACTGTCTCATGGTATTCCAGAACTGAAAGCAAATGAGAAGTGCAGGGGAAAGGTGTCAGAAGTTCCAGAGACTTAACTCTCTTTTTGGTGGCTTTACCTTCCATGAAATAAATACATATACAAAGCCGCAGCAGCCTGCGACTGTTGCTCATTTTTCTTCTTTTTGTGTTCTCCCTTAATCGGATAATTGTTTTGACATCAGAGCTGGAAGAGACTGAAGTACAGAATATAGAGATTCCAGACATCTCATCTTGTAGTAAGGATGCCATTGCACCATGGTCCAAAAATACCACAATGGATATTTTTCTAAGTAGAAAATGGCCCTGGAACAATGTATTTTCCTAAGTCACTAACACTTTAATGAGGAAGATGCAGTAAAATAAAATATGGCTGGCCTTGGGTGACTAAACTCTTAGACTCATGAATCCATCCATAGATTATTCACAATGAAGATATTGTTTACAGGAAATTCCAGCCTCAGAGGGATGATCTAATCCTGATTCTTTGGGGCTGAGTCAATATTGATTATTCTCATGAAGGAACAGTAAGTAATAGATTTGGAAAGGGTCTTCTCTTTGAGGAGCGTTAAGTTTTGGCTGAATGAGAACTTGAAAGAAATTGTTAAAGCCTCAAGGAAGATATGTCAGGATACACTCACTTCCTCTATTTCTCTCCAAATCAGCATATTTAATTATCGCAAGATTTATGAAGATAAAAATAGCTTTGACATTTTAAAAATACCTTTTATCTAATAACTATTATATCTCATATGGTATTTCAAATAATAATAATATGACCTTGAACATACCTAGAAGGCTTTTATACAGATTTTTCCATGTACATATAAAATAGACTGACCAAAATTTTAAATGACAAATAATTATCAATGAAAAGTTACCAGGGGAAAACATAAAAGCCCATATACTTAGCAACAAAAATTTCTTTCTTTGATATGCTTTTTTATTACAATGTAATAAAAAAAATCTCTCCTGAAAACCAGATGGTAGATGACATGATAAATTAAAACTCCACATAAGCACAAATAGAAAAAATAACTTGCTGCTGACATAAATGACATTTATAATCTCACATATGTTTTTTTCTAATGAATATAAGATGATCTTGATATTGCAAAAGACCTTTATTCCAGAAATGAAACAGCTAGGAGAGAAAAAAAAAAATGAGGCAGCAACTTGCATTTCTATATAAATGGAATATAATTTGAAAAAGAATATTTGAATAGTCTTGAAAGAAAATCACACAAATAAAAAGAATACTAATTATTTTTCATTAGAATCTTCTCATTCTTCTTTTATTCCCATTTGTCAGACAAGACCAAAGAGAAATTTTATGTCTAATATATTTAATACCTGCCTAAGTACCTTGCCTCTGATCAAATATGCTCAAAATTATTACATTAATACATATGTGATTATGCTGTAATTGTACTTAGTATTAAGGAAAGATCTTAGTCAGTGCTAATGAGAGCCTGGAGTTAAGTCCAGGTTCCAGACTTAACTTGAGATGTTTCTCCACAGCTTACCAGCTGTGTGACTGTGATCGTGTTCCTGAACTGGTCTAATTTTTTATTTCTTTTTCTGTAATTGGGGATTTCATTATCGTGTAGCCTAAAATAGTTGAGAGGTTTAAACAGAGTGATACAAAACAGCACTTCATAGAGTACCTGGCACACACTAAACCCTCAGTAAAGCATCAGTCATTATTATTCTAGCTCACAGGTTATAATTGGTGCAGACAAAAAAATATATAAATTAAATACTTTAATATTAACTGAAGGACATTTGCTATCTCCATTTTAAGTCTCACTTCTTAAGTGGTAACATAGCCTGTTTGGCAGGCCATTGTCAACAGTCGCCATCCCTGCCTGGTTGTGGAAATGTTAATAGCTCTGCCTACTCAACAGATCTGGGCTAACTCTGTAAACAAAATGTATAAAAATTTCAGAAATTGCTTCTTGTTAGAAATGGTCAATAAACTGCCTATTGCTATGCAAATATCGAACCTGGGAAAATAATGCTACATCTGCTAAATACTTATGGAGAGTAGCTGATGGCCCATTAAAAATAAAAATATGGGAAGAACAAACAAGAGTAATTGTGAGAACTTATGAAATCTGGTCTTTGAGTATACTCATGATAAGCTGAAAGATTGTGGTGTGATTCTGAAAGAAAGGAGAAAGGAGGAGTAAATGATATTTCAGGTAACTTTTAGGTAGACCTTAGCAAAACCCAATAGATAGAGAGCTATGAAAATGAAAATAATTAAACTGAAAGTCATGCCATATGTCAAGAGAGTTCCATGATTGCCTAGATCAAATTTAGCTTACATTAGCCACAGCTCAGTGGTAGCACGTTTTCTTGCCTAGGCATATGGCTAATGTCTAACTTTGGTGATAGAGTCTTCCTTAGGATAAAAACGGACTTTGCATGCCAGCCTAGTCCAATCAGTAAACATCCACATAAATGAATAATAGAAGAGCCCTTATTCTGGTCTAAGCAATAATGAGAATTTGAACCCAACAGTTTTGCAAACTGATGTATAGTCACACTTTAGTTGGTGCTCAGTGAATAAGGAACTGACACATGATAGAAACCGACATACATTTGTAAGGATAATGTATCGGTTAAGGTCCCAGCAGGAAACAGATGGTCTTCAAAATGTTTATGTGAAGTACGTTTCATAGAGGAACTCTACAAAGAGGTGAAGGTGAAGTTAAGGGCACCAAGAAGAGATAAATACCCAGGAACTAGTAACCGCATGAAACCAGTACAATCCTACATGAAAGGCGCAGTGTTTCTGAGAGCCCAGCCTCAGCTAGATCTTTGAAAGAGGCATAGCCCTCAGGACTTGTGGGCATCCAGGAAGGAAGCCAAGGCCAGAACAGTAAGGTTAAGCACCAAGACCAGTCTTCCCACTCAGCTTTCATCTCCTTCAAGAGCCTTTCCATTGGCTGAATCCAACATAAAGCCAGACAACAAGGAAACTCACAATGGTTGAAACTCCCAGAGTACAGATTGAGGCAGAGAAGGGTGAGAAAAGGGATAATCAGGAGAAATAAATAAATAAATAAATAAAAGAACAGATAAATAAAATGTGATCAGATTGCAAGTTTAACTTTAAAAGTGCCAGATAGTGATACTATAAAAACAAAAAGATAAAACTTTTCTTTATGGTAACTGTTTTGCTATATGCATGAAATTGCTTCATCCACCACATTTCAGCTTTCGTATTTTTAAATTCATACAAATGCATGCAATAAAAAGCAATTACAGCTCAATTAAAGTTCCAGTGCAATTAAAGCACATTGAAAATAAACGATACAAAACAAATCTTTGGGGTTGTTTTTGTGTGCATTTACGGGAATTTTGCCTCTTTTAAGTAGCAATCTGTTATTAGAAACATATGGAAATATATGGGTTTGCTATGTAGTTTACCTAATACATAAATCATAATAAGTCATTTATCAGAGTACTGCATTTAAATTATATATAGAAATCTGGGATTTGAAATGACAAAGACTAAAGATAAACAATTTGACCCTAGCCGGTTTGGCTCGGTGGATAGAGCATCGGCCTGTGGACTGAAGGGGATTCCGGTCAAGGGCACATTCCTGGGTTACAACCTCAATCCCCAGTTGGGGGCTTGGAGGAGGCAGCCAGTCAATGATTCTCTCTCATCATTGATGTTTCTATCTCTCTCCTTCTTCCTTCCTCTCTAAAATCAATAAAAAATATATTTAAAAATAAATAAATAAAATAAAAATAAACAATTTGTACATTCTCATAGAAGAATGTATACATTGAAGGAGTTAAAAAATTCTGATAATATTCAAAGATGTCTTGGATATAAAATTCAGCAGATGAACGTAAAAATACATCTGCTTTCAATTCCAAACACAAATAGTCTAAGTTACTGAAACAAAATGAACCAAGAATTCAGTGGCTCAAGTAAAATAGAATTTAATTTTAATCTCATTTAACAGCACATATATGAATAGAACAGGCCTGGCCTGGTGGTTCTATTGTTCTCAAAAGGTGGAATTTTAGTGCCCATAATTTTCCAATCTATGAAAAAGGTGAAGGAGGAAACCAAGGGCAAGCAGTGTCTTCTTTATACAGAGAAGCCATAAACTGAATACTTGGATACTTCTGGTCAAAATCAATTACTCTCTGCCCCCCTCCCCCTCCCTCATTAATCTCCTGGCAACAACCATCCTTAAGAGAGGTTGGGAAATGTAGCTATTAGTATGGCAGCCAGATATCTAACTAAACTTTAGGAGGTTTTATTTCTAGTAGATGGAAGCTCTGGTCCTTCTAAACCATGTTATATGAAAAATAACTAGCTTTTTGGTATTTTGTTAGGATTCTCCTACCCTTTCTGCCTCTTAGATCTCATCCTTCTTACCTGAATAAGCTAAAGTATCTTCTTACTGTTTTATACAAAGCAATTTACTTCATTTTATCTCACTTTTGCCTTCTGCCTTGAAGATTTACTATCTCATAGCAAAAAAGTTCACCGTGGTATTTTCCTTAACAAAGAGTATATGGCCAAGTGAATTATTTTGTTTTTCCCTTAGGAAGCAGAAACTCAGATGGTAAGTTCTACAGAGTAATTTCTTTTTCTTTTCTATCACAGATAAGAAGCCATTGTGGAAGACTGAATGTAAGCATAAGAAATTTGCACATTAGGCAGTAGATTAAATGGAGTCCTTAAATATTTCTATCAAGGGATAGGAGTTTCTGCTTTAGAAGGAAAATGAAGCTGGCATTATACGCAGGATGAATTGTAGTAGGAGGGGTAAAAACTGGATATATTCAGCAATATATGTATGTCCATAATTCTTTACAACATCAAATATGTCTTTACCATTGTTTTAAAAATTATCTCCCTCCAAATCCCTGATTAATCAGGTTACATTTTGCATGGTCTAGAATTGCCTTTTGTATCCCTACTTAAAAGTGCCTTACAAATAGAATCCAACAAGAATTATGTTATTGTTACTCAGTTAATAAATATTGTGCCAGGCACTTTACAAATTGACAGACACATAGAGATATAGCCTTAAATCTCCCAGAGGATACTGGGTGAGAAGAAAGACGGGTAAAGAGACAGTTCTGACACAATAAGGTGCAGTAGGTGCCTCATTAGAGGTCAGCCGTGGATGCCGTGGGCTCCCTTTGAAAGGCCACCCTTGGAAGAACAGGGAGGTCTTCTCAGAGAGTTGACACCTGTGCTTTGCCCAGGCATCTAGGAAAGAAATTCCTCCAAAGGGATGAGTGCCTAGGCTAGAGATGCTCAGGTATCGGTGACAGCAAGGGACTGTGTTGATTTGAGGACTGAATCAAGGGCACAATAAAGGAGAAATGAGGTTGATGGCTTTCAAGTTTTCCTAAAATTTCAGTTTTCACTGGACAGCAATAGGGAGCTACTGATGGATTTTAAACAGAGAATAACTTCAACAAAGTTTTATTTCAGAAAGATAATCTTGATGAGTATAGATTGAAGATAACCTGAAGGCATTTTGACAAGTTAAGACACTTTTGCGTAGTATGCTTGTAGAACCTCCCCAGGAGCCACGGAGATTGGCTAAAATTCTCAAACCCTTCATTAGATGCAATCACAGTAAAAATCTGATATATGAATACATACCTGTGTATAATTTTGTATAATTGTATATAAAACTAACACATACATCTTATAATTAATAACTTGCTTATATTTATTCATATAGTGTAACTTTTTTTCTGTTAATTCGCACCTGAGGATATTTTTCCATTAATTTTTAGAGTGAAGGGGAGGTAGGGAGAGAGAGAGAGAGAGAGAGAGAGAGAGAGAGAGAGAGAGAGAGGAAACATCTATGATATGAGAGAGACACATCGATTGGTTGCCTCCCATACATGCCCTGACCAGGGCTGGGGATCAAACCTGCAACCCAGGTATGTGCCCTTGATTGGGCATCAAACCTGCAACCCTTTGGTGCACAGTTTGACACTCTGACACTCTAAGCACTGATCTCACTGGCCAGGGCAATTCATATAGTATAACTTTTAAAAAGTAAATAAATAATAGAACTCAACCCTGCAAATCATACAGTAGCCAAGATATAATTTTTCTGACCTACTAGTATATCAGGTCATTTAAAACCTCTACACAAAAGCTCCCATAACTCACCAGCACACAGAATGGAAACCTATTTGCCATTTCCAGAAAGGCCTCATGTTTCAACCAGAAGAGATGTTCTGATCTCCTATCTTGCCACCTTTTACTCACTTCTTTTATCAAGCCACTCTTATGGCCACGATAGTACATATCTTTTCTCTTTTGCTTATGATTAAGTCTCCACCACCTAAAATAACACTTAGCACCTAATGAACACTCAACACACATTCATTAAATAAATTTTGAAAGCATATGTGCATTGCAAAGCAGCTATCCAATTATAAACAGTATTTTTATGATGTCATGTTTATTGGAGAAAGTTGGTTCAATTGTCCAGAGACTATTTAGTAGTAGATTTTCTCCCATACTTAGCTAATTGCATTCTCTGAATATACTCGGGGGCAATATTGGGATTCAGCCAATCCCATTTTATCATTGTTTTAAAGTCAAGATAAAACACCAAGAAAAGTTTGAAACAGAAATTGAGGAATCTGGAAAGGCATAAGCAATTATTACTTTAAAAACACATGTTCCCAGTTAATGGCTACATTTACAAGGATTCCTGTTCAGTGAAACACTGAAAAAAGGTATCAGAATATTGATGTCCTTAAACTCATGTAAAAGACTGGATTTTTTAGTTTTTAAAAAGATTTATTTGACAAGTTTCACTTAGTGCAATACATCTAAAAGGAAATCACAATACAATGAAATATTTAAATCAAGGCCTTGGAATTAATCCAAATACCAAAACCCAAATCTTAAAGTACTGGTATTGTGTCTCACATTTTCCCCATTAATTAAAAAAAAAAAAAAGCTTAAACTTACATGCCTTAAAAGATATTAAATGAAACTAGAATTAACAAACATGCCAAATATTTCACTTTTAATTGCACACGCAGCTCCTATATTGAGTCTTACAAAAAAAAAAAAAAAAGGTCTTCCCGCATGCTTCCAAAGAGTGTTTAATGTAATGTGGTGTAAGAGCAGCATTTAATATAATTCAGCTGCTTTAGCCTAAATATACTTACTGCTTAAGTACATCCTACAATAGAACTAACTTTGAGAAAAGCTAAAAATTGTTTAACAGTTATAGTTTACTCAACTTAGATGTACATTTGCGTTCCAAAACACTGAACCTTAAGTTTTTAAAACCATCCTGATTTATATACTTGAGCATAAATCACAAGCTGGTATTGCAAAGCTCTTAAATGTAAGTTTTGTTTTTTGTTTAAAATAATATTGACCCAATTGTATAGGAATACTCTGGTGATTTTCAATCAAACATTGCATAGACATCCGAGGAGCAGTGAACAGCAGCTGCCACAGTGGTGGGAGCCATGTGTCTACAGGCATGAATGGAAGGGAAGGGATGTCTAGCATGGCCAGTATGAGTAGTGCATGGGGGATGTAACTGATCCTTATCACTGACTCTTGGTCATCATACTTTCTTATTAGTGTCTGTGAGGTAATAGGAATAAATGTTACACAAGCCACCCCCTTAGTGAGGTAAAATCAGATGGTCAGATTAAGCTTAGTTGACAAATAGTCATGAAAATATATAATTCATATTATAGGTCAAAGTTGTGGCACAGAGAGTAAGTGGGATAGTTGTTCAATAGATCAGTATGAATAATTCACTCTGGCATGGAATGCAATGTCATTTGGGTTTCTTAAATAGGTTTTGTTAAGTGGAAGATAAAAGGGAAAAGAGGAAGGGAAATGAAATTAAAGGGATGAATGGTGGCAGTGTGCATGAAAACAGGTCCCCCCAAAATGGCATTGGCCAGCATAGCTTAAAATTTGAAAATGTTGAACTTATAAAAAAGCATTTGAAATTTAATTAGTCAGAATAACAAGGGTTTTAAGTTAGGTCAGAATACATAAAAAAATATTTCTGGCCTGGCGAGTGTGTCCGTGAGTGAGCCTCAACCTATAAACCAGGAGGTCATGGTTCCATTCCCAATCAGGGCACACGCTCAAGTTGCAGGCTTGATCCCCAGGATGAGGTGGGCAGGAACTAGCCAATCGATGATCCTCTGTCATCATTGATATTTCTAATTCTGTCTCCATCTCCCTTCCTCTCTGAAGTCATAAAAATATATTGTAAAAAAATAAATATTTCTGATTGATTGAGTTATACAGATTGAGAGCTGCTGATATTCCTGTCATTTTCCCATCTGTCTTAGCATTTGAATTAATCTAAAACAAAATTATATTTTGTCTGCCCTAAAAATTTATGGTGATGTGTAACTAGTACACAAAAGGCATAATCATTGACTGAGATTTGTATAGAATACAAAAGAGGGCACTAATTGTAAGGCATATTTTTAATATAAGAGCGCTACATAAAATTTATAGTTTATACATAAAATTTAACTTCTCTAAGAATGTGGTAAATTTATTTCAGAAAGTATGCTTTCTAGGTTATATGCACAGATATGCTGTAAAGGAATATATTCTTATTTATTAATTAGAGGAATTAAAAGTTTATGGTCAGAGTGAAGTTTTAAAACTGATTTTTAAATTCTGATGATAGTTTTAAATTTTAATCTGACTTAGTTTATAGTTAAGTTTCTATAATATTAAAACATATTAATGTACCTGTTTTCTCTCTCTCTCTCTCTCTCTCTCTCTCTCTCTCTCTCTCTCTCTCTTTCTCCCTCTCTCTTCTTCTACTTTCTTTCTTAGGATAGAATAAGAGAAGTTTAACTTCCCAACAAGTGTGCCATGGTGTTCCACAGTGCATTACAAATTTGTTGGAAGATTTAGATTATAATTTTACCCTCACTCAAACCTTTACATTTGTAATTATAGTTGAACACTTTATATATAGCTTTTTAAAAAACTTCTGTATTTGAAATTAATTTGGTTTTTAAATCTTCAATTTTGGCATCCACCACCAAAAAAAGTCTATTTAACATTATAACAGTGAACATGTACTCTGAATAATTCATTTAATCATCCTAGGTAGCCTTATTACTTCAGTCAATTTTCTTTTATAATCATCAGCGAAGTTCTTTTTCATGTGAATATTTAAAATAATAGCACTAGTTAAAATTCTTGAAAAAAGGTAGAAAAATTTATTTTTCCCAAAAAGGCATATCAAAACAAACCAATTTAAAATAAAATCCTAAAAGTATTCAGCATGGTAAGTGAATACATTGGAGCACATAAGCTATCCTAGAGACATGACGTTAGACCATTTCAGCAACAGGAGTCTGACTTTCAAGTAATATGTTTAGTTCACTGAGAAGCTGTCTACATGTAAAATTAAACCACAGACTTAATTCTATTATGCAGTGGCCCAATTTTGAAAATACCATATGTCAGCAGAGAGCAATAGAATTTCACAAATGATGTTTTGGAATACTAGCATTATCTTCTAAAATTCTTAACAAATACATACCATGAGACCAAAAAAAATTCACACAGCGATGTAGAAATTATGCCTACGTAAACAAAAGGCAAGTACTACAATACTTATAGAAAAACTATTCATCAGTCAAAAATTAGAAATACCTCACAAATATGTAAACAGCAAAATGGATAAATTAACTGTAGTATATTTATACAGAGGAATACTCTCTAGAAGAAAAGATCAAAGTATTACCATGTAAAACAATGGAGATGGACCTCCCAAATGTCTTGCTGGGTGAAAAAAATATTATAATAGAATATATACCATATGGTTCCATTAATATAAAATTCCAAGAGCCAACATAAAACATGATGTCAAAGCCAGGGTTGTAGATCCCTTGATTGGACAGTGGGAATCACATTAAAAAGAGGGTGAAGGGGACACCCAAGTTGCTGAAAATGTTATCATCCTTGCATTATATGACCTTTAGGTAGATTTAGTTGTGATAATTCATCAAGCTGTACACTTTTGATCTATTCATGATGGTTTTCAATATGTACCTTATACTTTGATAAAAAACAAACAAAAAACAACAACAACAACAAAACACAACTTATTAAAACACTCATTCATTGCCCCCAGTTTGGCTGCATGGATAGAGCATTAGCCTGTGGACCGAAGGGTCCAGGGTTGGTTTCCAGTCAAGGGCGTGAACCTTGGATGCAGGCTCTTCCCCAGCCCGGGCCCTAGGCTCATGCAGGACGCAACCAATTGATGTGTTTCTCTCACATCGATATGTCTTTCTGTCTTTTCCTCTCTCTTCCACTCTAAAAATCAATGGGAAAATATCCTTGAATGAGGATTTATAAAAACAACATTCATTTATGAATAACATTTAGGCAATACCATGATTTGTACACTAGTGAAGAACTGTTATGACCAGTAGAGCAACATTTTTGTATACACTAGGAACATCTCTAATGTCATTTAAAAATATTTGGCATGTAAAATTCAAATGGATTCAACATTCACATGATAGGAAATTTTAACTGAGAGTTCAAAAATATATTTATGTGACCAGAAAACTTCAGCTAAGAGAAGCTCAATTTAATACATTTATTAAGCAATAAAAATAGAAGATGGTAGATTTGAATAATATTCATAATCTTAAAATATAATATAAACTAGAGGCCTGGTGCACAAAAATTTGTGCACTCGGGGGAAGGGGGGGTTCCTCAGCCCGGCCTGTGCCCTCTCGCAGTCTGGGACCCCTCAGGAGATAATGACCTGGTGGCTTAGGCCGGCTCCCCGGTGGCAGAGGGCAGGCCCAATCCCTAGGTGCAGCCCCTGGTCGGGCTCAGATCTGGGCCAATTGGGGAGTTGGGGCGCCACCCCCTGTCATGCACAGAGCAGGGTGGAATGGGAGGTTGTGATGCCACCCTCAGTCATGCTCAGGGTAGGGCTGATTGGGGGGTTGGGGAACCGCCCCCTGTCACATTCAAGGCAGGGTCGATGGGGAGGTTGCAGCATCACCCCCTGTCACGCACAGAGCAGGGTCAATCAGGGGGTTGGGGAGCTCCCCCCTGCCACTCACAGAGTAGGGCCGATAGGGGAGTTGGGGCACCACCCCCTGTCACACACAGAGCAGGGAGGATCAGGGGATTGGTGCGCCGCCACTGTCACACTCAGGGCAGGGCCAATGGGAGGTTATGGCTCTACCCCGTCACACACAGAGCAGGGCCCATGGGGGCCAAGGGGGGCTTGGGGCCCCGCCCCTTGTCACACACAGAGCTGCAGGGCGATCAGGGGGTTTGGGCGCTGCCCCCTGTCACGCTGATCCCGGTGCCGGGATGCCTCGCGGCTCCGCTGTTCCCAGTGCTGGGAGGCATATTACCCTTTTACTATATAGAATAGAGGCCTGGTGCGTGGGTGGGGCTGGCTGGTTTGCCCTGAAGGGTGTCCTGGATCAGGGTGGGGGTCCCCACTGGGGTGCCTGGCCAGCCTGGGTGAGGGGATGATGGCTGTTTGCAGCTGGTCACACACCCTTCAGGGTGGGGGTCCCCACTGGGGTGCCTGGCCAGTCTGGCTGAGGGGCTGAGGGCTGTTTTCAGGCTGGGACTGAAGCTCCCAACCGCTCCTTTTTTTCCTTTTTTTTTTTTATTCTGGGCCAGCTTTAGCTCTGGGCCTCGGCTGCTGAAAACAGGTTTCTGGCCTTTGTTTACCATCTGTAGTTGATACAATGTTGCGGTCCAGCTGGCTGAAGCCCCGCTGAGTAAAGCAGGTTTCTGGGGTTTTTTTAGCTTCTATATTCGCAACATAGTTGCTCAGAGTTGCAGCTGAGAGGCTGGCAAGTCAGGCGGGGAACATTGGAGTCCTCCATCACTGAAGCAAGGAAGCCTCCCTGTTCGCATCATCTGCCTGGCTGCCGGCCGCCATCTTGGCTGCCAGTTACTTTGCATATCTCAGCCCTACTCTGTGAGTGACAGGAGGATTAGCCAATGGGAAGGGTAGCGGTCGTATGCCAATTACCATGTTTCTCTTTTATTAGTGTAGATGATAATCCTATCTGACTGACTTTTCATTAATACTTAAAAAGAAGTTCCTGTCAGAGAAAAGTCTACTGTCTTTTGCTACTGCTGAGTTATGTGAAAAATTGTTGTCCTCCATGGTGAGTAGGAGAAATGAAAAGATAATCATTAAAAAGTGTTGATCAATAATGGTATTTTTAGTCACTCCAAAAATGACAGTTACTTTTTTTACAGCGAAGGCACTTCATGTATGCTAAAATCCCGTAACTGTTTTACAGAATTGCAAGCCAAGAAGCTGCTTCAGAGTTTGACTATAAATAGGAGGGAGAAGCAGTGCAGAAGAACCCTCCCACAGTGTGTCTCCTGGGAGTACAGGGAGGTTGTAGCAGTCGACAGGACTTCTCAAAGGATTTCTTCATTATTAATCAAAGTACAGAGCATGTTTACCTATTTCCTATAAAGGATAAAACTCAGGAACACCCAAATGGAAGAGAGCTACTTGGGGCAAGGTATTGGATGGTGGAGGGCATTGAACTCCCATGCCCTCTCTGGAAATGCATCTATTACATATGATATAACAATGATATATGATATAAAAAAGTAATGATCACAGATGAAAGTTCAATTTTGTTATTGAAATTTTTTGCAGCCAGGCCAGCGTGGCACAATGGTTGAGTGTCAACCTATGAACCAAGAGGTCACGTTTGGACTCCAGGTCAGCTCGCATGCCCAGGTTGTGGGCTCTATCCCCAGTGGGGGGCATGGAAGAGGCATCCAATCAATTATTCTCTCTCGTCATTGGTATATCTCTCTCTTCCTTCCTCTCTGAAGTCAATAAAAATACATTTAAAAATTTCTTGCAAAATTAATATGTTAATATTTAATGTGTTTCCCAGAATTTGACAATTTATCTTATAATTATGTAACATAAGAAAAGTCTGTAAATATGTATTTTTTGACCAAGCCAATGTAGAATTTTTTATATATCTTCCAGTTTTCATATGAGTATTATCATTTTTTTAAACATGCCAGAATGTGGAATTTTTTAAGGCACTGGTATAAAGAATTTTTTTAGGTATAAAGAATTTTGATATAATTATTTTGATATAATTTCTTTTAGATAGATGTAAAAATGACCAACCCATGATATATTTCAAATTAGTTTTTCTTGCTGTATCATTTTGCACTTTCTTCTCTTTATCATCTTCCCAAATATCCATCTCAAAATGATCCTGTTGGTAAAATCTAAGAAAGTAAGATTTTCATTTTGTTCACTGCTTTATTCCATGTTCTCTAACACAGCTAGTCATTCAAAATGAATTTGGGCTGAATACATTGTTTAATGAATGTAAAGATGATTTGCTTGATTTGATCACAGTTTTCGCAAGCTACTCATTTTTGGAACATTTCAGACATAAATGAGAATTAAAAATTCCCTACATGTCAACTATAGGTGAGAGTGAGGCATACTATGTCACTATCCCTGTTAGCTAAATGAAGACATGCTCTTATTCACAAGTAAACCACAGGGGGCCCTGGCAGGGACCATGAACCTTATTATTAGTGTTCTCTTTCCTTGTTTTTCTCTCTCATGTTTTCAACACTGACATTATTTCACACTTGCTCCCCTTTCTGGTGGTTTTGAACAGGATTTCTTTCATATATTCTTTTGGATTCAAATGTTATTTGAATCCTGAAGATTATAACATCGTTGTAATGGTTTAACATTAAATGTATTTTGTTCCTCATGCTTAACGCTTACAGATACACACTAGAGAAATGCATGAGTGGAACTAAGTAATTTAAACAGACTAAAAGTAGATTCCTTGCTTGTCTTTTTCTAGTTGTTTCAGAAGACAAAATAGCTGATAGCATCAAGATTTATACCCTTTTCAGAAAGCTGATAGAATTAGTTACTGCTTTCAGAAGTGATTACCAAGGACTGCTAAACTCCAGTCTCTTGCATCTTTGATCATGCCCAAAGCCTAAATCTCATGAAAGCTTTTTAAGTCAGAATGGGAAGCTTATGAGAATTTTCCTAACCAAAATGAAAAAAAAAAGTCTTAGCCTGGGGATGATAAACAAAATGATTTTTTTGCTGTCAGTCTGAGAAATATGCTTCATGCAATTACGATATGTAAAGATATTTCAAAGATTCAATTTACAGGCTTACAACTTAACTTTAGAAAGTTCTTATAATTCACTAGAGGCCCAGTATATGAATTCGTGCACAGGTTGGCCGGCAATCGGGGCTGATCGGGGTGGCCAGCCCGGGGGCAGGGATCACGGGAGGTTAGCCAGCCTCAGGAGGTTGACTGTGGGAGCACACTGACCACCAAGGGGCAGCTCCTGCATTGACCGTCTGCCCCCTGGTGGTCAGTGAGTGGACCTGTTGTTCAGGTGACCGGTCATAATGGTAGCTTAGGCTTTTATGTATATAGATTATCAGTTTAAACTAAATTAACTTAAACTACTAGTCTGAAAAAAATATTTCATTGTCATTTATACACATTCAGCCTATTATGCCCTCAATGACCTCAGACTTCAAGATTGAGTCTCTTTCTATTAAATGAAACTTTGTTAAAAAAAAAAAACATTTTAAAATCTATGCTACATGAATTCCAGTAAACTTTATTATGTCATTTTTACCATTGAAACTTATAACTACAGAAGGCTGCTAAGGGATGTCGTGTTTTTAGAGAGTTTAATTAAGGTTGGCAGCTTGAGAGATGAGACATCACAGAGTGCTCTAAAGAACCACCTTCCTGATGGACAGTTGCACATGAAAGATCTTTGGAAAATAAGTTTTGTTTCCTTCCAAAGTGAGAACAGCTCATGAGAGTGTCTTTGAGTTTCTTAGGAGAAACTGTGAATAATGAACAAACCTGGGAAAGATACAGGTGACTATTTTATGTCACAAATGTTTTACAGTTTATAATCTATGCATAAGTAAATGTTTTTACAATTGACATTCATCTTAAGAAATGATTTGAAAATATTCAATAACTTTTGCAAAACATATTAAAGAATGTTCTTTCAGTATTGTTTTGTCTTATTTTTTAAACTATATTTTTATTGTTTTCAGAGAGAAAGGGAAAGGGAAAGAGAGATAGAAACATCAACGATGAGAGAGAATCATTGATTGGCTGCCTCCTGCACGTGCTCCACCAGGGATTGAGCCTGCAACCTAGGCATGCGCCCTAACCAGGAATTGAACCATGACCTCCTGGTTCATAGATGGACCCTCAACCACTGAGCCAAGCTGGTTGAGCTGTTCTTTCAGTTTCATGTTTGATTTCAGTCTCTTCCTAGCTCTGTTAGATCCCAATTTTTTTTAAAATGGCATACGTAGGACAGGTTCTTACCAAATAGAATTATAGCACTCCAAGTCATTTTTATAACAGCTTTCTTCTATAAAAAGATTATTTTAAATTTTGGGGTTGGGTTTTAGTGAGGAAGTTTCACACGAAATCTATAATTTATACAATGGGATCATAAGTGTAAAAATGAATCACATCACCTAGTTTTCAATCATCATTTAGGCAATTCATATGGGATAAGAGAAAAGTAAGAATCCATTCTTGTTTGAAAGACCTCTGAAAAAGATTCACTGTAACTTTCTCACTGTCAGAAATAATTTCACTATTCACTAACTCAAATCCATCATATTTAATATTAATCCTAGTTTCCCCTGTTCTGTCTTCAATATAAGGAAACTATTGATTATCATACTTTCTCAAAGTCCTTCATATATTTGAAGATTTATTAAATAATTCCTTTCCAATAGTTCAATTACTTTTTTATTGTTCTATACTTTATTCAACTCCTCTTGTTCCTTGAAACATTTTCTCAATTTACCTTTATTACAATGAATTTCACTTTTTATCTGACAAACTTTGGAAATACTATGAAAATGAGAAGTTTATTTTGGTTTAGAACTAATATTATCTACTCTAAAAACTGACAGTGCATACTATTTTATTGTGTTGTGTTTTTCTTTTTTATCCCCAACTTAAGATATGTGAATTGATCCAAGAAGAAGAGAGAGAGAGAGAGATACATCCATTGGCCACCTCCGAACCCCCAGCACTCACACAGAATTGAACCTGAAAGCTTCTGGTGCAGGGATGCTCCAACCAACTGAGTCACCAGGCTAGGACACTGTGTGGTGTTTTAATGAAAAGGAATACTGCCAATGCCCTCCTTTGGGCAGTTGTTTGTTTCTCTCTTTGTCATTTTTCCTAAGTACAGTTGGACTTTGGAGTTGTCCCTATAGTGTACTCCTTAAATGAGGCCTAATCATACACTTATTGAATAACAATAATTTTTTTAAGTAAAGAAATACATCCTCTTAAGGCTACTTTTTATAACTTTTTCTTTCTTTTCTTTATTAACATCCTTTTGTATTTATTTTAGTCTTTTTAAATACCTTAATCTACATTTTATCACCAAGTAATTTTTAGGCAACAGTGCTTTGTTTATTACCTCCCTAGTTCACCAAGTTATAATTATTCTTAGTATTTAATAGTTTCAAATATTTTGTACATTTGGAATTGAAAATTTACATAGGTAATTGAGCTTTTTGGTTTTGGGGTTTTTTTGGTTAGTTAATTTGCTTGTTTGGATAATTCCCTTTCAACGTGAGTTACCTGGATGATAGACCTTTAAAAAGAAGACTTTTCTTGCTAAATGTAGAACTTTCAAATATTTATATTTAAATTAAGTAAGTAGAACACTATACTTTTAAACTATTTTTCTGTTATTATTATAGAACTATATTGATTATAACACTACATAGTTATTCAATTATCACATAATTAAGAGTAATATTTAAAATTAATTATAGTGAATAATTGATTATTGTTTGACAGAGCATAAGAACATACACATAAGCATGTGTGTGTGTGTGTGTGTGTGTGTGTGTGTGTGTGTGTGTTCAGAAACTACTGGTTTCCCATATTTAATGTCCCCTTCTTCTGCAATAAGAAATTCAAAGTTATTTCTGTTGCAATATATTCAGCTTAAAGTTGGCATTCCAATGTTCTTCTTGGATGTGAAATGTACCATATGACTGTCTTTTACAAAAAAATATTTAGGAGAATTTGTTCATAAATAGTCAGTTGGGACATAATTTTTGGCCCTTTCTTTGCATTGGAGGAATGAAATGAAAGGGAACAACAATAACTACCTTGGACATGGAGTGATATGGAACATGGGAACCAGTGCTATGGAAGCAGGAGCAGAGGAGAGAAGGTGCCATATTCCTGATTAGCATGGAGTCACTATACCATCCCAGGAAATGCAATCAAAGATCAGGGAACAGAAACTGAGCTTTTCTTCTTTAGTCAAAATTATGAAGTACAGTGGACACTGGTGTCCACTCAGATTCTGCTTCAGCACTGAAAACGTATACCCCTTACTGCTGGGATTGTGGCCAGCTGGTAGTGTTCAAATGTTGCCAGGAGCAGGAATTGCCCCGACCAAAGAAGAGTCACCCTACTGAAGGTCACACCCTTTCTTGGGAGCAACTGGCATCCAGTGACTGGTTAATGCAAGGTTGCTTCGGTTAAGCCTTCAGGTGGCCTTACTTTCCCTCTGCACATCCTTTTTCCTTGCTCCCCCCCACCAGGGTATGGCAGTCAGAGCACCCCCTAATACACTTCCTGCACACTAATCTTTCTCTCAGAGTCTATTTCCTAGAAAACCCAACCTGCAATGCCATTCATAAAAGGGTTGAAGATTAAAATATAATTCAGAGAAGTTGGTCACAATGGTGAAGTTGGCATTATTGTTAAGAGAAGAATAAATGTCTCATCTCCCATAAACTTACATACTATTTATAGTTGGTGCTAGAAAGCAAAAACAAATAAAAATAGGAAGATTTAAAGATAATGTTTCACTTTCCATTTATTAACTTAGAATTTTTGAAATATTATGTGCTTATAAAACTTTTATTTAAAAAATTAACAACAGAAGTTAACTAGAGTCAATAAAGTTTTGAGCAAGTGTTAAAATGAATGAACATCACTATTCACTGAGAAAAAAGAAAATGATGATTAATACAAGCCTTAACTTGGAGAAGCTCATGATTGGATTAGGGGAACTCATTATTATACAGATAATTATATAAGAAAATCTTTAAACTGATATTCAAAAAAAAAATAGAAAAAACACAACAGAAAATCAAGGCATTCCAAAGAAACCCATGCATCCTCTCTTCTTCTGAACTTATATACATGTTAGCAGAGCATTTGGGCCACCATAATAAAGACTGCATTTTCCAGCTTTCTTTGTAGGTATATGTGTGTCTGTGTATAAGTTTTCCACAATGCTATGTACTCAGATAGGTAATGAGTGCATACGATGTGGAAGTTACTCATTTAGGCACACTGCTACATCAAACTGCTTAGCTTGTTGACCATAAATCTAGTCTATAAAACTAAACACTGGGGGAAATGGAGTTTACAAGGGGTGTTCATGCTTCTTAAGGACACAAGTAGTATTTTTTTTTCCATCAAAAAGAAAAGTGTTTACAATTGAAAACAGACTTTCTGGTTATTGTTAGAAAATGGTGCTTATTCATGCAGACAATTGAAATTCAAGAACTGACAGAGTTTAATGTTGTGGTCCTTGTGGTGCATTTCCACTCAAACCTAAGTGCAAACAGCACTGCAATATTAAAGGGCTTGTCTTCCCTGGACGTCAATGAACATTTCTCTGGTAGGCACTGCAGTTATGATTTGATATACATTTATGTCTAGTGCCACTTAATCAAGTAAAGTCTTCCCTTGCCATGGAAGGTTTTGTGAATTTCACAGCAAAACCATGATCATGCTTTCTAAAATGCAAAATGACATTTCCATTCTTCTTCATCAGGCACTGAATTTCCCCTTGAGACTTCCTAAAGCTCTTTTTCCCATGAATATCCTACTCCTCCTTGAATGGAGTTAAAACTCATTTGTTTTTTATTTAAAATCACTGCAATAAACGTCAAGTTCTTCTAACCAAGAACAGAAATTATGTTAACCAAATATGTTCATATCATACAAAATAAAAAGTTTTCAGAAAAGAGGCCTAGGGTATTATCAAATTCTTCACTTTCCTTTGACAAGTCTAATATCTATTCTGAAAAGCCCTCTGTTGTTAAAATAATACCCGCTTTTTCAAATCTATCATATTAGAATTAGGCAATGTTGAAATATCTTATGCTGCCAAAACATATTTTCAGACCATACAGTGATCTAATAATCACTCAAAGCACCAATCAATCACATTTATGCGACACAATATTCTAAAAAGTGGAATAGTCTCGTGTCAACAAGTAATTGGTTGACTAAATGAGGTCAATTTTCAACTATTTTGTTTGTGTGCATAGAATGTTTTTCAATTCATTAAAATAGGAGACAAAAATAACGGTTCAACTCAAATACAGAATACAACCATTTTAGAAGTTTATCATGCAATACAGTTTTGAATATTTTTTTCTTTTTTCTTTCATATCTTTTACAAATATTTTAAATATGCATACATACATATGTCTTATGTATGTATGTATACATATATACATATATACAGATATTATCCAAAATGACCTTTCTATTGCCTTTTAGAGAGAGAGACAGAGAGAAAGAGGATTTATTTTAAGGAACTCGCTCATGCAACTGGGGATGCTGGCGAGTCTAAAGTGGGCTGGATGGCTGTAAACCCATGGAAAAGTTAACGTTGTAGCTTGAGTTTGAAGACAGTGTGTAGGCAGAATTCATCTCCCTCATAGGACCACAATCTTTCTCCTAAGACCTTCAACTGACAGGATGAGGCTTGCTCACATTAAGAAGGGTAATCCACCTTACTCACGGTACTGACTTAAATGGTAATATCATCTAATAAATACCTTCACAGCAACATGCAGGCAGATATTTGACCAAATATTTGGGTATCATGATCCAGCCAGTTGACATATAAAATTAACTTCTATTTACAGAACTTTAGTTTCCAGTTTTCATTTTATCTATGAAATTGTCTCCTGCTCAGTATTAATTCATGTTGCTACATATTATGGAGTTTTATCTGCATTTTCCCTAATGCACTACATTTTTTTTTCTCTTTAATTAATCATTAAATTAGTTGGCTATTCTTAGACCATATATTTGTGGAAGGTCACTGTAGAAATGAAAAGACCTGCCGAAACCAGTTTGGCTCAGTGGATAGAGCGTCGGCCTGCGGACTGAAGGGTCCCGGGTTCGATTCCGGTCAAGGGCATGTGCCTGGGTTGCAGGCACATTCCCAGTGGGAGATGTGCAGGAGGCAGCTGATCGATGTTTCTCTCTCATAGATGTTTCTGACTCTCTATCTCTCTCCCTTCCTCTCTGTAAAAAATCAATAAAATATATTTTAAAAAAAAAGAAAGAAAGAAAGAAATGAAAAGACGGAGCAGAGAATTACATAACCCTAAGGCAGCGGTTCTCAACCTGTGAGTCGCGACCATTGGAAAACACATATAGCATATCAGATATTTACATTACGATTCCTAACAGTAGCAAAATTACAGTTATGAAGTAGCAATGAAAATAATTTTATGATTGGGGGTCACCACAACATGAGGAACTGTCTTAAAGGGTCACAGCAGTAGGAAGGTTGAGAATCACTGCCTAAGGCTTGCTCCTCTAGCACTCCAGGGATAGAGAGCATCATTCCAATAGGGCTCATCATGTAAAATGTGTGAAGCCTGTTTTTCTCTGCTTCCCACAACCAGAAGATGTGAAAGAATGTTTTCCATACCATTGTTGTATTCTCTAGTTTCCTCAAACTTTTAAAAAATTAAACATACCAATTTTGCATTTTTTTGTGGATCTCTCACCTTAGATTCCTAATATCACCATCACTGTCTTTCCCTTAACTTTTTGCAACCTCTTCTCTTCTTAAAAAACAGATTTTGTTGGTTTCAGAGAGGAAGGGAGAGGGAGTAAGAGAGAGAAACATCAATGATGAGAATCATTAATCAGCGGCCTCCTGCACACCCCACATTGGGGAGCAAACCCACAACCCAGGGATGTGCCCTGACCATGAATTGAACCATGACCTCCTGGTTCATAGGTTGACACTCAACCACTGAGCAACACCAGCTAGGCACAAGCTCTTCTCTTTTATTGAACAAATTACCCGGTCATGTAAAGAAAATTGTAATGAGATGTGGAATGAGTGGTCTAATTAGAATAACTTCTTGAAAGAACAGGGGAGAGATTTGGAGATGATTGATCAGTGAATAGATGTTGAAAATACAGGGGAGAATCTTGGTATGTTGATTAAAGAGATTATACTGTGCCAGGAAGTTCAATATGTGGGAGGATATGGTAGAATCATTATGTTTCCTACTAATGAGGTCACAGTCTATGTAAATAACTGAGGTGTTTGCACATTCAAATAACTTTACTTCTCCTAGCCAGGAGTCATAGCTGTAGAGTTAATAGGAGAAACAAGTATATCTTTCATAATAGTTTAAATACACTGGCTTGGGTTGTTGCCATATGGAGAGATTGAACATTTTTTGCTCTTTAGCACTAGCTAAAACCAAAGTCAATAAATAGTACCTAAACTACCTTTCAAGTGTATTTTTATAGTTATGAATATATATCTTCCTTTGAACCATGCATGGAAAGAAATATTTAATGATAACCAGAACTAGTGAAGAAATTCAGGTGAAATAAAATGCTTTCCAATGTTTTTCTTTTAATGAATTCAGGACAAGACTTCCTTTACTTACATGTTTGTAAATAATCAGATAGCTTTATTTGAAAATATTCTTTATTTTCAGATCTTACAGTTTTGCTAGCTGCATCAAAATCTAGAGGAATGTGGTATTTGCAATCCTTTATTAAAATCTAATCTTGAGACATTCTTGGCCTACTTTTAAAATTAAAAGTTCTCATAGTTTAGTGAAATTCAGCTAAATTTTTAGTGATTGCTTTTTTTTTTTTTTTTACTGGAAACTTCTCTTATTTACTATTGAGCTATCATATCTTAGTTCATGTAGGTTAAAGAATTTTAATAATAAAACCATTAAATCCTGCTGCTTACATCTCAAGAAAATCAAAGTGAACTGCAACAGCATAGATAATATACAGTAACTCACTGATACACTAATAAGAGGATCTATTCTAATTAAAATACAATCAGCATTAATGAACTTATTCTTATCTTAAAACTAGTACCTCTCCTTGGCTCCACTATGCCACTGTCACCACACTAAAGCATTCAATAGTAAGATTTCAGAAGACAATGCTTTCAGCTATAGATATTTGGAATTAAGGAAGATTGCAGCAAAGAACCATGAAAAGACCAATCCACTGAAGTTATATAGGCCTGTCACTAACTAGTTGATCCTGATACTAACTAGTTGGTTATCTTTAGAAACTTCAAAATTTTATAAAATCCTCGAGACCTTTGCATTTAATTTTATTTATAACAAAATCAATTATCTTGAAATAAAATCACTGATATATTCTGGTTACATTACAAACAGTAAACCCGGTTAAACAATATTAAAAAAATATAACCTTAATTTAATAAAGTATTTATCCTATCTAATAAAAGAGAAACATGGTAATTAGCTATACATCCGTTACCCTTCCCATTGGCTAATCAGGGCGATATGAAAATTAACTGCCAGCCAAGATGGCAGCCGGCAGCCAGGCAGCTTGACGTTAACATGAGGCTTGCTTGCTTCAGTGAAGGAGGACTCCAATGTTCCCCGCCTGCCTTGCCGGCCTCTGAGCTTGTAGTTTGAAACATTCTTACAAATATAGAAGCTAAAAAAAAACCCAGAAACCTGCTTTCAGCCCGCCAGGATCTCAGAGCTGGACTTGATACAGTGTTTCGATTATATAACCCAAACAAACCAGATACCTGCTTTCAGCAGCTGAGGCCTAAGAGCTGGAGCCAGAGCTAAAGCTGGCCCAGAATAAAAAAAAAAATAAAAAAAAAGGAAAAAAGGAGCAGTTGGGAGCTTCAGTCATCTGCCAGCCTGAAAACAGCCCTCAGCCCCTCAGCCAGACTGGCCAGGCACCCCAGTGGGGACCCCCACCCTGAAGGGTGTGTGACCAGCTGCAAACAGCCATCATCCCCTCACCCAGGCTGGCCAGGCACCCCAGTGGGGACCCCCACCCTGATCTGGGACACCCTTCAGGGCAAACAGCTGGCCCCCACCCGTGCACCAGGCCTCTATCCTATATAGTAAAAGGGTAATATGCCTCCCAGCACCGGGATCAGCATGACAGGGGGCAGCGCCAAAACCCCCTGATCGCCCTGTTCTGTGCCTGATGGGGGGAGCTCCCCAACCCCCTGATCCGCCCTGCTCTGTGGTTGATAGAGGGCAGCGCCCCAACCACCCCCCCCCCCAAGGGCCCTGCTCTTTGTGTGACGGGGTAGAGCCATAACCTCCCCATCGGCCCTGTCCTGAGTGTGACATGGTGCGGTGCCCCAACCCCCTGATCCGCCCTGCTCTGTGTGTGACAGGGGGGAGCTCCTCAAACCCCTGATCGGCCCTGCTCTGTGTGTGACAGGGGGGAGCTCCCCAACCCTCTGATGGGCCCTGCTCTGTGTGTGACAGGGTACGGACCCCCAACCCCCCTGATGGGCCCTGCTCTGTGAGTGAAAGGGAGCAGCACCCCAATCAATGGGCTCTGCTCTTTGGGTGACAGGGGGTGGCACCGCAACCTCCCCATAGACCCTGCCTTGAGTGTGACAGGGGGCGGTGTCCCAACCCCCCAATCGGCCCTACCCTGAGCATGACCGAGGGTGGCATCACAACCTCCCAATCCGCCCTGCCCTGTGCATGACAGGGGGCAGCGCCCCAACTCCCCAATCGGCCCTGCTCTGAGCCCGACCAGGGGCTGCACCTAGGGATTGGGCCTGCCCTCTGCCACCCGGGAGGGGTCCCAGACTGTGAGAGGGCACAGGCTGGGCTGAGGGCCGCCCCCCCCGCCCCCCCGCGAGTGCACAGATATTTGTGCACCGGGCCTCTAGTGTCATTATAATGACGTAAGTAAGTATTTTTAGCTCTCTTCAAAGCCAGAAGTTTCTTATATATTATGAAAGGTATTCAAATAGTAATAAAACAGACTTTCAACAACATATGTATTTCCAATTATTCATAAAGAGTAAACTCTAAAATACCTAAGATTAGGTATAGATATAGATTAAGTGGGGCTGTAGAGGGAATTGGATAGTGAAGATTAGTGCAGTGGGAACTATCTGTGTTCACCAGTTCCCCTCAGATCCCTTGCATTTTTTTCTATGTGACACCCAATTTTACAGTTTGTTTGATTTTATAAGCAAGCCCCCAATTGTAACTGTTCTTTGGGATACTTCTCAATGGGTACTGCAGTAGATTTTCTAATATAAGAACAGAGAGCAGAGGCAACTCACATCATCCCTTCCTCAATAAATGATAAATGCAAGTATAAGCCCAGCTTCTGTTTCCAGAGCCGGAAAAAAACAGGTCTGGTGGAACTTGTTGCTGAGGCTGGGCCATTGCCCAAAACACCCGCGGCTGGCTTCCCTCTTCCACCTCCACCTTCTTCCTGGTTTTGATTAGAAGTGTTTCCTTAATTTACTTCATATGGGCGCTTCTGGGGAACCCAATTTTAGAAAAATAGCTTTTAAAACTAGAGAAAGCAGGACATGGAGAAGTTTGAACAAAAACAACTATTTATGTGCTATCTATCTATAATTTTTTAGAAAGCCGCTTAGATTTTTCAGTTTTACCTTTGCCAAAATCACCCGGGATCTTAAAGCATTAATCTTAAAATACGGAACACAATTCCCTTTATAACGTGGTCATAAAGCACCTTTCTATTTGTATACATTGTAATAATTCTAAGCACAATTTATGTATAAGCCATGGTAAGTTTATTTCTCACATGCCCTAAAGTATGCTACTTCTGACTTTTTTCATTTTTCACTTTTTTTGGCCATAAACTAAATACAATATGTACTAGTATCTTGAATTTCAAACAAAAAGTGGTATATAATTGTTAATTGCTTATAGAATTTGAGAGTAAAGTGATATTATTTAAAATTCAGTTATGAGCCCTAGCTGGTTTGGGTCAGTGGATAGAGCCTCAGCCTGTGGACTGAAGGGTCCTAGGTTTGATTCTGGCCAAGGGCACATGCCTGGGTTGCAGGCTCAATCCCCAGTTGGGGGCATGTAGGAGGCAGCCAGTCAATGATTCTCTCTCATCATTGATGTTTCTATCTCTGTCTACCTCTCCCTTCCTCTCTGAAGTCAATAAAAATGTATTTTTTAAAAATTTAGTTATGAAGGAAATGAAAGGTTTGGGAATGAAAAGATCACTAGATTATTTCAACACTAATAATAATGAGGAAAGAGTAATGACAACAACAAAGATAAGGCTAAGGATATTTTATGAAGTTATTAGTTTAAATGTTGGTTAAAATTAGTATACCATTAGAAAAATATAACTTTCCATAAAATAATGGCATGACATTTAAAATTATAAATTAAGCACTTAAATATAAAGTCAGATAAGTATCAAGGAAATTCTCTGCAGCTGAAACGGATGACAGCTGGAGGCCACCTGCTGACAACGCTCCCCACAGCTGGGCAGCGAGGCTTCCCTGAAGGAAGATCTGAGCAGCCCATCTCAATCAACATCAGCAATTAATGGGATACTATATCTCTGATGATAATGAACAAATTATTGTTTTATGTAATATGGACAATCCTACAAACATCATGTGAGGTGAGAAAAATGGCATGATTTTATTTATATGAAGTTCACAAATAGGAAAAGCTAAACTTGATTTTCAAAGCCAGTATGGGGTGAGGGGGCGGTTAGTGACAAGGACAGGCCAAGGGAATTCTTGGGTGATGATGTTCTCATTTATTGATTGACTGCATGGATGTGTTCACTTTGTTAAAATTAATTCAACACTATCCTTATGATGTATTCACATTTTGTATGCATATTAAGTCTAGGAGAAGGCAAATAAAAGTGATGGATATTTATGCCCCCCCCCAAAAAAAAAACACAAAAAAACAAAACACAGCAACAACTTTCTTAGAGCAGAAATAACTGGCAATACAAGGATAGACAGACAAAACCCCACTAATCACAGAGATTTTAAGGCAATTCTTACAATTGAGAGAACAAAATATTAGTAAATGTACATGGTCTAAAAAACATATTCAAAAGTATGTATGATATGTATACATACTTTTGTACTTAAACTATGTACTTAAACTATGATGAAAATATACTTTTCAAATACTTATGGAACATTCATTAAGAACTACTCATACATTAGACCACACACAAAATACATATCTTAATAACTCTCAAAGAATCAAAGTGACAAAAACAGCCCTCTCTGAGCACAGTAAAACAAAACCTACATTAATAACCTCAGAGATTCAAAGGCCCTTCCACTGGTGAATAAAAATGACCTTTTTAATCAAAGGGAAAATACAAAGCAAATTTGGAGATTTGACCTCACTTATATGTGGAATCTAATGAACAAAATAAACTGGCAAACAAAATAGAAGCAGAGTCGTGGACACGTGGAACAGACTGACAGCTGTCAGGGTGGAGTTGGGACAGGATGAAAGGAGATGAAGGGATTCGCCAAAGAACATCTATGCATAACCCGTCCACACAGAACAGCAGGGTGGTGATAGCCAGAGGAAAGGGGGACAGTGGGGGCAAAGGAGTGAAAAATGAGGACATCTGTAATAGCATCAACAATAAAAACAAAGTTAAAAAATTAATGAAGTAAAATAAAATGTATCAATATTTATGGGCTGCAGGTAAAAATGTCCCAAATCTTTTACATATGCGCCAAGGCTCATCAAACATTAATAAATGGAGTCATTCTGATATTTTTTCTCGCCCTAGAATATTCTCCTTCCATTCTTCCTATTGGAATCCTCCCCTCCCCTCATTAACTATTTCATTGAATAGCCCAGCCCTCCTTGTCCTCCAAAACCAATATAAGCTTGCCCTGTTTAACAGAGAAGATGTACGGGAATTGATTTAAATTATGTTTGATTTCAAAGATTTGCATAGTCATAGAAATGTATTTGTATATATTTATGGATATTTTTATATTGTCCCTTGTATTTTGTTTATTTATCAACTTCTATTAATCCCTAATTTAGTGGAGGAGTTAGTCCAAATTTTATACATTTTTAAATATCCCTACCAGTTTGCCTTGCTTTATTAATAGGTGGTACTTAATAAATATTTTAAACTAAATCAAAATTGCCTAGAATTTACTTGTTTATTTTATTTATCCAGTCTATTTTCTTCATTAAATAAGTTTCTTAAATAATTTCAATATATATGCAATTATAATTATGATTGTGGCATTTGTATTTCATACAAAACTTTAGGAACTCAAATTCAATGCCACACAAGTAGGCAGATTTCTACTTAAGTAGAATTTTCAGTGATGGACACGTATTTCTTAATTAGTCATTTTGGAAAAGCTCAATATTTTCAATGGAAGAAACTCAAATATCTTTCTCATAGTGTCTCTATTTGAACAACAATCATTGGTAGCAATTAGGACTGCCTAATCTTTGAGGAGCATATTTTAGTTCACTTATGAGTTTCTCTATTGCTTCTTTTATCTCTTAATAATAGACTGATAACTTTTAATGTTGTAACCCATTCCTTCCCATAGTAGAAGCTTGGGTCAGTTCAGGTTGAATATTCCCAAGTACTTTCATAATTAGAAGAATGTTTTTGGTGTGTTCATGAAAACTATAGGTATGAAATCTAATATGTCAGTATGCCAAAAAATAAATGGTGGCAGCATTCCAGAAAGGATGAATTCATGGGAGAGTTGTTAATAAGGTTTTTACTCAGGGGTGATCTGTCTGTCTCATTTTCTCTCTTTGAGTTAGCAACTCCAAAAACAGTCCTCCTTAATGAATTATTGAATCAGCCAAGATAAAATAATATAAATGAACATACAAAAATTCCATTAAATGATACAATCCTAAAGACTTTTACAACCTCACTTATTATGTAAAATAACTTTAGATAGCCAAAGAACACAGTAACAATAAGGTGAATAAATAACTCCCTGTGACACAAGAATTATGAAGATATATTAGTTATATATAAATGTGGTCTTAGCAAAGGTGCAGCTTAAATATCTGGTTTATGCTGCAAATGTAGGGGAAGGCAGAGAAAACAAGTGGTGATTTTATGTCACAAAGTACAAGAAGTAATTTTGACAGTGAAGGGAGCTGATTTTCTAATTTCACGTAAATCAGTCACATGATTCACAAGTTAAATATTTATAAGGAACAAATTTATATTGCGATATTAATTTTCATAGATGCTTCCCACAGACAAGTAAGACAATTATACAAATGTGCTTTCTTCTTAAAAAATGCATTCATTCCCTCTTTTTCCCCACTTCAAATATATACTAGAGTAAAAATACTAGAGTCAAAACATTTTCAGGTAAGAAAAGTGTCATTAAGAAAAATAAGAATGGCCCAGCTGGCATGGCTCAGTGGTTGGATGTCAACTTATGAATCATGAGGTTATGGTTTGATTCCTGATCAGGGTACATGCCCTGGTTGTGGGCTGGATTCCCAGTTTGGGGAATGCAGGAGTCAGCCAATTAATTTTCTCTCTCCTCATTAATGTTTCTATTTCTCTCTTTCTCCCCCTTCCTCTCTGAAATCAATAAAAATATATTTAAAAATAATAAGAATGTTAAGGTGTTGAAGTTAGAGAAGTCATTTTGTAATTTTAGAGATTCCTTTGTCTTTTCTATTACCAATATGGATAAAAATCATCTCCTTCATGAAATCCTGAATTTCAAGAGTTAGCTATTAGTTTTTTTAATCATTTACTCAGAAATATGCTAATGTGCTGCTTATCCATTTAATACATTTTTTCAGCTTCAAAATTATTATTTAGGGATCACTTACTGTTAAGGAATGTGGGCTTTAGTTACCGCATTTGAGTTCTTCCCTGATCAGCTATGTCTTGGGAAACTTACTTTACTGTTTTAAACTTCAGTTTTCTCATATTTTAAATGGTCAAAAACAGCCTTCTAAGAGTGTTGGTCTGATAATTAAATAATATTTAAATATAAGTAGTTTTACAGAATGTCCGGCTAATGTAACTGCACAATAAATAGAAACTATTATTAATAGTATATAACATCATTAACACATTGTTATAAAATATTGCATCTGTCACAATATCCCAGTTAGACTTTGCTGAAATTGTCTTTGATAATATACAATGTTTTTTTTCTTAACTTATATGAACCCCAATGTGCTGAGTTTATAATCTTCAACAACAATAATTTAAAAGAGATACAGCCTTTACTCAACGAATGGAGAATAAACTTTTAATGGTAAAATAAGTGGTCTTTGAGGTTTAAGAAATTGGCGGTCATTTCAAAATTTATTTAGTCAAAAGAAATAGATTCTCACTGGAAAAAAAATCTTCAAATTATAGGATGCAGTTATTTAAAGTGTAAAAGTTGGGTGAAGCAAATATTTGACAAATGAATGAATAAATGCAGTGAGTGACCTGAGATAAACATTGTCAGCAAAGCAGATTACAGTTGTTCATTTGGAAAATAATACAAGAATACAAGAATAAACTGTATTTCTGGTACTCACAGTTGTAAACCTACGTTCGCCTGACCTGGTGTTGCTCTAATACACCTTCCTTCGTACTGCATTGGACCATGAAGTCCTTTACTTTCTGGTGGTGAGTGTGATGTAAACACATATCTTGGGAGTTTTCTATCCTAAGGGTAATGGGAGAAGAAACTAGTGTGTTTATATACTGACTGTTGTCCCTTGTGGGGTTTATGTTATGCCCAAGAAGAGCAATTCCCTGGCATGTCACCTTGACCCTGCAGGGAGTGGAGCCTTCAGATAAAGCCCTCAGACACCAAGATGCATGTCCTGGCCATTGGAAATCCACTGGAGTAGGCTGTCATGGTCAGGCACACATACCAGGTATTTTGAACAGGGAGCTTACAGAGTCTGTATACCAGCTTCATGACAGTTAAAAAATATATATTAACTTTGCAACTGGCACAAAAGTAGCTGAAAGAGAGGATTCATTCAAGCGACTTTTTTTTCTCTCCTAGAATCAATGTCATCTTTCCATTTTATTAGGCTAGTATACATAACATTTTAATAAATCAACATATTTTCATATCCCCCATGTTGGTTATAATGAGATATACAAGTAGATAACCACCTAAATATTGTAGATCTTAACACAATTCCAAAAAGAAAATGGTTGATTTGGATAAGAAAAATGTGGGATTCCTCTCTTAATTTCAGTGTTATTTCAACTCAGTTTTATTTTCATGTTGCTGCTGTTTTATTTTTTTAAATCCTCACCCCAGAATATTTTTCCATTGATTTTTAGAGTTGGAAGAGAGAGGGAAAGACAGAGAGAAATATTGATGTGAGAGGAACACATCGATTTGTTGCCTCCTGCATGATCTCTGACCAGGGCCCAGGCAGAGGAGGAGCCTGCAACCCAGGTACATGCCCTTGACCAGAATCAAACCCGGGACCCTTCAGTCCACAAGCTGACGCTCTATCCACTGAGCCAAACCAGCTAGGGCTCATGTTGCTTTTTTTAACTGAAAATAGGTAAGTGAAAAAAATTTTATACACAAGCTCTGTCATACACAAGCAGTTTTACCAGGACAAAGCTATGACATCCAATGGAAGATTTGTGTTTTCTGTGTATACATTCAGATAATATGTAATCATAACAGATTATTTCCAAACAATAATTATTTTTACCTCTTCCCTTCTTTGTCATTTAGAGTTTTTAATAAGAATAAGTGGATCTATGTTATGACCCACATAAGTGGAAAGCAAATATATGGGTAAAGTTTTGAACAATCTTAGCAGACAGAAAAATTTCTTAGGTTAATGAGGTATCCAAGTTCATGAAGGTCTGATGCACTGGATTTGACACCCATCAATTTAATTCCTGGACTCATAAACTTTTAGTGGGAGATTAAATTATGGTTAAGGTAGGAGTAAAGGCTTTAAGACTCCAAAATGTGTTACAATATTAATTAAAAATACAACCAAAGGACTTGTATGCATGCATATAAGCACAACCAACAGACAGACACAAGACACTGGGGGTGGGTGTGAGGGCAAGTGCCGGGGGTAGGGGAGGCCGGGGGAGGTCAATTGGGGAAAATAAAAGGAGACATATGTACTACTATTTGTAATACCTTAACAATAAAATAAAATTTAAAAAAAGTAAACAAATAAAAAACACATCATATTATCAAAGCCACAATTAACTCTTCCACTTCACCTATTTTTATCATAAATATCTGAGAAAACCTCAAAATAAACCCAAATGATATATTTTAAAAATAAATGACCATATTATTTTCTCTTGTAAGCATTTCTCTTTTTTCCTCTTCTTTTGTTAATTCTCATCCAAGGAAATTTTTTCCATTGATTATAGCCTAAATGAGGCAGAGAGGTATAAAAGAATAAATTATTTCCTGTGAATTGCTACTACTGTATAGGAAAAATTACATAACATTGTCTTTTTCTGAAATATAAAACAAGTTTTGAACATTAGTTAAAATAAAGCTAGAGCTAAAATGACATTTAAAATAAAGACGTTCTGCCCTTGTGGTTAGGTTGCTCAGTGGTTAGTGCATCAGCCCCAGCGCAGAAGGGTCTCTGATTTGATTCCCAGTCAAGAGCACATAACTGGGCTGCAGGTTCTATTCCTGACCCCGGTTGGGGACCGTGTGGAGGCAACCAATTTATGTGTCCCTCTCACTTTGGTGTTCTGGAGACATTCTAATATTATGAATCTCGGTGACTCCAGTCCCGCACCCCGCCTCCACAACACACATACTTTATTGATGAATTAAATGATGGAAGCATTAACAGAGTCCTTCTAACACAGTAAGAGAGATACTTACAATTGCTTGTTTTGTCTTTGTTTTTTTATTTTGCTCAACTACTTAAATCAACGTAATTTACAATCTTTGCAAATGTAACAATAACTCAGCTTCTAAAAGCACTGTATCAGACCTATGGGTTTAGGGATGTGAATGTACCAAGGGAGTCCAAGTTCCCTCAATGCTAATCCCAGCCCTGATGGTGATTTAGGATGTGGAACTGGGCAAACTGCCTAACATCTCCGTTTTCTCATCGGCTAAAAGGAAACAATAAAAGCACTTCCCTTGAAGGAATTGGGTGTGGTTCAACTAATCAAATATGTTTAAGCATTGGGTAAACACATTTCCATAAATCATGTTCATGCAAAGAAGCCTCTTCTGGTTCAAATTCAGAAGTATTCGAGTGAGATTTTTTTTAAAGCTTGATTTAATAAACCAACATTTTTGTTTATTCAGGATTTATCAAAGATATAGACATAGTAAGGCCTTAAAACTCAAGCGCCCAAACCCACATATTACTGGTGACCTGATCATTGACAGGGGAGAGGCAAGAAACACAATAGGGAAAGAATGGTGCTGGGGAAACCAGACAGCCACATACAAAAGAATAAAATTGGATCATTATCATACACCATACCCAAAAATCAACCCAAAGTAGATTAAAGACTTAAATGTATGACCTTAAATTGTAAACTCCTAGAAGAAAACGTAGGGGGAAAGCTTGTTAACATTGGTCTTGGCACTGATTTTCTGGACATGACACAAAGCACAGGCAACAAATGTAAACATAGGGAAAGGGGACTACAGTGGGGCCTTGACTTACGAGTTTAATTCGTTCCAAGACCGAGCTCGTTAACTCAAATTATTCTATCAACTCAATGCAAAAAATCGGCCAAGAGACAGCTGGTATCTCAAAAAACTCGTTAGTTGGGAAACTCGTAAGTCAAGACCCCACTGTATATTAAACTAAAATGCTCTACACAGCAAAGGATACAATCAACAGAGTGAAAAGGTAACCTGAGGAATGAGAGAAAATATTTGCAAAGCATATATCTGATAAAGGCTTAATATCCAAAATATATAAGGAGCTCCTGGAACTCAATGGTAAAATAGCAAATAATTTAATTTAAAAATGGACAAAGGATCTGCCTAGATATTTTTTAAAAGATGACATATGAATGGCCAACAATATATGTAAAGGTGTACCATATCATTAGACATCAGGGAAATGCACATCAAAACCACAATAAGGTATCACCGCACACCTATTAGGATAGCTATTATAAAAAACACAAGAGATAAGTGCTGGTGAGGATGTGGAGAAAACGAAACCCTTGTACACTGTTGGTGGGAATGTAAATTAATACAGCCACTATGGAAAACCAGCAGAGAGGAGAGGTTTGAGGTCTCTCAAAATATTAAAAATAGAAATACTAAATGATCCAGCAATCCTGGTACTGGTATTTACAAGAAAGAATTGAAATAAGGATCTCAAAGAGATATTAACACACCCATATTCATTGCAACACTATTCACAATAGCCAGGATGGGCAGGGGGAGGTGGGAATGAATATCCACTGACAGGTGAAGGGACAGAACGGAATTGATAGCTGTGTCCCGAACAAAAGGACAGAACGGAACTGATAGTGAAAGGACAGAATGGAACTGATAGCTGTGTCCCTAACTCCTCTCCCAGGAAAGCCATAGAATGTATCAGTTACCCAGCCTGCCCTTATCTCAGCCAATGGGAAAGCAAGGAAAACTAGCCCCCGGCTCTCACTCAACCAACCGGAATCAACCAAGTGCCTCCACCCCCCTCCCCAAGCCCTATAAATTCTTTGTTCTCTTGGGACTCGGGGCTCTCTCTCGCATCCAGTAATGAAGGCAGAGGGGGACCAAGCCTGGGCTTGAATAAAAGACTCTATGCTTTTGCATCGGACTCGGCACTCCCCCGTGGTTCTGTGGGGGGTCTTGAAATCTGGGCATAACACAGGTAAATGTATAAAGAAAATATTTTATATACATATGATAAAATATTATTCAGTTTTGGGAAAGAAGGACATTATGCCATTTGCTATAACATGGTTGAACTTGGAGGACACAGTGCTAATGAAGACAGACACAAAAGAAGAAATACTGCATGACCTCAGGGGAGATGGGATCAGGAGATGTTGGTCAAAGGGTACATAGCTTTAGTTATACAAGATGAATAAGTTCAGAGATCAAGTGTACAATGTAGTATATATAGTTAACAATATGGTTTACTTAAAACTTTGTTGAGGGTAAATCTTATCTTAAATGTTCTTATCATAGAAAAAAAAAAAAAAAAAAAAGAGGGCCAGAGGGAACTTCTAGAGGGGATGGTCTAGTTTATAGCATTGCTCATGGTGGTTGTTTCATGGATGTATACTTATCTTCTAACTCATCAAGATGTATACATTAAATATGTGGCACTTTTTTGTATGTTGATCATGCCTCAGAAAATAAAAGACACAAGCTGACTCTTATGCCCTGTAAGTGTATCCACACACATATATAGGCTTGTTTGTTGAAAGCCAAGCTGAGAGCTGTTATTGACCCTGGAGGATTAAACTTTAGTGCAGGATGCCAAGTAATTAGATAAGTGACATTAGACCATCATTTATAGTCCTGTGCAGTCATGAATGACAATGTCAGTTGAAACAAGGACAAATGAATGAAAGCCAGCAGTTCATAGATTCCCTGAACAAGTTAACATAAATAGCAGCCCAGCATAGGATTCCAATAGAATTTTGAAATAATTATTGCTTGCTTTTTTCTAGCAGCATTCAGTACTAATAAGACAATTCCTGAGCCAAGTCAATAAACTCACAGTAAATGTTATTTTCCCATATGTGCCCTTTCAGAGGAGAAAATTACAGTAATAGCTATCCTTACTGGAACAAAACAAACATGTCCTATTACAGAGAATATGCTATCATTTAGTGCTGGCTCAAACTGTTCAAGGTTATTTCATTCTAACAACATACTTTTCTAAGTAAGTGTTAAGGTTCTATGATTTCCCCATTTTTATTTTCAACAAATAATTAAATATTTACATTTCTAAATTTTAAAGAAACAAATCTTAAAACACTGAAATCTGGACAGTTGGTTTGTTTTCTATGACTTGTCTTTGTTTTATATTTAAATTAGAAATGTCTATATACTTATAACACTTATAACTCATAAAGTTTTTAGAAAGCACATTTCAACTATCTTTTTGTTTTTAAATAATAATGTTTGAAATTCCAAACACAATTTGGCAAACAATGCTGGAAAATACATGCAGAATAAATTTTTAATGAGTATTTTTATTGAGTGTGGTTAGTATTAAAAAATCAGTAAAATTAGGATTTAGATAAACTAAAATGTTCATTGTAGATATAAACTTTATTTACAAAATGTAATACAACTTATTATAAGTTATGGCATCCTATCTAATAAAAGAGAAACATGCAAATTGACCATACCCCTGAATGCTTCCCATTGGCTAATCAGCAGGATATGCAAATTAACTGCCAACCAAGATGGCGGCCAGCAGCCAGGCAGCTGAAGCAAACAGGAGGCTTGCTTGCTCCAGTAACAGAGGAAGTCAAGGTTCCCGGCCTGCAGCAGCCCAGCTCTGAGCTCCGGATGCAAGAATGTTGCAATTATAGAAGTTAACCAAGCTCCAGATAGCTGCTTTCAGGTGGCAGCGGGCTCAGAGTTTAGAGCGGCAGTGATGGCAACAGAGTTTCAATTATAGAAGCTAAACAAAGCCCAGATATCTGCTTTCAGCAGCCAAGGCCTCAAGCTGAAGCCAGCCTCAGAGCTAAAGCCGGCTCTCAGCTCCAGTGACAGCCATAGAAAGTAAATAAATCCCAGAATAAAAAATAAAGAAAAAGAAAAAAAGGAGAGGCTGGGAGCTTCAGTCACCCGCCAGCCTGAAAACGACCCTCAGCCCCTCATCCAGACTGTCCAGGCACCCCAGTGGGAACCCCCACCCTGAAGGGGGTGTGAGCAGCCTAAAAACAGCCATCATCCCATCATCCAGGCTGGCCAGGCACCCAAGCGGGACCCCCACCCTGATCTGGGACACCCTTCAGGGCAAACCAGCTGGCCCCCATCCGTGCACCAGGCCTCTATCCTATACTACAGGCAGGGCAGGACAGCGCAAGCTGCCATCCGGGCCCCATGTGCAGGTCTGGGCAGTGGGGCTAAGCCCCGCCCCCAGCCGGGATCCCTATGTGCCACCTGAGCCCCCAGCCTGGACCCCCGTGCCACCTAAGCCCCTCACTGCTAAGCCCCACCCCCAGCCGGGACCCTATGACTATTGGAGAGCAGGAAAGTGCCATTGGGCCCTGGGTCACTGTGGTGATCCGGCCATCAGTATGTAGAAAAGTGTGGCCTATAAGCAGCCCCCAGCTGCGCCTGATCAGGGAGCAGGAAAGCCCGGCCTGGGGGCAGCCCCAAGCTGTTCCTGATCCGCAGGAAAGCTCAGCCTGCGGGCAGCCCCCAGCTGGGCCTGCTCCACGGTCACCATGGGGATTCGGGAGCAGGAGAGAAAGCCCGGCCTGTGGGCAGCTCCAAGCTGGACCTGATATGAGAGCAGGAAAGCCCGGCCTATGGGCAGCCCCCTGCTGGGCCTGCTCCCCCATTGCCATGGTGATCCTGGAACAGAAAAGCCCAGCTTGCAAGCAGCACCCCCATCCTGGCCATAGCTCAAGGGAGAGTACAACATGCAGTGGAGGCCAGGGGCCTGAGAGATCAACACAGAGGGGCTCCGGCTCCAAGCCTCCATGTTGTGGCCCCCAGCAGACATACACACACACACACACACACACACAGTGCCTGCTCTGAGCTTCCAATGTGGCTGGGGGCAGACCCCCAGTGGGGACACACACACACACACACACACACACACACACACGGCAACTGCTTCGACCCTACATGGTGCGGCTGGGGGCAGGCCCCAGCAGACACACACACACACACACACACACACACACATGGGGCGCCTGCTCTGAGCCTCTGCTGCCAGACTGTGGCCATCAGTAGGACATCCACTGAGGGCTCCTGGACTGTGAGAGGGGCAGGCTGGGCTGAGAGAACCCCACCCCCCAGTACACGAATTTCGTGCACCGGGCCTCTAGTTATTTTATAAAATAATATTGGCCAAATATAGGTGCTTGTTTTTCATATAAATAATGTTACTTATGCCTAAAACAGTACAGGAGGTATAAAAAATGTGATGTTTATACAACACAACTCATCATTACTGCCTAACAAACCATTCCAAAACATACTAGTAATAGCTTAAATAAGAAGACTCATTATTGCCCATACAGGTCAGCTGTGTGGTTCCGCTCATCTGCTCTGGGTGAGGCTGACCTCAGCTAGGTTTTATAAGCATCCCTATGTTCATTGCAGCATTATTCTCAGCGGTCAAGACACAGAAATAACTGAAGTGTCCTTCAATAGATGAATGTATAAGGAAAATATGGTACATATATACAGCGGAATACTACTCAGCCATAAGAAAATATGAAACACTGCCATTTGCAACAACATGGATGGACCTTGAGAATTTCACACTAAGTGAAATAAGTCAGACAGAAAAAGTTAAGAACTATATGATCACTCATATGTGGGATATAAAACTAAAAGCAACAAATGAACTAATAAGAAAAACCAACATACAGAACTCATAGACACAGACAATAGTATGATGGCTATCAAAGGGAAGGGGATGAGGGTAGTAAAGGATAAAGGGGGTGAAGTATATGGTGATGGAGGGTGACTTTTGGTGGTCAGCACATAATGCAATATACAGATTATGTATCATGGAAATGTATGTTTCAAGCCTATCCTATATAATAAAAGAGTAATATGTAACTTGACCCTAACAGCAGAATGGCTGGGAATGACTGGTCACTATGACACACACTGACCACCGGGGGGCAGACACTCAATGCAGGAGCTGTCCCCTGGTGGTCAGTGCGCTCCTACAGGGGAGCTCTGCTCAGCCACAAGTCAGGCTGATGGCTGTCAGCACAGCGGTGGTGGCAGGATCCTCTCCTGCCTCCTCAGCAGCACTGAGGATGTCTGACTGCCAGCTTAGGCCTGATCCCCTGGGGAGTGCTCCTAACCCAGCAGATGGACATCCCCTGAGGGTTCCCAGACTGTGAGAGGGCACAGGCCAGGCTGAGGGACCCCCCTAAGTGCACAAATTTTTGTGCACTGGGCCTCTAGTATAATAATATTAGCCAATGTCATCCCAATACATTTAAGAAGAAAAAAACTTTAAATAAAACCCAGTACCAATTGATAAAATAGAATAAAATAAGATTCTATATTAAATTATTATTAGCACTACATTGTGAAATGACATATTTAAAAAATTTAAAAACTTGATCAAGGTTGCCCAGAAAGAGTGGGAAATTTATACAACACAAAATTTCAGTACAAACAATCTCAGCATCAGCAGTGTCCTACTGTTAGAATACAATTATAATAATTTTTACTTCATTAATCTCCAAAGCTAATTATTTTCACAAAATATCCCAGCAGTTTCAGCCCACATCCTGCAAATATTTATATCCTAAAGTAATAGATAAGTCGTTTTTCCTTGCAACTTCATTACTTCCATAAAGCATACATTAATTGAAAAATGTAAAATAAATATAATAAAGCCTAATTAGCCCTAATCAAGTAAAAACCAATTATATCTTAAAATACATCTAGCTATTTAGATAGTCAAAATCCACAAGATGTAATGGTCTCTGCTACTTATTTGGAGATTAAACAACCTGTAGAAAACTCGAGTTTATTCCAACTGGAAGTGTTGGTGAGTGATCCTGGGGAGCAAGGCAAATTAAAAGATATAAAACTTCATTTTGCAGAGGATTGGCATTAACACAACTTTTCCAGAAGCAGGAAAGTTAAGTGTTGTCACAGAGTGTATTGGTTACCTATTGCTACGTAACAAAGCACTCAAATATTGAATCACTTAAAACAACTAGGCATTTGGCTCACATTCTGTGGTTTGAGAATTTAAGCCACGCTCAGCAGGGATGTTCTTATGCTCAAGGGAGGGGTTGCTTATGCATTTGTGGTTAGCTGTGGGTTGCCTATGAGTGGTCTCTTGCTACCTTGACTGGTATCTCTCAGGAATATATGGAACCTCACTTGGCACATCTGGCTAACTCAACTGCGGTCCAGGTTATCTTTCTTCTTTTCATGATCTAGCTTGGGCTTATTCAGATAAGAGACAGGAGTGAAAACACACACACACACACACACACACACACCAAACAAACAAACAAACAAAAAAAAAAACACAAAAAAACAAGAGGAAATGTGCATGGATTCTCAAAGCCTGGGTTTGGAACTGGTACTCATAACTACCAGCTCATTGTATTGGCCAAAGAAAGTCACAACAGTAGGCCAGATTAAAGAGATAAAAATAAATAAATAAAGTCTACATTAAAGGAGCTGCAAAGTTACATTACAGATGCATTGGTATAGATAAAGGAATGTTTGTGGCCAGTTTTCCAAAAAATATTCTATAAAACAATAGTTTACCTTCTTTTGGTTGTCAAAATGGAAGATAGGGTTTGGGATGTAATGTTATCAAATGGATGGTGGGGGGTGGGACAGGGTTGCTTCTAAACACCTTACAATTCATAGGATGGTCCCCACAACAAAGATTTATCCAGCCCAAAATAGCAATAGTGCAGAGATTGAGAAACACCAATATAGGGATCACAACTCTAAGTTATTCTGTTCTGGATAGACACAGATTTTATGATGCAGCTGAATAATTCATTACTTTAATTAATTTAATTAGGTACTCACAGACTTGAATAACATGTATTTACTGTATAAACTCCATTTCCATTGATTTAATTATACTGCCACTATATTTATTTCTTCCATATTCTTTTCTAGATTTTCTATTTTGATAAATTGACAATTTTTATATTGTATCTGTCTTTCTTTGATTAGAATTATATAAAGAAAAGTTTTCTGAATGTTATATAATTTCAAAATTAAAATAGTTCCTAATAATATTCATAATATTTTATTAATTGGCCATTGTCCAATATATTTAAATTGATTCTGAACACCTAATTATCTTTCTTGTCATTCTACATAATAATGTTATACATAAAATGTTTCATATGGCATTGTAACTTAAAGCATAAAAACATTTTAGGATATTTAAGAAACATTGTCAATTTGATTTCTCTAGAGATAAAGACTTCACCTCCACCAATGTGTGGTATATATTTTAGTCTAAGATTTACATCATTGAATATTATTATATTTTTTTGTTTTCCCTAATCTGTAATACAAAATCTATTATGAGGTTGTTTAATTTGCAAGTGTTTTACTAGTAGTGAATTTGAATCTATTACCTTATATCCCTTTATAGCTAAGAGACTGTGGTAAATTATTTAACATTGATAAGCCCATCAGATAAAGATAAAAATAATACATACTTCAGAGTAAGTCAAAAGTGTGTTTATAGCACTTAGCCCAGTACCTGAAAAAATAGTTTTCAATGGATGATTACTATTACTTTTTAAAATACTAATTTTTAAAGTAATTTTCTCTTGTGTCATTTTCTTCTTGATCTTTGCCCATTTGTCTATAGAGAATATGATGCTCTTTTAACAATCTGTATAATATTTCAATACATTTAAAATATTAACCCATTTTTAGTAATTAAAATGTCATCCATCTTTTCATATTTTTTCAATGCATAGAATCTTTTTGAAAGTGTAATTATTTTTCATCAATGAATGCCAAACATAAAAAGCAGATGTCATAGGGTCAAGTATAACTATGACAAAATGGTCATTTTAAAAATACTCATATTTTATAACCAAATCTCCAGAATTTCATCTTAGTGCATGGTATTATCTTATTCATAATTGCTATCAATGGCATAGGTGCCACACTGATCCACTTTGTGCTTGACATGAAAGTCGGACATTAGGAATAATTTAGATATCAGGTCTTGGACACAAAATGATCTTGATAGGCTGAAGTGACATGCCAAATAAAATTTAATTCAACTAAGATTTATTGAATGCTATTATGTTTTGTATGGAAAGCTGTTTGTGTTGACTCTAATTAAACCATCTACACATTATGAAATAAGGATACTATTCATGTCTATATGAGTACCAAAAATATAATTACCTTAAATAACATACTACCAAGCTATATCATAGAAACTACTTACCCAAGACAAAATAATTTTGAGTCCTATTCACTATATCAGGAACTCTGCAACTAAGCACTATTAAGGTTTGGGCTGGGTAATTCTTTGAGTGCCTTCATTGTGCATTGTAGAATTTCAGTTGCATCCCTGTCTTATAGATGCCAGTGTGACAACTTCCTCCCATTATGATAACCAAAACTCTCTACAGGCAGTGCCAAATGTTCCCTGATGAGCTAACTAACCCTTTTTTGAGAACCACTGGTCTATGATTTTAAGCACATCAGCCCACTGTCATATCATTCTATTAACACATGAGGAAAGGGTCAAAACCGCAGGAGACCCCAAACTCAGATCAGAAGAGGAATGTTCCTTTGTTGATATGTTCTTAATGAACTTGTCTAGAAAAGAAAAGTCTCCCAGGCCACATAATGACAGCTTAAAGGTTTTAAACACTCTTTATTGGAAAGCACTATATCAAGGTAGTCAATCTACAACCGCCTTCTCTGTTCCTACTAAATGCCAGGCACTGGGCATACAAGGCCCAATGCCTCTAGGGAAAAAGCCTCAATGCCTCAAGGGAGGATGGTCATTAAACAATGCCTTTTAAATGAATATCTTATTCACTTTAAGTGTGCAAAGTGCTCTTTATGAGGAGGTCTACGAGCATGTACAACAGAAGACTAAACAGTGGGTTTAGATTTCTTGAGAGAAAACAATGTTCAAGTTGAGACATGGAAGAACAAGTCAGTTCAACGTGGTCCCGGAATAAAGAGAGGAGCATTCCAGGCAGAGAGAACCACATGCGTGGCAGCCCCAAGGTGAACGTGAGTTGGCGGGACTTGAGGACCTCCGAAAAACCAGTGGTTCAAAGAAAAGTGAGTGGGTTAAAGAGCAGGGCATGATGAACCAGAGAGCATGCTGGAAATTTTGAAGGCATGTTGGTATTTGAGTTTACAAAACAATTAGAAATTATTAAAAGTAGTTTTATAAGGAGAGAAGAGACATGGCCACATTTTTTTTCTTCAAAAGATGACTCATACAATTGTGCTTTTAAGCACTAGAGTCTAAGAACTATGGAGGAAGAATACGAACGAACCGATTTCTCCCTTCTAAGTTCTACTTGTGCCTTAGCCCTGTATTCACGTAAGTGATCAGTATACTGCAACCAAACTCCCATGTGCAGCTCTTATTGATTATGTAAGTGCTCTTGAAAATAGTCTATGTTTTAAGAAGCCTTTGTGCCCTCAGCAAAAATGTTCTGTTTCTAAAAGGTTAAGTCTTTTTTCCTAGATAAGAATGAATAACCTTATAGGAAGTTGTAAATTCAACACTGACCTCTTTTAATAGGGTTGAAATTGGTCATTCAATACTAAAAAGACATCTGACATCACTGCTTAAAAATGTCTTTCTTTTCTTAAATTATCCTTTTGTGCACATCAAAGAGGACTTTGGTTTTGAGAGTATGGAATTCTATTTGTATATATTTGGCATCTGATTAGGCTTTTGGCAATACAAATTTGAGAGCAAATAAGTAACCACTCCGCAATATTCAATGTGAATTCCTTTACAATTTTCATCTTATTAATAAGAATTTAAATAGCAAACTTTCACATACAAAGTTATAATAATTTTATATGCATACATAGATACATATATGTATATAGTAATTTTCACATACCTCATATGAAATATTTGTCTTTCCTATTTCTATATTGTGTTTCTATATAAAAGTAACTTTACCAAACCTCTTTCAAGACAGTCATGTGCCCACATCTTCCATTTAGGCAAAATCTTCTAATTTTTAAAATTCAGAATCTAAAACCAAATGCAGCCTATTACAAAAATAAATACTACCACAAACATCACGTAGAGTTTACTCAACTTGAAATATAATCATAATTGACCCTTGAACTATGGCATGATCAAAGTTTCTGAGGTTACTCTTAATTGCAAATATTTCTGATCAAAATAATTACAATTTGTCTAAAATGAAACTTTCAAGGGCTCATTATAATTGACTAGAGGCCCGGTGCAAAAATTCGTGCACAGGTAGGGTCCCTTGGCATGTCCGGTGATAGGAGCTGACTGGGGCTGTCTCGCCCACTCCCAATCAGGGCTGATTGGGGGTCAGCCGGCTGGGGGGAGGGAATAGGAGAGGTGGGTTGGCTGCGAGGAGGGACCATGGAGGTTGGTTATGGGAGCGAGCACACTGACCATCAGGGGGAAGCTCCTGCATTGAGCATCTGCCCCCTGGTGGTCAGTGAGCATCATAGCGACCAGTCAATCGGTATTTCAGTCAACCCATTGTAACACCCGTGCACTGGGTGTGTGTGTGGGGGGGGGGGGAGTGTCCCTCAGCCCAGCCTGCCCCCTCCCCTCTCACATACTGGGAGCCCTCAGGCGTTGACCCCCATCACCCTCTGATCGCCTGATCGGCCCCTTGCCCAGGCCTGACAGCTCCGCCAGAGGTGTCAGGCTTGGACAGGGTACCCCCATCTCCCCCCGATCACTGGCTCTGGCCCCCGCCCAGGCCTGAGGCCTCTGGCCCAGGAATCATGCCTGGGCAGGGGACCCCCATCTCCCTCTGATCGCTTGCTCCACCCCCCGCCCAAGCCTGACGCCTCTGACCCAGGCTTCAGGCCTGGGAAAGGGGACCATCATATCCCCCCAACCCCTGGCTCCGCCCCCGACCCAGGCCTGATGCCTCAGCCAGAGGAGTTGACACTCATCACCCTCCGATCACCAATCACCAGATCGGACCCTTGACCAGGCCTGAGGCCTCCGGCAGAGGTGTCAGGCCTGGACAGGGGACCCCCAGCTCCCCGCGGTTGCAGGCTCCGCCCCTGCCCAGGCCTAACGCCTCTGGCCTAGGCATCCGGCCCAGGCAGCGGGGACCTGCAGTGGCAGCAGGGGAGGCGCCGCGATCGTGGGCTTCGCTTTAGGCCCAGGCAAGGGACCCCTAGCTCCTAGGACTGCCAGCTTCGACCGTGCCCAGCTCCCATCGCTGGCTCCACCCCTACTTCCTGCTATCACTGGCCAGGGTGGCAAAGGCGCCTGATTCTCTGATCATGGCTGGGGGGCAGGGCAAAGGCAGCCCCAGGGCCGCCTTTGCCCTGCCCCCCAGCTCTTAGCTCCCCCCTGGGTTTCCGATCACTGTCAGTGGCAGGGGGCTTCTTCCTGCTTTCCCTTTCGCCTCCCTGCATTGTGCCTACATATGCAAATTAGCCGCCATCTTGTTAGCACTTAACTGCCAATCTTAGTTGGCAGTTAATTTGCATATAGCCCTGATTAGCCAATGAAAAAGGTATCGCCGTACGCCAATTATCATTTTTCTCTTTTATTACTGTAGATATATATATACTAGAGGCCCAGTGCACAAAAATTTGTGCACTCGGGGGAAGGGGGTCCCTCAGCCCGGTCTGTGCCCTCTCGCAGTCTGGGACCCCTCGGGAGATAACGACCTGCTGGCTTAGGCCTGCTCCCGGGTGGCAGAGGGCAGGCCCAATCCCTAGGTGCAGCCCCTGGTCGGGCTTAGAGCAGGGCCGATTGGGGAGTTGGGGCGCTGCCCCCTGTCATGCACAGAGCAGGGCGGATTGGGAGGTTGCGATGCCAACCTCAGTCACGCTCAGGGTAGGGCCGATTGGGGGTTTGGGGAACCACCCCCTGTCACACTCAAGGGAGGGTCGATGGGGAGGTTGCGGCGCCACCCCCTGTCACACACAGAGCAGGGCCAATCAGGGGGTTGGGGCGCTGCCCCCTGTCACGCACACAGCAGGGTCCATCAGGGGGGTTGGGGCTCCGTACCCTGTCCTGCACAGAGCAGGGTCGATCAGGGGGTGGGGGAGCTCCCCCCTGTCACACACAGAGCAGGGCCCATCAGGGGGTTGGGGAGCTCCCCCTTGTCACTCACAGAGTAGGGCCGATAGGGGAGTTGGGGCACCGTCCCCTGTCACGCACAGAGCAGGGCCAATCAGGGGTTGGGGCGCCACCACTGTCACACTCAGGCAGGGCTGATGGGGAGGTTATGGCTCTACCCTGTCACACACGGAGCAGGGCCGATCAGGGGGTTTGGGTGCTGCCCCCTGTCATGCTGATCCCAGTGCCGGGAGGCCTCGTGGCTCCACTGATCCTGGTGCTGAGAGGCATATTACCCTTTTACTATATAGGGTAGAGGCCTGGTGAATGGGTGGGGGGCGGCTGGTTTGCCCTGAAGGGTGTCCTGGATCAGGGTGGGGGTCCCCACTGGGGTGCCTGGCCAGCCTTGGTGAGGGGATGATGGCTGTTTGCAGCTGGTCACACACCCTTCAGGGTGGGGGTCCCCACTGGGGTGCCTGGCCAGTCTGGGTGAGGGGCTAAGGGCTGTTTTCAGGCTGGGGGTGACTGAAGCTCCCAACCGCTCCTTTTTTCCTTTTTTTTTTTTTTTTATTTTATTCTGGGCCAGCTTTAGCTTGAGGCTTGGCTCCAGCTCTTAGGCCTCCCCGCGGCTGAAAGTAGGTTTCTGGCCTTTGCTTACAATGTTGCAATCCTGCTGGCTGAAGTCCGGCAGTATTCGTTACAATGTTTCTTAAACTGCCCGCTGAGAGGCCTGCAGCCACAGGCGGGGAACGTTGGTTTCCTCTGTCACTGAGGCAACCAAGCCTCATGTTAGTTTCAAGCTGCCTGGCTGCCGGCCGCCATCTTGACTGACAGTTAATTTGCATATCTCGCTGATTAGCCAATGAAAAGGGTAGCGGTCGTATGCCAATTACCATGTTTCTCTTTTATTAGTGTAGATATATATATATATATATATATATATATATATATATATATATGTGATATATATATATATATATATATATATTATATATATATATATCATATATATATATGATAGAGGCCCAGTGCATGAAATTTGTGAATGGTGGCGGGGGGGGGGGGGGGGCATGTCCCTCAGCCTGGCTTGCACCCTCTCATAATCTAGGACCTTTTGGGGGATGTCTGCCAGTTTAGGATATCTGTCTCACAATCTGGGATTGCTGGCCCCTAACAGCTCGCCTGCCTGCCTGATTGCCCCTAACCGCACTACCTGATTGCCTCTAACCACTTGCCTGCCTCCCTGCCTGCTCGCCCCTAACCACTCACCTGCCTGCCTGATTGTCCCTATCTGCTCACTGGGGGGCGGGGCCAGACAGGGAGAGGGGCCTTGATTGTTCTGGTCTCTGGTTTTCTGGTAATTTTGCCGTTTCAGTCACTGGGCTTTTATTATATAGGATTATTCAACAAAATACAGTTTTCTTATCTAACTAGAATCATGTATACAAGTGATAAACTATTCATTTACTTTTGAATTTTTTCTTCCTGCTGTGGACAGATCTGGGACTTTGGCATGAAGAACAAAAGAGATTAATTCTCCCACTCTCACAACTTATGAACCATGGAATAATTGGCAAATGATTCTTAGATTCTCACCTTCAAAATAATAGTGTCTTGTACAGAGTTCTCACATAGAGGCGATATTAACAAAGTGCACTTACTAGGCAATCGAAATCAGTTTTGTTCTTCATAAGGAGGGATTTTTTATTTGTAGCAATCATTAACAGTTGGCCAGCCAAATGTACCTTGTCATTCATAGACTAAAATGTAAGATGATGAAAATATTTCATTGTGAAGACTAATCAAAAGGTACCAACAATTATTTTATTATACAACTTACTTCAATCTTTACATTTTCTTCAACCCACAAATAAAATACTATAGTAACATTAAATATGAGTACAGGCAGACTACTGATACTGTGGGGCAATGCAGAGTGTTTGTGAAGTCATATCCCATTGCAAGATTGGTGCCTCAATCTCACCAGGAATACCATCTACACACCTGCATTGTCACCCCAGTAACCCTCTCTCAAATCTTCAAATCCGGTTAATGATCAAATCCTGTTAGTTTTTCCATACATATACTTTTAACACTTTTAATGTTCTGTGTTGCATCTACAACGACTGACTGTCCAAACTTCTGAGGCTGCTTTCAGTCTTTTCACCAATCCCTCCAATTGATATTCCTCTGCAGCCAGAAGAATCTTTTCAGAAAGTAAGCTTAATGATGTCATTTGTTCTGTTCAAAATTATTCATGAGCCCCTCAACCAGGCACCCAAATCCTTTCACAATCTGACCCCTGCCTCTTTCTTCAGCCTCACCTTCTGTCTCATAATTTTTGAGATGTGTGCTCTTGCAATTCTTAACGAAGATCAGGCGTTCGGCACAGGAAACACAGAACCGCACCTATTGTTCCTGAATCCAGAGTGCCCAAGCCTGCCTGTCTGATTGATCCTCCGGATGCGATTCACGTGCCAGCATCTCTCTAAAAGTTTCTTTGATCTGCACTCTCACAGATTAATTTCTCAACTCTGAATTCTTCCTTTTTCTTAAACATCATGCGTTTTTATATTAGTTTGTTTACATGTCTAAAACCTAGTCTTTTGAGGAAAGAAGGACATTTTGACACAGCTGTATTTAATGTGGGAGTCATATGGATGGAGCCATTTGAATCAGTCAGGCATTGAAATATCTCTGTCAAAGTACAATAAATCCCTTGTCAGATGGGATTTTTACTTTCTACTTAATAAAATATTACATTCCCATAATATTTTAAAATAAAATAATACTTGTAAAGTACTAAACATATAAAGATGTAACTTTAAGTCTGATGGAACTGGGATCAAGTTCCTGCCCATGACACGCAGCTCCTCTCCTTCTGGGTTTTGTTCAAAAGATCATCTTGGCACAGGCTTCCCCGCCTCCTTGTTGCAAGTTGCAATGCACCTCAATTGCATGTCCTTTCTTCTTTCCCTGCCTGGATACGTTCTGTAGTACTTACCAATGTCTGATAAAATCCTCTCCCTGGCAAAAACTAAACACAATGAGGAAGGGGTTTTTGTCTGTTTTATTCACATAGCAGACTATCCACAAATATTTTTTACTGAATAAATGGATTTGTTTTAGTATTTTTTTACCCCAACAGATAACCAGAAATTCAGACTCAATTTCCAGAAATTTGAGAGGTGATCCTAGCAAAGAGGGTAAAGGAAGAGAGAAAAGACAATAATCAAAGAGTGTGTTTAATTGGGAATAGCAGCACTTTTAACCTGGAAATACCACATGGACACATGATTATAGCGTTCTCTTAATTGATGTGTGAAAACTGCGTAATATACACTTCCTGTATCGGAGATTACACTTAAATCGTCCTGTGAGTGGACAAAAGGCAAGATTTTGGCAGCAAATGCATTAGCCCTTTACAATGAAAAGCTAATTCTGTCAGATCATACCAGGAATCATGCTTTCTAATCTGTCAGGTGCTGCATTGAATCACAGCAACAACAAAAATGCCCTCCTCTGTTATTAAGTACTTTGTTTTAAAAAAATAAGTTTAAAATCTTAATCTTAAAAGTTATGAAATGTTCAAGGAAACTTCAGAAAACACAAGACAAAGAACTATTAATATCATGCCCAAATAAAAATTAGACTTTATTCACCTACTTGGGTATTTGGCATATAGTGCAAATGTACATTTTGGCAAATTCTATTCAGTCTATGACCTTCTTACCAAAAAGATTATATTTCCTTCTATATTTCCTTTCATACCTTATAAAAAACACTGCTAAAATATTATGATTTACCAGCCTGTGAAACTAAAGCGTTTGTAAATTTTTTGTAATGTTTAGTTTCTGTAAGACATACAGAAGCATTCTGTGAGACTTTGACTTTGAAGAAGAAAGTCTCCGTAGACATGTGCCTGCAAGGTGGATATCATTGTTGCCAGAAATGTTTTGTAAAGTTAAAATGTTGGCCTGTTGTGCTATTATATTTTCAAAATGTGGAACAAGAAGAATGCCCTTCTCCAATTTCGGAAAACATTGTGCATGAGAATAATTAAAAATATCACAGTAAAGCAAAAAAATATATTTTTTGTTCCTCCAAAATTCTTTGGTGTTATTTAAAGAGTCCATAATGAGCCTAGCAAATGATGAAGTAACTGCATTATTAATTATTCAATATGGTGTATAGGTTATGACAAAACTATATAGCAAAAATATATTCAATCTTTGGAAATAAGATTGCTTCAGAACTGAAAAAAGTCACTGAAGAAAGTACAGCTAATTAAGAAAAGGACTTTCTCAACTTTTTACCTAAGAAATAACTTATTTGCAATCTACCTCAATTTTCACAAGTTCAAATTACCTTTGTGCCTTAAAACCATTTTCCCTGAGAAAGAGAGATTTACCTTAATTTCTTCAGGGTATAGAAATGGGTAGTCTATATTATAAATGTATGATTGTGAAAGATCTGATTGAAACGTCTCTAGTCAGCAGAACATGCTTGTAGATGCACAGAAGTTAAACATTTCTGAGAAGCTGAAAACGAATGCCTACAAATGTAAAAACCTGCGGTCACTAGTAAGTAAAATTCTAATACCCCTATCTCACACCATATACAAAAAGTAATAGATCTATCAAAGACCTAAATATAAGAGCTAAAACTGTAAAACTCTTAGAAGACAACGTATTAGTATATTTTCATGATCTTGGATTTAGCAATGGACACAGATATGACACCAAGCACATAAGAAAAAATGAAAAAATAGGTAAATTTGACTTCATAAAATTTAAACTTTTGTCCATTAAAGAACATTATCAAGAGAGTAAAAAGACAACTCACAAGAATGAGAAAAAATATTTGCAAATTGTATATAAGGTCTACTATACAGAATACATAAATAAGACGTAACTTAACAACAAAAGGACAAGAAATCCAATTTAGAAATAAGCCAAGAATTTAAACAAACACTATTCCAAAGATGACTACAAAGTGGTCAATCTATAATAATAAAAGCGTAATATGCAAATCAACCAAATGGCCAAACAGCGGAACGACTGTCCATGCAACCTTCCGGATGAAGCCAGAGTTGCAAGGGCCAAGGCAGCTGGGGCTGCGAGGGCTTATCCTTGCACGAATTTCATGCGTCTGGCCTCTCGATGAATATAAAAGGTTGTGCAATATCCTTAGTCATTAGGAAAATGCAAATCAAAATCACAATGAGATACCACTTCACTAGAATGGTAATAAAAAATTATGATAATAATTGAAAATAGCAAGTGGTGGCAAGGAAGTGAAGACATTGGAACCATTGTACATTGCTGCTGGAAATGTAAGATGATTCCCTTACTGTCAAAATAGCTTAGTAGTTCCTCAAAGAGTTTAACAGAATTACCATTGAACCTAGCAATTCTATTCCCAGGTACACACGCAAAATATTAAAAATAGATATTCAAACAAAAACATATGCAGAAATCTGTATTAGCAGCACTATTGACAATAGATAAAAAATGGAAACAAACCATATGTCCATAATGAATGAATAAACAAAACATGGCACACCTCTACAAAGGAATAGAGTTAAATTACAAAAATGAATGATGTATTAATATCTACTACAACATATATGAACCCTGAAATGTGTTCATAACATAAATAGATACATTAAATGAAAGAAATCAGATGGAAAGGTCACACATTCTATAATTCCATTTATCTAATGTATCCAGAATAACTAAATCTGTAAGTACACAAAGCAAATTAGTGTTGGTGGGGCCTGGGGGAGAAGGAGTGTTAAGGACTACATAATGAGTACAGGGTTTACTTTTTGGGTGTTGAAAATGCTTTAGAACCAGATAGACAGAAAGTTACACATCATGAATGTAAACTTTAAACTGGTTAATTTTATGGGAATTTTACCTCAATAAAATTGTTTTCAAAGAACTTAATATCCTTTAAACAATTCTAAGTATTCCATGATCTAATGCTTTTAGGAAGAGTATATTTAGCTTGATTTCATCATAGTGGACCAACATCAGGAGTAAGTATAGTAAGGGCTTGACAAAAGCAGGGCTTTAAGTGAAACTGAACGTTATGTTTGATGGTATTCACTTTTACCATGAGACAGGAGAAAGGAAATATGTCCTAAAGGCTGTGGGGTGTTCAAAGGTCTAAATTTAGAAAAGGAAATAGAAAGAGTAAAAATATCTTACTGTATTATATAAAGGGGAAAAAGGTGACATTGTTACCTTTTAAAAATATAGATGATATCTATTTAATTAGCCTTATTATTTAGAGCTTACAAAAATATAAATATTAAAAAATGTTTAAATAAGTCCCTGTATCAGGAGACAGAAACATTGTATTGTTATATTTTTCTCACCCATAATATTTGCTTAATTAGTAATATTAATTTTTTCTTATTGCCACTGTTAACTAGTCCTTTAAATACTAACATTTATGTAACAGAAAAGTAAATAGAATAAATATTAGGATTTATCCAAGAAAAAATAAGTATATCATTTCAAAAAACACTTAATTTCATATAATTATGTTAAAATAAAAACATGCATGTGCACACTTATTGATCATAAAAATTAAAATGTTGGCCTTCTAAAAAGTTAGTTCAGAGGGTTGTATGGAAGTAATGAAAAATGTATCTTTGTTTTGGGGAAATTTACACTTGAGAATTTAGCAGTAAGGAAGTATATCTACAGCTTGCTTTCAAGTGGTTGAGAGACAAATGATAATGGGAATAGATAGTTATAGATTTAGATATAGGTGATATGTATAAATATAAATACAAACCCATCCTATTGAACATTTTATTGTGTGCAAATTAGACCCCAATTTTAAAAAATCAATTGGAAAAAATCACCCTTAAATCACTTTATTCATTAGACATTATATACTCTCGAGATTACTTTAATTTTACAGCATTTGTGTTCTTGGATAAGCAAATATATCTGAAACTCTTTGGATTTTAATCATTAGAAATAAATGATCTTACAATGTCCTTTAAAACATTTGGTTAAAAAAATAGACAATTAGCTTACTCTAGAGCAAAACAGGGTTGTCACATGGAAGCATCCCCACAGAGCCTGGCGTAGGGCTGCCGTGAGGAAATGGGTCAAAATGCAGCTCTTGAACTGAAGGAGAGGCGGCTTTGAGGCAGAGGGGTGCATGGGAGTGAGAACCTGAGCTGACCTGCTACCCTGCTGTGTGCCATTAGTCAAGTCACTGAATATTTCTGATCCCCCATTTATTGTCTATCAACCAGCAAAATCAGAATATCTGATCCCATCCAGCTTTCAACAGTTTTTTTTTCTTTTATTCCACAAACAACTGACACAAATAATATTGTATGTCTCCATGAGAGAAGTGCTGAAGTTAACGATAAGTAAAAGTGCAATATTTTCTTTATGATTTATATTCCCATATTCTCACACAACAACAAAAGGACCGGGAGTGTGAAGGAGAAACTACAGCTGTTTGACTGTTCACATTGGCTTATTATCACGATGCTGAGCCTGGCTGCTTTGAAGTGAAAAACAGCGGAAAAATCTCTAGAGGATGAAGCTTCCCCTGAGAGTTCACAAATGTGTACAGTTCTGGCAGGGCCACAGCCTTCCAGAGAATCCTTTTACAGCCAAAACAATTGCCTACATTTTGAAATGAAATTCTGAATATTTTTCTGCTCTGATCATTCAAATAGCTCTACATATTTTAATTTTAAAAACTTCCATTTATTTTTTAAATATATTTATATTGATTTCAGAGAGGAAGGGAGAGGGATAAAGAGATAGAAACATCAATGATGAGAGAGAATCATTATCTGATCAAGCCGAAACCCGGGCATGTGCTCTGACCGGGAATAGAACCTTGATCTCCTGGTTCATAGGTCGATGCTCAACTAGTGAGCCACACCAGCCAGGCTAAAAGTCTTTTAATAAAGCTAGTTTCACCTGCTTAATTTTTCCTGAAAATTGTAAAGATAGAAACTTTATAGAAATGTACAGATACTTAGATTTCATAGAAAAATATATACTTAGTCCTAAACATTTTGATATTTCTTATTTTTATTAATATGTTCCATGAAGAATATATAACTTTGAAAATAGGCACTTGGGCAACAAAGATATATTTCAACTTATTTTTCAGTTTCATTAGAACATAATTCAACCAGCAATCAAATCTATTCTTAGTATCTAGTTGACTTTTGTAAAACTGAGTTGATTGATTCACAGTTCTATTCCACTTGAATTTGTTCACAGGAATGCTAAAAGATAAATGGAAAACTACTTTGATATTAGCACTAGGTATTTTATTTTAAATTTACACATATTTTTATGTTGCTATTATTTAAATATGACTCATGACTCACAAGACACCCAAGGAAGTGCAAAATCTCCCCCAGTTTTAAGTATATGAGGAGGGAGAAAAGATGTAGAAAGAATTTCTTTCAAGGGGCAGTGAACTTTATAGGTTTGCAGGTTAATATTTATGCCCCATAGAGGAATAACTAATACTATAAGACAGTAAAAGGCATTCAGAAAATAAAATCATTTTATGGTCAAGTTTAAAATTTAGGTAGTACCGCGTCCTAGATTTCCTTCTTAAAAATTCACAATATCCATATGTCTATGAAGGCTCTGAAAAGTGTCTGTAATCCTTTCAACAATAAAGATAAATTAAAGGAAAAAAGTCCCTACGTGAAATAAACCAATAATGAAATGACCTTTGTCAGCTTTTTAAGCTTATCTGACTTCATCCTGCCTGCCCACCCCTGTCTTAGTCAATCTTAAACATCTTAGGTGGTTGTGGGTTAAGTGACTTTTTCAAAGACTTGCATAGTCTATGACCTCTCAGCTCTATGGTGCTTTCTTAAAGAAAGTATAAAAATCATTTACTTATTAAAACATTGTCATTGATGTCCTCCAGCCTTCAAAATGATCCTTAGTCTATTTTCTTACTCAGCCTTCCTCTGTTGAAAAACTAATGGTGCTGTCTTAAATGTCCCTGAATCCTAATGGAAAGCAATCACCAGTTGAAGGAAGGGGGGGGGGGATTCTTAAAATCTGAAAATTCTTCTAGAGTTCAGATACATTTTAGCATTTATATCAGGTTCAGACTGATTGATGCTCTTCTAGTAATGCCTTAAATTGAATTTAACTTTCCCTTCCCCACTTTTTTTTTCATGTAAAACTAAAGTACATTCATGAAAGTGTTTGTTTCAAGCTGGGAAGGCCATAGTTTCAGGAGGAAGTCCAGTTATGCCTCATTTGCGTTTCTCCACCTGCCTATTGGCAAGAAGTTACTTTCTCTGGGTTTAATAACACATCATATAATTTTTGTTTTCAGTTTTGTTTTTTGTGTAGTGTGTGTTTGGAGCAATGAGTTAAGTATTTAAAAACATGAACCTCGATGTTTCAAGAATAGAGTGTAACAGCGGAAATGGAAAAAGAAATAACATTCTCTGTGCCTGTCTCTCAGGCACTGGTATGTGTTTTCTCACTTAACACTCAACAATCCTACAGGGTCTGAATTATAATCTCCATGTTGAAGATGAGGACTGAAGGTCAAGATTTTCTTTTACACAAAAAAAGTTCAGAAATTATGTTCTCTAAATTTTCCCAAAATAGCAATAAGCTACTTAATGGTTTGGTGAAATACAATATTTGGATATTAATTAATTGATACTAATAAAAATCATCATTTATTTGGAGATAGATCATTTGGTTAGTTTTTACATTATTCCTTTTGCTCTTTTGATGTCACATTTACATTAGATTTCAAATCTTAAATAGCAGTTGGTTATATCATCGTAATCATGATTTCTAGAACATTTACTTACTCCTTATTCAAAAGGACTGATTCATAATTTTGGTAATCATTCCTTGAATTGTCTGAGGAAACTCTTATGATGTCTTCTAACTGTTCTATTCATTTAAGTGGAGTGTGTTTATCACTCAAAAAGAGAAGCAAAATAATCCCAGATACCCGTGCTCTCTGCACAGTGATGAATGACTCAGCATTAAGCAGTGCCCAGTATGAGATGAGTTATTTCCAGATGGTTCATGCCAATCACCCAACTGACTTGATCAATATCGTTCAGTATGATACAGTACAATTCCAACTGGAAATACACAAACAAATAAATGGTTGTTGAAACCAAAGCCTGCCAAGTTCTTGCCAACCAGTTAATTGTATTTAAATGCTCAACGCTTAAACACACACAGATTTAAGGCTTACAGAATTAAATGTCAGCTCTCTGGTTCTAACTTCATTGATCAAGCCAGGCACTGCGAAAAGTAAATTACCACTAGTCCATCAATAAAGTCAAGTTCCAGACACCCTGTGCTATATGTCAAAATGATATCAAAATTAATACTAATGACAGCAACTTAAATGTCTACTGTGGCTGTTAAGGGATTGTTTTAATAAAGCTACAACTTCTTTTAATGTATCCCAATTGGTGAATTTCTCTGCTAAAATTTTAGTAATCTACTCTTCCATTTCTCAAAAGAATTAATTTAAAACTAATTGAAGACTGCAGTTTGAGCAAAAAAAATAAAAAAAAAGTAAACAAATTTTTTTCTCTTGTCCAAAAGGTTTTTAGTTGAAAATGAACAGTGAATTCATCAGTTCTTCATAGAGACTACAGATATGATATGCCCCTTTTCTGAAAAGTGAAGACTGAAAATAAGTGAAAACTGGCTTTACAAAGGAAGCGAGAAGGGGTCCCAGCACCTCATACAATTCTGACTTCTTTCGCACACATACCCAGATTTTATGCCAGGTCTGAACCTTTTTAGATGTATTTAATGTAGCAATAACAGTTACTGCTTATTGAGAGGTAATTATGTGACTGATATATGCTTTACATATTTTGAAAAACAAAACTTTAAACTGTATAAAATGATGCCTATGAGGGAGCTCTTGCTAACCCCGTTTTATAGATGAAGGAAATTAGATTAAAATGTTTAGTAAATTGCCCACAACAATTGAAAACAACTGGTCCAAGGATAGTCAGATATAGTCACTGAGCAGAACCGCTGCACTCTACTGTCTCTCTGATTCTCCTAATTGTGAAGCATAATTTATCTTATAACTGGCAGCACTTCTCTGCGTGTTGCTGTGTATGTAGACTCAGCCTCCTAGAAAACAGTGTGAGTGCAGCTGGGTGAGAAGCAGGACGCTTCAGAAATACCCAGCCACCTGGAAAACCATAGCAAATATGACTTGATAATCAGCTCTTTTCCAGAGTTGTGATGCCTCATGTGTCCAAAGGAAGCACTTCCCAGAGCTCTGACAACGTTACAGCCCAATGACATTTCTTACTCGTCAGGGAAACTCCAGAACAAGGAGTTACCCTAGTGCAGCATTTACAATCCACAATCCTGAATGCATAGGGAATTTTTTCCTCTCTAAACAACTATCAATAAACAAATCCATAGACTGGCCTAAGGGGAGTGATGTGAATGTAATCCTTGCAGCAAATATTGTGGTTGCAATGGTAATTATAGAAAAAATATTGACCTGATAGGACTCAAGAAATCAGATGCTACACTAGCCTAAATCTTCAGATGGAAACCTTGGTTCTGGGTTATTTGTGCACAGAAATGACTTTTCTTCAGTTCCCATCTGAGCCCCACTACCATTGTGCAGAGTAGAGACTTCAGGTGGAGAAATTACTTCTACGACCCCCGCATGTCACATTTTTGAGTGGTGTTTGGACACACACCAAAGTATTGCAGACGCCAGCTGTGCCGAAGGCTGCAGGAAGCTGATCAGTAATTCCTTCCTCTCACTAAAGAATAAACCTGAATTGAACTGCGCTTCAAGGAGGGAAAGACGAAAAGGCCCCCGCTCTTTTCAGGTTTTAGCTGTGGCCATGGACTTCAGTTGCAAAGACATGAGAATATCAAGCTGAATTATAGCAAAATCTACATCGTTTTCACCCTGAACTTAACATCGTCAGCTAGCTCAGCAAATGATACACATCTTTCAGCACAGTTGTCAGGCGCAATATGGCACATGAGCTGTGGTTGAATTCACTAGATTTGATCATGTAACTCCCTTGCTTAGTATATGCATGGCCCATGGACATAGACAATAATGTGATGAAGGGCTAGGAGGAGCAGTGTGGAGGGAGGCAACGGGAGGGGGGAGATGTGGAGGAATGGGGGACATCTGTAACAGAGTTAACAATTAAAAATAAGTTTGAAAGTTTGTGTTCACTTATCTTATTTGAAATAGTATTAGAATACTAGTAGATGATAGGGAACACTTTTAATATGTCTAACAGAATTCCTACAACTTTGTAATTGATAAATATGTTAAGTATTATTTTTATTAATAATTTTAGTAAGCATTTTTTTAAAGATTTTTAGGGAAGATATGATTAAAAAAAAACAAGGTTTCTCAAGTTACCCAAAGCAATGGATGCCATGCTATAAAAGCTCATATTAATTTACCCTTTCTCAATCAAAGACTGTATCCTTATTCCCATAGTTTGTGACAAAAATGAACTGTGGAAGCCACCAAATAATCAAGATAGTAGCATTTAATATGCAAGCAGAAAAAATGTTTTATTACAATGATATTCGGATTTACCTAAAGGTAAATCTTTATAGATATTTCTTAATTATTTAGAGAATAGGAGGAAACATTTGGCATGATTTACACAGGACTACAGAACTTTGGCAGGCTATGAAAGTCATAGAATAATTCAAGGCATTTATTAAAACTTATTCATAACACCATGTTGGTTACATTAAGAAATGGATAATTTAACTCTATTATAAAATATGAAACTGAGTATAAAAATGCAACGTTTCTAAAATAGAAACATAACTGAGACATAAAACTGGTCACTTTAACCATTCCCTACCAATTAAAAAATATACGCTTAGACTAAGATTTAAAATAATTCACTTCTCCCATGTGATTTCAGAAGACGGTCTTAAACTGAGAGCTACCTCAGTTTAAGGTAAACTCATGGATGAGAAACAAGATAAATAAAGTTAAAACTGTCATTCATAAAAAGGGGAGGGGCATTAAAGATGCTCAATGATAATTAATCACCAGTGAAAAAAATTCTAGTGTTCACTGGAATTACAATTTTTTTTTCCAAGAAATGAAATAGTTCCTCACATAGACCCTGCCTCAGCATCCTGGGAGCAACACACTCCAGTATCTTCTGTTGCCCTCTTGGAGGTTATTTCTTCTTCTACATTCCTTGTGGCCACATAGAAAAAGGATGTTAGAGAGTTAGATTCTCCCTGGGATTGAATTGTCCATTTCCTGCTTGCTCATGATTAGAAACTTGAAGGCTGCTTGGGGGATTGAAACAACACAGGATTTTCTGCCAAGAATTGTGATTTCTTCAGTAACACAAGTATCTCCAAATATACTAGTAATAGGCATCTGGTGTATTCACTTGCAGTCTATTCCATGCCCCAATAACCAAACCCAAACGTCTTTTCTGGACTTAACAATTAACTCTATTTTATTTACTAGCTTCCTTGCTGGGCCTTAACACCTGATTCTAGGGCACAGAGGCAGTCATAGAATTTTTAACCCTGTGAAGCCCCAAATTTCTAGATCTTTCCAGATCTTCCAATCTCTGCCCACACACCTGAAAATCCTTGCCCATGACAGATCACTCATCTTATTTATTACTGTGTTAAAAACAGCCAGAAGCAGGTATGATATACAAACATTATTGCTCTATATAACCACTTCCTTCAAAGCTATGGGCACTGGGGAGCATTTTCCTTCCAGATTACTGTAGATGACAATTTTAATAGGTGTTTGGCCAAAGCCTCAAAGGTCCTAACTCATAGCATCAGACTCTCCATACTTGTTACCTGACCACTAATCCAAAGCTACATATTTTAAGGACCTATTATGTTGTACTTACATCTGGGATCAAACACTGTGTCCAGCAGAGTTCAGTAGAGGAACCATAAACTCTTGCAATGCTTTTAAGCATAAATAATTTAAAAAGGGGGAGGAGGGCTAGGCTCTTATAAAATCCTATAAGGACACTAACCAGTTTGGGCTTAGTGGATAGAGCATTGGCCTGCGGACTGAAGGGTCCCAGGTTCAATTCTGGTCAAGGGCATGTACCTTGGTTGTGGGCATCCCCAGTAGGGGGTGAGCAGGAGGCAGCTGATCAATGTTTCTCTCTTATCGATGTTTCTAACTCTCTATCCCTCTTCCTTCCTATCTGTAAAAAAATCAATAAAATATATTTAGAAAAAATAAAATCAAATCCTATAAGAAATGAAGAAGCATGTTCAAGATTGAGCCTCCTTAAAAAAATCTTCAAGGATAGACAACTGGCTCACTAGGAAAGCCACCTCCTCTGAGACCACCACCAGGGTTGTTTCATGAAGGTCTACAGCTTCCACCACTGCCATAGCATCCTGGACAAGATGAGGCTAAAGACTAGACAACTGAACCCATATTCAGGAAATATGGAGTCAAATCCAGAAGCCAATGCAACTCCCATTGTTCTTGACACTTAGGAAGCTAGAAATGAATAGTGGAGCCCGGGTCAGAAAAACATATTTACAAATCTGAATGATTTCTGTTGCACAATGTAATAAACATCAAGAACACCAACTCCAAGGGAGTGTGAAAAGCCAATTCAAAAATATACTAATGAGTCCAAAGTAAGGTAATACAGTATAGAGGCCAACGGTGTGATAGTGGCTGTGGTAGGCAGAATTCTAAAGATGTTATCTCACCAAATGCTAGCCTAGGGACTACTGGGATGGGATTCTGCAGGCGTGATTAAGGTTATGGTCCTTAAAATAGAGAGATTATCCTGGATTATTCAGGTGAAAGCAATCTTAGTAACATGATCCCTGAAAAGCAGAGAATTCTCTGGCTGGAGAAAGCAGAGACACTACAGCAGGGGGAGAAGTCAGAGAGATTCAAACAGGAAAGGATGTAGCCTGCTGGTGTGGCTTTGAAGTAGGAGGAATGAGGCTACCTGAGAAGAAATTTGGGGGCCTCTAGAAACTGAGAAGAACCTTGGGCCAACAACCAGCAAGGAAACGGAAATCTTAATCCATGACCACCACATTGATCTGAATTCTGTGAGCAATTTCTATGACCTTGGAAGCAAATGTAACTCCAGAGCCTCCAAAAAGGAATGCAGCTTTGCTAATACCTTAACATTGGCCTTAGGCGACTCTAAATAGAGACCCTGCTGAGCTACTCCGTGCTTGAACTTTTTCTTCCTCTGTTTTTAAAACCACTTTATTGAGGTGTGATTGACAGGTAAGAAGCTGAACATATTGAATGTATACAACTCAATGATTTGGGAATAAGTTCATGTGCCTGAACTTCTGATCTACAGAATCATGAGTTAATACATTAGTGGATGTGGGATTCTTACGGTTTCGTAATAAAAAGCAATTATAGGGACCCTCAAGGGAAGATGGGATCTGGTGGTAACATTCATTTGTGATGCAAAATCGAAAGAATGTCCCTCCTATGGCCCATGTCCATCCATCCTGCCTTGGAAAATTAGAGCCAGAAATAGAATCAATGTCCAGAGATTCTGTGCCATTTAAAGCTCAGTCCCATTCTAGCATGGCGAGCTTAGCTTGTGTTACAGGCAGTCCATTGCTTTGCTGCTGTACCCAGGCTCCCACCTGGAGTCAGCTTGTGGAGTCCACATGTGGCCAGTGTCCATGTGGCTGCGAAGGCCACATGGCTATATAGAGAGAATTTGTGAACACCTAGGGTGAGTGCGGGTCACCAAGCAAAAAAGAGAGAGATTATTTGTTCACCTGGAATTAAGGACAAACCTATTGGGTTTTGGAGGAACCAGAAGCTTTTCCAAATAATCAGCTTCCTAAACTTTTGAGAACTTCTGATGGATGCAGTGATCCCTTTCCTAGGTTATACTGTCAGGCATCTAGGCTCAAGCATCTCCCCTGTGACATTTTGTCTTTATTACCCATGTCCTTGTCTCCCCCTGCTCCCTCCCTTCCACACACGCAATCCAGTACCAGAGGTGAAAGAAGGGGTGTTAACACCCTTGGAGGGACAATGTTGTGATTTCTTGAGTGTGAAGCTGTAGCTTCCTGGTGAAACAAACAGGCCTCTACTTCCCAGCTGAATATTCTTAACAATTTATAATTTCATTTGCTCTCTTCCTTTTAATAACTAGCTAACAATGGTGACATTTTCAAATCACAAAATAAATCATAAATGAGAAATGTGAGACCTATGAGTATCCTATATAATAAAACCCTAATATGCAAATTGACCAAATGGCAGAATGACTGGTTGCTATGATGTGCACTGACCACCAGGGAGCAGATGCTCAATGCAGGAGCTGCCCCCTGGTGGTCAGTGCACTCCCACAGGGGGAGCGCTGCTCAGCCAGAAGCTGGGCTCAAGGCTGGCAAGTGCAGCAGCAGTGGTTCTCTAAGGAACCCTGTGGAGCGGGCCTAAGTTGGCAGGTGGACATCCCCCAAGGGGTCCCAGACTGTGAGAGGGCTCAGGCCAGGCTGAGGGACGCCCCCTCCCCCACCTCGCCCCAGTGTACAAATGTCATGCACCGGGCCTCTAGTATTTCTATAAAATAAAGCAGTGCCAAAGTTTTTACCAAGCCTTTTCTGCCCATATGACTAGTCTATCCAATTTGTCCTGTTGTCTCTGCAGTTTCCTCCCAATTTGTTGAAATATGTACCCCAGACAACAAGCCTCTTAACTTCTCCATACCCAGACTTCCTGCAGATGTATGCCTGTTTCTGTATTGTAGTTGCTTAGTCTTATTTATGATCATGTCCACACAAGAACATAAAAGAACCAAAAGGAGAGAGGACTTCAAATGAGAAACTATGTCTATGTGTTACAGGTGAAAGTGAGGTATCCCTTTCTCCACACAGTGCTGGGAGTGATGGCCTTATGATATCTCAAGAAAGGTAATCTTCTGAGACTTGGAGGGGAAGATGAGAGATTTTTATTTGCATGAAATTACAACCCTGGGTTTCCAAAGTCCCATTTCCCTTAATCCGGCCCTGGAAGAACTACAACTGGGGATTCGTAGAGCTAAAAGCAAAGCCAGTGTCTAAAGCTTCTGTCTCATGGTGGAGCTGGGTCTGGTACAGCATTAGGCTAGCTGCAGTCCATCAGTCCATTGTGTGGGGTGTACATGGCTGTAGGCCATGTGGGCAAATGCAAGGGGAGCCAAGAGAGCTTGCCCCCTGCAACAAGATTCCCAAGAGTCCCCAAACCACAGGAGAGTGAAGTTCTTTCTTTAGAAGATTAAATATCTCAAATCTTTCCATGCTTGCAGACTTTTTCACCCCATTTCACCCAGACTTTACTGGGCATGCGTCTATCCACACCCCCTCCTAGTCCCTTCTCCCAGCGATCTTCCTGCCATTCATTACTAGGTTAATTACAATGGTATCATATGTATGCACGCCAGAGATCAGGATTAAGAAACTATTTTTTCCTTCATTTGTTTATTAACATTTTTAACATGTGAACACTATCTTTTCCCATAACAAATTGCTTGTATATGACATATCTGATTAATCTTTGTTCTTTTAAAATCACAAGATTGCCCCACTTCACTTTCATCAACAAGTAGTTTTTAATTTTCCAATAAAGAATGTCAATATGACGACTAGAACACACGCACATTTGAAGTGCATTCAGTTTTGCTTGCCAGTGTAGAAAGCTGGGTCTGGATAAGCATCTGCAAACTGAGAAACACAATCACAAAAACAAACAAACAAACACTTGCAAAGCCTTTTAGCAGGTTGGTGGATGCCTGCGGAGCTGCCATCCTTAGATGATTCATCCAGCTCATTTCATGCCTCCAATTGGAACGGCATTAAACAAAAATGCAAGGAAATTAGATTCCAATTTTGGTACATGCTAGCAACAAATTCTGTGTATTTCCTTCCCTCCACCAAATGGCAGCATTTCATGCTAAAATAAGGCATCAAATTTCCACTTAGAGTTAGGTCTTCAAACACTCTATCTCAACAATTGACTTGCTGTAACTTCAATATATTTAAATTGGTAGAATCAGCTACATGCCTATGAATATGCAGCCTTAGATTTTAAAGCAGACATTTAGTCATTTTAATTATTATTTTAATTTGGCTCAGGTAGCACAAATACCTCATATTTGGATTATTTCTAAAGGTTTGTTTTTTTTGTTTTTTTTTTGTAAATTACAACTTCTTTTAGAAGGACATTTCTATCACATTAAGTTTTAATACATCAAAAGGACAGATAGTAAATCTAACAGAAAAGCCAACAACAATATACATCCAAAGTTTTAAAAGTTACACATATTTTTAGTTTTGGTAAACTTATAGAGATACCATCAGATATTTCTTTGCTCCTCTAGAAAAATAGATCTAGTATTTGAGACAGTGAGGTTTGAGGCAGGGGTAGACAAAAACAGAAGGTGTCATTATAAACCATCAATTTCACCCTCCTGTTTTAAAATCTGGGATAAGAGAATTTGGACTTAATTTCCTAATCAGTCTCTCATGCTCCCACTTGGAACACGCCCCCACCACCACCACCACCACCAAAAACCCTAGCAGTGTTCTAAACACAGAAAAAAGAAAAAGAAAAGAAAGTTTCATTCTGAGTTGGCTTATGTTGTCACAGAGGACTGGTTAGTTTTCTAGTGGTTACAGGGAAAGTTTAGCTTTCCCACTCCAAGAAGGATGTGCTGATATTCAGAGTCATTGTGGATCCCTGTGTGGAGGACTTAAATCACAGCGTGGCTCGTCATTGGCTAGCAGTCCTCCCCAGTAACCTTCTTTCCAGTATTTTGTGGGCATTTCTCAATACTGCCCTATGTTTAAAATGTGCTTGAAGAGAAAAATGCACTTTTTTTCCTTCTACTATCAGGAATTCAGTCAACTAGGATTTCCAAACCAAATTAATATATCCCCAGAGGTCCTCACCAAAGAAAACTCAAAGCAGCAGGAAGCAAATTTATGAAGTTGAAACCTGAAACAAATTGTCATGGAACCAAAAGCTGGGGACTTTCTCAAAAATGAGTACGTTTCTTCTGCTAGACCCAAATTAATCAAAACCTGAAAGAACCAGCTCAGTTAAAATTATGGATGATCTTTGGCTGAAAAGCATTTACTTGTAATCTATTAAAACCTGATGATTAAGTCCTTCTCTGATATTTTTTAATTATAATTTATTACAAATGTTTCTTCATTCAAAAATTAAAAAGGAAACATTTTCAAGACTTACCTATACCCTGATTTGTTTAGTCACAATAGATACTATTAAAAATTAGAAGATGCTCTAATTTAGAAACTAAATAATTTAGGGGATTTTCTGCAAAGATTTTGTGCTCTCTGTTCACTTATAATAACTTTATGCTATGTAGGTTATCAAAGTTAATTACCTTGACATGGCTTCTGTTGTGAATGGGAAAAAGGATAAAATAGATAAGCTTTGGAGAACTTCAAATACTTGGAAGTATAATTTAAAAGAAATGGGGTCAATATGAATTAAGAAAGTAGATATATTTAGAAACTGGAAATACTCGGATGTATTGACTTAGAAAAGAATCTATGTATGAAATCTACTTAATCACACAAGTCCCAGACCATTAATTACTGTTATATATAATTATTACAAAGAAGACATTCTCACTTTTCCTAATACTTTGGAAATTTGCCAATAACAATATGTTTATCCTGTAATGAGAAGCTTTGGTATGTATTTTTTATCAAATCTCAAAGAAAAGTAAATCTGAAAATGGTTCTAATGTAAGGAAAGATTACAAATGCTTTTTTTTTTTTTAATCCTCACCCAAGGATATTTTTTTCTATTGATTTTCAGACAGAGTGGAAGGGAGGGAGGAGGCAGAGAAGAGAGAAAGAGAAAAACATCGATGTGAGAGACACACATTGATTGGTTGCCTCCTGCACGTGCCCCAACCAGGGCCAGAGACTGAACCTACAAGTGAAGTATGTGCCCTTGACCAGGAATCTTTGGTCCCAGGGCTGACATTCTAACCATGTAGCCACACCGGCCAGGGCACAAATGCTCTTTCTTGGTGTGAGCATGGCTTTCTTACATTTACAATTACATTCTGTTAGAAGTCTTTCAGACACAGGTGAGAGATTTCCCTAGTAAACACATGGAGCAGGGCCTCATGCACAGGAACTTCTAAGTGGGCAGATCAGATGCACAGGTTAATAAAGACGTTACAGAAGAGAGTTTCAGCATGAGCCCTGCTGCTCTGAGCCCCAGGTCTGAGAGGTGGGTCATGTGCTCTTGCTTATTTGAGCAGAATAGACCACCTGTCAGGTGGAAAATATATCCCAGTGGGAGGTCTGCACCGACACCGAAAGGTTACCAGCAGCCTCATCCTTTGTTTGCCCTCTTCTTATATTTTATCAGCAGTGGGAATGTTGGATGCTGGTAAAAAGGAACACATATTTCTTCTTGAGCAAGCGTCTTCTCACAGAAGTTAACCGTGAGCTGTCTGGACCCAGCTTTCGGGCTCAGCGGGAACCGTAATGAACAGTGGGAATGATGTCTCCATATGCAACGACGCACACTGGAATTGAGGGAAGATAATAGAGCAAATGAAGGATGCTATTGAAAACACAGTTTAAAGTGGAACCTTTGATTGTCTTTCTCTTGGGGGAGGTGGTAACAATTTGTTACAGCATACGTACAAGCAAGCATTGTTTTTATTGTGTTCTTATGAATTCACGATAAGGTGCCAGTGTCTGAGCATATGAAAAGGAGATGATGAATGGAAAGATTAATGTCCTGAGGAAAATGAAGTAGTAGGTGTTTAGGTGCACATGAAAGCTTTTCAATAAATTTCTTGTATCTGGAGCTCATGTTCTTTTATTTGATAAATAGAAAAGCAAGACACTGAATAATTTGATTAGACTTTGCAATATGCTTTTCTTATTAACAATAACCTGTTGGAATTCAAAAGCTATCCAGAATTTGTGACAGGAACCAAAGGTGTCCAACTGGTGTTTATGAGGTGGTAGTAGCTAAAAATTCACAGAAAAAGCAGATGTCTGAAAGGAGGGTAGAGACAACAATGTTTTCTATGTAAAATGCACTTTTTTGGCTAAAAGGAAACCTCTTCTGCTCTCATCCTCCCCAACTCAATGTCTCCAGGGATCAAAGCTGGCGCAGAGTGACCTCTCAGCACCACAATGGCCTTTTCATCCCTCTCTGAAATGCCTGCTTCCTGTAGAATAAAACATCTGACTCTAGCTTAGGTGTGATTCCAGGAAGCAAACCCTGAGAACCTGGGGTGTATTGAAGTGATCTATTAAGGGCAGGCTCCCAGGATAAATTAACGTAAGGGAGAAGGACAGTAAAGGGGAAGAAGCCAAACTAGGGCAAGAGTTCATAAAAAGGACCAACTTCAGCATAATCGGACTTCTCAACAGCAATACTTGGTTGCTAAAGGACAATAGGATAATGTTTCTGAGAGAAAATGATTTTGAATACTAACTTCTTTTTTTTAATATATTTTATTGATTTTTTACAGAGAGGAAGGGAGAGAGATAGAGAGTTAGAAACATCGATGAGAGAGAAACATCGATCAACTGCCTCCTGCACATCTCCTACTGGGGATATGCCCGCAACCCAGGTACATGCCCTTGACCGGAATCGAACCTGGGACCTTTCAGTCCGCAGGCCGAGGTTCTATCCACTGAGCCAAACCAGTTTCAGCGAATACTAACTTCTTTGATCAATCAATTATTAAGCTTAATGACTACTTCCATTTCCAGCAATAAATAAACTAAAAACATACCTTATTGATAGATGGTAGATAGATAGATGATAGATATATAGATAATAGATAGATGATAGACAGATAAAAATAGATAGACAGATGATAGATAGATGGATAGGTAAATAGATAGATAGATAGATAGATAGATAGATAGATAGACAGACAGATAGATGATAGATAGATATTCCTGTGGTGTGCACATCAGCTAACATTGGAACTTCTTTAGCTAAGTTCTTTAGTTATAAATGTCTGTGGTATAGAGGTCTGTTGTTGAAAATATATACATAATCATGAACTTTCTCACACATATACACTTTCTAAAAACTGTATGCTGAAAACTAATATCACAAAGAGCCATATATTTGCCCCTAGAATATCTGGAAGAGACAATTGCACAATTTCCTAGAAAGGACACATCCTCACATTGTGACTGCAAGGGGTTTCTGTGGACAGTCACTGAAGGACCTTCACATGGCCTCTCCTCATTTCATGTTTCCTGGACTTCCTCCCAGCCTAAGAGTGTAAGGGTAGTCAGCTGTCTTACCTGCTGCATCCGACTCCAAAAAAGAGGGGCCCTGTACACAAGGAGAAAGCTACACAGCCTTTATGACCTAGTGGTTTGTTTGGGTCTTTGGAGGAGCAGACGTAAGGTGGAGTTTAAATGTGCAAGATATTTATTGGGTGACACACCTGTGAAGGAAAGGGCGGAGTAAGCCAGAGGAGGCAGTGAGATTTACAGATGGCAATTCAGGTCTACAAAGGAGGGAGAGAAGGAAGAAAAGATGGGTAGGCAGAATCTCTGACTACAAGACAATCCAAGAAGGTTTCAGACAAGTTGATGGGGAGTCTTTTAGCCAAAGCTGCCTGTCAAAAGAGTCCCACATCTGGTAGGAACTGGCCTGCCTTACTTTCCTACTGCATTCAGCCACTGGCTGAGAGCAGCCCATGGGAAGTGTCCTTTCAGCGTGAACACGGCAGTGGATCCTGAGTACAGAAGCTGGTTTTGCCTTTCAGTTATGCTCCCCATAGCAAGAGAGATACATTTTCATGTGGCCACACCTAGCTTCAGAGGTCATGCGAATTCTGCTACTTACTGTGCTCATGTTTCACTGGCCAAAAGTCAATGAGGGAGCTTGAGGTGAAATGGGTAAGTGGGATACACACCTCCTACAGCAAGTCCCGGCTGTAGGTGAGGATGGAAAATGCAGTCTTCACACACATGGTTTCTGTCATAATACAGGCTATATTCATTCTAGATTTATGTCAATGTCTAGAACACATCCACCCTCTATTTCTTTCCTACCCCTGAAATTCTATGAGCCAACACACAGAAAAATGTTGAGAAGTTTGTTGGGCCATATAAGTTCAGCCCAGAAGTAATGACTCTCAATACAATGGCAGTATTTGAAAATAACAAGCACAGTGAAAAGGTGCTAGAGCCTCGCCTAAGGTTCCTGATACACTATCACCTGTTAAAGGTGATACACTATCACCTGTCAATCAGTTAACCTCTCTCTTCCACAGCTTCTTGAATGAAATGGAAATAAAATACAAAACTATGCCAATACCATAATTTTTCACTCAGTAGAAGTGAAGTCATGTCAAGATGTCATAGTAAGGATCTGAAAAAGGATACACAAATATAAAAATAAATGCTGAAGTGGAAAATGCTATGAAAATATTAAGAACAAAACTGCCTTTTGCGATCATGGTCTATAAGATTGTATTTTTGTTGCCTTACCCTTCTCCTTTACTCTTTCATATTTTCTTCAGCACCAAAATATACAATGAACTCATCTGTTCTCTCACCTGAGTAATTAGTCATCAAAATGCATGCGGCTAGTTGGAAATATGTGTTGTTCATTTGAAGTGGTTAGTTATTTGTAATTCTATCCTTAACCCTACTAATATTATCTTTACTTGGGCAACAATTTACTTTATAAAATTTAAGCCAAAATTCATCTTCGGTTCTGAGATTTTTAACCAAAGAATAAAATAGAAAAAGTGCTTACACAAGGAACTTTTCTCTAGGTCACTTCACCCTATGGTTGTGTTGATATCTAGACAAGGACAATTTCATTGTAAGAAATAAAATCCCAGCTCTCGCTCTGTAACTGTCCCCAGTGACCAGTTTGCTCCAGTGCTGTCCTTCACATGTAAGCCTTGGTACCAGCAATCTGGTCTCTTCTTAGGAGTCTGTAATGTCCCCAGGGCAGAATAAGAAGCCTGGCGCTATTCCAGTTCACATAACTGCACTCTTCTAATTTAACAATCCCTTATACTTTCAATTAAATATCACACATCAGTCTAGCAAATCCCAATGTGCCAGCGGATTGCTACATTCTGGTTTGTTCTTTACCTTCACAACAGGTAAAATTTGCAAAGTCTGTGAATTTATAGCCCTAAAGATCCTATGTAAATGCAAACCATAATCAATCCTATCACAGGTCTGACTTTGACTATTTATGAAGACCCTCAGTGCTTCTCCAGAGTGCTGGTGGTTTGCCTGAAATGGCATTTGGCCATTGTCCAAAATTTGGTTGTGAAGTGACCTTTCCTGTTTAATGGAAAAGATAAAAAAGTTATACCAAAGAAACAGAATCTTGATTGGTAGTAACAGAAAGTGAATGTTGAAAGCAGAGCACATAATACTGGAAGAGGACATAGAGCCCCATAAAGGCCACCTGCTTTGCAGTTATTATACCAGATAACAAAAGGCAGACTAGCTCATTGGTGAATTTACTCTTATATGTTTTCAATTCAAAGGAAATAACTGGGGATCTAATATAAAAATCTTAGCAATAGATTTCTGCTTTCATAAAATAACTAAAGGCCCAATGCACAAAAATTCGTGCAAGAGTAGGCCTTCCTTCCTCCAGCTGCCAGCACTGGCTTCTCTCCAGCACCAAGGACCTGGGATGGCTTCCCCTGGGCCGCCCACAGGCACCTGAGACCCGGCTGGCTTCCCTCTGGTCCCGGCTTCATCAGGAAGGACATCCAGAATGACGTCCGGAAGATATCCAGTCTTATTAGCATATTACTCTTTTATTATTATAGATATAACAGTGTTTAATCACATGTCTACAACTTATATTTTATACTTTACTTTGAATATCTACACTTTAAAATGCACAACAACCCTTTCTATTCAAATTAATTCCCCCAACAACCTTTAGTAGTAGCGTGTGGTTTCATCACTGACTACAGTGGCTAGCGACGATTTTGTTCTCTTTGTGGTGTTTTCATAAGACCTAGTCCATAGCCAAATAAGTAGAATGCGAATATACCACTTTATTTTGTTCTTTAGATCTTCTCCTTCCAGTCAAACCATAAAGTCTTTACCTACATGTTATTGTCTAAAGGAATTTAGAGCACAGGGTACCTACCCATTACATGAATGCTTATAGATGAAAAATATTTGGCCCTGAGAGTTAACTGATTTGAGTCATCGTAGGTAGGTAATGAAAATACCAAATCAAATCGTAAGTTTTCTGATTCAGTGTGCAGTCAGCTTTTCTACTCATTGCAGAATTATTCCCTAGAGAGGAGATCTGCCCTGAGCCGACCTTTGGCCAACCTTTCTGAATGGAATACATCATGAAGTAGAGCATGCTATTCCAACCCAAAATAGCTTTACTGATCTGAGAATGAACCAGATTTGTGTGTGTGTGTGTGTGTGTGTGTGTGTGTGTGTAAATTTGGAATTAGGGGTAAATCCTATTAATACACAAATCCACAGTATTGGGGAGGGTTGTGTTGTGATAGAAATGGAAAAAAACAGCTAATGGAGTACTTGGTGCTAAAAGACAAAGTAAGGGACTTAGCAGATAATTTATATAAGCAAATTAATTTTCAAAACATAACCTTATTTTTACTGCACATCAAACAATCCTAGAAGCTTAAAATCCCATATTAATAAGACATTGAAGGCATATTCTAGCCATTCTACATTGAAATGTTTTGGTGATTTTTGTATGTTTCCTTTTGTTTGTTTTTTCCTTGCCAGGCAGAAATTATTAGATTTTGCAAGCTGCTAAAATTACCACAATTTACCTATTTAGTTTTTGGTAGTTCAATTTTGGGGAATCACGAGCACAAGAAATATGGAGGCTTTAGTAATAAGTGCTTATGTTTGCAATTTATATTAAATTCAGTACAGCCCTGGAGATTAATATGCTCTGCTTGATGAGAAAAAAGCTCAACCAAGATATGTGCAGACACTTGGTTTTGTTTGCTGTGAGAAGCTCTACTTACCAAGCATTTGCCAGCTTTATTAATTCTTCCTGACTGTTGGATCTTCCTGTTGTTTATTTGTTTGTTACCATCAGCAGACTTCTTTTGCAAATTCTCTCAATGTTGCCATATGTTGCTGCCTGCCATCCGTCAGGAGTGGACTGGAGCAGCCAGCAGAGGAAATTGAATTATGGCAGAAATGAAGAAGAATGTAACTATTTCTTTCTTACTGAAACACAATTTGTTCTTTTCAGCTGGTGATATGGAATTAAAGAGAATTGCTCCATGAAATAATTGTGGTACCATCCAAATGGACAGTTTCAGTGCTAACTTTTTACAGAAGTTAAAGCATAAAACATCTCATAGTTCACACATCAATATGATGTTCAGTGAGTTTCTTTATATTTTAATTCCACATGGTAAATGATCTACATAAATTTCCTTTTTCGAAGAAAAACTTTAGATAGTTAGATCGTTTTGTTGTTGCTAATTGTTTTAATAAGAAACTAGCACAATTAAAATTTCTTCCTACAATCAGGAAAGCTCTTCAATAACATTCGTGATTATGCAAGGGATTTTTTTTTCTAAATACTAAAAGTATTCAGACAGTGTTTGAAAATAAATATGTTGCAAGATAGACTTAACCAGAAAATCAAAAAAGAAGGTCCATGTCTATCTGAGTATATAAAGTGCTCCTACTTTATATACTACAATGAAGACATTCATTGTCTGAATTTTAAATTTTAGATACCTAGAGAAAAAGCACTGTGGAAAAAGAGATTAGATTTTAGTCCTTATTCTTCCCTAAAGTTAGTATATTTTGTTAGCCAGGTTACATAATCCATCTACCTCAGTTTCTTTCTTCAGTCAGTCAATAGTTAGTGTATACATAATAAGGCCAACAGAGAGAATATCAGGTACTCTGAATTGAGAATCTGTTTGATAAATAGCAAGAGCATGAATCAGATAGAGAAGTCAAAGGAAGAAATAGGAGAGGAGAACAAGAGATAGCAAATACACCAAACTGGGCTTTTACTGTGAAGAAGGAGGAAAGACAGTGGAGCTAAATAACACAATGATGACTTCATTTTTAACACGTTAAGTGCCATGTCAGTCACCGATGACTGACACTACACTTTCCATCCGGACCGGTCAGTCACTGGTGCTGCCAGCATATGGGTGAAATCAGATATCGCGGGCTAAACAGAAAGGAAGAGAAAACAGGCTTGGCGCTTAACATGTTAAGGTATATATCTGGTTATAGAGTAGAAAATAGTGATAAAGGAGGGATAAGGCACAAGGGGCATGGAGACTAGTAAGGCTATCTATATACAGAAAAGCCTAAGTGACCATTCAACCTGTAGCTATGACACGCACTGATGACCAGGGGGAAGACACTCAATGCACAGGCATGGAAACATGGAACAGACTGATGAATCTCAGAGGGAAGGGGTAATGGGGGAGGATGGGAAGAGATTAACCAAAGATCTTACATGCATACTAGGGGCCCAGTGAAGACATACATTGGTGGGATCCCTCAGTGTGGCCTGTGGGGACTGGGCTGAAAGCAGCAGTCTGACATCCCCCAAGGGGTCTCAGATTGTGAGAGGATGCAGGCCAGGCCGAGGGACACCACCGGTGCATGAATCCGTGCACCAGGCCTCTAGTCTCTATATATAAAAGGCTAATATGCTAAGTGTCCCTCTGCCCATCCAACCACTCACTATGATGCTCACTGACCACCAGGGTGCAGATGATCAATGCAGGAGCTGCCGTGACGTGCACTGGTCATTTACAGAAAAACAGCAGTATGTACCTGGTGCCCACAAAGAAACACTCGGGTTCCTCCAAGTGGGACACTGGCCCCACCACCAACCCGGAGTGACAGCTCACCAAATCACAGCCAATGCTGTCGAGACCCATGGCCAGCCCAGGAATGGTTGCTGTGGGTGCCGGGTAATGATGTCACATAGCAACGCCCGGCTTCCTTTCCCTAGCAACTAGCCTCCTTGCAATTTCTTCAGCACAGGACATGACTTGCTTTAAAGCCAGGTGGAACATTTCACATTGTAACCAAATGTCCATAAAGCGTTTTCATGTGACTCATCTCATTTGATCATCACAGAAGTCCTGGAGTAGGTAGATAGGAGACTCAGTGGAATCCTATTTTCTTTTCATTAGCCTAAAAACAGAGATTTAGAAAGCTTAGCAACTTGACCCGACTGAAAAGAAGTAAGAAATGGTGGACCTTGAAAATGACTTCAGGTTTTCTCATGCGCACAATATATCAAACACTGCTGCAGTTAAATATTTCACCCTTTGTTCTCCCTGCATGATCTACAATAATAATCGGCTTCATGTTGATATTTACTGCTGTGCTGCTGACAATTACCTGAAAGAGAAGTTGGGTGCTTCACTGGGCTGGAAAAGTTTAGCTAAATCAGAAAGCAGGTCTAATTAAGCAAGTTTATTCCATATATATATATAAAAGGCTAAATTGAATCACGCATGTGTGATACATATAAAGCTCTCACTGGTGCCAATCACACACATGGGTTTCGATCTGTCATCGTCGATCGCGAATTTGGTTGACACTTCTATTATAGGGAAAGGGAAATAGCGATATTAAAATATTTCTTCTAATTAATTTCCTTTCAATGTGCACGTATTCATGCACCAGGCCACTAGTATTGCAATAGAGTCAGATAAATTATGGTAGGTTGGTCTAGTGTAGGAGCAGCAGAAGCAGAAGAAAGGAGATAGATTTAAAAGCTAAAACCATCAGAATTTGCTAATGGTTTGGGTGGATTGTGAGGAAAAGAGGAGAGGCAAGGATGCTTTCTAGGCTTTTGATCTCAGGAGCTGGAAGTATTGGATAACCATTTGTGAGATGATCAGAGGAGAGAAGGGGGTTTGGGAGCAACATCAAGGCTTAGGTTTTAAACATGTTAATTAGGAGATGTTTATTAAACATCCAAATGAATTTATTGGATAATAGGCTTTATATAAGCCTGGGACATAGAGAGTAGTCTGGCTAAGTGATACAAATTTGGGATCCATTGGCATGGAGATAGAATTTATAACCATAATGAAGGATGATACAATTTAGGGAGTGATTATAGATAAAGAAGTTAAAAAACTAAGCTATAGAGCATTCTCAGGATAAAAAGGTGGAGAGGAGAGACAAGACCAGCAAAGGACACCCAGTAAAAACAGGTGGTGAGGTGGGCAGAAGAACCTATAAAATAATGCCTTAGGGACCAAGTGAAGGAAGTATAAGGCTGATCAATTGCTCCAAATTCTAACAATTGGATGAGTACCTTGGGGCAGGAATTAGACTCGACTAGCCTGGATTACATTCAATGTGGCAGTTTTCAGGTTATTGATGACTTGGCAAAAGTGGTTTTAATGGGATGATAAATACAAAAGTCTGACTGAACTGAATCCAAAGGAAAATGAGAGGAGAAGAAATAAAGAAGGAGAATATAGATTATCCTTTGAGGAATTTATCTCCATAAAGAAGCAGAGAAATGTCAGAGGGTTGTGGGCTGATGAGATGACTGTGTTACTCTTTTTTTAAAGTATAGAAGTTATTACAGGATATTTGAGAAAAAAAATGAATCATTGAATCAAGAAAAAATGAAAGAATTATGGAACAAAGTCCTTGAGTAGGTGGAAGTAGATGACTCCTATATTGATGATTATGAATAGCATAGACCGTTCATCCACAGTAATAATATGGAAGACACTATATATGTGCTCAAATGCCTGAACAGAAATTTAAAAGTATGTAATCATTTTTCACAACTCTTCAACAGGACTTGGGGTTGCAAGGAAAAGTTGCCATTAGTTCTGAGCTATTTAGATCTCTTATTAAAAACTAGTGGCCTGGTGCACAAAATTTGTGCATGGGGGGTGTCCCTCAGCCTGGCCTGACCCCTCTCCAATCTGGGACCCCTCGGGAGATGTCCAGCTGCCAGTTTAGGCCCGATCCCTGTCGGACATCCCTCTCACAATCTGGGACCACTGGCTCCTAACTGCTCACCTGCCTGCCTGTCTGATTGCCCCTAACCACTCTGCCTGCTGGCCTTCTCGCCCCCAACTGCACCACCTTGCCAGCCTGATCACCCCCAACTGCCCCCCTTGCCGGCCTGATCACCCCCAACTGCCCCCCACTTCTGGTCTGCTCACCCCCAACAGCCCCCACCCCCGCCGGCCTGCTCGCCCCCAACTGGCCCTCTCCTGCCAGCCTGCTCTCCCCCAACTGCCCTCCCCTCCTGGCCTGATCACCCCTAACCATCTCTGCCTTGGCCCCACCACCATGGCTTTGTCTGGAAGGATGTCTGGAAGGTCTCCTGAAAGGTCTCCCAGTCTAATTAGCATATTACCCTTTTATGAGTATAGATAGGATAAGTTAAAAGAATCTTATTTAATCTAAACATGAGTTCAGATGTATTCATTCCTTTAGAGAGGCTAATTTTTCCTTCTACAACAGGTTTTATACTCATTTTTCATGTTGATGGTCTCCAGGCGCAGGCATAATTAAAAGTTATGGAATTTCACCTGTACACACACTTTTAAACAATTTCTCCAAGTTTTGCTGAGGTAGGAAAGTACGCGAAGGTCTATTTTGTGTTGAGGGCAAAGGTTGACTTCTTTCTTATTACAAACTATTCTTCTACTTCAATCTTTCCATGAAACAAGAAAATCCCTCTTCAGAAAACCATAGCCTTGCAGGGATACAGAACTACAAGTCAAACAGGTATACCTTAGGAAAACTAAAAGTTAATAGCAAGTGACCTTATTTGCATGTACATCCTATCAAACAATACTCTTCCAGGTTTGATGGCTTAGTGGGAATATGAGTTTTCCTTTAAGTCCTTGCTACTATCTTTCCTAAGCTCACCTGTCAGTGAGACCCTGAGCAAAAAAGCATTTACATAAGATGACAGAAGTATCTAAGATTCATCATACATATGCAAATATGCTTAAAATCATAATAAAGGATGACAAAATCTGGCAAATCCTGACTTCTACACTAGACATAAGAGAGACAATAGTCCGGGAAAACTATGACCATTACTCTTTGGGATTCACAAGTAAGAAGATGAGTGATCAGGATTAATTGTGAATAATATAAGCCTTTCCAAAAATAATAGGATAGAATGAAAAAAAAATAAACATACAACTTATGCTTATTTTAGCATAGAATACATTAGGTTAGCATATATCATTAAGCATGCAAAAATAAATATAAGAATTAATTTTTTGAGAATCCAGGCTATATTTAGGAATTTTTGTTTGGAATCATTGTGATACATTCATCTGTCTCTACCTTGAATAAGAGATCAATGCTCATAATTAATGTAGGTAAACTTCAGACAATATATTTACTTTGTATGAATGATAGCTGATAAAATTCTAAACATTTTCTACAGAAAGTTCAATTACCTTCTTTTGAATGTAAAAAAATAGCAATGACTTTAATATAGAGAAGAATAACATAAGATTTAAACTCATCTACCCATAACATATATTTAAGTGTGAATAAATGCATGTATTACCCATTTGTAAGGAAAGAACTTCCCAAAAGTGCAGATTGTAGACACCTTGGTCATATATTCTCTATTTATTTTATTATTAACTAGAGGCCCGGTGCACAAAATTCATGCACTGGGGAGGGGGGGGTGTCCCTAAACCCAGCCTGCACCCACTACAATCTGGAACCCCTCGGGGGATGTCCAACTGCCGGCTTAGGCCTGATCCCTGTGGGCCTAAACCGGACATCCCTATCACAAGCTGGGACTGCTGGCTCCCAACCGCTTGCCTGACTGCCTGGCTGATTGCCCCTAACTGCTTCTGCCTGCCAGCCTGATTACCCCCTAACCACTTGCCTGCCAGCCTGATTGATGCCTAACTGCTCCCCTGCCGACCTGGTCACCCCAACTGCCCTCCCTTGCCAACTCGGTCACCCCCAACTGCCCTCCCCTGCAGGCCTGGTCACCCCTAATTGCCCTCACCTGCAAGCCTGGTCGGTCTAACTGCCCTCCCCTGCTGGCCATCTTCTGGTGGCCATCTTTTGACCACATGGGGGCAACCATCTTGTGCCCACATGGGGGTGGCCATCTTGTGTGAGGGCATGATGGTCATTTTGCATATTACCTCTTTATTATATAGTATTTGATAAATAGATTTTAAAAAAGAATCCTAATGTGATTTCAATCAATCATGCCTTCTCTGTGCATTATCAATATTTGAGTGCCTGCTATATGGAAAGTGCCAACATTTGAGGGCCTGCTCCATAGAAAGTACCTACTAGCGGTTTGGTATGCAAAGATAATTAGGGAGTGTATCTACTTTCAAAACTCATAATATAATGAGCCTTAGTAAATTTAAATACTAGAAAAATAAAATTAAATCATTTCAATCTTTGAAAGATAAAGATATTAATACTGTTTACATTTCTCCAGAGTCCTTTGAGAAATGATCCATATTTTAATCTACTTGCTGAATGTTATTTTAAGTTTGATTTGTTATTCTTAGTAAAGTAATACATGCACACAATCTAAAAACCTATGGGCTTAAAGGCTAGTGGTTCTTATTGCCCACCCTCTGCTGCTCTCACAAAAGGAAGCTCTCCTGTTTACGGGTTTTCACCATTCTGATTTCTAAGTGTTACTCACCATGGAAATCTATAATTAATGAGGAACGTATCTCAGAGAATTAGTGGTCATTACTAATTTTATATATTAGTAATTCTGTGAAATCATAGGAATTAAATGCCTATGTGCCAAAAATCTTGTAATAGAAAGTGAAAATCTTTATAGTATATTTGATCAATTTTTTAGAAATGTCTGTAAAAGCAGCTGCAAAAAGAATTGATTGACAGAAATACTAAAAAGGAAAGATATCATGAATGGAATCTATTTTTTGTTGACATTTGTAAACCATTAAGACACCTACTTACAAATATAGGTAAAGTTTAGGCCCTGCTAAACATCCATTACACAAATCTGTTCTTACAATAAGAAAATATAAGAGATGCCTAAATTGCTCTGATGCTTATAGAAACATAAAGCAAACAAAATATTTCAGAAACATTGCAGAAATAGTTCAAATAATAATAGTATACTGATTTGGGGTGGTGTTTTCAATTTGCAATATATATAACTGTGACTCCTGAAAACATTGTCTATTTAGCTTTGAAGTTTAATCCTGTGTTATTCAAAACCCCAAATAACAATCTTTTGAATAAAGGCTAGGAAAGAGAGTTACTAAAGAGAATTAACTCAAAGATTTATCTCCTTATTTCATCAGAGTCCCTACACAGATTCTGATTTCCAATTGAGGTCTGTCTTGCTCTCATCTTCTGTAAGCCTTCCTCAGCTTACCCATATTGACAAAGCTTTCATTCTTCCGAACTCTCATACCTGTAACTTTGTGTGTGTGTGCTAATCCTCACCCGAGGATATTTTTCTAGAGAGAGTGGAGGAGACAGAGAGAAAGAAACATCAATGTGAGAGAGACACATCAATTGATTGCCTCCCGCACGTGCCCTGACCAGGGCCAGGGATGGACCCTGCAACCTACTTACTTGCCCTTGACTGGAATTACATCCAGGATCATTCCGTCTATAGGCCAACGCTCTATCCACTGAGCAAAACCTGATAGGGCTTCATATCTGTAACTTTTGCTCCACAATTTTGCACTTGATTATAGTGCTTTCATTCTGTTTTATTATTTATTGGTTCAATGTGCATTTTGTTATCTCCCTATTTAAACTGATTTCTTAAAAGCACACATCTTTGATCTTATTCAGCACCTACCTAATGATGGACCCCTTATAATCATCCAAGATCATTGTTGATTGACTTGAATGTAATAATAAAAATTAGGAGAGTTGTTATTAGGTTGAAATATTAATCATATGAAATGAAACCTGAATTGTAATTATGGAACTTAAAAGAATATAGAAACTGATTGATTATCTTGACCTTTTTTTTTAATAGTCCAATGAACATGTGATAAAAGCTCATAGTTTTCTACCTTTAAAAAACTGCACAAGCTCATTTACAACCTAATTGAGCATATACTTTGGCATCATTCACTGAACCTTGAAATATAACCATGGAATGCCCACTTTATAACCCGTGGCTATTCTAATGAATGAAAAAACAAATAAAAATATAAATTCTTTACAATTTTTTCATACAGCAAATAGATCCATAAATACCTAAAGAAGCAATATGTAGAGAAATGTAATATTGTCATAAGTATAATATATTTTAATGCTTTGAGAATTAGTTTGTTGTTACTTAATTCCCAAACATCTTAGAAATATATATTTGTACTTTCAACCCATATATAGTTGACATTATTTCATATAGTATCTTTCAGTGCACTTATGTTTAGGCCATACTTGTTTGTGTTACTGAAAATATCCCTCTTGATTAAATAAGAAAACTAATAAATACAATTCAAATACAATGGGAAGCCCTAGCTGGTTTGGCCCAGTGGATAGAGCGTTGGCCTGCGAACTGAAGGGTCCCAAGTTTGATTTTGGTCAAGGGTAAATGCACTTGTTGCGAGCTTTATCCCCAGTAGGGGGCATGCAGGAGGCAGCCGGATTAATGATTCTCTCTCATCATTGCTGTTTCTATCTCTGTCTCCCTCTCCCTTCCTCTCTGAAATCAATAAAAATATATTTTAAAAATACAATGGGAATACTATAAAGTTTAACCAGATATATCAACAGTTATTATGCACTAGATACTGTGTAGGATTAAATGTCACACTAATATCTTATTTCTGTCCTTGCAGGTAATTAGACTAAAATGAAAAGTAGTGTATTATTTTTAATTTACAGGTGGTGTTTAGCATAAAATAATGGAAGAGAACTGAGGAGAGGTCATACTTTATTAGAAGGTACTAATTAAAGTGGATAAACTAGGCTTTAAAAAAGAATGAAGAATCTATAGTATATTCTTCAGAATACCTTTTTCATTGATTCAACACTTACATAATTCATGCCTACTATGGGCCAGAGATATATGTAATAGCAAATCTTTAACCTTTTTCAATTACACTTTATGGTCACTATTTTTCTGTATTAGTTTCAGGTATACAGTGATTAGATAATCACAAATTTTCTAAAGTGTTCCCCCAATATTTCTAGTAGTAACCTAGCCCCATACTTGGTTATTACAATATTATCCTATCTAATAAAAATAGTAATATGCAAATTGACCATCACTCCAACACATAAGATGGCCACACCCATATGGTCAAAGATGGCCGCCACAAGATGGCCAGCAGGGGAGGGCAGTTGTGGGCGATCAGGCCTACAGCAGAGGGCACTTGGGAGGGACCAGGCCTGAAAGGGAGGGCAGTTGGGGGCTATCAGGCCTGCAGGGGGGAGCAGTTGGGGGTGACCGGGCCGGCAGAGGAGGACAGTTGTGGGGGACACAGACCTGCAGGGGCAATTGGGGGCAACCAAGCCTTCAGGGGAGGGCAGTTGGGGGCAACCAGGCCTCTAGGGGAGGACAGTTTGGGGAGACTGGGCCAGCAGGGGAGGACAGTTAGGGGTGACCAGGTCGGTAGGGGAGGGCAGTTGGGGTGACCATGCCAACAGGGGAGGGCAGTTAGGGGTGACCAGGCTGGCAAGGGAGGGAAGTTAGGGGTGACCAGGCCAGCAGGAGAGGACAACTGGGGGCAACCAGGCCTACAGGGGAGGGCAGTTGGGGTGACCAGGCCAACAGAGGAGGGCAGTTAGGGGCGATCAGGCTGGCAAGGGAGGGCAGTTGGGGTGACCAGGTCGGCAGGGGAGCAGTTAGGCATCAATCAGGCTGGCAGGCGAGTGGTTAGGGGGTGATCAGGCTGGCAGGCAGAAGCAGAAAGAGGCAATCAGGCAGGCAGGTAGGCAAGCGATTGGGAGCCAGTAGTCCTGGATTGTGAGAGGGATGTCTGACTGTCCATTTAAATGGGCAGTTGAACATCCTTCAAGGGGTCCCAGATTGGAGAGGGTGCAGGCTGGGCTGAGGGACACACCCCCTCCCTCTGCACAAATTTCATGCACCGGGCCTCTTGTTGACTATATTCTCTCTGCCGTTATTTACATCTGTTTCTACTTTGTTTGTTCATTTATTTTTTTTCTTTAGATTCTACATATAAGTGAAATTATATGGTATTTATCTTTCTCTCTGATGAGTTTAGGTAATACTATGTTTAATATAAAAGTATAAAGGAATTTAAAGTAAAAAAGTTTTAATTATAGCTTATAAAATAACTTCAAACAAAATCTTAAGATATGTTACAATATTGTTTTGATTGATTGCAACAATTTTTAGAAGAAAAAGAGAATTATTTTAAATTATAGCCACACCAATGATCCACAAGCTGAAACAATATTATGAAAATGTCACAGATCATTTAGACATGCTGTCTCTTCTTCCTATTGATTAAGGTAATTATCAATATTCTATACCTCATGCATTTAAAATGAAGCTTAAGTAGATTAGACCTATTAAGTAATTTGTTATTGGAAGATGAACTTGCTCAGCTCAGTAAGTATGAAATATGTATACTTCCAGGAATTAATTAGCCTGATTACTGTTTTCTAAAGTACTCAGTATATCCCTAGGAATCCTAGTCCAAAGAAATGTCCCTACAGTAAAAATAAATTTCAAGCCACAGGCTCAGATATGCAAGGAATGCAATTTTCCCTACTTTTAATAAGTATAATTTCTAATTTGAGTCTCCACCCCAGCTGCTGATAGAAATACAATTTAATTCATTCAATAACCTTGGCATACAAGAGGCATCCTGTCTGGATTGCCTTTGTCAACCAAAGGTGGCATCTTCTGAAGTGTACTGTTTCTTTCCTAATGTTTGGTGATTAGGCCATGCAGGCCACCCCCACACTGTCATGGAGCTAGGACACATTCTCTTGGCTTTTATTCCTCAAATCTTCATGTTTCTCCTGTGATACTTTCTCTTCTCTGTCTAGTTCAAAAAAGTAAACATTAGTGAATTTCTTAAGAGGATACATAATCATAGTGTCTGGGTCTTTTTGTCGTGGTAGAGGTGGTGGTTTTTTAATTGCGAGAGAGAGAGAGAAACAGAGAAAGAGGGAGAGACATCGATTTGTTGTTCTCCTTATTTATGCATCCATTGGTTGTTCCTGTGTGCGCCCTGACCTGGGATTGAAACTGCAACCATGGTGCATTGGGATAATACTCTAACCTACTGAGCTGTCTGGCCAGGGCCATAGTGTCTATCTTAAAATTATGAATACTAAACCCTTTCAGTTTAGCATTCTTCAAACTTAATACAGGAAACTTAAAAAGAAACTGAACAGTTATTAGCACTCATCAGAACCGATGGTAGCAGTAAAAGCACTATTGAACTTTTTGCCATTGTTTAAAAATAGGGGAGTCCGACTGGTGTGGTTTAGTGGTTGAGCAGCCACCTTGAACTAGGAGGTCACGGTTCGATTTCCAGTCAGGGCACATGCCCCAGTTGCAGGCTCAATTCCCCAGTGTGGGGTGTGCAGGAGGCAGCCGATCAGTGATTCCTCTCTCATCATCGATGTTTCTCTCTCTCCCTTCCTCTCTGAAATCAATAAAAATATTTTTAAAAACTAAAGTAAGGTAGAAAACTGTATTATGGTATAAACAATGTTACTCAATTGTCCTGACATGCAATAATGTCCATTGCATGTTCAGTGTTATTTTTATAGATGACTTGTTTTTGAAATAAATATTTAAAATAGGTACTCAGATTATATGTAATACCTTTATCAATAAAGAAATTTTTAAAAAGTCAGAAAAAAATAAAATAGGTACTCAGTGAACAGAATAGGACATTTTATTCTAAATCCAAATTACGTAATTTTGAAATAGTTGCCTTTTCCCAAGAAATACCTATAGTCTGCTCCATAATCCGACACCAGGAACTGGTAATGAAAGGCCTTTGTCACAGAGAAAGAGAAAGAGAAGTTTGCCTGCCATGTAAAATCATGCTTCGGAGTTTCATTAGGCTTTCATGTAGCCTTACTAGTTAGATCTCAAAAGCCTAAGACCTTTTTAAGATTTTACCTTTTTGCATCTAGTCCACAATTACACCATTATTTTAATGTGTACTTTTTAGTTATGAATAAAGTTTTAAAGTTCAAAACAGGAAATTAAAAAGTAGATAAGTATATATTTATTTTTGTTAAGAAGTATTACTATATATTCTAGAATCAGCATTTTATGACAAAATCAATATTCCTTGGGAATCAGTATATAAATTTATGATTGATGATATCATAATTACCTTATGAATTTCACTCTGCATCGACAAGCAAAAGAAATTATGTACATTAAAATTCAGTTTCATCCATAAATTTGAAATTTTCCTGATTTACTTAAGACTTTAAAAAAGTGATGTCCATAATTTGTAAGTGTGATAAGTGTGAGTCATGATAATGAGGTGAGGAAGTCTTTATTTGAGTGCAGATAGTCAATGACATGTTAATATTTGATTCTTCAGAATGGAGAATCTCTGCAACAACAACAAAAGCATTAAGATGACTGCAAGTAATGTGAGGAGCATGTAAACTCTGAGATTATGGGGACCAAGACAAACTCCTAGACGATATGGCAGAATAAGTATTCTTCATGTCACTAAAATTATATAGTCTTTAAAAATTTTACTTTTATAGAATTGATGCATAATGAAATATGTTGATTTTTACTATTGAACTATATGTTTTTAAAGATAGGATTTCACCATGCAAATATTATTATAGAATATTTTATCATATGCATTAATTTAAAATACAAGAGATACAGACTCAAAGATAGAGGGAACAAACTGAGGGTTGACAGATGGTAGAGAGGTTGGGGAATAGGTGAAAAGATAAAGGGATGAAGGACAAATTGGTAGTCACAAAACAGTGACGGGGATGTAAAGCACAGCATAGGGAATATAGTCAGGAATATTGTAATTACTATATATGGTGCCAGGTGGGTACTAGAATTGTCAAGGGGATCACTTCATAAATTATATGTCTAACCACTCTGCCGCACACCTGAAACTAATATAAAATAATATTGAATGTCAACTATAATTTTAAAAAATAAAAGAATCATAAAAAGTAAAATACAGAAACACTGGAATATATAATTTCTGTGATTTTGTTTTTCCCAGATATAATGCTAATAAAATGTGAATTTGTGAGGCTCACAGTTTGAAAGTCACTCTCATCGGTGACTAAAGAGAGAAGGTCAGAAATCATTCTCTAGCTCTGATTGACTATTTGCCATGTGGCAAGAAACTTAATTGTTTCTCAAATTAATCCATTTACAATAAATGCCTGCATTCTGAAGAAATTTTATGACTCTATCAATATAAAATTATTGTAACAAGTTGCATTCAAGGTGTTCCTAAAGTGTCAATATTTATGTGAATTTTTTTTTCTTCATTATTAAGCTATTACCCCACTATGTGCTAAAGTCTGTTGGAGGTGCTAAAAATTTAGGGATATCTAAATTTGACCGACTTCTGCCCTATAATAACAGCACGTTTTGGGATATTGGTGTTGGGTAGTATTTGCTTTGCCAGTAATGGAAATAAAAACAAACACTGTTATTCTAAAATGACAAAATCAGTATCAATTTTAATGATAACGCAGAAACCTTCTTTGGGCACCTGTCCATCTCTGTATTGATCATCAAACAGCATCTCAGAAGTAGTGTAGAATATAGTTCTCATATACTAGAGCTCACGGAATGCAAATTGAGTGCCTTAAACTCAGTCAATGTTGGTAATAAAACTCAATATGCAGGTGCAAAGACAGAGACCTCAATATGCCAATGAATTTCAAGTCTCCAATGTCTCCCAGTCAAGTTCATAAGAAATCTCATTGGTGCAGAGGGGATTTCTCTCCACCAAATTTTATTTTGGTGGTTAAGTTCCATCAGCATGGTGACAAGCTCTAATTGTGCAAAAGTTCAACATAGAGTTAAGGATGGTCTTTATCACTAACAGAGAACATTTGGGGGCTTACAAATGGAAACTCGTGTTATATATAAGATTTACCATTAATTCACTGTACTTATTCATAATTACTATTATAAAATAAATTTTATTAAATATGACATTATTTTCAGATTCTTGTTTTATTTTTCGAGGTAGAGCCTAATCATTATTTAGATAAAAATATGGAGACTTTTAATTAGGTTCACATCAAATGGGCTATTTCATGATCAATTTATTTTGGATAATGAGGAATATCTTCTGTGTAGCAAGACCAGAACTCAAAATCACTGCATCGAACAGACTGTCAAACTACAGCGGAAAAGTAGGGGATGGTTGTGGAGGCGGGTTAGAGATCAACCAAAGGACTTGTAAGCATGCATATAAGCACAACCAACAGACGCAAGATGCTGTGGGGGCGAGGGGGAGGGTAATGCTGGGGGTAGGAGTGAGGTCAATGGAGGAAAAAAGGAGGCATATGTACTACTGTTTGTAATACCTTAAACAATAAAATAAAATTTAAAAAATACTTAACCCAATAATCATATAGTACCAGGGGTCATTTAAATGACCTTAAAAGCATATCATAGATTTTAAGTAGATACAAAGATCCTAATCTCTACAATCTGCCTTGAGCAAATGATAGCGAAGGTATATTAACAGGATACTGAGAGGGTGACATATTGCGTTTAAATTATTTTGTTGCAAACAATCCTCATAAAATTAGAAAAGAGAAACAATAAATGCATACAAATGATAATAAAAAACTATGCCTCTGCCTGGACATGATGTGTTGCTTTTTTCTGACAACATATATCGTGTTTTGTTGTTGTTTTTATCTATGTATATAAAAGCCTAAGCGACCGAGCAACCCGACCGGAATGATCGGAACGATTGGAATGACCAGTCGCTATAACGCTCACTGACCACCAGGGGACAGATGCTCAATGCAGGAGCTGCCCCCTGGTGGTCAGTGTACTCCCACAGCAGTAGCACTGCTCAGCTGACCAATGCGTTCCAGTGGCCCACCAGCCTGACAGCAGCCACTCACTCCCTCAGTAGTCCTGCAGGTCCAATCTCTGGAAAACGGGCCAGGCACCGATGGACCAGTGCCACTGGCATGATCCTGACAGCGCTGCTGGCCTCCTGAAAGTTGGCCTCAGGCACTGTGGCTTTTTCCCCTCCCTAGATGCTCTGCAAGGAAGAAACAATATAAAAGTGGCCGCCAGGTGGCTCGCAACAACCAGCACGAATGTCAGCATGATGGATCCAGATCCGGGGCTGGCAAGAGCATTCCATTGCCCACCCTCCACTGCCCATCCAGAAGGCCGATCACATCCGGCCACTCCCCACCCCCATGGGGACCCCACCCGTGCATCAATTCATGCACCAGGCCTCTAGAATAATTATAAAGTAATCCCTGTTCAAACATGGTACACCTAGAAAACATAAAAAAAAAAATGTTTAAGTTACACAAAAATCACTGATAACACTACCAGAGGACTACATAATGATCAGCAGAGATGATGATTACTTTGAACTCTGGAGGTGGCTGTTCATCAGACTCAGCAGAGCTCTAATGCTGACAAGAAAAGTGCTCACTATTTGGGTATCCACAGAGATAGGAAGGTGTGCCAAGCCAGCTCATCCAAGGGTTCACAAGCTGAGTGAGGGCGGCGAATAGATGAAGACAGACAAAGAGAATAAGCTGGGTCTAGGGTGGATCTTCATGTGCCTGGCGGAGGCCACAGAGAGAGATCCAGAGGCAAGCTGAGACTTTATTTTATAGCCAGAGGTAAACAAGGTAGTGGTCACCATAGTTACAATGTTCTTGTGAGTTTCACTTGTTTTGGCAGCACTTGCTACATCTACCTCAGTCCATTAGCTTCCCAGATAAGATCTAGGGAGCATCATAAGGTCAAGCCTAATTATGATAAGAGGACTGTGCCCTCTAAGCTGGGACTTGTTTGTGGTTTTGCCAACAGGTCAGTCTGAGGCTTAACCCTATAGCTGCGCCTACATGAAGGTGTTGGATGCATGGATCAGTTTTTTTTCCTCCAAGAATGTTGAGAGCTGGATGTTTTCAACCATTCACTCTTCTGTGCAGGGGGAAGTTTCTATGGCATCTGCCAGCCCATACTGCCATTTCCTTTCTCCTCTAGGTGGCTAGACTGTACCTTTCCCATCAGAGCTCCAAGACTGGCAAGAGAGAAGCCAGTCCTCTGGAGAGCATTCTCAGAATAGCTGGGGTGCTAAATGCACAAATCACTGAATAGACCTGATACAACAATAAGGGGCAAATTGCTCATAACTTTGGTATCCCTGCCTGCTGTTTAGAGACATTTCTTCCCTTCTGGAACAGCATGTGATCCACCCGCATCCGAGGAAAGAAAAAGGCTGCCCTTACCCAGCCTCCTCAATTCCTTCAGAGAAAAATGTAATTATGCCTATTGACCAGCTAATGATTTTCTCTGGTCCTTATGCCCTTAAATCTCATCTCACCAAATCATATACCTTTTTAGTAACTGGGAAACCTTAACCTTAACCAAGATGCCTCATGCTAAGTAAACTCCTAACCTCTTCATGGCACTGTTTGACCAGGTTACAAGTTTAGCAAAATCGTTTATATCCACCATTCTATAAAATTATTGGGATTGCTTCCAAGAAAATATAGATACTAGTAACTCTACTCAGGGATTCGGACTCAGATAATCAGGAGGAATCTGGATTTCAGCAAAGTTCCCAAGAATGTTTTGATGGAGATTGTCTACACACCATGCTGAGATAGACTATTCCAAGGAAAATAATTAACTAGCAACATCTGGATGTTTGAGTTGGTTTATCAGGCCTTCTTATTAAATGCCAGTATAAAAGTTTCCCCAAGCTACTCTTTCTCCTAAAAAAGTACAGGCCTAAAATTTTGTATTCATCACATTTTCTAAAAAACTCCTTGGGGATTTTTTGTAAAGAACCAGAACCCAACGTTCCCTGTCTTTTTGACATGAGAGCCAAAACATGACTTCTAGAGCAGAGCCAAGCATAATAGATAGATGATAGGTAGATTGATAGATAGATGATAGTTATAGACCTATGTAATACTATATCTATATATACTCTCTCTCTATATATATACTATGAATATCATATTTACTTATCTGCTGAATGTGAGATTTGGGTGTGGACAATTCACATATAGCTAATATAAAAAAAAAACAGTGAAAAACATAAATCTATGCATGTTCATTTTTTATTTCTTTAAAGAAAAATAATGTGTGCCCTGTATATTCCACCCAAATGTTTTTATGGGGTATACACCAAATATGATTTCACTGGATCAGATTGCTCAAGCTCATTAATATTAATATTCATTATTTTTTAAGATATAATGAATCAGTCTAAATGATAAAACACTCAATGACAAAGTAAATCAAAATTTATATCTCCTAGTGTTTGTCCTTTCCTTCAGTAATTACTCACTGATTAGAAATAAAGATTACATTAGGGATAATTTCTTTGTCATTATTATATAGCATAAATCAGCTTATACAACAAGACTTAACAATGATACATGAGAAAAGACTGCAGATTGGTGTGGCTGAAAGCTCAAGTTTTTCACTGCACAGGGAAAAGGCAGTTATTCCTCAAGTCATAGGAAGAAAAAGAAAGTAACTACTTTCAAGGATTAGCTTAGAGCTAAACTCTCATTCCCAGGTGACATGTTTGAAGAAAACTTCCTGCAGACTTTGGGGCATCAGAGAGCAATGACACCTGTAGAGCCAAAACTTTGGCAGATGTTGGCCATGAGATCTTTCAAACACTGATGGAAATGGCATGCTATATTTAAAAATATAGATTATTTTCTACACAGAGTCACATTTTTCTTCATTTTCATGGTATTGTGCATTCTTGGAAAATGTGTGCACATTTTCCTATTTACGTTCTTACACTAAGGAAATAAGGAGTTGAGCACAACAAGGCTACTAAATACAAAGAATGGTATTTCTCTCACATTGCAGCACTGTTAGAAAAGCAACTATCCCGTCTCGCCATAGCAAAACCGGGTCTGTGCCACGGAGGTCACCATGTGTGACAATTATGATGAAATAACCCAGAGTCATAATCAATGAAGGAGCTTCTCTTTTATGGCCCAATTTCTAAGGACTAAGTATAAGAAAAAAAATCTTCTATCCATGTGTATCTCCTATAAGGAAGTTAAACTATTCTAAGCTGAACTATTGCCATCTTGGAGACAACAGGCAGACCACATTTATGTGGCCTGAATGTGGGGGAATCCCTTAAAAAAATGCACAGTTTCAGTGCCAATTATCTGGGAAAGTATGAGATACAGAAAACATAAATCAAGAAATCTGAGTGATTGGAAAGTGGCCCAAAGCAGAGAGGAGAGGGAGAAGCTCCTGACTTTCCCTGGGACTTGGACTCTGAAGATTCTAGCTATTATTAAAGAGTACTGTTATCAGGTAGAGAGCAAGCAGTCGCTGGTATTGGAAGATAGGCTGAGACCTAGATAGGAGGAAAATCTGATCGACACCACATTTCACAGTAGAGAATGAATGCCACTTAAAGTTTATTATATCTATCTACAATCTTTGTAATTGGTGAGCAAGGACCTTGATTATATAATACTAGAGTTTAATTTGAAAACCGTCCTTAAGATACTGATGTGAATTTATTTCAAAAAGAAGTTCATCCTAATCTTTTTGAACCCTAATAGAGCTGTATATTTCTCAACTATCAGGATATCTCCTCTTCTGATTGTCTTGTGGCTGTGAACATATTTTTCCCCACTGTTGTCACTAATTATCCTCAGTATCCTATCCATGTCCAGCAGCAGTACAGGTGTGCAAGAATGGTTTGCATGCTGGAATAAATTTTTTGTATATTTGACTGCATAAAATGAAAGGGAAAAGGAAGAGACAAGAAGATAGATGGCAAGAAGTTTTAGTGCCTGAGGAAGAAGTACAGGAAGATAGAAATCTCATATGGCATCCTGAGGACTTTGAAAACAAGCTTTATTGAATATCAATACTGACTCAGAAGAACTCTGCTGTTTCCTGTATAATTCCTTTAGGAGGAATCACTGTTTTGAAGTTCAGTGCAATTCCATAGCATATAAGAGATCACATTTATTACGATAAATATGTTACCTTAAAACGCCATGAAAACAAAATGGCAGTGCACTTAGAGATAAATAAAAACATAGGTATAGAAAGATATACTTTGTGACCCGTTATGATACAGTTGCAGAGCATGTTAACATTGTCTCATCCTTCTTCTGCCCCAGGTACCACTCTTCCCACATTATCAAACATAACTGCATGTTTAACTATATTTTAAAAGAAAAACAGGAATAATCAATGAAAAAAAATCATACTATTTTGACATTGTATTAGTATTCCACCTAGTCACCAACACTGGTTGCTAAGGGGTACAGGGGCCTTGTTTATGGTGCACTTTCATAAGTCACTTTTTAATTATAATATTATAGTCCAACCTCAATATTAAATTGCTAGAGGAAAAGAAAAAGCAAGGATGAATCCTTACCTAATCTGCAAAATATAATGATTAAGTGTACTCTCTTCTGTAGGAAGTCACAGAAAGTCAAACAATGAAATTTCCCTTCATAATACTGCTGTTTGCAGGGGAGAAATATTCAATGGCAACATCAACAGCCACACATGTGTCAGGGAGCCAGGAGGAAATTGTACAATGCTAGCTGCAAGGGCTTCTTTCTTCCCCTTCCATAAGAAAACAATGATTGCACTTACTTTTTTGTAAGATATGATACAATTCATGCATAGGTTAGAAGAAAAGTAATCTAAATTATAATCTTTATAACTTTGGGTAATGTGTCAGGGTTAGTCTTATTGTTAGAGTAGCTGATTAAAAAAATAATCCAAACAATGACATACAAACCCTTAAATTAAAACTCGATTGAGAATAAAAAATGACCCCATAACCCTAAAGATTTTTTTCGTGTGTTATTTTTATCATGTGTTATTGCTTTAATAAAAATCTGTATCCTCCAACTGACCTGTTTTTCCTTTGGTGGAGATCATAGCTACTACATAAGTATCATAAAATTAAAGAACAGAAATGGACTTTCTCAGAGTTGGTCCTGTTTTTCAAATATTCACTCTAAGACCATGATTTAATTGTATAGATAATGACCAAAAAAAGGTAGAAAGAAACTGGTATCAGAAACAGTAACAAAAGCTTGTGTTTTAAAAATATATATAAACATTCCCACATTCCCACACAACTCCATTTCAATATAGGCACTATCATTCCCATTTTATAGATGAAGGAACTGAGCAATGGAGAATTGAATTTGATACCTACAGTCAACAGCTGCTAAAAAAAAAAAAAAAAAAAAAAAAAAAAAAGCATAGTCAGCCCAGCTCTTCTCTCTCTAAGCCTGTATGGGATCCACAGTCAGTTTGGAGATTAGGCAAGAGTTGGACTGATTATACAAACCAGCCATGATTCCAGTGCAGGCTAAGCTTCTGATAACACCATCAATATTTCGAATGCCGCTGAAGCTTGTAGGCTCCTCTTAGATTTAAATGTTGTCTTTCTGTCCATCTGTTTTTACTGGATAGCTCACCATTTTTGGAAGTTATTTAGAATCTTAGGTTTCTTGTCAGAAAACAATTATACAACCCTAGCTGGTTTTGCTCAGTGAATAGAGCATTGGCCTGTAGACTGAAGGGTCCTGGGTTAGATTCTGGTCAAGGGCACATGCCCAGGTGGCAGGCCCAGTCCCCAGGAGTGGGTGTGCAGGAGAAAGTTGATCAAAAATTTTCTCTCATCATTGATGTTTCTACCTCTCTCTCCCTCTCCTTTCCTCTCTGAAATCAATAAAAGTATATTTTTTAAAAAATTAAACAACCTACTCAAGTTGAAAAATAGTTATTGCTTTTTGCTTTTAAATGTCAAGAGTTGAATATCATACTGTGCATACTTTGTTGTGGTCCATCTTTTTCTTTCTCTTCTATTAGGAAAGGTTAAACTTGGCATGTGCATTACTAAGAACCTTCTTTGAAAGTGATAAAACTCAATAGGTTTCCAATGGCCCTATGACAACACAGGCCATTTGGGAATGACTGCTTTCATGGCAATCATTTACCTTGAGATTTGTCACCCTCTCCCTCAAGTCCCTCATGCCATCATAGCCATGAAGTTTTCTCTTCATCTGTATCTCTTGACCTCTATAAATGACAGTTGATTTTATCATAAATGATGATCTGATTAACTCCCATTGCTTCTGATATTACTACTCTGAAGATAATTTCATATCTATATCTTCAGTAATTCCTGACTTTATCTTAAGGGTCTTTCCCTTTTTCCAACTAATCTGGTCAAAATTTTTGAAACACTATTTCACTGTCTTCTCTCCCATTGTATTGATTTTAGGCTACGGGTATATTTATCTTTCTGAAGAGCCTTTCTCAACATGCCATTGCCTCCAGCACTCCATACCAATTCTTACTTTCTCCTTACTTAAATATTTTCAATGGTGTTGCCCTTCTGTCAAATGAAGTTAAAATTCCTCCAGATATTCATACATCTATCTATCAATCCATCCCTCCATCCATCAATCATTTCCACTATGACTTTGCCCATTCAACTTTGCCTAGAATTCTTTAGCCAGTATTTGTAATTGGCTAAATGGTATGCACTGTTAAGTTTTTATTAAAAAACCTGTGCTAACTCTACCTCACTCAATTAATTAAAAAGCTTCTTATATTATTTGCATTTTACAGTGTAGCGTAGGTATTTGTATTTGTGTCAAATCTCCTCTTTTAGGTATTAGATCTCATTATCTATATATTAAACGACCATTATGACCGAACAACCAAACGACCAGTCGCTATGATGCCCACTGACTACTAGGGGGCAGACGCTCAACGCAGGAGCTTCCCCCTTGGGGTCAGTGTGCTCCCACAGCCAATCCCCCCCAGCCTGCCAACAACCTGCAGACCTACCCCTTGCTGGCAAGCATTGATCCCCTGAGCTGGGGGGGCTGAAGGCTGGCTCCCTCCTTGGGGCCAGCGGCCAACCTCCTGCAGTCCCTCCCCCTGACCAGCAAACCTCCCACAGTCGTTCCCCCATCCCTCCCTGCAGCCAGCAGGCCCTGGTGGTGGCATGGCAGCAAGGGAAGGAGGAGGGGGAGAGGCAGGGAACCACACAGCGGCGAGGCACTGATGGCAAGCATTGGCATCCAGGGTCTATTCCTTCCGTGCCCAGCCTGGCGACCTTTGCCTCATCCTCCAACCCTGCCATGGCCTTCGGCCCCAGGCTGAGATGAGGAACCAGGAGTGTGTGGCAGCTGATGTGGCTCCTTTCCCAGGGGGGCCAAGAGCCGGCTCCCTCCTCAGGACTGGCAGCCAACCTCTCTCACCCTGTCCCTCCCCCTGGCCAGGTGGCCGCAATCAGTGCCCGCCTGCCATGGTGGTGGCACAGCAGTGAGGGAAGGAAGAGGGGGGAGGCAGGGAACTGCGAAGGCAGTGTCCGGGATCTGTTCCTTCTGCGCCTGGCCCAGCGACTGCTGGTGGAACAGGGAACCAGGGGTGGATGGCAGTGGATGCAGCCCCTTTCCCAGTGGGGCCAAGGGCTGGCTCCCTCCTGGGGCCGGTGGCCAATCTCCTATGGTTCCTCCCCCCGTACCTCCCCGCAGCCTGCAGGCCCCAATCATCCCGGCCCAAATCAGCCTGGCCCTGATCGCCCTGATCACCAGTCAGGCCTAGGGACCCCACCCATGCATGAATTTCATGCACTGGGCCTCTAGTTATTTTCATATTTTATTATTATTACTAGTGACCCAATGCATGGATTCATGCACATTGAAAGGAAATTAATTAGAAGAAATATTTTAATATTGCTATTCACCCTTTCTCTATAAGTGTCAGAGATGAAAGAAAATTAATAAAATGTATATGAAAATAATATATAAATTGATTAATAAATAGCATGATATAACAATAACAAAGACATGATACAAAAACAACAAACACATGATATAAAAACAACATAGATAAAAACAATGACTGATAAATTGATTAAACTTATTCCAAAATCTCCCTGTATACCACATTGAGAGTAAAAACACTTTCAGGATGCTTGACTAATTTCCTTTGTGATGAAGTATTTACAACTTTAACATCACAGGCTCTTCGAACTCAAGAGACAGCAACATATAACTGACCATGTCCCAAAACGGGTTCGGGTAGGAATATTCCTACTGTGTCTACAGTTTGTCCTTGTGATTTATTAATAGTCATCACAAATGCTGGCATCACGGGAAACTGTCTTTGAATTAATTTAAATGGGAGGTCAGTGTCAAACAGGGACAAATCAATTCTTGGAATCAGAACCTCTCCTTCCGCAGATCCTGTTAATACTTCAGCTACAATTATGTTAAGTTGCAATCTTTCTATAATAAATCTAGTACCATTACAAAGACCCCATTTACTATTAAGATTTCTCAGTAGGTGCAATCAACATACTTTCAATTTTAATTTATGACATGGCATTCCTAAAGGAGTATACCATTAAGAAATTCAATGGGAGCTTTCTATGTATCACACATGCGCAAGTCAACGTTTATTTTTAAATTGCCAGTGTGCATCATATGTACCAGCCGGCCAGCTGGCTGGACAGTTGGATGGTCGGACAGATGTATGGTTGGTCACTTAGCCTTTTATATATAGAGATTTAGAATATAATGCCTAACCTAAAAGCTTTAAGGTTATATATATATATATATATAAATATATGGAATGGTTGAATTTGTATATACTATATACTATATATATATATATATATAGAGAGAGAGAGAGAGACTGCACTCATACTGATGAGTATGCAGTCATATATATATACTATATATATATATATATATATATATATAGAGAGAGAGAGAGAGAGAGAGAGAGAGAAAGAGAGAGAGAGAGAGAGACTGCACTCATACTGAAATAAATGTGTTCAATCTCTTCCTGATTCATACTTATAAAGGAAATAGCTATTTGCTGAGTTGCTTAGGTGATTAATTATGGGGTATTAAACCCTTTTATTCAGTGATCCTAAATTAATTTTTTTTATTGATTTTGAGAGAGAGAGAGAGAGAGAGAGAGAGGAAGGAAGGAAGGAAGGAAGGAAGGAAGGAAGGAAGGAAGGAAGGAAGGGGAAGGGATTTATTGTTCCATTTATTTATGGTTCATCAGTTACTTCTTATATGTGCCCTGACTAGAAATCAAATCTGAAACCTTGGTATATGGAGACTATAATCTAACCAATTGAGCTTCGTGGCCAGGACTCTTCAGTGATTCTAAAAAATATGCATATTTTGCAGCTGGTTTACATTTGGAAGTTTCTTTTTTTATTTGTATGCCTCAGACTATACATGTTTTACCCTTTGCCAGTTAGAAGGGTAGGAAATATAAGTATTGGATGAGGGAAGTGTTAAAATAGTACTGAAAAACTGTGTGTTTTTTTTTATCTTCATGCATTCCATTTCTACTTTCCATTCTATCCCATTGTTGTTGTCAATGCATGCTTTCTTACTGGAGCACACATGTACAATCAGGGCACTTTGTGAATACGTTAGTCTGAGTGGACCCAGCCACACTTAGGGAACCTAGGAGTCTTGGGCTGCTTTAAAAAAAACAAACAAAAACAACCTATTCAAGTGAAAAAATGTCCAGTGGTGATATAAGCATTTATATGCTTTTGCTATGCTAGATAATTACAGGCCTGGATATGATTGGATATATTTAGAAATGTGCTCAACTGCTGTGGAGTGTGGTGCAGGCCCAAACCTCAGGCAGAAGTCTTTCTAAGCCACATGGGGTCCTGCTCTGTAGTCACCTCTTCCCATGGGCTAGTCATGTCTGGGCTTCAGAAAGGTTGGCAGAGGAAGTAGGCTCTCTAGACTTATTTTTATCTTCTAGCATTATCTCTGATGATTGATTCTGTCTCTTCAACCTGCATGGTTAAGGGACAGCACATATATGTATTCACAGACTGGATCAATCAGAAGCTCTGCATCATCTCCCTCTCCAAATTATGCTTCATACATCCTCCCTTTTAGATGACGCTGCTTCAGAGAAATAGTTTGCTTAACAACAGGCACTGTCTCAGAGCATCTTCGGGCTTTCCTTTGCAGTTTCAGAGTTTTCCCTTACTGCTCTCTGTCCTTTACATTTTTCTTTTACTTTGTAAGACAATTCTCATTTTCTTTCCTACCTAAAATATTGCTAGTCATTAATACAGGTAAGGTATACCTTTCAATTTAATACACTAACACTTGTACTAACAGACTGAAGTTGTGAAAGCAAACTGACACAATTAGAGAACTCATAATCAGTGTTTTAAAAACTGTTTTTAACAATCAAAGAAAAAATATATCCAAGATGCTCTATAACTAGGCTCAATTGAGTTCCCTCACAATGCTTATGGGGGTAAGGGTTTTACTCAAATATTTGGGTCTCTATTGATACAGATTTTGAGACTCAACATTCTGTTTCTCAGAGAAATGACTCAGAGGCTGGCTGGTATGGCGCAGTTTTTGAGTGTCAACCTATGAACCAGGAGGTTAAGGTTCAATTCCCAGTCAGGGCACATGCTCGAGTTGCTGGCTCAATCCCCAGTAGAGGCATGTAGGAGGCAGTGGATCAATGATTCCTTCTCATCATTAATGTTTCATTCTCTCTCTTCCTCTCCTTCCTCTCTCTGAAATCAATAAAAACATTTTTTAACGAAATAACTCAGAGTCATTTTGGCACATTTCAGATTTTTGGAATGGTTCTTCAGAAAGCATCTGCTTATTAAAGGGGGAATATTGTTGAATGAGGTAATAAGCAGGAAGGGTATTTAAGAAGCTAGGAGGCCCTAACTGGTTTTGCTCAGTGGATAGAGCGTCAGCCTGCGGACTCAAGGGTCCCAGGATCGATTCCAGTCAAGGGCATGTACCTTGGTAGAGGGCACGTCTCCAGTGGGGCGTGTGTAGGAGGCAGCTGATCGATGTCTCTCTCTCATCGATGTTTCTAACTCTCTATCCCTCTCCCTTCCTCTCTGTAAAAAATCAATATATATATATATATATATATATATATATATATATATATATATATATATGAGGCTAGGAGAGGACTGGCCACCTAAAAAGTAACATCAAGCCCTAACCGGTTTGGCTCAGTGGATAGAGCGTCGGCCTGCGGACTGAAGGGTCCTGAGTTCAGTTCTGGTCAAGGGCATGTACCTTGGTTGCAGGCACATCCCCAGTAGGGGATTTGCAGGAGGCAGCTGATCAATGTTTCTCTCTCATTGATGTTTCTAACTCTCTGTCCCTCTCCCTTCCTCTCTGTAAAAAATCAATAAGATATATTTTTTAAAAAAGTAACATCAATATTAAAAATAAAGCAGAAGAAAAGAAACTGAAGAAGAATAAAAAATAAGCAGCAATGCAGACTGGTAAGGAGGACAAGGAGTGGCATCTTAGGAAGAGAGAAAATTTTACTAAGTCATATGCCTCCCCTTTTCAAAAATAACTTCCTTAAAATATATTTCAGTGTCATATGAATTTAACTATATTTCCTGCCAAAGTGGGAAACTAGTTTCTAAAAGAAGTAACAGGGTGAGTCATTCTGGGTGCTATATGCTTTTGGGTGAAAATTAACAACACCCTCCCAACATAAAGACCAACACAGTAAATGGTCTCATTTCTTCAAAGGTGTGTTATAAATAGGAAATCAAACATCCATGAAGGCCTCTGTCTTATTAACCAATTCACATTAAAGACTGTATAACAACATCTTTTCAGTCATCATACAATCAAAATACATATAAACAGTTTAGAAAAATTACTTTTCATAAATACTAGGTGTCCCCTAGCTGGTGTGGCTCAGATGGTTGAGCATTGTCCCATGCACCAAGAGGTCCTTGGTTTAATTCCCAGTCAGGGCACGTGCCCACATTGCTGGCTCAGTCCCAAGTTGGGGATGTGCAGGAGGTAGCGCATCAATGTTTATCTCATATTCTCTCTCTCTCTCTCTCTCTCTCTCTCTCTCTCTCTCTCTCTCTCTCCTTTTCTCTTTAAAATCTAAAATCAATAAAAACATATTTTTTATAAATATGATGTGGCGCTAGCAGGTTTGGCTCAGTGGACAGAGCAGTGGTTTGTGGACCGAAGGGAGCCGGGTTCGATTCCTGTCGAGGGCAAGTACCTGGGTTGCAGACTACTCCCTGGCCTGGGTCCAGGCGCATGCAGGAGGCAATTAATCAATGCGTTTCTCTCACATCGATGTTTCTCTCTGTCTCCCCCACCCCCACCCCACTACCACTCTCTCTAAAATCAATGGAAAAATATCCTTTGGTGAGGATTTTAAAAAAAATACAATGTGTATTTCCACAGCATCATTTATTTTTAGTTTTTCAGTTTCTAAACTAAACACCACTGTTAATAACTTTCCTCATTCCATGTGTACTTTAATTCTTATTTTAACTGATCTGTTCATTCACGCATACACACTCTAACAATATCCATCTTCACCTGCATTTTCACTCTCTTGACCCCAGAAAGTCTCAAGACTGAGATGTCTCGCATGAGTCTTCTATCTAATTCCCTTTTCTGAAGGATATTTAAATAGAGCTTATGACTGCTTTTTACCCTTTGCCTAATTGCTAGAAGAGCTGAGACTAAAAATACGTGGTGAGAGGAGCTGTAGTTGGCCAATACACAGCACAGAATATTTTCATCAGAACTAAAAGTGGAGAACAAAGCTCGAACAGAGAGATTATGGGGAGAACAGAGAAAATAGGCTCCAGATTCCTGTCCTAATACTCTAGTAACTCACATGTATATAGTGCTTTTTATGTACCAGGCACCTATATAAAGTGCTTACTTACTTATTTTGCCAATCCTCCCCAAACCCATAAGAAGTAGAAATACACGATTTCCCATTTTACAGGTAGGTAAACTGAGGCGTCAACTAAATATTTAAGTAGTTTGATAAGGTCACACAGATTGGCAGACTCAAATCCAGGTATTCTAGTTTCAGAGACCACGCTCCCAACCATGACAGGATATCCCTTCCCAGGAGCAGGGCAACCCTTCAACCTCACCAGGACAGTTTTAGCTTTGGCCTTTACAAAGGAAGTTGCTGCCCCCTCCTCTTATTAAGGTTTTCTGGCCTCTAAGACTCCTGAGAACGATCTCTAGAGGAACTGGACTTAATTCAGGTGTGTAATCCCACTAACATAAATTAATGATTGTATGCTACTTTGTACCAATTATTATTTTAATTGATCGAGTAAAGCAAGATGATGAGAAATAACAAAGAGATATTTTTTACTCTGGGATCATAAGAAGAAAAGTTAAAGCAACTTACATGAGAATATTTTGGCCATACTGACTCTTCCCCTTTCTCAAAAAGCCAGTTTCAAACTCAGTCTTGTTTACAAGTTCAAAGCTGATTTACCACCAATCAGACTGACATAGGTTTCCAATGAATTTGGGCACCGCCCATTATGCCTGGTCAGTGCCTATTCCATGCCAGTTAAAACTAGTGTTTTCCAACATACTCCTCACTTCTTACTTTCCACAACCCCAACTTGTAGGTGGGGCAGCAGATTGTCGCAGCCAGAATCATGGGTGAGAGAACTGTAATATGTTTTTTACTCCCTCACATTGACAAGACAATGGACTTTGTTTTCAAGCCGCCTCCCCCCCCCCAACAACAAAAAAACACACAATAAAAAGTAGAAGATGAAGGCACAATATGAGTGTGCTCAATTTAACTTATTCAGGAATATCTCTGATTGTTGTCTCCTGAAATTTTCTCTTATCCAAGGTACAGAATGACTACCAATTCCTCTCTAGGACCCACGTTGAATTGTGTAACATTGGAAAGCATAACTTGAATATTTCAGAATGTATTACTTAATTAAGGATTTCACACCACCTTCAAACTCTTTCAAGGATCATGCCTTGAAAAGAATAGACCTAAATGGGAGAGAAGGAGATGTGATTTCTTACTTTCCTTTCATTTTCTGATTTGATTCCATATTCACACAGATTCCTTTAATTTGAATTTCTTCTCAATATGTTCTCAGAAATTATGCATTTTTTTTAGCATTTGGCCTTTGTTTTAAAATTATGTCACTAGAAAACTCTAAGTTCCTGACATTTATGGCTAAAGTAATCTCCTTATCTTTCTTTTTTATATGGCCTCCCCATTTCTATCTTGTTTACTTTGATTTTACATTCCCTTTCAATTCTCATTTCTTATTCTTTCTAATATAACTGATCATAATTCTTCCTCAGAGAAGACTTTATTTTTATTTCACTGTGGAGTGACATAATTTAGATGCTATGAACATGTCTTTAATATAGAGTATCTTATAAATAAGACCCAAAACCTTAACCAAATACACCAAATACATTTACATATATTACAAATAATTGAAAGTTCAAAGCAGTCAGTAAGACATGGGAGGCCTTGCCATAACTGGTTTGGCTCAGTGGATAGAGCGTCAGCCTGTGGACTGAAGGGTCCCAGGTTTGATTTCAGCCAAGGGCACATACCTGGGTTGCAGGCTTGATCCCCAATGGGGGGTGTGCAGAAGGCAGCTGATCAATGTTTCTCTCTCATCGATGTTTCTAACTCTCTATCTCTCTCCCTTCCTCTCTGTAAAAAATCAATAAAAATATATTTAAAAAAAAAAAAAAGACACGGGAGGCCACTCCATCCTTCAATAAGTATAAACAATCCCTAAGGCAGGTATTTAAAATATGTTATGCTCTTTGGCTAATGTATAATAACAAACTAGATTGAGAGATAGTACCAGACGTACAGTGGTTGCGTTCAAAGTAACAGACACAGGGAACATTATCATTTATGAGGTGAATTTTTAGTTTTGCTCCCACTAGGTATATGGTTACAGTGATATCAATGATAACAATAATACCACATACAAACACCACAAAATGTTAATGGTTTCCAACCTTCCAAAGTCTCTTATGTAAATAAACAAAGATTATTATCTTTCACACTGTAGGGATCTGCTCCAGATCCAGACTGAAGGAATATGCAGGCTAGAACATTGCCATTTCCAAAACTGAAGGAAAGAGAGATGCACAACTACCAGTGGCCCTTAAATTATTTTCTTGCAAAGGGAATATATCATTGCTACTCACACCTCATTGGGTAAACCAAGTCACACCATACGGCTGCAATCGATGGTTGGAGAAGAAAACTCTCCTATAAGGAAGAGCAATAAAAATCACATGATCATGCCTAATTGTGGAAGGGGTGGTTTGTGTTTTTTTTTTAATATGGAAATACTTATGCAATTAAAGGTAAAACTAGCACTTTGCAACAAGAGCAAGTCAACATTTTTCATTTCTTAAAGAACATGTCAAAATTGAAATCTGCCAGGGAATCACATTTTTTAATTACTGCCCTTATATTAAAAATTTAGAATTAAAGTATTTTCAAAAGCATGGGGTTTTGTGTTGTTGTTTTTTTCTTTCCTCCAGAATATTTAAATTCTTCCAGCATCAAATAGTGTTCTTTTCATATATTTAAAAGCAACCTCATGCCTTCCTATAAGGAATTCACTTTCAAACAAGAATATTTATTCTTCCCTGTTGCTGGCACCATAAGGTGAAAAGTGCTTCTCAGAAGTTATCGCACCACTAATGGGGATTTTTAATCAGGAAATGTTGTTGTGCTAATCTAATAGAATTTAAGTTAAGACCTTAGTGTCGCTGAAGCCTAAAATATCCCTGAAGTTCCACATATAGAAATCTCGGAATAATGTAGTCCATCCCTAAAGAGGTATTATGCAAATGAATGCATTTCGTTAATAAGCACTGTAAACAGATCACTACTTCTCTCTTCCTTTCTAAATCACAGTAGAGATTAAAGCTGTAATACTCTGATTACCTAACAAAATACCTAAATATTTAAGGTAGATTTGCAAAGAACTTGAAGTCCAATACAACACCCTCTTGAATCTGGATTGGGCTTTTCTTCCAAAGGCCATAGAATCTTCTTACACATTTTATCCCAAACCACCAGAAAACATTTCTCCTAGAAATACAATTTCAAGTTACACTAGCTTTCTCTGGCCACTGAGAGATTACTTAATATTTTATGTTCCCCTATTACCAAATTCCAACCCAGCATTCACTGACAAATGAAAGAGTGACATTCATATGTAACACAGAAGTTGGAAAAATCAAACTTAAAATGAATATGCAGTTGGCTTGCTTACTTCCCATGCAGTGGCCTCAGAGGAGTTAATGTCAGTCTCCATTAGAACTCATTCCTGTCACATTGACCAATTTTACCACCAGCAATGATTTCAGGTGAGGATGAACACTGGATAATGATCTTTTCATTTGTCTTTTAAACCTTTATTGAATACAGACAATGGTTTCGGAGGCTATTGCTTTGGCAATATAATTTTAAAAGGTTGATTTTTATGAAAGTATTTTTGAGCCATCATAAAAACAGAATGAGACTGACAGGAAAGCTTCTCCTCTCAATTAAACAGAAGCCAATTGATCAAATAACACTGATTGCATTAGACATGCCCAATATCCCCTCGGGATCACCTATTTCCTGCCAGAAAGCCTTCCTTCTCTTTCGAATATGGATAAATGATGACTTTTAAAGGAGCAAATTTGCTTTTGCCTTTCTGTTTTTAATTTGTTATTGAATCAAGGGAGTACATCATTTATTTATTGCTCAAGAACAGAGAGAACAAAAGACTGAGCACAGTTTGGTAGTTGAAACAGAAAAGTTCTGCAACCTCACACAGGGGACAGAAGAGGGGAAACATAAATCTGCACTGGTCACTCTCAGAGAAAGGGAGGCTGAATCAAAGGCATTACACTTCCTGGGAGAGGAAAATGGGCCTCAGTGCAGCACTGAAAGGCAAGCTTAAGAGTGAGGGAAATGATCTGCTCAGAGCAGCCAGCAGCCGGTAAGTAAATGTTGTCAGAGGGTCTTCTGGATTCTCTCTAAAGGCCATTTTCACTAACTATTGGCACATAATAGATCACTGTCCTTGAGGTGTGAAGTCAGTAATGTCCAGAGTGGCAAAAGAGTTTTCCAACACCCAGCATTCTCTGAGGCAGCTAGGCCAGAAATATGAATGTCAAGAGAAAAGTAGAATGTTCCAGAAAATCTGAGAAACAGACTACTAGTATATGCTCATCAAGTTTTCAAATACCTATTTCATTTGTGCCTTGTGTCTTTTCAAGGGCATTTTTCTATTTTATTTCTACTGCTTTGCTTAAGTCTTTCTTTTTAAATTTTATTAAAATTATTTCTCTTTTATTCATATGTTCTTATATTAATGCTTTAATTTTTCCAGTACTTTTGCTTTTGTCCTTTGTGACAAAAAGAAAAGAGGTATCACTCTGACCTTTTACTTCCTGCTGATATATTTTTAACATTTAATTTTATGCAGAAACACAGGGTTGTCTAAGTAACTAATGGGATTCATGGCAGAAGTGAAAAACATCAAGTCGATTACATAAGATAGTTCTGTTTTTACCAAAATTAACCACTTATTCCCCAAAAATATATTCTTAAAATTTAGTAATTATCTTCAGATGATACATGTTGCAGTTTATAAAAATGCATTGTTATTCTGTGTTTTACTTTCTAAAATATTTTTATTGCATACCAGAGGCCCGGTGCATGAAAACTCATGCACTGGAGGGGGGCGTCCTCAGCCCAGCCTGCCCCCTCTCACAGTCCTGGAGCCCTCAGGGGCAGGAGGCAACCCAGCAGTCAGGGGAAGGTGACGCCCCCATCACACCTCTGCTGCTGCCACTCCCAGCAGTGCAAGCCTCAGCCGGCCCTCACTTCCTGAGCCTTGGGCAGCCCTGGGTGGCTGGACAGCCACCATCTGAGGCTTGCCTGTGCCTCAGGCTGACCCTGAGCAGCTGGAGGGCTGAGGGAGGGTCCAGTGCACTGCACACCTACCACCCCCACCCCTGGCTGAGCTGAAAGGACTGGGGGACTCTGGCAGGGTTGAGGGGGCTGGGCACCGCCATCTTGTGGCTGTGAATGCCACCATCTTTGTGATGGTGTGACAGTCAATTTGCATATTCCCTCTTTATTAGACAGGATATTCCTGGGGCATAACTATGATCAATGGCAAAGCTTTTAAGCTATAAGTCTTTTGATATAAAAATCAAATCCCCTATAGGGGGTTGAATGGCAGCCTCTCCCCCCAGCCCCAAAGATATGCTCAGGTGCTAATCCCAAAATTGATTGATGTTAGGTATTTTGGAAAAAGGGGTTTTTCAGATGTAATTTGAATCTTGAGAGGATCTTTCTATATTATCCAGGTAAGCCTTAGATACCGTGGCGCGTGTCCTTTAGGAAACACACAGACACAAGAGGGGAAGAAACAGGCACACAGAGGAAGGGTGGTATGAAGACAGAGGCAGAGACAGTAGAGTGATGCGGTCACAAGCCAAGGAAGCCAAGACATGTCTACATATGTCTTGAGAAGCTGAAGCTGAAGCTGATGCATGAGAAGCTGAAGAGGCAAGAAAGAATTCCCCCATGGAACCTCTGGAGGAAGTGTGGCACCACTGACACCTTGATTTGGGGTTATGGCCTCCAGAATTGTGAGAGAAGACACCTTGTTGTTGTTGTTTAATATATTTTTTATTGATTTAAGAGAAGAAGGGAGAGTTATAAACATCAATGATGAGAGGGAATTCCCAGCATGTGATGGATTGGTGTTGGTCACCCATAATGACTATATAGTGGTGCAGAGGAATGAGGAACCTTAAGTGAGAAGAGCATCTTGGTAGAAGCAAGATAGCGGCACTTCCTACATCTGAGAGTTTTAATAATTCTGAAGGACTACAACATAGTAGTCCTTGCTACACACTGGCTTTGTGGGGAGTGCTCTGCCTGATTGTCTGCCTCCTGCATGCCCCTTACTGAGGATAGAGCCCACAAGCTGGGCATGTGCCCTTGACTGGAATCAAATCTGAGACCCTTCAGTTCACAGTATGATGCTCTATCCACTGAGGCAAACCAGCTACCTTTTTGTTTTAAGCCACCTGGTTTAAGGCAATCATAAGATAATAATATGTATATCCATATAATAATATGTATAACCATCTGAATGAATATTTAAGATTATATATATATGGTGATATATATATATATGTGTATATATATATATATATATATATATATATATATATATATATATAAGATATATGTATATGGTGATCCTTTTATATATTAAAGTAAGCATTTCTATTTTAAAATTATTTAAAGCTTTTTCTTGAAGCACATTTGCACCCACATCATTTCCTTTGATGCCATACTCAAATTTTCTTCAAGTTCTATTTGTGATTATCTAGCCTTGTAGCAATGGGTAAAATAGAGAAGCAAGTCTCTATGAGTGGGAAATTTCCCACAGAAAACTGTTAACGCTTATCTCTCCTCAGAAAATAGGAATGGAATCGTATTAAGGATATTTGAGTTCATTTTGAGTTTGCTACAGTTTAAAAATTTTAGATGAGTCAGAAAGAAATTAATCTTTGATTTACGGGTAATATATAATTCCTAAGCACTATCTATTTTTTTCAAAATTGATTTAATAATTAAAATAAAATAAATCATTTTAACTTTGCCCTGGAGGCCTAACCCAACCCCAGCATTCCTGACCCTCCTTACTGTTTACATTTTTTTGCTCCATTTATCATCTGCTATTACTAATAGGTTTCTGTTAACATTGCTAATCATTATTTATTTTGTTGACTGTCTGCTGGCTCTGCTAGAATACAAGGTCTGTGAGGGTGGAGATCTCAGATCTCCTGTTCCCTCATGTGTCACCTGTAACAGCTCATGGTCAGAGTTCACCATGCGCTGAATAATCGAACACACGATCACCTTAGTCTCCTCTGTGAAGATTTCAGGAGAAATAAGTCCCAACAAACAAACATGCTTGGAGAGATGGAAAAATAAGAACAACTGCTTCTGAAGGTAAGGAAAATGTGAGAAGGCGGAGGAGAGGAAAATTAAAGGCTGAGGTTTGTCACAGTTGGTGACAGCCATGACACCCACTTCAATGACAATGATTCTATAATTATGATAGCCCCTTAGAATAATCAGAGTGTTACAATATTGGGGGATGGAGTAAATCATGACCCACAAAAGGTGAGTAACTCTATTCAAAATCATCCACATCCATCCCAGAAGATTCTTGAAAGTCAAGATTGGGAAAGGGAACTACTTACCTGTTGCTTTGCCTATTGTTATTGCTGTATCCACTGCACCACCGTCTCCCTACAGGGCTCTTTCCTTTTTTGAAGCGCGCACTTCAATACAATAATGAGTGAAATATAAGAAGAATCAGGCTAGTCCTGACTCTCATTCTATTCTTCAAGCCATTCTGCAGTTTGTCCTTATACAACATCAACAGAGGGGATAGCTATTATTCCCTTGTTCCAAATAACGAAGCTATGGTGAGGTACATCAAGGGACTTACACACGTTTACACCATTAGGCAGTTTGGTGGTGGGTCTACAAATATTGAATCCTGACTTTTTACCTCTTTCTCTCTTGTTTTCTTGTTTTCAGGTCTATCTTTTAACGTAATACTTCTGTGGGAGTAATTCTATACTTTCATTCATCCTTTATGCTTTCATTCAGAAAAGTAGTTGAATAAGGATTTAATCACAGAATTTTGACAATCAGTATTGTCAGGTTCAAAATTTAGGTCTGCCACTTAATAGATATTTGATATTGAAAAAAGCACTCAAGCTCTTTGTCACTCCCTTTCCAAGTTGTAAAATGTGGATAATAGTAGACCACCAGACATTATTATTGTTTCCCAAGTCAGTTGTTGTTTTAAAATATACTCATATACTTATCATTGTATGTGCTTGTTATTTCCTGAATATCAACTATTTCTTCTGAGACCACGTTCCTTCTGTCTGAAAGATATACTTTAAATTTATTTTGTAGTCAGTGTGCTGATGGCAAACTCTTGCTCTTGAAAGAAATTTTCACTGCTCATAGATTACTGGCTTGAGAAATATTTCCTTTTAGCACATTGAAGATATGTCAGCATCTTCTGGCTTCCACTATCACATATGTGGAGACAGCTGTCGTCTAACCATTGCACCATTGGAGCCAATCTGCTTCACTCTGGCTGCTCTTAAGCTCTTTTTTTGTTGGGCCTTCTGTTGTTTCATTATTTGTACATACCGGTGGGTATGTTTTGTATTGTTTATTTTGCTTAAGTTTTGCTGGGTTTCTTGAATTAGTTTCGTGATTTCATCATTCCCAGAGTTTTTACACTGTATCTTCCAATAACTTTCCTGTCATACTCTCTTTCTTCTGTGCTTCTAGAACTGAAATTACATGTTTTTTAAACCTTCTTTAAGGCACCGTCTCAGGCAGAAAGACACCAAGTTACTGATGCACAAGATTAAATGTTATTGATGTTTTTCTCTGCATTCCTAACTTTTGCCCTTTAACACTTCGCTATCTCTGACTTTGAAAAATGCTTTTGAAATGTACCCATTTGTACTTGTGTTAGTCAGCTCAGGCTACCATAACAAAATTTCATAAAGGGTGGCTTAAACAATAGAAATATATTTTCTCACAGTTCTGAGGGCTGGACATCCAACATCAGGATGCCAGCCTGGTCAGTTTCCTGTGTGTCCTAGCATGACAGTGGTGGTGGCAGAAAGAGAGAGATCTTCCTCTTCTTATAAGGTCACAGTCTTATCAAATTAGGGCCCTACTTTATGATGTAATTTACCTTTAATTACTCTTAATTACCTCCTAAAGACTATCTCCAGGTACAGTCACATTGGGGGTTAGGGCTTTAAACATGTAATTAGCGTGAAAGCAATTCAGTCCAAAGCACCCTGCTGCTTTGTGCAAAGTATATAAGAAATATTAATTTAAACCACTCACACTATAATATATTGCCTCAGAATCTATTGATGTGTAAGATATTGGTAAGCATCATTGGATTTTACCAATTTGACATGCCCATCTATTTGACACAATATACTATTATAGATGTTTGCCTTTAAATCACTAAGTTAATTATTACAAAATTCTTAGTTTCCTATTCCCCAATTCCTTTTCCAGACCTGTATATCAGTGATAAGTGATCACATGAGTTCCTAAATGAAGTAGTTATAGGGGAAAGAACTTAAAAATTAAAAATGCAAGCCCTTCTTGAGAGAAATAGAAAGTCAATGATATCATAGAAAAATGAGTTTTTAAATTCCACTATTTACAATTTGCATATATATTGCAAATTGTCCCCATAGGAGTTCGATCAGGAGACCAATCGCTCACTATGATGTGCGCTGACCACCAGGGGGCAGCGCAGAATGAGGAAGGCAGGGGCTGGCAGCTGGGGAAGGGAGGCCCCAGCCAGCAGCCAGCAGCCAGGAAAAGGAGGCCCTGGCTGGCAGCCAGAAGGCCCTGATCGGCCCTGATTGCCTGCCAGGCCTAGGGACTCTACCCGTGCATGAATTTCATGTACTGGGCCTCTAGTATATAATAATAGCAGGATCCTCATATAAGTATGATTAATGCATGTTCAGAGAAAAGGTTATTCCAGAGGGATTTCATAAGTGAAGATATATATACAGAGCAATCCATTTTGAAGCAAGGTGCTGTAAAGGACTGAACATAAATTTTGGATTTGGAACCACCTGAATTTGTATCCTGGACCAACTATATATAAAATCTGGCTATGAAACATTGGATAGCTTACTCATGATCTTTTGTCTGAAATACTGCAACTAACCACTAATACTAATATCTAAGTCTGACATTGCTGAATAAATTGAATTAAGTAAGGAAACACAAAAGCAAATATATAAGAGGTGCTGTTAAAAATATATTTCATATTTAGCCTTAGTTTGTTTTTTTTTAATCTGTAAAATGTTGACAATATACCTGGTTTTGTTTTTCTGAACAAATGAAATTATTGGATAGACAAAATTTATGGGAAGGTGAAGGTACACAGTTTATAAACAAGGGGCATTCACCAATGTTAAAGCCAAGAGAGAAATACAAATTTTAAGTGTTAATAAAAGAGTATTGACTTTGCAATTGGAAATTTGCTGATTTATCTGAAGAATAGCTTTAACAAAATGGAAGAAGAGTAAAAGATATTCTGTTGAATTGATGAAAAAATGGGAAGTAAGGACATGTTGATTTTAAAAAAAAGAAAAAAAAAGAATTTTTTTCTGCTTAATAAAAAAACATGTTTTACATGTTTGTGGAATGTAGTTACTGAAAGTGATTGATTTAAGAGTGAGAGAAGTAAGGCAATAAGGAAGAGAGAAATCAAGAGCATAAGTAGAGGCAAGAAATCGCAGAATGATATGGTAGAGTTTTAAGTCAAGGGTGTGATCAGAGGTAGAAGTTTTCTCAAGGAAGAGACAGACTGCAGAAGTGCATTCTGGGTGATGACTATTTTCAGTAAAGTAGGAGGTAAGTTCCTCTTTCTAAGAGTAAAAGAACAATGGCCATGGAAGCTCATGGAGAATAGCAAACAATACCTAATTAATCTTGGTATTTCAAAGCATAGGAGAGTGGTTGCATACCTGGCATTCAAAAGTAATTGCTAAGCTGAAATGTGTGTCTGTCTTGGGGAGAGTGGAAATGGTCTGAAAAAGCCAAAATGATAAAAGCAATACACACACACAAAAAAGAAAAATGAATTAAAGACATACACACACAACTGAAGAGTTTCAGTGACAGCTCAATTGAAGTTAGAGAACATAAATTTGGAGTGAACTCAGTCTTGGAAGATAAGTCCTATTTTAAATCCTAAGGGAAGCTTGGTAATGAAATCCATTAAGAATACACTACCCAATTGAAAGTTGAAAAGGAGATTAGGGAAGACAAATGTAATTACCCGATTTGTAATTTGGTCAAGACACCAAGGTTAATAACATTCCTCCTTTTTTAAAAAGTTGCCATGAATTTTTTAATACCTTATAATGGCCAGTGTCACACTTTTTATTCCTTATACAGTAGATGAACTTTTTGATATGCATTTTTAAATGTTAAACATGTGTACTAAGGATATGTATTCACCATTACACATGCACATACATTTCCATCTATACAAATATATGAGAATCAACTATTTTAATTAGTTAAAGTGATGGATAGAAAATAGATTCCTCTCTTCCTTACAAAATTTTACAAGAAGAATTCATGATTAAAACTGAGATATGTCCTGATAGTTAAAAATGGAGATAATGTCGGGCCTACAATATTTTTTTTGAGTTAAGATTATGGTAATTAGAACTTGGTACAAGCCAGACTCTGCCACTGTTATGTATCCTCTATAAATTCATCTTCTAACTGAAAAGTGAAGAGGGACTATATTAAACACTATATAAATTTTGTGTTACTTCTTAAGGGAATTGTGTTTTCCTTCATCAAACACCAAAACACAATTAGAAGGAAGAATTCCATAGAATTAGAATAAGGGAGAAATAACAAACAAAATTATTTATTACCAAAAGAAAGAAGTGTTGTAGTCAGAAATATAAATGAAAATAAAACAATTGGGCAAACTGATGAAAGTTTGAATGATAAATCCCAATAAATATACAGACCCCTAAGACAACAATAGTTTCCCCTAGAAAGGCCACTGCTCAGGGGTAATTTAGAAATTATTTTGACAAGAAAACTATGGAGAGGGTTACTGTTAATGCATATATCAAGCCCCATGCCTCTTTAGTCAACAACCTAAGATCCCTCCTTTTATGAAAAACTTAGCCTATTTATAAAAGGGAATCAAAATCTTGCTGAAATTTCCCATAGGCTATACTATATGGTCCCAGGGATTACCAATACTGCTAAACCATTCAATATTTTATAGTACTCTAAATCTTTACTGGGCATACACAGTTTAATACTTTTGTATCAGACACAGTAAGCAAGACACACACTTGATTTTTTTATTCATTGAGTGTATGGTGTATGGGAAAAACAATCAAGAAGAGACTGCAGCTCTAGCTGTTTTGGCTCAGTGGATAGCAGGAGTGGGCAAACTTTTTGACTCGAGGGCCACAATGGGTTCTTAAACTGGACCAGAGGGCTGAAACAAAAGCATGGATGGAGTGTTTGTGTGAACTAATATAAATTTGAAGTAAACATCATTACATAAAAGGGTACGGTCTTTTTTTTTTTTTTTTAGTTTTATTCATTTCAAACGGGCCGGATCCTGCCCGCAGGCCGTAGTTTGCCCACGGCTGGGAGCATCAGCCTACGGACCAAAGGGACCCGGGTTCGATTATGGTCAAGGGCATGCACCTCAGTTGCAGGCTCCTCTCTGGCCTGGGCCCTGGTCAGGGCTAGTGCCAGAGGCAACCAATCAATGTGTTTCTTTCACGTAGATGTTTCCGTCTTTCCCTCTCTCTTCCCTAAATATCAATGGAAAAATACCCTCGAGTGAAGATTAACCAAAAACAAACAAACAAAAAGAGAGGAAGAAGAAATTGCAATACCTTTGTTTATTATATTGCCTTAATAGCAATTCTGCCTTAAGAGAATGGCACGTCACGCTATAGAACTGAAGATCAGGAGAATATAGCACAGAGGAGGTGGGAATGGGGGAGCATGGATCAGGGTTGGCTTCCCGATCCCAGTGAACTATAACTAAAATAATAAGTAATAACCCAACAGATGGAAATGGTGTGTTTATGTTTCAAACTAAATATTGAAGGAGTCCAAGCCAAAAAAAAAAGGAAAAAAATTGATCCTTGATGCATGGTGGTGGTGAGGATGGGAAGCAAAAAATGATCAGAAAGATGGGACATTGTAGCTCATTGGGAAATAAATGAGGGAGAGAAAGGAGTTAAGAAGGACTACCAGAGTCCTCACAGGGACAGCCAGGTGGCTGGGGCCACCATGATGTCAATGAGAAAGCACACTGAAAAGGCACGCTCTGCTTCCCAAGCCCTGAAGGAGGAAGGGGGTGGGAGTAGTTTGAGATAATACATTGAGTTTAGGAAATTCTGAGTTCCAGGTAACAGAGAAACCTCCAATTAAAAATGACCTGTAGGCAATTTGGTCTATGGGCTTAGGGAAAAGAAGGAAGATGTGTCAACTGAACAGGAAATAGGTTTTTCATTGACAGCCTACTATGTGCCAGTAACTGTGTGCTATTGTGTAAATTCAGCCAAGGACCTTGATCCCAGGAGTTTATAGTCTGGCTATAGGGACATAGTTTGGGGTCATTACTGAAACAGAGAGGGAATCATTTATAGAGAGAAGTCTCAGACTCAGAAAGAACCCAGAGGAGCCTACACATTTCTGAGAAATGTGTAAAAATAATGAAAAAAGGAAGATTTTTTTTCTTTATAAAATGTTATGATCTAATAGCACCTGGTAAAAGGAAGTCACATTAGAAAATGACTGAACATTTACACGTGACTTTTCTACATGGAAGGTGCTTAGTGACTTGGGTGTGAGCTGAGCAGGGAGAGTCAGTGTACAAGGCAGATTGTAGTTGGTTGGAAAGAGGATTAGAGGTAACAAGGTGCAGATAATTAAGGGCTTCCTACATGTGAGGAGGATGATATAAGGAATAACAGCCACTAGGGCAGTAACTGCAAGAAAATGAGGAGTCAATGGAGAGATTCTTGTGTGTGTTTTGTTTTGTTGTTTTGTTGTTGTTTTACACTGGAGACTGTTTAAATGGAGGAGCCCATGGAGAGAAAAATCTATAAAAATTGGCATTTTTTCCACTGCCTAAATGAGACAGAAAACACACTATTCCCTGAAACAAGATACTGAGGTCAGACCTCCTTAGCTGAAGAATATATATGTTGGTAAAGAATGTCCTCCTAACCCCATTCAATGCAGAGCTTCTGAGATACCAAATATAATTTAATGAAGGCCATTAAAGGCTAATAAAGTTCAGCCACTGTCAAATGCAAACTGAACCTATGAAAGGTCTGAACAATTACTTAAATCACCCAGTATAACTTTTGTGTTGGCACTGTCATTTTTTTTTTTTTGTCCTCTAAACTTCAGGCTTTCTTGTTTATATTTTATCACTATACCTTAACCCTTTAAAATTATTTTCTCCAGTTATATTAATTACTTGAACTCCAAGTGAAGTCCAAAAAGCCTCATACTAGCACTTAATGATACTAAGGTTAAGAGAAAAAAAGGAGAAGATAAACAGCTTTGGCACTGTCTTTCTTTAATGCCTGGCTTTGGGCCTTGTTTTAAAACATATCACCGAAGGTCTCATCGTATTTCTTCCTGTATTCAATAAACTGTCATGCATTCATTATGCCATAAGCTGCACACAGATGCAAATGGATACCATTTATAATATTTTACAGTGTTTTGAAGTTCCAAGCCCATCTAGAATGATAAAGACCTGGAAATTGTTAACCCACCTCAAAGTCTTTTTTTTTTTTTTATTGCATTCTTTAATAGAGTGGTGCAATTTCTTTGCATGCTATAAAAGTCAAGGAAGTATTTCCATGGTATTAAATGGTAACATATGGAGACCATTTTGATTTTAAGAAGAATGTTCTCTACTTTGTGATTTGTGGTTTTTAATGCCCTTTTCCTTGCTCTTGTTCTTTCAGGGACAGTTTGGTTCAGAGTAATGGAGCGACGGAAATTAAATGAGTGTGCATGAAGTCCAATGAACTCAGTATACTGCTTATCTTGTAACTATACTTAATCTAAATAACCCTTTTTATGCTCTGCTGGAGTGGCATTTTCAAAAGGCTATATAGTGGTAAATGAGAGTATATGTCAGTAAGGATTTGCTAGACAAATCAGATCTCACAGGGAAGTATATCTATCCGTTACTATTTAATACACACTTCAGTTTGAAGGACAATTTTTGTGTGTGCGATCAGACCATTAAAATTTACTGTCATTTGGGCTATGTTTTCTAACTTTTCTACTTTCCCTTTTTACTTTAATTTCATTTATTTTTCCCAATTGAGTCCTTCAGGCCAAAATTGCCTCTGAGAGATAGAAGGAAGTGATTTATATATGCATAAGACATTGACTCAGTTTTTCTTAGCACATGTAAACTTTCAGAAGTGAAAAATGTCTAAGGATAATGTCAGCACAAATGGTAGTATGCTGGAAGGAATCTAATCCACATACAGAAAACACATGGCAGGCAAGTTCTTTGATAACAATCTTGGTGTTTTTTTCACCATCTACATCGCTTTCCTTTTTGGTATGTTTGAAGGAATGGTTTACTAAGCAGGATTTAGAAAACAGCTTTTCTCTCTTAACTACTGCCCCTCCCTTTGGTCATCTGTGGAAAGGGTTAAGTGCGTGTTCAAGGCAGTTAACACATGTAAGCTATCTTAGACTGTTTTGTTTCTTCCGATATCCTAAAGCAAACCTTTAGGTGCATTTGGGTATTAAGGCTTTTCTCTTCGTTCTGGTTACAAAGACTAGTAATTTTATCCTATCCTGAAACAGCAGGCACTGCTCTCTCCCTGCCAGATGCTGTACTAGCATTTTGTCAGTGAGACATGTTCATGGATGAGGCTCTCCCAAAGATTTCCTAATTTTTGTGAAGCTAACTCCCTCCTTCCTGCCCCTGACTATACCCATGTGCCCTAATTGCCTTCTGTTTGGTTCCCCTGAGATTAACTAGTGATGGGCCTTTGATTAACAGGCCATGGTCACCCTAATAAGCCACTCACCATCTGTATTCTGACCAGCTCTGTTATTCTTTATTGATGGGTAGATACAATCACAACCCCACATCCTCCCAGTCTGTATTCTCTTTGATAAAGGTAATTGCTCATGACTTGAAGAGTTTGAAGATTACATTTTAGAAAGTTAGTCTTTGGATTTCAATGTTACCAGAATTGAAATTTGCAGAATACTTTTATAGTATCAACAGCAAGAGAAATTGGTCTTTCATACCCTGCAATAACCTCGAAAGCAGTCACTGCCTTTACATTGTTAACCCAAGGCCAGTAGAGAGAGGTGAGCACATGTTAATGTGCTTCCTTAAATTTGGCGCTTTCCCTCAACTCAGTATCAATATTCCCTTTACCAGTGACCTCAACACTGTCCAGTGACACAATATTCTGATGTGTTCTTTTTCTATTTCTTTCATAGTCTTCCTACTCTCCCATGGCCCCCTTAATCTATACCTTGAAAGGTTCCCACCTGTAGGTAGTTTCTGCAGCTTGTTATTCCAAGTTTAGTGTCTATTCATTACATCCAGACTGTTCTTTATCTTCTTATCAAATAAATTTTACTAAAATTTGTTTAAGCAAATAACATTCTGTAAGAGTTCTAATAATGAGAATTTTCAGCTTTATTAAGTACAATATCCTCTGGTTAAATTAAAGTTCATTATACTTTTGATTCTCAGAGGGCTGTTCCCACACTGGGGTCATCTGCAATACCAGGAGACTTGTTAAAAATTAAGACTCAATTCCAGGTGATTCCAAAGTTCAATAAAGTTTTGGAACCACTGGTGACTTTTCTCATTTACTTGTTTGTTAGAGAAGATCCACATCAATGAATGTGTTTTGTTTTTTTTCCAAAATGGAAACTTCTAATTATATAAAATAAATCCTCTGCTCACAATTTGATAGTATCAAAAGTAAATAAATTATAGAATTTAAAGATGAAATTATTTGACACTTCAAAAGTACTAAGTAAATTTTAAAGAGGAAATCAAAGATGTAATTATAGGCTCTTTAAAAATGAAAAACTATATATTAAAACTATGGAATACAGACAAAGCCATACTTAAGTTAATAATTATACCTATTAACCTTGTAGTTATTAGACTAGTAAGGAAATAATAATTAAACTAAACTTTTAACTTAAAGAAATTAGAATGAGAACAACAAACTAATTCCAATAATAGCTGAATTAAAGCAAAATTAATGAATTAAAAACAATTAAAAATATAATTATAGAAGAGACCAATGAAATAAAATACTCCTTGGAAAATCTAATAAAAAGGCAATATAAGCACAAAAAGAAACTACAGTAAACTAAAGTTTCTGTCTGCAGACAGAAATGAGAACATGCCACACTAATATATTTAAAAATTAACATGAAATGGCTATTTTATGAAAAAATATAAATAACCATTAGTACCTTAACAAGATGAAAATCTAAAACTTGCTAAGAAATTTTTGACCAATGAATTTGCCCCAAAAATGTTTCTAGACACAAAAAATTTATCAATGACTTCTTTCAAAATCTGAAAAGAACAATATTTCAAGATTTCAAAACATACAAGAGAGTAAACTTTGCAATTCATTTTCCTGGTGTGAATATTGATAACCTTGTCTGACAAAAACTCAATGACAGGAAACTCCTGGCCACTCTATCCAACTAATACATTAAAATAATAAAACATCATGGCTAAGTATACTTTACTTCAAGGTTGTCTGTAATATAATGTACTTACTATTATTAACCATCTCAGTTGGCAAGAAAAGAAAAACATAATCATTTTGTTAATTGGCAAAAGTCATATAATGAAAGTAAATATCCTTTTTAAATTAAAAAAAAAACAACATTTTAACATCTGAGTTTATTAAAAGTATACACACTACTAAGCATATCTCAAATCAAAAGCTAACAGAAAACATACTTAATTTTGAAATAAAACATTCTCATAAAAAGAATGTATACTCATACTTTTACTAGTATTCAATCTAGTTTTAAAAGTTCTAGCCAAATTAGTGTGACAAAAATAAATAAACTTCACATTTTGCAAAGGAGATTACTTTACTGTTATTTAAAGATATGATTAGCTATCTTGAAAACTCAAGAAAATCAACTAGAAATTGTCATAATTACTAAGAGAGTTTTGTAAGCTGACTAGAGACAGTATATCTCAAAAAGGCAAAAGATGTTCTATTTATGACTTAGAAATTACAATTTAAAATAGTAAATGAATACACAAACAGGAAAGAAAAGATAAATTATAGGAATGAGATGAAAAGTTCACAAACTAACCTTGGTATAGAACATTGATTAGTATATATTAGGAACAATATTTGAAATCAAAGACAATGGGTGAATTATATAATAAATGGTGTGGAGACAATTTAATACTCAATTAAACAAAAAATGAACAGTAGATTATCTCTTTTTAAAACTGAGAGAAAGTATCCATGTTTGATTGAAATCAGAGCACCATAACACCACTCCAAGTTTTTAATTTAGATAATGAACTTAGGTGAGTACCTATCCCATAATAATATTTAGGCAACTCCTAAATACTAATAATTCCTAAGTTGATCTTTGCTATCAAGAATATTTCTTTTCCAAATGATAAGGAAAAGTCAGCTTTCTTCCCATTATTCACTATTGTTTCTATCTCCATGATTAGAAGATCCCAATCAGAAAACAATGCATCTGAGATCCATCAGATCCTAAACTTTACAATTACCCCACCTTACCATCCCTAATGAAAGCCTCTCTTTTATCAGGAAAACCATTTTAAACCATGATCCCAACTGGGCTTCTTAAATCCACACTTACCTTTTTTAAACTCCATCTGAATTATTTGAAAAGAATTCCAACCTTTTAAATTTCCTTTTACAAGTTATTTATTGACACCTCCCATTATCTTAAGGTGAAACTCTACAGCTTGAAATTAACTGCAAACTCAATTGAGCACACTTAAAATAACAGCATTTCTCACATTCACCTGAAAGACTCATCTTTTCCAGTGAAAACAAGTCTTATCAAGCCCCTCAACATGTCTCACTTTTTTATGTCATACCTTTGACTGCTTTCCCAACATCACACTGTTCCCTTCTGCCAATTTAGAATGGCCACTGCCATTTGGCCATTACAAAGTATGTGTCATTCCTTAAGTTCCTGTAGTCAAGCCTTATCACTTCCCACACTGCTCCATAATGATCTCCTCTTCCTCTGAAATTTTAATCTTACAATATAGCAAAATATCTTTATAAATACAATTTTGCTTGTTCAGCAAGATTATAAATTCTTTCCAAAATGTCCAAAGCAATGCTGTGCAACTAATAATAAATATTTGCTCAATACTTACATAATTGAAAGGACAAATCCAATTCTATCCCCAGGAAGGTGAAATGTTTTCCTAGGGGGGAAAAAAAGAAGTTAAGTGTGTATATCTAATTATAAAAGTGCTAATGGAGAGAAGGAATCTATTTCCTTTTTAAAGCATCGAATTCTATAGGGTCACTTATAATAATGTGTGACAAAAAAAGAAAATCAGAAAGCATTACTGAAAAATCCTCATTCCAACCACAAAAACTTTTTTTAATGGCACAATACTCAAAAATTATTTTAAATATCGCATGTAACCAGAAACTCATTCATTCAAACATGAGGCCTAGGCCAAAAGGTATCTTCAGAATACTTAAAAATATGTGTATTTTGTGGGTATTTGAAATATAAAGCCTGCAAACATTAATTTCCACTTTCTTCCCTGTTATTATCATTTCTTTTTTAGAAGCTCTCTGACTAATTTAATGTATTCCTGACAGTGGCTGAGTGAATTGGCATCCAAAACAACGACAGAGAATTCTAATCCAAGGTATTTCAGCTTTCAAAGCAGAGAAAATCCTTGAATGATGCGGGTCTAAGAAGAAACACAAAAGAATAGGCCCTGGACTTCATTCTCATCTATTTCATTGACGTGGGTACAGATTCTTCCCTCTGACAACTTTCATTTAGATTATGCATTACCTGTATAAAAAATTAAATTATAGGAAATACATTTGAATAAGTACCATACCTTATTTATAGATTATTATAAATGTGATTTAAAGTTGGCAGCCTGATTATGCTTGATTGGTTGATTGATTGACTAAATATATGGTCTTTACACTTTAATGTCACAATATGGTAAAAAGAAATTGAATTCTTTTCTCTTTTGCCCTCCCTTGGAACACGTGCTCCTTTAGAGGACTGCTTAGGTAGAGAATTTAAAAGAATAAGTCTGTTTTTAAAAACTTATGCTTTGTTACATTCAAGTCAAGATTTAAATCATTTAAAAATATAATGGCTATTTCATAAGCAAACCCATATTTTTAGGTAAAGGTGGAAAAGTGAAACTGAAGTAAATAATTCCCCTTCTCTAACTGTTATACAATGAATAAGAACAACAGAAGCAATAGAGGGAAAAGAACCCATAATTCAATATTAACAGCCATACAACCATTCAACCTCCTGCCATAAACTTTAGAAACCGTTAGCCAAGAAAAGAAATAGAAAGTTATAGCATAGTACAGCTTATATAAATACTAACTCCCGTTCCATAACCAGCAGGCAGTGCTGAACACCGAGTGGGAAGCGAAAATAACCTGAGAATTTTTATTAATATCCCACCACATAAACATACACATACAGGCACATAGCAAACACAGAAGCAGTGGCTTAGTAGAGCAGAGAAGGTGGCCATATAAGCTACTTTTCTATTTTTAACATGAAAGTAAATGGTATGAACCATGGAAAAGATGATATAGACTTAGGGATAGTAGAAGACATTTGTGTTATGTGTCTAAAGATGAAATATATATATCTGAGAGATGCAAAACAAAACAACAATGTGGTACCATCTCACTCCTGTCAGAATGGCTATCATCAACAAATCAACAAACGACAAGTGCAGAGAAAAAGGAACCCTCTTGTACTGCTGGTGGGAATGCAGACTGGTGCAGTCACTGTGGAAAACAACATGGCATTTCCTCAAAAACTTAAAAATAGAACTGCCACTTAACCCAGTCATACCACTTCTAGTAATATATCTCAAGAAAACAAAAACACCAATCAGAAAGGATATATACACCCCTATGTTCATAGCAGCACAATTTACCATAGCTAAGATTTGGAAACAGCTTAAGTGCCCATCAAAAGATGAGTGAATTAGAAAACTGTGGTACATCTACACAGTGGACTATTACACTGCAGTAAAAAAGAAGGAATTCTTACCATTTGCAACAGCATGGATAGAACTGGAGAGCATTATGCTAAGCAAAATAAGTCAGAGAAAGATAAATATCACAGGATCTCACTCATTTGTGAAATATAAAGAACATCATAAAGTGATGAACAAAAAAATATACAGAGACAAAGAAACATCAAACTGTCAAACTTCAGTGGGAATGCAGTGGAGGGCGGGAGTTAGGGTAAGAGATCAACCAATGGACTTGTATGCAAGCATATAAACATAACCAATGGACACAGACACTAGGGGGCGAGGGCATGTGCTGGGGTGGGGGGCGGTGGGAAGGCTGGGGGGAGGTCAATGGGGGGAAAGGAGACATATGTACTACTATTGGTAATACTTTAAACAATAAAAAAGAGAATTAAATGCATTTGCTCCTTGACAGTTGCATAACCACCAAGTGTGGCTTTCTAGGCAGAATAGTATTTCTCTAAAATCCAACAGTGTGCCTGCTGGTTAGTGGTGCCCAGTCTTTAAGTGAGTAGGTATTGATATCAAATAGAACTGTATGAATCTTAGTTTTATATCTGTTAAATGATAAGCTGCAATTTCATCATTTTCAAACCTAGTATAATACTGAACTCATAGAGTTTTTCAGGCTAGTGATTGGTGATGACATATATAAAGCAATTCACACAATGTCTGGAACATGTTTTTTCTACATGTGAATGTTAATAAAATTATTCTTATATTTGACCTATAATTAACGTATCAGAAGACATAGCGTCATAATATAGAATCTTATACCCCACCAAAATAAAAAATATAATGCCATGATTTTTTATTAGGTTTTGTTTTGTTTTAATGAAATAAGTATAAACATTAAAATATACTTTGGTGAGAAAATTATCTTTATAATTTAAAAACTTAAAAAAGAAAGTAAAAAATTACAAACTTTACAAACTTTAAAAACCATGAACTCAGTATCCCCCAAAGTGTACTTGGTGAAAATATAATCCTGTAAAATACTCTGTGAAAAAAAAAGAGTCCTATGGTCAAATAAATTTGGAGAATATTGTACACTGTATGTTGCTTTGGGGGATTCACAGTGCAAATGGTATAGTAAAGAGTCTGGGAAGTCATGTCGTTAAAAAATGTGTTTCACTTTGTTGACCCAGTGTTTTCCAAACTTTCTCTGAACATAGAATCTTTTTGAAAATATAAGATCTATGAACATGCCTCTTTGGGAAACTGGACTTAACTATTATAACTCTTAATCCTTTTCTATTAAGAGACATAAAGATTAAAAATACTACTCTCAACTGTCAACGTTCTCCGGTCTTTCAGTCAGGTTTCCAGGATCTGGTTGCAAGTCCCCGCAGCCTCCATCACAGAGGCAGCTGTCTCCTACCTCAGTGTCTTCCTTGCTTGGCTACCAAGGTAATTCCCCAGAGGTGTCTATCTCTGTCATATTCTCACTTCCAAGTGACTTGACAGAATTCAGAACTGAAAAAAGGATCCAGTGCCACCTGCATCTATACAACAAATATGGGAATCCCAGTAATTTTCTATTTCTAAGCAGAAAAAATGAATTGCTCTCATTTTCAACTCCTTCATAAATTATCAGTAACTTGAAATTGGTACTGGTTGTTTTTAGTGCATTCCCTGGCAATTACTAGCAGATTGTGTATCAAATCACTCCACAACTCAGAGCCTTAAAACAATAAGTAAATACCATACTCATAGATCTACTGTAGAGCAGCTGGACAGCCGAGATCTCATCTAGGTTCACTTACAGACTCACTGTACGTCATTTTTTTTAATATTTGCTGTAGATGGATATCGGCTGATCTAGATCATTGTTTTGTATTTGTAATATCCATCCAGCCAAGTGGCCCAGCATGTCTCCCTGGTGAGAGAGGGAAGTAGATGTGTGCCAGGCCTTTTGAAGGCTGGGCTAAGAACTGGCTCACAGTTATTTATGCCATATTCTAATTGCAAAACAAAGTTACAAGGTCTAGCCACTTTCAAGCAATGTTGAAAGTAACTCCATCTCTTGATGAGAGAGGTTCAAAGTCACATTCACACACAAATTGCACTGTCCCCCTCTCACAGTGCCCAAAATCTCTCCCAGCTATTATATTGTCCTCCAAATCTAGCATCTTGTGATCTACATGAGGTCTGGAGAAGGCTCTTCAGATGCTGTACATTTCGTTTCAGAGACTTATGAAGCAAAAAGACAAGTTTATTTGTACTTCACAATTACCACCCAGCATACAAAGAAAATTTGCATTGGACAGCACTCTCATTCTAAAAGGCAAGAATGGGAGGCATACAGAACCCCCTGGACCTTAAAAATTTGGAAATGCAACTGAGAAAATGTGGCCAGGTGCCCTGACATTGGGAGAAGAGAATGTTTCCAGATTTGGCATCCATTCTGCTCTTAGGACAGGCTCCCTTGTTCATTGTTCACAGCTCTACTTTCCAGAACCATCTTCTTATTCCATCTCCCCATCTCGCCTTCCTGAAGAGGTCAGGGGAAGATATACCAAGCTGACTTTCTGTTCTTAGAAGAATGGGGAGCCAGAAGCCAGTTTGCATTTTTAACAATCTCAGGACCTTTCAGGCTGGGAGGATGAGGCCACTTTTGCCTGCACAACACCCCAAAGCACTTCTGAGGGCTTTCAAAGAATTTGCTTTGCATCTACTCCACTTAACAAATTACTTTTAAGCACACTCAATTGGACACGTCTGACAACTGCGGGACACATAGAATAGAGCAATCCAGAGAAGAGCGGAGCAGACCAGCACAGGGCAAAGCAGACCAGCCAGGAGCAGAGCAGAGCGCTCTAGCCAGAAAGAGGCCTGGCCCAGGACCGCCTTCCTGTTGTGCTGTATCCACAGCCAGGCTGTATTGCAATTGAGCTGTTTTGCGCTGAATAAAGTTTCCTCCTTCACCGCACCCCAAATCAGAGATTCCTGTTTTCTTGAATTGGCGCCAAGGACCATTGATTGACATACCAAAACATCCCTTTTTTTGCCTCACTTTCATTTTTGTTGCCCATCCATAAAAGTCTTCAACAAAAGAGTCAACCATAGATTACAAATCGTTTTTAACATCGCCTGGTTGAATGCAAGAGGTGGATTTTATCAATTCCCTAAACTTTTTCCTATTTCAAATAAGAAAGATTCTAAGATGTTTATGAAAAATGGGAATTTCTACATCAGAGAAAAACAAGACAATGTAAAAAAGGTTTAAAGTAGGAAGCGCAGCAATGTAATGTTTCACTTGGTGTTGAACCACACATGCAGTTATTCGGCAAATTCTGGAAAGCATGCCACCTCTGTGTGAGTTTTCACAAATCAAAAGTAGGTAAGGTAGAAATGCTAGCGGCAACTGGGCTATTGTTTAATTACAATGAATGATTAGTTTCTCTCCAGGTAATTTCAAATTTGTATTCCAGGGCAGTCTGTCATCCACTAGAGTTTGCTTGTTGCTTTCTTTTCCCCCAAAGAAGTAATTCAGTAACACCTGAAGCTGCTGAACTCAGCAGTTAACATTTCGAAGAACATCCAGGGCTAGCATATTATACATTTCTAGGTTTTATAGCCAGTCCCTAAAATACGGGGTGGGGGAGATGAAAAACAAGGAAACATAAAAAGAGTAAAAAAGAGTAACATCTTCCCCCAAAACTGCCAAGTGTAGCATATCAAATTCATCTTCCTGGACAGATTTTTTTCATTTCCACATGGCATCTCCTCCCCACATTCATCTGAAAAGAAACACACACACACATGCACATGCACACACACACATGCACACACACAATAGCCATGGAGATAAGAGAATTGTTATTGTTCAGGTGCATAAAGTACCACAAATTTGAAAAAAGAACTTGAAATATATTTTTATAATCTACAAGGTTTAAATTATATTCAATGTCTGTCGCCTCCTTAGCCATGTCTAATCTGTCCACTTTTATTTTCCAGAAATAATCTTCAGCATCACAACTTTTGAATATCTTTGATTGATTTTAATATATAATTAGATGTTTATATTCAGCTCCAATAAAATGTCTCACCATCCTTGCTGAAAGATTCTCTTTTATCATAGTCATCCTTTGGTAATATTATCAAATAAATAAACCAGAATTTATAGGAGGAAATAGTCTTGCCATAAATTCCTGGAGGCAAGGAAAATGCTATTTTTTTAAATATTTTTCACCTAATTTAGAAACTTCTGACTTGTCAACATTATGATTATGCTGCAGAGTTACTTCAACTAATGTGTCCATTACAATCATGGGTCAGGAATTATATCTTCTACAAGCTAAATTGCTATGAAGTAAGCACTGTTGAAAATAGAAGAGGTGTGTCCATTTCTATCAAAAGTCTCAACTTCCTCTTATGCTCTAAATACTTTTCTATTTTGTCTTCTAAAGATTTCACTTCAGCAGTTGGCTCATCAGTTTCTTCTCTTACTGTTTATTCTATTAGCATAAAAGTCCATTCTATCGTTTAACTTAAAGAAACACCTTCCTTAACCCCACACTATCATTACACTAATGGTTTATGTTTCTGTTCTCCACAGCATATTAAAATGACACAAAAGAGTTGTCTATATTGGAGTATTCTTTTTTAAATTTCTTTCTCTTCTTTGAAATGAAAAGCTTTTTTTTTTTTTTTGCAAATAAAAAAATATTTTAATGAACACTTTATCGAGGAAAATACATTCATGGTAAATAAGTACATGAAAAGATGCTCAACATTAGAGAAATGCCAATTAAAACCGCAATGAGATATTTCTATACATTTTTACAATGTTAAAAATTTAAAAGACTGATGATACTGAAATGAAAAGCTTTTATTGTTTTATGTAGCCAAGAAGAGAAAGGGGTTGGGAAGAGTTTAGACTTGTTTGATGATCAACCAAAATTGTCTTCCATGTGCTCTAATACATAATAAATGTTCCTGAATATTCCATGTATATTTGAAAGGAATGTTTCTTATCCTTTTTGAAAATACATATATATATATATATATATATATACATATATATATATATGTATATTTAACATGCACATACAATACAAACACACAAAAGCTTGTATTTTATGTTTAGTTTTTCTAGTTTCTAACAGATTTAAAATCATTTAATAGATTTTTCCCAGTTCTCCTTGCTTTCTATGCACTTTTGTTTTATGTATTTTGTAACTATTTAGATATAAAAGTTTATGACTGTCATATCACCTTGGTGTACTGTTATTTTTGCTTATATGAAATATTTTCCTTTGCCCCATATAATTCATTCACTTTGAATTCTATTTTGTCTAATAATAAAATTTCTTCAATTCCTTTCTTTTGATTAATATTTATTGGTCATACATTATTCTACCCTTTTGCATTCAATCTTATTTTATGTACTTTAATTTCAAGTATGGCTTTTGTATAGCAAGTGAATTTTGTGTGGGAATTATTAACACATTCTAAGAAGATCTATGTAATAATAGTAAAATTAAACTCATTAATATTTGTATAATTAATGAAAGCTTATAAGTATTTCTGTCATTTTTACTTTATGTATTCTTTTTTGCTTAAAAAAAGAAAATATTTCTTTTCTATTTCACTCTTTATTTTATTGATCTAGTTATTTCCCATTGTTTTTTTATATGTTCCTATTATTTGGAAGTTACATGTCCTTTTTCTTTTCTGATACTGTTAAAGCTTAATATTTAATACACATAATTAAATATCTCAAATATATCAGAAACTACATAGCTCTGTGGAACAAATAATATCTCAGTCAATTTTTATATTATCATAAAACATCACTTAACCTCAATTATAAATTTACTTGTTTCTTCACATATCATTCACTGCTTTGTTATGCCCAAATATGTCCATTTTGGATTTTTAAAATTAAAATGTATGTAACCATTTCAAGTAGCACATGTTAAAAAGGTCCACATGTGCTAAACTTTAGTGGTTTTAATTAGCTATCTTTTACTGTATCTTACCTAACCTATTGCAACTTTTATGTGATAATCATAAAATTGCTTCCTTTAACATTCACTAATTACTAGAGAAGCTTAATAAGAGTTAAATTTTTTCTATAAAAATAGTTGAGAAACAGAAAGAAGAGCGAACCAAATTTTTCTGATTAAACTTGGAAAATATGTAATGTTGGTACAATGGGAAAACTCAAGATCAAGTTACTGCTCCCTTTTTCCATTCCTCTGTGTATAGAGATGGTGGTGGTGGTGGTGGTGTCACTAGTGGGGCATGTGTATATATGTGTGTGTGTGTGAGTCTCTGTGTGCTCATGTGCACCCACCTACAGACACCTCTGTGTAAGTCAATCATTCCAAAATCCTAATTCAATCTTTGCTACAATTTACATCAATTTGTGTTTTACACAGCCAGTATTCTGTATGGATTTTCTAACATGATGGTTAGGTATAATCTTTACACTCAGAACTTGGAAACATTAATATGATGTTGCAATCACAGATAATTGCAAGCTTATCATCAATTGTTCTTCCAGACTATCTTATATTTCACTTTTTAAAATTGCAATTATTTGAATAAATTTTAAAAATTTACATTAATATCTGGCAAAGTTTCTGAGAATAAATAAAAGTAAATTTGATTTCTATTGCTACCTTATGAAAGACTAAGCCATGTTCTATTGAGGCCTCATATAGAGAAACAAGTAGACTCAAAGGGTAGTTACCAACTGTCAGAGACAGCAAGAGCTCTGCTCAGGACTGCAGCTCTGAGTTGCTCTGAGTCCATATATTCTGCTAAATTCTCCCCGACTATGCCAGAGTAGGTTCCTTCTTGCTACACTAACTGTTCGGTCCAAGCCTCTCTGCCTAGAGACTGGAACTTCTTGGTCGCCAGGTCTTAGATGGAGAAGCCATGAGTGGTTGTGGGTTTATAAGAATTAGACTTTATTGAATATGACAGTGGCCATATAACCATTAGAAAAAAAAAACAGTTCTTCATAACAGTGTCCCAATCAGGCAGCTGTACACCAGCTGGTAAATACATATCTTTCCCACATGGTAGTAGCAGTCTCTGTATCCAGTTATGATCTGAGCAGCCGCACCCTGACCGCTAGACTTACTACCTCCCATAGTAGTAGCACCTGAGCTCTCTGGCTTAGCAGCATCTCCTCTCTCCCCTGCCCAGCACACTGGCTGGTTAACATAGTAGCTATATCTGAGCTCTCTATGAGCTCTTAGCCTTACGTCGTAGCAGTACCAGCTCTCAGCTCAGTCTGAACTCTCTTCTCTTTTTCTCTTCTAGCCCACTGGCTGGTCAGTAACTTGTATATTATTCCAGAGACAAAGAAGGCTTCGTACCAACAGTAACATCAATCATATTCTGGCTACAGAAGGGCACACATGCACAGTATACCGTGGGGTTGCTGTGTTTATATCCTTGCACCTGCTTATGGTATCTTGGTCTAGGTGCAGAGTGGCCTTGGACATTCCGGCATACTAACAAGAAGGCCTTTCACACTCTGGGTGGCCCTGGCTGTCTGGCGACTCTGGTATGGTTCCCCCACCAACTACTTAAATAGACACTATTTCTATTAATTAGATGTTTATAGGAATTTGTGTAGACAGCAAGCATATTTGAGTAAGTTTCCTTACATTAGGTCACAGTCACTGTAACCTAATATGTTGAAGTCTTCCCTATCCATAGAGAGAGTGCAAGTGTAGGTAGATGCACGGTTTCAGCAATTTTGAAAAGTAACTCACCCTGAAATGACTTATTAGCTCATTAACACTTCAAGGTGGAATAGTTTTCAGATTAACTAGCTTCAGCCAGCACAGAATGGTGAAAGCATAAATGCATCTGTTCTAAAACAAAACTTCCTTTTCATTGCAAAGCTGATGCATGTTCACTTGAGAATTTTTAGAGAATATGTAAAAATTAAAGAAAGAAATAAGAGTCATCTATCAGCTCACCACCTAAGATTACTTCTCTTATCATTAGGGTGGATATACTCACTTTCTGTTTACTTATGTATATGTAAAAAAATAGATACAGTTTAAAATTGAATGTTATTCCATGAAGGTGGACACATATGATTTTATTTCCAAATCATTTTTCCCATTAGAAATAATGTAAACTGAATTAATCCGTTCCAGACCCTCAAATGATTCCCTGTTTTAACCTTTCTTATATGCAGTACATGTCTAATGTACCATTTAATCTATAAATGAACACTTAGTTACTTAAATTTATCAAATCACCCCCTCCTAACCTTAAATGAATTTTTCATATATCACTGCCTCCAAAATGCTGTCACCAGCTAAGTGTTTTTCATTTATCCAATCAACAACAGTTTTTCTACCTATTTAATTACCTGTGATTCTTATGTTTTGAGCACTTTCACACCCTTAGCAACATTAGCACTCTTTATGTTTTAAAATGTGCTAATCTTGGATTTCATCAGCAACAAAAGCATTCTCTCCTTTATTCCCTGAGAGATGCTTTTCGTCATGCTGAGGTATCAGCATGAAAGGTTGTGAGGTTGGAAACTGAAATTTTGGTCAACAACCAAGACAATTTTTCTGTGAACAACTTGGTCCAGAACTGAATTGTTAGAGATGGAAGACATTCAAGAAATGAGGTTTGACTGTACTTAGAAGACTACATACTTGACATAGAGTGGGCATCTATTGACTTTTGAAAAATGAATGAATGCTCACTCAGGAAAGAAGCCAGGATTACTAGTTAGATTATTACCAATAATGCCTTATACCTGTAGAACATCTAAGAATTTCAAAAGAGCTTTACTTGTATCAATTGAATTACTCATGATAAGAATCTTACCAAGAAAACAAGATTTTTGTGTACATTGTTTAACTTATAAAGAATCCACAACTTTTAGAGTTTTTATAACTTCTCCAAGTTAACCATTTTAATTAGAGGAGGAACCATGATCTTTCCTATTATTCAGACTTTAAGACTGGCTTTGGTATTATTACTCATTTAAGAATAAGTCATTTCTGGTTATAATGCTACTAGAGGCCCGGTGCATGAAAATTCATGCACTTGGGGGGAATCTCTTAGCCTGGCCTGCACACTCTCACAGTCTGGGAGCCCCCAGGGAATGTCCTACTGATGGCTTACGCCAGTCTGGCCTCCCTCTGCGCGAGGCAACCAGGTGGTCGGCATAGCCCTGCCTTCTCCCCCACTGTCCCTCTGCCACTGCTGGTCATTGCTGCCTCCCCCCCATCACCATCCCCTCCCTATGCCCACTGGCATGCAAATTGGTCAGCCTGGTGCTGCCTGCTCACTCCCACCCACTGGTAGTTCCACCATTTGGTCAATTTGCATATTATGCTTTTAATATATAGGATGGTAACCAGACTAGAGGCCCAGTGCAGGAATTCATGCACATTGAAAGGAAATTAATTAGAAGAAATATTTTAATATCACTACTCATCCTTTCTCTATAATAGAAGTGTCAACCAAATTCACAGCTGAAAACACATGTGTGCAATTGGTACCAGCGAGAAATAAATATATAAATATATATATATATATATATATATATATATATATATATATATATATAAACTTGCTTAATTAGACCTGCTTTCTGATTTAGCTAAACTTTTTCCACTCCAGTGAAGCAACCCAACTTCTCTTTCAGGTAATTGTCAGCAACACAGCAGTAACTCCCAAGGGGACACTTTGTATATTAGCCTTTTATATATATATATAGATAGGTTATTATTGTAGATCATGCAGGGAGAACAAAGGGTGAAATATTTAACTACAGCAATGTTTGACTATATTCTGTGCAGTGAGAAAACCTGAAGTCATTTTCAAGGTCCACCATTTCTTACTTCTTTACAGTCAGATCAAGTTTCTAAACTTTCTAAACCTCCATTTTCTGGCTAATGAGAAGAAAATAGGATTTTACCAAGTCTCCTATCTACCTACTCCAGGACTTCTGTGAGGATCAAATGAGATGAGGCATGTGAAAACACTTCACAAACATCTGGTTAAAGTGTAAAATGTTTGCACCTGGCTATAAAGCAAGTCCTGATCTTGAGCTGAAGAAACTGCAAGGAGTCTCATCGCTAGGGAGAGAAAGCCGGGGATTGCTACACGACGTCATTACCCAGCGCCCACAGAGACCCGTTTCCAGGCTGGGCTGAGCTGTAGGCTGCATTTTGTGCAATGGGGGTCTCAGCAGCATTGGCTGCGATTTCGTGGGATGTCGCTCTGGGGTGGTGGTGGGGCCTGTTTTCCACTTGGGGGAAGCTGAGTGTTGCTCTGTTGACACCAGGTCTGCAGTGCCATTTCTTTATAAATGGCCAGTGTGGGTCACAGCAGCTCCTGCATTGAGCATCTGCCCCCTGGTAGTCAGTGTGTGTCATAGTGACCAGTCAGAAGGTCAGAGGTATACTTAACATATTAGCCTTTCATAAATATATTAGATGCCTAATGCACAAAGATTCATGCAAGAATAGGCCTTCCTTTCCCCAGCTGCCAGCACTGGCTTCCCTCTGGCACCCAGGACCTGGGCTACTTCACTCCGGTTGCTGCAAGGCACCCATGACCCAGGCTGCTTTGCTCTGGCCGCCATCAGGCACCTGGGACCCAGGCTGCTTCACTCCAGCCACTGCTGACAGGCACCCAGGACCTGGGCTGCTTTGCTCTGGCCATTGCTGCCACCCACCAGACCCAGGTTGAGGTGGTGAATGCCACCTCATGGTGACCAATCATTTGGTAGTTTTGGCTGTGACACTTTTTGGCTTTTATTGTTATGATACTAGAGGCCCAGTGCACAAAATTCATGCATGGGTAGGGTCCCTAGGCCTGGCTGGCAATCAGGGCCAGTTGGGGCCTTCTGGCTGCCAGCTGAGACCTTCCTTCCCTGGCTGCTGGCTGCCAGACGGGGCCTTCCACCCAGGCTGCCGGCTGCCAGCCAGGGCCTTCCTTCGTTCTGTGCCTCGTCCTGGTAGCCAGCACAATCATAGCAAGTGATCAAACTCCTGGTCTCCTGGCTGAACTCCTAAGGGGACACTTTGTATATTAGCCTTTTATATATAGAGATAGATTATGTAATTGTCATACCTTGGGATCATTGACAATATAAACTGATGAATTTGCTTTGATACTGAAACACAGGTTGGCACATGAAGTAAAGGAAGAATGAAAGGGGGCAAGTTTTGAGTGTGTCTGTTGAATATAACACACACACACACCCTACATGTACACATAGAGGCTGCATCATCAGTACTTTAAAGGGAACATGTCACCAGATAATAATTCATTACCAGATAATAATTATGTGATCAATTCTAGTGAAAGTCCACTGATAACCGTGGCATCTTCATCATCAGTTCTTTTTACCTCAATTTATCATTTCTTATCTTACATTGGAAAAGCTTTTCTATTTGTGCAATTCAAGAACTAATCTGCTGATCCCGTATTCTTGCCAATCAAATTTATCTGAACTAAATAGCATGACAACAAATGTGGTCATCTAAGAAGATGTTTGTTTTCTGCCTTTACTGGAAAACAAAGACTCTGGTGGTTGGATTACTTCAGTAAGTAGCAACATAGGTAACTCCCCTTTCTAAAGCTGCTGAAAAGCCCATGGTGGCTTCAATTATTCTCCAAATATGTATATCTCATGTGTTAACCAGTTACAGTACAAAACAACAAAAGGGTAATGGAATTTCTCATTCAACTCAGCTCTATTATATACAACTCAGAGATGTGCTCTTCACACTAAAACAGACAGTGAATACACATTGTGTGACACAAGAGGCTTAAAAATAGAGATGTGTGGGTAGCCAAATATCTGCTGTGACAAAGATCTGATCTACTAATTATCTGCAACACATTGTGGGTCCCCTGACTGCCACCCCAATCTTTCTACAATTCACCAGAGGGTGATTTTGGCAGGTTGTCAGCAGGCAAACAGGGAAATGAGTTGGAAAACATTAATAAAGATAGAAAACAACAGCTTTTCATGCTTTGAGCTCATCACTCAAGTATAACAAAAACTGTAAGAAGAGGAACAGAGACAATTGGCTGAGGAGACAAGAAAGAAACAAACACTTAGATGCCTGTAAAGACACATGTGTGAACCTCCTGTCAAATATATCCGTTGTAGGTTTTTTTCTTGAAGTTATCTTATATACTTTTTTCTCTTTTAGAAATTGAACCCGTGAAGTGGCACCCTCCATAATAGTGAAACACTTCTGTTGCTGTTCTAAATACAGCAAAATCTTTGTCCATTTTAACATAAAAAATAACAACATACTATTAAGTCTACAAAAAGACAAACAGGATTGTAATAGCTATAAAGATACCCAGGAAAAAAAAGAACCAGAGCATAACATGGAAAATAGCTTTTCTCTGATTAACAAGAATAATTCCATTAACAAGATGGAATTCCTAATGTTACTTATTTTCCTTCATTTACTGATGGGTATTTCCAGAGTTTTTACATAATTTAAATGCAAAATATGTGACTGCTTTGTTCAGTATATTTAAACTATATGTGAACTCAATGGAACGCCAACTGTAAGGAATCACGACAGTAAAATACGGAGTATTTCCAGCCTGAAAGTATACAGTCACTGTGTAATAGAAAGAACAGGACAGAATAAAACAATGGGGTTTCAACCTTTATCTCTTCTATTTACCAGCTATGTTACTTTGGGTGTTTTAACTTCTGGGAATATCAAACTAGTTGTTTTTAAAATAGGACTTAGAGTGCCTTCCTTAGGAAATTATTTGCCTGAAGTAGCTATGGATGGGAAAGTGCCTAACACAACCAAGGCACTCACTTCATAGTTTAAGTAAATTTAAGTGTAAATTTAAAAAGGATAAAGGAAAAGAATATTGTATAAGGTGTACAATTATTTCTTTAAGATTAAAAAATAATGTGATATTAAAATATACAATTTATTGAAACGAAACTTTATTCTCTATGTTAAAAATGAAAATAATTGATTTTAACCTGCTTATGGAGTCATACAGTTAATTTAATAAAAATATTAAAATAATAAACTCCTTTTAACCCTGTTATACATAGTTTGAATATAACTTAATAGAGAACATCAGCTTGAAGCTTTCTATATAGCTCATCACTAGCCTTGTTCCTTCCCCATTCCAATAATTAACCAGAACTGTAGCCTTCCTACCTACTTTTAGTATCTTTACATACATGTGCTTCCACAAAACTATTTCCAGTGTTAAGACCTACTTTTTTTGGCTTTCAGCATCCTATGTTTGTGATCTTTGTATATGTAAATAGATCTAGTTCATTTTTAAAAAAAAGCTAAATAGCATCTTGTCATATAAATATAGTATATTTTACTTCTTTATTTTTGTTGTATGCTTAAGTTCCTTTAAATTTGCTGTTTCAAACAATGTTTTTAGTGAGGATCCTTGTACATATCTCCTTGTACACCTGTATAAGATATTATCAAGCTATGTACCCAGAAGTGCAATTTCTGGGAAGTTGTCAAATTTTTAAACTAATAGGTATCTTAGAGGTCTTCTGACACTATGAATTCATTTTTCTTAGGTACAATTAAAATAATAAGTGGGAAGGCTAAAAGTGAATTTCCAGCCTCATGTATCTTATTTCTGTGCTCTTGATACTGTGTCACTAATGATCAGCCATCTATGTCTTTTTTTGCTACAGTGGTGCTCATACATTTATTCTCAATATGACCCATTAAAGTACCCTCCTCATATCTAATTGAATGACGCATGAGGTTGCGAGGGCATAGGCCTGGGAACCAGGAGACTTCAGCTGTGCTATTAGTGCTCAATATGGCACAGCACAACTTACTCGACTTTCATTTCTCTGCAACCTCCTCAGACTTTCTTTGGCCCAAAAAACTTCCCATTCAACATCTCTAGTTTGCTATCTCACAGGCATATCAGGTTTAGCAAATCCAGAATTGAACTCTTGTTCTATTCTACCCCATCTGTCCTCCCCCATCCTTTTCCACATCAAAAAATAATCTATACTAATAAAAGGGTAATATGCTAATTAGACCAGATCGACCGGACATCTTCCAGACGTCCAACTTCCTTCTGGACAAAGCCACAGTGGTGGGAGCCAAGGCAGAAGTGGTGAGGGGCAATCAGGCTCGCCAGGGGAGCAAGTAGTTAGGGGCGAGATCAGGCCAGCAGGCAGAGGTGGTTAGGGGTGATCAGGCCAGTGGAGGCACAGTTAGGGGTTATCAGGCTGGGAGGAGAGCAGTTAGGGGTGATCAGGCAGGCAGGCAAAGGCAGTTAGGGGTGATCAGTCAGGCGGGCAGAGTGGTTAGGAGCCAGAGGTCCTGGATTGCGAGAGGGATGTCCAACTGCTGCTTTAGGCCCAATTCCTGTGGTCAGACATCCCCCAAGGGGGCCCGGATTGGAGAGGGTGCAGGCAGGGCTGAGGGATCCCCCCACCCCATGCACAAATTTCATGCACCGGGCCTTTAGTATCTCAATAAGAAACACCCAATAGCTCAAGACAAAAACCTGATAGTAATTCTTAATGATGCATTTTCTCTAACTCCCAATATGAAACATTTTCTTAAATCCTATATAATAAAAGCCTACTATGCAAATTGACCAAATGGTGGAACAACCAGTTGGCAGGGCGGGGCCAGCATGCAGGCAGCACCAGGCCAGCCAAGGTGGGTGCCAGTGGGCAGAGAGAGTGGACAATGACCGAGGGGGGAGTGGCGATGACCGACTGTGGGGGAGGGGCATTCGGGGGGTGAGGCATGCCACTTGCCAGCCTGTGCCATCCTTGGATCTGCCTGCTGGTCACCTCCCACAGAGGGAGGCCAGACTGCAGCTTAGGCCCGCTCTCTGTGGGGTGGGGATCAGACCTAAGCTGTCAGTCAGACATCCCCCGAGGGCTCCAGGTCTGTGAGAGTGTGCAGGCCTGGCTGAGGGATCCTCCCCTCGAGTACATGAATTTTCATGTACCGGGCCTCTAGTGATATATATTCTGCTACCATAAGCTTGTTTATTTCAAGCCTCAATACCTGAACTGATACTGTTATTTTCTAACTATGTTTTCCACTTTCCTCTCTATACTATTCTCTGCATAGTAGTTAGAAATTTATTTTAAAATGCAAATTGGAGCATATCACTACTTGATTTAAGCCCATTAATGTCTCCTCATTGCTCTTAGAATAAAATTTAAATTCCTGGACAAGATCTATCTAGTTCCATCTTAGGCCATCATTGGCTGTGCCCTTGACACACAGGACTTTTTTCAGTTCCTCACTTTTGCCAAGTTCTTTCCCACTTCAGGGCCTTTGCACATACTCTTTCTTCTCCCCACATCACTCTTCCTCCAACACTTCACATGGCTGGCTCATTCTCATTCTTCAGGTATCAGACTAGATGTAAATTCCTCAAAGAGGTCTCCATACCCCATCCAATCTAAACTACACTCCATCCCCTTATGTGCTCTCAGTGTCACCAGTGAGCCTCCTGTACAGAACTCTATTATTTTGCTACGGCAGCCATAACAAAATACCACAAACTGGGTGACTTACACAATAGAAATGTATTGTTCCACAGTACTGAAGGCTAGACGTCTGAGATCAAGGTGTCAGCTGAGGTGGATTCTTTGGAGATCTGAGATCCGAGAGGAAGAATCTGTTCCATGCCTTTCTTCTAACTTCTGGTGGTTTGCTAGCAATTGTTGGTATTTCTGACTTATTGAAACATCGCATTGATGTCTGCCTTCATCTTCACATGGTGTTCTCCCTGTGTTCATGTTTATATATCCAAATTTCCCCTTTTATAAGGATAGCAGTTATATTCAGGGCTTCCCCGTACTCCATTTTACCCTCATCTTAAATTAGCTAATTGCATCTTCAACAAACCTATTTCCAAATAAGATCACATTATGAGGTACTGGGGTTAGGATTGGAACATATGAATTTTGGGAAGATACAATTCAATTCATAACAAGTACTTTTCAAAATGTATAAATATATACATATTTTTATTTGTTTAATGACTCTAGAGTGGACAGTTTTTCTTTCTTTCTTTCTTTTTTTGGTTCACATATTTATACCCAACACCCTCGATAGGCTTAGTACCTGAGAGATAGTCAATAAATATTTATTGTCTCCCTATACAAGGAATCACATTATTTATAAAGTCTATTATTGCTTTGAATTTTGTGAGTTTGCTTTTACTATGCCCAATTTTATCATTATAATTTTATCTAATACCATCCTAAGGCAGAGTTTTCAAAATGTAAGCCATATGTCAAAATAAGTCAAAAGTAAACCCAGTTTTGTTATATAACTTCCTAAATAATTCAAACTAAAATATGTATGCTTTTAGAAAGGAGATGGAAGAATCACCATAGTTCAGTTAGTAATTTTTCAACCAACTTTCAATTTACTTTAGCTCTGAAGAATGAGGTCTAAGAATAATATAAGATATAACCCTACGATGTTTTATGCTGGACAGAGAAACTTGAAAGTACTCCCCTCTATCATTTAAAATATGACTGCCTTATACTGTACTATCAGCGGAAGAATTGTCTTTCCTTCTTTTTATGTCCATCCCACTCCACAACCAGTGCCCTGAATCCTGTTAGAGCCTACTTTCTGAATAAATTTAATCCTACATTTATTCTATTTTTTCCTCAGTCTTCTCTTACTTGCCCTTTTTACCAGTTCATCTCCTATGCGGTCAAAAAAGCATGCGTCTCCCGTTTTTAAAAAGGCTTATTTTAAAGCTTAAAATCTATTATTGGATCTGGTCACTCAACCCAACCTCCCTGATATTTCCCTTCAGCCGCTTTACATCATTCCTGTCACTTCTGAGAGATGAATCTTCCAAAATGCCATTTTCATTATTCCACATTCCTGATTTAAAACTACATTGGTGCCATATCACTCACTGGATCAAGTTTAAGATTCTAAGTCTCCATTAATTAGCCTTAGATTGCTCATCCTTTTTTTTTTTTTTTTCCTAACTTCCACTGTGATTTCTCAAACTGAAGCCATCTGCTTTATTCTCCCAACAACTCTTGTCAATTTCAACTCTCTTACTTTATTTATGTTCCCTTTCCAAGTGAGAAAGACCTGCCTACTTCTTCCTGAAAAAATCCGGTCATTAAATTGCAGCTAAGGGGAGTTCTCATGGAGCTGGCTCTTCTAGTCCCTATAATCTTCTCTGTCTAAATGTCCATAGCAATTCTAGTTAGGAAGCAACATAAGAAAATATATATTTTCAGCTAGATGGGTGAAAATTAAACTTCTGGTTCATCTGTGCTTTTTGGCATTCTTTAAAACTCAGAAAATAGATAACTATCTTCAGCTCCATTCACAATTCAGCCTGGACTACATGGAATCAGTTAAGGTAAATCTTTAAACAACACTGAGTTCATGTCATGTATAAACTATTCTCTTTGCATTTTTTTAAATATATTTTATTGATTTTTTATAGAGAGGAAGGGAGAGGGATAGAGAGTCAGAAACATCAATGAGAGAGAAACGTCGATTAGCTGCCTCCTGCACACCCCCTACTGGGCATGTGCCAGTAACCAAGGTACATGCCCTTGACTGTAATCAAACCCGGGATCCTTCAGTCCTCAGGCCTATGCTCTATTCACTGAGCCAAATCGATCAGGCCTCTTTGCATTTTTAATTGTTCTATACTCTTACCATTTGAATGACTAAGTACTCTCTTCACACTAGCTTTTATGTTTAAATTAAGGTATAAATGCAAGATTTCATAAGAAATATACTACTTTTATAATAAACCCAGAAGTCTATAACCCTTAGCAGAAAGCCTTTGAAAACACATGTCAGCAGAAATTAAAGAAATTGTAAAGCTATAGAAAGTTCATGGAAAAATATTGAATTTTCTCTCATCTTAGATAAAGTTTTCTCTGACTTTTTAAAATTGTTGTACCTAGCTACTTTATTTTTTTTAACAATATATAATGACAGTGAGGGATTATCATGCTTCTGCCTCATGAGTCTTTATCTTCAAATTTACAGTGTAATATTGATATAGGAAAAAAAATTGGAAGCATGAATATAAAAGAATATTAATAGACTACAAAATAATGCTAATTTATAATTCATTTTCTAAAAAAAAAAATGCCAAGAACAATCTCACCCATAGCGAGAACATAAGTAAAATGGAAATACATTAAATGGAGACATGTCTTCAACAATATTAATTTTATGACATGCTTTGTCACAAGTGCAAGAAGTGTAAAATTTTACAATTTGATCTACTGTCCAAGTCTGTCTTCCATAATAGACTATAAAGTGTCTGAAGTTAGTGGCCATGCCTGTATTATTTACTATTGTATCCTACCATCCACACCCAGGCTGCCATACTATAGTCACTAGCCACAGGTGGCTCTCATACACTTGAAACGTAGCTTGTCCAAACTGAATGGTATTGCAAGTAAACTACACACTATATTTTGAAGGATTCATGAAAAAGAAATTACAGTCTCAAATTTCATGTTGCAATAATAATACCATACCTATATTGTGTTAAATAAAATTACAAAAGTAAAATTTACCTGTGTCTTTTCTACGTTAGTGTGAAAACTATAAAATTTAAATTGCACAGGCAGGTATAAATGACAGGGCATGAGCCAGTGCAGATTCAGAAAAGTCAGGTGAACTTCAGAATGGAGCCATGGTTGGTAACTGCAGCGGATGTGGGTGTGCTGCCTATTTTGACTAAGGTTATAAAGTGCCTGGTGTGCAGCTGCTGTGCAGGCAGAGGAGGAAATGCACAGATACCGACCTACTAAAAATTTCTTGAGCAACCGAAGAGCCCAGGATTATTCTGCTTTGAAAAACAACATATTAGAATTGAATTTAAAAGACTGGCTGCTTGACATCCTAGTGAATTGCTCAGTATGAAATGATACGAATTTCAGACCCTTCCTCGAGTCACAAAATTGACATTGGTGCATGGCAAGAATGTGTGAACAATTCTATGGCCCAGTTAGAGCATCAACCGGCTCGGATTGGGAAACTGGAACTAATGTCACAGCGTGGATGCAATGCCTGCAAAGTGTGTAATGAAAATCGTATTCATATGATAGGACACGCACAGAAAGAGCTCCAGAAGTTAAGGAGATGTATTCAAGATTTAAACTGGCAGTGAAATAACATACAATTCACAGTTGGATGGAAATGAAGAGAAATGGAGTCAAATTGGTTATCCTTGGTCAGTAAGAATCATGAGCTTGGAAGGACTATTGTGCAATTAGAAGATGAAGTCTTTCAAATGAAGCAGCAACATGGAGAGGCCAAGAAAACATCAGAGAAGACTTCTGAAAAGATGAATTAATTCTGTGGCAGAAGGAAGGTGATGAACTTTGAAAGACAACAGGATCTCCCAGAAATCATCAGTGGTTAAGTGTTTAGAAACCATAGAAAGTGGATTGTTTTATTCGATTTGTACATTAGAGAAATTAAAAAATTCATCGTGGTGATAAAAGCTAATATAGAATAAAAATGTGCGTGTGACTTGCATTGTATTTTTATTGAACAACTAGGGGCCCGGTGCATGAAATTCGTGCACTGGGTGTGTGTGTGGGGGTGGGGGGGAGAGTGTCCCTCAGCCCAGCCTGCCCCCTCTCACATACTGGGAGCCCTCAGGCGTTGACTCCCATCACCCTCCGATCGCCTGATCGGCCCCTTGCCCAGGCCTGACGCCTCCGCCAGAGGTGTCAGGCTTGGACAGGGGACCCCCATCTCCCCCCGATCACTGGCTCTGGCCCCCGCCCAGGCCTGAGGCCTCTGGCCTAGGAATCATGCCTGGGCAGGGGACCCCCATCTCCCTCTGATCGCTTGCTCCACCCCCCGCCCAAGCCTGACGCCTCTGACCCAGGCTTTAGGCCTGGGCAAGGGGACCATCATATCCCCCCAATCCCCGGCTCCGCCCCCCACCCAGGCTTGATGCCTCAGCCAGAGGAGTTGACCCTCATCACCCTCCGATCACCAATCACCGGATCGGCCCCTTGACCAGGCCTGAGGCCTCCAGCAGAGGTGTCAGGCCTGGGCAGGGGACCCCCAGCTCCCCGCGTTTGCAGGCTCCGCCCCTGCCCAGGCCTAACGCCTCTGGCCTAGGCGTCCGGCCCAGGCAGCGGGGACCTGCAGTGGCAGCAGGGGGCGCCGCGATCGTGGGCTCTGCTTTAGGCCCAGGCAAGGGACCCCTAGCTCCTGGGACTGCCAGCTTTGACCTTGCCCAGCTCCCATCGCTGGCTCCACCCCTACTTCCTGCTATCACTGGCCAGGGCGGCAAAGGCGCCTGATTCTCCGATCATGGCTGGGGGGCCCCAGGGCCGCCTTTGCCCTGCCCCCCAGCTCTTAGCTCCCCCCTGGGTTTCTGATCACTGTCAGTGGCAGGGGGCTTCTTCCTGCTTTCCCTTTTGCCTCCCTGCATTGTGCCTACATATGCAAATTAGCCGCCATCTTGTTGGCAGTTAACTGCCAACCTTAGTTGGCAGTTAATTTGCATATAGCCCTGATTAGCCAATGAAAAGGGTATCGCCGTACGCCAATTACCATTTTTCTCTTTTATTAGTGTAGATGCTGATCTAGATCACGGTTAGTACTTTATTTCAATAAGCTCCCTCATGTAAGTAAGTGAACATAGTTCAAAATATGTTAAAATAGCTGGGTTTCACACAATTACTTATTGTCAGTTTATAATATTAGCTTTTAAAACCATATTTTTTAAAATTCCAGATAATTTTTAGGGAAGTCATTTTCTCCTCTATACTCAACAAAGCTAATGTCCCTCTCCCCAATATCTTACTATAATTCACATTATTTATACAATGCAGCACAAATAAACTTCCGTTTTTTCATGGGCTGTCTATATGACTCATGAAAACACACCTTTTAAAATTTCCAATTTTTCTCATAAACTGAATTACATATTTCATATTTTATTTAATGCTATATTACTCTTTCCTTTTAAATGACTGTTTTGACATTGTTAATCTTTTTTATGATATCTACTATCATAATTACAGAAACTCTTTTACCAATATGCTCTGAAATAAAATTATATGACAATATACCCCCAGCAAGGCTGCCCTGCCTCCACTCTGTTTCGCAGATGTCTTGCTCAGTGACACACAAGTTCTAGAACCAAGAACCTAACTATGCATGTAAGTTAGTACTTATAGGCAAGGCCAAAGCTCTCTTGAGTTAACTATAAAAATTTAATAAAGTTTTAGAATGTCCAGTTGAAAGACAATTAAATTAAGAATTACAATTGAGCATGTTTTTTTAGAGCACCATATTACCATCTGCTTCTCCTATACCTGCAGCATCTGTGGTCAATAAAATTGAGATATTAATTTTAATGACAAAAAATGATCATGAATCCTGACAGAATACAAAAGCAAGATGAGCTTTTCAACAGCACAAGGAAATACAGATCTTTTCAGCAGCATGTTTTTTCTTTCAGAAAATTTTAGAACTGGCCTATGAAATCAGCCAGACCGCTTCTTTTACCAAAGAACCAACAGATGCTGTGAGATGTGAAGTTACTGTTTATCATTCAGAATGAGATCACTGTGATCCTCATCGAATTCTCTTTCCGTTTATGGCACAGGGTCCTTCCTTCAGTCTGAATTAATTTCGTAAGACACACCCATATTGACTGACTGAACTGGATTTTATCCATTCACCAGAATTGCTTAAACTTGGCATATAAGAGAAATAATCAGTAGGACAGAGCAAAATTGCTTACATTCAATGAGAACAGTAAAATAAATTACCACAGCTAGAGATATTAACAAATCACTTTATCATGACAACTGCCGAGGATAACATTGTATTTTTTTTTTATATTTCTGTGTTTGCATTATTCCTTCTGAATTTGTAAAAACTAAAATCCTGTGAAAAGGATTCATCCCAAATCTTTATACTTTCATCTTCTAAATGCCTTATAATCATTATGTCTATCAATTGTATGCTACATGGCTATTTTATATGATTTTTAGTAATTCAGACATTCACCTTTAACTAGATCATGATGATGAGTGTTTTGAGAACAGTGATTATGCTTTATAAATCGTTATGTTCCAACAGATTCTCATCAGAGGTCTAATACTCAGTGGAATGCATTCTACATATTAAGACAATCAATAGATGCAAATTGATTGGCTGTTATGATTTGTCTCCCTTCACTGAGTTTTTGAGAGGGAGATTAATATGTTCCAGATGTTGAAGGAAAGATGAGTGTTGAAGGTATTAGCAACTGGCAATACTTATTGTTAACCATGTGTTACAGGGAGCCTTGACCAAATACAGAAGTGAGGGGGCAGGTGATACAGATCTCCGCACCTGGATTATATAATGTTTATACTCTGTGGCCTGACATCTCTGCGCTATTTTGGAGGATCATAGGTCATAGCACTTTACAGACAATGACATATTTACCTTTATAGTATCCTCTGATTGTTGAGAAGGGGCTAATGCTTAGCCATTTCCCTTTATTGCCACAGGGAAAAATATAAGCAAGGAGACTCTGAATCATTTATACAGGGCTGCACCATAAGGCAATGAAAGAGGCAGGTGCAGGTCTCAGATGGTTGTCTAAGTCTAAATTCCATGCTCTATCTGCTAGATAACCCTGCGTTCCCTCTCAATAGAATATTTCCCTAGATAGTTCTTGAAACATTTATAGCAGAAGCCTGCAGAGTGACTGTTATAGAAGTTGGTGGAAAACTTCCAGGCATCTAAAAATGTAAGAAACGACCACATTTCACTTTGGGTATTCACATTTGAGAAGCGATGTGTGTGTTCTTTTTCCTCCCCTCAAATATTCAAAAGTTTGATCTAAGGCAAAAGTTTTACTATTCCTCCCTTAACCGGAGGAATGAAAAAACATCCATGAATTTTCATCAGTTTGCTGTAGGCAGAAATTTGCCGGTTTGCAGGAAAATGGCTTAAACATCAAGCCGAGATGAAATACTTGAACTTCTTGTGTGAACCTATGAAAGTAATATTTTTCTTTATCAGCTGATATGAAGGTTTGCACAACCCTACATTACTTTGGCATAAAAATGACTTCTTCATCTAAAACGTCACAAAACTGGATTCTTCAGAACACACTTGTGAAAGGACTCTCATCCCCTTATTTTAGCATATGCCATCATTTCCCTCTCATTCTTTATTTCCATACTTAACAGAAATTCGCTGTAATGAACTTCCTTTAACCTCCAATGTGAAGTACACTTATGGGAGGAGTGGAAAATGGGCTAAAACTGGAGAACTTTTTTCTTTCTCAGGATATCAAAAACCTCATATTATTATGTGAAAGGTATTTCTAAGCGCTAAAAAAAGAAAATATCAGAAAAATAAAACTGTATTTTAATACTTTTTGAAACTTATAAATTTAAAAGAGAAAAATTACATTTAATGATAAAATACAAACCAAGAAAAATATTGGTAACATACAGTGCAGATCTAGTGCTAATAACCTCAATATAAAATTAGTTCTTATAAATCAATATTTCATGAATATATTTCTATGAACTATCCCAAAAGACAGTTCATAGAAAACATGAGCAGTTAATTCACATATAAAGTACATTTTTTTACATTGAACAAAAATAGTTTAAAAGCCTACTTTATATGCAAAATTAGTAGTAACTTAAATGAAAAAGAATAGGGAGTTAATAAAATAACTCTGACACAGGCATACCAGAAAACATCATGCAATTTTAAAGTAATACTTTAATATGCATCCAAAGAACTAAAAAATACTTACAGTTTAATTTTTTGGGGGGGAAAGGCTTATAAAAAGAGTACTGCATAGCACCTGTGTTTTAAAAATGTAGCAAAATATTAACCTGGAAATATGTAAGCCAAATATACCATTTTTTAAATTCTGTATTCTAGAATTCTGACTAATTTGCTCTTACATTATATTATTCTATAACTTCTGAATTTTCTAAGAAAAATCAGAAAAAAAAAAACAGAAAAAAAATAAGTGTTATTTGAAATATAGTCCAAGGTGGTTAGAACATCTATGATTTAAAAAGTTACATTTAAATAAAAGATAATGTTGTTATACTAACTCCCAAATTACATAGCTAGTGTTAAAAAAAAAAATATTAAGGTAAACCTTCTTGTTCTAAAGGCAGTGCTCTTTACAGATTTATGTGAACCTAAAAGGCTTCTGCTCAAAGTAGCTTATCCCTATAAGCAGTGATTTAATTTCAAAATGTTCTTCATTTATCAGAAATAGTACAGTCATTGGGAAAAAACATATAATTTTAAACATTTGATTATCTTTGAAAAAGATAATCAGTTTTCTCTAATAAAATAAAAAGCAATTGACCAATTTTGTAAATTTCTGTATAAAGATAAAAATACGAAATAAATGTGAAGGAGCTTTGTAAACTGAAAAATTGGTGCACACTTACGTTATTATAAATATTAAAATATTTAGGTATAATATTTTCTCCTTTTGTTACCTAGGACCTCAAATAGTTAATAACTGTCAATTAATGCAATGTCCTAAACTTTGCAGACATGCTGTATACTTTCTGGATGGAAGGTACCCTTTGAAAAATGAGTGAGTGACACTCCTTTAAAAATAAATTTTCCACTTTTAAAATTAAAATGAATGTATTTCCAGTCTTAAAAAAAATTCTATGCTTGGCATTCTTGATAGACCAGATAGATAGATGATAGATAGATAGATGATGATGATAGATAGATAGATAGATAGATAGATAGATAGATAGATAGATGATAGATAGATGATGATGATAGATAGATAGATAGATAGATAGATAGATAGATAGATAATATGTGGATATGACACAGATTCATTTATACTTATAGATATATACATGCTTGTGCACATTCTCTGTCAACATAAATACTTTTAAGAGTTTGGAAAATAGGTTGAAGGTAATTGGAAAGAGAATATTTTATTGCTTACCAAAAAAGTGATGGGGACAACCAAAAGATATGGGTGTCCGTTCCCTTGAAACCCCAAAAGTTTAGGTGATACCAGAGCCCTGTGTTCTGACCTTCTCATGACATCCCCAGAAGTTGTTCATTTCTCACACTTACTGAGACTCTGAACTTTTCACAAACCTGCTGAGAAGCCACTGGTGGTATGAGCAAACTGATTGGCATGGCTTGAGGTTCACTGACGCTAGGTTGGCCATGCCCCTCTGCAGGAGCAATCAGAACATGACCTGACTCAAATGCCAGAGAAGAGAGGTACAGAATGAGCACTGGGGTAAAGCACAAATGATGGTAGCAATTATACCCTCAGAGATGAAGGGATTGAAAGAAGCAGCATCATTCCTCAAAAATGTCCATCATAGTCACTAATGCTAAGAAATCCTAAAGGAATGAAGAAAATCTATCTCCCAAAGAGGCACGTAACTTTAGCAATAGGAATACATTTACGATTTTTTTTTTTATTACTTAAAAAAAAATCCTGTTAGCAAAAGACATCAATATTTGTGTGGAAATAGGAAAAACCCATATTTGGCAGAAGCACATTTGAATTCTATCCAGAATGTATTTTTGTTCTCAATGGAACAACAGAACTTGGCCTTTCTCCAATTTTAGAAAGGCGTATCCATATTCATATATGTACGTGTTTGTGTCAAAGCAAAACGTAAAGTGTAACTTTTACATATATTCCTTCCTCTTTTCTAACTCATCATTTCCCCCCTGACAGATAGGTATAAACACACTTAGGAAAGACCTAGATGGCTATGATAGCCGTATTGATGCTTTGAAGTACTTTTTTGAGAGACAGAGGGAAAAGCCTTTACAACATGTCCTTCTACAAATATGCTTATATATGATATTGAACCATGAAAATGTACAGTTTACAAATATTATCATGTTGTGTCAACTGCCAGCAACTTGCTTGCTTATACTCAGAAATATGTCTTTGGGAACTTGTTCCATTTCAAGTACATGTAACTCTTAACTACGTCCGTGACATAACGGTAGCTGATATTTATTGAGCACTTACAAGGCGCTTTTGATATTTTCTTTGCATTGTCACCATTAATTTGCAAAAGTAAATTAGACACTTATTATCATCTCCATTTTACAGATGTGAAAATCAAGTCACAGGAAAGTTTAGCCACTACCCCAAGGTTGCACTGTAAGGAAACAGCCGAGTTGGGTTTTGAATCCAGATTGCCTGATTCTTCTCTACAATATTTCTCAACATCCTTTAAAAATGCCTATGATTTTTAAAAAGTATTCCCTCATTAGTGGATAATTATCTTATTAGAAGCTTTATTTTTTTATTTTTTAGTAAACATTGCTGCAACAATCTTCCTTTGCCTCAAACTCTTTATGTACATGAATGAGCAGCCCCCAGAGTGTGCACATAGAATTGCAGTTCCTAGTGGAAGATTAATCAAAGGTCACTTTCTGTACTCAGCATAAACTAGAGCCTAGACGTTCAGACTTCTCACTGTAGCATGAGACAGACCTGGATTCAAATTTATTTTCTTAGGGATTTCAGGGAAAAGGTCTCTCTAAAGCTGTTTACCCATATGTGAAATCAGAATATTGAAAGTTCCTCTCTCAAAATTCTGTTAGAGAATAAATAAGTTAATGCTTACAAAGAGCTTTATCCAGGGCCTAGAACAGTGATGGCGAACCTTTTGAGTTCGGCGTGTCAGCATTTTGAAAAACCCTAACTTAACTCTGGTGCCGTGTCACAAATAGAAATTTTTTGATATTTGCAACCATAGTAAAACAAAGACTTATATTTTTGATATTTATTTTATATATTTAAATGCCATTTAACAAAGAAAAATCAACCAAAAAAATGAGTTCGCGTGTCACCTCTGACACGCGTGTCATAGGTTCGCCATCACTGGCCTAGAACATAGTGAGTATTCATGATCATTATCATTGTTAACTGCAATGGGAAACATTCTGAATCCCAACTCTATTCTCATTTCATCTGATAGGGCCTTATTACTTCTATGTTTTTTCTTCCCATTAGATTGTAAGCAGTCACGTATTCCATCTCCTTCTTCCCCCCTCTCTCTATATTTTAAGCTTCTTGAAAGAAAAAAAAACACCTATAGTTCCTATATGTATCTGCAAAAGTGCCTAGAAGTTACCTAATACCATTCATTTTTTTCCTGAATGAACAAACACTGCATGTGTAGAAAATAGGTTCCCAAAATATTCTAATTCTTCTCCATCTTAATCATGTTAATTTCTTTATATTCCTTCCATCCAAACATACCCAGTTTTCCTGTGTCATATTATTTTGTGTGGCAAAGTGATTTAAATTAAAAAAAAAAAAAACTGAAGAAAGGCTGAAATCTTTCTGAAATATATAACTGGGCCAAATAAAAACAACCAAAACACTTTGACATTTCGAGTCCTGATTTGATCAAGATGACAACCACGCAGCCTCCTGCAGGCCACACAGTAAAAATGTGGTTCCAGCTCCCTCGTTCAGTTATGCACATTGATCAAAGTAAGTGGAGAGTGCGAAATCTCCATCTCATTCTGTGTTGTATAGACACAGCACGAAGTTGTTACAGTTTGTTTTAGTCTGTTTGCCTAGAGGAGAAGTCGTTATGCGGCTTTAATAATAGAGTGAGACGGTTTAATGATGGATGGGGTTTCTTGCCACGATGACTAGAGTAAGCCGGACCTCTGCAGCCATAACAGAGATCAGGAGAAATGACACCTAACTTATCAAGAGCATGCTCACATCACTTAGTTATGACTTTATCATATGCGTTCAAATTTTGTTTCATGAATTCTGTAAGCTTTTCTCCCACCCTTCTTTCCTGTTTCTCTACTTTTTTATTCTCACTGTACTCATTTCATTATACCTTTGTGTGTACAACACTGACTACAACCTCTATATTTGGAAATTCTGCTTTCATTTGTACAGGAATTTGGGATTCGTTCTTGTTAAGGTCAAAGAGAAAAGTGTCTGCAGCTGAATTTGTTCGCTTGCCAAAGTACAAAAGTGAAATGAAATGTAGGGAAGGTATCCAAAATGGGAATGAAAAGAAATACATGAGTGCAAAGAATTGTAAGTGCTCTGGGTTTCATCTGCCTGATCTGTATAATTTCTCCCCTTTACCACAGCTTTCATCTTCTGTATATGTACGCTGCATAATTTGCTATAAGAAAACTGTGAGAGAATTTAAAGGATGCAGTAGAGATTTAGAGGCTAGATTCAATTCTGACATTCATTTGCAGGACTAGACCGTAAAGGGTTGAAGTTGCAGAAACTAGAGAGAGTGGTATCCAGAGCAGGAGATTAGGGTGTGGAGAGACAAAACATAAAGGAGCAGGAGATAGGTCCTGTCCATGAACAGATACAAACTTGGAAAATATTTGGCAGCTCTGGCAGCTTGTGCCAAAAGAGCAATACTGTAAGGCAGAGGCAGATGTCCAAATGGCCCAAACAGTCAGGGCCAATGTTACCACCATGTACCCAAAACACCCATTAAGGGTTGGTGCACAGCAGCCTTGATCCTGGGCCCACTGTGAGATGCTCCAACTCTATTCCCAAAGAGCGCTTGGATTATTTCTGACTCCTCTCTAACTAATGACTATGCTAATGAGTTCCTCCTATAACTGTCCTGTGAGATTTTTAAAGAAATACTTGGCTTAGTATAGAAAAGAGAAATATTAAAGTTGTAACTTCAATATCATAGAGAGGGAAAAAAAAACCTCCCCATGTCACATATCAAAGTTCCAGAACAAAAGTATGATTAGTTGGAGTTCTAGTAGAAAACGTGTGTATAATAAAGTTCTTACATTAAGACTATGTTGTAGTCCTTCAGAATTATTAAAACTCTCAGATGTAGGAGGTGCCGTTATCTTGCTTCTACCAAGATGCTCTTCTCACTTAAGGTTCCTCGTTCCTCTGCACCACTATATAGTCATTATGTGTGGCCAACACCAATCCATCACATGCTGGGAACTCCCTTATATTTATGATGCTAAATATTATATAGAAGTCTTACTATATCTGAAAGCCATTGTTCAGTTTTGCAGACCCCCTGTAGAATCTGTATTTATTATAAACCTCTTTTGGCTTGGTTACTCCTAATTTTATGCTCTCAAAGCCAAATGTATGATGGTTCATTAATTTGTGATTAGTGTTGTGCAAATGCTCTCAGTAACTTCTTATTGCTTTTACAGGCTTGCTTTCTGAGTTGCATTCCAAATACCCAGAAGTTATTGATTATACTTAGTTCTTTGGTAGTCCTCTAATATAGCTTCCCAAATTACCATTAAGGTGTTTTGCACACATCTCTAAGTCAATGAGGTATGGTTTACTAAAGCATTTATTCACCCACATAATCATGTACAAGTCACTTATTGATCACACTTGTGGAAAGGCACTGTCAGAGACCTGCAGCTAGGAAGACCTGGCTTATTTACATTACAATCTGGTGGAGAGATAAAAACATAAACCAACCTGTACACAATGTGATAGGTGATACTCTAAAAGGGACACAGCAGAACAAAAGGGAGTGACATGCTCTACTTGGGGAGAGGGAATGGTCATTTCTACAGCTCAAGAATTCCTGGAGTAACATTAAAAGAATATCAGATGCAGCTAAAATGTGTGTCATTAAACTAAAACCATGAATGTATAGAGCAATGGGCAAGGTAGGATATTCAGGGAGCTCTCCAGGATGTTCCCTTCTCCATATCCACAACTGAAAAGTGGATTCATAGTTTGGAAAACTTTTATCTCAAATGAGAAGCTAAAGAAAAATATTAGTTTTCTAATATTTCTTCTAGAAACTCCCACAGTCCTCTCACCATTATGTTTTTTCCTCCCTATCAGAATAAAGGTTAGTCAGTCATTCCAGTGAATAGTTAACGGCTATATTCATTTCAAAAGGAAATCAATGAAATGTATCTATTTTGTAGATTTTTACCTGCTAGAATGATATTTAGGAGATTAATTTTTGTATTTTCTTGCAAGTGATTCTTTTTTTAAAAGCACATTTCCAAATGATTCCATCACTAGAAAATTTTTAATATCATACATTAAATATTCTCTGTGAAACACATCTTGGTGCTACAGTCCCTCGCCTTTAATCCTTCAACAAAGTTGGGATAAAATTACAGCCAAGTATTAATTGCTAGTGATTTCTATAAAGTTTTTGATGATTTTTATGTTCTCAGATGCAAATTTCATTTTGTGGTACCTTTTTAGTTTTCAGAGTAAACATCGATAAAATTAAGCCATTCTTAGTTGTCAGATGTGAAAAGACTAGTAACAGGACATTTGTTTGCTAATTCACAGGATTCTTGAGTTGAGATTGATGTTATTATTCATCGTAAATAATCTCTAAAGAGAATTAAATTCTCTTTCATACTCGCATCTTAAAGAATTCTATGAAAATTGATCAGTTGAAATAGTTCATATTCTACTTCTTTTAAGAAAGTCAATAAATAAATACTAGATAGGCTTGTCTTTATTGCAGACATTATAAAATCCAATCTTAATGAGAGTTTTTATCTACAAGTGATGATACTCAATACTTGGTTATTAATTTAACAACAGAAGGAACAGAAGGATTACTTGACCTCTATGGTTACATGTTTTTGAAATCATTAAATAATGCCTACCTGTTAGTAGAAAATACAGACAGGCATTTAAAAGAATATAATCACTTAATATGCTCTCCCCCAAGATAGCCACTCTTTTCTTGTAAGAAAAAAAGAAAAAAGGATGAACAAAAGCACAAATGAACTGTTACCTTTCAAGAAAAGAAAATTTTACCGAAACCGGTTTGGCTCAGTGGATAGAGCGTCGGTCTGTGGACTGAAAGGTCCCAGGTTCGATTCCGGTTAAGGGCATGTACCTGGGTTGTGGGCACATCCCCAGTAGGAGATGTGCAGGAGGCAGCTGATCAATGTTTCTAGCTCTCTATCTCTCTTCCTTCCTCTCTGTAAGAAGTCAATAAAGTATATTTTTAAAAAAAGAAAAAAATTTTAATTAAGTTAACTTTTATAGCAATGAGAACTAGTATGTCATAATCATAAAAGATAATAAACAAACCACAATGTACAGAAATGCTAAAATTTTTGCAAACCTTTCCTCTACTAAGTTAAAAAATAAATTTAATTTTTTCATAGTAACAAATAGTAACAGACATTGCATAAAATTAAAATGCCCATCAAAAAATAAATGTTACCACTGACAATGTGCATGCATTGTGTATGTGCTGTATTTTTCTGAGGGTGAGGAGATGCCATTGAGACCAGGGAGAACAGGGCTGACTCTGTGAGTGATCAAATTAAAACACAAAGAAACAAAACAAAAAACAAAGAAGTAAACCTAGTTGCTTTCAAAGGCAGTGAGAGCAGCAGGGATTGGGTTTGGGGGCAGGGTGCCTTTTAATCTTACCTCCTACTGCCCCACGAGAAATATGTTGATTCTTGGTACAATTAGTTCCCACAAGAAGCCTTATTTCTTTATTTTCCAGGGACTGCTATAATAATATTTTTAATTATTATGAAGCTTCCACCGAAATGCTTAGGGTGCTACATCAACAATTAAAACATCATCATCGTAAACTATAATAATTAAAACCACATAAAGTGCCCAGCACAAAACAGCGGCTGAACACAGAACACAATGGCGTGTTCAGGAGAGGACCCTTTCCGCGGTGCTCCCTGCAATGTGAGATCACAGAGCTATTTTTCTGAAGTTTAAAACCAGAAGCAGTTCAAAAAACATCATCCACTTATTAACTACAAAATGCCACAGGTTGATCTATGGAACATTGCTCTCATATTTGGGAGAATTACCTAGTTACTAGAAGCTATTGTCTTCTTTAAAATCAGAACTTAAAAATAATAGCACAATGCCAATTAAAATGAGAAAAGAACCTGCCAACTTAGTTTCCGACTGCGGAGAAAAGGCTTGTAGGATTTTAATAATTCTGTCTCCTTTTTCATATTCTTCTGACTGTGATGATTAGCAGGTTGCTTAACCCATTTATAGTTTTATTTCAGCATCTGTGAATTTCTCCAGTTCCTGCAAAATTCTTTTCTAAAAATTACTTTTAGTTGTACAAGCTACGCATATTCTATTTATCTACCAAGTAATTCACAGAGCACTCCCCACAAAGCCAGTGTGTAGCAAGGGATACCAATTTTCTGATTTGAAATACGTATTTTATTCCATATTTTCTTTCATATATTTTAGATAAAAACATTCAGTGACATCTTCTTCATAGAAATGTCATATATATTGTTTCTTGTTTAGGAAAATAAACTTTGTATTGTAGTCTTCTGTATACATTATAGGTAAGCATAGTATACATATAGCTAGATGAATTATCAGAAAGTGAGCACACCCATGCAATCATCATTCGGATGAATACATTGAACAGTTCCAGCATCACAGAAACCTGCTCCCTGCCTGCTTATTACATTACTACCAAAAAGGTAACGAGCAGGCTGCCTTCTGAGGCCATGCCTGTGCACTCCCTGGTTTTGATTTGTATGGAAATAGATATATTATGCACCTAGTCATTTATGACTCTACTTTTGATCTACATTGTGTTTGTGTAAAATTCGTCCATGATGCTCTATGTAGCAGTAGCGCCTCCATGGACATTGCTGGATGGCATTGCTGGATGGGAATATGCACCATTTATTTGGTCATCCCAGATTTAGGCTGCTTTTATGCCTGTTCCTGAGCATATCATTTGGTGCGCACAAGTTTTCATTCCTGTGAGGGACTGAATTGCCGGGTCATAGAGTTTGTGCATGTTCAGCTTTAGTAGGTATTTCCATACAGTCTTCCCAAGTGGTTGGCTCATTTTACCTAACCACACTCTGAATGTAAGATTTCCAGTGGCTCAATATCCTCACCAAGAATTTTTTCATTCTCACCCTTTTAACTATTAACTTTCATTTTTAAGTTAATTCGTTCTGTTTCATTTTTAATATTACCTCATTTGGATTTCAATTTGAATTTCTCTGATGACTAATGATGCTGAGCAACTTTGTATATGCATATTGGACATCTGAAAAACTTAAAATTTGTGAAGTGCCTCTTCAATACTTTTGCTCATTATTTTAAATTGAGATGTCGGTAATTTTCTTAATAACTTAAGGAAGATCCTTTCATAGCCCCGATGTGAGTTCTTTTTCAGATATATATATTGCAACATCTTCCACTCTGTAGCTTGTTCTTTTCTTACTTTACTGTGACTTTTTTTCCCTTTATTTTTTTAAAATATATTTTATTGATTTTTTACAGAGAGGGAGAGGGATAGAGAGTTAGAAGCATTGCTGAGAGAGAAACATCTATCAGCTGCCTCCTGCATGCCCCCTACTGGGGATGTGCCCACAACCAAGGTACATGCCTTGACCGGAATCGAACCTGGGACCCTTCAGTCTGCAGGCCAACACTCTATCCACTGAGCCAAACCGGTTAGGGCTTTTTTTCCTTTATTCATTAAGGTATTACATATGTGTCCTTATCCCTCCATTGCCTCCCCATACCCTACCCCCACTCATGCCCTCACCCCCCTATTGTCTGTGTCCATTGGTTAGGCTTATATGCATGCATACAAGTACTTTGGTTGATCTCTCCCCCATACCCCCACCCTCCCCTACTTCCCTCTGAGGTTTCACAGTCTGATCAATGATTCTCTGTCTCTGTTTTTGTTCATCAGTTTATGTTGCTCATTATATTCCATAAATGAGTAACATCATGTGATATTTATCTTTCTCTGACTGATTTAGCTTAGCATAATGCTCTCCAGTTCATACATGTTGTTGCAAATGGTAAGGATTCCTTTTTTTTACTGCAGTGCAGTATTCCATTGTGCAGATGTACCACAGTTTTATTAATCCACTTATCTGCTGATGGGCACTTAGGCTGTTTCCAAATCATAGCTATTATAAATTGTACTGCTATGAACATAGGGATGCATATATCCTTTCTGATTGGTGTTTCTGGTTTCTTGGGATATGTTCCTAGAAGTAGGATCACTGGATCAAATGGGAGTCCCATTTTTAGTTTTTTGAGGAAACTCTATACTGTTCTCCACTGCACCAGTCTGAATTCCCACCCGCAGTGCATGATGGTTCCTTTTTCTCCGCATCAACCAGTAGTTGTCATTTGTTCATTTGTTGATGATAGCCATTCTGACAGGTGTGAGGTAGTACCGCATTGTCAGTTTGATTTGCATCTCACGGATGATTAGTGACTTTGAGCATGTTTTCATATGCCTCTTGGCCTTCCTTATGTCCTCTTTCAAAAAGTATCTATTTAGGTCCGCTGCCCATTTTTTGATTGCTCCAAAAAGAAGTTATTAGACTTAATAAATGAATTCGGCAATGTAGCAGGATACAAAATTAACATCAAGAAATCTATGGCATTTCTATACACCAATAGTGAATTTACAGAAAGAGAGATTTAAAAAAAAAAAAAAAACAATCCCATTTACCTTCACACCAAAAAAATTAAGATACCTAGGAATATACTTAACTAAAGAGGTAAAAGACCTCTACTCAGAACTATAGGACACTGAAAAAAGAGATTGAGGAAGACATAAACAGATGGAAGAACATACCGTGTTCATGGATTGGAGGAATCAACATAATTAAAATGTCCATACTACCCAAAGCAATCTATAGATTCAATGCAATCCCCATTAAAATACCAATGGCATATTTTGCAGTCCTAAAATGAACTCTCCAAATTTTCATCTGGAATAAAAAAAAAAAAAAGAAAGAAAAGACCCTGAATAGCTGCAGCAATCCTGAGAAAGAACAAAGTAGGTGGGATATCAATACCAGATACCAAGCTGTATTACAAAGCCACTATTCTCAAAACTGCCTTGAATTGGCACAAGAACAGGCACATAAACCAATGGAATAGAACAGAGAACCCAGAAATCGACTCCAACCAATATGCTCAATTAATATTTAACAAAGGAGGCAAGAACATACAATGGAGTCAAGACAGCCTCTTCTATAAATGGTGTTGGGGAAATGGGATAGATACATGCAGAAAAATGAAACTAGACCACCTACTTACACCATACACAAAAATAAACTCAAAATTGATAAAAGACTTAAACGTAAGATGGGAAACCATAAAAATATTAGAGGAATCCACAGGCAGCTAAATCTCAGACATATGCCAAAGCAATATCTTTACTGATACTGGTACAGGCAATGGAAACTAAAGAGAAAATAAACAAATGGGACTACATCAAAAATAAAAAGCTCTGTACAGCAAAAGAAACCATCAACAAAACAACAAGAAAGCCCACTGCATGGGAGAACATATTTGCCAATATTATCACCAATCAGCGTTTAATCTCCAACATTTACAGGGAACTCATACAACCTAACAAAAGAAAGATTTACTGTGACTTTTAATGAATGTAATCAATTTTACCAAAGTCCACTTTAGAAGTCTTTTACTTTTATAAAAAGTGGGTTTGGTAGCTAACCTAAGAAATACTTTCAACTCCAAAATACTGAAGACATTAGCTTTTATTAACTTTAGAAAATGTATAGTTTTATGTTTACATTTATGTCTACTCTCTAATGAGACATGTTTTGTTCTTTTCTTAATAATTCGAGCAGGGATCAAGAATAACTTTTCTTTTCTCAATACAAATATCCAATTGGAAGCATTTATTGAAAATAACATATTTTCCCTGTGAACTGAAGGGGAACTTTATCATAATTCAAGTGACTATTACTGGGCACTGTATGATGCTTTATTGATCTACTCTTACTCTATTATGTGCTGAGTAATTTCTGAATTATTGGAGCCATATAGGTCTAGATATTGGCAATGTTAATTCCCAACTTTATTCCCACGATTGTAATTTCTATTCTTAAGCTTTAGTATTTCCATGTATAATTTAGATTTAGCTTGTCAATTTCCACCAAAAAAAGATGAAATTTTCATTGGAATGTCATTAAATGTATAGATTGGTGAGGGTATATTTGATATCATTACACTATTTGATCATCCAGTCCATGGATATGAAACTTCTCTCCATTTGTTCAGTCTTCTTTAACTTATTTTATGGCTAATAGTTTTGTTTGTAAAGAGTTTGCATATCTTGTGTTAGATTTATCCCTGGATATTTGATATATTTTAAATCTATCCTAAAATTTATCATTACACAATTTTTATTTTCTAAATTTTGCTTGTAATTGTACATAAATTTGCTGTTTATGCTAGTTATATACTGAAATATTGCTGAATTTACCAGTAAATTTTACTAGCTTTTCTAAAATGATGGCAAATTTTTTTCTTATCTTCTAATACTTTTCCTATATACAAGGTGTCTCAAAAAATGTATACCCATGCCAAAACCGGTTTGGCTCAGTGGATAGAGCGTCGGCCTGTGGACTGAAAGGTCCCAGGTTCGATTCCGGTCAAGGGCATGTACCTGGGTTGCAGGCATATCCCCAGTGGGAGATGTGCAGGAGGCAGCTGATCGATGTTTCTCTCTCATCGATGTTTCTAACTTTCTATCTCTCTCCCTTCCTCTCTGTGAAAAATCAATAAAATATATTTAAAAAAAAAAAGAAAATTACATTTAAAAAAAAATGTATACCCACTTTGAATAATTATTTATTCCAATGGGTTAAATCTAAAAAGAAAGGAACATCAATTGAGCTATCAGCTGTTAAGTGTGTACACATTTTTGAGGACACCCTGTATTTATGCAGCTCCATTGGACTGGCCAAGATCTCAAGAAAAATGATGAATAGAGGCAGTAATAGTGGCATTCTTATCTCATTTGTCCCAAGGAGCAGCCTTCAATATTTAACCATTAAATATGATCAATGCTACTGGTTTTTACTGCTCCCCTTTATCAAATTGAGGAAGCATCCTTCTATACCAAGCTTGCTAAAGGAATTTTTTATGAAAAAGTGTTGAATTTTATCAAATACCTTTCCCGCATCTATTATAATAATCATATTATATTTTCCTCCTTATTTCTCTTGACTTGGTAAATTATAATGGTTTTTAAATGATATTGCATGTTGAATTACCAGAATAAATATCACAAGTAATTTTCTTTGCATTTTTGACAAGATTTTCAAATATGAGAGAAATGTTTAATTATAGAATAAATAGGACTTTAAAAAATCTATTTTCAACAATTTTGGACACCACCTAATAAGGCATACAAAGTTACATTCCAGAGATAATTTCACTTGTTTTCATTTACCCTGAGGAATGGCTTTTGTAATTGCCTGGAAAATTCACATTTTCTTTTATACATGAAATATTTTATATTTATTTTATAGTAGCAAAATGTTTATTCCAAAACCAAAGATTTTTTAAATTGATATCATAACTGGCTTTCAATTATATAAATGACATTTTCAATAATCAATTCCAGTGTCCCTTTAAAATATTGATGAAGGCTTTTAGCAAATTATCAACAAAATATGTCTGAGCTCCCTCAGATCTCAGAGTAATAATCTACTTCCCAGCATCCTCTTCCAACCTGTCTTATTCTTTATAGGCTCAATCACTTTAAAAATACGGTTCTTCCTTCTACTAAATCTCCAGCATTTCTAAATGGGGAAGCTGTAGTGCTAGAATATGGAAGTATTGGGAAAAATTAAATTACATACAAGGAGCGTTTACTAATCAAATGGAGTGGAAAAATTTATAAGCAAGCCATCCAGAAATTTGGAATTGCCACATATTTTAGGGGAGGGTATTAATAGCCAGTATTTGGGACTCCAATAATGTCTCAAGTTCAAATAGAAAAATGTGGAACCTAAGTCAGCGTGTTAGTTTGAGAAGCATCTGCACCCTACTTTAGAAGCACAGGAACATTCCTTTAATGCTGTCACCAGGATACCAAATTTAGCATAACACAATAAATTTTAGAAAAAACAAATGGTCAGAGCTTGGAACATCATATTTGTGATAGGTACTAAGTTCATATGGCTTAGCTCAACAATATTTTTTAGCCCTTTGTACTAAAATATAAGTGTTTTTCTTTGTCTTCATTCTTTAAAGCCAACTAGGATTGAAAGTCTATCTTATCTAATTAAAGAGAAGGATAAATCAAGTAGGATTTTGAACTTTTATTATATCCTTCAAAACAATGTTTTGGAATTATCTCCTAACATTTTTATTTCCTGGCAAGTAGCATAGTGCCTGCCATTTACTAAGTACTCCATATCCTCCTATATAATAAAAGGCTAATATGCAAATCAACCAAATGGCAGAATGACCTGTCGCTATGATGCGCACTAACAACCAGGGGGCAGATGCTCAATTCAGGAGCTGCCCCCTGGTGGTCAGTGCGCTCCCACAGGGGGAGCGCCACTCAGCTAGAAGCCGGGCTCACAGCTGACGAGTGCAGGAGCGGTAGCGGGAGATTCTCCCCTCTCCACTGCAGCAATAAGGATGTCCCCCAAGGGCTCCCAGATGCAAGAGGGTGTAGGCCAGGCTGAGGGACCCTCGAGTGTATGAATTTTGTGCACTGGGACTCTAGTATATAATAAAAGGCTAATATGCAAATTGTCCCCTCAGGAGTTCGACTGACCGGGAGTTCGACCACTCACTATGATGTGTGCTGACTATCAGGGGGCAGCACGGAATGAAGGAGGACCCCAGCCAGCAGTAAGCAGCTGCAGGGAAGGAAGGCCTAGATTGGCCCTGATCGCCAGCCAGGCCTAGGGGCCCTAGCTGTGCACGAATTCTGTGCCCTGGGACTCTAGTATTTAATAAATAGGAAAACCTTATATGTAATAAATGTTTGAAGAATAAAACAATTCAACTTTCAAATTTTATCTTTTAAAATTTTGATGATGAACTAGTCCCTGAATCAAATTCATTAGCATACATGAAAAAAATAAAGTTACTGTTCTTACTCATACTTCTCGTTTGTTTTAGTCAATCTTGGAGCTCAAAACTAGCATTATGCTATTTTAGCAATTGAAATTAAACTTTCTTAGATACTCTCATCATAAGGAAGTGAAGTTTTTTAATTGTTTAATTCATAAATTGTTACATCCAGAAATTGAGAGTGAGAAGTAGGAGGCATTGTCACTTGAGCATACACACAAAGCACTCTATTTGTATTCAAGAACAAAACAGGAAATGTTTTTGCTACTTCCATTTTCTGAAAGGATGAATGTTCTCAATCATTAAGATGCAAAAATACCCCACCCAGCATGGACCTATGAACCAGGAGGTCAGAGTTCCATTCCCTGTTAGGGCACATGTCCTGGTTGGGGCTAAACCGCCAGTGCGGGGCATGCAGGATGCAGCCAAGAAATTATTCTCTCTCCTTATTAATGTTTCTCTCTCTCTCTCTCTCTCTCTCTCTCTCTCTCTCTCTCTCTCTCCTCTGAAATCAATAAAAATATATATTTTTTAAAAGATGCAAAAATAAAAAGCTTTCCTAGAGGAGAAATTACATCTTTGAAGGGAGATTATTTTGCTCCAGTTGGCCTTACTGATTTCTACTCAAATTTTATTCTTTATGTGTTACTCCTTATTCTGCCCATGCAATCTCTGATGGAACTCCTTATTAAAAAAATAGATTTTTCTAAAATTTGAAGTAAAGCGGCTTATTTTTTTATATGAACACTTCCTGTAATAGCTTTATATTATATTTTCAGAAATATCCTGATAAGTAAAAATAAAGGAATTACTTTAATGGCCTTAATTTATTTATTGAACAATCATGTGCACCTTATATATATCTTCATGTTATATTCATTGATAGCAAATTGCTTTTTTCAGATTGTATAAGGTCAAAATGACCAATCTTCAAGCACTCTCACTGAAAACCATTTAAAGGAATATACCAGACCCCTAAAAGATCAAGTATGGTTCAGCATCTAAGAGAGCAGGATTGCCATTGTCATATTCACACTGTGGTAGCTCCCTTGTCAACCCTTCAAATATTTCAGCACCTTTGTTTTATTTAATTATTAATTTAAACAATGAAATAGTGAGAACACTTCACTTCTAAACAAAAAGCATAATAAAATTCCCAGGTCACATTTTATTGTTTCCACACATTTCCATTGACTTGGTTAAAAGCTCTTGATTATGGAGTGAGAATGGAGAACCTTAATGGGAATTTTAAGTTCTCAACAGCAAGCTGAAAAGTTTATAAGTAAAAATTTTTATAACCAACCAGAAGCATCTGAAAATCACCATACCACATTCATAAAGAGTTACATCTAGAAATTGAGAGTGAGAAATAAGGGACATTGTCACTTGAGCATACACACAAAGCACTCTATTTGTATTCAAGAACAAAACAGGAAAAGTTTTGCTACTTCCATTCCCTGAAAGGATAAATGTTCTCAATCATTTAGCAACTATGTTTGACTGAAATATGCCATGCTGCTACATTTGAATTATGTTTTTTTACAGTGTTATTATTATGATGACATTTTTTGTATTGGAGTTTATTTTTCTAGAAAGTTAGCAATCTAGAAACAAATAGTATAAAGGGTCATGGACTTCCGAACCAAAGAGACATTAAAAATGAATTCAAAGGATGAAAGCCATATTTTGTTTAACTTGCCACTTGAATTCATTAAATGTTCATTAAGTTAAATTCTCAACTGAGTTAAATCCAGAATAAGCTCACATATGTACTCTTACAATGACACATCTCTTTTTACCACATATTAACAGACATGATATGCGATATATGTTATGTTATTGTATATACTATATACCCTATAATACATTTACATTTTTATGCTTAAATAGAGTGTTTAAATAAAGTACACATTCCAAAGTGTCACAGCTCAAAATCATTAATTCATATAATTTTAAGGTATATTATATGAATATTAAAATAAAACTAATATAATTTTTACAAAATTATATGTTTAGGTAAAATGTATAAATATTAATTATACAAATATGTCTATATATCCCTAAACAGATTAGAATTTTATAGTTTTTAAAGATTTTGTTACAGAAATTGAAAATAAAACAAGTTATCCTCATAAAATTTAGAAGTGGCTAACAAAATGCTTTTTTGCAGTATCTGGAAATAATATATCTAAATATACAATTAGCATTGCTTTACAGTATTTTCATCTATTGTAATGATTTTACTACTAGAAAAGTGTGTATTCTTTAGAAAGTAGATGTTTTCTACAAGGCAAATTGCATCCTTTGAACAAGTTCAATACTTATGCTAGGTGAAGTCTCTTAAATCCAGTTGTCCTTCATGAGTTACCTAACTCTTAATCTCATAGTTAATCATGCCCTCTCTTATGCCTCTGCACCTATTTCACATTGCTCTATAACTCTGTCCCTTTTTCTTTACATGGCACATAGTAGATGTCCAATACATGTCTTTTTAATTGTATTTAACAAATTATTCCATTTCTATAGACTTAGAGCATTTGACTGCCTGATAGGACTCCTAAATGTGCCCATTATCCAGCTGTTATTTAACTTCTTCTACTATTTCATACATAGAAATCCCTCAACCTACAGTCTTGCCCATGCTAAAAATTGCCATCAATATAATCATTATGAAACAGTATTGTCATATGCCTTGCTTCTGCAATAAAACCATCAACACTCTCTATTGCCTACAAGATAAATTAATTAATCCAACCAATACTATTTTGAGTATATTCTATATACCAAAGTGTCATTCAAACCTCATGTCTGGGATTCAAGTACCTCCAAATTTTGTTATAATAAACAATTTCAATAATATCTTCAAACTCTGACCCTCCTGGATCATAAACTCTAGTTAAATATATCTTCACTTCTTGTATATCTTGTTCCTTCCCACTTCCAAATTTCACACATTAAGACTTTTCTTCATAGCCTAACTTAATTTTTAAGACATAATCAAATTTCTCCTCATTTATGAAAATTTAATAAACCAATCCAGGTATGATGCATTTATTTTCTATTGTATTTAATTGTCTTTTAATTGCAGGCTGCTTTCCAATGTATTTAATTTTATTGTATCAATTTTTATTATGGAAGCCAGCATTATACAGTACACAGAATTTGTCATATTGAGTTCAAATTTCTGATAAGATAGATACTAGCCATGGGTTTGCTTTAACAAAAGTGAAATTGGTAATAACTAATTCACAAGAATTTAGTGAAATAGCATTTGTACTTACCATGATTTTGTCACAGTCTTGCTTTTTGATATATTTATGGTCACTACGTAGTTTGCAAGCTCTTGAGAGCTAAAGGGCTTTACTATATTTAATTATATATGTTCTTATAAGGACTAAAATCATAGAAAACATATATGTAATAATAAGTTGCTTATTTAATTTTCCTAGTAAAACATTTATTGAGAAAAATAAATTATGGATATAAGAACATTACAGAAAGATAATACCCAATCATTAAATAATTTATGCTAAATTTTATATATGTGTGTACATATGTATGTATGTATGTATGTGTATATTTTTGTATATGTTTTGAGTTTTTATACATAATATATAGGGTCTAGAAAAAGTAGGTTTACAGTTGTGAGTATGCAAAACATGAATACTATTATTTATTAATTATTGTATTTTCCATATGAACAACTATAAACCTATTTTGCCTCATCCTAAATAAAACACATATATAAATATATACTTGTATAGATATAGATGATAGATGTTATAGGAATAGATAGATATAGATAGATATAGATATAGATAGATATAGATATAGATATAGATATATGCCGGGGTCCAACCCCAGTAGGTCCAGGGGTCCCCAAAGGTGTGGATGGAGTAGGCGAAGAAGGAATGACACAGAGACAGCGTTCAGTTGATCAGCAGCCTAGCCAGGATCTCTAGCCAGGATCTCCAGCCAAGTTCTGGTCTGGATCTCCAGCGAAGTTCTGCTGTTTATTGTCTTGTTACATCCGTATTTATACCAGTTGATTTTAATCCTGTCAATTTCTATTACAAAGGTTAGGGCGTTTCTTATCTCCATTCCAGGGAGTAAAGATTATGTAGCTTAAGCATGATTGTTCGTAGTTAAAGTGATTAATTACCCACCTGGCACTTAGTTAAGAGGTTTTATTCCCTCCCTAACTTCAGGGGAAAATCCCTACCTGGGGAAACAACCTTTCTCAGAGACCTCGGTTGAAACACATGGTGCCTAGAAGGTGAGCAAACATATTAAGAACAGTATGCCATATATGCCAGGTCCCTTGAAACAGCAAGCATGGACCAGCTCCCGGCAGATATAGATAGGGAGGGAGATGTACGCACAAATAAACATTCTCAAACTTGAATGTGTATATATCTACACACACACACATAATTAAGCCAGATAAGAAACTGATTATCTTGGGTTCATATATTCTAGAGAGCACAGTACTGTTGGATATGCATTTGGAAATAATAGCACACTTTCTCAGAAGTAAAAATTTCAAATTATAAGGCAGATTTCAAGACTTCAGTTTGAAGAAGGCTCAAAATGTGTATTTTGAACTGATGGGTTACAATTATATTAAAGATCAACAAGTCGTTAAAATATACAAAAATCATTTCTAAGATTATACTCATTAAAAACATATTTCTCCCGTGTTTCTGGATGTAATGGTGCGGGGGGGGCGGGGGGGTTAATTCGATCTTACATAGCATTATTGATAAGCTGGATGCAAGGAGCTCTCCCATTTTTTCATATTTTGTTCCGTACATTAAAATCCAAGCACATACTTCTGTGGCATTGCCCTTCATTTGTTCTTCCCAGTTGGAATGCTTGGCTAATCTCTCAAGGGAATGTTCTTGTTATTTATTATTGATTATATAGCTCAAATATGTAAGTGGGCAGTGAATGGGCTGGATTTCAGATTAGGAAATAACCACTTAGAGGAAGAAACCAGCTGGACGCTTGTGATAAATTGCTATTTTCTGTCTGAATTTTACATCTAGTTATAGGTAGATTAGAGAATTAAGCTCCATATGGACCAAATGCTACTGAGGGGACTATCGCATAACCTGTGCGCAGTTACAGATGCTTCTCTCACTCTGTTGAGACACATTGTAGGAGAAACGTGTCATAATCAGGGATTTAGGAATAATGAAAAATTTGCCTTTCATCTGTTTTCCATGGATTTACCAGAGCAGAGATAAAGAAAACAAACATTCACAAATGCTAGTTGGGATAGCCTTGAAGGCGACTAAACAAATGCTTCCTGAACGTGATTATACACACAAGAGGCACAGACCTTCACATACACACATAAACACACAAACTCTCATACCACCAGCACCCACACTCATTCTCAGGATAGAAATAGTTTCAATGCTGACAGTAACAGAGAAATTAATGATCTTTTTTAAAAGAAAAGAATCTTGATGAATTACCTAATTGTTTTCTAATCTAAACTAAATTTATGCAGACTTCCCAAGTTCTGATCCAAGAAGAACCTTCTAATTTATAATCATGATTTGGGATTAATCATTACCATTCTTTAAAATGTACTGTAAGTAACATATTGGCCAAGGTTCAACCAGTAAACTGAAACCACTAGTATGTGAAACTAATAAAATGTAATGCAAGACATTGGTTAGACATGTGAAGGAAGAGCTGGATGACCAAACAGGGGAGAGGAAGCAACATTGAGTTTCGCAAAGGTACGAACCCACTTCTACCTATAGACCAGAGCGACAATGGGTGATATTATTTGGGCCCAGGACCGGCCCTGGATTCCCAGGAGACTGGGGCCAAAGCGAACTTTTCTAGCAGGAGTTGGATCCATGGAGGAGATAGAGCAATAGCTGGAGAAGCTGCCTGAAGCAGAAAGCAAAGGGGAAAAATAAAATCTAGCTTCTCCCATCCATGGCTCTCCCATTGGCAGCTGGTACCTTTCCTCTGCTAAAGCTGGCCAGCAGGCAGCAGACATGGTCCACACCTCCTGTTGGGCAATCCCCAGGTGATCTTCATTTAGGGGTAAAAAGGAGGAACTGAACTGATGGGAAATGCTGCCAGGACCAGAACAGATACAAATACACATGGCTTTTATGTAACTTGTCAAACTTCAACTATTTAAAATGTAATAGATTATCTTGAAATCCCAGATTTATATAGAACTTCATTATCAAATTATAAAAAGTAGAAACTAAAGAATGTTGAGGTTAAAGAAAAACTATTTGCACCTCAGAAAATTTTAGACACCACTCAGTAAATGTTAACGTAGAAGTCGATGTTTTTTTTTTGTAGTTTATCAAGCAAGGATAATAGCATCACTAAATTATTTGGACAAATATAGCAATTATATACTTTAAATATACTAATCAATGTACCTTAACATTTATGTGGTTGTCTTTTACTAAAATCAACATCATTAAATACAGCAACGGGGTAGTGGATTTTTCAAATGTATTTTGTACAATATGCCAATTTTGTAAATTAATATTAATATACTTGATTTGAGAGTATTGGTTCTATTAATCTGCCTTTTAAGTTTTTATTATTACTTTACTTATTCAAGAAATAACTGATTAAGTATGTCAAGATCAGGTCATAGATTAAATGTTTCTGAACTCTTCACAGAATGTATTACTCTAGCTATAAGTTAAAAGAGTCAAAATATTACATAATATTTTTAAATAAACAGAAGTGTATTTTTGGTAATTTGTTGTAATTAAATATCACATTTAAACCTCTTGGAATAAGTTCCATAAAAATAAGCTTGCGGCATTTTTCTCAATTTATTTCCTTTATTCTCTGGTGTCTCAGCGAAAGTCCATTTCTTTAAGGAAATCATTTCCTTGGAAGTACTTTTATAAACTTCAAGCAGGATATTTTTAGTATAAAGTGTAATTTTTTTACATATTCCAAGTGCAGCCATTTTTAATATATAGCAAACTTTGCCTTTGCTTTATGATGGCACAGGAAATCATACAGGATGACAGATCATAACTACATCACAGGCTACCACGATTTAGCACCTAAGTCATCCCTAACTTATTTGAAACATTTCCTCACCCCTTGCAGATTGGCAGGTTAACTTTGAAGACACTGAATTCCTGGCCCATCTCGGAATTCCCTAAAAGAAAAGAAAACAAGATAGACAACTATGATAAACCAATTGAAATCAAGAAACATAAAATTTCCTGAAATGATTCAACAACAAGAAATGACTTCAGTCAAATGCCAGTGTAAACGTAGCTCTTAACTAAGCCTCTTGGTACACATACTAGCAGAAATCTAATGGATGGCAAGTACTCATTTATTAAGTAATTGAAACAGGATACAATTGTTTTTTCTAGGTTAGTTATTAAAGAAAATCTGGAATTTATGGATTTAGGGGGGAATGAATGGCTTTGACAATGTTGGAAATGATATTTTGGGTGCTGTTAGAGAAAGGAGACTTTTCTGAACTCAGGAGCATTTGCCTGTGTCTTATGATTGCCCCTGGGCTTAATTTAACTATTTGACTCTGTATTATCTCATCATACTTAAAAGTCCCTTTATTAATTAATAAACCCAATTAAAGATGGGAATATTAGAAAGGCTCAAATAAAGAAGCTGACAATATTAAAACTGCCTACCACCTAACTTCAACACCCTACTCCCCAGTACAACAATAAATCATAGGCAGTTCCCTTTGAATGACTCCTTCCTGCCCTATTGAAAATCATCTACAGAATATTGTGAGGTTTTCAGAAAAACAAATATCTTGCACTATTCCTGAAACTAAAAATGGAAAAATTCTAGCACCAAATTTCAAACTATTCTCAGGTAGTCATTCCATTCCTCATATGAAGTTAAATGCAAAATGCAACATTGGGATTACAATTTCAGGCCATGTGGGATCCAGACCCTTGGAGTTTCTCTCCATGCAAAGATAATTACCAGGCCTGGAAGGTGACTCATCTTGTGAAAGAGAAACCTAGAGCAAATCCTGATTTTCTCATTTTTACATATAAAATCATCCCTTCATATCAGGAACATGTTTCCATCCTTATTCACAATTACATATTCATAACTAGACATGTTTGTTTTAGAAGGAAGTGCAAATTTAGAGTAATCTTTTTATCTCTATTATTTCAAGTTTATGAAAAATAAACAGAAATTAGAGATCCAAATACCATCTGATAATCAGCAAACTGGGAACATTCTATTTTAAAAAGGTCTATAATAATAAAGAAAGATTAATCAGAATGGCATTAGTCAAAGTGACAACACTGTTTTAATATGAAGGAATATAATAGAAAGGAAATGGGAACCTCAAACTCAGAGATTAATACTTTCGCCTCCCAAGTGGGAGAATTTCTAAGTAGAAAGATTTTGCACATTCCATATCTAGTTTTACCGATGAACCAGAACAAATGTGGTTAATGGAGGAGGAAAAAGAGGAAGAAGCACTGAATAGGTAGCTAAGATATACCTTTTTTTTCCTTACTTTTCTGTTGTTGTTTAGTCAAACCACCTTTTAAAAATAGCTTGATCTTTAAATTAATGGAAATAATACACAAATATGAAATAAGTAAAATATCTCCATAATAAGAAAAAGATAAATAAAAATGAACACAATGGCCTGTGACTCATAATGAGAGCGTAAAATAAGCAGTAAATTACACAAAAATCACATTTTGTTCTAAATATAACTATATGCACATTAACAACCCACAGTAATTTTACACATAAGCCCTCCCAAATCTACATATACAGACATACATATATCCAATGCCAAGAAATGCATACAAAAAAATACATGTTGCAGTGGATGCACTTCATTCCTACCCATGTAGTCTATTCCTACCCATGCAGACTCACACAAACACATTCAGAAGATCAAAGTGATGGCTGAGAAGCATGAGTTAGCAATTGCAAGCAAAGTACTTGTACAAGAGATTACCAGAAATATACTGGAGTACCTCTCAAAGCTAAACTAGAGCTATGCAACCACACTTCAGTGGAATAGGAACCTGATCAGATGTGGGTAACTGAGCATCAACATCTTGTCAGTTTTTACCTCTTGACCTCTATGATTAATGTGATTTAGTCATCAGTCCCAGTACAATGTTTTTCAATTGTAATTTTCAAGTTACAGCTTGAGTCAGGCACTCCATCATTCATTTATATCCTCATTCAAAAGTAATTAAGCATCTACTATGTTCAACGATAGTACTATGTATTGAGTAGACAGAGGTTCAAGAAAGCAGGCATGTAATGATCATGATAATGGGTGAGCAAAGATGGACAGCAGAAATATGGCTGTCTATTCTTGGGGAACAGAAGAAGGAGGATCTCCTAATATTCAGATAGGTGTCCACCACGTGCATATGATCAGTGAGGTAAGCAGAGGCTGGTAAATGGTAATTCCTAAAAGATTAGAGCGGGCAGTTAGTGTCTGTTGAATTAGTTGGACAAAGGAAGTAATTTGAGAAGATGATTAGATAAGAAGTTCTCTGCCAAACTCTCCTTAGAAGACACCTGATGGCTAGATATTTAAACCTAATATCTTAATTTTTTTGTTTCTCTTATTAGTTGCATTGTTAAGTGAATTTGGGGGTCAATGAATTCAATTTCATCTTCCTAAAGGATTTAGGCATTTAGAAAGATGCTTTTTAAAGAGAATTTCCATCTTTAGACTGGGATGCTGAGTTTGCAAAAGGGAAATACCTTATTTCACATTCATGTAGATTGTGAAAATTCACTAATAAAATGAAACTCTGGAAAAAATGCTACCATAAATTCTATTTAATCCTATGTAATTTAAGCTTATTTCTCTGCTTTCTCAAATAGGTAGCTTCAAGTCAAGAAAAACTTCAACTCGAGGTGACAATTATTTAATCTCAACCTCCTCTATTAGATTAGAGATTTAGTAATCATTTTATGTACTGATGAAGCACCAATCACTATTTTTCTAAATCTTTTTGTACAAGGTTTTATCTGTAAAATAAAATGCCACACAGCTTATTTTCAGTCCATAATTGATAGATTTTCGTATAATTAAAGGAGTATTGCATCTTTAGAAGAATTAAACCAATTATATAGAAATGGCAAGGAATTTTGAAACTTGTGTATACCTCCCTTTGGCCCAACAGCATTACATTAACAGAATTAGAAATCACAGAATCAGACTTTTCCAATTAAATAAATCTAAGGTACTGTGAGTTGTGCATAATAAAGTAACAATTTGAGGTCACTGTCAGCACACATAAAAATCAAGTATTGACTCATTTTTCTCAAGAAAGACAATTTGAAAGATGATGATCATTAGATTGTGGAGTTTGAAATACTAAAAGAAGTGTGAGAAATAGAAAAAAATAGACTTCAAATTAATAATTTTTGAAAGCTCACAACATTGATAGAAAAAAAATCATTTTTACCATCCTACATGAATTATTTCTCTTTGAAAAATGATCTCAGGTAGAAACTAGAAAACTATCAAAACTATACATGAAGTAGCTTTTATGAATTAATTTATCATTATGTCCTCTGATTCAGGAACAGGATAGAAAAAAGACAGTCTAAACTCACAGTTTTTATAAGGTGGAAGGCAAGCCAAGTGGCCACTAGAGTGCAGTGGGCTAAGAATTAGGAGAAGGAAAGTAGAGGATTTCATAGAAACACGTGGGCTATGAATTAAGTCTTTTACTTGGGAAGAGGGTGGAGGCTGCGCTTCAATGGCTTCCTGAAGTTGAGACCTTAAGCATGAATTAGGGGAAGAAAAAGGAAGTGAGTAGGGCAATGGGGTTAGGAAAAAGGGTATTCCAGCCAAAGGAACCATTATATGCAAAAGGTCAGGAGATCAAGAAGGCAAGAGAATAGATTTGTTTGAAGACTTGAAAAATTTCACTAGGGCTGGAGCCTGACCACATTAATGAACTTTAACTCTTCTCACGAGAGATGGAAATAATTGTGTGATTTCATGCAGAGAACTAATATGCAGAGAACCGAGGTGGGATGGATAGGAAGGAATGGTTAGGATGTTTTCTCACTAAGGTAAAGGAGAACTGATGAAAGCTCATTGCAACAATAGCAGCGGGGAGGAGAGATGAACTAAGTATAAGAGATATCCAGGCAATAAAATGGAGAGTATTTTGAGGTTTATTTCATATGGAGAGTGAATGAAAGGGAAGAGTTAAAAATCGATGTGCAATCACTCCTTAAACAACCCAGTGGTGTGTGGTGCTCTTTGTCGGAAAAGGAGTGCTAGAGGAGCAGAAGCTGTATTTCATTATTGTTCTCTAAAAGTATGAAGAGGAAGCAAAAGCAAGCAGGCTAATGAGTTCCAATTTCAAATTCTTCTAAGAACTGAATAATTGAAAGGAATTACAAGTATTCAAGATGTAAAAAAAATACATAAATAAAAGAATAATGTCAGAGGTGCCATAACAAAATAAAACACAAAAGTAAAAAAAAAAAAAGTTGTATAAATAAATTGGAAAATATGAGGTTAACACAGGAAAATACAGATCAATCATATAATGGAAGACTGAATAAAGGATAATTGAATTTTCGAATATCTATTTGACTATGAGTTAATGTTATGCAAATCTTACAAAAATCTTGCAAAAGAATACCTAAAAATGAACTTAAAATTAGGTTAACAGCTTCAACATATTAGAGGTTTTAAAAATAACTAATATTATATACTATGAAATTGATTTCTGGAACACTTATACTTAAGGATATATATTCTTTTAAGATAGTAGGTGACAAAACAAAAACAAAAAAAAAATGGAAAGAGTAATGTTTTATAAAAATGGAGATACATACTCAGTAAGACATAATTTCCCCCTCAGGAACCTAATGAAAAATGTTTTCACATATTAAAGCATATATGTCAAAAATAAATCATGTCAAACATAGTGTTTTTCTTTTATCTTTTACTTGGAAAATGTAGTATATTTTATGTGGAAATTAGCCTGGCTTTGAACATTCACACTTGGCAAACAAAGATTGCAAAGGAGAAGACTGATAGCTCTCTGGCATATAAAAATGTCAAGGAAGAAATTGGAGAATTAGACAAGTCTGTATTGTATATAAAAAAAAGAGGAAAACTACAACAGAAAGGATTATTTCCTCCATCGTGGTGACAAAAATAAAATCATACAACTGAACTTAATGATGCAGCTTTGCTTCTTTCAATTAATTAAATACTATGTTTAAAATAAATGTAGAATTATAAAAGGATAATTAAGTTGTTTCTTTCAATTATTCAATAAGTTTTAAGTGCCCAATTTGTACCAAGCAAGGCTCTGAGGATACAAAGATGAAATATGTTGTCTTTATTCCCATGGAATTTAGCATGGGATTGACAAGTAAACAAGCAACTGAAAGTTATGATAGAAGAAAGACATGACCTATGGAAGCACATGGCAAAACGCAGCTGACCTTTTGAATCAGAAAAATCTTTCTAGAAGAAATAAAGCCTTAAATGATATTTGCAGGATGAATAGAAGCTAATAAAAAGAGGAAATACATTCCAGGCATCAGAAACAGCACATGCAATTATCAAACAAGAAATGCTACATGTCTCAAGCTAAAGTGTAGAAAAGGAAAATGGTAATAAAAAGAGATATGACTAACCAAGATGGATTGATTAGTCATTATCCATCTTTATCAGAATACATATACATACTTGGTTGTTAATACTTTTGGTAAAATAGCATGGTTTGTCTAATACATTATAATGAATCAGTGGTTCATAGTGTGTTTTCTCAGAACAACAAAATACTTCCAAATATCTTTCTCAATTGTATAGCAAATATATGGACAGTTTTGATTCCTGTTTAGTAATTAATTAATTAAGCAAATAATGTATTGATATTGCTTTAAAAAAGAGGGAAACATGTAAATAGTATTTCTATAACTTGTTAATCAATTCGAGTATTTCTAGGTTCAGTGCTTTATCACTTTGTATTACTTTGTTTTCATAGGTTTCCTTTTCTGAAAATGAAATGCTACCAATAAAATCTTAACAATACCCAGCAAACTCCTCTCAAACAGCCTATCTCTCCCTTAGCATCATTTATACCTTTCAGTGCTCAAGACGGGTGGAAGAACAAAAGAAGAAGGAAGGAAGGAAGGAAGGAAGGAAGGAAGGAAGGAAGGGAGGGAGGGAGGGAGGGAGGGAGGGAGGGAGGAAGGAAGGAAGATTACTAATCTTTATAGTTTTGAAAGCCTACCATAGGAAACAAGCGTTTAAGGTTTAAACCTTTCTACATGACCTTAAGTATTTCAAAAGAAAAATAATAAAGAAATTAATTTAATCTCAAATATAAAGAAAAAATGTGATAGTCAATGTGGCTGATGAAACTATCCAAAGATGGAGCCAACAATCTCTCCTCTCCCACATGCTCTTGGGCAATGTAACCTTGCCACTCTGCACTCCAGGGATGGAATCTATTTATCCACCCCCACTGAATGGAGGCAAGCCCAGTGACCGCTTGGATCAATAGGATATGGCAGAAGTGGTGCCAAATAACTTCTGAAGCAAGGACATAATAAGAGTTGCCGCTTCTAGCTGTGTCTTCTGTAATGCTCACTGTTGCGATATTCCCTCTTGTAACCCAGCTACTGTGTATGAGGAACTCAAAACACATGGAGAAGCTAAATGTAGATTAGACACTCTAGCTGCAAGTCTCAGCTGAGAACCCATTCAACAGCTAGCCACGGTGTGTGTCTTCAACTGCCAGCCACGGTGTGTGTCTTCCTAGACATCCAACTAAGGCAAGTATTCAGATGTCTCTGGGTCCCCTAATGAGACACCTGAGGAACCCTACTGAGAGCTACATATCTGAGCTTAGTCAAGGGACAGAAAAGTGAAAGACAATGATGTGGTGATATGTTCTGCAGCAATAGAAACCAGATAGTCAAAGATGAATACATCTAGAAAATGATGTTTCATAGGGCATCTTTTTTTTAATGTTAATTGAGTGCCTATTTTGTGCCAGATACTGTTGTAAAGGACTTTATACACAATGTGGCATTGGGTTGTCACATAATTATCTCAGGTAGGTGTAATTATTATCTCCATTATACAGATGAAAAAATTGAGGCACATAAAATTTAAGCAAAATGGTCACCTACTAAACTTTTAATTATATTAAATTTGGCATCCTTTAAACACATTAATGAAGACAGGTAAGGAGTTCCTTTTTTTGTAGAAAGAGCTAAGTGTTAGATTCTCATTTCCAGTGTGATTTCTATTCTTGCCACAGTATGAAAGGAGGAGAAAGAAGGAGAGGGATGCAGAGAGAAGGGGGAAAAAAAGTAAGTCATGTTTTTTTATGCCACAATTACTATGCAGTTGTGTTAAAAGCAGTTCAGAGTGGTTCTTTAATTTGTTCAACAAATGTTTAGTGAGGTTTTAATAAGTTCACATTCTCACCTAACCGGTTTGGCTCAGTGGATAGAGCCTCTGCCTGTGGACTAAAGGGTCCCAGGTTCAATTCCGGTCAAGGGCATGTACCTTAGTTGCGGGCACGTCCCCAGTGGGGAGTGTGCAGGAGGCAGCTGATTGATGTTTCTCTCTCATCCATGTTTCTGACTCTCTATCCCTCTTCCTTCCTCTCTGTAAAAAATCAATAAAATATATTTTTAAAAAAGTTCACATTCTCATGAGTGCTGACTTTGTGTTAGGGAATGTACCTCACACCAGAGAACCACCTAGAGAAGCTACTGAAGACAGATTGGAGAATCAGAAGAGTTGCAACAGAAAGTTGTTATGCTTCACGTTAGTCCCAAGACTTGATGATTTTACTTTGTAGAGGACTCGTGTCTGTCGAGTAAGACTCCCTCCACGTTCTGCGTGGAGTAGGGTTCGGTATCTGAAAGAGGAGCCGCACAACAAATGAGAGAAAAAGACACGAGATAATTTTGCAATATTGGGGGACCAGGCGGCAAGTCCCAAAGGACTTCCCCAGTGCTCAGGCCTCACAAAGCTTTTATTGATCTGGGATGCACCCATAGCATAGCCCTTAGGCAGGTGACCCCCTAGTAACAAGCAGACTAGCCCATCAGCAAGGATTTACATAATAATAAATGGGGAAGTAGTTTCAGCTACCACTGTCTGGACAAACAGAGGTGGCGCCTAGCTCCAGCCTTTGCTAGGGCTTCAAAGGCACCCAGCCTTGGGCGGGGGGATGGGGGGGGGGTGGTTCTCTGTCCAAGCTTATCAGATAGTGATGGCAATAAACAGTTTCCCACACGTGTCCACTTTTTATGGTCTGATAATCTAGGTCAGATAGATACAGCTTTGGTCAGTAGGGGGGAAAAATGTTAGTGGTGTCTTTTAATTCCAGTGAGCTTTCTGTGAGTTGAATCAGAGATATTATTTTGTAGAGTGTTTCACCACCACATTGCTCTCTCCTCCCTAGACCAGGCTGACCTCAGCACTGAATGACATATTTCTTCTTGGTATTTGCACTGCCACAGAAGTCCCTAATGACACCACAGCTACAGAATAAGGAGACTCAAATAATGTCTATTTTTGGAAAAAACTCAGGCTTTATCATTTTTTGAAGGTGACATAGGAAAGTAGGGCAGGACTAATCACAGGTAAGATTGGATTTAAAAGAGAAAAAAAATCTTTTCATAAAACAGAGAATGTTATAATAGAAATGAATCATAGAATCTGTAGGTAAGGGTAAGGGATCACTCCTAACAGAGCCAAATCTTCAATAAGAGCAGTGAGAGATTGTTCTACAATGAAGTAAGATATTAAGTTACTTAAGAAATAGCTTTGAATTGTGTTAGTGCTTTCTAACTAATTTCTAAACCATACCTCGCTAGTCAATGAATAAAATATTATATTTTAGGCTCATCTGAAATGCATGAATTTTATTTCATAAGCAAAACATTGTTTTCCATGATCCAAAGATCATTTCATTTGAGGGGCTTCCCAAGTAACTCTGAAAGTTTGGGGATATTTTTTTTTAAATACCAACTTTCCTTTTCACAAGACCCTGCGATTCAAGTTATGGTAGCTTTTAAAGAGCCAAGTTTCAGAAAGGAAATTCTACCATGAATGCTGCCGACACAGGGCTGAGCTCCCCAAGGAGCTGAGACAATCCTTGTCAACGCTCTGAGGTAGAATTCCTTTTACTTAATCTGTATGGTTTTTATCATTTTGGGCGAGTCTGATTCTCATCCCATTCCGCATCCTTTGAGGCTTTTTTATTCAGAGGGCTCACACTGGCTTCATTACTAGGAGCTGTGGAGTGCAGCTCCCCTTGGCCCTGGAAGCGTCTGCTGCCTGGAGAAGCACAGGAGCGCGCTTTAGGCAGTCACCGTAGCATTCACAGCACAGTGCCCTGACAGACACTATAGACAGAGAAATAGTTTCATCTCCCTTAACTCTGTCTAATGAACCTTCTCCAATTTACACAAAAAAGACAAGATTACTTTGTCACATATTTTAACTTTATCCACATGTAGGCAGTATTTCCATGTCATATTTATTAAGTAGGCATCTTTTCCCCTTTTCTCTTTTGTGGAATACCTCACTGAGTTACTCAGCTGATGCTTTGTGGGTGAGAGGAGCTAAAGAAATAGAAGAGAAAAACCCAAGCTCAGGGCTTGGCCCTTAACGTCCAAAAATAAAGGCACTGTCCCCAAGACCTCCTTCAAAGTCTGCTCCAAACAAACAGGATGCGAGACCACCTACTGGAGCATGGAATGGCTCAGAGAACTCCAGGTACCTAATATGATTCCCAACATGCAGGGACCACAATGAAAACAATTCTCGCATGATCCCTGTGCAGTCAGAGCCCACATGTCATGCCACAGTGGATGAGAATCTACTCTGGGACACTACAGACAGGACCCTGTTTCTCAATCTGCCTTGGACTGCTGTCACTCCTCAAGGACCATCTTAGCAGTAAATACCTCAAGAATGATTTGAGGATGCTCTTCTGCTGACTTTGCAGCTAGCTAAGAATGAAACTGTTCACTGATATTCAAAATATAGCCGTGGTTTGCTCATTCTAATGGAAGCATAGTTGAGTGAAAAAAGAAAAGACTTTAGACTCAGTAATTATTGGGTTATGAAAGCAAGACTATCCCTCATCCAGGCTATGGCTACCTGGAATCTTGATATTGTTAACATAAAAAATCATTGAAACCTGTAAAGAATTTTTGTGAGTTTATTTGAGCCAAACCGTCGACATATGCCAGGAAGCAGAACCTCAAGGAATTGAGATAATGCTCCCGAGAATGGCGGGGTTACATTTCTACTTATACATTTGCAATCAAAGGAGGGGCCTAGGTGGGTTACATGAAATTCATTGGTGATAGATTAAGGAGGAGAGATAAAGCAAAACAGGGAAACCCCTGGGATTGGATAAAAAGTAAAATGATGGACACATACTTAGGTGGGTGCAGGATCAATTAACATGATAATGAAAGAATTTGTGGTATCTGTGCCCAGCACATTAGGTTGTGCCCCAAGGGCTCCAGAAAAAGGGAAGTTAAAGTCACCCAGACATTTCAAGGGTATGCTATCTTAGATGCAAAAGACAGATAGGCTCAGTGAAGGTAAAGGTTGGCCTTGTCAGTGAAGATACTGGCCTAGGACGTAACTGCCCACCACAACTGCTTTTAGTTAAAGTTTAATTTCAGACCATCCTTTGTGGTTACTTTAGGTCTCTGAGTTTGCAAGACTGCCATGCAGGCCTCCCCTGAGCTTGTCAGGTCAGCATGTGGTCCCTTTCGTCCACACAATACACTTTATGTGTATTAGTTCATTTATCCTCCCAACAAATCTGGGATCAGGCATTCACAGCTCCAGGGTTCACACACACAGGTATGTCCTTACACAGAGATTTCATAACACAAAGAAAAGTCTTGGGGAGAGTAAACACTTGCCTAGTGTTTTAGACATATTAATGGTGGAGTGAATGTTGAGATTGAAATCTATTGGACTTTTGAGCCCTTTTTCTCCTGGGTTTCTGTTCTATTTTTGCTACTTACAAATGTTAGGTTTTCTGAAAGTATCACAACTTCTTTGACAACTACTTGTTCATCCACAAATACATTCATATATGGAATTTCTGTAAATAAATTAAATGGAATAATATAAACATAAGCCAATTTTAATTAATTCTAGACCATGATCCTTAATAAATATTAGTGTGTTTTTTACCTTCTTTTACTGAATAGGTAGTGTTTTCTAGTATACTTAGACTGAAAAGCTTTTCAATAACTTTACAGTCAGACCAAAAATGTAAGTCATACATAGAAAAGGCTTATGCATGTACACATACATTTTAGGATTTGTATTTCCATTTTTTCAAGGGTTCATTATTTTCAGTCAGACAATCCATAGTTGGACATGCTTGCATTGGCTCTATACCCTCTGGGGTGACATTAGAGCAGAAAGATGAAAATACAGGTTCTGCATGCAAGATGTTGCTGAGTGTAGTGGCTCCTCTGAACTGGGTGTTTAGTCTCATTAATCCTGGGAGAGAGTCAACTTTTACCTTGGCTGGTAAGGAGCGGTAAAAGAGATAAAAGAGGCAAGAGCAAAAGGGCAAAGGGTCAAGGACAAAATTATTCTCCTTGGGGAACTGAAATACCAGAAGGAATGATATCAAAAGATAACGCTCTTGCTCTTATATGCATGTATGCATTACCTATGGACACAGACAATAGGGTGGCGAGGGCCTAGGGTGGGCTGGGAACTGGATGGAGGGAAGCTATGGGCAGGGGGGGCGGGGTGGGGGAGGGGGAAGAAAGCCTAATGGCAAGGCTCACCTACAAAAGGTTATCACAAGGCAATGGTTCCACTGGACTGTCTGTGCCAGATTCACCCCAGGAACCAATGGTACAGGCCAGATGCCAAATTCCTGACTCAGCTTGTAGGCTGCCCTGGGTCAGCTGTTCTGTTGCCTTGAAAAGCAGGTGATAGAGTATTCAAAGAAAAAAAAACAAAAAAAAAACAAAACAAAACAAAAAAAAAACTAAAAGTCCTGGACTTTAATTTCAGATTCATATGCAAATCTCAAGCACTTTGGCCAGCTTCTCTGTGTGTCCTGAAGCAAATTATTTTTTACTGTCTTTAAATTTCAGTTTTATCACCTGTAAAATAAGCTGTGAAGTCTGTATCACAGGGATGTTGGGAGTAGCACACAGAGAGAAAAGAACATTGCAAACTGAAAAGCATTACATATTAATATGAAAAAAGTATTTAAATTCAAGCACCCTGATATGAAGATATTACAGATTGCTTTCTCTTAAATAAGAAAAACACTATGTCTATAAAATAGCTATTTTGAGAATTTTGAGTCAGAAAAAATTGACTATCGATGTACAGAATGTTTAAATAACATTTATGGTTTCCTTGATTTCTGAATATGGACTTCTATTCTGAACCAACAGAACCAATCCAGTTCCGATTATAGTTCTTCACTGTAAAGTCAACTCTTCTTCTATTTTCTGACTTTACTTATTTCTCCTGATTCGGTTTTTGGCAGTTGTAGTGTTTTTTATTTGCTAACTTAGCTTTTTTAATATAACTGGAATGTGTAAGATCAAATCAATATATTCATAACAATGTCTCCATGCTGTTTTATAATATCATAAATGACAAGACAAACTTACAGATTTACAAAAATTGCTTTTTAAGAGTTTGATTTAGACCTTCAGATTTTCCTATTATTGGTTAGATGCTTCTGAATGGAAACAGCAAGGACGATGTTTAAAAATCATTCCAGCATTGCACGCTTCCTCAACACTGGTCAGCCTTAGGCAAATCTGACCAGGTCAGGCACCTGCTCTCATGCTTTCAGTGGCTACCCATGGTTTTCAAGACTGAATTTAAACTTCTTAACTTGGTAATCAAGGCTCTTCTGGTGATTAGTCCCTGATCTCCCTCTCAACTCATCCTTGCCACTAAACAGCTGAATCCCCAGTCATTACAAACTCCTTGAAGTCCCAGATGTGCCATGCCCCAGTTGTTCTCCCCAATTTTTTTCTCTGTTTCCTGTAAAGTTATCCTCTCCACCACATATTTTCTATATCTCTGAAAAAGACCTTCTATCTGCAAACCTCCGGATGCCATTGGGCATCCGCTCTGTCAGTCTCTTTTCTTGCTCTCATCCAACTCCACCTGCCTCTGTTTAACTTTGCTCTCAGACACTCTTGGGGGAGCAGCAAGATAACTGCTGAGAGTCCAGTCCTACATACTTTATTGTCATGCCTACCCTGACAGCTCCAGCACAAATCCCAAGAAAAGCTCTACCTGGTCCACATTCCAGAACCAATCTTTGTGCTCATGGGATGAGAAAACTTTCATTCTTGCTAGACTGAATTATATGTCTACACTTATCTTGGTGAAAGGGAAGACACGAATACCAACCCAACTCCACAGGTTCTGGTTCTCAACCCAAAGAATGAAGAACCTCTTATTTATTGTTACAAGTATCTTTCAGGGTATAGTTGTTGTTTTTTCTACTGCATCTGCTTATTAGACAAAGGCCAACATTTAAAAAATAGTTTAATATTTAAAAATTAGAAATTCAATTATCATTGTAGTGGTTAGTTTAAATGTGAAAGAGCTTTAAAATAAAGCATTTTGTAGGTAATAAATGCACATTGTGAAAATGAAAGATTCTACCGTGAAAGCTAATGAAATGAGAGTTTCAATAAATGCAAGCACTGATCATAAATATTTCTAAGAGAGAACTACAATAATGGGGAAGGAAAGGCAGAAGAAGAGAAAGAGAAGAGAGAGGGGAGTAAGGAAGGAGAGGAAAAAACAATGCTGCTATCATAGTAAAGGAAAGGGGGACTTTTTGAGGACCAGATTAATTTTCTCTCCTCGTGTCCCTCACTAAGCCTTAAATCTTGTGGTGCCATATTCATTGATGTTTTCAATATCTATGATACTATAGTTGTCTGAATCTGTTTCCTGAGGACTGGAAATAAAGCAAATAAATCCTTCCCCGTGTACAAAGATTATAGAGTTTAGCATGGTTTTCTAAGGCAACAGGTTTTCATTGACATGCAAATTGAATCTTCTTTTGCATGAATCGCCCTGAAAGTACTAATTAGAACTTAAAATTCTTGTTTGTAAATCATATGAATCATGAATTATGCTTCTGCCTTAGAACCTAAGGGCTGCCATATGACCAGCGTGGGGAGCAGATGTTATCAAAGAGAGGAAGACAACCTTTAAAGCTCAGGGCAACCCATGATAGCTGGGGCAGCAGAGCCCTATTGGATTTGTATAAGTAGGAAAGGAAATGCTTTCTGCTAAGTGGCCCACTAGGCTTTCAGTTAGGTGAATGTTTGCACTGCTCGGTTGCCGTCTCTGAAACTCAGTTAAAATCCCTGACTCGGTTAGGAGGATGCAACAGTGATCACTTGTAAGTTAGAGGAAACAATTAGAAGCCAGGACTCTGACTCAATTGGAATTCAATCTTTATTGATCTGTATGTAAACTACATGATGAACGTGGTTGGTCAAAGAGTGTCTGTACAGATCTCTTCACTAGCCTTGGTAAGCAAAGACTCCCTGAGCCCAGACTGTTCATTGTTCTGCTTTGTAGGTACTACTTTAATATCTTTTTATTTGCTTCTGTGAAGTTTTAGCATCTCCAAGATCAACAGTTATAATCTGGAGCACATCTTAGAATCTCAGCTACGAGAGCATTTTTGTCCATGAGATAAATTACTTATGTCTAAATCAAATTGAAAGAGAATAAGAACATAAATATGAAGAATGTATTCTCCAATTTCTATTTACTTGCTCTTACACCTGCAAAATCCTCTACATTCCTTGGTGTCTTCCTTTATTTTTTCACTCATAACACCAAAATAGATCTGAACTTGAGCTCTGGTCCATACTCTCTTCTGTTCTATGATACAAAAAAATCATGTGACTTCAACTCTGCTGCTAACCAGAGAGCTTCTCAATTCTATACATACTCTGGATAGCAAAGGCCACAAGATATGACCATAAAGTCCCATTAAGGGCATTAATTCCACCTCCCCCTCTGCAGCATTCCTAATGTAGCTTTATAGCACATCAAGAGCTGAGACTTAGCTTAGGTGACTTCAGTTCTTACTTTTCTCACCCATTCCCCCTACCTTTCAGGTGCTCAATGTGTTTTTCCTATCGATTCCATTAAGTGTTTCTTATTCCCAGAAAAGCACACTTTGGCAGGAAGAGATTTTAGCTATCAAAAACTGGCTTGTAAATAATGTAAGAAATCAGAGTTGATTTTTTCAGGTCTTGAAAAATAATATTGCCTATCCTGCTGTTTGGCACTCCTCAAGGGTCAGAGGCCAAAGGAAAACAATCTGAAAATACATCGCTTAAACCTACCACATTCTCTATTTTCCTACTTGGAGCCCATATCTGTGTAAGATGCTTCTTAACTCACCTGTCAGAGAACTGCATACATGCTCAGGGTTTCAAATGACAATTTCAGCGGACTATGAAACACTGCACTTGCATTGCCAAAGATACACAGCTGCCAAATTTGTGATTACTTCGCTACGTAAGCTAAATTTGTTCCCTGTCTTTCAAGATTACAGGGAGAAAAAAGGCAATACTATGTTATCTTAGCTGAACGTATACATCCCACCACAGCAAAGTAGAAAATGCTATTACCTTAATAGTTATCCATTTACTCTTCAGAGAGAGAATGGGTCTTTCTTTGGGGAAAAACTTTGATAAGACACTTGGTATGGAATGTAAGACCCTGAGAGTATGGGTGTCAGCAGGAGAAGCTACAACCAAGCAGAAGGTTGAACAAGCCTGCTTGAGACAAGGAGAAGAGAACACAGAGGGAAATGCAGAAAGACAGAAGCCAATGAGGGGGCAAGAGAAAAGCTGAGGTAACAAGCCCTTAGATGTGGACGGTCCTGAGAAATGTTCCGGAGAAAGAGAGACCAAAAGAATATTTTAAGATGCTGGGGTTCAGTTTGAAGTTATTTTCTTTATAAATACCCTCCATACCTTCCCACACCTCCCCAATTCTATAATTCTTGGCGATGCTCTTTTGGTGAAAGGTACATATTTGAGAGAGGTTGGGCAAGAGTCTGTGTCACGTCTGCAAAAATGCAACTGAAATGACTGCATGTAGTAAAAGAAGAAAAGGAGAGGCAGAAGAGACCTGGCAAACATGGGCCACCACACTCCCCTCACCATGCAGATGCCCTAAGCACTTCTTTGGCTTCCATTAGGCATGAACAGATGTCCAAGAAAGTCTCAAGGGATCAGAAAATCCCAGCTGACATCTAGGTTATCTCATTTCCCAACTTGGTACTTCCATCCAGTTTCAGGAGGTCAAAATGTTAAGGTGTCTTGCCTGGATGGGAGGGGCATCCTCCTGCTTCCACCACCAGTCTTAAAGACAATTCCAACGGAGGCCAGGTTGGCAACAGCCTGAAAGAAACTCACTATGGCTTTATGAACCTGTACCAATCAATCCCAACAAATATAATATGTACACAAGCAGCCAGGTCTTTTTATAAGCAATTGAGAGTAAAAAAACCATCAATTATTAAGTGGGTCATTTTGTCACTATGGTCTATGTCACATTTAGTCTCAATAGGCATCACGGAACATTTTACCAAGTACAAAATTAAAGTTAAGTGTGCCAGAGAAAAGCTACCCCTTAGTTACTGTGTAAAATTGGAAGGAGCGTTTTCCACTAGAGACAGAGATGCAAAGGATTGATTCACATTTAAAGGATCCAAGGTATGGAGGAGGAAGAAAAAATACCCACCCCATTAACACACTTATTCCATTCTCTAACACAGACGCGTTATAAGGCTTCTTGGCCAAGAGCTATAAAATACTGAGAGCTCTCTAGATGAGGGAATCACCTAGGAACAAGGTTTTATTAATTGCAAGGTTTATTAAGCATGAATCAATTCCCTGTGCCCCTTCATATAACGTAGGCCTACTATTCACTTATAGGAGTTTTTAGGTCCAGAATAAGTTTTACAAGCCTTTATCTTTCAGGGCAGATAGAGACTAGGATAGGGAAAGGTTCCTACCTCATTTTTTATATAAATGGATATTTTATACTTCATAATAACTTCTCTTTTATAATGACATTTTTCCTATTTTTTTTATTTTCCTTAGTTCCTTTTTTCCCCCCGTGAGTTCTAAGGAAATAAAAGAAAAAGAAAAACCCCAGGTTGTCTCCATTTTTGAGACTTACGTTCTGTTCATATTTGCATCCCCAGTGCTTAGCACAGTACATAGCATATAATAGATGTCCAATAAACATTTTCTGAGTAAAGGCTTAAATTATCCATCTGAGTCCATATGCTGCCTGTGTTCTGTTCTTTTCCCAAATCTAATTTCAATCCTTCCCCATTGAGCTCTATGTCTTGCATGTGAAGCTGACCAGTTTGTGTCAACAGGGTTCCTAACAATGGGGTTTATTGATGACTTGGGAGGCAACAGAGGAGATAGGGGTGTGAGGGGAGTAAAGTCTGGGTACTTATTTTCCATGCTCCCTCCCTGACAAGTTATCACCAATGTCCACAGTTCCTGGCAGGTAACCCGCTCCATTTCTCTATGTTCCAGGAACCACTCCCTTCTAGTGGCAGTCAAGGCTGTCAAGCCTTGAGGTAAATAGAATTCCAAACTGTTACTAGCCCCAGGGGGCTTCGGCATACCCTCATTTGTATCCCTAAATCCTTTCCATGACTTTGGAAGCAGTCCCTTTATTAAACTCTGCTCCATCATCCAATTGATTGTGTCATCGGTTTCCTGCTAGGACCCTGACTAGTACAGTCTTATGATTTATAAAATAACATCGAAGTTGAAATAATAATTAAATGAAAAGTTCAACTTCTGAGCATTTTTTTATAATGACAGCTGAGTCTGTTGATCATCAGCATACCTCAGGCTCTTTTTTTTTTTTTAATTGAAGGCAGAAGTGGTTCTCATTTCTTTCCTGAGCAAATATTTAACCATTTTTATTGAGCCAGTTATGATGTGGGAGCTCTTTTCTGATGAAGGTGCTCAGAAGTGTTTTGTCACTAATAGCTACAATAACTATAAAAATATCTGTCTATTTAAAAGATGCATTAAATTATACTTCTGTGAAATTTTGGGTTAAAGTAAAAAGAAATAAACTACATAAAATGTATTTTTTAGCAAAGTTATTTAAATCATTTTATTTTACAGTATGATTTAACTAAATATTTATTTCTATTACAAATAAGAACATTAAATTTAAAAATGGAGCTCTAAATTTCCTTCAATCACTGTGAACTCGGTTTTATGATACATGATTAAATCATTGTGATAATATTTGCACTTTGAGTATCTATAACACAAAAATATACATCTAATAAATTAAGAGAATAAAATAATAATTTTATTCTGAATTTTTCTCTTAAGTAAATCATTGAGTGGAGTTTACATCACCTAGCATATTTATAGTACATTAGAAGAAACTAAATTTAAATCCATTACTTTAATATTAGAAAAAGTTTAGTCATTTTTAACCATTTTTAACCTTTTTAAATTTTAAAAAATATATCAGAACATAAACCAATAATAGAATTTTTCCACTCATCTTCATACTAGGTTTTCCCAAGTCAAATATGAAGATAAAGTGAGTTGTGGAAGGAAAAGTAGAAAAAAAATTACAGGAGAAACATCACTAAAGTATTATTTTCCTTCTTTCTTGCATGGATATCAACATTGGTACTCTCACTGGCAAATGGAACCTTCTAAAATGTAGGATTATAGCTGCATTGGATCAAATTAAAAATGTAACTCACCATCTCACTCTGTTTTTTTCTAATGTGAATGAAAGAACAGATTTCCCTTTCTTCCCACTTGCCAGTGTGCTTTGACAGAGTGAGAAGTAGAGAGGGCAATCATGGTGGCACTCCTGATTTAATTATAAAATGCCCTCCACTCATTTTTATTACTTCTCTGTTTTACTGTTTTCTTTCTTTTTTTTTTTTTTTTTTTTTTGCACACTGGTCTGTGAACTCTTGTTCTCACTAAATCACCTAGCCAGATAGAAATATTTATTAAGGTTGATGAGAACATTACTCAGGAAGCAATAAGTAGAACAATGGTATCTCATATTGGTGCATACCATCTGACTCTCTGACCATTCTTCCTGAGTTCTGTCTCCCTTCCTTAAAATATCTATATCTTGCATACACCTGTGAAACAGTTTCCTAAGAGCCCAATTTTATAATTTAAAAAAAAACCCAAAGTGGTTCTCCATTGTTCAACACTTCTATTCTTAACTCCTCTCTGTAAATTTCCCCAAAACGTCTTGATTTGTTTGCTTTCTTCATGCTCAACCAAATGCCCTATTACTTCCTACCAAAAACTTCTGCTCTAGTCATACCAGACTCAAGAATACTATCAAACTCTTTCTCTCAACCAAAACTACATATATACATATACATATATATATATATATATATATATATATATATATATACACACATATATATATATATATATATATATATATATATATATATAATATTTGTACTGGTCTTCACCTTATTCTATTGTTTGTATCTATTTTCTTTTTATATAGTTTTTTTTGGGAATCCTTCAAAGAGCCATACAAGGTCAGAGATTTTTTTGGAGTTGACAAGAGAATTTGAAAGTATCCAAATATATTGCTTATTTTTGATTTCATTGCATTTTTGGCTAGAGCAGTTTGCACCATATACTACCAATTATTTGGTATTTCTTAAGACTTTCTTTGTGGAATGGGAAGGGATCAAATTTTGTAAATGTTCCACATATGTCTAAGAACTATGAGATTGCTCTGTTTATTGGATGAAGCTACTGCACGTGTACACACACACACACACACACACACACACACACTCAAATGTGATGAAGATAGTTTCTTGTGTTATTCAAATCCTCCATGTTGTCTCAATATTTTTGCCTGCTTGATATATAAATTTCTATTAGATTTTCCAACAAGTGCAGGTTTTTCATTGTCTCCTTTTATATCTGTCAGATTTCTATTTAAGTATTTTGAGGTTGTTTAGATTTATGTTTTGAGTTTATGATCTTACTTGTTAGTAAATTTCATCTCACCAAATGAGAAGCTTGCTACAGCACTATGACTGTAGGGCTGTGTCATAAACCCCAGATATATTGAGTTAGTAACATGTTTGAGAACCATTATTATGGTTGATGCTTCCCAAATTACTGTAGGTGAATATATGTTATTTGATGGTAGGACACTAATTTCTGTGTCTACATTGTGCAGCTTACTCCCTGAAACATAGAGTTATCAATAAATAGTTGCTGGGGGTTGTTTTCTCAGAGTACAATTATAGAAAAACAAAGTCAGGACAGTTGCTATAAAGCTTCCCAATTACATGTCAAAATTCTGATTCCCAAGTAAACATTTGAAAGAAATATTTCATTTGTAGATTTTTAAAAATCATACAAGTTAAAAACAATTGAAAAGACTGTTTTGAATGAACTATGAGGAAATCAGAAAAAGATAGAAAAATTGATATGAAATGGGAAAAATAACATTTGAATACTTGCTGTGCGTTAGGGTGCTTTATATTGCTTATTTCAAGCAATATCTTAACCATCTTATGGTAGATAAAAAAGAATATCAATTTTATAAGAAAAAGCAAATACCAGAGTGCCTAAACAACTCACTCAATTTTCAATAACCAGTAAGAGGCTGAGACAATGTTTTTAAAAAAGTGTATCTGTGTCCTGTAGCCAAAGACCACCAGGAGCACATCTCTAGTTGAGACAGGTTTGATTTAATACCTTTTGCACTGGGAATCATGGGATGTCTCAGCAGGAGACAAAAAACCTATTATAAGATTTTGTCTTTGACTTGGTACTTTGGGGGAAGATCTGGGGAAGAGGGGTTTACTAGAGATTATATGCTGTTGGAAAGCATGGAACTTCTATGAGTGGGTATCTCAGTAGACCTTATTGACAGGAAGGGAGACAAGAATGAAGATAAAGCTCTAACTGATAAAGAAGTAGCAGTCATGCATTTTGAATGAGGGTGTAGTCAATATTTTGTGGGTGGCATAGTGACCTTGTTTTTGTCTGTGCTCAGACAGAATTATGAAGTGGTCTTGCTTTATTTCCTTTTACCATGATCTCAACCTCATGTCTGAGGTTGGTATTCTGTGAGATTATTATGTCTAGTTGGAGAAAAAAAAAAATCTTAACTTGAGAGTCATGAGGGATTCTCATTGTTAGGTGCTGCCCCTTATGTCTTTCCCAGTAAGACCTAGAGGACCATCCTTCTTCTAGCATACTATTTCCTGAAAATGGAAAGAAACCTGAAGAGTGATTTTCACATGTCCATTTTCCACCATTCTACGAGCTACTTAATAGCAACATACCGAGCTAATATCAGAGAATACAATGTTCTACTCCTATTTCTCAAAAAGGAAAAAATATACTCTGAACCAAACTGAAGGAACAGAAAAGTCTGAACCAAAAAGATATTTATAAATTGCTTTTCAGTGAAAGACATTGCCATTTACCCAGAACAACAGGAACCTGGTAAAACAATGTAGGAGTAACATTTGACAAAAGCTGTCTGCTTAGGTGCTGAACTCTCCTGCCTTCTCTCCTTTTAAAATTCTAGAACACATGCTAAAAGAATAAAAGTTGACTTGGCTGGAAAATTAAATAGTTCAAAGGATGAGGGTGAAAAGCAATGATCTGTTTCTCCCTCTGATGGAAACAGCCTTTGTGCTTCATTAAGGCGCAGACAGCTGTCACTTATCCCTGATGGAAACCAGAGGACACAATCCTTGAAACAATACATCTAGTTAAATACAGAGAGATAAATCCTGAGGGTACAGTTTAGAGAAAAACAAGTTACTGCACAAATTATCTCAGGAAATACCTACCAAGTTATCTAGCAAAATGTGATGAAATATAAGGTGTGCATTCCTTTCTAAAACAGTCAATCAATAAAGAGTAGACAATACTGTTGAATGTTAGGGGGAGATGAATGTAACAGTATTTATACAGTGATGTTGTGTTCTATCAAATCCTGGTTCTGCTACCTATTATCTGTGTGAAGTGATCAAAAAACCTTTCTGAGACTCCATTTTTTTTATTTTTTAGATAATAAAAATACTTGCTGAGCCATCCCCAGAAGGCTTACTGAAAAAGCAAATAAGAAAATGTATATGGAAATACTCTATAGCAGGAAAGCATCATAATTGTGTAAATTATCACTATCTAAGATACACCCAAGATGTACAGAAAGTAATCTCTATTAATTCATTCAAAAATAAGGGCTCATTTTATGCTTTTACTTCCTTCAGTATAGTATTATATCTTTTATTCAGTGTATTCAGTATAGGATCGTTCTTACTAAGTATGATGTCACATGTGAAGCATAGAAATTTTACATATTATTATAAAAATTTAAATACATGATCATTTACTTTCTAGTAAAAATGAGCATAATAAAGGTGGGCATCTTAAATTTAAAAGTTAATAGGACTGATGAAAGACTTTTTTTCATACTTTGAACTTTTGTATATTTTGGATGATTGAATTAGGTGTGTAAAGACCCCATTTATATATTACAGAGAGATTAAAATGATAAAATTATGGTACAGCTAATGTCCTGATTAATTGTTACCTTTAAAAATATTTCCTTGGGAGAACCAAGATGGCGGCATAGGTTAACGCCGGAGTTTGCTGCTTTGAACAACTACTTCAAAAGTGAAACCAAAAAACGGAAGGGACATCACCCAGAACCACAGGAACGCTGGCTGAGTGGAAGTCCTACAACTAGGAGGAAAGAGAAACGCATACGGACACTCAGAGGAGGCGCAGTGCTGAAGTCAAATTCTGAGGTGCGGAGTGCGCAGAGCGGGCTGGCGGTGGAGGGCGCGGTTGGCGTTTTCAATCGGGAGGGAGTCACAGACTCTGAGCTCCAGATACAGGCGAGTCTTTAGGGACCCAGACTCAAACGGGAGAAGCGGGACTGTCTGGCTTCGGTCAGAGCGAGTGCAGCTTTCTCTCCGAGGTTTGCAGCTGTTGCTGGGACTCAGAGAGGCAGAGCCCCTGGGGACAGGACTGAGAGCCGCCATAACTGCTCTCTCTGGCCCACCCTGTTGATCCTGTGAGACCCGCCCCGCCCAAGCCCTGCACAGAGGCATTTGCCGGATAGTCTCAGGCAAAGGCTAGATTAGCACCTCCCTAGAGGACAGAAGTTCTCTCACTGCAGACACAGCTGATTCTCATAGCCACTTGGCCTGGAGGTCAAACCCTCCCTGGCATTAGCTACAACAATCAAGGTTTAACTATAAGACTGCGCACAAAGACCACTAGGGGGTGCACCAAGGAAGCATAACAAAATGAGGAGACAAAGAAACAGGACAAAATTGTCAATGGAAGATATAGAGTTCAGAACCACACTTTTAAGGTCTCTCAAGAACTGTTTAGAAGCTGCCGATAAACTTAATGAGATCTACAAGAAAACTAATGAGACCATCGATCTTATATTGGGGAGCCACCTAGAAATTAAGCATACATGGACTGAAATAACGAATATTATACAGACTCCCGACAGCAGACCAGAGGAGCGCAAGAATCAAGTCAATGATTTGAAATGCGAGGAAGCAAAAAACACCCAACCGGAAAAGCAAAATGAAAAAAGAATCCAAAAATGCGAGGATAGTGTAAGGAGCCTCTGGGACAGCTTCAAGCGTACCAACATCAGAATTATAGGGGTGCCAGAAGATGAGCGAGAGCAAGATATTGAAAACCTATTTGAAGAAATAATGACAGAAAACTTCCCCCACCTGGTGAAAGAAATGGACTTACAGGTCCAAGAAGCGCGGAGAACCCCAAACAAAAGGAATCCAAAGAGGACCACACCAAGACACATCATCATTAAAATGCCAAGAGCAAAAGATAAAGAGAGAATCTTAAAAACAGCAAGAGAAAGAAACTCAGTTACCTACAAGGGAATACCCATACGACTGTCAGCTGATTTCTCAACAGAAACTTTGCAGGCCAGAAGGGAGTGGCAAGAAATATTCAAAGTGATGAATACCAACAACCTACAACCAAGATTACTTTATCCAGCAAAGCTATCATTCAGAATTGAAGGTCAGATAAAGAGCTTCACAGATAAGGAAAAGCTAAAGGAGTTCATTACCACCAAACCAGTATTATATGAAGTGCTGAAAGGTATCCTTTAAGAAGAGGAAGAGGAAGAAAAAGGTAAAGATACAAATTATGAACAACAAATATGCATCTATCAACAAGTGAATCTAAGAATCAAGTGAATAAATAATCTGATGAACAGAATGAACTGTTGATTATAATAGAATCAGGGACATAGAAAGGGAATGGACTGACTATTCTTGGGGGGGAAAGGGGTGTGGGAGTTGAGGGAAGAGACTGGACAACAATCGTGCACCTATGGATGAGGACAGTGGGTGGGGAGTGAGGGCGGAGGGTGGGGCGGGAACTGGGAGGAGGGGAGTTATGGGGGGGGGAAAGAGGAACAAATGTAATAATCTGAACAATAAAGATTTAATTAAAAGAAAAAAAAATAAAATAAAAAAATAAAAATATTTCCTTGGACCCTGAGGATCAGCAGCAAGTCACTTCCACTGTATTTAAATACTAAGAAAAAAATATAATTGCCTAATAAAAACATGACTTTTCACATTTTATTTCTCATTAATATCATAACACTATTCCATTTATTTCAATTTTTAGGCTTTCTGAAGACCAAAAAAGCACATAGTGAAAGAAAAATAATTAGATTCTGAGATGCCTGATGATAAATGTACACACCCTTGGGAACAGCAAGACCTTCTGTCCACAGGGCATCTCTAGTTTCAGCACTATCTTTGTACAAATTATAAAGCGAGAATTACCTCTGTTATGACAAAAACGTTAACAATAATGCATGAGGACCAGTTGGGCAAAGATTTTCATCTGCTTCTTTTATCAAGTCAGAGGCAAGTTTAGATTAAAACAAGTAGTTAAAAAACAATTTCTCACAGAAAGTTGTCAATATACTTGCAACATGTTATCTGTCTCTACTTTATAAAGTTAATATTAGATCCCTGGCTTTAAATTTATAACTACTGGTCTTTCTGATAATGTTATTTGCCATTAAACTGGTAAGCCTGTTATGAACAGATTCCCCATGAGGTATTTTTTAATAGAAACACTTTGAGACAATGTCTCCATTTCTGAAATTAACATTTTAATTTTGGATATAATTCCCCACTCTCTTCAGTTATCTAAATAATTGAAGCCAACGTTATTTAATTAATCTGAGTATTGTATTAGCTAACATTATACTACTCTACTATTTGAGCTGAGAAAATATAGCTGTTGAGTCAACCTACAGGTGTAACCTTGTTCTTTTCTCTCTGATTTATATAACAGCTGCGCCCTTTAGTTCAACTTCACACAGTTCAAAGGCAAGTCTTCTACAGAGTTCATTCTTGCTGGAGGCCATTACCTAATTGGCTACCCTCCCGTCCAGATCCATCAATTCTAAGACAGGCTCTTCACAGGTGAGGCAAAGTGGAGGCATGTCACTGTTAACAGAGAGACTCAGGCAAATATTATTGAGGTTGTGATCAAATGATAAAGAAATATGCACGCTGTTTTCTCTGATGTTATTCTCTGACAGACTAGAGAAGACAAGAACAGTACAAGTGATTTCAAATGATGTCTAACATTGGATTTTTGCTTCTGTTCTTGCTGCTATTGATGGTAACAGCAGTGGCTGTAGTGGTGCCATTAAGCATCTTGTCATAATCACATACTAGTAAATGTTTATTTTTTTCAACAAAGATCAGTTGAAGATCTTCTATAGGCCAGAATCTGTGCTGGCCAGAATCTGTACTTACAACATAAAGCAAGGACTCCCCCTGGACCTCCCAAACCACACCCACACAAAAACACAATAACTAATTGATAATTATTGAGTGTGAAACAAAGTTTATTATTCATGCAAAGCCCAGCTACAGACAGAAAGATAACCTAATGAGGCAAGGTACGATCTGGAGGCTTGTAAAGGATATTGCCCCATAATATCCTTATCCTGAGTCATATCTTTATCCTGATTATGTGAATTTACATGTGTGTGAAATTACTTACCATGGACTTAGCTTGATAACTGTGAACTCAAATGGCATTTATAAATAGTATAAATGAAGTGATGGGTGATAAAAAATTGTCTATTAACAGTCAGTAATTATTGTGTGCTAAAATACTTGTGAGATTTGAAAATAGAATCAAGGCACAAGCATATCAAAATGTGAGCGAAGATTCAAAACAGAGCACAGCCCTAAATAAGTATTACAAAGAATAAAAGTGTGAGTTGAAAGGAGGAGAGATGAGTGTAGGCAAAGATGGTCAAAAAGTTCTCAGAGGATAGAGGATATTACAATATTACAATTCTGAGAGTTACACAGAAGAGGGAGTTTGCTTCTATAATCTTTACTCTCAGTTTTATTTTGTTTAAAAATTATAAGCCAATACCAGAAGGATCAATTTCTTCTAGACAGGATATATAAAATTTAAAGTAAGTGGTAGTACCAGTAAGTAAAAGGTAGTGCTTTATATTAAATCTTTGAAGCCCAGTAATAGTCATCTGAGTCTTACCACTTAAATACAATTAACCAATTATGACTTTTCTATGAGAACACAAGTATTCATTCAATTATTCAAAAATATTTAATTAAGATATGTTAAATGATGTTTGCAGTGATTAATAAAATACATGATCATGCCTTCTCAAATATTTTTCAATAAGAAAAAAACATAATATAATAAACAAAAAATTATTTAAAATTCGGATTTTAGAAAAAATGAACAAGTTTTCCTGATAAAAAGGAAACAAATACTGTATTGGAAGCAAAGGCAGTACTTCCTAAGATGTGATAGTAAGACATATCTTAGGAGGAGATACTTAGTCAAGATATGATGGAATAGGGCACAACTTTAAAAAGGGAAGGGTAGATTATATATGCAAAGACCCTAAATATGGGATTATGCAAAAACCCTGCAGGAGAATTATTTTTGCAAAATCCCTAAAGCCATATAGACCTTGGTGTGTTGGGACAGAAGTGAAGCCAGTGCAGATGAAAGGGGGAAACAAGAGAAGATGAGGGTGTTGGTATTAGCATGGGCTCATCAGTTTCAATAATTCTATGCTCACATGCAATTGGAGGTGCTTTAATACAGGAAAGGGGCATTATCAGATATCCTATATAATAAAAGCCTAATATGCAAATTGTCCCCTCGACCTGGAGTTCCACCAGGAGTTTGACCAGGGGGCCAACCACCTGTGGCCCCTCCCCCAGCCAGCTCCACCCTCCACCCTGATGGGGTGGATCAGCCAGAACTCACCCATGCAGAAATTCCTGCACCAGACCTCTAATATACTATAAAAATATTGCTCTGGTTGGATACCAGCAATAAAAGAAAGAATGCAAATAAGAAGCTGCCAGGTCATTGAAGCAACAAGAGATGAGAGCTGGGATGATATCTTTCAGGATATGTATTAGAAGTCAAATAAACAGGAATGGTACCTGGATTGAAAATGAAGGATGAGAAAGCAAAAGGTACCACAGATTGAACAAATAAGAGAATAGTGGTGCCATTTACTGAGATGAGGCATACTTAGGAAGGATTTCTCCCATATTTGGGAGGAATCAAGAGTTAGCTTACACAATCTATCTAAGTCAAGTCATTGTGCTGTGCACCCTAAGCTTATACAGTGCTGTATGCCAATAATCTATATATATAAATGCCTAAGTGACCATCCTACCATTCTACCATTCGCCTGGTAGCTATGATGCGCAATGACCACCAGGGGGAAGATGCTCTGACCAGTAGAGGAGGGAGCCCCATTCCTCGCAGAATCGGCCTTGGGTTAAGTTACTGCTGGGGCACTGTCGGCCTCAAATCTGCTTCACCCGCATCCTGGACTCAGAGAAGAGGGAGCCGATTCTAGGGTGCATCACCCAAGAACTGCCCTCTCGCAATCTGGGACTCCTCAGGGGATATCAGAGAGCCAGTTTCTGCCCAATCCCCACAGGCCAGGCCAAGGGACCCCACTGGTGCACAAATCCATGCACTGGGCCTCTAGTATTTATATGCACATAAAACTAGAAGAAGAAAAGAGTTAGCATTTAGCTTTTGGGCATATTAATTGTTTGTTGTTAATCCTCACCTGAGGATATTTTTCCATTGATTTTTAGAGAGAGTGGAAAGGAGGAGGAGAGGCAGAGAGAGAAGCATCTCTGTGACTCCCACAGGCACGCAACCAGGACCAGGGATCGAGCCTGCAACTGAGTAAGTGCCCTTGACAGGAATCAAACCCAGGACCTTTCAGTCCACAGGCCGATGCTCTATCTACTGAGCCAAAACTGCTAGGGTGAGCATATTAAATTTGATGTGCCTATTAGATGTGTGAAGATGTCAGACTTGCCTAAGCTTGTAGAAAAATTTTGGTCAGAGACATATAATTGTATTTTTTTGTAATGCAGATAATACATTTTGGGAACTAGATCACATCTTCTAGGTATAGAGTTTAGAAAGACATGAAAAGAAAAGCTGAAACAGAGCTATGAAAAAGTACTAATTTTTTTGATATATTGTAAAATAGAAGTAGTTAACAATTATGACTATAATAAAAATAGAGGCCCGATGCATAAAATTTGTGCAAGAGTAGGGACTGCCTTTCCCCAGCTGCTGTCACAGGCTTTCCTCTGGCATCCGGGACCCAGGCTTCCCTTGCAGCCCTGGTTTTGTCTGGAAGGTTGTCCAGAAGGATGTCTGGTCTAATTAGCATATTATGCTTTTATTATTATAGATGGTCATGTAGATAAGAGGAAATATAGGAAAATATGGTGTCTTAAATTCAAGGAGAAGTGTTTTAAGATGAGGAAGTAGTGAGCCAAGTCAAATGTTTGGAATGATGAATTTCAAGTGAAGGGTGATGTTCTGGTGAGGTAATTCTTCCCAAGTTTCATTCAGGCTCTGAGATCAATGATTGAGTTCACTCCTGGTTGGTACTTTTTAGAAAGACAGAGAAAGATGTGAGATTATTGGGATATGTTTCAAAAAGTGACAGGATAATGGATCATGGGCTCAGAATTGAAAGTAAAATCATGAATAGTGAGAAGGTAATGGAAATTGTAATGATGAATTTTCAAACATAAGCTGTGCCGAAGAAGGAAGAATGATAAATAATTATGGACTAATGAGAAACTTGTGGGATCACTGGATTCAAGATCAAGATGTTATTGAGAAATTGTTGTAGGAAGTTTATTGAGCAAAGAATATGACAGAGAGAAGATTGTGGTCATCAAGTTGTAATGTGTGAGTTTGATATTTTGGAGGTCAGGTTTGAGGATACAGAAATGGATGGGTAAAATAAAATTAAGAGGATGGTCACAAGAGAGGAAGAAGTCATGAATTTGGAGGCCAGGGTTTAGACTAGTGATACACAGGGAGTTAGGGGCTAACAAAAATAATTATAGCTGTTGGGTTGAAGTAAAAAGATGTGTCCCAGAGCTTAAGGTCTTCAAGGAATAAGGGGAATTTCTAGAAGGTTTGGAGATGAAAGAAGTGAATAAAGGATAAGACAATGGCAGAAGACTGAAGAAAGATAAAAAAAATGGGGATCTGAGAAGACACATCTTCCACCTTATAGCTGTAAGGTGAGTGAAATATGAGAGAAAATACAGCCTCCACTAGGGGTGGAAGCTGGGGAAGCAGTTTCCTCAGAGGACAGTCTAGTTTCTTTTAAGACTAGAACGTAAAGACAAACTTTAGAGATAAGGTTAAAGTTATATGAGACTTTGCTAATTACAGAAAGAAAGAAAGACAGCCAAATATTACAATGATTTAATAGTCATTACTAGTTATAAATACATTTAAGAAAAAATGAGAGAATTATTTAAAATATTAGCACTTAGGAAGCAAATAATATGGTTATATTTAATAATTACATCTAATCTTAGTATATAAAGTTGAACTTTTCATGCTTAAGGAAACAATGCTCTCATTTATACCAGTTCTAAATTTGAAAAACCTGAATAAGTATTGAAAACCTTTGGTTGGTATTTTTTAGCATAGTTTTTAGAATTACTTGAAATTAGATATTAAAATATCTTAAATTCATTTGTGCAATTGAAGATGCTTCAAATACAGGACATACTGCAAAAACCACCATTGATAATACATATGTGAATAACTAAGACTGTATTCCAATCAAACAATATTTACAAAAACAGGCAGCTGGTCACATCTGACCTATAGTCTATAATTTCCTGACCTCTGCTTTAATGGACATTTAAGAGAAAAAAAATTGAACCCCAAACTAGATTATATAATTTACTTGTCCCAGATTGTGGGTGTATAATTCTAGTGGTATCAAAATTATTTTAAATGGCACACAGGTGTGGCATTAAATAACTTTAAATAGTAAAGTGGTACATTCATTTACCAATATTATTTATTTGTTATTATCAATTCATTGATTATATCATTTAAAAAGGCTCAGTTTGGTGCATATATGACTTTTGCAGCAGCCTGATCCTTTATAATATGCACAAAAAGTGTTTAGCTTCAAACATTTCTTCAATCTAGAAACATAGCCAGATTCTAATAATATTATTGAGTTTTTATCAAAGCTCTTTGCCAGGTTTCCACTATATTGAACATATGGGGGTTAAGGGTGCTGACCCTAACATAGTCAAAAGTCCACATATAATTTTGACTCCCCCAAAACATAAGTACTAATAACCTACTGTTGACAAAAAGCTGTACCAATAACATAGTAAATTAGCACATACTTTGTATGTTATGTGTATTATATACTATATTCTTACAATAAAGTAAGCTAGAGAGAAGAAAATTTTACGAAAATCATAATAGAAAATATATTTACAGTAATTATTAAAAGTATCCATATATAAATGGACCTGTGCAGTTCAAACACACGTTGTTCAAGGATCAACTGTACCATTATTTGTTTCTTGTATTAACATTGACATATATATATTCACTATAGATAAGTTTAAGCAAATATTGTGAAGGATTTTATAAACTACAAAAAATAAGGCACAGTACAGGAGGTGTTATAATATGGTAAATGCCTGAAAGCTGGTTGGTGAAGCGCTACACTAATGCAACCCCCTCTATAAAAAGGGGGAACATGTCAGATTGGTTGGTTGGCTTGTCCTTTGTTCCCTCAGCTAGCAAATGACAGAACTAAAATTAGAGCCCTTGAATCTCACCCAAGTGCTTTATCCACATCACCAAAATGGCCTGGTTTTCTCATGCTGGAAAGGAATTGTACAGTTATTAATTAGGTGCTTGCCTAGAAAAACCAGTATGTTAACCTCAAACTGCCATTTTCTCATTAGGACATAAACAGAAGAGACAATAGAATAATGGTTTTTTCCCTCTTGAATGTGTAGTGTGTCCAGAGGTGGATGTGCCATGAAACTAAAAAAGTGAAGTTTTGGGACCTCTCACTTTCCAAGGCACTAGCAACATTCATTTGATCATATGTTCTATAAAATTTATAAAAATAGATTATTTGTGCATATATCTTCCTATATAAGCCCTCTGAAACTGTATAAGATTTAAGCTCTATAAAAACCCAGTTCTGAATACACAAGTACCGTATATCCAATTCTATGAAAATTTCATTTCAATTTCAAAGAAAACATGATCTTAACTACATAACAAAGTGAACCCTTGATCCTTCTTTATCCATTATTTTGGTGATGTTTTAAAATATTGTGATTTCTAATAAATATCATGATCTCCTTAAGAACAAAGAATTCAACTCAGTTCAAGAGTTACTCACTGTTGTTCTGGAATTTCTTGCTCCATCACTTCATGATATTCTCTGTTCAAATGCCATTTTATGGAGAGTCCACCCTAAACACTTATCTAGAGTAGCATCCTTCAACCTTCTCCCCTTACTCCATTTTTGTTGTTGTTGTTGCTGTTTGTTGTTTTTAATTGATATCAGAGAGGAAGGGAGAAGGAGAGAGAGATAGAGATATCAATGACGAGAGAGAATCATTGCTCGACTGCTTCCTGCACACCCCCTGTTGGGGATAGAGCCTGCAACCTGGGCATGTGCCCTTGACCGGAATGGAACCCAGGACCCTTCAGTCCACAGGCCACACTCAATCCACTTAGCCTAGCTGGCAAGGGCCCGGTTTTAGTTTTTGGCATTGCTCTTATAACCACCGACATATTTTGCTGGGGGCCAGCCCCAGCAGGTCCAGGGGTTCCCAAAGGTGTGGACGGAGTTCCCGCTGGGGCTGGCCCCCAGCAATATTTCATATTCTTTGTCCATGTGTATATTCTGCCATGAGAACTCCATGAGAAGAGTCTTCATCTCTTTCACTTTATTGCTGTTCCATCAATGTCTAGAACAGTGCTTTTTATACTGCAGACAATCAATAGAAAATTGTGAAGTGAATAAATATTTACAGAGCACCTACTCTGCCTTAAAGACCGTGCTAAGCCCTGGGGATTCAGCAGTGAATGAGGCATATAACTTTTTATAGATGCTAATAAGTAATTGCCCGTGCAGTGAGTACTTCAAACATAGAGTTACAGGTGCTAATGAAGTATATAACAAGAGCACTGGCATAGCCTGTGGGGGTAAGGAAGATCTCTCTAAGGCAGTGATGTTTATTTTATATTATTTCAGAGGCCTATGACCAATGTGTGGTCATTATATGCAAGGAAAAAAAGACAATGATTTTTAACTTCTCTTTCAACTCATTATGAACAGAAACCTTCCTAGTATTAAAAAATGTCACTGCACCAAAATAAATGTGCTGCTTCAGTATATGCTGATTTTTCATATGACAAGAAATAGTCAGACAACCTGTCACACCAGGTAATACAACAAATAAATGGTTAGATTAGTTGAATTTATCTACTAACTCAAGGAGTCTATAATTAATTACTTTATTCTTTCATTACATAAATATTTATGAAGCACCTACTTAATGTCAGGGACTGAAAAGCTACATCTCAGAGTGTTGTCTCTGAGAATAAAGAGTCTCCTAATTGAGCTCACCTCTTGCTCTCCTGCTGGATTTCAGCTCACAACTGCCAGCTAATCTTCACAGCCATCAGTGCTCAAAATAGTCAGTAATTCCTCTGCCCCAAAAGCAATACAACCCCTTACATGTCATTAAACACCTGTTATTCCTCACCCTAAACTTATGTCCCCGTACTGGTCAAGTCTACCCTACTCTGTGATTCTCTGTTTATTTCTCAGAAGCACACAGATGAGAATATGCCTTCACATTTTTGTTTAGAACTCCCTGCCCTCAGCCTCTGCTTTTGTAAGGCTTTTACAGTTGTATAGAAAAGTACCTCAGTCTAGAGCAGTGGTTCTCAACCTTGACTGCACATTAGAATCACCTGGGAATCATTTTAAAATCCTGATTTCTGGGCCTCATCCTCCGGAAATTCTGTTTCTTTGTTATACTAATGTTGTGGCCCACCCCATGACAAAGAAAGAGAATTTCCGGAGGATGAGGCCCAGAAATCAGGATTTTAAAAAGATCCCCAGGTGATTCTAATGTGCAGCCAAGGTTGAGAATCACTGCCCTAGGGGCTCAGTCTGTCCTAATGTCTGAAAGAAAATGGATAAATACCTTATAGAATGTACATATTGGAAGTGGGTTTGGAATAAAATTTCTCCTTGTAAAATGAAACTCTATGGCAGATCCCAAATTGCAACTTTCCTGGATCCTTTGCCATTATAACCCAATGGCAGATCTTCCACCTCAGTTGGCCGGGGCTCTGATCCTCTGCCTGGCTCTGGTCAGCTTCCATCCAAAAGATGTTGGGTTCCTGGGCCCACTTCTCTCACCCCCAGCAGCTGCTTTCGGACTCTGTCTAAAGGGGCCTGATAGTAGCCTGTGTGATGGGGACCTAAAGACCGAGCTCAGCTGGGCAGAGTGGTTACCTGGAATGAATAAATGTAAGTCATGCCAAATAGAGTGCTAAGGGTGGAGAGGGAAGCTGTGAAGCTGATGATAACTGGGGCCCAAAATGACAAACAAAATCTGGGAGCTACTTAGGTACCAAGAAATGAACTAAGAGGTCAAGTCATGTGAGGAAACAGAGCAAGAGGGAACAAGACCCTTGCCCTAGTGAGGGCTGGTGTGCCCAGTTTGTCTGTTGGTGGGTGCCAGCTTCACGGCTGTTGGTAATTCAGCTGAACATGTGAGGTGAACAGCTGCCAGGTGGGTTCATCATCCAGAAACAAAAAACTGACACCTGAGATCAGTGAACATCACTACTGCCTGAAAAACCAAGCTACCTTTTCCTTTAGATGTCAAAACTCAACTCTAAATATAGGTTGTCCCCCCAAAATTGTATACACACACTTTGAATAATTATAAAGGCAGTGTTTATTAAAATACATTTCATTTTCAAAACTGAGCTATCCACTGTTAAATTGTGTATACTTTTTTTTGGGGGGGGGGCATGCTGTAGGTCCCTGTTCACCATGCCACACCCCTTAACCATTTTAGTTCAGTCACTCAGACATGAATCCTGTTGCTAGGCCAGTTTGTGCAGCCTTGATCCCAGCAGCCTTCCCTTCTTTATATGTTTGTTGCTGAAAACCCATTTGCTTAGGGACCCATCCTACTCCAGTAGGACAACAGATTCCACCCCATCCATCAGAAAAGTACTCCTCTATCTTTTTAAAAATATATTTTTATTGTTTTCAGAAAGGAAGGGGTAAGGAGAGAGAGAGATGGAAACATCAATGATGAGAATCATTGATCAGCTGCCTCCTGCATGACCCCTACTGGGTCCCGAGCCTGCAACCTGTGCATGTGCCCTGATGGGGAATCAAACCATGACCTCCATTTTCATTGGTTGATGCTCAACCACCAAGCAACACTGGTGGGCATTTCTCCTCTATCTTTTGGCCACTCTTCTGCCTTTGAGCTCTAACTCATTTTATCTCCTTCATATATCATTTGATGCTGAAACTATATCCAAGTGATATATTAAAAACTATAATCCTGTTTTAAAATCTTGGTTGAGTACTTTATTTATTTAGCATGTATATAGTATTTGCTCTGTGCCAGGCACTAGGAGTATTTCAAATATTAACTCACTTAATCTTCTTAACAGCGCTACAAAGTACATATTAATACAATACCCATTTTGCAGATAAAACTAAGCCACAAAAGCTTAAATATCTCATCTCAGAGATGAGATTTGAATTGAGGCAGTCTAGCTCCAGAGTCTGTGCCCTGAACTACTACCTACCATTCTTAGCTGCTTCTCAGATTATGCTGAACTTGCTTTGTAGACTACACTACATGTAATATAGGCAAAAAAATTTAACTCTAGGTCTATGGCTTCTTGAGGTAGGGATCATGTATGTAGTTTTTCAGTGCCAAGGTTTTATGGCCATTCCACATGTGTTTATCTCCACATGCATATGCCCATTATACATACATATACATTCTTTACACGTATAAGGCATCAAGAACTGCTTATTGGCCATGGTGATATTGAAAATAGTATCAATGGAATTAAAGACAGTTTATAAATTACCAGTGGTTTACTTAGCTCTTATTACTGTATGCAGGCAAAAATAGTATGTACATGAATAATTAGGCTACCTATTTATTTTTCCTTGAAATATCCAAATAATTTGCACAAGTCACCTAATATCTTTCCCACTTGACAGATAAACTTGTAAATAAACCATAATTTCTTCTAAAGGACAAAAGGCCTATCTTTGGTCACCCCATGGATTATGGAACACATTTTTATGTCCATTCTCAGTTGCCACTCTTGTGATTTCCAGAAGCTCCTCCGTCCTTTTGATATCACAGTGATGCTAAAGCAAATGGTGCAAAAAGAAAAAATGCACAATAACTTGACACTGAAGAGTAAAATCTCTCCTTGTTAAATGCCAAGGTATAGATTATCAACGTTTCTTCTAGAAAATTATAAAATAAAATTATAAGCAATATGCAATTTTCAGGTTATATCCATAATCACTGTGATTTCTGAATTTAATACAATGTAGCAGGGACTACTATTGCTTTTCTGCCTGAAAATATTACATGTTTTTGCTTAAATATACATTTTACATTCATGAAAACCCACTAAAAATGATGCAGTAAAATTTTCAAAATTAGGTTTTTCTTAACTCCTAATATGTGGTTTCTATTCCATTCAACAAGGTTATATAAGACTGTTATAAGAATGTTTTCCCTATTAACAATACTGAAATATTTAAACATCTGAAAGTAACATGCAAATGTTTCTGTGCAAAAAGAAACATTGTTCTTTGAAAAACATGAATTATATAAACTATAATTAGAGCTTCAAATTGAACATGTTTAAAGTAAGATTACAAACTGCTATGTTAAAAAGATACTGAGACATTCAGGGAGAAAAAATTAAATGTCGACTAAATAATTCTCCCACATTCCAAGCTGTCCCATCTCCCGCTTGCCTTTCCCTCTGATGGTACCTAAACATTGGTTCTACCACAGTAAATTCAAATGTGATGTGCCTGCTCATCTTACAGTAGAGTTGGCAATTTTCACTTGAAAGTATAAATTTCCATGAATAATCTTCAACATGGCCTATCTATTTTTGCTATAGATAAAAATACAAATTGTACCCTACATTTTCAAACTAAATTGTAAATAACTTGTTAATTTTTTAATACAATGAGTTTTGTACTTTTTTAAGACACACAGTAAAGATCTAGAAATTAACTGAATAATGTATCAAGGCGCCACAAAGCAAAAAGTGGGAGAATTAGACAAGGACCAACCTATGTTAAACTGAATGAGGACAAAAAGTACCAGATTAAAAAAAGGCATTCTTCTTTTAATAAGGTGTTTATTCTATACTTGAAACCTATAATTTATTAAACAATGTCACCCCAATAAATTTCATTAAAAAATAAGAGGCCATCCAAACAGCTAATAAACACATGAAAATATAAAAAATAAGGTGCTTATGAAATTTTAAAAAAATGACTACAAATTGCCCACACTAATTTTTTTAGAAAGTGATTGTCCTAGCAATCAGGAGTAGTTCTTTACCCATTATAATTCTGAGTTTATAAAGGAGAGGACTCATATCTTTTTTACAGTCTCCTCAGTATCTACTATAGGAGGTTCAGCTACAATAGTTAGCCAGTCAGAAATGCTCACTCCTTGATATTACTTGTCAAAGGGAAAGTGTAGGGTGGGTTCTTCCACTTCTAAATTATTCTGTCATGTTTCCCATTAACAAACTACTGGGTTTTATAAAATACCAAGAACAACAGGATAGTGGGAAGAGAACAGATTGATACCTGTAATAATAAAAGATGGATTCTAGCTGAAAAGATAAAATAAAAGCTCACTAAACCAAAAAGTTCTTGCAAATATTACCTGTGTTGGAGTAAGACATATATACTCTAGCACACTGATACCCTGATGATTTGTAATACAGCACTACTATTTGTTTAAATGACACTCTTCTTCCAGCATTATTTACAAGATTTTCCTGTGAAGTATTACTACTCAAACCAATCAAAGTTAAATAGCAACAGTCAAGAATAAATTTTCCAGATTTAACAAATGTCCAAAATGTTTACTGTCGTTCTCAATTTATATCCACTATTCAGAAGTGTTAGCAATAGAATCTGGTACATTGATCACTGAACCAAAATATAACATGGGTTTAAGGTGACAATTTCATGGAAATCAAGTTATTAAGTCAGATTTATTAAAAGTACACCAAGAGAAAAAGGTTTTATAATGATGGTAGAAAAATCTTAATCTATTTGTGTTAATAATTAGTTTTAGGTAGTATTTCACTAATCCAGGGAGGCAAACTATTTTAAGAAAAAACATGTTTTAGTCCACATATAAAAATGCTAGGACCTCATACATTGACAATGATGGAGAATATTTCTAGATGGAATATAATTGATTTCATAATAGAGAGGGAAAATATATATGGAGAGATGCTTCTTTCTCTATTTCATCATCAATTGATCTTTGATTTTCAATTTTTTAATTAAATCTCTATGGATTAAAAGACAATTTGAACTTTTATTCCTCTTCCTTTCCAATGTGTGCAGAAACTCACAGCTATGATTGTATTCATTGAAATTGCTTCTTCCCTTCAGCTAAATACTCATTTTGCCTATATTTTTGAACACCCACAGAATCATTACAATCTAGTGTGTATGCTTCCATCAGGTGACTAGCATAGCTATCCTCCTAACTTACTGAACTAGCTTTCAAGAAACCATCCTATTTTTCTTTACAACATGTATACTCTTGGGGCAATGACTTTTTAAATTTATTTTCTAAGCTTTCTCCAGAGTCTTAATCTTATCATATCAAAGAAAATAGATGCAATTATCTTTTTTCACTCCAGTCTTTCTCAATAGATACCTGGAAATTTATGATTCCATAATTGATTAGGCTCAACTGCATATCAAAAGCTAACAAAATAATGAAAGCTACATTTATATAATGTTAGATAGTTCTCAGAACATCTTCACAAATTTTATTTGATTATCACAAAAGCCTTTGAGGTGAGAAGGGCAGATAGAATCACCATGTTAAAAATGAGTAGAATTAAGAAAATGGAACTCCCATTTGACCCTGTGATCCCACTTCTAGGAATATATCCCAAGAAACCAGAAACACCAATCAGAAAGGATATATGCACCCCTATGTTCATAGCAGCACAATTCACCATAGCTAAGATCTGGAAACAGCCTAAGTGCCCATCAGTAGATGAATGGATTAGAAAACTGTGGTACATCTACACGATGGAATACTATGCTGCTCTAAAAAGGAAGGAACTCTTACCATTTGCAACAGCATGGATGGAACTGGAGAGCATCATGCTAAGTGAAATAAGCCAGTCAATGAAGGAAAAATACCACATGATCTCACTCATTCATGGATAATAGAGACCATTATAAACTTTTGAACAATAATAGATACAGAGGCAGAGCTGCCTCAAACAGATTGTCAAACTGCAGTGGGAAGGCCGGGGAGGGTTGGGGGGCAGGAGGTAGGGGGGTAAGAGATCAACCAAAGGACTTGTATGCATGCATATAAGCATAACCAATGGACATAAGACACTGGGGGATAAGGGAGGCTAGGGGACTGTCTAGGGTGGGGGGGGGGAAATGGACACATATGTAATACTCTTTGTATTACTTTAAGCAATAAAAAAAATAAAAAAGCTATGACAAACATAAAAAAAAAATGAGTAGAATTAAATCACTATGTTAGCACAGCTGATGCAATAGCAGAATTGGAACCAGAAGCCAGTTCTCAAATCCTTGTCTGTAGTTCTCTCTTAGCACTGTATATGTGTGGAGAACTGTGTAAATATCTCTCATGTCCTACTTTGATAGGTTTATACATTTAGTAGTGAGATACAAGGATGCTTGGTATTACTTAAATAAGTTGATAAAGATTTTGTCTTCTGAAGTTGGTGATACACAAGAAATGAAAACTAATTAATCTTTCCCCAATATAATTACTGTTTCAAACAGCAAAACTAATGAAAATATTTATTTTTGAATTATAAATATTTAGTACTAGAGGCCTGATGCATGAAATTCGTGCAAGGGGAACCCTTGCAGTGCAGCCCAGGCTTCACCTGGAAGGTTGTCCAGAATGACGTTGGAAGGTCGTTTGACTGTCCAGTCTAATTAGCATATTATGCTTTTATTATTATAAATAAGGTCTTATTCTCTAAGTTCCAGTTTTGCATTTAGTCTCGAGATACTAAATCAATGTTATAAAAGGTTCACATTACTGAGAAAATATACTTCAAGGAAGAAATACTTCCACCCAACATTTTACATTTTACTACTTTAAATATTTAAACATTATGCACAAGTATATTATGCATTATGCATCCCACATACATTTTCATGCAAGTTTGGAATGAGTATTACCAAAAAAATGACACTTGAGTATTAACATGGTCAGAAAATTACAAACTGAGCACAAATGGGAAATCAGTAGTAGATGCACAGCTTTCTCATACAAGTACAGTCAGGGATCATACAAAATGCAGAGGTCCAGTTAGCAACAGACCCATGAAGACCATCTCAATCAGAAATGGATGAGACTCAGAAAAACTACCTGGTGAAAAAAAACAAGTTTCCCATCATCTTGTAAGTCCAGACAAGCACTAGTTGAAGCCAATTGTTCATATTTAAATCTGATTCTAGGGAACACAAAGCCTCCAAAAGGGAGTTCAATTTGGCTCTCAGTCCCCTAACTCAATGGGAGTTTATCAGGCCAACAGGATGGAGAACTGCACAATTATCCAGTGAATTGGTCTTCATCAAGAGAGTCAATCTGGATAATTGAGGCTTTGTGATCCACTTCCAGTTGAATTGTCCTGAGCTCATCCAAAGCAATATGTAATTATGCAACTTGCTGCTTTAACTCCTAGTCATGAATTCATTGCTAAATGTGCATTAAGAATGTGGGATTATATTAATATAAGATGATTACAGAGATCCTGAAAGTTAACTTCTTTTGTGATTTTTTTTTCCCTGAGATTATAGTTTCACACTGTGTTTTATCTTTGTCTACATTAAGGAAGAAGCTCAAATGTTAATTCAGGACTTAAAATTGAACTAAACCAATCTTCCTACCAAATATATCCAGATTGATTTTACATTTCTATGATGCATTGAATTGGTCATACATCAAATATAAAAATGAAAAGATATTTAGTTCAATAGACATCACAGATCCCTCAAAAATTGAATTCAGAAATGATTTATTAGCCTTGTGTATATATGGCCTTTATCATATTTAGTTGGTATGTCCTTAAAATTTTCCCCAAAAATAGCTTAACATTTCTCCTCAGGAAAAGTAGAAGCAGAGCAAATGAGGAATAAAAGTGTAGTATTCATTTTGGATGAGTCAGAAGTCAACACTCCATAATAAAGACTACTTTATGCTATTGCTCACTGGAAAGAAAGAAAGAAGTGTTCAGAAGATATCCCATTGAGAATCTGTCTCTACAGATTTCATGATACACTGCACACTTTATTATTTCTTCAGGCTTTCTTTTGTGTACAAGTATGAAATACCTCAAAACTGGATGTGAACCATTTAAGTACTAAGATCAGAAAATGTTAGTTTGTATTATTATTGTTAATGAAATAGATTCTTTGATGCTGTAATAAAAAATTTTAGAAGAATTTTAATCTAATTGAGTCAATTATTTCTTTACAATTCATGTTCCTGTTATAGTTCAACAAACCTTGAGCACCTGATATGTATTAGGCCGAGTAATAGGTAATTTTGATGTGAAAATGAGTAAGATGTGGTCCTTCACCCTCAGGAAACAACAACAAACCCATACCATTTTTTCATTGTAAAGTGTTTTTTAAATTTCTTATTGAAGTATAGTTGACATATTATATTAGTTTCAGATATACAACATAGTGTTTTGACATTTATATACCTCACAATACAGTACAATGGTAGTTTACTTACACAAGATGCAAACAGAGGATGCATGAGTGGCAATAACCCTGTTTGAGGTGAGGATAGAGAAAGACCACAGATTTCAGGAAACCTCCTTAGAAAAGATAAAGCCTGAGACTTGTCTTGAAGCACAAATCAACATTTTTCAACAAACATTAGTGCATAACTGGCACTTGCATGAGCCTGAGAAGGAGTGCCTTCAATTTTGCACCCTGCCCCCTTCTTTTGCCTCACCCCACTTCAGAAGCTCAGAAAGAAGGAATCACTTTATAGCACCATCTTGAGTCTTCTGCTTAAAAAAGATTTCATAGGAATTATAGAAACTGGATAATTCCTCAACATACATTCCTGAATGACTTGGTTTGTTTTATGTTTGATACAGTAGTTATACTCCCTGGAAAATGTAGGCTTGCAATGCTTGATTTCTTTTTGCTCCATGATCTTATATAAATACTAGTGGCCTGGTGCACAGATTCATGCACATTGGAAGGAAATTAATTAGAAGAATTTTTTAATATCGCTATTCACCCTTTCTCTATAATAGAAGTGTCAATCAAATTCACAATCGACAATGACAGCTTTATATGTATCTGCATGCATGAGTTGACGTTTATTTTTAAATTGCCAGTGCAGGTCATATGTAGTGGCAGGACAGTCGGACATACGTACAGTCAGCCACTTAGCCTTTTATAAATATAGATACATGCTGGGGATCCTCCTCCCAATCATTTTTGGAACCCAATCTTTCATCTGATTTTTAGAAAAAGGGACTTGCATATATTGATTGCTAGTCTCATAAATGGAATTTCTAAAATCTAAAAATTGGTCATTCCTTTGGAGATCATATTTATCATCCAAACCAGAACACTTTTGAAAATGAAAGAAAACATTACTTATAATTTTGCTGCAAGGACAGACACAAACTCACACTGTCCCGGCCAAACCAGAACACACAATTACCCTAATCAATCCTATAATTATCATACATTTGCGAATTATGAGAAACTCAGCAGCATCTTTAAAATCAAAGGAAGTTTCATTCTCAACACATCACCCTCAGAGGCCTAGGATCAAGCGAAGACTTTCTCTTGTGTTGGCCTCAAACAGCATGAGTTTTCGGTGGTGTCTGTCTCCGTACTGTTTCCCCAGATAAGAATCATGACCACAAGCTTGGCTATATTTTGATTGTCTCTCCTCAACCACTCTTGTGAATCAACATGAGGTAGACTGGAGGAATTAACCTTACAGGAACGGACACATCTGAGCAGGTCACATAAGGCATGCTGCGGAGGGCTGCCTTTGCTTAGCCTGCTGTGGAGTATTGAGTCTGAGCTACTCACTTTCTTCACAAATTATTTTTTTCGTTTGTCACTCTGACCCCGCTCAGCTGGGTCGTTTTGTGGAGGATGTTCAAGTTAAAAATAAAACCGCGTTGCTTATATAAGAAAAAAAACAAAGGGGAGGGAACAAAACAAACCCCAGCCTGAAAATGGACTATTTGAAGTCTCTGTGCCTTTTCTTCCTTCAGTGTCTTGAGATATTTAAAGGACAAAGTGGGGTCAAAGATGAGTACATTCTTTAAAAAAGAAGCAGTTTAGATTGTACTTTGAGACTGCTTCTTGCTACTTCTCTCTTTTTTGCCCATTGACTTCCTCTTTGATATTTGTCTTCAATCTTGAGTCAATCACTCCCTCCTGATAATAAGGCAACTCAAGCTGATACAGAGAGCTCTAATATTGACTATGAGATATTTTCCTCCTTTATTTCCGGAGGAACATAGAAGTAATGTGCCTCATAAGTCATTAGGATTTCCCTTCTGCTTCCCAAAGGACTCACTCTGCCAGCTTTACCCTGTGGTTAAATTATTGCCTGCAGGACACCTACATTTTACTACAGTGGTTTAATGCTGAATTAATGCTATTCAGAACCTCAGATTCTTCACTAACAGGGGAAATAAGCATAAATTAGGCAGACATTATGTCATCAAAGAAGTTTAATAAAATCACTTTAAAGAACAAATATCAAAATCAGGGGTTCCTATTTTCTGGACTTTCACTGCTAGGAAGCAGGAAAATCCCATCATACAATATGTTAGCTAGATATGAAAGTAAGAGTCTAATTGTTCTCAACATTGCCCCAGGGAGACAATCCATCAAAGGCCAGACTGTGGAAGCACAGTCACCATTTGCTGTGCCAAATATTATCAGCCACCATCATTTCACTCTGTAAAAATCACCTATGCTTACGCGTTTTTGTGCCAATTGTCTGACAGCTACAATATCCATGCTATTTATAAAAATAGTGCATCATTAGCTGATTGTTGGAAGGATCCTAGTAAAAAATATATATATTTTCTCCTTCTCAAAATCTGCTATAGAAAGTAACCATGGAACTCAAGTTTGCAAATTGAGTTTTGCTTAATCAATCTTTTTTCTTTATGTCCTCTTAGTTTATATTAATTTTACCTTTTAAATAAGTAGAATGTTAACATAATTCAGAAATCAAAAGAATATAAAAATATGTACAATAAGATTCCCCTCCCACCTTGACCACCCATGCAATCCCCATTCCTTCCCTATAAACACTGACCACAGTCATTAGTTTTGTATATATCTCTCCTGCATCATATTATGCCTATACAAGCAATTGAAAAATATATGCTTAATTATTCACTCTTTTTTAAAAATATATTTTTAATGATTTTTTAGAGAGAGAGCATAGGAGAGGGACAAAGATAGAAACATCGATGATAGAGAAACATCGACTGGCTGCCTCCTACATGCCCACAAGCCCACAACTCAGGCATATGTCCTGACCAGGAATTGAACCAGCAACCTCTTAGCGCATGGGATGATACTCAATCCACTGAACCATACCAGCTTGGTTCACTTTTTTAAAAAATGTAAAATGCAGTATATTTTACTGGCTTCAGTGGGTTATTAATTGGTTCTATAATTTTTCTCTTTCCAAATTCATCAATCACTGATTTTCATCTTTCTTTATTCTTTCTTTTTAGTTTTCATCAGATTATTTAGCTATCCTCTTTCTTACTTCCTGAATTGAAGGGTATGACAGAACTATAAAATGCTCACCATATTCTTTCTGAACACCTACTTCCACTCTGCATTCCTGGGCCTCCCTCATAGTTAGGCACGGCCAAGGGAGTGTTTTCTAGCCAATGGGATATGAAGGAAATTGATGTGACCTTTCTCTGGGGCTGGCGTTTGGGAAGAGTTTGCCTCTTCTCTGTAGTTCTCTCTATTTTTTGGCTGGTGGCAGCTGAGGATAAAACCCTAGGAGATGAGAGACCACAAGATCAAAGGAACCGGGGAGCCTGAATTTCTGCATTTAGGAGAGCCCTCAATGATCAGTAACATCTACCTTGTTCTATTACATGAGTGAAAAATAAACTTTTGTTACTTGACTCATTTTCTATTTTGTGTTGCATGTTATGATAAACAGTATGCTTAGTTTTTTTGCTATTTAGAGAGTGTAGTATATTTGATGAATTGGTTATCATCCTATATAATAAAAGCCTAATATGCTAAGTGTCCGGTCACCTGGTCAGCCATTCAACCAATCAAAGCATAATATGTTAATGATATGCTAAGGACGCTCAACCACTCTCTATGACGTGCACTGACCACCAGGGGGCAGAAGCTCTGACTGGTTGGTTAGCTTGCTGCTGGGGTCTGGCTGATTGAGACTGAGCGAGATGGGATGGACATGCCCTGGAGCCCTCCTGCAGTCCCTCCCTAGTTGGCCAACCTCCTACATCTCTCTCTGGCCCTGATTGTGCATCGGTGGGGTCCCTCAGCCTGGCCTGTGCCCTCTTGTGCCCTCTCACAATCTGGGCCGAGGGACCTCCCCCCCACCCAAGTGCACAAATTTTGTACACTGGGCCTCTAGTTGTAATTAAAGTCTATGCATACTCACAGTGCTCTTTTGGAGTGACTATTTGCTCTCTATTATGAACAATGATAAATTTGCATTTTTCTTTTCCTCTCTTTTTATTACATAATATTATTCAATAGTGTTATGTATTTTCCTTCAGTTTTTACATATGTTATTCTTACCACATTTTACTGACTGGAAGAAGCACTTTTTCTTCACATATTAATTTATCTAACTTTGAATTGTATCTTACAATCAAGGATTAATTAGAACTATACTAATTGGAGGTGTGTTTTTTCTTACTCAGTGGTAGTTCTCAAAATAGAGCATTTTACAATTGAGAGTGCCTTAGATATGATTTGAACTACATGAAATTTCTGATATTCACCTGTTTTGGGGTTATAAAATGACAATGGCAGTTCCATGTAGTCCAACATAATATGTTTTCCAACTTTAAATAAAAATTTGACTCTCAGTTACCACAAATGAAGCCATTATCAAACACAGCTCTTCCCACGTTCTTTCACCCTTCCTCTCCCAAATCTTTTAGGGGAAATCATTCTTCCTCTGTTATAACAAATGAGATTTATTTCCATACCATCACTCTAATCCCCACATTGTTTTCCACCTTTGTTCTAGAGTTAAATATAGTCAGTGATCACATCCCATCTTTTTTAAAATATATATTTTTATTGACTTCAGAGAGGAAGGGAGAGGAAGGGAGAGATAGAAACATCAATGATGAGAAAGAATCATTGATCGGCTGCCTACTGCACACCCCACACTGGGTATTGAGCCCACAACCCAGGCATGTGCCTTGACCAGGAATCAAACTCTGACCTCCTAGTTCATAGGTCAATGCTCAATCACTAAGCCATGCCAGCTGGGCCACACCCCATCTTTTTGCTATAGTTTCCCAGATGACTCTTGGTTAACCTATCAGATAGCTCTGTAGCCTTTACTCCTCTGTCAGAGAAACACTCCTTCCTGAAAGCACTCTCCACTTCCTCTCCTCAGGGACAAACAGTCCAGAGAGGCTCAGGTTTCAGCAACTCAAATGCAATGCTTTTGCTACTTGAGAAAGTGGCTACTTGATTCCATTTTCTGAAACTGCTTTCCCTTCAGTCTTCTTGCACCTTTCTGTGCTTCTTCCCTTTGATTCCTCTTTCAAGGATTCCACCAGATTTCAGATGCTCCTGGCAGCTCCTATATATATTTTGGAGTATGTGCATTATTTCTGTTTATCAGTTTAATTGAAAATAAACATTGCAGGCTTTGGGATTTTTTCCATTCTTCTTATTACTATTATTTATGATCTGTAGGAGAAGGGTGAAAATGCTGACTTCTACAGCTATGTTCACCCTGGAAGTCAACTTTATTTCAAAGTAGTTATCCAGCTTCAGATGTAATGATCCAAATGTGAAAGAAAGTCTTAATATTTAGAAGTAAACTGAATGCACTTGGCCATAATAAATGTAGTTTGGAACAGCAATTCACTTCTAATCAATCTCAAGTGTCTATGTGTTAAAAGTCAATTCTATGTCATATGGATATGTATAACTTGATGCAGCATTTGGAAGTTAAAGTAGGTTATTTTCCTTGGTATTATTTATTGCTTAAATAAGCAAATCCAAGACACTCTTACATTAAGGGGAAAAGGGTAGTATTAGAAAAAAGGCACATGTGCCCCAGCTTGTTTGGCTCAGTGGATAGGGTGCTGGCCTGCATACTGAAGGATCCTGTGTTCGATTCTAGTCAAGGGCACATGTCCGGGTTGCAGACTTGATCCCCAGTAGGGGGGCATGCAAGGGGCAGCCAATCAATGATTCTCTCTCATCATTAATGTTTCTATCTCTCTCTCCTTCTCCCTTCCTCTCTGAAATCAATAAAAATAAATGATTTTTTAAAAATTTATATTTATAAAAAAGAAAAAGGCCAAGTATTTTCTCATATGCTTAGTAAGTCTCTAAGTTGAAATGCACTCTTAGCTTCTGTAAAAGAGGGTACATCCATACCCATTTTCACTGATTTCTTTCTTTAATCCACCATTTGACATCTGAAACAATATACTTGCAGTTAATCTGTACCTTTCCTTTTTTAAATTGCTAATACTCAGCTGGAGATATTCTTAGAGGATATACCCACTTCTCTATTAAATGTGGATCAATATCATTCAAGGTTAAGAGCAAATAAATCAATGCAGAAATAAAATCCTTAAAAACTCCCACAGCATTAACCTTCCCATCATTTAATATATTCCTGGGAAATGATCCATGAACAGTAAAATCCAAATAAAACACGCAAAATTGAGAGATCTTAATTTTTTAAAAAAATAGTTTTATACAATTTTATATTCAAAGAATTATTTTTGCTAGTAGAATGCAGAAATACTGGCTCATTCTTCAGTTCCATGGTCTAAACTATTAAAATGCTCCTTGTTGTCACATTTTCATAACTTAGCTCCACTATGTAAATGTGATATTTATACTGGTAATACAGTGTAGATTCTCTAAGAGAAATTCCCAACACTCTTAAAAAAGAGATTAAAACAAATATACTACTGTGGAGGAGTTTCTTCTCAGAAGCTAATTTTTATTGCTTTTGGCAGAATAATGCAGCTACTTGACCAAAGAATAGTTATCATTTCAAGAGAGCATACGTCTTCAGGAGGAGTACATAAAGATTAGTGAGAGAAGGCCCACCTGAGTGGTGAGGAAGACTTGTAAAATTCGCGGATGATAAAAGTGACTTAAACTGGCTGCACAGTCTGTACTAGCCCAAGGATGACAGAGAAGTGGCTTGTGAGATATCAACTACCCTTTCCATGGCCCTGGCAGACTTGGCTAATTGATGACTGAGGCCTCAGAACCTGTTCAATATGGCATTGCTTGAGTTCAATCAGACTTGAGTTCACATGGAACCTACTCCCCAATCCCATCCGGTGCGGTGACAACCACCCTTTTCCTAAACAAGTCACATCCTGCTACAGTTTGAAAGACATACTTTAGAGCCTCATTAGACTTGTTTAGGGGTAAGAACTTTAAGATACATAATGAGCTTTTGGATACATGATTCCTTGAGCTGTAAAGTCTGGGTTGACTTCAGTTTGTCAAAACCACTGTCAGGTGCCAGACAGATTTCCAGGCATTGCTGCCTTGGAGTCTTGCCAAGACTTTAGATGGGGTGTCAGACCTGACAAGGGCTGAAGATGAGAAGCACCTTCACTTGTGCCACATCCATCAAATCGACTCCTGAGGTGTGTTTGGATTATGGCAGCCTGGTGCTAGGCCTGAGGGAACGGCTCTGTGACTTGAGGAGCACTTCTGCACAGACTTGATGTCCCGAGACTACAGGTGCATTGTGGAGCCACGAGCAGCTGAACGTGTGCACTGGTCATGAGTGGGAAAAACTATGCGATGTATTTGGGTTCAAATCCTTCTGCTACTATGTGTGAATTTTAATACTTAACTTCTTATCACTCTGGGTATTCTCTTCTAAACATGGTGATAAAATGTTCCTCAGAGCCTTTATATCATGATTGAATGACATAATACATGTCAAAATGTCTGGTAATAACAAACCCTCAACATATCTAAATTTTCTTTCACATTTACATTTTGGGTGAAGAGTGAGGAGACATCACAACTTTCTATTATGCTTCCATCCAGGAATTTCCAATCTAGCCCTCTTCAAAAGATCTGAACTTGTGACCAAATGACATAAGATAAAATAATGGCAAATAATAATAGCACCTACTGAGCACTTACCGTGTGTCAGGAAAAAAAAATGTACTTAATCCTCACAATAAAAATTGGGTGAATTTATTAACTTCATTTTACAGATAAAGACACTAAGGAGAAATAAAGGGAAAATATACTTCCCATGATCTTAAGACTTGTAAGTAAAAAGTCATGATTTGAATCCAGAGTCTGTCTCTTCTAGCTCAATCACTATAATTCTTAATCACTTTACATGGCTGGTTACACTCCTTCCTTCCCAAACTAAAAATATTTAACATCATTGTTTCTATAAATGTCCTGACTTTGTAAGAAAATTGTAGTTTCAGTAAAGGAAGGGGTTCCCACTATGACTGTGACTATGGCCGTGACCGTGACTATGGCTGTGGCTGTGGCTGTAACTATGACTATAACCATTGCTCTATTGCTATTGTTCCTTACACTATTAGAATATAACCCAGACCAATAGAAAGATCTGAACCAGAATATAACACCAGAGGTCATGTTTATTTCTGCCTCCAAAACCAAGGCAAGTGTTATGGAGACCAAGAAATTTGAGCTGAATCTCAGAATCTCACTTTATAGTCAATGGCTAATAATATTCATTTAGAAATGGAAAAAGAGTTAAATAGTTGATTATAAAAATCTGCTCTTCTATATTTGGATCAAAGGTTATTGAGCCTTATGCTCACACACACAAAAATGACTTCTGTCATAGTTTAATGGCTTGTAGGTTGCTTGTTTCTGCTTTCTCTCCAGCGATAGCTAGTGAAAGTCAAAGACAAAATTCTCCCTAAGAGTCACTGGAAATAAAACACGAGCCTTTTCCCCATCTTTCTTTTTCTACAATACTAACAAGAGTATGGTCCCATAACACTCAAATGGTTGAATTCTCTCTGTGTTTTATTCTCAGAGACAGTAAAAGAAAAGTAAAAATTATAAGTTACATGAATATTTTAAAACTTCTTCTATAAACCTGGAAAAAGATTTTTATGGACTTCTACCCATGTTTGTCTACTCTCAATACATCAGATTATGGTGTGAATCTCTCATAATCGTATTTTTTCAATTTCCTGAAATAAAGGGCTTAAACTTTGTTTGCCCAAGGATTTTGTTTTAAATCCAGAGTTACAGTGTTTGTTTTAAAGCTGAAGTTACAACACTGGGGGGAAAAAACAGAGACATGTTGCTCTGTTACAATCCAAATAGTAGGGTACAGCTGAGTGTACCATGAACATTTAATACTCTTAGTAATATGACTATGAGCCTTGCAGTAGCTACATACTGTCATTCCCAAAGCATACAGTATTTATACCATACCCAGCCTCCCAGCATGAAAACCTCATGACCTACTGTACATGAACTTATGTTTCATTTGTTTCAGTTTTACTTAAAAGGAAAAAAAAATGTTGAACATTACAGTACATTCAGTTGTTGAAACAGCTATTCTATCCTGATGTTTTGACATGTACAATCTGTAAAATCTTTTTTTCATTGCACAGGAAATAAATCAGCCTTGTCATAAAATTATTGTTCTAGTTGTTTGAACTTCTTTATACTCACTTTATAGACCAGTTAATTCCTCTTAATAATTCTACTCAGGCTCTCTCACTGCTGGTTTTGATATTGCTACTGCTGCAACTCCAGCTCCTTAAATATAATCAATAGCTGAATAGCCCCAAATTAAATCATTTAATGGATTTCTGGTTGAGTTCATTTGGGTCACTGGTTCTCCACTCCTGCTGGCAGCCAGCATGATTTCATATCCCTCTATTGTCATAACAATACACATTTCCACTTCGCTGCTATCCTACAGGGTATCATACTAAGAGCCAGTTTTGCTGTGTTTTCTGGAACTATGCAAAGAAGTTGGATGCCAGCTATGGTCAAAGACACCTGGAGAAATGCTGGTTAAAAAAAAAATGCATTGTTTTCTTACTCCAGACAGAGCTATTCTAAGAAACTGCTATTAACCTACAGGCATATACACTGTCTCCTTCAATGTAAGCCTCACAGTAAGAATGGATGTATAAAGCAGAGGCACTATGAAGACTTGCAGCCTCAATTGAGTATTGTCTAACCCTTAATGCTGTACAGCAGATGTCTGCTGACATATTTGGTATGCAAGAGTAGCTAGAATAGAAATATGTCAGATAATATTACTAGTCACACACATAAGCAAATTCAAACTGAAGGTTCATAACTACTTATTTGGTCATTAAATTTTATGTGTTCAGAGGAAACTTCATGTTCATGAAATGGCAGTTTTAATCCCTTATGTTTCAGACTATTCTTTGTAAGTAATCTGACCTAAAGAGAAAGGAGTCAATTAAATGTTAACTTTTAACCTCTAGAGCTGATCTCTGACCTATCTGCTAAGATATCTCACAAGGGTTCCACTGTCATCTTGTGAAAAACCTTCTTTCATGAGGCCTAGAAGACGTAAAATAGGCATGTATGTGCACCCTGGATGAACTCAGCACGGCTAACAGACAATCCGTAGCCTCAGACCCTGTCTCACCACTCCTCACTAAATGTGTCTGTCAGCACCTGACTTGACCTGCGACCTCTGCTTCTGACCCCAGGGTGACCAATCTCATATTGTCCAGAGATTAAGTAAGACCCTTGCACCCTCCTGGGTAAAGGTGGGAAGGACAAAGAGGACTCAGAGTAGTCAATCTCTATCAGAAAGGAAATGTTTGTTCATTCAATAAATCAGTGATTCTCAACTAGGGGCATTTTTGTCTCCTCCCAACGCCCCGCCTCCCCCAACATATACATTAAAGAGGATGTTTAGCAATATCTGGAGACATTTTATGTTGTCGTATCTACGATATAGGTGCCACTAGCCTCTGGGATGTTTGTTAGCAGTGCTGCTAAACATACTACAATGCACAGGACAGCATATAACAAAGAATCATTCAGCCAAATGTCAATGGTATTGAAGTTTAGAAACCTTGCATTATTGCTGACCCAGTGCATGAAATACTTTGTGCTAGGCACTGGAACGTGCAAGATTAACCTTAGACAAAACTACAAAATAGTTTCATGTTTATTTCTTAGCAGCTTCAGGTTCATTAGGGTAACCTTGTCCCGCAAATACCCAATCATCATTGTTCTGAATATCTTCTTCCACAATAACCCAAAGAGTAATATATTTTATTTGTATGGTCTATTTTCTCAGGACTCATTTCCTTAGTTCTACAGACAGCTACAAAGTCTAACGTTATAAATAGTTCTGTATTATTACATTAAACAGTATTTATAAAATTGTGAGATTTTGATGGAGAAAGGCTAAAGACAAAGTAGTGTACACATACTTTCAGATGTTTAATATCCTGTTTAATTCACACACACACATACACACACACACCCCACATCTTTCTACCCAAATAATCCATAGCTACCATAATCCTTTGAGGATATAAAATTCTGATTTTAGGGAAAGAAGACATTTTTCTTTGCTAATAGTTTGGATACAATATATTTCCAAAGTTGCTATTTCTTAATTCTTAATTAAAACTCCAACAATTCTGCTCAGACCTCTTAGCCTACTAAACAACCTTGATAAATTTTCAATGACCAAAAGGGCTGTTATATATTTGCTCTCAAGTGTGAGTATATTTAATTAGCTGATTTCAAACAGAACCAACTTGAACTAGGAAAAATAAAGATCATTCTCTCAGTACATATCCTGCCAGGCCTCTCTTGACAATCTCCTCCACACTTAGCCTCAAATGCCATCTAAATTCCACTAATTTACAAATGTAAACCATCTGGCCAGACGGTTTCCCTGATCTCCAGAATCTACATATTGTCAATTCAACCCCATCATGTAGATGTCTTAAAATCAGTGCAAACTCAATAAATCCAAAACTAAATGCAAAATCCCTGCACTGTATTCCTGACCATCCAAAAGGGAAAAAGGCTCCTGTCCATTTGTCATGTCTTACAGTTGTTTCTAGCCCACTGAATTGTGTCTGCTTAATCAGTTGTATAAACCAAAAATCTAGAAATAGTTCTTGGGGCTCTCCCCATATACGAAATCTTTATCACCATATCCTAAAAATTCTCCTCTTGACAATATATTTTCATATCCCACCAGTTCTCATTGTTTGACCTGATACTATGCAAAAGCACTTGCCACCATCTCTTGACTGTGTTGATATCCCCAGCCCACTCTGCTTCCCAGTGCTCTTAGAGAAAGGCGACCTTCCTGTCCACCTCTCTAACCCTGATGGGTGCCTTGGCTTTTTTCTTCTCAAACTGACCATGCTTTTGCTACCATGTGGACATTGTACCTGGTGCTGCTTCTGCTTGAAATGTATTTTGCCCATCACTTTCATAATTTATATACATGATTCAGGTTTCAATTAAAATGTCCCTTCCCTTGGGTAGTAGGAACATTTTAATGATGTTGATTCTACCAGTCCATGAACATAGTATGTTTATGTCTTCTTCTATCTCTTGTTTCAGTTTCCTGTAGTTTTCTGGGTACAGGTCTTTTACCTCCTTAGTTAAGTTTATTCCTAGGTATCTTAATTTTTTTGGTGCAATGGTAAATGGGATTGTTTTTTTAATCACTCTTTCTGTAAGTTTACTATTGCTGTGTAAAAATGTCATAGAATTATGGGCATTAATTTTGTATCCTGCTACATTGCCGAATTTATTAAGTCTAATAATTTTAGATGGAGTCTTTAGGGTTTTCTATGTACAGTATCATGTCATCTGTGAATGACAGTTTTACTTTTCCAATTTGCATACCTTTTATTTCTTCTTCTTGTCAAATTTCTATGGCTAGCACTTCCAGCAATCTATAGATTCACTCCCCATTAAAATACCAATGGCATATTTCAAAGACCTAGAATGAACTCTCCAAAAATTCATCTGGAATAATAATTTTTAAAAAAGACTCAGCAATTGCCAAACCGGTTTGGCTCAGTGGATAGAGCGTTGGCCTGTGGACTGAAGGATCCCAGGTTCGATTTCGGTCAAGGGCAATTACCTTGGTTGCGGGCACATCCCCAGTGGGAGGTGTGCAGGAGGCAGCTGGTTGATGTTTCTCTCTCATTTATGTTTCTGACTCTCTATCCCTCTCCCTTCCTCTCTGTAAAAAATCAATAAAATATATTTTTAAAAAAAAGACTCAGCAATCCTGAGAAAGAAGAACAAAGTAGGAGGGAATCTCAACACCAGATATTAAGCTATATTACAAAGCCACTGTTCTCAAAACTGCCTGGTACTGGCACAAGAACAGACATGTAGACCAATGTAATAGAATAGAGAACACAGAAATCAACCCAAACCATTATGCTCAATTAATATTTGACAAAGGAGGCAAGAGCATACAATGGAATCAAGACAGTCTCTTCAATAAATGGTGTTTTGAAAATTGGACAGATACATGAAAAATAATGAAACTAGACCACCAACTTACACCATACACAAAAATAAACTCAAAATGGATAAAGGACTTAAACATAGATGGGAAACCATAAAAATCTTAGAGGAATCCACAAGCAGCAAAATCTTAGACGTATGCTGAAACAATATCTTCACTGATATAGCCCCTAGGGCAATGGAAACTAAAGAGAAAATAAACAAATGGGACTGCATCAAAAAAAAAGCTTCTGTATAGCAAAAGAAACCATCAACAAAACAACAAGAAAGAGCACTGCATGGGAGAACATATTTGCCAATGTTATCTCTGATAAGGGTTTAATCTCCAACATTTACAGGGAACTCATACAACTTAACAAAAGGAAGATAAACAGCCCAATCAAAAAAATGCGCAATAGACCTAAATAGATACTTTTCAAAAGAAGACATACAGAAGGCCAAGAGAAATGAAAACATGCTCAAAGTCACTAAACATCCGAGAGATGCAAATTAAAACAACACTGAGGTACCATCTCACACCTGTCAGAATGGCTATCATCAACAAATCAACAAACGACAAGTGCTTGTGAGGATGCAGAGAAATGGTAACCTTCTTGCATTGCTCTTGGGAATGCAGACTGGTGCAGCCACTGTAGAGAACAGTATGGAGTTTTCTAGAAAAACTAAAAATGGAACTTCCATTTGACCCAGTGATCCTACTTCTAGGAATATATCCCAAGAAACCAGAAACACCAATCAGAAAGGATATATGCATTCCTATGTTCATAGCAGCACAATTCACCATAGCTAAGATCTGGAAACAACCTAAATGGCCATCAGCAGATGAGTGGATTAGAAAACTACGGTACATCTACACAATGGAATACTATGCTGCAGTAAAAAAGAAGGAATTCTTACCATTTGCAACAGAATGGATGGACCTGTAGAGCATTATGCTAACGTAAGTAAGTCAGTCAGAGAAAGATAAATATCACATGGTCTCACTCATTTGTAGAATATAATGAACAACATAAATTGATGAACAAAAACAGTTCCAGAGAGAGAGAATCATTGATCAAACCATCAAACCTCAGAAGGGAGGCAGGGGAGGGCGGGGGGGAGGGGGAGAGATCAACCAAAGGACTTTTATGCATGCCTATAAGCATAACCAATGGACAAGACATAGGGGGATGAGAGCATGAGCGGGGGGGGGGGGATGGGGGATGAAGACAGATATGTAATACTTTAATCAATAAAGAAAAAAATAAAATAAAGTGTCCCTTTCTTAAGCAAGGCTTCCTGCCTCTTGCCTAGCTTCCACTAATACCCTCAAATTGGCTTAAGTTACACATGACATGCTCTTAGAACAACTTCTGGTTTTTTTCATCTATTTTTATTACAAAAGGTAAATTACTGTTTGATTGAAGTGCGCTGTCTCACAGAGTGAGATTAAAGTTTGGTGTCTCATTCTTTTCTTTGTTTTATTTACACAATACATAGTAAATAGGTATTTGTGAAAAAAGTGAATGTGTAAAATCATAGGCTATAAAGTGTTCACACACACTTTAAAATTATATTCAAAACTTTTTTCATAAGGAGTATTTTCCTGAGACTAGGATTTAAACCTTTCATCAGATAGTCTCTTTGATACTAGAAAGTTTAAAAAAATATGTTATTAGTGTTTAAATGTTTAACATTTACTATTAAAATATCCTTGTTATTGGAGTACTAAATGTGCCTGACAATGTCAGTGATAGATACTATCTGTTCAAAATATGTTCCTGACATTATTGGAAGTATATAAACATTTGGATTATGAAAAAAAGGATACCACATATCAGTGGACTAAAAATGGTCTATATATATATATATATATTCACACTTATGCTCACAAAGGATTTGTATGCAGAATATATAAAGAACTTCTTCAAAGTCAACAAGAGAAAGACAAAAATCCCATTAGAAAATGAACAAAAGACTTGAAGAAGCACTTCGCAAAAGAATACATCCAAATGATCAATCAATATATGAAGAGTCACTTAGCCTCCAAGGTCACGAGGGAGATGTTTCACTAAAATTCCTGTGAGATTCCAATACACTCCCACTTGAATGGGTAAAACGAAAAACTAAAAACACTGACAATCCTGAGCTTTGGTTAAGAACTCCCAAACAATTTACATTCCAATATTGTTGATATAGATGAAAACTGGTATAATGACTCTGAAAACATCTTTGGCAATGTCCTCTAAAGACACATATACAAATATGATCCGTAATTTTTTTCCCGGTATACACCCAGAAAAGAGCACCTATGTGCCCTAGAAGATTATGTTATATCTGTAAAATCTCTAAAGTATCTATAATCAATAAAATACCTATGAAATGAAAACATGTCTCAGTTTGAAAGAAATAACTACTGCTACATTCAATAGTGTGGATTAATCTTATGAAAAAAATATTAAGCAAAAGAAGCCAGAAACATAGTATATGGTTCTATTTATGGAAAATTCAAAAGTAGAGAAAACTTATATCTGATATCAGAATTCAGGATTGTGTGTACCTACAGGGAGGAGGGGATGGTGTTACTGGGAGGTGATGAGACAGGTGCAATCACAATGCCTGTAATATTCTATTTGTTCATCTGAGTGATAGTTACATAGATGTATTCACTTGTGAAACTTTACCAAGAGGTGCATTTAATATTTGTGCATTTAATATTACTCTATGTGTATTATATTTGCATGTATAGATTTATTTTAAAGGAGCATACTGAAATAAAATATCTGTATTAATATAATAAATATGTGGCTGGCTACCATTTTTTATTTCAGCCATAAAACATGAGAGTCAATTATCAGCCACTACAGAAAATTACTGAATTAGAAAACCCTTTTCTCTTGTCCTGGGCACTTTGAACTAAAACAAGAGCATCTGTTAAAATAAAAGGGGGGCGGGGGGCGGAGGACTCTTTGGGAAATGGACTTTCTTCACATGATTAATTTCAGTTGCTCCATATACAACTGTTCTCATTGAATAATCAGTAAATTTAGAAAAGGGTTTAATTATATTTTTCAATTTAAGAGGGGATCATTATCTCTAATGAAGCTGAGAATTAATTATCTAATAAAACTATGTACTTGCCCTATCTGTTTTGGCTTAGTGGATGGAGTGTCAGCCTGCAGACCAAAGTGTCCTAGGTTCGATTCTGGCACGGGCCCTGGTTAGGGTGTGTGCAGGAGGCAGCCAATAGATGTGTTTTTCTCATGTCAATATGTCTCTCTGTCTTTCCCTCTCTCTAAAAAATCAATGGAAAAACATCCTCAGGTGAGAATAAAAAAAAAAATTAAATAAACTATATACTCTTTTATACAGGGGAATTATGAAGCTAGATAAAAGTTATATAAATTTATGTAGATATAGACTAACTTCCTCATTCTATTGATATGGATATCAAGGTATACCCATTGTCACTAGAAAAAAATCAAGAAGGTTCTCTAGGCACAGTCTCTCTCAGTTTGGGATGCTTAGAGAATTTCTCTCCTTTATCATATCTACCCTCATGTGGAGTGCATCACCAAGAAAAGGTGACAAATATATATGGCTGGCTGCCATTGTGGCTGGGAAGTAGACTTTAGTCACTCAAAAAATACTTATTAAGCATCTACTATGTGCCAGGCACTGTTAGCTGCATGCTCTTTGTGTTCCAGAAGCTTGAATTTTAGCAACTAAGTAAATTATATCTACATACATACACACATTGTGATAAGTCCTATAGTGGACGTGAATAAAGAAATCAGAAAAAATGTAGAAAATGATAAGGAGGGCTAGTTTCAGCTGTGGTATTAAAAGGCCTCTTTGAGGCAGATGATGTATAAGGTAAGAGCTAAAAGGTAAGGAGCCTGAGTGTGCCAGGAAAGGAGCATGTTTAAGGAAGTAGGAAGGGACCTACTGTGTCGATATTATGCCAGTCTGAGCAATATGAGGCGAGGTGAGTGGCCATTGGACTTGGCCACATTTTGTGGAATGTTGTGGTCCAGAGCAGATTACAGAGTCAGAGCCTGAGTGGGAACCAAGAAAGCAGAGACAAAAAGTGTGGACAACCCTTTCGGCTGAAGCAGCTGTCAGTGCCCCTGGTGTAGACTTCTCCACAGCCTGGGGGATCTAGAAACCAATTTTCCTAGAACAAATGCAGAAGATTGTTTCATACTAGAAAAATGGAGGGTATTAGCCAAATAGCAAAAAAACAAACAAACAATAAAAAACAACACACCAACTTGGTAACTATGTAGGAAAAAATGAATCAGGAATCTTGGTTAAAATAAATTACCAAAAATCAAGAAGAATTTGTTGTTTGCTTCGATGGTTTTGACTGGTATGGTATCTGATGTAGTGCAAAATAGGACATATGTCAGTCAACCTTAATAAAGTATACATAGGCATTCAATCATCTAATGTTTATTTCCTACTTGGTTCTGGGGATTGGAGAGAACATTTGGATTCAAAGACACAGAGGTGAACAAAAAACAGACCCTGTTCACAAGGAGCTAACTGTTTGGAGGGGGAAGAAAAAAAAATCATTCATTATGGGACATTTAATTTCATATCAGACTCATATTATAAAATCAGATGCAGCAAAATGAGAAGCTAAAAATGTGTGGCATGCCTTAAATTTGATATTTGGGCCCAGCCCTTAAGACTTTCTGAGCAGTTGTCAATCATTTGAAGTAGGACCATTTCTATGCCTATTTTGAACATTAAAGTAAATTATGCTAACAATATGCTCACTGTGGTCTAAATAATTCTAGTCTGTTGGACAGAGGTATTTATGGCATTTTAAAACATGCATTTTCTTGATAGCTAAAAATATATATACACAAATCTGTATCTTTGCATATCCAGATTTAGTTAAGCTTCTACAAAGAAATTAATAAAGCACATTAATAAATGGAAAAATTTTAAATGCTATTAAGTAGAAAATAGACATTTTATTATATAGAATAAGTATTTTGAAGTATTATCCAAATATCTATCATTTATACAAACTACAATAGCTTATACATTATCTTTAAAACTTTTCAAATATACATGTATTTATGTCTAAGTAATAATTTGAATGAATTATGTTTCTTTTTAGGAAAGTACAACTGTTCTTAGGCATTAGCAGCCATTTCTAAATACTTCACCAATTATAAACATACTTTTTCAACACTCATTTAAAATTATCCATCTTTTTCAAAACAGTGAAGGAACAGCTTTAGCTGTTCAGGCGAGAAAACATTGGAGTAAAGAGGTTGTGCATCTGCATAAAGTGAAATTTAATAGCACAGTTTCTGAAAGTGTAAGATTAATGGAAACAACCCATATGCCTGTCAAGAGAAAAACAGAAAAACAGCCTGGCTGGCATGGCTCAGTGGTTGAGTGTCAACCTATGAATGAGGAAATCAAGGTTCAATTCCTGGTCAGGGCACATGCCTGGTTTGCAGGCTCGATCCCCAGTGTTGAGCATCCAACCAATGATTCTCTGTCATCATTGGTGTTTCTATCGCTCCCTCTATCGCTCCCATATATGTATATGTATATGTATATCCTTATCCAATAAAAGAGAAACATGGTAATTAGCATAAGACCACTACTCTTCCCATTGGCTAATCAGGGCAATATGCAAATTAACTGCCAGCCAAGATGGCGGCCGGCAGCCAGGCAGCTTGAAACTAACATAAGGCTTGCTTGCTTCAGTGACGGAGGAAACCAACGTTCCCGCCTGCCGCTGCCAGCCTCTTAGCTACAACTCTAAGCAACTATGTTACAAATATAGAAGCTAAACAAAACCCCAGAACCTGCTTTAGTTGCCGGGCTTCAGCCAGCAGGATCACAACATTGTTTCAAATACAGAAGGTAAACAAAGGCCAGAAACTTGCTTTCAGCAGCGGAGGCCTAAGAGCTGGAGCCTCAAAGCTAAAGCTGGCCCAGAATAAAAAAGAAAAAAAAAGAAAAAAAGGAGCGGTTGGGAGCTTTATTCACCCGCCAGCCTGAAAACAGCCCTCAGCCCCTCACCCAGACTGGCCAGGCACCCCAGTGGGGACCCCCACCCTGAAGGGTGTGTGACCAGCTGCAAACAGCCATCATCCCCTCACCCAGGCTGGCCAGGCACCCCAGTGGGGACCCCCACCCTGATCCAGGACACCCTCAGGGCAAACCAGCCAGCCCCCACCCGTGCACCAGGCCTCTATATAGTAAAAGGGTAATATGCCTACCAGCACCGGGATCAGCGTGACAGGGGGCAGCGCCCAAACCCCCTGATCACCCTGCAGCTCTGTGTGTGACAGGAGGCGGGGTCACAACCTCCCTATCTGCCCTGCTCTGTTCGTGACAGGGGAAGGCGCCCCAACCCCCTGATCAGCCCTGCTCTGTGCCTGATAGGGGGGAGCTCCCCAACCCCGATTGCCCTGCGGCTCTGTGTGTGACAGGCTGCGGTGCCCCACCCCCCCACCCCCCACGGGCCCTGCTCTGTGTGTGACGGGGTAGAGTCATAACCTCCTCATCGGCCCTGCCCTGAGTGTGACAGGGTGTGGGGCCCCAACCCCCTGATCCGCCCTGCTCTGTGCATGACAGGGGGGGTGCCCCAACTCCCCAATCAGCCCTGCTCTGAGCCTGACCAGGGGCTGCACGTAGGGATTGGGCCTGCCCTCTGCCACCCGGGAGCAGGCCTAAGCCAGCAGGTCGTTATCTCCCGAGGGGTCCCAGACTGTGAGAGGGCACAGGCCGGCTGAGGGACCCCCCCTTCCCCCCGAGTGCACAAATTTTTGTGCACCGGGCCTCTAGTATATATATATTAAAAACACAAAAACAAATTGGGTTATATCCACCTGGTGGAATAAGAATCAGCAATGAAAAGGAGCAAACTACTGACCATACTTCTACTGCTACATGGATGAATCTCAAGATCTATACTGTAAGGTTCCATTTGTATAAAGTTCTAGATCAGCTAAAACTAATCTATGGTGATAGAAATAAGTGGTTGCACCTAGTGGTAGTTGGGTGATTGTTAGAAAGGTCATGAGGAAACTTCCTGAGATGGTGAAATATTCTCTATATTTTAAGCAAATAAATGAAATTGTCAAACTAAAGATCTATATACTTTATCCTATATAAATTATTCATAAAATGTTTGAGTAATAATACGTTAGGTTATCAATAACCTTAAAAAGAATGTTTGGGATAGACTGCTAAAGTCAAAATAGCCTATACTTTTAAAAATTTCTCTTTATAATCTGTAAATAATTATATATTCTGACATTCTCTTGCTAAATTTACTATCTTTTTAAAATTAAAAAAGCAAGAATTACTGGTGATCCAATAAATATCACATTAAGTTTTAGTCGTTGTACTGATTGAGGTGTTTAAAATTCTTTTTCAGAGAGATCAACAGACATTTTGATATTTCTTTTAGAGATGCAAAATTCATTCCCTCACTTGAAAAAAAAAAAAGCCTGCATCAACAAATTTGGAAATAATGAAAGACCTGTTTTTCTCATTTTGACTTTTCATATTCTTTTCATGGAACACTTAACTCAATTAAAGTTGTTGACATGCCACAGTCCAATTTTTAATGTCATGATGCAGCAATTTACCTCTTTTACTCTTGGTTGGTTTTTTTTTTGTTTTTTTTTATTAATCATGTTTATATGGTGCAGGTTGACTCAAGACTCCAACTCATGATTGACTGTTAATTAATTGATTTCATCAGAAACATCGCTCATTACAGCAGGACATGGAATGTAGGGAAAAAACACACTAGGACTTAATGTTTTAAAATTCAGAGATGCTGCGCTCATTAAAAGTTAAATAATAGTGGGCAGCTCTTTTTATCAGCCATTAGATGTGGGATTAATAAATGAAAGGGGCAAAGGGAGCTGGATGCCCCCATGCAAGGAGTCCTGCCTGAGTGGAGAGTTCCAGGACAACAGGCTTCCTCATGAAAGTGGAGGCAGAAGACAATCAGTAAGTAGTACCAGGACACAATTTCTGGTTCAATTTCATTTAAAATCTCTTCAAAGACTTTGCATGTGTTGTACTTAAAAAAAAAAAGATATGCTTACAGTGTGGTATATGTAGGAGGGTTATTATAATTTTTTCATCTACAAAGACATTAACACACCATGGATTCAGATTGACCTTTTTTCCCATACCAATTTGCTCATCTTCTCACCATGGCAGCAAGTCTATTGTGCACACCCCCTGATGGGAAGAGCAGACTTTAGCCTGCCTGATCTATGTATAAGTTATAGGCTGCAGGGCTCCGAGGAAAACCTGGAAAATGGAATTTGAGCTATCTAGGAGGAAAAAAAGAACCATTGTCACAGCCCAATTGACTTTGTAAATAACGCTGAATGTCCTGGGGGGACTTGTTACATTTTGAAAATCTGTAGAATCTGCTTGCTTATGAAGCTCTAACCTGATACATAAATACTATCCAAATACAACATGTAAAAGGGTGGTTGTTAGCTAAACAGAAGATCTCCTTAAACAGAACATGCTACTATATCTTCACATTATTGTTTGCCCCAACTTTGCTTTAAAAATTGCTTTAATTTTTTATTTAAATCCCTAGCTTCCATGATATAGGTATTCATTATTTCTATATAATACTGTTGATTTGTGTGAAGATAACATAAATCCATGGTAGGTAATTAAAGGTAAGTAAACTTGTAAATTAACATACCTTTTCTCCAAATAGTGTCTTTCTATAACCTTATTCGACTGTATTGAAAAACAAACAAAAAAAAAAACTCAACCTATTATTTATCTCAGGTCTGGTTTATTAGACTGTTGTCATATCAATACAATGTATTATGTTAGAGATTATCATTTGTGCATAGAATAGCAGTCTAACCAGCTGTAGAGCGAAATCTCATTTTTTATGTACTGGGTCAATATCATGGCGTAGAAAAATTATTTTTCTGAATATTTGATGGGTCTTAAAAAATACAAGAAATACAACTAGAAAATAAACTGAAGAATATATCAACTATCTTCCAGGAATGAATTTAAATATGAGAAGAAAATAAATTCATTTCACAGAAGGAAACAAAATCTTAGTAGATGCCACCCACGGACAGAATCTATTCTGTTCTAAAGACCATATAAAAATATACATAGAGAAGTTTTAGTTTTTACCTTTGAGAAACAGTGAAGCTAGCTGAAAATATAAAATATGTAGTTTTAAACATTAGATAAAACTAGTGGGAGATACTTAGAGAGGGAGAAATAGTATGATAACCAGCATAATTATGTGTCTTTACTAGAAAAATACAGACTGAGAAAAGGATATCATAACAGATATAATAGAAGTGATAGTCATAATTTAAACATTCAGAAAAATAGAATTTCAATTAGGATACAAAGAAGGTAAAATACTTGGGCAGAAAGAAGAGCAGCCCAGCTGGTGTTGCTCAGTGGTTGAGCATGCACCTATGAACCAGGAGGTCACAGTTGAATTCCTGATCAGGGTACATGCCCACGTTCTGAGCTCGAGCCCCAGTGAGGGGCGTGTACTAGTACTAGTAGGAGGCAGCCGGTCGATGATTCTCTCTCATCATTGATGTTCCTATTTTACTTTCTCCCTTCCTCTCTGAAATCAATAAAAAAATCTTTAAAAAAGAAAGAAGAGCAAAAATTAGTAGAAGAAGGAATGGATAGTCATTATAAGTCCTTCGTAAAGCTAAAAGTTTACATAAAGTTGAAGTTTGCAATTATTGAACCAGGAGTAATAATAGCAAAATAGAGCGGGATGAGTTGAAGATATGGGAGCTGAGGAAGCAGTTGATGTATTTGAATAGATCAGGTAGGACACAAGGAAAAACAGATAAATTTGATCACGTATCTTCAGAAAAGCACTTTGTAGATCCTAAGTAGGAAAACAAGTCCTAAGAGCACCGTTTTATTTATATCCACCTATGAGCTGTGTGCAAGACAGATTGTAGTGAGAATGCTTTAGAGGCAGGAAGGTCAGTTATGCAGCTATTGCACCATTTGTCTGAGATCATAAGACATGAATAATCTGGCTCAGTTCAACATTTGCTAGGCACCAAGTGTGGTCCGGGCACTGCACTGCGCTCTGGGAGTGGAAGGAGGGCAGGAATACTGCCTCCGAGGACCTCACAGAATGATGAGCATAATCCTCCTGCACCTTCACAACTGCAGGGAAAATGTTGTGAAGATGTTGCTGTAGAGGTAAGAGAAGAGGTGCTTAGCCCAGTCGAAGTTGGAAAAGGAAGGTCTCTTGAGTAGGTTTCGCTTGAACTTAGTCTAGAAGGGTGACTTCAAGTTACTAATGGCTCCAGGGTGGAGTTAGTTTGCAGGAGGAAGACCTTAACATAATACAGACAACGAAGATAGTCTTCGGAGTCATACTATGGGGTTTGGAAACAATTTTATAGATAAAACAATGCCATACTCATTGTAAGAGTGCTATGGTCAGATCTGTGTTTTCGAAGTATCCATCTAAGGCATAAATTAACTCAAAGTGAGACTGGAAAGAAGGAACCTAGGTATAATAATCCTGATTTGAAAATAACCTGAACCTGTGCAGCAATAGAGTGATGACAAAATAAAGACTAGAAATATTTGAGAGATCAAATGGAAAGTACTGTGGACTTGATTGGGTAAGAAAAGTGAAGACGGAAATATCTAGGATGATTGCTGACATTCTGTCTCTGTCAGCTGGCTCAGTGGTTGGTATGTCAGTAATTTTCATTCAGAATTCAAGAGGCAGATTGTAGAGGGAGAAGGACAATGGATTCAGTTTGAACATGGTTCCCTGAGGTGTCTGTGAGAATGAAATAGCTAGATAGAGCAGACTATACAAATCTGAACATCGGCAGAGTGGGCAAAACAAGATGAATACATTTGGGAATCATTAGCATTGAAGCAATTATAAAATGATGAATTAGGATGGGGTTTCTAAGTAAAAGAAGGTAACCTAAGCACAGTGGGAAGAAGGCAAAATTCTGGAAACAACAGCATTTAAGGGATAAGAGGAAGAAGAAGATATGACACAGAGGGGAAAAAAAAAAAAACACAGCAAAGTTGTAGGAAGAAAAATGGTAGGAAGTGATAAGATAAAAGCCAAAAATAAGTAGAGATCCTCCAGGAGACTAGCAGGGAAGCAAGGATGTGCATAATTAAGGTAAAGTAGAAACTGATATGATTTAGAGGCGATTTTGAAAAATTGAGTTGTGATTCCTAACAAGGACTTGAGTCCAGGGAGCTGGTACAGATATGCTAACATTGATAGAAAAAAGCATTTGAGGTAGATGAGCCTAAGAGACATTTTATGGGTGTGAATTTTTTGCCAGTCCTCATTTGCTATCCTGCCAATCGATGTGGGTCTACAAAACATTATATAGTTTGAAACTCAATTGCATTAAAACTCAACTCCTTCCCTACGTTCAAGGACTGTTAGGCTCAATGAAGGAACTCTTAACAGTTGGTAGATTTCACAAATCAGAAGGAACAAGACAATTTCCACGAAGGACTGTGATTCTTATCGTTGTTTCCTTTCCTCACTTTATAATGGTACCATTAGTTAGACTTCCAGACGCTACAGAAAGTGAAACCATTCACTCAGGCTGACATTTATACAGGCTAATCAAATGGCAGTGAGATATAGCAAATAACTAACAGTAGTACTTGGAACAGGTGGAAAAAAAATTATGGAATATGCACATAGTGTATCCTAAAAAGCCAATAAGTAAGTTTCCCCCCCAGCAATGAGACAAATTTGGAGAAAGGTAATTATGCGGGTGATTCAATGCCTACTGAAGTGTGTGTGCTGAATCGCGCCTCCCTCACTACCATATGTAAGACGTCCTAAAGCCAGAGCCAGCTGATCACTGACGGTTTCTGCACGTTCCCCCTCCATCCACACTGCTATGTGAAAGCCGCTCGGCCACACTTTCTCACATTTTGCAAAATTGAGGAGATGAGAATATCTTTGAAGCAGAAATACTGAAGAGAAAACAGGAGGCAGAAGACTGTAATACCACTGAGGATGCTGCCTTCAGCGTCACCTTTCTCGTCAGCATGTTTCTTTCTTTCTTTTTTACTCTTTACTGTTGAAAGTATTATATATGTCCTCCCCACCACTTTGCCTCTTCTAGCCTGCCCCGCCCCAGGCCTCCACCATCCTATTGTCTGTGTTCATGGGTTATGCATATATGCATACAAGTTCTTTGGTTGATCTCTTCTCACCCACCCACCCTACCCTGCCTTCCCTCTTGTCAGCATGTTTCAATGTAAGGGGAAGGGAAAGACATGCCGCATGCAGGATTGATATGGGAACCTCCTGGTGACGTTACACAGTTCATTAGTAATTCTAAGGATATCCCCTAGGGCACTGACCACTTTTTTCCCAATAGAAGTTAGTTCATAAAACTAACCTATTGTAGCATTTCTTTGAGATTATAATCTGAGTGATCAAATCAATATGAAATTTGCTTCTTGGCACTATGTCCTTAAAACAAGAGAACAAAACAACTTTACTTGGACCTTCTCTATTTCTTTCATGTCTAGCACTCAGTAAAAACAAACACTGGAAGTGTTAAGTAAACCACACAAACCACTTTCCTCTGAGGGGTTCATCGGTATAAGATGTTCAGTCACTTCAATATAATACTTTGTACCTCACTAGCATCTTTAGGTCAAGGGTCTTTGAGTAGGTACAGACATGAATTACCACTCCAAAACTCTGCGAACCATCCAGTGCTGTAGACTAGTGATCTTCATTCAGAGAGATTTAGCAGTAGCCTGCCCCATTGTATTGCAAGTCACTTGTGCAGGCAGAAATAAATTCCAAGACCTTCTGCTGCCTGTGCTCCGCTCAAAACACGACTTGACATTTCTGCCCTCATTTTGAATCACTGGTTCTTCAAATACTAAATGTGACCTCAGAGACAGGAAGTTTGTGAAAGTAAAATGTTGAAGCTGAAGATGCACACGCAAAAATATTGCAAATATTTAAAGATGCCCAACCTCTTCCCATTCAAAATATTACTTCAGGGTTAATGTGTTCTTAAATCCACAGTGTGAGCATTTCTGCCTTATTGATGCAGCAGCCCCATTCTTTACTTCTCTCTGTTAGTCTTTCTTACATTTCAAGTTTTTTTTTTTTAAAAAAAGCCTCAAGTTAATGATTTTCTTAAATATTCCTTTTCTAGAAACACAGTAAAGAATTTTCAAGAAATAAAATGGCAACTATGTGCCAAAATAAATGTCAAGAAGTCCATGAGTCCATGTACCAAATCATGTGCCCACCCTCCTCCGTTACAGTGCTTTAGACCCTCACAACAAATAGTTTAGTTCATTTTAATACTAAGAAATCAAGCTATGAACATCCTATCTTGTAGCAGACCAGAAGCAATAAACTAGAAGGAAAAGAGGTATGTTAAAGTGGCAGGTAAGCATAAATTCTAAGCAAAATTATCCTTTGCAAAATACAAGAAAATACGTACAAAAAAAGTCAGGCCTCTTCCCCTATATTTTGCTAGCAAATGTTTTTAAAACTATATTGGTTATCTATTACTGCATAACAAATGATCCTAAAACTTAGCAGCTTAAAACAGCTCACTTTCCTCTTACAGTTCCCCTGAGTGGGAAATCCAGGCACAATTCAGTATTTCTTCTTTTTAAGGGTCTTTCACAAGGTTTCAATCATGATTCAACTGGGCAAGATCTGCTCCCAAGCTCACTCATTCAGTGGTTGTTGGGAGGATTCAGTAGCTCTCAGTCTGTTGAATTGAGGAATTCAGTCCTCACGAGAGGTTGGACTGAGACTGTCCTCAGTTCCTTGCTATGTGGACTTCTCTACACTAGTCAGGGTTCTTCAGAGAAACAGAGCCAATATAAAGAGAGGGGGGCCTGATTTTAAGGCATTGGCTCATGCCACTATGGGTTGGCTGCCGGCTGACAAGGCAAAAATCTGCAGGGCAGGCTGGCAGGCTGAAGACCCAGGGAAGAGTTGATGTTACAGCTCTAGTCTGAAGTCTAGTATAATTCCCTCTTTCTCGTGGGACATCAGTTGTTGTTGTTTTTGTTGTTGTTGTTGTTGTGTGTGTGTGTGTGTGTGTGTGTGTGTGTGTGTGTGTGTGTTTCTTAAAGCCTTCAGCTGACTGGAAGGGGCCCACTCACATAATGAATGATAATCTGCTGTACTCGGTCTGCTGATTTAAATGTTTATCACATCTGAAAAATACCTTCACAGCAACATCTATCTAGATCAGTGGTTCTCAACCTTCCTAATGCCGTGACCCTTTAATCCTCATGTTGTGGTGACCCCCAACCATAAAATTATTTTCGTTGCTACTTCATAACTGTAATTTTGCTACTGTTATGAATCGTAATGTAAATATCTGATATGCAGGATGTATTTTCATTGTTACAAATCGAACATAATTAAAGCATAGTGATTAATCACAAAAACAATATGTAATTATATATTCAATATGTGTTTTCTGATGGTCTTAGGCGACCACTGTGAAAGGGTCGTTCGACCCACAAAGGGGTCGCGACCCACAGGTTGAGAACCGCTGATCTAGATGGTCTTTGACCAAATAATTGGGCATTATCACCTAGCCAAGTTGACACATGAAATTAACCACCATACTTTCCAATATGACAGCTTGCTTTATCAAAGTCTAAAAACCAAGAAGTCAACAGAGAATCTGCTGGCAAATTGGGAGTCAGTCTTTATAAACTAATCACAAAATTTTGCCATATTCCAACTGTTAGAAGCAAGTCCCTAGGTCCAACCCATATGCAAGGGGAAGAAATTTTACAATGTCACAAATACCACGAGACAGGGATAATCGAAGGTCATCTTAGATGTCTGCCTACCACACTAACCCAATCTAAAAATTCTTATTTATAAACTTTATGTTAATAGCTTTTACCTTATTTAAAATTTAATGTTTATTTACAATTTAGAAAATACAGAAAGCTACCAAAACTCCACAATTTATAGAGAAGACTACATTCTTTCTTTGTTATTTTTCGGGGAGAGTTGAGATTGTTTTGCAAAATAAGATTAATCATAGACTTTATCATCATCAAGCAGTAATTCTCCTTGATCTTTAAATATAATCCACAAAACATGGCATATTATTAAGTAGAGGTAGATTAATAATGAACTTTTAGAAGGACATAAAAATTAAAAAGCCATGTGGTTCGTTTTTCAAATGTTTTTATGGTAAAGTATATATAACATTATATTTATCAACTTAACCCTTTGTAATTGCACAACTCAATTGTACAATTTAGTACACAAAATGGTACTAAATACATTCACAATGCTGTGCAACTTTCACTATTATTTATACCTATAACTTTTTCATTATTCCCAACAAAAACTCTGTACCCATTAAACAATAACATCCCTTCCTTCCAAGCCTCTGGTCACCTCCATTGTCCATCTGTCTCTATGAATTTCACTACTCCAGGTACCTCATATAAGTGGAATCATACAATAATTGCCCCTCTGTGTCTGACTTCTTTCACTAAGTATAATGTTTTCAAGTCCATCTATACTGTGGCATATATCAAAATTTTATTCTTTTTTATAGCTGAATAATAAGTCATTGAGTGTGTGGGTCACATTTTGTTTCTCCATTAATTTTTTAATAGATATATGAATTGTTTCTACCTTTTTCTATTATGAATAATACTGCTATCAAATGGATGTACAACTATCTGTTTGAGTCCTGCCTTCAGTTCTTCTGTATATATACCTAGGAGTGGAATTGCTGGAACATATGATAGTTCTATGTTTAACCTTCTGAGAAACTACCAAATTGTTTTTCACAACATTCTCAAACTTCTGAGTTTCAAAAAATCAACACACACACACACACACACACACACACACATTAGAATCAGCATAGGGTTATACCTACTAGTAATTTTGCCAAATAAAAGAAGATTATATATATATATATATATATATATATATATATATATATATATATATAAAGAGTAATATGGTAATTAGACCAGACAGCCAAATGACCTTCCAGACGTCCTTCCTGACAAATCCAGGGCCTGGGCGAAGCTGGCCCAGGTCCTGGGTGCCTGCCAGTGGCTGGAGGAGGGAAGTCCATGTCCCGGGTGCCAGCAGCTGGGGGAAGGAAGACCTACTCTTGCATGAATTTTCGTACATCAGGCCTCTAGTAATAATAATAATAGTACTTGGATATTCAAATACTTCTAAAAGTAATTAAATTGAGAATTAAAATCAGGAAAGTCCTCTATTTAATCCTCTGAAACCTAGAACTCTTCTTTAAAACTCTGCCAAAGTACTAAATTTCTGTTTTCTTCCTCTTATTTCTTTTCATGGTCCCTTCCATCAACACCCTCAGCAGGACCTCCAGTCACTCTGGCCAGAGAGATGCTGTAATGGCACCCCCTCTGTCATTGTGCCCATATCACAGTCTTCTCCACTTAGCTCAGCTCCAATGAAGCTCAGAGTAATTCTAGTCTTTGAAATCACCAGCTCTTCACACCTTTTGATTTGTTCTAACAATTCTTGCACCAGAAACTTTTCCTCAAAGCGCCAAAGATTCTCAAAGTGTAAAATAATTCATCCCCATGTCTTTTTAGAAGATGCATTATTTTCCCAGTTCAAATTATACAGTTGTGATTAGAAATAGTCTTTGGCTTCTTACATTTCAAATTTTAAATGTTTTCCTCTTAAATTATAAATAGCAAAAGTGTTAATAACTGAAATTCAGTTAAAACTGTGCAAATGCCCACCCCAAGCTGCCCTCAAAATCACTGAGGAAGGTTTCTCAATTAAGTATTCCAGGAATGAACGCTACACCTCTTGAGTAAGACTCTCTGAGGGAGTGGCCAGGGAACCTGACTATTATAAAAGGTCTTCAATGGATTTTAATATAAAAGAAGATTTGGAAGTCAATAGTCTAACAAGAGTGACCCAAAAAAGGTAAATACAGAAATCCGCAAGAAATGAGAGATGTAATTTATTATTAAATTGCTTCTCTTGGCTGCTAATACAATAAAATATTCCTCTGAAGTTCCTAGTGTATACATAAATGGATTAAATTGGCTAATGAATTTATCTGATATGCCAAGGTTGCAAACTCTCCCATTGAGTGATTGATGGCTGAGCAGAACAGAACCCTTCAGGGGGAAATAGTGACTTACACAGGTTTCTGAAGTGTTAACTGTTTAAAGTAATTTATTAAAAAATGTTTATATCATGCAGGGCACTCTACCAGCATCCAGGGATGCATCCAAGCAAAACCAGTGGAAAGGTGCTACTCTGGAGAAAGGGTGGTATATTGGCAACTGAGGATGTTAGAGAGCCAGCTTGATATTCATCAGACTATTGAGAGGCAATTTTCCATGGGTCTTCGACATTTCTTCTTGTCTTCTGAGCAGGGGCATTGAAAGCTTTTATGCTGGACTACCTTTTCAAGGATGTTTATATTGCAAATATCTTGGAAGACAGGAAAAGATATCCATCTGGGGTGAAGGGCACATTTGTTTCCTGACCAGAATAATAAAGATAATATCTCTCTCCCTAAGGAAAAAGCTAGGCAACTTTGTTTATTCCGCTTCAGATGAGGGTTTCCCTGAACTCAGGGTTGCTCAACTGTGACACATCTCACTGTGTTCAGGGCATCGCTGTAGATCACCCATGTGGGATTGAAGAACAAGGGAACCAATGCAATCAGGGAGCTTGGGCCACCTGCTGTGCTGTGCAGTGAGTAGTAAAGTCCTTTGTTCCTAAGGGAAGGGTTTGTGTCTTCTGCCAGCATTCATTAAGCTGTGGTAGGCTAACTTTTTACTGTTCAATTAGCATAAAATCTCCAGCTCTTCACAGTTCTTGACAGGTTCTTACATTTCTAAGTTTTGCATTATAACTAATATTGTATCACTATGCCCATCACGCTATGCCTGGTTTCTGTTGCTGCCTTCTAATAAAGAATTCTTATTCTACCTACACTTTAGTACCAGCACTATTCTATGCAAAAGAAAATGACCAGACCACTGAGCCAGTTTCTGACAGGACATAGGTGTGTCCGATGGCAGTGACTCTGCATCAGTTTTTCTGGCTCTTTTTAATGACATTTATGGTTCTCTGATGAAGGTAGAAAGCCAAAAACACTTTATCTAAGTTATATAGAAATTCCCTGTTCCCTAGATATTAGTCATGTTTAAATCTAAAAGCTTTGGCCAGCACTTTATACTAGTGGCAGAACCAGGGTAATTTTTAAAAATGTATAGGGCTTTAGGTAGCTAAGGGGTGGGCTGAAGTATTTCAAGCTTAAAATAGCACCCCATGGGAGCTACACCTTCATGGCAGCTTGTCTTCACAGAAATCATATTCAGGACCAGTGTTTCCCCTTTAATTTCAACTTCATCTCTATGAAAAACAAAGGAGCAAATATCATGATTTTCATGCTGTAGAAACTGATAGACAAAGTAGTAAAGTAATATATCTGCTATTATCTTAATCATTGGCTAAGGTGAAATTTCCTTCAATTGACATCTCTTTCCACTAGTTTGAAAGCTACTCATTTTAATGCTAAAGAAAAGAAAAAGAATATATATAGCTTCCAATTTTTACCCTAGAGACCAGATTTGCAAAGACTGACAGGTGGGAGTTGTACATGCCATAGAAAAATAAAGATTGTTTTCCCTTCATATGTCTATAGGGCACATTTTTTTTCGGAGTTTGAAGTGGAAAATCCATAAAGAATAGATTGGTCAAAAGTTAATTTTGATCCCTTGGGGGAACATTTAATTAACAGAATAATTCACCATTCAATCAACAAGTATTTGCAAAGTTTCTACCATGAGCCCAGCACTGTTAGATGCTGGGGGTTCAGTGCCAAGTAAGATACACAGTGATCACAACCTGGGCTGCCTGGTAGAGGTGATGAAGTTACTGCAGCAGATGTTAGCCAGGTGCTTGATGAATGTGCAGAGTATCTGCCATAGGAGCAATTAGCAGCTTTTAAACGTTATAGTCTGAGAATCTAAGTAGATGATGATGTTGGTTTTGAATGAAATAGAGAAATTTTACTTCAATATTTAGCTTATCAAACTAGAGTCTTGGGTGAGTGTGGTATAGATCCAAAAATTGACTTTGATGCAGTTTCAATGCCAGTGGTGGAAATATGAACAAACATGTTTGTTTGTTTTTCAAAGACAGATCTTGAACTGATAATTATAAAATGTCAACAATACTAACTACATCATCTACTGCACACATTTAATGGGCCGAGGGAAAATAAAAATGTAATTTTGACAGATTCTTAGTATTTTTTTTTATATAGGATTGTATAAATTTTAAAAGTGTGCTTATAATTCATCAATCAATTAACCAATCCTACAGCTCCAGGAAGTTACCACACCAACATGGCAATTCAGTGATTGGCTAAACATTACTCCAAAGGGATATAAATCTCAGCCACTTCTACCTTAAGTGCTTGATATGAACTAAAATGTGTTCCCCCAAAATTCATATTTATGTTAAAGGTCTATAATTAGTTTTATATGAGGCCTTTGTCTATAATTAAGAGTGGATCTCATGATGAGATTAGTGCCCTTGTCAGAAGAGACCAGAGAGTTTGTTTGTTCTTGCTCCCTTTCAACGCTCCACTCCAACCCCGTCCCCACCACCACCACCACCTTGTAAGGACACACAAGAAGTCAGAGATCTATAATCCAGGAAGATAGCTCTCACCAGAAACCAATCATGCTAGAGCTAGAACATTGATCTTGGACTTTCAGAATTATGAGAAAATAAATTTCTGTTGTTTTAGCCACTCCATCTATGGTATTTCTGTTTTGGCAGCCTGAGCTGCTCAAGAAAATTCTGCACACAAGCAAAGTGGTACCTAGGGGGCCGGCAGTCTTCCAAATGGAGTTGCAGGTACAGAACATAAGAAGCAAAAGAAACAGACTCCAAGGAGTACGCAAGAAGAAGTAGTAAAAGGGATCCAAGGGCATCTAAGCAGAACTCCAACGGAATCTCCTACGAGAAAGAGGAACAAGAGGAACTGAATAGGAAGCAAATGATTCCAAGTGGTTACCCAAAACACCTTGTTTAGTTTGCCTTTCAATGAGAGAAGGTGGTAGTCTAGTCAGTACCTTTACTTAAAAAAAAATACCCACTAATACAGTAGTAATAGATATTGAACATGTAATATAAGATAATTATTTCATAATTAACACACAAAGTTGTAAAAGACTCCTCATGGTACGAACATTAACCTAAAAATGAAGATAATCAAACCTCAATCATGTCAGTATTTACATTAGTCAGGCTGTTTTTATCATAAGGCTGGGAGCACTTCTCTTGTAAAATAAGGAGGTAGTCTAGATTTTCTATCATGGAGAATATAAAAATGACTTGTATTGAATATAATCTATTGCATCTCCAAAATCAATTTATATGCTGTTTCTCCTGTTCTGACCTCAATGGCAGACCTTTAAGAAAGTCATTAATAGCCCCCCTGTCCTTTCTCTTCTAGCTCTTTTTAGACATGAAAAGGCACAGGAGGGAAATTTGAGGGTAGGAGGATTGTAAGCCAGGATATTCGTCCCTCCAGTTCTCTTTCTGCCAAGTATTTATGAGTTAGGGGCTCCCTCTAGTTTAGGGCAGTTCTCTCCATACAAGTACACACTTAAGTTTAGGACCAGGGGTGGAAAGAACCCTCTTTCTTACTCTCCAAGTAGCATTTTAATCTCCTCCTATTGGTTTAAACTCTGCTGATGCTTCTGCAAATTATCTCTAAATATCAAGTGTATATGTGCTTATCAACTGACTAATAAAGACCTTCTATGACTTTCCCACAAATCCAAAAAAAAATATTGGCTGGACTTATTTGTAACATATCACTAATATACAGTATCTTTTTTAAAATGCATATTTTATTGATTCCAGAGAAGAAGGGAGAGGGAGAGAAAAATAGAAACACCAATGATGAGAGAGAATCATTGATCTGCTGCCTCCTGCATGCCCCCCACTGGGAATTAAGCCCACAACTTGGGCATGTGCCTTGATCTGGAATCGAACTGTGACCTCCTGGTTCATAGGTCGACTGTCAATCACTGAGCCATGCTGTCTGGGCTACAGTATCTTTATAGGAATCCTAGAGTGGCCAATGTAAAAGCAAAACCATGTTTTCTATTTTTATGAGATTGACATTATGCATGTTAATATCTCTAATAACTCAAACTACACACCATTCCAAAATCATTTTCACTAGGAAAACATTTGTGAGGATCACTGGCCAATGATGGCCATCACCAAATAATGTTGATCTCCAAATTCTCCCTAACTACTATTTTTATTCAAAAAATACACTGGTTCATCTATACTGCCAAATGTCATGATACTTATGCACTTTATCTCTTTGATATACTTCAAATTCACTGTGTGGTAAGGCACTTCTTAGGCTGGAATCAGTATCCAAGTTTAAAACCATTTTGTATATATGGGATTAAGCAAATTTGTATATTTTTTTATTGCTGTCATATTTTTTAGCGCCTACACCTCATTGTGCTGTGCATTAGGAGTTTCCAAGAGGAGTTACATTGCTATGCAGCAATTGAGTATAACAACAGAACTTATCATTTTTTTCATGAAACACCTATCAACATCTCTCTTGCAAAATGAGGGGTCGGCAGAACTCTGAGAAACAGTACATTAGTGAGTAATGACTCTTAGCCACCCCCTGGGCTGTCAGAAATTGGGATAGAGACTGCCTCTCTGCCATCACCCTACACCCCGCAGTTTCTTCTATCTGAAGGAAGTCCCCCTATGAGTCCCTATTATAGCCTCCACTAGTTCATTCTTAGTCCTCATAACTCTACACAATATGTTTGTATGTATCTATTTCTCCTGTCCCATGCCCCCCCCCCCCTGGTAAGCGTATGTAAACACCAAGCAGGCAGACACTTTGTCTGACTTGTACTCTGCTGTACAGATCCTGGCAGTCAGTAAATATTTAAAGAAAAAATGACATGCAAATAACATGGCCAATATTTTCATTCTGATACAGTTCAGCCCATGTGTCTATGGAGGCTGACTCACTCCAACCACCAGATAGCCTGCTAGTGCCAGGACGGAATTGCTCTGCTGAATGTGTGGAAGGCTGCAGGTTGCATGATCATATTGAGAAAGTTTTGCTTTTTGGTTTTGACTATACTTGCAAACATAAATACTTTAATTTTGTGTTATATTCACTATACTGCATATGATCATGTTAGAGAAAGCAGAGTAGTGAAAATATCTATAAGATGAATGCAACCACGGTTACCGTTTCCTTTGCAACCTGGATCATGATGTATCTGTGCATGCCTCACATATATTGGTGGCAAGGCTGATTAAACGATGCTAGATCAAAGGGTGTCAGGCTCAGGAGCAGAGAAGAAATGTGTATTAATATTAGTTTTTCTTTTCAATAGGCCTCTACTGGGTAATTCTTTGTAAAGACATGTATAGTAACAATTGGTTATGTTGGATGATGTCGCAGAAATGAGGGATGTAAGGTATATTACATATAATATAGCATGCACACTGCAACATTTCACAGGAAATGGCAGTCCTGGAGGCAAGTAGGGGCTGATTCTACTGAGCAATATAGTGGGTCTCATATATTAGCCACCAACCATCTAACAAATCCATACCTGCCAGGAACCATGGGTTAAAAAAGTGGCTCTACTACTATACCAATTACTCTAATCATGGCTTTGATTCAGTGTATTCAAAACAGAAAATTTGCCAGTGAATTTCCCAACTAAAGAAGAAGGTACATCAGTGTTTATCTGATGCTTATCTATAAGCACAAGGTCATACATCGCACATATAATTATACCATAAAATAAATTCTACTCTGAGACAAATCTGACTGAAGTTTCTGGAAAAGATTTTTAAACTTATATTAAATCACCCCAAAGATTTCCTTTTTGCCTCAGTTTCTCAACTCTTGGAAATGAGATATTTAATATTTAATTCTATAAATACAACTGAAGAAATGTATACTTGTAAACCCTAAGATGCTGTTTCTATATAAGTACTTCAGTGAAAATTATCAATGTTACTATGTCAAGCATTTTGCATGAAACTAAGAAATAAAATGTCTTCATTGACAAGGTTAGTCTTTTTTAAAGCAATTTTACTGTGGATGGTAATTCTGGGAACTTCTCAATGAAGCAGACAGCAGCAGACAGACTGGGGAGCAGTGAGTCACTCCTCATGGCATGCCATAACCAAACCAAGGGGGCAATCTAGCAGCTCACAACATCATTCGCCCTTTCCTGGGGCAGTTGCTCTAGAGTTTGGCTTGACCTTCTTTTCTGACCGCATCAAGCAGATCAGAGACAAACCTTTATGCTGCATGTCCATATGAAACTGACATCATTGGCCAGAATTCCTGGTAGATCTCCCCTGTAATCAATGTTTTTACAGTGATGCAAACCAGGGAAGTGTGCTAGGAGAGAGAACACCTCATTCTGTTGTGCACAGAATGAATCACTCAGTTGAGGAGACTATATAAAGAAACAAATACAGCCCTAACCGGTTTGGCTCAGTGGATAGAGCGTCAGCCTGCGGACTCAAGGGTCCCAGGTTCGATTCCGGTCAAGGGCATGTACCTTGGTTGCGGACACATCCCCAGTAGGGAGTGTGCAGGAGGCAGTTGATCGATGTTTCTCTCTCATAGATGTTTCTAACTCTCTATCCCTGTCCCCTTCTCTCTGTAAAAAAAAATCAATAAAATGTATTTTTTTAAAAAAGAAACAAATACAGTAGGTTCTTTCCTCCTGGCTTCCACTTCTTTAACTCTGTTACATTGAAGAAACAAGCCAGGCTTAATGTGTTTCCCCTGCTTGGGCCTACCTGATCATGGTTTAAACTTAAACCCTCTGGACTATTTTCTCTCTAAATTACTTGATCAGAGGTATGTCCACTTAGTGCTAACACTGTGCCCCAAGAGCCACATCTCTCTCACACTGATGTGCACCCTTAATATAATTACGTCTTTTAAGTTTCAAGATCATCAATAAATGTGTATTAAGAAGTAACCTATGAAAATTAAGATATTAATTTTCAAAAACAAAGTACATGCATTATTTAAACATTATAGCTGAATAAGCCCTGGGGAAAATGTTCGTATTATAAAGGAACTATTTTTCAAGTCTTAATCAATGGCTGAACAGCCCATTTGAATTTTACCATGGCTGATGTAGCTTTTATGAATTCTGTTTGAATGAGGAATTCTGTATGTCAGATGCTATCATGTGTCCTCATCCATTTAAAATCCAATTTAATGAGGCTGTCGTCCATATGTATAGTTACTATTTGATTTGCTGTAGGGTTATATATTCATAACAAATTTTGACATTTAAAATGGATTTCTTGATGATTTTAAGACATTTAAAAATAAAATGAAAGTTTTGTAGTCTGCTTTCTTTTCATATTACTGAAACAAACGTGAATTATTTTACAGGGAGCGAAAAAAGTGGGTCAAGTAGCAATAAGCATTCCTGGTACTTAGATAAGAATTCCAGATGCCTTGGATTTTTACAGACTGTACTTGCTGTCTAGGGTTTGGTTATTCTTGACCTCAAATATTTTCTCTATGGACACTTATAGGCAATGAATTTGAAAGTGCATTGTCCCAAGTGGAAATACTCTTCCAAGAGCAATATTTCAAAGATGTGTGTAAAGCTTTTTAAATGGCCATAAGAACATTTGAACTTATAAGAAATAGAGTAATTCATAAGCCACTGACATCATCTCATTTTTCTAAAATTATATATGATCCAAACCCTTATGGAAACCAACAGTAGTTTGTTGTTTCATGGTAAAAAATATATATATAGTACAATCTGCGAGAATCAAGACATTTTGAGAAATTATGAGTAATTTTATTAAGAATCTATTCAAGCCAAAACCGGTTTAGCTCGGTGGATAGAGCGTTGGCCTGCGGACTGAAGGGTCCCAGGTTCGATTCCGGTCAAGGGCATATACCTTGGTTGCGGGCACATCCCCAGTGGGGGGTGTGCAGTAGGCAGCTGGTCGATGTTTCTCTCTCATCGATGTTTCTAACTCTATCCCTCTCCCTTCCTCTCTGTAAAAAATCAATAAAAATATATTAAAAAAGACTGAATAATCTATTCAAAAACACTTTAGCCCTATAGTAATATAAATACTAAATACAAACATAACATTTATAAGCTAGACCTACAATTTCACAACTTCTGTACCAGGCTTCTATTATTTGTTAATATACACTAATATATATATATATATATATATATATATATATATATATATATATATATATATAGTTTTATCCTAAAAATTTATAGAGAATAAGAGCCAATATAAATACACTTCTTTCACGCCATAGTGACAGCCTGTCTTTACATAGATTAGGGCATTAATGAAATACATTTCTTTAAAAACAAACAAAATAAAACAAGGAATTCTACATTTCTGCCAAGTAAATGAGTTCGTTAAATGTAAATTTTTCTGATTTCACTGGACATGTCCAAGGAACTGCAGAAAACCAAGTTGCCCACATTGGTGTTGATGCAAAGATTGCCCCTGCTCCACATTGAGAGAAGAAAGAGGGATATAGGTAAAGCATGGCAGAAACAGTCTCTATACTTTTGAAATTTCATTGTTGACATTCTTTCCACAATTCTCCATTACACAGACTCTTATTCTTACCTCCTTTGTATCATCTTTACATGTTTATGCTACAACAAGGGCATAGTCTATTTTTTTTTTGTCTTTCTTGTATATTGATTGCTACTGAAGACCTCATGGACATTCCCTGGCTCTAAGAGAGCCTTTAAGATGAAAGAATTTATTGAAATGATCAGAAGTATCCTTGATACCCAGCAATGTTGGATATAAAGCAAGAGGACACTCAGCCTTGCTTTTAGAAATAATAATAACTAACATTCACCTAAAGCTTCCTTTAAGCTGGGGTGCTCAGATTCTCTTTGAAACTGCATAACAATTTAAGAGATAGACATTAGTCATGCATTCCTTTATTCCTCCAAAGAATGAATTAAATATCCCTGACTTAGTAGTATTATGCTAGGTGCAGGGCATAGTATGATAACCATAAGATATGTGATCACTGCCTTTACAGAGCTCATAAACAGTTTCACACATAAAGCAGCAGAGTTGTTACTAAATGTTACATCGTTTCAACCCACTAAGATGTATGGCCTTAACTATATATCCCATTAGGGAGCATACAAAGCCTTTAACATCCCTTTCCAACTAAATAATTGATCAGATGTGGAGACTTTAAGCCAAAGATCCTAATTCAAAGCCCTCCATTGGGCAGGTATAAATTTGGGGGAAAGCACTTATTCTTGCAGAGACCCATTTTCCCAATTCTGAAATGACTAGTATGATTAGGTGATCTTTGAGCCCCTTCTAGCTATAGACTTTTACATTTCCTTATGGAAATCGGTTTTACAAAACAGATGGACCCAGCAAGATTGTTTTAACTTAAGCAACCTATGAAATATGTCCTGTCTACTTATAACTAAGGATATGACTAAAGCAAAATATTTTAGCAAGGTAATGGGGTCAGTGACAAAAATAAAGTTACTCTGTGATATAATTGTTTTTCTTTATTGATTAAGGTATTACATATGTGTCCATAACCCCCCTTGCTCCCCCCCCCGCCACTCATGCCCTCATACCCCTGGTGTTTGTGTCAATTAGTTAGGCTTATATGCATGCATACAAGTCCTTTGGTTGATCTCTCCCCCTTACCTCCATCCTCCCCTACCTTCCCTCTGAGGTTAAATTCTGCCCTTAATACTGGGAATGCACTGTGATGGCCATTGCCTGCTACCTTCTCAGGTGATCAGAATTCTCTGTTATTTTACAGATATGGAGAGAGGTGGGAGAGGGGACAAATGAGCCACAAGACCCATTTATTATCCAGACATGATATCAGTGGTATCTCTTATGGCAAGGGCCTATGGTGCAATGTAGGCATTGCTTATGGAGAAAAAGCCACCACAGCTAGTTTTCTGAACCTGTCAGAGAAACTTTTGAGTTACCTCACATTCTCCCTAAATTTCTTTTTAAAGAGTGTTTTTTATTGTTGCAGTTGCGTACCCCAACTGAATTTTAGAGTGACTTATACAAACTCTCTCCTGATGGAGGTATTATTGTAAGAGATTAATCAGAACCTATCAATAATTAGAATCTATCAGTTACTAATAACTTCACAATACTTTTTTAAAAGATATATTTTTATTTATTTCAGAGAGGGCGAAGGAAAGAAAGAGAGGTAGAATGTCAATGATGAGAGCAAGTCATTGATAGGCTGCCTCCTGCACGCCCCCACATTGGGAATTGAGCCCTCTACGGGGCATGTGCTCTGACCAGGAATCAAACCATGACCTCCTGGTTCATAAGTTGATGCTCAACCTCTGAGCCATGCCGCTGGGCACAATACCATCTTCTTTATTTCCGTTTTCATTAGTTCTAAAAAAGGCTACTATAAGCATCCTAATTTGGATTATTAAATGAATTTTTAATCTAGTCTTTCTGACTCATTCTTACACATTAGTAATAAATTTTGGATATTATCGCCAGGTGTATTTGTTTAAAATACATTCTCTTTACTCACTACCCCACCTCAAAACTTTAAAAATCTATCCATTGTGTACAGAATAATGTTTGAATGTCTCTTGTGTGTCATTTAAGTCTTCCAAGACCTAACAAATCTATTCCATTTCCATTATACCCTTTCATTTTTCTATGAAAAATAAAATGGAGTAACCAAAATTCATTCAGCACCATGGCATTTTAAAAACCTATTAATAAGCCTTGTCTCTAACCACACATGAAGCTCTGTGGACGTATTACGCCCACTTGCATATGCAGAATCTACAATTAAGAAAATTAATTAAATTGCCTAAGGTCACACAAATAAAAAATTATATGTATAGGTTTTAAAATCAATTCCAACTCCATTGGAACTCAGCCCAAGACCTTCTTTAATGTATCCAGCTGATTTTTCCTCTCGGAACTAGTGTTCATCCTTCATATCACTCTCTTTGATGTTTTAGTAAACCTTAGAGGTATGAGACTGCCAGCCTTTGTATATCCCTGAGTATTCGGCATGGTGTTATGCACAAAGATAGCATTAGTACACGAACTCAATAGCCCCCTTCATGGGACATATTAAAATAATGTCTTAAATTAATTTTGACCTTCATATAAAAGTACATTCTAAATGCCTTGAGTATCTGAGCATCCCCTTGATATCAACCTCTTTAGGAAAGGAAAGGAACCTCATACATTGTTATCATTTACCTTTAATTTGAAGGGGCAAATATATTCTCAAATGCACATTTGGTAATTTATACAGAGTAGGTAACAAATCCTAATTCCATTAGTAAGTTGAGTGATTTTGGTTTTGAAAACAAACCAAAAAAAAAAAGCAGCATATGATCAAAACAAGGAAAGGTAATTTAGCACAGTTTATAGCAGATCATTTTTTTAATTTTATATAATGCCTCTGCATTACAACTTGCTAAAAGCAATGGACTAGTACAGAGATTTGATGTGGATTTCTTTTTTTTTAAATATATTTTATTGATTTTTTACAGAGAGGAAGGGAGAGAGATAGAGAGTTAGAAACATCAATGAGAGAGAAACATCGATCAGCTGCCTCCTGCACATCTCCCACTGGGGATGTGCCCGCAACCCAAGTACATGCCCTTGACTAGAATCGAACCTGGGACCTTTCAGTCCGCAGGCCGACGCTCTATCCACTGAGCCAAACCGGTTTTGGCATGATGTGGATTTCTTAAATAGCTTCTAAGAACAGATAAATAGTAGTATAGGCTTATTAGAAAGATTTTATTTTATACTAATCTACAGAGTACAACCACCTGGAACAAGTCACTCAATTTCAGCAATAAGACACTGCACATCAAAATATATCAGAAATAAGATGTACAGTGGTGCATCACTACATTAAATTTGCTTTTTTAATTTTAAGTGAACATTTTAATGGCCCAATTACTATCCTAATTTGGGTAGAATTCCAAGCTCCATTTTAGCCTTTGGGTGTGCATAAAGTCTGAAAGAATTACTGTGACTATAATTGTGTTTATTATCTGAAGTAATCAGAGTATCTTTTTCATAATGAGATCAAGTCTACATTTTAGGTTTTTTTAAATATAAAAAAAATATTTTGAATTTCTATAAATGGCTATTAAAATTAGGTATCTTAATTGCACTAAAGTTTACTTTCTATTTTAACTATACATCACATTCCCCCTTAAAAGGAGAGTCAACAATATTCATCCTGGCTGCCCCAGTGATTACAGGACTGTTGCCTGGGAATGGAGGCTGGGGAATTTCAACAGATTTTCTCCTTTAGTTATAGTGCAGCCCATGTCCACTTAAATATTTGCCTGCTGTCTTTCTGTATCTAATTGATGTGAGTAGATTGTCTGTGAGAGAGTTAAGTCATACATTGTAGAGAGTCTTTGTAAATAACTTAGTCTACAGCTAGCCATGGGTACAATAGGTCATGATGATGGAAGAGCTGAAATGGCTAAATTATTTATGCCCCACTAGATTACTTTACCACAGAGATCTAGCCATTATTAGAAGCCTGGGGGAGAAGAGGCTATCCTAAAGCAATCTAAATAAATTGAATAATGAGTATTCAGGTTATATTTTTATTGCTTATGTTCTGCCCCAGGAATGGACTAATATAAGTTGGCAAAGCTGTAAACATATGTACAGACAACAGAGTAGGGTAATTAGGAAATACCTTTCAAAGTCTGTATTGGAGTAAAGCTGAGTCATTACCCTAGCACATTCTGCATCATCCCCCTTTTTCAGCCTGGATGAACAATATCAAAAAATAGGAGCAAAAGAAGAGAAAAGGTGAAAGAGATAAGGTGTGTTGACATGTACAGGATGTCTAAGTCTTCCCTCCACCTTGTGCATCTTTGAAGGTCCAGAGTTACATTTAGTGATCTCACATGTTGGAAAGACTGCATCCTATAGCTATTCTTTTATGCAACAAAAATCAATTGAGGGCCACTATGTCCCAGGCCCTGTTCTAGGCATCAAGTCAGTGCTGTGGTCATGAACAGCTGATGAGAGGTTACGGCCCAGCACAGAAAGCAATCAGTGGGCACATCACTTCACAAACTGCCAATTCATAATATTTGTGCGAAGTGCATCAAAGGATAAGTTAAGTTTTACACAGCTATACACTGATTACATTAGGTGATCAGAAACTCTTAAGCAGGTGATACTTAAGATGATGCCTGATAAATAATCTAAATTTAGTTCAGCAAAGTGTATGTATTTGTATATTTGAGCTAATTTATTGTTCATTTTATTTTAAACATGAGAGAGACTTGGGTATATCTAAAAGCTGTTTGGAAGGGCCCAGTAAATAGTAAGAGATTAAAGGTAAAAGGAAGAGAAGGGCTAATGATGGTAAAGGGTTTCTGTGAAGTTAGGAGAGAAGTACAGGGACTGATCTTCGCTGAAAGAAATAGCTCCTCTCATAATTTGTGCCAAATAGTTTAGAATTTGAATTTCATTATAACATTTTGCTTCATGTTAAGATTTTAAATGATTTTAAAATGTATTTTAGCCCTAGCCAGTTTTGCTCAGTGGATAGAGCGTCAGCTCCTGGACTGGAGGGTCCTGGGTCATTCCGGTCAAGGGCACGTACGTCAGTTGCAGGCTTAATGCCAGGCTCCAGTCAGGGGTGTCTGGAGGAGGCAATCAATCAATGTGCCTCTTTCACATCAAAGTTTCTCTCTCTCTGTATCTCACCCTCCTTCCCACTCTCTCTACGAATCAATGGAAAAAATGTCCTCAGGTGAAGATTAACAACAACAAGAAAACATATTTTATGCTTCATACATAAGATCATACATATATGAATTCATCCATGAATATCTATGAATAGCTATACTGACACAAACGCTTGAATACTCTCCTTTGGAGACTATTCTTCCATATCCAACATGTTTGCAAAGGTTTATAAAATTATAACAACATGAGAAGCACCCTCTTAACATATTTTAAAGTACACAATACCATTCTACATTTTTAGAAATGTCCCTGTATTGCTTTTTGCTCTCTTTGTTGATGTTTACACAACCCTCTTTCATTCTTATTACATGTGTAGTTAATCCAACCAGGATAAATCAAAACTTTTCTCCTTAATACCATTTCAAGAAAGCTCCTTTTGTGCATCACTCAACACCTATTTATTAATAAATCCCAGTTACTGTAATGCACACTGGAGTACCTTTGTTATGAATTTCTTTAACACTTTACATTCTGTTCAGGAAATTTTAGATTTGACTATGAATTGTCTGTGTTATTACTATTTCTGTAATGCAGGTCACTTCTCAAATAATTTAATTTATTCTCTGTTTTTATTATAGCTTTGATTTTTCCCACAATGCTTTGAATAATCTGGGGCACAAAATAAATGTTAAATATATACATTTTGTTTCAGCTTCATTGTATTTTACCAATGCCAATGGACTAGCCCAAATTCTGAATACTATTGCTGCTGTCTAGATATTAAATAAGATTTATAAGTCAAGTGAATAAAATCTATCAAAGAATATGGACAACTTTTGTTGTGAGGCCAAATTTCTGAGTTGCACAATTATATTCCAGTTGACCATCACTGACAAGGCCCTCAGGTTGTCTGTGTGTGATTTGAAATCATATTTAATGCCACTGTGGATACGTTCTCCTCAAGCATAGGCTGGATTTATAGATTTGTTTTTATCTTTATCAGAGCATTGTTTTATATCATACTGCTGAAATGGCAGAATGGTAATGGTTTTCTCTTCTGTATAGTTAATGGAAAAATTTTACTGCTTTTAGATTCCTTATATAACTACATTTTCTTCAGGCCTAAGTCTATTTGACTGTCCCTCATCTGAAAAATGATCTGTAATCTCTTGTGAGTCTTTGTGTGGGAGCATTTCTGTATGACTGACTTGGGATTTTTTTCAATGATGCTTATATTAAGTCACAAGAAATTCTTCAAGGGTTTCAAATATAGCACATGTAGAGTTGTTCTTGTTCTTTGTGTATCCTTATCTAAGCTAAGGACTGTATATAAAATTAATCTGAATTACTGAACAACATATTTCATTTTATTTTAATAAAAAATAGATCAGTAAAATCGAATTTAACACAGCCTGCCACAAATTCGGGAAGTCCCCTTAGAAACTCCATGGTATTCCTATGACAACCAAACTATCCTATATAATAAAAGGCTACTATGCAAATTGTCCCCTTGACCAGGAGTTCAACCAGGGGTGGGGCTGGCCAACCACCTGAAGCCCCTCCCCCCAACTGGCCCCACCCCCAATCCGCCCCAATCGGGTGGCTGGCCAGGCCCCACCCATGCACAAGTTTGTGCACCACGCCTCTAGTCTCTATAATACTTCCAGGCAAAGTGTTTTTGCAAGGCTAATTAATACCATATCATAGTCACTAACAAACATATGTTGAAAATCCATAACATTAGATTATACTCAAAATTTTGAAATAGTCCTGTTCTCATAGTCATTGCAGTCTACTTCTAGAATGAAGTCCTTGAAACCTTATTTCCCACTAGTCATACTGCTAAAGAAGACATTATTGCAATGAGAAAAGGGTTAAATGTGGAGACTGAACAGCTAATAGCATCATCTACTAGGAATAAAGCAATAGCTCTCCACACAGAGCACCACAATTTTAATCCAGGTCTCTTGATAGTGTGTCCTCCTTGAAGACAAAGACTCGTGTCCACACAAATACCTACACACAGATATTTATGGTAGCTTTATTCATAATTTTCAAAACTTAGAAGTAATCAAGATATCCCGCAGTAAGTAAGTGGATAAACTTTGGTATATGCAGGCAATGAAATACTATTCAACACCTAAAGTAAATGAGCTATCAACTCATGAAAATACGTGGAGGAAACATAGATGCATATCATTACGTGAAAAAAGCCTACCAGAGAAGGCTGCACACCATATGATTTCAACTATGTGACATTCTGGAAAAGGCAAAATTATGGAGACAGCAAAATGGGGGGAGGGGGATGAATAGCACAGAGGATTTTTAGGGCAGTGAAAATACTTTGTGTGATACTATAATGATGGATACATGTCATTATATATGTCTCTAAACCTATAGACTACACAACACCAAAAAAAAACAAATCCTGAGGTTAACTATGGACGTTGGGTGATTATGATGTGTCAGTGTTAAGTTCATCAATTGTAAGAAATGAATAACTCTAGTTGCGGATGATGATAATGAGATAGGGTGCATATGAGAAACCTCTGCCCCTTCCTCTCAATTTTTTTGTGAACCTAAAACAGCTCTAAAAAAAGTAAATCAAAATCAAATAAAGTGATTCTGAAATTCTAAGCCTTTTCTCTCTAGTGTATGTGTTGAACACTCTCTTGCCTTCAAAAATCTCAGCAAGAGAGTCTTCTTATGTTATTCTTCCATAAACCCTCAAAAAGAAGGAGCTTATTAAAAAGAAATAACAATAGTGATTTTCAGAAGGATCAACTTACATAATTTTCAAGGAGATTTTATTGCTGCCTATGAACAACAATAGCAAAAAAATGATATTTTTTATAAGGTAAGTCCTACTGTATAAAGATGTAAGTTCATTTTTGTTTTTTCTTACAAAATGTGAAAACAAAATAAGATCAACTTCTAAACAAACTGAGATACACAGATAATTGTTGAATCAACAGCAGGAATAAATACTTGTATTCTTTGATGCTCCTGAAGTTCATGCCATGTCAATAGTAAAAAAAAAAATAAAAATAAAAAAATCAATGGGAAAAAAAAATGGTATTCATCCTTAGATAACAAAGAGAAATGTTCGAGTAAATAACAAGAACAACATGTCCTGTCCTGGAAAGCAGGGGAAAAAGTGTTGACTAAGAAATATTATTCTTTTGTTAGTTGCAAGTGACTGTTCTATGATAATGCCAGTACTTCAGAGAATGTTCTGTTTATCAAAGACAGAACCATTCTGTTACAAAACATTTTCTCAAACAACCACATGATAAAGTCCTGCTTAAAGAAGGAACATGTAAAAGAATGTCTTGTGGGACATTTTGGTTTCCTCAATTAGAAATGACCGATATCATCTCTAAAAATGTTTTGGAAACAGTGTTGTTACAGTGGAATAGTTGTTTATACTTGTACATACATGTTTGTTCTTGGTGTTTATTCTCTGATGTGACTGGGAACATTGAAATGGCATCCTTGACGCTTGTTTCATTAACCTTGTAGAGTGCTGTGCCATTCCATGCTCAGATGGCCTGTTTAAAAACTGCTGCTGCTTGATGATGTTGATGATGATGATAATGATGATGATGATGACAATGACCATTGGTAGGTTAGTTGGGGACCTTCTGTTGCCCCTAAATATGATTTCGTCCAGTTGGTCAATAATTCGCCTAGCTCTACTAATGGAAACAGACAATTAAAGTATATACTGAAGATTTTAATGCCTTTAAAAATATTAGTTATTGCAAGTTGGTAAAGTGACATTATTACTAAGGTTATAAAAGCTCACAAAGGCTAGTATTTACCCTCACCACAAGAAAAAAAGGCCATTTTATTCAGAAAATATTTTCTTAAAAATCAGAAATAGCATTTTTGTTGTAACAGAACATTTTTAAAAATATAAAACATATAAAGCAAAAATCCATCTTCATTTCTCTCAAGACCTCTCCTTAATGCCTCCTCCCTCTCAGATGATTTTGCTATAAACAGATTAATTAATGGTATAAGTATCCTTATAAAAGTTTTCTATACACTTACACTGTGTGTGGATGCTTGTGTAGTCACACATTGGTTTCATTTGGAGTGAGTAATGATATATTTATTTTTATTCTCACTTGAGAATATACCTTTTATTGATTTTAAATACAGAGGAAGGGAGAGGAAGAGAGACAGACAGACAGACAGAAATATCAAAATAAGAGAGAAACATCAATTGGTTGCCTCCTGTACATACCTTGACTGGGGATTGAACCCACAACCTAGATATGTGAGCTGAGCAGGAAATGAAAGCCTCGACCCTTTGGTGCATGGGAACAATGCGCCAACCATCGGAGCCACACCAGCCAGGGTGGGTAGTGATATTCTTGAGCTATCATGCCTTTCTTGTTTTAAAATTCTGTGAGTTACCACTGAGGGTAAAATGGAACACTAGACAGACAGCCTTTCACATATTCCCTCTAAACTCTTTTTCTATAAAAAGAGTTTATAGAACTACACAACTCATAGTACCTGTCTTGTTGCTTAGACCTGAAACCAGGGACACAGCTTTTCTGGTTATCAAATATGCACCTTCTCTTTTCAGTTTGCAATGTTTTTATCAAGTCTTGCTTTCCAAAGGAAGGAAGGAAGGAAGGAAGGAAGGAAGGAAGGAAGGAAGGAAGGAAAGAAAGGAAAGGAAAGGAAAGGAAAGGAAAGGAAAGGAAAGGAAAGGAAAGGAAAGGAAAGGAAAGGAAAGGAAAGGAAAGGAAGGGTGAGAGAAAGGGAGGGAGGGAGAGAGGGAGGGAGGGAGGGAGGGAGGGAGGGAGGGAGGGAGGTAGAAAGAAGGGAGGGAGGGAGGGAGAGAGGGAGGGAGGGAGGGAGGAAGGAAGGGAGGGAGGGAGGGAGGGAGGGAGGGAGGGAGGGAGGGAGAAAGGTAGAAAGAAGGAAGGAAGGGAGGGAGGGAGGGAGGGAGGGAGGGAGGGAGGGAGGGAGAAAGGTAGAAAGAAGGGAGGGAGGGAGGGAAGGAAGGGAGGGAGGGAGGGAGGGAGGGAGGGAGGAAGGAAGGAAGGAAGGAAGGAAAGGAAAGGAAGGGTGAGAGAAAGGGAGGGAGGGAGGGAGGGAGAAAGGTAGAAAGAAGGGAGGGAGGGAGGGAGGGAGGGAGGAAGGAAGGAAGGAAGGAAGGAAGGAAGGAAGGAAGGAAATGAAAGGAAGGGTGAGAGAAAGGGAGGGAGGGAGGGAGGGAGGGAGGGAGAAAGGTAGAAAGAAGGGAGGGAGGGAGGGAGGGAGGGAGGAGGGAGGGAGGGAGGGAGGGAGAAAGGTAGAAAGAAGGGAGGGAGGGAGGGAGGGAGGGAGGAGGGAGGGAGGGAGAAAGGTAGAAAGAAGGGAGGGAGGGAGGGAGGGAGGGAGGGAGGAAGGAAGGAAGGAAGGAAGGAAGGAAGGAAGGAAGGAAGGAAAGGAAAGGAAGGGTGAGAGAAAGGGAGGGAGGGAGGGAGGGAGAAAGGTAGAAAGAAGGGAGGGAGGGAGGGAGGGAGGGAGGGAGGGAGGAGGGAGGGAGGGAGAAAGGTAGAAAGAAGGGAGGGAGGGAGGGAGGGAGGGAGGAAGGAAGGAAGGAAGGAAGGAAGGAAAGGAAAGGAAGGGTGAGAGAAAGGGAGGGAGGGAGGGAGGGAGGGAGGGAGAAAGGTAGAAAGAAGGGAGGGAGGGAGGGAGGGAGGAGGGAGGGAGGGAGAAAGGTAGAAAGAAGGGAGGGAGGGAGGGAGGGAGGGAGGAGGGAGGGAGGGAGAAAGGTAGAAAGAAGGGAGGGAGGGAGGGAGGGAGGGAGGGAGGAAGGAAGGAAGGAAGGAAGGAAGGGAGGGAGGGAGGGAGGGAGGGAGGGAGGGAGGGAGGGAGAAAGGTAGAAAGAAGGAAGGAAGGGAGGGAGGGAGGGAGGGAGGGAGGGAGGGAGGGAGGAAGGAAGGAAGGAAGGAAGGAAGGAAGGAAGGGAGGGAGGGAGGGAGGGAGGGAGGGAGGGAGAAAGGTAGAAAGAAGGGAGGGAGGGAGGGAGGGAGGGAGGAAGGAAGGAAGGAAGGAAGGAAGGAAGGAAGGAAGGAAGGAAGGAAATGAAAGGAAGGGTGAGAGAAAGGGAGGGAGGGAGGGAGGGAGGGAGGGAGAAAGGTAGAAAGAAGGGAGGGAGGGAGGGAGGGAGGGAGGGAGGAAGGAAGGAAGGAAGGAAGGAAGGAAGGAAGGAAGGAAGGAAGGAAGGAAGGAAATGAAAGGAAGGGTGAGAGAAATGGAGGGAGGGAGGGAGGGAGGGAGGGAGGGAGGGAGGGAGGGAGGGAGGGAGGGAGGGAGGAAGGAAGGAAACCGTTGAGTCCCTGTATCTAACCATGCCTGAGACTTAGAACTACCTCTGGACTCCCCAGTTACATGAACCAGTAAATTACCTTTTTTTTTTTTTTTTTGGCTTAAACTAGTTGATTTGGATCTATGTCATTTATAACCAAAACAGTCTTGATAGTACATGAAACCTTATAAAAATAAAACCAATAAAATTTTAACAAATTAATAATAACAATAATAACAAAAGTCTATAAAAGTCTTGCTGCCTGAGCATTCAGTCAAGGTGGTCTGACGCTCAGCAAGAAAGACAGAAAGTCAGCCAATGAGGAGCAGTTGAGCCATTCATAAAATGCCCAGGCCGTGCTGAAGGGCCACCTGCTGTTTCACAGCCTCTGGGAGGCTCAATTCACTGCTCATTCTGAAATAAATTAGAGGCCATACTGGAGCTAGGGTACATGAGCATTTGGCTCTTCAGCCAATAGAAATAATTAAAATCACTATTAACTATTGATAAAGATTCTTTTCCTTTTAAAGTTGTATTTTATTAGTGCGAGGAGGTTCTAAAAACACTTGTTTATAAAACTGTCTTTTTAATCTCTGTCTTTATTAGTTTCCATGTTTTTAACAAGTACAAACCTGAAAGGTGTTTTGTTCTTTGCATCATTTATCCTAGGTCTTTGATATTTCATCATCCTTATTTAAAAGGTAATGTTGGTTCAATTTTTCCAGTCTATCATCAGATGAGTGTCAGATGTTAAACACTGAATAAAGGACATGACAAACATGCCTAACTCTGAGCACCTACCTGAGATGCACTGGTTTGTGCTCCATGACCCCCTGCAGGGTTAGGAGGGGGTCTGGGCTTTGATACTACGTTCTGATAAATCAGAAAGCAAAAGAGAAATATATTAATGGGTACCACATTATGATGTGATACAGAATTTATTTTCCATTATAATAAAAAAGGTTTAATTTTATCTTCAAAACCTTAAAAACTGGAACAGAAGCAATGATTACTCAAAAAAAATACAATGACTATTTCATTGAAAACAGCCAAGAATTGACCAAGCCTTTTTATTATAGAAAAATATCAGTAGATAATGAAGACAAGTTAACAAATATGGAAGATAAATATGTAAAGTGCTGATGAATACAGAACTGAACAAAGCATTGAAAAATAATTCTCTGATTTTAGGACCTTACAAGAAACTGATATATTCAGAATTGTGGCTACCCAAATCCAAAAAATACTACCTCTGCATAGACGATTCACTCTACTAGTAGTTTGAATGAATTTTAGGGAAAAAAATGCAAAAATCAAAATGTAAATGTTCAGAGAAAAACAATACAAAATTATTTGTAAATAAAATTATCAAAATGCTAATTTGTAGCTGTTAACTTTATAAAGACAAGTCTATAAAATGATTATTAATAAATTTTGGAATATTAGGGTAGAATTGAGAGGCTAGAGACCAATTTCTTTCACTCAAACCTGAAGCACTGAAAAACATTTGTTGAGCCTTCAACAAAGTACTTTGGATCTCACCTTTGTTGATTCATTCAACATTTGCAAATTGCCTAATACGTGCCAGGCACTGTACCAGAGAACAAGGAAACAGGAGATAAGAATGCAACCCCTGTTCTTTGGGGTTGACTAAGTAGAAATAGTCCTATAGGAAAGTGATTACAGAAATCTGTTAAGTGTTAGAATAGAGGTATCCACATCATAAAGTACTTCGGTCTTTCTGGAAGATAAATTTAAAAAAACCAAAAAACTAAGCTTCAAAATTTCAGCCAAATCTTGAAGGTTGAAATGGAATTTGCCCAGTAAACCAAAGCTAAAAAAGATGGAAAAGGACGTGGACAATGCATATACAAAATCATTATTTCAGAAGAAGAAAAGAGGAAACGGACCATGACTTTGGGGCACTATGCATAGGTCTTAAATGCCAAATGCAAGATTCTTGTCTTACCTGTAGGCTGAAAGACTGGGCAGATCATAAGGGCTTTGCATATCATCCCAAGGTGTTTGGATTTTATGTTATAGACACTGAAAAGCCAGGCCAGGGTGTCAGTAAGAAAGTATGGGATTGGATTTACATTTTAGAGATTAACTTCTTGAAATGAATAGCTAAACAAAAGTCCAAAACTCAGAATGTGTTTTAAGAGACATGTTTTGCAATTCCTGTCTGTGTTTATAAAGCACCGTTTATGATAAAATTGCCTTCAGGACTGGTTTTAAATGAAAATGAAACAATGAATTTACTCTGGTGTCATAGATTATTTGATATAGATGAAATCTTGTAGATCATTGACCTACCCCAACTCTTATTATTAATTTATTCATATGTTGGTTTGTCAAATATTTATTGAGCATCTACAATGTACTAGACAACTCCCTGCTATAATGAAACATACAGTCTACCCTCTCCAGAGAAGAAAACAATCATAAAAACAAATTTACATTTATAAATCACGATACATCCTAGCAGTAATGTGTGTGATTCTGTGAGAATGTTACACGGGAGCCCCATATAGATGGAGGGCTTGGAAAAGGCCTATTTGAGAAAGTATTTCTTAATTAAGACCAGAAGAATGGTTAGGAGATGATTAGATAAAAATGTGGGGGGAAAAAAGAAAATAATGTGAAAAAGCGAATGAGGCAGAAAAGATCTTGGTATATTCCCGGAATGAAAGAAGCCAGGTACATTTGGGGCTGGGAGAACAAGCAAGGGGGTGGGCAAGGGAGATACTGGGGGGTGTGGTGGCGATGTGCAGGGAACTGTAGCAGGGTGAAGGAACGTAATCAAGGAAAACCAGTTTGTATACATTAAACACTAAACCCAGCCCTCATGATTCCTAGTCAGTATTCTTTCATTTAGAGCCTAGAAACAAAAAGTTGTGATATATATACAATTTTCCTATAATTCAGTATCTTTTCATGTCATCTACATTGGAAAAAAATCTTCCTGCCGCTAGTATACTGTATTATATTTCTTGGTACTTTTTTTTCCCTTAGTAAATGGATTATACAATCTTGTGATGAGCTGTAATAACTCCATCTACTCTGACTGGCCATATCATTTTCCAGAACTCCCTAGAAAGAATTCAAATAAAGAAACATTGGAGACTATGATTTAAGTATCAGAAATTCACCAGGAACAGGGGAAAAACACAGAATATGAGTGACTAATAAGTTATTCATGAATTCAAAGTACCCAGAATAATTAAAATACCCTCTTTCAGCAAAAGCCATTAATGGCAATTTTGCTATTTTTTAATGATCTGATTCACACTATTGCAGGAAGTCTCGCTTAGTATATGTATGTGATTATGTAGATCAATGTTTACATTTTTGCATTCTTACTGACATGCAGTGAAAATAAAGTGCATAAATAAATTGCTCCCTGGTTACCAGAAAAATGTTTATATGTATGAACAATATATGGATTGTAATAACATAGAAAAAGGTTTGGGGGTTGAATAGAGCAACACAATCCTTAGTCCCAATGCGCTCTATTATTTGTGGGTGTGGTAGAACTAATACCCCAGATATCCTTCCCTTTATGATGAATTTCCCAAGCTTATTTTCAAATAAGCACTGTGTTGTAGAGAGTAGTAAGTTTGCATTATGGGGAGAGAAGTGTGTGATTTTTGTTCAGACAGCCTTTTACGCAAGTAACCCAGAAAATGAATTTATTTTTCACTACTTCAAGCTTGTCATTTATTTAGTCCTCAGTGGGGAATGGTGTCTTTGCTTTGGTGAAGCTGAGCAATTTGTGGAGGAAACGAGAAGTCCCTACAGTAGCATAGTAAGTTCCGAGGCCAATCTTTTACAGATCTCTGGCACATGCAATGATTGATTACCGCTGAAGATAAATACACTCAGTTGGTAATCTTTATGTCTAAGATAATTTTACATCTGTCATTACCTTTTTTTTCTGAAGTGATGTTAATTCTGTTTTTGAAGAACATGAATTCTGAGGGCAAGCACTGTAGACTTTGTACTGATAGCATGTGTAAATTTCAATATGACTTTAACCTATAGATTTGGGACATTTAATGGAAAGGAAAAAAGCAAATTAGATTCAGGTGCTTTGATTGTATCTTGTGGCCACAAATATTGCAAACTCTGTATTCCTAAGAGCAAAACAGAATGGAAATATTCTAATGGTGAGCTTTTGAGATGTTTTCTATTCAAAAATACTTGGAGCCCAAATATTTTCCTGATATCTTTCTGCTTCTCTTTGGGGGTGGGCAATGGGGTGATGAAAAAATAAGAAATAAAAATATATATTTCTTAGTGCTACTGTAGACATATACAAATGGATGGATAAGTGATACCCATATTATACATGGAGAGAGATTATATAGCTAGATAATAATACTCTAAATATGAAATACTTCTGCTTAACAACATAAATTCAAAATTAGCACTCACATTATCAGTTGTCTTAGGCTATTATTTATATACTCAGTGACTCTATTTACCTGCTTTGTAAGGTATGTGGATTAATGAACTGTCATACACATAAAACACCAGTATCAATGAAAATTCTTCCTCTTTTTTCTTTACTTTCCCAATGCATAAAGAAAAAAAGAAGAAGAAAGGGGAAATAATAAAAAAATAACAAAAACAAACAGAAAAATATAATATTTTATAATAAAAAAGAAGAAAAAGAAAATCAAAGGAAGAAATAGGAATTTTGAAGGGAGGAAAAGTAAAAGAGTTGCAGTTGCACTGTGTAGAAAGTAGTGGAAAACTACCACAATTTCCTTAGGAGACATTTCTCCACAATCTGTGCCGTAAATTGCCTACCAAGCCACAGTGAGAATAGTAAACATAGATGTTATTCACAGCACAGTAACAACCAGAGCTATTTCAATCAAAACGTTGGGTCCATTCACACGGGCCCGTCTTCAAACAAACTGCAGTTTCTGGTGTCTAGTCACAGATTTGTTATATTAACTAATGGGCCTATTGAAGGTGACTAGAATCCTCAGAACCTTTAGCTACTTTTTTTTTCCAGAAAAATCAAATGATATCCTAAACTCAGGAGGCTAGTTTATGCTCAGTGTGGTATATCCATTTAAAGAGAAAGGAAAACATATTTCTTGCATCTATATAGCTTGTGACTCTTAAATCAATACCTTAGAATCCTCTAAACCCAGTCTGTATGTAACCAATCAATCCACAAACTCCTAAAAAGAAAAAAGCAAACTACTACATGACTCTGTTATGAAAAATCACTCCAAATAATTTTAATCTCTTGCAACAGGGGGATGCATCCTATTTTTCACTACTGAGAATCAGAGCCATTCAATATTTTCCAGTAAGGAATGAGGTAGTAGACAAAGGTGATCTTTGATTCAAAATTGAGAAAATAATTGATTTAAGGAAGTTTGATTTCATCTGGGCAGGATTTAAACATCAATTTGCCTCAAATCAGTAGTTATCCAGAAAATAATTAATCTGGTACAATATCTTTCCATTACCCTTTGCTAGAACTCAATTCTTTACCTCTTTTTGCACATTAACTTTGTATGAAACCTGATTTGTAGAGTCAGATAATAGTGTTTGCTCTTTTTAAAGGATCCCATTATTAATGAATCAGTAACAATTAAAGTAATGATAGTACCAAAAAGACCAGAAATGTAGGTTTTAAGTTAGGAAGAAGTACTCATTTTTAAGGTATTTATTCAAATTATCCAGATATGCATTTGTTTTTATTAAATTATCAAAATAAAATTATTCTAATGAATTCTCAGACATTAAAATTATATCTGCATCTTATTTAATTATATCTATTTGATAAGCACTGGCCTAATGCATTATGTATCTCAGATACATCTGCATTCTAAGATGAAAATTGTTAAATGAAAAAGATTTTAAGACTCAAAGAATTTATTCTCAAAGGCTGACTAACAGACGGACAAGGTCTCATCCTGGAGGCAGCCATTGACTGCATTTTTTTCCCTTAAGACATGCTCGGAAAATACGTATCTCCATACCTAAGAGTTCTTATATTAATAGACAAAATTCTTAAAGAAAAATATACTATATAGTGCCCCATTATTTAAACTTCACAAAATATTAATTGGATGTCATTACCAAGAGGGTAATCTTTCACACATCTCTGTTCAAAAGGCATAAATTCCATTTTCTTTTTCTTTTTCTATTTTTATTTTTTTGGCTTTTTTATTTTTTTAATTAAATCTTTATTATTCAGATTATTACATTCATTCCTCTTTTTTCCCCCCATAACTCCCCTCCTCCCAGTTCCCACCCCACCCTCCGCCCTCACTCCCCACCCACTGTCCTCATCCATAGGTGCACGATTTTTGTCCAGTCTCCTCCCGCATCTCCCACACCCCTTTCCCCCGCAAGAATAGTCAGTCCATTCCTTTTCTATATCCCTGATTCTATTATAATCACCACTTCATTCTGTTCATCAGATTATTTATTCACTTGATTCTTAGAGTCACTTGTTGATAGATGTGTATTTGTTGTTCATAATTTGTATCTTTACCTTTTTCTTCTTCTTCCTCTTCTTAAAGGATACCTTTCAGCACTTCATATAATACTGGTTTGGTGGTAATGAACTCCTTTAGCTTTTCCTTATCTGTGAAGCTCTTTATCTGACCTTCAGTTCTGAATGATAGCTTTGCTGGATAAAGTAATCTTGGTTGTAGGTTCTTGGTATTCATCACTTTGAATATTTCTTGCCACTCCCTTCTGGCTTGCAAAGTTTCTGTTGAGAAATCAGCTGACAGTCGTATGGATATTCCCTTGTAGGTAACTGAGCTTCTTTCTCTTGCTGCTTTTAAGATTCTCTCTTTGTCTTTTGCTCTTGGCATTTTAATGATGATGTGTCTTGGTGTGGTCCTCTTTGGATTCCTTTTGTTTGGGGTTCTCTGCGCTTCCTGGACTTGTAAGTCTATTTCTTTCACCAGGTAGGGGAAGTTTTCTGTCATTATTTCTTCAAATGGGTTTTCAATATCTTGTTCTCTCTCATCTTCTGGCACCCCTATAATTCTGATGTTGGTACGCTTGAAGCTGTCCCAGAGGCTCCTTACACTATCTTCGTATTTTCGGATTCTTTTTTCATTTTGCTTTTCCGGTTGGGTGTTTTTTGCTTCTTCGCATTTCAAATCTTTGACTTGATTCTTGGGCTCCTCTGGTCTGCTGTTGGGAGTCTGTATAGTATTCTTTATTTCTGTCAGTATATGCTTAATTTCTAGCTGGTTCTTTATCACAACATCGAGGGTCTCATTAGATTTCTTGAGGATCTCACTATATTGGCGGTCTCACCAGTCTTTTCGAGGGCCTTACTAAGTTTATTGGTGGCTTCTAGACAGTTCTTGAGAGACCTTAAAAGTGTGGTTTTGAACTCTATATCCTCCATTTCTGTCAGTTGTGTCCTGTTTCTTTGTCTCCACATTTTTTATGCTTTCTTGGTGCACCCCCTTGTGGTCTTTGTGTGCAGTCTTGTTGTAGTTAAGCCTTGATTGTTGTCAAATACACTGGGGGGTATTTGACCTCCAGGCCAACTGGCTGTGAGAATCAGCTGTGTCTTCAGTGGGAGAACTTCTGTCCTCTAGGGAGGTGCTAATCTAGCCTTTGCCTAAGGCTATCCCGCAAATGCCTCTGTGCAAGGCTTGGGCAGGGTGGGTCCCAGGGGATCAACAGAGCAGGCAGAGTGAGCAGTTATGGCTGCTCTCAGTCCCGTGCCCAGAGGCTTTGCCTCTCAGAGTCCCAGCAACTGCTGCAAACCTCAGAGAGAAAGCTGCCCTCGAGTTCCAACCGATGCCAGACAGTCCCGCTTCTCCTGTTTGAGTCTGGGTCCCCAGAGACTCACCCAGAACTGGAGCTCAGAACCTGAGACTACTTCTGGATTGAAACAGACAACAGCGCCCTCAGCTGCCAGCCCGCTCCGCACACACCTCCGCACCTTTGTATTTTCCACACTGCACCTCCTCTGAGTCTTGGTATGCTTTTCTCTTTCCTTCTAGTTGTAGAATTTCCCCTCAGCCAGCCTTCCTGTGGTTCTGGGTGATGTCCGTTCCGTCTTTTAGTTGTATTTTTGAAGTGGTTGTGCGAGGCAGCAATCTCCGGTGTTTACCTATGCCACCATCTTGGTTTCTCCTCCATTTTCTTTTTAAAGTAATCTGGTTACTATGGCTTTATATGTACAGAGGGATTCCAATCCAAAATTCATATCCAAATAAGAGAAGTATGATTGCCACCTGAAAGTATTACTAAAAAAAAAATCAATGCACAATAGATTAAAACACATGTGAAGTTCTAGTTGTTTTCCCTGCAATCAGCAAAATTTGGGTAAAGAGACAACTGAAAAGTGAATTGTCAGAAAGCTAAGCATTTATAAGCTAAGGTAAAAATAAATAAAAATAAATGACATTACCACTGTCCCCTCCCCCCAAAATTGTCAGTGCCCAAGGACTTGACTTTATCCATCAGTGTAACACGTACATATTTCAGATATGGATATTCTATGCTAATTTACCAGATGCCTCATTAAAATTACTAATTCTTTCTGTTCCAACAACTCTGTAATCATCAGCAATTTTGTGACTATAATACAGCTTCTTTAGACACTTGTCTACAAAGGATTAAAATATTGGCCATAGGATATGACTTCAGGAAATTGGACAGTATACTTACCATTATCAATGAAATTGATTGATATTCTGGTTTTACATATCAATGTCTATGAATTTAGTTAACATGAATCCATCATGAGAAAAAGAGTCATTCTCATTTCCTGAAACCAGGTTTCTGAACTGACAAGATTGAGTGTTAGATTAAGGAGTACATTGTATTTATCAAAGCAGAAGTACCGTGGGGTGTCCTCTAAATAATATGTTCTGGTGACTTCTGATCTCTGTGCACTTCCTAAAAATTCTGAATTGTACAGGATGGAGGTGAGAGGACAGGTAGGAAGAGGGAGTGCAGGCCACGTAGCCTGAGACTAGGAGTAACATTAGCAAGGCTGGAGGCGTGAAAGAGGGGAACAGGAGAAGGAATATCCTGAGGTAAGTTTTGATGGGGTGGAAGGAAAGTAGACTTTCTCTATTGCTTGAGTGACCTTCTCTATTGCTCAGATGCTCTGATCCTAACCCCTTAGCTATAAAATAAGAATAATAATACCTAATTCATAGAGATGTTTGGGTTGTTGTTTTTTTGTTGGTGGTGGGGTTTTTTTGAGGTGGGAGAAGTAAATGAAATAGTAAACATCAATCTCAAAGCCTGACATAGGTGTTTAATACATAATTTACTTCTTCCCCTTATCATAATTTTAGTCACATGTATTCATATTACAAATCAGAAAACTATAGTCTTCATATAGTTCTTTTCTGCCAAAGTGCTTTTCTTCTCATATTTTCCTTCCACCATGAATGGAAGAAAGCAAAAACAGATTCAGCAATTTGTTTTCAGGTGTTGGATCCTTTTTTTATTATTAATGAGTGTTTCATAGAATTGAAAAACCTCTGAAATATTTTGGTCCAAACTGTCACTCAGCTTGATCATCAGGCTTGATCCAGTGATAGCTGGCTCACTAATTCGCCACTGATCTTTTAAATATTCAGCTGGGAAAGAGCACAGATTCATCCCAGACGACAAATGGCTACTTTGGAAATTCAACCATTTAAAAAGGGACATATCAACCAGAGATCCTATTCTTAAAGAAAACTCCCGCACAGCCCTTATCCTGTTTTCCCAGAGATTCCAAGGAACACAAACATTGCAAGAGGTACAAAAAGGCTTTTGTCCTTGCGATAATCTTTGGTTTCATCAGTCTTTTTCTAGACAGAAAAAAAAGGTATACTTTAATTCAATATCACTTAATTTTGGACATGTGTTTTGCAGCTTTAGCTGTGTTTATGATAGATCATTTTATTGATATTACATCTTGTTTCTATTACACTGTATCAATTTCACATATAATGTAAGTGGTATAATAGGTCACACTCTATTTTTTTTAAGTAAGAGGAAAATGTCAAATAAGAGCAGTAAGTGTATGATGACTGTACTGTATAGAGCCCAAGTAACTGGAGGAAATCAGTTTTAAAATTGTAATTTAATTTAAGTCACAGCATAGTGACTCCAGCCAGAGGAAATTTAAAAAACAGGTTGTGGCAATAGTGACTACGAATTCAATACAAATAGTGACTACAACTGGCTCCTAAAATTCCTACAAAGAACTATGAGTCAAGTCTTAAGGGAATTTCTATATTAAGGTCCCAGTTATGAAACCATGCCATGTCTCCACATAGCAGGGTGAACTACCACTTCTGTGGCTTAGTTGGGGGAAGTGACGCTTTATTTTGTAATAATGATTAGTTTGGTGGACTGCCTACTATGTTCCTGGCACTCATTAAAGCTCTTTAATACATCAACTCATGTGACCCATAACAGCCAATGAAACAGTTACTCTTATTATCCCTATTTTACAGTTTGGGGTACAAAGACATAAAATATTGAGTGTTCATGCCCAAATATATTCAACTTGGAAATAGCAAAGGTGAAACTTAAATCTAGAACAATTTGACTTTAAAGCTGAATTCCTAATCAAGTTACTATATTGCTTTTCTTGTAAATATAAGCAGTCTGGCCATCACACCACATATATATTTCTGGGTGGAGGGAGGGAAAAATGCGCTTTCTGTCAAATCACATGGTGAATATAACACTGGCTCTGGGGAAACACAGGGTTGGAGATGCACTCAAACACGTTTAAAATATGCTTGGCATTGGCATCTAGCATCACAATGAACTCTTTGCCACTTGAACCCTGGCACTTACACATTTTCCTTTGAGGTGTACTTCTTAGAGGGCATTTGTTTCTAATAGAGACATGTTCATCAAAATAAAATTAAAAAATCTTACCCAGACTGCAGCCTGCTCTGTGAATCCCCTATTTTACTGAGGGAGGAAATGTTAGCTGATCCCCTCCCCTTGCACTTGCACTTCACTGCAGCTGACACTGTGGAGCACAGTCATGGCTCACCATAAAAGAAGGCACTTTTGCAGCCTTTTGGATCTTTTCAGAAAGATTGTATACGACATTGCTAAGGCATTTCTTAAATTATGAAAGAGCTCACCCTGATTACTTAAAAAAGGTAACACCCTGAGAAAAATCCTGTGTCCATCAACACCTCTTTCGTATTATTGTAACATCAGTTCCCTATTTATCCATCACCTAAGAAGTATTCAGGGCCAAAGACACATAGATCATGGGAAAATTGACACAGTTGTGACTGGCTATTATTAATCCATGATTCTATGTACAAAAACAGTCAAATTACTAGAATACAGTGATGCTTAATTCACAATTAAACTATCCTGAACATAATTTTTTTCAACAAATATTTACTGAACATCTGCCATGTGTGAGGAACTATACTGAGGGTGGGGATATGGTAGACCAAAAGGGACCTGACTCTCCCATCACAGAGACCAGAATCCCTTATTTTTTTTTTTTTCAAAAGAAGTGTAAAAATCCTGCTGTAACCCTGCTATCATGATTTTACCAGAGAATGGTGAATTTTGGATTATTGTACTAATAGATATGCTAACTGTTCATATTCTGGGTTTTGCTTCCAGTCAATGACAAACCTCTCACTGCACACACCTACATATATCTACATAAAAACACAGAAAACAGATTAGCTCAATTTACATATGCATTCCTCAACCCACTGAATTTTTTTATATTAAAGTGAAACAACTCAACCATCTGACATAATATGCAGATATGGTATTCTGAGTGATTTATTTTCCTATAAACTGAAACACATGCCAACTTTGGAAATCCTATTTTGAACAGAAAATAATACTCCTAAGATGTGGTGATATACAACTCTGTTTTCTTAAATAAAATGCTCTGCCCAAAATGCAACCCTAATTATATCAAATTGAGGAATTTAAGTCTATCAATGCCATTCGTACCCTCCTTACTACCCCAAGCTCTACAAGCTGACTTCAGAGATTGAGCACGCTGATTCTAGTAGTGTATGACATAGCTGCCACTTGGGATGGTGAACTTGCCACCCAGGCAAATTCAGGTCCGTCAACACATTGATGCCAGTATGTATCAGATATGCTCATGGATTTAGTGGCTCAATAGCTTATGAAGTCAAAGAAAGAGGGAGCAGAAATAGGTGGGAAGAGCTTTCAGGAAGTGACGCAGTTCTGACACCTCTGAAAGGAGAGACAGAAGGAAGGACTGAGTGGGAAGAGCACTGTACTGAGAAAGTACTGAAGGAGAATCTGTCTATCCAAAGAGTTCAGAATTGGAGGCCAATGGCTCCACGCTAGTACCGCTGCCATGCACAGCCACTGGCTGGTAGCAGCCTGGGTGAACAATGGCCTCAGCATGCAGGCTACCAGTCACCTACGCTCCCCACAGCAGGCTCCTTTGAGCAATGTATCTCATTCACCTTATACCAACTAAAATTTTGGAAGAATTAACTGGGGAACCAACACTTGGAAAAGCATGTCTAGTTCCACTTTAGGAAGGTAGCAGGAGCTGCGTTAGTTGAGGTTTTGGTGACTCTTATCCATTGACAGAGGAAATGTAGACAGCTCTCCTGTGTTTTCAAAAGTAAGGTAAGTCACTACTACCAGTTGTAATTTGAAGGTGTCACTGCTCTCACAATCTTAACTACCACCATGACTTAATTCATTAATCAGAATAAAGTCATGTGTTGTCACCATTACATTCTTATGTTCTTGGTATGAAGAAAAGTGAAGAGCCCTAGTCAATTTTGCTCAATGGATAGAGTGTCGGCCTGCAGACTGAAGGGTCCCATGTTCGATTCTAGTCAGGGGAAGGGAGCTCTTTCCAGGAAAATAAGTAAAGTTCCAAGTGGTACCCCAAATTGCTATTTGATGGGTTTTAAAACACTTTGTTTAAGATTCTTGATTTCATACTGCATCAAATACTATGGTGGCATATTATTGCTGTTCTTTGTTTCTTTCTATTTTGCATAAATAGATTTAAAAATTTTGGCTTTAATTATTTACATTACATCTAGTTGCTCTCTCATGTGCAGTGAAGCAACATGACATAATTTGTCAAAAAATGAGAATCACAGAAAGGGTCAAGTACCACAGATGTTCCAGAGAGAGCTTTTGGCCAGCACATCGCATAGCTGTTATTTGGCACTTTTTATGTGCTAAACAGTTGACTAACATCACTGCTGAATCTTCAGAAAATGTCTTTCAGGGCAAGTAAGTTAGACATTCTTCACTTGCAGGAGGAGATAAAAAGGTTAAATGACATACTTCCAAACAAAAGGAGGAATCAACCTCAAAGCTAGGGAAAGCCTACAAGTATCTTAATCTTAATTATATGTTCAGTATTTTGGGAAGAAATTAAATATCATTAATTGATGCCTGTGAAGTGGTTGAAAATATTGGAGGGATTTTAAAAGAGTGAAAAGGAGGATGCTATGGAAAGAAACCTCCCTACATTTAGTGGCAACTGTTTGCCAGGCCTTGTGCTGTATGGTCTCATTTCTTATTAGCCAACCTTAATATCTTCCAGGTAAAAGTAGAATAAAATGTTACCAGCATGAAAAAAAAAAGATGATACTCTGCTTATTATTCAAGACGAAAAGGAAAAATCACTTTACTAACAGAGCAGTAGTAGCTCCATGGATGCTTTGAAAGTAGAGCTATGAAGAAATTTTATTGCTGCAGTGAGAAAACTGGAGTATAATAAAGGCACATGTGAAAGAGCATAGAAAATCTGACATCAGAACCCGTCCATGCTGAAATACAGAGAAAAGCCTGCTTTTTCTTCCTGCACACTCAGTGCATTGCCACTATAACTGCAGAGTGTCCTAGAATTACCTGGAATGCTTATTAAATATGTTTATACCACTGCTATACCCAGAGATTCTGCTGTGGTAAGTCAGGTCTGGGTGTAATAGAAACTCCCTAGAAGAGTTCTGTGTAGGTCGAAGTGCTAGGTTGCTGTCCACCTTGATGCCAGGCACCCAGCTTAAGGACTACAGCTGCCTGACTGGGTGATGCCTGCCCTCCTTCCTTCTAGCAGCCACTTCCTCTGTGAGTGTATTGGGGTGGATGGGTTCCAAGCCTCACCTGTAATGACTTTAGAAACTTGAGTATGTTACATCCATTATGAAGCATTTCCTGAGTTCCCCTAAGCCAGTGGTCGGCAAACTCATTAGTCAACAGAGCCAAATATCAACAGTACAACGATTGAAATTTCTTTTGAGAGCCAAATTTTTTAAACTTAAACTATATAGGTAAGTACATTGTTATTAACTTAATTGGGGTACTCCTAAGGCTTAGGAAGAGCCACACTCAAGGGGCCAAAGAGCCGCATGTGGCTCGCGAGCCACAGTTTGCCAACTATGGCCCTAAGCTAAAAGAGCTCCTTCATGCTACCAAACTCTTTATTTAACACTTTTATTATAGCATTTATCAAATTATATTGTAATTGTCTTCTTTATGTGAATCATCCCTTTATCAAAATGTGAGCAGGTTGAATACGGCTTGTTCATTCTTGTGTCTCTGGCACCTAACACACTTCCTGGCACAGAGCAGGTACTGAATGAATTATTTTGCATGAAAGTATAAAAGAGCAATGAAATTATAACATACTGGGTCTTGCTTAGCGCTTCATGTCACGTGGGCACCTAGCCAATCAGCAGCGATATGAAAGGTTTAGCTAGATGAAAGGGTGTCTTAGACTTCTCTGAAAATATCGTAGCCTGAATGCTTAAACAACAGAAACTTACTTTTCATAGTCTGGAGGCTGGGAAGTCCAAGATCAAGGTGCCAAAAGGTAAATTTAATTGGGAGGCTTCTGCTCTTGGCTTCTAGGCTGCTGCCATCTCACAGTGTGCCTGTGTGACCTCTTCTTAGGGCGTGCTCAGAGAGAAAGCAAGTTCTCCGGTGTCTCTTGTCATAAGGACTCTCCTCTCATCATTAGGGCCCCACTCTCAAGACCTCATGTAACCCTAACTACTTCCCAAGTATCCCATCTCAAAATACCAACACATAGGCTTTCGGGCTTCAACATTTAACTTGTAGGAGGTCACAAACATTCCAAAGATACTAGACTGGTTTTCTGAAGCTTGCCTTCTAGCTCCAGGACCTTCCTTAGTATTACAACACATAGACTTCAGATTCTGCATCTGTAAAATGAGGAGTTACTTTCCCTATCACAGTTATAGAGGCAATACACTGAAAGGCTCTGGAAATGAATACACATTGTGGTTAGTATAAGGTACTCTTTAATTTTGAGGTGGCTACAATCTGCAAAGAACTCCTAAATTGCTAGCAATATCACACAGAAACTCAGCAGGATGGGGATCACTAAAGCTTTCATTTTCTCTCTTTGGCTGCTGATAAATATTTGCCATGGTGTACTTTTTATTTATTTATTTGAATAATTTGATAAACATAATTTACTCTACACAAATAATGGTCGTCGGCTTTGTAGGCAAACTCTTTAATGAGAATGCTGAGGGAAATTTTGTACATTGCATTAGCTTTCACTTCTATTATTTGGCAGTAACGAGACATGGTTTTTTCCTGATAATGAGGCTTATAATGAACTAAAACCCCATCTATTACTCTTTTTGCTTTTTGAAGGGAAATTTATACCAAAGTGTCATCCTCAGTGTCAATATAGGGGATGACAAAGAGGACATATATCCATGGAGGATGGCAAGAGGTGGAGGAGGGGGAATAACTGGCTCCTGGTAACTCCACATTAGCCTATGAGTTGAGTAAGCCACTCATCACCTTGGAAAACACAGAGGAGGGAATGGAGGATATACCAAGTCCTTAAGCTGCCATGAAGACAACTGTGGCAGCCATTGTCTCTGGAAGTCTTTGTGGAGTGGAAGGGACAAGGAAGAAAAAGAGGTCAACTTGGGGTGCTTACAGCAATGGCACTGAAAGAAAATCTTAGGTATTTATAACTGAGAAGGTATGATGGCCTCTTCCTTGAAATGGAACTTTTTCTCTTGCTTTCTACTGACTTCTCTCACGTATTGCTTGCTTTCTTGCAAGCTTGTATTTTTTCCTTTGACCACTGTCTGTACATAAAGAAAGAAAAATGATGCTTTGGGATAATTTTCATTAAAATATCTATAATTTTGTCATCTCAGCACACAGTACATCCAGTCAACCTAGCTCTGACATTTTCATTCGTGATGGTAACACTTTGAACTGAAAGTGGCATAGGGTGAACCAGTACAATGAGGACTCCTGCATCTACAGAATAAAGACAACTTTGACCACTGACCCACAGGCCTAGCCACCAAAAGTGCCACATACACAGATGGAAACAAATGCCCCTAGAGACTTTTTGTGGACCACTTAATTTGCTATTATTTTACCCAAAGTTTCTTCTCTTTTTTTTTTCATCTGTATATAGTGGTGACATGTGACTAATTCTATGTCAAGAGGACCCCTTCAGTCACAACACAGGTCCAGAATGTGGGTATGCACTGGCTCTGGAAAATGAGCTTGCTGTGGTCTAGCATGAGCTAATGCTACCTATATCATTCAAAATGACTGGCTCAGTCATGGATGTGGTGGCTCCAATTAACCTGCTCCATAAATACATTTTAGTGAAGTCAGACCAAAGAAATTAATGGATTTCAATTTGGAAATATTACTTGAAATTGACTGGCTCTGGGATAGATTAGTAATGCTGCAAATGACCACACACACAGAGTCATGAACTAATTATTGAACTGGCAATGTAATAAATGAGAAACTATTCCTACCTTCCATTCCATCATCTATTGAAGAGCACAGCAGAGGCATAATAGGCTTGGTGTGTATTGAGAAAAAGGAGAAGCAATGTCATGATACATATATTTTGTAAAAGATTTTTGTGCATTATAACCCCATAATTATTCCAAGGTAGAACTGACCTTGAAACAATATCTAGATTACTCTTAGTTACCATATTTTAAAATTTGTTTCATAATGAACACTGAATATTCAAGAAGTATGAAAACTGAAATTCAGTTTACTACTGTTCTGTCCATATAAGCAGGGGATGATTAGTAATGATTGAATGCAATTGTATCTGAAGAACTTAAGCCCTGGCTGGGTGGCTTTGTTGTTTGGAGTGTCATCTGGTATACTAGATGGTTTCTGGTTTGAAGCTTATCAATGTTCCTCTCTCACATCAATGTCTTTCTCTTTCTCTCTTTCTCTCTTTCTCTCTTTCTCTCTCTCTCTCTCTCTCTCTCTCTCCTTCCCTCCCTCCCCTCTCTCTCTAAAACTCGATGAAAACATATCCTTGGTTGAGGATTTTTTTAAATTAAAGAAATATCAATATTTATGGCATCTAACAACCAACTGTCCCTTGTGCACAGTTATTAATAAACAATACAGTAAATTAAATATTTCAGCAGATTCAATCACAGAATCAAAATCAAGTAAAAGCAAAGAGTCCAGTGTTAATCTACAAAGGGGTTGTTTCTAATCCTTTTATGCTAATCCATAAAAAAAGAGCAACTGGTATTTGTTTAACATTTTATCTTATCACAATGAGGCTCACCCTTACCAGATTTCTACAAGCCCTCTGTGTGCTACCCTCAAAGGGACTCCTTCTGATTTCCACTTGGCAGAAACAGTCATAAATAAGAGAATTACTCTTATCTGATTTTTACTTAACTTCATAAACTCAATTTTTCCCTTCAGATCTTAAAATAATTGCTGTATTGAACTCCATCTGACTGAGAATTGTTGGGAAGGTCATGGGATGTCTGGGCTTGACAGCCAACTCCTGCTACTTCCAAACAATTCACTTTGCTATTTACTAATTCAGAACTGGAACAACTATAAACTTTTCAAAGTTTTGAACCCATAAGCTATGAAGGATATTAAAGTATAAAAGTGCTTCACAGGGCCCCAATGGCTGGAAATTTCAACTTAGCAGATTGAAGATCCCTAATATTAAGAAATGTGCAAAGAAATTAAATCAGTCTGCCTTGCATATTCCCCTGAATTTTTGCAGTTTCTGATGTGATGTAAGTATTGATAAAAGAAACTAAGAACACTTGAATTAAATCAAATCACTTCTGCTGCATAAAGCAATAGAAAAATAACTGAAAAGTCAAATAAAGGCACAATGTACCTGCAAGTCATTATTAAGGAAAAAGATCATTTCACCTTAATAAATACCTCTTAAATAGTTTAAAAGGCAAATAGAAATATTAAGTGCAAAAATCAAAAGAAAAAATACATGCCAATATATTTTAAATTATCTATCATGGTTGAATTATGCACCCCCCTCAAAAAAAAAATTTTTTTTTGAAGTCCTAACCCCATTATGTCAGAATGTTACCTTATTTATGGAAGTAATCAAGTTAAAATGAGGTGATTAGGGTGGGTCAAAATGCAATACGACTGGTGGCCTTACCAAAAGGGGAAAATTGGGCACAGAAGCAAACATCCACAGAGAAGAGACTAGGGACACAGAGAGAACATCATGTGAAGACAGGATTGGAGTGATGCATTGACCAGCTAAGAACGCCAATGATTGCCAGTAAACCACCAGAAGCTAGAAAGAGGCAGGGAAGGATTCCCCTCCAGGTTTCAGAAGGAACATAGTTCTGCTGACCCTGATTTTGGACTTGTAGTCTGTCTACAGAACCACCAGACTATAAAAAATATGTGTTCTAAACTCCCAGTCTATAGCACTTTGTTAAAGCAGGCCTAAGAAACTCATACACTTTCCATTACAAAGTTAGTATCGTTGATGTCACAATTTCCTATAAAAAAAAAATCTGTGTTTTTAGGAAACCATATTATACTATTTCCCTATTGCAAGATGGTAAGGTGGATTCAGGGGGGGAAAGGAGGAATGTCACAACACCTGAAAATCATATGAAAACTATAAGTTAATTATATATTTAAGCACAACCATAGGATGCTGAAGATACACCAGTCTTGAAACAGGCTATCATATTTAAAAGCTTAGACAGATCCAAATTACAAAAAAAGGTTAAGACTTAGGTCACCTATAGGTAGAGAGACTACATTTTTTTTAAAGAAAAACCGCTTTTAGAATCATATCACAGAAATATTTAAAAAACAGGAAAGTCTAATGAATACATATGTGTACAAAATGTCCTGCAGAGACCTAACAAAACTGTCTGCATGATCTTTATCACTTTTAACAAACAACTACAAACACAGAGGAGGGGAATTGCCCATTCTTTTTTATGAAAATAAATTTTGCATGTTAGCATAACCCTCCTCCCACTTCCTTACAATTTTCATGTTTGTAATAATTGCAAGGCTGTTCAAGGAGCCTGCTTGCATGCCAAATGATGAAAACAAAGCTGGTGTGGGAACAATCATCCAAGGATTTAATTCAGGCTATCACAAGTCAAGGTCACGCTTGATCCTGGCTCCCAGAGGTGCTAATAGGCAACTTTCAATGGATTCAAATTATGGGCCAGATCATTAAACGAACTGACTGACTCATTCATTCTTGCTATTAATAAAGAACTCATCTTAGAGATTTTCCGCACGGCTGTATGGATAACCTGAATTTATGTGGACCTCAGCAGTTCAAAGCCTGAATTCATTTTCTTGAAACAAGCAGAATCTGAAGTTTATTAGCATGGAAAAGAGTTCCCTTTTCATTAGATTATTCTGAAGTGCTGTCCATTACATAATATGCCATGCATGTGGAACCTTTAGAATAAAAATTGTGATTGCCACTCAATGGGGGAGTATTTCTAGGATGTGACAGGTTTTATAACTGTGAGGAAGGAAATATCTGCCTGTCTGGGTCTCTTAGACTTTCAAACATGCTCTTTAAATTAAAATTATAGCACATAGAAAACTTCATTGCCTGTTTTACTTGCAGATAATTGTTTCTCCTCTTTGAATATGCGCCCTTTTCAGAAGTGCCCTTAACTAAACAGGCCTAAAGAAGTGGTAAGAGGGATTTCTTTCCTTTTCTGTCTGATGTCCCAAGGCAATTACCTGCAGTATTATAAATTAAATAAAAGAAACGTTATCTACATTTTAATTAATCTTAATTTTTTTACTTATACTTTTAATAAATACAAAGGAGTGATTAAGTGATTTAAAGTTTTTCCCTTCCAAACTTTATTTAGGAGACACTACTATAGTCAATGGCAATGAAATGAAAATGCTAAGTTTAAAAGAAATGATAGAAGATCAGTTTATTGGCCTTAACTTTGTTTGAAAATTGAAAAATTGCTCAAGGGTTCATGGCCTTTTTTTCACACTCTCATTTACTCATTTTTAATCCATTTGTTAAGCAACTATTCTTCTGAGTATCAGTCGTGTCTCAGTCAATGGGAGTGTAAAGAAAATTATCCTCCATCCTCAACTAATTCACTCTTTAATGATAGAAAAATAATTTAATAACTGAGGTAAATGCTGGGAAGGACATACAGAAGTACACGTTGGCCGTACCAAAGAGTGAGTCTGAGAAGCTCAGTGAGAATATGGCAAGAGAAAAGCATGCATGCAATAGGACATAGTTGGTCAATATTTTGAATGACAAGTAGGATTTCAAAGGTAGGCAAAAGTAGGGAGAGACACTTCCTTAAAAATGAAACATCACAGTATACAGAATAGAACTTCCAATAGCTTAACATGCTTGGAACATAGTTACAAGTAGTATATTGGGGTAAGAGAATGATTAGCAACAGGGACAGAGGAAATAGATGAAGTCATGGTAGAATGCATGCAGAAAGCAGTGGACCTCCTCCTATTGGCAATATGAGGTCATCAAAGGGTTTTATAAGACCTTGTCTAATATAATTTCATTATTAAAAGACCACTCTGGAAGTTTATATAGAGTTAGTGGACTGAGTATGTCTACTTCTCGCCTAAACACCCATAAAATTACTTAAAAAGTTACTTATGCTAAATACATTCATAAGATAAAAACAAAATAAAAACAAACAAAAAAAGTGACACTAGTAAACCAGAAATAAGAACAGGGATAGAAGGGGAAACATCAAGACCACTGTTTGAAGGTAGGTGCATTCATCTGCTAGGACAGCTGTAACCAAACATCACAGGGTTGGGTTCTTAAACAACAGAATTTATTTTCTCACAATTCTGGAGACTGGAAACCAAGATCAAGGTGTTAGCAGGTTTGGTTCCTCCTGAGGCCTCTCTCCTTGGCTTGCAGATGACTGCCTTCTAGTGGTGTTCTGAAATGACCTTTTTTCCTATGAGCATGTCCTTGGTGTCTCTCTCTTTTCTTGTAAGGACACCAGTCACATTGAGTTAGGCTCTCCTTTTATGACTTCATTTAACCTTCAATTACCTCTCTAAATATTTTAAAATATTTGGGGTTAGTACTTCAACATATAAATATAGGGGGAAACCATTTAGTTTAAGAATCCCTAGAATAAATACACATTTCTAAAAATCTTCTCAAGAAACAGAAAAAGAATAATCAGATTTCACTGGATTTAGAGCTACCAGATAAAATACAGGATGCCCAGTTAATCTATAAACTTCAGATAAACAATGGAGAGATTTTTAGTATGTCTTAAATTGGATATTGCATGGGATATACTTATAAAATATTTGTTGTTTATCTGAAATTCACATTTAACTGGGTATCCTATAATATTTATTAACTAATCCAGTAACCTCAATTAGATTCTTCATCCACAAGGTAACACTGAATTTATATACTAATGTTCTAAATATGAAATTTTATGTCCAGCCAAATTATCATTCAGAAAGGCAAATCCTACAAAAATCTCCAAAAAGAAGTAATAGAGGATTTTTGTAGCAAAAGAGTTAAATATAACTATTAGTAATTTAAAAATAATAATATAAAGTTAAATTTAAAAAGCTATCAATTTGGGAGGTAGATTTTGGGTAGGAAATATAGAACAAAAAGTGTTGCTAAGTTACTGCCTTATTGATAGGGAGGACATAAAGGAGTGTAAATATTAATAGACATATATAAATATATTTAAAAATAAAATGTAATTTTGCAAAAGTATTAGATTATAACTACTGCTCTCTCCCACTTGTAAGTCACATTGGCTTCCTTTCTGTTTCTCATATGTTCACACAACCTGCATAGCAGGGCTTAGCGCCTGCTTTTCTATTGACCTGTAATGTTCTCCCAGGTAGCATCATTCTTTCACCTCCTTTGGGTCTTTCATAACTCATCATCTCCTCAGTGGATCTCCCTAACAACCAAAGTAAAATTACAACACCCACTGGCACTTCCTATCTTCCCCTTTCCCAAATGTAGATCTTCCCATATTACTTATCATCAGTTAGCATAGTGTGTAGTATGTAATCTAAGCTTCATGAGGGCTGGCACATAGTAAGCACTGGGTAAATATTTGTTTAATTGAGTTGTTGATATAAATCAATAAAATTTAATAAATCACTACATTGGAATATAGTGCTTACAGGGTTGGAAGTAATGAGAAAAAAAGGAAGAGTCCAAAATAACTGGCTAGGTAACTAGATATTTTGAAGAGAACCAGGTAATGGAAGAAGAGAATAAATTCAGTCTTCAGGTAAAGATTTGGAATATGCAAATAGAGATGTAAGTCTACAACTAATGAAAATGTGCTGTGCTTGCCCAGCTGGTATGGATCAGTGGATGGAGCATCATCCATGCACCAAGAGGTCACTGGTTCAATTCCTGGTCAGGACACATGACCAGGTTTTGGGCTTGATCCCCAGTAGGAGACAGCTGATTGATGTTTCTCTCTCATCCATGTTTCTACCTCCTCTCCCTTTATCTAAATATCAATAAAAATATATTTTTTTTTAAAAAAGAAAATGTGCTATGCTAGAAATAAAAGTGACAGATTAAACAAATGGTTGAGATAAGACTGCCAAATAAATGTTTATAGACTAAAAAAGCCAAGGATAAGAACTCTTTACAACAGTCTGTATCAATTATGGTGGGGATAATCAAAGTTACCAAGGGTGATCAGAGAGTCAGAGGACAAAGACAGTAGTGTTGTGGCAGACATTAGGGTGAAATTTCCAAGGAAATTATTCTATTGAAGGCATCACAAAATCAAGGAAAATGAAACGTGAAATTAGGGTTGATTTTGAACATTAGATTGCTAATAATTTTAATATGATTGGAAGATTGCTTGAAATATGGCTCTGGTCCTGTGCCTCTCACTGTATCAGCACCCTTTGCAACATGGCTATCACCTCTTTCCATCAAGACAGGGAGTCTGTTTCCTTACCCCCTGTTTTGATTGGTCTGGGACTCCTGCTGAAAGCATCACTGTGGAGTCACAACCCTAGGCCTGAAAAGGCCTCCATTTCCACTCATTCTTGTGGTATCCCGCACACCAAACATACCACTGACAACAGATACATTCATGAGCCCAACTGAGACTAGAAGAATTATCCAGATATTTCATAGATTTGTGAACAATAATAAATGCTTATTATTTTAAGCCACTGAATTCTGGGGTGGTTTGAACTAGGAGTAGGGCTAACATTAGGATTACAGTTAGGGCTATAGTTAGGGCTAGGGCTAGCAATAACTAATGCTATACAAAGTTAAAGTAGGAATAGTTGCTGAATAGGAATGTAACAGACTAATGGAATCTAGATTTGAAGAAGTAGAGATAGCAACTGAAAGTAACTTTGAAAAACTTCTGTGTGAAGCAAGTGGAAAAGCTACAAAGGAAGGATTTATATTTAATCAATGAGTCTTGAACTAATGGAGAATAAAAGGTTTGGGATAAAAGAAAAGGATAAAGAGATGAGTGGTGAAGAAGGCCTGTCAAGAATGAAATCTAGAACACAAATGAATCCATTAGCCTTAGAAAGCAAAAGGGATTCCTCTTTTTCAGAACTAGAGAAATGAGGGTAAGAGCTGTAAAGGGAGAAACTTTAAGTGCAAACAAGTTTGTGGATAAATGGGAGGAGCTGAGGGAGTCATGTTGATAACCTTTATTTTTTTCTGTGAAATACGAGCCAAGTGGCAAAATCAACTTCTCTTCAAAATAGAGCAGTAATGGGATGGGGGGAAGGGAACAGGCTTACAAAGAGGGCCTAAAGCAGAGTTTCGCAGCCTTGGCACTATTGACATTTTGGGCAAGATAATCTCTTTTTGCAAGAGGCTGTCCTAAACATTGTAGAATATTTAGCAGCATCCCTGGCCTCTACAGACTTCATACCAGTAGCACACCCTGGGCCAGTTGTGACAACTAAAATTGTCTTCAGACACTGCCAAATGTGCCCTGGGGATAAAATCACCCCCAGTGGAAAAATGGTTTAAGAGAATGAGAGAGTGAGCTCATAGAGAAAGACTTTCAAATGCCTAGGGAATCACAATCAGTTCCTAATTAATCAACTTAAATAAATTATGAATATATTAGGGGCCTAGTGCACGAATTCATGCACCTTGGAAGGAACTGTGGGCCGTGAGGCTGTGGTAGGCACAGAGGCAGGTCTCGGCCCATCTTCCACGCCCCCACCCAGCCCCTCCCACTGTGGCCCCTGATCCCCTCTCAGCCAGCAGCCCCGCTCCTGCCACCTCTCCCACGTGCTGATGGTGCTGTTCCCACTTGCACCCACTGATAGCATGAAGCAATTGGGGTCAGCGCCAGGAGCAGGTGCAAGTGGTGGCTGCTACCCCAATCGCCCCTCAAGAGCAGGGGGAGGTGGAGAAGTCCTCAGGCAATTGGGGCTGGCAGCCACCACTTGTACCTGCTGACGGCACCGAGTGATTGGGACTAGCACTGGGCGCCAGCAGTGGGTGCGAGCGCAGGGCGGGACCACGGTGCATAGGAGCAAAGAATTTTCAGTAACCACCCGAGGCTCACCCTGATGACAGCAACCGGTGCTCTGCTTTGGTCTGGCACCCCTGTTCACCTGATCCACCGTCCCGCTGCAGCCAACGCTCACTATGTTCTGTATACGTCCCCTGGTGGTCAGCACACGTCACAGCGACCAGTTGTTCTGTTGTTCAGTTGCCCCGCTATTTGGTCTCTTTGCATATTAGGGTTTTAAATATATAGATTCTGCCACGTTTTTAAAAATGCATACCTGATATCACTTAAATATCTGGCATTAGCACTGTTTCTATGGTCCACAAAGATATTCTTACTAAACTTGCTCCTCTGTGCTCAAGGGCTAAACCTAAGTTTCTAAGGAGAGAACCCTGTAGCAAATACTTGAAATAAAATTCAATCATCTCCAAAATAAAAGGGAGTTTTTTTGTTTTCTTTTTAACCTGATCCCTTCATTTTGTCTGTCAGTTCCCTAACTTTTTGTTCTTCATATGTAATCTTGAATCAAGCTTTTGTATCTCAGGTTTCTTATGAAGACCTTTCTGCTCAACCCCAAGAAAGTCCCCCAGAGCAGTAAAATCTGCTGTGATTTGTCAAAGGTATAACTGTGGCGTCTGGAGCCTTCCAACAGCTTGCAGGGTGACAGGTCTCAATAGTAAACAAGAGACAGGAGGTGATACCCACACTCATTGGTGTAAATGGTGTCTTCATTCATAAAACCACTTTACTTTCCTGTAATTACTCTGCGATTCACTCATGCAAGTGAGGCATCCAGAAAAAAAGAAACTTTGATTGGTGAATAAATGAAAATTAAATGACAGGGGAGGGGTAGGCATATGAAAACTGAGAGTAGGCATTCAGCATGCGAATTCCCTAGTCCGTTTACCACCCCTGCCTTGGAATAAACTGCGCAGTAGTAACAGCTACTGTCTCTCCTCCGTTCTGATTTTGCAAGCCTGGGTGGCAGAAGGGTGGGAACTGCTTCCCAGCAGAATTCCAGAGCTCAGTAGTGTAGGTGTCAGAATCTCTCCTAAAGGAAGGCGAGCTATTGCATTATCTGTGTTAGGGAAAGTCTTTCCTTTGTTGATAGTGTCTTTTCGAAGAACTGGCATTTAACAAACATGTTAATTAAAGCTCCGGACTACATGCTATAATGTTTGCTATGCATTTTGCGACAAGTTCTAGTGTGTTTTCATGTTAATATTATTCTTCAGCAGATTACATTGCTCTTCATTATCAAATCAAAATGTTGAATCTAAGTGAGAGAAAACCAAGGTTTTTGGGGGTTTGTGTGGTTTTTTTTCCCCCCTGCTTAACGTTTGTTTGATTTTGATGGGGACAACTACTTAAAAAGTAAAAATTATTTATTTTACCACCTAAAGCAAGTATGATCTCTGTTTGACCTTCTTTTAATGAAGGAAAAGAAGAAAAGAGAGAAGTAAAGAATACAAAATAGGATAAAATATATAATTGTTTCATTATTCTGGGGGGGGGGGGGCTATGAAACTCTTAGCTTTCAATAACACACTGAGTTGAGATTCTAGTCAAGGAGCAATATCCATTTGTTATGGTATATATGTGTTCATTAAGCATAGCACAGGCTCATACAAGATTAAAATAAATTGAGGTCTTCCCTCTCCTTCTTAATGCACTTCCTTATTCCATATACAAAGAACCTGCTGGAATATGAAAGATTTGACCTAAATTCTATTTTATCAAGGAGATTGCCTGAAAATTACAATGTGAGAATAAAGGGAGGTGCATTTGATTTCCCAAAGTTCAAATCTGGGAAATATTAGCATAAGCACTTTGATGATCATGATAGTATAGTCTGGAGAATTAATCTCTAAAGCAATCAGAATTCAGATCTTCTACAGCTTTATAGATCAGAATGACCTATTTTAATTAATTATTCTAGATAAAAAGAGACAGCTGCTTTACATAGAAGATTGGAGCTGTTATCTGCTTTGGGGTTAGGTTACCTTGAGTAAATTGCTCAAAAATCCTGACTTCATATGTGATTTTCTGAGTGATCTTTAAATTGGGGGAAATCTATGTGCTCCTGCTGGGAAACAGCATAGCAACATGGAAAAGGTCGCACTGCCTATACGTCAACTCTGGCTTCTTTCCTTATTAGCTGCTTGATAATGGACAAGTTACTTAAACTCTTTGTGCCTCAGTTTTTCATCTATAAAATGTGGAAAATCACACCACACTCATAAACAATTCATGCAAACCTATTACTACTTATGTAGCTATTATTATTATTTATCTATTATTATTTATATTAGAGCATGAAGACTTACAGATAGATTTCACAAGTTAAAATAGAAAGACATTATCCTGCCCCAACCAGTTTGGCTCAGTGGCTAGAGCGTCAGCCTGTGGACTCAAGGGTCCCAGGTTCGATTCCAGTCAAGGGCATGTACCTTGGCTGCAGGCACATCCTCAGTGGGGTGTGTGCAGGAGGCAGCTGATCAATGTTTCTCGCTCATCGATGTTTCTAACTCTCTATCCCTCTTCCTCCCTCTCTGTAAAAAATCAATAAAATATTTTTAAAAAAAGAAAGACATTATCCTGTAGAAATTCAGCATTCTAATTCCTAAAGAAGCAATTATAATCCATCTCATTTCATTGCTTACCTAAGTGCTTCATTGATATGCTCATGTATATAAAAAATAAGTTACATAATAAAACATTAAGTAATAATTGTTAATACTTATTGATCACTGACCATGAGACTTGCACTGTTTAATAACTTTTTCAGATATTATCTTATTTAATTTCACAATAACATATGGAATAGGTGCTCATATTGTATTTCCATCTTACAGATAAGAAGACTGAGGAATAGGAACTTGCCTAGAGCCAGACAATCAGTAGGTAGTAGAGGGCACATTCCAGCTCAGGAGGTAGGAACTTGCTCTCTCACCTTTAATCGGTACCCTGGGGTCCAAGTCTCTCAGACCAAGGAATTTTACCTCTGTTGGTGTTCTTGCTATTTATTACCCTTACATTTTTTCCTTAGTCGTCACCCGAGGATATTTTTCATTGATTTTTAGAGAGAGTGGTGAAAAAGAGGGAGAGAGAGATGATAGATTAGATAGAAAGATAGAAAGATGATAGATGATAGATAGATAGATAGATAGATAGATAGATGATAGATAGATAGATAGATGATAGATATATAGATAGATAGATAGATAGATAGATAGATAGATAGATAGATAGATAGATAGATGATAGATAGATATACAGATAGATGATAGTTAGATAAACATTGATGTGAGAGAGCCACATCTACTGGCTGCCTCCACTCCAGCATGTGCCTTGACTAGGGCAGGGAATCAAGCCTGCAATCAAGGTACATGCCCTTGACCAGGAATCAAACCCATGACCCTTTGGTGCACCATGGGAAAATGCTCCAACCACTGAGCAAAACTGGCCAGGGTGATTACTCTTAAATTTTTAATCAACTGATTTGCCATGTGGTAGAAACCTAATTTTTTGTTGAGAATTGGATAAATAAGTGAATGAATGAATGATAATATATAAGAATGGAATCAACAAAGAAGTACCTCTTGCTTCTTCACATCTGAGGGTTAAAGAATCATTTTCATAGATATATTAATCATTAGTTTTTATTTGCCCCTAAAACAAAATATTTTTTCTACTATACATCATTGGTATACTATATTGTGTGTTCACCACCCCAAGTCAAGTCTCCATCCATCACCATTTACCCGCTGTATCTTCCTCCACCCATCTCCCCCAGCAATCACCACACAGTTGTCCATGTCCATGAGTTTTTCTCTTTTATTTTCTTTTTCCTTCAATCCCTCCACTTCCCCCATCCACCTCCTCCCAACATCTGTCAGCCTGTTCTCTACCTATGAGTCTGTCACTGTTCTGCTTGTTAGTTCACTTTTTTCATTAGATTTCACATATGAGTGAAATCATATGTTACTTGTCTTACAGTTAATAATGGTAGTATCTTACATATATATATAAAAGGCTAAGTGTCCCTTGGGAGTTCAATTGGGAGACTGGGAGTTCCTTCGCTCGCTATGATGTGTGCTGACCACCAGGGGGGTGACACAGAACGAAGGAAGGCCCCAGCCGGTAGCCAGGAAAGGGAAGCCCTGGCCAGCAGCCAGAAAACCCTGACAGCCCTGGTCGCTGGCCAGGCCTAGGGACCCTACCCGTGCACAAATTTCGTGAACCAGGCCTCTAGTAGTTAATAATGGTAGCACCCATTATAAAATGGTTTATAATGGCACCATTTTGCATGTTAATTGACTTCTATTCTTTGAAAAGTCACCACTGCCCTAGCTGGTTTAGCTCAGTGGATAGAGTATCAGCTTTTGGACTGAAGGATCCTGGATTTAATTCCCTCCAAGGGCGAATGTCCAGGTTGCGGGCTCAATCCCCAGTAGGGAGTGTGCAGGAGGCAGCCAATCAATGATTCTCTCTCATCATTGATGTTTCTATCTCTCTTCCTCTCCCATTCTCTCTGGGAGCAATAAAAATAAATATTTTTTTAAAAGCTACCACTAGTAAAATGTTTCCCCAAGCTTCCAGTACCAAAAATAGTTGAAGGCTTATCTGAGGCAACAGACTAATATTTCCACGTGAGAACTGGCATTTAATAATTCCCTTGGATCATTAAAAAAAGTATTCAAAACTAAAATTGTTATCAAATCCAAAACATGGTTCAAAAATAAGTATGATGTCTAAGACTGCTGTTTTATACAGCACTTTCAGTCATCATTAGCCAAACTGTCTTCATACTTTCTGAAGCTAAACCATGTCTAATGATATCCTCACTAATAGTAGAAAGACATTTGAATCAATTCATTTTTTAAAGGATCATTGAGTGCCTTAGCTAGTTAAACTGGAAGCCAACAGTAATAAGGGAGAGGCATTGCTTGCCTTCTCCTATGGTTTCTTCATTAGCAGTGGTAATAAGGACAATAGTTAGTTCATAACTACTACATTGTTAAGGCGATCCCTGGGGTACCCTTATGCACTCTGTTTAAATTTGGCTTCCGGTTTGGTCAGTTTATTTTGCAAGCCAATTGCCCCGCTGTCATTTCCAGCTCTCCAGGGTTTGCCTAACTTATGGAAATCAAGCTGTTTTCTTTCTGCTACATGCATCAGTGCTAACAACAGCCAAATAGCTGAACACAGAATTCAGTCTTCAGTGTTTAGGCTATGTGAGCATTTTAAAAACATATATCTTTATCTTTAAAGTCAAAATTCAGTCTCTTGGCTTAAAGGTTAATGGAAAACAATCATACCCACTTCTATCCCATACCAATGTATTTGTGTTTTAATACAGGCACTTGTTTTGCTACTAAATATTTGTCCTTGTGTCTTTTTGAAACCTTTTGGTGAGCCCTAAATATGATTGTTTTTCTTCTGTACCATAAAATCTGTCTTATATGCCTTTACACCCATACCCACATACCACTACACACAGAACCTTGATTACTGCTTCATACACAGCAAGCATCTAATAAATGCTCACTAATTAGCAAGCTACTAAACAACATGATGTGTGGCTCATACACATGTGGATAATAAAAAAAAAACAACCTACCTATAACTATCATTTTTTATGTTCAAATTTACCACTCCCAAACAATGACACCAGAGAGTCCTGTTCCTACAGTTCTTAAGCAGTGGAATTAGTTCTGGTTTCCATTGATTTAGTTTCCAGACTAAACACAACAGATTACAGGACTGCAAATTCTACAGTAGTTTCTTCCCTGTGGCAATTTTTGATATTTCCCTGACTCTATGCCCTTTCCACATATATCTGAAGTAAAGTTGCCATGAAAAATGAAACACAAAGAAGAGTTAAGTTTTTTGAATAATTAGATAATAAAATGGAGTATTGTTTTTATATTTGAATGGTCCAAATTATTCGCATACATTGATTTACTGTGTTGATCACCAATACAAATGATTTGATTTCTTCATAAGGAATAAATACTGGGAAATAAAACAGTCTAATCCCTGCACTACTGTAATAGATGTTAAAATTCTGGAATAGGTATTCTGCTTAAAACTTTTGAGTGATTATAGAAATTATTTTATAAAGTTTAAGGGAAATCAAAATTGATATCCAGAAAGCACAGTGATTTTCCAATATGCTGCTATTTTAATGAAAAGTAAATGTTATTTTGGCATTTGTTTTCATAAAGAAAGTTTTATAATGCACTCTCCCCATTTAGAACATGAAATGATTTCAGACTTTACTAGGAGGCCATGGAAGGCACAGACTCTTCTGTATTTTTGAAGCAATTTAATTTCCTCCTGTCCTGATTCTATTAGAGTAACATAAATTATAATGAAAATTTAATAAAGTGGACAGTGAAGTGGAGTTAACCTATTCTCTTCAGGATAATAAGATTAACCAGATAAGATGCAGATTTAAAAAATATTTTAACTGATAAGGTAAATTGAAAATCCAAAACATTTCTGAAACTACACAGTCAGATAATCAAGGAAAATGATTTGAAGATGAAAATAAAGGTTAACAAGCAATATAGTACTGATTACTCTCATTGTAAAATAATTAACCTTTGGAAAGGCTTTCTGTCAATGCAGTCTTTGTTAGTTAAGAGTCAGACACATTCCTGAAAAGCAAGTAATAGAAAGCAAATCTTGGTTGTATTCAATCTCTGGGGAAATATGACTTCCCAATTTTTTCTTCCCACTTTTCAAATCTGCAATTCCTCTATTTTTAGTTATTACTATTTCTATTGTTCTGCAGATTAAGGCAACACATTAAAAATCATCAAAATGAATGTATAGCACCCCAGAGAATTTACAGACATGTTAAGAGGTAGTAAGAGTTCTCCATTATACAACTACCTGAGAGTAGATTGTAAGTATGGAGAATATAGTGGGGAAAACTTTATGGTTCTTGAAAGGCTTTTTCAAATCTTTGGATGTAAACTAACCAATATTGAAACTGATTTGTCTCTGGTTGTTAAGTCGATAGATTAGCACATTTTTGGAAAAGAGTAAATATCCGTAGATATTTGATGAATAAAGTAGAATAGAATAGCTAGAACACAAAACAATACAAAACAATCCAATCCAAGAAAAATCACCTCTTTGGAACAAATCTGGCATGAATTAATTATTCCAAAGCACTCACTTTTTTTCTCACTTAACAAAATTTTATTTTCATTAATGGATGTGCTAATCATTTTGCTTACTACGGTTAAGATTAACTTGGGATTCAAATTAAAATATCACTTTTCAAGAATACCTTGAGCCAATTTTGAACAACATTATTATCTATAAATAAGCCAAAATTATCTATCACTGCATATCTCTTTTATGGAAAGGAAAGTGATGTCCAACTGTTGCTAAAAAAAAGGTTTGGCTCAGACCCCCAAATGCATTGCTTTAGGTATTAAAGAATAGAGGAGATGTGGGAACTGGAGGAATGATAGTTTCAATAGGAGGGGCTTTCAGATTCAGGGATTACATATAGTTTAACAAAATTAAGACACCATGAAAAGCTCTTGAAAACCAATAAACCTGCCTTCTAAAAGGTCACAACTTGGGAAACAGAGGAAACTGCAGGTAATTCATTGAGTGATTCTGAGTCTGTTTAGCCATTAAAATGAGTAAAATTCAGTAGAGTATTTCTCCCTTCCTTATCTGTAGTTTCACTCTGAGGTTTCAGTTACATGCAGTCATCCATGGTCCAAAAATATGAAATGGAAAGTTCCAGAAATAAACAATTCAGAAGTTTTAAATTGCGTGGTTCTCAGTAGTGTGATGAAATCCCATGCTATCCCACTCCATCCTGCGTGGGATGTGAATCATCCCTTTGCCCGGCATCTCCACCATATATGTTTTCTGCCTGTTAGTCACTTAATAGTCAGTCTTGGTTATCAAAACAGCTGTTGCAGTATCATAGTGTTGGGTTCAAGTAACTCTTATTTTACTTAATAATGGTCCCAAAGCACAAGAATAGCTATGCTGGCAATTTAGATATGCAAGGAGAATTGGTAAAGTGCTTTAAGTGAAAAGGTACATATGTATAGGAACAAATAGTGAATTTATATAGGATTCAGTACTATCTGCAGTTTCAGGCATCCCATCAGGGTCTTGGAACATATCCCTATGAATAAGGGGGAATTATACTGTATCATGAAATAATAGTAAAAAAAACAGCTCACTTATTCCATTTCAAGTGAGTTGGTAAGTGCTCCATGGGAAAACAAATTAGAAGGATATTACTTTAGTGTTAAACATTTAAAATTCCATGAAGGATATTTATTCAACTTGAATACAGAATAAAAACAGTTATAAAACACAAGTCATTGAGTACATCATTTTAGCCCTAAAGAAATTTAGAAATTAATATACTCAATTTATCTAAAATCGAATTGCTTGTATTATGTAGTTTATCTTTGATTGGTTGGTCAGACATAAAGTAAAATAATCTCATTTCTCCATTGTGAAATCCTCTATTTTCTCATTTCATGGTTTTCTTATAATGATTGTAATAAACGTGATGAACAGGAAAACTCCTACATCATCTATGTGTTTTTCAAACAATTCTCACAAATTAAAGTTTTTTTATTAGCACTGAAATTTCCTAAAATATGGAACTTAGAGTGAGCCAAATTCAGAATTAGAAAATATGTTTAGTAATTGACTATCTTGAATCTATTGCCTTCCAATGAATGCAAATTTTGAAATACAAATTTTCCTTCATTACAATATATCTCAATCAAACAGGAGGTTAGCCCTGCTTTTATTCTTGATTTAGAGAGGAATAAGCACCAAGCCAAAAACATTCCCCCCAAGTAGAAATCATTATAAGATACTAATTTATTTTTCACACAGTACTGCTACACACAGCAAAACTGGCTGCACAGCTCAGTAAGGGATGTCCAGACTACTCTCAGGTCAGGACAATTCTTCCTCTCACTTTCCCCACCTTTGCTGTTACATAGAGTTCAGTAGGCAGAATCTCTCTGAAGATTTAAAAATGTTAACATGTTTTTGTTGTTGTTGTTGTTGTAAACACAAATGCACAAATAGGAATGTTCCAAAGCACCCCTTTCACCTCACTCCATACACACTAAACCCCATATCACAGAAGGATACGGTAGCCTTGACAGATTAAAGCAACAGGGTGTCTTTGACACTGAAAAGCGTTCTTTATCAAACTGCTTTGAGTCAATAGCTCCCTAGAGACTAATAAAAGATGATGATAGATAGATGATAGATAATACACACATGTATATTTATGTGTGTATATGTGTGTGTGTGTATATATATATATATATATATATATATATATATAGAGAGAGAGAGAGAGAGAGAGAGAGAGAGAGAGAGAGAGAGAGATACATATGTCTATCACTCAGAAGAGCAGAACCCAGGGTACTATTTTCTCGTAGTCCTTGAAAATGGTCTTGTCAGTCGGATAAGATAGACATTTCAGCAGGAGGACAATGCAGACTTGGGATTTGTTCCCATCTTTCCCTGACAGTGGGCAGACAGAAGGGTTAAAGAGCATGCAATTTGCTTTACCACCAGTGATGTAGGAGAGCAGTGGATCCTGAGAACCATATATTTTCCTTTTTGATGGACATCAGTGTCCTGCTTCTTTCTGAGAGGCGCACTAGGCTGACACTCACAGTGTTTTATGTGTGCTATTCCATAGCAATTCTGCCTCGGGTATGAATCTGTTAGGTAACAATGGCTCTGGGATTCACTACAAAAGCGCTGGCTTCAAAGACTCCTCGAGCAGCCGTTTCCTCCAGAAGGAAATCACTTGCAATTTTATATATATATATATATCCTTTAATAACATGCTGCTGACGTTTGGAAGGAATTTCAATTTATGCCAAATGAAGGAAAGGAGAAAACAATGCTATAATGGTACTAATACAGGCCCACACTCCAAAAGCCTAGGTGACACTGTGCTTATTACAATGCTAGCCCTTATTAGCTATCCCTCTAAAGGGGTTTTAAAATGGGCTGGGGAGGTTTGAACTGAACTGTGTGAACGCTTCATCAGTTTAGAATATATTGGTATATTATTTGAGAGAAAAAGAAAGGATGAAATTAAAAATGAAGATTTTCTTTATGAGAGCAGTTTTACTGACCCTGTGGAAAGATTTTTACTTCTAGAGAAATGTAGGGTGTGACCTTTCATGTTTTGAGACACCCTGGCATAGCATGGGTCTTCCTGTTATCTTTTGCTTCTGTTTGCCACCTAAAGGCAAGTCCCTCCTATTGAGAACCAGATTAAGGGGGATTTTGGATGGAAGAGACAGGCAGGAATAAACTGGAACTAAAGCCCTTAATATCCACGAAGTGATTAAAATGCAGCCATGCCTGACAGGACCACACTGCTGCTATCAAACAGACATTGACAACTTCTTTGAACTCGACTCAATGGTAGATGAAGGAAAATAAAAACTTTTGAGTTTGGGCTGTCTCCAGAAAAACTTAGATTTCTGAGCACACAGTAGGAGCGCTCACTCGTTACCCAGAGCTAACAGCGATCCCACACTTCACCAGGCCTCTGCCAAAGTGAATTGAGGGCAGCATCCAGGAAAGCAGCATGTTGCCCAGGTGTGTAGGATGACTGGTTGGGTTATCGATTTGTGACGGTTCAGAACTTGGCAAATCAAAAACACTGCACCGCAGAGTACACACATTTTCAACCACTGCTGTTACTCTTCAAAAACACTGTTTCACAATGAGGTTGTTTCTTGAATAGTTTTCAAAGGAACTAATAGAGAGAGAAAATTTTCTTCCATTTTACTTGTTACCATTACACTAAAGAAACAGCTGCCTTTATTGGGTTGAGGTTTTTTTTGGAGGGGGGGGGCAGATAGAATTCAGGAGAGGAACATCCAGGCAAAATAAAAATAGCACTGGTCATACTTCCTAAAAAGAAAAAAAAAAGGAACGAAAAACAGAGGGGAGCAGAGGGAAGGAAGGGCGAGTCGGGAAGAAAGGATCAGTTTCTAGTTTGTTTTCTCTTTGCTAAATTGCTCAAAGGAACAAGCAACAGCACCAGGCTCAAAACAGAACTAATAACTGCAACCAAATATAATAATATTTATATTTTAAAAGATTTACATTTAAGCTCCACATCTGTGTTAGCGGAGATTCCTCTCACAAGCTCCTATGAAGACCTACCTTACTAAACCAGCAATAATCTTAGCGATTTATTCAGCTGCTAACGCATCAGTGACATGCTTGACAGGGCATCCCGGGGCTGTGGGGAAGCAGGAATGGGTGACATCTCAGAGGATGATGTGCAATGCCCTTGGAAGATCTAGACCGGTGAGAGCTAGACTGCAGGATGCTGTCGCGAGCACAAGATCCAAAAAGTGCAAGCATCTGTCACTTGCTATCCTAATTTGCTGATAATGAAAACATTTAAAAACCTGCCTAGGAGAAAGTTTATTTGCTTTCTCAAATGGCCTCAATTTTGCATCACGGATGGTCTTTGGCACAATGCTTGTTGGCAAAGTCTAGCCTACGTGAAACTAGAGAAGAGAGCAATGATTGGTGGCCAAAGATGTTCATCATCACCAGTGCACATGGGTGAGTCCTTTTGATCTTCAAGTTTCTAGTATCTAAGTGTCAACATAACACCTCAAAACCTCCAGTTTGAGAATTTGAGAACCACTTAAAAAGTGGACAAAAGTTATTCAGAAGATTGAATTAAAATGTTCTCATTTTTCATGATCATATCAGGCATGAAATGAAATGACTATTATATCTGCTTTTAAAAAAATAAATATAATTTCCACAAGCCAGGAATTCATTTGCCACCACTCTCCCAAATATCCACTGGAGGAATTGGTTAAGGATGTTTGTTTTAGGAAGAAAAATAACCCAAATAAAAAATGGGCACAGGACCTGAATAGGCACTTATCCAAAGAGCACAAAAAGATGGCCATTAGACATATGGAAAAATGTTCCATGTCACTAATCATCAGAGAGGTGCAAATTAAAAACATAATGAGCCCCAGCCAGTTTTGCTCAGTGGATAGAGTGTCAACCTGTGGACTGAAGGGTCCCAGGTTTAATTCCGGTCAAGAACACATGCCAGATTGCAGGCTCAATCCCCAGTAGCAGGCGTGCAGGAGGGAGCCAATCAATGATTCTCTCTCATTGATGTTTCTATCTCTCTCTCCCTTTCCCTTCTTCTCTGAAATAAATAAAAATATATTTTTAAAAAACACAATGAGATATCACCTCACATCTGTCAGAATGGCTATCATCAATAAATCAACAAATATCAAGGTCTGGTGAGGATGTAGAGAAAAGGGAACCCTAGTTCCCTGCCAATGGGAATGCAAACTGTTGCAGCCACTATGGAATTTACTCAAAAATTTAAAAATGAAACTACTATTTGACCCAGTAATCCCACTTCTAGGAATATATCCTCAGAAACCAGAAACACCAATCAGAGAAATTATTTCCACTCCTGTGTTTATAATGTGTTATTTACAATAAAAAAAGCTGTGGTACACTTACACAATAGAATACTATGCAGCTATAAAAACAAAGGACTCTTACCCTTAAGAGACAGCATGAGGGACCTGGAGATTATTATGCTAAGGGAAATAAGCCAATCAGAGAAAGACAAGCATCACATGATCTTACTTATAAGTGGAATCTAATGAACATAATGAACTGATTAACAAAATTGGTCCAGAGACATGGAACAGGCTGACATATCTCAGAAAGGAAGGGGAAGGGGGAAAGGGGAAGAGATTAACCAAAGAACATATATAAATATATGCAGAACGAATGGACACAGACAATCGTGTGGTGAAGGCCTGGGGTGGGAGGGGGCTAAGAGCGGGGGAGACTTGGGGAACATCTGTCATACAGTGAACAATAAAAAAAGGATGTCTGCCGAAACCGGTTTGGCTCAGTGGATAGAGCGTCGGCCTGCGGACTGAAAGGTCCCAGGTTCGATTCCGGTCAGGGGCATGTACCTGGGTTGCGGGCATATCCCCAGTAGGAGATGTGCAGGAGGCAGCTGATCGATGTTTCTCTCTCATCGATGTTTCTAACTCTCTATCTCTCTCCCTTCCTCTCTGTAAAAAATCAATAAAATATATTTAAAAAAAAAAAAAAAGGATGTTTGTTTTATACAATTCTGGAACTGAATTAAGAAAGATAATATGATTATAAATACTATGTATTTTATGCATAATTAATAACTGAATCTGAAAGGTCTTTAATATATAACAACATATATTTTCTGATTATAAAGTATTCGACTTAATCAAAAGAATTATCTATATAACTCACATTTCTGCTTATTTATCCCTATTTTTAAAAAGGAACCCCAGAATCTGAACTAAAAACATTCTTTCGTACTCAAAAACCATTTAGACTCTTTAGTAAAATGTATGCAGAAAGGTCAATAAAACGGTTTTATCTTTCATAACATAACCAGGAAAGTCATAAAATAGAGTAAATTTTCCAGTGTGTTCAGTATTTACAACAGCTCCATTTCAAAACACATCTGTTCTTTGTTTCCTTTCTGGTTTCTACTTTGCTATTTTCAGTCTGCGGGAGGCTGTGAAATCAGAAAACCCATAAATAGGGGTACAGAGGCCTAACTAGATCCTGAGGGTCTAGTTAGGCACAGTCACTGAGCCCCTAGCCCACAGATTTTTCTGGGAAATATGTCATAAGCAACCGACACAAGCCTGAGGCCTTTTCCAGCATTCACTGAAACTTCAAATGGTTATGACTGTCAGATAGGTGGCTCCACAATGAGTGAGCAGTTGCATATATATGTCTTCCTTTTTTAATGTGTATATTTCTTCATTTTAAATAAGCACTTGGCATAAGTGCCTCTTAAGCTACAGAACATTCTTAAAGACAAAGAAAAGGTCAGTGCTAAACCAACATGCTTAAAAAGAAATATTCCATAATGAGAGGTTATATTGCTGCTTTACAAAGCATTAGAAAACTGCCTTTGGGATTTAAAAGCAGTCCAGGCATCACCCATTAGAAAAAGTGTGGAAGAGTACAAAGAAGTGCTTCTAAAAATGATGTTGGGTCTTGGCAAAGTGAACTCTGCAGAGAGATTAAGTGAACAGATAATGTTTAGCTCCTCAAAACTCACTTGTGTAGGTGGAGAACAACTTAATGGAAAATAAACAATCCATCTGAAGAGAAACACAGTGGAGGGAACACAATTAGAGATGGTACTGATCAGTAAAATAATAATAATAAACTTAACATCTTTAACAATGAATATCAGTGAGTAATATCTAATGCAACAGTATATCTATCTATAAGGTCACTCTTTTTCCCTCTCCAGTAATGACCTTGGAAGGAGTTTATCTTTTCCTCTCTCCGGATCAGTTAAAAGCCCATTTATTGGTTCAGAGGATGGGCTAGGAACCACGATATCTAGTGTATCTTTAATTCACAAGAGTTAAAAATTGCTCACTCTTCTAAAGTAAAACAATATACATGTATTTCTTGAAATGTTCCTCAATGGGTTTGAGAGTAAAAGGAGAGACAGATTTAAAAAAGGGTAAAGAAAAGGAAAAATAGACTGATCACCATCTGAGGGCATTTACTAAATGCCCATCATTCATTCTTTCTGAAGACAGACTCCATTAAGCATATTTTAAGAATCTTATGAGTCCGTGCAAATACCCATATTTTAGGGCCAGAAAAAGTGTAGTTATCTATATTCAAGAGTTATATGTGAAGTAACACAAACATTCACAATGCTTTCAGTAGATATTCCAAAAAGGAAAGTATAAAAATTCTATAAAATTCACTACATACCTAAAATATAAAACATATTTCCCATTCTCAAGAAGGCTCCAGTGTATAGGTAAGAGGGGAAAAATTATAAAAATTGGGGAGAAAATGGCAATGCTACTTAAATACTTATATACAATATGAAAATTGGCATAATCTATATAATAAAAGCCTAAGCGACCGTTATGGTAGAACAACCAGAATGACCGGTCGCTATGATGTGCACTTACAACCAGAGGGAAGATGCTCAATGCAGGGGGGAGCACCGCTCAGTCAGAAGCTGGGTTCTCAGCTGGCGAGCGCAGCAGAGGTGACGGGAGCCTCTCCTGCCTCCACAGCAGCAGTAAGGAGCAAGGGGTCCTGGACTGCAAGAGGGTGCAGGTCAGGCTGAGGGACCCCCCACCACCACCACCCAGTGCATGAATTCCGTGCGCCAGGCCTGTAGTAATTAATAAACATTTAGTTGAACTTGCCTGTCAGAATCAGATCAAATGTTATTTCTTCCTGGAAGCCCTCCCTTAATTCTCCTCTCCCTTGCCTTTACAGAAATTGAGTTAGGGACATTCACTGTAAATTTCTCATCATCCACTCTGCTTACTTCTAACAAAGTACTTGTACTTATCATGTTCTGTTTAAAATTTCTTGTCCACACTGTTTTTACTTGAAATCAGAAATTGTGTCATTTTCATAGACAAATTTCTGACAAGGAAAATATAACTTTATGGTTTTTAAGTAGGAGGCAATCAATAACTATTGATGGAATTAACAAATTGACACACAGCATTGGCTTAACAACTGTCCCTTACTTTTATTGAATTGCCAAGAGCAAAGATAATAAGTATTTCAGAAAAAGAGGACAATTGAAAAGGAATGTTGGGGAAGAAATCCCTGGAACCTTGTAGCCATAATACTTAAACCTTTTTAATTGTTTATTGTGAACAGCATGCTATTCAAGAGACTTTACTCCAAAATGACATTTGGATATCTCCAAATATAAACCCATACCAAGGCCTAAAATTTTTCACTATTTCAATAGTACCTGATATCTGAACTCCAAATTCATACAGTTTTTTGGTTCCAATTTTGTTGAGAAAACTCATCTCTACATTTAGAAGTTCTCTGACTTAAACCCTCATATGTATAGCATATAAAACATATATGAGGCTTTTTCTGAAGCCAATATTCTAATGAATTTTCTCATGCAGAGGTCCCAAAATGGCCCACATCAACTACTTACACTCAACAATTGAAACTCATCAGTGGTGCAGAGATCTGATAACACAATAAATACTATTTTTTTTGTTCACTTATTGACACAATCAGTCAACACCACCTACTGAGCACTTACTAGTATTATGTGTCATGTATCATGTTAAGCATTATCAGAACAAAGATGAATTTTTAAAAATAGATATAGCTCAGTCTTCAATGAAGCTTCTCAGCATCTATCTGTGGGGAAAGACAGATACTGATCATACACACAAAAGTGTACTGTAAATGATATAAAGGAGATGTGTTGAGAAAACAGGGTGCCTCAGGGTCAGAAAAGGTTTTCCTCTGAATCTAAAGAACAAAGAATAGCATATCGGAGCAGAGGGAGATGGGACAGGCAAAGGAAATTGCAGATAGAGGGAGCAATATGCCGAAGTTCCCTGATAGGAAGGAACTGAGAGCACCTGAGGGAGTTGAGAAAACAAATAGGGTGTCCTGTGCAGATGGAGAAATAAGGGTGAGCTAGCGCATGGCAAGACTTACAAATGGCTATTAAGATTTTTCTATTTCTTCTAGGAGCAATGGCTTCTACTGAAGTTTACTAAGCATTTTGAGCCCATCACTCTGACTGCAGAGTGGAGAATAAATCGGAGTGGGGGTAGAGTGTCTCGGGAAGACCATATAGAGACTTTGGGAGTGGCCCAGCAAGACACTGTGGCAGCTTGACATTGTGGCATGGTTAGAGGAGAAAGACATTTGGGCAGAAATGTCTCTAGTACTCAACAACAGATTGATCTGTTTAAGGTGAATGAGTGAGAGCAAAGATGTATGGATAAATACTAGTTTTATCTTACTCCTGTGTCCTAGAAATAGGGGTTGTATTTGGAGGAAAGAATAGGATGGTTTTTCAGCCCATTATCTCCAGCATGGACTGCATAAACGAATCTTGGCTTTCTTTCCTCTCACATCACACCCAGGTATTTGGTGAGGAACAGGCAGGCTTTGCATCACACACACACACACACACACACACACACACACACACACACACCCCATCTTGGACAGCCCATATCTAATGGACTCCATTTAATATAAACCAAAATACATTGTATTTAGTCAATTTAATCAAAATTTAATACCAAAATAATCAAGGATTCTTGGCTGATGAACACTAGATCTATTTGACAAAGAAAACCTGGTTTCCCCGTCCCTCCTTCCCTATTGGGGATGCTGCTGTGTGAGGACCTGAGGCCAGAGCTATATCAGCATGTGGTGCCATGACACAAGGAGCCAGAGGAGGAAAAGTCAACACACTGAGGAATGAAAGAAATTCTAGATCAGTGATGTGATTGTTGAGCCATCCCTAAAGCTATAGACCTCAAGGTCACTTGTTATGTGAAATAATTATCATTACTTTTTATAGCAATTGTTAACTTTCACCCAAAAAGCACACTTCTGAGGCTGGAACTGCAAGCAATATGTGATTCAAACTATTTAAATGGAAGGAAAGAAAAAACCATATTGGAAACAGCTCACGTTACATGGCATTTAAAAGTATAGATAAGAAATACTGATTGTACTCAATACAAATATCTTATTAGCTATTTTTATGAAAATAAGAGTAAGTACTCATAAGTAATCAACTCCTCTAAAAGGTTCTAGAATATGATTACTAATATTGTAAATGGTAAAATCTTAAAAAAAAAAATAGAAGTTATGTAAAACTGCTATTGACTCACTTAAAACATGAGTAGACCAGAGACTGTGCATACATCTATTATGTTTATTTGTACATCTATTATTTTGTTAAACTGTAAGTTCTATGAAAGGATTAGAGATTTTATTTTGCTTAATAATTTGCAGACAGGTATAATTATCATTTCTTAGTTTCTAACTCTCAAACTTCAGTCCAAATGCTATTGTTAATTATGATTCTGCTCAAATAGAGTGACACTTTAGAGTCAGAGGCCCTGGTGATTTCTATATAGAAAGCTGTGCCTGAAACAATTGTAATTACTCTGGGTAATCCTCGCTGCAGCCAAGCTATTTAGTGGGCACTGTCCCATTTTCTGGGAAACATCCACCACAGTAACCTACCCTTTTGGGTAGAGCCATAATTTATCAGAGGCCTAAAGCATCAAGCATTCTAGGTATAGAATACATAAAGAAAATGATAAAAATGAGAAGGTAAGTGTTACAAATAAATTTAGACAACGGTACTTTCTTCTAAGGCATACACTACATTATACTGTTAAGAATGTCAAACTACAGCAGGAAGGCCGGGGAGGGTTGGGGGGCGGGGGGTGGGGTGGGTGGGTAAGAGATCAACCAAAAAGGATTTGTATGCATGCATATAAGCATAACCAATGGACACAAGACACTGGGGGGTAGGGGAGGCCTGGGGAAGGTCAAGGGGGAAAATAAAAAGGAGACATATGTACTACTCTTTGTAATATTTTAAGCAATAAAACAAAATTTAAAAACAAACAAAAAAAAGAAATTTTAACTCCCCCCTCAAAAAAAATGAATAGTTATTTCAAAGATCATTATTTTCTTTTGATCTGTTGAAGTCTCACCAGCAAGCAAGCAAGCAGAATAACTTTGAAGCTATTATTTGGTTACCTGGATTTTGCATCCTCTCTTGAACAACTTACATGACCTTTACCTGGTTTTAAGGCTTAGTTGCCCATTCATTAGGTTGACAAACTTGTCAAAAGCCTCCAGGACTATGCCACTTATGTCAGAAACACTTACAGAAGTCACAGCACATGTCAGGGCTCAACTTAGTCCTGTCAACCATTGCCAAAATGACAAAAAAACAAAAAACAAAAAAACAAACCTCCCAAAGACACAGGATTGTGGTGAGAGATGAGGCCTCCCACTCAAATCCTGTCGACTTGCTAACCCACTTACACTGACGTGGCTCTGAGCAATTCTGTCTCTGCTACTTGAATGCCTCAGTCTCTCTGGATGCATTTTTTGATGCATTTTAAAAACCCCTAATTCATTTGAATGTTTTTTGGCACTCAAGACAAAAGTTGTCAACCATAATTTTAATGTAAGAGCCGAATGCTCAAAACTATATTTTGACACAGGACAGTTAAAAACAAATGCAAGTTTATGAAAATCAGGAAACCAACATTAAAACCAAATCCAAACAAATTAGGCCGAGAAAATATTCGGAGTGAAGATTTTAAGTATTTTGATCTCTACAAGGAAATATGGAATCCAGGTAGCTAAAACAATAGAGAAGTGCATTGAGTACTTTCCAACAAAATATGTACATTTTAAGGATTCACAAAAAAACATGCAACTGACAATAAAATAACCTAAAATATTTCTAGTTACACTCTTGTTTTTCTGACATAACTGACAGTCCTATAGTTAGAAATATTGTCATGTAGCTCAAAATGTTTTCAAGTTAGAATATGTACATGAATACGTCAGGGTGGATGATCAGAAAATGTTCTCATACTCATTGTACCAAATGATTTGAGTAAAACTCACATGAAAGAAACAGAGGAACAAAGTGGCTCAGTGTGATAAAAAGGTGGAGGCTAGAACTACATGGTGTTAAATATGCCCTCTGTATTCTACCTGAGATGGCCAGTGTCTAAACCAGCCGTGGGCAAACTATGGACCGCGGGCCGGATCCGGCCCGTTTGAAATGAATAAAACTAAAAAAGAAAAAGACCGTACCCTTGCATGTAATGATGTTTACTTTGAATTTATATTAGTTCACACAAACACTCCATCCATGCTGTTGTTCCGGCCCTCCGGTCCAGTTTAAGAACCTATTGTGGCCCTCGAGTCAAAAAGTTTGCCCACCCCTGGATACTTTCCAGGACCCTTTGCCAGCTGCATTCCTGTCAAGTTCTGCCAATGGGAAGTGCTTGCATGTAATTAGGAGGAGAAAAGAGGGAAGAAACACAGAAAAAGCACTAGTGAGAGTGTGGGCTCTCTGTTTCCTCCTCAACCAAGGGCTAGCAATGTATGTAGTGAGTACAGACTCATAGACTGTGGATACCACCACTGTATCCACTTTGCTTCTGCTGCCCACCTTTCACTTTGGCAACCAATTCCCCATTTGGAGTGGTTTCTGTTTCTCTGATTTAAAATGGCCGATATGATCCTAAAAAAAATTATCTCATTTATTTACCATCAAATTAAAAAGAGAGAAATAAAACCCAGCTAATTCTATCAGACTCAGGGTGGATGATCAGAAAATGTTCTCACACTCATGGTATCAAATGATTTGAGTAAAACTCTCCAGGCACTCAATTAAGTCTCTTGGGAGTAAACTCTAGGAGACTGGCCATTTTCCAGATAGGTTTCTTTACATCAGTTTCAGAGCCTATTTTACACAAGACATAAAGAATGTGTGGTTACCCTTAGTATCATTCACATAGCAAATTTAAATACACGAACAGTTGCCTTTGGTGACCTATACAAGGCCAACTGGGCATAGGAAGCTCAGATGTTAGATTTAAAGACAAGCTAAAAATCAATTTGCAGCAATGCAATATGTTTGAAGACATGTGGGAAATAACGTGACTGCAAGAACTTGCTGTAGTGCTACTATCAAAGATGACTGGATCAGTTTATCCCTAAAGCTAAAAGACAGAGCTGAAAATAAGTGGAAGCTCAGAGTGTCAGCAAAAAAGCAAACTTCACATAGAATTTATGCTGGGAAATAATTAGTTTTGCTGGTCATACTTGTCCATTGAGGAGAGCTCACATGTGTTTGTTTGCTTTTGATTTATTTTTAGCACCTGTATTGTTTCAAAAGAGAATTAAGCTGATTTGCAAAGATGCACATAATACAGAAAAATAGGAATGATCAAGAATAATTAAGAATTATACCGAGGAAAACGCAGAGTAGGAAAATAAGATGGGTGCGTGATAAAAGATAGATGGTGATATATTTACTAAGTTGTATCAAAGTTTACATAAAACTTTCCAGCAGCCAATAAGAAGACACAAACATGATTCATTATAAGTTTTAGGTTCTCCATAAAGTAGAAAAAATGAAGTATCAGGAGCAACTATTCCTAATTCTGAGCCAGGATGTAATAATATCAGTAGTAGCATCATTTATCAAATATTTGTCTATGCTAAGCACTATTCTAAACACTTTACGTAAATTAATGTATTTGATCTTAACAAAAATGCCAAATAAGTGCTGCCACTACTGCTATATCCATTTTACAAAAGAGGAAACTGCATCAAAGCTAGATCAAATGCCAGGCTAAAGAGATTTTTGGCCAGGCAATGCAGGAGTAGGAACTGGATTCCAGTCAGATTCCAAAGCCCATCCTTTGAACCACTGTGCTTATAAAATCCCCAAAATAATGAAAAAATATTCTTATAGTAAACTTAAAAATCCATTATATATGGTCATTTCCTTATGTCATTACGCCTATGGCCTCAGACTAAAACACAAGTCCAGAAAAAAGTCTTCTTCAAAACATCATTCTAGAAAGCAAAATGTTGTGGCCCTCTACCTAGCTTTTTGTTCCTTTGCTTTAATCTCGCTGTTACTCATAGGTCATAAACTCGAGCGCCTGCAGGGACCAGACAGGGAACCTCCATCCGCGATATGAGCCAGGTGTGAGAAAAGAAGTATTAAGGACAGTGATCAAAGAAGGAAGCATTTTCCAGTTCCAGGCATGTGTTACCAGGCAGGGATATGTGCCTAATATTGCTAATTTTTTTACTGTTTCCAAGGAAATCCAGATTTTATGCAAACTTTATATTTCCTATTCTAATGTGTATATGTATATATAAGCCAGAGAGAACTTGTCTCTAAGCTGGGTTTGAAAAGAGGTCTCTAGTTTGTTCACTCCTACTTTGGCATTGCTCAAGTAATGATTCTATGATTTTTTCTACATCAACACTGAGGGGAGCAGTGGATATCAGTAAAGTGAATCCCCACAAAATCATCCTCGTCTGGGGAACAGCTCCCCTCTAAGGAAAGAACATCAGGCCTCCCCCTCTCCCTTCCCCACATCCATTGGGAATCACAGATTCACAGAAATGAATTTATGGTTTTTCTTCCAGGCATTCGTCCATAAGCAGTTGTTTTTCTCTGCCAAGCTTTTGAAAATATTGAGAGGTTGGGAGTTTGGACGTATACTCACTGTTAAGTACCTAGACTACCTAGAATTCAGCTATTTTCAGCTGACAGGTACATGGAGAGCCAGTGTGAGTTAAGCCTGTCTTCATATTCTCTTGTGAAATCTGAGTTGCCTAACCAACCTCACTTTTCTCAGAAATAACAAAGGTTTTCTTCAAAACATAATTCTAGTTCCACACGAACAGTAATGAGAGAGAGAAAGGGGGGTAGAAGAATATGAATTTCTGTGGTTTTATGTCATACGTCTAAAAAGAACTTTAGACTCAAAGTCCCTCCATTCATCTTACTTTTCTCAGTCACTTTTTTTTAAAACAAACCATGTGGCAGTTAGGCTCAGGGAAAACTATAATAAAATGTAAAACAATGCCTGGAGTCAGGGGAGTGTATAATTTTTACTACCTTCAGAATATTGCAACAAAATACCAAAGGAAAGGAGCTAATAGCTACGATATGATTAAAATATGTGGTTAAAAAAATAAAAGCCTCTGTCCATCCTTAGTGTTTGCTAAGTTTTCTTCATTTGAGTTCATCGGAACATGTAAAAGATGGGGGGCTCTCATGCCTAATAGGATCAAGGAAAACAGTCCAGTGAAGGTGGGAGGACAGCCCAATATATGTACACAAGTACAACCTTAGTTTCCAATAGGAAGATCCCACCCAAGCAATGAATAACAAAAGTTAAAATCACTTCTAGAATCAAGGTGTGGAGTTGCAAGGGACAACTACTATATCCCATTCCCTGACCCCATGCAGCAGAGCACTCCACAGAGAAACTGCACTGGCTATTTTATCACACGCCACCCCAAAATATCCATGAAAAATAAATTAGTACATAAATATGACAGGTTTTTTTAAAAAAGACCCTCAATGCATGTTAGAGTAGGATGGAATGAAGGTTTGATCTCTCAAAGATCTCCTTGGTTTCATTATGTTTTTCTCATACGGAAAACAAAAGTATTCATTGCAGCATTATTTACAATTTTGAACCTAAAAGGAATATACAGATAGCCCTGGCTGGTGGCTCAATGGTTAGGCATTGTCCTATACCAAAAGGTTGCAGGTTCAATTCCTGGTCAAGGCACATACCTAGGTTGCGGGTTTGATCCCTAGTGGGGATGAATAGAGGAGTCAACCAATCAATATTTCTCTCTCACAATGATGTTTCACTTTCCCTTCCTCTCACTGTAAAAATCAATAAAACATATCCTCAAGTGAGGATAATATACATATACACATACACAGGCAATAATATAAGGATTAACTACATTATATTACAGGAAACATTAAGCAAGCTTTTAAATATTATGCTTCCAACAGATTTTCAATGATGAGAAAGAAATGCTTACACTACAACAGTACGTGAAGATGACAGAAGATAAAATTGATTACAGAGAAAGATCTCACATATGCAAATCCAGACACAGAAATATATTAATAGTGATTGTTTCTAGATAGTGGAATGAAGGCATGGTTTTCTCCTTTTTATATATTTTTTTCTGTTTAACCCAAATGTTCTATAGTAAAAATGCTTTCTTTAAACATTTGGAACCCCAATTTAAAAATGATTGGCCCTACAAATATGGGTAAGGAATGAATTGAGGTTCTCCCTGCCAAGAAATTCTGCATCCCACACTTTAAGAGTACAGTCGTGCAGGGCAACAATAGTCCAGTCCTTAATTTCTGTCCCCATGAGTCTATTCCAGTCACACACCAAGCACTGTCTATAGAGGTCCAGCTGAGCAACACTGGAACTCCCAGTGACCACACACTCCAGGAAGAAACAGCCTTCATTTCTCACTGCCCATGTTTCCTCCATTTACTACTATCACATAAAGATAACATCTATTCGATTTGTCATAGCAATTTTGTGATGACAAGCTGATGAAGTTAGAGTCATTATCATTTCTGCATAAACATTATAAATGTAACTTACATATTTTTGTACTGTTCACCAAATCAAGGATTATGCTTGAAGGGTAAAGGGAATATAAGAGGACTCGTAATTATATTTCTTTTGAATTGAAGTTATAGAAATGAACTGTGTCATTTGCAAGTCTTCCTATAATATTTAAAAGAAGAAGCATCTTATACTGCAAAAAAGATTAGGTTCACAATTATTGGGCATTGGTTTTGTGCAAGCATGACTATTTCAGAATGCTACTATAGAAATAAGATATATTTAAACATTGAGACTTAAGTTGACTAAGCCTACACTGCTCTGATTTTAAAAATACATCAATTTCATCTATGTTTACCACTCCCTGCAAGCAGGAAGTGCTGTTGTTCATTAAAACAATGAGGATATAGAAAACTGTCTTTCTAAATCATCTATGAGGAAAACAAAAGACCAAATTAAAGTTAAGACTAGCCCTAACTGGTTTGGCTCAGTGGATAGAGCGCTGGCCTGCGGACTGAAGGGTCCCAGGTTTGATTCCGATCAAGGGCAGGTACCTTGGTTGTGGGCACATCCCCAGTAGGGAGTGGGCAGGAGGCAGCTGATCAATGTTTCTCTCTCATCCATGTTTCTAACTCTCTATCCCTCTCTCTTCCTCTCTGTAAGAAAAAAAAAATCAATAAAATATATTTTAAAAAAAATAAAAAAAATAAAGTTAAGACTAGCTTTATCATTAAATCCATCTGATGATAAGCCATAGAATAACAGCTGCCAGTTGTGTACGCTTAGCCCATTTAATCAGCACTTGTTAGCCCTATGTCCCAGAATTTTAAGTAACTTGTTCAAGATCACACAGTGCCAAGTGTTGCAAATCATCAACAGTGTTCACCCTGGACTGATATTCAAAGAACTTCAGAAAGTGAAGAATTAGATAATTTTTAAATCATTTTTTTCTGATCGCGTCTTCATATCGCTCTGTCTCTTACCTCTACTTGCCTTTGTATTTTGCCTTCCTTCTCTCTCACCACAGACTGTTTTCTTAGACATAAACCTCACATTTACCATATTTTCTCTCTTTAAAAAAATTCCTTTAAAGCTTCTGATTAGCCATGAATAAATAAGAGCACCCTGCACCTACCACCACCACCAAACTAATCAAGTGTGGTCAGTGGCTGGGTCTGGTAAGGAAATGGAAACTGAATTAGAAACCATATTGTCTGAGTGAAGAAAGAAATGATAATTGCATAAGGAAAGGTATTATGTAGGTAGCAAAACAAGTGATATCCAATAAAGTGAAATACATAATTATATGTAAACTAGAGGCCCGGTGCACAGATTTGTGCACCAGTGGGGGGGTCCCTCGAGGGGTCCCAGATTGCGAGAGGGAAGTCCTTGGGTGATGCACCTCGGAATCAGTCTCCCTCCTCTTTGGTTCCGGATGCATCACCAGAGAACCACAGCTGCCAAGTCACCGCAGTTTGGCAGCTCCTGCATTGAGCGTCTGCCCCCTGGTGGTCAGTGAGCATGATAGCTACTGGTCGGATGGTCCCTTAGGCTTTTATATATAGAGATATAATGCATTAAGGTTAGTGATTTAAATCATGTTTATTTTACTTTTTAAATTTATGTATTTTCACTTTTCTTTGCCACTTACAGCAGAGGCTTTCTACCTGTAATTTTCAGTAGGTAGAAACAGTTAATATTTGAGGACCATGTAATTAATTTATTTTTATTTTTCAAATTTTCTATATATATTCCAGGCAATGTTTTAAATACTTTATAGATATGAACCACTTTAATCCTCATGATAACATGAGATAGGTGCTGTTAAGATGCCATTAGAAAGGTTAGAGACTTGGTCATAGTGTGCTTAAGTGTCTTCCCCAAGGATACACACCTAATCAGTGCCATAGCCATGTTAACCTCGGCAGCCTGAATCCAGAATCTATGCCTCCAAACCCTGTATCATGTAGTCATAGATATACAGATGTCTTAATTCCCTCTGACAGAGGAGCCTATCTCAGTCAATCAATTCTACACTTTAAACTACCTTCAGAGCTTCCATCGGAATTTGTCTAAGGGTCACAGAAAGAAAAAATAGTGATGCCCCCCTCCCAAAAAAGGTGGAAGAAATATTTCCTACATTTAAAAAAAAAATTCTATATCCTTGACCCTTTATATGACAATTGGGTAAGCATAGGACAATGTTTTTCTTGCTAGCCAATAACTTTCTATTGACAATGTCAATAGAAAAACCTGTAACTTGGAAGGTCACTCATGGAACTCCTTCTGCATTAACCAGACTCAGGATTTTCTATAAGTTGAGAGTCTCAAGCTGTTTCTTTTTTCTGCTTCGAAGAGTCCCCCAGTGGTGTTTTTCGGTTTTCCTGTACACTGCAGAACATACATAGGCTGTTTTGTTTGCCTTTGGTAGCAGGGGCACTGGATCTGGAGTTTGAGGTCCTGAACTGGATCTTAATTCTGCCATAAACTGGCTGTGAGGCCTCCAGTCAATTGTTCGTCATCTCTGACCTCGTTTCTCATCTCTAAGAAGAAAGTGATCTGACATTTCCTTCCTAAGACTATTAGATAATTAGATACACTCCTGTATGGTGTGGGGAAATTTAAAGTTGTTATCTAATATTAATTTTGGTAATATTAGTAAATATTATTAATTTACTAGAAGAAAAGTGATTAATAGCCAAAATTTGTAAGCATCTGAAACTCAGTTCCCAATTGCCTAATATCGGACACAATAATGATTTATATACAAATAAGGTATGTCTCTGATATGTGACTAGTCACAAGTAGTTCTCTACTATCAGTGTTTTCGCCAAATAAATTTAAACAAAGATCTTTAGATGTTTCATAAGATTTAGGTAACTGATTCATAGAACGCTATATAAAAAAAAGCCCTTACATTATTTTGAGTGTATTATATCCTATATATATTGTAAAGAAAATGTCATGATTACTGACTCCACTTCTTTAGCCCAGAGATTTAAGGGAACAACTAAATTAAATACTTTCTGAAAAACCATACCATATCTGGTATACGTGAGAAACATCCGTAAAACCAAATTGTGCTCTTCCACATTGCAAGGGAAGAATTTGGCCATTACGAACTTTCCATAAATCTGGGGAAGAGAAATAAATTGCAGCGTGTTCAGGCATTCCAGATATGTTATTTACATGAGCAGGCCAAGAAATTCTGTTTGGATGAATTTAGCTGAAAAACAGACTCTAACAGAAATGAAAAGCCTTTGATGTGCTGCTTGGAATCCATTAATAGCACTTCCACATAAAAAGCCCAGTGTCCAAAGGATTCCTCAAGACAAGAGTGCTATTGGCCACATGCAAAATGAAGAAGCCAGCAAAGGTTTTTCTGATACTTCCCTAGCTTCACTTTCTGCAGATTCTGCCGACTTTTTAGGCAACTCTTTCTCATCCCTGACTAGTCACACTACTCTCTTGATGCCTGTTCTCTGCCCTATCAGTGAGAATTAATTTCTTATAAATTGATTTCTAAAGGAAACAATCACTTGATATGTGAGCCCTCAAAAACTTCCCTATTTGAATCATGGAAGCAGTGCCTATTCCAGAGTAAGACAGTTTAGTCAGTGACACATTGGTGTCTGGTACATAATTTTGAGCAAACACACATGTAGTCATCCTCCTTCTCTTAAGACCTGATCTGGGTGTTAAGTTTCTGAGATAACATTGAGGAGGACCTACTCCCATTGACAGCGCGTCTTAGAAACATCCAGATGGAAAACAAAAGATAAGACACTTGTTTCTTTGTTTGTTCGTTTGTTTTGACCAAATTGGAAGCAAATAAGATCAGACTCATTTAAATAGCCCTACTTTTCCCATAATAAACCATCAGATGGAAATATTCAGTTCTTTATCAAAATACTTGTTTATTGGATCCAGATAATAGAGAAATTTCTTTTTGCTTCATTTAAACCTATCTTGGTTTGACATTCTAGCCAGAAAATGATTGAGCAATAATGAATAACAAATTTTTAACTGGAATATATATGTAGACAACTTCTACTGGCATGCTAAATGGCATGCTATATGTCAAAATACCTTACTTTTAGAGTTGAATAAGATATTAGAAAAATGAACATTTTTAAGGGGAAAAAATATTTCTTTTTCTCCTCATCCTCATGTTTAGGAATTGTATTTCTTTCAAATGTCATTGAGACATGCTACCAAATGGTTTTAATATAGCCAAGCCTCCTCTCCTAGGGAGGAAAAATAGTTAAAATGAACCCATTATACAATACAAGAATCTAACCTCTTTCATTTTCTATTGAATTTTACGCAGAAGCTACTATATACACTATCCCTTTTGCCTTCATTTGCTTTTCTGTTGTTGTTTAATTTGACTCAATCAATAATATATGGATGTATGAATGGTGCTAAGAAATATATAGATTTGTATGTTCTATGTTCACAAATACACATTTTTAAAAATAAAAGTCTAATAAAATACGCTAATCCTTTTCTTCTCAAAAAGAGTGAATTTCTGAGGAAGAAAGCACAGTAATTTGTAGATGGTTATCATAGCAAAAGGAACATCAGTGGCAAATGCCATGTTAAACAAATGAAATACAGTAAATTAAATGAAACTACTTTCTGTAACACTTTATGCCTCTATCTGTTAATTTTGAAAAAGGCACCATAGTGAGGCTCATTTTAGTACAAACTCATATTATGCAGATGTACTACATTTATTTGTCTTTATGAAAAAAAATATATAAAACTTTACAGCCTGCCCCAGTTCTGCATGAGGAATAGTATGAAAAGCTTTTTTATACCAAACTTTCCCAACCTCCTTGCTCTCTCTTCACACTTTCTCTCCCCCATGCTACCCAGTGTTTCAAACCTGCTTTGAACTCCAGGAACAAGGAAAGGAAGTGTCCTTTCTTCTATCCCTTATAGTTTTGACCCATCTCCTCCAACACTTTCTAAGATATTATTCTGTCAATTATGACTGTCTTCTGTATCTTCACCACCCTTGGTGGCTCCTTCCCCTCAGCCTTTATATATAAACAAAATAATATATCTCTTTTCTACAGAAAAAAAAGAGCCTCTAATCTCTTTCTCTTCTGGTTAGAGACCTATGCATCTCCTGCTCACCACTGAGCTCCTCAGTGTTGCCTCCCTTCCGACAGCTACTCACTACTCCCACATCCCTCTACCACCTTGCTAACAGTGCACAGAACAAGCTCCTAATGGCCAAATTCAAGGCTCCTTTCATCCCCAAATAACTTGACCTCTCACAGTCTGAGGCATCGCCTACCAACTCACCCTTTTCTTTTCAAAATTCTTTCTTGTTTCTTCCGGTTCTCCTTCTAAACCTCTGACCACTTCTCAGTGCCCCACCTGACCCCTCTCCATGCCTGTCCCACAGACATGGTTGCTCCTTAGGGTCCTGCCGTTGGGCCTGTTCCTCTGTGCAGAGATTTTCCTCCTAACTCTGTCCATCTCATTTCTATCACATTCGCTTATCCCTAACCCTACACCCACTTCGGAAAATCTGTTGCTTCCCAAGATTCTTTCCATGGAGCTCTTTGTTTTCTCATCTCTAAAATGGCATCAATAAGAACAACTACACATTAAATTGTGAGATGATTAAATTAGTCGGTGCATGTAAGGCACTTAGCATGGCACACGCCACAATATCCACAATCATTGACAATTGTTTCTATAGTCCCTTGATATAATTTCCCTCTGGATAATTCCAAGTATAATCAAAGACTATATTAGTAATTCCGAAACCGCTATACCAGATTCTATAATCCCTCTACTCGCTGTCATGCTAAGACTTGTTCTCTCTTTATCTAGGCAGCAAACCTCAATAAATGATGCTGGACAGTAGACTGGGCTTCAGATGGTGAGCATGTAGTCGAGTATAGGTGCACCTCATATAGTATTACAGTTGCCATACTATGAAGTTGTACACTGGAAAGTTATATAGTTATTAACCATTGTTACCCCAAGAAATTTAATTTTAAAAACATGCTGTTTGTAAAACATTCTTTTAAGAATATGTTATACTTGTATGGCACTATAGTTAAGTAGAAGTGAAAGACATAAAGATCAAAGAAAGAGGAAGTAGGGAAGAATGGAAGGAAGGAAGGAAGGAAGGAAGGAAGGAAGGGAGGGAGGGAGGGAGGGAGGGAGGGAGGGAGGAAAGGAGGTTAGGAAGGACAGACTACACAAAGATGGATGAGCTAACAAAAATATTTAAGATGATGCCGAAACCGGTTTGGCTCAGTGGATGGAGCGTTGGCCTGCGGACTGAAGGGTCCCGGGTTCGATTCTGGTCAAGGGCATGTACTTGGGTTGCGGGCACATCCCCAGTAGGAGATGTGCAGGAGGCAGCTGATCGATGTTTCTCTCTCATCGATGTTTCTAACTCTCTATCTCTCTCCCTTCCTCTCTGTAAAAAAAATCAATAAAATATATTAAAAAAAATATCTAAGATGAAGATGCTCACAGTCTCTTGGGAAAGCTGGACAAGTAAACACTGATAAATTTGCAGTAACGTGGTGAATGGGTCTATACAGTGTGTATATAAAATCAAGGCAGCCCATTCTTTACCTCAAATGAAAAATCTGGCAATCATCCTCCACTCGTTGCTATCATGAGTATAAGACAGAAGCTCAATGAGTCAGAAAAGAAATCAAGTCCTGAGATAATACTTCCTAAAAAACTCTTGAAACTCATCCCCACCTCTCGATTTGACTTTTAAAGCTTATATCACCAACCCCTATTCTATCCTATTTGTCTATTGTGTCATTTTTATGATATATAAATCTAATTCATTTTATCCTAAAGTCATTCAGTGGATCCCCACCATCCAAATTATTTTATTAAATCTGTAGAAAAAATAATTTTCTGTCTCCAGTTTCATCTGACCTACACATGTCTGTGCTCCAGACAAAAAGAACTACATTCCTGGAAACACTAACAATTCACCATGCCTCAGTGCCTTTGCATATACGTAATTTTTCCTTGAATCTTTCTCTTCTCAGGAAGACCAAGGGTGTCCGACCTTTATGGTAACCAAATTAATTACTGACAGTGGTTAGGTGTTCATGGAATCAAAAGACAGAGCCCACATAAGTAACATCAAGTCTAATACTAATGCCAGGGTAAGATAGTGAGAATAGTGTATTCTGGCAATGTTAAGGTTCAGAAATGGTGATGAATTCCAGAGTAACTGGCAAGAATACTCACGGGTGTTTATAGCTCATCTTTTTTAAGTTAGCTAGTATCTGACACGTGGGTGAATCGCCATTCAATGGCACATACCTATCTTCTGTCTAAAGAAATTTTGATAATCTTTTATAGGTCTTCCCATCCCTTCCTTTTGTGTGAATACTTCCATAAAATCTCCCCATTCATGTAGGCAGAGTTCATTCTCTCTTAGGCACATTATTTTCCATAGACCCATAATTATTTTAGTTCTTACCAAATTGTATTATTGTTCATTAGTTTCATGTCTGTCTTTTTAATTTGACTATGAACCCCAAATAAAAGAGACTCTATATTGTTCATGATAGACATTCTATGAATCTTTGGGGAAGGGATAAGTGAATAAGTACATAAACAAACATCATTCTTCCTCCCTGTGAAAAGAGCTTATGTTGAGCAGATTGTTGGCATAGGTCTTTTCCCATGAAAATCTCTTCTGAAATTGAAAGAATTCAGATGTAAGTATATACATAGTTTGGGGACTGAATGTCTCACATAAGTCTAGCTCCATGATGTGTCATATTAGCTATATCTTAAGAGTGCCAGGATGTCTTCCTTCTCAAGATACCATAAAAACAAATAAGACTTCTGAAGTGACCCATTCCCTTGATTGAAAACTATAAAGCTTTCATGATGACTACATCATAAGGTATATAAATACTGATGTACACCTGAAACTAATCGAATACTGTATGTCAACTATACTGGCATAAAAAGGTAAAATTATAAAGTTCTCTGTTTCATCATTATGAATAAAAATGTGTTGGAACTACATTTTGAAGTTAAATGCAAATGTCCAAAGTTAACCAACTCTTATGTGGGTTTGTTGTTGTTGTATATAGTGTTTTTTCCCCTTCTCACAAATTAGTGAACCTGCAAAGTCTCGTTAGTTCTTGGTTGCAAAACTGCAATAACTTCTCAGCCTTTCACACATGCTTTGGGTATTCATTTACTGATCTTGATGGTATCGTGCAAAAAAACCAACTGTGCTAAATTAGGCTCAACTCTTCCATAGAACTTCAGTAGGGAATTGTGATGCAGCTGCATAATACAATGTTGGAACTAAATCGGGCCATCCTGCAATATCTTTTTAAAAAAAATTTAAACAACAAGAACAAACTGTTAGGGAAATGTCCTCTCAATTCCCTCAACTATGCAATTAGCAGATTCCCACTATATGGCATTATGCTCATTAACATTCATGCCGTTGTCTGTAACCTCATTTGTTTCATTGTTTGCTTTGCATTTGTCTTGCTGAAATATTTGCCTTTTTCTTTTTCTTTCTGGTTCTTCTGCAGCTTTGCCTGTTCCTTTTGGTTTCAGCAGAATATTCCAGGAAGATAATGACTAAAAATGTATTTATAAACAAATTTATAGATAACTTTTCTCTAAAAAGAAATATACACACGAGGCCACTTTCCACTGATTAGAAAAGTTTTGTTAAAAAATACACCTATTGAAGTCAATACCTCCCCCAATCTCCCAGTTTTATTTCAAAACGGAAGAAACAGTTGTCAATACCTGAACTTCCTGTTTGTTTACTAATGAAAATCTTCTCTGTTAAGTGTAGAATATGAGTGATTAGCCAGTATAATGTGGACTTTAATTTGTCTATTTAAGAAAGTAGGTTCACACAGAAATATCCACACCATCTTATCTGGTTCTCCTTGTGATCAAATTGTACACATTTCTGAGAGCTCACATGTATTGAATTTGGGAACAAAGGAAAAAGTGTGGTTATCTTTGCTTGAACAAATGTGGCTGACCCATACATTCACGTAATTGGTGCCCTTGATTTCATCATTATCCTATATAATAAAAGGCTAATATGCAAATTGTCCCCTTGAGTGTTCCACTGAACAGGAGCTTGACCACTTGCACTGACCACCAGGGGGCGGCACAGAACAAAGGAAGGCCCCAATTGACCCTGATCACCTGCCAGGCCTAGGGACCCTACCCATGCATGAATTTCATGCACCGGGCCTCTAGTAATGTTTTAAATAGATAGATTCATATACTATTACTAGAGGCCCGGTGCATGAATTCATGTACCATTGGGGTCCCTCAGCCTGGCCTGCGGGATCAGGCCAAAACTGGCTCTCTGACATGCCCCAAGGGGTTCTGGATTGTGAGAGGGTGCAGGCCAGGCCGAGGAATCCCACCAGTGTACAATCAGGGCCAGGGAGGAATGCGGGACGTTAGCCAGCCAGGAAGGGACTGTGGGAGAGCTCCAGGGCATGTCTGGCCTGTCTTGCTCAGTCCTGATCAGCCCGACCCCAGCAGCAAGCTAACCTACTGGTTGGAGCATCTGCCCCCTGGTGGTCAGTGCATGTCATAGCAAGTGGTTGAGCCACCTTAGCATATCATTAGCATATTACACTTTGATTGGTTGAACGGATGACCAGACACTTACTTAGTGTATTAGGCTTTTATTATATAGGATGACACTCTAAAACACTTTTATTAAATTTTGACATTATTTATTTTTCATCTTTGTATCTATACATATTGCTTAAAAGATAATGGATGCACAATTATTTTGGTTGAAAGGAGAAAGACAAGAAGGATAGAAGGGAGAGAGGGAGGGAAGAAAATGGGAAGAAGAAAAGAAAAAAGAAGAAAGTTAGGTGAGGGGAAGAAAGGGAGAAGGGAAAAACATCTCTGGTTTTTCTTCCAAATGATTTCCTTACTATTTCTGGAGGTCATCAGATAACTCCCCACAAATACCTCTGTATCATCAATGACCCAAATTTCTTCCAGACTTTCCCACATGAAGATGCAGAGCTACCAGGAAGCTTTACCATCACCATTACTGCTAGGACCTTATGGTGTATGGTGCATCCTGTTAATGGTTAAGCATTTACACTGTGTCTAAAAAACATTTGCTGAAATCTGTGCTGATATAGCAAGTAGCACCTAGCCCCCATATCAGGATTTCCCAACAGTGGCACTATTGCCATTGTGGTTCAGATGCTTCTTTACTGGTGAGGGAGCCTGCCATGCATTGTCAGATGTTTAGCAGCATCCATGGCCTCTACCTGATAGATGCCTGTAGCTCCTCCTCCCCCAATCATAACAATCAACAATTTCTCCAGTAATTGCCAGATGCCACTTAGGGGATGAGTGAGAATTGCCTCCAGTTGAGAATTGCCTCCACTGCCCTACATATACACTTAAGTTCTACAACAGCCATAATATGCCATAGATTTTCTGGTGGGGTAGGAAACCACTCTTCAAATTTCCACATAAGAGTCAAGCACAGATTACATTGGGCTTGCTGAAAGATTAACCTCAAGGCAGACTCTGTGATGGAACCCAATTCTAACCCTCCCCAAATTCCTAAATCCCTCCACATACACCAGGTTGCTCTTCCTTCTTCCATTCATCCATCTCCCACACAGTGACTTCTAATCAACCTGTGCACACACAGTTTGAATTTAATGTGGAAAGTGTCAATAAACAGAAAAAATGAATTAGTCAGTTATGTATTACTACCCTGATAATATAGTTATATTTTAGGCCCTATTGGGGATTCTTCCTAACAAGCTTTATAGTATGACTGTTTATAAATAGTATGACTGCTTACAAAGGATCATGATAAAATTCTCATAAGGCAGAATAGGAACATGTGTTGAAATAGAGTTTACACTCTCATTTGGACCTTATGGGTTAGAATCCTAGCTCTGCAACTTACTAGATTTCTGCAGCTCTAGACAAGTCACTGCTCTGTGCTTCAGACATGTCCATCTGTGAAATGAGCATAATAATAGTACCTCTTGCATGAAACTATTATAAAATTTAAGTAAGAGTCTGACTGAAAAATGATTTAAAAGAATGTTTAATATGTGTTAGCTATTGTTCTTATATCTATAATAGTATATCTTACAATAGCACTGCCTACATACAAATATGCAATACAACATGCACACACAAGACAACCAAAAACTATTATTTTATTGCAATTAGCATTTTATTGTGGTCATTAAGTTTGTTATTAACTAGAATACTATAGTACATATTGCTTGATATGGGTACACTAGTGAATGCTTACACTAACAGCCACGACTTGTTTTAATTTCCATGTTAATTGGTAAGTGCTTGAACAGCATGCTCCTCTCCAAACTGTTCTTCAAGTCTGTTTCATAGAGGAAAGTATTGGTTTTTTTGTCATTGCAGTCATGATTAGCACTAACTTTAGGCTATTTTATCAATGGTTATTTCTGTGGCCTTACTTCTCCTGCTCCATAGCATCTCACTCACTGACACATTAATCCTCATATTTATTCAACGTTTGAAAAGAAAAATATATATAAAAGAGCACATATAAGTAATAGGAGAAAGAAGAAATCAGTGGTTCTTGATGATTTATTGATTACACTGGGCAAAGGGGAGAGGAAGAGAGAACAAGGTAATGGGGAAGGATTTCATGATGACTAGTTTTCCATCCTACAATATGTAAGAAACAGAAAATTCAAAAGAAGGCTTTCTGGAGAAAGGATGATAAATTCAATTTAGACATCAATAGAGGGAAAAGGGGAGTTGAGTAGGAGTGTGGTGTTATCTTGACCTGGGCTCACAGTAAAGAAAAAGAGCATTTTCCATACCATGGTTGCAGGACACTGAAGGAAATCTGCAAAGGAATCCAAACTTAACTACAACTTTTGGAAGCCCAGAGAAAATACCTGGATTAGTGTTTTTGTGATACAAGTAACTTCCCATTAACAGCTTGGCTTTCCAAAAACAAAAAAATGAAGATGAGACATAGTTAATTTACTATAACATCATTTAAATTAAAAGGACTAATGGCATTATTGCTCATGCAAAACTTGAATAGGTTACCATCACCCATTTTACTAGTTTCATTTCTAAATATCACCATCATTTATCTTTAAATATCAATAAGGAAAAAATGCTTTTATGATTTTCATAGCATAAAAGAGATACTAGTAGCTTCATTTAATAAGTGAGGAAACTGAATCTCATCTAATGTAAAATATATTTTTATTTATTTCAGAGAGGAAGGAAGAGGGAGAGAGAGAGAGAGAGAAACATCAATGATGAGAGAGAATCATTGATCAGTGCCTCCTGCAGGGGCCCGGTTGGGAATGGACCCCACAACCTGGGCAGGTGCCCTGACTAGGAATCAAACCATGACCTCCTAGTTCATAGGTCCACGTTCAACCACTGATCCATGCTGGCTGGGCTGAATCTCATCTAATTTAAATAATGTCTGTGAGGGCAGGGGCCAAGAAAAGGTAAAGCAAAAACTAAAGCGGGGGGATTGTAAATTGACTTCCATGTCGACACATATTATTTCCTATACATTCATTTTTGGTAGACATTTAATAATTATATGTGTAAAAAAAATAAAGAAGTTAACCTCTCTGCCCATTACATCAAAGCAGGTGCAATCTCAAGGAGAAGGCTCCTGCAGTCTGAAAAGTGTTAAAATATTGCCTTTATCAAAGGATTTTGTACTAGGATGCTTGGCAAACATCACAAGTATTCCTTGTCCATCAAAATCACAAATGCCGTTCAGGCAGGAATAGTGGATGATATTACCAGGAGTCTAACATAAGCTCAAAACAGAAGAAAAGGAAAGGGGGTGCACAACGGTGCCTCTCCTCAGGAGTAATAGCTCTTTTGAGTTTTTATCATAGATTACTCCTAGGAGGTAGGCAGGGAAATAAAAGTGTCATTATTCTTGTTTTACTTAAAAGAAAACAAAAATCCGAAAAGGATTTACCTAAAATCACACAGTCATTAAGGAACAAAGAGGACTCAATTGCTTTTTGCTCTCCTTTCCAATAGGTTATGCTAGCACCTATTATACAAGTGTGAACAATTAAATTGGAGAATGGCTCAAAAGCAAAGGAAATCTCCTTTAATTCGCTGCTCTAGCTATAAAAATGAAACCATGTTGGAGCTCCACTACAATGTGTCTCACCTTGGTGCAGAACGTAATATACTAAGTTCATCTTTAGAATTAACTTCAGGAGCTTGTCCACCAGAATTCTCAAGAAGCTGCTCAAAATATAAATTTTACTCACCTTTGAAATTAAGCCCAGAAAACGGCCACAGAGAGAAGTAGCAACACTTTAAAGAAGCGAATAGTCAATACTTCCGCTATTTTTCCAAACCTGCATACAGAACTCAAACTTTTTGTCATCGCCCTTCTGACATTATCAAATATCAAATATTATCATACATTATTCACAGATGTAGTCACATCTGTAAAATTGGAAAACAATATTTGGTCTCGTAGGGTTATTATAAGGATTAAATAAATTGATATTTTAAAGCACTTAAATATAAGTGTTTGTTAAATTTAAAAAAATAAAAGTGTATTTTCTTCCATGCTGTGCTTTGAGTGTTTCTAACTGTAAAATGTGCCTCTTTGCAGACTTGGGTTGCTTTTTAACAACTGAAAGGGAAAGGGAAACACTGAGAAACATCAGTATTTTTAACAAAGGTCACTTAAGGATCTGATCCTACAAAAAATAAAATGCTTTCCTGTGCTGAACAGATTTCCTTTTTTTTTTTTTTTGACACGAAAGTGGAAGAAACTATTTTCTCTATAAAATTCCAGGAATGTAAATGAACATAATGAGTAATTAACTGGAATTTCTAATTAAATGTATACAGAGCACCGAATGCCCCTTTCTTTTTTATTTTTTTTATTTTTTATTTTTTTTCATACAATAGCATTTCCAAGAAGTCAAGAAGTGACATCCCCTTACACAGGGGTCTAAATGCAAATTAATTATAATTCTGATGGCCTTGAATCTAAGTAGAAAGTGACACAAAAGTGTGAAGTTTCCTTGAATGTCCCTGAGGGTTTAGAGGTGTAGAAGTAGTGAATGTATATAAATAGTACAAGAAGGTTGCTGCATCCCATTTTCCTAAATTAGAAATTGACAGGACAAACCCAAGAAGTAGCCCTTGGCTCTAGTTGATATTCAAGTATATGGTGAGCTAAGTAGGCATGACTCAGAGCTAAAAAATAAATGACTAGAATATATTCAGATAAGGAAATGCGTGAAAAGCAAGTCTTCCTACTTGAAAACTTGGTCCACTCAGATTGCTATTACGAAATACCTCAGACTGAACGGCTTATAAAGAACAGAAATTTACTTCTCACAGTCTGGGGGCTGGAAGTCTGAGATCAAGATGCCACCATGGCCAGGTGAACGCCCTCTTCGGGATACAGATTTCTCAGTGTCTTCACATGAAGGGATGGCTGTGATCTCTTTTTGTAAAGGCACTAATCCCATTCATGAAGGCTCGACTCCCATGACCTAAGCATCTCTCAAAGGACCCACCTCCTAATACATCATCTTTGGGGTTAACATTTCAAAATATGAATTTGGCGGGGACACAGACACTCAGACCATAGCACTCAATCCAAAGTAAAATATTAATTTAAATTATGGTTTAAGTTTCATTTGAATTCTAAGTGGCTGAACCATGCATGCTACATAAAGATAGTCCTACATATAAAGGGCTGTTACCCTCCCAATTACACTACTTCCTGAACAGGAAAAAGAATAGTATCAGGAAAGGAACATAACTAAGACTAAGTTACCCAGACCAAAAAGCAAGTAGAATGGGTTCAATTTATAGTTTCATTTCCTTTCTAACCATCAAATTAAAGATCTGAAAAAGCGACTTTTAAGTTACAAATTGAACCTTTCCTACCTCGGTGTGCATCATGCCTATGAACCTCACAGTTTTAGCATTAAGAAGTCCCAATTAATAGGATACTGCTGAAGATGCAGCAGAAACCAATGCCAATGCTGACTTAAGGAACTCTTTAAAATACCATCCCCACAGAATATCTTGAGATACTGCACGACAGTCATTAAAATGTTGTGGGAAATAGTTCAGGTTTTGAATTCACACTAACCTGGATTCAAACACTGACTCATTTAATTGCTTGTAACTTTGGGAACATCTTTGAACATGCTTAGCCACCGCTTCCTCACCTGTAAAATGTGAGTAATTATATCAACCACATTACTTTGTAGAGATACGTAAGATAATGTATGTGAAGCATTCATAAGGTAAACATTCAATAAAATGGAAGGTATTGTTATTGACCTAAAAAAGGAACAATCCAATGTCCTTTAACCGTAATAGTCTCATGGCAATGTGTATGAAATGATAAAAGCATTTCATAGATTCTGTTGAAATTAAAGTGTTTCTCCTCTTTAATTAAAGGGAGATTAGATAAAACCCTAGATTACGGACTCCTACCTCCAGATATCTGTGTTTAATGCCTGCAAAAACTTCTAGTAAAAATTTCTCTTACCAACTTTGCTGAACATGTTATTACAAAGCAATGGCTTCACTGTACTTCTAAAGCTCTTTTTAAAAATATTTCCCTAAAATTTTATTCCAAGTTATTCACCTCACTGTTAATAAAGTATATAGTTAATTCTGTGATAGTATTACTAGGCCCGCCCATTGCTGACACCCAAAAGTTAAATTACTCTTTTCGAAGCATACGGAACTCCCAATACTTGCAAAATTATTGCATGCACCATTTCCCATCAATCTTTTAAGCCTGAACTTCCATTATTAATCTATATCAATGGATGTTAAAATGAAGTCATTTTAACAAATTATGACTTTACAAGTCAAAATACCATCTACACTAATAAAAGAGAAAAATGGTAATTGGCATACAACGATACCCTTTTCATTGGCTAATCAGGGATATATGCAAATTAACTGCCAACTATGATTGGCAGTTAACGGCCAACTAAGATTGGCAGTTAACTGCCAACTAAGATTGGCAGTTAACTGCCAACAAGATGGCGGCTAATTTGCATTTGTAGGCACAATGCAGGGAGGCGAAAGGGAAAGCAAGAAGAAGCCCCCTGCCACTGACAGTGATCGGAAACCCAGGGGGAAACTAAGAGCTGGGGGGCAGGGCAAAGGTGGCCCTGGGGCCGCCTTTGCCCTGCCCCCCAGCCATGATCGGAGAATCAGGCGCCTTTGCCGCCCTGGCCAGTGATAGCAGGAAGTAGGGGTGGAGCCAGCGATGGGAGCTGGGCACAGTCGAAGCTGGCAGTCCCAGGAGCTAGGGGTCCCTTGCCTGGGCCTAAAGCGAAGCCCACGATCGCGGCGCCCCCCCGCTGCCACTGCAGGTCCCCGCTGCCCGGGCCAGACGCCTAGGCCAGAGGCGTTAGGCCTGGGCAGGGGCGGAGCCTGCAACCACAGGGAGCTGGGGGTCCCCTGCCCAGGCCTGACACCTCGGCCGGAGGCCTCAGGCCTGGTCAAGGGGCCGATCCGGTGATTGGTGATCGGAGGGTGATGAGGGTCAACTCCTCTGGCCGAGGCATCAGGCCTGGGCGGGGGGCTGAGCCGGGGATTGGGGGGATATGATGGTCCCCTTGCCCAGGCCTGAAGCCTGGGTCAGAGGCGTCAGGCTTGAACAGGGGGTGGAGCAAGCGATCAGAGGGAGATGGGGGTCCCCTGCCCAGGCATGATTCCTGGGCCAGAGGCCTCAGGCCTGGGTGGGGGCCAGAGCCAGTGATCGGGGGGAGATGGGGGTCCCCTGTCCAAGCCTGACACCTCTGGCGGAGGCGTCAGGCCTGGGCAAGGGGCCGATCAGGTGATCAGAGGATGATGGGGGTCTACGCCTCTGGCCGAGGCATCAGGCCTGGGCAAGGGGAAGAGCCAGCAATCGGAGGGGTCTGGGGGTCCCCTGCCCAGGCCTGATGCCTGGGCCAGAGGCATCAGGCCTGGGCTGGGGGCAGAACCAGTGATGGAGGGAAATGAGGGTCCCCTGTCCAGGCCTGACGCCTCTGTCAGAGGCGTCAGGCCTGGGCAAGGGGCCGATCCTGCGATTGGAGGGTGATGGGGGTCAACGCCTGAGGGCTCCCAGTATGTGAGAGGGGGCAGGCTGGGCTGAGGGACACTCCCCCACCACCACCCAGTGCACGAATTTCGTGCACCGGGCCCCTAGTTAATTAATATTAAACTAGAGTGTTTTATAAACATTACATTACATATTACCTTGCAATTTGAAACATTACATTTCATATTTGTGTGCATTGATTTTAGATAACTGAAACATCACAGAATTTAACAGCGAATAAAATATAAAAAATTTAATTTTGTACATTGGTTCCAACTAACTCTATTTAACAATCTATAAGGCTCATGTCATAGTTCACACCAAAAATATCTACAAAATTGTCTATCCAGTCTTATTCAGATCTTGTGATGGTTTTATTAAGGTAGAAGTCTAAGAAAATGCTTTCTAGATTCTACTTCCAGATCTTAAATGGAAAACTCATTTTGGCTGATCAAACTATGTAAAAACTTGGGTATCACTTTTTTCTTTTCATTAAACAGATTTTTTTTACAGGAAAAGAATCCTCATAACATGAAGTCAGGTTGTCAGTCTTTCAGTTACATTTGTAACACTGAAGCATCAGAAGTAACCTAGTGTCTTGGCCCTGTCCTTGTTTTTAAAATGTTTAAGAGCAGCTAGAAAAAAAAAATGGTTTATTTATTATTCAGAGTAATGTACAAAAGGTTGCAGCAACAAGCTTACTCATACACAAGTGCCAGTAACTTCTCAGTTTTTCAGCCTAATCCAGCAAGAACAGATTCAGGAACAGACCTAGAGCTACACTCAGAGCTGCAAACACACCAGGCCACCCCTCCCAGGCCTGCGCAGGGCCAGCCTCTCCACTCAGGGCCTTTGCAATCACTCCTCACTGCTGTATGGATTTAAAGCCACATTCCAGTTTCCAGAACCAGTTACCATCCCAACTCTTCTCATCAGAATGTACAAAGTTTAGAAAAGAACACGTTTGTCTTGCCATTTTCAAACAGGGTTTGTGTTTATCACATGTAAGAACACATTCCGTGAACTAGAAACTTTTTTCAAAAACCACAGGTAATTCCAGTAACCTTGTTTGTTGGAAACATAACACATTCAAAAAAATTAAAATTGAAGACTAGCATCTCTGTTTCTTTCTGTCAGAATCTCACGACTCATCAAACCACATATAAAAACTAAGCTTCAAGCATACTAATGGCCAGAGGGATAGGGAGTTTTGCAAAGCCATTAACATCATGGAATACAGTAAGCATTGGCTAGACTCAATAGGAAGCTAAGAGACTTCCCCAAGAACATATCAGTTTTCCAGGCTCCATGTCAGTCACATAAAATTTTAAGCAACATGTAACCCTTTAGTACTGTCTCCAGGCAACCCATTCTAACCGTTCCCATACATACCCAACCCCACGCGGTCCACACGGGTCTTCCCCACACAGAAGTTCTTCATGCCCCCCATTGCTGATGACAGCTGCTCTGGTTTTGCTGCCGTTCCCTGGAGTCTTGGCACTTTCCTAGGACTGGGAACATGTTCAGCTACTGGACTTGAATGCACATTCCTATTCCTCCATCCGAAGTGTCGTCATTTGGAGAGGGTGGCCAGGCATAAATTCTCCTGTGCTTTTCATCCACTCTAACCAGGTACCATGGTCTCTCAAAGAGTAAATGTATTGAACTCTGGGGACTATAGTTGACCAGGTGACAAGTGTCCCCTCCACCTTCATGCTTTCAGCAAAGGTAGTTCTTGAGTCAAACCTTGATTTAAGAGCACAAAGACTTGCTATTATTTCCTCAAGAGCAGGCCCTGGTGTGGCATCTTGTATAACTTTAAGGGAGTGGAAGGTGGCAGCCAAACCAGCACCAGGAGAGGACATGCTGACCCTCTTTCCTGCCAGCTGAGGTGAGTCCTGGGCTAGAACAGAAGTAAGGCAGCCACCCATGGAGGACATGCACATATCTCCATTTTGATTTGATACAAGCAAAGCTGCCTGTTTTCTGATTAAAAGTTCAGAACTAGCCTTCATAAATGCCTTTTGCACATCTCTTATCAAAGTAGGCATCTTCTAATTTAATACCCCCAAGGGCTGCCAGGCCACTCTAGATACTGTTTTTATCCCTGTGCTGGTCATTCAGCATCATCTGAGCTAGAGGTTTCTGAGCCAGTTTACAATAGGATGAGGGGAAGATCATGAAGCTGAAATCATTCAAAGCAAAATCTTTATCATGTCCCTCTTTCTGCCACTGGGCATGGATCTTTTGTGGGTAGACAGAGTAGCAGTGGTCTAATGCACTGAGGTAGCACTAGAGGGAGAGTTTCCCTTCTACTATGGGATATTCGGAAAGCATACCAGGCTTGTGAAGTCAAAGGCATGTTGTATGTGTGTCTTATGAAGTCCTCATTCACAAATGAAAGGAGCATTTGGCCCAATGAGCAGAGCAATGGCTGACTCCACCTATAGATTGAGAATTTCCTGTGACATATACAGCAATATCTCCTACAACTACCAGGTCAGACCATCCATCACAAGAGCTGGACTCAATCTATTTCACAGCACTGAAGACAGTGACTGTTCCTCTGTAGCAGGCATTTGTGGTGTCTACTCCTTCTATGGCTGTATTCCCAGACTCCTGAAAAAGCTGTCAAATTAGTCTTCACCAACTTTGATTTGTCGATTATTGTCTCTGTTCCAACTTCTAACTACCCAATGCAATAATTAGAAAGGCTATTTATCTCCATAAGATTCTGAACTACAGTCATGCAAAAAGAGAGTTGATATCTTCTCTATCCATGCAGAAGCCCATCCTGGTCTCGTCCAAGCCAATAGTATACTTTCCAGCACCTACACCATCCATCACATTCTTCCAACTCTGCTTGAGAAGGAAAGTAAATCTCACATCCTTTTGGCCAGAAGACTTCTGCATTCAAGGGAAATGACCCAGGCATGGTGAAAGACAGAGAACATCAGTCTCTAAGTCTGTCACTGTTTCCCCCTTCAGGCACCAAAGGTGTTGATGCAAGAGAGGAAAAATGCTTTTCTATTACCATTTTAATTACAAGTCACTTCCCTTCTTAGGTGAATATAATTAGGTTTAAGTTCAGGAAGCAATGATTTCCTTTTTCTTTATCACATGAGCTTTTTACTTTAGATCAGGTTATCTAGTTTTGGGAAAGATCAGAAGGCTGGCATGGTAGGGTATTACTTCCCTTTGGCTGAAGTAATATTCTCAATGGGAAAATTACATATATACCCAAGGGCACCATGTCTTCAAGTTCAGTTGGCACAACGCAGCAACCTTTGTTTGGTTTTGTTGTTCTGTTGTTTTTGAGGTGAGTAACTATGCTGCAGACTTTTCTATTGGAAACTGAATTAGGAACCTAATCTCTAAGTATGATGTTGGCTTAATTAGAACACTGTCCATAACAGTTTGACATTTAGAGTCCACAGAAATAGCTTTTAAAGAACAACTTCATAATTTCTCCAAGGCAAATGTGGAGTCTTGAATAAACTTTAAATTGCATATAATTTATCTGACCTAACAATTTTACTTGTCACAAGGAATTTCATCATGATGTTGGCTCTCCATCCATCTATGTGATCTCATGTCTCAAATGGACAGAAAGCTAAACAAGGGGCAGCAAATTAAAAGTACCACCCTCTTTACCTCTGTATTTCTTCCTAATTAAGAAGTATGTTAATTGAAGTCAGCGTGACACAGACCCTGTGCAGAAATCTCCCGAGTACTGTCATTGGTGTGTGGAGCTGCCGCCCCAGGGTTATTTACTAGAGTGATTCCCATCTGGGTTGGGAGTGACTGAAAATCTCCACCTAAAAAGCAACTTCAAGCTTATAAAAGAGGATTGCCAGTGGAAAAGCAAATATATCCACATCCAAATTAGATTTTCTTTAAACATTTACGGGGAAAGTATTTGAGATCAGATGCCTTTACTAATCAGTTCACCTCGGTGGTTCTTTCCCCATGCAATTTCCCTTAACTCAGTTTGATCACATCTAGACTTTTTAATGGCTTTACATCGCCTACAGAAAAAAGCAGAATATTTCAAGACTTAAGCACCGGGCTCCACCTTCCTTATTCCTCCCCTTATACCACAGTACCTCTCCACCAAACTCTATTCTTCATACCCACACACCCTGGCCTTCCCCACCAAATAGGTATGTTCACATTGTTACATTCACTGGACAACTTTTCTGCTTTCTTTTTTCCTCTGGAATAAGAAAGGCTTACCAAATCCAACTGAACTTTTCCTACAAGACCCAGCCCAAATACCATGTCCTCCAATTATTTCTTTAATCTTCCCCTTGGCTGAAAATCTAAATTTCAAATTTAATATACTCTTGTCTTGGTTTAACAATATCAAAATCCCTGATAAAGGAATTCTTTTGTCTTATCTAATTTAATGCAGTGAATATCAGCTTACTCCAAGCAAGGCAAAATGTTAGGGATTAAAGTTATAAAGATGTATGATGTAATACTTATCCCCAGTGATTCCATAAAAATGAAAAATTTAAACAAATTAATATAGAAATATAACATACAGATTTAAATAGGGTATATAAACAAAATTACGAGGGTTTTAAAGATTGGAGAAGAAAGATGCCGACTTCATCTGTTTGAGCTGCTAAAACAAAATACCAGAGAATGAATGGTTTATAAACAGTAAATATTCATTTCCCACAGTTCCAGAGGCTGGGAAGTCCCAGATGATGGCACAGGGTCTGGTGAGATTTGGTGTGTGGTGAGACTCCATTGCCTGGTTCATAGGTAGCTACCTTTTCCCTAAGTCATCACATAGTGGAAGGGGAAGGCTTGGTATCTAAAATCTCTTTTATAGTAGCACTAATCTTATTAATGAGGGCTCTACCCTCATGACCTAAGCACCTCCCAAAGGCTCCACCACCTCACACCATCATATTGGGCATTACTTTCAACATATAAATTTGGGGGGACACAAATATCCAGTCCATTTCTGTGCCGAGCCAGCTCGGCCAAGGGTTCCTCAAGCCTGAGGGAGGGCGGCAAAGGATGAAGGAAAGACAGACCAAGAGAATAAGCTGGGTCTGTGGATCTTCCTGTGCCTGCCTGAGGCCACAGAGAGAGATCCAGAGGCAAGCTGAGCCTTTATTTTATAGCCAGAGGTAAACAAGGTGGTGGTCACCATAGTTACAATGTTCTTGTGAGTTTCACTTGTTTTGGCAGCACTTGCTGCACCTCCCACAGCCCATTAGCTAACTAGGAAGGATCTAGGGAGCATCATAGGGTCAAGCCTAATTATGCTAAGAGGACTGTGCCCTCTTAGCTGGGACTTGTTTCTGGCTTTGCCAACAGGTCAGTCGGAGGCTTAACCCTATAGCCGCGCCCTACACATTGCAGATAACTTCCCTGAGAATTTGTGGAATTTAAAATAGAATTTGGATATAGGGAAAATGAGTCCAGACAGCAGCAGTAGAGAATTCCATGCAGAAAAGAACAAAGGCAAAGACACTGAGGCAAAACATTTTCCACAATTATTTGTTTGCCAGAAATATAAGATGCAATTGCTTATAATAATAATAATAATAATACCTAATATCTGTTGAGCAGTGCCCATATGCTGGGCATTGTTTTAAGAAATTTACATGTCTTAAATGAATTTAATTTTTATAAGAGCTTATGAGTTCAGGACTGTATTTCCTTTTCTTCCTTTTCTTATTAAATGTATTGGGGTGTATATTTCCTTTTAATAGATGGGAAATTGAGGCAAATTGGATAGATAAGAGAATTACAATATAGAAGTTGAAACTAGGTTGAAAACGGTGGAGGAGGTAATGCCTGACCCTATTTGTAGAAAATTGGAATGCATTAGGTAGAGGACGATGTAGATCATAAAGAATACAATTGAGGGGGACACCATGGTAAAGGCATATGAAGTGTGTGTACATGTGTGATGAGGTGAGGGAAAACTGCAAGAAGCTTACTTTTGTTGGAAAGTACCATGTAAATGGGTTGCACAGTGCAACAAACAGATCATGAAAAGCTTGCATGCCAGACTGAAGGCCTTTCTTCGATAAGGACTCTTGAGAGCTTTGGAACACTGAAATTATGGACAGATTTCCGTTTTAGAAAGATTACCTTCCAGATATGTGGAGGGTGGCTTTGAAGAGCATTAGTGTGAAGGCAAGGAGACCAGCTAGCAGACCATTGGCCTTAAAGTCCCAGCAAAAGATTTTGAGACACAGACCTAAAACAGTCATTGCAGATAAGGAGAGGAATGAAAATGTGGCAGAATGTACGACCAAAAGTGACTGCCACAACTCTCATCCCACAGCCTGAAGTCCCTGCGGGACTCAGAGACTCCTTCCATCAAGAGGTAGGTCAATATTTCCTTCCCTTGTAATTACAGAGAAGTGACACTTTGGACCTCTGAGGTTAGGTCATAAAATGTGATGCAGTTTCCATCTGACCCACTTAGGATACTTGTTTTTAGAGCCCATCTAACATCCTGTGAGGAAGCCCAAACCCTCACCAAATGGAGAAGCACACAGGAAAGTCACCTGTAAGTGCTAGCTGACAGCCCAGCTGAGGTCCCAGCCAATCACACACCATCAACTGCCATACATGTGAGTAAAGATGCCTGGTGATGATCCCAAACCCCATTTTGAAGTCTTCCCAGCTGAGGCCCAAACATCATGAAGCAAAGATTAGCTCTCCCACTGTTGTTATTTTAGCCTGCTGGATTTGGTCATAATTTGTTACTAAAACATGAGGGAATTAATAAATATTTGAAAATATAGTCATAAAGATTTGGTGAGTTCTAAAAACTTTAGCTTGACTGGCTGAAGGCTCTCTGGTTAGCAGAGGACTGGGGTCAGGGAAGCAAGGAATTTAAATGGATGTCTTCAAGTATTTATCAAGTTGAACTCTTAATAAAATGGCCCAAGGAGAAATTTAAGTAATCTGGTCTCTCTTTAAAAATGTAAGAACTTAGCCCAGCTGGCACGGCTCAGTGGCTGAGCAAGGACCTATGAACTAGGAGGTCACAGTTCAATTCCCAGTAGGGCATATGCCCAGGTTGCTGTCACAATCCCCAGTGTGGGGCATGCAGGAGGCAGCCAATCAATGATTGATGTTTCTATCTGATCATTGATGTTTTTATCTCTCTCTCCCTTCCTCTCTGAAATAAATAAAAATATATTTTTAAAAATAATAAAATATAAGACATTATATTTTAATATATACATATATACATATATACAAATATAGGTATACATATTTATTATGTAAAATGGAATTTACATAATAAATTCCATTTTAATCTAAGGAAGTATCTGGCATGTTCCAAAGCAGCATTCAGGAAATTATCATTTCAGGCAGGTAACACAATTTCTTCCCTAGAAAACCTCAAATATTTTAAAATATTTGGAATTTAATTTGGCCAATTTGAAGGAAGAATGTCTTTTGCTTTATTTTTCCCATTTTTCATGAATCCTACACATTATGTACTTATACGTCATGTTTTGAAATAATCTGTCCAAATTTGCTGTAGTCAGAGTTTTTTAATATATGATGCAGTAGGACGATGGCTGGATACCTGGCAGTTTTTGAAACGTTATTCCTTTGGATGGAAATCTTAAACAAACAAAGCCAACTGTTAAAGAAAAAAACACTTTTTAAAATAAGGGATTTCAGAAATCTATACATATTATCTATATGCTTAGGGGTTTGGGATGGGAAGGAGGATTCAGTTCTGCTAGATGATTTTTCTTCTTTCATCAAAATGTAACATCATTTCTCCCTTCAGGAAATTTAAAAAAATTAAAGAGTATATTTTTCCTTGTTGTCAACCTTCCTTCATGTGATATCCAGCACATGACAGGATCTGACTGAATTCTCGGAATTCTCCCTGCACAATTAATCTCATTGAAACCACATGTAAAAAGAAACATGGAGGCAGTGTAACCTAAAGATCCATGACGTCATTCTCTTTTTGATTCTTACATGTCCTCTCATGTCCCCAAGTCTGGCTTACATGATTGACTGTTAAAGCTGCACTTAGTAATCAATGATTGCCGATAATTACTGTGTAACAAAATGGACACATACTTAGCAAACACAGATGATATACTTGTTCACTTCAATAAGCCTCCTGAGAATGTGATAATTGGACAATAGTAAGGAATTACAAATATCCTATATAATAAAAGGCTAATATGCTAAGTGCCCAGTCAGCTGTTCAACCAATCAAAGCATAACATGCTAAGGCCACTCAACCACTCGCTATGATATGCATTGACCACCAAGGGACAGATGCTCCAACCGGTAGGTTAGCTTGCTGCTGGGGTCCGGCCGATCAGGACTGAGTGAGAAGGGATGGACATACCCTAGAGTCCTCCCATGATGCCTCCCTGTCTGGCCAACCTCCCACGTCCCTCCCCGGCCCTGATCATGCTTAGGTGGTGTCCCTCAGCCTGGCCAGCACCCTCTTGCAATCCAAGACCCCTTGGGGATGTCGGAGAGCCAGTTTTAATCCAATCCCACAGGCCAGGCGGAGAGACCCCACTGGTGCACAAAGGCCTATCTACACTAATAAAAGAGAAAAATGGTAATTGGCGTACGGCGATACCATTTTCATTGGCTAATCAGGGCTATATGCAAATTAACTGCCAACTAAGATTGGTAGTTAACTGCCAACTAAGATTGGCAGTTAACTGCCAACAAGATGGCGGTTAATTTGCATATGTAGGCACAATGCAGGGAGGTGAAAGGGAAAGCAGGAAGAAGCCCCCTGCCACTGACAGTGATCGGAAACCCAGGGGAGAGCTAAGAGCTGGGGGACAGGGCAAAGGCGGCCCTGGGGCCGCCTTTGCCCTGCCCTCCAGCCATTATTGGAGAATCAGGTGCCTTTGCCACCCTGGCCAGTGATAGCAGGAAGTAGGGGTGGAGCCAGCAATGGGAGCTGGGCACGGTCGAGGCTGGCAGTCCCGGGAACTAGGGGTCCCTTGCCTGGGCCTAAAGCGGAGCCCACGATCACAGGGCCGCTGCAGCTGCGGGTCCCCGCTGCCCAGGCTGGACGCCCAGGCCAGAGGCGTTAGGCCTGGGCAGGGGCAGAGCCTGCAACCGCGGGGAGCTGGGGGGGTGGAGCCGGGGATTGGGGGGATATGATGGTCCCCTTGCCCAGGCCTGAAGCCTGGGTCAGAGGCGTCAGGCTTGGGTGGGGGGTGGAGCAAGCGATCAGAGGGAGATGGGGGTCCCCTGCCCAGTCATGATTCCTGGGCCAGAGGCGTCAGGCCTGGGCAAGGGGCCGATCCTGCGATTAGAGGGTGATGGGGGTCAACGCCTGAGGGCTCCCAGTATGTGAGAGGGGGCAGGCTGGGCTGAGGGACACTCCCCCCAACACACACACACACACACAGTGCACGAATTTCGTGCACCGGGCCCCTAGTAGTCTTAAATAATAAGGAAAAACAAAATATCTAAGACTTAGAGCATTATCATCACAGTTTCTGGGCCTTACTCTCCCAAATGTCCCCCTTCTCTAAAACTATCTCTAAACAAATTCACTGGCATGATTTGGAGATTAAGTTGACGAGATGTTTTTATGAGTTAACTCATAAAAATGATTAAACTGGTAGAGATATACATATAGTAAGAGTAAGGTCATTATATACCATACCGGTGCACAAAATTCGTGCAAGGGGGCTGTCCCTCAGCCCTGCCTGCACCCTCCCCAATCCAGGACCCCTCAGGGGATGTCTGACTGCCGGTTGTTGAACATCCGTCTCGCAATCCGGGACTTCTGGCTCCTAACCGCTCACCTGCCTGCCTGCCTGATTGCCCCTAACCACTCTGCATGCCTGCTTGATGCCCCTAACTGCTCCCCTGCCTACTTGATCATCCCTAACCGCCTCTGCCTACCTGCCTGATCTCCCAAACTGCTGTCCCCTGTTGGCCTGATCTCCCAAACTGCTCTCCCCTGCCAGTCAGATCCCCCTAACTGCTCTCCCCTGCCAGCCAGATCCCCCTAACTGCTCTCCTTTGCCGGCCTCATCACCCCTAACTGCCCTCCCCTGCTGGCCTTATCACCCCTAACTGCCTCTGCCTCAGCCCCACCCCCGTGGCTTTGTCTGGAAGATGTCCGGTCTAATTAGTATATTACCCTTTTATTAGTAGAGATTCAAAAAATTGTTTTAATCATGTATATATTTATATAGGAAGACCAATATACACGTACTGTGTGTATCAGAAGCTATCCTCTAATTATTTTAATATATGATAAAAGTATGGGTTACTGTAGTTTCTATCTGCATGCTTACTTAAAACCTCCAACAGCACACTTTGTAAAAGTAATTGATGACCAATATTATGTAATGTAACAGGAAACACTTCTTTTTTGCTACACTAAATGGACAATTTAGAGCATACATATGGATTTGGATTATTTCCAACAAATGCTGCATCATGCAGGAAGAAAAATGGGCTTGCATTAAGCATATTTTGGTCATTGGTAATGCAACCTCCCAGCTCCCCTGGGTGTTCAACTCCTGAGGGATCATCTTCCAAACCCATGATGATTTCACTAGCTCCAATGCACTGGTTTTACATAATTAAGTTTTAAGGTAAATTTAATGAAATGCTCAAGAGTCTCAGAAAATAGGTGTTATTACTGAAAACATGGTAGCAAAAAATGAACATCTACATGTTATGTTTTTCTACTTATAGCCAGACTGAATGTGTTCTTAAAGCAAATATGTATACACTTCGTTCCACAGAAAGTGACCTCTGTCGTAAATAAAAGAAAACAAGAAAGGAAGGAAGAAAGAACTGGGAAGAAAAAAATAAAATATATTAGCTTCAAAACACAGTTAAAACCACAATTTACATTGGGAAACACAGTTGAAAATCACAGCTTATTTTGGAGGTTTTACACATAGATTTAATCTAATATTCCTTCTTTCCTTTTGTTATAGAAAAGAATTAGAACTATAGTTTAAATTCTTATAAATGGTTCAAGTGGCTTAACTACACTGTCCAAAAAAGGTTATATGTAAACTTTTTTTGGAGAATTCCATGTAAAAGGCCTGAGTTAAGAACTGCATTCTTATTACATTCATTCATTCAATACTATGCTAAGCAAAGGTTACAAAAACCAGTCATGACTCTCCGCATTATAATACAACTAGAGGCCCAGTGCACGGGATTCATGCACTGGTGGGAGGCGTAGCCTGAGGGAATTGGCCTGCTGTGGGAGCACTGCTGATCCAGGTCAGCTGACAGAACGCCTGTGAACCCACCCTCTGAGTGGCTGCTCCTGGTGCGCATCTTCCGGGCCTAGGGACAATAGCACTGAGAGGCAGCGGCCACGAACCCACCTCCCACCCCCGGACTCAGCTCTGCGAGCCTGGTGGCAGTGCTGCACAGCCTTCAGGCATCTAGAGGAGGCAGCAGGAAGCGAGGAGGAGGAGCCTGGGGCAAGGAGGCAACAATTGCCGCCACGGTTCCTGCTGCTCAGCACGGGGTTTGCAGCAGCAGCAGCTGCTCATCCCAGTCAGCTCAGCGGCACTCCCACTGTGGTAGCTCACTAAACACTGAAGGGCAGCTCCTGTGTTGAGCGTCTTCCCCCTAGTGGTCAGTGTGCATCATAGCGACTGGTCAACCAGTTCTGGTCGTTCTGCAGTTCAGTCACTGGGCTCTTATTATATAGGATAGTGTTATTTGAGGGAATGCAAATGAGTAGAATTCCATTTTTGCCCTTGAAGAGAATTATTTGATGAGCTAAACACAGCTCCATCATCAGTGGCTGCCTTCCAGCGTTTCCATTGCCCATGTCATCAGCCAAAGATTAACTAGGATAAAGACATAGTGGCAACTCTGTCCAAAGTTTTCAAAATGTATGTGTAAAAGCAAATGAAATACCTCACAGTGTGACCTGGATTTAGTAGCTTGCTTACAAAGGACAGAAAATGGAAAATGAATAGTGTATTAGTTTCCTAGGACTGTAATAACAAAATACCAAAAAAAAACGAATGGTTTAAACAAACAGAGATTTGGTCTCTCACAATTCTGGAGTCTGGAACTCTGAAACTGAGGTGTCGGTGAAGCCATGCTCTCTCTGAAATTTTCAGGGAAGAATCCTTCCTTGCCTCTTCCTAGACTCTGAGGCAGCTGTCAATCAATCCTTGGCAGATGCTCCACTCCAATTTCTGCCTCAGTTGTCACAGGCCATTCTCCTTGTGTGTCTCTGTGTTTTTACTCATGTTTCACATGATGTTTTCCTCTCTTTAAGGATACTTGTCAAATTGAATCAGGGCCCATCCTAATGAACCCATCTTAACTTGACTAAATCTATTTTCAAATAAAGTCCCACTTACAGGTACTGGGGATTAGGAGGGAAATATCTTTTTTAGAAGACACAATTCAACCTGTAACAAACTAACTTTTTAGTGAAGAAACTTGGCAAACATAATGTTAACCAAGCCATTAGTGTTAATATCACTAGTGCTAGGTCATGCTGATGTTGACAGGACTCAGACACCCTTACCTCAAAAATGGTGCTTTAGCATGCATGCTGGTTATTTTGAGCTGAAGAAATTTGAGAAATGACAGGTACAGGAAGGATTCCTTGATCAACCCCTGAGGCAGGTCATAAAACCCTGGTGTGAAAGGTATCCTCTCTATACTCGAGGAAAAGGAACAGCTTTTTCTCTGAAGACGGAGGGACACCAATAGGAATCTAAATGAATGGGCCTCACTAAATTCCCCTAATTTACCAAATTTAGCTCATACTCTGTTTGCCCTTTCACATTTGCCCACAACTTTCCATTCTTCATCAGAACTAGCATAAAAACACTTGGATTTAACCTTTATTCAGGTCTTCATTTCCTTATGAAGGCTCTCCAGTCAGGTAAACATATATTCAATAAATGCGAATGCTTTTTCCTTGTTAATCTTAATCTAGCTTTTGTTACAGAGACCCATCCAAGAATCTAAGATGATATCATGCACCCTGATAAAATGTAATAAGAAAAGACACTTCAGCCCTAGCCGATTTGGCTCAGTGGATAGAGCATCGGCCTGCGAACTGAAAGGTCCCAGGCTCGATTCCAATCAAGGGCACTTGCCCGGGTTGTGGGCTCAATCCCCAGTGGGGGACTTGCAGGAGGCAGCCGATCCATGATTCTCTCTCATCATGGATTTTCCTCTTTTCCTCTTCCTTCCTCTCTAAAATCAATAAAAACATATTAAAAAAAAAAAAAAGAAAGAAAAGGCACTTCACATCTCTGGTATTCTTCACAGCAACCATAACCCTAAGCCAATGATGGAAAATACCTCTTCTGAGTCAAAGTGAGGAGCGTTCTGTAAAATACTTGACCACTTCTCTTCCAAGCGGCGCTAAGCAAAGCTTACAAAAACAGATCACAGGCATGGAAAGACAGGAAAAACGTAGAAACCATTGCAGATCAGAAGAGACTAAGGGTACATGAGCACTAAACACTGTGGGAATCTTGGATTGGATCCTGCAACAGAGAAAGGACACCTGTGGGGAAACCAGTGAAATCCAAGTAAAGTCTACAGTATAGTTAATAGCAATGGTATTAGCTTTACTTCGTTTTAATAAAAATGCACCATAGGAGATGATAACATCATAGGGATGGGATGAAAGGTACGTGAACCCTCTGCACGATGTCCACAACTTTAATGTAAATCTAAGTTTTCCAAATGTTTCACAATTTACTTTAAAAAATAAAGTAAATAATAATGATATTTATGTTCTTTTCATTAGATGAGAAGCAATCAACTTATAAAAAAAGGTATTTTCTAGTTAGTGTGATGGAGGATATTTAGTCCCTCTTTAGACAATGGAGATGCTTCCTTTCATAAGGGAAGCAAACTTGAGATAGCAGTAAGATTATAATGGGCAAATACTTTTCATAGCGTATATATTCAAAGGAAGTATGCACTGGTAGTTAAAAACAGTGGGTAAACCATAGGTTTGGGAGCCAGAGTGCCATCTCTGGATTATTCATTCTACATTATAGGCCATGTAACTTTTCATGTGGGCTATTTTACTACCATGTATAAGACTGGAATAGAATATGGCTGCCTATATGGTAGAGATAGGGTGAAGATGAAAGAAAATGCATGTCAATGCCAACTATACTAGTATAATAGATGCTCTCCATTTTTATTATTATTTGTAGAGAGAGAAAGGAAGGAAAAAATCGTATTATGACACTGACGCATTGGCAACAATATTTTTAACCTTTCAATTCAATGTTGATGAGCCAGGAATGATGACAGAGTCAAGAGGCAAGAATCTAGACACTTCCTTTCAGAGTGACAATAATTGAGCCACTAATGACCTTTGCAAACAATTACTTATCCATCTAGCTTCCTCCCTGACATTTCCATATTTTCCCACAGAATATCATGAGAATTATTATACATTACATTTTGAAGTACAGATACACTCTCTAATGTCCAAAAAGAAAGCAAAATGAAGATTTTAATTTTGTGCCAACAGTAATAGTTTCCTATGACCAATGCTAGTTTTCATAGTTCCTCACAAACTATTTGTATTGATACATTCTAATACCTTTGTCAGGATGGATGTCAAAATTCAAATAGCAGGTGAGAAAGGAACAGAAGTTATTTTGAATTATTTCTATTATGAATAATAACTTGAATAGCATCAAAACATTAAAAGGTCAAAGCCACATCAATTATGCACTTAAATTAATGTATAGATAAGCCCTCACTGAATGTAAAGAGAGAGTGTAATAGGGGGGCTAGATCGCTGGATTGGAGATCACACAGCCATGTTGAAAGTACTTGCTCATCTTGCACACTCACTTTTTCTGAGTCCCCTGTATAGACATGTCTTTGCCCTTTTCCCCTTAAGCACTTAGTGGTAGTTGATACCCCATCATTCTACAAGTTTCAGCTCAGGGATTTCATTATTAAGGACAGGTTTCCTGCACAACCAGACTTCACTCTGTCCAGATCCCTTTGTCAACTGTGAGCTCCTTGCAGGTGGAGGCTGTTTCAGCTCTGCGCCTCAGGACCCAGCACTGGCACATAGCAGGCAACAGATTCATCTTGATCAACCTAAACTGAAACTTCGTGAACTGGTAAACACCAAGCACTGATTCTTGATTATTGGAGAATTTTATTCTACCTTGCCAATATTTCTTTTTATTTTTTTTTATTCCTCTATTATAATCTCATTGCTCTCTCTTCCTTTTATTCTCCCAAGCATTACAGATAACTTTGACCCAATATGAGAATATGTAAGATTTCTTCCCCATGCTAAATATAGATATAAAGTAGGTATCCATTTAAGTATGTCTTCTCTCTGCTCATTGCACATCCATTATAACAAAATAAACTTAACTAACACAATTATTTCTATCTTCCAAGATTGTTCCAGCAACGTATGGTTAACCTCACTATCATAAATATATCTCCAAATAGATGTGCAATGAAGTATTTATAGGAAAAATGTACAGGCATGGCTAGCTGAGGAACTATGTAGCTCATAATCCACATGAGCCCAAGCTTTCTACACTGAGCTCTTCCAGACTCTCAAAGGAAATAGAAGGGGGTAGAGAAAGCCAGAAGGAGGTAAGCCTTTTTAAGAATCCAGTGGGTCGTGGATGTGCTGGCCTTCCTGTAATGACATATTCTTAGTTTGAAAAGAGATAGGAGCACTGAGTAATTTGCAAATGAATGCATCTTCAGATGAATGAATGCATCAAACACAATGGAAGCATTGTATCCAAGATTATACCATATTGCTCTTTGCATCCACTTCCAAAGAATTTGTTTCTCCACCATCTGTATTAGTTCTATTCCACTATCAGATACAAAGTCCAGAAAATGCAAGCCACTAAGAATATCTTGTGAAAGAAGCTGTGTGAACAGTTATTATGCTTGTGTTACTTCCTTAATACCCTTTATTAATGAAAAAGAAGAAAACGACATCAGAAGCAGCACTTAAAATTCAGAGTGGAGAGGCTTCTGGCCTCTCCTGAGTAGCTTTCCCCCTCCTAATCTCTTCATTCTCTTCTTCTTTGCTATGTAATAATGTGTTTTGGGCTAAAGGAAAGCTAAATTCTCACATCCAGTTCTGAGGGGAAAAGATTACTTTTAAGGGAGTAAATGGAAAACTTCTAATCTTGATTTTCCAATGAATTTTTATAACTATGATCTAACAACACCATTTTAATATTAACATATATGATCCTAAATGTATTTTACTCCAATAAATCACTTTCCTCCTCATAACTTTCTTATTTACAAGCAATTAAATTTCACTGTAATTTGATAAATAAATGTATTTCTTTTATTATACAGATCTAAGTTGACAATTGTATGTCAAAACAAGCCCTAGAAGTGAACTAAAATAAGACTGAATTTCAGTCTGTTTTGCACAGTTGGGCCCAGATGAAATATATCAGCAAAACAGGAGGAAAGCACCATTCAATGCCATCATGCCTCTTGTTTGCAGAGCTTGTCATGTTTGTTCACTGCAGAACAATGGGTCTTAACTCAGCAATCTCCTGGGCTTCAAATCCTGAACTTATATCCTAGGCCCGAAGGTAAATTTTGTATGACATCTGTGTATTTTTGTAATTAGAGCCACTGCATCTGCAACACATACTTTTCCCTTTGAAATGTGTCTTCAGAGGAATAAATAATACACTGAAGTTAAACAAAGTACTCAAGCATGTGTTGCTGTTGCTTTGATAAAATTCCTACAGGAGTCTGGAAAACGGACTTGACCAATTTATCACACTACCCAAATGAGTCCAAGAAAAGGCTGAATTTAAAAAAAAAAAAAAAAACCTTTAAACTTTTCAAGGGGTTTGATTATTCCTAATCAATATTCCAAATATTTCCAGTGTCACTCATTTATTATTTAATCCGTCCTTCCTGGATGTTAAGAGAATGATTATGCAATGTTCTAACAAACACAAAGCTATGGTGATCATACTATCCAAATAGTGTGAGCAAGATCATTCACAGAAGGATGATTTATGAAAACATCATCACCATCTATTTATCCAAGAGAAGTTTACATTTCTTGGTTATGGTACAACATGCACTCTTGCAATGGACAACGTGTGATCTTTCCTGTTGACAGGTATATTTTCAATGATTTAATAAGTTATTTACAACCTATATGTTACAATTTGGGTACAGGACATTTCTTAAAACTGTCCCAATTTTCTGAAACTTAAATGACTTACACAAACAATAATAACAAAAATAGAAAATGCAAGTAAATATTTTCTGCATTAATCTCAGTTAAGATTTTCCCCCCCTAAAATTCAGTTCAAAGTAGATCGCATTTGTAAATTTCAACAATTCCTGAAGAGTGCACAATTCTAATTACGTGGAGGGAAAACAACTTGACAAAATTGTGATTTATCTTTGCTCAATTACCAATGTGGCATGGCTTACTTTGTCTAAATTAAGCGATTATGGCATAATGGCTGAAGAAAAAGCTACAATGGAAAAGTCATCCATTCCTGCTAATTTGTAAATATGGGAACACTTATAAATGTACCCAATACACAATGTTCTAAATCTGTCAAGAAAAAAAAATTGACAAAATTATGACTTAATTTTAAAATAATGACATATACCTGACAAGAACCAGCATCTTACAGAAATAAATATGTGATTAGACAGTCTGCTAGTTTAACTCAATTAAAAGAAACCATACATTAAATATTATTATGATAAGCAACTTTTAAAAAATAGTGTATTTTTACTGCATTGATAAAATCCTTTCTTAAGATGACCAAATTTCCACTTTTTATTGGCAAAAGGAATTATATAAATTTACTTAAGAAATCATGGGTCATGTTAAAAACATAATTTTTAAAGTAGTAAACTGTAAAGAGAAAAAGGGAGGAAATCATCAATATAAATATAATATTAGGTTTTTTTTTTACTTTTTCCTTCCATAAATGTCATAAAAATAATGTCTAAAGGACTTGTATGCATGCATATAAGCCTAACCAGTGGACACAGACAGCAGGGAGGGTGAGGGCATGAGTGGGGGGAGGTGGGGGGCAATGGGGCGATAAGGACACATATGTAGTACCTTAATCAATCAATCAATCAATGAATCAATAAAAAGTGAGAAATTAAACCAAAAAAAAGGTTAAATTTGCCTGAACACTTAGACATTATTTTAAAAGTGAGTTAAAGGTTGATGTTTAAAATAAAATGCATTACCTCTTTCATTAATACTCAAATATTCTTTTACTAACTGCTGTGAAATGAAATTAAATATTTAGAAGCAAACCCTTTCTTAGTTTACAAATATCAAAAAGTTAAATTTGCTCTGGATTTTGAAAAATGAAAAATAGTACCCTTGTATTTCTAACAGATGTTCTTTACACGGGGATATGATAATCCAATGGAACCACTGCTGGACTGCACACGGGAGCCATGGTAATACACATGCCCAGTACTGAGGAGAATCCGTGTTTCCTCCCTGCGTAAAGCATCCAGGATGCTGGGACTCCCAGCACCCAGAATGAGACCCAGGGACCCATCTCTCCCCATCGGCTCTCACCCAGAGGGCAAGCCTGGTGGTGGGAGGACCCAAGTACATATCCACTTGGTTTTCAACTCCTAAGTGAAAATTTCATTGTCATTGTGCTCCTTTTATATTAATTCATATCATGTAAGGAATTATCCTTTTAATGGTTCTATATTCGTTAAAAGTCATCACATCCTAATTTTGCATGCCCTGACTTAAATTTTTAACTCCCATTCCTATTTTTAATGTCCTTATTCTTATTTATTATAAAGTTTTCTACTTTAATGTAATGGTAATACTTTCTGCTGTCTAGTCCTTATTTTAAATGTTATTTTATTTCACTTTGATTTTATGTAAGTATGGCCAGCGGAAAGCAGAGGGACATGGGCTCCACTGTATGGGGCATCTCTGACAGTGCTTCTCAGTCTATCAACGGGAAGGACCAGGTTCCCCCCACTGTGTGCATATTCATACTTTTGTAAATGTGAGAAAAACGAATTTCTGGGAAAACAAAATTAAAAAATAAAGGGCAAACATGCACAATGCATGCTTAAACGTATTATTAGACTTAATGGATTTTAAATTACTCCTTCAAATTGTTTTAAAAGGGTCTGGACACTAAATCCAAGTTTCTGGACATGTCATGTCATGGTCTGGTGCAGGCCTATGATTACAGCACCAGAGCTGTGGATGCTTTGTCTCTAGCCGGCCTTTCCTCGGGCAAGTCTTCCCTGTGCTGCGGACGAGGTCCGATTTCCTGCCATAAGCTCTCCTAGTTCTCCGTATTTCTCCATCGCACAAAATAATTGATAATGTATTATTTGACTAGTCCTTTCACCTGTGTTCTGCCTTGCCCAGAGGACACAAGTGGTTGATGTTGTTTACACAGAAGCAAACAGAGGTTACTTTGAAGCTAATGAAATGTCAGACAGGCCCTTTGAGTGGTGTTAGTTGTGGGGTTGCAGTGTTCCAGGTGAGAAGGGAACAGGCTGCCATCAACACGTATTACTCTAGAAACATTTTTGGCAAATTGCCTAAAGGGATCTTAGACAAAAGGGACCTGAGACTTGAATATAATGTGATTTTTTTCCATCATAAATAAATAATCACTTTGGCACCTAATTTTATATTTGCTGTTTTATGCTCTTGTTTTCTTAAAGTGGGTCCCCAAATTGCGTTAAGTTTCAAAACGCACAAAACCTGGATCTGCCTTGTGCTGAACGCTTTGTCCCAGCAGCGAGCCCGGCGCCATGCCTGCAGCAGATAGTCCATAATACCACTGGCTGAATTAGAAGTGAATAAATGATCAACTAAGTGGTTTAGAACTCCTCAGCAAGATTTCTGTGAGAATATTCACAAGGATCCTAATTAGTCTTCTAGGAACTCTTTCACACTAGCCTACTTTCAGTAAAGGTATTATGTGTAGAATCTGTCTTTAATTTATATAAGATTCAATAGGACTTTATTTTTAAATATATTTTCATTAATTTCAGAGAGGAAGAGAAAGATAGAAACATCCATGATGAGAGAGAATCATTGATCAGCTGCCTCCTGCACATCCCTTACCGGGGATCGAGCCCACAACTCCAGCACAGGTCAATGCTCAACCACTGAGCCACACTGGCTGGGCATAAGATTCAGTAGGATTTTAAAGCAGAGTGTTTCAAACTGTGGATTGTGACCTCTTAGTAGCTTTTCAAAATCAATTTTGTAGGGTATTGAATCAGAGTTTAATTTTTATGGTGGAACAGAATGGAAAAGAAGGAACAGAATGAAACAAAATAAATGGAATGGAATGAAAAATATCAAAAGTGCATCACAGAAAGTAAGGTTCAGTATTGTTTTAAAACCTTTTGTGTCATTGCTTATATATGTGCATGCACTAGCTTGCTACATAAAAATTACTTTTCGCCCTGGCTGGTTTGGCCTAGTGGATAGAGTGTCGGCCTGCAGACCGAAGGGTCCCAGGTTCGATTCCGGTCAAGGGCACATGCCCGGGTTGCAGGTTTGATCCTCAGTGTGGGGTGTGCAGGAGGCAGCCGATCAATGGTTCTCTCTCATCATTGATGTTTCTATCTCTCTCTCCCTCTCCCTTCCTCTCTGAAATCAATAAAAATATATTTTTAAAACAATTACTTTTCACTTTGAAAAAAATATATAAGTTTAAAGTACAGGACTGCCCTGTAGCCTTCTCTGATTAAAAGGGGTGGTGGTTGTTTACAAGTAAGAATGTGCCTAAGAGTTTTTTTTTTTGGTGGTCACTTGCTTTATTTTCTGTTCTATATTTTGCACTTACCCTTAGTTGAATCATCCAGATACATATAAATCAGTAACTTAAGTTTTTAAGATTTCTGAGGGAAGATACCAAGCTTTTTCCACATCCTTAACAACAAACTTCCCATAAGATGCTCTTGAAATGTTCCAAGATGTCTTGTACTCCATTTCCTTATCTCCTAAAAAAATAAATCAGTTTGCCATTGTGCCAAGTTAGAGTACATTCTCTGTTCATTGTCTCGCTGTATGTACTTGACCTGTGATGTCAGCAGCCGCAGTGGCCTACACTAATACCCATACAGTAACAACTCCTGAACCCTTATCTCCAGCCTTGGGTACTCTGCTGAGTTCCAGACCCTGTAACAACTAACTGCCTGCCAGGCACATCCACTGGCCACAGGCACCTCTAGAAACAGAATGATTACCTTTCCCAAATAAAACGTATTGTTTCTCCTCTTCTCCCTATACTGATTAATAGTCCCATTAGGCACTGAGTAGTATAATATAGTCACATAGGAGCCTTTCTAATATCCTCCATCATCTCTAGTCAATAGCAATGATTGCCTGTTATAAATTCTTATCTTTTCCCAAATCTCTCCACCCGATGATTGTTTCTATCTTGGTTCCTGGCCTGGGCTATGGCATCAGTCTTCTAACTGGTCTGTCACCATGGTTCTTACTCCTCCCCCATCTTTTTTTCCATGGACTCCAGATGATCTTTTCAAAATACAATCTTGATCATGTTACACTCTTGTGTAAAATCTTCACACTGATTGAGTGATTGTTTGTTTCCAGAGAGACCAAGCTCTGCAGTAAGTGAATGACTCTAAGAGGAACTCACCTGATGCAAGTCATCTGGAAACCCAATGATAAAATAGAAGAAAGCTCAACAAATTCTTCATCATTACAGTGCAGGCGGTGGGAACACACAAAGCATAGGCTCAGTATAATCTGTCGTCCAGAATAAGATCTCTTTTGACCTAAGTTGACCTTCAATAAACCCACTTAATACAGTCAGGAACCATGGGAGTGAAAATACTGAGAACATCAGATTTTCTAACTGGATATTTCAAATGTCAGCAGTTTAATCTTTTCTCTAAGTTTTATCATGGTCCTTATCAAATCTGGCAGGAATAAAGAAATACTAGCAGAGAGGAATGGTGAAACCCATTCTATGCCAATGATTACGCGCCTTCTGAACAGTAAACTTAGGGATGTTTAAATGAAGACTTCATAAGTTTTTACTTCTAATTTTCTTCCTTTGTGAAAAAAACAATCCTCTGGTCATTAAATGAAGGTTTTATGAATATCAACTATATACCTCATGTATCATTAGGTACTAGAAACTTATAAATTGAATGTCACCACCCCTGCCATCCCTACCTTCACAAGAGTCACTTTCAGTCATCAAGACAGTGACATAGATGCTTCCTGACTGCAGTCCCCTCACAAGACTAACTAGCAGCTGTCCATAGACAAGATAAAATGAATCTCTTTTCTCGAACACAAGGAATATTCAAGAGGTGAGATCATATGTTAGGACACAAAACAAGTCTCAATAATTCAAGAAGATGGAAATTATATCAAGTATCTTTTATGACCACAATGATATAAAATTAGAAATCAATAATGGAAGGAAAGCTGGAAAATTGACAAATATATGAAAATTAAGCCACACACATGGATCAAAGAAGAAATTAAAAATAGAACTACCATATGATTCAGCAATTCCACTTCTGATTATATAGCCAAAGGAAGTGAAATCACTATCTCAAAGCAATATCTGTATGCTCATGTGCATTGCATTATTTACAATAATAGCCAAGATATGGAAACAAATTAAATATACATAGATGGATGAATGAATAGAATAATGGTGGATATGTGTATACATAAAATGGAATATTATTTAGTTGCAAAAAAAGAAACAAAAGAAATCTGACATTTGTAATATAGACTTTGAGGGCATTATTCTAAATGAAATAAGTCAGATGGAGAAAGATAAATACTGTTAGATCTCAGTTACATGAGAAATCTAGAACAATTAAACCCATAGAAGCAGAGAGAAGTTGGTAGTTGCCAGGGGTGCTGAGGGGAGATTGGTGAACTTGGTCAAAATATCCAAAGTCCAGTTATAAATTCTGAGGATGTAATTTGCAATATGGTGATCACAGTTAACAATACTGTGTATATATTTGAAAACTGCTAAGAAGGTAGATCTTGAGAACTTGGCTGGAGAACCTGGCTATAGAACTTGGCTGGAGAACCTGGCTGGAGAACCTAGCGACAGAACCTGGCTAGAGAACCTGGCTATGATGATCAACTGAAGGCTGCCTCCGTGTCATTCCTTCTTCGTTGACTCCGTCCACACCTTTGGGAACCCCTGGACCTGCTGGGGATGGACCCCAACACCTCCTAACTTAACAACAACAAAAATATAAAAGCAGATGTATATTGTTATCCTCAGACCTACCTTCTTTCCCTTTTTAGTTTATCAGCTTACATTAAATCATTGTCTCTAGATTTATTCTCAGCCTATGAAGCTTAAATTTCCACTTGCTCTCCTGAGCCCTATCACAAAGTTTCCTATTCCACATACACCCCACAGCCCCAAATGGGCTCCATCTTGAATGGCCATGCCTCAAGGCAGAGGCCTCGAAGTCCTTACAAGGTATCACTAGATCCCAAGATGAAGGAAACCATGCCTCTCCCATTATAAGCACCCTCTCCACACCCTGCTCCTCCACCTTAGAACATATCTTTCTCTGAGATATGTCCTCCTCCACACTTCACACATGCATGGCCTGGCGCTAGCCATACTCCCTGAGGCCTAAATCTCTTCACTTGTACGATCATCTCCACCTCTCAGAATTATGAGGACTGAAGGAGATATATGTGGAGGAGTGAGGTCCTGGCCCATCAGCAGGCTGAAATTAAAAGGGTTCCCATCTGTCCGGCCAACATGGCTTAGTGGTTGAGCGTCAACCTATGAACCAAGAGATCACAGTTCAATTCCCAGTCAGGGCACATGCCCGGGTTGTGGGCTCGATCCCCAATGTGGGGCATGCAGGAGGCAGCCAATCAATGATTCTTTCTCATCATTGATGCTTCTATCTTTCTCTCCCTCTCCATTCCTCTTTGAAATCGATAAAAATATATTGGGGGGGCGGGTAGGGAGAACTATGAGCCATTTCCTCTCTGTCAACCCCACAAGGTTGGTATTATTACCTGATTTAAAATGAGGAGCCTGAGGTTGAGAGGTTGTGTAACTGCCTAATTTCCAAAGGCAGAACCCAGTTTTGACTTTCAAACTCAACACACACACAAAAAAAGTAGAACTTAAAAGTTCTCAACACACACACACACACACACACACGTATAATTGTAGCTATATGAAAAATGATGGATGTCTAAACTAACCTTGTTTTGGTGATCATTTCTCAGTATTTACATATATAAAATCATCATGTTGTATACTAGTACCTTAAACTTATACAGTATTATATGTTAATTATATCTCAGTCAAGCTGGCAAAAAAAGAAACCTCACGTTCAAGTGATAAAAAACTTATCTGCAAATATGTAATTAGCCCTGCAAAGACTTCTATAGCATTTGCTACGTGCCACATACTGTCCTAAGTGCTTAACACACATTTATTAGCTCATTTATTCCTCACAGCAATCCCAATTTTACTGCTGAAGGAAATAAGGCTCAGAGAGGTTATTAGCAGAACTAAAAATCAAACCCATATACTCAGCTCCACCATGCCACACTGCCTGTCAGTAAATCAAAGAGTAGAAATATGCAGCACATGGTATACAGGACGCAGTGAACATATATCAAATTCAGGTTTATTAAAGAAGGTTTGGAGAAATGTTATAATGATAATGGCTAATATCGTATACACAAACACATATGGTACTTATTTACTGTCTTCTAAGTATTTGACATGTGTTGAGTTGACCAATTTCAAACTCACAAAAAACCCACGAGGTTGGTGCCATTATTACTACAAATTTACTAACCAGGAAAATAAAGGGTTTAGTAACTTATTCAAGGTTCCATAGCTATTAAGTGATTAAAGCTTCTGTAAGAGTAAACCTTAGTCTTAAAAAAAAATTAAGGGGCACTAGCCAAGCAACCAGGTAAGTGACCAGGAACATGGCCGATGAAGATAACCTGTGCAGGAACATGGAGGCAAAGGGGAGCATAGGACAGGCAGAGAAGAGTGAATGTTCCCCTAGGCCTAGAGGAGGCCCTGAAGTGCGCGGTGTGGAGTGGGAAGGATTGGAAAAGCAGACCAAGGAGGGGCCCTATGCCATGCGTAGATTCTTTACTCTGGCAATAGAGGGTTTTAAAGGGCTTTTAGACAATGGACTGACATGACCAAGTTTTCATCTTAGACACTGATGGTTGGGGGAGGGGGGATTTTAAAGGGGCAAGACTGGAGACCCCAGAAGCTGTCGGAAGACATAAACATTTCTAAAGTGAGAGTGGTGGCAGATAACCAAAATCCAGCTATGAAGTAAAACCAGAAAGATTGCTCTGCTCAGACCATAGTCCCTTCTCTTCCGAATGCTTGCTTGATTATCCGAGACCACCACCCATCTCAGCCATTTTCTCCTCCCTCCTTCCTAGAACATTAGATAGTCTATCTGAGTAAAGCTGACCTCCCTATCTTTATTGGGTTCTCTTTGGCTCCTGGTTGTTAGGAACCTTGCACTAACTTAGTACTTCTTAGGGCCCCCACTAAAAATTATTATACTTTTTACTAAAAGAGTGTAATATAATTAAAAGTCTGGATAGTACAAAAATGGCTGACCTTTCCATGGAGTTGGTGATTTCCATTTCTGTTTCTAATTCATGTATAAAGAATCAGAGCATGGTGTTCTTGCTTTTCCCCAGACTTGTGCTAGGTAGTATGGGTACCTGGATTAAAAAAAAATCCAACCTCAGCATGTAAGGAGTTTGCACTAAAGGGAAAGACATTGTGTTAACTAATCATTAACACATTATAAAAACAAAGTAAAAATAATACTAAGATGTTTTAAAATTTTTAAACACGATAAAATGGCAGAGGTTGGCATGACTTGTTTTGGGCTGTAAGTAAACAAAAATCATAGTGGCTTAACCATCCAAGGATTTATTTTTTCTGACACAATGAGAAACTGAGGGGTAAGCAGGTCAAAAAAGAAAGAAAGAACCCATGATCCACCTAACTTTGCTTTCCTAAGCATGTGATTCTCACCCTGGAGGTCACAAGCTGGCTTGTCTGCCTTCAGGCATGCCTTTCATTCTTGGCAAGAAGGGGAAAAAGAAAAGGCGCAGGTCCCTTTTTATCTAGAAAGCACTAGTTTCCCCCAGAAGCTAACCCTCTAGACTTTTTTATTCCATCTCATTGCCTAAAACTGCTCTCAAAAGAGTCTGGAGGAGAGAATACATTTACCTGCAGTATATGGTTTGGCCCCATTAAAGTCAGGATTCCACTGGTAAAGAAAAAGGGAAGAATAGATACTGAGTAAGTAATTAGCAGGATCCACCACCATGAGAAAAACATGCCCTTGAGGAATGGGTGGGGAGGTAGGAACCTATGAAGGGCATAGAGAGGTGCATTCTGAGAAGCATCTGAGGATGGGGAGCCACAGAAGCATCAAATGCAGCCTCAAGTCCCAACAAGAGGATGGCATATAGCAATCAGGACATCACTGAGGATGTCTCAATATAAATATATCTATACTGTTAAAGGAAGAACTCAAACAATTTAGTTAATCCTAAAGTGTAGGCACTAAAACAAACAACATTAAAATACCTGATACAAAGGTGTACAGAGAGGTTAGAGCGGGAGTTTATCCAAAGGAGACTGGCAAAAATAACGTTACAGTCTATCCAGAGACGGCCTGACGTGGCGCCCGTGGGCTACTCTACCTAAGTTCCTTACGGGGCCCCTGTGAGAAAATAAAGCAGACCCTGTTTCCTTTACAATGTCCTGTCCATGCAGTAGTCCTACCCTCTGCAATGACAGAGAATGAGAAAAGGGTCGTCCCTCCTTCCATTACACATTCTGTAGCAATGTTCTCTTCCTTCTGCCTCTGGATTATAGAGATCATGCTGGCAGCTAGAATTAAAAGGCAGTCAATATACCAGATAGGCTGCTTTTTCAAAGTGCATACTCTATTTTAACTACCTCTCATAATTTGTATCCTAAACAACTATTTGTATATTTTTAACATATTCTAAAAGACATTGAGACCCTTATCATTCTTATTTCCTGCGAGCATATTGGGAACAAAAATTTGCTTTTGAGTGTTTTAATGTCTCTTTTGGCAGAAAATATGCAATCTGTTAAAAATGAGGATATTTGCAGAGATGTTATATTAATTTTCTTGAAGTTATCACGCATAAAGTGTCCTAAATTCCAAGACACAGAATACTTGCCATATTAACAATTGTTAAAAGTCCAATTTGTCACTTTAAGTATATTTTGCTTCTAGAGATAATAAAATTTCATGTTAAAGATAAAGTTACTTTTTTAGATTTCACTTCAGTACATAAGCTCAAATATATCTCCCAATTTCAAGTCTATTAAATTTTATCAAATGTATTGATTCCTTTAGCCTTGGATGGTAACTAAAATGGAAACTTTTGTCAATTAATTGTTTTAAGGAATGTCTATGACATACACAACCTGTTGGGTTAGGCTCTTAAAGAACATTTCTGCCCAGGATGTTTTTTTAACATATTTTTATTGATTTCAGAGAGGAAGGGATAGGGAGAGAAAGATAGAAACATCAATGATGAGAGTGAATCATCGATCTCCTGCATCCTGCACGCCCCCTATGAGGATCAAGCCTGCAACCCGGGCATGTGCCCTTGACTAGAATCGAACCCAGGACCTTTCAGTCTGCAGGCTGATGCTCCATCCACTGCACCAAACCAGCTAGGGCTAGATTTTTTATATATATTATCTTTACAATAGTACATTCAACCGAATTTAGTAGTCCTTCGGGTAAAACTAAATCTGGTTATGAGAAAACAGAACTTTTTGTAAAAAAAAAAAAAAAAAAAAGTAAGACTATTAGATTAAAATCTGTGAAAGTGCATTCCAGCTCTGTCCCATCTCAGGGGCCTTTGAGTGTGTCTAGACACCTTACTATGTGAGAAATAGAGAAAAGATAACATAACTGATGATGTTCATTCTTGTCGGGCACTAGTTTCTCCAAGTATTTAGATGATTAAATGGAAGAAGTAGGAAGAACCAAAAGAAAGACTACATTTCATTATACTGTAGAAAGGAACTTACTACCATTATAAATATCTAACTTTAAAATTAAATAGTAAATTCCTTTTCATTTGAAGGAATCAAACACTTGAAGACCAACCTAACAATTGTTGTTCAATGATCCCCTATAGCAGTGATGGCGAACCTATGATACGCCTGTCAGAGGTGACACACGCTCATTTTTTTGGTTGATTTTTCTTTGTTAAATGGCATTTAAATATATAAAATAAATATCAAAAATATAAGTCTTTGTTTTACTATGGTTGCAAAGATCAAAAAATTTCTATATGTGACACGGCACCAGAGTTAAGTTAGGGTTTTCAAAATGCTGACACGCTGAGCTCAAAAGGTTCGCCATTACTGCCCTATAGGAAAGCCACCTCCTTATACAGCCTACATGGTGCCATTCACATTTCTGACTATATGAATGACATTCCACTGGCCCAGCTCTTTAAAACAATTTAGAAACATGTACTCGTTGGGTAAAAAGATGAAGGATATGTGAGTCACTTGAGTGCAGCTGGTGTGATTAAGAAAGAGAGAGAGAGAGATACCACATGATAACCTACCAAACCCTTGGTTTAAAAGAAAAGAGATTAGCCTGATAAAAGTCCAATATTTCAAAATTGTGTAATCACACAAATAGTGAACTTCTTACAGAAAGGGATTTTGGGACAGGATTTCAGTTTTTTGGAAGAAGTCAAGAATCAATCATGCCATTGGATGATGGCATGAAGTCCCAAAAAAATGTGTGTAGTTTTATCACCCATAAGACTGCAACCTTACTGAACATTCTGACTCTCTCATTCCTTTTATCCCTCACTACTGCTAACAAGAAGAGTTTTCACAGCGTAGAATTCACAACACACTTGCTGAATTTAACTTATGATGTTTTACATCATGCATTGGTTTAATTTTTTTACTGATTTTGAGAGAGAGAGAAATCGATTTGTTGTTCCTCTTATTTATGCATTCATTGGTTGATTTTTGTATGTGCCCTGATCAGAGATGAAACCCACAACCTTGGCATATTGGGATGATGCTTTAACCTACAGTGGGGCCTTGACTTACGAGTTTAATTCTTTCCGTGACTGAGCTCGTAACTCAAATTATTCGTATGTCAAATCATTAAAGTGAACGAGTGAGACACGTGATGCTGGGCTGATGTTGTGGCGTTCACTGTGACGTGCGCTGCGCCAACTAGCAGTGGGGTATCTGAAACTGGCTTGTAACTCGAATTTTAGCTCGCAACTCAAAGCAAAAAATTGGCCGAGAGACGGCTCGTATCTCGAAAAACTCATTTGTCGGGACACTCGTAAGTCAAGGCCCCACTGTACTTAGCTATCCGGTGAGGGCCATCATCCATTGGTTTAAATCAACATACATCTAGCCAGAATTTCAGAGTGTAAATTGTACCATTGGCATGAGAAAGGGACTAGAAACTTGCATTTTACCAGCCACTAGGATACCATTCAGAAAATTACTGCTTCCGTGGCTGAAATGAGTTAATATCCTGCCAAATAGAAAGGAATGTGTTTTCTCTGTGTTGCCAGCAGATTAACTTAACTGCTTGTAGCAAAGACCACTGAACCCATTCAATCAGCATTATATTTTGACCAAAGTTGCAGTTCCATCAAAGGATATTATAAAGAAGAGCACAAGCAAGATTTCTATTAGACATAGAGATATGCATAGAAATGAAAAGATTATGTAAAAGAGAAAAAAATGTTACAGAACATAAACTTGAGCTGAGTGTTTAAAGATAGATGCTTCAATTTTAACCATGGAATTATCTTCATTGTAGATATATTGACAGATATGCAAAATATTGTTATATTAATTATTGAAGTCAAGTTTGAGTTTCAATATGTACCATAAAGTGGACATGATGAATTCATTTATTTCACAAGTACATATTGCAAATCATGAAGCTTACTGCTTAGTGAGAAAGATAAAAATCAATCCCATAAATGCATAAATATGTATACTTAAAAATTGTGAAAAGGTTAAGAGGGTTAAAAAGGGTTAGTAATTGGAGCCAATGAGTTTATAAACAAGGTTTCTCTTCTATACTAAAAGGGTAAGAGAATAGTCTTGTATTTTCAGATTACCATTATATTTTAGCACACAGCACCAGCCATGATTATATTGAGTTTGGGACTGAAATTTGAAGAGTAAATAAGAATTAACCAGGTAAAATCCAGAGCTGGGAGTGGGTGCAGTTGAAGAAACCTCCTGATCAAAGGGGACATATGGAAGATGGTGCTAAACAAAAAGCTTCTTTGAGGCGTAATGTTTGAAATGAGAAGTGAATAGAGAATAAAATATATCCATGGAAAGCAGAAGGAAAAGCAAGGGTGAGGTCTTCTGGTAGAAGTTATCTTGGTTTATTGAAAGAATGGCAGGACAGCCAGTGTAGCTGGAACAGAGCACTGAAATTTGAATGAGATGTAGCATAGCAGCCACTGTGATAAGAAACATAGGAAGATAATTGAGTTTGGATCGTAAGCTATGGGTACAATTTTAGACATGTTGAGTTTAAGACACGATAAGGAAGGAAGGAAGGAAGGAAGGAAGGAAGGAAGGAAGGAAGGAAGGAAGGAAGGAAGGAAGGAATAGAGGGTAACAGAGGCGTGGATACATGGAACAGTCTGACAAATATCAGAGGGGAGGGTGCAGGGACTGCATGAAAGAAGGTAAAGGGATTAGTCAAAGGACATATGTTTATGACCCATAGACACAGACAACAGTGTGGTGATGGCCAGAGGGAAAAGGGTGCAGGAAATGGGTGAAGGGTAGAATTAGGACATCTGTAATAGTGTCAACAATAAAAAAAAATTTTAAATCTAAAAAAAGATACTTATAAGAAGGCACAATAGGCATATGCAATATTAAAGATTTTTAAAAGTTTGAGATCAAAATATTAATTTCAAAGTCCTTATCGTACAGATAGTAAACTCTAGATGTAAAAAAGATACTCTAGGAAGAAGACACAGAAAACTAAAGGGAGTAGAGATGCAACCTTGAGGAATTTCAACACTTAACAGCCAGGTAAAGGGAAATGAACCTGTACAGGAAAGTATAGCCTGGAAGGGGAAACCCACACACCTGAAGTCAAAGGAAGCAAGTATTTCAAAGACAGTGGCCAAGAATGTCAGTTACTGCTCAGAAGCAAAGCACATGGAAACAGATTTAGACATAAGGATTTCACTGGTAGTCCTAAAGGGAACCATTTTTTGGTGAAGTAAAGAGAGAAAAGACTAGTTTATAGTGGACAAAGGAGTGAATGGAAAGTAATGAAACGTTGCCACTTGGGTAGACAAGTCTTTGAAGCATTTTGGATCTGAAGCTAAAATTGGAAAAGGTAGAAGCTAGATGAAAAATGATTCTGAGTCAGGTTTTTTTTGGTTTGGTTTGGTTTGGTTTGGTGCTTTATTTTATCTTTAAAGAGAAGATATTTAAGCATGTTTAGGTGCCGAGAAGCATCAGAATATATGGCTAAAGAAATTAAGGCAAAGTCAATATCAAATCAAATATTGATATTCTTACCAATATCAAATATAAAGTCATTTTCTCAGTTCTTGTTATTAATTGCTTTAGTAATTGCTCATAGTGTGTATATGCAAAATCTAAGCAAAACTATATTAGTTATGAATTCCTATTGTTTTCAGAATTGTTATAATTTTTCAAAGTATTCTAACAAAAATAAGTGGAAAATGTTCACATTCAATATGTACTACAATTATGCATATATATACATAGTAATTTTTATATATTTCATATATATGATCTTATTTCTTTGATTTGGCTTTATTAACTAATTTCATCATAACATTTCACATTGTATATTCATTTTACATAGATTGATATTTTATTTAAAGTTGCATTAATTTTTACTTTTTCTTTCATTTTCAACAATTAAACATTTGTAGGGGGGAAAAGAAACAGGGGGGAAAGTTCTAAATGTATTTCAGCCAGCAGTCTTAAAAAATGAATTCATAGATATATTCACTACATCTTCCTGATGGTTTTATGGTTAATATGACTTGGGGGCTAGAGGTGGGGGCGTCAATGGGGGGAAGATGGAGGGGACATCTGTAATACTTTCAACAACAAAGACAATTTTTTTAAATGAAAGAAAAGAAAAATTATTGAGAAAGAAAATCTCATCCAGATGGCTCTCAACATCAATGTCTGAAATGATAGTATTCCAATTACCTAAACCATCATTTAAAATAAAACAAATGTACTATATGTACATTATTCCTATATGCAATGGTATTATCTAGTGTTAGCATTAATGATTCTTAAATTTTCTCTCTTGTAAGGACACAATACAAGATAAGATTGAAAATATATATGATGCAGCCAAACCGGTTTGGCTCAGTGGATAGAGCGTCTGCCTGCGGACTGAAAGGTCCCAAGTTCGATTCCGGTCAAGGGCACGTACCTCAGTTGCGGGCACATCCCCAGTAGGAGGTGTGCAGGAGGTGGATGATCGATGTTTCTCTCTCATCGATGTTTCTAACTCTCTATCCCTCTCCCTTCCTCTCTGTAAAAAATCAATAAAATATATTAAAAAAAAGAAAATATATATGATGCAAATTGTTTTGAAACTTGACTGACAAGATAATGAGTTTGAATTTCAGACTATATCACAGGGGAAAACCTCTGAAATGTTTGACCAGCAAATGAAAGGTGGATGGTAAGGTGTGAGGTTGGTTAGCACCATTAAAGATTAATTCAATGTTCAATCATTCATTTAAGAAATATTTATTGAGTGTCTCCTACAGACCACAAAAGGTTTATAAAGGTGAATCGTGGGTCAAATGCCTGAGATACTGCTATTTAAAATCTTGAAGATCAAGTCTTCTCTATCCAAAAAGGAATGCTATAGGTATTTTGTGTAAACATTTTCTGAGTCTGGAATTTAACAGAGGTGAAACCAGCAAGGAGTGAATATAGCGTACTTGTAAACTCACACATGGCTATTTGCTTGCTTTATGGTGGCCAGATCTAACCAACGTGGAATGCGGTTCATGTATTCTCCCACTAACTGGCCAATGCCAAATGCTAGAGATGCAACTGAATGATGAACCAGGGACATAATAGTGACTGTCAGGAGTCATGACTTCATGTGCCTTATATTCTAAGAAGTAAAGAATTTGTCTTTGAAAAGATCATTCAAGTAATGATAAACTCATAGAAAGGGATAAATCTCAAGATTCACCAAACCAAAAGTTGATTGAGCAACTTTATGTACTGAGACTACAATGGTGGTGTCTGGCCTCAAAGTCAGAGTAATCCCCAGATGGTTTAGTGTTTGGTTCCAGAAAGTACAGAGAGAATTCACCTTTTCCAGGTTTAAAAATATGCCTGAAATGTAATGGAAACAAATCTAAATTTGAAAGAGTACAGTTGGGCTTAGATTAGAGATGGAATCTAAATATTTTTTAAACTCTATGGAAATATGCAGTTGTAGAAAAACTTAACCAGGACCCTGAAATAAGCCTGGAACATTCACTTGGTGGGATATACCCTTCCAAGTCTGAACCAAGGCATACATACAAAGAGTGATAAAGATAAATTAGCATTATATGCCACATGAAAATTTTCATGGCTTCAAAGTATTTTGTGAATATTTCTGAAGGATTGAACTGCTTGTCACAGTGTTGACATGAAGTCATTCAAATGTTCTTCGATAATAATGAATGCTGGCAAAACTTAAGCACAGAACAATGAACTGACAGCACTAATACTTTTCCATACACTTCCTGTTAATCATTATCCACCAGTTATGTATTTTTTAATAACTCACCAGTCCAAAAAGAAAATGCTAGCACACCCACAGATACTGATGATTAATGATAAGCTCAGATATGTGTAAGGCTAGAGAACAAATGATTAACCACTTCATCATTGCCCCACTGGTTTCAAGAACCATGTCATTGTGCAGGATTCTCTGAAAACAAACATATCAATTGGTTTCAGGCAAGCTGTGGTCCTGATTATTTTTTAAAAGGTATCAGCTTTAACAAGTGACCTCAGGGGACTCAGCTACTGTGAGCTATAGCCTAATTCCCAGAGCAACCAGAATCAGAGAAATGTCTAAACTTTGGGTAATCTCCAGTAATAAGAGTTGATTCTAAAGTCCATACAAAGAACCTGAGTTCAGACAATGATTCTTGTTTATTATCTAAGTAATGCAGGCATGACAGCCTCTGATGTCGATGTGTAAGCAAAAGAGAAAGTGGAGCTTATTTTGTATGTACTGAGGTCTAAAGGGGGAAATAGGTTTTATGTTATGGAATTTTAGTATTTCAATAACGCTCTATGAGAAGTTACCATTCTTCCATATGCAACATGCATCTATCTTTGAAATAATGGCATATAGTCATGATGCCTTCACACACACAATGTTTTTGTGCTATATGCTGTGTATTTTGTTTTCAGCTGATTTCCCTTTCTTAGCTTTTTGCATTGAGGATTAAGACAAATTTTAAAAATAATTGCTACAGGCACAACCCCTAGCCATTTTCATCACAGTTATTTAAACTTTACCAAAAAGCATATAGTTAATCATATTCCTTGACTAAGACTCTAATCTAGTCTTTAAAAACACTCTACATTTTAAAGTGACTAGTTACTTAAACCAAGTTCTTAATATTTTTGGTTAACATATGGCTAGATATTTATTAAAAATTTCCCCAAAATATATAACAGTTACACAATGTTTTCTATTTCTTCTAAGGTTCTTTCTGTCCAAAAAGCCAGAGTTCACACAACTCTTGGCTGTTTTTAAAGTTTAAAACGCCTTATCTTACAAATATTTAATCCTAAAGTCTGTCATCCTCTGAGGTTGGAGGATTTTATAGAACTTTACTCAAAATAATTGTGAAATTCTTGGGATTACCAGTAATTGCTTCAGACAATGGGCAGAGTTAAGAGGTATAAGGAATACTTTTATTTATGTTTTTATTTCTGTATGTACTGCCCCCTGGGAGCTCTGGCAGAAGAATGGTGTCACAGAAATATAATGTATTAATAATAATTTGTTTCCTGTTTACAGAAAAAAAAGGAAAAGGAAAGAACTTGTGAAAACCCACAAAATTCCCTGAGAAGGTGACTCACTGATGGCATTAAGTATTCACAACAAGACTAAAAGAAGAGCTCCTATCAGTGTTCTTGTGACCAAAGAACCACATCAGTAACTCACAGCTTCTCCAGAGAAGACTATGGAATTTTCCACAGCCCAAGTTTGTTAGACAAAGTGTGTGCCTCACCCAGCAAACACCTGCAGATAACCACAGGCCCTGTCTACTAAATGCCTTACTGCCTGCCTCACCCTCCCACTCCTTAGTCACACATTTCTTTTGAAAAAAAAAAAAAAAAGGCAATCTGATACAAGGATGACTTCGAAATAGTAATTTGAACTTCAACAATTCATTTCTTGGAATAAGCCATGCAAGGACCAGGAAATATTTATTTTCACTGAATCAGGAATGTCAGGGCTTTATGAATATAGGTATCCAGACGGTGGAAGGAAACTCTCATTGGTCCATAGATGAGTGTGAAAAAATATTTCCTGTAAGAGAATTGTGGTTGTTTAACTGAAAAAAGGAAATGTTAAGAATTTGTCAAGTTTAAGTATAGAAATCATTTTAATTTCTGGGAGAGAAAAGGGGCATTGTTAAAAAACACTAACGCCTAAAACTCAGTCCCAAAAATATACAGTAAGTCTATGATGGTCATGGGTGCCAACGCATCTGTTTTTTCTAAAAAAAAAAAAAAAAGATTTGCAATTGATTTTTTAGAGAGGGAGAGAGAAACATCAATGTGAAAGGGAAACATCCTTCAGCAGCCTCATGACACGCCCTCTACCAGATCTGTGGTAGGCAGCTGGACACACATGAACAGAGCAAGGACAAAGGCCAGGTACAGAAGGTCACCAGGGTGGAAAGCCCTGGGTGCCTAGCAAAGGACAGTGGCGCAGGAGGACCTTGCCCCAGGTGACCTTTCCTCCCCTAACATGCTTCTGGTCATGCAGTTTGGGCCTCCTGACCTTTCCTTCCCAGCGATAATATCTAGGCCTTAGTAGTCTTTCAGTTCCAAGGCCAGAAAAACAGCAAAACCAGACAATGGACTTCAGGGTCATTTGGATTAGATAATGACCCCCTGCCCTGGCACCAACCAATCAATCAGTGGACACCTAGACCCTGAAAGGACACACCTGGAAAACTGCTAAATATTCTGTTGAGATCTTCCCCTGGAACTTCACCTAAAATCTCAACTCTTAGGACAGAGGACCCAGCACTCTCCCTTCTGGGAGATGCCCATGCCTTTCCCTTTCCTTCCCCTTCCCCTTCCTCCTCCACCTGCCTCTCCCGCCAGGTGCATTACCTTTACCTTCCTTACTCCCAAGCTCCTAGGGCCAGCCCATCCTTTGCCTCTATAACTCGTTTCCTAAGCCGATTTCTTCTAGGAATTACTTCTTCCACCTCTGTGATTTTATAAATAAATGTTCTCTTACAGTTTGAGTCTTGGCTCTGAATACTTTCCTAGCCAGAGCTCAAGTACCTAGGTTGCTGAATCCAGGTCTGATCTGATCCCACAGGTATAATACCTGGTGCCATTCTCACTGCCCACAATAGATCAAACCTGCAACCGGGGCATGTGCCCTGACCAGGAATCAAACCAGCAATGCTTTGGTGCACGGGATGATACCCAACCAACTGAGCCACACCGGCCAGGGTGAGGTATCTGTGTTTTTACTAGTAAAAGTTCTCTAGATATTTCCAATGTGTAACTGGAGTTGAGAACCAATGTAGAGAACATATACATAGTTGAAACAAGCTGAGATTTGTAGGGACTTAAAGAGGACATTTTGGGACAATTTCTCTCAATTCAGGGCATCTCTCAAAATCAAGATCTTCTGAAGAGCTCCTCTGAGCTCTCTGCATGACTAAGCTCAAACTTGGGCTTTATTGGGGCTGCAAGGTCAAGTTTTAGCAACAATCTTATTAAGCCACTTTAGAGAGAATCCTCCCATCCTGGATATCTGATTGCCCTTGATATCTGATCAAATTCCTCACCCCTGCCATTTCACACTTGCTATCTGATCGCCCTGGCCTGCCTTCAGCAAGAATTTGGTTAGGTCACACACACATCTTAACTAAAAATTTTCTCATATTCTTGTATTTGGAGTTGAGCTCCATTTCTCTCTCCCCTGTTGCAATAATCTTGACATCTACAGCGATAGTGGGATAGGTGTCAAGAAGTTAACAAGTGTCAGAATGTTTTTTTCATTAGCACATGACCTTCTGAGGAGATGATATTGGTAGCCTTCCTTCTCCAACAGCCAAACTGGGAACCACTGCAGTAGACCACCCAGGTGAGTGGGTTCCAAAATGCACTCCTACTTCAGTATTATAAACTCCAGCTTACCATCGCAGTCCCAAAGGAAGAATGCAGTAGAAAGCTGTATATAAAAAGGCAAGATAAGCAGTAAATATTGTAGGGATACAATCCCTTTGGGACAACAGAAATGCAGAACTGTAAAAATGTACAGTAGGTTTGATTGATGGTTTTGTTAGCAACAAGCTATGTATTAAAGAGAGAGAGGAAGAAAAGAGGCAACAAAATAAGAAAAAGAAATATAAGACAGCACTTTTAAGAAAATATGATTTGAGAAAGGAAAGGAAATGGCTCTGTGCAGAGGAGGCTCAGGGATGGATGGATGAACCAGGACCTGCCGGCACTAACTGCCTTAATGGAAGTAGATCGTCTTAATGTAACTATGGTCATGATTGGCCTTAGAATTTAAGATGCAACCACGCTGTCCCTGGTAAATAATTCACCTCTGCAGCAGTCATTAGCTGGAGTTTCGCTTCCCATGTGATACACACTTATAATACTACATGGATATCACTTTGTAATGTTTTCATACAATGTCCTATAAAAATAACATTAGAACACTTAATTATTTTAAAATTTCCAAGACTCAAACAGAGAAGGTGACTTTCTATCCTCATGAAATTAATGTGCCTGAGAACTGGGGACTTCACCAGATAACCTTGCAAGGTCTCTTCCATTTCTAAACCTGTCTTTATTTAGTTCATAAGCAAGTTTATGAGGAATCTATTTTTAAACTTATTTTATAGGTTAGAAAATAGAAGAAGTAATGGTAAATGGACTTCCCAAGGTGTTAGAGAGGATATCTATCTGAGTTAAAGTTATAATTTATGGTCTCTTAATTGCCCAACTAATTACCAAGCCTGCTGTTAAAAGCACTAAGTTATATTTTATGAATAAAAAGTTTTATGTACATTTTGTCTGATATTAGAATTGCATCAAATAGAAAGCCTGCTCTACATTTTATGATTATTTAGAATTGAATGTTGCATCAATCACATGTGGTTTTGAGAAATATGCTGCCCACAATATGTAAGATGACTGGTACTGGACTGATGGACATGGTTGTGAATTCTTTAATGTTCGATCTTTCTGTGCCTTTGAAATTCTCATTAGGATGCATTAAGAATCCAGAATGTACTTTCATCAAGGTAAATAACCAAGAGCTTGTAACACTAAGACACATGGTTATTACATTTACTAGAGGCCCGATGCACGAAATTCATGCAAGAGTAGGCCTTCCTCTCCTGGCTGCTGGCACTGGCTTCCCTCTAGCACCTGGGACCTGGGCTTCCCTTGCAGCCCTGACTTCGTCCAGAAGGTCATCCAGAAGGACATCCAGACTAATTAGCATATTATGCTTTTATTATTATAGACTAGAAGCCCGATGCACGAAATCATGCAAGGGGCTCTGCCCTGACAGCCCTGGCTTCATCCAGAAGGACGTCCGGAAGGTCGTATGGCTGTCCAGTCTAATTAGCATATTACACTTTCATTATTATATATTACGTAGAAAACAGTGGGCAGAGCTACATTTTATTAAACAGGTGTTGCATTAATTTGAAGTTTTAAGAGCACACTTAAACATACATCTGTTCAAGAAGTGCTTCCTCTGTGCCATGCACCAGAAGGGAACGTGCAGGAATGCAAGGGGAGCTCAGAAGTGACGCCATATGACTTGTGTTCAGCAAGGATCACTCTGTTTGCTAGTTTGTGAATAGGTTTGGGGCAATTTTATGAGCTGAAATTTTTCCCCCTGAAATTCATGTTAAAGTCCTAAACCCCTGAAGGGAAGGAGAATGTGCCATCCTAAAATATACCCCTTTGGCATATTGATTATTTTGAGAAAAACATTGTTGTGAGAGAGAAACATAGATCAGTTGCCTCCCATACGTGCCCCTACAGTGGACTGAACCCACAACCTAGGTATGTGTTCTGACCAGGAATCCAAACCCGAAACCTTTTGGTGTACGGGACAACGCTCCAACACTGGCCACCTGGCCAGGGCTTGAGCTGATTATTTTCAAGAAACAGCACACACAGGCAAAGTGAAAACCCAATAAAAGTGACCCTTTTGTAAGATAAATTTACATTTATTAGGGAAATCTCCATTTATTTCAGAGGGCCTCCCTCTCCATACTAGGAAGAGCAGGATGACTCATAAATATTCTTATCAATGAAGACGGTGACTTAAATCTTGATAATAAGATACCCTTGTTCCTTATTCATTGTTCTTTTCAGCCAAGAACCTAAAAATAAAGAGAAAATTGCCCTGACCAGTTTGGCTCAATGGATAGAGCGTGGGCCTGAAGACTGAAGGGTCCCGGGTTCGATTCCAGTCAAGGGCATGTACCTTGGTTGCGGGCACATCCCCAGTAGGGGGTGTACAGGAGGCAGCTGATCGATGTTTCTCTCTCATCAATGTTTCTAACTCTCTATCCCTCTCCCTTCCTCTCTGTAAAAATCAATAGAATATATTTAAAAAAAATAAATAAATAAAGAGAAAATGATGTTTTCTCTCTTATACCCCCTAACTCAGAATATGATTGTCTTTGGAGACAGGATCATCAAAGAGGCAATTAATGCCCTGACCAGAGTGCTCAGTTTGGTTGGAGAATCATCCTGTATACAGAAAGGTTGTGGTTAAAATTCCTGGTCAGGGCACATGCCTGGGTCACAGGTTCGAACCCCAATTAGGCACATATGGAAGGAAACCAATCAATATTCTCTCTCACATTTCTCTCTCTCTCTCTCTCTCTCTCTCTCTCTCTCTCTCTCTCTCTCTCTCTCTCTCTCCTTCTCTCCTTCCCTCCCTCTCTCCCTCCCTCTCTCTCTCTTCCCCCCTTCCCTTCTCTCTAAAAATCACTAAGCATGTCCTCCGGTAAGAATCAAAAGAAAAACAAAAAGAGGTAATTAAGATTAAAAGAGGTTATAGGGGTGGCTCCCAGTCCACTGACTAGTGTCTTTATCAGAAGAGATTAGGCCACAGACACAAAGGAAAGACCATGTAAAGACACAGGGAGAAGGAAGACTGGACGTTTACAAGCCAAAGAGAGAGGCCTCAGAAGAAACCAACGCTGCTGACACCTAGCCTCCATAACTGTGAAAAAAAATATGTTTATTTTTCAAACCACCCAGTTTGTTATAACTTGTTATGACAGCCCTAAACCAATCCCAGGAGAAGGCCAAAACAAAGTAATACCGTCCAAGAACCATTGTAATGATGCTAAGTCTAAGAGGGTGACTTGGATCCCACCATTTTCTTTGGTTAAAATTCTCTAAATAAAACTGACTTTACTGACATGCTGCACACTGTATAATTGTGCAAAAGAATAGCACAGGACTTTAGCACAAGTATTTTCTTGCTTTTGATGTGTTTTGTTCATGGGATTAAATTTTTCTATATAAATAAACATTGCATAAATGTTATGAGTAAAATTTTAAAATTGGGGGGGGAGAGATTGGGGGTTAGTGGGGGGATGAGGACACATTTGTAATGCCTTAACCAATAAAGAAATTAAAGATAAAAAAATAACTGAAAAATTTTTTTTTAAATTAGAAGACAGTGGAAACAAGAAGTCCTGGGCAGGGCAGCAGACTGCAAGAAGTTTCAAAGAAAATTCTAGAAAAGTAATTTCTGAGTAGACCTTTAAAGTACCCTGCTCCAAACACTGCCTGCACAGTTGTAGCTGGCAGGGTTAGGTTAGCATTACTCTGGTCTTGCTAATTCTGAATGTGCCCTACAAGGAGGGTCCTGCAGTTTATTAATTTACGAGGTCAATGGAATACTGCAAGGACAATGGTTCCAGCAGCTGACATGGCTCACCATTTTCTCTCTCACCTTGATTTTGGCTTGGCTTTTACTCATGATCTTCTGAATCAGGAATTTAAAAAATTAGGGTTAGGAGGGGCAGGATTGTGAAAGTTAGCCCCGGAATGACTCTTCTCTTTGAAGAACCAAGACCTCAAAACTTGCATCTTCTTTCTCGTTCTCCGCATTCCTCCCAAATCAGCTAAGTAACAAAGAAGAAAGGGGGGTGAGGGAAGAAGATGTCTCCCACACAGCTGGTTATAGATTGATAAGTAAACCCAATTTTTCTCACATGGCAGAGTGTGACCACAGGGGATCTTCCTAGTAAAACATTAACAAACTCTGTCCTTATTGAAACAAGGCAATGGATAACAAGGGAGGACTCTAGCTCTAATCCGAAGCCATAAAACAAAGTGTCTGAGGCATGATAATTCAACAGGAAGGAGATTACTGACCCTTCCTAGACTGGCAGCTCTTTCAATTAAGATGGCTCCTAAGAGAAAAGGTGAGGTTACTCAGGTCAGGCAGCAGGCTGTCTCATTAAAGCAGTTGAATATTAGTCCACTGAGTTTCTAAGGAAAACAAAGCAAGTATAAATAAGAAAGTAGAGAATTCTCTGAGTAGCACCGTGGAATATCACAAAATCAGATGGGTTTCTGTGTAAGGCTGAGCTCTCCCACTCTTCAATCGCCCAAGTATGGAAAATTAACGTTTTTGAGCCTCTGTTCCTTCTTATATAAATGCAATGATACTATTCATCTCCCAGGGAAATTGTGAAGGTAAAATAACATGTAAAAAGTTTAGTTTAATGCCTTGCATATAGAGGACACAGTACACAGTACATTTTTATTTCTTCCTTTCTGCCTTTACCAAGAATCTATTTACACTATGGCTTGCTATGAAGTAATATTTATTGAAGAATATGAAAACCAGGCGCACTTAAGTTTGTCGAAGTGTTCTCCAAACTCTGTCTTAGCAGACCAGAGTGACCTGCCTACGATTTTTAATACACTTTCTCCTTCCTACTTCACCTTCATCACTGTTCCTGTCCTTCCTATTTGCTAGGTAGTTTTCTAGCAATCTGGGCCATTCCAGTGGTTGGGTGAGAAAGTGTGGAAGGAGAAAGAAATCTTAATGGCAATATTTGAAGCATTGATATTAATTTCGTAAGAACTAGGTCTAATAGTCAACTGAACATCAAAATGAAATATAACCTGGATGAAAATTATTTGTATTTTATATAGTTTTCTTCTATTTCAAATAGAAGTAGCTCTCCTGAAAAATTCTAATGCAGGGTTTTATGTGGAAGTTTCCAGCCCCCAGTACTGGGTCTTATGGATTGTAGGTATGCAGAAATTATTTCAAATGAAGATCAGGAGTAATAAAGTTAACTAAAAGCATAGATACACTCCCAAATTTCAGGGAACCTATATTTTGATTTAGAAAAAGCACCCAACATAATGACATGTTGAAATTGCCATTTCCAAAAGAAAAATAAAAATAAATGGCTTGGTAAAAAAATAAACCCTAGAAAGAATGTAAATTCCACTTAGCTTTGGGAATTATAGGAGATAAATTAAATCTTACCACTGGATTAGGAACAAGAAAGACAAGACTATGAGTATAAAGAATAAAGTAATAGAGCCCAGTTGGCATGGCTTGGTGGTTGAACATCGACCTATGAACTGATTTGATTCCTGGTTAGGGCACATGCTCAGATTGTGGGCTTGATCCCCAGTGTGTGGTGTGCAGGAGGTAGCCGATCAATGATTCTCTCTCATCACTGATGTTTCTATCTCTGAAATAAAATATATATATATATATATATATATATATATATATATATATATATATATTTAAAAAGAATAAAGTAATGGAACTGTGAGACAGAACATACAGAAGAGAGCAAACTATAGCAGAAGGCAAAATGCATGAAAAGAAAGTGTCAAAAAGGTTAGTTGAGTAGGAACAAATCTACTGGCTGATTTGGAATTGGAATTGGCAACAAAGTAAGTGGTCAACTTTTTTTGAAGCCTGCAGCAATACCAGGCACTATTCTAAGAGAAGAAAATATTACTGAGAATGAGAAGGAAGTACTAATCTTGGGAAGTGGCTTTGGTCGTGCCAGGGGTACTAATATGAAGATCAACAAGAATTCCTGACATTTCATGTCTTCTGACAATAGGGAGACAGAATCATGACTCCAACAGCAGGATAGTACCCAAGGATGTCTTGGCCTTTGTTTCACATGAAGTTGACTTTTTGGAATAGCTACATAATTTGCAGGTCCTAGTCCAAAATGAAAATTTGTAGTCCTGGCTGGAATGCTTAAAGGGAGTTGAGACTCATGTTATTGTTGGAAAAAGTCCTGTGTTCTTTGACATAACATCCAAGAAAGCACCTAAAATGATTTTAAAAGTTCTTTTTAAAATTGTATAGGTATTTCAGATTTTTGTTTAAACCACTGAAAGGAATCAAGGCAAATAGTAAAAAGGGGCAATGGATGAGGGCATGAGGGAAAGAATTACTACAGTTTAGGAGAATTTAGAAACAAGTGGACCAGGGCCAGGCATTCAGCTCCTGCACCAGGGAAAACATAACAGTCAGGGTCGGCAGGCTTCAGGGTGTGTGACCCACGCAGCTGCACAGGGCTCCACGCTCAGGAGCATCCCTTGCTTGGGGTTAAATGCTTTATGGTTGCAGTCTTGAAATTCAAAATCATTTTATCTTTGCACTTACATTTTGTAAGTGAAGACCAATGCAATGCTGGAGCATGGGCTGGGAGGCTCTAAGCCTCGGAGCCTTGGAGCCTTGGCTCAGTCAGGCATCATCCCTCTTCTCTACCTCCCCACCTCTCGGGAATCCGTTATCTGCCTCTGGCATTTGCCACTTGGTGCTCTGGCCTCTGCGTGGCCTTTCCATCCCTGCCTCACTGAGGCTGCCACCCTCTGGGCTGCGTTGGTGGGAGATGTTTGCATTCTGCCCCTATCTTCTGCTTCTGGGGGGGGCAGGGGGGGACTTGGGCATCAGTAAAGGGAGGGTAGAGTTTAGGCAAATGCATTCTGGTGTCTCAGGGTGGGACAAAGCTGTGACCCTTTTTACTATAGTCTGGCCATGCTGTGTGCATTCTGCAGGCAACTTGGCAGGGGGCCTTCAATGGACTGAATGCCTGTTTCTCAAAAGTCATATGTTGGAGGTGGGCTCTAGGTAGCTAATGAGGTCATGAGGGTAGAGCCCTCATAAATGGGATTAGTGCCTTTATAAGAAAGAAACAGAGAGCTCACTAGGTCTTTTTCTACCATTTGAAGATGCAGCAAGAAGACAGCCCTCTATGAACTAGAAAGAGGGCTCTCACCATGAACTTGACTATGTGGGCACCCTGACCTCAGACTGTGAGAACTAAATGTTTGCTATTTAAGCCAATTAGTCTATGGTGATTTGTTATAGCAGCCTGAGGTAAGACAGAACCTTTCCATCCCCCACCCAGGTACAAAGCTCATTCCAGTATAGACATTGGGATACGCATATCTGTTGTGGGGTGGGGCTACAGGCAGTGGAAAGTTCATGCCAGGAAGATTGGGAGGTGCCATAACTTTAGAGAAAGCAGCTAAGTCATGGATGGGAGGATCCTTCAACATGCAGAAGGGAAAGCTGTCTCCAATGCAGCTGCTAATTGGTTTTTTTATAATTGTCCTTCGCCAAGGCTATTTGTACATGCCACTCTTTTCATTGGATATCTGTTCTTGGAGCTTCTCCAGGCTCTTCTGAAAGAAAATTAGGCTTGTCCTTGGTCCCTCTGGATATAGTTCTCTCATTTCTTTTTTTTTTTCCCATTACTCAAATTCCGTCTGCTCTCTATCTTTGTGGAAGACCTCAAAATGAGGTGTTTTTTCCAATGCAGTCTTGATTGCATTCTTTTTAAAATATATATATATATATATATTTTATTGATTTTTTACAGAGAGGAAGGGAGAGAGATAGAGAGTTAGAAACATCGATGAGAGAGAAACATCGACCAACCGCCTCCTGCACACCTCCTACTGGGGATGTGCCCGCAACCCAGGTACATGCCCTTGACCGGAATCGAACCTGGGACCTTTCAGTCCGCAGGCCAACGCTCTATCCACTGAGCCAAACCGGTTTAGGCGATTGCATTCTTTTAAATATATAATTTCTGTCATTTCAATAAGATCTTTGGCAGGAAGAAAGATGGAAAGACATCTCAAATTATGGGCTTCTCCAACCTTTTAATTCTAATGTTAATTAGCATAACACCTAACCTAAAATTTGTGCCCAATTTGTAATTGCTACAAAATCCCTATAAAAATCTTCTCCATTTCAGTCAGGAAATAACATCCAGTGATAGTTGTGATTGAAATATTGTATTTATCATCAAATTGAAAAAAAGTTTAAAAATAAGTATAGACAAACTCTAAAAACAATTAAGGTGTTTCGTTTTTGGAAACAGGCAAAAATGAAATATGGCCAATAAAACACAATGACAGAAGTTAAACTGACTTGGGGAAGAAAACAAGCGATATCTTTTCTAAGGGTAAAAACATCTGAAGGAAGTAGTGATAGTAAGAGCTAGAAAACACGTGATTGTCTCTAGATCTAGAGACAGCTAAACAGAGAGGGTGGATTAATAATAAATTATGAAGAGATGGCGATTAGAACTCTGTATATTACCTCATTATCTCACACAATGTGAGGATATATTAACATCTGATTATTGTTCAAAAAGCCAGACACTGGTATAAAGCAGCTACAATTAGCTATAGCCTTATTAATTAATAGCTTACATTTTCAAGGTGCCTCATTACTATAATTACTCACAACAGAACAGGAAAAAAATTTTCTCACATCTTACAGTGAATCAGCATTAGAAAGACAAACTTGAGCTCGCGATGCTGTAATTAGTACTATGAACATCTGATTTCCTTTTACTTTAACATATTTCCTAAAAAGAAAAAAATGACATATTTCTACTTTAGCTATGAAAACTAATAATTTTTAACATAGTTTATATACTACAATTTAGCATTATAGCTTCCAATAAATGGACAAATACAATATATGTGAAAGAACATAAATTAATAGCTAACAGGTTAAAAATCAGCAAAATTCTGCAGAAGTCTATCTGTCAAATGCTGTACCATTCACTGAGGAATTGTAAATCAATGAAGTGACAAATATCAAGCTGTTAAGTTAATACCTTCTATTACATCATCATGGAAATTGAGTCAGTCAGGTGTCTGTGGATTCAGAAGATCTGTATTTTGTGGTTGTTGTTGTTGTTGTTGTTGTTTTTCCTTTTTAATTTAGAACCCTCAGAGGTTTTTCTAGAGAGATAATTACTTAACAATGAGGATAGAGCATGTGATTTCCAACAAGAGATAGCCATGACCGGAAAAGAATAAACAAAACCATACCTCCAAGTACCTTCTAGCTAAGAGAGGTTGAGCTCATTATTTTCTTTAAATTGCTAACCCCATGCTTTCATCATTCTTTGGTCACGTGCCTGGAAAATACTGGTGTATTTAAGCAATAAAATAATGTGTATCTGTTGTTTCTGAGGAGTGAGGAAATGACAAAATTAGTCTTTTCTCTGGGTCAACTTGTAGTCTATGAAAATTGGATAAACAGATGATGACCTGAACAAAATTAGAAGCTGGACAATGGCAAAAGAAAAAAGTCTCTCTGATACATCTGAACACTATTAAAGAGGGGGAAAATGAATAGCTATTAACTCACAGACTTCTTCAATACCATGATCCATGATGAATAGATGAATTCTTCAATAATGAAAAGGTGGATCCTATCCATACTTGAAACATGGAAGTCTTTAAGAAATGCAAGACTTTCAGAAAACTCGTTTTAATTTAATACTAACATGTTCCTTGCCTTACTCATTCTCGTACATTTTAGCATTGTATTGACATCTCAGGAAGACCAATTAAATAAAATTTTCCATTTTTTGAAGCTTTCTATACTTCTATTGGTTTACACTCCAACGTGACAGTATAATTTAAATTTTCTTTGTATTTTTTTTCAGTTTGTTCTATGCTATGTATGTAATTAAAACAGTTATAGTTGTTTTATTGGTAGTTGTGTATTTCCTTTAACATGGTAAAATAGAAATTACGCTTCCAAAAATCGAGGTCAAATTATTTTAAAGGGTTCTGATCAGTTATCAGAATTATTTTATCACAACTACTATAAAATATTTTACATGAACTTGCAAGTGCAAAGGGAGAGGGAAAAATTCAATAATAGCAGATAGTTCAAGTAACCCCTATATATCCACCACTAGGAATCATTCTAAATGATGCATCAGAAGTTAACCTTTTTAAAACTTTACCCATGAAGAAAACGGAGGACCAGAGAGATTAAGAAATGCAGCTTAACGTCATGCACTACTTTACGTAGGTGTAGAACTAAAATTAAAACTCGAGCCTCTGACTTTTGGTTGCTTAGCCTTTCCACAGTTTCGTGTTGCATCCTCTTAATTTACAAAGATTAAAATATATTAAATGAGGTGGGAAAAGAAATTCAAAGTAACTAAGAGCTTCTGAGGAAGAGGTAGATTAGCTTTGAAAGGAAGATTCTCCCCTGCCCCTGCCACTCTACTTCCCATGAAATCATGTTTTAGGTTTTAAGTTGGGTAATTATGTTTCTATCTATGAAGGGTCATGATCAGATTGCTAGCTATGTGTGTGAGGCATAAAATGATTAAGCCCTGAAAGTCAGATTCCTTTGTTTTTGTTCAGAGAATGGCTGTTCATATCCTATTTTTTGTGGTGTAACCCACTTTCTAAATGGATGTTCCTGCCATAAATAGATCAATGAAGGCATTGTAATAAATCATTACCAGGTTTTTCAAAAAATAAATCCCCAAACAGACCATAGGTAGGATGTAGTTCTTAAAGAACTAGACACAAGAGCAGCAAGTAAAAGACAAGCCCTTCTCTGAGGATGTTAAAATGGTATTGCCCCTGGCAGAGCTACTAGCTGATAAGTGACAACACATCTTTAAGATAAAGTAAGCTTCTGATGGAAACCTGAGGTATTCCCAGAATCCAAATAAGTCATTCAGTTACAGTCAGAAACAGGGAGCTTACTAGGATTCTGAGCAAAAGAAGGTCTTTGGATAAACAATGGAAATCTGAAAGGCAATTCACAGAAAGAGCTCACAGAAAAGATTCTGTGAGCTATTCTAAAGATTAGAATATGGCATGTGACACCCGGCACACCTGCTTTCCTCTCTAGGGCCTGCTTTACATTTCACACTCCCGTATCCGTGTTTCAGTTATTTACCCTCCACCATGAGATTTTCAGAGAATAGAAAATAAATAATGCAGTGACTCCAACAGAGTCAAAGGTCAGCGTGGAGAACAGGAAGCCACAGATTCAGCAGAGGAAACACTAAGAGGGTCAGAGACCCTTTCCAGCTCAGAAAGCCTCTTAGTTCATCTCCTGAAGCTAAGAGGAAATTTTATGAAATCCAGCAGAATTTAGACCATGAAGAAAAGGAGAATAATGGCAATGAAGGTATTTTATCTGAAACACAGGATACGGGATATATATAGAACCTGATGACCAAAACGACCATTCAACCAGTCTCCATGCGGTGCTAGCATAGATGCACAGAAACTGGTAAAGTCTATGAGTGAACTGAGAATGAACAAGACAAATGCTTGCCTTCACGAGCTCGCACTGTAAGGTTAGGAGGTCAGGGATGAGATTTCAAAATTGCCACCAGCACAGACCTGAGGTGCCGCTTCTCAGAGCGGCCAGAGATACACTCGGTAGTGGACTGGGGGTGTAACTGAAGGGCTAGTACAGGCTGAAGGCAGGGCTGTTTTGGATTTCCCAGAGGAGCCAATGGCTGCCTACGAGGCTGAGTTTTTGATGCTGACTGGCATAGAAACCGACCAATCAGAGCCAAATCTGGATGAACTGTGAGGAGCCAATGGCTGCCTAGGAGGCAGAGCTTTTGACGCTGACTGGCATAGAAACCGACCAATCAGAACCTAATCTGGGTGAACTGTGAAGGCAGAACCTAAGGTGGGTGCTGAGGAGGGGTTTTAAGGGAAACAGCTGTTTAGTGCAAGGTGTAAGGAAACGGTTCAATTTTTTAATAACCGGTTTGGCAGTATAGTGCATATGGCTGGCTATCAGTCCAGATATAGGGGTTATGTATTTTTGTCTACTAGGAGCATCTCCTCCTGCTGAAAAAGGTTTCCCCCCCCACCCCATTTAAGCAATCCTAACCTATATAAACTATCTATACTAATAAAAGGGTAATATGCTAATTAGACCAGGTTGACTAGTCAACTTCTTGACAGCCGACTTCCTTCCAGACAAAGCCATGGTGGTGGGGGCCGAGGCAAGGCAGTTAGGAGCGATCAGGCCGGCAGGGGACAGCAGTTGGGGGCAACCAGGCTGGCAAGGGAGGGAAGTTAGGGGCATTAGGCAGGCAGGTGAGTGGTTAGGAGCCAGTGGTCCTGGGTGCCGGAAGTTGGACATCCCCCAAGGGGTCCCAGATTGTGGAGAGAGCGTGCAGGCTGGGCTACAGGACACCCCCTCATGCATGAATTTTGTAAACCAGGCCTCTAGTATATATATAAAAGGCTAATATGCAAAGTGTCCCCTCAGGAGTTCAACCAGGAAACCGGGAGTTTGCGTACACTGACCACCAGGCAGTGGTGTGGAACGAAGAAAGGCCCCAGCCAGTGGCCAGCCGCCAGCAGCTGGGGAAGGGAGGCCCTGGCCAGTATCCAGAAGGCCCTGATTGGCTCTGAATACTAGCCAGGCCTAGGGACCCTACCCATGCATGAATTTCATGTACCAGGCCTCTAGTAGAAATATAATGATGAATTTAATTCAATAAGTCTGTAAAAGAAGAACTATGGCAAATAAGAATACAATAGAGAATTAAGTGTTGAAATAAGAATTCTCTCTCATGTATCTATGATCTGATGAAGGAAATATAATTTGTAACCATTCACCAAGTTTTTTGTGTGTTGTTTTTAAACTTTTAGCCTTTGATTTGCGATAAAAAACAAGTATTGGGAGGGAATCTCACACAGTATCTTTGTTCTTCTGGTTTTATTTGAGAGAACAGTGACTTTAATTCCTCCCCCTGATATGACTTTAATATGTAAGTCAATAGAATTAAAATCAAAATTGCTTTAAATAACTGTCTGAACAATCTAAAGTAGTGTTCACATACAAAATGTTCAGCCAGAATGTAAGTTAAGCAATTTAATAGCATTGGTTTTTTAATATATTTTTATTGATTTGAAAGAGAGAGTGAGAGAAACATCAATGATGAGAGAGAATCATTGATCGGCTGCCTCCTGCACACCCCCTACCACATATTGAGCCTGCAACCCGAGCATGTGCCCTGACTGGGAATCTAACCCTGACCTCCTGGTTCATGGGTCTATACTCAACCTCAGAGCCACACTGGCCAGGCAATATCATTATTTTTTAAAATATCTTTACTTTTTAACTCCTAGATTACCAGTTTATTACAAAGATTATTAAAGGATAGAAATTAACAGCCAGATGAAGAGATACCTAGAAGGTGGTTGAGAAGGCTCCTAAACACAGGAACTCCCATCCCAGTGGAGTTTGGAGTGCACTCCCTCCCCTCCTGGCACATGAATGCGACTTGGTTCACCAGCATGGAAGCTCTCCAAACTCCATAGCTCAGAGATTTTTATGGAGGCTCCATTATGTAGGTATGCTTGATTAAATCTACCAGGTATTTATCCAAAGAAATCCAAAACACTAATTTGAAAAAATATATGAATCCCTAGGTTCATTGCAGCATTATTTACAATAGTCAAGATGTGGAAACAACCTAAGTGCCCATCAATAAACAAGTGGGTCAAGAAGATGTCATATATGTATGTAGTGGAATATCACTCCGTCATAAAAAAGAATGAAATCTTGCCATTTGCAACAACATGGATGGTCCTAGAGGACATTATGTTAAGTGAAAATAAGTCAGAGAAAGATAAATACCTTATGATTTCATTTACACATGGAATCTGAAATACAAACAAAATGGAAACAAATTCATAGATATAGAGATACAATATGTAGTGGTCATCAGATAGGGGGGGGGGTAAAAAAGGTGAAAGGAATTAACAAGTACAAATTGCCAGTTATACACATAGTCACAGGGGAGTTTATTATGTGTTATCTTCCTTTTGTTATCGCCTTCTTTGTAGGTACAGTCTGACCTCCAGGTAAGAGTAAAGAAACCAGCACCATTACTTCCAGTTTCTAAGTTGCCAGATAGGGACAAGTTTTCTTTAATCAAACCACAATTAGAAAAATAAATTAATTATTCAATACAAGAGTTGGAAAACTATGTCTTCCCTCCAAATCTGACCTGAGGCCTGTTTTTGGAAATAGAGTTTTACTGGAGCACAGCGGTGCCCATTCATCTGCATACTGTGTATGGCTACTTTCACATACAATGTAGAATTGAGTGACTGAGACAGATCTAAGCTTGAAATATTCCTATCTGGCTCTTTACCAGAAAAGTTTGCTGATTCCCTGATTATGGGAATCATAGACAATGAAAGACACACCTCACTCATCTGCCCTTCTCTGCCTCCCCTCTCCTACCCTGGGTTTGATTCAAGCCCTGCAATACAACAATGCCTCTACGGGTCCAGCTGGAGTGCTTGGTTGGTTGAGTGCAGTCCTGTGCACAGAAGAGTTGCTGGTTCCATTCCTGGTTAAGGCACAGGCCTAGATTGTGTGTTTGATCCTCAGTCAGGAAGTGTACATATAGAGTGCAACCGATCTATCTATTAATCTATCTATCTATCATCTATCTATCTATCTTGGCATGTCCTTGGATGAGGGCCCTAGATTTTCTCACAGAGGTGATCTAGAATGGCTCTGTTGCTTGAAGCATCAATCCATACAACAAAAAGGTGTGGGTTTGATTCCAAGTCAGGGCACATCCCTAAGTTGTAGGTCTGATCTCCAAGAGGCAACCAATCAATGATTCTCGCTCACATCGATGTTTTTCTCTCCCTTCCTCTCTCTCTCAAATCAATTTAAAAAACACATATTCTCTGGTGAGCCTTAAAAGAATAATAGTCACCCAACTGGTGTGGATCAGTGGTTGAGCATCAACCTATGAACCAGGAGATCATGGTTCGATTCCCAGTCAGGGCACATGCCCAGGTTGTGGGCTTGATCCCCGGTGGGGGGCATGCAGGAGGCAGCTGATCAATGATTCTCTCTCATCATTGATGTTTCTATCTCTCTCTCCCTCTCCCTCTGTCTCTGAAATCAATAAGAATATATTTTTTAAAAAATAATAAGGGATGTAAATTACAGTATAGGGTGTATAGTCAATAATATTGTAATTACTATGTATGCTGTCTTATGGGTACTAAACTCATTGAGATGGTCACTTTGTATGGTATAAAAATGTCTAATGACTATGGTATAAACTTAAAACTTAATATTGTACATCAACTGTAATTAAAAAATAATTTTTAAAAAAATTTAAATAAAATAATTTGAAATTGCCTATGAAATATCTTTCTTATGAGTCATAGTAACCAGATAGAAAAGCATTTGAAAAATAAACAGGAAAATAATGAAACTTAAAAAATATTATTTTACCTTGACATAAATTTATTTTGCAATATTAAAAAATAGAAAGCAGCAATTTCCAATGCACACACAAAAAAAGTATACATAAAATAATGTTCGATGATATAAAAATAAACACAAGAAAAGACTTACGAAAACCATAGAAGTAGATATAAAATTGCAAAAATATATTACTAGTAAATTAACAGTATGAGAAAAACAAGTAAAGGATTAGAAGGAGAAAATTAAGTTGAGTGAAAGAATGAGAAGAGAAAACAAAGATGCAAACTGAAAATAATATACTTCTTTGAAGAAGTTACAAGAGTAAATAATTCAGAAGTGAAAATAAAAGATATAGACAGAAACTTTCCAGAGCAGAACAAAATTTAAAAACATAAAGTTTTGCCTAGGCAAATTTAAAAATTAATTTGAACAAGAAATATCCCAATAAAATAGTTAAATTTCAAGGATAACTAAGTAATCCAGAAGTATCTTAGAAGAAAAAAATTACAGTATGCTAGCCTCAGCCTTCTCCTCTACAAAAATAAATGCCAGAACATAATTATACAGGGTGAGGCAAAAATAAGTTTATAGTTGTTTTATGGAAAAGAATACAATAATTAATAAATAATAATACAAGAATAAACTCTGTTTCACATACTTACACCTGTAAACCTATTTTTGCCCCACTCTACATGTACAAAACCTTTAATTTCAAAACGAATATTTCACTGATTAACTTTGACACCTAAACTACTCTTTATATCAAAAGGAAACTGGGATATATTCTAAAATCTAAAAGATTTTGAATATTTATCATCCTATGATTTTTTCTGCAGAAAACATAATATTTCAATATAAGCATACAATATTCAGGACATACTTATCCTATCTAATAAAGAGGGAATATGCTAATTGACCCTCATGCCATCGCAAAGATGGCAGCACCCACAGCCAATAAGGAGGAAATATGCTAATTGACTTTTCCACCCTCAAAGATGGCGGCACCCACAGCCAATAAGGAGGAAATATGCTAATTGACTGCCACACCCTCAAAGATGGCAGTGCCCACAGCCAAAAGATGGCAGCGCCCACAGCCACAAGATGGCAGCACCCAGTCCCCTCAGCCTCACCAGGGCAGTAGGCACACAGCAAGTGCCATTCCATGTGCCCACCTCTACAGTCCCCCAGTCCCCTCAGCCCTCCAGTCCCCCAAGGCCTGGCCGGGCCGAGGCACAGCTGCCCAGCTGCCCAGGGCCACCCGAGGCTCAGGTAACCAGGGCTGGCCGAGGCTTGCGCTGCCAGCAGTGACAGCAGCAGAGGTATGATGGGGCATCGCCTTCCCCTGATTGCCAGGTCACCTCCCGCCTGTGAGGGCTCCTGGACTGTGAGAGGGGGCAGGCTGGGCTGAGGGACCGCCCCCCTTCAGTGCACCAGGTCCCTAGTGCTATAATAAAATTCATTGTTTATCTGAACTTCAAATTTGACCTGGTGTTCTGTATTTAATCTGGCAACCCAGATTATGCACAATCTAATTGGATTGGGTAAAAAGAAACTAAATTGGCTATACTATAGAATTTTTAAATTAGCTATAAATTTATACTACTATGTAGAAAGTACCATATTGAAGTCACTAGGGTGATATCAATTAGTGACTTCTGCTTAAATAATTGTAAGACATCCAGATCCCCTCAATGGGTCTATCCTGTCTGTAATTTTTGCACATCTAGAGTTCTTTTCAACACGTCCAGTGACTGATGGACACATATGGGTGCACCTTATTCTGTATCATAATCAGCTATTTGGAGCCATGTTTGTCATTTGTTTTTACCTCTAAGGATCTCTCGGGCTCTACCATTGCCTTATTTCAAACAAAATTCTTAAGAGAACCTATTTATTTATCTAACACATAAGACACCATTATTCTAACAGTCCAAAGTAGAGCCTATATCCTCTTTTCAAATCAAATATTCCTAAGGTGCTAATGTCTTGCTTACAATTGCATCACCTGGTAAAAACTGATTTTATCATTCTCAACCCCTTCCCCAAGGGACTGAAGTTTTGGCCTCTTTCTCTCATAATTCCCTGTCCTGAAGCTTGAACTCCCTTTGACCCAGCATGCACTGCAACACATTCTCCCTGCTGTTAGAAGTGGTGCCAAACCATAGAAATAAATAAGTAGAAAGTCCAACTGACCATTACGACAAAGCTCACTCCACAGTTCATATCATAACAAAACAGCATCACGCATAACAAAAGCAATGAGTATACACTAAGCTAAGAAAGTAAATCAAAACATTCCAATAATCTAATTTAATTAATATAAAATTAGCTTTTACATTCATATCTTGTTGTATCATAGGAGAAATAAACTTCTAATATTACTTGCTATTTGTATCTTTGTTCCAAGATTGTATTAAAATTATAACTTGCAGCTTTTTAAATGTATGACTATAATTTAACAGGATTTAAAAACTCAAGAAAATTAAATGCTTTCAATAACATCATACACTGTTAATCAATTAGATAATGATGATTCAGAAACTCTAAAATTTCCAAGTTTAATTCACTCCATCTATACTGATCCCCTAGGACTGAGATCTTTGGAGATATCAAATACATGGCAATGCAATGCAATCTTCCTTTGAATTACAATCTAATTATCAAAAGAATAAAGCATTATGAAATTAATAAAAATGTCCAAATTTAAAGTATCTTCAATGACAATACAACATTTTCGATAATTTTCAACTCCTGCTCTTAATACCCCCCATACCTGTGCTTTAAAAAAAAAAAAAAAAAAAAAAAAAAGGTGTGATATGAGAAAAATTCATTAAGGATGGAATTAAGAATTCAGCAATGCAGTCGCACCCTGCCATGCTTTGTGAGATGAGCTATTCCTAAGCCACATATGCTTTTCTTTCCACCCCCCTTGCATAGCCAGGTGTGCTCAAGCTGTAATTACCACGGAGTTTGCTGCATAGCTGCTGTATCCGATGTGTCATTTTCACATCTCTCACCTTCTTACAGCTGATGAGTTTGTTTCCAAATGCCTGCATTCTCAATTCCATTCTGTTAGTTTCAATTAACTACTGCAGGTGACAATATTGGATCTCATGACCTAGTTGTTTCTCCATCTCCTTAGTGACTGCCAAATGGAACAAATACACATAATCAGAAAATAAAGACTAAAGAAGCTATTTGAGCAGAAGATAAATTAAGGGTTCACCTACTACCAAAAAGGATATGGAAAAGGCATCAGCATGCAGAGAATGCAATGATCCCTTATTAAATCTCCCTCAACCTTTTTGATGGCTCACATGCCCTCCATGTGCCCATGAGGCTCCAACAGTTTCATGCTTAAGAAGCTGCTTTGAGACTCTTAAAATTGGATGACTCTTTTGTTTCTATCACATTGTCTTACAGCCTGTACCATGTACTCGGAGGTCTATAGAAAACTTTAAAATTGAAAAGCCTTCTAAAGGAAAAGAGTTATTGCGAACTGAGTAATTTTTTTATTCTGGAAAAGTTTTAATTTTGAGGACCAATGGAAATGTGCATATCATGTTTCATGGTGTGATAAGGGACATTTGTCTATGCCCTTCAAAAATGTATGTTTCACAATTCAAAAAAGAAAGAAGTTTTTAATAGGTCGTTTTTATTGCACTCTCTCACTATGATCAAATTTCACATTGGTTAGTCCTTATATAAGTGTTCTTAGCCAGAAATGCACCTGTCAAAGTTAATATCCTAAATCAATTAAACTGTTAGTAAAACTAAGGCTAAACCTTACAGTGAAGCAGGAAATTATGATAATTAAATACAAGAAAAACGACATACTTACCTATCAAATTGCACAATTTTAAATGCTCTGTTGCTTAATTAATGTAAATAATCAAACAAACTCAGGCCCAAGCTTCCTCCTTTCACTGAAAAGTATGATTTTTATTTAAATTACAGTCTAACTGTCTCAATCCCTCCACAGAGTTGGACTTAGAAAGCCAGTTTTCATACTGAGAAAATTTTTGCATTTCATTGACCATATTTCAAAGCAAAAAAAAGGCAAACCTTTTAAAATAACAACTTTTTAAAATTTCATACCATTTAAATAGTTAAAGAATCATTTAATTTACAGATACATTGATGATATGCCAACATAAAGAGATTCATAGTTTTGGTAAAAACAAACAGCAAAGTCAATGAAATAATTTGCATATTTAAATATTTCTTTCTTTGAGAAAACTTTAAGGTTATAGACAGAGTCAAAGTTCTGGTGTCCAAGATGACAAAGAACATTATTTCAGAGTAATGATAAATGCAAAAGTTTCTACATGGACCTTTTATTTATTGTAGTAAAACCAACTGATTTTTTTAAAAAATCCAATTCAGAGCTCTCAATCAATGAAACATTTCTGTTTTGTAAATTTGATTTTTCATTATTTCAAAAGGTTGAGATATTGCACAGTTCACAAGAAGGATCAAATGGTACTTGAAACCCTCAACCTCTTTGAAAGTCTCCCCAGGAATGGGGCAGATAGGCGCCTGCCAGTACCAGTCAGAGATACTATCCTACTGTGATGTTAATAAGATAAAGGATGCTAGTACAAAAGGCCACAGTAATTATAGGGAGAGGTAAATACTTTTTTATTTCATGAACTGACTCTCCACGCTGCCTATACTTAAAGGCCAGAGCTTTCTTATACTAAGTGCACATGTTAATTAAACATTTCTTTAGGATTTTGCCCTTCACTAATAGGTCAGAGAAGATCCATGATAGGAACAAATCACTGTCAGTTGTATAAAGCAATGGAAGATGCTTGACCTCTAAGCCTCCTAATTCTTTTGTTCTGCTTTTCAAAAAAAAAAGTTGTTTGGTCACCAATTGCTGGGAGCCGGTCCATGCTTGCTGTTTCAAGGGACCTGGCATATATGGCATACTGTTCTTTTTTTTTTTTTTTTTTTTTTTTTAGTATATAATTTTTTTTTAATTATTATTAGTTAAGGTATTACAAATGTGTCCTCATCCCCCCCCTTTAACCCCCAACCTCCCCCACACACACAAACTCATGCTCCCATCCCCCCGTTGTCCATGTCCATTGGTTTGGCTTATATACATGTATACAAGTCCTTCTGTTGATCTATTCCCCTTACCCCTGCTACCTTCTTGGCACTATGTGTTTTAACCAAGGTCTCTGAGAAAGGTTGTTTCCCCAGGTAGGGATTTTCCCCTGAAGTTAGGGAGGGAATAAAACCTCTCAACTAAGTGCCAGGCAGGTAATTAATCACTTTAACTACGAACAATCATGCTTAAGCTACATAATCTTTACTCCCTGGAATGGAGATAAGAAACGCCCTAACCTTTGTAATAGAGATTGATAGGATTGAATCAACTGGTATAAATACAGATGTAACAAGACAGCAAGAGACAGAGAGAGAGACAGAACCTAGGCACAGAACCTACACAGAACGTTCTCTAGGGACAGAAGAACTTCGCTGGAGAGAACATGGCAAAAGATCCTGGACAGAAACTGGCCTCAGAACCTAGAGACAGAACCTAGCGAGAGAACATAGCAAAAGATCCTGGACTGAACTTGACTACAGAAATTGGCAAGAGAACCTGGACTGAACCTGGCTGGAGAACCTGGACAGAACCTGGCTGGAGATCCTAAGCAGAACCTCTCTGGAGATCCAGACCAGAACTTGGCTGGAGATCCTGGCTGGAGATCCTGGCTAGGCTGCTGATCAACTGAACGCTGTCTCCGTGTCATTCCTTCTTTGCCGACTCCGTCCACACCTTTGGGGACCCCTGGACCCGCTGGGGTTGGACCCCGGCATCTGGCGCCCGAACAGGGACCCCTAGGTAAGCCCCACTCTCGGGATGGATAGGACTCCACCGTAGGAAGAGGGTGGATAGTCTTCACCGACTCCGTCCACACCTTTGGGAACCCCTGGAACAGGATTCCCCTAGGTAAGCCCCCCTCCCCCCAATTGAGAACCCCACACTCGGGACGGATAGGACTCCACCAGGGTGCTACAGACCCCCCTATAGAGGATAAGTAGGGTAAGAAGGTGGATAGTACAGAACTTAGATTGAGAAGATGTGCCATACTGAGTCCAAAGAAAGAAGACTTTGTATTGATTCTTAGATTGAGAAGATTTGCCATACTGAGTCCAAAGAAAGAAGACTCTGTATTGATCTTTAGATTAAGAAGATGTGCCATACTGAGTCTAAAGAAATAAGACTCTGTATTGATCTTTTAACACATATGCTTGCTAGCAGAGGAATTAAGGTTACTCCTAGTCAGACAGAACGTTTTATACAAGAAGTATGTCCATGCTTTTCTGAGGAAGGAAAGGTAAATGTAAAGGCATGGGAGGAGGTAGGCCCAAGGAGCCTTATCCTTAACCCCACTGCAGCCTTTCCACCCTGGGAAAGTGCAGGATTGGCAAGCTCTCCCTGGGGTGATAGATCAGGACTCAGGTAATAGCGGAAAGTGTCAATCCTACTCTTAAAATGGATACAAGAGAGCATTTGGAGTTTTTCTTTTTAATGCCTGCTTTTAAAAAATAAAAAAGGGGGAATTTGCCAGGAGCCGGTCCATGCTTGCTGTTTCAAGGGACCTGGCATATATGGCATACTGTTCTTAATATGTTTGCTCACCTTCTTGGCACTATGTGTTTTAACCAAGGTCTCTGAGAAAGGTTGTTTCCCCAGGTAGGGATTTTCCCCTGAAGTTAGGGAGGGAATAAAACCTCTCAACTAAGTGCCAGGCAGGTAATTAATCACTTTAACTACGAACAATCATGCTTAAGCTACATAATCTTTACTCCCTGGAATGGAGATAAGAAACGCCCTAACCTTTGTAATAGAGATTGATAGGATTGAATCAACTGGTATAAATACAGATGTAACAAGACAGCAAGAGACAGAGAGAGAGACAGAACCTAGGCACAGAACCTACACAGAACGTTCTCTAGGGACAGAAGAACTTCGCTGGAGAGAACATGGCAAAAGATCCTGGACAGAAACTGGCCTCAGAACCTAGAGACAGAACCTAGCGAGAGAACATAGCAAAAGATCCTGGACTGAACCTGACTACAGAAATTGGCAAGAGAAACTGACTAGAACCTGGTGACTGAACCTGGCTGGAGAACCTGGACAGAACCCGGCTACAGAACCTGGCTGGAGAACCTAGCGAGGGAACATAGCTACAGAACCTGGCTGGAGAACCTGGTGAACCTGGCTGGAGAACCTAGCAAGAGACCATGGACACAGAACCTGGCTGGAGATCCTAAGCAGAATTTCGCTGGAGATCCTGGCTAGGCTGCTGATCAACTGAACGCTGTCTCCGTGTCATTCCTTCTTTGCCGACTCCGTCCACACCTTTGGGGACCCCTGGACCCGCTGGGGTTGGACCCCGGCAACCAATTTTTCAAATACCTACCACAAATGTCAATGCCAATTGGTTACCAGGAATGGCATGTAGATTAAAGGAGTAATAGACTAACGGGACCATTTTATGTGCACCTGGAAGTAAAATAAGAAATGTAGAAATAGAATATAGCCATATGATCCCTATAAAATTATTTGGCTCTTCATGGATCCTCTTCTGCAGGTAATTCGTGTCAGAAAGGAGATGGAGACAACCTTGGCAATCAGCCAAGTGTAAAATGCTCTATTTAGTTGTTATAAATTGTCATAATAACCATGTTTATTACTCAGCTTAATGTGGTTTCCTGACTATAGGACTGAAAAGGAAAGAAGTGAATTCTGATTTGCTGAATCCAAGCATGTCTGAAATTCTAAAAGGGTGTTCTAGTGTAGAAGCTGGGCATGAGGATATTTTCTTAAATGTATCAAGTGAGAAGCATGGGGATTGTCAGGAAGGAGGGGTTTTTAGCAAAGGGAAAAAGCCTGTATTTAGATGCCTCCTTGGTTTAACTAATTGGTGTGGAGTGAAGTAATTAGTGGCCCTACTGCAGACAGTTCAAAGCATGACCGTATGGGAGCACATAGGTTATAAGCTGATGCTTCGTAATAGTGGTTGTGACCTAGACGCACATTCTGAAAAGAAGTTAGATAAAATAAGCTTGTGTCCCTGACCTTAAGAAGAATCACACTCCGAGGGCACTGTTTCAGCCCTCTGCACATACGATTTACTTAACACTTAACTGCTTACAGAGCTTAAAAAATGGGATTTTTCCCTTCAATGGTAGAGAAAGGTTGAGCCACAGAGATGTAATCTAATACAGATAATAAATGAAAAGAAGTGCTAAATATGCCATAGAGTCTTTCCCACAACTCTTCAGGGATGTTCTCTGTGATTTATAATTGCTTCACAGAGCGAGGCTCCAGGAGAAAAAGGGTGAGGGGTACACTCCTTTAGGGAGAAGAGGTCAAACGGAACATCATTCTTATGGCAAGTTCCTTATTTCACTCTTATTGCAAAGAAGGCATATCCAGATTGTTCAGATATAGGGAATATCCTTAGAATAGAAATTATTAAAACTAGAAAAGAAAGTGGTGGCCACCTAACCCAAAGCCTCCCCATAAGGAGAAAATGACCGACCCTAAGCCACCCAGGGTTTTACACCACTAACACCTCCAGTGATGAAGAGCTCTCTGCCACTGACTGGCCCAAACCATTTTTGGACAACTGACTGTGAGACAGTGCTACCTTATAGAACCAGTATCAGACTCCCTGTGGCTTCTCTCCATTGGCTTATTCCCTAGGGCTTCATCCAAACTGCTGATGACAGTATTGAACAGGGTAGGGTTAGGGTCCTCCCTCCAGATATGCAATGATCACTAAATTGTCACCTAGGGCTCACCTAATGGTGAGAAAGCGGCTCCCTGAAATTCCTGAGCTATAGGTAATAACACAATCCAACTCAAAAGCTGGATTTGAGATCATTCTGAGCAATTTCACTTTGGCTCTGAGTTATTAGCACTTTCTCTTTTAAGTGCTAGCAGACAGACCATCTTTTCTAGAATTTGGCTGGGGATGGAGGAAGGGTGCCAAAACTGACTCATACACATCTCCATGTAGTCAAGGTTAACCAGTTAACCTTAGGCTTACCAAAAAAAAAAAAAAAAAAAAAAAAAAAAAAAAAAAAAAAAAAAAAAGTTCAAATATTAGCATCCTTATAAAGTTATAACTATGCCATGCCTTGAACATTTGAGAGGATAACTGATTTATTTGATGCTCAACATTTCCACACAGGACAAAAATCTCTTACTAGACCAGTGGTTCTCAACCTTCCTAATGCCACGACCCTGTAATACAGTTCCTCATGTTGTGGTGATCCCCAACCATAAAATTATTTTTGTTGCTACTTCATAACTGTAATTTTGCTGCTGTTATGAATCGTAATGTAAACATCTGATATGCAGGATGTATTTTCATTGTTACAAATTGAACATAATTAAAGCATAGTGACTAATCACAAAAACAATATGTAATTATATGTGTTTTCCGATGGTCTTAGGTGACCCCTGTGAAAGGGTCGTTCGACCCCCAAAGGGGTAGCGACCCACAGGTTGAGAACAGCTGTACTAGACTATATATACCTTTAGTGACGGTGTCATAAAACAATAACAACAAATAAATAAAAATTGTGCTGGAGAACCAATGTTTTAAGATACTGTTTAAGATCAATTTCCACAGAATGTACATATCAACCACTTTTTTGTTCAAGTGCTTTTCTTAGCTTCGGCATCTCTACTCTAGCTTTCTTCCAAACTTCTCTGACTTCTCTTCGTTAGTCCCTTTCACTATCTTCACTTTCTCCAACTATCTGTTATTACTGGGAATTTCCTCATTTTCTCTACATTCTTTTCCTCAAATAATGGCTTCCCATGGCTTCAGCAACTTCCAAGAAGCCAATAACTCTGCAATCCGTACTTTGAGCTTCAACCAACCCCTGGCGCCATGGACTCATGAGTCTAAAATCTCACTGTCTCGCCCCTGCTGTGATGATCATGCTGGTTATCCTGCTGGTCTTTCCATGGGAGGCTCTTTCCTCCCACCTTTCCAAGTGACATAATTTACTCACCCTTCATAGTGCAGCATAAATGTCCATTCACATAGACATATTAATTTAGCTAATACTTCCCACTACACTATATCTGCTATAGGCATGCTTTTCTCATTCCTACACCATAAGCTCCTTGAGGACAAGAACTGTATCAGAGCCATCATTATATTTCTACTAGTGGCCTGGTGCATGAAATTCATGCATGGGGGGTGGTGTCCCTCAGCCTGGCCTGTACCCTCTCTAATCTGGGACCCCTTTGGGATCGGGCCTAAACCAGCAGTCGGACATCCCTCTTGCAATCTGGGACCACTGGCTCCTAACCGCTCACCTGCCTGCCAGCCTGCTTGCCCCCAACTGCCCCCCCACTGGCCTGATCACCCCCAACTGCCCCCCACTGCCGGCCTGCTTGCCCTCAACTGCCCCCCTCTGCCAGCCTGCTCACCTCTAACTGCCCCCCCCCGCTAGCCTGATCACCCCCAACTGCCCCCCACTGCCGGCTTGCTTGCCCCCAAATGGCCCTCCATCAGCCTGCTCGCCCCCAACTGTCCTCCCCTACTGACCTGATCACCCCTAAACACCTCTGCCTCAGCCCTGTCACCATGGCTTTGTCCGGAAGGACGTCTGGAAGGTCTCCCAGTCTAATTAGCATATTACCCTTTTATTAGTATAGATGATGTATCACAATAAATAAAAAAAATATACACCAGGGGCAAATAAAATACTACTTGAATAAAATGAAATAGGAAACGAGTTTCTCATGAAGCGGTTGAGGGGCTGGTGCTTACAACCCAATCACTGAATATATTAAGGCAGTGCTTTTTCATCTGAGTACCTGGCGTGCAAGCCTACAGAGCATGCATGGTTTACTCCGTCAATGGCCTGTGCTTAATGCTCCCTAGGTCCCCTGAGGCATGGTAATCGGTGAAAGTGTGCACCAACGTTAAAATCCTAGCAAGCATACACAGATAATGGCATTTAAAGCTAGACCCTCGCCTCTTTCGTAGAATAACCTGACTACCACATCCTCACAGTAAAGCTGAATATTTGTCAAAGTGCATATGATTTCTTAGTGAAATGGTCTTCCAGCTATGAAATGTAGCCAGCTATGAATAAACAAATAGTTCATAGCATTTCAAAGTAAAACAGAGAGAACCGTATCTTTTTAATGCAAATTAATATTGAGTATCTTATGTCCCCAAGTACTTCTTGTGTTTTCTAAATTCCCAAGATAAATGCTCCAAGTGTTTGTGCTCTAGATGTTAGTGCCGGTGCTGCAGAGAGATCCGTGATAACACACAGAGGACTCCAGGTCCTGAAGGGGCCACAGAGAAGTGTGTGATGAGAGGTTGCAGGGACAAATGGTTAAGGACAGACATAAAGTGATAAGTGGAGACAATTTCCCAGTAAAAAGAATGAAAAGAGAGATTTGTGGAGAACGGAAGAGCATTAAAAGGAAGGAAACTCATAGGATATCATGGGAGAGAATATCCCTCTTGGGAGTATTATACATAATAGTGGGAAATAATTGAAGTAAAAAGGATGATGGGGTTAGGAACTAAGCACAACTCTGCCTCAATGATCTGCTGGGCATGGACTGGGTGCTCTAAACACAGGCTCCATTTTTTTTTTTTAATGAAAATTTTATTTTGAGAATAGAGCTTCCTGTCTGATAAATTTTGTTATAGACTGAATGTTGAACCCTAACATACAATGTGATGGCATTTGGAGTGGGGCCTGTGGGAGGTGATTATATTTAGATGCAGTCATGAGCATGGAATTCCCAGGATGGATTCTGCCCTGATAAGAAGAGACCAGAGCTCACTATTGCTCCCCCATGTGGGGCACAGAGAAATGATGACTATCCACAAAGTAAGAAAAGGATTCTCACTAAGAACTCAACCACACTGGCACCCTGGTCTTTGATCTCTCAGCCTGAAAACTATAAGAAATAAATGTCTATTGATTAAACAGTCTAATCTGATATTTTGTTAAGCAGCCCAAGCTGACTAAGATCAATTTTATGTATCCCACTATATGAATACCATCCCGCCATAAATGAAAAAAACCAGACTAGTGTTGCTGAGTACCTCACACTTCCTACACTGAGGTTCTTGATAATGATATTCCAATCATATAATTTCTTATCTTTTCTTTAAATTATGTATATTTGGATCAGATGGAAAGTAAACACCCAAACATGGCAGAGGATGAATCAGTTTATATATGAGTATAAAATATTTATTAGAATCTCACACCTGTCCAAATGGCTACCATCAATAAATCAACAAACAAGTGCTGGCGAGGATGTGGAGAAAAGTGAACCCCAGTACACAGCTGGTGAGAATGCAGACTGGTACAGCCACTGTAGAAAACAGTATGGAGATTCCATAAAAATATTAAAAATGGAATTGCCTTTTGATCTAGCAATCCCACTTCGGGGAATATATCCTAAGAATCCCGAAACACCAATCAGAAAGAATATATGTTCATAGCAGTGTTATTTATAATAGCAAATATTTGGAAACAGCCCAAATGCCCATCAGTAGATGAGTGGATAAAAAAGCAGTGGTACATTTACACACTGGAGTACTACTTGGCTGTATAAAAGAAGGAACTCTTTCCCTTTGCAACAACATGGAGGGACCTGGAGATTATTATGCTAAGTGAAATAAGCCAGTCAGAGAAAGACAAATACCATATGATCTCACTTATATGTGGAATCTAACTAACAAAATAAACTAACAAAATAGGACCAGAGGCATGAAATAGACTGACAGATCTCAGAGGGGAAGTGGGAGGTTGGGCATACACTGGAAGAGATCAGTGAAAGAACATGCATGCATATATTCTTAGCCCATGGACACAGACAACAACGTGGTGAAGGCCGCGGAGAATCAGCAGTATTAGATGGGCAGCAAAACTAATATGTACCTATACATGATTAGAACAAGCACTTTCATCTTTCTCCATTCCTTTGGCACTCAAGTCCACAGGAAAAATTCTTTGAAGTTGATGAGCACCGTCTACCAGATTTGGAAGACATGATGTTGAGAACAATTCAAAGGAGTTCCATTTTTCATATAAATGTCTTAAAATTAACAACATACAATAGGTAAAAATGAATAATGTCATAAAAACAAACTTGAGCATGCCATTATATGGCCTTGGATTTCTGATAATTGTGCCCTTCCTCCAAACCGCCTTGGGGCTCAGGTATAATTAACACAGTACTTACTGATGACAGCAATGTTTTCCATCATAGACATTTGAACTAGCAGCAGCATAGATGAGAATAAACGTAAAGATTCGTTTTTTAAATTCCACATGATGTTTCATACCAAATAGCATTTTTTAAATTTTATTTTTGAATTATAGTTTATCTTCAATTTTATCTCATATTAGTTTCAGGTGTAAAGGATAGCTTTTTAAAAATATATATCCTAGGATCTATAAAAGCAAGTACATTAAAATAGAACTTTCAGTTGAATGTTCCATATGACATTAGCAACCATCTCAAATATGATGGCAATGGATTTTTTAAACTTCATTTTTCTAGCATTTAGTGATCAGAATGGAAGGAAATCCATACTGGTCTGCTCCTACTTTAGATCACAGCCCGGGGGCACGGTGTTCAGCCTCCGGCATAAGGTGATAAATCTGTTCCCCTGTACCCTCCTCCATATCTTTTCCACTTCTACACAGGAGAGTTATGAACGTCTAAGACCAAAGTGAGCATTGTGGCCGGCTTCTAATCAATGTGCCTCATTGCTTTCTGAAAGACAGGCTGACCCTGGTTCTCCCTTCAAGGTGACACCTTTCTAATCCCTTGTCAACCTCTACCCCTCACCGCTTTCCAGTACAGGTTGACACCATTTCATGGACAGCACGAGTCCCTTATGGACTGACGACAAATGTTAAAGGATAATATTACCAAGGCTGCAAGTGTGGTGAGGAAGTACAGAAGCTAAATTTCCAGCCCACTGGCATTTCCTTTTATAACAACTTGCAGTCGTGCAAATTAGTATAACTCCCGAACACCTTGAACGGAGCAGATAGGAGTTTAGCGGGGAGTTGTGGCTCATTGACTTTAGTGAGAGCATACGACTCAAACCCTCTGAGTTTTATAAGGTGATGAGTTAGGTTAGGTTAAAGCAAACCTTAGAGCATAATTTGATTGGTTTCCCCTCCATCAGTGATGGATGCTTGATAATCACTTTCTGCCTATTATATCAATAAATCAACTGCAATTCAATTTTAATCGGTAAACAAAGTTAAATCAGGGCTATGAGGATATTACATGCCTGCATGAGCTACTTAGAGGTGTCATTACTGTCTGTGGTTATTGAGCTGAATGCAGTCATTTGAGTTTTTAAGTTCTAGTTTTAAAGAAGCTGAGACAAATTTGCTGAATGTTCTTACAAGAAACACCATACACTCCGAGAAATTTGTACCTGCCTGAAATTGCAAACATAAATTATATAATATCAGAACAAATAAGGATTTCTAGCTTCAAGCACCAACTGATATTATCTTCAGGTTGTCAGTAGGGATGGAGGGAACACAATATAGAATAAAGTTAAATGCTCCTTGCAGAGAAGAGGAAAAATGGGCCAATATTCCCATCTCAACCTGAGACATTAAAGCTAGAAAAAAATCTCCTCTATCAATCTGCCCTGCGGTACTGTGCTCACAGCCGGACCCATCACCCAGACAGTATTATAGCACTTAGCACATTATGGGTGCCCAATAAATATTACAGAACACTGTTCGCCAATCTGGACACATGGCAAGGCCCTGCGGGCTCTAAATCTCTGACATCATGGGACGTGTCTGTATGGATGTAAAGCACAGAAAGCTGGCTGGAAGCAAGTGTCAGCCAGGGGGAGGGAAGGAGGGGCTGGCCAGACCTCCGTGAGAATGGTGAGAGAAGAGGGATCATGGAAACCATTGCCTTTGATCAGTTTCCTCAGCCTTCTGTGTCCAAAATCAACTAAAAAAATACCAGAGCATAGTTTTACAGCAGTCATCTTTGACTCACCACACTTGTGTGCCAAGTTACTGAGAGGTAAACAGAATGGTATTCTCCATTTAAGTTGGGTTATAGAAAGTCACACACACACACATTCTAAATAGGACTATTTATGTGGGGTGTTTTTTTTTTAAATCACATGAATAAAAGAAACTCCAAGAAATCATCCATAACACCTGTTAAAAAGCTGAACTTAGCACATGTGTGCTCCAAATTAAACTTGAACACGATTTCATAGGTATTTCAGGATATTAAGGAGAACTTACACTAAAAAGAAAAACAGATTCATCAGACTTCTAAGATAAATATACTCCTAAATCTTGTTTAACCTTTGTGTTGTCAAAACCACTTCCCTTTGAATTAATTCTTTAAATTAAATTATCAAGACTTAATTATTATTTTTTTTTTTTGCTTCCTTGGTTGTATTACGGGAAAAAGTTGAGGAAAATAAAATTCTCCACCAGGGTACCTGGCCCCGATGTAAACAAACTGAAAATCTAATTCCACTATTGAAGCAGCAAAGAAAACAAACCCTGACCTGTGTGGAGTCCACAGAACATAAGAGGGGAGCTAAAGAAATCAAGAGTAGACTTAAAAGGGATTCATAGCCACAGGGTCTGCATCTGCCTTTCTGGATTGTATGTTAATATGGGTTCACAAGTAAATCCTAAGTGGGGGGAATTTTTAAAATTATATATATGGAGTATGCACATATATAATATACATGGGGATACGCATACATATGTTAGTATAAATATATATATATATATATATATATATATATATATATATATAGAGAGAGAGAGAGAGAGAGAGAGAGAGAGAGAGAGAGAAGAGAACACAAGCATCTTAGATATAATGATTAAACCAATTAGAAGGCTTGAGTGGCACACTCCACAGCATTTAGGACAGGGTATTAGAAATACTTACATTTGATTTACTTCACAGAAATCCCTGGGGTTGCCATTAAATTCAGACTCAGTTATAAGCATGACCCCCTTTCAAAATGTATCCAAAATAGCCAAAGCCTCAAGACAGCATTTTAAAATCAAATTAAGAATAGGAGCATAAGAAGGGTTCTGAAGCTATGCCTCCCAAATTATCAAGGTCATTATTAAGTTATGCTTTGGTCATTATTAGTATCAGTAATATTCTGTTTCACAGACCAGGATACACTGTTAAAACCCAAAGCTTTTCTAAGCCAATTGCAGAGCATATCAAACTCCTTAGTTTTCCATTCATCAGTGAAGGGAAGGTGACGTATAGGCAGAAGACTACTCCCCTGATGCCACTCACTCCAACAACACTATACAAATGTCTATTGTGTGTTTTCGTGCATCAGATTTATTGCCCAACACTGTCAACACCCCTCCATTCACCTGCAGTCTTAGCTATGTAGCCCACCCCTTAGGTCCTCACCTCTCCACAGTGATTTCAAGTCTTTGGAAAATATGCCATACTTCAAAATAAGATGGGACCCCGTTTCATATACGGCAGTTTTCAATTAGCTAGCATTTTAACTTGGCCAGAAACTCTATAGCTTTAACTAATTTTGGAAAACTGGTATTTAACAAATTCATTCCTATTTTGCTTATCTGGCATTCCTTATGCTCATGAGCAACCACATCCTATATTAAAAATCTTCCATTCTCCTGCCTGGGAAAAATGCCATAGAAAAAGAATCAATATACAATCTCCTTTTGGAGAAAATAATATGATAATGCCCTCTGTTCCGTGACACTAGCCACCAATCTTTGTCAAGTGTGAAACATTAACGAAAGTGGAAATGTCATATTCCATCTACATGATAGAGCAAACTAACAAAGGGTTCTAATTTCTCGATACCATTAGACAAGTGGTCTCTACCCAGATATAAGAAAGTTAATGAGTAAAGGATATTGAAATCTTTCAATTGGAGATTTTTCTGTTGCCCAAATGTTTTAGCACCACTAGAAATAATGATTGCTTGCTTATAATTATGCTGGTATGTATCACACACTTATTAATTTGCCCTTAAAGTAACAATGAAAGTAATTCATAAACTGAGTAATGGCACAAAACCTTAAATTTACCAGAGTTGTAGAATGTAGGTGTTGGAAGGAGTGTAGAAAGTATTGTGTCAACTATAAAAACTTTGACAAGTTGTGGATCAGCTTGTCTGTGGTAAGAAAATAGTTCCCAGAAAAGTTGATTATATCATTAAAGTGAAGGTCTTTCCTTTAATCACAATATAAATAGTAGTTACCCCTAGGTAAGTGGGATGAGAGAGAATTTCATGTCCATATTAACTAAATTTTAATGACAATAGATTAGTTTATAATTCAAAAATAAGTGATTTAAAATCCAACTTCAGTTACTTTCCCCTCATTTATCTTTGTTTTACCTAATGAAGCACAGATGAAAGTCTTTCCATCTGGTTGCATGAAGACAGATCAGTTCTCCTCAGTCTATGTTTCTGTACAAAGGACAGTCTCAGTTCCTCCACAAGACACTGTCCTGGGTACTGTTGGGACACAATTGTCTGAGGGTCTCTCACATTTCTACATATCTTGTGAGCAGAGACAGTTACTGCCGCTGTTCAAGACAATTTTCTAACAATGTTGGTAAAATGAAGAGTCTTAGAAGATGGAAAGCATGTCTCCCTCTGGAACAAAATGCAGGCATCCTTGCTGGCCATTATAAAAGACTTAGGTTCCTTAAAATTAGGGTTCCTCTCCTGTAGAACAACCTACTGTAAGTGCCCGTGTCCCTTGGCCCTCTGCACATTACCCTGTGGCATCTGGGGATTGAGAAAGGCACCAGAAAATCCAGTGTCCTGGGTACTAATATTGCTCTTAGTAATAAAGTCCTTTATCTATGGCTTGGGAATCTCCTGACTTCTGCCAGAATCCATGAAACTGTCAGGCTAACAGATAAGCTTGCAAAGATGGCAAACTCTCAACCCTTTCCCACATTCTGACATGTACTGTACACAATTGAGTTGTGTTATTCTTGTTTCTAGGAGATTATATGCCCAAAATGCCAAATTTGTACATTTTTTAATGAGATGTAATTGGAGAAGCTTAGAGCTATATTTGAGAACTAATAATAAACAAAGTGTAAAGAAAGAGCAGAGTTATATGGTCAGAAAGTCTATTCAGCAAAAAGTAGAACCATTCTCTATATTAAGGAAAGATGGAATGCCCTATGATTGTGAAAGGGACTTTTTTTTTAAATTTTATTTTACAAGACAAACCTGAGGGGCTTTAGAAATGGCAATGATATTTTATCCCCATAATCTGTAACTCTAAAGCTCCTAAACATCTTGCCATTTTTGCTTGTTTATAGGATGTTCATGAATCATATTGGGAAAGGCCCTTTCTCACCTGCTCTATAGCTCCACAATCCAGTCACCACACCAGGAACCCCTCTGCTCTTCCAGATTTGCTGATCTAGCTCCCTTTAGAGGTCATTCCCTGGGGTCAGTGAAGCTGGGTGAAATGAAGCTAGGGCAGTAGCTGATGCAGGTAACTTGGAAGACTTAAATTTCAATCACGCTTTGCCACTGCTGAGTCATTTACCTTGTCAGCCAGTACTTGGGGAGCTCAAATTCCTTAAACTAATTGAGCACTTAATATACAGCTATATATTAATCACATAGAAATAGTGCTAATTATTTCATTAACTTCAAACCAATTCAGTCTAAAGTGTCACTTCTTTAGAGCTCTACTGCTAAATTTCTTCTTTATTTAAACCATTGATTAAAAATATGCTATGAATTACATATGCAGATGAATAAAGATTAAGTGGCTGTCTTACTTTTGGAAATTCAGGTATATTATGAAGGAGATATGTGTGTGAATGTGTGTTTGTTTCTGATCAAAATTATTATTTTTCCCTGTAGTATATGCAGCATTAAACTGCAATCTGTAGCCATGTGAATAAAGAGAGGTCAGAACACGTTTTCATCGCACTGGGCCTATGGCAGCCTGATGAGCAAAAAAGCTCCTTGCTCTCCTTTTTTTTCCCTTTTCCCAAGCTGTCTTGACTGGCAGGCTGGTAGATAATCCTGTTCAGAGTTAATGTGTAGTAACAGGATTGAGGAAAACTGACTTAAGAGGCTTTCATCTGGGTCAGGACATATCGATGCCATATTTAAAGATGTTCTCTCTGTTCACCTCTGTGAAGATAAATGTCTGAACATTGAGCTTAAAAGCAAAAAGGAGCGAGGCATTCGGAGATGGGTGATGAGTTGTCAAACAGTGGAAAGGCGCTTTCACCAAGGAGGCATGTTTGCTTTGTAAAGAGGTTCAGTGCAAAGGAGAAATAGAAAAAAATAATTAACATGCATTTCCTTCTCCGGGCTGTGTTAGCTGGAAACCAAATTCTTAGCGGGTATAGAGAAAGCTTAGCTGTTTTAACTGATGCAGAGGAGCCTCTTGAGCAATCAGGATGATAGAATTCATTCTTCTGGGCCCAATAAAATGGGCAAAGGCCGGGCTAGACAATTCATCAGCAACTATCCTGTGAAAAAGCATTTATAATCTTCAGTATTTTATCAGCATTTAAGCTGATAGTCGCTCTTATCTCAAAAGTTGTAAAATATTCCCATCTCAAGAGTAAGAGACTGCCTAGTGCATGTTTGTTTTCTTTCTTTTCAAAGCCTAGCTCAATGTCTTTTCATTAGCACAATCTCAACCAGTGTATGTTCATGGGATTTGCTAATGGCATTTGAGAGTTTGTATGGTAGCTTAATGGTGGTGTTTAAGCAGGTTAATTTATAGGTGAGGAAAGACCCTCGCCTTAAAACCCTAAAAGCCACCAATTAACCATTTGGTTTGCCCCAAGAATCTGAAGAGACAGACAGCAATAGGGTAGCATGGGGATTGTGAACATGAAAATAGAGGGACACCAATGTGAGCACTCCCTAGTTTCCTTAAGGTCTGGATTCCCCAACATTTCAACTATATACATACTGTTCTACTCTACTAAACTGGAATGGAATGTGGTTTGTTATCAGAAAATTAACAGCAATCTAAGGTATTCGTCCATGCAATAATATGACCTACTGCACAGTCAGGGTATGTGTGAACTTCTTGAATTCTCTGAATAAATCTACATTATCATTTTGCAGTTCTCTCATTAACAGTATTTGCTCTTAACTTTAGTGACTTTTTTCAACAAGATGCCACTCTTAATTTTACGAAGTGTGTTTTAGCAGCGCTAGTAAGCCTCAAAGTGCAACATGCTAATGTGCTGCCTATGACATGAGATAACATATCATCATCATCGTTTTCCACTAGATAAAAATGGACTGTACCATAAGCTTCATGAAAGAAGGTACTGTATGTGGCTTATTTCCTCTTAAGAACCAGGCACCTAGAATTGTACTTGACTCATATAAGACACAGCAAATAAATACATGAGTGAATAAATTAATGAATGAGTTAAACCTATGTGACTGTATTTGTGCTTTTTAGATCCTAAATTTGTCTACTTTACTGGATAGACTTTTGTTATACCTAATCAAAATGGGAGTGTTTCTGTATAAGACATTTCTTTCCTGGAATTTCTCCAAAACTTGAGCTCTCTGATTCTGACAACTTCAAATATCTTTAATGATTTCTTTAAAGAGCAATAAAACATCAGGCTACTAAAAAGGAGATAACTGTACCATCCCTGCTCGTGAATGGACTTCGCAAGCCTTTAAGGAACCTTCACATCAATCTTCCACGGTTAGATTTATAACGCATCCATTTCATGAAGCGCTTTGACTTAGATCCTAAAGCCCCTAGGCACAGTTTTGCAGGGAGTTCCTATGACACACACACATTAAACTGAGAAGCAGGAAATATGATTCTCCTAGAGGCTGTATTCACCTACTTTGATTATTCTGCATAGTAAGTCAGGTTAGGTTGGCAGGTCATTATCTGATGGATGTTACCAACTATCGGAGAAAAACAGGGCACAGGGGTCTCACACTGAATTGTCCTTACATCCAAGCCATTACATTACAGGCAAAAATTAGAGTTAGTGCCTTCAGCATTTATTCTAGCCTAAGCACTGAATATTCACTTGTATCATTTTTGGGTATTTAATGAATCAATTTTTTATGAAGAAAATAACACAGTAAAAGGAGGCAATAGACTTTTCATTTTGCCTCTGAGATTGCAGATTGATTTGTTGAGTTCCTGAGGTCTCCCTGAATAGATAACAATTTCTAAAAGACAGATGTATTGACCAGATGTGACCTTAAATGAGTTACCTGTCAGCTCATCTCTTAATAGTATACAAATCAAGTATCTTTACCACGTTTATACAATTTTTAAAACACTGTTTTGATATATACTCCTTGATATGCATATTTGACAAGCCCATCAACACTACCTCCAAAACACTTTATAGTTAAATGCAATTGTGAATGAAATCAAAGGATCATAGAGGTTTATAGTTGGTAGATACTATGTAATCATCTTGCCAATCGTCCCTTCCATTGTAACTATCCTATCTAATAATAGACAAACATGGTAATTAACCATACCTCTGACATGCTTCCCATTGGCTAATCAGGGCGATATGCAAATTAACTGCCAAACAAGATGGCAGCCAGCAGCCACGCAGCTGAAGCTAACAGGAGGCTTGCTTGCTCCAGTGATGGAGGAAGCCGAGGTTCCCCGCCTGCCGCTGCCGGCCTCTGAGCTGCACTCTAAGAAACAATGTTGCAATTATAGAAGCTAAACAAACCCCAGAAACCTGCTTTCAGCCAGCTGGGCCTCAGAGCTGGAGCTGCAACAGTGTTTCAATTGTAGAAGCCAAACAAACCCAGATACCTGCTTTCAGCAGCAGAGGTCTCAGAGCTGGAGCTGAGCCTCAGAGCTAAAGCCGGCTCTCAGCTCCAGTGACAGCCATAGAAGGTAAATAAATCCCAGAATAAAGAAAGAAAGAAAAAAAGGAGAGATTGGGAGCTTCAGTCACCCGCCAGCCTGAAAACGGCCCTCAGCCCCTCACCCAAACTGGCCAGGCACCCCAGTGGGGACCCCAACCCTGAAGGGGGTGTGACCAGCTGCAAACAGCCATCAGCCCCTCATCCAAGCTGGCCAGGCACCCAAGCGGGACCCCCACCATGATCCGGGACACCCTTCAGGGCAAACCAGCCAGCCCCCACCTGTGCACCAGGCCTCTATCCTATATAGTAAAAGGGTAATATGCAAACTGACCTTAACAGCAGAATGACTGGGAATGACTGGTCACTATGACACACACTGACCACCAGGGGGCAGACGCTCAATGCAGGAGCTGCCCTCTAGTGGTCAGGGTGCTCTCACATGGGAGGAGCTCTGCTCAGCCACAAGCCAGGCTGATGGCTGCCAGTACAGCGGTGGTGGTGGGAACCTCTCCTGCCTCCTCAGCAGCGCTAAGGATGTCCGACTGCAGTTTAGGCCTGCTCCCCACTGGCAAATGGACATCCCCCGAGGGCTGCTGGGCTGCCAGAGGGATGTCTGATTGTCATCTTAGGCCCAATCCCCTGGGGAGCGGGCCTAAGCCAGCAGGTGGTCATCCCCTGAGGGGTCCCAGACTGCGAGAGGGCACAGGCTGGGCTGAGGGACCTCCACTACCCCCCCCCCAAGTGCACAAATTTTTGTGCACCGGGCCTCTAGTCATTATATAACAACTCTGACAATTTCTGCTTTAATTTACCCATATATAGGGAATCAGTAGCTAGATAAGGTGACCTATTCCATTACTAAGCAGCTGCAGATGTGAAAAAGAATTTCTTGTAAAAATAACTTGCACTTATACTGCACTTTATGTAGTTTACAAAGTGTTTATATCTGTTATCCTATTCTACCCTTAAGACGCTAATGCTAACTAAAATTATAAGCCCACTTTCAAGATGAGAAAATTGAAGCTCAAAAATATATAAATGTAGCAAAATAGAGACAAACTCATAGAAAGAGAGCAGGCAGACAGCTCTGGTTGGTAGGTAGGGGTTATTGGGGGATGGGGAATGAGCAAAAGAATGGAAAGAACTCATGGACACAGATGGACAACGGTGTGGTGATTGTGGGTTTAGAGGGTGGAGGTGGAAGAGGGTGTGGGGGAATAAATAGTGATGGAAAAAAAACAAAATAATAGAATGGTCTTTCAAATTTCAAGCTATGTAATAAAACAGTTTAAGATCTGATAAATATATGCCTTTGGGATCCGCCTTCATTCACTCCAAAATGTAGCCCTGGTTTGAGGCAAATGTTGCTTATTTTGATGTTCATGAAGATTCCAGAATTTGCACATCTTTCCACCTGCAGAGCTCAGAGAGTATGACTGCACCACGGGAACAAATCCGATGCCACAAGAGCTGCTTCTGCAGAGACCAATGTGGATTTGGCATGTGTGTATAAGGTCCATAAAGACATTTAATGATTCCTCATGCCTTCACAACCAAGAATGCTACATGCAAGACAGCAAACTGAGTAAAAGAAAATGCCCTTTGGGGAGACTCTTCCTAATAACTTTTAAAGCGATGGCTAATAAAGTATATCTTAAGTGCAATCACCATCTTAAAGGAAACTTCAGAGTGGAATCCATATGTCATAGCATTTTCTTTCATAGGTATTCTTGCATGTGTTTGTACTGTTCACTATTCAACCAGGGGCTACATATATGGAGCCCAGGCACCAGCTTACTGATTTTCCAACGTAGGATGCAAATGAAGTCACTTCTTCAATTAAAGTGCAGTGACACTAATGAATGCACTCTGGTTGTTCCTTTTCTTACAAGACTTTCTTATCTGGCAGCTCCAGTGATGTGATGAGAGGGCGATTTGCAAGTCTGATTTGGAAGTTTTTGATCACAAGAGACTAGGGAGTATAAAGTTTCTGCTTACAGTCTTAGGGACATTACAGAAAATTAACTCTGGTAATGTATTGAAATTATGCAGATAGAAATAGACTCTTAACTTTGTGATCCTTCTTTCTTAACCTGCACAGGGACTGTCATGGAAATAAAAACATTTATGATTATTCTCTAGAAATTTCTGTTTTGTAACTGGATCTCTTCAAATTTTTCATTATTCAGCTATCTGGTCAGTGGGCAGAACTAGAAATAGAGATATTTTCAGAGTTTCAAATATGCTATTCTCCTCTTGATGAATTTGAGTCAGTAGTTTAAAGAAGCTTTAATAATCAACTGCAAGATTTTTTATGCAGAAAAATAAGCGAATTTGTTATTTTGTGCACATGCATAGTGGTATATCCATCATATTACTCTCTCTTATTATCCTGATTATAAAACACTGAACATATTGGAAGTAAAATAAACATTCCCGTCATTAAAAAGAAGTGTTATTTCTCATCGACGTATATTAGCAGATAAAAAATGCTACTTAAATGCTATATTAGGCAAGCTATAGCACTAAAGTATTATTCATGAGACTAGACACAATGACAAAAGCAATCTACTGATAATATTATGGGTAAGTAAATGTGGAAACAGTCAGAAAAATATTTTTTTGCTTTATGGTGCAAAACAAGAATATATGCAGCCTATTGGTCCCTGAAAGACCAATGCATATAATGCAGATTGTTCCACAACAGAGCACATTCTATTAGACCAGCAGTGAGGCTGAACCTCATCAGTTTTTGAAGGGGCCACCTAAACTCCCTCTCCATCTGGGTGATGGAGAGCACTGCCTGATGGAGACTGGCCAGGTGCAGTGAAGGAGAATAAGATGTCAGAGAGGCAAAAGGTAATTTGTTTTCTCCTCTGGGGTAACCTGGATATATTCTTTTTTCTCCAAACTGTTAAGTTTCAAGGAAATATGTCTATGCCAAGTTTTGAATTATTAACAAGTTTAATATCCATGTGCCACCTAACGTGGATGCATTTGGAGACCGGTGAAGATCAATTTTCTGTTCCTAATTTTTAATTGCATCTAATGACCAGAAATGACCTAGAAGGCCTCCAGCCTCAGGAGGAAAAGCATTAAGCAGACGTGGGGAATGAGTTACTTCTACCTGCATGAATATTTTTTATTTCAGACACTGTCCCTGAAACTGCCAACATGACAATGCTCTTCGATAATAAAAGAGATGTGTTCCAGGCTTTTGCAAAGATGACACTTGCTTGACTGACAGCCTATTCCCGCACTCCATTTCTTCGGCTCTAGTTACACAGCAATCTCTCAGCCACTTAAATGACATGAACTCTTTAAACCACTAAAAAGTTAATATATATTATTTTTCATCTCTCCATAATTCTTGGGGGTGGCAAAATAGCTCTCCAAAATAAATAACACTAATTACAGGCTGATTAGTTGATTACTGTGTCTTTCTATGATACGTGCTCTTTATTTACACAGACAGAAGAATCCCCCACTGTATCTTGTTTTAAATCTCTTTATTCACTTCCTTTGTTTGGTCCAAGAGATAATTTCTTAATGTGTTCTCAACACAGAAATCAAAACATGTGTCCTACTTTCCTGTTACTGTTGTTTAAAAGATCTACTTTTTTTTATTGACATGCAAAGAACTTGATTGAAAGTGGGTGAGCCATTTTTCACTCCCTTCCAGCTGGGTAGAGCTGGGAATTATTTCTCATCATTAAGTAAAAAACATTGTACTTTTGGTTGGCATGACAATGACATAAGAGCTCTCCTTGGCTCTTTCTGAGGCAGCTGGAAAGTGAAAACCTTTCAGCTCAAGACAGAGTCGATCCTTTACACTCTCATTAAGACTAAAGGCAGCCATGTGGGCAAATCCACCATCAGAATATGCTTCATTCAGAATTGGTATTATACTGCTTTCCCAGAGCAAAAATGAAAGCATAAAATAATGCCACAAACTCAGGTTGTGTGTTTGGAGAGTACTGTGGGCAGTGAGGGCAAGATACCATCTATTTATTCCCTGTGAAGATTTTCACAAAATCAGACAATGAAGAAACAGAAGACACCCAGAAACATATTTTATAGATAAACTAGAGGCCCAGTGCATGGATTTGTCTAGGGTGTGTTGACCCATCTCACCCAGTCCCAATCGGCCGGAACCCAGCAGCTAGCCAACATACTGGTCGGAGCATCTCTCCCCTGGTGGTCAGTGCGTGTCATAGCGACTGGTTGAACAGTCAAATGAAAGGTCTGACACTTAGAATATTAGGCTTTTATTATAAAGGATAGAGAGAAAATCAGGATAGAAAATTAACATTAACAGGTATTATGGAAACAGAACCTGGGAAACCTTTTAAATTTACAAACTAACATAATGTGCACCCATTCATCTCGAGTTACTCTATAGAAAGAAAAAGACAGAAAGAAAACCAAAAACAATAGCCTCACTGATCCTGTTATATCAGTTTTCTGTTGCTGTGTAACAAATCACCCAAACTCAGTGGCTTAAAACAACAAACATTATCTCATAGATTCTGTGTGTCAGGTGTCTGGGCACCATCAACTAATCCCTATACTCGGGGTCTCAGAGGGCTGCAGTCAAGGGGTGTCCCAGGCTGCATTCTCATCCAGAACTCAGGCTCTTCCCGTCTCATATGGTTGCTGATAGAATTCAGCTCCTTTCAGCTATAGGACTGAACGAAGGTTTCTAAACCTTTTATGATTTCAGCTTTTAGAAACCACCCACATTTTCCTGCCATGTAATCCCTTCCGGTCTGTTCAAACTTCTGTAAAAAAAAAATGCTATAGATTGGGTAGCTTAACAACAACAGCAATGTGCTTCGCACAGTTCTGCAGGCTGGGAGGACAGGATAAGGCACCAGCAGATTTTGTGTCTGGTGAGAACCTGCTTCCTGGTTTACAGATGGCCACCATCTTTTCCTATGTCCTCACATGGTAGAAGAGCAAGGACCTCTTCAATATCAACTCTTTAAACCCTTACTCAAATATTCCATGCAGAGTTTGGCCACCATTATATTTTGGGCAGCTCTTTCTTATTGCACAAATTTTGTTGTATAAGTATTTAATGAATCCCAAGGGCTGGCCTGGATTCTACTGAGACAATGGTAAGTAAAACCACAATAGTGCACTGTTATTTGTTTGTTCGTTTACTTATTGTCCCTATCATTCTGTGAACTCCTTGAGAGCAGGCACCATATCTTATTCATTTTCATGTCATTCTCAATTATCTAATGCAGTGTACTTGTTTACTGAATAAATGCCTAAACATCAATGACATTAAATAGAACAATAGTGTAATTTTATAAATTTTATTAGAACGTTTCCTTAGGGTCTTAGGACATAAATGGTGGCAACATTCTAAACTGAATAGTCTTGCACTCACTACCTTGGATTTTTTTGTTGTAACACAAATTTTTATTTCTTATAGAATTAAAATAATATACCTTCACTAATTTAAAAATCTAAATGGATAAATATGTCTTTGTGGTATTCCCACAATGTTTTGAAGAGAAGAAATTATAGAAATCAACTGGCCCACCATTTGGTATTACATGAACATGGGAAATAATCAGATTAAGATGAATTGGCTATTTCTTTTTTAACGGTGGTCTTTTAAGTCACATTTACCCTTTCTAAATCTCCTGTTCTGTTTGGGGTAGAAGGTAAATTAATGAAACTTTTCATTTTCAAATTTCAACTCAGGAGCACTCTTAATTTCTTTACTTGTATGCCCTATACCACTTCTATAATATTTACTATACTGATGGTATAATTGACATTTGGTCAGAACTCCTCTATTCATTTTCCCTTTCAATCAACTGAGGTTTACATCAAAGCCTTTGAAGATAATTAAATATCATAACTTTACTCAGTTTCTTAAAAATCTCATTTACTTTTGATTGATATCTGGCAAACCTTTAACAATAGGTGTTCATTTAATTGTATGTCTTAATATTTTGCCATGTGTGTAGCCAGCAGTTTTAAGACAATCCTTTATCTTTCAAAAGAGTAGAGAGGAGAAGTGGTAGAGAGCCAATATTCCTAAATTAATCCTTTATAAAAATGAATTTTCTGTTAATTCTGAATATTTTGGCAGAAACTGTAGTGAAACATTGGCTGTGAACAACACTAAGATGTTTTATTGACTTGGAAACATACAGTTCTCAAGACCAACTCTGCTAAAAATGTATAATTCTTCAGGATGCATTGCCTAAATAACAATTTGATATGTTTGGTTATTTAATTAAATCCCTGAAGATATTGGAACATTTTGATCACAAGAGCTTGCTATGACAGTTAATTTTGCAGCACTATTTTCAAATACTTGAATCAGTGTCCTATGAACACTGAAAAGCTTCATTTTTAGAGCTAGGATTTTGTTGTGGGCAATGTAAGGGCCTAAATAGTGTATCATAATAGCTATTTGCCAACAAGAAACAGTGATCTTTCTAAAAACTAAATTTAATCCTGATATGAATAGTCTATTCATTATTTAGAATTAAAATGTATAAAAGTATCCTTACTGGCCCTAACTGGTTTGTCTCAGTGGATAGAGCGTCGGCCTGTGGACTGAAAGGTCCCAGGTTCAATTCCGGTCAAGGGCATGTACCTTGGTTGCGGGCACATCCCCAGTAGGAGGTGTGCAGGAGGCAGCTGATCGATGCTTCTCTCTCATCGATGTTTCTAACTCTCTATCCCTCTCCCTTCCGCTCTGTAAAAAATCAATAAAATATATATTTTTTTAAAAAAGTATCCTTACTGAAAATCAAGAACTGATGAGTTGATAGTACCAGCTGTAAGGAACAGTAGACAAATAAACCCTGGATTATCCCAGTAGAGTAATGCATGCATGTGAAGAAACACGGAAGAGACCACATATGAAGAAATGGTTGAGAGAGATTGACAATTCCCACAAGAGTCTGATTATTGCCAGGCCAGTGTTGCTCAGTGGTTGAGCCTCAACCTATGAACCAGAAGGTCACGGTTTGATTCTCTGTCAAGGCACATGCCTGTGTTGTGGGCTCTATCCCCAGTGTGGGGCATGCAGGAAGCAGCCAATCAATGGTTCTCTCGCATCATTGATGTTTCTATCTCTCTCTCCCTCTCCCTTCCTCTCTGAAATCAATAAAAATATATCTTTAAAAAAAAGAGTCTGATTGGTTTAGTTGCATCCAACATCTATCCTAAACTGCCCCTTGGTACACATGCAAATATCTGTAGTAGTTTTTTAAATGGCTAAATGAAGAGCAGCAAAAATAAAAGAAAAAGCTGCTGTAGATCCTTGAGCAGAATATTGACCACAAAAAACAAACTGCTTTAAAATATAGGGTGTTCCTCAAAAATGTATACATACTTTAAAGCTGATAGCTCAATTGTTGTTTCTTTCTTTTCAGATTTAAACCACTGAAATTAATGATAATTCAAAGTGTACATTCATTTTTGGGATACCCTGTATTTACATTCCTTGCACTGCCCTAGCTTAGAATTCTTACATAGCAAACCAGTGACAACTTTCCAGAGTGGGTGTGATAGAAGATTTTCTAAATTGGAACATATCTGAGATTTCTCTTCAAAATCTTTTTTTTTAATCTATACATGACCCCTCAACCTTAAGAAGCAGAATCCTCTGGGGCTGAAATGCTGCTATACATAATGAAGATAGTAGAGGAGAGAATGGAGCTAAATAAAATCTCACTGATTCTCATCACCCAAGTTTGTGGGCAGTCCTGGAGTGTAAAGTTTGAATAATAAAACACAATAATATATTATTGTGTTCACATTTATTTAATAAGTTGATCTAGGTTACTGACGTGTTTCCTGGGCAAAGTTTTGAGAGAATGCACAAATAACATTTCCTATATAACAGCATTATCTGAAGCATTGTTGACCACCATGTATCTGTCAGTTGCATTGCTCATATGTAATTGCTTCCAAAGTACTTAAAAATGTATTTATTGTGATTATTACCTACACCAAGAATTAGTCAGGACTTCTTTGGTTGCAATGAATTGAAAGCCAGTTTGAAGGAACTGAAGTTAAGGGGAATTACTGGAAGGATGCTAAGATAGTTTTCTGAATCAAAAGACGGGCAGACCAATAGGAGGGCAGCCCTCACTTATAGATATTCCAAATAGAAACATTACATCCGCCCCCAGGTGCAGTTCCCTATGATCCTGGGAAGGGCCATTAAAACTGCTGTGAAGTGGGAAGCCACCCAGAACATGCCCATTATACTCCTCTTGCCATCTTAGTAACACTATTTCCAAATGGCGTTTTCCTTTGTCACCTCAACCTTAAAGGGCAGAAAGTAAAAACACACATAAATTTAACAGATAGAGAAATAATCCTTCTCTACATTCCCCTCCCCAACCTGACCACACACTGTACAATGGTGAATATTAGAAGAAATGTTGTCAGATTTAACACAAATACTGAGGAAATGAAGATCAAGAAAACAATGAAATATGCTATTTATGCTCTTCAACTGTATTCTTCTTTCATAGTTTCAGCTCCCCTAAACATTTTCTGTTCCACATGTTTCAGCTAACTTCTTTCTTTAAACAACACATATCCTTATACCAATATAACAATATACACTGTACATATATCTGTACTTGGCACCTTTTCATTATTACCTAATTATTCTCCCTAACTTCTGCTGCATGTGGCAGCCTTACACTCTACTCAGATGTTCAAATAAAACGTAACCTCTTTCTTTCTTATAACATTGCTTATCAATCCCACAAGATACTGGTTAGTTAGGACTAGGGACAAATTTTAATTTGCCAGTTTATAGTACCACAACGCAATCCCTCGAGGATAAATATTTAGGCCTCTGGGTTCCTGTTCCTTCCCTTCTCTTTTGCCTGTTCCCTTTCAACAGGGCACCAAGACCTATGGGGCTGGGGGGCAGAGGAGGGTGGTAACTAATCTTCACTAGTCCCTGCGGGAGAAAGATTAGTCAGGTCTATTATAAGACTGTTGGCCAGCAAATGGCTGGACCACAGGGTCAGGGAACATAAGTGCCCACATAGCCACTATTGGTCCATGGTCCTGCCCGCTTGCCCCATGCAAGTTGCCCAGACTCTGTGGAATTTTAAGCCCTGCCCAAGTCTTGTTGGTCCAGATCCTCCACCATCTCAGGCTCATCCATCTCACTTCCCTCAACTAGAAGGCCAGCCTACTGCTTCCTGAGATGCCAGAGCTGTGGGCACTGCTGCTGAGGAAGCATGCCAGTGGCCTCTCCAACCCCAACAGTCTCAGCTTTCTTCACGCTTTTAGAAATAGTTAAAGCATCCCAGGAAGCAAATGAAAGTGGGGCTCTGTGAGTCTGAGCAACCCTTACGTCTGTCCTCCCCCGAATCCTCAGAATTGGCAAACTCTGACATAGGGTGAAGGTGAGCTTCTGCTTCCTCTTTGGTATCATTAGTTCTTTCTAGACTACAGAAGAAACTCTGTGATACGAACACACCACTTAAGGAAACATGATTTGGATGAATAGATTCTTCTAAAATTAACCTCATTACCATCATCTTCTTCTAGACTCCAATGCATGCCCTAAGTTAAAGCTACTTTTAACCTTATCTTTCTGCTCATTGTTCTCTGTGCTGGGAACATACCTGTCCCATTCCCCCACGTGAGTAATTCTTCCTTGTTCTCTGAGAAACAGCTGAAGGGGACCTTCCCCACATGACTTTCCTTGGTTTACTCAGGCCAGAATATGTACTCTAACCAACCCATCCTGTCCTTGGCTCCCATAGTGCTGGGTCGGCTGTCTGTACCAGTGCTGAGCAGGACAAATACAACACAAACCACAAGTCCAGGCTGCATAGGTAATTTACTTTCCCTCATAGCCACATTAAAAAAAATTAAATAGGTGAAATTAATTTCTAGAACATTTTATGGACCCAATATATCAAAAGATTATCATTTCAACATGGAATCAATATAAAAATTATTAGTGAGATTTGGGGGGGGGAGGGCGTCAAATCTTCTAAACCCAGTGTGTATTTAGATTGATAGTACATTTCAATTCAGACTAGCCACATTTCAAATGCTCATAGCCACATGAGACTAGTGGCTACTATATTGGACAACTTGTCTCTACGTGGTAGAGTCTACATAAACTTGCCTGGTACCACTAGGCACCCGGGACATGTTTATAGAATAAAATGTTAATAGAAGTTGCTTTTAGCAAACAGTATAAATCTAGGTGAATATTAAGCACTTCTGGGAGTTCTACTTCCAGAAAAGAAAGCTGATTCACTGTTAATGAAGTCATTAGGAAAAAAGAAAGAGAGAGAGAAATCCAAAAGAACAAAATGAGTCTAATATAGTATCTTTGTCACTCAAGAGATTTCTTTTCCCCAAAAAAACATTCAAAACACTGAGAGGGCTGGTCTGCTCAAAAGAGATAGGAAGCTGTATTGTTTTTCTTCGTCTATTTGTTCTAACTTGGAAGAGGAAGAAAATTTAGTGATGTGGCTGGCAAAAAAATATGTGGCAAATTAGAAATCTTGCTGGAACCAGCAGAAGACAGTTCTCCAGAGAGGTGTTAGCTCACTTGTGGGGTAAGCTCCTAATTAGGGATCTGCTGCCAAAGGGAACAGACTGGAGCTAGCACAAGAGCCTTTGAACACATGGCACGCATCAAGGTTTCCCAAATTTAAAGTTGTTTGAAGCTACCTTCTGCCCAAGTTACATGAGTGAAACTCTTTGAATCTCTGGATTCTGAGTGAAAGGGATTCTGACTCTGAAATAGAAGTGTTTTCATTAAAATTGAAGTATGAATGGAACGGAGGGCAGATGTGATATTAGGGGAGGAGGCTCATTTGTGTCTCGGTTTTTATTTTATTGTTCTGATTGTAAATTGTTAATGTCTATACCAGTCTCTTAGTAGTCTTTTAAAATCCTTATGCTATTTAATAAAGTCATACCTTTGTATATGAAAAGCAAAAATTAGCACCATGGAATGGTTTTATCTTGACAATTTTGAGTCTTTTACTTGAAATTCTTGACATAATAGGAAAAGAGCCAGCTACTGGTAAATACCTTACAACCTGCAGTTGTAATTCTTTACAGGAATTTGAGGAAAGCCTTAACAAATTCAATCCATTTCATTTTTGAATAACATCACAGAATGTTTTCTAGTAAATTTTAATAAAAGTGTTTGATTTGCTTTGTTCACCAAATGCTAACATTTATTCAATTCAACAGAGAAGGGAAAACAGGCTATTGTTTAGGTGTTACATATTTATGGACAGTTTGATTAAAGTATCTTTATTTTCAAAATCCAACAAGGCCCTTATTTCTTTAAGTATCCAACTTTTAGTTATTGAGGAAAAAACTGGAACTGAAACAGCATAGTAATTGAAAGCTATAAACAATCTGAAATTTCACTCTAGCAAAATGTTTGCCATCACTACTAAGAAGCAAAAAAAAAAAAAAAAAAAAAAGCCTGATTTAAATTACACCATGGATTTCTTATGGACTCCATTACCCTTGTTATCACTGTCCCCATTAGCACAGATAATTGAGAAGTATGTGTATCTCACCACTAAATGATGAAATCTAATTCTTTACCTCCCACCCAGCACAAATTGCTGCTCATCTTAGTAAACAGCTATTTACAGAAATGATTTACATGCGTATGCACAAAGCTCCATGCTCTATATTATGGTGACATTCTTTGTAAAATGGTATTAAAACTGGTGATATGGAAATTGGAAGAATAAGAGTCCTCCTGAATTAGAAGGTTAATTGTCTAAGAAGATACTCTTTTGGAAACATGTCAAAGATTTTTATTCCATAAGGCACAATCGCATCTGGGAGATAAGGAATGCAGTGCAAAGGAGCAATATTTGTGTTCAAATGCAGTCCAAGGCAGAACAGGGTAAGAGGAGAAGCAGTTAATTAGAAAGGGTTTATCTTGCTCTTGTATTACACTGTTCATCTTTAAGTGGTCCTGCCACTCTGCCCTAGACATTAGACATGAGCTAGGAATGAGATTTTGTTGGAAGGTCAGGGAGATTCCCAAAAGAGCAATGCTAAAAGGAACCTTGGAGGAGGAGCAGTGGGACGCCAGAGAGTAGCAGATCGCTGGTGGCTGATAATGACTTGGTTACGAGTATGTTTCAAAAAATCAATAACAGATGGAGAATTGATCATTCAACTTCAGGCCTTTGGAGTAATAAATAGATCCAGGATATTAATACAACACAGAGGACTAAAGCAGAGGAAATGACTGAAGGAAAGTTTCCAGGAGACCAACAAACTCAGAGCCTTATGTAGAAATAGTTTAATTATTTTTCTTGTTTAAATGACAGTGTCTGACTATAATAATTGCTCAAACTTCTCTCAATAATTTATCCACATTCTCTGCCTGGTAAATATCTTCTTTGAGCAATACAATTGTCATGCCTGCCTTTTACTAAAAAGTTAGGTTGGTATGGTGAAATAAGATGAGGCTTTGCAGATCAATGACCTAGAATCTCATCCCAGCTTTGCTACTTACTGCTCTGTTGAGACTCAGGGCTTCAGTACCATCCTGTGTAAAGAGGGAATACTAATGATATCACAGATGGCTGGTTGGATTAGAAATCGTTCCACAGGATTGATGGTGGGATTAGAGATCGTGTTTATAAACTCTCTGTCCTCTAGACAAAAAGCACCCAGAAACTTTTCCTCCCTCCCTCATCTGTCTCTTCTCTTTGGTGCCTCCATCCTTGTTCTAAGTTGGTATTTCCTACCATTTCGGCATCTTTCCAAGACTTGCCCTCCTACATTTAAAACAATCCCCCAAATTATACTCATTTCAGGCCATAAGACTTTGCTCAATTAAGTCAATCAGCACCTAGAACCACAGACATTCCTTCCCCAGCAAACCAGTCAGAACTCTGGGAACTACAGCTTTGCCTTTGAATCAAAGGAGGTGGTTCATTCTCTGGACTCCTCCCAGCCCAACTGGGCCCTTTAAACAAGTGACCTTAGGGGGAAAGTGCTAAAGGCAGCAGTCAGAGTCTGGGTAAAGGCCAAGACTTTTTATTTCCCCTCCCTCCATCTGCTTCCATTTGGTGCCAGGAAATACCTAGGGGAAGGAGTTTCTGTAGGATTTAATCAAGAAAATGCACCTTTCCTCTAATAGAATTAAATTTTTTTCTAGGAGGGAAGGGCAGATAATTTAGCATGTTAACCCTTGTAGGAAGATCTGTCTGCTGTAAGAGTTCTTGTCCAGAACTACATATTTCTTAGTAGAATTTCCTATGAATTAGCTCATTGAGTTTTTCAGAAAAAGCCTATGTAGGTTTTAAGAGCCACAATTTCCCATTCAGATGTTGTGCTAGTTCTAACCTGTCAAGTTATAAATATCCAAGTGAGCTCTTCTCTATTTTTAAATGAATTTTTTTTTCCAATCAGTTGCCCTAAAAATATAGTCAAGGTACAAAGCCAGCAAATCTAGTAAATTCCTCCAGTTGCAGTTTTTCAGATAACATTTCTTTACAGCTTATGTATTCTTTGTGAATCCAAAATAATCATAAATCCACATAAATGCTACAACTAATGGAGGAAAATTAAATTCCTTGACTTATTTATTCAGTGCCATACAAAACTTTCTAATAAATACTAATTGCCATCAGAAGTAGGCGAAGGACAAATGCATAGGTACAGCTGAAAGTCACTAACACACAAATTCTAATCCTTTCACTCCATGACATGCTCCCCAGGCTTGCAGCATCAATCACTTGGGAACCTGTCAGAAAAGCAAAGTCTTTGGACCCAGCTCAGACCTACTGAATCAGAGAAACTCTAGGGGTGGGAAGGAGCAATCTGCTTTAGTGAAGGCCTCCAGGTGATTCTGATGCACACCAAAATTTCAGAACCACTGCTCTAAGATTTTTTTCCGTATTAAAGGTATTTTGCTTTTATATGGACTTCTCGATAAAGGACATACAGAAGGCCAAGAGACATATAAAAAAATGTTTAAAGTCACTAATTATCCAAGAGATGCAAATCAAAATGACAATGAGGTACCATCTCACACATGTCACAATGGCTATCATCAACAAATCAACAAAGGACAAGTGCTGGCGAGGATGTGGAGAAAAAGGAACCCTCCTGCACTGCTGGTGGGAATGTAGACTGCTGCAGCCACTGTGGAGAACAGTATGGACTTTCCTCAAAAAAATTAAAAAATGGAACTGCCATTTCACCCAGTAATCCCACTTCTAGGACTATATCCCAAGAAATCAGAAACACCAATCAGAAAGGATATATGTACCCCTATGCTCATAGCAGCACAATTTACAATAGCTAAGATTTGGAAACAGCCTAAGTGCCCATCAGTAGTTGAGTGGATTAAAAAACTGTGGTATATCAATACAATGGAATATTATGCTGCTGTAAAAAAGAACTTTTACCATTCGCAACAGCATGGATGGACCTGAAGAGCATTAGGCTAAGCTAAATAAGCCAGTCAGAGAAGGGTAAGTATCACATGATCTCACTCATTTGTAGAATATAATGAACAAAATAAACTGATGTTCAAAAATAAATCCAGAGACATAGAAGCATCGAACAGATGGTCAAACCTCAGAGGGAAGGCAGGGGAGAAAGGAGGAGATAAGAGATCAACCAAAGAACTTGTATGCATGCATATAAGCATAATCCAGGGACATAGACAGTAGGGGGGTGAGGGCATATGCTGTGGGATGGGAATAGCTTAGAAGAGGTCAATTGGGGGAAAAGGAGACATATGTAATACTTTCAACATTAAAGAATTTAAATTAAAATTTTTTAAGTATTTTGCTCTTAATAGCCTTATATCTACATGGTAAATACACCTGCACATTATCAGAATTGAACTATATAAAGGTTTACATACTTCTCTGGCCTCCAGGTAGAACCAAGACAGCATAAAGCCCACTCTGCAAGAATAGCCTTTTCACATACCTAACCTTGCCCACCTGTCTGGACCCTTCCAAGGAGGTGTTCTTAACCCTGATGGAGTCACCTGCCCCCTAAATTCTCTTACATGCCTGTATTGATCCCATCTTGGCCATTACTGCACTTTCTGGTAACTTCTCTGTGAAGGTACAAACTCCCCATTGGATCTCCTGCATCCTATATAATAAACCCTAATATGCAAATCAAATGAACAGCAGAACAACCAGGGGAACGACTGGTCACTATGACGTGCACTGACCCCCAAGAGGGAGGCGACCGGCAGCGGTGGTGGCAGGGCCTGCCAGCAGGCGGCACCAGGCCACCAGCCAAGGCGGGTGCCAGAGGGGGCCCCCGATCACCCTGCCCACTGGTCGCCCCACAAATTGCTGGCCAGGCCTAGGGACCCTACCCTATGTATTGGGAACAGTCTCTTAGATTTAAAAATTAAAACCTGGCAAGGCTATTCTAACACTGAAAAAATAGGATGATGCAGCGATGACATGCATGGACTCTGGCTTGCACATTTTGTGGTCGGCCCTGATTCTGACACTTATAACTGTGTGACAAAGACAATGACTTAACTTCTCTCTGCTTCAGTTTTTCCACCCATAACATGGGGAAATGGTACTACTGCCTCAGAAGGATCAAGTTATGCACTACTTTTTATAATCAGGGCAAAAAAATATAGCTGCCCCCGATACAACAGCAAGATGCCTTTCACCTGTAGGAAAAGTATGGTCACTGGTGCATGCAGCATCCGGATTGCAAGAAAGATGTCCGACTGCTGGTTTATAATTTAACATGTTATAAGTGAAGAATATGTATTTAATGAATAAATAATGCCATCTACACTCATAAAAGCATAATATGCTAATTAGACTGGACGACCTTCCAGATGAAGCTGGGGCTGCAAGGGAAGCCCAGGTCCTGGGTGCCTGTTAGGCCCGAGTGTCCGGTGCCAGAGAAAAGCCGGTGCTGGCAGCTGGGAGAAGGAAGGCCTACTCTTGCACAAATTTCGTGCATCGGACCTCTAGTATACTATAAGCAAGCAGATATAGTTATGAGATTTATAATTCAGATACAATATAAATCATATAAACTGTTTTCAGAAACTCTAGGATAAGAAGGAATAAAGACTTAATTTGAGGAATCATTTTAACCTGTGATTATTTTCCTCTATCAATTAGCTGTTTTGTTACATTTTTAATGTGATCAACATACAATGTTATATTGACTTGAGTGTAATATTTGATCCTAAAGAGTTCAGTTTTCATTGGGTATCTTCAATAATAAATTAAATCAGGACATCGTTTGATTTTATCAACATCAAAAAGATAATAGAAGCGGTAGGTATGTGATATGTAAAAAAATAAACACTGGGCTTGGATCCCAAACTGTTGATTTCTGTTACTTTGGGAAACTCAAGTAACATTAACTATTTAATTTGCAAATGGAGCTTAATAATATCTGCCCAATCCACAACAAGAGGTAAGTGAAAAATCAAAGTAAATGGTGAATATGAAATTGCTTTATAAATTTAAAAGTACCATGCTAGCATGAGGCATTGTTATTTGTTACCATTTGGAAAATGATCTAGTTGGGAGAACCAAAGCTTAATTAGTTTAATCAGTGAAAGTGGAGAGTCAAGACTCCATGAGGAATCAGACAATCTTTCTTATGCAAGATGACCTCTAGTTAAATGTGCCTTGGACTATTTATGTAGAAGATCCAGAACTTTCCATGACTGACATAACTGGTTTTCCACCAAATGACATTTTTCCAAACTTCCAAGCATTAGTGTTGCCTAAACTGTTTTAATAATCTTAGATTAGTAGCCATAAATCCCTGCTGAATTTTTAATGAGAATTCTAAACTAAATGGCTTTTTATTAATTTGTTTTAAATCAAGCAGTATAGTACAATTATGAATCCGAAAGTTAAATAGAAACTAGGAACTCATCTGGAATTAAGCCAGAGTCTGATTATACTCTAGGTCAAAAAACGCAAAACAAACAAACAAAAAAACTGGAATCTCTTCTCTCTTTCACTATCTAAATTCTAAACTTAGTTCAAGTTCAACTTAAGCCCCATTTCTGTCACAAGACTTCCCCCAACTCTGCTACCCCATAATGACATTTTCATTTCACACTCAGTTTTTCACTGGGTTGGGGCTGAGATTGGTAATGTTCTCCAAATATTGAAATTCATCCCTATATTTCCAATCTTTCTTCAGAGTTAAAATCAATGGATTCTGAGAAGTGATATGATAACCTACCTTGGAAGCCACAGATGGAGTTTCCTCAAAAGAGAAACAGGCTGTATCCTGGAAACCTGCACAGAGGAAACGTCCTAGAAAATAGCCCAACATGTGCTGGCTCATGTGAGTTGGAATACGCTTTATCATATAAATTTGCTACATTTAGAGATGTGTTTATTGTCACAGCATAACCTTGCCTATCCTCACTAATAGAAGTGTGTAATAGATACTGCACAAATTTGCAGTTAGTTATTCTGCAATGTACTCAATTTCAAAACTTTAACAGAAATGGAGAGCTCAATTCTTATCCTCAAGGATCTAACCTAAGGAGACAAATTTACAAATAAATGGATTGATCATGCAATGTGATGCATGGCCATAAATGTATACATCCTATATAATAAAAGTGTAGTATGCAAATTGTCCCCACAACCAGAGTTCTTCCAGGAGTTTGACCAGGAGGTGGGGGCGGGGCCGGCCAGGGGAAGAGAGGGAGCTGCTGGGGACCCTACCAGTGCATGAATTTTGTGCACTGGGCCTCTAGTGTGATAATAAAAGGAATAATCTGAGCGAGCACTTAGTATCTCTATAATGGAAGGGGAGAGACCCCAGAAAAGCTTACCAAAGGAAGTCACACTAAGCAAATGTTCATTCAATCCAATGATAAAATGTGAAGTTCACTTGATTTGTGCCAAACACTGAACTAGTTGTTACATTTTGGATAGAACTTACCAGAAGGAAAGAAGGAAGGAAGGAAGGAAGGAAGGAAGGAAGGAAGGAAGGAAGGAAGGGAGGGAGGGAGGGAGGGAGGGAGGGAGGGAGGGAGGGAGGAAGGAAGGAAGGAAGGAAGGAAGGAAGGAAGGAAGGAAGGAAGGGCTGCAAGCAGGAATTCTAAACACAAGAAGCAATATACACAAAACCCAGGAGATCAGAAACAAGTGGGTTTATTCAGAATCTAGACACCATTGAGTACTGACAGTATAAAATATAATATTAATGGGAAATGAATATGAAGACATGACTAGTTCAAAAAATGTCTTATGAACACCAATAAGAAGTTTTTATTTTAACCTGTTGATGACAGAAAGAAGCAAGAGGAAAATCAAGTCTATGTTTTAAAAAGACCACAGTCCTGTTGTTCTTGTGTAGGAGGTAATCATGAAATGGGAGAACCAACTATGAGGATGTTCTAAGAGAAGAGGTGTTGGATTAAGAGGTGTGATGAATTTCCTAGGGAAGGAAACTCTAATTTGTAGCCACTTTTAGCTTCAAAATGATGTCACTGAACAGTGTGTATGAGCCAGCTTCAGTACACACTGACCTTGAGATAGCACCACTGTATCACCTGCAAGTGACTGACACACATAAAATGCATAATAAATAAACATCTGTTGAATGAATGAAGAAACAAATGCTTATGGGATAAGTAAGAGAAAGGGAAACGTAAATTAAAAAAATATAAGTAGAATCAAAAGTACATGGTGACTAAAAACAAAAATGTTTACTAGGATAATTAATAATAATAATAAATAATGATGAAAGCTGTTTAACCTCGCTAAGCCTGTCTTATTATCTATAAAATAGGTATAATAATATTTTCCTTTAGCATAGTGCATGAAATATCTCCACACTGAGGGAACAGCATTTGAGAAGAATTCTAATATATGTAAAGAGCTAGGTGCCATCACGACCGGACGGGCGACCGGGCACCATGAAGTGCATGGAGCACCTCTCAGTCCCCCTCCTCCCTCCATGGCCCCCAAGCCGCTCACCATGATGGGGGAAGAGTGGGGGTGGCTGGCGGCGGGTTGGGGCTGGGGACTGTTGAGCAGCGGTGGCGGGCTGCTTCACCGGGTGGCCGTGAGCTTAGGAGCAGTCACCCGGGCAGCAGCGAGCTTTGCGAAGCAGTAACCGGGCGGGGAGTTTTGCAGAGCAGTTTTGGGGTGGGGGTGGGGGGAGTTTCATGGAGCGTCCAGTAGCAAGCTTCAGGGGGCGGCAGCAAGCTTCGTGGAGCAGTCGAGGGGAGGGGGGGAGCCTGGCAGAGCGTCCTGGGGCAGGGAGCTTCATGTAGCATTGCAGGGCGGCAAAGGCCATGCGGCGGAGGCCAGGCTAGGCCTAGGAACCCTAACCGCACACGATTTTGTGCGTGCTGGGCCTCTAGTATTATAAATAAAATAGCTTAACTTTTTAAGGTAATCATGCATAGTTGGGTATAGTTGGGATGTCAGATATGAAGAATGAGTGGACATAGAAGAGGCTGAACAGAAGTTAGGGTCCAGATCTTTGGGGGATTTTAGGCCACATACTGGCACTGTGGACTCCAGACTTTAGGTAATAGAGGACCCTTAATAAAGAGCATGGTGCTGCCTCATGTCATCAAATGTGCATGTCTGGATCACTCTGGTACCGGGAGAAGTGTAACATGCTGCAGAGAAGCCTGGAGAAATAAAGCTACTGCAGTCGTTCCATCAGTTCAACTAATGGATCTGTAGAAGGTTTTGAGAAGGGGAGACAGGTCAGAAAGGCCCAGAAAACAGGATCAACGGGACTTGGAATGTTAGATATGGAGCGTAGTTAGAGGCCATAAATGATGAAGGCTGTTCTGCATGCTCCTCCGCTGGAGAGTGAGAAGATGTGGACACCACCCAGCAAGAAAGGTGGCGGAGGAAGAAGAGGAGGTTGGATGCAGATACCTGGGAGCTTATTTTTGAATTTGCTTAACTTGATGTGCTCATAGGTATTTGAGCAGCAACTCCAGAAAGTCTAGAATTCTGAGAAGAGGTTTTAGGTTGAAGTTCCTTTCAATAACAAATGTCTCCTTCTATTGCTGTAAGCTTCTTACAACCATTCTATTAAAAAATGCGTAAAATGATTATCAAGAACTACTGGAAATGTACTTTGGTCATCCTAAGATTCCAAGATGCTAAAAAGAGGCGGGGGGGGGGGGGTGGAGAGGGGGGAATCATACATAAGTATATACTTCCTACCATTAAAGGAAATAATGTTATCCAAATACTCAGAGTCAAGTTACAAAGATGAAATTGGCTGAAAAGCCCTAACATGCCCAACATGTCTCTTCACTCTTATCTTCTCCAATTCTAATCCTACCTTTAGAGAAATCGGGGGGAGCCTTCCTGTATTTGCCTTCTTCAATAAGCCTGGCAACAGCTAGAGAGATAATAGTTTCCTGGGTAGCTCTTCAAAACCGAAAAGTGGGGCAGGAGAGATCCAAGAGGGCTTTTTTTTAAGTATGCTTATTATAGCCCACCAGGGATGTTATTGGAATGGTAGCAAAAAGTCTTTAGAAAGCAGAGAAACGTTCATTGCTTGTTTTATAAATCTCCCCCAAAGTTCCTGAAGGCTAATTCTATTCTCACCCAGAGTTCAAAGTCTGACCACCAAACTGTGTGGTTTGAAATATAAAAGCAGGATGGAACAATTTCTGTACTTTGAAGTCCAGAGAAAGGAGGATCATTTCAGGGGTTTGCAGCACACACACACCACTCTTTCTTCCCATCGCTGCTGCTATCAAAGAGTGAGGCTGAACGAAACTTCAAAAAACCTTACAGGAAAATTATCTTGCTGCTTTCATATCTAGATTTGCTCCCTCTCAAATTCTAATTCTTTCCCAATATGTAAGGCCTATGTTCATTGCCCTAAAACGTATTCAAGTCATAAAAATGAGTAAGTGCAAAACATCGTTATTCCATACATCTGGAGAAGCTGAAATAGTTTGTGTTGTTGTGTTTCCAACAGAAAGATAATTATGTGTATTTTAAAGCCAAGAGAGCTGGAAAGTTACTAGTTATCGGGAGTGTTATAAAAGGCCCCAGTAATAGTATCACCCTGCCATTATCCTTTTCCCCAGCCCACAATGCACTGGGCTGTGTGCGTCCCACCCACCGCATTGTGCCAGGTTTTTAACAGATCTTCCGAGTCCTCCTCCTGCACTCTGCAGCCCACCTTTTTAAAGACAGCCAAAATTATTTAAATTGCACATCTTTATAATTAATGGTTTCAAATTGACTATCAAGCAATTAATGGCTTTCTAGAAACTGTGCAGCCATGGTAGGATTTCAAAAGAATAACCCACAATGTATTTGATTAACAGTCCTGGTGGTTTTCGTGTAAGTTGTTTAATAGCAGGAATTTGATGGTAGTCTTTTGGATCCATGATATCATGAAGCCAAATGCCTTGTACATAATTGACCTTTAGTCTGTCTTTTAAAGCGTATTGATAACACCACTCGAAACATGCCTATGCATTCTACACCTCCACGTGGTCTCTGCTAGTTATTTCAAAAAAAAAAAAAAAATGAGGAAAGTTACTTCTGGCATTGGCATTTACAGCTCCCAGACCAGAAAATAAATGCTGGCATTCTCTGAGTGGATAGCTGAACTAGGAGAAAGGTGAAGGTAGCAGGACTGTGAGATCAAGTGGACATTAGCACAAACCTTAAAAGGAGGAATGCAACTTTTAAGCATTACTGCAATGGAGTTGCCTCTTGTGATGCATGTCTCCAGAAACCCCACTCATCTCAGCATGATTGACATTTATGAGAATGGCCTTAAGGGAGGTGTGAGGCTGGTGTTTTTTTGTTGCTTGCTGTTTCCAGGACTTAAAGGAAAGTAGTTTGAGGTGACTGTTGCTGCACTGCTAATCTCCAGGCCAGTGTGAAGGGAGCACTAAGCCTGAATTCCTACCTGTCTCACAGATGACTGAATAGTCAGCTGCCCTCGAAATGCTGGCGCTTTCAAGTGTAACTTACTCCTTTGCCGTCCTCCCCTTTCCTCCCCAGATCTGCCATTTTTCGCATCACGACTAGTGCCAGAGTGAAAGCATCAGATCTGCTTAACGTCACCCTCCTGTAAATGGACCACAGTGAACATATTGGGCAGTCCACTAGAAACACTGGAGATGAACAATTTAGACTCACTCCCTGTCACTGAGAGCAGGGACCATCTGGACAGGCAGCTAATGATCGGCATTAGAGCAGCATGCACTGCTCGGCGGAAATGTAATCTCTGGGCCTCCGTTTAACAAATGTAGAGGAACTGAGAGAGCATTTGAGCAATGTAGCAGCATATCCCCTGAGGTCCTGAACAATGAGATGAGATCAAGTCTCACCTGGAATTAACTAAAATCTCCATACACCGTCACTCTCAAACAACTTCAGCCTAGCTTTTAGGGCAGATACAGAAAAGAATTGACATAACTGTTCAGAAAATTTAAATACTCTCTCCTTCTCTATGAGAGAGAGAGAGAGAGAGAGAGAGAGAGAGAGAGAGAGAGAGAGAGAGAGATTTTGCCTGAGTAACTCAGATACATGAAATCTGCTCCTGACACAGAGAAACCATAAACTTACAGGGATCTGTGGAGTAGACTGGCAGAAAGAATCCCTACATTTATCAGCCTCAGCCTTTGGATCAACCCTAGGAAGAAGAGCACAAGAAGAGTTAGAAGCTTTGATCCAGACAGAGAGGGAAGGCTGAGATTCACTGTAAATATTCCTACAGGTTAAAGTGGAAGTGGTCCCAAATCATGAAAAGCCCATACCTAAAAAGTATATTTTATACTTCAAAAAATTAATGCTACAATGGTCTGTAGATTAATTTAATTAATCTAAATTAATGCTACTAGTTGGCCATTTTACTTACGTAGCAGTTGCCTTTCAGAAGCATTACCCATTTAGTTTGTTCAGATGAGGAACTGAACAAGTAGGAAAATGAGACAATGTATACTTTTAAAAAACAGAGTTCATCCTGTGATGGGCAATGACAACCCAATGTGGGTTTAGTATTTTGGTGGCTTTATTTTCTTAAAATTTTTGGTTAATAGAATTTTTACTCAATAACAAAAGTGAAATTGTATATGCATGGTCAAAACCCCATGATTTCAAAGTTAGGAACGTATCCTTGGGCTTGAGATTAGACCGTAAACTCTTAGGTATGTATTTAACAGAGCGCTGCCTCTGAACCATTCCAAGAACATTTGTTCGAACTGAACAGCCACATGCCATCTCCATGCATTGAGGATGGAAAACACATTGCTTGCCTGCTGCCCCCGTCCCGTGGCATGTCCATGGCAAACGTTATTCACTAGGCCCTATTTTCAATGAACTCAAACAGAGCTTCACAATCTCTTTAACACAGCCACTTATAATCATTGTCTGGGGGAGGGGGAAGGGAGTTAAACTTATTTAATATCCTATTTAGGACTTTATGGGAGATATTTTATATTCTAGGGAAAATATTTTAGATGAGGGGAAGGAAGGAAGGAAGGAAGGAAGGAAGGAAGGAAGGAAGGAAGGAAGGAAGGGAGGGAGGGAGGGAGGAAAGGAGGGAGGGAGGGAATTATTTAGTGCCTGTTATACATAGAATGTATACTTTGTATATATTGACAAAGATTTTTTGCTTGACCAAATTTTAATCAGGCTCCTAAACCTTCGCCTAAGCCAGTGGTTCTCAACCTTCCTAATGCCGCGACCCTTTACTATAGTTCCTCATGTTGTGGTGACCCCCAACCATAAAATTATTTTCGTTACTACTTCGTAACTGTAATTTTGCTACTGTTATGAATCGTAATGTAAATATCTGATATGCAGGATGTATTTTCATTGTTACAAATTGAACATAATTAAAGCATAGTGATTAATCACAAAAACAATATGTAATTATATATGTGTTTTCTAATGGTCTTAGGCTATCCCTGTAAAAGAGTCGTTCGACCCCCAAAGGGGTCGCAACTCACAGGTTGAGAACCGCTGGCCTAAGCCCATCTGTGTACTTCCTTGTAAAATTCAGTTTTAACAAGAACCCTGCTAAGTCAGTTTAACCATAACTTCCAACCCCAATATATCTGATCAGGTTCTTCATCCTCTACCATCCTCCTGGTAACATCTTCAGCAAGAATCCTATACATCAATCTTATACAACCCCCCTTACCCCTGATGTTTCCCCTTAGTGACTTTCCATCCACTGACCCCCAACCTGCTCCTTGGCTATAAATTTCCACTTGTTCATTCTGTGTTAAGAATTTAGTCCTACCTCTTTCCCTCATTCCAAAATTCCATTGCAGTGGTCCCTTTACCTATTGCAATAGCCCCCTACACTTGAATAAAGTCTTCCTTACCATACTTTAAGTATCAATGAGTAATATTTTGTTTTAAAATGTAATCTTATTTAACTCTCACAAACTTTTAATTCTCAATTTACCAACAGGTCAAAGGCCAAGAACAGTAATTCAAAGTCATGTATATGCATATACCTAGAACCCCCTCCGCCTTGGAGTTATCTATACTAATAAAAGGGTAATATGCTAATTAGACCAGGTCAACCAGACATCTTCCGGATGTCCAACTTTCTTCCGGACAAAGCCACAGTGGCGGGGGCCGAGGCAGAGGCAATTAGGGGCAATCAGGCTGGCAGTGGAGGGCAGTTGAGGGCGATCAGGCCAGCAAGGGAGCAGTTAGGCGGCAATCAGGCCAGCAGGCAGAGGCAGTTAGGTGCAATCAGGCAGGCAGGCAGAGACAGTTAGGGGCGATTAGGCAGGCAGGCAAGCAGTTAGGAACTTTGTCCCAGATTGTGAGAGGGGTCCCAGATTGGAGAGGGTGAAGGTCAGGCTGAGGGACACCCCCACTCCCACCCCTGTGCATGAATTTTGTGCACCAGGCCTCTAGTTACAATATAAATTAGCTTTATTTTTTTATATCTATATAATAGAAAATATGTTTTGAAACATGATTTTTAAAAGCATGCCTGTCCCTTAGCAGTTATCTCACATATTAAAAAGCTGGCAAAAAAGAGAAGGAAGACTTTAGAGAAGGAGTATGCAGCCCTCATTCAACAAAGGTGAAACAAGCAACACCACTGTGGTGCCTGTAAGGATATGGGGCCATCCTTGGTCTATGGGCCAAGTGAAGAGATAAAGACAGTGAGGAAGTAAGAAAATACCCCAACTAATGTGTCAGCCTCATGAGTCTTCCAACCCCTCCCGATTACTACTCATAGAACCTCAGTTTTTATGGGAAGCACCACTCTTTATTGGTACTGCTGCCTGAAATTGCTCCAAAATAAGAAAATAAGCTCTAGGACTGGACTAACTGCTGAAAACACTTTTTCAGGATACTGAGGAAACCGGTTCTTCCGTCAACAGAAATCAGTATCCTTTGCCTCTAAATTTCCTACAATTGTGCCATTTAAAAGGAGTAATGCTTCACAGTGTTCGTGCCTTTTATCACAAGTTCATGTAAATATTTACCAGTGAATTATTTTATTGACTGTGAGGAACGAAATCTTAAATAGGTAAGATAGCTTAACGGTTGGCTCAGCATCTAAATCCAGATTTTCCTATTTCCAAAAACTATACATTTGACTTACACAATGGTGGCAATTAGAAATCTATGAACGTAGAGGTGAACATTGGTAATTCAAAGATTCAACTTCTCTCTGCCAATTATGCTTAAATATACTTCTGACTAGTTCAACCAAAAGTTATATTTTCAATATTCCTGCCCCACTGAACCTTCAGGCTTAGCTTTACAATCATAACCATCTTCTGGTTTCTCAAATCCTAACAGATCACATTTGTTGCACTTCATAATTTCATATGGATAGCCACATACCTTATCCCTTAAAAGTGAGGAATGGTATCTATTTCTTACGGATCAAGAGGAATTAAATATCCTGTCCAAGATCATAGATAAGGAAAAACTTAGACCTCAACCTAAACTTGTTATGACAATTCCAAACTTTCTTCTATTAAATTATGCTACATGTTAGAATTCGATATGTTACAGATGAGAGAAGCTAAAGGGTAATGAGAGTTGAAAGGGCAAGATCAAAGATAGGTTACTGATGTGGTGACATTTTAACTGTCTTAAATGGCAGAGTTTTAACATGTGTGAAAATGTCCTGAAAAAGTGAGGAACAACAAAAGGCTTGACAGAGAACAATGTCTTTGAGAAGGAACCAGCAATAATGTTGGGTGGGAAATTAGTAAAATATAGTAGCTTGGAGCCAGATTATGTAGGAACGCATAACCCATGCCAAGAAATTTATCTATTTTTTGTTTGGGTGAAAGATTTTGAAAAGACAGTATAACGAACAGATTTGTGTTTGGGGACGTGTTTATTTGAGGCAGCACAAAGAATATATTTGAGACAGCAGAGAGAAAGAGGTGTCTGTGGTGTTAATTGGGTAAGAAATTGGGGCCTGAAATGAACCAGAGTCCCTGTGGAAATGGAGACACTGGAAAGGATAAAAGGTGGTGAAGAAGAGGGGGTTATGAATGAGTTTAAGGGTCTTAGTTTGAGCATCAGAATGAATGGCTATGTAATTAGCTGAAGTAGGAGATTTAAGCAATTGAGGGAGAAAATTCATCAGTTTGGCTTTAAATTTATTGAATTAGGGGCCTTCATCCCCGTTGGTTTTTGGAAATATGGAAGCTGAACCTGCTGGACCAAATAGAAATTGATAAATTCTGGAGTCATCACTTAGGGGTGCTGTGATACACAGGCAACAAGGAGCAATACACTTGGCTCTAAGTCTGGCTAGTGTGGTTCAGTGGTTGAGCATCAACCTGTGAACCAGGAGATCATGGGTTCAATTTCTGGTCAGGGCACATGACCAGGTTGCAGGCTCAATCCGCAGTGCGGGGCATGCAGGAGGCAGCAGATCAATGATTCTCTCTCATCATTGATGTTTCTATCTCTTTCTCCCTCTCCCTTCCTCTCTGAAATCAATCTCTCTATATATAAATGGCTAATATGCAATGTGCCCTCTCAGGTGTTTGACCAGTAGACCTGGAGTTCAATCACTTGCTATGATGTATGCTGACCACCAGGGGGCAGCTCGGAACAAAGGAAGGTCCCAGCCAGCAGCTAAAGGCCCAGCTCTGCCCTGATCAATGGCCAGACCCTACCTGTGCATGAATTTCATGCACCGGGCCTCTAGTGAGAATATATTTTTTTAAAGAAATCTATATTGATAAAAGCCTAAGTGACCATTATGACTGGTCACTATGACTCAACACAGGAGCTGCCCCCTGGTGGTCAGTGTGCTGCCACAGTCAACCTCCCACAGTCCCTGCCCCCGGCTGGCCAGCCGGCCCTGATCAGTGGGGAAGGACCCCACCCATGCATGAATTCGTGCACCAACCTCTAGCAAATAAATAAAAATGGTACCCAGCGGGGAAGCTTTGGAAAATGTTGTTGAAAACTTTGTTTAAATGTGAAGGACTCTTTTGTTGTCTTAAAGAGCTTGTATTTTTATTACAGGAGGCATCGGATACAGTATTTGGGTGTGACAGTTGGAGGACAGACAAACACTAGGAGCTGGAAGAAGGTGGGCCTGGGAGTAGTCTGCGAGTATGCATATTAAAACAAGTGCAGAAGGTGCCACGGCGCTGGCCCTCTGCGCAGCCTGTGGGTTCTTCTTCTCGGTTTAATAACAGCACTCAGCCATGTGGCACGTTCTCATTCTTGGAAAGAAGTTTATTTCCAAAATTGGGCTTTTCACCCGAAAGGTTTTTGAGTCCTACAAGATAATTAGGAAGCCGTGTCTCAAAACAGAATCTGACGTAACCCACTTTGTTTCTGCTTTCAAAGGGTGGTTTTTCAGAGTTTGTCATATTTTCAAACTGTGAGGGCAAAAAATAATTTTCAAATTTCTGGATAGGGGCCACAAATGGTAGGGCATTTTATTTCTCATGTCACCCACCTCCAAACGATTTACAAATACATTAAAGACAAGACGAGACAAAGTTGTGATAGCGTCAAAATTATGCCTAATTGTGGACTATGATGAGGGATGGAGGATATCGCTGGACCTTAACACAGAAACTATATACACAGTAAAGGACTAGCTCCAACACAGGCTTTGTTGATACTGCAAAATTTCCAATTGCTAGATTGTATTTTTTTTTTTCATCTGTGTGAAGCAAATGCTTAGTGAAAAGTGACAGGATGCTACGCCTTCTAAGAAAAGCCTGTGCCTGCTGGAGAAGAGTCTGTTATTCCGGCTCAGACATACTTCACCAGCTGAGCTGGCACGAAGGAGGAAGAGCTGGGCCCCACCTGGAAATGAGAAGTGCCTTTCTCTTTAGAATCCCAGAGAAAAGAAAAACACTGCTGTGACCTGCCCTCCAATTATATTATAAATGCACATTTTCAGCAGCACAAATCAGGACGCCTCTCAATCGCTGGGACATGATGTGCTCATAATTGCTGTTGACATCTCCTGGTGTCTTGGACTCTTTCCTCCCTCATTGCACCGCCTCACATTCTTACTATACATCCTCCCCATACTGCAGAGTCTAACTCAGCCCGTCTCATCTAGGAAGGTATGTTTCATCCTCGCCATCCAGCCCACTCTCTTCTCTTGCTTCTTTAACTTTTCATCATGCACCAGGTTTCAGACCACTTGTACTTGTGCTTTATGAACTAGCCTTTCCAATGCATTTACATTTTGCCTCCCAGTAAGGTCTGAAATTGCTTGAGGGAAATAACAGTATCCTGTCTTATTGCATAAAATACCAACAGCCCAGTGAGCATTAAGTGCTCAATTTCTTAACTTCTTTAAGTATTTTTATTGTTGGTATGATTGCAGATGTCCCCTTTGCCCACCTCCACTCAGCCCCTGGCCCCCTTCCCTTTGCCCATCACCACACTGTTGCCTGTGTCCATGGGCTATGCATATATGTTCTTGGCTAATCCATTCATCTTCTTTCATCCAATTCATCTCTCCGCTCCCCCCTGCAACAGCTGTCAGTCTGCTGCTCCATGTATCCATGCCTCTGTTTCTATTTTGTCAGTTTATTTTGTTCATTACATCCCACATATAAGTGAGATCATATGGTATGTGTCTTTCTCTGACTGGCTTATTTCATTTAGTACAATAATCTCCACGCTGTCTCAAAAGGTAAGATTTCCTTTATATGACCACATAGCATTCCATTGTGTAAATGAACCACTGCTTTTTCATCCACTCATCTACTAATGGGCTCTTGGGTTATTTCCAGATCTTGGCTATTGTAAGTAATGCTGCCATAAACATGGTAGTGCATATATTCTTTCAAAATAGTGTTTTGGGATTCTTGGGAAATATTCGCAGAAGTGGGATCGCTGGGTCAAAAGGCAGTTCCATTTTTAATTATTTTGTTAAGCCTCACCTGACAATATTTTTCCCACTGCTTTTTAGAGAGAGTGGGGTGGGGTGGAGGAGAGAGAGAGAAAAAAAAAAGAAACATCCATCCAGTGTGAGATACATCAATTGAGTGCCTCCCACACTCACCCCAACCAGGGCCAGGATCAAAGCTACAACCCAGGTACATGCTCTTGACCAGATATGAACCCACAACCCCTTGGTGTATGGACCAATGCTCTAACCACTTAGTCAAACTTGCCAGGGCTCCATTTTTAGTTTTTTAAGGGAATCCTGTACTGTTTTCCACAGTGGCTGTACCAGTCTGCATTCCCACCAACATTGTACAAGAGTTCTCTTTTCTCCACAATCCCATCTGTTGATTTATTGATAGTAGCCATTCTGGCAGGTGTGAGACGATATCTCATATCTCATTATAGTTTTAATTTACATCTCTCTGATAATTAGTGACATGGAGCATTTTTTTCATAGGTCTATTGACCCTATGTTTTTTTCTAGAATTGTTATGGTTTTGCAACTTACATTTAAATATTTTATTCAGCCCTGACCAATTTGGCTCATTGGATAGAGCATCGGCCTACAGACTGAAGGGTCCCAAGTTTGATTCTGGTCAAGGACATGTACCTTGGTTGTGGGCACATCCCCAGTGAGGGGTGTGCAGGAGGCAGCTGATCAAAGCTTTTCTCTCATTGATGTTTCTAACTCTCTATCCCTCTCCCTTCCTCTCTGTAAAAAATCAATAAAAATATATTTAAAAAATAAAAATATTAAAATAAATATTTCATTCATTTTGAGTTTATTCTTGTATATGGTATGTTTGTTGTCTAGTTTTATTTTTTGCATGCACCTGTCCAATTTTCCCAATTCCATTTATTGAGAAGACTGTCTTTACCCCATTGTATGTTCTTGCCTCCTTTGTAAAATATTAATTACCCATTTAGTGTGGATTACTTTTGGGCACTCTGTTCTGTTTCATTAATCTATATGCCTCTTCTCATGCCAGTACCAGGCTGTTTTCATTACAATGGCTTTGTAGTATATTTTGATACCAGGTATTGATATCTCCAATTTTGTTCTTCTTTCTCAAGATTGCTTAGGCTATTTGAGGTCTTTTTATGTTCCACATAAATTTTTGGAATATTTGTTCTGTATCTGTGAAATTTGTCATTGATATTTTAATAGAAATTAGGTTGAATCTATAGATTGCTTTGGGTAGTATGGACATTTTAATTGTGTTAATTCTTCCAATCCAAACATGGTATATGTGTCAACTTATTTGTATCTTTCTGAATTATTTTCTTCAATGTCCTAGAGTTTCCTGAGTACAGGTTTTTTACCTCCTTGGTTAAATTCATTCCTAGGTACCTAACTATATTTTGTTGTAATAGTTAATGGGATTGTTTTCTTAGTTTCTCTTTCTGATAGTTTATCGTTGCTGTATAGAAATGCCACTGATTTCTCTAAGAACACATCAATTTATAAAGAATCATCCATAGTTTCATTTTTTTGCATGTATCTGTCCAATTTTCCCAACATCATTTATGGAAGAAACTGTCTTCACTCCATTATATGCTCTCGCCTCCTTTATCAAATATTAATTGAGCATAATGGCTTGGGTTGATTTCGGTGTTCTCTGTTCTGTTCCTTTGGTCTATATGGCTGCTTAGGGAACAGTGGCTTTGTAATACAGCTTAATATCTGGTATTGTGATCCCTCCCACTTAGTTCTTCTTTATCAGCATTGCTGCAGCTATTCGGGATCTTTTTTTATTCCATGTGATTTGGGGGGGAGTTTGTTCTAGGACTATGAAATACACCATTGGTATTTTAAAGGAGATTGCATTGAATCTATAGATTGCTTTGGGTAGTATGGACGTTTTAATGATGTTGATTCTTCCAATCCATGAGCACGGTATGTTCTTCCATTTGTTTATGTCTTCCTCTATCTCTTTTTTAAATGTCCTGTAGCTTTCTGAGTATAGGTCTTTTACCTCCTTTGTTAAGTTTATTCCTAGGTATCTTAATTTTTTTATTACAATGGTAAATTGGATTGTTTTTTTAGACCAGCAACTTACAACATTCACAGAAATAAACTCAAAATGGATAAAGGACTTAAACATAAGACAAGAAACCAAAAAATTTTAGAAGAATCCATAGGCAGCAAAATATTAGGCATATGTTGTACCAATATCTTTACCGATACAGCTCCTAGGGCAAGGGAAACTAAGGAGAAAATAAACAAATGGGACTACATCAAAATTAAAAGCTTCTGCACAGCAAAAGAAACCACCAACAAAACAACATGAGAACCCACTACATGGGAAAACATATTTGCCAATGTTATTTCTGATAAGAGTTTAATCTCCAAAATTTATAGGGATCTCATACAACTCAACAAAAGGAAGATAACCAATCCAATCCAAAAATGGGCAAAGGACCTAAATAGACCCCTTTTGAAAGAGGACATACAGAAGTCCAAGAGAAAACATGCTCAAAGTCACTAATCATCCGAGAGATGCAAATCAAAACAACAATGAGGTACCATCTCACACCTGTCATAATGGCTATCATCAACAAATCAACAATGGACTAGTGCTGGCAAGGGTGTGGAGAAAAAGGAACCCTTGGGCACTACTGGTAGGAATGCAGACTGGTGCAGCCACTGTGGAGAACAGTATGGAGTTTCCTCAAAAAATTAAAAATGGAACTCCCATTTGACCCAGTAATTCCACTTCTAGGAATATATCCCAAGAAACCAGAAACACCAATCAGAAAGGATATATGCACCCCTATGTTCATAGCAGCACAATTCACCATAGCTAAGATTTGGAAACAGCCTAGGTGCCCATCATCAGATGAATAAATTACAAAACAGTGGTACATCTACACAATGGAATACTATGCTGCTGTAAAAAAGAAGGAACTCTTACCATTTGCAACAGCATGGATGGAACTGGAGAGCATTATGCTAAACGAAATAAGCCAGTCATAGAAAGACAAATATAACATGATCTCACTCATTTTTGGAATATAATGAACAACATAAACTGATGAATCAAAATAGATCCAGAGACACAGAAGCATCGAACAGGCGAAGGTAGGGGGTGAGAGATCAACCAAAGTACTTGTATGCATGCATATAAGCATAACCCATGGACACAGATAGTAGGCGGGTGAGGGCATGTGCTGAGCGGGTGGGAACAAACAGGGAGAGGTCAAGGGGGGAAAAAGGAGACCTATGTAATACTTTAAATAATAAAGAATTTTTTAAAAAAAGAATCATCATAAAGTTTTTAAATTTACCACCCCAATATAAACAAATTTCTTTTCATTGGACAATAAATCATATAACCACTTTCCAAAACAATTATTTTCTGAAATCAGGAAGGAAAGGGGAACAAATCAACCCACAATGAATAGTTGGAGAGAGAAAGACATACAAAAACAAAGCATTTACTGGAATCCACATTTTAAACTTTGCATATTTTAGAGAATGTATTCCTTCTGAGCTTAATAAAAATCTGAAACCAGCCATGAGTTATGGTATGATTAAACCCCTGGAATTGCAGGCTGCTTCTTCAAAGAGCATGGCAACAGGATGTGAGATCTGTGGTCCCTCCAGCGAGTGACTGAGCACTTCTCCAGGCTTACTGTTAAAAGTCCTAGAAAATTCTAGGACTACTATTTCTTTAAAAGTCCTTTGCAACTGGGCCCTGACCAAGGTTAACTGAATGCTTGAGTATAAAATGGAGTTTAAGTCTCCCTCTCACAATGAGAGTTCACAATCCACTTGAGTAAAGAGAAGGGGTGGAGACGCTTCTTTTTGCCCATCCTCTCTTCCAATTAAATTATAAGAGGAGATTTTTGCTTCCCTTGTTTTGTTTTGGCCCCTGGCCCTACCTCAGGCCATGCAGGTGAAGTGGCCCTGGGAAAAGACAGAACACTTTCTGTGCCTAATTGCAAAGTGAACCCACACACCCACTCCTTCTACCAGCTTTGGAAGGCTAACTAGTCTAGCGTAGGCCAGCTTCTTACTTCCCAGTGGTATTCCTTAAATTTTATAGAAAGAAAAAAACAAAACAAAAAACCCCACAATATCCCCAGAATAAACTGCAGAGCAATTGTAACCTTTGGAAGAGCTGTCTAAAATCCATGGTATTTCTAAGAGCTCACAATTATCCCAAAAGGGAAGAACAAACAAACAGATAAAATGATGAATAATCTAAAACAAAATTGTATTTTACTAAAACATGTGTTCTAGTAATAGAGAAACAGACGCTGGTTATTTCTCTTGCAGAAGCTCATTGTAAAATTAAAATCTGCATTCCTTGATAATCCGAAAAGAAAACTGTAATAGTGTCCTATTGTTATTGTGACAAATTGCCACAAATATATTGACTTAGAACAACACCAATGTATTCTCTTACAGTTCTGGAGAGAAGTCTAAAATTTATTTTTTAATACATTTTTATTGATTTCAGAGAGAAGGGAGAGGAAGAGAGAAATAGAAACATCAATAATAAGAGATAATCCTTGATCGGCTGCCTCCTGCACACTCTCTACTGGGGATTGAGCCTGCAACCTTGGAGGGGAATCAAAAGGGACCCTTCAGTCCTCAGAGTGATGCTCTATCCACTGAACCAAACCAGCTAGGGCCAGAAGTCTGAAACTTAAAAATCCAGGCACTGGCAGGACTGTGTTCCTGCTGGAGACTTTAGGAAAGAATCGGTTTCCCTATATTTTCCAGCTTCTAGAGTCTGCCTGCTTTCCTTGGCTCATGGTCACTTCTGTCTTAAAAGCACCTCACTCCAAACACTGGTCCCATCTTCACATCTTTTTCTCTCTGACTATACTCCCCTCTTATGGGAACTGTGGTGATCACACTGGACTCACCTAGATAACACTCTTATCTCAAGAGCAAGAGCGTTAAATTAGTCACATCTGCAAAGTCCCTTTTGTCATGTAAAATAACAGTCACAGGATCCAGGGGCTAGGACTTGACTGTCTTTGAGGGGAATTATTCAGGCTTTCATAGCAACCACTTTCAATCTATGACCAAGCACATATACAGAGAATCCTTACAATGTACAAGCAATCAAGATATGGCTTAAAGATCTATATTGTGGACTAACATTCTAGATCTTCAAAAAAGCAAATTAAATGACACTCTAAATTGCAAGGTAACATGCAGCTGAACTTCAGATTACTGTCATGTTTTTTTCTAAAAAACAATTCAAAGAATGTTTATTTCTTCTTCTCATACATTCAGTTAGGTATAGAGAAATAGATTGGGAAATATAAGAAAAAAGTGTCATCTAAGCTGATGATTTGTATGTGGAAAAAAATATCTTCAGTATGACCTAAACCAAAAAGAAAGAAAAACAAGAAAGGAAGAAAAGAAAGTAAAACTTTCTAAAAGACAGAGGAAACATTTCACACTACAAAGTGAAACCCACTTTTTCACAGAATTGAATTCTCATATCTTTATGTCCTGGGTATTTCTTTTTCTAAACACACTGTTGTAGTAGAGATATTAGCTCAGGAAACATTAAGCAAATTCCAGTAGATTAGCAAAGGTGATTTAGATATATTATGTTGATTTAGATATCAATGTGCTATGAGAGATTACCTCCACTGATCACAGCAGCTGAGAGCACTGAGGATTAATCAGCTAATGTTTGCAGTTCTTGGGGGGGAAAGAAGTAGTAGATAGAAACTAAGAATTATAAAGAGAACAAAAGAAGCATTAGTCAGAGAGGTAGAAATAAGTAAACATCATAAATTAGGTTAAAGGCAGTACTCTACATCTTCCTTTTCCTCCCACCTTGAAAAAACCTTAAACAGAAGCTTAAGACACTCTGTGTACACTCAGACAAACTCATTTAATGCCTTTATTCTTTATTAACTTTAATACTTTATTCCTCATTAAATAAAACCAGTCTCTACAGTCTTTAAAGTCAGAAAAACCCTGTTTAAAATGTTTGGCCTAATCCTTCTGAACTTATTCTGACCATTTGGAAGTCGGCATACAATGGAAGGGGAAATAGGTGGAAAGGAGCCCAGGGTTGTAGGCCCTGCTCTTCTATCAACGGCTTCCATGACTTCAACCACACCTTCAGTCTCAATGTGTTTCAACAGCCTTATCTGTTAAAATTTTTAAATTAGTCAAAAATCATATTATTTAGTAAACCAGAAATTGAATATGCATTTTTCTCACTGTATAGTAAATAACTTCTCCCTTTATGTTGATTACACCCCCTATACTACAAAAAGAGTTGGAACATGGTAAAAAGAATAAAAAAGGGAATTCACCTTTAAGAAAATATACTTCACTGGATCGTGTAAAAAAATAAAAGCAGCCAAAACCGGTTTGGCTCAGTGGATAGAGCGTCGGCCTGCGGACTGAAAGGTCCCAGGTTCGATTCCGGTCAAGGGCATGTACCTGGGTTGCGGGCACATCCCCAGTAGGAGATGTGCAGGAGGCAGCTGATCGATGTTTCTCTCTCATCGATGTTTCTAACTCTCTATCTCTCTCCCTTCCTCTCTGTAAAAAATCAATAAAATATATTAAAAAAAATAAAAAATAAAAGCAATGTCAACATAAACATACTAGGTCTCATTAATATGTTATCTAATATAGAGCTACTAGAGCAAATCAGGCCCACCGCCCATTTTTATAAATAAAGTTTAATTGGAACACAGCCATGTCCATTTATTAACTTATTGTCTATGATTAATTACAGGCTATAGTGACAGAGTTGAGTAGTTGTGACAGAGACCATATGACCTGCAAACCCTAAAATATTTACTGTCAGTCCATAAACAGAAGTGTCCTGACCCCTATCTGTAACATAAAGCAATACAGAACCAGTGATAAATTCTATATTACACATTAAAATCAAATAAAATTTTATAAAACACAATTTAACTGATTAATTTTTCACATGTTCTAGAAAAAAAGTAATGTCTCGTTAGCAATTAGTTTGCAATATTTTTGTTGTTGGTTTTCTTTTCTGGGATAGTAGCTAATTTGCTGTAGCTTTATTATTGTTTGGTTGAGTAAGGATAGGCAACATTATGCTGCAGTAATAAAGAATCCCCCAAATCTTCATGACTTTTAACAATAAAGACTCATTTCTTATATCGCCTGGGTCAACTGGGGACTCCATGTGCACGTGCCCTCAATCTGGGAACCAAGCTGACAGAGACTATTCCATGCAGAGAAGTGCCCATCAGTCTAACAGGGGGAAAGAGAATATAGCATATAGCACATTGTCTTTTAAAAACTTCCACCCAGAAATGACACATCCCCTAGAATCACATTTCCATCCTCAAAGCAAGTCAAGAGATCGTGTCTAATTTAAGGGGAGTGGGGTGGTGCAATTCTACCACAATCCCAGAAGCAGGAAAGCTAGTATATCTGAGATAGGCTCTTATAACAGTCATTGTAACTGCCAAACACAATCTGAGAGATGGAGCTAACTGCCTCCTGCCTGTGGAGACTCTGCATCAAATACAGCACTGTAATTCCACTGATTTACAGAAGTCTAGATTCTATGGCTCTAAATTCATAAAGTATTGGGAAAAGTGCTAAGCAATTTATGAAAATCCTATGACAAAAGTTTCTTTAGAGTGTGAGAAAATATTTAACTAAACTGTTACTTTTAGTTTTATGAACTCTTGGACATTTCCAAACTCCATTTATTTATATTCAAAATAGTTCCTTGGTCCTTCTCAATATTTAAAAATAGCAGTTGAAGTTCAGCTGTGAGTTCTCTTAATGTTTAGAAATTTACTCGTCACATTGGGTAAAATGTGCTTTTTTTAAAAAAAGTGTTTTCCTACTATTAAAAAGAGTATTGAAATCATTGTCTTTTTCAGTTTCTAAAATTATGTTCCTGTATTTTTTTAAAGAAAGTAAACATGTTCCTGTATTTTTTTAAAGAAAGTAAACAATCAAAATAGAACCAAAAAATTATGTACTGCATTACTTTTCATTTAAAAACTATCAAAAGAGAATGAACTCGGTTTTATTTAACATATTGCATTTACATATTAGCTACTAACCATCATTTTTACTGTATTGAAACAGTCAGACATAATAAAAGCATTTGTGCTAAGACTTCCTTTTGAAAGTTACATCATTAAATATTCTATTACTAATAAAACACCCAATGAATACTATGTATCAAAACAAGATATCAAAATTATAAACCATTTTTAATTTTAAAAAGGGGGATTTTTGTTTAAAGTTAGCCAGATGAGATGATAGAATCCATAGCAAATCCCTTTATATTTAATGAACACTCTTAAACTTTTGCTACAACACAACTAATGTTTAGCATGTAGGCATGGAACTATTCTATATTGTCAGTACACAGTGTTTTTTTACAATAATGGCTTAAGGAAAAAAGTGTATTTATAAAATATATACTGCTTTCTTGGTCAAATATAAGTTGATTCTATTAATGAAATATTATTTTCAGTCTGGGTGTCTTCACTATTGATAAAATAGACTGTGGATGGGCTCCTCTAGCTGGAGGGACCATATGCATAAGAAAGTGCTTTCAGTGAAGATGACATATGTCATACCATGTGCCAAATACCATTCCAGATCTGGAAGTGACAATTTTCTCATATATACTGGCACTCAGAGCTCTCTTGCTTTGGATTTAATTCTCCTCCATAAGAGCTCAAGTGACATAATGTGTGTTTCTGAAAAGCTTGGTAGGAGGTTTTCTGGCAATTAACTGTATTACATATTATATTTCTTATCTGATACTAGAGGCCCAGTGCACGAATTTGTGCACTGGTGGTGACCCTCAGCCTGGCCTGCAGAACCAGGCTGAAACAAGTTCTCCAACATCCCCTGAGGGTTCCTGGATTGCAAAAGGGCACAGGCCAGGCCGAGGGACCCCATGGGTGCATGATCGGGGCCAGGGAGGGACGCAGGAGGTTGGCCAGCCGGGGAGGGACCGCGGGAGGGCTCCAGGGCATGTCCGGCCCATCTTGTTCAGTCCCAATCAGCCAGACCCCAGCAGCAAGCTAACCTACTGGTCAGAGGTCTGCCCCCTGGTGGTCAGTGCACGTCATAGCAAGCAGTTGAGTGGCCTTAACTTACCATTAGCATATTATGCTTTGATTGGTTGAACGGCCAACTGGATGACCGGACACTTAGCATATTAGGCTTTTATTATATAAGATGATTTAATGAATATGCTTTGTGAACTCTTTCCGTTGTAACTTTCAAATGTCAGACAGGAGCTTGAGTCATCTATAGTCTTCATGTTTCTAAGGAACAAGCAACCATACCCTTGTACACACAAAACATATAAGAGCTTTGCTTCTTTATCTATAAAACGAAGTTTCTCTGGGAAACAGGAATGATTCAACTATGCTATATACCTTACCATTCTAGTCAATTCACAAAAAGTCAACATGCTGAATGGCTGATTGCTATATTTACTAATGCATTTGTCAAAATATTTGTTTTTTTAAAAACAACTATTTGTATAACATAGTAACTTATAATAGGATGAGATGACTTCTGACATCTTGAGGATTTCTGAAAACTTTCAGTTGACTGACTTTTATTTCAGAATTACACATGGAAACTTTTTGGTTTAAGCTGATGTCTTCTAATTCTCTTCTATGTCATTTCTGCTTTTCAGAAATTTTAAAATTCTTTTACAAATTTTTAAAGTAGCATATCAATATTAGTATGTGATCTCTAACAATTAGTAGCTAAAATTTAACAGTAATAGTTGTTCTTATCTGTGCCTTAAATTTTAGCTACTAATTGCTAGAGATTACCCATCTTTCACCATTTTAAAGTTTTAGTATTTTTAAGATATAACGAAATGTATGGTTTTTTATTACTCTTTTTCACTTAAACTTACTGTCTTGTCACTGCTATAAGTAGTAGTAATACCTTTCATGCACTCTCACTTCCTTCTTATTACTTTGAATGATTTACAGGTTTTGTTCTGAAAATCTTTTCAACCCATTACCAGGTCAACAAATTCCACTTGTTAGAAACCAAACTTTGTATCAATTGATTATTTTTCCCATTTCTTATTTCTACTACATGTGTTTAAAAGTTATTTACTTTCTATGTTTTAAATTCTAGGTTCATTTAATATTGCTATGTCAATTACTTAAATGAGCACATAAGTCTTAATTTGTATTTCTAGCAAGAAGTTTTTAAGTTTCAATGTGATTATTTTTACCCAGAGTACATGGCAGGCACTGTCCATCCTAATCTGTTTCATTTGGAGACTACCCACTGGTGTGAACTACATGCACACACTTTCAAATTATCCATGGACTTACCATCAAAGTAAGAACCATCTAATTTGCTTACAATAAAAAGCAAGAACCACATACCAGTAAGTTATTATTACCTATGCTAAAGATAGACCCACAGTACATTTCTAATACACACTAGTTGACTGATTAACATCTATATATCCTGATCAACTACCATCAGTAAAGACCCACGAATCAAACTCCTCAAGCAGTACAATTTAAATAATGGGCAAAAGCCTAGAAGCTCCCAAGCAACAAACGTTTAATTTTAGGAGCTGCTTTCTTACTAGGAAAGGCAGCCAAAGCTCAGTCACTCCTCCGCACTCGGAGCCCAGCTAGGATGGAAGAATGGAAGACCAAACATTGGGCACCCAGACACCACCGTGCCATCCCAGAGGCAACTGAACTGACAGCTCAGTGTAGGAAGAATCTGCAGCAGATTGTCCTGAATTTAAATCAACTGGCTTCATGAGGAGTGGGAACAGCACGTGCTCACACAGAGCATGCCAGCACAACAAGCTGCAGAGCTTAGGGAATGCTGGTGAACAGACCCAGTCATATCCTCTTCCCTTAGTCAAGGTGGTCGGACCACTTTGTTTTCATGTACCTTGTTAGGCAACTGTGTATGGTTTACATAATAACACAAGCCAACTCGTAAGCCACCTCAAAGCCTCCAGGGAGTAAGACTGGCCCCAACTTTATCTTGCCTTTTTTTTTTTTTTGTCTTTTCCATTTTTTTACTTATGATAATCAGAATACTCAAAGATTTGCTATTTCTCTAGAGAATTATGGTGATTTTCCCCCCCAAAAGAGATAACTCCTGCCTATATATACCAGCAAGAAACAAATGACTGGGAATGCATAGGGTAGCCCTTCCTGCAAGGGGAAGTTTATAGTGGGAAACATGTTCATCTTTCCTCCTGTGGTAAATTCAGTCTTTGGCATCCAAATGGCATTACCCATGCATGTCATCCTAACTCACACATAGTGGGATAATCAGAGCTGGGCGCAGCTGATGACAGCTCAGATGAAGAATGAAGCTTACTTGGAATAGGCGACACTACCCATCCTTTTCCTGGTTTCATATGCTATATGGTTCATTGAAAGTGGAGGGGCCATGAGTCTTGTTCAATCAGGATATTGATCCAGGGAATGGATCCTCTGTTAATGTTGGCCCTTGCCCTGTTTTCTCTAATGGAACTAATGTGACTCAAGTTGAAATTCTTGATATGATAGAAGTAAAAAAATTCAGGTTACTCAGCTGCAAAACTAGGGGAGCTCCATGTGGGACAGAAGTTGACAGCTCTCTAGAATATCATTGTCTCAACCCAAATAAAAAATTAGGTGAAGGGAGTGGTGGTCTATGCACCCTGGCTTGATATACTCTTCTTTACTGCACCAGAGTGAAGAAGAGTAGCATAATGTAAACTGGTATCCTTTCCCAACCCGAAGAAGCTCAGGATGCAGGAAAAAGCAAAATTGGAGCTGCACCTACCCAGGTGGGAGAGGCCACTCGGAAAATGAAAGCAATCTATGAAACAGGCACTGCCATAACTGACTCAGACACTCATTGTTACTGTTTGATTATATAAATGTCTGAAACTAACATAATACTGGATATCATCTATAATTGAAAAAAAATATTTTTTAAAAAATGCAATATTACATGGGCTAGATTTTGTTTACTTAATTGTTAAAAGGATTGGACGAGGTTTTGTGGAAAACACTTCCCTATTGTTATATAAAGAAATGAGCTGAAGGCAGAGGTGGGATAAAGTGTGGTCCAGTTCTGAGTGCAGTTATCAGAAATGGGTGTTTGGGTCTCTGGTTTCATTAGGAGGACGAGTCCATCTTAGGGAAAGTTGGAATAGTGACCTTAAACATTAAATCTCAGATAGCGCTAAGCAGCTCTTCAGGCATGTGTGTGAAAGACCCCAGGGAAAAGCCTTTCATCCTCGAGGGGTGTAAAGAAAAATTTCCTCTAAGTTCCAGGGGAAGTTAAATTAGAGGGAACACGGGGGAAGTGGCATATCAGAAATTATCGACTGCAAGAGCAGTGCAAATTTACAGTTAAAGGAGCCAATGAATCACAAAGACTTCACACCGGGCTATTTTTATTCTAAAGAGGCAGCACAACCTCTTTCCACTGTCCTGGTCAGAACCTTACTATTGACACTCCTAGAGGGTACTGAAATGAAATAGAAACCAGGAAATGTGCCTTTCAGCCCCCTGGCACAAGTGGCAAGAAAGTTTAATTTTGCAGGAGTTATTACATGACTAATAATGCATTAGGGACACAGGAGAAACGGGGCCTGATTACACAAAGAGACAGATACAGGGATGTTCACTGAAACATTGTCTATACTAATTCAGAACTAGAAAGTCTCCATCAACTGGCTAAATACATTATACAAATATTCAATAGTGCATGACATCGGAGTTAAAATACATAAATTTGAGCCATGTGTTCCATATCTTAATATAGAGCCAAAAAAAGGAGTTATGGAATAGTACTTCATAAAATGCCACTTGAGTAAAATGTGGTTTTATTTATGGATCGATGCATTTGACAATGATAAAACCCATCCATTTAGGATCGTGCTTACCTTGGAGGAAGCCAGGAGCTGAATGAAAAGAAAGAAAAGGGGGTACATAAGTGACTTTAATTGTTTCTGCAGTGTTTTATTCCCTCAAAAAATAACTAAAGTAGATTCGGGCAAATGTCAAGATCTGACTGAACTTGCTGGTGAGCAGATATTTACTACTATTTTCTATACTGTTCTGCATGCTCAAAAAGTGCTGTTTGAAAATACCAGAACAGTCATGGGTTAGGGAGAGAGGAAAAGTTGTAGTGAAGATACCAACATATTTTAAAGATGGGGCAGGAAGCAGAATAAAGTTATTGATAATGGTTGAAAAGTACTGCTTCTGGGCTTAGCAATTAAACCTAGTTTTTTTTTTAAAAAAAAAAAGATGTCACTTTTTGAAGAATAGAATGGAAGAATTGCACTGTAGTAACAAAAATTCATACTATCCTTTTTAATATCACATCGTGAAATGCACTATAAAATAAGAAAGGAAAACAAAGATCAACCAAAAAATATGTCGTAAATGGCATCATTTTTTACAAAGCAATCAAATCAGGAAGGCATGTACAAGGTAGGAGATGCCCCACAGGCAGAAATTGAGTGGAGAGGGAACTGAGAATGGAGAGCATGTACCAGAATTACTAGAACATGCATGTGTGAAGTTAGTGGATTTGGAGGAAAGTTTATAGGCCAACAAGATACTTTAGGAAAACAGCAAACAAAAAAGAAAGCAAACAAAAGTGTAGAAGATTTGCATTTTTGCAAACAAGAGCATGAGAAGAGATGCAAAAGTAGGACAGGACTGGAAAAGTTTGACCAACTCCGGTTCCAGTTTCCCTACAGGAGGTCCTGCTCCTACCACCCTCTGCTTTGCCTTGGCTTCTCCCCTTTTCCATGGCATTTTACCGAGAAACCACCGGAAAGGCACTAACTCAAGGGGCGAAAGCACTGCTCTGATTGGTGCCACGTCGTTGGAAGGTTAGAGAAACCGTTAGCAGGAATTTGTGATGAAACAGAAGGTCATAGGGAGCAGACAGAAGAGGAATTGGGGCCCCAATGAGGGTGCAGGTCACCCGTTCTGCAGTCAGCATCGCTGCTGGGAAGCCCCTTGGCAGAACGATCATCTGCATGGATTCCTGAACAGAACCGAGGCTGAACGCCAGCCTTTCCACAAGGACTCACACTAGTGCGCTAGTGCACACATGCACACTCAGCACACATGGTTCGGGGAGGAGGCTGACGAGGAACGCAGAAATCATACTCATTTCTAAGGAAGGGCCTCATATCAGTTACCCTCGTCACCTTCTCTAGCTACTTGGAACCCATTTCTTTCCCAAGTAGCAGACAAGTCAAGGTGTGAGATAAGTCGCCGATGTCCATCACAGCTCCACCACTGTGTGACCACAAGGCCCAGAAAGGCTGAGGACTTGGTCAAACTCCACAATTAATGGTGGGTCTCTTGCTTGCATTTGTGTGCGTGTGTGCATTGTGTGTGTGTGGGATAATGTAAAATAACACTGATTTTTTTTTCTGCCGCAAATTGATGAGTAACTAATTGTCCCTTTCATTTGTAGTCAATTGAACTAACTAAACAAAACATGTTTTATGGTTTTGTCCATCTGTTTATTGGACTGACAAAGAGCCTCTGGGTATATTTTGCATTTTTTGTTTTAATAAACAAATTCCATGACGCTGCAAAAAGCAAGAGATTTTCTATAACTAAAATTTCATATTGAGTATAATTTGAAAATTAAAGAAGCTTTCCTGAAAATGATCGTAATGTTTTCATTGCATTCAGCCCAGCTCATAATATGCTCACATGTCAAAGGCCAAAGGAATTGGGATTGAACAAAATGAAATGCTGGCTCTACTCTTTGAACAAGATACATGTTCTTTAAAAGAATAGGACATTTAGTCAGACACTCTGTTAACAAAAAGCTATGCTGCTTTAGCATGTATTTACTAGTGATCCTCAATGCTGCCTATACATGCAAGTCACTGACAGGGCTTTTAAGATATTCTGATGCCAGGGCACCGGCCCCAACCAAATAAAGCAGTATCTCTGCGGGTGGGAACTAGGCGTCTGCAAATTTTAAAAACTCTCTAGATGATTCTAATATGCAGTCAGGGTTAAAGCCAACTGATTTAGACATTGCTGTCCCAATTAATATTTAAACAGTCACAGCCCGTTGGCTCCACTAATCCAGCTGCATTACCACGGGCATATAAAAGATTATTTTTTAAATGCCATATGAAAAGGAAGATCAATGGGCTCTTGAGGTACAAGTTACTCTGTAATCCTTCTGACACACCGTCCCTCCTGGTAGTCCTTCTGTGTTTTCATTCATCGCCTGTGCCTCTGTAGGACTGAAAGCGTTAATTAATCCTTTTTCACAGACTCTAGTGCAAACCTTAATATTGAATAATCCACTGAGTTGTGTGTTTAAGATCTTTGCTTCATTAAGTCACCAGATATTCCTGGCAGCAGAAGAGCGGCAAGATGTCAACCTAAGGTTTGCTGAGCCAGAAGAATTAGCTTTTACCGTATCTCTGAAGATGAATGTGCTCTTAGAGCATGTCCATTAGCCCCAATATTCTAATGAATGTATGGCTTGACAGACACAATAATTGGCATAGTTCAGAGTGTAAGAGAATCAGTTTGATGAATCAGAATGAGGTCAAGTGGAAGAAGAAACAAGGATTTCGTTTGCACATATTTCTAACCATAGCAACAAGAAAGATTAAATAATAAAAAAACAAGATTAGGTAGACTTTGATAATCCATCACTGTGGGGCCCCCTCATCTCATTAACACTAATCAATAGAAAGATGGCTTCACTATAAAACAGGGGCACTTGAGTTCCATAGAAGTCACTGCGTATCCTAGCAATGTCTTTTTCTCTTTCCAAATCTGGAATCTTATCTATTTTAGCTAATCTCAGGAATTTCTGGCCTTATCTCCTGATTACTACCCAATGAGATAGATCACTTAGGCTAGCCTAGGATTTTATTTCCCCCTAGGTTTACCACCAACATTTTTCTCTTAAAACATCAGCCCATGCCGAAGCCGGTTTGGCTCAGTGGATGGAGCTTCGGCCTGCGGACTGAAGGGTCCCGGGTTCGATTCCGGTCGAGGGCATGTGCCTGGGTTGTGGGCATATCCCCAGTGGGAGATGTGCGGGAGGCAGCTGATCGATGTTTCTCTCTCATCGATGCTTCTAACTCTCTATCTCTCTCCCTTCCTCTCTGTAAAAAAAAATCAATAAAATATATTAAAAAAAAAAAAAAAAAAAAAACATCAGCCCTGACCTTAAATGTATCAAGGCTCTCTCTGCTGGCTCTGGCACCGATTGTAGCACTCAGGTATAATTCTTCTGATTGAAATATGTTTTGCTTCTACTCTTCAGTGAAACAATAAAAGCAGATTGCAGAGCAAGCCCTTTTATTCCTACTAAAAGAACCTGCTGTGAACTACCATAGAGAAATACAAAAGTAAATTACTTCAAACTAACATGAGACCTGCTCACTCATGCTGGGTCCTACTATAAGGGACTTCCCTATGTCCCCGCAATAACAAAGGGGAGTCTAATTCTTAACCAAGCTTGACATGTGTCTGAGACAAGATGTTAGTCATGCTTGGCTTCATCTCAGCAATCTCTTGTTTAATTTAACTCAGTGAGTTTGGGTAGTGAAGGAGGAACTGACCCTAAACCTGAGTTAGACAAAGGAATCTAAATCTCTTTTGGGTTCTGACCTCACCATAATGAAAAGAAACAAACCAAACTAGGATAATGTGACATCTTTCCTTAATAGAATCACAGATTTAAAGGTTTTTAAAAATGGAATGGGTTATGATAAGCTATTTGGGATTTTTTTAAGTGTTTTTGAAATTTGGTAACTATTACAGGTCCTTTTTATAAAAATTTGATATATTTTTTTTTAGAGAGAAAGAGGAAGAGATAGAGAGAAACATGGATGTGAGAGAGAAACATCGATCAGCTGCCTCCCGTACGCACCCTGACAGAGGAGATTGAACCCACCACCTGTGTATGTGCCCTGACCAGGAATTGAACCTACCACCTTTAGGTGTATGGGACAATACTCCCACCAACTGAGCAACTGAGCCACACCAGCCAAGGCGCATGTCTTATTTTTAAAAAAATTCAAAACAGATTTAGCTTGAAAATATGTGCAGATAGAAAATTTACATATATGCTACTGACAGACAAACCTAGTGGGCAAAACTACTGGGTTATACTGCTGGGCCAGCTAAAATTATGCAGATTATATCTGACCTTTAGTTACTAACATTTTTATTTTTCAATTCATGTTTTATGTGACTGCTATGTTCTCAGCATTACAAGACACGCAGAAGAATTATATTACCGCTTCTACTTCAGGGAGCTTAACTCCTTGCTGGGAAGTTCAGGCAAGTTATGAAGCATCAATGGGTAAAGTACACCAGGCTATGTTTCAGGGAATTGTGAAATATGGATTCTCTTCTGTATTTCAGCAATTTTCTACTTACTGGAGTTCAGTGACAATTTGACGTTGCCTTTCTTTGGGGCCTGGTTCTCATACCCTTGGGGAAAACTTTCTGTAAATTCTTCTTCTTTTTATGTCAGATGAACTTGCTCCAACTCAATCCAATATTCTCTTCTGGCTTTCACAAATTGTTGACCCCAATCACAGTGAGAAATGTATTTTAAATCATGATGCCAAACATACTACAGTCATAAAACTGATAGATAATTTTAATGAAACTGTTATAAATTTTACAATGTATGACGCCCTCTGATACCTCCTATTTGACTCAATTCTACTATACTTCCTTTTAAAAAAAAACCGCTGGTCATGACCCAACGAATTGAATATATGAGCCACTAATGGTCGTCCTGCTACAGGCTGAACACCACCTGAGACTAGGTCTTTCCTTTGAATAGGTCATGGATTTAAGGGTCACACTCTCCTTAAAGAAATTACTACTGGTTTTCTGACAGGGTCTGTAAAAATATGAGTTGGCTTCATAAGCACCTGTGAACACAGGTCATAGTTATTTGCTTGAATCATCCTAAAACCACATGCACCCTGTACTTTCAGCTTGAGTGGGTCAGAATTCTGTTTTCCCAACCTCACTATTTTCTGGGCACTACTTCTAACTTCTAATATTAACACTGAAGTTTCATTAGGCAAAATATATTTTGATATCTGGTTTCCACAACAGCCTCAGTATTGTTACTTAGAGTCAACTTAAAAAAACAAACAACAACAACAACAAAAAATGGTGCCCCTGATTTTCTGTTCCTTTTCTTGTGAGTCAGCACAAACTCAAAATCAGACCATCTTCAAGGTAGGAAGATCTTTAAAACATTTGGCCTTAGGATCCTAGATTTCTATGTATCAAATTGAAAATAAAATTAGGGAGATAGAAGGTAAAGATAAAATAATCTGTTTTGATTCTGAAAATTGAATACATACTCAAATGTGTAACATTCACAATGAGAAAGATATCAAATTACTTTCAGTTCAAGGACAGTAGAAATTCACTGTCAAAAAAATAGAAGTAAGTTATATTCTGTGTTCTTACAGGAAAATACATCTTATCATTATTTACACAGGGGATAGATCTAGATTTGCAATAATTTAGTTATAGTCTTACATCCAAGGTGGAAAATGTAAGGAAGGCTAGTATTCATTCAATAATTATTTATTGAGTACTCACTACACAGCAAACACTATGGTAAGCTCTGAGGAAGCAGATGAGCAAGTCAAGCATGGCCCTCAAGCATAAAGACTTTTATTTTATCAGGCCAAGATGGCCAAAACACAACAAAGTTAAATAAAGGAGATGAATGTTAAATAGTGTGAGTGCATGCAGAGAATTAAAAGAGGTGATATGATGGATGGTTTTATGTGGCTGCTTCCAAAGGATTGGTTTCCAAGAGCCTATCTGCAGATGGGACAATGTGACCAACAGCTGGGTAGCTGTAAGGGGCAGTCCTTAATGACCACAGGAGAGCATTGCCCAGCAAGAACAGGCTTTCGGAGGAGCTGGGAGAAAGCTGGTGATCCCGGAGTGTGGTGACAAGAGGCAGAGCAGTGCAAGATGAGATCAAGGAGGAGTCAGGGACAAAATTATGTTTCAATTTTATTTTAAATACTAGAGGCCTGATGCACGAAAATTCGTGCAACAGTAGGCCTTCCTTCCCCCAGCTGCCAGCACTGGCTTCCCTCCGACACCCAGGACCTGGGCTGCTTCCCTCTGACACCCAGAACCTAGGCTGCTTCCCTCCTCTGGATGCCTGCAGGCACCCGGGATTCAGGCCGGCTTCCCTCAGGCCCTGGCTTGATCAGGAAGGATGTCCGGAAGATGTCTGGTCTAATTAGCATATTACCCTTTTATTATTATAGATTATGAAAAACCTTTATTGTATTTCAGGCAAATCTGGCCCAGGCTTTCAAAAGACCATTCTGAGTGTCAAGTGAATCATGAACCTCAGGGAAGCAAGAGTGGCAGGAGAGAGACCAATGAGAAAGCTACTTTGGTAGCCAAAGGAGATGACATTAAGTTAGGCTAGAGCAGTGATGGCAAACCTATGACACACGTGTCAGAGGTGACACACGAACTCATTTTTTTGGTTGATTTTTCTTTGTTAAATGGCAATTAAATATATAAAATAAATATCAAAAATATAAGTCTTTGTTTTACTATGGTTGCAAAGATAAAAAAATGTCTGTATGTGACACGGCACCAGAGTTAAGTTAGGGTTTTTCAAAATGCTGACATGCCGAGCTCAAAAGGTTCGCCATCACTGGGCTAGAGTGACAGTGGCAAGAGCTTTATTATGTGGTGATAATAGATGATGTAGCTGGTCACAGGGTGAGGTAAAATTATGCCATATAAAATGTGATGTGTGCAGCACATCCTTGTATAAATACACCAAGAATAAAGCAGAAAATGCACACAGGGAGAGAAATTTCACCTCTCACTCCTATATACACTTTCATGATGCAAACCATTAAAATTTAGACATAGTCTCTACACTGAAATTCTCAGAAACCACCACCATTCTCAGGATCCTTATTAAAATAGGGCATCATATATAATGTCATTTAAGGTAAGACTATTCCATGAAAGAGCCTTGGTTCCATAAAGAATGAAACTCACCACATTAGAATAGAGATTAAAATGCTATAATGAACCTGGAAATGCTAAGAGAAAAATAGCAAATAATAATATCCAAGAAAGGTTTTTGGAAAGTCAAGAAAAAGAGGAGAGAGACAGCAATAATTTTAAAAAATGTATCCAAATGCTCTGATCATACCTCTTCACAACCGATACACAGCAAATAAATCTGTCTTCTGCAACTCAGGATGCAACTGTGTGTAAAAGGCCCCAAGAGATCATCTAACCTTCAAAAATATTCAGGGACTGAATTGAATTGGACTGAATTTTACATTTAAAAAATCTTGATCTCATCTTACCTTACTAAGAGCTTCGTTGGCTATTTCAATTCCGTACTAATCACAAAATTTGACACATTAAAATACTAAATAATTTCAAAAGTGCCTTAGAGTATGTATCTGCCATCCACTTCACTCTATGGATTTATCCTATGGAATTTATGTTTGTGAACACCTTTTGCTATTCAATGTGTTGAGATATACCATCTTGTTAAAAATTAAAATACATTCAGAATTAAATTTTTGCAGTTGGACGATTTAAAGTAACTTTAGGTTGCTTTAGAGACCATTACTTCGGTTATATTTAAGTTTCATTACTGAGTTAAATAAATCATCTCAATTCCCTCCTCTTCTAGACTCACAATTTTATCGTCTGAAACTGCTCTTCCTCAAGGCATATACTTCATTTTGCCCTTACTTTGGCTGGCTGCCTTTTACTTTCATAGTAGCAGGAATTAATTTTAATCAGAATTTCTCCTCTATAGGTTTCCATAACATCAACATTGTAGGAATGTAGCTTTTTATTCAAAAAAATGTAGTTAAGGTTCCTTAGGCCATGATGTACATAATTTCCTTAAAATAGGCTTTTATAAAAGGCAAAATATTCTGTCTTTTTTTTCCAGAACTCACTTGATCGAATTGTACAAATACTTTCAGGTCTAACACTATTGATATAACCACATATTTCTTTACAACTTTAGCCTGAGTTGTTGCTCTTAGCTGGTTCCTATAATGAATATCAAAACTGTTGAAGAAAATCTCCCTGTAACACCAAGAGTAACGTCTGCTTTTTCTCAATTCTGCTGCAATTATCTCAATCAGTGTCTCGGGAATTAAGCACACTAGTAGCAGTTCTCTATCCATGTCATTATTCTTGGGGGAAAAAGTTTCCCCACCTGTTCTTTATGATTGAATCTTCAAAAGGTAAAATTAAGTAAGACACGGATGATCTTATATGTACAATTTAAATTAAAGGGGATTAGAGACCTAAATTATCCAATTAAGTGCTTAATTATTCACTTTCAACTAGGGATGTGGCAAAAGAAGAAGGAGAGGGAAAGGGTAAACTCCTATAAATAAAATACAGTTTTTAATAGCTTGGAAGAATAGTTTCAAAAATAAATCCAAAATTTGTAATTATGTCTATACCTTGCCAGGAGTATAATCCCAAACAAAAATTTTGGAAAAGGGGTTTCCTAGCTGTCCTATGGCCCTTCTCTCCTACTTCATGGTAAACAGAACCTTATCATCTTTGCATAGCTGGCCAGGGGAAGGCAACAAACAACTGAATAAAATAAAACAAACAAAATGGATAAACTTTAAACTTTTGGGGTGCTATAGTTTTCAAAGTTAGAATGCATTATGAAGATTTAGTAGGGTTTTTTGTTTTTGTTTTAATTACAGAAAAGTATTTGCTTCTGCTAAGGAAAGTTAATTAATTCCTATCAGGGAGTAGTCACTCACTTGAATTCCCCTTATAGATGGTGAAGGAGGAAAAATTGCTAAAAGCCAAAGCTATTGTCTATTGTCTATTGGCTATTGTCAAGCAGAGGGTATGAGCAAGTTTTCCATAAACAGGACTAAGCATGAAAGGACACAGAATGCTCTTTTTAATAAAGTGGAAGAGATTTGGGGGGTTGAGGCAGTGTTTCCTGGGGCCAGGAGAAAGGAGAGAGATTGGGTGAGAGACAAATATCTTCAGGGACTGGAGACTTCAGAGGAAACTTACCCTCTAGAGCAGCGGTTCTCAACCTGTGGGTCGCGACCCCTTTGGGAGTGAAACGACCTTTCTCAGGGGTCGCCTAAGACCATCGGAAAACACATATATAATTACATATTGTTTTTGTGATTAATCACTATGCTTTAATTATGTTCAATTTGTAACAATGAAATTGGGGGTCACCACAACATGAGGTACTGTATTAAAGGGTCGCGGTATTAGGAAGGTTGAGAACCACTGCTCTAGAGAATGTATGAATTGTATAATAATTTAAGCTGTTTGTGTTACAATGCCTCCACAGTTCATTATATATGTGAACTTGTTTACCGGGATATGTGGGGAGAGAATCAAAGAAAATAAACCTTGTCACATCAGGACACCAAGGCATACAAGAGGACAGCACCCTGGGAATAGTGAAATGACTCATGAAGCTGATGGTTGCAATTGACCAGTTGAAGCCAGAGATGACAAAAAAAAACATCAGCCACTCCTCAGACTCTCCAGAGACCTGAAAAGGATACCAGCCTCCAAGGACATATGGTTTGGAGTTAATCAAGCCAATTCCACTTGAGTCTATATTTTAGAAGGGAAGGAGGAAGAGAGACCTCACTAAAACTTGGATTATATTTGTCTCTACCATTTTTACTAGTAGATAATGTTAGTCCCCTTTACAAAATATGACCTTTTGGGCACAACCATCTCATGAATCCCTCATATAGCATCGGCCCAGAAGTTGACTAACCTGATCTTCGCTAGTTGGTCCTCCTTTATAAAGGACTATTTAGGCAGATATCATAATTATGATTTTTAAATTGTTTTCCATATGTTATTAATGCATACCTATTTCCACAAACTCACTAGTTTCATAAAAAATAATCTGTTTCTCATGCCGAAACCGGTTTGGCTCAGTGGACAGAGCGTCAGCCTGCGGACTGAAGGGTCCCAGGTTCGATTCCGGTCAAGGGCATGTGCCTGGGTTGCAGGCACATCCCCACTGGGGGATGTGCAGGAGGCAGCTGATCGATGTATCTCTCTCATCGATGTTTCTGACTCTCTATCCCTCTCCCTTCCTCTCTGTAAAAAATCAATAAAATATATTTTTTAAAAAATAATCTGTTTCTCCCATTTGAATTTTCTCCTTTTTCAGTAAGTACTGCATTGAGTTTTAAAAGTAGGTTAAATACAAAGTTAGCCTTTTCATTCAGCCTGTCGTTTCAATAACAGAGTTGGAATGACAATGGTGCATTTCTGCTGAGCTACATTCCTTCCCACTTGGCCCCACAATTTCACACACTACAGATGAACAAGCCCTTTAACAGGCAATCAAAACAGCAGCGTTTTTTGATTTGGAGTATTTTCTTTTGTTTTCTGTTTTGGTTCGGTTTCGGGGGAAGCAAGGGGATACTCCTATTTCTACTTTTTGTGTTACATCTATGTCTGAGAGAATCCCTGGTCATTCAGCTCTTTCAGCTTTTACTCAAAGTCCTTCTTTCTCACACGCCCACCCAAGCTCCTTACACACACTCTTCACTTGATAAGGAACCCACGGGAAGGAGTCCACAGGGGTCTAGACTGGAAAACAAATCATCAATAAAGAGCAAGGCTCCATGCTGGACTCAAATTCCCTACTTCCCTCTGAAGATTAAGTCTTTGTGATTTGGTCAAGCTTGGCTGCCTCCCTTCTTCTTTCCTCAGAAGGCATTTTCTCCCCCAGAAACTTCCTCTGTCCTTCATGCAATGAGTAGGCAGTGCCCGACAGGGTGACAGATATGCCCACACATGTCTACATCCAAGGTGTTCAACTCAAGCAAAGCCCTAGCTGTAACTGTATATAGTACTGTCATCAGGCAGATCATCAAAACCATTAGCTCCAACCCTTTCTAACTTGGAAAAATTGGGTAATAGACCAACTCTTTGCTCACCAAACTCTTTACTAACTCCAATTCTTTTTAAACAATTACTGTTCAAATATTTAATTCTATTTTTTAAAAATACTAAACTAGAAAACTCCCAAGTGAACATAGTCAATGGAAACTATGGAATATACTCAGAAAAACAACTATTCAGATGATCTTGCAGGTAAGTGCCTTTATAAGAGCTGATACTTATTATGCAACTTTAGGGGGGAAAAATACAATAAAAACCAATTATGAGATACCTTCCTATATTACTAATTCAATTATACTGTGGGACAAAATTGGATTTCTGTGTTAAAATGAAATATATTTTATTTCTCCTTCAATAATATAGAAAGTATATCAAGTTATTTTCCTTGGTAAAAGTGACTTAATGGTGATGGATCACAGATGAGTACCTTAAAATTAATTCCTGATATATTGCATTATTTTTAAATATGTTAAATAACAGCAAAATCCTATTTTTGTATTGAAAAACTCATATTTTCTATTACTCTATTAATGTGCAGAGCAAGAGCAGTTCATGTATTATAATTACATCTTTTTCTCCCTCAATTCAGCAGAGGATATGCTAAATTTTAGAAGCTCAAACAGAAAACCTTTGAATAGGTTTAGAGCCGCAAAGATAAAATGCAGAGGTGAATATACAAAGAGGTAATGCTCAGGGTCGTTGCTGGGTTTTGTCTCCCAGGAGTCACTTCCGATGGCACCAGAAAGATTTGTATAAAGCCACTGTACATTGCACACAACAGCAGGGTGGCTGCCTATGATCATGGAATCTTGGAGACAGGGTGCTTCCAAGGTTCAAAGAAATCAGAAAGAGTATTGTACAATAGCTTCTTCTCCAAAAAAGAATGCTCTGCTATATATAAATGTGGACTGAAGAGATAAATGGCATCTTAGCAATTGTATGAAACTGGAAAGTATTTAGTAAACTGAGCCCGGGTTCTTTCCAGGGTCAGCTAATGTGACTCCAAAAAGCCATTCTGCTCAGTTAAACATGCATGAATAAGTTATATTTTGTGTAAATGTACTTCACAGCATGATTAGAGTTCTTTCAAGGAGATACTTTATTGAATAGGTTTTTCAACTTCACGTGTTCACATTCTTGAAAAACTAATGGATCCTTCATTAAAGAGATCACAGCTTTTCAGGTGTCATGCTTGAAGACACACAATGAATTGGTCATTAAGGGAATTCAGCCGCGCAGAAAGGACAGGGGAACAACTAGTCGACTCTTCTAATGACTCAAACATTGTTGGCAGGGATGTTTTCCCTTACAGGCTGGTTTATAGTTGCAGAACAAGCATTAATTTTTTCAGGCATAACAACCAGGTGAAAGACAACCACCTCTGGAGCAAGTACCCATCTTCTGGAAAAACATTTCATGTACTGGTGTTATTCATCAAAATAGATCTATTCACACATTATTTCTGTCCCATCCTATTTCTTCTGGCCATAAAATGTTATACATCATAGACATAAGTTGAAGTAATCATACATAGGTAACTAATTACTTTTACATTATATCATATGCATTCAAAAGAGAAAACCTTTAAGATTATTACAATATTTTGAAATAAAGATGCATTTGCCTTTAAAGACAAGTATCAAGTGATTTCACTTATTTGTGGAATCTAACGAACAAAATGAATTGACCAACAAAGTAAGACCCAAAGCAGGGAAACATGGAATAGACACATACTGCTTTGTGGGGATGAGGGGATGAGAAGAAATAAACCAAAGAATGTATATACTTATATGCATAGCCCATGGACATGAGCAATAGGATGGTGAAGACCTGGGGGGAAGGGGGGAAGAGCTGGAAGAAGGGGATTAAACGTGGGGAGAGGAATGGGAGACATCTGTAATACTAACAATAAAAATATATATTAAAAATAAAAAAGATGCATTTTGTGTTTTCTTAATTGCTTCAAGTGGATTTATTTGCCTTAGGCTGAGTCAGTTTTGATTTTCTTACTAGAAATGAAAGACACCTGACTTGCCTATTGTGTCTAGTTAGTCAGGCCTTACCCTGGAACTCTTAAGAAATGCAATCTCTATTTCTTCATCTGAGATTATATAAATATTTGAACTGAAGATTACTCTGTGCCTGGATGAATGGTAGGCAAGAATTAGGGAAGAAACCCAGTCTATGGCAGTAATTTCAAAATCCCCTTCTCTGCCCCTTTGCCACTGGTCTAGGGGAAAAGATTCTGGTAGAGGCTATTCTTTCAATGATAAACTGACAATTTGCTAAGCCTGTGGAAACACACTCTGGTAACTTCCCTATTAATTTTGAGATTTTTTTTTTCACCTTGTGGTGCTTCAAGGCCAAATGAGCTTTCAAGGAGGTCATAGGAACATAACATAAGAAATGCCATAATAGGTCAAGTTAATGAGCCAGTTAGTCTGATATGCTTTTTCTGAGAGTGGCAACAAGGTACATTTTGTGCATGTTGTCAATTCCAAAATATCTGAGGCTATGAGCAAGTGTGTTTCTTAGACCGGGTATCTATTTCAAATGTCCATGGTTTCCTTTATTGATATACAATGAATCTTCACCCATAAATTCATTTGATGATATTTTAATCATGTACTACTTGTCATATAATGAGCTCTATAAATCTGTTTCCTTTCATTTGACCTAACCTACCTGCTTCACATTTCCAAAGGTTTCCTGTTGAAATATGCTTAGAATTGGTAGACCCGTAACTGTGACTCTGCCTAAGTGAGGTCTCCATACTGTGTTGATTAAATGTTCAAATCCTTCCCAAACAGGTGGTTACCAATTATCCATCTACAATTACTAGGATTTTTTGTCAGCATTATATTGCCCAGGGTCAATGCGTTCCTTCTTATGGTCTACTTAAATAATTCCTGTTGGTTACCCTACTTCCTTCCTTTTACCAGGAAGAGAAAAGCATCTGGATTCTCTCACACACAAAAAGTAAATAAATGAATAAGTATTGTTTCTCAGGGCTTAACAACAGGAACCTACACTCTAAGGAAGCAGGATATGCAGCCGACATGGGTCCATGAGCAGCTGGGCTTGTGAAGATGTATTTTTAATTGACGACAACAACAACAAAATAGCAATCCAAAAACTCATTGAAAAGTAATAATAAAGAACAAAACTTCCTGTTTGTAATCTGTAACTGCTAGTTTTCTATTGGCAAAGCTATCTGTGAGATACAAAATTGACTGCCACCAGGCAACCATGCAACCATGACAGCAGGGCTGAGCATGCTACAGGGTAAGGATAAGATCTGTTCTTTCTTGGGAACACCTAAGGTCACTACCAGGGTAATATTTTCTTTTCACTAAGATTTTGTTTTCTTTTAAACTCACACAACACATGCATTTATTTAGTGAGTAATTAAAAAGAAAAAGGCAGACCAAATACACCCAAATCCTACCTTCATTTCTCAACCTGCCAAGTAATCCAATAAATTATTTACTTTGGGATTACTTGTGTTAAACAGCATTCTCTGCATACTGTATAAGATGTCTTTGATTTCAAGCTTGTTTTAAATAAATAGTTCTATCAAAATAGAATGGCCTTAACTTTCAGCCCTGGGAATAAACAAATAGTCTCAATCAATGACACTGGGACCACCATTTAACATTTTTCAAGAGACTAAGAAAAGAAATATTTTCATGCCTACAACATTAAGTCAGAAATAGCCTTTGGCACATATTTAACTTGGTCTTTTCAAAGGTTGTGGGAAAATATGGAGAAAAAAAAATATAAGCAAAATTAGCAAGGCTACCATGACAACAACCCAGTACTCAGAGGCAGAGCATAAACTCCAGAAATCTCAGAGGGAATGAAAGGAGGGTCCCTAGGACAGGCCATTAGGGAAGAAGCATCAAGCATAAAGAGAATTATTGCTAAATGGACAGATACTGGAACAGATATTTATTGTAATGGATTTCCTGTGGTGTGAAATCCTATCAAAAGGACACTGTTACTAAGAAGAAACCATTTGCTTGAAATTATGTGTTTTTTACTATATTGAACTCAATGTGGAAATATATGTCCCACATTTTTATTTCTGTGGGCTGTCATTTGCTTTTGTTTAATGGGCATGAGAAGCTGCATATTTGGAAGTAAGAAAAGAATATATGGAGACATTTTTTAAATGAGTTTGCCAAAGTGGCTGAGTCAGGACTCAGGAGTGGACATCGAGACTCCCAGTGCTCTATCACAGCATAATGTTTTTGTCTATTTAAATTTGAAGCTTTAGTTACTTACATTATTTCATTCAACCAAGAAATATTTACAGGCAATTACTGTATACTGGTCCTCTACTGTTTGGAATACAGGATTGAGCAGGAAAGAACTCATACATTATCTACAGGAGCATGGGATCAAGAAAAGAGAAATCAACAAGTAAACCAATATATAAACAAGGAAATGTCTAGACAAGAGGAGCAACAAATTCAAAGGTCCGAGTCAGTGAAGACTCAGGTATGTGTCAAGAACAAGAGGAGGCAAGTCTACCCAGGACAGAGTCAGCCAAAGGGAGTATACTAGGTGACAATATCTGAGGTAGGGCTCTGATCTTTGTAGGAGTGCAGTGGGAACTTTCCAGTCTTGTCCCACCCATCTATTTCTCATACATCTGTCCTAATGATCCGAAAACAGCATCTCTCACCTGAATTGTTGCAGCACAGATAGAGTCTATATTCACAATAAATATTGAAGATAAAAGTGATAAGACATGATGGCTTGGATGTGGGATACAAAGGAAAGGAAGCAGTAACAATTAGCTTCCTGACCCAAGACAGAGAGTGAATGGAAGTGCCATTTACTGACACAGGAAAGACAGAGAGCACAGATCTGAGGGAAAACGGGCTATGGACATTTATTAACTGCCTATTCTGGGACATCCGCTGGCCATCCAAATGTAACAATGGTCAAGTAGACAATTAAATACACAGTTGGTACCACAACTCAGGGAAAAGGTCAGGGCTGGGGTATAAATTTGGATGTCTTCAACCTATAGATGACATAAAGCAATGAGCCCAAATGCAGTCACCCGGCATGCACAGAAGGGGCAGTTTGGTAATTAGAATGTCCAGTACCATGAAAGAGTCAAAGTACCCAATTTCATTCAAAAGAAAGACATAAATTATGGACTTATGAAAAAATGTATAGATAGCGGTCTAACCTCAAATCCAATACTGCCCATAGAATTAATATCCTGTGAATTCCCTGGGCAACATAGAAATGTTGGGGAAAATGCAGTGAGTTCATGCTCTCTCACTCTCCTCCCCTCCCATCAAGGACTGCTCTTACTTATCTTTTCTGGGTTAGAAGGGAAGAAGGGGGGAGACAAGAACAGAGATAAGGCGCACAGGAAAGGGCTTATATGACTGACACTGTTGGAAGCTGGATTTGTGCTCTTTGGCTCAGTGGAGGTTTAGCTGTCTCTTCTGTGGGACTTTTTCCTTATTGATTCACGACACTTGCGGACTCTCACATGCATGTGCCTGACCAGATGAATGTGCTCTCTTCTAACGGTTCCTTAATCTCCCATCTGGCCATCTCCAGGTTCTTCTCCGTTGAAGCCTTTTCAGTCCTCTGCAGATGATCATATTAGGTCAAATCAACAGTGATCCCAGAGCAGCCTTTTCTCACTTATGACCCTCAACAAACTCACTGAAAACACTCCTGCATTCTTTGCCCAAACAGACCCCGGGAACATATTTAGACCTTCAGCAGCAGCAGCTACTTTTCTTCACTTGGTTTTCTGAACCATCATTGTCTCCCCATTAAATTTTCCAGTATGGGGTTGCACATCTGGATTTGTTAAGACACCCATTGTGCTCTCCATGTGGTCTCTTTGAAGGTCTTCTCACACACCTGAGATGAGAGGAAGCAGAGGAAGGAAAAAGGCTTGTCTCACATGGGCTGCTCTCTTCAAAGAAATCTCCAAACTCTGCTTTTTAATCTGACCTTTTTATATTCATAATGTGAGTGCAGAATGTAAGAGTCATGCAACCACTTTTTCTAAAACTCCTTTGGAAATTCTGCACAGGGTTTAGCACCTACTCTGAAATTCAGCATCTATTTTATTGCGGGGCTCAGTTGAAATTGCAAATTTCAATATTATTGCAGTTTTTTAAAAAAACATAGAACAATATAAAACAAGCTCACAGGTGGATAATCAAGAAGGAAAATAATACAAAATGATCCAAGAAAGAAGGGAGTAATTCCTGGCATAGGAGAAGAGATGGAATCAAGAGTTCTGGAGGAGGGATGTGATGATGTGTATGTCCAGTATGACAGCAAGCAATGTTCCCAGTGGAAATTTATAAAAATTTAAATATGTAATTTTATCTCATTTTTTATAATTATGAAGCAAATACTGATGCTATGTCCATGAACACTGGTTATAAGTAATATTTTACCATCTATGACAACAACACTAGAATAACAAAAGTTTCTGAATTAAAAAAATAGTATAAGCATTTAATATTTTAGAGCAACTTTATTATGCTTCCTTTTATTGATAAGTATTTAAAAGCTTCAAAAATTCTACCAAGCTATATCAGAAAAATAAAACTGATATAGAACAATTCTTTACCTGAAATTTTAAAATAAAAAATAAAAACTTTGAAAAATTGCAGGGGTTTTCATATTTTTGGTAAAAAAAAAAAAATCGAAACTGAACTGCAGACAAAGGTCATTATGGTCATTCATATGTCTGTAGGGAAAATAATCTGTTTGATCATGGTGTTTGCCTGAGCCCTTGCTGAAAGTACTACATAATGTATAGTATGTGGACAATATATCTTTCTAAAATTGAGGGGTGGGTGGGAATCTGAATTCTTAAGTATTTTGGCCTCAAGAGTTTTTGGATGGGAGATTGTAAACCTTTAGTACAGAGTGAAATGTAATATTTTTGTGAATTTAAGACAATTTAAGGAAATCCAGATTTATGGAATTCAGTATAAAACAGAGACCCTGATTTGGAGAAATAGCACAAGGATATTTTTGTGACCTTGTCTTACCTATATAACCAATAGCATGCAAAGACTCCAAAGAGTGAATTAGACCAAAATATAGTGCACTCTTTCCAAGAAAGCTGAACTTTTCTGCTAGCTTCCCTATTTCATCTGGCTTACAACATTAAGCATGTTAATAACCAGGCCACTTTTGGAAGTCATTTGACCAAGCCAGCCTTCAGATCCCTGGTGTTCAAGCAAAACTCCATAGTAAACCTATTGCAGTAATTCGGAATATGCATTACAAATACAAAGGAAATCAACATTTAATCTATCTCTGAAAGTCATATCTTAAAATCGTTGGGGGGAAAAGATAAATTTTACGGTGCATAAGCTTATCTTCATGAGATTTTTGGCAGACCATCAAAATACCTTTTGATACCTCAAATCTGTTTTAATCTTTGAAAAGTTCTGCACTTGACCAAAAAGGATTTCAAAAGCAATGGTGCCGAAACTTGTGTGGTCAACCATTGCGTTTGGAGTCCTGCATCACTCACTGGGTTATAGCCTAAGAAAAACAATGCATTCTACACCCTGAGAATCATGACTGCACAAATGTCTGCTATCTTGTGTGTTAAATCTGACTCACAATTAAAGAGAGTAAACACAGACATGTGTAAATACTAGATAATATTTTTCAACCTGAAATGCTCAAACAAAAATCTTTGAAAACCTTTTAAAGACAAATAACCTATTAAAGGAGCTGAAAAAATGTACACATTGCAACTCAGCGCTGCTTTATTGATTCCTTTGGAAGGTTGATGGTGGTAAACAGGATTAAGAAACGTTCAATAATAGCCCTAGCCAGTTTTGCTCAGTGGTTAGAGTGTCACTCCGTAGACTGAAGAGTCTAAGGTTTGATTTCTAGTCCAGGGCACATACCTGGGTTGCAGGTTCAATCCCCCGGCCCCAGGCCCTAATGGGGGAGGGCATGTGGAGGAGGTAACCAATCAATGTGTTTCTCTCACATTAATGTTTCTCTCTGTTTGTCTCTCCCCCTTCCTCCCACTCTCTCTAAAAATTAATGAAAAAAATACCTTCGGGTAAGAATTTTTTTAAGTTCAATAATAAAAATGCAGTACTTTTGCTTAGAAATTGATATAATTTCTAAATTTTGTTAGAACTCTTGTCAAAGCATCAAGCTTAATAGATGGCTATAACACAAGTGCTAATTATATTCCCATAAAACAGGGTCAGAGAGAGAGCTCTCAGTGAGAATATTCCCGTGATGCCTATATCTCCACAGTGTCCAAAAATATTATTATAAGGTGGTTGATATTCATTTAGGTTTGTCAACTTTCTTGTCTGCATGAAATTCTAGAATTATCATTATAAAGGAAAAGGAGAAGATGGAAGAGAAAGAGAAGAGATCATTATGAAGAAAGTAAATTGCCCATAAACCTTTCCCACTCACATGCCCTAATCACCAATGTAAACACTAATGACTGCTTTATCCCAAGATGCTGGGATTTTTTTTTTTCTGTTTGTTTCCCTCATCTCACATTCTATTTTTCTTAGCTGTGTTGTAGTTTACTCTAAAATGTAAACTTTTAGACTCTACACCTTCCTGAGCATAAGCATTTCATCCTGTTTTTTGAATTTCTGGTATTCAGAATAAAAGTAAATACTAGACTTTCAAACTCAATCACTTTTTTAAAAGTCTCTTCAATAAATGGTGATGGGAAATTGGACAGGTTCAGGAAAAAAATGAAATGATGACCAATTTATACCTTACACAACAATAAACTTGAAATGGACAAAAGACTTACATATAAGTCATGAAACTATGAAAATCCTAGAAGAAAACGTAGGCAGCAAAATCTCAGACATCTCTCATACCAATATGTTTGCTGATACATCTCATAGGGCAAGGGAAACTAAGAAGAAAATAAACAAATGGGACTACATCAAAATAACAAACTTTTGCTCAGCAAAAGAAACCATCAACAAAATGAAAAAAAAAAAAAGCCCACTGTATGGGAGAACGTATTTGCCAATGATACATCTGATAAGGGGTTAATTTCCAAAATATGTAAGGAACTCATACAACTTAACAAAAGACAAGCAATCCAATTAAAAAATGAGCAAAGGACCTAAATAGACACTTCTCCAAAGTGGACATCCAGAAGGCCAAGAGATATATGAAGGAATGCTCAAAGTCACTAATCATCAGATAGATGCAAATTAAAACTACAATGAGGTATCACCTCACACCTGTCAGAATGCCTATCTTCAACAAAACAACAAAGACACGAGCTATTTAGGTTGTGGAGAAAAGAGAACCCTAGTACACTGCTGGTGGCAATGCACACTGGTGCAGCCATTATGGAAAACAGTATGGAGTTTCCTCAAAAAATTAAAAATGGAACTGCCATTTGACCCAGTGATCCCACTTCTAGGAATATATCCTAAGAAACCCGAAGCACCAATCAGAAAGAATGTATGCACCCCTGTGTTCATAGCAGCATAATTTACAATAGCTAAGATCTAGAAACAGCCCAAATGCCCATCAGATGAGTGGCTAAAAAGGCCGTGGTACATTTACCTGTCTCTCAGGTTTAGTATTTTACAGTATTATTCCAAGATGTAACACTACACAGCTGTGAAAAAGGAAGATTTCTTACACTTTGGGACAGCATAGAGGGACTTGGAGAGTATTATGCTAAGCAAAATAAACCAATCAAAGATAAATATCACATGATCCCATTCATACATGGAATCTAATGAACAAAATAAACTGAAGAACAAAATAGATCCAGAGACACAAAAGCATGGAATAAACTGTCAAATCTCAGAGGGAAGGTGGGGGTCAGTGGGTAGGTGGGGAAGATTAATCAGGGAACTTATATACATACTAGAGGCCTGGTGCACAAAATCCATGCACCTGTGGGGCCCTGCCCTCCAGCCCACCAATATTCATGTATTTTTGTATATGTGTGTACCACTTGAGCTGCTGCCGGCCCCTGGTCAGGTTCTAGGCCCTGTCCCCCATCAGGTCCAGGACAGCACCAGTCACCTGCTGCTCAAAGGCGCCCCTGTCCCCACCAACGCCCAGGTCCCGTTCACTGTCAAAGTCCTTGGACCGAGAGCAAACACAGAAATCCTGGTCCAGTGGCCAGGCCTTCTCCTTCCACCTCTTGGCTCCCCACTCCGGTCCTGGCTGCTGAAACAGTCAGGCCCATGACCTCTGTGAAGATGTCCTCCACACTCTCTCCTACCATCTCCTCCTCCTCCTTCTCTTTCCCAGGCTGCTCTGCCTATGGTGATGGGCAGCTCAGGTATGGGCCAGCCAGGCCCTCCTGCCACTCCTACCAGAAGCCCGCATCACCTGGCTGCTCAGGTCCCGGCTGGAGGCATTGATCTCAAAGATGGTCGCCCGCGAGAGGTACTGCTTGATGCTATCCACCAGCCTCAGCAGCTGCGGCTCCTCCTCCTCAAAGCTCAAATTGAAGAGGGGGTGCAGGCCCAGCCCGCAAGGTCCAGCTCCTTGGCCCACTTGATGGACTCTGGCGAGCACACGTACTACTGCTGGGTGTTGTCCGCCATGCAACCCAGGCCCGCAGCTCCAGAGATGCCTCCAGGGTGCTCCACAAGCCACAGTCCTCGTCATCCACCATGCTCTGTGGCACCCGGCCTAGCATGCCGTCCACGCTAACCACATCTGAGAGCTCCTCGTGGGGGGAGCGAGGATAAAGGCACGGCCCAGAAAAGGTGCAGGTCCAACAGGTAGGGGACCTCATCTGGGGCCGCCAAGGAGTAGACTGTGCTACTTGGGCCAGCCTGGGCCACATGACCCATGCGGTGCAGGAAGAGCTTGCCCTTGGTGGGGAAGCTGAAGTTGATGACATTGTCCAGCAGCAGGATGTCCAGGCCCCAGGTGGCCAGGTCAGTCATGATGAGGGTGGAGCACTTGCCATGGGTGAACTTGGCCAGGTTGACTTTGCAGGTTGTCTGGTCCAGGGTGCTGTAGATGTGGGTGCAGCTCACCCGCTGGAGTAACCTCGGCTTGGAGACCAAGCAGCTGGGAGAAGGCAGATACTCAAAGCCTGAGCCCCGGGTGTGGGGGCTAACCAGGGGGCCCTCTGGCCAGGGGGAGGGGCTTATGGGGCAGATCTGGTGGTTGGCTGCCCCGGTGCGTGTCATAGCAACCAGTGTTTCTGCTGTTCAGAAAATTTGCATATTAGCCTTTTATTATCTAGGACTTGAGGTCCGGTGCATGAATTCATGCACCAGTGAGGTCCCTCAGCCTGGCTTGTGGGATTGGGCCAAAACCAGCTCTTCAACATCCCCCAAGGGAGTCCCAGATTGCGAGAGGGAGCAGGCAAGGCTGAGGGACCCCAAAGATGCATGATCAGGACCAGGGATGTGGGAGGTTGGCCAGCTGGGGAGGGACCACAGGAGGGCTCCAGAGCATGACTGGCATGTCTCACTCAGTCCGGATGGGCCGGATCCCAACAGCAAGCTCACCTACAGGTTGGAGCATTTGCCCGTGGTGGTCAATGCACGTCATAGCAAGCGGTTGAGCGGCCTTAGCATATCATTAGCATATTATGCTTTGATTGGTTGAACAAATGGACACTTAGCATATTAGGCTTTTATTATAAAGGATAGGATATGCATAACCCCATGGACACAGACAATAGTGTGGTGAAGACCTGGGAGGGGCAGCTGCAGGGTGAAGAGGGTCAATGGGGAAAAGGGGAGTTAACATCTATAATATTTTCAACAATAAAGATAAATTTTAAAAATTAAAATTAAAAAGGAATAAAATGGACAAATATACTAGAGTAACATGAAGACCAGCAAAAGCTACTATACAGAGATTTATTTTTTTCTAGAAGATAAAAGTTGCTTTTCTAGCTTCCCTTCCACTGCCTTAACAAAATAATAATATGATTTAAGAACATATACCCTTCAACTCAATTGTAGAAATTTCTGTTTTCATAAATCTGATGTTAGATGGAGCAGCCCAAGTTTACACTGGATATAATAAAGGATGGTGCTTCTGAGGTCAGAGCTATGTTTAGTTTAATTTCCCAACATTTTAAGTGGGAAATGCTACTTCAGTCAAACTCACTAATTTTGGTTTCTGCTATACAGTCCTTCTTTCATAACTAGTAATATTTTTAAAATAAAAGAGGCAGAACCAATGGAAATAATAAAAATATATCTTCCATGGTGATTCCCTTTTCTAGTTAACATGACTGAAAAGAAACTTGGAGCTGTTAGGAGGTACTACACTGTTTTCCAGTTCCCAAGGAATGGTAAGCAACCTTTCTCATATCCTTTTTCTGACTATAATGCCTTCCGATTCTATTTAGGAGTACTTCTAATTCATTTTTCCAGATTAGCAAGACTTGCTCTGAGTCATTTCCTATTTCCTCTCTTGCTGTGAGCAGAGGCACATCGTTGTAGAAACCCGTTGGCCCCAGTGATCATTTCCTTAGACAAAGAGTGCACAGGTCCAGCTCTGTGCAGCTCAAACAGAGGATGTCTGCTCCTGCCAGGAACAAGCCTTAGTAGTGTGAGCATAAACATACAGGGGAAATAATTCACTAACAAAAGGGAACACCTCCCAAGCTTCAAAGTCCCTAAAAAACAAATGCAGTATTAATGAGACAATCCTATTAGAAACTTTTAAAAATACTTTTTGATGATACTTGATAAAATAGAAGCCCAGTCTAGCTCTCTTTGTCTACTGTTTAAAAATCTTTATTGTTGAAAAAAGTCTGTCCTTTACTAAGAAATAATATAGAGTATATCCATTTCTTGACTTTACTACTCATTATACCTCCATTAAAGGCATTACATTCCACTTGGCATATGGGTCACTTTAATGCTAAAGTTTTGCTCATAAGAAAGTGTACACCCACATTCCATCTTTTTAAATGCATACTAAATAAAAATTATTTTATTTTGGCTTATATTTCCCAAATCATTTCATGAAACCTACCTACAACCCAGGGTTATGCTAATCCCTTACCAAAAACACTCTCTTCGTTGTAGCCGTAACAGTGTTGTGGTTTCCAATTTTCTTTTTTTAATTTTTGAAATCTCTCACTGAATTGACTGACACCGATGGGGAAAATTATTAAACACACTTAAAATGATGTGATTTTTGTTTTGTTGTTACGAAAATCTTTAATGTGCACACAGTTCAGAAATGTAAAACTATACAGAGGGGGACAAAAGTAGGTTTGCAGTTGTTCATATGGAAAATAACACAATAATAAATAATAATACAAGAATAAACTCTGTGTTTTCCGCACTAACAGCTGTAAACCTACTTTTGCCCCACCCTATATGTATTTTCAAAAGAAATCGAAAGAGCACATATGGGAGGGAAGCTGTCTCTCAGGTTTGGTATCTACAGTATCATTCCATCACAGACAATGGAAGCAACAGACATTGATGATCTTAAACTTCACACATACGAATAAAGCAGACCATTAACCCAGTGATTTTCAACTGGGGCACCTCAAGAATTTTTAAAACATGCAATACTTATTTACTCAGGAGCACTGACCTCTTTTCCCTTAGCTTGTCAAAAAAAATAAAATAAAAAATTACAACAGCCAACACAATAGCTGTCCCATGTGAATGAATCAAACTTATACCTGATTTTTTTTTATCCAATCAGCAAATATTTTTTGGTGTGCCACAGAATTTTAGTTTATGTGCATGAGATTTTAAAAAGTCTGAAAATCACTATAATTAACCTAATATAAATAGATATCTCATTGTCTCGCATGGAATAATGTATGTGTTGGCCTGAAACAGCTCAGTGCTACATATACTTTCTGAAGAAACATACAGATGGGACAACGAAGTAGCCTGTAACTGCCAAAACTTCTCCCTTAATATTCCCTCTTCTATCCACCCAATTTAAAAAAAAAAAAAAAAAAAAACAGTCCACGGAAACATGAAAGTGAAAGTTGTTTGTTTTGCAAACAAAGCTTTCGGATGTAGCCCCGCACTCTCCTTTCCAATTGTGTTTCCAGTTATCACTCACAGTGGTGACCACAGTGACTGGATTTAGGGTGGTTCACAAAGATCCCAATTCTCCTTCCAGCCTTGTGGGAGGGATGTACTTCCTGCCCACCTCGCTGAAGTCTGTCATGTCATCTGACCGGCTTTGGCCAATGAAAGGTGAGCAGAAAGAAAATGTATCACTTCTCAAGAGGAGTTTTAGGATCTGCCTTCTCTTTCCCCTAGGAAGGTCATTTCCAGATGGAGCCGCTCCTGAGCAACCACTGTAAAGAGTGCTCCCTCTGTCCATCCACAGTGAACGCATAGCCTGAGGGAGAAACCAACTCATGTGGTGTTAATCCACTGAGATTTTAGGATTTTTTTTTTTAATTCAACCTAACTTAGTGTCTGCTAACAAACCATTTCACAGAGGAACATGGGAGGCGATAGCAACGTTAGCCAACATAGTAACAGGTGCATTCAAAATAACATAAGTCAAGTACTCCTACAAATCTATAAAAGGCCGCTAGTTCTTTCATTTTAAAATCCAAGCCCTATGTAGTTTAAAAGATGCACTGCCTTCCATTAAAAACAATAGCTATTTTATAAATTATATGAAGTTTTCAACAGTCATAGGGGTTTAAAGTAGTAGTTAATAGTAATTGTAATAACAGTTATATTTACATAGTACCCTGAAACAGTTTAATTCTTGTTTCATGTTAATTTCATTATGATTGAAGGAGGTCTGGTTAGGAGTTCCTCAGTTTTATTGTGCATGTTTTCCAGTAGAAATGACAATGCCTATGTCAACACTGATCAAAATGCACTTCGAAAAATAGCAGAGTAAGTAAAAATATTAGACTTAAATGCTTAAAAGGAAATTAATACTATGTCCATCAAAGAGAGAAATGGTTTTATTCTAGGTGCTCAAATGCATTATCTGTAAGGAAAAAAAAACCAGCTATGTGTTAGACTACTTGTCAGAATCCTAGCAATGTCTCACAGAAATCATTTGGAAGTTAAGGAGCATTAGCTCAAGATCTCAGTGTACACTCACAGAAGATGACAGCATTGCAAGTCCTGCGGAATGGTGTGGTCTCCCAGGAAAGTAAAATCACACAGGAAGTCACCAAAGCCTGTCTCCTATGAACCACGAGATATGACAGTGTCATGAGGTGACACTGAACTTCTACAAAGCTGAACAAATGTAATTAAGAGAGGAATGTGTGATGTAGAGGAAATACTAGGACTCAGAGGCATCCAATACCATTTAAAAATTCAGTAGAGGAAAGAATCATATATTCTTTTGGAAAATAATAGCCCTATATAAATGTGTGTGTGCCTGTGCTCTACACAACACTAGATCATTATTTAACAAGTACTAGAGGCCCGGTGCATGAATTCGTGCACCAGTAGGGTTCCTCGGCCTGGCCTGTGGAATTGGGCCAAAACAAGTTCTCTGACATCCCCCGAGGGTTCCTGGATTTTGAGAGAGTGCAGGCCAGGCCGAGGGACCCCACCAGTGCACAATCGGGGCTGGGGAGAGATACAGAAGGGTGGCCAGCCAGGGAGGAACTGTGGGAGGGTTCCAGGGCATGTCTGGCCCATCTCGCTTAGTCCCCATCAGCTGGACCCCAGCAGCAAGCTAACCTACTGGTTGGAGCATCTGACCCCTGTTGGTCAGTGCACATCATAGCGACTGGTCAACCGGTCAACTGCCTGCTCCCTGGTGGTCAGTACACATCATAGCAAGCAGTTGGACAGCCTTAGCATATCATTAGCATATTATGCTTTGATCGGTTGAATGGCTGACCGGTCGACTGGACACTTAGCATATTAGGCTTTTATTATATAGGATTTATCAAGAGCTTATTGTGTAAAAGTTCTCAGCATGGACAACACAGAGATGTTTGAAAAGCACCCTGTGGTCTCCCAAACTTTACAATCTATGCCACACCAAGAATTCTAAGTCTCAGTGGCATAGTGCATCTCCACTAGAGCAGTTTGCACCCAGTCCACACTTTGATTATTGTAAAGACTTAATACTTAGCTGAGCAAATAAACAATGGCTGATAATGAATCTCCTAAGTTTATTTTTTATACACAAACTTCTGTTTCTGAAAGCTTGCCATTCCTCATTTGGGATATTCACAAAGCGCCTGCAATATGGGTTCCCTCTACCCCACAGCATGATGTATTTGTTACAGAAATATTGTGACAATTTTATAATAATCACAATACTGCAATGTTAAGCATCAATCATAGACACAGCCAACAGTGTGGTGATTACCAGAGGGAAAGGGGATGAGGAGAAGTAGAAGACGGTATAGGGGGGAATAAATGGGGATGGAAAGAGACTTGACTTGAGGTGATAAACACACAATACAATATATAGGTTATGTATTATGAAATTGCACACTTGAAACCTATATAATTTTATTAACCAATGTTATCCAAATAAATTCAATTTTAAAAAACGATATTATGGGCACAATTGGCAAAATCTGAAAACAACCTATAAATTGGATTTGTATTAATTGTGTTTATATTAATTTTGAGATTTTAAAAACTAAGAAATAAATATATGGTAGTCCCATCTATGATAAACATTAAAATTTTCTAGATTAGTGTGTAAAGCGCAACTATATTCCAAATTCCCACACCCTTCAGAACTATTGCACATTTACTGGTAATAGTATATGCAGATAAATAAAAAATAATAATTATGATGCTTCCTTTATACTATCAGCTCTCATTTCAGTTGGAAATTTTTGGACTCTGAAGTCTTATCAAATCTCCATGAGGAAGAAAAATGTCCATGCTAGAGGGCGATGAACTTTAGACTGTTGGAGCATGTTAAAATCCTTTTTCTATCCGGTATCAACATTCTGTGCATTGTCATTCCTAGTTCTATGGCATGTGAACAATTTTAATTGTCTTGTGATAAGACTATTGTAGTATATTGTGCTGCACAACATCCAAAACATTAATGCTAATATGTGGTCACAGGCAAACCTTTGCATGCCGTGCATTTGCACCATATGCTGGTTAGCATAACTGAGAGGCACACACTTGGAAAACCCAGTGCTATAACCCTTTAAAGTAAACTGTCCATTGAAATTCTTAGCCTTTCAGCTGGTTCATTAAACCCTTTCAGATAATACTATCAGGTAGAAAGATGATCAATAAAATTAGAAAATATAAATCCTTTTAGAATATTTTCCAAATGTTGATATTAAAGAGAGACACACCGTAAGCATGTATTCAACTTGATTGTTCCTACTGTTGACTAGTCTGCACATGGTTTCGGCTGACTGTCCCCTAACTAGATATGATATTTTCCATGTCATCTTTATCAAAGTAAATGATAATTGCTGTGACAGATAGATCCCAACTTCTCTGTTTATACAAAGCTTATTGTGCGGCAGACTCATCCATGCGCTCTTGGTTGGGCAGCCTTGCACATGGTCAGTCAGGGCCCATACTTCTTCCCTCTTCTTTAAAGCTCTGCCCTCTTCTAGGTCCTGGGAGTCCCTGTCATTCAGCCCACTTGTTTCTTAACCACACCGGTCTGAAAGCCACATTTCTTCATATTTCATCTGCTGGCTGGACCACCACTCCCCACCATCATCTCTACATTGAATGGGGCCATGTATTGTTCAGATGTCTCTGCCAAACATGCCATTTGCATGTCTTCTCAACATCCTTTGCCTTTATAGATCTAAAATTAGTTAGAGGGGAGTCAAATCATCATACACTTCCACATGCAAGCATGCAAGGAATAATTTTTGTGATTAAACATTGCTTATACATCTTCCATAATACTATAGTAGGCTTCAATTGAACCTGGATGCTTATATCAAATAGTGCTACTAATAAAATTTAAAATTTGGGTGAGACAAATTTCAGCATATACAAAGAATATTCATGCTTATATATTCCAGTCTTTACTTCTCCTGAAAGTTTTAAGTTTATGATGAGATATAATCCCCCATTTTCTAAATAGAAAGCACAGAAATGTAAGTACTGCTGGGAGAGTCTTTAATGCATCAGGGCCTCAATTAGCATTTTGTAGGCTGAGGTCCAGTAATGATAATGACTTTGATTGCTTGCATTTTTTTCAGACCTTACCAAATTGTTGAGATTTACACTGACACCCCCAGGCTCCACTGATCAAAACACTATCAGTTGCTCGAATATGACTTCAAGTGGTGAAATCTAAATCTTACTTTTTCCCCACTCCTGGAGAAATTATTTGAGTCAAGGAAAGTAAGTGCTTATAACTTTGATTTCAAATAAATGAGTCAGTAAATATAAGGTTTGTGTAACTTATAAAAATAAAAATTACCTTGAAATTGTCCTAAACATCTTTTAAGTAAAGAAAAAAAAAGAGGATCTCATTTAAGATGAGGCAGTAAACTCACAGAGGATAGTAAGGATATAATATGCTATTGGGCTCAAAAGAAATTATGCCGAACTTCAGCAATGAACTCAGAAGAGAAGAAAAAAGGCAAAAACATTGATGACCAGACTTACATGATTAATAAAAAATGTTCTTACTCCTGAAAGACGATTAATTGACACAGTACTAATTCTTCTAAAAGCATGGTAACGATGCAGTGAAGTAAGGGGATATCTTCCATGAGTACTTTCAATTGACAGCTGGTATATGACATCAGGTAAGGACTCTAGGCCAACTCTAGGAGTACTGAGCGGCAGGCAACATAAAATGAAGGGAATAGGAAACAAAACATTTTTCATTCTAGCATGAAGATTTATGTATAGTTCACATGGGACTAAGATTTACCAGAAAACAGGGGTCAATGTTAAACTATAATCATGCCTCCTTCACAATGTCTGGAGGTTATTTCTAGTCTTACTTAGAAAATCTGGAAACGGGGTTTTCTATAGAAGAATGAACTTCTTCCTCCCCGGCCTGCTCTTTTCAGTAGGGCCACCCCAGGAACAAATCTCATGTAGTTCCTGGCTAGAGCGTGCACAACATGCATTGAATAGAATGGATTCTTTCAGCTTTAACATGGCGTGAATTGGATGTCAAGATAACCCCTCTTTAACTGCACAGTTTGGCATGCATTTGTTTTTAATTTAAAATGAGTTAAAATTAATTTTGTCTTAAAATTTTCATGCCACTTTCTGGTATGACTGCAGCTACCCTGGAGGACGATGAAACTGGAGTTGGGAATCACAGCTCTAGTCTTTAGAGAGAAGGAAGCAATCTCTATAATCTCCAAAATCATTTCACTAGTGGGTATATATGGTCTGAATTTTCAAATCTAGGGAGCTGACCATATGCTCCCTCTCCTGTGAAAGTACCCACGGCAAATTGCCACATCTGACAGACACACAGAGAATTGGAGATATATAGTAACAAGGAATTATAAATATGAATATAAGGGTACTTCACTGTGCATATTACTTCATATAAATGTACAGTCTCTGTGTTAATTGAAAACCTTCCCCCCTCCCCCTAAAGTTACAGAGTATCCTATAAAGTTATGCTGTGTCCTATCTTGGGGTTACCAATAGGTCAGCCAGAAGCTGAGTGCAATCAGGAGGAAATAATTGAGAAAAGAAAAGTGCATTGCAAAATAGGTACTAGAATCTACTGGAAAGAGTTGCTCCACAATACAGTAGCATTACCTGTGATTTTTATTTTGTGGATTGTTAATAGAACATCAGGTTCCAGTGGTGGCAATATTCACTGGAGACCTAATCCATTCCCTAGGTTCAAATTAACAGCACAGTCTTACAGATGTCTAGAGAAAGATATATAACGCTGTCAAAATCACAGCATATTGTTAAATCATGTGTTAAAATAAGATCCAGAAGTCACAGTAAAATATTTTTAAACTGTAATTGTGCTGTGGAAATATTGTTTCTAAAAAACACACATTGTTTTCCAAAACAAAATATGCTCTCTATTTACCATTTTTTATTAAGCTGTTTTATAAGCATTTTTGCATGGGATTCATGGAATTCAAGCAACTTTCACACCTGATATGAAAGCTCATGGCATCCGTGGGAGTTCAGGAAGGTGACATTATATTCTTTTTACTCTTTAACCGCAGTGAGCAGATAGATGATGTGGGTTATCCAAAGGCACAAGCAGAAAAGTGGCAGACCCAGGTATCAAACCTCTAACAACCAATTCTGTCATAGAATGGGGCTTTCAAGCATACATGTGGTCTAATGCATACTTTCACCTTTCAGCATGTCTAAAATATGCTTGGCCCAGGCAAACAGAACCCTAATTCATTCTTACATTTGCAAGGTAATAAGCCTAAAATGAATTAAAAGGCATATCATGCCATGGCCTTGGGAAATAACATCCTCTCTCGTTGCCATTACAGAGAGAGGCGAAATCATATCAAAGTAAGCTAGACAGTTAAAAGGGAATAGGAAATAAAAAGGAAGTGGCCAAGCAATGCTGGTGGCAGCCGTCTGAAAGGGAACATCAGCTGGATCAAATAACAGAGCTTTCTTAGTTGATTCTAGAAAGCACAAACTAAAAAAAAGAAAGAAAGAAAGAAAGAAAGAAAAGAAATTATGCACACACCATTATGATTATGCTAAATCTAAATACACATTCACACAGGTTTGGTTTTAGAAGGTGTAATGGTGAGCCTCTCACAGGCAGACCGGATTAACACCAAATCCAGTGTCTCTGAAGTCGTCACTCACATGGCCTAGTTTGAGATGAGCTGAGAGCTCACATCTCTCCATGGCTGCAATGGACCTGAAATCTCCTCCAGGAAAGCCATTTCTGAGGATTCAGACTCAAATGCAAAAACATAACAGGGAGGAATAATTTTCATTTCGATTTACCTAGTAATACAATAGTTTGACAAGATATCTGGGAAAGCATCTGGCATGTAAAAAGCACTGAAGGGGAAAAGGCAAGGAGAGGCCCAAAGAAATGTACAGTCCCCAGAAAGGGTGAGCCCTGCCACCAGGAATCTCAGCAAACTGTTCTATTTGGTTGAAAGATTATCACTTCATAAAGCCAGGAGAGCAGCCTGCTAGGTGGTATAAAAAATGAATTCTGAAGATCTCAAAGGGCTACAAGGCAACATGTTCAGTAGTTGGTCTAACCATATGCAATTGGTTACCTGTCTAAAGTCTTTCAAAGAGTTCCTCCTTCCCCTGCACACTCCCTTGGCAAAGCCATTACACATCTGGAGCCACCAGACTTCATCCCCTATCTTTCTCCTCTGCACCATTCCCCTTCTCTACACACATATACCCTACATTCCTGCAGCACAAAATTATATGGACATACCATACCATTTTCTTACCTGTGAAAACTTTTACCCATAGTGCCTTCAGCCTGGAATTCATGTGAAAATAAAATAATTTAAAAAACACATGCGTTGGCAGCTCATATTGAATGTTCAAGACTCAACTCAAAGCATTCCTCCAGAAAGCTACCACCCAGGCTAGAGAACGCTCCCATTTTATATGTTTCAAGTGCACCATATGCAAACAAATCCCAGTTAGAACTTTATTCTACAGAATACTTCAGAAAACTGAACAAAAACAACTGCATACCAGTTAAATTTTAATCGCTATACCAGTTGACTTGCACACCTCAAAATGCACAAAAAGAACCCAAGAAGGGTTCTGAAAAAAGCAAGGCAGCATCTCATAGTTCAGATAATCAAAGTAAAAGAATTCAGCCTTGAAAACAGAATCCAAATGCTTGCAAAGAATTCATGTACAAGTGAGATCTTTTTTTGTTCTTAGTCTATTTCCCGAACTCTCCGTCTTGAGTTGTTAAAGTAATAAAGCATAGGGCACTTTTTAATCCTTCACATACTGACCCTAGTGACAAAAGGAAGGAAAAGAGAATGTGTGGCTTAAAGTTGGAAAAAAGATAAGGTTTTCCACCCATTGTGCAAAATTTTCTTCCCTGGCAGAGCATGGTTAGCCCCTATTTCATCAAAAAAGGGGAAGATATTAACTTGACCTTTGAAATGAAAGTATCTGCTTAAAGCTAAGCCTCTAACTTGAAAGTAAATAAACCAAGAGTCAAGTGTAAATAGCAATTCACTTTGAAAATAATTAGCTGGAACAGTTGGACTATCAAAGTGACAAATCTGAGAAAATATGAAATATTGTAAATTGCTTAATTCAGCTTTTGGTTCCCTAGTTATGTGTTTTTTACTTCAATTTATGTTCTATAATGTTAGCCTATTTTGTCTATACTTTGTGAATATCCTATGTACCTAGGAAAAGACTATATTTGGAGATTGGTGAATTGATAATTCATTCATTATAACTGATTCTGATATAGAGAACACTACAGAGAAGAAGAGCAGATATAAAATGATCTGGCTTTTATTTTTGACATTGAATTTGTGCACAATCATTTAACTAGATTGCTAATTAGCCCGATTTCAAAGTATAGAATAGAGAGCTTATAATTATAACCAACCATTGAAATAAAATCATCAGGTGAAGGTGTAAGATGCATTACTGATAGTTGCAACATTTGAAATATACATGTAAAGTACTGTGTCTCTTATTGGACCTACTTTTTAAAGTATCAATGGGTTCTTCTATGAAATAAAATATTTTCCCTCTTGATAGTAAATGGAACTGCCAATACGTATGAGAATTCAAAGCTTCCTAAAATTTTTGTTATGAGAGCCACTGAGGAGAGTTAGCTATTGGATGACCTTCATATATTGGAGACTGAATATCTCTGCCTTTCAAGTGATTTCTGTATCTGAAGACACCATTCGAGTTGAAATTAATAGCCTGAACATAGACATGATTTAATCAAAAGTCCTTGGTGCCTAGTCCAGTATTTCAACTTAAGAATTGAAATCCAGTTTCTGTATTTAAAAAATCAAACCTATTCTCTACAGAAATTTTTTTACAAAACATCTTGGCACCTGCAATGCTGAAAATAGAGCCAGCCCTATTTAAGAGAAAGTAACAGCAAATCGGGGATTTGTGCGATGGCAGTAAAATGCAGTTAAGTATGGTCATGCCAGGTTTTAGTCTAGAGACTGTTTTTTTATAGCATATTATAAAGTCCTGAAACAAGAGGTTATTAGAGGATCAGTTCCCTAACTGTGTGGTTCTAGCAAGCTCTGCTCTGCTGCACGCTTTATTCTCCTGCTGAGAGCTCTGCCTTCTGAGGTGCACAGCACATCCATCAGCCCCTTTCAGCTGTTACGGCCCTTCATTTATTCCAGTGTTCACCTCTCCTTATTCCCTTGCCTCTGGCCCATGGACCTCAGAGATCTACAGTTCTCTTTGGCCTCTTAACAGGCATAATGGATCACCAGCTGAACCATCATCACACAGCCCTTCTTGCTAGAAAATTATTTCTCTCCTGCTTTAAATGTTCTTCCTTTTGCTTGGCAGATCCCTTTGCTGCTGTTCTTGCTGTGTAGTTGCCTATATGCAAAGTGCTCCAACTTGGTCAAAAAATGCTGATTTGCCTTTTGAAGTTGTCTCTTGAACTTTGGCCCTTTGATCTTTTCCAGCTGGGAGCAGATACATATAGCCTCCAACGTGAATATGCGTGCTCAAGAAAATTGTTTTTTATCATCAGGTCTCTATTATTTGTGCTCCTAGTAGATTATTATTCAACTACTAGAGGCCCGATGCACGAAATTCGTGCAAAGGGCTTGGCCCTCGCAGCCCCAGCTTCGTCTGGAAGGTCGTCCAGAAGGACATCCAGAAGACCATTTGGCTGTCTGGTCTAATTAGCATATTACACTTTTATTATTATAAATTTAGGAACTGATCCCTATTTATCTTACTACTAGGGTCCTCTCATGTTGAAAGTACTTTCCTAAATACAGTATTCTGTTTTAGAAAAAAAGAAAGCTACTAAATTTTATTAAAAACTAGAGAAAATAAAAGGTAGTGAAGTTCTCAAAAAAAGGTAATCTCAAACCCTTGAGATCATTAATAATGTTGCTGTACTAATGTCCATATCTGTTCCACGTTATTTCATTAATTAGTGATGATCTGGCTGGTCTAATATCTCCTATAAGAATATATGTGTTAGTAGAACCATCACTGGGTTGGTAGTTGTAGGATCTGAATTCTAGTCTCTGATCTATGTTAACTGAAGGGCCTTGGGCAAGTGACACAAATTCTTTAAGCCTGTCTCCATATCTGTATTAATTTCGGGTTGTAGTAGATCACTATGATCCATTCTAAGTCTAGTACTCAGAGAGGAACTTGAACCCAGCTCCTCCTTTTTTCATTGCCTGACTCTCTGTTCTTTCTTTTCCTTAATATGAGAGAGAGAGAGAGAGAGAGAGAGAGAGAGAGAGAGAGAGAGAGAGAGGAGATATTCCTGCTCTTTCCTTTCCATTTTGCACTTTTTTAATGTCTTCCTTCTGTCTATTCACAGCCCCTCCCCACTGATTCAGTTATAGAACAGCCACTTAATTCTCAGATGTGAGGCCCTGTTGGCTCTCTACTCTGTCCCAAGTGAAGATCTATTTGGTATTAAAATTAACCTTGCCTATGGAGTGGCCCCTGAGAATTAAGAAAGATCTCATGACAGAATAAAGATCCCAAGAATACCTTGACCATTCCTCAGTCTTGTCCCAATCCAGTATTATAAATTGGGAGGATAAAAAAAAAACAGAATATTTAACCAATTCTTATTGCAAACATGGGAACAGTGTAATTAATCTCCAGGGGAAAATGGCTCTTCCATTTAAGAAAACAGCTTAGGAATTTTTTTGGATATGAATGGTTAGCTCCTCTCCCCTCCATATCGAAATGCTATTTTAAGTTTCTGCCCCCGAATGAGAGGGATACCAGTCCCAGAATTTAAGGAAGAGGGGATCTGTAAAGCAGCTGGGGAGGGGGGGTGGAAGGATTTCTAAATAGCAATCAATTTTAAGAAATATCTAGACCTCATGCCGAATGCATCATATTGATTCATTTCTTCACCACCCCCCCCCCCCTTCTCCTGCCCTATTCTAAAGCTGCTGCCTGTAGCAGGCTTGAAAAGAGGGGTAGTGCCTGTATGGAGTGAAATGGTAGGAAAGCACAGCCTCAGGAGGTCAACAGTGACATTGGGAGTCAGGCTGCAGCATTCACCAATGCAGGAGAGGTGTGAGCTGTCCCAGCTTTGGGGTACAGACACCCTGACCACATCTAAACATATTGGGAAGCTTCAAGGTTCAAGGTCCCTATCAGTGCACAGCATGGAAGCTGAAATCACTTTATTTGTATATTAAAGGCGCACTGACCCCTGTAGTGTGAGGATGACAGGCCTTCAATGACCCATCCTGATCACATTTCAGGAACCCTCCCAAGTGTCTTTCCCTAATCCCTTGTTTTCTTCTATTTTCACCAAATATTGTTCCTCTGACCCCCCTCAAAAGTCAACACATTTCCTGAGCAAAAGAGTGCAATATCCAGTGATCAAGAGAAGTTTTTCTAGTCTCTTGCTTGCTCATGTCCCTCTGCTCTGGGGGTCTCTGGTCATCTCCCTTCACCTCAGCACTGATACAGGAGAGAGGGGTTGGGAGAGGGCAAGTGAGAGCCACAGTATTCTAGACCAGTTATGAAGAGGACTGGGACCAGCTCTGGGTAAAAGGCAGGAGTTAGATGCAGGTTACAGTAATAAATTCTCTCCCTCAATACCCCCTGAAGACAACAAATCAGGACAAATCACTCTTTATCTCCTCCATCTTTCTCTCTTCCTTGCCTCTTTCTAGCTTTATATTACTCTTGTTCACACATACACACACAATTATACTAAACAAAAATATAAAATGAGAACATGAAATTAGTCTTTATATGTTGCTTAATATTATATACCTTTTTTCATTATTTTCAAAATAGAAAAAAAACTTTGTTTTTTTAATTATGCTTATCAATGCTTACTATAAGTGAACTAGAGGCCTGGTGCACAAATTCGTGCATGGGTGGGGGCTGGCTGGCCCACCCCAATCAGGGCTGATTGGACCGGGCTGGCTCGGGGGAGGGGCCCTGGGCCGTTGGCAGGCCAGCACTGCCCCCCCCCCACCCGGTTGAACTCCCAGTTGAGGGGACAATTTGCATATTACCCTTTTATTATATAGGATTAGGAAATGTAAAAATGGATAAAGGAAAATGCAAGGTCTGCTACTAGTCAGAAAAAAATCGCTGTCTATATTTTAGAGCATAATCTTCCCAGGGTTTGTTTTTTTTTTTAAGTACAATTGTCATTTTTTTTCTTCTAAATACTGGATATACTAATTCATAGTATTTAATTCATTTTTCAACTAAAAATATAACATGCATCTCTTTTAATATCAATAAATAGATAGCTACCTTCTCATGACTAAACAGTATTCCGCTTTATAAATGGACATGAACCATTTAGCTATCCTAAGTTTATGAATATTTAGTAGCACTTTTCCTAATTTTTTCATTAAAAATAACACTGTAATATTCATCCCTGTGTGATTTATATGTCTGTTGAACTATTTCATATTGAAAAATTACTAGAAGAGAAATTTTATGTCAAAGAGCATTTTAAAGAGTTTTAGTGTATACAGCCAAGTAACTCTCCAGCAAAATTAATCTTATTTTGACCCAGAACAGAATAGTATAAAATAAAAATACACATACACACACACACACACACACACACACACACACACACACACACACTGGTCTACCTTGGACATCCTTAACTGCTTTAATTTCTGCTAATTTTGTTGTAATGTAAACTTACTTGAATACTACTTCACATGAGATTAAACATCCTTTCATATGTTAATCAGCCATTTTCATGTCTTCTGTGAATTGTTTCCTTACATACAAAGGCTAGTAACCCTTTTGCTTCTTTTTGGTAAGTATTTTTCCTTGTGATTATTTGTCTATATTGCTATTGCCATGTAGAAGTTTTTACTTTTAATATACTACGATCTAGCAATAGTTTTTTTCTCCCTGCCTCCATTACTTAGAAATGCTTTATACAAATCAATATTATACAAATATTCACCTACACATTATTTCGTGTGCTTTTTTCATTTTTTATGTTAAATCATTTAATGCCTTTGGAACTCATTAGTGTTAACATGTAATTTTTTTTTTTTCAAAAAATCAAATGGTTAGCAGGTTGTCCAAACACATTTTTCATCTACCCTTTTTCTACTATATTAAAATTCCACTTTTATCACATACTGGAGTATTATATTATGTGTATCTACTTCTGGAACTTCTAGTCCATTGTGTTAATCTGCGTATCCTTATACCTACAGCACACTATTTCAATTACTGCAGCATTTTATTACATTTTAATACTCAGAAAGCATATCTCCTCTCAGTATTCTTTTTTCTCTTTCTTTTTTGATATTTTTCTCACATGTTTCTTTATCCAAGTTAACTTTAGAATCATTTGCACTTTCAAAAAAATATCCAGTGCTATCTTAAAAAGAAAAAAATCACTAAAGTGGGAATCAGATTGAATTGTCTAAAAGAGTAGAGAAAAAATTTGACATAGTAGAAAGAGCCAAAACTACACTGAGATTTGATTCCCAACTAAAGCTGCAAATTTGGCAAGTTTTTAGCCTCTCTGAACCTCAAGCCTTCATCTGTAAAATGGAGCTAATAAAACCTACTTGTAGTAAACATCTGTCATGCTCTTTGGCCGTCCTTCACTGGAACCCCATTCCTAAATTTGGAGACTTCCTCGCCTAAAAGTGCTAGTGAGAGGCACTGCCCCTCTACTGAAAGCTAGTAATGCCAGGTACTTGCTCTGTCTGCCACCTCTTATGAAGCAAAGCTCAGTTAGGAAGCCTACATTCAGCCAGTGACAGGCAGACACCCCAGGTTTGTATCAGCAGCTGGTGAAACAAACAAAAAATGGTCCATGAGGAAGAATTTCTGGCTGCAAAGGTAACTTCAGCAGTTTCTGGAATAGCAGCAACAGTAATATCTCTGATAGAAATCCAGAGTGAAGAGCAGTGGTTTTCCAGGACCCAGTGATTGCAGAAGGCTCTCAACATCATTCCCTGCTTACGCCAGCCAAAGTTGGTTTCTGTTGTTTTCAAGTGGAAATCCTGCCTTACACTCCCCTCCCTGGGCTGTTTAAGCAATGAAGTCAGATGAAGCATACAGTCTCAGTATCCTCAATACCTCCCCTTTCTTTTTGACCCCCTGACCTACACCCTGATCTGTATATCAAAATGTTGATCCATTATGAACTGCATCAACAAGCACCCTTCTCCTTTGGTTCCAGTTGAGTTCAGCCAGTAGAAAGCCCAGCGTGAGATGGGATGGAGGAAGGAGAGTTGGGGAAAAGTTTTTATTCCCCCAACTCTTTTTCTAAAGGCTTACTGTTCACTGACTGTATCCCTCCCCTGAGTCAGAACTCCCACAGCCAGTCCTCTCTCTCTGAGTTCCATCTGCCCCTCAGGCCTAAGAGTCATGAAGACTTCCAATAATAATTTTACTAGCCCTGAGGTAACGCATAATACCTTATGGTTTTACACAATACCTACACATTTTAGTTGTCCTAATATCCTTCCCAAATTTCATATTTTTTTGTATGTTTCTGATTCTTGCTTGTTTTCAATAAACAAGCTGAAATACCTAGTACAGTGCCTAGATTACTAGAGGACTCCAGAAATTTTCCAGGAGTAAAAATATCAATCAGATTTCTTTCTTTGTGTTACATCGATGTGGCAATGCAAGAGAGGCAAGAATGGGATGAGTTGATTTTATGGACTTCTGCAGCACTCTGGTGTTTTCAAACAAAGGGTAATGCCACCTAAGACTCAGAACAGAAAATATAGAGGTATGTCCCTCAAATAGAAAGTTGCCTAGTTCATTATCCTCAATAGACAAAAGTGATATAAAGTTTCTCAAATCTTTTCTCATGCCCATTTAGGCCCATTGTAGGTGTCAGAGTGCATGCACATGCAAATGAATGCCAACACCACCACCTTTCTCATGGCAGCCAGTTCCATGCTCCTCAAATTTAATGGGTGTCCATCCTACTGATCAAGAACCTCCCTTCCACTCCCCACTTCCACTGTGTCATGTATGATTTTAAGTGGACCACGGCTCTTTCATCAAACTGTGTGCAAATTTTTGCATACTCATTGGGCCAACAAAATCTTGCCTTCAACCAGTCTCTCCATATTCACATAATAAATTATAGTGGCGGCTACTCAGCTGTCCAGATTTTTGTTCTATATAAGAGTGTAAAGTGCAATTAGCCATTGAAATAAAATTGGTAATGAATTCTAATTACTTCATTCTATGGGTATAGGTGTCATGTATTCCAAGGTTTTCCTCATTACTTTGAGAAATTGAGAGGTGATGCTATAGTGACCTACAAAAATTCTGAAAAGTACTTAAAACATCAGACATTAGCTAGAGCTCTGTATAATTGGATCTCCTCTGCACCCCTTGCACACAAGTTTTCTTGATGCAGAGCCCTGAATGCATAAAGAAAGGAGAATGGAGAGGGAAGGATGGCTTCAATCTGCTTTGCTGTCATTTGGATCTTTCAAGCTCTGAATTCTTTTGGCAGCTCTAATATAACAGAAGAGCTTTTCCTTCAGTGACTATATAATCCCCATTTGGAATGTTTTTCTCACACATATGTGTGAATGTTTCCAATGGCTACTTCTCCTAAAATTAATTCTCACCCTCAATAATGATTTATGAAAGTTTACTGAAATGCTGGTAGTAAACACTGGGAACTGTAAAATAGATATGTTTGCCACAAAGAAATGTGCTTTCTCTGTGTTCTCAAATGTTCAAGACTCCAGTACAAATAGTTTCATTAGATTCTGAATATTGAAAAACTTACAATGCCATTCCCTGTCATTTATTATATTCTGTGCAATTATCAGTAATACCTATATATTGCCACAACAAAAGCAAAGTGAAATTACTCTTTAAGGCAGAAAAAAAAAGTTTATCCTCACCTAAGGCTATGCTTCCACTGACTTGAGAGAGAGAGGAAAGGAGCAAAAGAGAGAGAGAGAGAGGAATGAGAGAAGCCTAGATCTGCCACCTCCCACATGTGCCCCAACCACGGATGGATCCTGCAACCCAGATATGTGCCCTGACCAGGAATCCAAACTGCAACCTTTGGGTGTACAGGACGATGCTCCAACCAACTGAGCCACCCAGCTGGGACAAGAACATTTTTTATACAGGAGGAGGCTGGTAGTTGTGAATACAAGAAAACAGAAAACGTTTTTCTATCAAGCAGATTCTACACCTGAAGTAAAGCTAGATTCTGGTTTCAGCTCTGCCACTACTGGACCTGGGAAACCATTGGACTTCTTTTGACCTTGGTCATCTGGAAGCTGAGGAGGTTAGCCTTATTTACCTCCAGGAGTCCTCCCAGCACCAACTCTTTATAACTTCCCATCGAACCCAATAAATTTCACCTGTGGGATATCAAACTAACTCCAATCTAACATCACCCATTCTTTAGTAGTAGGAATATTTTTAGAACTCACTTTATTTGAATGGTTACTTCATTTTTTTTTAATGATGATAATTCTTTAAATCTGCAAGACCGAGATGGAAATCAAAGTTGGCATCAGGTAAGGTGTGTTTTGCTTTTATGCCAGAGTGTCTGTCACAGCACAGGCAGCAGACACTTCTGAATGGGTAGCAGTGCCCCTGTGACATGTGGCCTCCAGCAAGAAGGTCCTGGAAAAAGAAATGTCCACATTTTCTTAAATCTCATTCTAACGATAAGATGTTACACTTGGGGTCTTGCCATCTTTCTTCCGTGCTGCAAAGTTCATGCAGATCCTCACAGAAGGGCTGAGGCAGGGGGCAGGAAGCCAGTGCCCTGGCCAGAGTCCTGTCTCCCATCATTGGACTCTGGAATGCTCCAGGCTGTTGGTAAGAGACTGTGGAGAAGGTAATGTGTGCCCTGCCTGCAGCCAGGACAACTAGCCACTTGCTCAGGTCTTTAGGATCGCCAGATGATGAACAGTGCTATGTGGAGCCCTCGTCTGTTTTATTCTAGTCCATTTATTTCTGATGAGCTCAGGAGCCAGTGGGCTGAATACATGAAGGTCAGCCAGCACCATCACAGGGTGAGAGAGGAAAGAGGGCTGAACTTCTAGCTCTCAGCACGAGGTAATGGAAAGAATAAAACCAGGAAAGATTGGTAATCGTTTGCAATGAGTGACTTTCCACTACAAACCAATACATACATGTTCCCATTTATTTCATTTTCAACTACTACTATTGATAGAATGCCTTGAATGAAGCTATCAATCCATTAATCTGCTTTGTTAAGAACCAAAACATGCACAGGAGAAGGTTTCTCTCTCTCTCTCTCTCTCTCTCTCTCTCTCTCTCTCTCTCTCTCTCTCTCTCTCCTTGAAAATAGAAAACAGAACTTGCAGGAGCAGCGGTGGAAAGGCAAGAAAAATCTACTCCAGAATAAATTGGTTGTGCTGAAACATTTGTAATTAAGCATGATAACCAATTACAGAAATACCTGGGGTAGTTCAGTGATTCGCTCTCCCACATCAGAGGTCTCCTAATCAATTTGGAAAAAAAAAAAAAAAAAAAAAAAAAACAGACGCTGCTGTAGAAACTAAGCAAGATCACAGCATTTGCTAATGAGTCTCAGAAATGGATTTCACCGCATGAATCTCATTGTCAGGAGAAAGACTGTTTGCAGAATCTTGCAGGTCATTTGCATTTGCATTTGATTCAAGAAAAGTCCTTTGTTCTTTTCTGTCTTCTCCTATCCTCTACAACACTACTAATTTTTTTTCTGGCGATTTAATATTTTTGTATCCGTGTGCTGTACCAAGCCCTAAATATAGATAAATCCTTTTGTGTTGAAGTAGCTTGTATCCACTTCCATTATTACTAAATTTCACTGTATTGGAATGGGTTTCCATGAATTTAAACTCGCAGATGTATGATGTGGAGGGAACTTGTGTGACACAACTTCAGTTGTGGAGTTCTGAAAGCCCCACAGTGAGTCTGCCCCTTTTGAACAGCAACCCTTCCCTCAGAGATCGGAACTGTAGTGGGCAGGCATTTTGAGGGTCGCCAATCAAAAATATGGATAGGCCTTTAAAAATATGGGATAGCATATCACAAGCCTTCTGAGTTCCAGCCTTTTCACAGGAAAGATATTTGAGAAGAGGCTCATAGTTGAAGGAGACAGCATGGTACTGCCGATTTCTTAAAGGTAACATTACTTAAGATATCTGCAGGTTTCAAATTATCAAATCCTGTGTGGCCGGCCCATTCATAAATCTCTTAACAAGTTGATGGTCTAACTATTCTTTCCAAGATCATACTACAAGGGACTTGATAAGTCTCTCCTCTCTCATCTTTCTCTTTTGTCCTGTTTTATTCTACTGTCATACTCTTCGTTACCCCGACTTTTCCCTCCCTCTATTTCCTGCCTGCTTACTTCGCTCTATCCTCTTTGCTGTTCTAGCTCTCTGTGTATATTTGAAAAGCCTGCACCACAGACCGTGTTTTATCTATCAAGTCTCCCTCGGGACCATAAGAAGCAGAGACATGTGCTCCAATGTATGCACAGCTTGGCCATTTCACAGTGCTCTTAACCAGGTCCTCTTCTTGTCACTCACCTCTTTTAGAAAAAAAACTGTCACACTTACAAATAAATATTATACTGAGAGGTACAAAGTTTGTGTTACATAATTGACCGTCCAACTTTTTTTTTAATTCTAGAATACAATACATTTTTATCCTGAACTATTATCACAATTCTTGCTTATCTTTTTAACTTGACAAAGTAATCAAATTATTCCAGGTTAGTAAGGAAACTATTCTTTAGACCTATTGCTGCCTCAAATTACAGACAGTAAAAACTTCAAGCAGGCATGCTGATCAAGTTGTTCCCCCATTAAATGTAAGAATTTCTTGCTCCTAAAGTTGACCAGTACTTAAAACTTTAGGGAAAAGGAGCTATTGTATTCTCATAACAAAATAAGCTGTAAATTACTAACATTCTTAGAAGGAATTAAAGGTGAAAATGATAAATGTTCGGCTAAAACTAGAAACTAAATAGAATTAAATGAGTACTCCCTTTTCTTGCATTTTGTGTCTTTCTTGGAATCTCTTTTTAAGGCCTTGCCTTGGGCTAATTTGTCTGGAGCAAAGTTCACATAGGACATACACAAAAGAACAAAGGATGTGATCACCAAACGGGAAGCTTCTGAACACATTCCCCACGTCCATTAAATCCACAGGCTCTGGAATGTCCAAGGCGAGCTGTGGCTCTTACTTCCTGCAGAGTGCATTCAGAAGAAAAACAAGAAAAGGTGAGCCTTGTCGCCAGCAGTGAAGCAGTAACTCACACTTGAAAGCTAGCAAGTAAAGCATGCCATTGAGTCACCAAGGATTCAGACAAGCTTATTACCCATGCCATTCACAGTCCAGTCACTGCCATCACAGCAATGCCTCTCTCCTCATGTTCCCCTTATAGAACTGGTTGGCTGAACTTCTCCAAACAGAAGCACATCAGCACTTAACCCGAGTACCAGAGCCCCTTACCCACTGTTGCCCAAACTCACCAAAAAATATTTGAACAAAGTTTGAGAAAAACTCTTCTGATTTTTTTTTAAGTAGTTAACTCTTTTTCTTTAGTTTCATGAAGTTCTCAATTCATCTCAGGAAGGCACTTGGAAATTTAGTCAGATGTTCTTTACTTTAATGAACTAATTTGATAAGCATCGTTAAGACCAAGAAATTTATATAATTGAATCAAATATTTCTATAGAGAGCTATTATTGCTACATATAGTCTAATGCAATGGGGAGAAAAAATAACACGAGAAGCATATATTAATTTCCTGGACTTCTATTGAACTTTTTGGAAATGATAAGCAATTATACATTTTTAAAAGAAGTATGTAATATTTGTCCTCAAACCTATTGTTCCCTCTTCATATAACAAATCAATAATCATTGCTTTTTCATCAGAGTCTGTGTATTTTACATAATTCACGGTTAATTTGAGTAGTATTATCCTAACCCATCTTTCATCACTGAGCTCTAGTTAGGAAACATTATTTGAGAGCCTTCTATAATGCCAGGTACCCTCCTAAGTCCTAGGAATACAAAGGTAATGGTCAAAATTCCTTGCTTTAAAGAACCTACTGTTACTTAGGGAAAAACCCTGGAGAGAGACAGTAAGTATTCAATATGACTTATGAAAAAATATATATTAGAGTTAATACAAAACAAGGAATAATTACTTATGGATAATGATCAGGACAAAGGAATAGTGGGATTTATATAGACACTAGAGGCCTGGTGCACAGATTTGTGCACACTGAAAGGAAATTAAATTAGAAGAAATATTTTAGAGGCCAGGGAGGGACTGCGGGAGGTTGCCTCCAGGGCATGTCCAGCCTGTCTCGCCCAATCCCCATCGGCCAGACCCCAGCAGCAAGCTAACCTACCGGTCAGAGCGTCTGCCCCTGGTGGTCAGTGCACGTCATAGCGACTGGTCAAATGGTCGAACAGTCGAACACTTAGCATATTGCGCTTTTATATCTATAAAAAGGCTAATATGCAAAGTGTCCCCTCAGGAGTTCAAGAGGACAATTTGCATATTACCCTTTTATTATATAGGATTAGGAAATTTAAAAATGTATAAAAGAAAATGTAAGGTCTGCTACCAGTCAGAAAAAAAAAAAATCACTGTCTTTATTTTAGAGCATAATCTCCCCAGTACAATTCTCATTTTTTTCTTCTAAATATTGGATATACTAATTCATAGTATTTCATCCATTTTTTCAACTATAGGTTTTGCCAAATACATAATGTCATGTATCCACCATTACAGAGTAGTTTCACTGCCCTAAAAATCTCCTATGCTCCATCTATTTCCTACTTCCTCTCTAATTCACCCTTACCCCTGGAAACCACTGATCTTTTTCCATCTCTATGCCTTTCAGAATGTCAAATAGAATCAGAGTGTACAGCCTTTTCAGACAGGCTTCTTTCACTTGGCAATATGCATTTAAGTATCTTAAATTCCAGGTCTTTACGTGGCTTAATAGGTCATTTCTTTTTATCCCAAATAATATTTTATTGCATGGGTATACTATGGTTTGTTTATCCATTCACCTATTAAAGAATATCTTAATTACTAGTAAGTTTTGGCTATTATGAATAAAGCACAGAGGAGAGAATTTTTTTAAAAAAATCTATTTCATCTCTCCCTTTCTGAGGATCCTAATTTTCTAGAAAGCTAACCTAATGGAAAGCGCTCTGGAGTTGTACTTTTCCTCTTCTATTTTAAACCACATCAGGGAAAAAATAGCAACTATAACAGTGACCTTGCTTGCACAGAATACAAAAATGTATTTTTATCTTGAACTGATACTAACTTGAGTATCTTAAACTCAATTATTTCTAACTGAATTTTATTAGATTGCCTGAGCAATTTATATTTCCTTTCTTCTCAATACATTTATAATGATGTCCTATAAACTGGAAAAAAATCTGTGTCATATCACATGTACTCACATATACATGTGCAATAGTTCTGTTTGCAAAGGGGGAAAGTATTTTTACTTAAAAATCTAACTATTTGTAAAAAAAAAATTAATAAAACAAAAGCCTGGGGCAGGGGGTGGATGCAGGCTAGAATGGGTCAATGGGGAAAAAACAAGGATATCTGTAATACTTTCAAAAATAAAAAATTTAAAGGAAATTATAATAATATTATTCTATGCATTTAAATAAAAACCATTTCATCTCTGAAAAACGTTTCTAAAACATACTTGAATTCTCACACTCAAATTGCCACTTTTCCACATATTCATTACATGAATGTCTAAGACTGAAATTCAAGCTAAAAATTCTACATCATTAGAATTTCATTTATAACCTATTGACAGGCTCAAGTCATTATTTGTTCAAGAAAGTGCAAACTAAGGCCTCATTATCCATTATTGATAGCTGTCAATAAGATAACATTACTTTATCTTTTAAGTCTTTATTGATTTTTTTAACCTAATGTCAGTTCCATCGAAAATACAAGTTCTAAGTTAAACTGATAGATCATAGATCATTTCCTGCCCAATAAACATGCAAACCAGACAAGAGAAGCCTAATTCCCGAGCACGCAGGGGAATGAGGGTGGTGTGTGCTTTTGCTCCTTGCCGAACCACACAGGTGCACAGCAGCTCTTGTTCATGGCTGTGATCCTTCTCTGAACACCCGAGTCATTTAAGCTTGCTCACTGCTGTACACACCCCAGTGAGCAGGCCCTGGATGCCCCTTGGCATAAGTGGCCATCACCCTTAGTCCCTGCACAATGAGTGATTTAGTTAAGCTTCTATTTGTCAACAGGCTGCTCTGCACAGACATCTCCTCAACCCAGACTTACTAGTAAATGCTTCCACAAACTTTATTATATCACAGTGCTTTTCACTGAAAATAATGTCTGCATCATTTCATTACTAAGACACATATAAATTATTTTTATTTAGGGTCCACTCAGAAGTATCAGTTCAATGTGTTCCAACAGTTTTGTGCCTTGCTCTTGATATTTAGCCAGAAAAGCTGTTCTACTTCCAAAGCTGACATCAAGGACCTGCCTGCCTAGAATCTGAATTGCCACCACTAAATCTCATGAATTTATCCCCAAAGTGCTTTTTACAATTGTTAACTTTTATTCCCATGGATAAAATCCTATATAATAAAAGGGTAATATGCAAATTGACCCTAAAGGCAGAATGACCAGAACGACCATTGGACCAGTCACTATGAGGTGCACTGACCACCTCTTGGTCCCTTTCCCTGGCCGGCAGGGTCCGATCGCCTGATGGCCACCCACGGTGGGCGCGGGGCCAGCGAGCAGGCAGGAAGAGCCAACCTCTCAGTCCCTTTCCCCAGCTGTCAGGCACCGATCACCTGACGGCAAACAGGGAACCGGGGGTGGATGGCAGTGGGGGGCGGGGCCTGGTGTGGACAACGGGGGAAGATGGCCCTGATCACAGGCCAGGCTTAGGGCCCGCACCCCCACATGAATTTCGTGTGCTGGGCCTCTAGTAGTTATATACATGTCCACTTATAAGTGTCTTTTGAAATCTGCCTTGATTTCAACTTAACTTTTCTTAGCTTTTTATGTTTTTATCTCCTCTCTCTTTCTCTCTCGCTCTCTTCTTTTAATCCTCAACCAAGGATATAATTTTATTGATTTTTAGAGATAGGGAGAGGGAGAGGGAGAGAGAGAGAGAGAGATGTAAGAAACATAGATCGGTTGTCTCCTGTATATGCCCTGACCAGTGATCAAACCTGCAACTTAGGTTTGTGCCCTGACAGGGAATCGAACTGCAATCTTTTTGGTGTACAGGACAATGCTCCAACCAACTAAGCCACCCCAACCAGGGCTCCTTTCTCTCTTTTTTAGCAGGAAGATCAAGAATATAATTTTGAACATGAAGATCATTTTTCCTGGCCACTTCCCCTTGAGCAAGAGGTGAGCTCTTTCAAGACCGGTCCTGCCACCAGGTGGGAACTCTCTTTACCAGTCTCCACCCTTTCATGTATACAGGGAGTTGTACAGACTGTAAAGAGGTCAGAGGTAAATGTTTTATTTTACTTTATGAAAGCCAAGAGGTGCTACAGAACTAAAATATTAGAGAATCTTTAGTAACAGATTAGCAAGTCAAAGCAGCTTTTCAGGGAAATTGATCTCCATAATTCCTTCTCACTAGCTTAGTATTGAGCAAATGCCATAATCACTCCCCATCACTGATCCCTTAAATTAAGATTTTACCTATGAAAAAGAAAAATGTTCCTTAGAAGAAATGAGAACAGAAAGCTGTGGTATAAACAGAAGAATCATTCTCATACAGTCTGGTAATAAAATATCTCCCATATGGGAGATATCAATTTGACGTCATAGCTATAAATTAGGATACTGGTCATGGTAAAAAAAAAAAAATTAGATATCAAAATATAAATATCTAGTTTGATGTGTGCTGAGTAAAAACAAATAAGAAACTTGTTGCAAAAGCCAGTAACAGAAACTGTTATACTAAAGATAGAAAAAGAATAATGAATGAGGAAAAAGTGATTTTTCAAGCAATTTGGTATCTTAGAAAGTAATTCCTCACTTCAAGAAACCAGAAAGTGCATTTCTATGCTTTGTTATAAAAAACACTAGAGGCCTGGTGCATGAAATTTGTGCCCTGGAGGAGGATCCCTCAGCCCAGCCTGCATCCTCTTGCAGTCCAGGAGATCTCGGGAGATGTCCAAATGACATGACGGCTAGAGCGGCCCTAAGCTACAGTTGGACATCCTTAGGGCTGCCGCAGAGGCAGGAGATGCTCGCACCATAGCCACTGCACCCACCAGCCGTGAGCCCAGCTTCTGGCTGAGTGGTGTTCCTCCTGTGGGAGTGCACTGACCACCAGGGGGCAGCTCCTGCATTGAGCATCTGCCCTCTGGTGGTCAGTATGTGTCATAGCAACTGGTCATTCCACTGTTCGGTCAATTTGCATATTAATCTTTTATTATATAGGATGAATATAGGAGCAAGTTTTGCATTTTAGTCTTTTGGAAATTTTGCCACACTTCTTTATTTGAGGGGATGACAGATTCCCTCCTTGATTCAAATGCCAATTTGACAACATGAACTACTGAAGCTATTTACAGGAAAAAGTGCAAATACAACCAAAAAGAAAGAGCAAGATGTTCCCATTTTAACAATATCCACATGTTACTAAAACACTGAATTTAAAACCCAAAGGTTTTTTTAAATTAGCTTTCCAACTGACAATAATTTTGCAAAATTGACACTTACTTACTGAGAGTTATATATTATAGGTATTATGCATTCATTTCTAAAAAAGGAACCAAACAAAGGACTGTGTGTATGCATATGAGCATAACCAATGGACACAGATGAGGGGGAGGGTGCGAGGGCATGTGCTGGGGGATGGAGGTGGTCAGGGAGAGGTCAATGGGGGGAAAAGTAGACTTATGTAATACTTTAAACAACAAAGAATTAAAAAAAAAAAAAAAGGAACCAATGGCAAATGACTGAAATTAAGCATCAGTGACAGGAAGGCAAACATTCTCCCAACAGGCACTGAATGGTCACTTTCCTTTTATCTATATTCCAGAATGTGGCACCCTCGAACCCGTGGTGGTGCTTTATACACTGTCAATGGCCTACTTAGCCAGGTCTAATTGCTCCTTTGGTGAGCAGACTAATGATAATTCCTGCTTTGGCCTTAACATAAAAAAAGGGGAGGGGGAGGAGTTGACAAGTATATGCATGGTGTTACTATGCAGGCAAAAACCTATCTAACTGAAAAGCCCAAAATTTCAAGTCCAGACAATTATTCATATTCGCATCCTTTCAAACAAAGTTTTTTATGAAAGTAAAGGTCCCACCTTGGCTTCTCCAGTCCCACTCATCTTTTCAACTATCGCTACTTTCCAATAACTGGGGACACATACTTCGCAATATCTTCCTAAGATATACAGAAATGTACACAAACACACAAAGATTAAAGAACTGTCATTATACTACACATTTTTTTTCACTAAACAATATAGCAAAAACATTTTTTCATGCTAGTGTGCATAACTCTACCCCACTCTTCTCAATGGTTATACAGAATCCTTTGTACAGGTGTGATGTGATTTATTTTACCATTTTCTTATTAGTGGACATTTATGTTTGTGATGGGCACAAACATATGCTTTGGAACCTATAACTATAGGTGAGGTTCCTTAGAATGATATTTCTAAGCTATAGAAACTGTGCATTTAAATTTTTAACATTTATTACCAAACTAAGCTCCAAAGGTTTTACAAATTCACTTCAACGCAGGAGAGAATGAAAGGTCAATTTCATGCCTCAGCATAGCATGGTACAGAATGTTTTCAATTTTCTTTATACTGTCCCACTCTAATAACCAGAAAAAGGTATACTGTTTTAATTTTCATTTCTTAGTTAGTACTTAAGCTGAACAATTTTTTATTTGTTCGTCAGTCCTTTCCAGCTCTTCATCTCTGAAGTAACTGTTCATATCCTTTGCCCATTTTTCTACTAAGTAGTAAATACTTTTTCTCACTGTATTGGAAAAACTCTTTAAATATTAGCAATATTAGTCACCTACACCGGTTATATATGGCACAACAATTTTCACATTAGCTGTTTGTATTTTTACTTTGGATTGTCTGTCCTTTACAGAATTTGGTATCTTTATGTACTCTGATCTGGCCATGGTGCTTCCTCTATGGGTTCTGGTCTCTGTATTTTAGTTAAGAAATCCACTCCAAACACAAACATTTTCTTCACAAACACTTTTATAATTTTTATATTTAGACTTTTGATCCATCTGCAGTCTATCTTTTGTGTATGGTGTGAGGGGGAACCCAATTTTGTTTTTCTTTTGAATGCTCAATTATCCAAACATCTCATAGATTTGAAATACCATGATTAACAAATACTAACTTCCCATATGTGGGGATGTGTGTATGTGGCCACTGCCCAATTGGGTTCCATTGATCTGTTTGTCTATTTAACTTCCAGTCTCACATTATTTTATTGCACTATCTCTTTAATATTATTGTGTGTACCTCATTATTATTAACTCTCTTGGAATTTTTCCCTGTGGACTTTACACCAATTGTGTGGATGCTGATTGGGACTGACTTCTATTTTTTCAATTCCTTTCATAGAGAACAACATCTTCACGTTATTAATTCTCCCATCCCAGGAAAATTCTTCTGGACTTCATTTTATGTAGGACAAAAAGTTTAAAAATATTCTAATGGGTCCTGAAGGACAAGCATTGATGAGAATAAATTTTAAATCAACTCTAACACAGTGGGATGTAATTATAAAGAAACTATGAAGCTAATTCCACAAATCTTTTAAATCTGGACTTTGCTCTAAATGAGCAGAAGCATTTGTCATTTTAAGACTACTTTCTCTCTTAACACTACTTCTGTTTTTGTCCCTCCTCCCCTAAGGGTGAAGGTGTTGGACTAGATTTGGCGTGCATAAAGATTTTTGTCACAGAGATAATCAAGAGAATTGAAGACGTGTCATTTAAGATAGGCTCGGTTTAACTAAGGTTGCAACAATGAATGGTTTCCTCCTGTCTGCCTAGCATATGGGATGACCTGGTGCAATGAGCTCAATAAATAAGCGATGGTGTGAAAAGACAGAGCATTTCGTCACCCTTCTTTATGACCTCTTTAACTCTGTTTCGGAAACTATCAACCAGGGAGACAATTAGTACCGGTTACATTCTAGTCTTCTGACATGGACAGCTATTCACTGGGAAAGAGACCAATTCATTTCATCCAGGTCGCTGAACAATTGCTGGATCATAAAGACTTTTAGTCACTGCCAAAGTGAACTACATTTGAACCACCAGACCCAGTTGTGTGAGTCCATCTATCATTGCCATGCCAACTGGTCACCCATACAGACATCGCATTAAGTGCAACGGCCTCTGGCATGATTTATAAGTTCTCCTCCAAATAAAAGCCTATGTCTTAGATATGAAAAAAAGTTACAGAAAAGGGATGTATAGGTACTTTTTATGTCTCCTGCCTTCTCATTCCAATTTGTCTTACTGAATGCATCATTATTTACTATATGCAGTTATAGAACTGAAATCACAAACAATCCTTACTTCTCTTCTATCTCAGTTTCTTTTGGACCTTACACTGCTTGCTTCACATCAATAGGACATAAAAAAATAAAAGATTCAGAGTTTAAAAGCCTATCATGACCATCTTACAAAAGACAGAGGGTTGTAATAGCCAAAGGTTCAAGTTAACACAAGTTTTCATAATTGGCCTTTAGTCAGAACTAGATAAGAATTCAGTGAGATAGTTAATTGTCCATTGAGAGTTGGCAAAAAGGATAGTAGTTGTATAATATAATAGAAACCTGAAGAGTGTCAAACACTGTGTGCTGCTGACAAGAGCGTGTATTTGTATACTGGCTGTGCTTCATCAGAGATGAGGTCTAAATGGGATAAATTTTCTGAGCCATTTCTGAGGACTTTCTACCAGTGTTTCATCTTCCTGGGCACTGGGTTTTACTACCAACCAACACAAATAAAGACAAACCAGTCCTCTAGGTAAAAGAAAATAACACAATCTTCTGATTGTTTTGTGGGCATTTTTTTGTAGCCAGAGTTCATCTCTAATATTGGACAGAGAGCAAGCTCTAAAGTGAAGAGTTAATATTATATATCTTCATCTTCATTCATTCAGATTAATATTTTTAAAGTCTGAATTAATTTCACTGTCTGGTAAAATTAAAAGAGATTGTTCCATTTAATACAAGTTCTAAATGAAATTATAATTGGTAGTCTTTTGGTATCCCCAGGGGATGCTGTAATAGAAATGGCCAAATGATCTGAATATACATCCAAAGCAGCCTGGTGGATGCACAAGAGAATCAGAGCTGGTGAAGCCTGTGATGGGAAGGGGAAGGTGGACCTCAGCTTGCCCACCTGAGAGCGCTCTAACCAAATCCAGAGTGCAGTCAGGCCTGAGCGCCAGAAACCTCCAGAAACTGATGGCCTTTTTCCCATTTTGGTCATAGTCTTCTAACAAATCGCCCACTTAAAAGTGTATGTAGAGGCCTAGCTGGTTTGGTTCAGTGGATAGAGCATCAGCCTCTGGACTGAAGGGTCCTGGGTTCAATTCCCCCAAGGGCACATGCCCAGGTTGTGGGCTCGATCCTCAGTGGGGGGCATGCAAGAGACAGCCAATCTATGATTCTCTCTCATCATTGATGTTTCTAGCTCTCTCTCTCTCCCTTCCTCTCAGAAGTCAATAAAAGAAGTATATATTTTTAAAGTGTGTGTAGAACCATATTTATTATTTTCTTACTTCATCTCAAAGGAGTACTCTGAGATGAATGACACAATGCAATTAATCTTCCAAGAGGTAAAAAATAATCTGCCAGTGACAAGAAAGGCTAAATTTGAGGAAGAATCATGACAATCCAATTCATGCCATGCCATGTTTTATAGTCCAGTTCAAAGAAAAAAAATGAAAGTTACTTTGTACAAAAAGAGTATTTTTAAAGACTAAACAAATAATATGACCACGTATAAACCTGAGGTTTTGCAAGATTTTAAAATGATGTCCCATGTTGCTGCTCTGAAAGGACTGAGCAAGTTACCTAAGAGAAAGCCTTTGGGTACAAGTCAGGAATACCGCATGGAAAGCGAAAAGTAGTCTTTAGTGACCATTGCTCAGTACAATCAGCAGCACTGACTGAAAAGAGCACAGAATTTATACAATAAAATACAAAGCTGTGAACATAGGAACATAATTTTACCTGATTAATGGGAAGTATATTCCGACATTTATTGTTTTTACTCTTGCTCCACAGAATATACTACCTGGGCCTGTGTTCCTTCCTAGGGGAGAGAGATAATACCCCTCCCATTTTAGTTTTCATCTTCCATATGTGAGAATAAATGCACGGAAAGGAAATGGACTTAGATGTGTTACATGATTGAAAAGAATGATTTGGAAGTGTATATGGAAGAACAAACATGTATGATTAAGTTGAATTAATTGTCATTGATCACTTTTTGTGTCTTAGACACTGTAATAGGCATCTCACATAGATGACCTCAAATATTTTTTTAAAATTAAAAAAAAGGAAGTTTAAAAAACTACAACTAAATCAAGGTGTTAAAAATAGCACTTAAGAATTCAGGTACAAAAATGTTATGTAAGAGCAGACAAATTACAAAAGCATGTGGAAAACAGGGTCTTTTCCTTATTCAGGCAGAAACAAGCTAGGGAGTGATTAATTTACCAGCCTCATTAGTCACCCACAACACTGCAAACATAGCCAGTGCACTGCATTAGGTGTTGTGCTACCAGGATGGTGAATTAAGACAAGTCAGAAAGGAAGGGCTGCACTATCGGAACACACATGAAGAAGGGGTTGAAAGGTGTTTTGTTTGTTTGTCTGTTTTTGCACACAGTAATTGCATTGGTATCCAGCAGTATAATATTCAAAAGCACACTAATATTGTCCCAGCCGCCATGGCTCAGTGGTTGAGCATCGCCCTGTGAACTAAGTGGTTGAGGTTCGATTCCCAGTCAGGGCGTATGCCTGGGTTGTGGGGCTCAGTTCCCAGTGTGGGGCGTGCAGGAGGCAGCCAATCAATGATTCTCTCTCATCATTTATGTTTCTATCTCTCTTTTCCTCTCCCTTTCTCTCTGAAATCAATAAAAACATGTATTCTTTAAAAGCACACTATTTTATTTCACAAGTAGACTGTAAATTCACTGAGGGTGGGAAAATGTCTGATAAGCCCATTATTCTCAGCACAGTCCTAGATACACTCAAGAAAGCCTAGCTTATTGAGCACTGATATGAGAAACTGGGAGAGTCTGTTTCACTTGCATAATCAGTGTTCAAGATGCTTTAGATTTAAGAAGGTAAGCAACAGGACTTTGAGACACACCAGTTATAAGGAATAGTTTATCCTTCACTAGAAGCGGATAATACACTCTCCCTAGCACTAAGCACCATCTCTAAGGACACAGAGTGAACAAGAAGAGAACAAGAAAAGATGAGATATTTTGTTTTCCTAGCACTTACCATCAAAGGGCAACAAATCATTGCTTTAGGGCCAATTGGTATTCCCAATGGATGCCTAGACTTTTGGTCATAAATGTCCCATTCTACTTGGTAATCATTCAGCACTCTGTCTTTCGTGGCCAGGAACTGTGAACTCAAGCTGAGAATCCACACTGTCACAGAGAAATACTACTATCGTTAACAGGCCTACATTGCTGCCTGTCCTGTTAGCTAAGTCCTGCCTGGCTCAGCAATGTTCGGTTACACTTTACATCACTAGAGGGAGAGGATCATGCCAGAAACTACCAGTCAGGGTGTTTTTAGACAGCTAACATTTACTGAGTGCTCATTATGTGCCTGTGACTTTTCTAAGCTCTTTTTATAGACTGAGTCATGTCAACCCTATTAGATGGATACTGCAATTATGTCCAGTTTAAGATAAAGAAACTGAAGCAAAGAGACATTAACAATCTGCTTAAAGTCACAGATCTATTAGGGAGAGCTGCTAGGACTTAGATCCAGGGTTCTACACTGTATTAGTAATCAGAGGTCCTTGCTACCACTTCACTTTTGCTGAGGAGTCACATTCCCCTCTTACTTGATGGAATATCTGGAACGCTTGCTAACACACTGTTCTCTTCATGCCTACATCCAGAAGTGGGGGTCCTAAGGACTACACTCCTGCACGTCACTATCTTAAGTTCTTCTTTTTCACTTCACCCCATACTTCATGTGTCCTCCTAATATCTGTCATATTTCTACTACCTGTTTGTACTATGCCCTGTGGAATCCTCCTGTTTGATCCTCAAAATTTTCCTCAAGAGTTTTTTCATGGTAGGAGCAAAAAAGAAGACAAAGATGAAGGCACTGAATTGATGCCAAAAATGCAATAAGATATGGTCCGATTAGGTGAGCACAATATTCAGAAATCCCTCAATTGCCTTCACCAAGGGTAAATAACTACACACTAACACATTCCAAGAGCCAATAGCAAAAAACATACCAATGTCACATAAGAGTGAATATAAAGTTAGTAAGTAGGATTTTTAAAACCAGAAACACCTTAAAAGCAACTATGTGTGATTGCTGAGAGTTAGCTCTTCTGTTCCTCATGTTTGCAAGGATATGTCCCTGATATAATGAATATTGCCCCCAAAAATCACTTTGAAAATTTCTAAAACTGCTTTCCAGACCCATTCATGAAGAGTGTGAAAAATTTACTGTCCACTGCTGTCAGTGTCAATGACTACCAAAGGATGATAAATTCATTTCAACAACCTCGCCAGCTAGAAGTGGGGGTGGGTTGCCAAGGAGGAACAGTGCTCAGGCCAGATGCAGCAGGGAATTTTAACATTTCTCTGGACTTCACTTTTCCCCTCCTATTTCTGGATGATACACTGTCAGATATAAACATAGAAGTCCAGCATTGTTTATTTCCACAGTTCTCATCCAGAATGCTCATCTTTCAATTATCAATTCCTAGATATTATCAATTCCATAGTGAACATAGGTGGCTCCATAGAACATAAAGGCAGTAAAGGGGAAAGGTTGAAGTTGCTGTAGGGTTTGATGTCATTTCTTTACTAGGTAGGAAACTAGACTTATGACTGTCAGGTATGTTTTCATTATTTCCCTTGTAAGGAAATAAGAGGTTGTGAGAGAGGTTATCTGTGAATGACCAGTTCCAAAATTGGCTCCATATTTTTCTCTTCTGTTTTACTCAAAATTAAGTGGAGTGGCCACATAGTAATTTATTGCTCAAGTCAAAGCACATCTGCCAGTAAAATAAGGCACTAATAATAATTACACCAGTACAACATGCATACCCTGGGACTATTCCAAGTAAACTAGAATGGATGGTTACCCTAAAACTGAGCAATCCTCCTACAGAATGTTTTTCTACATGGAACTGAGGTTGGTAGAGCCTATCATCGGTGCTTTCTCTAAACAAGGCGGGCCATGTGGCCAAGAGTTCACCTGATTTCCACACCAGCCACAGCATCTCTTTCACGCCTTCTGCAGTCTCCATCTCTTCTTCTCTCTTGTTATTACTAACCAGAAGCATAGTTGTCCATGTCAGTATATATTAGCTGGAACTGCATATATTTCTTATTTCTCTAGCAATTGTATGCAACATTGTCAATCATTTTTTAGTTCTCCTTGCATATCAAGTGTCCTTTAATTGAAAGGTTTATTTTGCAATTGTAGTATCAGCAAGCTTGTCATTTAGTCCAAAAGAGTGACTGATCAATTTATCAGCTAGAGCTAGCACCAAGTTTCCAGTGCATCAAGCTTGAAAGATTTCTATTCCATGGGAAGGTGAAAATGAAAGTTGCACAACTGTCCTATAGCACTGAAAGAAGCTGAGTTTACCTCCAAAATCTTTTCCTCGGTATCCAAGATAGTTTTAGCTCAAGAAATGAATAAGTACTCATCCTGCATAAAATCCTCATAGTATTTAACTGCCAGAGTAGTCCAATAATGTAATACCCATGTATTACCAAGGTACAGTTTCTTTCCCTATAGGCATTTTAATTTTAACAGGAGGACTGTGAAAATGAAAATGGCTTCAAGGCCTAAAGGAATGAATCTCCAAGTGAATAATTTCAGATATTTGACCCACACCAGTATTCCTTGTATCACTACCCAGGGAGAGATAGAGTGTTTGATTTAATATGACCCAACTCAAATACAAAGACACCTAATGAACTGCATCATTGGAAATCTACTATTCCACATAAATGAATTTTACAAATTATTGAAGCACACTTATTCATACGCTAAACTTCACCATTAACTCATTCATCAGCTTCTTAAAGAAGTCATTACTAGCTTTCTAAGGAAAAGTGACTATAATTTAACTTTTCTTAAACTTCAGAGTCACCTTTGCAAGAATTCATCATTGTGTTTCTGCTATAATAACCCTCAGTATCTGCTTTTTTGTGGTGATTGTTGTTCTCTTTTCACACAAGGGCAGCTGTCACTTCCACTGTCATTAAACTTCCATCTAACACCATGTCACCTCCTGTCCTTCTAATTTATTGCTGAAAAACTGCTAAATGGTCAAAAACTAGATGTCGAATGTAATTAAGGATGGTTTGTTAAGGAACACTCGTTTGGATACTGAATAGGGCTTTACTTTTCTTATTTTGGATTTGGAAATGAATTACTAACAGTTCAAAATAGACCTAAGTAGAATAAGACTATTGTCCCTTAATCAGTCTTCCTTCCAACCCTTTCTGTGCAAAGATAGGATTTTCTTCTATTCTTATTCATGAGCCGTTTCCTATTTTTTGATGATTTTATGTCTCTTTTATTAGTTTACTAGATAAAAAATTAGTTGAGGGTGTTTTTTTCTTTTCTTTATACATTATGTTTTAAGACTTCACAGGAATTCAAAAAATCTAAAAACCAAGCAAGTGAAAAACCATTTTCAAACATCTGGTCTATTAAAAAAAAAAAGCTATACACAATGACCCCATGTCTGCCTACGCTGGGCGTCGAGACTGAGAAATGAACAGGAAGTACACACTGCTGCCAAGTGTTCCATTTCACTCTTGTGTCCCCAATTTTAAAATTCTTATGCTTGAGGCAAAGTCATGTTAAATTCCCTAGTGCCCTAATAGTAGTCATTCCTGAGTTACCTTTGTGAGTTATCCTGAAAATAGCATTACAGAAGTCTAGAACACTGATCACAATAAAATAATGATTGGCACTCCGTGCTGAATTACACAGATCACAGGACAGCCATTCCATCAGCATGAACTGGCCTGTCACCATCATCTCTCCCAACACACACCACCAGAATGTCATCAGCAAAACAAAACAGCACAGGAGTAATTACCTGACTGGTTCCAACAAAATACACTTCTTTTGTTTTGGCTACATTATGAGGGGAATCCAGGCAGACATGTCTCTGCTACCTGGATTATCTAAGCTATTGCAGCCAACGTCCACTTCCTTCTGAATCCTGTCAAAAAATATCCACTCTTCAAATTTATAAACAATAGTATCTCTAAGCAAATTACAGGATGACATTTAAATCCAGCTGTTGATCCCTCCAAGGTAAAATTCATAGCATTTTATTCTACAGTGAGCTATGCAGGGGAAGGAAATGGCTGAGCATGATGCTAAAATCCCAAGCACAAATTTGCTATAGAATTAATATCACAATTTGTCACTGATAATGAAAGCATATAAAACAGGTCTTGACAGCATGTTATTTCTGTTGCAGATCATTCTTTATAAAATCTAAGCAAGGTTTTCCTTTGCAACTGTGGAAATGACTTTTTTCCCTAAATGTACAAAGCAAAATAATATTAATATTGTGGTGAGTAGCCATCTGCTTCATGAGAATTCTGTGCAATCATTAGTCTAAACTGATGGCATCATGGCAAGCTGCCACATCCCAAGAGGCCAGCCTATAAAACCCAGCAACATCTTTGCATCAGTCTCCACTCCAAGAGGGCGAACCACAAACCAGGAAATCTGCTCTCTGGGAAGGTCCAGATCATTAAGCTGTGCTTTTAGATATTGAACCCCAAAATACTATCCCACCTCTGTCTATATTCAGAGGCATGCATCAGAAGAGCAATCAAATGGAGCCACCAGGCAGCTAGAAATAAACAGGAGGCATTTGGGTCGAATGCCAGGTCCAGCAGAGCAACTAGCGACCTGTGTTCCACTCAACAACAGTGGTTTCCACTACAAAGTCAGGGACGGATCAAGCTGTGAGGAGTTCAACTTATCACAAAATCTCACTGAAGCCACTGTAACTTTTTAGTAAAACGCCACAGAGACAGCAACATGCAGAGGGTTTCAAAGGACGTGTAAACTGAGTAATATTTCGCACACGGTTTCCACCATAAAAACTTGCACCAGAAAAATATGAGCTTAAATGTTTCATCCCATAGGCTATGTACTCTCTTGCCATTTTTAATAGCCTGTTCTAATGATTTTCATTTAGAAATGCAAAAGGCTGCTGTGTTTTTAATGTTTAATCAATCTTCAAGAACTCTGCATGTTTGTAATCAGGGGCCATATGAATGCCAGTGGAATAAGAGATGTGCCCAAAAATGATTTAGAAGACTCGCCGCAACTACTTTCTCCTGGGATCATAATCACATAATCATTTTCTTTTGGGGGTAGCCTCGATGCTCCAAGCCAAGGGTGGGAAAAGAAGGAAGAGACAGGAAGTAATGAAGAGGTCAAACTAGAATGTCACAGTTAAATGCAGTCTTGCAATACCTGCACAGAAAATTCAAGTTCCCTAATAGTTTTGCCTCACTCAGTGGCAAGTCTTGAGTGCAGAAGCAGGGGAGTGAAGTGCGATGGGGGTGAGGGTCTGACTACACACATGCATGAGAGAAGTCACACCTCAAGAATATATTCATTTTTGGTGCAAAAATGTTGTTGCAAGTAAGTTTTGATAAAACATAGATGAAGACTGGATACATTTGTAAATAAATGCACAAATAAAAATAACAAGTGAAACTACCATCTTTAAGCACACAATATAATTTTCATGCACTTATTCAACACCCTCATGGACAAACTATCACAGATAAAATATACCAAATATATATCTGTTCAGGAATATGTAACATTATGCTATGTCTTAGTCTAATTTTATCTGTATCATCAGTTATTTAAAGTGAGAAACCCTCTGAAGAAGGACCATCGATTTATTTGTGAACTGCAATATAATTGTACCAGACACCCCCCCCCTCCTTTTCCAGTGGCATCTCAAAGAGGCTGAGGGGTCTGAGGAGAGGCGAGCTTTGTGCTTCCTTCTCCTTTCACTCTAAACAAAGATATTAAGTATTAAATCTAAATACTTTTAATACTTAATATCTGGGGGTGGGGGAAAACATTAATAGAATAACTGGGTATTATTATCAGCAGACAGTGCTTGCATTTCAACCCCCATGTTCACTGCTTAGGACCAATCACTGCAGGACAAATGCCCAAACTTATTATATGACCTGCCTTATTCTTCACAAAAGGATCTTATTTTTTCAAAATAAACAGACAAGCAGAAACCTCTTCTATAGCATATACATCTTCATATCCACATAAAGCCAAAGGCTTCCTCTCTCACCAGCTTGGGTCATATCTATATCTAAGAATAGAAAGTGTCATCACAACCATTTCAAACAAATCTGATACCTTGAACCTCATTAAGTATATGGAGTTCAAGTTATACTTAAGATTTGGGTTCATATCCAAGCATTTGCTGGCTGTGTGACCTCAGATAAATTACTTAATCTCTTTGTGGTACATGTTCCTCATCTGTAATATGAGATTAATATTGACCTTGGAAAGTTGTTGTGAGGAATCAAACAAGGCCATAATAAAGCACCCACTGTAATGCCCAGCACATTATAGGCATGTGATAAATGGTATGATTGTTAATGTTCAAAAATGGGGAGTTTCAAGCTTTCTGAGAATTTTGCAGCCTGATTTTTAAATTAGAAGCAACTAGACTATAACTATAAGCATTTAAAAATCAACAGCTCATTTCAGGAATTAGAAATCTTCTAATTCTAATTGTTGAAGATAAACTCTTGTTTCTAAGTGCATTCTGTTGAAGTCAAACTGCAGATTCTTGCTCAGGATTCAACCTTTCTGAGTTTGCCTGCCCTGAAAACACAAAGGCTAATAATATACGCATCCTCTACTGAAGAGAATTGTAGTAAGCACACAAAATAGTAGTAAACACAAAGCACTTTATAATCTAGAAGGGCTATGTAACCCAGGCTATCACCAGTGTGGACACGTGCCGCTCTGGTGAATGTGAGTGCCTGGGTTCAAAACTCCACTCTGCTACAGGCCAGCAGAGTGACAGGCCCAATAATGAAAGTCTCTAAATCTCCATTTACTCCTGGGCATGACAGAGCAACTCTTCACAGAGTTGTTGAGAGAATCAAAAAAATATAAACAAAGTTTTTAACACATTGCCCAATACATAGTAAGTGTTCAACAAATGTTAGTTTCTCGATCAGTATGTATTATGGACCCTTTTCAGTTATAAAACAGTGAGTTCCCTTTCAACTTTGCAATTAGAAATTTCTTATTGTGTTGCTCTAGTTTCACTCTAGTTTCTGAAAATATTAGCAAATTATTATCAACCTTGACAATCACTGAAAATTTTCAACATATCCTTTAAATGTATTTATCTGCATTCTTAAAATATCATGGCTTGTAATACTTTTCAAAAAGTCTTGGATCTGTGATTTTTAATGAGCTTAGTGAATTCTACATGGTAATGTTCATGGAGGTACATAATTATACTTATAAAGACTTCAGTGGTCATAGAAATAGTAATAATCATTTTCCTCAAGTTCTCAAGTTTTACAAAGAAGTACAAGTTCACAACATAGTTTAATACTAATTAATAAAAAGGCATTTTAAAATATTCAATATCTCAAGAAAAATGGGTTATCCCTGTGGCTGTTCTTTTTTTCCTTTTCTTTTTTTTTTTAAGGTTTAATGTTTAATTTAATTCTTACCATTTGCAACAGCATGGATGGAACTGGAGAGCATTATGCTAAGTGAAATAAGCTAGTCAGTGAAAAATACCACATGATGTCACTCATTTATGGATAATAAAGAACATTATAAACTGATGAACAAAAATAGATACAGAGGCAGAGAAGCATCCAACAGACTGTCAAATGACAGTGGGAAGGCTGGGGAGGTTTGGGGACAGGGGAGGTAAGAGATCAACCAAAGGACTTGTACGCATGCATGTAAGCATAACCTGTGGCTGTTCTTTAAGACCATATTCCAAATTAGAAATGTAAAGAAAGGCCTTGCCTCTGCCCCCTAGTGGCCATAAACAAAATAGCGATGTAAAGAAAAGGCCAGAATAACTAACTACTGTAGTAGAAAACTATTTCAACACCTTCATTTTACAGATAAACAAACTAAGGCCAAAGGGTAAGGGGTAGTCAAGATTACACAATTTTTCAATAAACCACAAATGTATAAAAATAGTTTTTTATATTTTAAATATTATGAAGTCTGGAAAATTATCTCCAAAATGTTCTTAACTAAAGTACTTTTAACAATTTTCTTATCAATTAACATTCAGCAGCTTCTATTTTGCAGGGTTTTTTTTCTTCTGAGAGAGATAATAAATATAGTCCCAGGGGCAAAGGGAAGACTTCAACTGTAACCAAGAATTCTGCTGGGTCCCCTAGGAAGGATTCCTCTCTGAGGAATAAGACTGTCCCTGAGGGCTGTTAAGTTCACAAAGATAACTCTCCTCAAAAAGACCAGTTAGAAGTGTCTTTACAGTTGGCCAAGGGCCCACGATGAATCAGAAATAGAGGTCAGGAAATAAGGGTTTTCTTAACTTTGAATACCACAGAGAGGGAAAGAGTGGAAATCGGCCTGGGTTGGGCACTCGAATGGCAGGGAATAAAACTAAATTTTCTTGATTTGAGAGGTAAATTACTTGGTTTTTCAGTAAGCTTTCTGCTGACCCCAAAATTTAACAAAAGCACATACGGTTTTGTTTGGACACAAATGCAGGAGAGAGCTGGAACTGTTCTCCAGGTACCTTGAGGCAAATGATAAAGAAGATAGCAATGTAACACCCAAAGCACATTTATCTTAAAGTCAGACATTTTGGACTACGGCAGGTTTCGATTTTCACATCACCACATATAGATTCCCCAGTAAATTCCGTGAATCTGTAAGCCCCTATGTAGTGGTTAAGAGTACAGGAACTCGCTTCCACGTGTGTGCTTGAATCTAAGCCTAGGAATGGGGAACCCTTTTGCTGCCAAGGGCCATTTGTATATTTATATTGTCATTCGTGGGCCATACAAAATTATCAACTTAAAAATTAGCCTGCTATATTTGGTCAAACACTTAATTAACTCACCCCTAATGCCTTGGCAGGGCCAGGCTGAATGACCTCATGGGCCTTATATGGCCCGAGGGCCAGACAGTGCCCACCCCTGACTAAGCTCTCACTCATAGTAATGTGTAACCTAGAAAAAATTACTGTACCTCCCATTCCTCAGTTTCCTCATCTGGTAATAATACCTAGCGCATCAGCTGTCAGATGGATTAAATGTAATGATACATGTAAAGAACATTGTATACAGTTAATAAATATTAGCTATTGCTCTTTTCAAAATATTATTATCTACACATTTTCTGTGAGTCTCAGAGAAAACAAGGATAAATAGTAAATGAAAGGAGCTTCAGATTGGGAAATAAGAGATATGAATAGTCCAGTTTTGGCCTCTGATGAGATGTGTGACTTTAGACAAAGCATTCAACCTGTGTGATCCTTTTTTCCTCATCTACTAAAATAAGGAGGTTGGATCAAAATTCAAGAATCTCAAGTATGACAAAGATGTGAAAGATCATTCAATCCCAAATCCTATGCTTGAGTTCATTTATAACTGTTTGTCAGTCTGTGGTAGAATGACTTCAGGGATGGAAGCCTTCTCTATCCTAAAGCTGACAGTACCTTTCATCTTGAACAGCACTAATAGCTTGAAAATTCTTCCATATGGTGAGATGAAATCTACCATCTGCACGTAATCAGATCTAAGAAGTCAATGGTAGTAAGTTCACTTACTACCATTGGTTTGTGTCACTAAGAAAGAAGAGGCACTGCCCATTATAACATGACATGATGCTTTCTCATCATGTCAAATGTAAGAGGCATCAAAATTTCAGAGACGTTAAAATATGAAAATATGGGTACCTCAGAATCAAAGAAATGTAATAATCCAGTAGCTTCACCAGCTGATACTAACTGAAGCTTCTATCACATTAAAAGCCAGTCTAATTTTCTTCCATAGGCAGTTCCTCAAGTATTTGAAGAGTGTTCATGGCCAACTTGAACCTTCCCTTTTCCAGTTTTATTGATTTTAGTTCATAAGCAGGATCTTACATCTATGAACCATCTCCAGTTTCTGTCTACTGAATCCATTTATAGGTTGTCTGAATCTCTATTTATTTATACAAATAAGTACCAAGCACTTTTTTGAGCACCAGGAGACAAAATGATGACCAAAACAGATCAATGTTTCCCTCTGGATGCAAGTGTAGAATTTTCTGTTTATTCTGGTCTATTTCCATTTATTGTGGTTTAAATATAGGCCAGTTATTTCAAAGAATATATTGACATATTTCATATCCTCCAATGAGCTGTTTCTTCTAAACAAGGACATGCCTCTTCAGCGGCATAGTGCAGCGCACCATACATGAGTTATACACATCTGAGCAAGCAAATTTAGATTCCATCACAAAGCAGTGAATAAAATGTGAAAAGAATTCAGTAAAAAATGAAGTCTTCCCCACCTACCCTGAAATGCCCAGAGTACTGAAATGTCCTGTGTAGGGCAATAACATTTTGCTGCTGTGCATTTCCGTCATTTGGAAATCTCCTGGCTATTGTGATCTACCTATAGTGATGAGTCAAATAGAAAGATCAGGAGAGAAATGTCTTAATGCATCCTGGGATCCAACCCATTTTTAAATACCGTATTGGGAACTCTCCCAAGATTAGAAAACCTGGATGAGCACATGAAGTTTGTGTGAATTTATTTTAGCTTGTATTGAGATGTCTATGGCACTCACAAAAGGGGAATTCCATCGAGGTTTCCTGTCTCCTTTGTTTCAGTTCAATAATATCCAGAGTGTTTAAACCTCTTTCCCACCTTAAACACACACACACACACACACACACACACACACACAGGACAGAGGTGGGGAACAGACATGGATTTCTCAGTGAAATCTGTCCACTTGTGCACATGCATGATGATTAAGTAATAAGCATTGTAATGTCTGTGCTTTCGCCGGCAGCAACACATTTAGGGTAAATTTTAGGTAGAAGATTTGGACTGGCTGAATCAAAACCATCCATGCCAAGATTCGCAATTAGGCATGTGGTTTTGAAAGTGAACTTTTTTTTTTTCTTCTAATCAGGAATACTAGTTGATGATCATGAAAATGTTTTTTTATCAGATCATCATTGCATACAGATGTGTATTATGGAAAAGAAAGTCAGAGAACTTGCAATTATTTATTTATATGCATCCCCATTACAAGAATAAGATAGCCTCTTAATCATCTGAAGAGAGATTTAGTGGAAGTTGAGAAAGCCCTCATCAAAATTAATATCCTTAATATTGGTCTTTGAAGAAGTATTTTTTTAACATTGAAACTTTGTAAGCTGTAAAAGGAGAAAAATACAAGTATGTTTTACTGAAGTATATAAAATAGTGAAGTAGCCTAAAAACTGGTGAGATGCTACCCAATTACTAAACAAAACAAGAGGATATGGAGAATGACACACCCTTAGAAATGTCTTCTTAGGTCACAAGGACACTCCCTAGCTGCAGCCCCTCATTTTGGTCCTAGGGGAGCCATCCTGTAGGTTACCTTGTTGCCTCCTCCTGCCCCAGCCCTAGCCAACCAGTCCAGAGAAACACCTGACCAAGCAGAGCTACTTTCCAAGAAATTGGCAATGTAGCAGAAAGAGAAACTCCCTCCTTTTGCCACAGGTAAGCTCTGAACTGTGGGTGGTGCTCTTCTGCCCTGTGGACTGAAGGACAGAGGAGGCAGACAAAACAGGAGCAGAAGCCCAGTCAAGAGAAGAAAGTAGCACTACAGCTAGAGTGGAGTCTGGGTGTCTGCTCCCAGGCCTTTCGGAGGCCCTGCAGAATTCCCTCCAGGTTCGTGAGAGGACACTACATGATGATAGCAGGACCCCCTTATTTGCTTAACTATTTCTGATTAGCTTCTGTTACTTGCCGGCATGTTTTGGTGTGCCAAAGAATGAACTGGAACAGTACTTATGTGATGACAGGCAATCATTTAACCTTAGTCAATGCTCAGTAGTTCTTTATCTCTAAAATGAGAATAAAATAATTGAATATTTACATGAATCATGTAAATAAAAACTAATAATTGTTGTGGTAAATGTATCTAGAAATCCTCGAAAACCACACAAAACATGTTTTTTAGTATGAAAGTGCTATCCTTAAAAAAAATAAAATGTTTAAGAAAGACAATACTTTAAGTGCTATCCTTTATGCAATTTAATGCTGCCACTTGAACTGTCCAGAAGCAAATTGTTTGTTTATCCACTCTTAAAGGAAAAGTCGTTGTTTTAATCACCTTTGATATGTGACTTAATGGGGTTTGAAGAATAGTGTATTGCAAACAATTAGAGATTTCCTTTGTGAGATATTAACTGGTGCAATGGGTAGAATATCAACTTTACCATTATCCCACTTTTACCATAAAAATCAGTCAATCTTGCATATCTTTCTGTAAAGGTAATCCTAAAATGTGACATTTAATTGGCATACTTATAATTATATCTACACACACCTACACACAGTTTACGAATCATACTTCTGCATCTTCTGTTTAGCAGGTTTCTTGTGTTGCACATGTTACTTAACCTGTGCCATCTCATCAATATGCGTCCTCTGTCTTACTGGGGGGAAAGCACACCACTTGTTGAAAGATGACTCAAATAAAACAGTCTATGAAAGTACTCTGTAAGTAGTAAAGGATTATTCAAAGTTAAGGAGCTAGTATTCCCAATTAAGTGTGTAAGAAATTCATAATCTGAGGAATGGGCTATGGATGAAAAGCAGCTTTCTTCTGCCTACTCTTTCTCCACAAGAGTTTAAAGAGCTGCATGAACAAGTGATCAGCCTCTTTCTGGTGGCAATTCTTCGTTAGGGGAAGATCTTTTCAAGAAAGAAACTCGAAGTCTTTCTATCTTGCATGTGTGGAACATCTGTGCTAAGCCATTCCATGCACACTTCTTTGAAGCACTGACTGCCTAGAGGAAAGACTTTGATTTGGGCTTTATTTAAATGCCTGGACTTCTATTGGAGAAACAAAAGATTTTCTAGTAAAAGCTCAGCTGGGAAAGAGACCAACCTCCAACCAATTTAACTACTCCGAGGCCAAAGGAGCCCGGATTTTTGTTTTAGAGCACCATGCGCCGGAAATCTCCCCGTGAACTTAGAGACACACGAACAGCTGGTTTGGGAGGCTGCTGACCCCGGGTGCGATCACTGTGGTAATTAGATTTAATTTTCCTAATCCAGCAGTGCCTGGCTCCATCATGTCTACATCTCCTATTCGGAAAACCATTACTCGCATTTAATAATACTTTGACATGATTAAGATTTTTCGCAGCTGGGCTCCCCAATATTAGAAATTACTTTGGGGGAGGACTATAAATATAGCTATTCAAACGATGTGCCCCAAAGAGTTTAATCTGGAGGTCATCCTACTGCAGGAACTTTCCTGAAAGCTCCTAAACCAGTTCAACAGACCTTGAATATCATTACACAGCCCTCTTCTACCAGTCCTGGGTAGCCTTGTATTATGAACTCACTTAGAAAGATGGAATCAGCCCTAAGTCATGGTGAGCCTGAAGGGTTTGCATTTCACGTGTTTCTGCAAACCCAGGGAAGCATGGCTTCGTGCTGCAGCACCCCGGGGTTACTCGCTCGGGAAGAGTCACGGAGATCAGAGGACTATGTAGAAACCTGGCAGGAGAGAAGGAAAGCCTCCTCCGAACTATGTCCGCTTGCGTCTGGGGGGCGCCTGTGTGTGTTGTCAAGAAAAGCCATCCGTGCCCTTCTCTCGGGAGACCGGGCTGGTTTTACATGTGTGCACGTTCTGCGGGCGGTAACACGAAGCTGGCCCACTGATAGCGGAGGAGGCACTGTGTCCCTGGGAATTGTAATTGCTCGCTCTCGCTCGGTAAAATAAGAACAGCAGACTTGCTGCTGTGAGCACAGGGTGCCTGCCTTCCGATAGTATAAAGGAGGGAGCAGGCAGAGTCACCTAAGTTCTGAGTATGTCTTAACCCCCCCCCCCCCCCCCCACCCCGCAAAGAAAAAACAGAAGAAGAAGAAGAAAGAAAAAGAAAGGAAAGCCTGGGCTGCCGGAGTGTTAAGGGAGCGAATTGCTCAGGACTTCAGACACAGGGAGTCATTCTGTCAAGGGGAGGGGGCGGGTGGGGGCAGGCGCTGGGCCTCGCTAACAAAGTCCTCCTCTCTTTGCTCCCTCCCACTTCATTCACTTGCAAATCAGTGTGTGCCCACAAGAGCCAGCTCTCCCGAGCCGAGCCGTAACCTTCCCATCCCGCGAGCTGCAGTTCCAGCCGCGGCAGCGAGAACCGCAGAGTGGGGAGCGCAGCGGCCGCGGCGCGAGCAGCCTGGGCGGGTCGTGGGGTCTCCTGGCGCTGGAAGGCGAGCAGAGGTGGGTTCGATCTCCGGTGGCCGCGGGTGGCGGCCGTGCATGCCTTTTCGGTGCCTTAATTCTATCGCTTTGATGGAAGCCAATCAGAAAGAGCCCTCTCGGTGGGAGCTGCGCGCCGGAGTTGGGAGGGATGCTCAGCCTGCCAGCCCGGGTAGGGGTGGGCACGCGGGTCCAGCGGGCGCTGCCTCCGCTGCCCAGGACCAGCGCCGCTTCCCGGGGAGCCTGGGCGCTGCTCCCCCGCCTCCTGGTAAGACGGATCCGCTCGGGGCTGGAGGGGGGCGAGGTAACGGGGCGCCGGAAGAGCCCGCTGCCCTTCTCTCCCGGGCAGAGGCTTCCAGGGCAGCGCCGGCATTTGCAAAGTTGGCTGGTCAATTACCAAGGGCGCTGGTGCGTGCAGGACCCGCAGGGCCGTTTGGGGCTTGATTTATTTCCACCTGCCGCATCACCAGGGTCTGTGCAGGGGCTGCTTTGGCTGAGTTACGTTCCCTGGCTTTGGAGTAACGCAGAACATCGGGTGGCTTGAGAACTCTTGGCTGCTCCCAATAAGGAAAACTTAAGCTAAAGAGATGATCTGGCCCAGAGACGGGGCTCAAGAAAACTGTTAGCTTGCTTGCTCGCTCGGACAGAAATGCTCCGATGGCAAGAAAAGTCCAACACTGGACTCCGAAAATGGAGCACACTGTCCAGGGAGAAGTCATGCGTTAACGCAGCTCGCCCACCCGTGCTCTCTGGCTGGCGAGGCACAAAGCGGGGGGTGGACCGCCTGCCGGACTGGGTGGAGAGCAGACGGGGTGCGCCCGGGGTTGGGTCTCCGAGGCAGGAGAGCGGAGCCTCGGCGTGCTTTGCTTGTTGACCCGGGAATTTAATCACAGGGGCCGTTGCAATGTGCACTGCAGCAGTCGCAGAGCTGAGATCACTTCTGTAGTTATTCTTCTGCCACGAGTTGCGGGAGATTTTAAGATGGGAGATGCTGGAGAGGTCAGCGTGGTGCTGAGAAGTGTTGTCACTGCTGCAATAAAATCCATATTTTATGGGGAGTTATATGCAGGTCTCTGCGAGCACACGGGGCTGCTCACCTGAGTTAACTACCGAGAACAGTGGAGAACCTAGAAGTTTAATCGTCTGGAATAGACACACATTTCTCTCTCTCCCTCTTTTTTTTTTTTTTTTGTAAAGACATGTTAATTATGATATTCACACTAAAGAGGTGTATTGGGCCCATGACTTGTCCAATCTTCACTTCCACTTCCTGAAGCACATAAGTGGGAAAGAAGAGGTTTTGCCCTCTAGAATGCTGCTCTGCATGGCTGCTCTGGAGGGATGCACAGGCAAAATATGCGCTTTCCGAGTGTTCATTGTCCAGGAGGTGCCAACTCCTCCCTGTGCTGGAAAAGGACCTACCTAGTCAATGCACAACTCTTCTGAGAATGAATAACAAATATGCTTATACAAACGGTGGGCAAGGATTGCTGATTTCCTTTCTTCTCTTGCTGACACCTTTACCTGAAAAGGAAAACCCTTAGGATTCTACTTCTGGGAAAATAAATCTCTTCCAGGTTAGCTTGAGATCATCCTTTGTGTAATGGCACTTGCATGGCTCTGTGTTTGCTCTTTTGGAGAGCCGGAAAGCAAGTTGTGTGAAGGAAGGGGATATGACCCAGCAGATGTCTTCATTGTGTCCTAAGGAGGAGGGCAAAGTTTATGCCAGAGGCCAGATTTTCCATGCAGAGCTCCCAAACTTAAAAGAAACCCCACAATTTATTGGGAAATACAATCACACAGGATTGTATCTCACCCACTTTTGCTCTTTGGTGTGTTCTAATTAAGCAGGCATTGGGGGAAAACAAAAGGCAGATCTTTTCCTACCTATTTTGCTGGTTCAGGGCATACTTTTGAAGCAGAGGAAGTAACCAATTTCTTCAGGAAAAGAAAAAAAAAAAAAAACATGAGAAGTAGCAGCACATTTTTGAAGGAAAATGGCAATGGTTTAGTTATACTGTAGTTTACAATTATCTTCCGCTGCCATTATAAGCAAGTGACAGACTGGTGTCTCTACAGGGACTTTCAGTCCCTTTACTCTCTGGCTTTTACATCAATTTATTGCAATTACATTTCTTAATGCTAACTCTACAAAGATAATATATAGAAGCAAAATCATTTTCTACCAAGTTGCCTACTATCAGAAAACATGTACTTTACCTCCCCCACCCACCACTTCCATCAGCTTTGCAAGTAAAAACTTGCTCTGAGGCACTCTTCCTACTTATGAAAATAAAAATAAAAAACCTATCCTGCAAAATATCGCTCTGAGATACTTGAAACTGCTAAAATTTCTAGAAAGCACAACTACAGTTCCAGGCTATCAAAAGACACTTATTCTTTCTTTTTTTTTTTTAAGCTACTTTCTTATTGCAAATGCATCATAAGTTAAAACAAGTTCTGATTATCTATTTAGAGCTAATTGAGTGATTGTCCCATAGAAGGACTTTTTTAAAAGATCAAATATGACAGATATTCTGAATAAAACTATGTATCTTCCTAAGGAAGTGAAACTGAAACGTGTGGTCCCCTCTTCTGGCCCGTACTTGCTTTGCAGTCACGAATGCCAACTTCCTAAGGCAACTTACTCTTGAATGACAGAAACTTTTTTTAGTTGGAAGGGACATCTAGTGGGTCACTCCATGCATCTCTCTCTGTAGTTCAGTTGCATCATTGATTTGTTACCTACGATAATAGGCATGTAACAGTTTTTTCTTCATAGACAAGATCGTATTCTCTAAATGCTATTTTGACACTCAAGCCAGGTCAAAAAATCATTATCATGGGCATCTTTTGTGTAGTTCCTCTAATTTAAGGAATTCGAGAGTATGTGCACAGTTGTTTGGGTATCCAGATTTTCGGTAACTTTTCTATGATTCCAAATAAAAGCAAGGAATTCATCACCAGCAATATAAAATTTCCTGACCTTGTCAAGACTGTCCTTCCTCCATTCAAATTTACCCAATAATAATAATGGTGCTAAAGCTGTAACTCATAAAGTTGCACATGAAGAACCCCCACCACTAAAGAAATATTTTAAGAAAAACAATTCATTAACCTTTCAGAGATCCATGAACAATCACAAGTTAGACAAAGCTAGAGGTTTCTAATTTAAAGAAGCCCTGATTCAAATAAGCATACATTGGAAGTCCAAAAGATGTGTTAGATAGACACGTCACCCTTATTTTGGAAGGTGATTCTTATATCTCTCTTGGATGTATCACAACCTACTTCTTTAAAAACTCTGTAACTTGAAGTAAGATAGTTCCATGGGAGTGAATCAGCCTCTTCTGCTGACAGTCTGCAAGTTTCAACTCCCAATTTAAAAATCTGTTCTAAAGTTTGAAATGTGTTCCAAATGAGATAACATCCGCAGAAGCCAGTCGCCTTCTGCTGCTTGCTTAGTCATGGCAGCCCATTCTTTGGGGTCGATCAGAATTAGGGTCTCACTTATAAAAATAACAAGCAGTGCCTCCGTCAGAATTGCATTTTTAATAGTGTTTCAGCCTAGCTAGTGTCTACAGAGCTCACCTGATTTGCTTCACAAAAAGGTGAAAATGTAGAAAATCAAACCTTCTCTGGTTTAAATTCTTTTTCTGAATAATGATTCTAAATACAAAGCCTCAAGAACATCATGCTAATAGGGAAATTGCTGAACAAAAGAAAAAACACACACCGAGCACCCAGTTGTCACACTGTTCCAACAGAATTAGAGACGAACTATAAAAATATAGGGCTTGGGTTGGTTTTTTTCCTCTTCATTCTTTTATTTTCTTTTTTCCCCCTCCGTTGGGATTTTTATTCCATTTTGAAGACAGATGAGAGGTTGAGGCACTTTCCTGGATCTGAACAGTAATATTTTTGTTTGAGCTTTCCACTTATAAAGATTAACTGGCCTACATTTTTTAAAGTTCCTATTCCTGGGAATGCTCCCTTTTTCAAAGCAGTCATATGAGAAACTTCAAGTTCTCCCTAATTAACTATAGAGCCAAATGTATAGAGTCTTTGTAACCTCATCATTCACAAAGTAAGAAGATAAGGTAAGAGGGGACAAGTACAAATAACCCTTCGAAAAGGTGGTGCACCTTCATTTACTACAAAAGTAAAATGGAGTACAAGCCCTTTAAGCCAAAATGGTTGGGTCAGAGGGGACCAGATACAGCCAGTACTCTGAACAAGACTTAACTATCCAGGAAATTTTAACTCCTCCAACAAAGAAAACTTACTGGAGGATGAACGCCCTGAGCACACATCCATAAGTGTAGAGTAGACACATATGCAGGGGGTACTATGTCCTCCCTCCCCACAGATTATTAGAAATTATTTTACCTGGTTTCATCTGTTTAATATCTTTACACTATCAGTGTTGGGTACTCATTTCCTCTATTAATTAGATCAACTTGTTGAGATTTCTAAGAGGAAGCATTTAATTAAAGCCGGAATGTTACTATTACATTTGACGTGCAGTATAAATGGGCAGCATGGGTCCCAAGTTCTCCTGCAATATGAGTGCTTTCTTGTAGAGGAGAACAAGTTATGGGGGCGAGGGATATAAAGCTAGCCACCACAGAACAGAGTGTGATTGATCTTCATATGTTATCACTTGAGAGAGCACTGTGATTTTCTCTTTCTACAATTTCCCAAATTGGTAGATCACCCAAAATATATACAGGAGACCTCATAAGTCATAGGAATAGAAATCAGCAAGAAAAAAATAAATTGAGGTGTCTAGGTGAGCAAAATGAAAAGAGATAAGAAGGTGAATTTTTACATATGAGGGAAACATAGAAATAGAAGTAGAATCAAAACTGCCATTTTTGTACAGGTTACATTTTCTACTTTATAAATACTACTACCATTAAATACAACTTTAGAAACATAATTATATCAGTAACATGTTCATAAACATGTTACCACATGTTTATAAACATTCTACCACAGAATGAAAATTTGAAAATTAACCTTTAAAAAATGGCCATCTAAAGGAATTGATCCTGCATGTATCATAAAATAACTAGAGGAGTGTGTGTTGTTTTTTTAAAAAAAAGTGGTCTGAACTCTGAGAATCAAAGAAAGAGATTTTCTTAGTGCTTCAAAGAAAATGAACTCTCTTCCTTCCATTACCTTTATTGTCCTACAAACTAAATGGATATACAATGGGTCCTCTGGACGCCTACAACCCAAAGTATACAATAGTGATACAGACCAAATATGTCACCCATTTGAATCCTATGTGTATATCATGATAAAAGACTGAACTAGCAAGACAGCCCACCAAACCTGATAATAAAAAAGTGACCGGTGGGCTCAAATTTTCTATATATGCATAAAATAATGCTCACAATTACAAAGTACACATTAATAAGTTAACCTTTACTGAGCTTTTCAACATGTCACATACTGTTCTAAGTATTTTACGTGCATTCTGTATAGTAACAATTATTCAATAGGTCAAAGGAAAATGTTATACTTTTATCCTTTTTTAGCTCTTTTTTAGTTTAAATTTCCAGGGATTTTCTGTTTGAGCCAAGCACTTAATGAATTTGCTGTTAACTAACACTTGTGGTATCTTAGAAGCAAAAGTGTGACTCTGAGAAATACAGAGCAACAGAGGGCATGGGAATTATTCAATTATTTTGATCAGAGCAATGCAGAAATGTTTGTAGGTTAGTCATTTTTTGTAAACCATTTGCAAGTGTGCATTCGAGTTTATACTTGTAGTAAACAGGATTGTGTGGGCCATTTCAGCATAATAATGGTACTTTCATAAGAGAATAAATTATCTTCTCTTGCCTTCAAAGAGAGCCTCACATTGGAGGGGGCACTTCACAAAGGTAGCTAAAAATGATAGCTGTTCATTTCATTGACAAGGGGCATCCCAACCTCACAGCACCCTCTGAGGGCATCTGGCATATTCACTCTATACACAGCAGTGGGGACTGTGGGCCAAGTTTAGTAAGACTGTATTTATTTCATCCTTATCTCATGAGTAAAAATAATTTTCTTCTTTTATAACCACAATTGTTATTTCATTACCATCATAGTTCAGTATTTGTTCTGAATTATTTCTTTACCAAGTAAAATTTCACCAAAAATATTAAAGGAAGGAAGAAAAGAGGGAGGAAGGAGGAAGTGAGGGAAGGAAGGAAGGAAGGAAGATATTCTCTTAATACAATATTATATATAGTTGATATTGATGAGCCATTCTCATTGAACTATATTATTTCTACTGCCACCATTCAAAAAGTCATATAGTTAATCTAGCCTTCAAGGACAGTTTAGAACATTAGAAGCATTATTACAGAATGTGAGACACAAAAAGGAGCTTAGAGATGACTTTACCCAATACCTGTCCTTTACATTTGAGATAAATGGTGACCAGAGAGATGAAGTGGCTTGTCCATGGATATACTAAATACATTTTGTTCTTTTATCTCCACCTCTCTCTTCTGTAAGTTAACTTCTAGTTGTTGAGTGGTATTGCTTTTTACCATCTCCACTTAAGTCTGACATTAAAAATTAACAAGGAAATTTAAATCTACAATATTGCTATTTATAAATATGCCATGAAGGAGTACACTTATGGAGAAAATAAAGATTCAGGCTTCTTTAGGAATTCCATGTGTTCATACCATTTTATAAAGCTCCTGTTGCAAAGAAGAATTAAAATTGTCCTTTGAAATTTTGACCAGTACTAGGGGGACACATGATAAATTTAGGTTTCTGTTTTTATGTGTAATGGTCTGATGGCAGTTTTGAGTGAGTTTTAACTGAACTAGTGATTCCTCAGACTAGCCAAACTCTTGTGTCCATCTTGGAAAAAAAAATTTTTATTGGTGAGTGGTCACACATGCAAAATGAGAACCTAATCAATGTTTCATAAATCTCAATTTATTCCATTTAAAGGACTCAAACAGTTTCCTTCCTACTTCTTTGGAGTTAAAATGTCTATTCTTTCATGAAAGGGTGTGTATAGATTATGTTGTTTTTTTCCCTTAACAAAACTGAAACCTGGCAAGAAACAACCCCATGTCAATCTCCCCCTTTAAAAAAAAAACTATTAATATTCCATGAAATCCAAAAGTCTGAGGACCACTGTGTTATTTAATGAATAACTTCATGATGAAAAATTATTGACCTGGTTCTCTTCCTGCTTATTTGGATAAATGAAAAGTAAGGAAAAATTATAATAATATTAAAATAGCCAAAACAACAAACTAAAGTCATTCAATCAAAAAATATCTTTGTCAAGGGCGGGGGGAAAAGGAGACATATGTAATACACTTTGTAATACTTTAAGCAATAAAAAAAATATCTTTGGATCCCTTAATTAAACCTTATAGATATGAATACTAATACAATTTCGACTTTACTGAAGGTCCTGTAAAAATATGCTTTGCCAAGCCCATGGCCAGAATGTGTCATAAACAATGAATTTGCCCACTTGGTTGCAAAGTGGGTTATTCAGGGAAAATAAAAACTTTTAAAATTTATACATATCTAATTTGACAAGTTAAAGAAAACTCAGCTTAACCATATCCATTGTAAAAGGGTGTTTTTCCCCGAAAAGTGAACTTTATATAACTGGACAAAATTTCTAAGATGTTGATTTATATTTTAAGTTATGCATTTTTTTTCAAAAACCAATTGCCTTCTAGCATATTGTATAGATTTCAGTCATGAAAATGAGCTTAGCATATTTTTAGCTACAAAGCTTAAACCTCCTTTGCAGGATTGAAAAAAATAAAAGAGTTTCATTAGTCTACTATCATCCATTTTATAAAATGTATGAAACCGCCCAATTTCACATCCAAATAAAATATTCTAAGCTCTTATTAGCAACAGGTTTTAATTTAACACAGATTAAAATGATGTGGTCAGACTAAGTAATCACCAATGCAAAATAATAAAACCCACCCAGTTTGTTATATTACTGCCCAATTCTAAATTGAACCAAGTCAAGCTACTGTACCTCCCAGCCATTACTCTCAAATTAAACTACTTGTTTAAAACTATCTAGTTGGGATTTTGTCAGTGTTTCCTAAAGAATTAATTCTATGAGGGAGGCCTTATAATAAACATCAGTGCCACAGTTTCCCTCCTTCTCTGACTCAAATCTCCCTTTTTATAAAAAAAAAAAATAGATGTTTGGGGCAGATGTCAATTAAGATAGCAGAATGAAGGGGTCACTTACTGATTAGTGTCACCAAGAGGACGTAGTCCCAAACCTCCAGATCCAGAAAGTACCAGCTCTGCAATAATGTTTGCATTCAATGTACATTTACCTGCAGGCAAACTGCCTTTGAAATAAGTGCAGACATGCCAAACATAGGTCCTATATTTTTTAAAATGTTCTCATGATACCTCTTTTTCTTTCTTAGATTTGCTTTTAATTCTCAGATACTATGTTCCACAATATCTTTCCAAATATACCAGGGTGTTTTTTTTGTTTTTCTTTAAAATTCTCCCACCTACCCCCCCCCTCCACATACACACACACCTTGAATTTAAATGTATATGTGCTTTGTGTTCTAAAAAGTATTAAAGTGAAGACTACAGTAGAGGAGAGGGCACTGCAAAATATCTAGAGATTATATGAATAACCACTTTCTCAAAGAGAATGCTAAATAGGACAGTTAATGTATTTAAAATATGAAGTTGAAAGCAACATAAGAGTGAAATGCTCTCAAGCGACTAAGTTTAATGTGATGTAATGAAAGATTTTATGTAGTGGACAGAGAGCAGAGAAATTATTGAAACCCTATGCTGGATTAATTGGGCACTGAAGAACAAGAAGTTGGCTTTGCACCCTGGGCATTCTGAACATAATCGAGCACATGCTTGCTTCCCAAATTGTCACTAAACTGAAATGAGTTATTAAATGGCTTATTTTTTTCTTTTTTCTCCTTATGACAATCTTTCCATCATGGCCAGTTAGAGAACCTAGTCACAGAAAATGAGGGCCAACCTTGCCCTGCTTTGTAACTAAGAAAGAAAGAGCTATTCTCCGTGATGCTATGAAGAAAGACTTTAAAGCAAGGAGTGAAATTTGGGCTCAATTCAAAGAAGCAACCCTGAGGCTCCAACTGCTCAGAAGATGATGTGCTAGTTGAATACTTTCCAATTTAGTTTTTACCTCATTGACAAATGTTCCTAAAAATGATGCAAAGATTACTGGAAAATTCCTTATTTTATTCCCTGCCCAGCAAAAGCCCAGCTGATCTAAGATGCCTTATGATGGAGGTAAATCCAGGTTGGGGAGAAAATGGCTTTAAAACATCACTTCTCCATCTCAAGATCACAGTTTTTAGGTAAAGGCATCACTAGCAGATGTAAGCACATAGTGAGGGCTCAATAAATGCTTACTGGTGGAATTCTCATACATATGCGAATGATTCTCTTAAATATATTTCCAATTTATTTCTTTTTCAAGTTCATTCATATCAGGGAAAAATATAACTTTTTTATCCCATGCTAATAATTTTTCATAATTCTGACTCCTTTAAAAGGAGCCAGTTTCAAAGGAAACCTTATCAATGGTGTCCTGAGAGCTATAGGGATCAGCCCGTAAGTAGAGCTGCCCAGCTTTCAAAATCCGGCCAGCAGGCCTCTTCTTCCTCTAGGCAGACTCTTTATTAAACTGGGTATTAAGCAATGTTGCCCGGGGCCTGATTAACAATTTATGCCTTCCTAAGTAGATTAACAGGTCTGTCATTTTGATTTTTTAATTCTTAATTTGTGCTTGGCAACAGGAAATGCCTCTGAGTTTACTTTCAATATATTTTTTAGAATTCAAATACTGTTCATTCTCAGACTGTTTTCTTTTACAGTTTTAGTGCCCTTGTATATTACTATATATTTTCTATGATAAATAAAACAATTGCTTTTTTTGCTAAGTGAGTTTTTCAAACTCTCATTCAAATAATCCTATGGTTTTGTGTATTTTTTTTAAGATATTTTGAATCTGTTACTTGAGCAAAAATAAGAAAGATTATTGGGGAAACTGAGTTGGATAATAATAAAAGCTAACAATTAGAGAGCACTTACAACGTACCAGCATTATTTTAATTGCTTTACATGAACTTAATATTTACAACAATACTCTGAAGTGAATACTGTCTATCTTCCCACTTTTAAAGTCAAAATAAGGGTCAGTACGGTTAAGCAACTAGCCCAAGATCACATAGCTAGTACTTGTCAGTCTTGGCTGACTTGATAGCCCATGCTCTTAACTATTACACTCCCATGTCTTTTATGCTTATTATTTCTGTATGGATATATATGTATATGTATATACTCAGATAGATGATAGATTCAAATGTATGTCAAATCAAAGAATGTCAATGGTGTAGGAAGATACACAACACATGCAATGTACATATTTTCTCAGGACTTAAAATATAATTAGAAAGAAAACAAGAAAATACATCTTTCTTTTTCATCCCTCAATGGATTTATCAGTATGGTCACATAACAATAGGTCAATTAATGACAGCCCAAAGCAGCAGATATCAGCCTCACAAAAGCCTGTCAGCTTTAGGTCTGGCTCTTTGCCTTAATCTGAGTCAGTCTTGCAATCGCTTACTGTTGGTCCCAAGAGGAACCTGGCAGGAGAAAGTCTGAAGTTCAGATTCATCGTTCATTCATTTATTCATTCTATAATATTTATTAGTTTTGTATATAACACTAGAGGCCCAGTGCATGGATTCATGCACCAGTGGGGTCCCTCGGCCTGGCCTCCAGGATAGGGCCAAAACCAGCTCTCCAACATCCCCCGAGGGGTCCCGGGTTGCGAAAGGGTGCAGGCCAGGCTGAGGGACCCCACTGGTGCACTCTCGGGGCCAGGGAAAGATGCAAGAGGTTGGCCAGCTGGGGAGGGACAGTGTGAAGGCTCCAGAGCGTGTCCTGCCCATCTCGCTCAGTCCCAATCAGCCACACCCCAGCAGCAAGCTCACATACTAGTTGGAGCATCTTCCCCCGGTGGTCAGTGCATGTCATAGCAAACAGTTGAGCGGCCGTGGCATATCATTAGCACATTATGCTTTGATTGGTTGAACAGCTGACCAGATGACTGGATACTTCTCATATTAGGCTTTTATTATATAGGATTAGGACATTCAGAGTTTATTAGATTTGGTCTTATCTCTATACAGTGGGGCCTTGACTTACGAGTTTAATTCATTCCGAGACCGAGCTCGTTAAGGAGCTCATTAACTCAAATTACTCTGTCAACTCAATGCAAAAAATCAGCCAGAGACAGCTGTTATCTCAAAAAACTTGTTAGTCAGGACACTCGTAAGTCAAGGTCCCACTGTACTGGCCAGTAGAAATACATTTCAGCAAGAAATCTTTTTATACAAGAAGACTAGCTGAAATTTAGAATTTAGGCAACAGGATTTCGATTCAATAACCATTTAATAAACACTTTTGTGCAAGGTATTGTACTGGGTGCCATGGATGCCACCATGCTTTGACACCAGGTTGGTTACAATATGTATTTAATATTAAATGTGACTGTTAGGAACTGCCATCTTAGAAATGTATTCAATGAATAAATAGATTTCTGTCAGGATTGAGTCTTTTAGTCACGAAATAGATTAGGATCTACCATTGCTATGTTGACACTGAAGCTTGGTACTAATATTCACCTGTCCAGGTTGTTTACTGGATCTTATAGAATCTTTAGGAAAGAGGTCAAGAATCCATTTATCCAGGAAGCTTTCCCTCACCTCCACTTAACTATCCTGCAAGATCCCATAATAGACTTTATTTAGCCTCAATGCAGCTGTAAATACATCTTTTCAAAAGTCTCTATGGTAGTGTCTAGGTCTCACCTATCACATTGGAAGCATCTAATGAGGCCTCCGGGTCTTATTTTTACAGCTAAGACATAAGCACTGTTTTTTACAAATGGCAGGAACACATTAGGTGTTTGTTGAAAGAACAAGTGGAGAGTGCTCATTTTTAAATTCTGGACTACATTTATATACTTTTACATTATTCATGTTGGATGTTAATTTTCTTTTCTTGTAATCTGATTTCCTTTGGACACAGTGTGGAAATACACTTTAAGAAAATTGGTGCCAGCCTCTTAGACAGTCAAGACCAAAGGTTTATACACTACAGAACCCAGGATGATCTTGGTGACTTTGGCCAAATATCTGAAATAGGGTTACAGACCCTATCAGTGGTGGGTCTCCTAAGGCAATACTTGAATTTTTTATTTGGGATAATTTCTTACTGAAAGTTGACATTTGTTTGGTCACTCTACTCCATAGCATAGAATTGTTTGCAGTTTTTATTTATATGTTAAGGTTGCAAACTGAGGCTGAATATTCTTTCTCTTTGGTGTAAACTAGTATTATAAACTTTTGATTATCTTTTTATTTATTATCCATCCATAGTACTACATCAAGGTGAATCTACAAAATAATCTACAGAACACTCTTAAGTACATGTTCTATGAACAAATCATTTTCCCCTTAAATTCCTACCCTGAAAATGTTTCTTGAGGTTCCATAAGAAGTCTAACACCAGATTCTATATACCTTGTTATAACCTTGAACATGGCTGTAGAAAATAGATTGAACTAAATTCAACTGATTATGTAGTCCTGTTTCATTCCTTAAGTGGCAGTCAATACATGTAATAGTGTCTTCATGAATACTGTTTGGCAATGAAATATGCAGTTCAGCTAAGCCCTGAGTATGCCAAATGTTTTGTAAGGTCGGGAAATGAAGTGGAGAGATTTAGGTGATGTTCTTTATATTTCCTGAAGTCAAAGGCAGATAGAGTATTTTTAACTTACTGATCAATCTAAGTTAGTTTATTTTACATAAGCACACTTCCTAGCCTAAAATAAGTACCATGGTACATTCTGGAAATTTTCTCTATTGCATCTCAGCACTATGGGAAATTGTAACTTCCATGGAAAAGGAGTAGAAACTATGAGTTCTGAAATATTAGAAATGCAATTCCCAACCTATGCACCACTTGTTTTTCTGCCTCTGCACCATTCCTTTAACACTTTCAATCAGTAACATCTCACATTAACACAAGTAATCTAACTGAATAGGGGCAGTCCTCCCCCACACTTCACATCCCCAACTTCAGAATAATAAGTAGAGAATTAAAGGATTTTTCAGAAGTGATTAAACTGGTAGGGGTAAAAGAGAAGCCAATAAGTAAGCCTATTACCAGAGGAAAGACGATCAGAAAAAAACAAGCTACAGTAATTCATGGTCAGCATCCTAAAGATCTAATTACTTCTTATTCGTTCTCACTAAGTGTTTTCAGCCTGTGTATTAGGGATACTTTGAGCTATCAGTAAGAGAAAAATCCCATTCCAACTGGATTAAGGAATAAATAAAATATATTTTACAGAAAAGAGAGCCCATAGTGAAACAGGCTCCTAGTGACGCACAGATGAGTGGTGTGATCAAAAACTTAGGTAGAATCTTTCTGTTTCTCCATCACGTTACCTTCAGCATCAAAGTTGTTCAACCCTTGTTTTTCCTCAGACTTTAAGACGGTTGCCAGTGGCAAGTGGGGCTATCTACTTCCTTATTCTTGTCTAAGCAGGAAGAGAGAGAATAACCTCTCTCACAATCAAGGATGAAGGGTAGTTAGTGCCCATCAAACCCGCTGAACCCGCTTAAGTCATAGGAATGTTCTTAATACATCACTAATTGCTACAAAATTCCATGTGTTCATTGGCTTTTTTAGACTAAAGATTCATTCTTGGGGTCAGCTTCCCTTGGTGTGTGTGGCCCTGGGGGAAGCGGGGAAAAGGAGAGGAAGGTACCTGAACAAAACCAGGATTCTATTAGGAGGAAAGAAGGTGAGAAAGGGATGCTGAGTAATCAACTAACACCGTCTACTACAATTTAGTCTCTTGGAGTCAGCATTGCTCCGAGTGAAAATCTAAGTATTCTGTAAGTGAGAGATTCAAATGGGATTCAGTTTAATAATCTATGGTGTTAGAGGTAATAGGTAACAAGGCCAAAGCTCACCTATTCCATCAAGTGAGGTTACCTGCAAAATGGCAACTGGAGTGATACTGAACCATTTGAAGGACCCCTGTTTCTATCTATTCTTTTACTCTGTGCACGAAGTGGGTTTCTGGTGTATTTGTTTTGGGAATGGACTGACTAGAAATACATCACTGTCCAAAAAAGAAAACTTTTTTTTTCATCCGGGGATTTGAAGCTTAACTAGCTGGAAGGAAAGTATAATTTCATTTGTTCTCATCGTCTCATTTAGGAAATAACCTTCAAAGAGTCCAAGGACACCAGGCCACATGAGCACTTTCCTCGATCTCGGGGCTTGGCTTGGGCTCTAACTTTCCTAGCATGTTCTGAAGTGTTTCCTTAAGCACCATTTTTGCCTTTAGCACTGTCCTAACCACTGGAGCTTTAAGAAAGCTTTAAGAAGGGTTTAAAAATAGCACCACAAACAATTTTCTTTTCTCCTTGTTTCTAAAAATACCTCAAGTTCTTCTTTAAGAATACTTTTTTCTTTTAGGTTTTATTCGAAAGGCAAATAAGCTGAAATGCAGATGCTTATCTAAATCCAAGTCAAAACAGTAGGAGAAATAATTATAAAGCAGGATACTGTTGCCACTGTTATCTGGATAGTTTTGGGCAAAGTGGGGTAGTGGGGTTGCTATTTTTACAAATGCATGTATGTGAATGTGATGTATGCCACACAACAAGCTATCCCTGAGACATCCTGCAATACAGCCTAAAAGCTTACATTTCTGTCCTAATCTTATTTGTATTCCCTTAGAGCTGACCTTGCCTCAGTGTGGGTGCATCTTTCTGCAAATGTTTAGCTATGACAAAAATGTCTTTTTTTCTTTCTTTCTTTCTTTCTTTTTTTTTTCCTATCAATTTAGGGGCAGAATTAAGGAGCCATAGCCATAAAGGCTTCATATTTAGTTAGATGAGTTACATGTGAAACTTTGAAGAAAAGGGTCATCCCTTTCATCATTGAGTTCTTACACTGTCCTACTTTTGCATGACAATGAGAGTCGCAGGTTGACTGTGCAGGTACAATAACTTCTCAGTTGGATGGATGACCCTGTTGGCCATTTCTCTTCGTGCAGTTTCCTCCTATAAAATGAGGAGAATGGCAGTTTCAACTTCATAAAGGTGTTCTGAGGAGTAACTAAGATGCTGCTGAAAGGAACTTGAGCAGAGTGCTGAGCACACAGGCAGCACCCCCGACATGTTAGGTGTTTCTGTTTGCTGCTACTGTTGTTACCATTATTTCTTACAAATTTTAAATCAGCTTGAGGGTCTTGGGCATTTTTTTTTAACAAGCTGCAAGCTTTTTCCTTTTTAAATTTCACTAAGTGAAATGAGGCACAGCATTTTTTTATGTCACGAGTGTAATGTGGCACTGGGGGCACGATGCCCATAATACTTCTCACTCAAACGTGTTTTGGCTGACACCGTGAATGTGGCAAATGCGACTGAAATTCAGAATTTCCTCAGAGCCTCTCCAGCGCTGCTCCCCAGAAAATCTGCAACCCGAGCTGCTCCCCTCAGTTGGGCTTGCAAAGGTGTGAACTAACCGCAGCCAAAATGAAGTAAAAATGGTAGATGCGAATTCTGTTCATCACTCTGTTGTCATGGCCTGTGGATATTATGCTAAGCTGCTGGCCAGCCTGCCCTCGTTCCGGGGTAGTGACTGGGGAGAAGCAAGAGATCATAACTGTGGCACCCGAAGCAGTCCTGGCACTCACATGAGAATACCCCCACCACCGCCTCCCCCTCCACTGCCAAACACCTCAAATCAAAGGGGAATGAGGTTCCAGTTCAAGATGGTGATGCAAGAGGGTCCCAAACCCATCCCTTCCAACACACCAATCCACAGCTACATATGCAACAACTTCCTCTGAAAACACTCCTTAGGGCGCAGCAACCCCTCTAAGAGCCCCGTGGAAGCAGATAGGAGAGGCTGGGGCACAATCCTGCCATAAACCCCATCCCTGTGCAGCGGTCCAGAGCCGGGGGGACTCAGAACCCGAAACTGCTCCCTGAGCAGCACCATTTGAAAGTTCCCTCCCCCACGTGGAGCACCAACAACTTTGAAGGCCGGCCTCTGAGAGAGGAGCCCGCAACACCTGCAGCTCTGAGAACCCACCGGCGCTTCCCAGGAGACCTGGGCTACAGCGAACCCCGAAAGGGCTGGGGGTGGGGTGCGCGCGGTCAGACTCACCATCTGAGGACCCATGGGGGCGACTGGGTGTGGAGAGGCTCGTCTGCTCGGCTTGGAGCTTCAGCCCGAGGGGCAGGCACTGACTTGACACCCGCGTGGGGCTGTTGGGGTGCTCTCCGCCAACACAAACTGGTGCGCGCATCTCTGAGGCCCTCTCCCTGCCGCTCCATGGCTGGGCGCCCCTGGCTGCCCCTCACACAGTCCTGCCCGCTCAGGGCACTGGCATCGCCCCAGGGGAGCTCTTGCAGCCCTAGAGCCTGGTTCTCCTGGCTGCTGCCCAGGGGATCCCCTGGACCGCCTGGCTCTGGTGGGGGCGGTTCCGGTCCTGGGTCTCAGGGCCCAGAGAGTTCTGGTCAAGTGGCTCCTCCCGGGCACTGCACGCATCATCTTTCTGGAAAGAGCCTAGTCTGCTGAGCCTGAGAGATGGGCTGCAGGTTCCGCAGGGGCCTTGGGGCCCAGGACGAGCTCTCTCGGGGAGCACAGGCCCTGCTTGGTGCCCAGCGCCCTCGTGCAGTCACGCGGGATCGCCCAGCCGAGCTCCTATAATCGCCGGCAGCCGGGAGTTTGGCCTCTGCATCACCTGCACCTGCTTCTGGATCACCTGGCAATGGTCCATGGGGATTGTTCTTGGGCTAATTGGAATGAAGGATTGTATATATTTGCATGAGCCTTTTTCATATAAAGATAACTTTTATGGGTATAAGTATAATTATAGAAGTTTAAAAATGTGCCAAATAAGTTGCTTTGGGTCATACTGATAATAGCTAAATCTATTCAGGAAAAAAAATGTATTTCTTAGGGACTTATAGAAAAATGTTCATTTCAAACTTCAAGTTCTTTTCATAATTTTTGCAGAGTCCATAGGATCGATATAAGACATTTAAGAAGAATAATTACCATTCAGTTAAAAACATCTGGGGGAAGTTGAATGAAAATACGTTCAATAAGAAAAGGAATGGCATACAATTTTTTACTGTTAAAATGAGCTTGTTCACATGTATTCGTATGAGACATTTTGGCTTCTGAATGGCTCTTGTATTAAGATTCTATTGGGGGGGGAGGGGAGTGTGTCAACATAAGAAACATTCAAACCTGTGAAGAATTTTTGTGAGTTTATTTGAACCAAACTGTCAACAATTGGATTGAGATAATGCTCCAGACAATGGCAGTTTTGCACCTTATTTTATACATTACAATCAAAGGAGGAGGCATAAGGGGGTTACATGAAATTCACTGATGATATATTAGGGAGGCAGGAGAAAGCAAAGCAGGGATTGGATAAAAAGTAAAATGAAAGACACATGCTTCTTTTACACAGGTGGGTATAGGATAGTTAGCAGTCAACAATTAACTCAATAACAATGAGGGGATTTGTGGTCTCTGCAGAGTGGTGCCTGTGCTTTGAGGGGTCTGGAAAAAGGAAAACTACTCTGACATTCCAAAGATATGTTATCGTAGCTGCAAAAAGACAGCAGACAGGCTCAGTTAGGATAAAGATTGATCTTTGTCGGGGAAGATGCCGGCCTAGGACATGACTACTCACCATAAACTGCTTTTAGTTAAAAAGTTTTAATTAATTTTATTTCTGGTCTTTGCAAGGCCGCCACGCAGGCCTTCCCTGAGCTAGTCAGGTTAGCATGTGGCCCTTTTTCATCCACAATTTTCAAAGTGATTGATAATTTGTTTTAATGTTAACATTTATATTTACTATTGGCCAGAAATTACATTTTCAACAACTTAAATTTTGAGCAAAATATTTTAGCGTTAACTTGATGTGCAAGAAATGCATAGATTTTTCAGTATTTTAATTGATGTGCAAACAAAAAGTTTGAGGTCCACTGCGGTAGACCGTGGAAGACTAACGTGCACATACTCTACCATTCGTGTTGGTACAAGTTTATCCGAAATGCTTTCGCTCTGAGGCTGTGGTTCATCCCTACATTCATCAGTTGGGGCACTTCTGTAGCCAGCATTAGATTTCCCAGAAATCCGGTCCAAGTAACTCTGAGCCAAGCCCAGACTAATTCCTTTGCACAGTCATCCCCCTAACATGAGTGGAGAAAGCATCAGACCTACAGGTCCCTCCTGGCAGGCTTCCAATGTTAAGGCCTCTTGAAAACAACATATTGATCAAAACTAAGACACATAAACACACAGTTAGATGAGGCTAATTCTCTATTTCTCTAACTCTATAATGACATTATTTTACTAATGGTACACTCAATTTACATTACTAACCACAATACTTAACATCCTAGTTTTCAATTTACAAATTCAGATGTAAGTGGTTTTACATGTTTTTCCTAAAAACAACCAATGGCTACATGTAGTACAGTGATGGCGAACCTTTTGAGCTCAGTGTGTCAGCATTTTAAAAAACCCTAACTTAACTCTGGTGCCGTGTCACATATAGAAATTTTTTGATATTTGCAACCATAGTAAAACAAAGACTTATATTTTTTATATTTATTTTATATATTTAAATGCCATCTAACAAAGAAAAATCAACCAAAAAAATGAGTTCGCGTGTCACCTCTGACACGCGTGTCATAGGTTCGCCATCAATGATGTAGTATATTAGTTTTTGAGGGACTGTATCAAATACTGCTCGTGCACCATGTCAGATCTCCTTGGCTTCACCTGTCTCCCATTCCAGCCGCTGCTATGACGACCAGCTCTCCACCCGTCCAGACCGGCTTCTTGCAGGAGCAACCTGATGGTCAGTCCTGTGCCATGCACACGTTGTCTTCTGCTCTGGCACTTTTCTGTTGATGCCACAGAGTGAGACACCACAGGAACCTGTTTCATGCTAAACCACATACAAGCCAGAGGTGCAGGCTATTTGTCCCGGAGAGTGAACCTCTGACAAATGGGGGTGGGAGCCCATGGATAAATGGTTCTCCCTTTCTTCCCCAGGAGACACAGTCCTGAAATGCGTGTCATAGGGTTTCTAGGGCCATGAAGTTGTGGCTAACTTGACAACACTTTCTTGATTTGGTTCTCTTTCTCGCTGGCTTTGTTGCCTAAAATACTGCTCTCTGGAAAAACACTCCGGAATAAAGTAGTTGCATAGGATTTAAAAAGTTGGGGCAAATTAGTGACAATTCTAGAAATCAAGGCTGCCAGCTGATTAAAGCTGTTTTTCTAGCCCAACTCTGTGCCTCTACACATCTCCCATTGCTATTCCCTACTCCTGTTCTTCTGATATTCATTCATACACTCATTCATTCTTATTTATTTTCAACAATTATTGATTGCTTGCCTACTATGTGCTAATTACAGCAGATACAATGATGAATAGAATTCCTGTTCCCTTCAATGAGCATTTCATATCTCCAAGCAAATTCTCAAAAAGAACTGGTGGGGGACACTTTGGATGCATTTTCTTCAACTCTGAAAACACAGATGCAAGCTGCTTTGCAGGCTGGGTAATGAATGACGGGAAAGAACATTAGAACCCAAACGATGAAAGTACATAATGAAGGCTGTAACATGCCCATTGGAAAATCTTCCAAACAGTATATGCCACAGACATTCAGAGGTGGGGCGGTGTGCATTTCACTGCAAGGATGAAAGAGTTAAAATTAAAGCTACATCTCAGGACCTCACACAAGCGAACTAGCTGCTTGTGTCTCCATCCTGCTAGGAGCTCAGGCGGAAAACAGGCTGCTCAGCTTCTGTGTGAAGGGCTCTGGAGAGGAGGCGGTGGGATGGTGGGTAAAGGAAAACAGCAGACTGTGAAGTGAAAGAAGCCCAGCCTGGGCAGTAAACTGCTCCTTAAAGAGGTTTACATGGAACGTGATTGTACGTCTTTTTAACTGCCTCTAAAAGTCCTTTTTTAAAGCCTTTACGGAAGTCGTTTCCTCTTTTCCTGATGCCCTGTCAGTGAGCAGGTGCCTCTGGGAAAGGGGGCTCTTTCTCCAAAGCTCTTAAATAATGTTGGTTAAAAATTACTTGTAACGCTCTCTGCTGAGTAGCGCCTTGCCCCCTCCCGCTTGTCCTCCCCAGCGCGATTCTTTTTCCCTGGCCATAACTGATCTGCCAATTACTTCCTTCAGAAACCTCCCTTGTTCCCTGACACCTGTGCTGACATAACATCTCATGCTGGCAAGCGACTGCCAATTCTCATTGGAGAATGATTGCTAAACGTTTCAGCACCAGCTCAGAAGAAGAGTTCCTTGCCCTGCCCACTGGCACTATAGAAATTGCCATTGTTCCATATACTGTGAGCCCAAGCCCTCCTCTGTAACTCTCTGCCCTCTGTGACTTCCTGGGTTCTGGCACAGCAGGATTGGAGACAACCTATTTTCAAAGGACCATGGTTTATCTGACGGTGTCTTGATGACTAGAAAGGTACACAGAGGGACACACACAGAAGGACGCAAGCGCGTGCACGCGCGCACACACACACACATACATACACACACACACAGCTAGACAGCAGGCAGGGGAAAAGCCAAATGCACTGGGCAATGCTGATGATTTCGGAAAGAGGTCATGGGGACATGTCAGACAACTAAACCATTCTTGTTTTGAACTTTTTTCAGGATTAAATTCTCAGGCCATTTTCATACATCCTACAGAGAACAAAATATCATCCACATATTTTTAAAAGACATTAAGTTTAGCTCTGACACTCAAGAGTGATGGTCCCCGACCTGAGCTCTGACCTCCAACTAGGGATTTCGGATGAGGCTAATGGTTGCGGCACAATCAGATCTGTGCCACATATTGAATGTAGGTCAAAGGATGACTGCTCCCTGCAGAACACAGAAATAACCTTTCTAAGGCACCATTTCATATTAGCATAGGCCCATCTGCACAGGATCAGAAAGAAATTGTGTTGTATCTAAAAGAAATCACATTTTAAAGCCAAGGTAAACAATGGAATTCATTTCTGTAAGCCTTTATTTATTGATTGCAGATAAATATTGACCTGAAATTAATGAAAAATGTCCTAGTAAAGTTTTGGTCACTCAGATGAACTGCCAATTTTGTGTGGCGTTGTTTGTTTGTTTGTCTGTTTGTTTTAAAAGAACTGATTATTTTGAATCATTTTATACTATCACTCTCCTCTCACTACTTTCAAAATGCCTAGCTTCAAAAAGTTTGAAATTTTGATGTAAAAAGCATTACAATTCGTGTTAACTCATTCATGAAATCCAATAGAAATGGATCAAGTCACACATATGAATGATTAAGTTTAATTGTTTTTTATCTAGTTTCTACAATTGAAATTATAGTCCTGCTGCTGAGGACATGTCTCACCCAATTTTGGATAAATTGGCAAAAATGAGAACTCGAAATTCTTTTCTGCCATAATTCTCTCTGAATATTCTCTTGAATGATGTCTATCATTAACTTTAATAGATTTTAACTATAATTGGAAGGAAAGTACTTTAGTAAGTACCAATCAACTAGTTAGTGATGCTTTATATGATAGTTTACTTTTTATTGAAAATATTTAATGACTTTTTAAATCCTTTAAATACAGCATCACATAGAATTAGATACTACATTTATTGAGCTATAATAAACTGCTGTGCATGTGAATAATATTCAACCCATGCTTAAATATACTATAGCTCCTATATTGGATCCCTGAAATAATTTACAACATTTAATTTTGTTAGTAAAAACATGCCTTTAGAAATGCAGTGAAAGTGATGTTTGGGGGAAACCATTAACATTTAGGTAATAAAAAATATATAACTAAACAGCCTGGGGCCAATTCCATTCTACCATGTAAAATAATGCTGATTGGAGCAAATCAGTGCTTTGAAGATGCAGCCAATAGGATATAACACTACTAAAGTTAGGTTAATTGCAAATTCTATGTATAGTGTGCAGAAGACTCATTACTAATTCCACAACAGTGATTTTTTTTTAGTTTGGTTAATTAATTTATTTATATTTTATTTGATTTTTATTTGTTTTTATTATTTCTTTGTTTTGTTTAAAGTATTACATATGTCTCCTTTTTCCCCAATTGACCCCCCCACCTCGCCACCTCCAAGGGCAAGCCCTCACTGCCCCAATGTCTGTGTCCATTGGTTATGCTAATATGCATGCATACCAGTCCTTTGGTTGATCTCTAATGCCCCCCCCCAACACCTTCTCTCTGAGGTTGGACGGTCTGTTCAGTGCTACCTTGTCTCTGGATCTATTTTTGTTCATTAATTTATATTAATCATTATATCCCACAAATGAGTGAGATCATGTGATATTTATCTTTCTCTGACTGGCTTATTTCGCTTAGCATAATACTCTCCAGTTTCATCCATGCTGTTGCAAATGGTAAAAGTTTCTTCTTTTTTATAGCAGCGTAGTATTTCATTGTGTAGATCAGTGGTTCTCAACCTGTGGGTCGCGACCCCTTTGGGGGTCAAACGACCCTTTCACAGGGGTCGCCTAAGATCATCGGAAAACACATATGTAATTACATATTGTTTTGTGATTAATCACTATGCTTTAATTATGTTCAATTTGTAACAATGAATTTGGGGGTCACCACAACATGAGGAACTGTATTAAAGGGTCAAGGCATTAGGAAGGTTGAGAACCACTGGTGTAGATGTACTACCATTTTTTAATCCACTCGTCTGCTGATGGGCACTTAGGCTGTTTCCAAATCTTAGCTATTGTAAGTTGTGCTGCTATGAACATGGGGGTGCATATTTTCTGATTGGTGTTTCTAGTTTCTTGGGATATATTCCTAGAAGTGGTATTACTGGGTCAAATGGGAATACCATTTTTAACTTTTTGAGGACACTCCATACTATCTTCCACAGTGGCTGCACCAGTCTGCATTCCTACCAGCAGTGCCCGAGGGTTCCTTTTTCTCCACATCCTCACCAGCACTTGTCATTTGTTGATTTGTTGATGATAGCCATTGTGACAGGTGTGAGATAATACCTCATTGTTGTTTTGATTTGCATCTCTCGGATGATTAGTGACTTTGAGCATGTTTTCATATGTCTCTTGGCTTTCTGTATGTCCTCTTTCAAAAAGTGTCTACTTACTAGGTCCTTTGCCCATTTTTTCATTGAATTGTTTACCTTCCTTTTGTTAAGTTGTTATGAGTTCCTTGTAAATGTTGGAGATTAAACCCCTATCTGAAATAGTAGCAAATATGTTCTTCCATGCAGTGGTCTTTCTTGGTTTGTTTGTGGGGTTTTTTATGATGATTTCTTTTGCTGTGCAGAAGCTTTTAATTTTGATGTAGTCCCATTTGTTTATTTTCTCCTTAGTTTCCATTGCCCTAGGAGTTGTATCAGTAAAGATATTGCTATGACATATGTCTGATATTTTGCTGCCTATGAAGTCTTCTAAGATTTTTATGGTTTCCTGTCTTACATTTAAGTCCTTTAACCATTTTGAGATTGTTTTTGTGTATGTTGTAAATTGGTGATATAGTTTTCTTTTTCTTTTTCTTTTTTTTTTTTTGCATGTATCTGACCAAATTTCCCAGCACCTTTTATTGAAGAGATTGTCTTGACTCCATTGTATGCTCTTGCCTCCTTTGTCAAATATTAATTGAGCATAATGGCTTGGGTCTATTTCTGGGTTCTCTGTTCTGTTCCATTGGTCTATATGTCTGTTCTTGTGCCAGTTCCAAGCAGTTTTGAGAACTGTGGCTTGGTAATATAGCTTAATATCTGGTATTGTGATCCCTCCAACTTTGTTCTTCTTTCTCAGGATTGCTGTGGCTATTTAAGGTCTTTTTTTTATTCCAGATGAATTTTTGGAGAGTTTATTCTAGGTTTGTGAAATATGCCATTGGTATTTTAATGGGGATTGTATTGAATCTATAAATTGCTTTGGGTAGTATGGACATTTTAATGATGTTGATTCTACCAATCCATGAATATGGTATGTTCTTCCATTTGTTTATGTCTTCCTCTATCTCTTTTTTCAATGTCCTGTAGTTTTCTGAGTACAGGCCTTTTACCTCCTTAGTTAAGTTTATTCCTAGGTATCTTAATTTTTTTGGTGCAATGGTAAATGAGATTTTTTTTTAATGAACTCACAGAAAGTTTCTCTTTCTGTGAGTTCATTATTGGTGTATAAAAATGCCATAGATTTCTGGGGTATCCTGCTACATTGCTGAATTTATTTATTAAGTCTAGTAGTTTTTGGATGGATTCTTTGGGGTTCTCTATGTATAGTATCATGTCATCTGTGAATAATGACAGTTTTACTTCTTCTTTCCCAATTTGGATGTCTTTTATTTCTTCTACTTGTCTGATCACTATGGCTAGCACTTCCAGTACTATATCGAACAGGAGTGGTGAAAGTGGGCATGCCTGTCCTGTTCCTGTTCTTAGGGGGAGTGGATTTAGTTTTTGCCCATGGAGTATGATGTTGGCTGTAGGTTTGTTCTACAACAGTGGTTTTAATGTTCCCATGTCTAAACTAAAGAGAACTGCCACCTATTGGCAGATTCAGGGTGGCGATTAAGCTTAGGAGTCAGAGCCTTCCCTGGATTCTCACCAGTCATGTGCCCTTGAGTAAATCACTCAGCCACAGTCACTTTCCCTCAGTGTCCTACGTCTGTAAATTACCAGGAGGATTAAATGAGATATAGAGCCATCACACAATTCTTGGCTCATAGTAAGTGTTCAATAAATGTGGGCCATTTTAATTAGTAATGTTTTATTATTAATAATTTTTTATTAATGATTATTGTATGCAAGCAAAATTGTGACTCCTGAATCCTCCCAGTCCCCCCACCCCAAACACACACACACACACACATACACACACACACACACGGAAACCAGCCAGCTCCTTTCATAAAATCAAACTTGGATCATCCAATTTAACAATAGAAAAAGAAGCTCCACGTGGGAACCAGGAAACAGATTACCTAAAACCTGTTTTTCCTCACAACGACCGTACAGTAAAACATAGTTACAAAGCAAGAGGAAGGCTTTTTGACTTTTTTCAAAATCTGGGCTCTCCTACACCAGAAGAATAAAGGGGTCTCCCATGTTTACAAGTTCTATCAGATATTCTACTCTATTATTTAAATCATTCATTTATGCCAGCCTTCTATACATTTTTAGAAGTTACATCTGGCATGTTTTTCAAAACCTTGGGGTTTTTCAAAAAAATAAATGAGCCCATTCCTGGGCTTAAGAAGTTTATTTGCAATCTTATGTTAATTTTGTTGATTCGGGTGCACAAAACCAGTCCAGTAAATCTCTTGGGGGGAAAAATATGTTGTTGCTCTAATACAGAAGTTGACAATCTATGGCTCAGGCCAAATCCAGTCATTGCCTGCTTTGTTAACAACCTGCAAGCTAAGAACGGTTTTCTCATTTCATTTTTAAATGGTGGGGAAAAAGTCAGGAAAATAGTGGTATTTTATGACAATTATATAAAATTTAAATTTAGTGCCCATAAATAAAATTTTATTGGAACAAGTCAATTGCGCATTATCTATGGCTGCTTTCACAGTGTAATAACAGAGTTGAATAGTTGCAGCAGAGACCATGTATGGCCTGCGAAGCCTAAAATCTTTACTATCTGGCTCTTCAGAGAAAAAGTCTGCCAACTCCTGCTCTAATATAGCGAGTCCTGCTACAAAAAAAATCAAAACAAAATTGTACAAGCACGTCCAACTTAGCAACAGGCTTGATACCAAAAATCCAGTTGGAAGTCAGTTGTCCATGTATACCAAATATAATAAGTGACAGTGTGATTCCTAGGCTAACCCACAAATGCTGATTAACTTTTCATTTATTTTTAACTGTAGTACTATGAGCCTGAGTTATGACATGTGGAAATAGATGGCCATAACTTCAGAGAAGAGGAGGAAAAGATTTCCATTACCTTTTCCTGATTAAAGGCTATAGCTAGAAACCTATAGCCCTTGTGCTGGGTGCTCTCATGCTCTTTGAGTCCAGACAGTCCTTCTATTAGGCATTTTTATATTCCTCACACTACTCAGCCAAGGGCACTTACAAGTGCACACTATATACTACTTGTTAAATGAGATTAGAACCATTTATTCTATGTTGTGTATGTTAAATTGTCAATATGGCCTAATTTTCCCATATAGTCCCTGTCTCTTATTATTCGGCAGTTTTCATAAACTTGTATCCTTTATTTTTTAAAAAGGAAAGGTCATTTCAACTTTAAAATCTACACCAACTTTTTAACTTTAATTGCAAACCACAGTAAGACATACATTTTACATTGCAACCAAATAGACACATTCACATACATTTATAATGAAGAAGAGTTTACCCCCCAAAATAATAATCTTTCTACATGCAAAGCTATCCATCTACTATATTGTATTCCATTAAATTATTTTTAAATTCTTGTCAGACTTACTAAATTAATTTCATGACCAACCAATTGTCACAATTCAGTTTGAAAATCTGGATCTACAATATTTCAAAATAAATAGCTGGATACTCACAAGTGAATTGAGAGAATCAGTTCTTTCAGGACTATTGACTTTTTTCAAAATCTGGGCTCTCCTACACCAGAAGAGTAAAGTGGTCTCCCATGTTTACAAGTTCCATCAGATATTCTACACTATTATTTAAATCATTCATTTATGCCAGCATTGGGATGTTAAGTCCCTAGCCCAGACACCATGCCAGTTACTGGGATATTATGATCAACAAGACACTCTCCTTAACCCCAAAGGGCTGTATGTTTAGGGGGGAAGGTAACAAGTAAAGAGTAGGGGATGTGGAGGTTGAACGCTCCTTGGGTTGGCCAGGGTTTACACAAGCTGTAGTATGGAGTTCCCAGCAGCAAGTAAAACATACCTGACTCCCAGGCCCAGCCTTACCTCTATTTGACTAATATTTGGATTGAAGACATGGCTTCCTTTTCTGCTACTTAGATAGATCTAATCCCTCCCAAAAAATTTTTAAACCAGTTTTTGAGAGTACAGAGACCTTTAAGATATGTTTAGCTTAAATAGAGTTATAAGTTGAGTGTAAGTATAGGTGATACTGAAATTGGGCATTTAGAAGTTCATTTGCTTAAGTAGAGAAGGCATTTGTTTTTTCCGCTGTCATTAAAGTTTTAAAGTTTATTTTAATTAATTTTCATAACAAAATTATTCAATAATATTATTATAATACATTTGAAATTGCAGAGCATTTATAATCCTGAAAATACTAACTTGAAATATACTTGCAATACCTTTTTGTAACCTTCCCTATTTTAAGCTTAATTATAATATATTATCCTATGATGAAATTAAACATTTTATAAGCAAGCAGGTACCTTCACACAACAAAAGAACACAATACCCAATTGTTGTATTTAAAATTGTAGCTGAAAGAAAACTGTACCTAAAAGAGGTTTATCTCACGTCTTAAAGATTTATAGTTAATTAAAGTAAAACATAGATAGGTAATTCCAAACGCACTGCAATTTCATCCATTTAACAAAGAACCTATTTTACTGGTGTACATGAGAAAGCACAGGGTTTTCTGGTTTTAAAGAAACTACACCCACTTCCATTTACTTTGATAGAAAATTCCTACATAAGTGCCTCCCACTCCTCCCCATCTTACTCCAGGTTTGGGGGAGCAGTAGACTCCTGGGTGTGAGCCCACATTCAGCGCACTGGTGCCCAGTCATTTCTGCTTCCCCAGTGTACCCCAAATCCTTCTGCTTTCTTCTTTCCATTTGCAGAACCCTGCATCCAAACCACCGTTTCCTTTTGTCCAAACTACCACAGCAACTGCCTAACTTGTCTCCCTAATTTCTCTCTCCTGCTTCTATGAATTCCAGCCTCGACACAGTTATCTGTAAAATTTAAATCCGAAGGTGTTTTTCATGTTGCTTCAAAAGCTTCATTGGCTCCCTCTGCTCTTACTGTCCTCGTTTTCTACCACCCCTTTCCTGATACACTGTGCTTCAGTCACATTTAACTTTTATTTGTTTCCTAAATGTGATATTTAATTGTATGTGTCAACTTGGCTGGGCCACAATGCCTACATAGTTAGGCAAATCTAGGTGTTTCTATGGAGGCAATTTTTGTGTGAAATTAACTTTTAAATTGGTGGACTTCAAGTAAAACAAATTACTTCATAATGTGGGTGGGCCTTATCCAATCAGTTGAAGACCCTAAGAGAACAAAGACTAGCACTCCCTCCTCCTCCTCTAGCCCCAAGCAAGAAGGAATTCAGCTAGCACATGGTTTTTTAGCTTGAACTAAAACCCTTTCCTAAGTCTCCAGCCTACAAGTCTATCCCATCACATTTTGGACTTACCAAGCTTCCACAATTGCATAAGCCAATTCCTTTATATAAATACTAGAGGCCCGGTGCACAAAAATCATACATTCGGGGGGGTCCATCAGCCCGATCTGCACCCTCTCACAGTCGGGGAGCCCTCGGGGGATGTCCAACTGACTGCAGGGAGCCAGCCTAAGCTGTCAGTCGGACATCCTTAGTGCTGCAGCGGAGGCGGGAGAGACTCCCGCCACCACTGCTGTACTCTCCAGCTGTCAGCCCAGCTTCTGGCTGAGAGGCGCTCCCCCTGTGGGAGCACACTGACCACCAGGGGGAAGCTCCTGCATTGAGCGTCTTCCCCCTGGTGGTCAGTGCACATCATAGCAACCGGTCATTCCCCTGTTTGGTCAATTTGCATATTAGCCTTTTATTATATAGGATAGATAGATAAGTAGGTAGATAGAAGATAGATAGATAGATAGATAGATAGATAGATAGATAGATAGATAGATATAGATAAAGTTAGATAGGCAGGCATCCTTTTGGGTCTGTTCCACTGGAGAACCCTGACTAATACACCAAACTTATCCCACCTTTTCTCACTATAATATCTTCAACACCTATAGCCCTAGAACATCCTTTCTCACTAAACCAGCCATGGGCAAACTACGGCCCGCGGGCCGAATCTGGCCCATTTGAAATGAATAAAACTATTGGAAAAAAAACCCGTACCCTTTTATGTAATGATGTTTACTTTGAATTTATATTAGTTCACACAAACACTCCATCCATGCTTTTGTTCCGGCCCTCCGGTCCAGTTTAAGAACCCACTGTGGCCCTCGAGTCAAAAAGTTTGCCCACCCCTGCACTAAACCATCTTAGCTCTTGATGCTCTCTGTCTCTGAGCCTCTCTTTCCAGGTTCAACATATAACTGCATCCTTCTTATCACTCATGTCTCAGCTCAATGTAGCTCACCCAGATACTCCAACACATCACCTCATTTCATTTATCTCATCACCCCAAAATGATCTTGACTCACTTGTTTGCTTGTATATTTTTTGTTTCCCCTGATTGATTCCAAGTTCCATGAGAGAAAATACCTGTTGGAGCTTGTTTCCTGATAGGTCCCCAGTACCTAGAACAATGCCTCAGGACACAGTAGGCATTCAGTAAGTATTGAGTAAATTAATGAACAAATTAATAAAGAAAGTATTTTTTGTTAAAGTTCAAATTGCTTCCTAAGCACTATTTATCAAGATTCAGAATATAATTGTTAGGTCTGATCAAATAATTGAATCAATACCCCTCCCCTGGGAATTGACCTTTAGGCCACTTCACAACAGACATTTCCTTTCGCTTAGACCACATTCCACTTGCTAAGACCATTATCTCACCTCTTTGGACTTCCCCAGAATCGGACCTGCCCCAAGAATTCTCCGCCCAGAATAAAGCCTGCCTAGAGTCCTTTAAAATCTCTGCCTCCCCATCCCTGGGTGCTGAAGCCATTTTGGGGCTCAGCCCATCTGGGATCCAGATGACCTAATGAATGTATAATCCCTTACCACTTTGGCCTGGTACATTCCCTCTTCAGCAACTCTAACAATAATGAAATAGGCAGCCAGTTAAACATCTCACTAAAAAGTTGCAGTTCCCCAGTTAGTTTCTATACACAAATTGTAGTACATAAGTCTTAAATATGAAAACTATATACATGCTAAAAAATGTCCTAAATCCACCTCTCTTTTATCCCATAGTTTTGTATAGTAAAGATGATTAAGTCAGAGCAGGAATATGATTCCTATACTAGAGGCCCAGTGCACGAATTTGTGCACCAGTGGGGTCCCTCAGCCTGGCCTGCAGGATTGGGCTGAAACCTGCTCTCTGACATCCCCTGAGGGGTCCTGGATTGCGAGAGGGCACAGGCCAGGCCAAGGGACCCCACCAGTGCATGATCTGAGCTGGGGAGGGACTTGGGAGGTTGGCCTGCTAGGGAGGGACAGCGGAAGAGCTCCAGGGTATTGGTTGGACCCCAGCAGCAAGCTCACCTACCAGTCAGAGCATCTTTCCCCTGGTGGTCAGTGCACATCATAGCAAGCAATTGAGTGGCCTTAGCATATCATTAGCATATTATACTTTGATTGGTTGAACAGCTGACCAGATGACCGGACACTTAGCATAATAGGCTTTTATTATATAGGATTGTAAGCTTCCAAAGTCACAATTAAAAGCAATTCTTTATATTTCCTATGGCAAATCATCCCTATCAGAGAGCACCAAAAGGTGTGGACCTACCATTAAAGTTCTACTTACTAACTAGTTTCTTTTTTTCTTTTTCTTTTTTTTTTCTTAATTAATGAGATAATATTGTATGTATTGCCAAAATCAATGCAAAAACTGATATTTTTAATGTGAGAACTCAGGAAGCAGGACCAACTCCAACAGCTATGCTAAATGCATTTAAAAGTGTTTGGAATATTTTAACTTCATAAACACATTCCATCACAATCCGTGGATCTGATGTTATCTCATAATGTTAATGTAGTTGATTAAAGTGAGGGTGATCAAATTCTCCATTCATTTATTCTCTCACCTGTTCCATCATTTCATTATGAAGCATTGCTAAGCACCAGGTACTAAGCTAGATGATGAGTACACACACATTGGTGAATAAAGGAGACATAGCCTCTACCCTTGAGAAAATTACAATAAAAGAAGGAAAATTAGGTAGGCAAATAAATAATTTAATAAACAGGTATGTCATTTAAAAACTATAATATGTGCTACCAAGGAGATAGACCTGATGGAATGATAAAGAATAACTGGGGAGCATGCACTCTGATAAGGAAGTCATGGCAGGCCTCTTTGAAGCAGTGATAATTTATCTCGCAACTGAAGGATGAAAAGGAAGAAGACTAAGGAAAAATTGGGGGTGTGAGATGAAGGTGGATAGAGAGTACCAGGAAGCGGGCAGCATGAGTAAGGACTGAGGGAGGAACATGCTTGATCCAGTTTAAGAACTGAAGGGATCTTTTTTTATGGGTGTTATCCTTAAAATCGTCTGGATGTTTTCTTTCCTTTTTGGATTTTTCCTAGGCTTTGGCTAAGATCTTATGCTGTCTTGCCTGAATTCTCACCCTGTTCTGAACACGGGTATGCGAGGGGAAGACATTTCAATGGAAACCACGTAGTTTGACATGCAAATTGAATCTCTTGAACAGGATTTGATTTAATAGATGTCCTGGTTGTTCATTATGCAAGCACAGCCTGGCTGCACATTGACGAAGTCCTTTGTCAACTGCAGCAACTCAGTTTGTCCACAGTCACTCTTCACTCACTAGTCCAGCACTCCAGCTCACTGCCAGAACCCTTTAGAAAGTAAACACTTCTGATTGGGTGGATTGAATCAATAGTTTTTCTCCTTACATACCAATAGAGTTGACTATGTGAGCCAAAATCAGAAACCTATTATTGATCTTACATTCAGTCCACATATATGTAGGTCATCCGAAACCAACTTTAATTCTATTCTGAAAGAATTAATGCATAACATCTTCAAGTCATAGAATCTTCGAATTATGTGGGAACAGTCCTCCAGATTTTTAGAAAATTAATCTCATTGACAAAGACTTTACCTTTTTAAATATATTTTTATTGGCCTACCAGTGGTCGGCAAACTGCGGCTCGCAAGCCACATGCGGCTCTTTGGTCCCTTGAATGTGGCTCTTCCTAAGCCTTAGGAGTACCCTAATTAAGTTAATAACAATGTACCTACCTATATAGTTTAAGTTTAAAAGTTGTGACTCTCAAAAGAAATTTCAATCGTTGTACTGTTGATATTTGGCTCTGTTGACGAATGAGTTTGCCGACCACTGGCCTATACGAAACATCTTATGAATCACACCTGACAGATGGCCATCACCAAAAATCTATGACTCATGGAAGGAATTGGAAGGAACCAGAAAATCCAACTTAGTGTAATGATAGAACTTGATGCTGTGTGTCATCTTGCAGTTGATCTCTTTTATTCCTCATTTGTTCATCTGTAAAGTAGAATAAATGTCATCCCTCTTATGGAAAGTGTGAATTAACAGATTTCAATAGGAATGTTGTTTGTTTGAGATATTGGGGGAGGACTGTTAAGTAAAGGCCCCGTGATGTGGCAGGAAAAGCGTTGGTTGTAGACTATTATACAACAAATGATTAAATTTCCAACTTGACCATTACTAGTTATGAGTCCTTGAGACAGATAGTTCTCAAGTTCTTTAAACTTCAGTCCTTTCAGGTATAAATATAGGGATCAGAAGTGCTGTATTTGTTGTGTGGATTATATGAGAAACCATATGCAAAACCACTGGGGATGCTCACTCGCAAATAGTAAGCTTTCAGTATGTTAGTTTGCCTTTCTTTTTTACCTATTAACATTTTCCACAAGACTATGAAATGCCTTTCCCATTGTATTTTTAAGAATAGGTAAGACTTCCCAAGCCAGATTTTCTATAAAATTCCTTACAAGAGAAATAAATTGTAAAATGTCCCAAATAACATTTTGCATAGGAATATTTACTACTTCTAGGGATGTTTTAATATTTGAAATATATAGCTTTTAACATAAGATATATAATGACCAAACTCTGACATCAAATGAACATTCTTTAAAACCAATTTTTCCTTACTCTGAGGATATAATCCTGCCATCTTGTAAAAATGATTCATATAGATATAAAAGTTAGCCCTGCACATAAATCAGAGCAAATTAGATATAAAAATGCTAAGTCCTTTCTTTATTTGTTATACATATTAAACTTTGTGCTTTTTATTTTGCCCGAGATAATGCTACAAAAATTTTTTTAATTTAATAAATTCCAAAAGAGTACATTAAATTGGGCTTAAGATGAAAGTGTTTTCTTTCAATGACTCAGATATCAGTACAATAAGAATCATCTCTTGGGTGCCAAGTTCAATGCTAATCCTTTAGTATACTTTATTTCACTTAATCCTCTCAGTACTTTTGAGATATAAACATATAAATATTTAGATTCATTGTACAGTTGAGAAAATTAAAAGTTTCAAAGAAGTTAAGAAATTTATTTAAGGTGGCACAATTAGTTAATGATAGGTTTATAACCTAAATCAAAGTCCAACTAATTCCACATATCCTCTATTCATTAATTGCACATAGCAAAAATGAAATTAAGTCAATCTAATATATATTTAGGTTATCTTCTGTTTTTAGTGTATATGCATTATCCTGATTAATGTCATGATCATTAGATATTTGAGAGATTATATTATCTTTCAAAGTCCTTATTTTTTAGATGATGAAGTATTTTTTCTTCTACAATACCTTCATATCTCTCTCTCTCTCTCTCTCTCTCTCTCTCTCTCTCTCTCTCTCTCTCTCTTTCAGACACACACACACACACACACACACACACACACACACACACCTATTTTTTAGTAATCTCTTCACTCCTTCAATCTATGCAGTGTCTTTCAGTACCTGAAAAAAATATCCCCTGTTTTCTTTCCCAGTTGACTTTTCTGCAAGCTCATTGATACCACCTTTGTCTTTTGAGTAGTGGAGATTTGTTTAAAAGCCCTTTGAAAATGAAGCAGATTTTAGTATGCATTGTCACAGCAGGGGATAAAAATGGCTCTGAAGACTTCCTTGATATAGTTTTATCTCCCTTTCTTGAACTGCTTTGCTCCAACTTAGTATTTGTTTCTCCTTAAAGAATTTGTTGTCCCCAAATTAATTATTTCACTGCTAATAAAATTAGGATTTTAGAAAAACAGGAGCCTTGTAACATTATCCCTCCTTTCCCGAAATCATAAAGGTGCTTCCTAATGTGGAACTTAGGAGTTGTATAAATCCAGTATCTTATTTAAATAGTTTAATGAAATTCTCATTTTTTTCTTTTTTGTAATTTTTTGTAAAATGTGCAGCTCTTGCGCCGAAACTGGTTTGGCTCAGTGGATAGAGCGTCGGCCTGTGGAGTGAAAGGTCCCAGGTTCGATTCCGGTCAAGGGCATGTACCTGGGTTGCGGGCATATCCCCAGTGGGAGATGTGCAGGAGGCAGCTGATCGATGTTTCTCTCTCATCGATGTTTCTAGCTCTCTATCTCTCTCCCTTCCTCTCTGTAAAAAATCAATAAAATATATTTAAATAAATAAATAAATAAAATGTGCAGCTCTCAGTGTTTAATTCTTAAAAAAACTAATTTGCATGTTATAGAATGATTTGTCTTTTGTTAACTTCCATTGATAATGCATTTCAGTTTTGGTGGTATATGTTGCATTGGAGCATCTCTGGATGAAATGCATATTTAACTGTGTGCAATATGATTACTAATGAATGAATGAGTCAAAAAATAAAAGGATGGATATTTAGATGAGTCTTTCATTTAGAAGGCTGAAGTTTGAAATGCCATGAAGGAGTTAAAAAGTTTTCCAAAATACTTATTTTTAAAGCCATACTCTATTGAGAAATGGAGCAGTGCTGTGTAGAGAAGATCTATCGATGATGATGATTATCATGGTGACGGTGGTGGTGACAGTAGTATTAGTAGCAACGATAAATAATAATGAAAGACGATTACCGACTTGTACTAACTGCTCCTGTGGGCCCAAATCATGACATTATCTCACTTATTTAATCCTCACGAGGACCTGTTAGACATGTACGATTATTATCCCCATTTCATAAATGAGAGAGCTTAAATGTTGCAAGGTTAAGTAAATTGTTTAAAGTCCCATGGATAGCTGGAGGTAGAATGAAACACCAAGTTTCCAGAGACAAGCTTTCAACTCACTAGTGCTTTTAGTTTTTACTAATATAACAAGTAATCTCACCATTTTTATGTGTCAGTCTAGTTCTCTGTACTGTTTAGCTCATAATTTTAAGGCAGTGGTTCTCAACTGGGGTGATTTTGCACCCAGGGAATATTTGGCAATGTCTGGAGGCATTTGGGGCAGTTACAGCTGGGAGGTACTATAGCATCTAATGCAGTGGTTCTCAACCTTCCTAATGCCGCAACCCTTTAATACAGTTCTTCATGTTGTGGTGACCCCCAATTTCATTGTTACAAATTGAACATAATTAAAGCATAGTGACTAATCACAAAAACAATATGTAATTATATATGTGTTTTCCGATGGTCCTAGGCGACCCCTGTGAAAGGGTCATTCGACCCCCCAAAGGGGTCGCGACCCACAGGTTGAGAACCGCTGATAATGGGTAGAAGCCAGGGATACAGCTGAACATCCTACCATTCAAAGGACAGCCTCCATGACAAGCATGTCAAACTCGTGGCCCACAATGAATATTTTTGCCACCCAGCCAATATAACGGTGCGCAAGAAACATTTAAATAAATATTTCATAACTCAATTTTTACCATATCCTGTTATACATAATTTTTAATAACGAGCTACAATGCTTGCTAATGACTAATTACTATAATTGTGTTGCATTCATTTCCCTTCCTGCCTTATGCGCAGGTGCACCATTTCTCTCCACTAATACTAGCAGCAAATATTTTAGCAGCTGATTGCCATGTCATTAGTCTTGGACTGACTTGTTTGGTGTGCACAACAGGAAATATTTCGCTTTTGGAGAACAAGAAAAATGGGTTTATTTGAGTTATGCTTATTAATTTGGCAGTTATTCAGTGTCTGGTAAGTTAATATTCAAGAAAAAATATTAATTTTTATTAAAAAGTTCTATTATTTTATGTTAAGAATGACTAATTTATTTCAGCCCCTTGTATTCAGCATGTCTCTATCGAAATAAACCTACGTTTCTATGAAAATTGAAGCTTTTGTTTTTTTGTGGCCTCTATAAACTTAAACCTTGTTTATTTGGCCCATGTTAGCCTTTGAGTTTGACATGCTTGCTCCACAACAAAGAACTGTCTGGCCCAGAAGTCAATAGTGTTGAGGCTGTGAGACCCTGTTTTAAGGAGCTATCTGTCCAGTGAATGATTTTCTGGTAATCATGTCTTTATATGGTTTGATTTCTGCTCTAACTGCTCTGTTTTAATGCATAAATGACTTTGGGCCTTGTGTTTATAGAAGAGACTGCATAAAATAAACACAGAAAGCTTACATCATCCCTTAGAGTCGTGGGAGATGTAAGTACTGTATCCTTTGGGCTTGATGATATTATTACTACTAGAAACACAACGTGAGAGCCCATACTAGCCATTCACTATACCAATGATGCTACATGTTCAGATGTTTATGACGATACTGATTTTTGTTCATATTGTGAGTAAGGAATCTGAATAGTACAGATGTTAACAACTTTTCTAAATTTGCATAACTCATAAGTAGATGGACCAAGATTCACATCCCAAATACTGACTCTGTTCACCATACCCCAGATACAATTAGCAGGAGAGATATCGAGTCATGAGTTCTGCCCTAAACTTTTACTATACTAAAGTGGGGTTTTTTCCTCCAATAAATTTTAATGCTCTTCAACTTCAATATAATTGAGTAGCCCATTGGATATGAAAGTTTGAGGAGGGAAATGTTCTAGTTTCACACACACATACACACACACACACACACACACACACAAATACATTCTGCTATCTCATAAACAGGGTATAAAATAGGATGGATTATAAGTCGTAATTTCTTCTAAGCAGGCACAGAGAGATTGTGCAACTTGACTGTGCTCACACAGCAAGTTAGGGAAGTTTGTGATCAGAACCCATTTTCCAAATTCAAGTCCATTTTTGCTTCTTCCCACAGAGTCCCCATCTCCTGGACCTGCTCCTCCCCGCAGGATGGCTGACGGCAGGAAAACTGCCGCCTCATCCTCCTCTGGAACTGGTGAAACCCTTTCACAAACCAGGGACACAAACTCAGTATTGTCTTTATTTTCAGAAATTGTTTAGGACTGCAAATATGTTGTAGAAAATTAGTCCTTTGAAGAAGAAAGATGAGAACATGGAAATCCCACAATCCTCATTTTATTATGCAGTCAAATCACTTTGTGAAACTAATTAAGGAGTTTGCAGTATTTTATGCTCCTCAGAATCAAATGTGAAGAAATATGATCTCATGATTTTCATAAGAAAATGGTGAGTCTGTTCAAATCACATAATCCCAAAGCCTGAAAATTACTCCTCCCTGGAAACTGCACTCCTTTCTCCCAAGCACAATGTGTTACCTGCAGACATGTTTCCTTTAAAACAGGGCTCTTCAAACTCCCAAGCTCAAGGTCTCTCCATTTAGGTCACGTGCAAACTCAGAGAGAAGGAAGGTTTCTTCTCACCCTTTGAGCAAGAGATGAGGGAAGAGAAAGGAAGGGGGTACCCTCCACCCATCAAATCACATTTCCAAACCTCCCTCATGCTCTACACTCCCTGGTGAATGTGAAAGATAATCCATTGGGGTTTATGAAGAAAATATTTGAGCTTCTATAAAATTATTTTTGTCACATACACTTACAATTCATATTTGTGTTTGTTCAATACCACATACTGTATATTAATACAGAAGTGCATGGATATAATCTATACTAATAAAATGGTAATATGCTAATTAGGCCAGATGTCCTTCCAGACAAAGCCATGGTGGCAGGGCCAAGGCAGAGGCAGTTAGGGGTGATCAGGCTGGCAGGGGAGAGCAGTTAGGGATCAGGCCGGCAGGGGAGAGCAGTTAGGGGCTATCAAGCTGGCAGGAGAGAGCAGTTAGGGGGATCAGGCTGGCAAGGGAGAGCAGCTAGGGGGAACAAGCTGGCAGGGGAGAGCAGTTAGGGATCAGGCCAGCAGGGAAGAGCAGTTAGGGTGATCAGGCCAGCAGGGGAAGGCAGTTAGGGTGATCAGGCCAGCAGGCAAGCAAGCAGTTAGGAGCCAGCAGTCCCAGATTGCAAGAGGCAGTCGGACATCCCCTGAGAGGTCCCAGATTGGAGAGGGTGCAGGCTGGGCTGAGGGGCACCCTGTGCACGAATTTTGTGCACCAGGCCTCTAGTTAATAAATAAATACACCTGTTAGGGGGTTATATGCTTTGCAATTTGGGGAAGTCACTGTTCTAGATTTTCTGGGACAGAACCATTTTCTGGCTCTTTCCCAAGGATCCGAAACATACACCTGCTCCCTCCCTGGCAGTGCATCAGAGCCCAGCACCCTAGTTACTTCTTCACCTCCTACTAACCCTCACAGGCAAGGCTTCCTCCCAAACTGACACCTCTATGGCCTTCAACCCCAACTTCATTTTTCTAAACAGGCAAATACAGATCCCATCCCAGCCACAAGATGTCAGTGTGCTTCTCAGACAGTTCCTGATGTCAAGTGCCAGGCCTCTGGGGTCCACCCACCTCCTAAGTTAAGGGATTCTAGCTGAGCCACCCAACATCTGGACAAGCAAAGCTTGAGAGTCCCATGAAAGATCCTGTGTAAGCTGCCTATTGCCTCTGTAACAAATTACCATGAAGTAGTGGCTCAAAACAATACAATTGTTTGTATTACAATTTCATAGGTCAGAAATCTCACTGGGCTAAAGTCATTGTGTCAGCCGGGCAGTTTTCCTTTTGAAGACTCTAAGGGAGGATCCATTTCTTTGTCTTTTTCAGCTTCTAAAGGTCACCTGCATCCCTTGGCTCATGATCCCTCTCTCTGTCTTGAAAACCAGCAGTGTAGTATCCTCATATCTCTTGCTCTTGGACTTCTGCTCACATCGTACCTCCTTCTCAGATGCCAGCCTCCCTCTTATAAGGATACTTGTGATGACACTTAGATCCACCCAGATAATCTCCCTATCTCAAGACCCTTCACTTAATCACATCTGCAAATTCCCTCGGCCATTTAAGGTAACATATTCACAGGTTCTGAGGATTGGAACATGGACATCTTTAGGGGACAATTATTCTGCTCATGACAAATTTCCCATGCCAGCCTCAGGAGCTGAATAATCTGAAGAAGCTGCATTCACCTTGATTCCAAACTGGGAGGAATGGAAAAAAGTATAATCCTGGGGTTAGATATACCTACTTTCCTATCCCAGGTTTGCCAATAACAAAGCTCTATGATTAGGCATGTTATTTAATCCCTTCATGTTTCCTTACCTGTAACATGTAGAAAAATCATAGCTATGTAAGTACCTAGTATACCAACAGACCTTTAGTAGGTGTTCCATTAAGGTTAGTTCTTTGTCATTCTGATGCCACAGCTCCAATCTCATGTAACCAGCAATTGTATGGTATTTCCAAGGTTACCAACTTGCCCTAACCATGTTATCTTTCTTAATCTACACCCCGTCTCCAAAAATTGATTCCATGGACTGTTAAGGGGCTTAACTCAGTGATAATGGAAGAAGGGGCAAAGCAAGTATTTTTTTACTCCCAGTCCTGCGGTCTTCTGTTCTATATAACAGATGACTTGTGTTCCACTTTGGTCACCATACTAGTTAGAAGTGAAATGTTTGGCCCAACTAGATTGGTGTATAGGAAATGAGGCATATTGCTCATTATAATTGAAAAGTTTGCAGAAAAGCAAAACAGATGAGGAACTGGAATCTCAGGAAAATATTTTCTCTCGGAGCTGTTAGGCATTTGTAACAAGTTGTTACGGCAACTCGGCTCTTCTGGCTCGCTGGCTGGTGCCAATTTGGAAGCTTTTATAGGTCTCTAGTTCCCCTGATATTATTGGCTAAACCTGTAAGTGTGGTTAATTTTTTATGTAAAAAGAATTATAACTCTGAAAATATGTGTGAGAATTAAAGAAAGCCCAGAGTCCGCCTAAAGATTTCTTAGGGAAAGAATCAACCAAGAAAAAGAGAAATCCAATCGCCTACAATCAAAGCAACTGAATAAATATTTCACTTAGTATTAGGGCAAATAAGAAGTGTCTATTTTTTTGTTGTTGTTCCTAAGTGGGATTATAAAGATGCAGTGAAACTGTGGCCTGATATTTTTTGCCCTTGGTGACATCAGAGGTTCTGCTATCCATTCTCATGGCTGGTGATTAACAGGCCCTTGGCTTGAATGCTGGTATGACAATTATGACTGAGTAGTGTTATCTGTTTCATAATTAAATTCTATCTTCCACATCCTTTGAACACAGTATTTGAGTTTAATTGCCAATGCTATCTCTACTACCACTGTGTCTTGTCTCCACAACAAAGTCAGGATAACAAAGATCCCACTCATTGCAGAATATCCCAGTTGAAAAGAATTTGCTTTCTCTTTTGCACAGAAAGCCCTGAAGTCCTAACTTAGAAGCAATAGTTAAGAAGCCTGGGGCCTGTATATTCCTCCAAGTGCTCATTCAGGGTAATGTTTAGGGTCTACATTGCAAATTAAAAGACCAGCTCAATATACCTGGGGAGAAAGTCCTCTCTGCCCCTTTGATAACTGCTCCGAAAAGATACAGAAAACGCACTAAGGGGTGATGGATGTTGTATAAACAGACAGTGGGCAGGCTTGTCTGTGTGGCCATCACAGGCTGAGAAAAATCTCAAAAACCCTGGCTTATTTTCACTCCCTGCCAGAGAAGCAATCTCCCTGAGTATGTATTTAACTTCATATGTTAAACACCATTAAAATACACTTTCAATTATTTTTATGAGAGAATACAGAAGCATTCGGTTTCCTCAACAGGCATAGTGTCTTGTTTCATCGTTAAGAAATCAACAGAAGGTGTTTAAGACCTTGAGGTAATGAAAAACAAGAGAAGACACTTATAGGCAAAGCAAAGGAAACAAATGCTTCATGAAAAATGGAAATGATAAAGAAAATGATTTTAAAAACCGTTTGCAGCATAATCTTGATCCTGTTCTCACACAGCACAAATCTATTCAGTTTAGTCAAAATCAAGATAACACTGAAGGGAAATTTGAGCGGCATACAAAAGTGGCTTAAAAATATAGTACACCATCCAGGTTAAAAGATTGTGTTAATTAACAAACAATTGCAGGAAATTTCATGAAATGTAAATGAAAAGATTAACATGAATCTTTCTGTAAAATGCTTAAAGCCATGTTAAGGCAATCAAACTTTAAAATTTAATATCTAAGCATATAAAGAATATTCTGGAAGTGTGATATGCTCTTTTTAATTTACTTCCACTCACCTGATTATATTTTAATTATAGTTTTCATTTGTTGAAAGTATATTCTAAGGTAACATAGTCCTTTTCTTCTGGGTAGCAGTCTCCATTGCCTCATTTTCATCTTTAGATGACTCGACCTATAGTGATTTAAGAGCCAAATGTGCAAACTCTTTTAACAGTTCACTCACGATGCAATGACAATTAAAATATGTATATGAAATTAGTATTTAAAGCAAATCATTGTGTCTTCATTAGGCTTTGAGAAGTTCCTACCTCTTCCATATCCTTAATGGATGCCTATTCCTTTGGGCCAGAATTCCCATGTGTCATATTTAAAGCAACCCCAGTTCATTTTGAAATTGCATGTATGCTTCCTTTGTAGCTGAACTACCGACATAGAGAGACAGAGGGGCACTATGATGTCCAGTTGTAGACCTCAGTGGCAGTAAGCCGACCATGATTTTATTTCTTTTTAAATCACCCTGATTTGTTTCTCTTGTTCTACGGGGATCCATATATATCTCCACATCCGTGACCTCTATGTCAAAGAACTATTTCGCACTCTACGACTAAGACATTACCATTTAGCTTCCACTTCTGGCCTCGCCCTACTTTGTTGCCAACTCTTTAATTAGAAATGGTTAATTTGACTTCTTGTCTTAAGGCAAGGAGAAAACGAGTCTTAAACAGTATTAAGCTCCCATAAATATTTCACTTTATGCTAATTCCTATGCTTCCAGCTGAGCGGTTTGAACTTCTCAAAAAAGTGTTTCTGTTCCTCTCAATTAAATACATAACTGGAAACAGTAAAAGTATCATTTTTACTACCCAGCACTTTTTTCCAAACTTAAACTCTGGACATTTTAAATTTTCCTTCCACAATGTATGTAACCCAGTGAGGTGGGCACCCTGTCCCAGGGCCAAGAAGACTGAGAAAGATCTCGGAGCTCCCTCAAGTGGACACATGTGTAATGCGCCCCTCACCTCTAGAAACGTTTCTGGCTGCACCTTCTACCCACTGAGTTGTCCCAACTGAGAAGCAGAAGAGGTTTCCTCTTCAAGCTTGAAATACTCCAGAAACAAATGAAAGTTTAAACTAGGTTTCCAAGTCAATGGATATGAGTGGCCAGTAAAGAAATAGCGAGTCTGATTGAGAATGTCCATTGGAGTTACTAATCACAATATAGTCTACTCATTTGGATAAAATGCTAGTTGTTGAGGAAATTGTAAAAGGAACACTTACACAGCAATTATACTCAGTGCCACATACACTATGTGCCAGGCACTGTTTAAAGGGCTTTACATGTATTAGTTCATTTAATCCTCACAGCATCCCTTCAAAGTAGGTACTTTTAATAATCCTCATTGTACAGATGAGGAAGCTGAGGCACCAAAGAGATTGCATAACATTTCAGAGGTCACAGAATTGGAACATGGAAGAGTCGCTCTGTAAACTTAGACCATCCAAATCCACTGTACCATACTCTTACCATGCAACGAACAACTGAATATACACTTGCGTACATGTGCATACAAAGATATATATACACACACACATGCATGCACTCACATACATACATATACACACTTGCCTTTTAACTACCAAACCTTGCTTACCCTGTTTTTTTATTATTACTTGTTGTTACTCATTACAGTTTCTGGTCATCTCCCTTCCTACTTTACTTCAGTTACTCTGGCCTTGCTCTGTTAAGACCATGGGAAGTTTTCCTCCTCCATGGCCTGGCAATTGCTGGTTCCTCTACTGGAAACTTCCACCGGTTCTTCCCACGAGTGGCTTGTCATGGTTTCAATTTCTTCATAGAGCGGTCCTCCTTGACCTTATATAAAATAGCCCCCCCTTGCTCTCTGTAACTCAATATCCATTTACCATGCCCATTTTGTCTGCACAGGCCTTCTCAATGATGCAAAAATATATTCCTTACCTTCCTGTGCATCTTGCGGCCTGTCTCCACCACACCTAAAGCCCACAGGGCAGGACTCTGTGTCTGTGGCATACTAAGAAGACAAAAATAATCTTCAGCAAGTGATTAAATCATTAAATGTTCAATTCTGATAGCTTTTAAATGAATGGAAAAATTATAGTGATAGGCAATATCTCAAAATTTCTTTTTCATAATGCTATCCTGTTTAAAGTGTATTCTTAATAAATATTTTGACAAAATATATTTTAAAAGTCTGGAGATTTATAAACCTCTAGCTTAATAATTATATTTAAGGGTATAATTTTATTCTTCATGTTAGTCTTTTCTGATGTTATATCAAAAACTTATGACACACTAAATTTTTAAGTACATGCAAATATTATGCTAAAATAATACTAGAAAAGGAAATATGTAGATTTGAACATTTCTATACACTGGGATAAAATTCAAAAAGACTCTGTATTTTTTAATGACTTGTGCCATGACGTCAAAGTCTTATCACATATATCAAGTGCATGTGTGTCTCCTAATTAAGTCAGATCTTCAAATTCAGCACAACTATCACAGATTAAAAATGGGAAAGTGTCCCCAGAGTAATGACACCAAGAGAAAGTTGCCGAGAGCTAAGATGCTGTTTTTCTAATGTCTGCCATTCAGAACCCTATAAATCTAGAAGGGAAGGGAAAGTGGGTGGGGAACTGCATTCCAGTCCACCACTGGTTTCCTGACAACTGGGGGATGTAACTATAAATCACTGAGCATCAGCCTCCCTTCCTTTCTACCTCTTTGTTTCACTTCTTCTTTGTCAACCCTCACCAACACCCTGCCCATGTATTCAGTCAGAGTTTATAGAGATAAGTTTGTCTCCTTTTTTTAGGCTCCAGACCTTCTTTCTTAGGCCTCCATTATTATAATGATGATTAACCTTAATATATATATATATATATATATATATATATATATATATATATATACACACTAAAGGCCCCGTGCACGAAATTCGTGCACTGCAAGGGTGGGGGTATCCCTCAGCCCAGCCTACACCCTCTGCAATCTGGGACCCCTCGAGGGATGTCCCACTGATGGTTTAGGTTCGATCCCACAGGGATCAGGCCTAAACCAGCAGTCAGACATCCCTCTCACAATCTGGGACTGCTGGCTCCCAACCACTCACCTGCCTGCCAGCCTGATCACCCCCTAACCTAGTGATGGTGAACCTTTTGAGCTTGGCGTGTCAGCATTTTGAAAAACCCTAACTTAACTCTGGTGCCGTGTCACATAGAGAAATTTTTTGATATTTGCAACCATAGTAAAACAAAGACTTATATTTTTGAAATTTATTTTATATATTTAAATGCCATTTAACAAAGAAAAAGCAACCAAAAAAAATGAGTTCACGTGTCACCTCTGACACGCATGTCATAGGTTCGCCATCACTGCCCTAACCACTCCCCTGCCAGCCTGATCGACACCTAACTGCTCCCCCGCCAGCCCGATTGCCCTCAACTGCCCTCCCCTGCAGGCCTGGTTGCCCCTAACTGCCCTCCCCTGCTGGCCTGATCTCCCACAACTGCCCTCCCCTCCTGGCCATCTTGTGGCAGCCATCTTGTGACCACATGGGGGTGGCCATCTTATGCAAGGGTGTGACTTTCAATTTGCATATTACCTCTTTATTATATAGTATAATGCATGTACAGACATGCATAGTTATACATAGAACTGTACACACTAATATATACTCTATGTATATTTATAACTATATATATAGTTATATATACTTACATAGATATATATAGTTATAGTTATATATACTTTTTACACTTTTGAAGCTACATAAGACTTATTTTCTTGCTCTATTAGAAAGTTAGAAAAATTCTACTTTTTCAGCCAATACATTATATCAGAGCCAACAACAACAAAAGAATAATGTTGTGATTTGAGTGGCTCCTCCGTGCCCATATATTTGAAGGAATTATTGTCCTATGATTTCATTTTGAAGTCGACAGTTTTATTGCTGTCTGCCCTCATGGTACATTTAGAGTTTTCTTCTATTTGATTTCTACTATTCTCCCTTATTCTTCTGTCTCCAGTTTGCCATAATGACAGTGAAAACTAACTACTCATACAATTTCTCTGCAAGCAGCTACTGGACTAAGTGGGCAAAAATAACTTTTATGCATGACTGATTGCCCAAAACCTTCATTTTAGAGAAACAAGTCTCAAATAAGTAATTTATTTATAGCAATAAAACCAAATAAATAATTTTTTCATTTTCAAGAAACAAATGAAAGACAATCTCATTTCCAAACGTATTTTTTAATCCAAATGAAATGCCAAGAACTGAATATACTATAATACATGCAAGAAGCTGTACTTCAGTCACATTCTAGTATATTAATTAAGACAATGATATAATTTAAATTCATTATAAAATACCTGTTTTGTAACCTTTTATTAGAAGAAGGAGATTGTGGACATTCTGGGACATTAGTCACCTTATTTGTATTAATTTATGACTATTGTTTGTACTAATAGGGTTGATATTTGCAGTTTTATTCACTTTTAATTTGCAAAGAATTTATTCTTTTTTTGCCATTCATGTTTTGGACTATAGAAAACATTTATCAGGCTTTTCAATAAGAAATAGATGTTTAAAAATACCTAACAATTTATTATGAAGTATAAACATTACTAATGGTTTAAGTATAAATAGCAATTTTATACTCTGGCAAACAACTTTTCTTTTCTATATTCAATTGGCTAAATGTAAGTAATTTTCTCTAATTACAGGAGAATTCATGGGAAAATTTGAAAACATCACTAAAGAATGATATTGCTCACACCAATTATCCTCGTTGCACTTTGTAGTTTACTAATAACCATCTCAATCAAGATGTCTTTCAGTGAAACAAACCACTCCACTTTATTTTAGATTAGTTTGTAATGACACCCTGAAGTATCGTAACATATTCCCCTAATGAAGAAACGGTGAGAACACAGTGTGAATAAAGGTATGTGAAGCAGGGGGAAAGGAAGCAAATTTCCATCCAATCTACTTCATTTTCAGGTGTACACAATCCTTCTCAGTCTCAGCCATGTGTTGGGGTTCATTGCCACATGCTCTGCCCTACCACAAACATCATTAAGCCCCCCCCAACTTCTTTCGCGAGCCTTGTTGCTTTTAATCTGTTGGGACACTTCGGGAGATAAAGACAAAGGCTCTGCTTAGAAGGGATCCCTTCCCCTCTCCCCCTGTCTCCTAGTGTCCTCTCTCTGAACTTGAGTGTGTTAGCTAGAAGCCTCTTTTGATCAGAAGAATTGGAAAGTCTGGCCTCTCTTGCTGGGATTTCATGTCAATATTTGTGCCCAACTTCTGAATGGAGAACAGGGTCCCGAGGCACCATTCGCTCCCCCAGCTGTCTTTCATCACAGCAAGTGCCTTATTCAGTGTGATTTCTGATGCTTGGGAGTATTGTGGAGTCATGCTGATAAGTTGGCAAAGAGCAAAATTTATCTCATTTTGGAAGGAAATCCACATAGATTTGTATGTTGAAAACTATATATCTGTTTAGCCATCTTATCCTTTTAAACTTGCAAGAAAATAGCTGTTTGGCAAGATAGCATGTTTAAGAATGAATGAACCCAGTTCATTTATTTAAATCTTGCCTTGTTCCAGGGGGATTTAAGGCAGCCGAACAAGGTAAGGGAAGCATCAACAATAATAAAAGTATAATATGCTAATTAGACCGGACAGCCAAACGACCTTCCAGATGATTTTCCGGATGAAGCCAGGGCTGCAAGGGCCAAGCCCCTTGCACAAATTTCGTGCATTGGGCTTCTAGTAAGGAATAATGGTTAATACGTGGTTAGCAATGGGAGACATGCTATTTAGAAACGAATGAATCAGGCACAATACCAGAGGGCAAAACAGAGCCCTCAGTAGACTCTCAAGGATATTCTATGTCCTGAGCAAAAGGATGGAGGTTTCATCACGTGGTGACAGCCACCTGATTTCATACCCGACCAGCACCCCAGGATGTATGGTGTAAACTTGAGACCATCCTATCCCACCATCTACTCACTTATTGTCCTGAGAGATCACACGTCACACCTCAGGGTCAAAGGCGGGCTGGAGGCGAAAAGGTTCCAGTCTCTTTCTTCCATAAGGAAGTTTATTCCTCACAAGTAGAAATAAATTGTGCCTCTCTCCTTATTTAATCTCCAACCCTGAACTCAGCATTTTTTGATATGTTAGCCCCTGGTCAATCTTACCCATATAATTAAAAATTGACTTTCTATTCCTGATACAGAGCTAAAAAAATAGATTTGATTTTTTTTTTTTTTTTGCTGATATTTCTGTGTGTGTGAAATATGTTTGACACTCACAACTCTCTTCCATGCAATGTGCTTCCTCATATTTTCTCGAGGAGACAAAACAGGATAAGCAGCAAAGCTAAATAGACTTTTAAGTCACCTTTAAGATACTGATCCATTTCTGATCTCATTGCTCACTGCACAACTGTGAGCAGCTTCCGCAACTTCCCAGAAACCCCTGAGTCTCAGTTCCCTCCAAGCCAAAGGATGACAGATAACATCCATCCTACAGGGTGGTTGCAATGGTTAAGAAGCCCAAAGATGTTAATCACCTCTCACAATGCCTGGTGCAGAGAAGATGCTCAATCGATGTTAAATCCTTTCTTTTGGGGGGTTCTTCCCATCAGTGAAAGCTTAAAGCGGGAAAGTATTAGTTAGGACCACTTAAATCATTAGGTATTCCTATATTTGATATTTTTAATAAATGACAAATTGATTATTTTATGGAGGTTTCAGTACATAGACATGGTTGATTAATTCATCAGCTATTGGTGATTTTTTAAATTATCTTAAAGTTTACATTTAAGGATTTTTTTGTTTGGGATATAACTGTCAGATGGCGGTAGCTTGCTTTAAAGTAGTCAAGTTGTACTGTGTATTTTAAGTGTTCTAAAAAACATCAAATGGGGAAATGACGTTGCTATTATAGAACCCTGTGGCTGAGAACTGAAATGTGCCCATTGCAGAGCACTAGTTCAGAGAAAGGCCTTGTCTCTCTCTGTCCCCACCCCCTCTCACCCCAAAGCTGTTCTACTTTCCCCCAACCTCAAAGCAAGTGTTCTTGCTTCAGTTATCCCCTGGAAAGTAGCCAAGAAGAAATCTTCTTAAATTCTTCCTCTCTTTCCCTTTTGTTTTCATTGCTGTAGATCAAAGCAATTATGGTGATTATTTATTTACTGACAATAAGTAAGAAGGTGTATCTACTTCCTCAAATGTAAATTAATGTCTTCATCTGTAAACTGGAAATGCTATCAATACCTACTTCATTGGGTTATTACGAGGAACAAATATATTCATTTAAGTAAAGGGTTTAGTGCAATAAAAAAGGGGGAATTTGCCGGGAGCCGGTCCATGCTTGCTGTTTCAAGGGACCTGGCATATATGGCATACTGTTCTTAATATGTTTGCTCACCTTCTTGGCACTATGTGTTTTAACCAAGGTCTCTGAGAAAGGCTGTTTCCCCAGGTAGGGATTTTCCCCTGAAGTTAGGGAGGGAATAAAACCTCTTAACTAAATGTCAGGTGGGTAATTAATCACTTTAACTATGAACAATCATGCTTAAGCTACATAATCCTTACTCCCTGGAATGGAGATAAGAAACGCCCTAACCTTTGAAATAGAGATTGATAGGATTGGAATCAACTGGTATAAATACAGTTGTAACAAGACAACAGCACACAGAGAGAGAGACAGAACCTAGGCACAGAACCTACACAGAACGTTCTCTAGGGACAGAAGAACTTCGCTGGAGAGAACATGGCAAAAGATCCTGGACAGAAACTGGCCTCAGAACCTAGAGACAGAACCTAGCGAGAGAACATGGCAAAAGATCCTGGACTGAACCTGACTACAGAAATTGGCAAGAGAACCTGACTAGAACCTGGTGACTGAATCTGGCTGGAGAACCTGGACAGAACCTGGCTGAAGAACCTGGAGAACCTGGCTGGAGAACCTAGCAAGAGACCATGGACACAGAACCTGGCTGGAGATCCTAAACAGAACTTCTCTGGAGATCCAGACCAGAACTTTGCTGGAGATCCTGGCTAGGCTGCTGATCAACTGAATGCTGTCTCCGTGTCATTCCTTCTTCGCCGACTCCATCCACACCTTTGGGGACCCCTGGACCTGCTGGGGTTGGACCCCAGCCGTTTAGAATAGTGTTTGGATGCAATAAACACTATACAAGTAAAAAAATAAAGAAGATAATTAAGACTGTAAGTTTTGAAGTGATAACAGACATAAAAGATTTAAATCTTTAAAAATGTCCACAAGTCCTCTTTAGGGCCGCAATGAAGGTTTCCATCTCCTCATATTTCTCCTTTGCTTGGACAGAATTAACTCAAGCATAAATAATTCAAACAAAAATATTTATTTCATTTTACTTTTTAAAATTACTATCAATTTCAGAGTACAGTTCCCTAGTATTTTCATTGCTTGTATTTAATGTTGTAGTTGCAATAAAAGGTAAAATACGCTCTAGAGCTGAGCTGGCAAACTAATCAGTCTTTCATAATATTGTTTCAATGTAAAAAACGTTCTAATTGAGAGAATAATGACATGAAATTTTGGAACAGAGCCTAAAAGTTAAGTTTGGACGCACTTATATTGATTGTTTCCATGGGGATAAAGTGGAATTCAGAGTTGACATCTGGAGCATCTTTACGTTTGTTAACGTAACAGCATCCTTTAGCTAGGTGCTAGCCACCATATACTAAGAGTCACATATATCATTTTAATTTTTCTCATAGCCACATTTTTAAAGTAAAAAAATAAACAAATTAATTTTAATAATATATTTTATTCAACCTAATATATCCAAAATATTATGATTTTAACATGTAGTCAATATTTTTAAAATTACAATGACATGTAACTCTTTGTTTGTTTTTGCACCAAATCTTCAAAATCTAATTTGCATTTTACCCAGATCTCAATTTAGACTAGCAATATATTAAGTGTGCAATAGATAGAAGTAATTAGTGGCGACTGCATTGGCCAGCACAGCGCTCTAGAAATGTTTGCCTCTTCCCTGAGCTGTGTATCTATCAGTTCTTTCTTAATCTCATCCTTAACTGCATTGGAGGATATTCAGAAGTTAAAAGTTAGCCTGAATATTGAGTCATACATTTTTTTCCTCTATGTATACTTAGGGGGAAAGTGACAAATGCCCAAACACAATTTTTACTGAGGGCTAGAAGAACAAGGCCAGTTCATACTTTAGGAAATAATGGGGTGTGTTTCCATTTAGGTCATCTATTTCAACATCCCATGGATGTGCGGTTCCAGAAATCATAACCGTTCCTCTGCAGGCATCACAGTGACAGATGCATATTGAAATCTGCTAAAAGTGGAAATTAAAAAAAAAATTGTATGAGAATCATAGAATTTTATAGCAGGATATCATCGCCAGCCCCTTTATTTTACAGTTGAATAAACTGAGGCCTAAAGAAATGAGGAAACTCGCCAACGGCCACAGAACTTATTAGGAACACAGGGAAATAGAAACTAGTTTCCTGACTGCGGGTCAGACTTGTTTTATATTAGGAATAATGAGAATTGATTTAGTTATTGGTCACACACTTTAGATGATTACCAAATCCATATTGCTAATCCATATTCTTTTAGGGGAAGATTATTTCTCCATTTATATTCAGAATTTTTTAAAAATAAAATTTAGCTCATCAGAAATCATTGGCATAAAGATGTGAAATGGTGTAATAGAGCATTTCCAGAAGAATATGAAACAAATATTTATAAATGAATGGCTAATAAACCCATCTTTAAAAGCAAGGTGAATTTAGGGTCTGTCCTGATTAGAATGAAACGTGTACCTTGTAAATGCTGCTTCCCTTATCCACGTGGGCAGTTTAAAGGAGGTTCATGTGATGAAAAGTGAAAAATATGACCAGGCAAAGGCATAGCATTCACTTTAAAACTCGCTTGCACAAAAGTCATATATTAGAAGAGCCACTGAGAAACCCATAGCTCTTTGGTGTTGGGATGAAACATGTATTCCTGTTTCTCCAGCCTCCACTTTATCAAGGGATGATCTGCCCTCTCTCTAGTCCAGGAAAAAAGCACATAATTTTAACACAGACAATTCTTCAAATAGTCTTTTAGATCAATGAAAAGAATTTCACTGTCTTTCTCTTTTTATTCACATCATTCATTACTTGTGAATTTTTCTGCAAAGGGGGAAATGAATTGGACCAGCAAGTCTCAAAGCATGGACCCATGAGCACTCAGTTCTCTAAGACAATCTGTGGTAAAAAGAGGGTCTGTAGACTTAGAAATCTGTGAAATTCTACCCTCTGGATCTCTGTCAGGAGCTCCACCATGCATGTTAGCATAACAAAGGCTGTGAGAAGTTCTGTGGTAAAGAATAAACCTCTTCCCCTTTGTTCAATCCAGATTTATCCAAGTTACTTGATCAGAGTTGTTTTTTCCTTCCGTAGCACTTATACCATCCCATGGAACTAGATTCCAGTGGAACACACTTTAGGAAATGCTAATGTTGTATATATATATTTTTTTCAATTTGGGGGAAAGAGGTAGGAACAACTGCAGTGTTCCAGACCAGAAGCACTAGTTCATGGAAGGCAGTGAGGGAATAGTTCCAACATCAGTGCCTGGGGCACCTTGACCTTCACTTAGAGACAATGTGTGGTAGCTTGTTCTTGGAGCAGAAAACGTGCTGCTGAAGAAATGACACCATCACCTTATAATCCCACTAGTGGCCCAGAGCATGAAATTTGTGCACATTAAAAGGGAATTAATTAGAGGAAATATTTTAATATTGCTATTTGCCCTTTCTCTATAATAGAAGTGTCAGGGATGAAAGAAAATTAGTAAAATGTATATGAAAATCTCCCTCCTGTCAGAGTCTGGGGCACGCCGTGGGACTCAGAGTCAAGTCCCCACTCACCTGCGTGCACCTCGAAATCATGTGAGACCCAGACCCAGCCAGCTCCACCCCTATCAAGCCCCACAGGATGGGGGGCACAGCCTCAGGTCCCCCGGCCCAGTGCTGGGTGGGGGGCACAGCCTCAGGTCCCCCGGACCAGCTTCAAGTCCCCCCAGCCCTGGTGCGAGGGCACGAGGGCATGACAACCGTTTGCAAATTAGCTCTTTATTATATAGGATAAGCAGCAGCTCTACCAACAGTTTCTCCCTCCCTCTCTTATGAAAACCTCATTTTTCTCAGACAGCCCACCAACTACCAAGAAGCAGAACAGCAATTTTTATTCATTAATATGAATTGGTTTCTCCCACAATTAGAAGACATAATGCTCAGACTCATTTTGATTATGCTCCACAGTCATGTTGCAACAGAGTGAAAATAAGAGTGTGTAACTATCTTGTCACTCCAAGTCGTGTTTCACAGAGTCCAACAGTTTTCTGTTTCACAAAATGGTTTTCTTTCTTCTTCAGCTGCTACATTCTTTCATACTCTCTTGAATCTCTCCCACCCTATTTATCTTGGGCAAACTCCATAACGTTTGGTTGCCTTGTTATTGTTACAGTCCCATCTAGTCCTGTCCAATTGGAAGTTCCAGTGTCACATCTGACCAACACTTCTCTGACTTCCTTAGCCTCAATCAGGCTGCAGTACCAGGAAGTTCGTTTAGAGACAGATTCTTTCTCTCCTCCTTCTCATCAGTCTTCTAGTCCTGGATCCTCTTCACCAGGTACAGAGAAGAGAAAGATGGACAAAGCAAGTGTATCTTTGTCTTACAGATCATGGTATCCCTTGGCCATCAACATTTTTGATGCATTCAAATGAAGCTCTCACATGTAAACCAAGTGTGAGTTTTTCAGGCATCCAACAAATATCCATCAATTGCAATTTGCTGGTGAGAGACCCACTCCAGCTCAACCTTTTCCAACCTTTGTGTTTTGATCTCCTCATCCACATATATAGCTGTTTAGATCCCTCATCCAGAAAACATCCCCCTTGGATAGAATCTATATATATAAAAGCCCAGTGACCGAACAGCAGAACGACCAGAGTGACTGGTCGACCAGTCGCTATGACATGCACTGACCATCAGGGGGCAGATGCTCAATGCAGGAACTGCCCCCTAGTGGTCAGTGCACTCCCACAGTGGTAGCGCCACTCAGTTGACCAGGATCAACGGCTGCTCCCTCAGTGGGAGCAGCCACTAGCAGGCCCAGGGTGAGGCCGAGTCTGCACCTATCAAATACCTGAGACAATCCAGACTCCGGCCTGACCCCACCAGCTGATACAGGCCCTCTAAGGTGTGTTCTAGAAAGAGCGTGGGGAGCTGGCATGGGCGGATGGCAAGAGGGGATGTGACTGTTGACCCTCCGGGGAGGCTGTCCTGATGGCTGAGGATCCTGGAGTATGGCTGCCCTGAACATCCCTGATGGTGTCACTGACTTGGCATCACCCATCAAGGACATTCACCAAGTGGCTTTGGGGTGCAAAGCTCTCTGTCAGGTTCCTCCAGGACACAGAACATGCCTTTACCCAAGGCATTAGCCTGAAATATCAGCTCAGACTAATTTCCTCATTCAGCAGCCGCTCAAAGGGTAGGTCCACAGCCACTCGGCTAACCAGGATGAGCGGCTGCTCCCACAGGGGGCCAATCCCCACAGGCCATGCTCCCCACCAGTGCACGAATCCATGCACCAGGCCTCTAGGATAGACATAAAGGCCTATGGCCAGGCTTTCTTAGGAAGTGTGCCATTGACCCATGAGCAAATCACACTTTTTTAAGGGGTTTGTAATTTGTTGGGGAAATGCCAGCTGCTATAGCAAACAAACCTGAAATTTTCAGCAGTTCAGCCCAGTAAACATTTATTCCTCTTTTAAGTCCAAAGAGGGTGTCTTTTTCCCAGCTGATGTCAGCCTTCTGGCATCCCAGCTTCTTCTACCTAGAGCTCCACCCTCTGCTATAGCCCTGGAATTCTCCGCATTTGGCCTCTATGAAAAGAGAGAGCAGATGATTGTGTGGGAGGTGTTTAAAGGCTAGTCCTGCAGGTCGCATATAATGCTTCCCTTGACAGACCTCAGTCACATGCTCATATCTAGCTGCAAGGCAGGCTAGAAATTATAGTGTGGCCTTGTGCCTGGGAGGAAACAAGAAATGTGTTTTGGTGAATGTATTACAGGCTCTGTCATAGAGTTATTCCACTCTTCCATGAACTTTCACCACATTTCATGGCAGTTCCAGGCTTCTTTCAGACGGTCCCCGGGCTCCTCTTAGCCCCTATGACAAAGCACCAACCTTATGACCCACCCCACCCCACCCCTTGATAATCAGGATGAATCCCATAGCACAGGGACATCTTTTTCCCTGTTGATCCAGTGGCATGAAGAGCCCAACAACCAGGTGGCAGTCGCAGCATGCAATTAAATGAACCCACTATTATGACCCTTAGTGGAGGCAGTTCCCATTTGTGTCATGAGATGTTTAAACCAGCCAACCTCAAATCAGTGGGGCTGGGAAATAAAATATTTACAAGTGAAATTTAGATGAAATAATGAGAGCTGCCATCCTCCCCCCAGGTATTGTGTTTCCGGAGAAACCGCGCCACGTTGTTCACTAGATCAGCACATCCTCTAGGACAGTAACTGGATTCCACAATGTGGTCTCCCAACTGTTGTTACAACTGAGATTTAGTAGACCAATCCACTCTTCTTTAAGTCCAGCTGCTTCAAGGTAATAGGGTTCATAGTAAAAATCAGAAAATCCCATGGTCTTTCATCCAGTGCTTTGCTCTTTTTTTCCCTGTAAAAGAAGTTTCTTATTCAGAGCAATGTTGAGTGGCTTGCTGTGACAGCGAATATCACAATGTAAATCCATGGCAGAATCATGGCTGCAGGGAAAGCAAATCTGTACCCAGGAGGGAAGAGATCTGATAGAATTGACCTAAAACCTAGTTGCTGCCTGGTCCTCCCTACAGAATGGTAAGAATTTCTTTGGAATATGTAGACAGTGTAGCAATCTGTGCATGATGCCCCCATTCATTCTCTGCTTAAGCTGCAAGGTTTTGAAGAAGTCCCAGGCAAGCAAAGCCTCCCTAATTCTAATCAGTTTATAGAGCAACTCAATTTTACTACCTCCACTGAGAAAAAAACAAAAAAACACAGTTTGTGTTCCAAGACCTATGGACCCATTGGCCCCACTGAAAGGTAGACTTGACCCCAAATTCCATATTCCCCTGCACTTCCCCATACCCCCATTGTGACCAGTGGACCACAGTAGTGTCTGGGCCCCAGGATTTTCCTCAGCTCAGACCCAGGGTCCACAGCCCACCCCAACTCCGTTACTGAGTACACAATTGGGATAGGTAAACCCAGGGACCGAATCCTGACATTAGCTCCCTGCTTCCTGGAATGCGAGCATTGTAATGAGAAGAGTCAAGTGGAAGTAAATGACGATCCCTCTCTCTAACAAAGCAAACCAAAAGCAATACCAATGCAGTGGAGTTTCAGAGATATGTTACCATCGACAGTGTGAAGAATAGGAAGTCACTCCCTCTCCCTACACACAGTAGCTCATGTAAATGGCTACAAGTCACTCAGGGAAGGCTGGGGTCCATAAGGATCAGATCTCAAAGATTCCAAACTTCTTCATGCACAGTTTCTAGATCGAGGAATTGCCTCAAGTCTTCGAATTTGCTTAAGTAGCTTGATGGCTATATGGAGTGACTCTGCTAGCTCAATCTGGAGTTTTTTTCAGCTCTACAGATCAAGGGAGATCTTAATAGATTATTTCAGTCCTAAAATCACTATGATCCATTAGCCACCCCCAAAGAATTTCTGCAGGTCACCCTTCTTTGATCACCACTCTGGCCGGTATCTGTGATGACGCTATGTCTACCTTGCCTCTTAAGGTCTGACCTGGCAGGCTCTAGTCCAGCCGTGGGCAAACTACGGCCCGCGGGCTGGATCCGGCCCGTTTGAAATGAATAAAACTATTGAAAAAAAAGACCGTACCCTTTTATGTAATGATGTTTACTTTGAATTTATATTAGTTCACACAAACACTCCATCCATGCTTTTGTTCCAGCCCTCCGGTCCAGTTTAAGAACCCATTGTGGCCCTCGAGTCAAAAAGTTTGCCCACCCCTGCTAGTCACTACAGCATCTAAGAAGCCCATTTCAAGGTAGCGCTGCCATATTCATCACCAGCCTATAAAGAACAACTCTTTGACACGTGAACACATGCCCAATCTATAATTGTGTTCCTCCCTACCTGGTATAACACCCTTAGAATACACTCCAAAACAGAGTCCTCAAAATCTTGCAGTTCTTTTCAAGTGAGAAACTTCTTCTCCGGGGTCAGCTGTTGTAACTGGCCCATGCAGCCTGCTGAGGCAAAGAGGTTTGATACTGTGGGGGCCATGAGAGTTAGCATCCCCTTGCAAGGTAACTATCCCAGTTTGGGTTCCTAGGCAGTCTCAAGCCAGACTGCATCAGTCTCAACACAGAGAAGGGGCTGCTTTTTCCAGCCAAGGAGGCACAGGGAGGGATTGAGGTTTGAGGCTATCAGGTCAGCTGAATCCTCAGTGTCTCAGAAGATTTTAGTGAAAATAACTCTTTCAGTTTCTATTTGCAGTCCTACCCTCCCTAGGACTCAGGTCTGAATCCCTAAGCGACAAAAAACCAAATGGCAGCATCATACTGTGCTCAGAATTGTCCTTCTCATGTGATGACTGAGGCTTCATCACGGGTTCAAACTTGTCTACTTGACGCTTCCCTCCCTGAGGACGATTCCTCTCCTGGGAGGCATCGCGGTGTCTTACACTCACAGACTCTGGGCTGGCTGATCCCAGGAGTCTGCCAGGCACATCTAGACCTGCTGGAATCCCAGAGGTAAACACAGTCACGCTCAAACCTGGGACCCTGCTCCATATCTTTAAAACAAACCAGTATGTTATCCAGTCTCTGTTCAACATAATCAAAGGCATCGCCTAAAAATGTGCAAAGGCAATGTTTGCTTCACATTTCACTTACAGGGTTGGCACCAAGCCTATAAATATCACTTTTAAAGGAGAAGTTCATGGTGTGAATTGGATACAGTTTTAAAGTTCATTTCTTTTTATGACAGTTTCAGACTGATTTTGTGCAGACTTGTTTTTATGGTCAAATCTAACTAAGTGCTGGATTACCTGCCAGAGAAGTTAAACGTGTTGCAGTGACTTAATGTTGGTGACATGTTCATATTTTTTTATTTTAGTTATCATGGGGGTTCTGCTTATTTTTCCTAACTGAATTGAGCCAGATCTGAGTATGATAAGGCTGAAGACGCTTCCTAACTCAGTTGAAACTGAGTTACCAAGATAATGTGGCTGCAAGGGTGTGGCTTCCACTCCCATCACTTGCACAGTTTATAAAAGGTGTGAAGGTAAACCTCACCAGACGGAGATGAAAAGGGTCAGAGTGAGGATTTTCAGATGAGATACCTGAAGGGCTCTGTCCTTGCTAAGTCCCCACCCTTCTTTGTAAGAGGAGCAGCTAGCCTCCAATACTAATCAAGGGAGACGTCAATATGAAGGGCAGGTCAATGGGACCACCCTGGGAGTTGTGAGATGTGTTCCCTGCTGTGGGAGACACAGATGGGGACTAGTTCCTGACTCACACTGAGGGAGAGAAAGTAGGCAGTGGAATGGGGTCAGAGAGAGGGGCTAACTACTACTTAGGTGACAGAGCCAAGGGAATTCTACTTCCCTGGTCCGGAGTTTGTCAGGCTATGGATGGGTTCCTGCTTGCTAAGGACACCTGTGGGCCAACGGGGAAAGAAATGTCAGGGGGTTATCTTGGACTCTATATAATAGGGCTGCCTGGAAGCAAAGGCTGACCTCAGAGAAAGAATCTCAGTGTCCAGGTGCTGGGGAAGGATTCCCTTAGGCCATCCTGAATGCAATCAGATATGCCTGGAGGGAGGGAACTGTAGAAGAGGAGTTAGAGGTAGTGAACCTTTGAGGAGCCCATCAAAGAGCCCCAGAAGAGGAAAGTCCATTTGCATCGTATACCTGAGCCACCCAGCAACATCAGCTTGAACAATCTGACTGGCCAAGAAAGAATAAAGAACTGTCCCATTACCTTATCCCTACCCCTCCTAAAAGCTTCACATGGACAGGGGACAGCAAGTAAAGCTAATGAATTGGGGGCTGGGGCTTCGAGAGAGGGAGCAGAAGAGCTACATCCCTTCCCAGCAGGAAACAAGCTCTAGCTGAGGAGGGGCATTTACACTGAGCCAGGTTTGATTTGATCATGGCCTGTGTCCAACACGTCCAACCACTGCATCGGGATGACAGCCCATCTATGAGTTAAGGAAGGCCAAGCATGGGCCCCAGGAACAAGTAAACATGACTTCCATTGCATCAAATGTCACCAGACAGCCGGAGATAAATTTACATTTTAATCTTGACCCTTCCCCCAGTTATAATGATCAATGGATCATCACAGAGTTTGTCCTTATTCTTCCTCTCCCTCTCTCTCTTTCCCTCCCTCTCTCCCAGCGGTTCTCAACCTGTGGGTCGCGACCCTTTCACAGGGGTCGCCTAAGACCATTGAAAAACACATATATAATTACATATTGTTTTTGTGATTAATCACTATGCTTTAATTATGTTCAATTTGTAACAATGAAATTGGGGGTCACCACAACATGAGGAACTGTATTAAAGGGTCGCGGCATTAGGAAGGTTGAGAACCACTGCCGGGTCGCTCTCATCTACCTTCGGTTCTTCATCCAGGATGAAATATTAACAAGCACCATCCTCCCTCTGTGATTTCCTCAGCCTTTGTATCCCCACTCACAGAATTGGAAGGGCTAATGGTGAGTAGGGAACCTTATGAGGTTTTATTTTTAAGTTGAGTAGTTGTTTAACCTATCAGAGTGACAGAAGGTTGAGAACTGATACAAACAATGATTTTATTATTTATATCATGGATTGATTATTTCTTTACTTATAACAATGATTTACTATAATGGATTTTCACTTACAAGAAATGTTTTCAAGTCTAAGCAAAGCACCCAGTTGTCTGCTTAGCCAGTCATCCAAAGCATGTTTTTTTAAGTATATTTTTATTGATTTCAGAGAGGAAAAGAGAGGGAGAGATAGAAACATCAATGATGAGAGAGAATCATTGATCGGCTGCCTCCTGCATACCCCCTACTGGGGATCGAGCCCACAACCTGGGTATGTGCCCCTGACCACAATCAAACCTGGCACCCTTCAGTCTGCAGGCCAACACTCTATCCACTGAGCCAAACCAGCTAGGGCCAAAGCATGTTTTTAATCTTCCTCCTCAATCTACAAAGTCACTCACAATTTTCCCATGACTCATAGAATGAGATTCAAACTCTACTGAGCATATGCCATAATTTCTATAGCAGCCTTCTTGAATCTAAGGTTATCTTAATATTTTTATTGATTTCAGAGAGGAAGGGAGAGGGAAAGAGAGAAAATCATTGATCAGATGCCCCCTGCACACCCCACACAGGGATCAAGACCACAATCTGGGCATGTGCCCTGACCAGGAGTCAAACAGTGACCTCTTGGTTAATATTTTTTTAATGGACTACAAAATAGGGATGTGTAGGGGGCAACATAAACTGGCATATGCTTTACCATTTAACATCTTTTTTTTTACTAAGGAATAGAAATTTGTTTTCTCCATTCTCTACCTATTGTACTCCATTTCTCAGCCAAATCAACTAAAAATGGGGAATATCATCCATAAAGGAATAAGGACAATCCATAATCCATCCTGCCTATATTTCATTTTTGAAAGAGATGGGGTGGTCAGCCATCATCTGTACAAAGGTAGTAAAAAGCAGAGTTTATGGAAATCTAGGTTATCTGGTCCTTCTCCAGTGAGCCCCAGGCTGGCTATTCTTATGCCTGACATAGTGCTAGAGGTCACAGCATGAGGGTAACACTGGAGCATCTGATTTACAAGAAGACTTGAGGGGTGAAGATTATTTTAACAGTAAGGTAATTTAGACTTATTACTGAGTAGAATGCAAAATATGTAGACATGTTGACAATAAAAAGGAAGACTACAGTAAATTTCTCAGGTTGGGTCCTGCCTTTATCGCTCAGAGGGATTTTTACTCAGGAAATCCCTACAGACAAGTTTGAAGATCAGATAGCTACCATATCTGAAAAGCTATTATAGAAAAGAAAAGTATCTCAAAAGTCCCCAATTCATCAGATCTTTACCAATATATATATCTACAATAATAAAAGTGTAATATGCTAATTAGACCGGACAAAGCCATGGCTGTGAGGGAAGCCTGGGTCCCAGGTGCCAGGGGGAGGCCAGTGCTGGCAGCCAGGGTAAGGAAGGGCTACTCTTGCATGAATTTCATGCATTGGGCCTCTAGTATCTACCCATCTACTCCTTCTGTACACCCTGTCATTCATTCTTCACAATAATATACCCTGAGACTCGAATATGACCATCCTCAATTTAAAGTGAAAAGCCTAAAACTTAAAAAGGTTATGTCCAAAATCACACAAGGAAATAAAATTTTCAACCTATATCTTGGCCAATTCCAAAGCCCATTCTCTTAGCCAGAATCTTTCAGCTACTTCTGTCTAGTGGCACATTGGTGTCCTATCTCCACACTGACTGGAGGTGATTGGACAAAAAACATCCAGCGATGCTGTGGCAGGTGGCTTGATGTCTCACAGGGCAAATGCAATAACAATCTCTCATCAAACAGATAGTGCCAAAGTCATTTCTCTTTGGTTATAAGCATTAGGCATGGCTGTGCACACAGACAGCAATCTGTTGAGCTATGAAAAGTGGTGTTCTATTTTTAAAAAACTTTTCATGAAAACAAGTATTTTCAGGGTGGGAGCATTTAAAGATAAGAAGAATTTCAAAGCACTTAGAGAATATATGACTCATGTTTTATGATGCCCCCATCTTGTTCTTGGGAGATTTTCAGATTTAGGGAGCATGGCTTACTCTAACTGTATTAGCAAATTAAGGACCCTGTAAAACTGACCTGCACCCGGAGCAGATATAACGAGAAAAGACAGATATAACCAGAGAAAGAGCTGGTGGCAGGGCGGGGTAGGGGTGGGGGGGGGGGGGCCTAGGGGACGGTTATTTGCTAAAATCTTATTCTAGAGATTTTTTCATATGGTTCCATGTAGTTTCATTTTTTTAAAATGAAAAGTCCATCATAAATAAACAAAGGTGGTTAGCCCACATAGGGAAATTGTTTTCAAAGTTTCTATTAATTATGTATGTTATATATTTCTCCTTTTAAGCAATTACATGATTCATTTTGGTCTAGGAGGCTTTCTTCCTAATGATATTAAAACAAGAAAAAAAGATTTATTGGCATGAATACCATACTATTCAACTGTTCAAATTAAAAGCAGACCTCAAAGCAGTCTTTCAAAGCAAGTGTTTGAAATAACTTTCCTGTGAACTAAAGCTGGTTAATGACTTGAGAGAGGGAAAAAAACACACCTCTATGTCCTTTTTTGACGCATATCCAACTACTCTGGTCCAAAGTATTCCCTGCTAATCATACATATTTTATTTTCATCCAACTTACTAGACATCTTCATTTTTTTTTTAAATTCCATACTAAAGTACTTACTCAACACGATGAAAGCTCCCTGCTTGTGCAATTTCTATTTCATGACAGCCTTCCTTTTATATAGTTCTTTTCATCTCTTTACATTTAGGGCTTGTTTTAGACTATAATTATTCTTGAGACTCCGGGTTAACACAACCATTAAATCTTGTACAGGTGGGTGATAAATTGGAGGCTAACAAGTTGTACTGATCTTTTTCCCAGAGTCCTTCTTGTTTGAACGTAATCACTATAAAGCAACATGAAGAAATATCTACATTCCAGACAGTAAAACACACACACACACACACACACACACACACACACACACAATTATACTGCCCCAAAAATCTAGATAATGTTAAAGATTGTGAACTGTCTCTTGAAAATAATTCATTTCTATTAGGCTCAGCAATTTGGAGGAAATGTCTAAATAAGGTATATCATAGTTGCAAATTTCACATGTGGAGGCTTTAATTATTTCAAACAGATCTTAGTCTTCTCCCCTATCTCTCCAGTGGAAAAGCATTAAATTGGTGTTCTCTTAAAATAAAAGTATCATGGGATGCAAATGGGGGTTTTTTTCTATAAATAAAAATCCTGAAGTAAGATTCTTTTTTTCATTTTCAAAAATGACAATTCAGAACTTTATCAAAAATTCCAGAGCAAGCAAAATAAAGACTATACCCAATTCCCTCTTTTCCCATATAGCTGAGTCTGCATTTTATAGATATTTCAGTCCATACCCATCAAAAAAAAAAAATCTGGGGGGAAAAAAATCTGTACTTGGTCCTTTAATGCTGATCCTTTGCATCTTAATTAATGGTTGTCCATGACCTGGAGCACCGAGTATTGCACTTCTGGCATTATTTGTAGTTGGCTGAGGTTCAATTAATTGAAATTTTTTGCTGTTGCTAAAGAAAATGTGAAATGGGGTATTTATAACCACAGAACCTGATTTTTATTTACAGTCACCTGAAAGAAATCTGCATCAATGACAATGCCGCAGCATCCTAAAGTCAGGATGTCAAACACTTGACTCTCAAAGGTGCTCTTAAGGTGTTGAGAATAGATGATAGATAGATATAGATAGATATAGACATAGACATAGACATAGACATAGACATAGATATAGATATAGATAGATATAGACAGAGATATAGATATAGATATATTTAGGACTTGTTTTAGACTATGTATATACATAAATGTATGTACAGATATTTTTTTCTTCATATGAAGAAAAATGCTAATTTTACAGAATTATTCTTCTGTACAGTGAAAAAAAATAAGCAGTTACTTTAAAGTCCATTAATCAATCACTAATCAAATAATAATTCCTAATTCTCCAAATGGAACTACAGCTGAGTTTGACAGTAGTTCATAGGACTAAATTATATTTTGGCTTAATTTTCATATCCAGAGAAACTCATTTCATAATTGGTAGGTGTGCAAAAATACCAGCACTTCAGGTTCTCATTTTATTAGAAAAAAAATACATTAGGAAATTCTATTTCCCTCGCCAGCTGAAATTACAGAGCAGTCAGTGGCATGCTTAAGTATCAAACATGCCTTTTTCTGGGTATAAAGTTTTCCTCTTTAAAGAAAAATAATATGGAGAAGAAAAGTGTTTTCTGTTTTTTTGTTTTGTAAGTAGGATGTCTTTTGTGATATTTTGACTTAAATGTTTTGTACTATAATATTAACTGGCACAAGGGCTGCAGATTGTTATAAGAGCTATTGGTTCACAGCATAAGATCAGCTCTTGGTAAGAAATGATAACAAAAGCAACACTAGCTAATATGTATTGCCTGCTTACATAATAATGCAGTTAGTGTTTTACATAAGGCATCATATTTAATTTTTATAACAAACCAATGGAGACTTAACTGTCTCAACTGGCCTGGCCGGGCCCATCAGTGGAATTTCAAATAGAACACCCAAAGGAGGCCTACTCCTAAGTCATTGTCATTTCCCAGACTTGCACAGATTGTAGCTCGTAGAGGATTTGAGAATTTGGCAACCAATTCCGGCAATGCAGGAACAAACTATAAGAGGAATGCTAAAGAGAATAATTTTCTCATAATGATAGTGGGGTCCTAATATAAGGTGACAGAAGATTTGACTTTGGGTGGTGGGCACACGGTGCAATATCCAGATTCTGTAATATGGAAACCCACACCTGAAACCTATATGTTCATGTTGACCAATGTCACCACAACAAATTTAATAAATAAATAAATAAATAAATAAATAAATAAATAAATAAATAATAAAATAATGGTAGTGATCTTTGATGGGATATGTGCAAGTTTCTGTCTCCAACAGATTTCAAAATTACTTTGAATACTTGTTCTCCTGATCTTTTCATAAAGCTACTGAGATAGCAGGGCACATACAGAAAGATTATTTCATGTTGTTTTTTAGTAAACTATCAGTTGCTTTCTGATGTTAATCTTTACTAACAGGCAATTACAGTTTACATTAATAAATGGGGAAATGGGGATTCTAAAACAGATAAAGTCAAAAAGTTGGTAGCATATTAAAATTAGAACTAAAAACTGAGCATCATGAGCATTTTTCTTTTTGTACACATTATACTTTTTCTATTGAAAAGTATTTTTCTGTAGCTTTAAGTAATCAAAAGGCCATATCCTGACCTATTTGAAAAGTAGCATCCCAACTTCCTGATTTTCTACCATGGAGTAAATGAATAGATGAAAAGCGCTTGATTCGATGACTGTAGAACATGAAGCAACAATGCACGATTATGTTGAACAACAATGGGCAGAGGGAATTTGCTCTCCCTGCATTCTGGCGCCCATGGTTTATAATTACACACGTCCACTGTGACAGCGCCGTCATGAAATTAGAAACTGAACTTCTCTGACAGCTGCAGTAAAACTTGACAAAAGATGAATGTGATTATTTTTCTGTTTCCCTTCTTCTTGCACTTATTTAAACATGTATTAATTAACTTATTCTGGCTGGTGTTTAGTAAACATTGAACAAGGGCATTTCTTTAGTGGTATAATTAAAACTCCCTTTTAAAATGTTTTGCATGATATTTTATGCACAATTTGACTCAAGTAAACAGAGGTTCTAATTAAAGTTTTTAAATGAAGGCAATCAAAGTTGATGAAACATCCAGCAGCCCTTTCAAACACGTTTTCTTTCTGTCTAGTGCAAGTTTAATTTGATGGTCAGTTAACGTTAGCCTGAATTAGTTAAGTGTCCCCACCTTCACAGGCCCCTTCTACTTTAGTTAGTCTCTGGGAATAAACCTTTAGATGGTGCAGTACCAGTCCTGGCTGGGTTACTCAGTTGGTTAAAGCATCATCCCGTTAAGCCAAGGTTGCAGTTCAATCTCAGGTCGGGCCCATATAAGAATCAACCAATGAATGCATGAATAGTGGAACAACAAATCTCTCTCTCTCTCTCTCTCTCTCTCTCTCTCTCTCTCTCTCTCTCTCCCCTTCTCCCTCAAATCAACCAATCAAGCAATAAAAGTTGCAGTGCCCCTTCAATTGTTATATAACATTTCTTCAATTAAATTTCAACAGGATATTATGAGAAGCTTCTAATTTAGGTTAGGAAGCCTCTGCAAATAAAGTGTTAGATAAAACACATTGTATGAATGAAACTATCCATATAGCAAGTGCGCTTTGATTATTGTTTCCCATCATAACTTGGTGCAAAGGGTTACACCTCTGTAAATAGTTCTAGCCTTTTGGGTGAGAATCACCATTGTAGCTTTTCAATGTTAACTGACAACTGTCCACAGCACATTAAATATCTGGATAATTACCCCTTTGCCATATCTCTGTCTGTGCGTGGGTGGTTGTGGGTGTGGATGTGGATGTGGGTGTGCATGTGTGTGTGTAGTGGGAAAGGTTAAGAGAGATGAAAAGGAATTCATTTTGTCTGTAATTCATTGATTGACCTGAAGTGAAAAATATTTTAAGGGAAGCTTCAAACTCTCCATCTTTAAATTATTCATACTTTTCCCTTTTAGTGAGACCGTAAACAACTCCAGAAAGCAAAGCTTTCAATACAAGAATTGTTGGTAATTCCCAGGTGATTTACTGTCCCCCAGGATCACTGATCTCTCTAATGAGCGTTTTTAATTCATAGGAATTAAAACGGATTCCTCCCAATGGCTTTCTTCAGACCTCCATGCTCTGTACCTGCGCTGGCCAGAGGTGGGAGCAGAAAGTCCGTCCCTCTGGCTCTGAACTATAGAAGTGAAGCCTGCTATCCTGAGTAGCAAAGTAAAATGTAACCCCGACTCCAGAAAGACTCTGTCTAAAATGGGGCTTACTTAGCAAGCCCGCTGGGCTCTCAAAATAAGCTACCTTTCCAACCGGGTGGTTTTTAATTGTAGTAATAAAGATGATATTTTGGTCTCCATCTAAAGCTCCTTTGTTTTATTTCTTAATGTCTTCGGAGTTTGGAAGAAATAGAGGGATGCTGTTTGTCAGGTGCTCCACTATGACCCAAAACTTGAAGGAAATTGAAGCCCATAGTATCAAGCCGCCTGTCAACTTCTCAAGACTACTAAGTATTTATGTGCTGGGATACGAATGGGCGAACTGGCTCTATGCATCTAACCATGGTGCTGTCCTATCCCTGGGCATTAGCACACCAATCCTAATCTCACAAATGAGAAACAAAAGCTCAGAGATGTGGATAACATGGGAAGAGAGAGAGAGAAAGACGGTCAGGCCTCAAACCCAGCTCCTCTCAATGCCACTATAGCAACATCGGCAGTCATTTTGCTTGTATTTATTCTCCATTTCCATGCCTTCTCAAACCAAGCATTCGAAAGAACTGGATCTTTTCTTAATGGTGCAGGGTCATCATTATAAATATTCATGTGCTGGATTTCCTCCAGTGCTGTGCAGTATTGATATGTCCACTCTTACGATCATTAGTCATTACCATCATCAATGCATGTGTTTAATCATTCTTGCATTCAGTCGCTCATGCATTCATCCACACGCTCACTTATTTCACAAATGTTTATCTGGCGTCACTATGTGCAGGCACGGTTCTTGGCATAGGCACATAGCACGTCGTCACTCCCCAAGGCCAGTCTCAACTCCCTCTGTTCTATCTGCTGCCTTTCAGCTGCCCCCGCCCACTAACGGTACTCCCGCCTCCAGCACCCCTTACCTCATCCCTCTAATTGGCTGAGGATTTAGAAACCTGATGATAGATCTGTTCAAATTTTGTCTGAAATGAAAGTAAATAAAAGCTAGGTGCTGTTTCCATGAGCAAAATACAAATGAGGTAGTGAATGTCTTGGAGCCTCTCGATTAGCTGGATTTTATCCAAGTCCTGCCAACCACTCGCTGTGCATCCTTGGGCCAAGTATCCAGTCCTTCTAAGCCTGTGTTTCTCGTCTCTAAAGTGGAGCATAAGAATGATGGTCTGCCTCTCCAAGGATTGCTGTTTAAGGTTTACATGTTTATTTATAGAGCATTTATTCCATTACCTGGCACAGAGCAAACGTCTGTTTGCTGTTCTTATTTTGCTCGTATGCTTTGTGATGACTATTTTTACCTCTCAGAGACCTGTATTGCTGTTATATTTTTAGGGAGTTGTGAGGACTCAATTCTAAGGTCACAGCTATATTGGGCGCTTATCGTGAGCAGCAGCCTGGCCTGTGACTCCTCAGAGTGGGTGGGGGGTGAGAACTCCGCGGCCTGATGTCAGGGCTAGGATCTGGCTTCGTTTCATACTCATTACGTGCGTTGACCTTGGACAAGTTTCTCTCTCCTAGCTTCAGTTTCTCCTCTGCAGAAATTTTAAGAATATTACCCACCTCCCAGGACTGCCGTGAGAATTAAGTGAAAATATGTTTGTGATGTGATTAGCGCAGAGCTAGCACCTAGTGAGTGCAGGGCTGGAACACAGCAAAATTAACTCTTAATATTATTTATGAGTCAGACTTCACGTCATTGGTAAGAGGCTTAGACATCACATCAGCAAAAGTAACTACTCTTCATAACACTGTACACAAGTATGAGCCTTTAGAAACCACCTGTGACAGGCCAAGTTTCACAACGACTTAATGGTAAGTCCGGCCATGGGACTCATTTTGCAAGTTAATGAAGGTAAATCTATTTGAACTCCTCATACCCACTAAGGCATCCTTGTCCCCAGCTGTCCCAGAAAGAGCAACCCCCTCACACACACACACACACACACACACACACACACACACACACACAGTACTCTCAGGCTGCCCTTTCCTCCATCTATTGAAGGAAGAACATACTCATAGAAACCATTCACTGATGTGCCAGTGGGTTTGAACATCTTACAGGCTTGCTCAGGCTTCTTTGTCTTAAATGGCAATATGTCCAAGAGGATTACCGTAGCTGCCTGCCAGAGAGACCAGCTTACAAACAAGGTGTAATATGAAACCAAGTCTTTCATACAGTTTGGCAACTTAGACCTACAGTTTGCTACCGAAATGTTTAAAATGCATGCCATGAATAGCAATTAAAGGTATAAAATGCTTTCTCTCCTCCTTGGGTCTCATAAGTAACCCTTTTAGGAAAAGACAGCATCCACAAGCCCAGAGGTCCTCAGCAGCCAGGCGGTGCGGACAAAGGCATGAAGCAGGCACAGTGAAAGTGAGGTGACAAATGGCAAATAAACAGAGGTGGTGGGAAGAGGTCAATGAGGTCTGCTGTGGGGAAGGGCCTGCATGCACTGCGTCTGAAGGCAACTCCCTCCGCTCCACAAATAAAAATGTCACCAGATCTTCTGAGGTTGCAAGTTAATCCACAAATGGGCATCTTTATCTTTCAGGATTAGTGACTGGCTTAATTTCTTAGCCGTAAGAGGCCAAACAAGAAATGCACAAGAGGTAAACTAGCCTTAGGACAGCCAATGCGTGTCCTCTCCTAAGACATTCTTTGACAACGTAGGTAGTTGTGGCCATCTTAACAGCTAACACCTCACATGAGTTTATTCATTTTATACTTACAATCAAACTGTGAGATAGGTACTGTCAGCATCATCCCATTTATAGATAAAAAAAAATTGACACATACATTGGTCCCCTACTTGCCCAGCCAGGGTTGGACAGGATTGAGCTTCTAACCCAGGATTGACTTTCATAAGCCAGAGTCTGTTCTTAACCATATTCTAATCCCTCCTCTCATGATAAAGAGTTTGGTCATTTCCCCTCATGTGGAAAAAGAACTTTGTCTTTATCCTCTGATTCAAGTTTTGGGGGTTTTTGTCCCAAGTGAGTATTTCAAATCAACCAATATGCCTTGAGCTTCAGCTACATATGAAACACCATTTTATGTGCTGTAACACATTTGACTTTATCTTCATTAATGCAATGTGTGGAAGATGATTTTAGAATGAGGGTAATACCATTGCATAGCATCATTTGGAAACACATCAGTTTGCAAACAGATTCACAAATTATCCACAAATATAAACATTTACAAAAAACATACATCAGGCATCACTTGATGGTAGTTGCCATAATGATTCACTGGCACCAGAGAAATGCTACGTGATGAGCGATGCCAAAGCTGTTTGACACATTTCAGTGGAGTTCATTACACACACGAAACGGAACCAATTTTCCTCAACAGTGACTTTGACGTTTACAGAAAAATGAAATGGAGGTTTAGAAATGAAGACTTCATGTGAAATCTCTACCAAAAATTGTAAATTGGTTCTATCCCTATGTCACCACTTCTAGACGATCAGCGCGTTCTGCAGACTTATTTTTATTTATACCAGGTGGCAACCTATTCAAAACAAAGTGTCTTAGGTGGTCAGAAAATTGATCTTGAACTCACTTAATTGGCTGTAAAACTCTTCTTTCAGAATAAAGAACATACATATTTTTTAAAGATTTACTTGTAGATAGACATGTCCCTTTGGCCTCACTCTGTTTAATTCATCCTGATATCACAGTCCTGTTTCTTTCATTTGCTAGGTCTCAATGGAGTAAATACCATCCTCGCCCCATTGCACCCAAACACAGTGTGGGACTTGAGGGATTTCAGGCTAAGTTGGAATACAATAGAGTCAGGAGAAATGTTACATAGTTGTAAATAACAAGCTGTTTTCTACTTCATTAATGAGATAATATGGTAAAATATACCAGAACTTAATACGGGATTTACGATACATATGCTAAAAGCATTGCTAATAGGTTATGCCAATGGGTTAGGATGACTTATGTGTAGACAATATTTTCAGAAATGTTTTCTGTGAGTAGCATCATACAAAATATTATGCTATAATATTTATATACAACATTATTTATTTGAAGAAATTATTTCATAACAGATTTTAAAACATTCTCTCTCTATGGTAAATGGTTAAAGGATATTAATAATGTTGCCTTATTGAATGTTTACTGTTCTTTCAATACCCAAGTTAAGGCTGTGCACACCGAAGAATGAATGTGTTTGGTTTAATTTGTACGCTCAGATAGCATTATAATAATATTGTACTGATTAGAATTAATCAAGAACACCAGAATAAATGCATGTGAAGTCTGAATTCTACAACTTTAAAGTAATTATAGCTTTGAAATCTGTTTAATATTTACTTATTTGTTTGCCTGTAAATAGTATAATAGAATCACTATCTCAAAACTAGATAATACAGTGAGTCATTCAGACTGTTATCAAACATAAGTCACTAGGGAAGCAATTCAATCAATAGAGAAGTTTTCTAATTAGTGTAATAATTATTTGCAAATAAAAGATGATTCCAAAGTACTTTAGGGAACTTGAAGACATTGTAGTGTATCTTCTCATTTTATTTATCTCTATGAAAAATTTTTGCATTATTAATTTCCAAAAATCTAGGGAAAAAGCTTTTGCTAATCAAAGGAAAACTTCAGCCCAGCTTCTGCATTAACTAGCACATATTCTAAATTAGTAGAACCTGAATTAATGAGGCCTAGGCTCCTCCTAAGTGGAATGCATTAAATAAAAGTTGGATTGGACTATATACTCCTGTGAAGATTGAAGTCTATATGCATATTGACTGTCAGGCAAATAAATTTTCAAAGTGTGAGCCTTGCCTGCTACCCAGGAATATCCTAATTACATTCTACATGTCACTAAAAAAAGGCTTCTGCAAATATTTTAACTATTTTTCTGGATTAACCACTTTGCACATCAAAGTTGAGAAAATACAAACAATAGCCTAGAAGAAATAGAAAGTTAAAAAAAAAAAAAAAGACAGATCCAGTGGTCTATTAAGTAATCTTTTAGCCCATTGTAAACTGTCATTAGGTTGTCACTGGGCAGTTTGAGCCCTATTTTTATAGAGTTTTTGATATTTCTAACTGATTTGCCCATGAGGGGGGTGGAGGCAAAAAGTACAATACCTACTTTGTTTGGCATTACTTCCTCTTCCACTATCTACTAGTAACTTTCCTGATGGAGTAGCCTTGCCTGCTATTCTTAAGTTAGGTGTCTATATGTGCTCTCAGGTCTTTGTCCTCTTGGTTTACTCCTTGGCATCTTTAAAATGAGTGAGCCCATCTGATTACTATTTACCAAGCTGATCCCAAAAGAGGTGGGATATAGCCAAACTAGATGTTCTAGCTCTAGCACACTTAGAAACACTGTTATCTTGACTGCTCAACAGTTAGCAACTTTCCTGTATTTCTAGAAGTTGGCTTCTTCTGTTGAAACTTACAGCCATTCACCTAAAGCATCCTGTTTTTTTCCTATCTAAGCTCATGCTTGCGGTATGCTTTTTTGTTTTATATCCCATGCTTTTAGATTAAGTAAAATCTAATATATGTATATCATTCATTTTAACAATATCAAATTTTTATCCGATACAACATTAGAATAATGTCAACCTGTTAATTATAGGAAGTGTTTGCCCAGTACCATTTCACCAGGACAAAATGACAAAGTGAAGCTAGCTCTGAATAAAGATGGTTGTGAAAACCATAACATAGCAAAACAGAAAGGGGAAAAAAACACAGAGATTCTATAAATGAGTCTGTCCTCCAGCGAACTTTCCTTTTTGCCCACATTCTTCTGCATGCAGGCGCGGGGCACAGAGCTTCTGCCTTCTCTGATGCACCATCCCTGTGAAATCCTCAACTGAAGTCCACACAAGGAAAACAATTAGCAAGTGGACTAATTCTAATTTTAAAAGTGCTTCCATTCTTTAGTTTTAAAAGAATTTGACTTGCTTGGAAATGCTTCCTGAAAAATAAAAATAAAAAACTAAGCCTCCAGGGAAATTATTCCACTTTTGCAGACATCTGCGTTGTGCTGTAGATGGAATCCATGCATGCCATGCAAATAATAGTAGCAATGACAATAGGATTAATAATAGCAACAGCTAATGCTTATTAGTACCTTACTACGTGCTTTGCCTATAATCACTTATTTAATCTTTACAAACCCTATGAGGTGGTTACTGTAATTATCCCCACTTACAGAAGAAGAAACTAAGGTACATGAGATTAAGCAATTTTCCCAAGTTCACAGAAACAAATAGGCAGAGTGTGGATTTAAACCCAGGTAGTCCGGCTCCAGCATTGATAATCTCAACCACTGTGCAATCCTGCCGATTAAGGAGTATTAAATGAGAATTGTGAAGTTATATACTCAACCGTTTCAAGTTTGTTGGGTATTTTTTTAACCATAGACTTTCACAGGGAAACATATCCTTCTAAATAGCTAACACCAAATATGAGTGGACCGTGCTAATTTTAGTAATTCTGCATATGCAGTTTTTAACACGGACACACCCTGCCAAGCTAATCCAAAAAGAGGTGGGATATAGCCAAACTAGATGTTCTAGCTCTAGCACACTTAGAAACACTACTTAAATCTGCACCACTTTCAAAGCTCATTACCAACTAAGCAAAATATATATATGTATGTATATATATATATGAAATACTTGACATTTGGTATCTGTGCTATTAAAAACAACTAATATTTAATATTCAAGTGGCAACAGCTTGTAGAGTTTGCACACAACACCCACAAGGATAGATTTTGCTTTAAAATGGCCTTTAGGAGTATGCCTTTTAAACAGCTGACACCTCCATTCTCTGTACCCCCCTTTCCTGCCAGCACCATGGGGCTCTCGGAGTGCTGCTGCGGCCGGGGAATTCTCTACCGCAGGATTTGTCTATGCAAATAATGAGGAATGTGGGAAATTAAGAAAAATGTGATTCCCACTGACACCACCTCAGTTCAATCTCTCCTGTTAATGAATCAATAGATGTCTTAGGAAGGCGTTTCTCCAGACGCTCTCTCAGTCCCCTCTATTCACCATCCACACGAGGAGAGAAGAGTCCTTGTTACCTAATTGAGCATCAGTCATTCCACACCTGTACCAAGGCCATGTGCCGGCAAGCATTCTGTTGCCTGGCATTTTTCCAGGGTGACTAATTGTCACAGTACTAATTTACTCATCTTTGGAATCTTCAACTTCTCCAGCCTGCTGTCAGGAAGATGCATAATAATGGAATAAAGGTTTTCAAATGCTGAACCTTATGAAATATTTTACTTATATTCCAACAGAAAGCTTTCACAAAGCCTTAAGTGGCTATAATTACTTGTTGCTGAGTGGGGGAAAAACTGATCACATACACATTTACCTGGTAGAATAATAGGAGACAAGTGAACAAATCTTTTCTGACAAAGAGAACAAAATTACTGACCAGATTACCTAAAACGTTTATTTATCTGCATTTATTTAGAGTGTACTCTAAAGTTAGATAGATACGAGCCGAGCTAGGACGATGGCCAGGTACAGAAGGTCGCCATGCTAGAAATCCCCAGGTGCCTAGCAATGAGTAATTGTAGGGTAGAACCTCATACCCAAGGTGGCCTTCCCTCCCCTAGCATATCACTGGCAGGTAGTTTGGATGCCCTGACTTTTTCTCCCTAAAGAGATAGCATCTAGGTCTCAGTTGTATTTCAGCTCCCAGCTCAGAAAATCAGCAAAAACAAACAAGTGATGCCACGGTGGATCTCAGGACCAACCGCAATCGATAGTGACCCTGGCACCGACCAATCAATCAGTGGAGACTCAGATCCTCACAGGACACACCTGGAAAACTGCTGAATATTCTATTGAGATATTCACCTGAGACCTCCCCTAAAATCTCCACCCTTATGCCCTTAGGAGGGAGGACCGAACTGTCTCTCCCGGGAGCACATTCCTCTTCTGCATACCTTCCTCCCCTTCTCCTCTGCAAGCCCCTGAGCCTGTCACCTTTACCTTCTTCACGTCTAAGCTCCAAGGACCCTTACTTTGACTCTAAAACTGGTTCCCTAAGCCCATTTCATCTACAAATTACTTCCTCTACCTCTGTGATTGTCCAAATAAATGTTCTCTCGGAGTTTGGGTCTTGGCTCTGAATTCCTTCCTAGCCAGAACTCAAGTACCAAGGTTGCTGAACACAGCTCTGGTCTGACCCCACCGGTCTAACACCTGGTATGGTTCCTGCCACCACCAACAGTACCAGTTTCATTGCTATTATGCTCTACATTATAAAGCACTTTATTTTTTGTTAATATTATTTATGAAAATATTTTTCCTATATCAAACAGTAAGGTGAAGGAGTAATTTGTTAGATTTTTTTTTCAAGAAATATGGAAAAGTTTAGGAAGGAGATAGAAGAAGATATTACTTTAATTATAAAAAATAGTAAACCAATTTGTGACCTTTTTGCCAAACAATCTGGCCCAATAATTTTTTTTTTTATTTTAAGTACATTTTTATTGGTTTAAGAGAGGAAGGGAGAGGGACAGAAAGATAGAAACATCAATGATGAGAGAGAATCACCGATCAGCTACCTCCTGCACACCCCACACTGGGGATCAAGCCTGGGACCCGAGCTTGTGTCCTGACTGGGAATGCAATTGTTCGGTCCAGAAAAGCAGCAAAACCACACAAGTGATGCAATGACTGCCTCAGGACCAACTACATTGACTAATGACCCCCAGCCTGGCACCAACCAATCAGTGGAGACCAGGCCTCTGAAAAAGCACACCTGGAAAACTCATACGTATTCCATTGAGCCCCTCCCCTGACACCTACCCTAAGATTTCTACCTACAAGGGAGAGATACATATGCTCAGGGTGAAGGATCCAGCACACACTCTCCCCCAGAGGAACATGCCCGCACCACTTCCTTCCCACTTCTTTCCTCTAAGGGACCCCACAAGGCTTGCAACTAGGGGAGCAATGGACAGCAGCAGCTCATCCAGGCTAAGCCCCTAACCTTCTCCAGGCCCCCCTTTCTCTGACTTCTCAGTGAGCCAAAGCAGCCCAGCCTGGGCTCTCCTGTTACTTCTCCTATGCACCTTCCTTGCTTCACTATCCTAAGTTTATTTTTGCTGTGGCAAATAAATACTTACTTTGCTACACTTTGTCTCTTGATTGAAATCTTTCCTTCAAGAAGACAAGACCTGAGATCTCATTGCTTTGTTGGTAACATATTTGGTGCCGCTACCCAAATTGCTCTTACTGTAACTCGGATTGTTTTATCACTGGTAAGCCAGTCGTCCTCACCACCTTGGCTTGAAGGACATGACTCACTGTGTTCTCTTTCCTCCCTGCATCTTCTCCTCTGGCCATGGGTTCTCTCTCTCTCTCTCTCTCTCTCTCTCTCTCTCTCTCTCTCTCTCTCGATTACCACGCTGTGTGGGCACATGATGAGCATTTAAAAGCCATTAGGCCACTCACTGCTAGAAGACTCCTATGACGGGATGAGTTGGTCATGGACCAGGAAAAGGCACCCCACTGACCGCCAGCCAATGTCCATGCACCCAGGGACACTGTAAGATCACACAAAGCCCTTCCCCATGGCTTTTCCCTGTCAGGTACTAGCTCTAACAGGAGAGAGGGAGAGAGAGAGAGAGAGAGAGAGAGAGAGAGAGAGAGAGAGAGAGAGAGATCTTGCCCTTTGGCTGGAAAGATGTTCTTTTCTTCCCTTTCTCTTCCTTCCTTTGTGCTGAGTTAAATTCATGCTGACTCTCTTTGGGCTTTTTAGCTTTTTTTTTTTTTTTTTTTGAAATCCTCAAGATAGATCTAAAGATTAAGGGTTGAGAAGAACCTAGGCTATAGATAAGGGTCAAGATATCTAAGGACAGGAAAAAAAATGGATGGCTGGTTTCTAACTTTGGCTTTTCAATTGGAATTTCTGAGGGTCTGAATAAAACCTTTTACCACATAAATGAGGGCTGAACTATGAAGCTGAGGGACACATCCTCTCTCCAGCCCAAATCGTAGGCATTCTTAGGCGACTAAGAAGCTCTGTGGAGGAGTCAGAGGATATACCTCAGGACATGCAGGAGTCCCACAGGGAATCCCAACTCAACTGCTTTTAATTATTTGACTCAACCAGTGAGTGCCCATAAAGGTTGGTTACCTAGCACTCCAAATCCTCACAGCTGTCTTAGAAAGCCGGGGAGAGAAACTGAGGCACAGAGGAGGGTTTGAGATGACTCAAGAGATAAAAGTCCCGATGGGTTTGCAAAGGAATTTAATTTAACTGTTAAGAGAACATGGTCCTGGCCTTTCTAACCTATTCCAATTAATCTACCTACTGGTTTCGGGGAGCAAAACCACAGAATTACTAAATAGGGTATGCTGGGAAACTCCTGTAGGGGGTCTGTTTTTATTGTAGAAAGCAGAGTCACCTATTGTAGAGAAGGGTCATAGAAAACTGAAATGGGACAAAAGAGGGCCCCAGAGCAGAAGATGGCAACTTCTTCTGCATACTGTTGTCTCCAGTGGGTCCCCCACCTTTTCTGGGAGTTTCCAAAGTTAATGAAAAGACAACAAGGAGTCAGCTCCTTGTCCCTGATGTCAGGCACTGCCCGGCTAGGCTTCCTTATACATCTTGAGGAGTGGGAAAGATAAGAGAGGCACTGGCAAGCTCATTTGCTCAAGACTGGGGTGTGTACCCAAACCCCAGCAGCAAGGGGTCTGAGAAGAGAAAGATCCCATCAGTGAGTTTAGGGACTCAGTCTCTCGCACAGGACTGGGGGCAGGTTAGCTGAGTCTGGAACCCTGGGCACGAAGCAGGGGACACTCCTTCAAGCCCGCTATAGGCAGGGGATGTAAAATGGGGATGTCTGTTTCTTCTATAGTCTTCTCCCTTCTCTTCCAGACGGGAAACCAACCCTCCATTCCTCAGGACTCTCCCCTAGAATGCATCCTCAAGCACTGGTCAAAAATGTGACTCCCAGACCTTAAAGAAAAAAAGATTAGTCTTGTTTTGCAATACAGCATGGCCCCGATACAAACCAGGGAACCAGGAGGCCTGGCCAGAGAATGGAAACCTTAATAAAGCACCATTCTCCAGCTAGATCTTTTCTGCCATCATCAGGGAAAATGGACTGAGGTCCCCTACGTCCAAATCTTTATGGCCTTAAGGAACAATCCAGCCCTTTGTAAGATTTGCCAGTCCCAGGGAAATGGACAGAGGTCCCATATACCCAAGTCTCTCTTGCTCTAGGGATGACCCTAAGCTATGTACTACCTGTAAACTACATCTCTCTGTAATTGCTACAGAACCTGGAAGAAAAATATACCCAGATTTTGGAGGAGGGCGGGGGGGGCATTCCAAAAAATGAGTGAATAAATTGGTCAGTTCTTTGCCTACATTTGGGTGGCAACCCAATTCTTGAGATATTAGAAAACCACTGTCCTGGTTTTACAAATGAAATCTTCACAGGGCCAGAGTTGTGGTTCCAAAAACAATTCAAAGGCCACCAAATCTTACTGGTACCATTTTTTTAAATGCAAGTTTCTAAGAGGTAATTCTTATTTTAAAGGGAAAAAAAAAAACCTTAGTCATCTGAGCAACAAATTAACTTTTTTCAGCTGGTAAATACTGATTGCTAGCTAAGTCTTAAGTTCACCTACTTTTGGCCTTTTATTACTAAAAAAGCTAAAAAATAGCTTTAGAGCTATCAATAAATGTGTTATACTTTGTTAGATGTCTCTTACAGATATGAGTATTTGCCAATAAAAGAGCCTATGTTTCTAGAAGCCATAAAATGTATTTGCCAATCTAAACAATGCTAATTGCTTACTTTTAGTTGTCACTAAAAAAAAAAACACCTTTCTAAAAGTTAAGAATTCAAATAAAATTGAAAAGAAACTGTATGGTTTGGTAATAGAAGTTATAAAATATGGCAATGCAGTTTTGAAGGACAAGGATTGAAAATGAGTTGTTCTAGACCAGTGGTTCTCAACCTGTGGGTCGCGACCCCTTTGGGGGTTGAACAACCCTTTCACAGGGGTTGCCTAAGACCATCGGAAAACACATATATAATTACATATTGTTTTTGTGATTAATCACTATGCTTTAATTATGTTCAATTTGTAACAATGAAAATACATCCTGCATATCAGATATTTACATTACAATTCATAACAGTAGCAAAATTACAGTTATGAAGTAGCAACGAAAATAATTTTATGGTTGGGGGTCACCACAACATGAAGAACTGTATTAAAGGGTTGCGGCATTAGCATTAGGAAGGTTGAGAACCACTGTTCTAGACCGTCAAACCGCAGAGGGAAGGGGGGGGGGGTTGGGGGGGGTTGGGGGGGGGCGGGCTAGTAAAAGATCAACCAAAGGACTTGTATGCATGCATATAAGCATAACCAATGGACAGAGACACTAGGGGGGCGAGGGCATGTGCTGGGGGGGGATGGGGATAGCCAGGGAGAGGTCAATGGGGGAAAAAGGAGATATATGTAATACTTTAAACAATAAAAGAATTTTTTAAAAAAGAAAAGAAAGAAAAAGTTGTTCTAAAGCTGGTTATTTCTAAACGGGAAAAAGATTTGTGATCACAGCCAACCTTCTACAGTCTTCTTAAAAGTTGTCAAAAGCAAATGAAAAAGATTTTGTTCCTTTTCTACAGAAATTAGTAATTTGGATGATTTTGAGTATGTGTATGGTCTTTATGTGATATGTGCTCATCTGTATTATATGTGGTGTGTTTTCTGTCTCCACATGGCATAACTAGGGTATAATATTTATTGGTTAAGAAATGAAATATTTATATAGATTAATCAGGATCCTGTGTTCTTGAAAAAATATTTAATGTTAAAACCAGTTTAAGTTATATTAACATCTTTTAAAGTCATTATTATAAAATATGTATTTGTTTTACCTGGGTTTATAAAAAAATGTATATTATAATCTTTTGGTTGGTTGTTTGACAGCCTTACCAAAGTTTAAATTTTAAGAAATATTTTTTAACTGAGAAATGACTTTGAGTTATTCCAATGGGCCCCTGGAATGCTTCAAAAATTAGTTCTCTCTCCTTATAAAGAGAAGTTTTTGAGCTAGTTGGGGCTATTTAGTATGCTTAAAATTACATGGAAAGCTTTGCCAAATAAAATAACAATAATAATAGTAATAATAACTATGCTTTATTATATACATATATTTTTATTAAAATGGATGTCCTAAAATTTTCAGCCTGCCTTAAGAAGGAACTTGCAAAATTCAAAGCCAACTTCAAACAAAAAAACTCTCAGGTGCCCTGTCAGTGACACCGGGCAAGCTAAGAGTGATGGCCCTGTGGAGGCATCCAGCATCGTATTCCACGTGTTTGTGGTCCACACATTGGAAGTCTATGATTGTTTTCGATGTTCAGAGCGCACATGTAGTATTTTTAAATCTTACATACTATTTGTTCTTTATATATTGAAATTGTGTATAAAACCTAAAAATGTGGGTTTTGAGTCATTTCACAGTAATTATTATTTACCAAGAAATTGTTATCTTGAAGAGTTTTATCTTACAAAGAAAAACAGAGTTCTTTATCAATTGCATAATAATCAGGTCTATAACCACATCATTCTAAGTTGTGTCATTTACAGACAGTCATTGTTTTGCTCTGATGCATTTGCAAATATGTTCGTTACATCCTTGGAAAGGTCCATGAAAGGGACTCTGACTTCCTCTAAATTACAGGTTTCTAAACAAGTCATATCTTTAAACTAGATGATTTATAGAACGCTAAGAAATAACTGGATTAATAAAAATACTGGCAAATAATCAGAATAAACAAAAATTGGTTTTGTGGGAATGAATGGACTGAGCATAATTATAATTCTATTATTTTGTTCAAAATATTGCTGATTTTAAAATCTTTTGTTTTCCATATATAAGAAAACTTGTTTTTACCCTACAGCAATTTGGTAAATTATATCCTCATAGCTCTAGATGGTTTTCTCAGTGGTTAGAGCATCGGCCCTCAGACTGAAGGGTCTCAGGTTCAATTTTGGTCAAGGGCATATATCTCAGTTGCAGGCTCAATCCAGGCTCAATCCTCAGCCTGGGTGGTGCATGCCCAGTTGGGGTGTGTGCAGCAGGCAACCAATCAATGTGTCTCTCTTACATTGATGTTTCTCTTCCTCTGTGTGGCCCCTCCCTTCTACTCTCTCTAAAAATCAATGGGGGTAGGGGGATATCCTTGGGTGAGGATTAACAAAACAAAACAAAAAAATTACACCCTCATAAACAATATTGAAGCATTTATATTTTCCTCCCTACCTAATCCCTCCAGATTTGGCAACTCTTAATGAGTGAGTATTATTATTTTCATGGCAATACACTTCTTGCATGAACTCAATAAGACCAACTTCCAATTGCGGTTTTATTAGCCACGACTTTGACTGGAATGTCATGCCTAAGAGAGATATGCCTGAACACTGCATGCATATCACTGGAAAGCCTTAAGGAATGAATATTGACTTTTGTTTTGTTTTTTGTTAATCCTCACCTGAGGACATTTTTCCATTAGTCTTTTAGAGAGAGCGGAAGAGAGAGGGAAAGACAGAGAGAAACATCGATGTGAGAGAAACACATCGATTGGTTGCCTCCTGTATGCGCCCTGACTAGGGCCTGGGCCGGGGAGGAGCCTGTGAGCAAGGTATGTGCCCTTGACCGGAATGGAACGTGGGACCCTTTGGTCTGCAGGCGGACGCTCTATCTACTGAGCCAAACTGGCTAGGGCTGAAGATTGACTTTAAAGCCAAAAAGATAACATCTAGGCCTCAGTTGCATTTCAGCTCCAGACCCAGAAAAGCGGCAAGATCAGAAAAGTGTCTCTGTGGCTCAGGACCAACTGCAGTGACTAATGCCCCCTGCTCTGGCACCAGCCAATCAGTCAGTGGAGACCACAACCCTGAAAAAGCACATTTAGAAAGCTGATAAAAATTTTATTGAGAGCACCCCTATGATTCCACCTGCAAGAGAGAGATGGATATGCTCAGGATGAAGGACCCGGCACACACTCTCCCCCAGGGGAACATGCCCACTCCATTTCCTTCCCCACTTCTTTGCTCTAAGGGACCCCACAAGACTTGTAACTAGGGGAGCAATGAGCAGCGGCAGCTCAGACCGGGCTAACCCCCTTAAACCTGTCTCCAAGGCCCTCTTTGCTCTGACTTCTCAGTGAGCCAAAGCAGCCCAGCCTAGGCTTTCCTGTTGCTTCTTCTATGCACCGTCCTGGTTAAATATGGGAAATATTGAATTAAATATAGACTTACCATCATCATTACAAAATTTCACTTCAGAAACTTCAATATGCTAATATGCACTCTGAAGAGAAGGTGTATGGCCTTTTCAAACTTATTTGGCCCAGACTGTTCTATCAGCTCATCTCCAAAGCCAAGAGACTGTAGAACAGGCTCTACCTGGACTTGTCCACACATCACAGACACTCACTACATTCTAGCAAAATTTCAACACTATCCGCTCTCCATTGAATTGAAACTGTCTGTAATATTCTTTGCCTTAGACTTGTTCATGAGGGTAAATATGCAAATATAGGGTGTCCCAAAAAATGTATACACACATTTTGAATAATTATAAAGGCATTGTTTATTAAAATACATTCCATTTTCAAAATTGAGCCATTGGCCGTTAAAGTGTGTATACATTTTGGGGGGACACCCTGTAGAATCAGAAACACAAACTCATTTCTTCTCACTAGATCTCAGCCCAGGTGCCCAGAGTACTGAAATCAGCCACTCTGGCAGGTTGACCTACAGCAACGCTATCACTTAAATTAGGATTTTTAAGTGATAGAAGAGGAGGAAGGAAAACAAGCCGCTTCCTACTGGCCCTGTGCCTTCCATTTAGCACATCTAAAGGACCATTTTTCCTCATTTCGAAACTGATAGCCAACTTATTCTTGTTGTCTTGCTATTTAAATGTCTGTCTTCTTTTGCCAGAGCTTATTTACTCTAACACTGAATTTTAAGCATCTCTAAAAACACTTGATATGTTATTATTCTTTCCAGATAGCCTCTGAGAGGCACACAAAGAACGTTCAGGAAGAAAGGAGGAATGACGCTGAATACAGTGCAGTGAACAAAAGGAGCTTCAAGGAGAGGCGCCCCGCTGCCCAGAGCCTGGACCGTGTCTCAGAATGAGAACTTACCGGTACTTCTTGCTACTCTTTTGGGTTGGTCAGCCCTACCCAACTTTCTCAACTCCGTTATCTAAGAGGACTAGTGGTTTCCCAGCAAAGAAAAGGGCCCTGGAGCTCTCTGGAAACAGCAGGCATGAGCTGAACCGTTCGAAAAGGAGCTGGATGTGGAATCAGTTCTTTCTCCTGGAGGAATACACGGGATCCGGTAATCAGTATGTGGGCAAGGTAGGATTCCATGGGGTGCTCTGACATGGTGGTTTTAAAAGCCTGAAGAAGTTAACTGCTAGCAGACAGACGGGGAGGATGTGCACTAGTCCTCAACGCAGTAAGAACTGTTGCTTATCTGGTAAGAGTTCTTTTCCCACTCGAGTCGTTTCAGGTAGAGGACTGTGGCAAGAAGCTGAGAAATGTTAGCACTCTTACAAAGAGAGAGAAATGCCCCGGTGGGAAATGAAACACCCACAACCATCCGCACAGGATTATCATAAATCCTTTAATTTTTACTGTAGCTGGAAAAATATGGCCCAGCTTATTCTATGAAGCTGGAGGTATTAAAAATAGGAACAGAGCGATTAAGCCGTAAGGAAAGGCAGGTCCCTTTTTCTCCGTCTGAAAGCAAACATTCTGAGCTTTTGTTCTTTGGCCGGGTTCAAGTTAACTATTTCTTAACTCTGATACCTACAGTGCCGGCCATTCTCTGACCTAATGGAGCCCTTTGCCCTCAAAACCCTCCACCGCCTTAGGTTGGCTGTTGGGACTGCTGCTGCCAGTTTGTCTTGTCTCAGCTCATTGGCAAGAACTAGGCATTTCAAAGACTTGTGGTTTAGCCATGGCGAGGTGCACAGAAGAGACAAATGGTTATGGGGAGGTGCTATTTCCAAATATCATCTGACCATTTTACTGACTCCAGAAAGTGGGATGAGGAGGCGTTGCTTCTGATCGCCCCGAGCCAGGGCTGGCGCTGAGTCAGGGAAACAGCTTGGTTACGCTGTCAGCCTGAGTTTCCCTGACATTTTATCATCAGCTCCATTCGTGTTGCAGAATATCTGCATACTGTAAAGATGTGAAAAATAAAAAGCCAGGGATAAGGGTTTGAACTTTGTGAGTTCTGTGTTTCATCATATGGTGTTGATAAGAAAAATCATCGTCACACGCCCTGTACGTAAACAAACTGGGGATGAGTGTGTAACAGAGATGATAAACATCTTCGTTTATGATTGCAGCTACGATTTCAGACATCAATAGTAGTGTCTGCAAATTGCATAAATTTTGCAGATTCCAAGGGCTGTGTGGTCACACTTCAATCTGTTGTCAAATAGCCCTGAAGAGCCATGTGCAGAGCAGTCTCTTTAAGTATTTACCACTATCAGTGAGGGAGAGCCAGCCATGGCTTGGGCTGAGGTAACCAGGCTTAGTTCCAATGAAGTGAATAATTAATATGGAATAAAGTAGGAGAGGAAGTACTCGGTGAAGGGGTGAACATCAACACAGATCCCCAAGGGCCTAGCCTTGTATTTGCTGTGAAATTCACACGCTGTGCGGCTGCTGAAGACAGTCCGCGTGCCTGTACTTCTCTCTGTTTCTCTTGTGAAATTTGAATAGCGCTGCATTAAAATTTAGGGTAATGGTTGTAGAAACATTAATAATCCTATCATCTTTAAAGCACTTTCTAGAATACAAATAACTACTGTCATAGAAGTTTTTCAAGTATTTTGTCTAATTGACCCTCCTCTTTCTCTTTTCTGCTTTTTCCTCTCAAATGGTGATGCCCTTGTACAACAAAAATACCATGCATTTTTAAAGAAAGGCAGGCTATTTCAGGACACTAGGAGCAGCAGTGAACAAAACCGGCTAGGAATCTGCTCTAGGATTATAATTGCGGGAAGTAGTATTGCCTCAGGGAAAAGTCGTGAGCTGTGGCCCAGGGCCAGCGATTAACCTTCCAGGCTTCAGCTTCTCATCTAGAAAACAGCAATCCCTTGCTTCCTGGAGTTGCCGTGTAGTTTAAGTGAGATGAGAACTAGTGGCTGGCACATAGTAGGGGCATAAAGAAGTTGTTATTGGTGAAAAACCCACTGTATGCTCTCTATTACATTTATTGATAATGCATAGAAGTGGAATGTTGATTTTTATATCATTTCCAAAGTAAAATGAGGTAACTGATGGATCTCTCAATGGGTGGGAAATGTAAAGGAGAGAGGCCAAATCCCTTTACAGTCACAGCTTCAATCTGATTGGTTGGATTGGGATATTTTATTAGCAGCAAGATAAATTTCCCTGCCTTGCCTTCGCCTGCCCCTCCCCCACCTCCAGGAAGCTGTAACACAGAAGAGAGCACTAGTTGGAGAAGAAAGTCAAGGGCAGGGATTGAGTAGTGGGCAGCCTTGCTTCATCTGATGTGTGTGAGAGGTATTCGTGCACTATTCATAGGGCATTTTCCCAAATCTGCCTTTGGAGTTATGTATCATCAATAGACAAAAGGAAGACTATAATGTGCTTCGTGCCACAATAAGAAAAAAAATAAATAGACAAAAATAAATAAATAAAATAAAATAAACGGGTTGGGTTCCTCATATAGCAACTAGTTGGTCCACTTTTAATAAATATGGAATAAAACAGAAACCAATGAGACTATCCAGATCCATAGGGTCAAGAAGCTTTTGAAAACAAAATTTTTTTTCAAGATCAGGCAATAGCAAAGTTTCCAAATTTTCTCAATTCACAATGTCCTTAATGTATCAATCATTTTTTTCACGGTGTCCTTAGGTCAAAAGAAATAGTTAGGTCCAAACAATTTACTAAGTATTTATGTTCTAAAAACAAATAACAGTTTGACAAACATACGCATCAGTTAACAGAAAAAAAAATTGTATTTCATTCTTAAATAACCACAGTTACTTACTAATGGAAGGTGTGTGCCTTCCGGGCACTGCACAACTTCTCAGGCTGGACGTTTCCTTTTCCACATTGATTTTTGCATATACCTGCCTTCTGCTACAGTGCTGGGGGCAAGGCAGCTTCATAAATACATAACATCATCAAAAGAAATGTAGCACCACCTACTGTTGAAACTGTGAACTACTCTGAGCTAGTACTTCACAAGATGTCTGACAGAGACAAGGGTTTGTTGCATTATTTCCCTGGAAATTTTTAAACATTTTTCTGGTGCCACAGTGAGTTCATTGCTACACCCCAAGGTACCTCAGTGAACACTCTGGGAACCATTAGACAATAGTCAGATTCCCATGTAAAGGTATATAAAGGCTAACTGAACCTTATCCCTGGTAAAAAATAGTTACTTAGAGCCTCTTCTTGAGGCCTAAAACTGAAAAGATTAATAGTACAGGTAATGGGTAGAAGCGTTAACTGAGGAAAAGTAGTGCAGTTGAGCAAATAACACTTAAAGTAGAAGAAAAGTGTTTTTACATGATAAACATTTGTTTGTATTTGTATTTGTGTTCATTGGTTCCAGTTATTCTGGGTTTAAGTCAATAGAGATGACAGTGACAATTGTGGAGCAAGGAAAATTTGAGAATTGGTGTGGGAGCAAAGGGCTGTCGAGAGTCCAAAGAGAAAAAAAAGATAGGGTCACATGAGCATCCAAGAAGCAGGAGAAGACAGAGTTGGAGGCTGGATGACAGTAAAGTGAATAGACAAGATCGTACTTAAAACTTGAAGTGCAAGCGAGAGCAGTAAGACCTTCCTCCTTTTCCTGTCTAATACTCCTCAGCATCTCACTCATGGCCATACGATGAACAGAGACACAAACATGGACTCTGCAGGTTAGGCAGGGAGGCACTTACTGCGAACAGCTGAGATATTAACAACCCAAACTCTGATCACCTAGAATGGTGGTGGCAGGTAGGGGTAACCAGGTAGGAAGAAGTGGTCCTGTACTGGGTAAGAGTTTGTGAGCTTAAGATAGATACAGATACAGATAAGGAATGTGATTTTTTTCTAAAATACATGAATATTTGGATGCTGATTTACCATAAGCAGCATCTATGTCACCTGGGCACTCATTAGAGATGCAGATTCTTGGGCCCCACCTGAGAAGCTGCATTTCAACAAGAGCCCCAGGTGAACTGTATGCACATTCAAATTTGACAAGTGCTGCTTTTACAAATACTTTGCCTGGGTCTCCCCTCCCCAGAGATTCTGATTGACTTGGTTTTTAATTAAGTATTTATGAATTTATGATTCCAATATGTGACAAAATTTGAGAATCGTTGCCCTAGGAGAATATTATCGGCAATAATTATAACACAACATGGCAAGTTCAGTGATAAACGTCTGATGGAAATATAAGAGAGAGGGCCAACTGGGAGCGGGGTTCAGCAGAGCTTCCTGAAGGAGGTGATGATGTTGAAGAACCGCTTCAAGGTGTCAGCTCGCACAGCAGAGGGAGAATTACCAGGACTTCCCAAATAATTGGATGCCAAAGGAGAGAAAGCCAAAGGTTCAGAGATTTCTATTCAGAATCAGACCGTGATTCTATTAGAATCACTAATGCCGGCACAGGAAACAGAAAGAGGTGCATATTTTCTCGTCCAGGTTTTCAGGGAAGAGTGTACGATTTAATACAAAATCTAATTAGGTTATTTTTGGCTTATAGAAAAATAAGAAGAAAGCATCATAATTTCACACTTTCAGAAAAACACCATGCCTTCCTGCCAGCTTTAGGTAATGTAGCAATTCCTTGGTGACAATCAGTCTATAGTGTGAGATTAAGCTCAATAAGAAAGAAGAACAGAGGCAGGTATTGATTAGATGTTCGAGGCACAGGCATTAAAACATAGATAAATATATTTTTAAACCTCACAACTATGCACAATATGAGGCAAAAGATTCACATATTGTCATTAAACAGACCCCAGCGAAGCTTAATTTTCTTGTCTCCTCCACTTGATCCTTCACAATGTTCTTTGTTCTCTTCTTCCACACAATGTGCACCTAAAACTAATCTCCATTAGAAGCGTTCGAGAAGCTCCTACTTTTGGTAACCTACCAGGAGATCTGTTTTCATGGACTTTGGTGAACCGTAGATTTTCATAGATATTTTCTGATGCTAGTTTTTTGGAAGTTGGTGATGGTCTTCTTTGGCAGAGCTTTCCCCAAAACTGGTAACTGTGCTTTTTAAAATATCAGGGAAATGTGGCTTCTATTTGATACTCTGATGTACACGTCTTCTTAATAAGTCTTTCTCTTGAGTCTTTAAAATTAGTATTTACCCAGTTCAACGAAGCCAATATTCTTAGGATGATTGGACAGTAATGTTTTAATGGCCCATAAAAATAAAAGTTGTCAGCCAAATACACCTTTATAATGAGGGATGAATAATTATTTGTTCCTATAATTACATGATCCAAAAATCAGTCAACATAAAGCAACATATTATATACATTCTGAAAGACCATTTAAAAGATGCGGTAATTAAAATATTGCTTTATTATATTCTTTTTTTCTGAAAAGAGCATAAACTTAAGAATAGAAACCTCCTGGTGCTAATTGGATGGGTGATTCAGAGACTCATTTAACCCCCTGTTAACTTCAAACAGCATCATCGGTGAAAGCCTTATCACAGTAGCCTTTACTGAGCATCACTTTGTTCCAGACACGCTGCCAAGTGCTTCAGGTGTATTATCTCATTGAACCCTCACAGCAGCCTTAAAGCCCACATGTTAGTTATATCCCTGTTTTACAGATGAGTAAACCAAGGCTCAGAGCAGTCCGGTATTTTAATCCAAAGTCTCACACTGCCGGAACCTGGCAGTTGGCCTCTGTCTGTTCAGTTATCTCCCCACTCGCACACACCACTGCTTCGCAGAGCCAGGGCAAGGCACCAAGGAAAAAACAGACACACAACATACTTTGGTGTTCAATGATAGAATTCAATTCAATGTCACAAATACCTACTGAGAACCTGCTGTGGGGCGGCCATGAGGAGAGAGAGAAAGAATTTTTTTTAAAGACTGCTGTTAAAGAGCTACCCAAATATGTTTGCGTGAATATTTTGTGTCTTCCTTTTATTTTTGCTTTATTTTAATTTCCAGAACACATCAGTGACATTCAAAATAGTTACATGTGAGGATTTTAAAATTAGATATGTACTTATTGGTCTTTTGGGTCATCATGATGAAAAGTCTCTTTTTTTTTTTATTTCTCTTGATAACCTTCTCTAAACTTCAATGACCTGCAATCTTTTCTCCCTGAGGCAGGACAAGTGCCTTGAGCACATCTTTCTTCTTCATCATTTAAATTTAATGTTCAGCCATTTAACACTTTTATATTTCAACTGATGGTATATTTCAGAGAACGTGCATTCACTTGCTTGTTGGATGTCCTTTTTTAAAATGTCTCAAGAAGTAACTTCCCAACTGCTAATATTGGTAGTAATCCTCATTTTGTTTCTACTACCAGCCAACTAATTCCAATGCCTTAGTGACAAAAGCTTCAGTTTGCCATCTGATGCTAAGAAAATGTCCCGTTTAATAGCAATTCCCCGAGTCGCGAGCTCCCCTCTCTGCACAGTTGCTCATGTAGAGAGCAAAACAGTTAAAATGTCTGGCCTTGGTCACAAACCCAAAGGCAACTTTCAGCTTCCTGGGTCACACAGAGTAAAGTACAGAAAGCCAACAATGACCCAATCCAGAATCCTCCAACTTCCAAGTCATTATGCCTGTGGAATCCTATATCTTTCTGCTTATAATTCAATTTGTTCAAAAAAATAAAGGGATGAAGGTGAATAAAAGAGAGTTAAGGGTTTAGATTCTTTTTGTCCCCACTGAGCTATTTTACTTCCACGCTCTACCAGTCAAACAGAGCTAGAGGTTGTTGGAAGGTTATAGAGACTCTACATGCTCATTATAACAAATCCCCCAGAATCTAGCCCATGGACATTGTTAAGTAGTTCTTCACTGATTGCCTTAACTTGTTTGTACTACTGTTGAACCGTGTAATTCTTGATTTGCACCAGAGTTCTTCATTTTTTTTATCATATTATGGATCTGCCATAGCAAATATTCAGAGTGTCCACATCTAGTTTATATTTCTTTTAAAATCAAAATCCCTAATTACAATTTTGACTGAATTTTATTGCAAAAAAATTAAATTAAAAATCCCTAACATATGTGTGTAATTAACAGTCAATAGGTTCTTAAACCACAGTCTTTTTCATTTCCATTGATATGAATGACAGCATTAGAACATTATTTTAAATATGACAAGACAAGTATATATTATAACCAGAATTATAAATTTAACTATTAGAGGGCAGTACCTCTCTAGTCAAAATTAAATATATCTTCCTAATGTTCTTTTTTTTTTTTTTTTACCAAAAATAAACAGGTTTTTGATAGGGGTTCTGCCTTTTATAACCTTCATCAAATTTAGGGATTATGTTTAGATCTTAATGTGTCATTGGAAACTCAAGAAGGCATCTCTTTTTGTGTAGATGTAGACTGCTGGTAGCAACTCCCCCTTCCTATAAGCCTTCATGCAGTCAGTTATTAAGACGACAATGCAATATAATCCCAATGAGCATGCTAAGTATGCCAGTATTCTTTCCGAACCTATCTTTCCCTCGGGAATTGAAGAAGGGGCTGAAGGAAAGTACAGAATTCCCCAGAAGAGAATAAGAGATTTTTTTTCTTATTGCCATTATTGATAAATAAGTAAAAGTAACACGTATTCTCAAAGGTAATATGAGGCATCAAATTTGAAATTATGCAACCTGCAATAAGAAGAAAAGCAGCATGCCAAAATATCTCACTGGAAAAATATTTATAGTTTCTTCCAGTTTTCCATTCACAGAGAATGCATGTACACAAGAAAAGAGAGGCACTTTAAAAGATTAAAACGTATACATGTGTGAAATATATGAATAAATATTTTAGGTGCATTGGTGTATTTCAGCAGACCTGAGGGCAGTAATAAAAGCATAACAAAAAGCTTGAAATATCACTCTGGATGTGGGATTTAATGCTGACTAGAGGGAACAGATATTGGAGTTAAGAAGGCAATTGAAGAAGTTATCTCAGCTATGGCATTTTCGAATAGCTTTGGAAAGAAAATGCTTTTCATTCATTCAACAATTACTCACCAGAGTGCAAAGTTAATAGCAGAGGCAGCCTGCCTATGTTTGAGCCACAGCTACACTGACTATCTAGGTATGGTGAGCAAGTTACTTAACCCCTCTCTGCCCTCAGTTTCTTTAACTGTTAAATGAAGGGAGTAATAAAGTCATTGAGGTGAGGCTTAAATAAGTTAATACACAGAAAGGGCTTAGAATGGGCCTGGTGTATCATAGGAAACTAAGGGAAGACCAATACCAGGCAGGATGGCTCCCTGCTACCAAGTGCGCTTCAAAGAAAGAAAAGGTGAAGGGAAGGAAGAACCGAAGGTGCCCAGAACATCCCACTAAGGTTCTGCCTCCTTCAGGGAAGCCAAGCATCATGGGTCAGGAGATGGTGTCAAAGCAGCTAAGGCATCTGCAAATATGATTGATTAATCAACCGCAATTCTGAAGGCTAAGCATACATAAAAATACCAAGTTTTCTTTATTATCCCCACCGAACAAAAAATAAAACGCACACTACGATCACATTAGTGTGCATTTGTGTTCAATCTTGGTAACTTTTCTTCATCCTCCTATTAAGGCTGCTTATCATTTATTTCATTTTAAAGCATCAGTTTGCACCACAATTTAGAGTTTATATTATTTAAATTACTGTGAAATGTTAAGTGTCCCGGTAATTCAAAAAATGACTATAGTACTTCAGGCATCCTAATATCTCAAGTTGGAGTTATCATAATTAAGTTGGAATGACATTACAATCTCCTTATATTATTGAATCAAAGTTTTATTGTGGGAAAACTACTCTTGATTTACTTGTTTAATTACCCTGAATGCTTCACATTTTAGAGCAAAATAATGAATTTCTTGTTTAAGGTTGAATTTTTGGCCTTCAATAATTGAGTAGTGTTTTATATTGGATCCCAGCACTGCTCTTTCGATTGGTACTTTAGATATTAAATTTATACCTTTGAATACTTATATCTTTGTAAACTCTGCAAGGCCCTAGGCTACACATCTTGCTCATCTTTGCATCCTCCAAGGTGCCTGGCACAGATTTCGCACATTGGAAACGGCCAAGTATTCCTTAATTAAGCTGCAATGACCACAAAAGATGAAAATCTGCTATACTGTCTGAAAACTGCCTCCCACTTTATTGGCGTGAATGGTTTGATATGGATATCATTGGTGGTGCTTTGTGTCATTGAATTGACAACTGAAAATCTAGTCTTTAAAGTTCAAGAATATATAAACAGTAAACATATAAACCAAATTTATTATGAAAGTCTTTCCATGGAAACTACCTCTGAAATTTTCCCATCAAAGTGACACAAAAATTTACAATACAATAGGATAAAACTCAAGCTTCCTTAGTGCAAACCAGAGAAACTAAAGACAACACAGTTGTATGTGCATGAACTAACAAGAAAGACAAAAAGGAAATATATAGCAAGTAGTATCATATCATAAAAGTTGGCTCCTTTAAGACTTTTACAAATGAAAGCCAAACATTATTTGGGGTCTCAGTAGAAGAAAGTTTGAAACAAAATGAGAAAAAGCCAGAGTTAACCAATAGAAAACAAACTTCTTTCTCTTAAAATTCCTAAGAAAGTACAGAGTGCTCAGTAAAAGAGAAATCATTTAAGGCCTGAGAACGATGATTGCAATGATTCACAATAGATCAACGATCAAGACAAATGTGATAATACAGGGAGAGAAAAATTCTATATAATGACTAATTCTTTTTTTACCAACTATATTTTCTTCTAATCAACATATTTTAATTCTCACAGGAAAAATCATCATCTCTGGAGAATAATCTCATCTTTATTCTTTCTACTATTTATGTTAAGTACAATTCAGAAGAGAAACATAAAAGAGGAGATGCAAAGAAAATTTGCTTTAAAATACAGACATGTAAAACTGTAGCATGCTTTTATTGTTTTCTTTTCATAAATTGGAAAGCATAAGAATCTGGCTCATTGCCTTCCTTAATCTATAGCCTGGGGCTACATCCCCCACGCTCCCCTTCCAAATACCCTCCAGGAAGAGAGCGTCCCTTTTAAAAATCAAGTAAAGCTTTTTTTTTTTTTTTTTTTTTTTGCATCTTCTCTAAGTTTGAGATTATTTCCAAATAAAAGATTTTTTAAAAATTAAAAAATAAAAAGCAAGGCAGAATGGATTATAAGAAATTACTTTCTGATCCTATTTGTATTTTGAGTGTTCTATCCATCCTCCCACCTATGTGTATTATGTAAAAAGAATAAAAGGGGGGACTATTTACCCTGTGTTAAAGCTATGATCTTGGTGATTACCGATCCACCGGCCTCTTAAAGTGAAATGTAGTTTTAAAATTAAAGAAATTAGGTGACTTGGGCAAACTTGAGTGGCAGTACTTTGTTCAGTTTTATCTCCTTTTCAGCAGTCTACACATCACTGACTTCAGTTTTACAGTGATAATGTGGCAGTGTGAAGCAAACCATCAAGCAACTTCTAAGGGGGGGGAGGGGGGGGTAGAATGGACACACAGCACAAGGGAAGACATCCCCTAGCAGGTGGAGGCAGCATGGATCGTTTTTAGCAGTTTCACTGCAGACAACTGGTCATGAGATAAGGAGCAGTGATGATGTTATCTCACATTGTATCAGGCACTACAGTTTAGGGCATGCTCTCTCACATGTAAGAGAGATTCACGGGAGCATGCCTCCACTTGAGGAAGCCAGAATCCAGCTTTTCTGATATGGTTACATCAGACACTCTTCCCTAAAACCATATTATTAAGATATTAACATAGCAGAGAGCCATTTCAGATATGGTGGGCACATGAAATGATAGCACACAGGCTTAGGGGTTGGAGCGCTAAAGTTCATCATTGTGAGGACACTTACCCAGTTTGGCCATTGGGACCGTTCACATTTCTCTTCACTGATTGTTTCACAGTTAGTTCCCTTAAAGAAAAAAAAAGAATTGTTCAAATCATTTAAGAATGTATATGCTAGTTCCCAAGCAAGGAAATCTAATAAATGAACTCATAATCTTCTCTCCTAGAAATGCTCACCATTATTTCCTTGACTGTATGAGTAGGTTACAGAATTCAATTTAATCATCATTTCCTGAGCACATATGGGATGCTTGAGAGCTTTGAATTTGAATAAAAAATAGTCTCTCCCTCAAGTAAACTACTTGTTTTATGAAGACATGGCTTTAACTTTTTAAAGCCCAAGTAAGAGTCAACATAACATTATTATATCTAATATGATTTTTATCTTTGAAGAAAAACATATTTGAGGAAAAGTCCATTAGCCAGTGAGAAACATAATTTTTTAAAACTCTGCTGCTTGATTTCTTGTGTCTTAAATGTCTGCATTTATCTATAAATATTTTCTTCCAAATGTAGTGTCAGAGATAGAGAGAGATGAAACGCTAAAATTGAACTGGAATGCCCTGAGTTCCCGGGTTCTTGTCTCGATGGTTTTGAAGAACGAAGCCACGGATGAAAGGTGACAGGTGAAAAGTACAGAAACCTTATTGCAGGCAGACGCTACCTCTAAAACCTAATTCTAAATTCTAAGCCTGAGACTCTGTCCCTCCTGGACGGACAGAGGGGCCCCTGAGAAGGGTGACCGCTGCTCTCTTTGTCTTGAGGCATTACATAGGCTGCAGTTCTTTGTCTGAACCTGCCCCTTCTTATTGGTCATTGTGCTACATAGAGTTAGCTTTCAAAGCTCAAAGCCCACGTGGTGTCCCCCATTCTCTCTCCCCCTTATCTTGTTGCTTGGAGTCACCGTTGATTTATCTTATAGCTCTCCCAGTTGTGTTGGCAGAGAAAGCCTTATCTCATGGCCCTCCCAGCTACTCAGGTCAGGGCTACTTTTGGTCTAACTTACGGTAACTCTAATGGCTCAGGCTCGAGATGCCTTTTGGTTTATGGCTGTTTTTAATTGCAGGGGTCAGATATATTTCTATTTGCCTATTCCATTTCTCTACTCTCTGTATAAGTAAGATAAACACCCTGGCATCTTCAAGTCTCCATTCTGTATTCCTTCCCCCATAGGCCCTTTTTTATTCCTAACCTAAACCTGCCTAATTAAGCTAGCTAGCTAACACTTTCAGAGAAAGGGAGAGAAAGAAGGGGAGTGTGTGTGTGTGTGTGTGTGTGTGTGTGTGTGAGTGTGTATCCTTAGCTTTGTCAATTGCTGAAAAGATTACAGTATGAGGCAAAAAAGCAGGATTAAAACTGGTGAGTTACAGTGCCTTGCTAAATCAATTTTTGACTGGGTATCTGGCTCTCAACTTGATTTACCGCTGGCATTTTGAAAATGAAAATGTTAGACTAAGCAAGAGTTGAGACTAATGTCTTCATCTGCCGAAGACCTTGGACATCCAGAGCCAAGCACAAGGCAGGAGTAAACAATGCCTTTTGGGGGAAATAACTACATGCAGTGAATAAACCAAAAGGCATTTGTTTAATTGATAAGTCCAAAATGAACAATAACCTCTATGACAGCTTGTATCATTTGTGCCAATAGAATTTACAAATAACTTAGCCTGGGGCCTAACATAATAAATACAAGGAATCGGGAAACTTTTGTAATCATCCTGGAAAGTGTTGTTCGACAGTATGTGCTCACGTGAGCGAGCATAGACTTTGGAGTCAGGCCGATCTTGGCATCCTTCCTGGCTCTGCCCTTAACTTTCAGTCAGTTACTTAACCTCCCTGGCCTCAGGTTCTCTGAAAAAAAAAAAAAAAAAAAGGGAGAAAGTAATGCTTGTCTCCTGGAGTTGTTATGAGACTTAGTTGATGTACCTATCACACAAGGCACTTAAGCAGTACCAGACACATAGTGTCCCCAAAGGTTAGTTTTCTTCCCTCTTCACTGGGATTCTTGAACTGAAACCATATACAGTTTCAGTTCACCTTGAATCCCAGAGATAAGAAACAACGGTCATCGTTTTCTATTTCTGCTGTTAACAAGTTACACAAATTTAATGAATTAGAACAGTACACATTTATGATCTTGCAATTCAAGAAGTCAAAAGTCTAACATGGGTTTCCCTGGGCCAAAACCAAGGTGTCTGCAAGGTGTCCTTCTGGAGGCGCTAGGAGAATCCCTCCCCTTGCCCTTTGAGCCTGCATTCCTTGATTCGTGGGCCCATCCTTCCCGTTCGAAGCCGGCAGTGTAGCATCTTCAAATCAATCTCTCCGCTTCATTGAACATTTCCTTCTCTGACTCCCTGCCTTCCCTTAAAAGGACTCTGGTGATTATGTCCCGATCTGAAGAGCTTTATCTTAATCACACCTGTATATCCTTTTTACCTTTAAGGGATCATAGTCCCTGGTTCTGAGAAGTAGTACAGGAACCTCTTTGGGAGACCCATTATTCTGCCTACTACATCTACTACAACCTAAAGTTTTGTTCACTTACTAGTTACTTTGTTACTTTTGACATTAAATTCAAAGTACTGAGTGTAAAAGATAAATGTCAAGGATATGAATAAATTTTTCTTGAGTTTAGATTGAAATTTTTTTCACTTTTAGAACTTTTTCAAAAAATTCTCCTCCACATAACACGTCTTTTTCAGTGGCTATTAAATCTAACAAAACATAAAAGATGGAATTGAGTGGGGTCATGTGTTATCTCTATAAATGCAGAACTCTTTATGATATAATTTGAATGAATTTTTAAAGTTATAAGGTACATAATAAGAAAAAAAAAAAGATGGGAGGAGAGAAAGATGATAGATAGTAGATAGATACAGAATTCCATCAGTGGCTCTCAGTGGAGACAATTTTGTTCTCTCAAAGGACATTTGGCAATATACGGAGACGTTTTTTATTGTCACAACTTGAAAGCTGCTACAGGTATCTAGTAGGTAGAGGTCAAGAATGCCGATAAGTAGGACAGGTACCTCTACAAAGAGTTACCCAGCCCAAACTGTCAATGGTGTAGAGGTTGGAAAATTCTGCATTAGATCTCTATAACTCGGCACTTAAAATATTGTTTGGTACAGAGTATGCCTTTAATGAATATTCATAAAAGTGGATGTAAACATCGAGAGAAAAATACTTGTGTTGTAGTTAACAGACTAGACTAGAATGTCAGACTGCCTGAACTCAAATTCTGCTGCCGGTGGTTGTATGATACTGAAAAGTTATTTAACTTTTATCTTGCCTCAGTTTCCTCTTTAGTGTAGAGGGGTTAGGAAGAGATTCATAATGAGTAAAAAAATATCTAATCTATATAATAAATTTAGCACATTTTCTAGCCCATACTACAGGCTTAATAAATGCCTGCTATTACCATTTTCCCAAATCCCAGCCAAACCAATTCCCAAATGATCTATATATATAAAAGCCTAAGTAACTGTCCAACTGTCTGACTGTCCGACCAGTAGCTATGACATGCAATGACCACCAGAGGGCAGACAGTCCGACCGGTAGCTATGATGCACACTGACCACCAAGGGCAGATGCTCAACACAGGTGCTGCCGAGCTGTGGTGACTTGGCAGCTGTGGTTCTCGGGTGACACACCCAGAACCAGAGAGGAGGGAGCGCAATCCCGGTATGTTACCCTAGAACAGGGGTGGGCAAACTTTTTGACTCGAGGGCCACAATGGGTTCTTAAACTGGACCGGAGGGCCGAACAAAAGCATGGATGGAGTGTTTGTGTGAACTAATATAAATTCAAAGTAAACATCATTACATAAAAGGGTACGGTCTTTTTTTTTTTTTTAGTTTTATTCATTTCAAACGGGCGGGATCTGGCCCGCGGGCCGTAGTTTGCCCACGGCTGCCCTACAACCACCCTCTCGCAATTCAGAACCCCTTGGGGAATGTCCAAGAGCCAGTTTTGGCCCGATCCCCGCAGGCCAGGCCAAGGGACCCCACCAGTGCACAAATCTGTGCACCGGGCCTCTAGTAAATAATATAAAAGAACACTTTAAAGATAAAATATTCCCACTGTTATAAAGTGGAAAATTTCCACAAAATTATTTACATTGTATAGAAGAAATTAATTTTTCAGGTCATTACAAGAGGCAACATAGCATAACTAGAAAAAGAACATAGGATATAGAGATAGCCCAATCCTAGGTTTTGTCAGAGAAAAGGAGATTTTCCAGATTCTTTTAGAGCCCTTTCAATGAATCAAAAGATGGGTCTGGCCAGCTAGAATTAAACTCACTGATTCTATCTAATAAAGCGGGACTATGCTAATTGACCCTCAACAACATTGCAAAGATGGCAGCACCCACAGCCAATAAGGAGGGAACATGCTAATTGACTGCCACATACTCAGAGATGGCAGCACCCACAGCCACAAGATGGCGGCGCCCAGTCCCCTCAGCCCTGCTGGGGTGGCAGGCACGCGGCAAGGCCAGGCCCCTCCATACGCCTGCCTCCAGAGTCCCCCAGTCCCCTCAGCCCCCCAGCCACCCAGGGCCGGCCCAAGGCACAGGCAAACCTCAGATGGCAGCTGCCCAGGGCCGGCTGAGGCTTACACTTCCAGAAGTGGCAGCAGCAGAGTTGTGATGGGGTGCTGCCTTCTCCTGATCGCCAGGTTGCCTCCCGCCCCTGAGGGCTCCCAGACTGTGGACAGGGGCAGGCCAGGCTGAGGGACCCCCCACTCCAGTGCATGAATTTTCATGCACCAGGCCTCTAGTCATGTATAAATGTCATCACCAAAAATTATTGGTGCCAGGCTCAGGGCTGCAGGCCACGCTTCCATCCCAGCTTTCCTCTCAGATTTTATAATGGGAATCAGCTCTTCTCGTCACCAAACACATGTGGTGGGGTACTCCTGCAGCCAAGGGAGGCATTTCACATTTCTGGCTCCTAAATAAGTGCACACGCACAACCCTGTGCGTATTTGAAGTCATTTTACTGCCCTGAGACAATGTCTCTGAAGTCCTTAAAGGGGGCCAGGGAGCAGGGGCAAGTTTGTGGGTACAGGTGAATGGGGAGTCGGCTTTTCCTTTCCCTTTGGGGAAATCATGTAGTGAGGATGAAGCTCATTTTAGCTCCCCGGAGCCTTCCAAAGCTTCTCCAGGGCAAGAAAAAGGTGGATGGTCCTATAGACAGTCCCTACCAAGGACAAAGCAACTCATTAGCTACAACCAAGGACAATGAAGGAGTCATAGTCAGACATGAGGGCCTATGGAGAAGAGAATAGAGCAGGTCACCTGGGACCTTAAGGAGCTGAGGTCATGATTCCACCTGCCAGAACCACAGACACCACTAAGGAAAGTAATGGATGAGAGACTAGCAGGCTAGAGACTAGCAGGCCAAAGGAAGTGCAAGGACTACCTTTGGTTCCAAACGCCCCAAATTTCCCTCTGGTTCAGGCCATGTGGCTCTCTCTTTTTCATACACCCAGATGTCATCTTAGACTAGATCAGGGGCAAGCAAAGAAAGCTGAAACCAGAAAGACCAGGATTTATTTAAAAGAGTTATCTAAAGAGACTATATTATTGAATCAGACAGACTTTATTGAATTGCATTAAATTATTGACTCAATATTCAACCTAGAGTTCCTAATATTCAATAGGATTAGAGCTTGAGGGATAAGCTATTTAAAAAAAAAAAAAAGGCCCTAGCGGGTTTGGCTCAGTGGATAGCATTGGCCCATGGACTGAAGGGTCATGGGTTCATTTCTGGTAAAGGGCACATACTTCAGTTGCAGGTTCTATCCTCCACCCCCACCCCACCCTCGCGCCAACAATTGATGTATCTCTCACACATCAATGTTTTTCTCTCTGTGTCTTTCCCCCTCCCTTCTACTCTCTCCAAAAATGAATGGAAAAATATCCTCAGGTGAAGATTAATAATAATAATAATAATAAGGAAGCTGCATCTAACCTTACATATCTGAGTGCAGTGTGAGAAAATATGGGATCCTGCAACTCAAGGGAAAGAGTATTTCTATTTTAGCTGACATTATTACTTTTATTAGCCCAGGCACCTACTCAAGGCGTCCTTTGACTTTCTCCCACATTGAACCTTGAAACCATGCCATGCCCTCATCTGGTTGCTAAATCATTTTTCTCCCATTAGTAAATCTAAACTCCTCCAAGAACTCTTCGGAAACCATCAAAGATCTAACACGTTCCCTGACTCCACCTTGTCCAACTTATAACTTCCTTCCATGCTGTTCTCCATCTTTTCATTTATTATTTTATTCCTAATACTTAAAGTACTTAACTACCTAATTTCTGCTTTTATTCGGTATCTTTTACATATGAGTATTTATGAGCCTAAATTGCAAGTTTGTAGAAGACAGGTATTGTTTTTAATTTGTTGCCTCTTCAAGACAATAAGTGTTTTTAAATGGTCTTGGTTGACAGTTAAATCATGTTTGTTATGGAACAATGTTTCCATAAAATGGATCATTTTCCATACATTATTCATTAGTTTCTGCAAAAGGGGTGATACTTGAAATATGATTCAGTAAAATCTTGTAGCTTCTTCACCCTTAACAGGTGTCTTCTGTCCCAGTCCCTAGTGTAATTACAATGGTCAGTGTACTTAATATGCTTATAACTTCTTGGCTCTTTTCAGCAAATACAAGTGACATAATTGTATTGAGGTTTCATTGGTTATTAAAGAAATTTATTTAAGAACTGAGACAATAAGTTGTATTCCTCCCTCATATTGCTCAGATTGGACCATATGCCTAATGTTTGGTAATAATTGCTAAATTATCTGGCAACTTTAGGAACATATATTCTTGATACATGGAATTATCTTAAAATCAAGTGAGAAAGGGGATGGAGGACACTAAGATTTGCTTTGGTGATACTCTCCATGGGGCCACGTCCCCAACCCAAATTTGTCAAGGTGATGCACTTAAAAAAATAATAATAATAAATCAACCGAAAAACAAATAAGACCAAGAGCTCCTTCTAAAACCAAATGCCACAGGTATGTAGTAAAAGTCCCGCCGGCGTCAGATGAGATGTGCCTTTCTGAGGGAAGCGGGTAATTTTTACTTGATGGTGAATCGTTGAAAGTGAACCAGATGATTAAGCTTAATGGAACAGCCACATTCAACTGAAATTAGTAAGAACATGCCTCCGGCAGCCTACAACCTTTTATTTGTTGTTGTTTAACTTCTGCCTTTACAGTGGCCGTGATGAATGACATCACAAAAGAAAAAATCCAATTAAAATCTAAGTGCTCAATAAACCCCTAATGTCTGCTTGTCACCACCCCTTTCACTAGCACCGATGTCTTATGTTTCCTTTTTTCCTCAAGAAGAGAGAAAAGAACTGGGCCCCGGGGGAGTTCAAGGTAAGGGGGGTTGGGGGAAGTGGGGAAAGAATTATACAAAAGCTTCTGAGGTTCCTGTTGCCTTGCACCCCGTCAGACACACACCCTGCAGGTGGAGGGGATGAGGTTAAATTGTTTTATCACATACGCCTGAGTGAAGAGGTGCATTTTCCCACTGGGTTTCAAATATTGGTAAATCAGAATTGGGATCGGCAGAGCAATCCCTGTTCACCCTCTTACTTAGTGTCTCTGCTGCTCTTCCGAACCGTCTCGGGTGTTTGTTCTATAAGTCATCGAAATGGTCTCTCCCGACAGCTAAAAATAAGCTTCTGATTACTTTTACCTGAATCAATCTTGTGGCCAGATGTGGTATTCACCTACTGAGTGTGCAACAATTACCATCGAGAGGGGTGTGAGAACAGGCCAAGGGGAGTCTATAATCTAGTGGAATGCAGAATATAATAAATCACATGGGAAACTGGCAATTGCCACCTGGTAGAAGAATACTGGTGTTGATAACAGATTTCACCTTAGAGACACTGTGTATTTGCAAAATTGGGTTTTCAAAGTCCTTACAACAAAGTTCTCAAAGTCAAAAGTAGAGCAGAAACATGCTTATGATGAACTGAGAGTTTAAAATAGTAATGATTTCTTAAATTTGGAAGGAGCTTTGTCATTTATAAACTCATATGTGCTTTTATCACATTTACATAGCATTTAATGTGGTATTTATATACAGGCTTTAATTAGATGCTCATGACAGCCTTGTCCTGTAGCTCTTATCATCATCGTGTTACTGATAAGGAATCTGGCACAGGGAGGTTAATTGACTGCTAGGATCCTATATTTGGGGAGGAAATAGAATGAGCAAGACCTATACTTAGGGCTGCGGCTGCAGGGCTCCAGCACTGTGCCAGGGCGCTAACCATGGCTGCCCTGGAGCCAGGACCCAATGGGCAGTGATGTTGGTTGCGTTCCTCATGAGCTAATGAAATAGCTTTTTAAGAGCTCACTTCAGTCATTAGAGTTTGATGGTGGAGAGTTAAATGTTCCCCAGTGGCTCTTTCTGTGTAATCATGGTTTCAACGTTTTCTTAGCATATCACATTACACAAATCATGGAGTGCTCTTGTTTTACATTTCTTATTGCGTTTGTCTCACTTCTAAGCAATTTCCTCCCCATGCGCATTTATCTTCCATTATTTCTGTCAAACTGCTTTCAAGGCCACTAATTGTATGAATAATATTCTCTTCCTCAAACCCCGCTATTAACCAGCGTTAGCTGTGTGGCATTGGACACAATTTCCCATCTCTAAAAACCGGGAGGTTGCACCCAATAGTCTAGAAGGCCTCTTCTTGCACTTTAGTTCTATACTTCTGACGCTTTCACGGGAGCTGTGTGATTTGGAAAACACTACATAAAAGGGAACTTCAGTTTTCTTGACTCTGCGGTGATGGATTCAATTAGCTCATGTTTCCCAAAAAGGCTTCTTTACATAAAAGAACTCAGGAAAGCTAGATGAAATAAAGTCAAATATAATTTTGAACTGTGTTCAGTCTTTCATATGTTAATGGGCAATGGATGACGCCAAGAAAGAGGCAGACTATAAAGTATTTCCCAAACTTATTGGACCACAGAACCCTTTTGAGTCAGCATTTTATATAAATTGCATTCCATGTGATACACTTTTAGAAAGGCAGGGTTACATTATTCTTAGGATCCCTTTATTACCCTGAAATTCTATTTTTAGATTTGTGTCTAGACTGTGAGCATTCCATACAGCATTAATCAGGAGGGCACAGAGCTGGTTTACCTTTTGCTATTGTTGCCATAACTGTTGTAACATGGCCCATACCCTGGTTAAATGAAGTTGAAATAAGGTAGCGATTAGCAGCCTTCCCACTGAAACTAACTTGTCTGTATGTAGCTGATATTATAACGGGTTTGAAAATAGTTCTCAGTAAAGAGCACTTTTGGGAAATCTATAAATAAGGGTTGTATTAGAAGACCTATGGGATACTCTAGTCAACTCTTTGGAAATACTCTTTGGGATTAGGTAACACGGGCTACTTTCCAAGTTACAATCATCCTCTTCCAAGTCAAAGGTCTCTTCACATTCATTTAATTCAACCCTTTACCTGACCCATTGCCACGACTTTAACCATATTAGAGTCACTGCTTGATTACCTTCAGGAGCAGGAACCCACTACTTCCTAAGGCAGATTATGCAATTTTAGGCGGCTCTGCTTTGTAAGTGGTCCTTTCCCATATTAAACTAAAATCTAAGTGTTAAATGTTCTTATTCCAAGTAACCTTGTAAATGATCTAGTCCGCAGTTTTCAAGGCAATGTCCATAGCGGTACTTAAGATGTTTTTCAAATGCTTCAAGTTAGATTTCATTCATTGATTCATAAATAAATACATAAATTTCATGTAGAAAATCGATTATAGTCTCCATTATATTAGATTCAAAGAGATTTGCTAGCTCCCCTAAATTCAGTATAGAAGCAGAGTGTACCCTGGTCTCTCTGATTCAAAACCCAAAATCCTTTTCTTTATAATATATTGCTTCTTTAGTGTGTCCACATACATAAAAGTGAGGAGGAGAGTGTATTAATATAATCTAAAAGCTGTAGAAAAAAATAGTTTCATTCCAGCCAGCCTTGTGATTACTCTGGCTCTTAGTTTTCCCTTCTTCAAAATAAGGATTACTACATTTTCTCCAAGCTCTGTTTCAGTTCTGGAAATTTCTATGACTATAAGGAAACATGTTCATTAATGAATGGTATTTACTATGGGGGACTGAAGTCACAGTAGAAGAAAAGAACTGCATCCCTTAGAAAGGATTGAATGAAAGCATGCATCATAAAGACAAACAGTTTAGAATCACGTTTGATTTTTACTTTCTTTAATTTTTTTTCTATACTAGTTACATTCAGACCAGGATAAAGGAGATGGATCACTTAAATATATCCTTTCAGGAGATGGAGCAGGAGATCTCTTCATTATCAATGAAAACACAGGGGATATACAAGCCACCAGAAGGTTAGACAGGGAAGAAAAACCTACTTACATCCTTCGAGCTCAAGCTGTGAACAAAAAGACAGGGATTCCTGTAGAGCCCGAGTCTGAATTCGTCATCAAGATCCATGATATCAACGACAACGAACCAATCTTCACCAAGGAGGTCTACACAGCCACCGTTCCGGAAATGTCTGACGTGGGTGAGTGGGACATGATCTCAACCAGGCAATGCTTCTCCTCCAGTTCATCAACTAAACAAAGAATCCTATGCGTGAAACTTACTGATTGAATAAATATAGATGCTAAATTCTAAAGTACCAATTTTAAACCATCTACTTATGTCCCTTTTGTAAGTACCCCCGTGTTTCCTAATACTATTCTAGTCTCACTTTATTATCCTCTTAAAGAAAACTGCATTTCCTCTAAAGATGAAGGTAGAGTGAGAGTAGGAAAAAGAAAGAGAGCCATCTCATCTACTTCTCCCACCCTAAATTCCTGCTCTATTTCCTGGGCTGGAAAACAGCAGCCTTCTCTGTTTCTCTGAGCACTTACTGGCATTAAGGCTCCAAGTAAGAATCTCCCCAGTGGAAAACAAAAGCCTGTATGTACAGTCCAGACTAAAGAGTAATGACTGTTGCTTTAAGTGACTGTATATTTAAAGAAGAGACTCAAAGAAAACTTATTTTCAATCCATAAAAAATATGCAGAGGATGTCTAAGGGAGATCTTTTACTAATTGGTGGAAATTAGTAAATTACATTAATATGGTAAATTAATATTTTGTGCACAATTCTACCAATTTTAAAGTTAATATTTGTGCATTTAATTTGCTTAGACTGGGAGAAGGTAAACAGAATTTCAACTAAGAAAAAAAATCCTACTGACATCATTCTTAGCCACATTAATATACTTCGTGGGAGACAATGACAAATATTAAACTACTCATGTAAGGTTATTTTAATTTTCACTCAGTCTCAAATTCAGAAGAGCTGAATTACATAATAAAAATGTTTCTACAATTCTGAGTCATATATCACAGCTGTTTCAGTCCAAAGTTCCGAGACTTTAAAAATATTAATCCATGGAAATGCTTGTAAAACATCTAAATTTTTCTCACGAAGAAGTTGCTCATCCCATTACTTAAAGCCACTTTGTTTTGTTTGAAAAAAATCACAGATTTTCACCAAGTAAAGAGGAGAATTAGAATTCTTTTTAAAGGGAAGATTTGTTAGGAAGAATATTTTTCCATTTGGTGGTAAAAGACAGAAAGAATTAATAAAGGATAGTCTTATCATCAATACCACCCAGGACAACCGTAAGCAGATGTGCAAATTGTCACTGAACAACTCTCTGGGTACCATTGACTTTTTTGTATAGAGAGATAATTTTTAATTGACTTTATTGGGGTGACATTGGATAATAAGATTATATAGGTTTCAGGAGTATAATTCTGTAATATATCATCTGTATATTGTATTGTGTGTTCGCCACCCAAGTCAAATCTCCTTCCATCACCATTTATCCCCCTTTTACCCTCCTCTGCCTCCCCCTACCCTGTTTTCCCTCTAGTAATCACCATACTGTTATCTGTCTATAAGGTTTGTGGGATAATCCTTTCACCTTTTTCATTTAGACCCCTTCTCCTTTCCCTTCTGACAGCTGTCAGTCTGTTCTCTGTATCTGTGAGTCTGTTTCTGTTTCATTTGAAGCCATTATAGAGTTAAATATGTAGTACAAATATTTGGGAATGGCTAACAGAAACATATTTTGAGAAAGGGAGGTCTTTTTCTAATTTGCACACAGGCATGGGAATCTTGATATTCATCATTATTATAAATTAACATGGCATTATTCTGATATATAAAAGCATTTTAAAGAAATTAAATAAAGAAACAAGAGCAGAATGTAAAAATGAACTCTGGTATCACACAGACCTAAGTTTGAAGTTACCTCTACTAACAAACAGCAGTGTGGTTTAGGTAAATGACTTGATTTCTCTCACCCTCCAGTTTTATATCTCTAACAAATAATTAATAGATGTCAACTCTAAGGTGAAGACAAAAAGAGAAAACAAGTGCACAGCCCCAGTACAACATCTGGCTACTCACAAGTGCTCAAAACGTCCAGACAGTCGTATTGTAAAAGCTATTAAATTTTTATTGATGTCAAATAAGAACGTGTTTGTTGACTTCTGCTATTAGCTCTCACTCTAAAATCATGATGTTCTCATTCTCCCCAAGTCCCTCATTGAATTAAAAGGGTGTGTGTTCTATCTCAGGCACCAACATGCTGCATCCAGAGCAGCCAACCTTAGCAGTGCAGCATATTTGTTTAATACATGTAGTTAGATAGTACCCACGCAATGGAAAAATGCTAGTATTCCCTAAATGTAGCTTCCCTGCCCTGTTCATAGACAGAACCTTGGAGGTGTGCTTACTATTTATCTACCAGGAATTCTAAAAGTCGGCCACAAAAATGATCTTAATCAGAGGATCTTACCCTTTTTTTGACGTCACAGACCCCTTTGCGATCAGATAAAAATCTATGGAACTTCAGTGAAATATATATGCAAGCATATACATAAACATTTGCATGGAATTTTATGGATGTTAAGGATACTTCAAAGGTTATTAGGCAACTCTGGTTCCTTAAAATAAGAGTGCTGATCTAAAACACCACAGTTTTCTTTGTACATTTAATTATGATCATTTTGGGGTATTACAGGTACCAGATGTGTATCCTCTGTTGATTCAATTAATTCTTTATTTAATCCCTCACTTAAGGTTCAAGGCTTTTCAATCTCTTAGAATTATCAGGTAGATTTGTTACTTAGGATGCTTTTATTTGCAAGTAACAGAAAACTCAATTCAAACTACTTTAAACAATATAAGTACTTAGTGGTCACATTACTTAAGGCCAGAAATGAAGTAGGCTTTAGACATGGTTTGATTGGAGTTCTATTTTCCCTAAATTCTCTGTTCTGCTCAGCTTTGTTCTCAGGCTGCCATCTCTAATGTCACTAAATAGCGACTGCATTTTCAGGCTCCTCTGCAGCACATTCTAGTCCAGTAGAAATGACAGAATTTCCAGCAAAATCATGAGTGGCCCCCTGATTGGACAACTCCTAAACAAATCCCTCTGGACAAAGTAATGCCAGATTCGGATTGACTAGGACCTGGATAACTTAAAAGAAGTGCCATAGCAAGAATCCAATCAAATCCCACCTTTGGAGATGGATTGCGATCAGTTCCATCCAAAGTCATGATCATTCCCATGCTTCCCTTTAACCTAATCCTTACAGTATTTATAAATGGCGGTCACTTTCCTTCAGAGTGAGGGATCCAAGCCTTTTTAACCTCGCATATTATTGAAGTTCCCCACTGCCTTGCCATGATAGTTTTGGACACAAGCAAGATCATGCTTTCTCTTATGTGTGCCTATCTGGGATCTGAAGTGGGCCCTTACTGTGTTTTCAATTCATGTTCTGTCATTACAGGCACAGTTGTTGTCCAAGTCACTGCCACCGATGCTGACGACCCAACATATGGGAACAGTGCTAAAGTTGTCTACAGCATCCTGCAGGGGCAGCCCTATTTCTCAGTTGAATCGGAAACAGGTTAGAATTCTATTTTTATCTCCTTTTTACAATCTGTAATTTTAATTGACATGCTTGGCTAAGCTAGCATATTTTTTAATAAAAAACAATCCACGTGATTGAATTTTTTTAGATTTGCCTGCCAAATACCAGTAATATAAACATAACACACAGATTCTTTTAATCAAGAAATATGACAATGGGTCTTTCATCCACTATTTTTATATATGGCATATTCAGAAACAATTACACATTGCTTTATTTTTTTTCTTCCAGTTTGGGATGAAGCTAAAAGATCAAGCCCTTCTGATAGCTATTTGGCTGTTTAAAAATATTCCAATTCTTCTTTTTCTAGGTATTTGGTAGGTTTGCATTTCTCTACCATGCTCTGAAGCTAGATGTAGCCATATGATTTATTTGGGCCAATAAAATGTGGCAGTGATGTGAGTTACTTCCAAGTGGATCTTTTGACCTGGTGTATACTCCAGCATGTGCCCTTCCACTTGCCAGAGTGACCCCAGATGGGAGCCAATGCTGAGATGCTTCTCCAGCCCAGAAATCTGAGTATTATGATGAGTATAGTTGCCTGCTGGCCTGCTCAGAGCATGAGAAAACAAACTTCGATGGCATTTAGCCACTGAGATTTTGTTTTGTGTGTTGTTACCTCATTGTCTACCCCATCCAGACTGAGATAGCCCTAATAAAGTGGATTGCTTTAATGGAATTCTTTTTTTCAACACCTCCTTTTTCTGCACTTTCTCCACAAAATAACGTCCTATCTTATAATGAATCATTTTAGTGAACATCATTTGTACTGTCTTTAAATTCTACACTTATTTTTGTTGTCATAATAGGAGTGGAGTTTCTTAGAAACATTTTTCAAGCTTCCATTATTCTTAGTAGAACTCAAAACCCTCCTAGGTTATTACATTCAGTTGGAAATCGATGGGTTAAGAGGGGCAATAAACTTGGAAAGAAGCCCAAGGAGAAAGAAAATGTCGAGTTTAAAAACAATGAAGATGAAAAAATTAGAATTATTCAACTTAAAGAACACAAGGCTAAGGTATTTAGATAGAAGTACTGTTGTTTGGAGAACAGAAATAACAGCTCCACTTTCAATGAAGCCAGGACTGCAGGAAAGAAGCTGACCTGTTTTCTGAGGTATTGTTAAAAACAAGAAAGATTTTTTTTTTTTTTTCAGTTTCATGGCTGTTCCGCACTGGAATGTGCTACCAGAGAGAGTTAAAAGTCTTCTCCAGTGATTTTTGAAAGAATGTTGTTAATTTAAGCATGAACCCTACCTAAGAAATTAGGCAAACTTTCACAAGTTCTTCCAACTCATTATTTTATAACTACTTAACAATGAGGTAAACTTCACCTAACTTGAGAATCTTGGTCACTGCTGGGGCCAGCTGAACTAATGTTCACATCAGCTTTAGGAAATCTTAAAATCTTTTGGATCACACAATATGATGATTATGAAAGAACTGATGCTGGGGGTGGGGGCGGGGGGGGGGAGTTAAACCATAGTTTCATGGTTTAGAAAATCCTGAGAACATTCATTATGGTGGGTATATTTGCTGAGCAATTAGCCAATTCAGTAAAGTGAAACTCCGGTGACAGTTCATGTATATGGCTTTCTTTTAACAATCTCCTCCTAATGCACCTAAATATATCAAGCAACTTCGGTGGTATACTATTGGGCCACACGCCAAGTTACACTTCGCTGTGTCATCTTATAACACTTAATATTTATACTACTTACATTCTCCATGGTTGCAGGATTTGACTTATTCTTCTTGTATTGTAGGTGATTCTTTTAAATGCATCTCTCTCCCCTATGTGGTTTTCACTTCCTTCAGTATAAAGGCTACCTATAATCATTTTTATGTCACCGATGACATCTGCATAGTGCTATGCATATTGTGGGTGAAAAATCTGTGTGTTTGCATAAATAAACGACTCCATAAAGTATTTTTAATATATTCCTTTCCACTTCTGAATTTCATATCCATAGGTATCATCAAGACAGCTTTGTTCAACATGGATCGAGAAAACAAGGAGCAGTACCAAGTGGTGATTCAAGCCAAGGACATGGCCGGCCAGATGGGGGGATTATCTGGGACCACCACAGTGAACATCACACTGACCGATGTCAACGACAATCCTCCCCGGTTTCCCCAGAGTAAGAGCATTTGAATGATGACTTTCTTCAGGGCACTTTTGTAAAACTCTAAATTGAAGAATGATATTTATTTTCGATTGTTGCTATTAATTGTCAGAATTAATGAACTTAGTGAGAACTGACACTTTTATTAAGAATGAGTTGACAATGCTTACACTCAGTAGATGTGAACATTTATGTTCCTGAATTGGAAATTAGCCGAGCGATTTCTGATATGGCTGTCATTGCAAATGCAACATCATTGTTTCCTTTTTCCTTATTAAAAAGACAACCACAGACATAAATTTGCTTGCTCAGAACATACGCATTCAAGCATGCTGCTATTTGTTAGGAAAAATTTGACTTTATATTTTGTGAATTTAATCAGCCATGTAATCTCTTTTAAATCCTCACGAAGCCTCGTAAGAGGAGGATTTATCATTTTACTGTTTCTAAAAATACATCTGTGGAAATAACTGTGCACTTAATCCATTTATACTCAGAAATAGTTTTCTACATTATGGTTAATTGAGATCCCGAAAACCATCTCCAAAACTATTAACTCTCATGATTATGTAGGAAGGAAGAAGAAGGAAAACCAGCCTTCACAAATGCCCACCTTGTATCCAGCAGAGCACTAGCACCTCAGTGGGTACTGGTTATAATGTAATTTTTCTCCCAGGAACAAAATTCCTTTCTGACTATGGTCTCCTCAGAAAATTACCTGACTCTTGTCTTCCAGGAGAAATCAGCTGCCCATTATTAAACAGAAAACCCACGTACTCAATCATGGAATTTTAAAAAGCCAGTCAGCTAATAGGGGCTTCTTATATAATGGAGATCCACATGGACCAACAGGAAATCTTTCTGTTTTCTCTACTTTTGTTCACTAATTAATCACAGTTAGCTAAATGCAAAAACAGAGTAGCTAAATAATTTCTGATTTAATGAGTAGGAGAAAAAATTTAGGAATCCTAAAATATCCCCCAGAAGTCTGAAGTAAAAATATCAGGATCACCCTAACAGGTTTGGCTCAGTGGAGAGAGCCTCGGACTGCAGACTGAAAGGTCCCAGGTTCAAGTCCAGTCAAGGGCATGTACCTTGGTTGCCGGCACATCCCCAGTAGGAGGTGTGCAGGAGGAAGCTGATCGATGTTTCTCTCTCATTGATGTTTCTAACTCTCTATCCCTCCCTCTCATGCTCTCTGTAAAAAATCAATAAAATACTTTTTTTTAAAAAAAAATCAGGATCACCAACAACTTAACCCAAACAACCCCTTTTCCATATGGAAATGCCCTGGGGAAGGATAACAAAAGGACTGATGGGCACTTTGATGCCACAGGTACCTTATGTCATCCTCCTCTCTCCTTGGATAGCCTGTGATCGTTAGTGAATAATGTACAGAGGCAAGAGAGGGGAGAATAGAGAAAGGGGTAGGAGGCACCCCAAATGGAAGTTGAATACACCAGAGAAAACTGTGGACTGTTATCATCTTACCAAGGATGAGCCCATTACTTAGTGGATTAATATTATTCAAGGACAATATTCTAGGTGTGTCATAGTCCAATTTCTTTTTCAAAACAATTTGCATGAATGCTTGGCAAAATGTATTGGATGAGAGAATTTATTTGTTTGACTTTTGGGGCCTTAGTGCATGCTGGCCTAGCAGATCTAGACTGAAATTCACGTAGAGTCTCCTTAAACCAATTTTGCAACATGAGAACATAAAGTGCCTGTCTATGAAATATGGGTTTTGAATTAGGAATATAAATTCAAGAATGGGTAAAATCTATGCATAGAAAAAATAATATAAACAAAACTTAAACGAAAAATTTAGTCAAAAGAAAAAATGAAGAGCTTTATCTCTCAGTCTATTGATCTGTATGCCTAACTGCGACTAGACCAGTTCCATGTTTGAGTAAATGTCTGCTAGGATACATTCTCTAAATTGCTATAATTTACTTTCACCTTCAGTTATTATTAGCAATGACAGCAAGAAAAAAAAAAAAAAACCCTAGCCCTAGTAATTGACTTAAAGTCACAGTTCAGGTTAAATTCTTTTCTACTCTTTCTGCTGGGTTACATACACAGGAGGCTTGGAAATGTGCAGCCGCCCCTAACAGCTCAGTCTTTCTCACAATCACACCGTAAACTTGGGAGCCTATGTACAGAATGAGAAAAGTGTTCTCCATTTGCAAAGAGACAGGGATGGAACAAAAGAAATATTCTTAACCATCATGAAAGTAAAGATGGAGAGGTATAGGGCACCATTCATTATTTTAAGAAAAGCACCAATCAGCCTGCATCCACAGTGATGCCTGAAAGAACTGTCGGGAAATGGGTTCGTTTCTATTCTGATAGCGTACAAATTAGTCTGCGTCTGACTTATATTTTTCTGGTGATTAATAGGTACATACCAGTTTACCACCCCTGAGTCTTCTCCACCGGGTACATCAATTGGCAGGATCAAAGCCACCGACGCCGACGTGGGAGAAAATGCTGCGATTCAGTACAGCATTACCGAGGGGGAGGGGCTGGACATGTTTGATGTCATCACTGACCAGGACACCCAGGAAGGGATTATCACTGTCAAAAAGGTAATGCCATTGGGTAAATTCCCTACAAATGAATGCATTTACGTTTCTCTGAGCCCCAAGTAACTGGGGGCAATCGCATCTCACATGAACATTCCTCTGGATTTTCCTTTCACTAATCAGTTTTCTAAAACACCAAGTCTAAGTACGTTGAGATCTCTTTGGTTGGCCTTTAGGGGTCCTCAATAATCTGATGGATTCATTCATTTATGCTTTCAATAAATTTTATGAAGGGCCTCCTAAAGAAGTAGATAATCTACATAAATGATACACAAAAAAGTATCTAAAATAAATAATAGAAATGAACCAATATGTGAAAAAACAGTGGCAGACACTGTTCTAGATACATAAGGTTTAATGGTCCATTTAACAGGCTGGTCTCTGCTCTCATGGAACTTCTAGTATAGGGAGAAAAGAGGCAAGGAAGCAAATAAATAAATAAAATGTGCATGACTCTGATTTCTGTTACATGCTTTGAAGAAAAGGAATACAAGCAATGGTAACAATGAACTTCATTAGATTGAGAGGAGATATAAAGACCACAAAAATAAATTAAGTAACACAAATTTCCTATGCGCTCTTTAGCTTCTCTCTGGAACACAATAATAAATCTTGTATATTCTGAATTCCTGTTTGTCCTCTATGTATTTATTCACCATTTATCCCCGCATCATTTTTCTAGTATTACAGAGTACTATACAGAAGTGTGACAAAAATTAAAACCCATAACCTTTTGCTTTGAAGCTAAAAATAATATTAATTCTGGTTATATTACTGATTTCTCTTTCATCAATGTCTTCTCTCTCCTTTAGCACACTGTTATATGTGCAGGCATAATGAAGTATAGGGAAAGGTAAATAACAAGAATATGTTTTCTTCTTAAGCTTTGGAGTACAGGTCTTAATAACTGGAAACACAATAAAGCATGTTTAAGTGACACTCAGACCAATGTTGTACACTATAATATAATTAGGAAGCCCATTAGTGTCCATTAACCTTTTTAATTTTTCTGGTGCCTTATCAGATTCAAACTGAAATTTTGCCTAGCCGACTAAATCACATTCTCGAACGTCTTGATTAATTGTGTTCCTAGTGAGCCTTGTCATATTATTATCCAAAACCAAAAGTCAGCAAGAAGCATTCGAGTTCACTGTGTCTCCAGAAGCAGAGAGGCTTTTCCTAAAGACCTCTGACAACACTGATCATTACTTTCTTTGGCAAGTAATTAGCCCAATGCCCTTATCAAGATAACACTTGGAATATGTTATCGCCTCATGCAACAAGAAAAAAGAAAAAAAAACCACCACCATTTTTAATCTATTTTATCTGAATGAGGAATAGGGAATCGTGATGCAAGCCTGTGGTTCTCAATTCTGGCTGCACATTAGAATCACTAGGGCAGATGTGTAACAGTATAAATTCCCATTCCACACACACCCCACACCCCACACATTGCGGTTTAATGATCCAGGGTGGGGCCCAGATATTGGCAAATTTTAAACACTCATTTGGTGTTTGGTTAAAGTTAGATGTGACAACCCCTGACCTAGAATAATCTACCACATATTCACCAAATTGTCCCTGGTATGGCTCCCTCTAGTCACACAGAAGGATTTATTTTAAAGGGTGACTAACATACTCCTGCTTCCAGGTCCCCTTTTCTGACCATTGCACCTTGCACCCTGCTCCCACTTTCATCAGGACTGTGAGCCCTGTGAACTCCCATGGCTTTAGCCCAGCATCACACTGTGTGGTGATGTCTCTAAGCAATATGATCCCCTTCATTCATCAGTGATTTTCACACAAAAAATAGTTCATATCTTGCCTTTCTGTGTCTTGGCTGCTTTAAATATGTCCCTTTCCCTCTCCCTCCCACCCAAGCTCCTGGACTTTGAAAAGAAGAAAGTGTACACCCTCAAAGTGGAAGCCTCCAACCCTCACATTGAACCCCGCTTTCTCTACCTGGGTCCATTCAAAGACTCAGCCACGGTGAGAATTATGGTGGAAGATGTAGATGAGCCGCCCGTCTTCAGCAAACTAGCCTACACCTTGCAAATAAGAGAAGACGCTCAGATAAACACGGCAATAGGCTCGGTCACAGCCCAAGACCCAGATGCTGCCCGGAACCCTGTCAGGTAAGAGCACTTATGAGACACATCTTTCATAAGGTTCAGTGGATTTATAGTCAAATATGTCTGCAAGTTGGAAAAGATGAATCCTTTTTATCCAAGTTGACAGTAGTATCTTCTTGAAAAACTATTCTAAACAGCACCTTTCATCTCCTTACTCAACATAAATATTATTTTATCAGCAGCATAACTTTAAAAACAAAATTGGGGGGCATAAAATGAGCTATAAGGAGCTCCTACATTAAAGTGGTATAAGGTAACACCCCCGAATGGCCTGGGATTTTTTTTTTTAAGATCTTACATTTGCTCCAGAGTAGTGTGGAGAAAGCATTGTAAAAGTGTTTTTTCAAGTGTGGAAGACCTATTGTGTAACACTTTGAGACAGAATTCTGCTCCATTTGGATGCATAATTTTTTTTCTTCTGCAGAAGTGGATAAGAATGAGAACCATTTCATGATATATGTCTGTGAAATCCTGGGGAAATGAATAGAGCTGAATCCAATTTATACTGTGTAAGCTCTATTTTCCCTGTGCTTCCTTTACACCTTAGTTGTAAACCATGTTTCAAGAAAAGCCTCATTGTTCTTTGAGACATTGATGCTTCCGGATTCTGGACCCTTAGCATGAAAGCGTGGAAGTAAACCAACCTCCAGCCTTTACCCAGTAGCTTAGTTGACTACATGAGAAAAGTGCTATACCAGAATATCACTTTGTAAATGACTCCCCATAAAGAAAGCAAGCAGACTGAGAAGCTAGAGGACGTCTTGACAGTGTGTCCCCGAATAAATTCTCGTCAGGGCACCTGCCATGTGCCAGGCATCAGGGAAACAGAATGATACCACGTCCCGATCTCATGGAGCTTACATTCTAACTGGGGCAGACAGAAATAAGCAACCGCTAAATATTGTCGTATGTCAGGTAAAAATAAATTGTGAGCAGTAAAATAAGACAGTATGGAGACAGCAGATATACAGGAAACTATTTTAGATAGTGTGATCAGGCTTGGCCTTGGTAGGAAATAATTTAAGTAAATATTTGAACGAAATGAAGGGATGAACCATGCTGATATCTAGGGGAAGAACATTCCAAGAAGAGAAAAAAGCAAGGGTAAGGTCTGAATGCTGGGCCCGCAGAAGGAATGGCAAGGAGGCCTATGAAGAGGGAAGAGTGTGAGTGAAGCCGAGACTGATAGGAGTGGGGCCCCAGGAGGTTGGATGGCTGGTGGAGTCCTACAGGGGTTTGTAGCCCTAGTAAAGACTGGATTTTGCCCTGACCAGTTTGGCTTGGTGGGTAGAGTGTCGGCCTGCAGACTGGAAGGTCCCAGGTTCGATTCTGGCTAAGGGCATGTACCTTGGTTGCGGGCACATCCCCAGTGGGAGGTGTGCAGGAGGCAGCTGATTGACGTTCCTCTCTCATTGATGTTTCTGGCTCTCTATCCCTCTCCCTTCGCTCTGAGAAAAATCAATAAAATATATTTTTTTAAAAAAAGACTGGATTTTATTCTGATTGAGGTAAGACGCCATTGGAGAGCTTTGAGTTGAAGCGTTACCTAATCCAAAAGTACTTTTTAAAAGGATCACACTGGCTGTGCAGGAAAAATATTGTTGCAGATAAGAGTTTGAGACTCTCAGGCAGTCATTTTCTAACTTTATTGCCTTTGAACCCTTTGTTTACATGAAACCTGTGGCAAGTCCCAAATCTAAAACACAAAAATGCCTGGCTTACTTTCAGAGAATAATTTTAAATCCTGTTGTTTCATCGTTTTACTGGAATATCTAGACTCCTTGAATTGGACTGTGGTCAACCCAAAGTAGCTGCATGAGCGCTCCATGGACCAAGTGCTCCTCCATTTACATTAGGGTTATTAATAAGGAAAATGAATGATGGCTTTCACCTTATAACACAAATAATTTTAAGTACTTGAACAACTATTCTCTCACTTGAAGTTTGTTCTAATTGTGTGAGGAAAAAACCTTAGCAAGTCAATGTCGAGACCAATTTAAAAGTGCTAATACTGAGGTTGACAAATACGAGCATCGCTTACCTCCTTGACAAGGTCAACTTGTTTTTCACTGGAAGAGATAACGTCTTCTGGAAATTTAGGCTGAATTTTTATGTCTATTTTTCTTTTTATACCGAATATCATTTTTACTCACTGCATTATATTATGTTTTGTGAAAATAAGGAGATTGCCAAACTAGGTTGGCTGACAGCTAATTTTGAAGTTTCCTTCTGCTAGCCCTCCCTTGCTAGATATGGATTTGATGTATAAATATAGATTTAAGGATAGAAATACACATAAATATATTGGTATATAAGTACATATGCCATTGATTCCTTTTATAGCATAAAATTGATTCTTATATTAGGAAAGTACATCCATATATATTGAACTGCTAGGTCTACAACTAATGCTAGAGAATCCTCCCCCCAAACATTAATGTATCATTATGCAGGCACAAATCTTTAACTCTTCAATAACATAAAATAATTTTCATCCAATAACCATCACAAATGACCTTTGATTTCCATGAAAGAGCCTTATAAAATGTCACTGTGAATCCATATTGTGAAAAGTTACATGCATGCACACTTCCTTCCTAACCCTCAAATCTTCCTGACTTGAAGATGCATTAGAAGACAAATTATTGAATTATCACAGAATATAATAAAGTTTTAGAAAGAAAAAAAAAGAACTATCTAGCAGAATGATCTGCTACCATCATGGGGGGATTGATTACCTTGTTCCTCATCAAGTTATAATTAGAATTAATGGGACTGGATAGTAAATGGCCTGGATATAAACTGGAAATATTTGGAAAGAAAAACAACAAATAAATAAGGCTTTGCATGCAACCATCTTTTCTAAACAATATAAACATTTTAGGTTTTCTATTAATTTTTAAATCTCCCAATTAAAGAAAAAATATATACATTTTGGTATTTACTTTTAAAGAAAATAAGTTATTTTTCTTTAAAACCTAAAGCTGCCTTCGACTAGAAGTTCCTCACTTTGTACCCTTTATGTCAAGGCTTGATGGGAAAATATGATTGCTTGTAAAACTTAAAACTATAGCAAGATAAAAAGAGGCAGAGAACAAGAAAAGATTACTGCTGTAACAGCTTATGAAGGCAATAGGCAACACATCTTAAGCTTGATGTATTTCACGAGGAAAAATATATATTTGTAAATAATTATTAAATTTCTTACAATCTATGAATATTGAGATTTTCTTTTTTATTGGTTTATTATTAATTATTTTTAATTAAGTATGTAAATATTTATCATTCTCAGATTAAAAATGAAGGTGATCGAGCAAGTTCAATGCGATTGCCTAAATTCTTAATAAATGTTGATTCATGACATAAATGGAAAAATAAGACCTATTTCATCTGTTTCAATCCTTTTGATAATAAAACATTAGGTTTCTATAAATTGAAATGAAAATTCTAACCCAACTTGATAAATATAGATCCACTGTGATCTTTATTCATTCTCTTTTTTAAAAAATATTTTCTTATTAATTTCAGAGAGGTAAGGAGAGAGAGATAGAAACATCAATGATGACAGAGAATCATTGACTGGCTTCTTCCTGCATGCCCCACACTGGGGATCTAACCCACAAGAGAATTGAACCCGTGACCTCCTGATTCATAGGTCAGATGCTCAACCACAGAGCCACACTGGGCGGGCCATTCATTCTCTTTAAAACCAGGCTTGCACAGCCTGCAATAATTGGATGTATGTTTTATTTTAACTCCTGCTAAATGAAAAAAATAGATTTTATTAAGCTAAAATATCTTGTTTATTATAATTCACTAGTTATATTTTAAAACAAAATAATTAACTGAAAGAGAATATTGGACATTATACACATTAGTAATAAGGGTTTATTTTTCTTAGAGCATTTATAATAAATTCACATGTGTATGACTAATTAGATCATTTACTTAAATTGTATTTCTTCTGAGCCAACATTTTTAAATCACCCAACATGATAAAAATGTTGAGAATCCAGCTAAAATGGGCAGTTTTTGTTCCTAATGACCTTAACATATCAACTTTCTTCTGAGTTTTCTCTTTAACATCCCCCCCCATAAAACAGAATGTACTACTTTTCCCCCTTACACAGCTATTCCAAAAACTAGTGATCAATTTATAAAGATGATAACAGTTCTCAAAATCTACTAGTCTTCTGTCAGTTTCCATGTTGAAGACTCTTCCTTCTTTGGTTTCTAAGACACACTCTTGGAGTTCTTTGAATTCTCCAAACTCTCCTTAAACATCTATCAAGTTCCTCACTGCTGTGGGCCCTGTCCTAGTCTGGCACATCTCTGTTTTAGAGTTCTTCCTCTGAGTGATTATGTCATCGCTGTTATTCTCCCTTCCCAGGACACTCTCTTCCTGAAGAGTTGAATAGGGAATCTAGATTTTCAGCCCAGATTTTCACCTTGAGCATCAGACTAGAAACCTCAATCCAGACTTTTCTCAGGGTTTATTCCTCAACATGTCCCAACTGGCACTTATGATCTTCCCCAAATCCTCTTCTTCAAAATTCCTGTCAGTTTGTGTCAGAACCGTCCAACCAATTTCCTCAATTCTCCTCGATTCAACCAGAGATCTTGGCTAAATGTGTTTTAGATTATGACACTCCTGCTTAAAATCCGTCGGTAGAGCTACATCGCTCTTAGAAGAAGTCACAGCTTCTTAACATGGCCAGCCCATCCTTCCACAGTCCAACTGTGGATCTCTTCCCAAGCTCAACCCCTACCCTGCCTCACTAACCTCAGCCACACTACCCATCTTTGGCTTCTTTTAACATAACTTTCAAAATAAAATAAATATTAAACAAATAGCCAATAATCCCAATTATTCATGCAAACACGCACACACATTAAAGTTCTGAGGTTCTAAAAACTTGAGTTATTATAACAATTACTATACAAACTTGGCCCAAATTATATTTTTAAAAAGAAACTTCAGTGATGATATTCAAAACCATGCAGCTTATCTAGTGGGTTTACTATTAAGACCTCAGTTGTCAACAACTAATTTTTCAGAATATTTTGCTTAATGTTAAGCTATAGATATTCAAATATATGCTACTGTTAGAAAAAAAAAATTCATGTAACAGATTTCTGGGAACAGTTTTAGGATGTGAGAATAACAAATACAAAGAAAAAAGCCTTTATAAATTCTATTCTGCATTTCCAGGTATTCTGTCGATCGACACACAGATCTGGACAGAATATTCAACATTCATTCTGGAAATGGTTCCGTTTTTACATCGAAACTTCTTGACCGAGAAACATTGCTGTGGCACAACATTACAGTGATAGCAACGGAGATCAGTAAGTCCAACCCCATACCATGCTGTCCTTGATTGACTGAACGTCCCAGCAAGGGCTGGTGAAGCATGCCCTGCTCAATACATATTGAAGGAAAGAGCCCTGAAATGATTTGCAATAATGTTTCCTCTAGACATATGTTGGTTCATTCACAAATGCAACTGTGGAAATTCAGCAGGTTAGAAACAATAAAATGGGAAAGCATCTGTGTCAGCTGGGGTTGAACTGGTACATGTTGGATTCGACTTCAAAAAGCTTATAAACCAGAATATTGCAGAAACAGCTGGAAAAAAAATGAGCTGCTTAAAATGGTTAGACATTGTGGGGGGGGGGGGGAGGCAGGGGATGGAGGGATCAAATACATTCTAAAAAGTAGGCACTGTTTGAAAATTTCTTGGATATTCATCCTCTAATTTTCTATTTTTCAATTGTTACAGAATTAAGAGATATAAATTTTAACTTTCCCATGGTACACCAAATGAGCAGCACAATAAAGTGTTTAGGATGAATTTTATGGCAGTCGCTATGAAATTTAAGGCAAAGAAAATCAGTGCCAAAAGAAGGCTTCAAATAAAATGATTATACACAGTGAACATTGCGCAATGTAAACACAATGTGTAGGACTAAGTGCATAAAAAAAATGATCTTGAAAAATATTACTTAAATGTTTAAAAATAGGCTTCTACTAAATTATGGCATATTTTTTAGTTTTTGGATTTTCACTTTGTATAAAAATTTTATTTTAAAAAATTTAACTCAGTTGGGTGTCTGGTGTGAAACATTCCATATCGAATGGTATATTATAGTAGCATTCTTTGTCAGCATAACTTATGAGATTTGAGTGGCTGAAGGATATTGAGTAGAAAAATAAATAACCAATATGGGTAAAATGAAGCATTGTTTTTTGATAGCAATGAAAACTCCTCATTATCAGTTTGTTATGGCAGTATTAGCTCTTCAGAATTTATGTGGAGGGACTAATGTGGATATCAATGATAGGGCACATTTAAAGCTTTGAAATTATGAAATCATTTCCCACCAGAAAGAACCATTTTTCTATAACATCAGGAATTTTTTAAGCTTTGTGCCTAAAATGTTCTGTTTTTTAAGATTTACAGTTTCTACGATATATTTGAAATCACTAGTAATAAAGACCTTTCAAAACTTTATCTTCAGCATCTCTAACTTTGGAAGAATAGTGAGAGCAAAATGTTAGACACAAAGGAGCTTAAAAATTGCCCTTCTTAACTACCTTTGTTTATGCAAAACCAAGAGCTTAAGTCCAGGTCACTTACTCCTACTCCAAGGCCTTTGCACCTGCTATGTCCTCTATCCAGAGAGCCAGAAATATTCACATGGTTTAATCCTTTATTCATTCATGTCGGTACAAATGGCATCTCATCAGAGAAGCCATCCGTGGTCAAGCCATTCAAAGTAACACATCCATCTCTCTCCAACTCCTTTTCCCTGTTTAATTTCTCCATAGCATTTACCATCTGACACATTATATTTTTATACGTTCACAGTTTGCTACCCGCACTAGAATAGAGCTTCAGGAAGCAGGATCTTTGTTGGGTTCCCCATGTGTTCCAGCACTCCAAATAGTGGCTGGCACAAATTCGATATTAGATGCTCCCTAAATATTTATCAAGCGAGTGAACAAATAGACATATGAGCAAAGTGAAAGAAGAAAGCTGAGGTTAGAGACTCCGACTTCTGATTCGTAGACCAGGAACCTGTCTACTACACTACCCAGGAGATTGTCATGGAAGATAATCAGAGTGCTTTGCTGCTCTATCGTACACTATGAACAGCCTGGGCATTGGAGTCAGACAGACCCCAATCTGAATCTAAGCTCTACTCCTTACTGTCTCTGGGCAAATTACCTGACCTTTCTGTGCCTCCGTTTCCTCACCTATAGAAGGGGGGCAGTAGTCTCAGAAATTTGCACGTATTAAGGAAGATAATGTAGCCAAGTGCTTAGCACAATGCCCAGCTCTTATTTAGCACTCACACTAAAAAACTAAGATAATAACAATCACTCATCCCCCCACCTCACCCCCTCCATGACCCCTTGTCCACATTTCCACACCTGCCTGCTTCCTTAGCTAACTTTAAAATCTGGCTCTAAAGGGCCTCTGTAGGGTGGCTTTTCTCTGTACTCTGATGTTTATTACCCAATTATACTCCATCAACACACGTACCTGTGTCTCCCAGGTATCTCCCTCAGGTGTACCTAATGGACCAGAAGTACCAAACGATCTAATTCTACTTTTTTGTGACTACATTGGTACTGAATGCTCTCTGGTACTCACAGCAGTCTTGGGGAGTCTGTGCATGAATGAGGAAGAAGGAGTGAGTGACTATTGTCTAAAAGGGACTGGTGACCAACATATAAATGTCTCTTCCTTTCATTTTGTCATGTTGCAGATAATCCAAAGCAGAGCAGCCGAGTACCTCTCTATATTAAAGTTCTAGATGTCAATGACAACGCCCCAGAATTTGCTGAATTCTATGAAACCTTTGTCTGTGAAAAGGCAAAAGCAGATCAGGTGAGTTTCATACGAAAGTAAATTAATTTAGTTGGGTTAATTTAGATCCTCTAATAATTCAGATGATAAACAGAACCAAGGGCCAGTTTTGAATTATCTATGAAGCGAATGCTAACAAAATTAATACTATAGGTAAGAACCAGGATGAATGTTTAACTTGCAAAGAGAACAAACACTTTTTAAGAACTGGAAGTTCATCAGTCTCAAAGTCTGATGCTGATTCCAAATCAGCCTTAAGGTTTCATTAAAGTAGATTAGTCACAGCTTTATTGGAAAAATCTTTATTGGTAAGCAGATAGTTTTAATTACCATACATATTGGAAAGTAATCGCTAGAACATATTTTACAAACTCCTATGATGCATAGTTCCACTCACTTACATTGCCCATCTGTACAAGTAATACACATTCATGAGTGCCTTACACATGTCCCCATCTGAAATAGGTCTTTTCTGCCAGTGATATAGAAATTATGTTTCAGTTTGTCAAAATAGAAGTGCACTTTTAAAATGCATGCTAACGTGGGCAGCTGAAGTTATGTGTTTTATGTACCAATTTTCTTTTCAACTTTTTTTGCAAGTTGATGGCTTTTGTATATGCCCAGATTGCATTTCTCAGCAGGCTGGCCACCGGTTGCCTCCATGTTCTTAACTTACAATGTTGTCACAGATCACTGTGATATTGTATAGCTTTGTATCACCCTAGAGCTGATGTTTCTCCACCCAGGTGACTTTTGTCCCTCAGGGAGCATTTAGCAATGTCTGGGACATTTTTGACATCACAAGGAAGAGGGTGCTACTGGTATCTAGTGGGAGAAGGCCAGGCTTGCTGCTAACTTCCTACAGGACAGCCTCACCACCAGGATTAGCTATAGCTATTTCCAACCCATCAGTTCTTTGCATAGAGTGGACTCATTGTAAACTTTATAGAGGCTATCATTTTTTAAATTAAAACTTGAGCAATTTACTGCAACACTGTAGGAAACACGTTAAGTTACAAAACTTTCTGACAGCTTTGTGGTTTGGGTTTCAGTTGATTCAGACCCTCCGAGCTGTTGACAAGGATGACCCTCAGAGTGGGCACCAATTCTCCTTCTATTTGGCCCCGGAAGCAGCCAGTGGTTCCAACTTTACCATCCATGACAACAAAGGTAAATGAGGCCACGTGACTTTATCTCTATACTTACCCCTGTACCTATATCCCTCTAGTCCCCTCCCAATTGATCCACCACATGAGGCGGTATCCACATGCAGTCACCAATTTGCTTTCCTGTTGCAGACAACACAGCGGGAATCTTAACGCGGAAAAATGGCTACAATAGACACGAGATGAGCACCTATCTCCTGCCTGTGGTCATTTCAGACAACGACCACCCAGTGCAAAGCAGCACGGGGACAGTGACTGTCCGGGTCTGTGCATGTGACCACCATGGGAACATGCAGTCCTGCCACGCGGAGGCCCTCGTCCACCCCACGGGCCTGAGCACGGGGGCTCTGGTGGCCATCCTGCTATGCATCGTGATCCTACTAGGTAAACTGCTTCTCCCTGCATCCTCTCTCCCCATGCTGAGGGGCACACTCTCTTACTGTGACACTCTAGCCACCTCCCCACTTAAGGCATACAGCCTAATCTAGGTGAGTAGAGTTATATGCTGAGAATCTGTGTTGTTCCACCATGAACTAGCTTTTGCTTGACTATGGCTTTGGGGAATGAGCAGATGTGGAACTTACCCATGTTTTTACCTACCTAGGGAACCACTGCACCAAAGAATCTCTTACCTATCAGACTGGGACTGAATCTCAGAGGGATATGAGGGCAGCATAAATATACCCTCTTCGTTTCATTTGTTGGTTAATATTTAACCTGACAAATATTGTTAAATTTTAAAGAATGAAAGTCATCTGACACGGAGTATCTGATGAAGGCCCATTCTATGAAGGTCAAGCGTAAAAATCAATGGGAAACTGGAAAGAAGAATGCAATGACTTTTTCTCTCTCATACAGGAAAACAAAAAGCAAATAAATTTTCTCTAGCCCAGCAAACCTAAACTCACTTAAATAACAACCTTCTTAGTATTGCTCTATAATTGCCATGCATAATATCTATTATTTCTCAGAATCTTGATAATAAAGAACTTCTGTGGCCAAGGAAATAAACCTGGGACCTAAAAGATATAAATGTAAGAAAAGCAAAAATCAAGGTGTAACAATAATTCAAATGAAATTTTTTACCCCCGACCAACAGATTAAGCACATAAGCTGAGCTCAAAGTGATCCAGCAGCACCTTGACTGTTGTGAACTAAGAAATAAAATATTAGCTAATGCAACACTTCCAAAAATAAAACTTAGATTTGTATAGCTTGCGACACAATGGGAAAAGAAAAGTAAGAACTTAGAGTTAACCTGGATTACCCAGGGGAGTGGTGGGGGGCGGGGTGGGGGGGGGGTAGTTCAGTGACTTTGAGAAGAGCAAAGTAAGACCTACATTTCTCTGAGAAGAGAATGAGAATGCCTAGGGATCTCTGCTCAAGAGCTTCACATTCCAGATCAGCTTTGCTAATTATAACAGAAGCCTTGAAACTCAGCTACAGAACTGTGCTGTGATTCTCTTTGTCATCTAATCTTTGGGGAAAGTATTTTAAGATATGAGGATAAATAAAAACGACAGTATGCAAAGACAAATCAGCGCTCCTAATGGTGAGCCTGTAAAAACTGTTTTGGAAGAGAAGAATATGAATAGTTCTAATTTTTTACTTCTTAAAAGAAGTTATTTTTAGAAGGGCTGGATGGGCAGGTAGACTGGATGGGCATGGACTCTATTATGGCCTATGGAAGGAGAGCGATTCTCATCTCTAGAGGTGATTCTTCCTTTCCCTCATCACCTACCCATTTTCTCCTCCCCTTTCTTCCTCCTGACCAGCCCCCTTTACCCTCCCTTTCCATACCTTCCCTCCACTAAATTCGCTCTCTCCTCATTACTTCTAATTTGCCTCAGTGCCTCCCACATCTTGTCTAATCTCTTCAGCACTCTATACTCATTAAAAAAGAAGAAAAATGGGATTTAACCTTTAACTAGGCTCACTTCATGAGCTAGACACTGAGCAAGATACTTTCCAAATGCTTTTTTTCTCACTTAAACCTCTGCCCCATCTGGCAATATATTCATCTGCATCTTCAATGTGAAAACTGAAGCTCCAAGATGTGCAGTCACACAGCTAACAGGTAACAGAACCAAGTTCCAAACTCAGGTCTTGTCCCCATGAGCCTTGTGCTTCCACGTGGCACTCTGCTTTCTTTGTGAAGTTACGGAATGCAAGGTAACTTCTAGGCCAGCGGTCAGCAAACTGCGGCTCGCGAACCACATGCGGCTCTTTGGCCCCTTGAGTGTGGCTCTTCCACAAAATACCGACTTCTGCGCATGGGCCACAAAGTTGGGCCACAAAGTTTCAATCGCACTGTACATGCGCGCCCGCACGTGGTATTTTGTGGAAGAGCCACACTCAAGGGGCCAAAGAGCCGCATGTGGCTCGCGAGCCACAGTTTGCCGACCACTGTAGCAGAAAGAGAGCCAGAAGTGAAGCGACAGAGGAAGAAAGTGGAAGTAAACCTGAGAGTTTATAAGAGAAGGAAAGCCAAATAGGAGGGGATCTGCAGTCAAGAAAGTGGGTCAGGTGGCAACTATTGTTTTATTTACAAAAACAAACAGTAAAACAACCGCTACATTTCGTGCCTCTATGGTCCTTTAGAGTTTGCAAAACATTCACATAAATTAACTCATTCCTGACAACAACATTGGTCATTATGATATTGCTTCTCTTTTCAGAGAAGGAAACGGAGTTAGACAAGTCAAATCCTTTAAGTAAACCTGATCCCAATGCCTTGCTACTTTCTAAGTTACATGGTGAGGTTTGAGCACAATTTTGTCCACTGGTCTCCTCCTCCAAAATAATTTTATTGCTGTCTTCTGCCCACAGGAGTAAGGGAAGGGGGAGGCTCAGTGACTGGGAAGGGCATGTCCTTGGTCAATTACTCTCTCAGAACTTTTTTGCTCCGTGTGCTTAGATCACACGTTTTCCATTTATAAAAGTTAGCTTTGGAAAGCTCTCTCTTCTTGACAGTTATACTATCAAGAAATTCTGTTCAGATGTGCCTCAGGCTACTAAGAAAAGATCTAGGCAGTGGTAGCTGTAGGAGAATTAGGCAGTGAATAAATGCCTTTGAATGACTGGATATGCCCTCTCTCTCCTAGACAGCTGCACTTTTAGGTACACATAGAACTAAAATAAAAGATGTAGGTAGCTTAAGCTGGGGGAGAATTAGGAAGTGATAAATGCCTGCCTTCAATAATGGAAGAAACCCATGGATATCAGAGTTCAATTTTTTGAGAGTGAGTTAGCTTGATGCTATTCTCTAATCCCAACGGCTGCTCTTACTCACAACCTCTGTTTTGCAAATCCATGTCACTGGTCACACTGCAAGGCAGTATAGAAAGGTAGATTGTGAGCATCCCTTTGCCCACAGCCCTGCAATTTCTACCTACCCAGACTCCATAGTAAAGTGAAGGCATACAGAAGCACCCATAACCCCACATGAGGTGGCCCTTCCCTACTGCTCTCCTCTCCTGGCTCCCGCTGCTCCAGCCACAGGGTCTCCTAGCTGTTCCTCAAACACTCCAGGCACACTCTCTCTCCAGGGCCTTCTACCTCTATCTCTTCACCAGAGAGCTCCTTGGATAACTCCTCATGTCTTTGCTCGAATGTCACTTTCTCAATGATGCAATCTACCCCCAAAACAAATAGCCCCTCAAACATGCATGGAAGCACTCCCATCCTCCTGACTCTACTTATCACCTTTTTAGTACTTTCCATATTTGTTATGCACATTGTTTATTTTCTGTCTCCTCTACCACCACCACCTGCCCACCTTATTAGGCCTTGATCAATTTTTTTATTGATAGTGCCAAGACCTGAACCTGACACAGAGTAGGCACTACATAAATATTTATTGAATGAATGAATAAATAAATACCCTTAATGGACATGACAAATGAGGCATCAGAATACTCTCTGGCAGCAAAAGACAATGTATACAACCACACATTTGAAAAAGGCAAAATTGTATAGCCTTGAGAAATGGTCTATAATCCAAACATGTGTCAAAGCATGGTTCAGTATGGGCTTTGTAGTCTGGCTGACCTGGATTTCAACTGCTTGTACATGTAACATCTCTATGTAACTTCCTCTATGTAAAATGGAATTAATAATGATGGTACCTATTTTGTAGGCTATTATGATAATTAAATGAGATCAGTATGTAAAACACTTAGCCCAGTGCTGGACACATAGAACCCTCTCAATAGGTAACCAATTATCAATACTACTAACATCTAAAATGTTAATGTATAGACACAATGTGTGCATGTATCCATTACTATATAGGTAGATACAAATATTCATCAATCCTTCTTTTATTTTATTTTTATTTTATTTTATTGGGGTGACATTAGCCAACATGAACATATAGGTTTCATGTGTGGATTACTAATTTACAAAATCTGCATATAGGACCATGTGCTCACTACCCAAAGTCAAATCTTCTCCTGTCACCTCATATTAGGACACCTTTCTTCCCCCACCCCCCGCCCTCTGGCAACCACCACACTGCTGTTTGTGTTCTTAATGAGATAATTCAATTTTCATGGCTTATTTAAAAATGGGACCATGTTATGGATGACAGAATAAAGATATGTTATTGGTACTTCCTGTAATAAAGTCCCCTGCACAAACCCAGTTTAACAAGGTGTGTTCTGCCCTGGGTAGCTGTTGTCTCTCTACGCTGTTGCTATGTTTTTATTTTCCCACCCATATGTCCATTTGCAGATGTGTGTCTCTACAGGTAGCCAGCTGTGTTCTAGCCAGCCAGCTGGGAAGAAACATCAGGAGCTATTTAAACACAACTCTTCCTTCATCTCTAATTTGACTTAGGAGGAAAAAAAATCAAAAGACTGAATATCCAGGCAATAAGCTTGCAGAACATGAATCTTTGAAAGATTTTCTTTTTCATCCCCACGTAAATGTGTGCATTTTGTTTCGCTTGAACAGAAATAATCTGGCATGTGTATGACCTGACCCCTTCAAATGGGCTGAAATCCAAAGTGGCTTTCGGAATTGTATCTGGGTCTCTCCAGGTATTATCTGTAATGTTGCCTCAGATGTGGGAGAGGTATGCAAATAGTCACATCTCTACTTTGGGTTTGAAACCAATTTTACACTCTTCTCAGGAAAACAAAAAAGAAAGCACAGTGCAAAAGTTATTTTAGATGTGGAGTTATGCAAGCCCTTCCACACGTAGGGAAGGAAGGTGCCAGCCTTGTGCTTCTAAGCAGACTCGGATCGTTTTGGGTGTTCAGCATAATTTGCACTCTCCCTGCCGTACTCCCACTCCGGCTGAGCTTTCTTTTTCTACTAGCATTTTCTCTATTCCCTTCCCTTGAAACCAGTTCGTAATTTCAAAGCAAAAAGGACCTACTGACAAAACCTGGCAATGTTTTATCCTCTGCTTAAATGGTGCCCTTCTTTCAAATATTTCCTCCGTTTCTCTGGGGTCCTGCTTTGATCCTGCACGAAGGCAAATGCGCGCATACAGAGGTAAAAGTTGAGTCTGCACTTGCCTAGAGGACTTTTAAAACTTGCCCTGGGCGCCCGGGCTTCCCTCCGGGCTGGCACTGGGTGGCACATTAACCTCCCCTTCCCTTGCTGTTTTGTTTCTGCTTCCAGTGACCGTGGCGCTGTTCGCAGCTCTGCGGCGGCAGCGGAAAAAGGAGCCTCTGATCATTTCCAAAGAGGACATCAGAGACAATGTTGTCAGTTACAACGACGAGGGGGGCGGCGAGGAGGACACCCAGGCCTTCGATATCGGCACCCTGCGGAACCCTGAGGCCATCGAGGACAGCAAATTGCGCCGGGACATTGTGCCCGAAGCCCTTTTCCTACCCCGACGGACTCCGGCCGCCCGAGACAACACCGACGTCCGCGATTTCATTAACCAAAGGCTGAAGGAAAATGACACGGACCCCACGGCCCCGCCCTACGACTCCCTGGCCACCTACGCCTACGAGGGCACCGGCTCGGTGGCCGACTCCCTGAGCTCGCTGGAGTCGGTGACCACGGATGGAGACCAGGACTACGATTACCTTAGTGACTGGGGCCCTCGCTTCAAAAAGCTCGCAGACCTGTACGGAGGGGCCGACAGCGACAAGGACTCCTAATCCTTGCCTTTTCCATCGGACGGTAGGATGCTGAACTGTGTGACCTGGCTGTTTCTTCCCAGGGACCCGCTGCTCCCTGGAGGGTGCCCTGTCCCGCCCGGTTCAACAAGTCCATGGCTGCAGGCGTGTGGCTCCGATGGCAGAGACCCTTTTCTAGTACACTTTTATGAGCTTCCGAGAGGCAAATGTTTATTTTTTAGTGCATCCAGTTAACCACGTGGGCCCCGCAGGCACCGTGCTGGAGGAGAGGATGGAGAGCAGGACGTGCCCCCGCGTCCCCTGGGGGAAGCTTGGACCATGTTCATCCCACCGGCCTGGCCTTTTGTACTCCACCCGTCGACTCAGGTCAGCTGACTGCTCTGACTCCACCTTTCGATGCTAACGGGATGAAGGACTGTTCTTTAAGGATAAAATATAGTTTTAGTAAAAGATATGAGGAACGACCGTGAAGTAGTTCCCGGTATATCAGCTCACAAGGAGACAACGAACTATATATATATATGGGTGTGTATTTCTGTCGCAATGAATTTAAGATGACATTTGCCCATCCTGTTTGTTCTTCAAGAACTTTTTCTGACACCTGTGACTATTCTAAGCATGATATCCACCAATGTTTTGAGATTCTCATTCCTCTGAAGGAATAGGAGCAAATTAAATAGCGACATTCAAAAACAACCAAAAAAATAAAAATAAGTAAGACCTCATTCCTTACCACTAACTCATAATTTGTTATATATTAGCCATGTAAAAGTTTGCCCTTGTACCCTAGAAGGGAAAATTGAAAATAGCTAATAATATTAACAAAGGAGATATTTAGCATATTTTAAAATCTGGGCCACCAAATGTACCACAGATCACTTGAATTTTTTCCAACCGTCAGTAGGTTAATTACAAGTAAGTCTAATTGTTTAAAAAGTTCTTGAAGGAACTTTTCTGAGATAAATTTTAACTTCTTGTCTGTAGTTGTTGTCAGTATTATTCTAATATATACTTGAAAGTAGCAGTGTGAGGTACAATAATTCATGTTCTCCAGATACGTCTTACTAAATTAAGTTGCATTAGTAAAGGTAGATTAAATAAAACTTAAATCCCACTCTCAGAGTTTAATGGGGTGGTAAGAGCTAGTCACACTTGAACCTGACACCCTGTCCTTCACATCCAGAAACACCTATATATCTATATAACGTGATAGATGTAGATGAACGTTGAAATCATGGTGAAAACCTACATATGACATGCTTGGAAAATGCTTACAAAGGGAAAAGTTGGATTCCCTACAACAAGAGTGTTTAAGATTATAATTAAAATGATAGTTGGCTTTCAAAAGCATTAATATTTTTTCATTGTTTTTAACTTTATTTCCATGGCAACTCTGCTCTCTTTGTCTTTGAACAATGATAAAGTAATGGTCTCAAATGATGACAGAAGATAATGTACAATCCATCCAAATCTATTATTTCTCTAATTATGCAATTAGCATCATAGTTATTATCCAGAAGACCTAACCGAACTGAACTATTCCTTTTGGCAGGTTCAAATCATTTATTTCATGTGGATGTTCTAATGACTTTTATCATTAGAATCTTCATGGGCAGTCATCAGAAATTTCCAAAGTACTGTAATAAAAACATCCTTATTTTGAAAACTTAAAAACAAAACAGGCTCTGTATATATATATATATATATATATATATATATATATATATATATATCTTTAGAATATGCTGACTTCAATTATTAATCTTAGAGATTTATTTTCAATTAATGCTAATTTTCTACAGATAATCTTAGTGTCATATCCATTTGGGGATAATGTCATATCAGCACATAATTTTTATTTGGAAACACACTGTCATTTAGTTAAGTTTTAAATAGAGATATTACCCAGGAAGTAAAGATGGCAACTTTAAAATTAGAGAAATGTAGTGTTTTGGATTACCCATTTAGAGGGAAAATTTTTTACAACCATGTTATTCCTTGTGTTTCCTGAATGTTTTCCTATTTAGTAAAGTACTTCCCTGTATACTAACAAGTATTTCACGCTTAGGTTATTTCCTGCTTTTATGGTTTTCTTTTCCTAGTTACACACACATAGGAATGCAAACAAAATACTACAGGAGGGTTTCCTTGTAATGAAGTGACACATATCATAGTCATAGGTAAGCAATGGAAAAAGGTAGCTTAGTAAAGTTAATAAGAATTAGTTATCTATAGCAATAGACCAGCACCTTAATCACATGACTTACTGTAAAATTAAAGAGTTCCTATCATAATGTTTTATGTCATGTAACAAATTGAATCAAGAAAGTTCTATAAAAAGAAAACTATCAGCAGAAGTCTTCCTTTTGAACTTTTGGCATTAATTGGAAAGTCTGAGGGCTGACACTAGCAACTTCCAATATTTAAGGGTAAGGTTTACTCTTTCCTCATAAGTGAGAGTCTTTGAGATGTAATTGGGCAGATATTTTATCCCATCCTAAAGATGATACAGTCAGTGTACCAAGATCAGGTGAATATGACTAAATATTGAAATAACTATTTAATCTCTTACCACAGAAGCTGATGATGAAGTGAATGTCTAAGAAATTGGATAATTTGAGACTGGAGCTGAATATTTAGCAGTAGGGTCCTGTTAGCATCAGAGCAGAGTACTATTTTCCTACCATTAAGACTCTTTGACATCATGGAAACAATAAGAATCACCATTCCATTATTTCACCCAGGTCTAACTTCCTTCCCACCAAAGCATCAGGTCAAGGACCAGGGCAGCACAACTGATCACTGGAGAAAAAAAATTAAGATTTTTCAGCTCACTTTTCACATTGTCTCTGTCCTGATATTAGATGTTTGTGATGAGAAGTATGAAAATAGAAAGAGATAAAATTTTAATATTTGCTTTAATTACTAAGAAACTAAAATTCAGTTAATATAAGCAGATTGCTTTTATAGGTTGTTCCAGGAACTTTGAGGTCTTTCTGAGCCCCCAACCCCCAAGAATTTCTTTAAACCACAAAGATGTTCACTGGAGTAAGCTGACATTTTAAATACATTCAGCCATTGTGCATACATTTAAAGCCCCTTCACTTCATGGCCACTTCCTCCTGAAAGGCCTAGAATATATTTGTCCCCAAATAAAAAAAACTAAATCTAATGGGGGAGAAGAAAAGATGGCTCCATAGAACCATAAGAGAGGGGATCTAGGCACAGTAAATAATTTTTTTACAGAGCTTTTTTTAGCTTTACAGTTTAGGTGCTTAAAGGGAGGTTCAGATTTAAATTGATTTTATTTTCTTTTTTGTTTGCTTGTTTTTTATATGTTTTTTTATTGATTTCAGAGAGGAAGGGAGAGAAAGATAGAAACATCAATGATGAGAGAGAATCATTGATTGACTGCCTCCTGCACACCTCCTGCCCTGGGGATCTAGCCCATAACCCAGGCATGTGCCCTTGACCAGAATCAAACCCAAGACCCTTCAGGCCATAGGCCGATGCTCTATCCAGCTAGGGCAACTCTATTTTCTATTCAATTTTAACACAGTATAAAAACTTGTGGTTGAGTTTTCATTTTCACTCCCAAAAAGTTATGAAAAAGTTCTTAAAGTTGAATCTTTATCCTAGAAGCATCTCAACTTTTTGGATCCAAATTAACTTCAGCATGTTTCCATTATTTTCATTGTCAAGTACATAAATTTTAGTTATCCTTGCTGAACAAGGCCTTATATCAAATGTTTCGTCTTGAAATGCATGTTTTACTGGAGATAATAATGCATACACTATGATTGGGCATTCCTCAGTTCTATATACTTAAGGACCAAAAAGACTATGCAGCTGAAAGGAGAACAGAGTGGAATCCTGAGAACAAACCAAATATTTAAATCAGGTATAGCTAAGTGTATTTTCCCCAGGAAATTCACCACCGAATAAATTACTATATCTTAGTCACTAATTTTGAAGTAGTGTAATTACTTTGGAAGAACACTCTAGAAAGTCATGACCCCACTATTTTGCAAGGCATCCTCTGAAAAGGGTCATTTTGGTGTAATTTTGTCTTTTATGTTTTTATCTAGATGAAATCTTTTTTGAATTGTGACAAGGGATGAAAAATCTACTGCGTTTACATTAACACTACAAGTCAGCCTTCTTTATCAGAGTGTAAGAGAGGAAAGATCAAGGCGTTGTGTGTGGATCTTCCGGAGGATGAACTATTTTGTAAGGTCTGACAGGCAGCTTTCTTTTCCAGAGAATACAGGATCCCCGTATGGTCTCCTGAAAAGTTCAGTGCTATTAGAGTGCAGCATTTTGAATCTCCCTCTGGCATCTTTATGGAATAATTTTCTGAAGGGATAATTCCCTACTAAAATATATCAGACCCTGACCATATTTAATACCCTCTTAGAAAAGAAATACAATGACTTGCACGCTTGTTAAAAGTTAATAAAGAAATAGCTCATTTTTAAAGCCACACGTTTACGGTCTCTGCATCGTCAATTTAATTTAAGCATTGCTGAGACAATCTTTAATCTACTCCCCATTTTGTAATACCTTATTTATGATGCATTTTCATTTTTTAATTTGGGGGGAACATTAGCCCGACCAGAGCCAGCAGATAGATGAAAGTGCCAAAAGGAGGTCAGATGGAAACAGAGCCTTTTACCCACTGTCTCAGTCAGGACCCAGGCACTTAGCTGAAGAGCCACTGGGTTATTAGATTAATTTCAAAAGAGCTTTTATGAATTACTTAATTCTTTTTCTTTTCCTTTTTTCTTTTTTTGAAAACCCATGGACCACAAACTCAAATTTCTCTTCAAATGGGGTTAATTTGACAAATGAGGCGTGGACCCAGCGTTGTGGAAAAAGCTTTCCACTATAATGAGATCTTGGTCTTTCCTGCGAGACTGTGCTATTCATGTAAATATGTCTAGAGGCACCTTCGATGAGCTTTTAGTTTTCTATGATCTGTTAGTTTAGTGTTTATTAAGGAATCAAATGTATAGAATTACTAGGCATCCAGGGGGAATGCCGTGTAGCAAACGTAAAACTGATCTTCTCGGAAGAAACATAGGAACGCTTCCAAACCACTGTACTCTTTTGTTTGTGATTATTTTCATTGCTTTGAAAGTACGCTGCATAAGAATAGGCCTTATAATAAATGCTACATGCGTCTTCGGTAGTATCGAGCTAAGGCAATTTGGCTTTCTCCTACTGTGATTTGTGATTTTTCAACCCAGAAAAATCAAAGCTTTCGGGTATTGATTGTTTTTAATTAAAAACACTCCCAAGTACAAAGTGAAGCCGATGCCACCCTTGAAGATTTACTGGCTGGAGTGCTCGGTTCATATCATTTTTCTCAGTATTGCTCGTGTCTTCGGCAGTGAGAACACCGGATGGAAACAATCGCTGCTCAGCTCTCATCAACATTCCTAGTTAGGGAGAGGGTCAGACGTCACAGGTTACATGAGCAAGTTTTCTGTATCAGAAGGAAGGGGTGAGACCACTACCTTCCAGCTCACTGTGGCCAGGCCTCTTGTAATCCAATGGCAAGTACACGCTCCTTGAAACGGCTTCTCTGATTTCCCTTTGTTCTCTTAGACGTATACATTTGCAAAGAATGCAATTTAAAAAGTGATTTCTCACAAAGAATAAATATGCCTTTTGCAGATCAATTTTTGTAACAAGTTATTTATATGATATTACTTAATAAACTGTTTTTTTCTAACTTGTTTTTTTTTCCATTCTCTCAAACTGTTGTTTGTAATCAGAGTTTTTAAAATGTACACCTGAATGCACACTTCATCTTTCTGAACCTGCTGTTTTAACTTCCCAGATAGCTAACGAAAGCCAACTTGTTATATAATAATTAGCTTGTAAAACCATAGCTTCTCCCAGCCAGAAATATATATGTTGTGGGCACTGCCCTGCAAACTTCTCACTGGTGGGACAAAAACTCCTCTATTATTTATGGAATTGCTGCATTGAGAAGAAACCCGTTTATCCTCATGGTAACTGCTTTATATTTTTAAAAAAAGGAGGGGGGGAACAGTTCTATATTTTTGTCAATCCCAAATCTCCATCCTTTATTTTACTCCCATAAAAGCAATTGTCTATGGACCTCAGATTTAAAAAAGGAAAAGGAAAAGCAAGAACCAAACCAGAGGGAAATAATAAAATCCATCCAGCATTCTGATACTATGAGTAAATACAATGTTTTTGTATATTCAGAGCTATAATATTTTACATGCTTGGCCTTTTTTTAAGGTGCCTCCTATTTCTACAGAGGCTATTTCATAATTTTTAAACTGGGAGAATTCATAGTTTTGCAAAGGAGATTTTTGTTTATTCATTCATGTGTTCAATACAGCGTAGGCACTTTGCTGTGTGCTGTAGAATATTCCACGGGAGCCAGATAGCTGTATTTTCCCTCCTCTCCAAAAGCTCATGGTCTCAATGGTCGGCAAACTGCGGCTTGTGAGCCACGTGCAGCTCTTTGGCCCCTTGAGTGTGGCCACGCAGTTTCAATCGCACTGTACGTGCTCACCTGCACGTGGTATTTTGTGGAAGAGCCACACTCAAGGGGCCGAAGTTTGCCGACCACTAGTCTAGGAGGAAGGGCCGCCATAAGTGTACTGTAAATACTGTGATTACATAACTATAGTAACCTTCAGGAGGTGGCCTGGAGGTGTCTTCAGAGAGGTACAGATGACAGTGTGGATAGGTTAGAGAAACTATGTCTGCCCCAGTGGAGGGCTGTATGGGAGGATTAGGAATTAGCAAAATTGAGATAAAGGAAGATTAGAAATCAAGAAGAATAGCTGGAGAAAGACAGAAAAGAGAGGAATGTTTAAGCAATGCCATTGATCTCAGCTGAGGTCCCTGGAGGCGTCTCAGCTTGGAAAATCACGTAGCACCAGAAACAAAGGCTCACCAATGCCAGAGCAGCTAGGTTTTTGTTGTTGTTGTTGTTAATATATTTTATTGATTTTTTTACAGAGAGGAAGAGACAGGATAGAGAGTCAGAAACATCAATGAGAGAGAAACATTGATCAGCTGCCTCCTGTACACCTCCTGCTGGGGATGTGCCCGCAACCAAGGTACATGCCCTTGACTGGAATCGAACCTGGGACCTTTCAGTCCACAGGCCGACGCTCTATCCATTGAGCCAAACCGGTTAGGGCGAGCAGCTAGGTTTTGATGTTGTTTTGTTTTTACTTTTGTTTTCTGCTGTTTGGTTTAAAGTTAACTTGGTCATGTACAGAAATCCATGGAAAGGAAGGATGCTATTAGAAATACACTTTCTGAAGGATAAGTACATGGTCCCACCCCACCCCCTGCTCTGCACCAGCCCAGGGCAAGCAGAGCCCACAGGATCTAGGAAACCTCCCTGACCTAATGGTGACATAGGCAGGCAGTGCAATGCACTGTCTCAAAGGCGCAGTTCAGGAAGCAGATTGGTGCAAACATTTCCCATCACGATAACAAACCACTACCCATAGTAATTATTGGTATGTATTACGGTCATTCGCTCTACTGCTGCAACAGTACAAAATCTAGCATCTCCATGAGGCTTGTGCCTCGATCCTTTGAAGTTCAGGGTGGTTGTGGGCCTTTCTCCCCTTGCAGCTTTGCATTTGGAGCACAATGCCCCAAGGTTTATTGTGGCAGCGGAGGAGAGCTGATGCTGATCATATAGGATGTTTCTAAGGGGCAGGCCCATACATGGTTGATACCACTTCTGCTCACATCTCATTGGCCAGAACTCAGTCATGTGGCCCAAACTAACTGGACGTGGGCTGGGAGATATTCACACACAAACACATTGTGTCTGGTGAGCATAGTTTCAGTCTGTCAATCTTGCAATACCTTTCCCAATTCCTCCCAATTTTAGCCACCATAATAAGCCAGGTCGCATAATAATCATGAGGCTGTTATCAGAAAAGGACGTAGGAGGTCATTTACAAATTCAACGTTCAAATCGGAAACCCCTTTGAGAAAGTGTTTGTGTACCATCCCTGACTCGGGCACCCACGGCTGATATTGCTAATCAATTGACTCACAGATCCCCTAGCCTTAGAATCCCAGCAGCCATCACAACAGAACAATGCTGACCTATTTGCCATCCCAAACCAAAGAGATTCTGTTCTCCTGTGAAACCTGTTTTCTTTCATCCTAAGTGTCGTTGACTACTCACCACCGATATTTGGGGAGAGCATTCTGATCCTGAGATTGTCAAAAATTTGGAATAATTAAGAAAGCTAAAAGGCTCTGTCTGCCATTGTAATTAGCTCACACTTTTATTTCATAAATCAGAACCAACCAGCACGTATCTCTGTTTGAACAATTCAGATATAATATCAGCTTGGCTGATGTATCTCTTCTCAGGTATACTCCTCAGCCTTTACATTCATTCTGCAAAAGTCATTTGAGAAACTACTATGGGCAAGGCATGGATCAAGGTGATAGGAATACACAGACATGCACCCTTCGCTGTGCATATCCTTCCCTCAAGGACGGCCATGATTTAATCTCCTGTTATTAATCTTAGTTTGCCTGACTAAACATTTTATACTGAATGACACCCTGACTCTTTAGATCACTTTTCGAGGTCTCATATTCCTGAATTCAATACTTTTCCAAATATGCTATGAATAGATATGGCTCTTTAAAAGAAGTAGATTGTCTCCTACTTCTGCTATAATATACTTATCCCTTTTTTAAAATGTCTCCCTTGACATATTTGATCATCTTTATTGCTTCCTGAGCCATCTAGTCTCAGAAACTTCACTTTCAATGGCAAATATGTCTTGTTTGCACATTGGTAAGAAAATGTCTCCTTGCAGTGAGTAAAGGATGGGTTTTATCAAAGCTTTTAATTTTGCTTGGCCACCTGATAATAATGCCTTACTTTTATACAACACTTTTGAAATAACCATCATATCTACAACTTCATATAACTCTCACAGAAGCCCCATGCAATAGGCTGTAGCACTCCCATCTCACCAAGTGAGGTCATTTCTCCTTAGATCCCATCACAGGAATTAGAATTAAACTCACTTCTTCTAACTCAGTCTTGCCACTGATCCCCACATTTCCCCCTGTGTATGCACCATCCTATCTCATCCGTTTGAGAGAAATATTGGAAGGGGGAAAAAGGATTCTTTTTTCCTTTATTCAAATTCAGATGAGGTTGGACTCTGCTGATGGCTGCAGGCGCTAAGATATTCCTCTCTATAAGATTAGGCCAAATGCTCCATGAATTTAAAAAAAAAAAAAAAAAGAATCTGAAAAGCAAAATTCTGCCTATTAACCCTAATTACCCAACTGATTCCTATTATAAAATTGGAACAGTGTCACAAGGAAAATTATTCCCAAGAAATATGAAACTCCACCCAAAACTGCAAAAGCTCTAATCAATTATGTAATAATATTGACAACATTGATATTTCAAATATCAAACTGTGGTAAGCCCTTTGTAGGATGGAGAGAGAAAGGAAAGGAATTAGAACTTCCTGTTGCTCTACAGGCAATTCAGACTCCGTGATTAAAGGAGGAGGAGGAAGGGAGACCTGCTCTGGCCATGAGCTCCCACTGAATCCAGGTGCCCACCCCATGACATGGTGTCTGTATTATCCCTGGAAAACCCTACTGTCCAGTTAGGTGGTATGGCAGAGCAGTAGCTACAAATCTTTGTTAATAAACTAATGTATTTTCTGTATTTTTCTATAACTTAACATAATTTCTGTTTTAAACCCTGATTCCTATGAGCAACAGAAACTCAACTTTAGGGTTTCCTTCTACAACCTTTCACTGATATTCCAGCTCGGTTCTCAGGGGCTGAGGTAACATGAAGAGTTAGGGTTTGAAGGAAGATGAGGCATGTCTGAGTTTACAGCTGAGCTGCTGAGGGAGCCAGAAGAGCAGATGGATTCCGGAAGAAAACACAATAATTCTTTTCACCTTCCCTGTCCATCCTTTCAGCCATTACAAAATGGGGAGGCTGAAGGTTATTGATCTGAAATATTTTATGTTACTGTCATTATGTCTCATCCTCAGAGTATCAGGATCAAAAGCTTAGGAGAGACACCTGCTTCATTCCTGACTTACGGCTTTCGCAGAGATTCAAAAAGAGCTGAAAGTTACCTCAGAATGTCACTATTTCCAATGTAATGCTAATTTATAACAGTCTTCTTATGCTTTACTATGTCAAGCATTATACAAGTGCTCATTTATAGTATGAAAACATATAAAATAAACATACTAAGGTTGAGCCAGTCTTCGACCTTTGAACCTCTCTTATGTGTTGAGAACTTTCCTATTTTATGCATAAGATACATTTTTCTTTATCGTAAATCAAGAGGATTGTGACAAAGTGTTTTCTGGTTTGTGAATACATTTATATGAAAAATCTTGCAAAGTTACAAAAATTAAATCAAATTGAATATATATTTAACAATTAAGTTGTATTGAAAAACAATAAACATATGAACTCTAGACTGTTTAGGTCCCTTTGGATCCAAAGAAATATATCTACCTGACTGGAATTTGGTAAAAATGACATCAAGATTCAAATGATAGCTCTCAAGTCAGAAAAGGTGAGGGGCAGGTTGATTTGGGCATTGAGACTTGAGCTGGGCCTCAGAAGAGTGTTAGAACCCACAGCAAAGTCCCTGGATGTTTCTCTAAAATGCAAATCCCCAGATCCCAGAAACAATCAGGGCTGTAGCATTCCAAAGTTGGAGGCTCTACCTTCAGTATATTAAACCATAAAAATATACCCACACTTTACCTTATAGACGTGAGTCAAGTTGCAGTTTGCTGGTTTACATTACATCATTATATGAGCCCTTAGACTCTTGTTGATTTTATTTTTGCAATTTTCCTTCTGTATTTTGAAGTCCTCCTTTTCTGGTGCTCTGGGTTGAAGAGTCCAGCTAGTTTTTTAGACCCCGGAGTCCTCAGTGGGAACCCCCACATCTGAGATATCTTTCTGAAGCTTCAGTTGCTGAGGGAGCCTGGCCCGCCCTCTCACGCCTCCGCACTTCCTGCCAGTCTATATGCAGTCCTCACTTTCCATCCTTGGCTATCAGGGTTCTCTCCAGCTAATTTTCAGTTGCTTATTCAGGGTGGTTTTCCTATATTTTAGCTGTAATTCCTGTTCGGTCCTGAGTATGCTTCCACTTACTCTGCCACCATTTTCAGGGGAAAACATAATCTGAAACCCTCCTTTTTTTTTATTTTGGCTTTTTTCACCTGTAGGTCATCTGAGAGCAAATAGGTACTGATGTGTGCTGTGCATAATGAATTCAAAGACATTACAAAGAAAATAAGGGCAGGGTTTGGGAATCTGCATTTATGGAAGATTTCCTTGTGATTTGTATGCACACCAGACTTTGAGATAGAAGCGAAATTATTGAGGTAACCAGACAAAGGCATGCTCACGGAGCTGTGGAGAGGTCAGTCCGGTTAGCAAGGAAGGTTCTGGAAGAGACCAGGAGAGATGAAAGTTCTAATATTTTTACACGTTTTCCACCGTCCTTTACCTGTTGTATTCAAAGCATGGGCTTGTCTATCCAATGATAAGGGGATTAAAACGGGTGCTCTCCCTAGAAAGGAGTAGAAGTTTCCAATTAAAGTACCAGGAGTGGTTCATACACATTAATTTAAAACCTCAGGTGAAGCTCTCCACGCTCCGACCTGTTTTTCAAAACTTTTCTGGCTACTTTCCCTGCATGTGTCAATCAATAAGTAAATCATTAAAATCTCTCTAGAGTTGATTCACCAGGCTTCCTAAGCATTTGCTTCTATTTTTCTCTTTTTAAAGTCAGCTGTTATTCTATGAGTCTCAGCTAGGGAACCTCTCCTCTCCCAGGGCCCAATCAGAGTTCCACTTTAATTAGCTTAATTGGAAGAAGACACAACCGAATTTCCAATTAGAGTTCCAAATGAGCTATTAGAACAGACTATTTTTGTCTTTTCAGGGAAAGTTCTCCTAAAAGTCATTTTTTAAAAAAGGTAGAAATCCTTAAAGGAGAAAAGGTGAGCACAATCAGATCAATTACTGCTACTAATCATCCCTAAAGTAAAGTTGGCTCTTTTCACATAGGTAATTTGGAAATTAGCCACTTATTCATTCTTTTATTAATTTAATATTTATATGCATATTAACTAAAACTAGAGGCCCAATGCACAAAATTTGTGCAAGAGTAGGCCTTCCTTCCCCCAGCTGCCAGCACTGGCTTCCCTCTGGCACCCAGGACCCAGGCTTCCCTCACAGCCCTGGCTTCGTCTGGAAGGTCATCTGGAAGGATGTCCTGTCTAATTAGCATATTACACTTTTATTATTATAGACTAGTGGCCCAGTGCACAAAATTTATGCATGGGGGGATCCCTCAGACTAGCCTGCACCCTCTCCAATCGGGGACCCCTTAGGGAATGTCCGACCAATGGTCGGACATCCCCTTCGCAATCTGGGACCACTGACTCCTAACAGCACATGTGCCTGCCTGCCTGATCACCCCTAACTGCCTTTGCCTGACTGCCTGGTTGCTCCTAACCCCTCTGCCTGCCTGCTTGATCGCCCCTAACTTCTCTGCCTGCCTGCCTGATAGCCCCTAACTGCCCTCCCTTGGCAGCCTGATCTCACCCCCAACTACTCTCCCCTGCCAGCCTGATTTCACCCCCAACTGCCCTCCCCTGCCGGCCTGATTTCACCCCCAACTGCCCTCCCCTGCCGGCCTGATCTCGCCCCTAACTGCCCTCCCCTGCCAGCTTGGTTGCCTCTAACTGCCCTCCCCTGCCAGCCTGATCTCTCCCCAACTACCCTCCCCTGCCAGCCAATTCTCGCCCCCAACTGCCCTCCCCTGCCAGCCTGGTTGCCCCCAACAGCCCTCCCCTGCCAGCCTGATCTCGCCCCCAACTGCCCTTTCCTGCCGGCCTGATCTTGCCCCCAACTGCCCTCCCCTGCTGGCCTGATTGCCCCTAATGGCCTCTGCCTCAGCCCCCACTACCATGGCTTTGTCCAAAGGGAAATCAAACATCCGGAAGATGGCCATTCGACCCAGTCTAATTAGCATATTACTCTTTTAGTAGTATAGATAGATTATATAGGATAGGATTGCTTAAATGGGGCAGGGGCGGAGCCTTTTTCATCTGGAGGAGATGCTCTTGATAGACAAAAATACATAATCCCTATATCTGGACTGATAGCCAGCCATATGCACTATACTGCCAAATCGGTCATTGAAAAATTGAACCGCTCTCTTACACCTTATGCCAAACAGCTGTTGCCCTTAAACCCCTCCTCAGCCCCTACCTTAGGTTCTGCCTTCACAGTTTACCCAGATTAGGTTCTGATTGGTCAGTTTCTATGCCAATCAGCATCAAAAGCTTTGCCTCCTAAGCAGCCATTGACTCCTCGCACTTCACCCAGATTTGGGGTTTCTATGCCAGTCAGTGTCAAAAGCTCTACCTCCTAGGCAGCCACTGGCTCCTCACACTTCACCCAGACTTGGTTCTGATTGGTTGGTTTCTATGACAGTGTCAAAAGCTCTGTCTCCTAGGCAGCAATTGGCTCCTCACACGTCACCCAGATTTGGTTCTGATTGGTCGGTCCCTATACCAGTCACCATCTCCGGGCCTCTCAACAGGCCTGATCAGAGAGGCGGGCCTGATCAGCAGCCCCAACAGAGGCCGGAAAGAAAGAGAGGCATGGCTGCTGGCTAGGCTCGGAGTGAAAGAGAGAGGCAACAGCTGCCACGGAGGCTACGGATCAGACACTGCTTCTCTCTGCAGGCCTCTCTTCGGGCCTGATTCGCAGCCCCTTCGGCAGTCAGTTCTGGGTCTGGGCACCTGCAGCAGCAGCAGTAATTTGGTCATTTTGTCATTTTGGATGTTATGGACCCTGACTCTTTATATATAGAGATTAGATAGATGATGATGATGATAGATAGATAGATAGATAGATCGATCAATCGATAGATAGATAGATAGATAGATACCAAATAGTTCTATAAAGCTTATAGCAAAAACTTTCCACTCCACCCTCATTCACTCACCCTTTAACTCTTCCAGATAGTTCTTCCATATTTGTAAGTAATACTTATATTAGGTTGAATCATAAGACATTGCCATTTTTGTAGGTAAAAAGTGGTTAATATCAAGAATTGCAGATGGTTCAACTTAACACTACTCTTCCTTGGGTTTACAGTTTTGAACATTATCTACTGACTTCCCAATATGGAGAGTAAGGATTTACTGCAACACCAACACACACACACACACACACACACACACACACACACACACACATTTCTCCCTTGTTCTTCCAATACAGTTATAGCACAATTATTAATTGAGTTTACATTATTACCTTATGTAAATATTGCTCATAGTTGAGCCTCATAATGTATATAATTTTGTTTCCTTTCTTGTTCAACTCTGTTTTTTCCTGAAATGAATAATTGGCTTGTGTGTGTGTGTGTGTGTGTGTGTTTATTTGCTTAGTTTCCTGTATACCTGTCATAATTCAGCCACAGATTTCCTGACGTGATTCTTAAATTCCTCTCTGCTGTGTAAAGTAATATCTGTAAGCTTTCTCTTCTTTTTTTCGATATCACGATAGAAACTCTCCATCACTCTGATGTCATAGATAATTTTTAAAAACTTTTTCTACCGCTCCCCAATGCTTACTTCTATTTTTTCTGAATTTATTTTCTCTGTTTGCTTTGGTCTTTGTTGCCACATTACAGGTCTTCCTCAGATGTCTAATGATCATGAGCTGTCTGTTCATAGCTAATGGTGAGGTCCTGAAAAGCTAATTAGAAGCTCTTTGGTCAGCTAATGGGCCTCAGCATAGGGTGAAGGAAACTAATAGTTTCATGGGAGCACCCAAATGTCGGCATTTGTGTATCTTTTGTCTTCAGTCAGTAAGTTTCAACCAAGAGGATTTCTCCAGTCACCTCCAGATAGCATATTTTTAAATATATTTTTATTGAGAGAGAGAGGAAGGGATAGGGATAGAGAGATAGAAACACATCATCCATTGGCTGCCTCCTGTATGTCACCTACTGGGGATCAAGCCCGAAACCCAGGCATGTGCCCTGACCGGTGACTTTTTGGTTCCTGGATCAATGCTCAACCGCTGAACCACACCTGCCAGGCATCCTCCAGGTAACATTAAGGTCCAAGCTGATGTTCAAGACCATGAACTTGTAGTAGCTCCAATCTCTAGCCTGTGATTAAAGTTTGAATCATCTTTTTGTTCAAATACTAAAAGATATAATGTGATATAAAGCCATGCACCTTTCCATCAAACTTGTAAGCTACATAGAAAATGTAGGGAAAATAATAATACTGTACTTTACAGAACAATTCCGTGACATAATTCAGCAGTGTTAAAATTTCAGTCTCTTGACAATCTAGCTCACAACTTGAAAGATCGTGTCTTCATAGAAAAAAGCTTTTAAATGATTTTCTTCCGTAACCAATTGGATTATTCTAGTTCCCTTAGTTTCAAGGGCTATTCATTATGTCCTTAGAGAATGAGTAGCTCCATATATACAAAATCCCCCCTCTAATCATGGGATCACAATGTTGCATTGTACTGACACCTTTTGCTTTAAATTTGTGTAATTATCTCAGAAAACATACCCTTTATTATTATGTCAGGCTGATCTCATTTCACTTGCAAATTTTTTAAACCATTGGTGTTCAGATTATCTGTCCTCAATCAAATACAGTCTAGGTCCACTTCCTCCACTGAAGAGTCTTTTTTAAATTATCCTTGGCTATTGGTGAGTAATATATAATGTATCGTTGGGGGATAAGGTTGTTAAAGGTTTTCCTGGTCATGTTACTGTGCGTAAAAATTAACTTTCAGCCGTAGCTGGTTTGGCTCATTGGATAGAGCGTCGGCCTGGGGACTGAAGGTTCCCAGGTTCGGTTCAGGTCAAGGGCATGTGCCTTGGTTATGGGCACATCCCCAGTAGGGGTGTGCAAGAGGCAGCTGATTGATATATCTCTCTCATCGATGTTTCTGGCTCTCTATCCCTCTCCGTTCCTCTCTGTGAAAAATCAATAAAATATATTTTTTAAAAAAAGATTAACTTTCAACATCCTTTACAATAATCAGTCCTCTTTCTTTCTGCTTTGTTGGTCAAGTCCTCTAGGAAATGGACAACATGATATGATATGCATCTTTGCTACCCATCAGTGTACCAGTTGCATTATATACCCAGTAGGTTCCCAATGAATTGAATACCTGAATGAGTGAATTTTCATATCTTTGAAGAAGAGTTACTCTTTAATATTTATTCTTCAGGAATGTCAAGCTGTGTCTAAGAGTAATCAATTGTAATATTTTCCTAAGCTTTTTGTATCTTAAATTTTATATGCTTTCACATTCACTTTCAGATAGCAAGTACATAAAGCATTCTTTTCATGTTTCCAATGATCCCACATAGTTAAGATGCTCAGTGTTGAGCTATCACACACATTGACCTTGAAATCCCAAAGTACAATATTAGATGGTGACTCAGGAAAAGACATTAATTTTTTTTAAAGTGTTGAATATTGCAGCTGAGCTTCTTAATCAGGAGAAAAGAGCCTGAATACCTGGGGGACAAGTGTTATGTACACACTGAAAGGCAATGCTCATCTCTCCTGAATACATGATAATGGAGAGGAGAATGGTGCTGAACAAGCACAACATTCAGGAGAAGAGTGCGGACCATGGGAAATGCTGCACAATCAAAACTGATGAGGGAAAGTTTCATCCAGCAGCTTTGAAAATATGTATTTTAATTTCAAAAGTTAGGTTATTTTTTAAAAAGATTTTGGATTAAGATTGCTTTCTGAATTTGTAGCTCTTTGTAAAAAAAGAAAGAAAGAAAGAAAGAAAGAAAACATTGTTTTCTGAATTTGGCTACTTATATCTATTGGTCTAAAAGCATTTGTCATGCACCTATTCCATACAACGTTCTTTGCAAAGCCATGTTAGAGATAAAAAGAGAATGGAACTGTTATTTATCCTGGAAGAGTTGTTAAATATTTTCAGGCTGAGGATGGCTGAGCACTGTTCGTTAAAAATGGTTGTCTAGCCCGGCCCGAGTGGCTCAGTTGGTTGGGCTTCATCCCATGCACCAGGAGGTTAGATGCCCAGTGAAGTCCATATGCCCGGGTGGCAGGATCAATCCCCAGTCAGGATGTGCAGGAGGCGGTGGATCAATGTTGCTCTCTCACATCAATGTTTCTTTCTCTCTCTCTCTCTCTCTCTCTCTCTCTCTCTCTCTCTCTCTCCCTCTCTCTTCCCCTCTCTCTCCAAAATCAAGAAAATATTTTTAAAAATTTCAAAGAAAAAATAATGACTTAGATATTTATTGTCTTTTTCTATCCACTTGGGAACTTTTGAAAAAATAAAGGTGTTCTTCCCATTTGTAGTAAAAATTTAAAACTAGAATAATAGTTCAAATTACTAATGTCCTTCCTTTATCATATGAATTATTAATTCATAAAATGAGTAAAAAATAAAAATTATAAAAAATAAATATTCAAGTATTTTATTGGTGTAAAATAGTATTTGATATAGCTAAATATGTGTAATTATTATTTGATATGTGCTTTTTGTTTGTTTGGGGGATTATTTGGGTTTTTTTAAATCCTCACCTGAGGACATGCTTAGAGACAGGAAGGGGGAGAGAGAGAGAGAGAGAGAGAGAGAGAGAGAGAGAGAGATCTATGTGGGAAAGAAACATAGATCAGTTGCCTTCTCTACAAACCCTGACCAGGGACCGAATCCTCAACCCAGGCATGTGCTCTGGCCGGGATTCAAACCAGCAACCTTTTGGTGCACAGGATGATGCTCAATCAACTGAGCCACTCCGGCCAGGCTGATAATGTGCTTTTTTAATATTTACTTCTTATTTATATATTTCCTATGGAGAAAGACTATTTTTTCGATAATTTTCAAATTTGGAGGGAAACAATATACCTTAAATGTGTTGATAAAGCAGTGTTTTATTATAACTTTCAGAATGTTCATTTGATTAGACAAAATTACGTTACCAACAGATCTGTATCAAATATTTTTCTCAAGTATCAAAATAACTTGTAATTAAGGAGCATATTTAATTATCAGAGTTCATCATCCTTTGAGAATGCACATTATATCTGTAAAACCAAGTATGATAAAACATATGAACAGAAATACAGTATATAAGATCCTGAATTTTTTAAACTAAATTTTATTGGGGTGACATTGGTCAATATGAACATGTAGGTTTCATGTGTGGATTTCTAAGTTACAACGTTTGTATATAGCACCATGTGTGCACCACCCAAAGTCAAGTCTTCTCCTGTCACCTCATATTAGGACCCCCTTCCCTGCTCACCCCCCGGCACACTGCTGTTTGTGTTCATAAGGTTCAGTTTTATACCCCACATATGAGTGAAATCATATGGCTCTTAGCTTTTTCTGTCTGACTTATTTCACTTAGCATAATGTTCTCAAGGTTCACCCATACAACCCTGAATTTTTAAAGATTGGTTTAATGTTATGGAATTATCTATTTTGTCAGATACTCACTAGAAATAGGAAAAAATGAATGACTGTAAAATGTTTATTAGCTGGTTAGAGAAACAATCAGGTCCCAAATGAGCGCAGGCCATGCTGTTCTAGGCCTGCATTACCAGCCCTTTCCATTCCCAAATTGCCACGTCTCAGGGCAAGAGCAGACCCCAGATTAACCAGTTCATGGCCATTTCAGCAGCACCTAATAGACTTTCACATCTCTCTCTGACTCAAACCAGCATTATATCAAAATCCTGTTGTTCTTCCCTCCCATTACGTTCATCAGGTCAAGCCTGTAAATTCCAAGTCCTCCAAAAACTCAAATTCCAGTGAGAAGAGATAGAGGAGTGATTAACCGTCTTTCCCAGACAACTCTGAGTTTCCTATGCAAATTGCCCCATCTCTGCTCCATAGCTGGTCAAGCAACTAATACAGTGATAAATATTGAGTTATGCATTTGAACCTGAACATCTGCATCAGACTAAATCTAAAGTCTGTGTTGTTGGGAAAGTGGTCTGTCATTGATGTAGGGAAGAAAGCCGCTACTAAGACACCCAGCTATCTAAGTGTGAAGAGACCATGTGGGTGAAGTGTCTGTATCTAACTCATAAAACACTTTCTGGAAGGCAAGATGTTTGAATTCAGTTTTAAGGATGAATAGCAACTTTCCAGACAGAATTGGCAGTAGTCTTCCAAGCACAGAGTGATGAAAAAATACGCTTCATTGTAGCAAAGACAAGTAATTCAGTATGATGAGCCAATGATAAGTGTGGGAGAACTTCAAGCTGGAAATACGATGCCAAGGAGTTTTAATTTTCTGCTGAGGTCTAGAGGATGTACTTGAAGGAGTTGAAATAAAAGAGTGACATAATCAAATTAGAGATTCAGAAACTTCAAAACAAGAGCAATGTAGGGAGTTGAGTAAAACCCTGAGTTAGGAGGCTATTACACTAATTTAATCAAGAAGTAACGGAGTTTTCTAAATCAGACAATTCAAGGAGAAAAAATAAGAGAGATAGTTTGGATGGCCATGTAACAGAATGTGAGGATAAGGGAGAGCGGAAAGTAGAGGCTACGGTGGATACCAGCTCTTTCTGTGACTACAAGGATGATTAGCAGATGTGGAGTAAAGAGTTAATGTTATATTTTGGCTTAGCCACTGTTTGCAAAAGTGCTGTAGTAGTCCCTGGCCTCTTCCCAGCCAGAATTTATATCAGATATTTCTCTGGAAAATTAAGCTACTGAGCAATGTCTGTGCATTAGTTTTCCGTTGTGGTGTAAAAATTACTACAGCCTGGGTGAATTAAAACAACACCACTCATTAGCTCTGTAGGTCAGAAGTCTGGCATGGTGTGTCTACGTTCTCTCTGCTCAGGGTCTCCTGAGACTGAAATCAGGTGTCAGCTGGGTTGAGCTCTTATGTGGAGGCTCTGCTTACACATTCATTCAGGCTGTTGGCAGAATCCAGTTCCTTGCAGCTGTAGGACTGGAGTCCTGATTACTTGCTGGCTGTCAGCCAAAGGCTACTGTCAGCTTCTAGAGACCACCTGCATTCCTTGGCATGTGGCCCCTCCCATCTTCAAAGCTACCCATGGTGCCGTGAGTCCTCATGCCGTGGATCTCTCTTCTGCCACCAGCCAGAGAAACTCTGCTTTTACAGGGCTCATGTGATTAGGCACATTCAGATATTCTCCCTTTTGCCATCTGACGTCGCATAATCGTGAGAGCAGCATAAGGGGCACAAAGGTCATGAGAGCCATTTTAAAAACCTGCCTACACATCTTACAAGAACAGAACTAAAAGAAGTGATTCTCCTTTAAGATCATGTCAAGAAGAATTTTAAGATCAGTGAGTTGAATAAAAACCCAGAATCAGAGAGTCAAATGGAGAAGTCAAAGGGTCTCCAAAGAGAATGTCAGGGGGATATAAAGACTCCAAGGCTTGTGCCTACAGTAGAGTTCTGACATCACAAAAAACTATACATACAAACTTCCACTGAGGAAGACGAGGAAATTATCATATAAACCTCTCCTCCCAAATTTACATACCCCTCCACATACAGATTTGGTTGGTTAACTTGCTACTTCAAATTATTCTGCTGTTATCTTTATGCTTTAAAATAATACACTTAAACCTTCATAATTCGAATTATCAGCATGTGTTAGAATCTCTTAAGCTCTATAATGAAAGAAGAGGAAATGAGATGAACATGTCCTCCCATCTCTACTTCCTTCTGACCTCCTGATTATTGTACTAAGATCATCATTTCTATGTTGTTACAATTTATAACCTTTGCATTCTCTTCTAATGCCTTCCTTCCCTGGAGTTTAGTCTCGCTGCTATATTTAAATGGTCTCAGTCCTCACATCAGTATTCTCAGTTTTCTATACCTGAACTCTTTATTTTTATTTATCTCTTACCTCTGGGCTAGATTTCATAATCAAGTATATATTTTTGCCAACGAAAGCTGAAGAGTATTATATTTCCTGAGTTCTTTTGTGTGTCAAAATAATGTTTGTTTTCTATATACTTGAACGACATAACTGAATATAAAAATCTCAGAACACACTTTCTTTCCCTGAAGATTTTGGAGTAATTGCCTCAACCTTTTTTAGTACAATTGCTGTGAAATTTAATGCCAACTTGGTTTTCCCCTGATATAGCTGAATTGCTTTATTTTCTGGCTTGGTTTATTCATATTAGTTGACTGTCTACTGTGCAAGAGGTACCACTGTAACTGCTGGGTCCATATGAGCTTCTGGATTCTTTATATCCAGCAGCTTTACCACTATAACTGTCCTATGACCTAAGGACATGGTATGTGCCTTCAACCCACAGATTCGAATCTTCTTTGATGGCTGTGAGTTTTTCTTCTTAACCTTTAAAATATTATGGAGCTCCCATAAATTCTGTTCTTATCTGGGTGGAAAAGTGTTTGAAATTTTATTCACTTTGCCATTTAATTCATCTTCTGACATGTATTCTCCATTTGCCTTTTTTACTGCTTTTTTTTCCCCTCCACTCACACCACCTGTTTCTTCTACCTTTTAAATATTTAGACATTAGTCTCTGCTAGTTTCTTTCTAATTGTGGCTCATTTTTCAATGAGGGCAGCTCCATCTTGTTCCGCTTTCTGCTCAGGAGTCACAGGAGGAAGGAAAGGGGAGAGAGCCAAGGTAGCAGGAGCCAAGTTCCAGCAGGTCATTGCAGACACTTACTCACCAGCTCGCGGGGCCTTTGCAGTGGCCCACATTCCTTCGGGACCTGAGCAGCAGTTTCGGTGGCTTGCGATGAAGACCCACAGGTTCAGTGGAGTGACTGGCCGTGTATCTTCACTCTCCTCAACTGACACTGAGCCCCTCATCAAAGCTGACCCTGTGCACACCATAGAGGCACAGGCGGGCATGGAGGTTAAGAGTACAGGGTTTACAACTGAGCAGAAAGATTGGGATTGGCTCAGTGGATGGAGCATCAGCCTGCGGCCTGAAGGGTCCCAGGTTTGACTCCAGCCAAGTGACATGCCTGGGTTGCGGGCTTGATCCCCAGTAGGGAGCGTTCAGGAGGCAGCCGATCAATGATTCTCCCTCATCACTGATGTTTCTATCTCTCTCTCCTTCTCCTTTCCTCTCTGAAATCAATAAGGAAATATATATTTTTTTAAAAGATTGGGATAATAATAGTACCCTCATCATAGGGTTGCTCTGAGGATTAGCTGGGTAGGTACATGTAGACCATTTAAAACAGTGTTGAGCACATAGTAAGCACTCAATAGATATCGGCCAGTGTTATTATTGATATTGTTGTGAGTGGTATTATTATACTCCCATTCATTACATGGCTCCAGGATGTTTCCCACAAAGTTACTGGGTTTTTCTCCTTCCAATACCATCTGGTCTGCAGTTCCTCAGTGTGGGATGTGGAATGAATGGTTTCTAGGAAGGGATAGCCGGTGAAGCCCTCCTGAGCTGCTCACCCACTACTGGAAGGCGCTGCAGTGTGTGCGTAGATTGTGGAGTCTGAATCTCCTTCGGGCATCCTCCTGGAATTGGGGCCAAATGTCTCTATATTTAGAAGCAATTCTTCATAGTTTGGGGTTGTGTCTGCCTCTGGGCTTCATTAAAAATGGTTTCTTTTGTTAGAATCTGTGTTGCTTTCAGTCAATATTAAAGAGTGGAACTTAATACAATTATCTTTAACTCCAAGCAGAGGCTCTTAATATTTTTAAATCCAGAAATACTTTTAAATAAATGCGAGAATGGTGAGCCCATCTCTCCACTGAAGCCTAAACATAAAGACATTATAGGAAGGATTTAAGAGTTAATGCAGTCATGAAAGGACAGTTTAATCTTAAAGTAAGTTGCTAAGGGAGATTATTAAATCTTATTCCAATTTTGTACTTGTGACTAAATAAATTTTTATTTAGAAAATAGTTTTGCATTAGAAATGGAAGCATAGTTATAAAATCTTGGTAAATACATTTCAAGATGTTACTAAAAACTTCCATGAAACTTCAACTGAGTATAAATAGATATATTTTATATCCTATATAATAACAGCCTAATATGCAAATTGTCCCCTCCACTGGGAGTTCGACCAGGAGTTCCACCAGGGGATGGAGCCAGTGGTGGTGGCAGGTGGCTGGGGGAAGGGAGGTGCCCCTGGCCGGCAGCCACTAGGGACCCTACTTGTGCACAAATTTCATGCACTGGGCCTCTAGTTTCTATATAAGTATCTATATATGTATCTGTATGTATATATGTATGTGTAGATATGAATATGAATATTCAAAAGATATATTTCAAATTACATGAGTCTGATTTCAATCCATTTTGCCCAGGACAGAGTTTGAATTTTCTGGATTTCACCTTCCCTTTTTTTCTGTCTGAGTCTTAGTATATTGAAGGAAGTAAAATAATTAGATAGTTAATGGTTATTTGTTATTTTCATCATGATGAGATCATCAACATGATCTCACATTTATGGTATGCTAGACACTATGTTGTAAATTACTTCATTTCCTTTTCAAACAATTTCTTGAGAAAGGAGTATTATGTCTTGTGTCTCCTTCACAGAAAAGGAAACTGAGGATTAGGGGATTAAGTCACACACTGAGCATCACCCAACCAGCAAGTAACAGATTTACCAAGCAACTGGCTCCAAGCCCAAGCTCCCAAATAAACAATGTGCTCAACCACCTCCCCTCTTCCTCTAACACTGCCTACTTAGTAACATGAACATCACAGACTCCTTTCACAGAAGAAAACATTTAAGTTTCAATTCAATAATTTGCTCAAGGTCAGTCAATTCAAAAGAGAGAAAAGATTCTCTTTTCACTATAGCTCTTAAAAATGAGAAAACCGAGGTTATCTCTTCCAAAATACAGAACAAGGATGAAACTTTTCATCACTATTGTAAAATTCATCTATCATTTTTAAGACCTGATTTCCATGAACTAAGGCAGTGGGTAAAAACATGCTCTCCAGAATGTTCTTTTCCATCAGTGGCCAAATCTCCCAAAGCATGACCACATCCTCAAAGCAAATGTGGTCATTTGGCTATTAGACGCAGGGGGTAAGAAATTGCTCTGAACAATGGTGCATGTAAACTGAATTTTTGAGGTAGACTAAATATGATTCTCCTTGAAGGTGATATTTTTAAAATTCAGGTAGCTGACATACGTCAAAAGAGACAAAATATCTTTGCTTCTATCTGCCGAGGTTAATCATAAAATGCATCTTTGTTTAAAAATCCCATGAATGTCAGAAGAGGAAACCATGCAGTGTCAGTTCATAAATGGACCAGTCTGTTGGAAACTTTGACAAATGACTCCCTGGCTTTGCTTCTCTTTGCTGAAGAGGGAAGCAGTGGCCTTCTGGGGCAGCTCCTTACAGATATTTCTCTGAGATTTATGTGGCACAAAGCACTCTCAAAGACAAATCAATATATCCAAGTTAAGCATCCTAATATCATCACACTGATCAAGAAAAGTAGTTCATTGCCTCGGATCTGTCAGTTCTTCCTTTCACTGTTGGAGATACTAAAGGTTTTATGTCCCAGAACAAAGCTTTGAATGACAATCTTCAGTCGGGTTGGATAATAACAGAATTCCATAAAATCAGCCATCATTCCAGAGGTATCATTTCCTTGGGAAAACCATTCAAGCTCAAACTTGGTGGGTGAAATATCAGACAACAAAATTAGTGAAGAAACATAAGCCTGGATTACGGCCTTATAGTTAGTTGTGAACCTAAATATACACACAGTGTTGACGTTGGATATTTTGGCAAATCCCACATTCCGTAGGAATGGAGAAATGATGACCTCATTGCTCCCCACTGTTTCTGAAGGGAGACTTACAGACATCTCGACTGTCAGGGGGTCAGGTTCTCACCAGGCCTGTCTAAAACCTCTCCAGATCCAGGTGATGCATAGCCTAGCAGCCCTGCCCCTACTGGGATCCAGCCTTTGAGCATCACTGCCCTGCTTTTTCTCCAGCGAAACTAAACAGTGCCCTGATTAAAATGTTCTTGGTTCTTGGCATTGAGATAAATAGAGTGAGGGGGGAAAAATCTGTCTCAAAATAGTGTATGAGAATGAATTTAAGAAGGGAGACAGGATAGGGGCTGTTGATGGAGTTTTAGAGGATCAGTAAGTACCATTCGCTCTGTTACAAGTTGAATTGTGATTCCTCCCCCTCCCCTACCTCCACAAAAAAAAAAAAATCATATGTTGAAGCCCTAACCCACAATACTTCACAATGTATATGGAGATAGAGCTTTTGATGGGTTGATTAATTAAAATTAGGCAGTGGGACCTAATCCAGTATCACTGGTATCCTTATAAGAAGAGGAAATTTGGACACAGGCAGCTACAGAGGGAAGACCCTGTAAAGGCAGGGGGAGAAGACGGCCCTCTACAAGCCAAGGAGAGAGGCCTCTGAAGAAACCAGTCCCGATGACACCTAGATCTAGATTTCTAGCCTCCAAAGTATAAGAAAATAAATTTGTGTTGTGTGAGCCACCCAGTCTGTGATGCTTTGTTACAACAGCCCTAACAAACCAATACGCTCCCCTCCATATGTTGAACCAACTGATAAATAAGAGACAAAAAAAAATAACACGGAGAAATGGAAGCAAAGTGTCAGCCATATTTCCAACTGGCTCTGGGCACTCTTTCTTTCAGATGTCTGCTCACCCAGAGAGCGCTTCCTCAGCTCCCGCACCTGATATGCTTCCAGGGAAAGCCTGCTGGTTTGATGTTCATGAAAGCCCTAATGACTGCTGACCTAAAGCCACAGTCTCAAATCTGTTTTATCAAAAATAGGTCTGACACTTAGCCACATGCCACTCTCCACTTTGTCACAAAAGTGAACCTTCTAAAACCCCAATCTGACCACAGCATGTCATAAATTAAAATAGTTCAAGCTCCTTATGTGAGCAGCCAGGGAATCTGCCTGGTCTGGCTTCCTCTGCTGCTCTGTCTTGCCAGAGTGGGAGAGAACCAGAGTTCAGGGTCATCATGGATCAGGGACACCAGGCTTTGAAGGAAGGGGAGACAAGTTCTGCATGAGGAACAAAACCTCAAGCCCATCTCTGCCCTCCCTGGGGAAAGAGGAAGACATATTGGTAAATGAAAGAAATGGACCACGATGGCCCTCTTCTCTCTGGGACCTGACTGCACATAGAGAAAGTGCCGTTCTTTTAGGGCACAGTGTCAGTTTTTCATGTAAAGGCTCTATCCCTGCAGGAGAAAATCTGTATCCCAAGCACTGACTGTAAATCGTGAGTTGTTTTAATTCTCAGGGGCTAGCTAAGTATGTTCGTCTGACCCTCACAGTAAGCCTCATTCTCCTTCGGTTGTATCAGCACTAAAGATAATATCTGGATCTCCATCTACCTGTCGCTAGAGCAGCGGTTCTCAACCTGTGGGTTGCGACCCCTTTGGCGGTCGAACCACCCTTTCACAGGGGTCGCCTAAGACCATCCTGCATATCAGATATTTACATTACAATTCATAACAGTAGCAACATTACAGTTATGAAGTAGCAACGAAAATAATTTTATGGTTGGGTCACAACATGAGGAACTGTATTTAAAGGGCCAGAGGGTTGAGAACCACTGCTCTAGAGTTTCAATTATGAACCTACTTAGGGGAAAGTGGAAGTTATTCTAACCCACTCCATTCCCAATACTTTGGAAGGCTCATGATTCTGCCCCTGGGTTATGACTCTGAGATGTTAAGAACTAATGAACTGACACCGTAGAAAAAGGTCATAGCTAACTTTTGCTCATAAAAGAGGTGAATTCTAGATGAGGGGCCCCTTTGCTTTTCATGCACCTAGAGATCAGCTGCCACGAAGACGGGCAGTCTTTACTGCTCCCTACTTGTGGAGCTTGTCCCTCTATAAAACACCTTCTGTTTTTGAGTTCTCCATTCCCATGAATGATACCATTTTCTTACTCATGGTGGTGATATCAGAACTCTATGTCACCACTGATCCTCCTCCTTTAACCCTTTACAACTAATTTATTAGCAAGCCAGGAAGATTCTACCATCCTGAGTCTCTCACGTCCAACATTCCCTTCCACTTCTTATCTGTCACCTACTCCGTGGGTTTTCATGGGAATACTAAAACAGCTCCCAAACTGGTCTCCCTAACTTGTGTCTCTCTCTGCTGCAACTCATCCAGTGAATTGCTGACAGAGTAACATTTCCAATGGGCATATTTCATTATATCTTTCCCCTATTCAAAACTTGTCAATGGCTCCCCACTGGCTTCTAAATTAAATATGACTCCTGCTGGAATTCAAGGAAAGTCCTTCACCATAAGGTTCCAACTTCCCTTTTCAGCTCTGTCCTCCAACATGTTGTATTGTAGTCATGCTACATTAATTAGCGTCACCATAATACCACTCCACAGTTTTCTGCCTCCTTGCTCTTGTTGCTCTGTTCCTACTTTGAAGGAAATCTTTTCCCCTCTCTAAGGTGGGTCTTTTAAGGATAAGTAGAAAATAGGCAAGCCACAACTAGTTAACACAACCTTTTCTTATCTCCTGACAAAAGGTTGAACCTTTCTCCTTTTTGATACTATAGCACCATAGTATTTGGTGCTTATCTTAATGTATTTATTGTACTCTATTATTGAGGACATGTATTGATTCACCTCATCTCTCCAACAGCACCCAAATCTTTCATTAGACAATTTCTCCTTTCCTATTCTCAGCCAGTGATTTGGGTGGAATTTATTCCTCTTCTGTTTTCATGTAGAACATAAACCAATCTACTACCTCACCTTCTCCCCTCCTCCCCATCCCTGAGTTTTGATATTTTGTTTAGAGAAGAAGACATGATCTAGTTAAGGCTCATGAGGCATAGAGATATTTGCTGTGGCTTTGAGGAAAGAAATCTTCCTTATCTTCCACATGAACTCCAAGAAGGCAAATTCTCTCCTTTTCAGGTGGTGGCGAGGGTGTCAGGTCTGGAATTGCCTGGGGTTATTTTGTTCACATGAGGGGAGCCACCCTGAAGATAAATCTAGCATAAAGAGGAGGGAAAATAAAACAATCATGGGGAAATGTAGCATTTTAAACTTCTGGGTAAGATGGTACTTGGAGCCAGGCCTAATTTTATACTTTTCGGTGAAGTCAATAAATTTCTATAGTTAAAATACTGTATTGTGCATCTGAAAACTGTTGTAAGAGTCTATCTTAAAAGTTCTTATCACAAGAAAAAAAAATTTTGGATGTTAACTAAACTTGTGGCAATCATTTTGCATTATATGCATATATCAAATCATTATGCTGTGCACCTAAAACTAATACATTATATATCAATTATATCACAATTAAAAATAAAATACAACATTCAGTGAATCACAAAACCAAGTGGTGGATGCTGATGTTAGCCAATGATGAAGAGACTGCATAGAATAAAGGGTAGGCACAGACTTACACCTCATAGAGACTGTCAAATCAACAAGTTTGCCCTACTGGCTCTTGAAAATTGCACTACTTTGCAATGACTCTTTTCAAAACTAATGACTTGCACTAGTTTTCTATTGTTCCTGTAATGAATTACCACACACTCAGTGGCTTAAAACAACACAAATTTATCTAACAAATTTTTTAATTCTTTTATTTATTTCAGAGAAAGAGAGAGGAAGAGAGAGATAGAAACATCAGAGATGAGAATCTTTGATAGGTTGCCTCCTGCACACCCCCTACTGGGGATTGAGCCAGAAACCCAGGCATGTGCCCTGACCAGGAATTGAACCGGTGACTTCTTGGTGCATGGGTCGACACTCAACCACTGAGCCACACAGGCCAGGCTATGTAACAATTTTTGAGGTGAGAAATCTAAAATGGAACAGCCGGACCATGTTCCTTCAGGGGCTCTGAGAGAATCCATCTCCTTGCCTGTCCCAGCTTCTAGAGACCATCTGTCTGCTTCCTTGTCCAGTAAGTTCTCCCTTGCATTACCCTGACCTCTGCTACCATCACACAGGCTCTCTCCAACCCTCCTGCCTCACTCTCTTATGGACCATTGTGATTACGTTGCCCCTCCGCCCTCACCCCCAACCCCCACCCATAATCCCAAAGAATCCTCTTATCTGAAGATCCTTAATCACATCTGCAAAGTTGATTTTGCCATGTAAAATGACACAGTTACAGGTTTGGGGGATTAGGACATGGACATCTTTGGGATGCCTACCACTCCTTTTTGTCAGTATGATAACTTTTGTGTCCCAAAACACACTAAAAAATGAGCTACAGGAGTGATATTCTGAAATTATACCTTCAGGCAAAGACACACCAACTTTCAGGCCAACAGCTTCCAGTTAGAGAATATCATCCGGAACAAACTGAAGCATGCACATGTGTGGATGTTTTGCTTGGTGCACCTATACCGAGCAAGAGAAATGAAACAGTGGCCTCTTCCACTAATCCTCATGCTGTTGTACTTTGCCCCATTTCCATGTCTCACAAAGTGCTCTCCTGTTAAGCCTTCATTTTTCCTGAAAGATATTATTTTCCTGTGCTTCAATTTATTTTTAAATATAGTTTGCGTGCAAGATAACCATGAGGCCTAAAATCATTGAAAAACTGGTAAAGAAAATGGTGCAGAGAAAAAAACGGGTGATAAACCTTCATTACATTACATTTTATGTGCAAGTTCTATGTATTTTACAATTATTGTTTACTAACTATTTAACCATATTTTCATTATCCAATTGATATATTTCTCTCTGAGATAATTGAAAGTCTTAGATGAGGACAAAATTCATTACAACTAATGGAAATATTTTTCATGAAACAGCTTTTCACTAAATGGCAGGAGTTTCAGGAAAAAATTCAGATTGATAGAAGAGGGTTAGGTGTGTTTGTGTTCAGTCAACTAAGCAGGCCATTTGGGCAGTTCACCCAGAACAAAACAACCATCTTGTTCAGAAAGGAGGCCTCCACTGAACTAGACAACTTCTGGCGGTTTTTAAATGACAGATTTTCCAACTCCTACCTATCAACACCTCAAACATCCTAATGTTGAATTACAACGAAATGACCCTGTTGTAGGTATAAAATGTGTATGGAGCTTGATTTCTTTAATCCTCACCTGAGGTTATTTTTCCCATTGATATTTAGAGAGAATAGAAGGGAGAAGAAGGGACAGAAGAAACACAGATGTGAGAGACACACATCGATTGGGTGCCTCCCGCATACCCGTGCCCTTGACCTTGACCTGAATCGAACCGGGACCCTTCGGTCCACAGACTGACACTCTATCCACTGAGCCAAACTGGCTAGGGCTGTATGGAGATTGATTTTGATTAAACCTCTATCTGTATTGTCCCCAATTGTAAGCCCTTTCCGGGTTGGCCAGATGAATGGCCAGAAAGCAAATGCCAGTTTTCAGGTGTTGTGATCTCGCAAAAGCAACATACCTACCCCCAGTGCTTCCCAGATGCTGCTGCTGGGAAAGTGCAATAGTGCTGTCGGAGGTCAGGAGCTCCCATTCACCTACCTGTGGCCGCATGAAGAGAGTTTTCTTTGGTGGAACCATGATGTAGTTATGGAAGAGTGTGATTATACCCTTGGTGTCATGGGTTGAAATCACTTTTAAAAAATAAATCTCAGCTCATTCTCTGATTTTCAAGAGTTTATGAAATAACTTCAGGAAATTTTTCAGCCTGGAAATTTTAACTAATCCCACTGATTGTTGTTACCAGTCATAAACCAGCTTGAATTGATTTTGGATCAAGAATATAAAAAACCCGCCCAGTCACAGTGGCTCAGTGGTTGAGCATCAACCTATGAACCAGGAGGTCACAGTTCAATTTCAGGTTGGGGCTTATGGCCGGGTTGCTGGCTCCATCCCCAATCCTGCAGGAGGTAGCCAATCAATGATTCTCTCTCATTCATTCTCTCTCTCTCTCCTTCCCTCTCTGAAATCAATAAACATTTTTTTTTAAAATAGAATATATAAAACCCTTAATTGCCTCTTCAGACTCTATGAGAATGAATTGGTAGCATCCTGAAAATGCTATTTTGCATGTGTTGCCTAAAGAAGCAATTAGGGGATGCAGATCCATATCACTAATTCACCTGCTCCCGAATGTATCTCTCCTCTTACAGCTCCATCGGCCCTGTTGGCCAGAGCCAGTACAAAAGACATTTTGACTAAAAACAAACAAAACAAAACAAGTGGGCTCAGTGTTGTTGCATAGGGGTGTGCTCGACAACATTACAAAGATTTGCTGGGCTGTTTCTTACGCCCATCGGAAGTCACAGTCAAATGACCATCAGTTTCAGTCATAAGCCCTCTACCCCCTGCCTCTGCCTATGAGAGAACATGGGCAAGGAAGGGAGATCTCACTGGGCTCTGGAGACTCAAGGGCTAAGTGAAAAAAATGATGATTAGTGGGCTAGAGTGCAAGCTAAACCCAGTGTGTGTGTGTGTGTGTGTGTGTGTGTGTGTGTGTGTGTGTAAAAACTGTAAACTCTGGGTACATTTCACAAAAGAAAACCCAAATACCTCTCACAATAACTATATTGACAAATCTATCTAAGCTTCATGGGTTATTTGTCCTCGGTCTGTCTCTTGCCCCATAGTTTCCACTTCCTATTGGTCTGGTGGTTGCCACAGTTGCCCATAAAGCCCGGGAATTCTTACAGAGCTCTGCAAAGCTACCCTCTGGAGCAAGGTATACCATATTCTTAGAACACTTAGGGGTACTTTTATCTTAGTATACATATTCTATTAGTGTTTATGGCTACAGCACATAGCACAAACACACGCAGGTTCATGGTGATCCTCTTTCTAGTTTAATTTATATCAAAGTAACACCAGTATGTTGTAAGAAAAAAATCAAATAGTAAAGAACAATCTACACTAATAAAAGAGAAAAATGGTAATTGGCGTACGGCGATACCGTTTTCATTGGCTAATCAGGGCTATATGCAAATTAACTGCCAACTAAGATTGGCAGTTAACTGCCAACAAGATGGCGGCTAATTTGCATATGTAGGCACAATGCAGGGAGGCGAAAGGGAAAGCAGGAAGAAGCCCCCTGCCACTGACAGTGATCGGAAACCCAGGGGGGAGCTAAGAGCTGGGGGGCAGGGCAAAGGCGGCCCTGGGGCCGCCTTTGCCCTGCCCCCCAGCCATGATCAGAGAATCAGGCGCCTTTGCCGCCCTGGCCAGTGATAGCAGGAAGTAGGGGTGGAGCCAGCGATGGGAGCTAGGCACGGTCGAAGCTGGCAGTCCCAGGAGCTAGGGGTCCCTTGCCTGGGCCTAAAGCGAAGCCCACGATCGCAGTGCCCCCCGCTGCCACTGCAGGTCCCCACTGCCTGGGCCGGACGCCTAGGCCAGAGGCGTTAGGCCTGGGCAGGGGCGGAGCCTGCAACCGCGGGGAGCTGGGGGTCCCCTGCCCAGGCCTGACACCTCTGCCGGAGGCCTCAGGCCTGGTCAAGGGGCCGATCCGGTGATTGGTGATCAGAGGGTGATGAGGGTCAACTCCTCTGGCTGAGGCATCAGGCCTGGGTGGAGGGCGGAGCCGGGGATTGGGGGGATATGATGGTCCCCTTGCCCAGGCCTAAAGCCTGGGTCAGAGGCATCAGGCTTGGGCGGGGGGTGGAGCAAGCGATCAGAGGGAGATGGGGGTCCCCTGCCCAGGCATGATTCCTGGACCAGAGGCCTCAGGCCTGGGCGGGGGCCAGAGCCAGTGATCGGGGGGAGATGGGGGTCCCCTGTCCAAGCCTGACACCTCTGGCGGAGGCGTCAGGCCTGGGCAAGGGGCCGATCAGGCAATCGGAGGGTGATGGGGGTCAACGCCCGTGGGCTCCCAGTATGTGAGAGGGGGAAGGCTGGGCTGAGGGACACTCCCCCCCCACACACACCCAGTGCACGAATTTCGTGCACCTGGCCCCTAGTCCTATATAATTAAGAGTTAATGTGCTAATTAGACTGGATGGCAGAATGACCTTCTGTTACAAGCAGTGGGCGGGGCTGTGGGGTCACGAGGCAGCCGGGGCTTCGAGGGCCTAGCCTCATGCACAAATTTCTTGCATCAGGCCTCTAGTTTATGATAAAAAGAAAGTCTCCTACCTATACCCAATCCCTCTCCTAAGCAACAACCTCTTAAATGTTTTTTTAAGTCTTATATTGTTACCTTCAAAATACTAAGTAGCATGAATATGAGATTCCTGAATGTATCAAATTTTATATTTAGCCTATTGTCTTCCAGAAATGAAAAACGAGGATTTAATTAACTTTTTTTGTAACCATACTCTCCTCTCCCACCTCTTGTTCTTTAGAGTATTTGATTATTGCCATTTTTATTTCTTTGCTTGTTTATTTTTAATGACTTTAAATAATATACTTATGCCTCAATTTTTTATGCAGCAGGTTCCATTTTCTCAAGCCATCTTGTTGGGCATAAAAAGGATTAATTTTATTTTCTGTAACTAAAAGACCCCATTTATAAGCCAGCAGAATCTTTATGATTGTCAATTAGACAAACTCGGTCATTTCATATTTAAACTCTATAAAGTCAGATTTAATCCCTCCATTCCCATCCATTTTCCTGGGAGGGCAGGTCATTTCTGGGGGAGTTGTGTGGTGCTGGAGAATTGGGGGTAGGTAGGCATCTATCTGTGGTTAAACTCTGTCCTCCTTCGCATCTCCGGATCTCTGGTCATCAGCATCTCCGTTGACTCCCAACAAGCTGATTGAGATACCGCCATGACCTCCTGGTTCCTACTCCACCTGGTTTGTATCATCCATGCTCTGGTAAGAGCTCTCTTCAGATCCACTAGCCACTGCAACCATTCTGAGACTCTCTAGGCACATGAACAGTTTTCTGATTCTCTTCTATGACTATGGGTTACAGGAAACTCAGCAGAGCTGTCTTGGGCCCTCTCTGCCTTGGCCTGTCCTTAGTCATTAGTCATTCCCATTGTATGGCTATGACACCCTGTGAGGTGTTGAGGGGCCTTCTGTGAGGCTTGCTGTTTAAAAAGAGGAGTGCATGTCCTTTCTACTCTTACATTTTCCAACCTGCCCCCTCCCAACCCAGGACTGCAGTGGAGAGTGGTGGGCAGAGCACAGGTGTTACCGGACAAGAGACCTGGCCCTGAGTGGGTCTGCATAGGGCCAGCAAGTAGTGTGGGGGCTCTGGATTTCATGCAGGAAAGATTTCACAATACAAGTTGAGGTGATTGTGCGGGTAGATTTATTAAAGCTGGGACAGTGAAACGAGGAAGGGCTTAGCATAGAAGCTAGGAGAGGGACCTAGGCTGGGCTGCTTCGTTTCTCTAAAAATGTCATAGGAAAGAAATGAGCCAAGGAGGGCTGTTTTAGCTCACTGGGAAGTCAGAAAAAAAGGGGGCCTTTGGAGAGGGGTTCAGGGGAGGGGAGTTTAGGCCAGGAGCAGCTGCCACTGCCCATTGCTCCCCTAAGTGCAAGTCCCTTAGAGGTTAGGAGATGCGTGCCTATGGGGGAAGAAGGGGTGGGAGGAGGAGTGGGCACTGGGTTTTTGTCTTGAGGGTTTTTATCTCTCTCTTGCAGGCAGAATTAAGGGGAGGTCTCGGGAGATTATTTCAGCAGAATATTCATCAGTTTTCCAGGTGTGCCCTTTCAGCGTTGTGGTCTCTACTGATTGGTCATCACCAGGGCAAGGGGATCATTAGTCATTGCCGCTGGTACTGGCATCGCCCACCTGGTTTTGCTGCTTTTCTGGGCCTGGAGCTGAAATATAATGGAGGCCCAGATGCCATCCCTAGGGAGGTGATCTTCTGTGTCTGGCTGTAAATGCTCGGCAGGATGTTCAGCTATCTCTCTGTTTCGCCATTCTACTCGCCAAGGCATTTTCCTAGCTTTTTACTATCCTGCCACACAGGCACATTGCCAAGTACTGGATTTCCCACTAAACCTCTAATTCTCTTTCCTCACTTCAGAGGAACCTACTTTTATGCCTTGATTCCTTCAGAGATTTTTCTTTGAATTCTCAAAACCCAGCTTTTGGAATTCAATGACATATTCTTTCTCAAAAAGCTGGTTCTTGCGAATTAAGTCTTTGAATTTCAAGACAATGAATTTCAAAAGCATACTTAGAATCTCAAAAGCTGTGCACTTGATTGATGCTTGTGGCTCTGTCAGCCCTCCTCTAGGCAAAAACCCACAATTTATCAGCCTAATATAGTATACTTAGTCAGGGAATGATCTTGGGATTTAAAAAAGTGAGGGTAGGTGGGAACTTATCAGATACTATTGAAGACCATATTGCAAAGGCTGAAGTCACAATCTCAACCCCACTGAATGTAAGGCTAATAGCATCCCTATCTTTCACTTCACTCTTTCCCCTTCATTCTACCTTCTTTATGTTATAAATCAGTCGGTGTTCAGTTTCGAATGAAAGAATACCTGACTTATAATGACTCAAATACCTGACTTACAAATTACTCAATTATTGATAAGTCCCGAGGCAGGCAATCCAGAAGTGATCAGGTGAATAATGAGGTTATGGCAGACCTACCATCTATTTTCCCACTATGTCATGCTTAGCATGTGGGCCTGTTGTCTCATCTGCAGGATGACTGTAGTTCCAGGAATTGCATCTGTGGTCCAGGCAGGAGGAAGTGGAAAAGGAAGAAAGGTCTGGGGCTGGCTACCTCTGTTTCCTTCACGAATAAAGCGAATGCTTTCTTAGAGCAGTGCCCTCCCTAACGTCTGTTTATGCTTCACTGGCTAGACTATGTTATGTGGCTACCACTAGCCGTGCGGGTGAGTGTGGGCATTTACAACCTCTATAGTAAAGACAGGGAACAGAGAAGGGAGTTGGAAATACATGTTCAGTAATTCAATTTATAGTGTCTGCCAACGGCCTCCCTCCATATCCATATATACAAGCAGAATACACTCATCCCTTCCCCAAGGAGGACACCCACAGTCTCATTCAAATGCTACATCAAGATTGAGGTCCACCATCTCTAAGAGATTATCCCCTGACTGGTGTGCTACTTCTCCTTGGGGCCAGATGAGCTAAGCTAAGAAACACTCCATCTGATGTACAGTGGAGGAAAAGAAACAGAATAACTGAAAAAACAAAAATAAAACCAGCAGCTCTAACCAGTTTGGCTCAGGGATAGAGCGTCGGCCTGCGGACTGAAGGGTCCCAGGTTCGATTCTGGTCAAGGGCATGTACCTGGGTTGCGGGCACATGCCCAGTAGGGGGTATGCAGGAGGCAGCTGATCGATGTTTCTCTCTCGTCGATGTTTCTAACTCTCTATCCCTCTCCCTTCCTCTCTGTAAAAAACCAATAAAATATATTTTTTAAAAACATTTAAAAATAAATAAATAAAAATAAAACCAGCAAACCAAAACAGGACAAACGCCAGCCATTTGGGGAATAGCAGGATGGGAAGTGTACAGAGGTCGGAGCTGCACTGCATCTATCAAATCCCAGCAGAGCCAAGCCTGCCTCCCACTCTGCTCCCTGCATGCAGCTCCCAGAGTCCTCTGCCCCCGCTCTGCTCTCCGGAAGACTCAGGGATGGCCATTGTCTTTCAGGTTCCTCTTGAGACTGATTAAGAGGATGCCCTCCAGACTGATGTTTGGGTTTGTAGTCCCTTTCCTACTGGTGCAAAACCAGGGGCATAAGAGTTACTCTAGGATGGTAGTTCTCACATGGGAGTGACTTCACACCCCGGGGACATTTGGCAATGTCTGGAAGCATTGTGGGTTGTCACAACAGGGTATTGGTGCTACTAGAATCTAGTGGGTGGAGGCCAGAGATGCTGCTAAATATTCTACAGTGAAAGGACAGTCACCCCGACAGCAAAGAATTATCTGGTCCAGAAGTCAATAGTGCCAAGGCTGGGAAATCTTGGTCTCAGTAGATCACAATGGTCTCATTCCCATTTCTAGTGATTTTATAGGCACGCCCATGAGGCCCAATTCAGGAGCTCCAACGTGACTCTAGGGAAAATCTCCTGAGACAGGTATCTGGAAAGCACGCGCACTAATAATAGACACGTGGTAAAAAGTAAAAATTTAAAAAGCAGTCTTCCTCATGTAATACCCGCTGCCATCTGTAGGAAAAGACATTGCTGATGTGCTGGGGACAGTGAAACAGAAAGAGGAACACCCCACGCTCTTGATGACACTGCCGAGCTACTCCACGTAAGAACCTTCCCATGTCCAGACTGGCAGCCTGCCTCGTTCCTCATGCTAAATACTGCCCAGGGAGCCACAGAGTCACTCCTCCTGTTCCAGAGGGCCAGGTCCCTGTGAGACTTCCAGTTCCTTCTCCCGGCAATGAATGCCCAGGAAGTGGCTGCGGCCTCTGGTGAAGACAGCAGCCAGGTGTTCTAGCTCTGAGCTCCTTGGCCAGCTTCCCTGCAGAAACCGAGCATTTCTGGTCACTTCTGTGCTTCATACCCTGCATGAGACATGCCCAAGGGGAAAACCATTTCCTGTTCACTTTCTTGCTTCTATAAACACCCATGTATATTCATGCAAGTAGAGTTTTAACCAAACTCCTGTGGGAACTGTTTAGATGCAACACCAAGTAGTGTTTTTTTTAACAGGCCCTTTAAAAAGTTTCCAGTGTGGACACATTTCAAAGCTCCCCAGGTGAGACAACAACTGCGTATTTGCAAGGTTGTGCTGGGCACTTACTTCCCTACAGTCACTTGATGGCACCTATTTATCTCATCACTCTTTAGTGGATAATAGGACGAATCTAAAAGAGAAAAGGCCACATGGGAGGAAATTCTGCATGAGATTGTCACAAAGCAACCTAGGCGGAAAATAACAGACTATTAGTGAAATGCTAAACTGGAAAATAAGCACCTGAATGCCACACTTGCAACGTACATGTAACATACGTAGAGAGCAACACTGAACCATGGAAGCTCTAATCAGTCTAAAAAGAACACCAAAAATATCCACAAACAAGGCTGGAGACCCATTCGAGATTTATTTATTTATTTATTGCTTTTTTTGCTTTTTTGCAGATTCTCATTGTAAGGCAGTTTTCACAGTGACCAATTATTCTTAAACATATTTTCTGTGTGTGTGTGTGTGTGTGTGTGTGTGTGTGTGTGTGTTCTGCAAAGTGAAGAGCTGATGTAGTTCATGACCCTGCTTACACGTGGTCAGGATGACAATCGCACATTCCTGGAAGGTCTCTGCTAACTATTACTTCAGTTGCCTTTTCACACCCGTGATTCAAACTGTTCAGTCAGCACAAATGGGTAACAAGTGACCTGGTGCAAATTACAGGAATTTGCAGGACAAGCTCCAGAAAGCACTGGGCCAAATGCCCGTGCAGTACTATTAGATAACCCACAAAGGCTTCTGGGACAGACCCAGAGGCACTCTGACCATGCGCATCTCTGCTTCAGGGCGTCTCTGAGCCGATCTGGAGGGAAGGGAGAGCGTTACTTGAGAAGTGAGTCACTTCCAGGGCTGAAGACTGGCTGCTTCTCATTTATCTATTGAACTTCAGTCATGATGAGTAATAATCCTAGAGACGATATCAGCTCCTCAGAGGAATGTCAATACCTGAAGCAGAGTGAGTGGTTTGTGGTCTTCCTCACGGGACTCAGGAACTCCGGATCGTAAATGCCAAACGAAAACTGCCCAGGGACCTTTTACAGGCATGATAGCACAGCACAACCATGAGGCTCTGTCTCTGATTTTTGTGCTTGTTGTTTTTGTTTTTGCCAGTAACCACACCAAAATATAGCTCATAAATCTGCTCTTGATTTATAAAGGCAAGGAAAATTGAGTGCTCCTTGATGGCCTTTCTTCTTCCATAATTGAATTTCTGTTTGTGATGTTGTTCACAGGAAAGGGAGGGATCTGAATTCCCCTGAACACTTGGCTCTGTCGTATCGTATGAGCAGGACTTCACATCTTTTATCTCATTTAACTCATATGATACCCTCGGAGGTACCTGGCATTGTTCCTTCAGTTTTATAGACAACAGAACTGCGATTCAAAACTATTTAGCTTTCCAAGGTCACAACATTAGTGCCTTTTATATAATCTGACTTCAAAGACCATGTTCCTCCAATGACCTTATTTCCCTGAATTAAAAATGGTGAAATGGTGATTTTTCTTCTTGCTCTACCTTAGAGATGAAACCCACATTGATTGTGCTCTTGTAGATTACATTATTACATTAAGCCACGAAAATCAAAGAAACTCATTGTCCCTGTTCTTCTGTGTTTCAGTGAGTACGGTGTGCTTCTTTGTTTTATAGATTGAATTCAAGATTAATTCTCAGTCTACTTCTGAGATAACCCAAAGTAATTTATAAGTTGAAACACAATATAAAATATGACATTTATATCAGAAATGGAATTGAGTTGGTCCAAAGGAACTAATCCATTCATTCAGGGATTCAGCAAGTACATATTCAAACCAGGTTCCTCTCTAGAAATCATCTTACCAGGGCCGAGATTACCCCATTATTATAATTAAGTTTTGAGTGATGCTCTGGTAATAAGGGGGAAAGGGAAATACATTATATTACAAAGTTAGGATTTTCTAATAAGTTAAAACTTCAAATTTCACATCAGAAATAAAATATTCCCCAAACAAAAATCAAGTGGATGAGTCATGTGGATCCTAATAGAAAGGCATTGAGGAACCTAGTGATAAAATGGTCACACCGACCATTTTGCAACAGACAAGACATGCTCTTCTGATGGACAACGCTTGGATCGATCCTCTGTATACTTATGCTTTATAGGCAGTAAAGTCTTGGTCATCAAACAACAGAGATCAATAATTGGCACTGAGAAGCATTTCTGAATGATCAGGTAACAGCACAGGTTTCCAGTCCCCCCATTAGACAGGAAAAAAATATCTGTACCCTAGAAAATTTGTTTTCAAAAGCGAATTTAATAAAGCATGATACCAATTTAAAAAAACTGCTATGGTAAGCATTTGAAAACAAATATGCATTAGGCCTATAATATTTAACACACCATGTTTAGTTTTTTATGTTGTGGGGTGAAGGTGACAACTTCTCAAGCTAAAGAAAGAGGGCCTAGCCAGTATAGCTCAGTGGTTGAGCATCAACCTATGAACCAGGAGGTCATGGTTTGATTCCCGGTCAGGGCACCATTTTTTGCCAGTTCTTGATTCGGATTTACCATGAATACACAATATTTAACACATTAAGCGCCCAGCCTATTTTGTCTTCTGGACGGAAAATATAGTGTCATTCACGGGTGACTAACAGGGCGCTTAATGTGTTAATTCTTATATAAAATATGGTTCCATGTCCATAATTTTTTTTATGTCTCTGCACTTAACATTTCCCTGGCTCTGAGTCATTCTCTTGCTCTCCCTTTCTCAGCCCACTGCTTCCCATTGGAAACTAGACTCAGACAAGAAGCCTGGGCCAGGAGAGCCAGTAGATCAGCGAGCAGAACTAAGGAAGTAAGCACCTGGCTTTACACGGGGCAGTTTCTTACAGAGGCTTAATACTTCCTTCTGAGTCAGAGCTATAATGTGGAGAGCTGAAGATGTAAGGCAGGGAAGAGGGGAACCCGGAAGCATCCCAAAGCACAAAGATGGCCTTTTGGGTGTTGACCACAGCCTGGAACTCTGGAAGGCCATCATCTACCTGAGGCCTTTCCTTGAAAAGACTCTCCCATCCCAGGCTATGTTATAGATACCTTGAATGAGCAAAAATGTGCAAACAAGATGGATAGAAATACAATATGTAGCCCTTACTATTTGATTCCCCAAACTAGATTCTGCTCTAGTTTGGATTTATCTGTGACTCTGGGATGCTTCTGGACTTACTAACATGGCATTCCACTTCCTCTGGGTAATGTTGGGCCTGGGAAATGTTCCCTCACATATATTTTTGTGTGTGTTGGTCATCTCTTATATTTTGTCTGCCTTCACTGGTCCTGTCCATGAATGTTTGTCACTCAAGCTAGAGGCAAGGATTCCATTTCGGGTCCTCTCTAAAGTACCATGACTCAAGTTGAATAATCCCCACAGACAAGGATTTATGGCCCAAATTCCTCCAAATTACATCTGATAGCAAGCAAACCTTTCTGATTCAGAGGACCTCCAGTTAATTAATTATAAGGCCCAACTAAAACCATTTTTGGCAAACGTCTCCCAAAATGTAATTGGCTCATATCCAATTATCTCATAAAACACGGTCATTTATTTAGAAACTGAAACAAGTACATCTCTCAATTAATGCATCCTGGCAGTTGCATCAGAACATTGCTTCGATCAAAACTGTGTTATCTGTGGGCACGTCCTCCAGGCTGTATATGGTCACTGAGGGGAACCAGTAACAACTGCTCTGACAGTTACACACCCAGAGCTTCTTCTCATGTTCAGCCGAGTAACATTTTCAGGACTTCATTAGTCATTTTTCTCAAGTCCCAGAAAAGCCCCAGAACCATTTCCTAAGAACAACTCCGGTTTTCTGCTGCTGGCCTCCAGGCCGTGGTCGAATGGCTATCAATCCAAGTACAGAGCGTCTTTTGCCTACTCCCATTTCATAAAATAGTACCACATTCTCCTCTGTTTACTTACTATGACCAAAGGACATTGTTCTAGCCTCAACTGACACACTGTCCAAAAATATAGCACCAAACTGTCAACTGTCCAATTTTTATCAAAACCTCAGGTTTAAAAAAGTTATACTGATGGACAGTTATTGTAACGATATACTCGACCCAATGCCACATAAAGGCTTTCCTTTGATCACAGTCCACAGCTGAAGGCACAGAGCTGAACCGAGCGTCTCAGCCTCTGCAGAATTGCCTGCCCTGAGCTGCACTGTAGGGGTCAAGCCCTTGGCTTTGATCAAGAGACACTAGAGGAAAAAGCTTTATGAGACGAGATGCCACACTGGCTGCGAGACTATCGCTTGAAGACACGGTCCTCTCAGTCACTCGGTGTCCCTTTTATGAACCCACCGTGAAATGCATTTTGCGATCCAGGCTAACGGAATCTACAGCCGCCCGAAGAGACATAACCTTGCTGAAATCATAGGTGTCCCTGACTGTGGGCTGCAATCACGGGAAGGCTCCTCCAGACCAGATATTACTATGATGGTGCCTGGAGGAGCTCCTTAACTAGGACTTTATGGATCTATTAAAAAGGCCAGGGGGAACTATATGCTACCCACACAGTAAACTTGATCCCCTCTTAGTTACGATGCCTGGGAATTCTGGGCAGTGGAACTGTGGTATCAGTTACTGGGCCTGAAGTACAGGCCTGGCTGGTTGGGGCTATGAGGATCATTTCGTTTTCCTCCTCTTCTTGCCTGGTCCATTCCAGCCGATGAATGTGCTCCCCGCCCAGGGCTGAGCTGAGATTCTCTCTCTTGTTTAGAGCACTCTCTGTGGGCTTCTGTTGTGCCTGCAGCCATTGTTGGCTGAGCAGGACACCTCTGCAAGGGCCCTCTACTAAATTCACTTACCAGTCCCAGGGCAGCCAACCACCTTTCCTTCCTGTGTCCCCAGATGCCCTCCCTGAAGGCTGATTCTACTTGCCAGTCATTGAGCCAATGGGAGGGTTTCCTTCTTCTTCTTTTGTCCTGAAAAAGTAATTTTCTGCTGAGTCACACATTGGGCAGAGATTTGGGGCACCAAGACCGTCCCTGACTAACTCTCTAGGAAATAGCCTTCCCGGCTCCTGTAGCTCAGGAGGCTCCTGCTGAATAATTTTACTCAAGAGAAGGGCTTTAGTGCCTTGGACATAAATTTGAATCCCAGCCAGCCTTGCCTTCTATTAGCTGTGTGATCTCAGGCAAGCAAAGCAACCTCGCTGGTCCGTGGTTTTTCTAAATTACTTAACTTGGCAAGGTTGTAGTAAGGGTTGCACATGAATGTTTCTCCTGAAGAATGGAGGGGGCAAAGAAGGAAGGAGAGGAGAGGAGAGGAGAGGAGAGGAGAGGAGAGGAGAGGAGAGGAGAGGAGAGGAAAAGAGGAGAGGGCAAAATAGAAGTACTTTTTTTTTTTTCAATAAGAATGAAAAATCACATCTCCCTGTTTTTCCTTTGACTCTCAAGATAACTAAAAGATAAATTAGATATCAGTTTGAACAGCAGAAAAATCTTCTGACCCACAATTTTGAATGTTTATTTCTCCTAGATCTTTTGTTCCTACTTTTACCTATTCCAGGGTCCTCATTTTTAAATCATATTTATAGCCCATTATTTTGTGTGCATTCTTTTTATTTACATGGGTGGATTCTTTTCATTTATTGAGCTTTGCTTGAGGTTTGAAGAATGCCTCAAATCTCTTCTAGAATGAAATGCGGTGTGCATGTAAATATGTATAGATTGCCGCGTTTAGAGATGTTGCTGTGAGCAGTTTGTGGCACAATATAATAATACAATATATCAAGCAATCTTACACCGTCTTACTTAATCCTCCCAATGACCTTGTAAAGAGACATTATTATCACTGTTTTTGAGATGAGACAACTCAGGCTGTTAAGAGGGGCTTCCTTCAGATTACTTAACCTCTCCCCAAGGGTCAGAATTTGACCTGCAACCCCAGTCTTTTGAATCCCAGCCCACCACTTTTTCTTCGGCCACCGAGCTGCCTCTCCAGAGTCATTAGCCGTTTCAGGTTTGCTAAGGGGCTTAATAAATAACACCCAGAACAACAGTGCACATTTATTGTGCAGCTGCTACGCGCCACGCATTTTACATGCAGTGTCTCATTTAGTGCTCCCCACAAGCGGTGCTACAGCTACAGCATCATCCTCCCTGACGCTCCATGAACTAGGTGAAGGCAGGCTCCCCAAGGTCAAGGCCAGTGAGGGGAGATTTGGGGTGTGAGCCCGGGTTAGTGTGACTCCGGAGCTCTCTCGCTCTTAACCACTACCCTTCAGTGCATCAGTTCTGTCACCAAGTGGCACTTCCTGAGGGCAGTGTTCAAAGGACTTCGGGCTTGTGTGATGTCCCCGTGTGGCCGGGATAGAAGCAGGCAGCAGCAGCGGGCTGCCCCTGCTTCCCTGACCTCTCCCCAGAAGGAAGCCGGTGATAAGCAGGTAGTCGGATGGCCCAGCCACTAACCTGCTGTGGCTCATGAAAGTCGCAGCCTCTGTGATCTCACTGGGATCAGTGGGAAAGGGTTACCACCGCTGCCTTTGTGTCCCATTCATGCTTTCCTTCAGGGTCAACCTGTGCTCTGTGATCTTCTTAATATTCTCTGCTGCCCGCTTTAAGACCATAACCTAGATGGTACCAACAAAGCTTGCATTCTCGGGATGGGCCTTTGGAGCATCCTGGGGCTGTTTTTCGAAGTATAATTATTACCTTGAAGTCTATTCTTTTTATCTTTTGGATTTACTCAACATTGGAGCCTTTTACCTTAAGATATGCTTCTAAGTTACAATAAAAAAGCTAAATATTTTTTGAAATATTCAAAGAGGGAGTGTTTTTACATCTTCATTCATGTGCCGATTCTTTTAATGTCAGGGGACTATTTTACTTTCCATTGGCTGTCACGCCTCTCCAATGTAGCTCCAGCTCTACCTTTGTCGCGATAGCCCCAGCTCCTATAACACCTGCGCTCCGTCTCTGTCCACTCCCAGATGCCTCATCTTAGCACCACAACCCCTGGAAGCCTTGCTTTTGTTTAGGTTCTTTTCCATCATAAAATGAGGATAATAATTACACTTTCAACCTCTCTGGTTGTTAAGCAGATCTAAGGAAATATTGTATGTTTAAATGTTCTGAAAACTGTTTGCCATAAAAATTTAAGGTTGCCACCAGGGTCCCAGGCGCAGACTTCAGATAAAGGGCGTGTGCTGGAGGGATATGCTGGCAGTAATTACAAAGGCATTTGAGCCCGTGGCCTAATTACCTGGAAGAAGAGTAAAAAAAACTCTGCAACCTCATCTTGCCTACCTCCATGAACCACAGGCACTGATCTCGGGACCTGAGGTTTGGATGACTAGCATTTCTGTCATCCATTACGAGCAAATCTGCAGAGCCATGGGAAGAACAGAGTTGTGAGTGCAGCTTTGTTTACTAGTATAGTGACATTTCTTTCTTCTTTATAGGGGGGGGGGGGGGGGGGGCGGGGGAGAAGGACAGAAGGGGACGTGGGGGCAAACTCCAGCTGGCGGGCCAAATCCAGCCCACCCAGTCATTCTACATCCCACAAGCTAAGAAAGCTTCCTACTCTTTTAAATAATTGAAAAAAGATCAAAAGATGAATATTTTGTGTCATGTGAAAATTATATGAAATCCAGATTTCGGTGTCTACAGAGCTTCGGATTTTACCAATAAAAATTATGCAAAAATTTGCTTTCTCTCTTGTTCTAGAAGTACCTGCATAAGAGTCTCAGTTTTGTTTGTGGGCCCACAAAGCCCACAGTTCATGGCCCTTTACACAGAAGTCTGCCGAGCCCTGTATGAAACCATTCATGCTGCACTCGAACCCCAGGCATCGGAGGTCCTCATTCACTGGATGCTGCCCCGCCACCGGGGACTTAATCTGAGGGAATTCTGAGGAAAGACGTTCTACACACAGAGGGGGCCGACGCTGGGAGCCGAAGGGCAGGGGGCTCCATGGAGGACTCAGGATGAGAATGACCCAAAAAAGGAAACATGGCGGAGAGGAGAGAGAGATGAAACAGCTGGCGGTGCCAAAACCAGCTCCCCAAGCCCCTTGGCCAGGTGACGCGATGAGAACCTGTGCAATCTCAGTCTCCTCCCCGTGGGCAGCCTGGGCACTGGACTCAGCATTGTCTGTTCTGCCGCTCCCTTCCATGGCTGAGCAATGGTGTTGTACATATGCTCTCTCAGAGACAGAAGGGAGTTTGTGATGCTGACCACACAGTGCTTGGTGCCCCTGAAGCTGTGCTGCACTTTTCTCCACTTCCCCATCCCCACCCCTCCCAGCCTCTCCTCTGCTCAGCGGCCCACCTCCCTCTCTCACCACCCTAGTGGTGCCCGGCCTCTGAAACAGGCAGGCCACTTCATTCTTGCTTTCTTGCCTTCCCCCTAGGCCTCTAGCATCTCTTCCTTCCTGTGTGTTTAGCTTTGTCCGGGCCAATCTCACATCCCCACACTCACCGCTTACCTGCCTTGAGGTCTACCAGCAAGCTCCCTCCTGGGGGAGAAGGCCACAAATGACCCAGGAGCTTTCCTGGGCCCCGGGGACCTCAGGGAGTGTGGTGGTGCTGAGCGCCTCTGCTGCGATTTGGAAGAATTGGCAAGGGCTGCTGTCTCCATGGCTTTCTCACACCTGGGAAGACAGGCATGGCTGAGGAACGCGGAGCCAGGCCCACACCAGAGGGGATGAGAGATCAAAGCAAGACGGAGATATTTCCTCGCACTTGCCAAGACCTAGTGCATGGGGAAGGGTGGCCTCAGACGTAGCTGTGACTGGGTCAGGCTAGAGAAAACACTTGCTATGGTTCTGGGGGATGTTTGCACACCGAGGTTGTGCAGTCATTGCCAGGGAGTTCTCTAGCCTGCAGTTTACATTTGATAGGTAGGTCGTGCAATGTGGCAACATCAATTAAGCTACTTAACGTGGCTTTGCTAAGAGCGATGGACCCAGGAGATCAGAAGAAGTGGAGGGCGGTGTGCACAGGACCAGAGTTCCGTTCAGTTAGTGGCCAGGTAAACACACAGAACAACTCTTTGATTAAAGAGGAACGCATTCCTGGGGGACCTAGGAGGACAACGGAGCCCCCTGTGGAGCCAAGGACAGAATGTCACCGAAGACTTTCTGGCAAGTGCCCTTTCCTGGGAACACCAATTGTAAGGCAATGAAAGCTTATTTTGCCACCGGCTCCTTTAAGCAGAAATGAAATCTTTGTGAGTAAAATAACCCTGATTAGCACAGCACTACAGAGACGCCTCAAGGGTCTGATTTCACAGCCCCCCTGGACTTCCTCCTCAGGCGGTTACGCCTTCGCAAGAAAATCCCTTCTCTTTATGGGGCTTCTTCAGCTGCATCATTTTCTGAAACAATTTTTAAGAGGCGAAACACAATCAACACCCACACTTTTATTTCCCTTATCGGAGATAGCTCATGAAATTTCCAACTAATCTTTACTGTGGTTAATGTCTCCCCACTCCCAACCATTAAACTTATGTTTAAAAGGAGAGGGGGGCACGCACCTCCCTTGTGTTCTTCAGCACGAGTGTGTGATCTGCAAGTTTCTAAAAATCCATCCAGCCCTGCTTATTTTGACAAAGCTACTTAACACTTCAAGCAATGAACTACAGGGCATAAAAGTATAATCTGCCGAGAAAACCTTAATCCTCCATAGTAACCTATTTGAATCTCCTCAAACACATTGCGGTGTGTAGGCCTGGAGAATTAAGTCAATTGTTTGATCTGAGAAGAAAGGCAATTAGGGCTCTCTCTTGATCTTTCTGGTTGAATTCTAGTCAGGGGCAGCCACTGTTCTCAACAGCTCCATTTGAGACCCCTATTATTATAATAATAGAGGTGAGCTTTAGAATCACTACAGTGAAGGGCCTTGCTGCATTTGCATTAGGAGTTGTTTTATCTGAGAGTTTCCGATCCTGATGGGCTAATAGTCAGCATACAAACGATTAGCTGGCCATGCTTTTTTTTTCCTTCTCTTCTTAAGCTTCATTTAAAACTTTTCCCTTAACCTGACCAATATTCCAGAAGAAATGAAAGAAAACATTCAGAAGCAACTCTATGGGAGATGGGACAGCTGTGCTGTCATCACTGGGGTATTAGCAGAGATCGATGGGGGTGTCTCCGGGGCCATTGGCCATGCAAGGCAATGATGGGGAATCTAGTTGGGGTAGTCTTATGAGAAGACTGAACGTTCTGTCCTCATTTGCTAACAGCAACTCCCGAATTTCTAAACAGAAGCAGCAGTCTAGTTGGAGGTGGCAACTCAGAGCCGTGTTTATGTAATACAATGATATGAAATTGAACAAAGATCATTTGTCCATAGCAAAGAATATTGGAGAGGGAGTTGCTGCTGAAGATTATGGGGTCACCTGACTAAAGCCTGTCCCAAGCCGACCATTGGTGACGGCACTGATGACCAAGCCTCCCCTCGGGCTACTGTGGCTGTGTCATCATCTAGAATGAAGCTCCTGGAGCTATTGTCTGCTCATCCCAACCTCCACCTCAGAGAGACTTGAGAGCCACAGCTTCCAGGAGCACAAGAGAGGATGAGCTGCCGGCTTGTGCTGTCCCATTCTAGCACTTTGTTCTTGACCAAGTCCAAGTGCAGAACAGAGAGGGTGTGGATGCTCTGGCCTCCAATGGGTCATTCTCTGCACTGTAGCCTCAGAATTCCTGCAGGAAGGTAGCTTAGAGCAAGTTGTTTTGCTTTAAGGTCGTTGAGAATTGTGGAAGGATGGCAAAGAGCAGTCTGGTGTTTTTAATTCAGCCAGCAGTGAAGGAGAGCCCATGGTGCAGAAGTGGGTTAGGGAGGGTCCTGTCTGCCGGGGCTTGAGGTCTAGCTGGGGAAGATGGGTGAGTGAAGAGATAGTAATAACACAGTGAGACAAATGTGACTCGGGAAAGAGTCCAAGAATGTGCATCTAACCCCAATGTAAGCCCAAGGAAAGGCTTGCACGAGCTCATTCCTGAGCTGAGGCCCCAAACATGAGTAAGAGATCATTAGCAAGGAGGTGGCTTATTTCAGGCAATGCAAAGTCCTCTGCTGAGAAAAAGTAAAATGTGTTTAAATATCTGCAACCTGTTCTGTACGGTGGAGTGTGGTGTGAGGGGGTGGTGCCAGCAGAAGAGGCGGATGCTGGTCGTGAGGGAATTTCGCACTGTGATAAGGAATTTGGGCTTTATCCTACAGGCAATGGGGAACTCATGGAATATTTAAGCAGGATAGTAACATGAAGCAACTGTTTAGAAAAAAAATGTGAATGTATGTTTTCTATTGGTGCATAAGAATGACCACAAGCCTAGCTAATTAAAACAGCATCGCTTGCCTAGCCAAGTTTGCACATACAATTAGCCATCACAGTCATCCAAAAGAATGTGAGGACTGACACTATTGAACTAATTGCTGGGGAGGAGGAGAAACCCTGAAGTATACATTTGCCACAAATTGTGACCCCAAACCTAAAATCAAGTCTTCAGATCTAATACAGAGGAAAAAGTGAAGGGCGCCACAAGAAAGCAATGCATCACATCTAGAATGTGGGAAACCTAGGGCACAGCTGACTGGGTTTCTTTAACTAATTAGGAAAAAAAGGGGCAGTGGATAAATGTTCTAGATATAAAGAGACGTAAGGGACATAAAAACCACAGGTAATATATGCATCATTACTTGGACAAACCAGCAGTCCATTTGAAGATAAGACTGATAATTATAAATTGAGTTTTTGATAATTTTGCTAGGTGTCATAATGATATTGTGGTTAAAAAATACACTTGTATGTCTGACCTGAAGAAAGGCTCTTGGTCATGAGGAACAGAGTCAACAGCCAGGGGCACTGAAATCAGCTCTCAAGGAGGTTGGACCTCCTCTGACCCCCACCCTTCCTTCAGAAAGAATGAGTCACCCCCTCTCTGATCCTTCATGTGGCACTTTATGAATGAGTATAAGTACTTCCTTTTCTAAATAGTAAGCTCCTTGAGGACAAGGATGCTTCATCTTCCATGCTACAAATACAAATAAATCTTAGGATGTTCTCCAAACCCCTAATTCATAAGTATTTGCTTTATTTCATGACTGTTATATTTTAACAGCTGTCCTAAACTAGGGATTCTCAACCAGGGGTGATTTTGCCCCCAGAGGACATCTGGCAGTATCTGGAGGTACTTCCAGTTGTCACAACTGGGGGAAGGGATGCTATTGCATTAGTGGTTAGAGGCCAGGCATGCAACTAGGCATCCTACCTGCAAGGGACAGTCCCTCCTGCCCCAGCAAAGCATGATTGGGCCCAAATTGTCAACAATGTCAGGTTGTGATACCTTGCCCTGCTCCATGATCTATAGGTTCCACCTCCTATATATCTTTCAAATCAGTCCTGCCCCAGCTCTCCTGAGCTTTGAATCAGGCCTTCGCATTTCCCATGGAATAACACAATAGGCTCCTAAACCATAGTCTTCTACCTAATCCTGTTGCTCCCTTGGGAGGAAATGTCCTCCGCTACCTTACACGCTCCCTCTCATCTTCAAAGTCACATTATCTCAAATATTAAATATTGTGACGCCTTCCCTGTCTGGCCCACTCCTCCTCCTCCTCCTCCATCTCCCAGTCCCACTTAAAGGCCCTTGGTCTGCCGATGCCTCATCATTTAAGGTCTCCCCAAAGAGACCTCCGGCCTCTACGAATAACTGCACTTAACACGGGTGAATTAATGTATGATCTTACACTCTCACTGGCACTTCTCTGATCAGAACTGGGAGGTGAGAGGACTGGGTTGTGTTGGGCAGGAGGCAGGGTGGGAACTGTGGTCATGGGGGCCTGCTGAGTTGTCCATGAGGATAGGTACAGAGCTGGTTGCTGGCCTCACAATTACTCTATAGAGCCAGCAGGGCTAATCTGTGCTGATGGCGTTTGTTAGATTTTAATGCACCAGAGACTCTCCTGTCTTGTGGACTTAACTTCTTCAGGTTTCAAGAGATATTAACATGGAGAGAGAACCCTAGCGGGGACAGAATACTCAAGAGAGGAAATGCCAGAGTCCAAGAAAAAATCGTGAACTGCACGTTGGCTTTGGCATTATTTTGATGCACATGCGGGACTAGTGAAAGTGTGTGTTTAAAAAGAAGTCATGTTTTCCCTGCGTTTGCTCATACATTTTCAGGAACACCTGATGAATCCAGTCTTCTCTCCCTCCCAGTGCTGCTGTCTGTGGGAGAAGGTGGGCAGGGCAACCTTTTCTTACAGGCACCATCTTACATTGTTATGGTTAACAAATTAAAAACCCTATCGAGGTCGTCTCGCTCATGCTTCCCTCTGATGTGTGTGTGCGCGTGCGCGTGTTTTGTTCATTGCTGTTGTAGCCCCAGAGCCTAGAACAGTGCCTGAAATATAGTAGACACTCACTATATATTTGCTAAAATAACGGATGAAAACTCATTCAAAAGAAAGTTTTGCCTTTATTAATAAGAAACCAGTGATGTTCAGTATAAAATAACATTTTTTTAAATGTCATATCTTTTAATATAATGTTAACCCTTTGTTGCAGGGACCACTTTGAACTGATGAGAGCCATGAACCCTCTCTTCCAGCTTCCCACCCACTCACCCAAACCCAAAGACACACATAAAATTTCAGGAGGTTCTGAAACTTCCCTGAAGTCCATCTATAAACTTCTTAAAGGGTCTGGCTTAGAATCATGACTTCATCCCTATTCTAATGACTCAAAGAATATATGTGACTCAAATATGTCTTTCCCTCTCCTGTTAGCCAGTTAAACATTAAAGAGATTCCATCTACAAAGGATTCACTGCTTAGAGAAGGTGAAGTTCAATATTTGCAGCTGAGAACTTGATAAACATCCACATGCAAGCTAAAAAATATGGTTAATAATCCAGAGATTTTTAAAAAAGTATACATGTTAGTAGAGAGTAATCCAAATATCTGGTAAAGTGAATTTTTCACTTGTCAGCTCAAAGTCTCGGGTAATAATCTCAGAGATAGAAAAACAGGATCTACCCACACAGAATAAACTTTTAAAATTTTATTGTTTAAAGAAAAAATATAAGGGAATACACATATCTGCTAAAGTGAAGGTTTCCATTAAAAAGAAATCAAATACCTGGTAATAAAGACCACCCAGCTAAAAACAGAATATAAAACCAGTAAAACAACAATAGTGATTTGACTGGGTTTTATTTCAACCACACACTTCATTCATTGTCTGTAGAAAAACTGGGGTACATCTCAATGGGCAACAGTCACCGTTATTAAGCAAGTAAATACGCCACGATGTCCGTGTCCTTTATTTCTTTATGTCTTCGGTCTCATCTGGCTCTTTCTCTTGATGTTCTCTTTCCCACCTCATTTCTTTTAACTCTTGTCGGTATTTCCGTTCAATGAACCGCTTCTGATGGGCCATCTGGGGAAAGTTATCTGACACGAGGAGATATATTTTATACTTAATAAACGTAGCCACTAGTGCAAACTAAACACACACAAACACATATTCATGTGAAATATAGACAGCTGTCTTTTTTAAGGCAAGAGAAAAAAATGTTGTTCCTTTTCTTCCCCTATTCTTTTATTACTCAGAAATACATGGAGGTCTGGATCAGCATCCCCGATTCTAGATCACAATGTCTGACGTGAACTGGAGTATAAAAAGCGCAGAGACATACAGCAATGTTAAAACACAGACATGCGGCGTCAGAATGACTCCGGGTGGGCGTCTTAGCACAGTTCTCTTAGCAAGCAGTGATTTTCAGGAAGAGAGTAAAGGATATAGCAAAATGGAGTTGTATATTTTCACAAAGCTCGAGGCAAAAACATCAAACAAACAATGATATCATCACACCATTATTTACCAAGAATTAAAGTTTCTGAAAAGAGCAAGAAAAGATCAGATGGGCAAAGGGAGACTACATTCTAAGTCCCTATTTCTGGTCATTCTATTTGTCAAGTTCACCATGAGAAGCCCAGAGCTGCATCAGCAACAGAAACTCAAGGAAAGCACTTGTATCCGTGAAAGGAGACACAGCGCTCAGGGGCAGAGCTGAAGCCAGATTTAGGTTGATATTTGACCCCATGCAAGGGTGCTGACACAGTCGAAACCCTAAGTAAGATTTTAAAATCTTACAATTCACTTGTGGTCTGTGGCGAGTGCAGCAATAGGTAAGAAATCAAGTATGGGATGAGAAATAGTCACTTTACACTCCTAGTCAGCACACACTTCAACAACAAACATCACAATAGGAGATAAGCGTGATGGGAGCCACACAGCTATGCAGTCACTGGGAAAGAGGGCGCTGTCCTGCCCAGGCAAGGCACTGTGAGACACACAGGTATATTTCACATATAAAGTATGAAGAATCAGAGGTATGGGAGCACACAGCATGCCTGGGGAAAAGCATTTTTGTTTCTGTTATGGTTGAAGCATAATAAAAGTGGGTACAAGTATATATCATATTCCTAAGTCCCCACCTTCTATACAGCATCCCATCCTCTCCCCAGATGAGAGAAGGGACAGGGACAGGGTGGCAGAAAAAGCACCTGAAAGGCAGGTGGTGAATCAGTCGAGATCCTGACTATCTGAGAGTCAGTGATTGATTTTAAACAAAAAAAGGAACATAATGGCAACCGTATTTAAGAAATAAAACAGTAATAAAATCCTACCTCCCAAATGATATTAAACTGATTTGATTTTTTTTTTGATGATAGAGTTCTGGCATTTCATAGGTGTCTTTATTTTTTTTTTAACTGATTCTTTTTGTGTTCTATAAAACAGGTTTCAAATACTATAAGTATTTTTAAAGGTATAATTCAAACAAATCCCAAAAAGTCAGCTGTTGAGCAAGTTTCTACTTCCTCAGTAACTTCTATTGTAAAACTTAATCCATAACTAAAACAAAATCCTCTTACTCTGATCTAATCACTGATAAGCTTTTAGAATATGTCCTTATAGCCCCTTTTCCTATGAAGTCCGGTTATACTACACACATACATGCACACTGTAAAAGTGTGTTATGTGTTACACAGACACACAAACACATAAAAGTATGCCCCCTTCCTCCCTTCCACTACCAGAGTACAGTGTACGTATGTTTTATGGATACGCTGGTTTCCACTTATTCTACTACTAGAGGCCTGGTGCACAAAAATTTGTGCACTCGGGGGGTGGGGTCCCTCAGCCCGGCCTGTGCCCTCTCACAGTCTGGGACCCCTCGGGGGATGTCCACCTGCTGGCTTAGGCCCGATCCCCGGGGGGGTCGGGCCTAAGTTGGCAGTCAGACATCCCTCTGGCAGCCCAGGAGCCCTCGGGGGATGTCCACTTGCCAGCGGGGAGCAGGCCTAAGCTGCAGTTGGACATCCTCTGGCTTGTGGCTGAGCAGAGCTCCGCCTGTGGGAAGTCACTGACCACCAGAGGGCAGCTCCTGCATTGAGCGTCTGCCCCCTGGTGGTCAGTGTATGTCACAGTGACCAGTCATTCTGCTGTTAGGGTCAATTTGCATATTACCCTTTTATTATATAGGGTAAGCATTTTCTTGTGTTATTAGCCTTAGAAAGACACAGGGTGGGGCAACAGTAGTTTTACAGTTGTTTGTATGGGAAGTAATATAGTAATTAACACATTGTTTGCGGGTAGTTTTTATCGCGCACTAACAGGTGGCGTGGGCCATTTTTGCTAATTTTTTGCGCAAATGGCAACGTTCAGTAAAATTACGATAACTTTAGTTTACGTATTTATACGTTACCCGCATTCTACCGCTAGTCTATAAAAAACATATTAATACGTGTCCTGCGCTCTACTACCAGTCAACGCTACCAGTCAACGTAAAACATATAAATACGTTTCCCGCATACAATGTGTTAATAAATAATAATACAAGAAGAAACTCTGTTTCGTGTACTCACAACTGTACACCCCTTTTCCACAGTAAGATTGTTGCAGGTTATTCTTAGAATTTTTTGTTAGCTTTCAGTGGTAAAACAGTGCTGGAGGTAAAGCCTATTCTGAGACTGCCCCACACATGCTGGTTGGAGTGAAGTGCTTCAATGGCTGGGAAGCACTTAACAATCTTGTCGTAGAAAAAGGAACCTCACTTGTATTTCAATACATGATTGTGCATTATATATATAACTAGAGGCCCAGTGCACGACATTCATGCACTGGGGGGGGGGGGGGGGGGTAGCGGTGGCGGGGAAGAGTCTTTTGCTGTGGTGGGAAAGGCTCCCAGTACCACAGCTGCGCTTGCCAGCTGTGAGCCCGGCTTTTGGCAGCTTCCGGCTGAGCGGCGCTCTACCTATGGGAGAGCACTGACCACCAGGGGGCAGTTCCTGTGTTGAGTGTCTGCCCCCTGGTGGTCAGTGCATGTCATAGCAACCAGTTGTTCCACTGTTGGGTCAATTTGCATATTAGGGTTGTACAATATAGGTTAGATGTAAAAGTTCCCCACCAGTCAACTGAAACTCTCAGTGAAGATCCCATGATCCCTGGACATGGTAACACCAGCTTCCACCCCACTGCCTCCTCCCTGCTCCCCTTGCCTAGGGAGCTGTGGTCTGCTGGGTTCCCACGCTGCTGGCTCCCTGCTCTTCCTGGAATCCCCCATGGCTGAGAATCTGGGCTCTTCACTGTCAGCTTCCTGCACTCTGCTTTCTCCCACCTTCAGCTGGTACTTGAAGCATAATCGAGCTTGAAGCATAATTGAATAGCTTTGTCATGTTTTGCCACAGGTTCTGCTGTGCAGCACAATACACCTCAGAAGAAAAATTTCTTGTACTTAAACCTTCAATTTACAAAAGACTATGCAGTTCCCTACGTGGCCAATTATGTAATTGAAGTTTCTTCAATCCAGCCATCCCACTCTGGGAGATCTCTCCCACAGAACTAAAAGCACGAGTGTATACATATTTACTGTCAACAGTGGTGAAAAACCAGAAACAAAGTGTCCACCAATAACAAAATAAAGAAAACCTGAATAAACTACGGCTCATTTACAGCATGAACTGTAACGCAAACTGAAGCCACTATACCCGGCAAGGCTGCCCAAAATGAGCAAGGAAAGAGCGATGCACGTAAGTACGTAGATATCCCATTTCCATAAAACAATGGCCAAAAACTAAAAGGAAAAATCCTTTGCATGTGTAAGATTTTAGAAATCTATGGAAAGAAATACATTAGGTTGTTCACATGGGGTACCTGGGCTGAGAATGTGACTCTATGCAAAAAAGGAAAATGAACATCAAAAGGCATTCTGGGGCACTTTTATAAAATTATAAGCCCATTTATACATATCTCACATTCTACTGCACTCTCTGTGAAGACTAATTATGATGAAAAGAAGATCACATTTTATCAGTACTTACCATTTTTCTATTTTCCCATTTTCCTCCCATAAAACACTCATTACATTATGAACATATAATTATAGAAAAAGAGATAGGCTTACATTTTTCAAGTGCATCCATTGCTGCTCCCATTTCCGCCTGCTGGATACTGTTAAATCAAATATAGGTAAGGTACATTTTAATTTAAAGAGGTTTTTTTCAAAAACAAATGGTATGGCTACACATTATACAGGCTGATTTTCATGTTTGGCACATAAAATTTATCTGATTACTTCTACTGTCACATACTGAACTGCAGAGAGGAATATACACAGGGCATGCAGAAATGTCATTTATTTGCTCAAGCCTGTTTCAGTTACTCGTTCCACACTTAGTACTGCAGTAAAATGCCTTCCATTTATATTACATTTGAAGTATTTCCTACTTAAATTTGAATATCCTCAGTGTAAAGCTTAAAGAAGCAAAGAGTAAAAAATATAGGTATAGACAGACTTCTAATCACTTCTCAGTTTAACACATAGATTAAGGGTTCAAAGAAAGGTGATAATACACAAAATTCTTTTCACCTGAAGACATTAGCATTTCCACAAAGCTCGAGTGGCACTAAGAGGTCAAATGCCTAATGGCGTCACACAGGACATTTCTTAAAGTGCTTGCAGCAACGTGGGGTTCTCTGTTGGGCAACTAAAACAGGACAGCCCCGACCTGTGCACCAGATAATGTGGTTTTCTCAAGGTAGCCAAAGCCCCTTCAGCAATGGCATTTCCAACATCCAAGGCAGATGCTCAAGTTTGGGGGCTGGGTGTGGTGGAGACATTAATCCTTGAGATTAACTTTATTACCCTGGAACGTTCTATACCAGTGATGGCGAACCTTTTGAGCTCGGCGTGTCAGCATTTTGAAAAACCCTAACTTAACTCTGGTGCCGTGTCACATATAGAAATTTTTTGATATTTGCAACCATAGTAAAACAAAGACTTATATTTTTGATATTTATTTTATATATTTAAATGCCATTTAACAAAGAAAAATCAACCAAAAAAATGAGTTCGCGTGTCACCTCTGACAAGCGTGTCATAGGTTCACCATCACTGAGATATACTCTAATTTAAACAAGACAGACTGCAGAGTTTGAAAATGCCAAGCAGGGACTTCTCATGTGAAGAGATTAAACGCAACTTCTCCTACCTTGGTCCCTTCCCACAGCCTATTCTTTCTCCCTTGAAGTAAACAGCCACCGTGTAGGTTCTAGCGTGGGATGGCCCCACCGTTTGCAGAGTCCTGAGAGGGAAAGGGAAGAAAATCAATTATGGCAAAGTGTTATTTAGTTGTTATTGCTAATATGTAACTCCAAGAAAAACATGTATTTATTGCTTAGACAGAGGAAGGAAAAAGTAATATGAAAATTAAAGGAGTAAATTTTGTATTTGCTAAGCCTGACAAATATAGAGAGCTTTTTTTGAAATAGGAAATTTAAAAAATTCTAACACGGATTTGTATGCATTTCCCGCTAAAGTATAAATAGTATAAGTCATAAATAGTATCTGAAGGCTAACAGTGAGTTGGAAAATAGTTTTAAGCAATGTCGAAGCCTGCATATCCCAAGTTTCATAAAATGAACTTTTCTCAGTGAAAAGGGAACCATATTGGTCTGTTCATTGTTCAGTGCTCAGCACAGCTAAAACAATAAGTATCTGGGTAATACACCTCGAGCCACGTCTGAATGGTTTCACATCCTTTATGGACTCCTCCTGATGTCTCTTATCCTATCTGAAAGATCGGAAAATGTATTTAATTTCTGAAACATCCGAGATCGTTTCAGAGGCATGCTATAATGCTGAGCACACAAGTGCCAAAAAACAAAACTCTAGGTACTCTGCATTTTAATGACGTGGTGCAGATCTCAAATGTGGGGAAACTGATAACTTCGTGGAAAAGGGAAATTAAAAAGTAGCCGACAAAAGAAAATGGAACGGGCCCGTTAATCTTGGAAAAACTATGTTAAACAAGCCCTTCATCTCGATGAGGGACAAGCTCACCTGGGCTTTCACTGGGGATTTATGAGAAGGGAGCCGTCATTTCCTGTGTGTTTACATCTCCGTGGGATGAAAGCACGCGGCGGCTGAAAGGTAGCACTTATTACAGTAATCATGCCTGCGCCACTGGAAGTTTATCTTCCCCAGTTTGTTTCTTCAGCTTTAATTATCACTTTGATGAGGAAAGACTCGGAGCCTTTCATGTAATACAGTTGGGATACTCATTATGCTTATTAGGCACATATGAAAGTACTATTTCTAAACACTAGGAGTTTTTCTCTCCAGTAAAGGAAACATTGTTTAGCAGTGACAGTTTCTTGGGACACTGTATAGTAGCTTTCTGTGGGTGACAAAAATTTCTCCTGGCCTCATTTTTTCTTTTAGGGAGAAAGCCTGTATTGTGTTGTGACTGTTAAATAACAACATATAAAAGGATTTAAAATTCCCTGTTGCCACTCGGTGTTTTTTCTTGAGTTTTCGGAAGTTGGAAAAGGTCGGAGGCAAGGGGGCTTCTATTCCATATGGAATAATCACACAAGTGTGTGTGCCCGCAACCTTGTGTGTATAGACAAGCGGTGAACCAGTACTGGGACTGGGTTTTTATATCCTCAAAAACGCACATCCAGATAACGCTTTGGGAGGCACCCCACCTATTTGGATAATTCTTCCTTTTTGTAATTCCTCTTTGAAATCACCTTCTGAATCAACGTGTGAGCGCCTCAAGATAATTACTCGGCTTCTGAGTCAAACCTGCTGTTTTCATCAAAGCTGGGGTTATGTGTATAGTGCCCTGCATTCCTATTGAATTTCTGGTTATCACACAAAGAATAAAGATTTGTCACTAACGATACTCTAAAGTACAAGGCTGCTTTTGATACACATTCTGAGAAGAAAAGTTCCAAATATTTGAATAACAGCAGCAATGAGAACTGCCCGCTTCTTACAATGACGGCCTGAGAGAGCGAATCTGTCAGGCCACAGGGAGAGGCTGACAGGCTGCAAGGAGGTGGACAGGGACACTCAAGTCCTGTTACTAATTAAGCAGACACAATCTTCCAATCCAGACACACAGCAGAGGTTACAAGAAATAAGAAGACAGCCCGGCCTGTGGTTGACCATTGACCTATGAACCAGGAGGTCATGGTTCGATTCCTGGTCAGGGCACATGCCCAGGTTGCGGGTTCAATCCCCAGTAGGGGGAATGCAGGAGGCAGCCAATCAATGATTGTCTCATCATTGATGTTTCTCACTGCTCTCATCTCGGTCTCCTAACCTTCATATGTCTTCCTCACAGGGAGTAGTTCTAACACCATTATAGAGATGGGAAAAGCTTAGATAATCAAATGTGACCCACTTACTTTGGGCGGTAAGACTGAGAGGCCCAAAGAGTTTCAGTGTTGGGCCAAGTGCGAGTTAAGAAGTCTCAATCTGGGGCCCTGATCACAGTCACCCACAGTGACTAGTTTTCCCTCCACACAACCAGAGCATCATCTCTAAGCTCCTGGAACGGATGGCCTGTGGGCCGCGAGTACTCACTTGTACAGAGGAATGTCTGGTTCTTTTCCTTCCGTCCTAAGTGTCAGACAACACTGCTGAAGCTGGGATTTGGGGTCATTCCAATCCTGATTCAAAATGAACTCCTGTAGCAAGTCCCCAAAGAGCATTTAGTAATGGTTTTGGGATCACCATGTGGAACACATACAAGCAATATAAATTTTATATGAGCTTACTTTTAATCGTGGGAAGAAACAAACATTCATGAAAGTATGAACATATTCCAAATCCTTGTCAATGTACAATGCTGCAATAAATGCTGAAAAAGAGAACATTTAAAAATAAATATAATGCACTGCCATCTACCAGGAAGATGAAATTACCATTTCATCTTTCTTTAAACAAGAACTCTTTATCACTAATATCAGAAGCAACAATATAGGTGTGTGATTAAGATGCAAAGTCATGAGGTACAAAGACCAAATTAAGTTTGGCTAAGGACTAAATTATGTTAGTTAAGATGATAGACTAAATGCTACTGTACATCAGGGGAAGAATGATATCTGGAAACACAACTGTGTTAACATCAAATAAAACTTGAAGACCAGATCTGACACCAGAATGAGCACATCCTTGCGGCCTGCCATTCTCAACACCAATCTTGAGGAGGTCACCCATTTACAAAGGTCTGAGCTACATTTCAGGAACAGAAATGAGACTATTTATAGATTCAATCTGCTCAAACACAGAGAAATGTAATACTGGACTTAATGACTATAACAATATATCTAACTTTCCATTAATAAATGGTGATCTCAAAGATAATTTCATTAAAAGTTACTTTAACCAAGTAAACAAATGGCGAGTTTTTATTTTATCTTTTTTAATATATTTTATTGATTTTTTAGAGAGAGGAAGGGAGAGAGATAGAGAGTTGGAAACATTGATGAGAGAGAAACATCAATCAGATGCCTCCTGCACACTCCCTACTGGGGATGTGCCCGCAACCAAGGTACATGCCCTTGACCAGAATCGAACCTGGGACCCCTGAGTCCGCAGGCCGACGCTCCATCCACTGAGCCAAACTGATTAGGGCCAAATGGCAAGTTTTTAAAAGAATAAAAATAGCTTTCATTGAGCTTAAAAAAAATAAAAAATAAAGCCAGTGGGAATGTTCTCTAAACTTAATTGTTTAATAATTTTAATCTTTAAGATACTTTATTTGAATTGAAAAACAAGTTTTTTTTAGGTTAATTAGTCAGACCGCCTTTACACTTTGTAAATGAGCAGCTTTTGAATAGTAGACTTTAATATCTGTATATAATTCCAATTGTCAAATATACACTAACATTAAAAAGTTTCAAGGCTCGGGGTATGGCCCACTTATTTTTAAGTATTATCAGAAACAATAAGTTATATGTATAATCCTTTAGTTAGCTATAACAGGATTATTCATAATGCCAACAGACCATATCAGGAAGTGTAAAATATGACATTTGTCCATAGAGCTTTGAGCTCATTCAAAACAATAGTTATTAGTTTTAGTATTTAGTGAGTAAATTATCTTTCTTTCTTCTATGACCCTATATAAAGGCTGCTGGGCGGCAAAAAAAGATCTGATTCACTATTACAATCTTCATATGCTGTTACTGTTTCCCACAGGGATGTGGTGGTTGAGCATTAGGGTGGAGGGGTGTGGAGGGGGGTGGAGGGGGGTGCGGGGTGCACCAGTGAACACAGACTGAACATAAAATGCATTATTCAAATGCCTTAATTTCAAATTATTCTCCTTTAAATAAGCTTTGGAGGAAATCATAAATACAAATTAAAATAGGAAAGAGGTGTCTTTAGTCAGAACATAATAATAATGAGAAAAAGGAAGATGAATGTTGGTCCTTTTGATTTCAACTTTGAATTTGCAGGCTCAAACGGCTTCCTGCTGTAGGACTCACATTCCAGAAGGTCTGCCAGCGTCTTGGTCCTCAGGGCCACGGGCCGCTTGGTCTTGTCGTTGGTGATGGCGTACTCCTGCATGCCCAGCTCCTCCGCCACCTTGGCCTGGGTCCTGTTATTCACCAGAGAGCTTCGCAGCAACTGGCCAAAGGAACGGAGGTGCAGTTAGAAACCATTTCACTTCTGGTGTCTCTCTTGCTCCTGGTGTCGGGACCAAGCAGCCTGAGACCGACAGAGGAAGTGACTATTTAAGTCTTCAGGCCCCCCCCCCCCGCCCCCCCCACACACACCCCAGCAGCAGTGACAAACTCCATACACTCCGAACTTCTCCCTAATGGCTCCCTCTACTCCAGGACTTTACCTGACTGACATTTAAATAGCTCATTTGGTTGTTTAGTTGCAGTGGCCAGTGTTGCTGGGTATGCTGTACTATTTTAAAGGTCATAGCTTCCATTAAGTGTAATGCTATTAAACGAAGGAGCATTAAAATTATGTAAAATCAACTTTACTGAAGTATAATTTACATACAATAAAACTCACCATTTAAGTACAGTCAGATGAGTTTTGACAACCTTCTATGGTTCCATCACCCCAAACAAGTTCCCTGTGGTTCTTTGAAATCAAGTAATACAACCCGCCTCCCACCCAGCAAACTCCACTTGCTTTCTACCACGGAGCATTAGTTTTAAAAGAGCATTTTTAAAAAGTCTAAAGTAAGCCTCGAGTTTTGTGGCACTAATGCTAATTTTGATATTACAGTATTTGGGGAAGTGATGATTTAGTAAGTACCACTTGAAATATTTAAATTATTTACTACATTTTACTTTTATTATTTTAAAGGTTACTACTACATATCCTGAGTTACAGTTTTTCACACTGAGACCCTTTATCTGTAATCAGGTGAAAATATAATTTTCATAGTTTAACTTCAGGAACTCAAAACAAAAATTTCTATGAAGAATTTCAGTGAACTAGAGTCCTCTATTACTATCCAAGTAGTAACACTAAGCAGTGCGTGAAAATTACGCAATTAACCCATGGGAGAGGTGCCCATAAAACATGCCTGGTTTGGGATTTTAACACTCACTAACCACTCATACTAGAGGGAGAGAGGAGGGAGACACATGGCAGGAGGGGTAGATACACAGATGGGACTCGCCCAGCAAATCTGAAAATAAGCGTCCCCAATCTCTCAGATATGGGGGAATAATGTATCAATAGCTAGGACTTTTCTATCAACAGATATAACAAATTCTTCGTCTGTTACAATTCCTCGCTGTTTAGAAACACCCCTGGCACCAGGGCCAAGGAGCCAGCAGGAAGCAGCTGCGAGCGGGACTGGTTTTATATCATCCCCCCACCGCTCCAAATCCCACTTTATTAGATGCAAGTTTTATGCTCTGTGGCTCCATCGTGTCAACTAAGCTTATGAAAATCTGGATTTATTCTCAATGCTTGAGATTGCATCCTTGACAATAGATAAATAAGAAACAATATGTTCTTAATTTGTCTGACAATGATTCATGAAGCAGAATTACAACTTGATCTTCATAAGCCATGCTTGCTGTTGAGTTACAGACTATTTATTCTTCGCTTGTATTTGCTCCCATCCTTCTCCTATTTCTCCCAACTCTTTTCTTCAATATAGTGTTTCATTAAAACTAATATCCACGGAGAAGCTCAAAATTAAAAAGGCCTAGCACATAACATTAATAGGAGACCCAACCAAGAAGGGAGTCCACCAGCCTAATATCTTGTAATTATAGAATAACTGAGCCGGAAGGGAGACATCCTTTTTGGTTTGGATTTCTGCTGGCAGGGGCAGGGTTCTCCAAGCAGAGGCCCTGGGGGAGTAGGAGGGCTATTTTGAAAATATGGCTATGCTGAGCAAGTCGGGTTCTCTCTCAATATGTGAGTTTGCTGAGAGGAGAAAACTCTTAGGCTGCAATAGGGAGGTTCCATGCCTCAGAATCAACAAGCCTGATGCACACATGAGCACCGATCACCGGGCCCCCACGGCCACCTGCCAGCGCAGGGCCCACCCAGTGCTGTGCAGCAACACTGTCTGCAGGGAAGGAAGAAAGCAGTGAAGATGATACAGGAACGCTCGGGTTTTATTTAAAATACACCCTGACAGGTCTCCAAGCAGCAGGATGGCCAGTAGAAAATGAGATCTTCTGTCAAGACTCAGAGCCTGAACTAAGTCATTGGGCGGTGGGGGGGGGGGGGGGGGGGAAGCTGTAAGTCACCCATATTTTTAGAGTCAGTACAAATTTAGATGAGTTGAAAAGAGGTAAGACCTCACGCTTTACCTACACACAAAGTCTGAATGGCAATACTTTAAATGACAACTTGCACCCTTGGCCTTTGCTGGACTCTGCTTCCTAAGGAACCGTGCTGCTTGCCAACCAGTGGGACCAAGGGGACAGCAAGGCAGGACACCCCAAGGTCATGGCAGCGCAGCGTGCTGTGTGGAGGCCGAGGCTGGGCTACGCCCTGTGCTGAGAGCTGAGGCCCACCAGACGATCAGCAACCCAGGCAGCCCTCTGGGGAATGCTAACCTCTGAGGAATCCACACACAGACCGGCCACTGTGACACGCCGGGGAAGCTGCGGTGACAGCGCCAGCCCTGGAGGACCTGCCCCAGTACAAACGTTTCAGAGGCTCACTGACTGTTACCTCAGGCACTTTTGAGACATGGTGCTCAGACCGCTTCCAAGGACCAAGGAATTCGAATTTCTGGGGATGGGACCTGAACATATGCATTTAAAATTTTTTTCATGTAGCTGGATTCTGACTAATATTGAGTCAGAACTGAAAAAGAATGAGTCTGCCAGGAGAGTGGGTGCTGTGGTCTGAATCTCTGTGTCCCCCTAAAATGCGTATGTTGAAATCCTAACCCCTAAAGATGATGGTTTCGGGGCCTTTAGGAGGTGATTAGGTCACGAGGGTGCAGGCCTCATGAATGGGATTAATGCCCTTATCAACGAAGCCCCAGAGAGCTCTCCAGCCGCTTCCTCATGTTAGTATACAATGAAAGTCTGCACTCGCGAGAGGGCCCTCACCTGACCATGTGGGTACTGTGACCTTGGACTTCCGGCCTCCAGAACTGTGAGCAACCAATTACTGTTCATGAGCCACCCAGCCTGTGGTATTTTGTTACAGCAGCCTGGATGGACGAGACGGTGGGGAAGGGTTTTCCAGGAAGAGGGAACCGCTCTGGGGACCTGACACAGCACGGTGATTACTGGGTGGAAGTGGAGGAGAAGCCAGAGCCGAGTGCAGGAGGGCTAACACAGGCGAGGCTGGCCGGCCTCCTGGCAGAGAGGGCCTGTGGGTGATACAGAGAACTCTGCACTTTCCTGCTCTGGGGAGGAATCCCAAAAGGTGTCAAAAGGGGGCAGTGGCAAAGACTTTTTTTATTTCAGAGAGATGATTTTTGAAGGGGTGGATGAATATGAAGGGGCAAGACATGAGGTTAGAAAGCCTGCAGATGTTGATGCTATAAATATCTGTTTTTTACTTTTTAGTAGTTTAGAAAACAAACATTAAGCACCCAATTGGGCATGCGATAGCTATCAAGACTATTTTGCAAACATTGCCTCCTGTTAGATATGTAGTAAAAAGTAAAAGACTTAGCGCCAGGCTGCCTGGGCTCAAACTTACTGCTTCCTGGCTAAGTGACCCAGTGTGAGTTCCCATCTCTCTAAGGCTCGGTTTCTGCATCTATTTAATGGGGGAAGTAGCACCTGCCACACGGGGTGGTAATGAGGATTCGAGTGAACAAATATACAATCCAAGTACAAGGACCAGCACATAATAGACACCCAGCAATGTTTGCTGCCACTGTTATCGATAATAGCATCATCACTAGGTAAGATATGCTTCCTCTCTGGTTATAGCAAAAAGGTTATAGGAAGTTGTAGGAATCCTTGTGAATTTGTCTTCTGTAGAACGTTCTATATACCTATCCACTCACTGTCTCCAAAGCTCTCCATTTTACCAAATGCTAAGCTGTCTTCCTTTTTAACCAACCGCCGCTCCCCCCCCCCCCAATTATTTTTATTTGAAATCACCAGAAAACATGAAAAAAGCTGTAGTCCGGGCTCTCTGTAAAGCTGAGAAAAAAGCTGCTGAGTTCCTGATGCACTGGCAGGGACCCAAATAAATATCCCAAATCTCAAACTCTGTTTCTGAGAATTCAGGATGTTTTCTATTATCTCAGCACAGCAGTCTTTTATAATTAGTTTAAACCTTAAATTTTAATGAGGAAAAGGTTTATTGGTTTAAAACAAATAAAAAAACCATATTGGCATTCCTCCTTCAACCACTCTCTCCGTTCTCCATGCTGAAGAGGAACCCACAGCTGTGGGACACGAGCTACCAGAGGGCCACCTGGTGTGAAATAAGTAGACTGTGATTACTATTTGGAGGACTTTAATACGAGAGCATGGGGTGAAAGCCGAATGTATCATTAGAAGTGACAGGGATGTGCCGCACAGGTCTATTACACTAGGAGTGTCGCCAGATGCTCTTCATTTCCCGTGGTAACTAAAGAAAAGGTACACAAATGCGAGCAGGCAGGATGCAGAAGGCAAATTATACCAGTGACAGAAATTTTCACCCAGGAGGCTGTGGAATCTATCCTCTCAAGGAGATCTTGTGGATAGGGTACCGTTTGTCTGAATGATTTATGCTTAGTGCTCTGGAGGTGGCAGGAGGGGATTAGATCACCGGTTTTCAAACTTTTTATTTGTAATCCTTGCTTTCTCATTCTCCCAAATTATTCCACTGAAAAGAAAAAATTCTGCAAGTTCACCTTGCTAGTGCACACCACCATAGTAGGCATGGGGTTAGCAACTATTTTTAGCTCAGTATCTTAGAGTAAAGGTTGAGAAGAATGAAAGAATTAAAACTTGAAAAGTTAAAACCTGAAAATGTGGGAAGACAGGCATTTCGGTCGGAGTAAACGCTCTTTGTGTCCCTCTTACTATACTTACCCTTACTCTACTGGGTAGGTTCTACCCAAAAAAACAAAAACTTCAGTCTATGAATTAGAACTACTTCCTTCTACATTCCAATCAAATTCGGTCACCCTAGAACAATTACATAAGCCCAACGTTCCTCCCCAAGAGGCCATTTTGACTTGAACTTGTAAAACACTATGTTTTTCCTCATCAGCATTCAAAACCTGAAAACCATGATTTCATTTGCTCAGCTGTCCTTATTCACCGTAAAACCAGTGTGCAAGGCAATGGCTCAAGGCTAACTAATGCCTCTCAGTGCGAATTACTGGCTGTGTGTTCTTTAATCACAATAATGAATAATTTGCCATCACCCTCCAAGAAATTCAACTGTAACAAATAATCCCCCACAATTTTTAATTAATTTTAACCTTTAGACATTCCTAAATAAGTTTTCAGCTTCTTTTCTGAAACATGAAACAACGGCCACTTCCCTCCACTGCCACTTCCACTTCCTTCTTTATCAAATATGTACAGGGACCAACCATATGTCAGGCCCTGCTGGGCATACAGTAGTAAATAAAAACATGCTCTTGCGGAACTTGCAGGTTAGCGGGACAGGCAAACTGGAAGGAAAGCACGTGAGGTTTTGACTGGGGCCACCGGGGAAAGCGTCCCCGGAATCCAGAACTCCCGTCAGAACTGACATCTGATGAAACTGAAGCGAGGGCTGGAAGCAGAACGGGCTGCAGGCAGAAGAACAGGCTAAGAAACAGTAGCTAAAGAGGCGAGAGGGAACCCAAGAAAGTGCAGTGTGACAGAAGCCAATGCGAGATAGTGCTTCCCGAGGGAGGAAGCAAGCGCTCTCACCACTGAGAGTTAGTGAAATATGTGTTTAACTGATGACAGATCATCTTTGTTTTGCCAGCAGGTCTGTTGGTCCTATTGACTTTTACCAATGCTTTCTGTGAATATGGTTAATTAAAACCATTATATAATAATTTTGCCATTTGTTAACATCTTTCTAATAAGCTATCCAAAAACTGTCATTTTAAGACAGCAAGGCTGATGAACACATTTTGAATAAAACTACAGTTATGGTATTGAAATGATTTTGGAAAAAATACAAAACCAGAGTTACTATCATAGTCCTGGTTTTATTTTTATCCAGGCCTTGGACAGAACAACTTTCTGAGTTTTGGTTTCAATGCTGGGGTAGGAGGATGGAGGTGTGTATGCAGTGACTAAGATGGGAAGCAGTGAACTTACTGATCTACAATATCCCACCTCCACAAAGTCCTAGAGTTCATAAATAACTTGTGTGAATACAGCGGTAAAAGTGTACACTTAAGTCACACATTTTCAACAGCGGTCTCTATATGGCCATAAAATGAATTACTACTTCAAGCCATTTGGTTTGGTTCGGCCATTTCTCAGACCAACCAGATAGTCTGACAGCTACAAAGTCTATTCCCTAATGGAATATACTGAAGGAGCACTTATTGATTCCCTAACACAGAGCAAGATTCTAGACACTAATTTATTTCTGATATATGCTTATATGTTCTTAAGGTTTTAATATTAACTCAAGAGGAAAACAATTTCTTTTCCATCCAAAAGCAGTTAACTCTGGTAATCAAACTGTTCCTTTTAAATTAAATTTAAAATAACAGTACTGCGTATTTCTCATATGATTCAAGGGGTATGGTCGAAGCACAATAAATATTCATCAAGCGAGTGAGTGAAAGGACCGTATTTTGTTGGGCTTAGAAATTCTGCTGAGAAAAATCACATTTAAACATAGCAAATCACCATATTCTCTCTAATTCTAATATTTGTGTCTCATATAAAATATTTCCAGGGTTCATGGTTGCAGAGATAAGATCCAATTCTATTCAAAGCAAAACATGCATAAAATTTGTAGGAATGCAAAGTACAAAAGACTTGTTATCTGCTTCAAGCATAATAAAAAAGAGAGTGTGCACTAACAAACTGCATTAGAGTGCACTACTACTGCAAGCCTCCCTCTTCCAAGGGGGATACTTTCCAAGATCCCCACTGGATGCCTCAAACTGCAAAAATACCAAAACCTACATATACTATGTTTTCCTATACAAAGTTGAATTTATACAGTAGGCATAGTAAGAGACTAACAATAATGACTAATAATAAAATAGAAAAATTATAACAATATACTATAATAAAAATTATATGAATGTGTCCTCTCTTCCTCTCTTCCTCTCTCTCTCTCAAAATATCTTACTGTATTCTACTCACCTACCCACTTAAAGCACTTTATGGCTTCCCTTTGGCATTTCCAAATTGCCAGCTCTGGGGTCATTATTAAGTAAAATAAGCGTAACTTGAACACAAGCCCTGCGACACCATCACAGTCAATCTACTAAGAAACTAACAAACAGGTAGCATACACAGCAGGAATCTGCTAGCATGTCAAACTCACGCCAGCGGGTCGCATATCTGACATGCTTGCAATGATTCACATACCGGGCAAGAGTGGAACGGCACAGGATTTCATCACACTACTCAGAACTGCACACAACTTAAAACTTATAAATAGTTTATTGGAATCTGATCACAGGTAAACAGAAACTGCAAAAGTGAAACCGCAGATAAGGTGGGACTACTGTCTTTTTCTTTTGCCCAATAAAGTATTTGCTTTCTCAATGCCCAATTCTAGAGGGACTATTCCAGAGTTATTTCTTATGCCTGGGAGACTATCATGACTGGCTTCCTGATACGTTTGTTCACCATTCCAGCTATATTATTGATCAGTTTTACAGAGTAAAAGTACACAGCAAATAAAAAAAAAGCTCAATAAAACATTATAAAATGAGACAAAAGTGAGAGGAACAGGAACTGTTTCACTTTGCTCATCAATCAAACCTTGTTTCTGTAAGTCCCTTTCAATTCCACCATGGTCTAGCAAACTGCTGAGTCCCTGTTGCCTCTCTGTCTTCTGATTTGTCATGCTGTGCACTTGTTCTGGCATTCCCAATGTATGGAATGACTTTGTATAGAAATTTCTTCCCACTAACTTCCAAAGGCCAAATATGAGCTAACTTTAAAGGCTCAAACATCACCTTATCAATGAAGCTTTCTTAGAACTCCATACTCAAAAGAAACCTGATCTTTTCCTAAAGAGGACAAGCTAGCAGCTTACCTATGCCTCTTTATAACATTTAAGATGGTTCTCCCTTGTATTTATATAACTTACATTTTATGTATGTGTAAACACATACACACGTTAGACAGATGATTGATAGATAGATAGATAGATAGATAGATAGATAGATAGATAGATGGAATTTGTAGTTATTTGCCTACATTTTTAACTTCTAATAGTTTTTAAACTCTTTATGGGTGGACTAGGTGTCAACTAATATTTGCTCCCTATGAAGCCTAGCTCAATGTCTTTCACAAAGTAATCACTAAATGAAAAAGTATGAAGTAAGTTCTTACCAAATATTGCTTTGTGCACAATTTGCATAAAGAAATGAATAAAAACATATGTATGCATGCTAAAGCCACCAAGAACTAAGTCATCAATTACATAATTAGATATTTGGCTCTTCTAACCTTCTGTTAAAGCAATCTTATTGGAGGGAATGACTTAATACAAACTCACAGTTAAGTGTCCTTCATGATGATCTGGGAAATGAATGAATAAGTACTCTGTGGCTACCAGCTGCATTATGGAGTCGCCTAGGAATTCCATCCTCTGGTTGTGGCCTCTGAATAAAGAAACATCAATGTAAAGGGGTCAATTAGTATTTACGGATTTCAAAACAACCAGAATTTTTTTAAAACGACAATATTTTAAAAGCCAATGTATTTGTTTATCTTGCTTTAAAGCACAAAACTAAATACAATTTCCTAAGACCTGAAATTGAGAAGAGATCTAAGTCTATATAGGTTGAGTTTCAAAAAAGAGTAAAGTGAGTACTACCTAAAGACTGAACAACTGCTCACATAAAGAATGGTATATAGTGCCTGATCAGAGGCTGGGGAGTATCAATTGGAAGATAAAGTAATAGTACAGACAACAATCTTGCACAGACAATTTCTATATAGACAAAACAAAGCAAAAAGGTCCAAGAATTTTCTTTACTAAAATTTATCTCTTTAATTGAAATATGGGGTGGCAAAAGTAGGTTTAGCGTTGTGAGTATGCAAAACAGAGTTTATTGTTATATTATTATTTATTATTTTGTATTTTCCCATATGAACAGCTGGCCTACTTTTGCCCACCCCTGTATATACTCCATTAATCAAATCTGGAATCTAGTTTAAGAATGCTAAAAAACTATGACAAGATTCTTTAATCTTTACAGTTTAAAGAGCGTTGCGAATATTTGATTTGACAAAAAAATTGAATGTAAAACAGCATGCAAAGAAATAACATTTTGGTTATGCTCTTTATTATACTAGCTCATCTTTAAATCACTCATGTAGAGCAAGGATTGGAGGGCCTAATTCAGCCCATAGCCTGTTTCTGTAAATAAAGTTAAACTGAGACCCAGCATGTTCACCCATTTATATTTTTTCTGTGGCTGCTTTTATGCTACTATGGCAGAATCGAATCACCGACACAGAGACCACGTGGCCTCTAAAGCCCCAAATATTTAATATCTGTTCCTTTACAGAAAAAATGTTTACTCCCTTCACACTTCTCTTATACTTAATGGAAAAATCAGATGCATGACATGAAACCAAAAGTAACCGGATTGGAGCATATCCCCTGGTCCACGCCAGTGTCTGGCTAGTATCCATCTCACAATTTCCTAGAAATATGGATGAAGTCCCAATGGTTTGGGACTGTCAGTTTAAATGGTCACAATGGTACGACATGGGTACTTTTAACTCACAGGGTCAGATGGTTAAATCCCACAGTTCTCAACGTGAATGCTCTTGCCAGAAGCCGAACATGAGTAAAAATTACACCAATTGCTTCCTCAAACTCAGTAAGTTTCTGTAGGACTGGAGAAGTCTCAATAAGTTGTCGATCAGTATTTGGCTCTTGCAGCTACAGGGAAAGAGAAATAAGTAAAAATTATGTATAGTTTTTGGTTGCAAGAGTAATTACCAATTCTAGAAGAGTGTTTTGCAAATTCCTCCTCCCCTGGGTGGAAATTTCTGAAAGGCAAATGAACATGGAAGGCTTCTTTCTCATCCTTTAGAATGGCAAACAAACCTAATATTTAAAGAGGGTTCAAATAATATTTTCCAATTTTCTATCAAATTTCAAGGCCAAGTTCTGTACACAGATAGTTCAAAATCCCAAGCATTAAACTAACTCTCCATGGAGGAGGCCCCGCTGAAGAATTGCCAGTAGAGAATATGTGTATCTAGTAAAGCAGAGGTTCTTAAACTTTAGTGTTCAGCAGAACCTTGCAGGGCTTGTTAAATGCCCGTGGTCAGGTCCTACCCACTGAGTTTCTGATTCAGTGGACTGGGGTGAGGACCAAGAACTGGCCTTTCTGATAAGTTCCCTGCTGGTCCGGGTACTGCCCTTTGAGAACCACTGCATTAGAGTAACTTGTCTGCTGTGTGTCTTCTAGGGACCATCCTATTTTGGCAAATGAGCATCACTGAAACTGGATTTGGCTTGCAATGGAGAGCATTATGTCACCAGGCAGGTGCTCAACGTAATAATGAGCTTTTGACAACTGGCAGAGAGCAAATATGAGAAGTGTAATTGAAATGAACATCTCCAACAACTTTGGGCAATTTCATCCTAAGGAAATATTTATAAAGTACTTTGAATTAATGCCATTTATTTCTTTAAAGGCTCTCGTAAGAGTTCAGTCACTAATGATTATTTTTATTATATACACAATATGCATATATGCATATGTAACATGTATATGAGTATATATATGTATACATATGTACACATATATGTATATCTCCAAAGTAAAATGGAAATTAAACAAAGAATAGTAAGAACTTTTAAACCAACTGGGGAAAAGATTTCACAACGTGTGGATCTTTTAAATTCTAAAATCTGAGTAATAAGTTTTCACACTGTACTAAAGTTTTAATTTATAATATGTTTTATGCAATCTGAGTCAAAGCCTTCAATTTCTAAGGTCCGAATTAGGTTACATGTCAGCAACGTTAATTTAATTTTTGTTCTGCTTTGTAATAAGCCCAGACCTGCTTGCATAGTTTCTCTTTAACAGCAGGCATGTAGCTATACTGCAGTCAGCATAAGCTTTGAATATCGCTTTTTGGGGGAAGCAAATCTCAACCACACAAATAGTTATTCCTGCCCTGTAAGGGAAGACACATCCCAGACCCACCCCACCCCAGACCATGAAAATGCAATGTATGGGGTCATTTTACTATCTGTTCTGAAGTTTTCCAGTTCTGACACCCCAGCTTAAAGTCATAATGAAACTGAAGGGAATCTAAGGATAAAAGCAGGACAGGAAAAAAAAAAAGCAAACTAAAGTAACACGAATACCAGGAGCTATAAAGCTCACTGCAGAGCAGAGGCCACACTTACCTGGAGTGGGTGGAGAGGATAATTGAGCCAGACTTCTCGCAGGTCCTGGAAAATGGAGTGATGCCTTTAGTGCTCAAGGGAGCCATTTAACACGCTCTAGAGTACTAAATAAAACGCCGTTATGTGGAATCCTGAACTGTTTCAGATGCTGACTCCACTTATTGAAAATTCAATAGTGCTAGCAACTAATTTTTTCTAAGTGTACTCACCGCTCAAGCTGCCTATAGTGACTCCAATTAGCCTATTAAGCAGGGGAGGCAAAGAGCCACCCCATCCCCAGGAGTGAAAGACACCTTTTAAAACTAAGTTACTGTTTGCCTAACCTAATACCACTGGGTAAAGTGCTACTTTAATCCTATTTTTAGTTTACCATTCCCCAGAAATGTGCATCAGCTGTGCCTTTTGTAACCAAAACTCATTCAAATGTCCCTAATTTTAGGTAGTCGTTCATTATCATATGAGCTGCTTGAAGACAGAATGAAGACATCCCACATCTAGTTCCTAAACTCTGAAGTCGATAAGACCACACTTGTACTGGGTGTCACTACAAATGTTTACGTAAAAAAATGGGAATGAATGAATTTTGTGGAAAAGCCCAGTACATTATTTAAGCCACTGACTTAAATCTAGAGAGAGTTATAATCAGAACTTCCTCAGGATCAAAGTGGTTTTCTTGCCGTTTTAGACCCTAGGGAAGCTCTGGCTGAATCTACTTCCTGGCCTTGATGTTAGGTTTTTGAAATAAATAACGAGAGGGTATTTTTAAGAGGGAAAAATATTTTTCAAAAATTTAAGGATGGGGTGAAGTATAGAAAATTTATTATCACTCGTGACACATGATGACAAGGGGGAAAAAATACCTCATACTTTTGTACAACTTGCATCTTAATAAAATACACTTGGGGTGGGGGTTTTTGCCAGTGTTAAAAAAACAAAACCTTAAACATCAAACTATTCTTTTAAGGCATTTTAAAGGACTTCTCTTAACCAACTTAACAACCAATCTTTCCCTTGAATTCTCAGTGGCATGAATTATACTGAATGCCATTCCCTTCTTACAACTTCCTCCTGTTCTCTCAGTGCTTCTCTTCCTCCGCCCACACCCAAAGGAACATCCACCAGGCCTCAGCCTCCCTGCAGACTTCATCACTACCTCCAGCGAGCTCTCTACTCCCACTTCAGCCACCTCCTCCGTCTGGATGCCTTGTTCATCTCTGCTGCAGCTCTGACCTCTCATCCAAGCTACAAGTGCCTTAATGAGCATCTTTCACCTCACACCCAAATGACCAAATGATCACCTTCCACCTTTCCTTAACCAGGGAGTATGGTGTTAGGGAAGCCTGGAGGCAGGCAGCCTGGGTGCAACCCTGATGCCACGTTGGCCATTGCTTAACCTCTCTGAGCCTCCCTTTCCTCAAGCACAAAACAGCATCTCAGTACCTGCACGAAGTGCTCTCTGATGCCTCATGAGCATTAACTCAAAGCACAACCCAGTGCTGGCAAAGAAAACGCTACTGCCAAGAAGCATTAAACCAAAACACCGAACAGCTATCTCTTCGGACTACCTCCCGTTTCCGAAGCTCAAAATTCTTAGACTTCCTGATTCATCTTCCTCCTTTCTCCTGTGTGTTTTACACTCAAAAACACTGTTTCTATTTGATGGCTGGCGCGGTGTAACAGCATAACACCTCACTCACAACAAGACTATTTCCACTGTGTCCGTCTCCTTTCATCCTCTCTGCACCCGGAGATGAGGTTCTGCTGCACCTGGGTGTCAGGGAAAAGGTCCAGATTGGAATCCCAGTTCTACCCTTCGTCAACTTTTAGGCAAAGCCTCTACCTTCAGTTTGCCCTCGTGGAAAATGTCCATTGACTCTTGGGACATCTATTTGTGTATATTTTTATTGAATAGCTGTTATATATTAGCTTATTAAGATAAGACACAATCCCTGTCCTCAAAGAAGCCTGGTGGAGAAGAATAAAGGTAAATATGTACAATTTAATAAACTCTGATAAGTTCTATAACAGGGATATACACTAAGTGCTAGGAAAATGCTGCCTGAGGGTGTCAAATAAAGCCTCAGAGAAGGTGACTCTTCAGATGTATCCAGAAGAACATGAGGAATCAAGTAGCAGAGGGAGGGAATTAGAGCCAGGGCACCATAAATGCACAAATAAGTCTCCAAGTACACAGGTCCAAAAGGGTCACTCCTAATCGGCAGAGCACAGAGGATTTTAGGACAGTGAAAACAGTCTGTATGACACTATAATGAAGGATACCTGTCATTCTCCATTTGTCAAAACCCACAGAATGTAGAACACCAAGCGTGAACCCTAATGTGAACTATGGATGGAGTTTGCAGGATTGTGTGTGTCAATGTTCCCTGACTGTAACAAATGTACCACTCTGGGGGGGGATCTTGATAAAATGGGGGAGGCTATGTATGTGTGGGGGCAAAGAATATATGGTGAATTTCAGTGCCTTACTCTCAATTTTACTGTGAACATAAAACCACTCTTTAAAAAAATTTAAAATTGAGGGTGGGGGATGGGGGGTTGGAGGGGATCAATGGGGGAGAAGAGGGGCATCTGTAATATTTTCAACAATCTCAAGATAAAATTTTTAAATTAAAATTAAACAAAGGTAATTCCTAGAATGGCACAGAGGGAGTAAAAAGCAAGGAGACTGAAAAAGTAGGTGGGAGTCGAACTATGAACTATTGAGTGCCACGCTGTGTAGTGCAGACTTGGGCAGGCAGTGCAGTAAAAAGAAGACACCACTGCCTGCGGCATGGGCGACGGCCTGGCGTGTGGGGTGACAGGCAGTTCGATGTTCAGGTGAGCAATGAGGACAGACCCCAGAGCAGCACGACGGCCAGGAGTGAACCACCTGAAGAGATATTAGGAACAGAGCTGACAGGAGTCTGAAATGAATGGAGACAGAGAGAAAAAAGCTTCAGGGTAGAAGGAGATCCTAAGGTTTCTGGTTTAGATCATAAAAATAAAGGAGGAGAAGGATGTTTTGGGGCTACGATGATGAGTTCATTCACTGAACCTGTTGAAATGAGGCGTCTATGAAACGTATATAAATCTGCCCAGCGGCAATCTGAAGACAGTTTTTCTAGTTCCTAGAAACTGGGACAGATGTGTAGAGACAAAGGAGGATGGGAGAGCGAGAACCGGAAAGTTCACAGTCATCGCCCCCTATCTTTCTAAGAGGGCCAGTGGGATGATCAAATTCAAAGAATGGCTCTGAATGTATGGGGTAAACTGGGAAGAGTTACACACACCGGAAAACACAAAACCAACAAAAACTGGGCTGAGAGAGTAACCATCAGTTCAGGCTGGAGAGCAAACAGCCCCGCTATTACCGGCTGGAGGACGACACAGAGAAGGCCAGTGCGAGGTTAACCACATTTCCCTCCAGGCCCAGCAGCAGCTGTCCAACGCCAGACCACCCCTCTTTCGGGGCGACTGCTCTCCTGCCAGTGCTGCCCTCTGACCTACTGGGCCTCGTCTCACCCCCTAAATAAAGATTACTGGCGACACTCAACTGCTAAATGTCCTCTTGACAGTACCCAACCCCAAAGTAATCCCTTGCTTCTTCTAAGCCGGCCTCTGACAAGGGCGCCAACCAAGAACGGATCCCTGCTCCCTGACCCGCCTCAGCATCAGGGGGCACCAGCCCAGTGCAGCACGGACGGCCGCTTCCCTCTGTGAGCGCCCGCCCTCCTCGCGTGGAGTCAATATTTCAGATTTGTCGGCGTACAGGTCTGTCCCTGGCTGTCTTGGGCCGATTAGACTTTCACAATACCATTAATCAATCAATCAATCAATCAATCAATCAAATACAAAGGTTCACCATCGTCTCTCACATACTACAACGAATAAATGTAAACCAATATGCAGATGCCAAATGAGTCAGAATGCTCGGGTGTGAGCACCTGAACATGCTGAGGTGGGAAGACCATATACTACTGAGCCCTGGTCTGTGTCATAAAAGGCGCACGAGGAGGCCTTCTGAATCTCAGCCCTACCATTTGTAAGATAATGTTCAGACTCTGCTTTTTCATTTTGTTACTTATTCCTTTCATTTCTTTAACAAATATTTATTACACACTGCACACGCCAGCACTGCACTGGGTACTGGAAAGAGAAGATAAGCTTGCTAAGCAGACGAGGGGGAGAGAAGCCGTTTAAAGGGGGAAAGGAATCTAAACAAAACTGGTGCAATTAAGCACACAAGGTGTAAAGCTGCATTTAATTCAGGAAAACGGGAATGGAGTGGATGGGGAATGCAGATAAGATGGGAGAAAGGGGCAGGGAGTAGGTGGGGGGGGGGAGGAGTTTAAGGAGTGAGGAGGCACACAGGCGTGAGACTGGAGGGAGGAAACAAAATACAGAGGTGGCTGAAATTGCCAACAAAAGAGAAAGGCCAGAACAAGGATATTTTCATATTTGAGAAAAGGACTTCAAATGTATTTGGCCTGCTATGGACATAAATCAGGATGCACACCTGTTTATGGGTGCAGGACAAAACAGGGGACATGGGACATCTGTAGATAATTTTCCCATCAGAAGGAAATTCAAACATATAAAATCATCACATATCTATAAAAACAGATTTTAAAAAAATCATATCCTCAAATAGGAATAGTACCCAGGTCCCATATTTCAAAACTATTGATTTTTTTTTTTTAACTACCCTAAGTAATACAGTAATAACATCTGACAGCCACTTAAGCTGAAGGTTGCACAAAAGCTTAAAACACTGGCTTCCTATGTTCTTTATTGCTCCATGAAGGCCATTTCATTCAATTATAATGACATTTCAATTTGGAATACAGAGCTGCCTCTCCCTTTAAATGTTAAATTGACTTGTTTTGGTACAGAAAGCATCCAGTATGCTCTATTACATGCAGGATTAAAAAGGTAGCTCTAGCAATATTCATAGCTTAATACTTTAGTAACAACAGACACTATTTCAGAATCTATCATTTTTCTTAAACTATAATTTACTTTTTTAAAAAAGTACTTCCATACTCTTTATTCAGAGCCCTATCAGAAACTCCCTATGAACTGACTTTCTTAAATATACATTTATCTAGTCTACATAATTTACATGATAACAAAACATAAACAGAAAAGCCAAAAGGCTAGAGCTTCAACTAAGCCTGCATGGGGTAGGTACTCAACGATGATGAAACACAAAATCATAATTAACTCCAAGACACTTCAAAATAAACACAGAAGACAAACTCCTCATGTAAATGTCCACAGACCCTCTCCCATCTGCAACAGAGTGAATAAGCTATTTTTGGTACTTACTTCTACACCCTCTTTAAAACACAAAGACTAATTGATATAAAATTTTCTGTAATGACATGTAACTGAGAAAAATCAAATGAGTCGGGATAAATACCGGATCATTAAAGAGTAAGCGTCCAAATAGCTGTTTGGCTTCCTCCAGGCTTCCCTCCAAGTAAACAGCTCCTAGATAAAAGGAAGAGAATGCCCATAGGAAGGCGGCATTAATATTCACAGAAAATTACATATCTCTGTAAAAAGCAAAAAGGCAAGCCAGAACCCACTCATAGAAATACCGACGAGATCAGAAGCCTTGCTTAAAAGGAACATTTTTCCGCTTTCGGCTGTGCTTTGCGTTAAAAATGAGAATGAAATACAAAATTCAATTGACTAAAATCTAATATTATACGTAAAAGAGGACAAATACGAACTATCATAAAAGGTACATATAAAAACTTGACTTTACAAAAATGTTATGTTTTATTTCCTGTATTTATAGTTTTTACTTCAGACCACAATAAAACCTGAGTTCAGATCAATGAATGTTTCTGCAAATAAAAACCAGGACAACCTCTATCTTTAATTTAAAATAATTATTTAAAAGTTTTTAAATAATTAAGCACTGTACACACATTTACCATTAATCATTACCAGAAAGTACTATAGTAACATTTTAACTGCGTATCAGATAACTCTGGAGTAGGGTAGCCATATATTCTTGAAATCATATTTTTATATCTGTCATCAGAAAGGCCACTTTTCATGTAAAATACTGAGACACTTAGTCATTAGAGCTTTTGGTGACTAAATACATTAATTATCTATTGATATTTACAGTAATAATAATAATAATAACAATAACAGTAATGATCCTACTGACAGGCCAGACCCTGCCAGATCTCTGATCTCAGGGGGATGACAAGAGCAGGGAAGACGGGCTTGGATCTAAGTGACTCCATTGCCAGGCAAACGGATCTGGACTGAAACCAGCATTTGTGGAGACCTGGGACTGTCTCTATTTATATTTTAACAATGGGTTTCAAATCAGCATCAGACGCACTCTCTCCGTTTTACCCTAACTGGAAGTGGACAGTGTATGAACACCAGATTTGCCGGAATAACAAAGCATGCTTTTAGCCTGCTGAAAAAAAAAAAAATCTCCAGATCATTAAAGAGTAAGATTCCTAATAACTGTCTTGTATAGAGAATAGATTTTTATATGGAAGGGTTTGGGGGTACTTCTGCCCTGGGCACTGCGCAAACCATTTCCACATGCTTATCTACACTTTCATGGGAACCTCAGTAAGAGGGTGTTACCAAAAAAAGGGGGACATGTGTAATAGTTTCAACAAGAATGATAACTATTTTAAAAAGAATTACAGGATTTGGGCTCATAGTAGGTGATTTGGGGTAGGGTGAATGCAACTTTGCTGTGGATTGGATGCATCCAGGAATGGATATTAAGATCCTTATAATAACTCTGTGAGGTAAGTAATACCATCTCCATGTCATAGATGAGGAAACTGGAGCTTAAAAAGATTCAGTAACTTGGTGAAGACACAAAGGTGGGAAATGATGCAAGAAGAACTTGAACCATGTCTGCCTGGTTCTGGAGCCAACTCTAACACTGTCAAAAATATTATGTATACAGGGAACAGTAATTCCACCCGACAAACCCTGAAAATAGGATACATTTGTGCAAAAAAGACATAGCTGTGAGAAGACTGGATAATGATTAAACATTCCCTTGCCACCATCATCAGCACAAAACTATAAGCTTTTATATGCATTTTCAAAGGAAGAGGGCAAAATTGATAAGGCAGTACAAAGGCCTTTGAAAAATAAAACGTATTCAATCATTCATCTAAAAAAAAATCAAGAAGTTGTCAATCTACTGTAATGTTTCATTGTAAAGCATACTTGCAATCACCAGCTAATTAATGCTTCACAACTTTCCTGTAGCAATGACTGACTGTACTTTGGTTACAGTAAAAAGGAAACCGGGGAAGTAGAGTGTCTGCATCAGTCTTGCTTCAAGAGAATAAATAATAGCTGTAGAGACTCAAGCCCTGGGGTTTTAACAAATGCCATGTTTTCAAGATGTTTAAGTCCGAGAAATCTTCTAAATAGTTTAAAATGTGATCGCAAATAATATTAGGGCCTCGCCAGCAACTGAGTTACTGTTTATTTATGGATGTGATTCTGAATCAAATCTGGAAAGCAATCCATCTCCATATTAATTCACTTCAGTTCAACTCAGTGTACACATCTAAGCATGTACATGACAACAGACCATCCCAGGCACCAGGAATGCAGGAAAGAAAGCATGACTTCCCCAGAGGAACCACAAAAACGACAGCACAATGAGGGGGGAGTTTTACTAAGGGCCTCACATGCTTCGGGAAAAAGTCATTCTGTCCCAAGTCCCCACAATGAATTTTATGTGCTCTCCAGACATTTTAGACATTCAAGAAACTAGATTATAAAAAACAAAGTTACCTATTAATGCTTCAAAACAATTAGCCATTGCATGTCGAAGGTCTGATTCTCTGCAAAGGTCGGGTCCATGGGCATAAAGCATAAATCGATCCAGTTCAAGTTTCTATAAAATTCAAAAATGACAAAAAGAAAGAATTTGGCAAAATCAAACTGTAATAACTGAACATTCCTAGGGGTAAAGGTAAAAAATTAATTGGCCCATGTCAGTATAGAAAGAAAGCTGAGTCTACTATTCATCAGGAGTCCTTACCTATGGCTCAGCTCTGACAAACCTTGACTTTTCCCCAAGCAGGCTTCTTTGTATAAACCCTATTCCAAGTTCAGACCAAGCACTAGTTCAAGCTGGAATAATACTTTGCTAAAAGACCATGGGCTCTTGGGTTCACCCAATATGTCCAGGGAGACACAAACCCAACCCAAAGTTAACCTCTTTGATCCCAAGGATATGCGGTACTTATAATGCTGGTAGATTAGATTTTTATGTGGCAAAATAAATGAGGACCCTCAGAAGACTTCAAAATGCCTTACATCTCAAAATCTTTTCTTTTGATTTTGGTAAGGATTTGGCAGTCCCTATATCTTTGTATCTGTGTCCCCTTCATGGGGTCTCTATACTTACGTTTTTGAAGGCTCAGTGAGATCCTCTCAGCAATGGGTTGAATTTATTTTAAGGGCTCTGGGAATATTGTTTGTAATTAATTATGTTTCCCTTTTTACTTGACCTTAGAAAAGTATAAAGCCAAATTTGTGGCCCAATCCTAGAAATTATGTAGGACTTATGAATACATCTGTGTATATTAAACTCTACCTCTGGCTTCATTTTATTCTTATCCATATTTTCTCTTTACTTTGAGTTCAGTACCTACTTATTTCTTATCCTGTTGTATTATAATATACAAATCAATTCAAGCCCTGTTAGAACTAGACAGAGAATATACTTTTTAAATAAAACTCCTGAGATTGAATTAATAGAAATTAATTCTTTCCATAAAAGGAGATGCAGCATTCCATAAGGATGCACTTAATCTGTTTCCATTACCATGTAATTCAATTCAATAAATACTTACTAAACAATAACATGCCATGTAATATGGAACAAGACACAAGTCAATGAACAACCTAGGACAGTATGAGTCTCAGATGAAAGACTCAGATTTTGTATATCTCAGTATACCAGTATATGTAAAAATATCCATATCCACTTATGTTGGAAAAAGAGAGAGACAATAAAAACAAGACACATATGCTACCAGTATTTTGTACTGTTAGGAATTCATAAGTATAAAATAAACTCAAATGAGAGTATTGACTACCACAAATGCAACAGCAGAAAACACCACTTAAAAACATTGATCCCCCAAGTGGAAGAGTTTATACCAAAATATGTAAATTTGATCTGTTTCACTACTTCACTGGGAAAACTCAATTGTTTGCCATCTCTGGAGCACTGCTTGAGAACAGACTGCAAGCCATATTTTATATTATAAACAACTATTTTGGAATCCTATGAATTTTCCAACTTCTCATAATCCCTGCTCTATATCCTTATTTTTTTCATGCAGGCATTAGTGAAACTTCTAAAAAGGAGTAATGTTCAACTTGCATGTGTGAAAATGTTCATCTGTCTGGAGTTCATCTGACTTAAGAGCTTTCACTAAATTCTCAAAGAGGTCAGCAATCCTCCATCAAGTCCCCTCCTCCCAATTCAAGATCCACTGGAACAGACAGGAGAGCAAGACCACCACTGCCTTCTGCAGGAGCAGACGGGTGTTGTGTGCTATGGGAATGTTGGAAGTTGGTGTGGAAGAAGATCACATTGAAATTCCTGAAGGGAAAAACTGGCCACCCCTCTTTGTAAAGCACCCAATGTGTTACATGACTATTTCTGTTTTCCTGATATGGCACCTTCCCATACTTTGTAAATATCCTCCCTAAAATTATTTGAAAAATAATTATGCAATTTCATTATATCTGAAACTGGAAAGAAAACAATGGAGGAAGGGTGACAATCTATTTATTAGCAAGTATTTCCAGTGGACATTAAGGTGGACCAGGAAGCAGCTCGACAATTTAATCAACTAAACACTGAAGCAGTTTTACTTAGAGTTGAGGAATTCTGTGCATTGTGAGGCTGCTAAACCCAAGTTAGCACACCTGTTGCCTATACTTTCTCTTCGAGGCATCATTATTTCTATTCTCAGATGCCACTAAAGCTGGGTCAAAGTCTACCTGTAACTATGATGATGACGCTGCTACAGAAAACACAGCAATGCACTCTTGCTGCACAAAAACCAGAGGATAAAATTAACCACAATTTGAATGTAATTAATGCCTTGTCAGTCATAAAACTAGAATGGATTTTACATAGTCACTTCTATCAAATTCCATCATTCATATCGAAATGAAGAAAACAATAAAAATTACTTAAGGCAAAAATAAAGGTAAACCCACAAAAGCTTTTCAGTGGATCATCAGCTGGGGATTGGAGGGCCACCGTCCCCCCTGCTATAGAATAAACCCACAGGTCTATAAAATGTAATGATTTCTAGTGAGAATAGTGGCAGCAACAGAAACAACGAACTCCTTCTAACTCACTTACATGTGTGGGTGATTGCTAGGATGAACAGGCATTGTGCTGAGCCCTGTATAAACACAATCATTAATATTCAAATGACAATGTCATGCAGTTCTCACAGCTACTCTGCATGGCAGGTGCTGATGCCATCTCCCTTGTGCAGCTGAGAAAGCAGAGGCCTGGGGAAGAGACCGACACTCCGTCCGGGGACCCCAGTTGCAAGAGGAGGGGTGTGGGCCGGAACCTTACGGCCAATGCAAGTGCATGATCTGTCTGTTATGATCTACTATGATGAGACACTGCACAGAGATAGGAACATCAAATGAGATAATGAAGCTACATGCCTGCCATGAATCTAAGTTGAGAAAAGGTTCTGGTGGGTGGGAAGAGATTAACCAAAGACTTAAATGCATATATGAATAAGCCATGGACAATAGTGTGGTGAAGGCCTGAGGCAGGGGGGAGGGGCGGGCTATAAGGGGCCAATGGGGGAAGTAAGAGGGACATCTGTAACACTTTCAAGTATAAAGATAAATTAAAAAAAAAAAAAAGGTTCTGTTAGTCACTCGGCTCAGTAAAGGAGGCTGGCTGGACAGCCTAAACCAGTGATGGCGAACCTTTTGAGCTCGGCGTGTCAGCATTTTGAAAAACCCTAACTTAACTCTGGTGCCGTGTCACATATAGAAATTTTTTGATATTTGCAACCATAATAAAACAAAGATTTATATTTTTTATATTTATTTTATATATTTAATTGCCATTTAACAAAAAAAAATCAACCAAAAAAATGAGTTCGCGTGTCACCTCTGATACGCGTGTCATAGGTTTGCCATCACTGGCCTAAACCCTAAGTCTTAATTAATGAGATTTGTAATTTTGGGGGATTCTCAAAGATCTGTAAAGTATCCCCTATGGATATAAATGGTCTGGAGCATTCTATTCAAAGCTATAATTCTACTTGTTAAAGTAAATTAAAAACAAATATAATACAGAAATATTACACAAAGGAAAATTATTTAAAAAATTGAAGTCTTTCGCTCTGCTCTCATGTTCCTTTTCCCCAAATGTTTAACTCTGTTCCTGCACATCTGTCAATTTTTTCCCCTTCTGTTATCAAGTTACCTCACCGTGGAGTTCATTAGCTGCTGGAGAAACTCACAAAGGTAACCAAACTAGTAAGGCTGAATCCTTAAAACCCAAACAAAAAAAATCTTTCCTGGTCTATAAAATACTAAGCCCTAACACACGCCACAGAGGTACTGATTCAAATCCAAAACTATGCACGGGCTGAGGAGGAGGACGCCAGGCGCCAGGCCAGGCTCCGAGGTCGGACACACCTTGGCTAGCATGGCGAGGTGCTGATTCTGGACGATGGCAGTCCGGTAAGTCGCTAACCCCCCTTCCTCCAGACTAGGAAACAAATAGTACAAGTGGACACTGCAAAAAAAAAAAAAAATCACATATATAAATATGCATCACACCATTCTGCATTCTGTCTGTGGCTCCGAGACACAAAAGTAGGCCCGGCAAGGGATCTGCACAGGAGACACGGGCTAAACTGAACTCATCTGGAGGGTTTGAAAGTTTAACAGAAAGCAGAGTATATCTGCATGTGCTGGAACCCGAACAGCGCCATTCACTCGTGTTTTCACAGTTATTTCTGTTAAAAGGTTCCTCGGGAATCTGATGACAACAAAGACCTGAACAATGTCACACGTGGCTAAGAGCAAACCCATGGGACACCCACAAGTGGGCCTAGAAACAGTGCTTTTCTTGGGTTAGGCTTTGGGCAGCCCCTGAAGAGAGAAGCCTGGCAGCCCCGGGCAGGACAGCAGCGGAGGCATGTTCTTCAGGAGGACGGACAGGAGCGGAACTGATCGGCACGGGCGGCTGGCTGTGCTCTAAGAGCGAGCCGACGGGGGCTGGTTAGGAACCGCAGGAACTGGGAGAAGCCACGTGGAACACCCGTTTGGAACACAACAGCAACTGTTCTCTCCTAAATCTCACACCGGGTTTTAGACCCACTGAGCGTGGCTAGTCCTACGTGTCCAGGGAAAGCAGGCTTAGACAGCAGCCCCTTGGGCTCAGTATATCCTTCTTGGGAAAAGAAATGGCCTAGAGAGAATAAAAAATAGCTCAATATAGTTCCAAGAAAAGCATGTGTTACTGCTCTTTAAAAGAGAAATTACCTATGAAAAAACAAAACACACTTTCCTACCCCTACCTCCAAAATAAGGACCCTAAAACACTTCTGGGGAGAAAACACACGCATCCCCAAATCTCAACATTAAAATTACTCGTAAGCTTTACTTCCCTTGAGATCAGAAAGAGTGAGAAAGGGATCAAAGACAAATCCTAGAAAATGAAATGACATTTTAAAATATCATTCCTTTCTTTACAAATTGAATATAATCTCTGAAGCATCTACACCAAGGCCAGCTGATCTCTGTGGCTGTGGCAACTTGAACATAAACTTGACAGGACAGAGAAGCGCGCCTTCCCCCTTGCAATCTTGCTCACTGCAGCATCAGCAAGGGCAAGTTCTCAGGGCAGGAGCCACAGGCCTGGGGCTGGCAAGCTCCACAGCAGGGACAAAACACAATGGCTTATTTGGCTAATTACAAAGAAGGCAATGTGTCAAGCATGTTTCCTATAAAATGCAACTAATGGGGAAGAGAAGAAGAGCCGCCTTACCTGGTCAGAAACTCAACGACAGCATCACCCAGGAACTCCAACCGCTCATTGTGGTTAATCCTATAGGAAATTTTCAAAATCACTGAAAATAGCACACATTTACATTTGCTCCCTCCCCCCTCAAAGAAAGAACACATGAGGGTTAGCTCTTTTAATATGAGAACACCCTACCTTGTTTTGATCCCTGGGGGGGCATGCGGGAGGCAACCAATGTTCCTCTCTCATATACTAGTAGATATCTCTTTCTCTCTCTCTCTCTCTCTCTCTCTCTCTCTCTCTCTCTCTCTCTCTCTCTTACTCTCTCTCTCGTTCTCTCTCTCTCCCTTCCTCTGAAATAAATTTTTAAAAATCTAAAACAGTAGCAAATCTTTTGTTCTTCTCCCATTGTTTATCCTTTCTTAATCATCCCCATTATAAATACCACCAAGCTCCAACATGAGATGTTTACTGAGCAGTAAACACTCCATTTGTTTTGGAGAACTGAATCAACAGAGGCATGAAATCGAGATTAACTGTAACATTTATACAGCACATCTGGTCTGGGGAACTCAAAGCACTTTATAAAACAACAGTCTCCTGTAACAGTGATTACTGTAAGATATCATTTACTTCATGGAAAACCATCTTAGATTTGGGCAAAGTCCAGGGGGAATTGCTAGAGTGAGAGTATGGACAACTTTTTCTCACTCCGCCTTCTAAGCCTCAAGCAGTGACTGGTAGAGTAGAGCTAGAAGGGGCCCTGGAGCTCCGCTGAACCTTCCACCCAATCCAGGAATCCCTTCTATTCATTACATCTATGTACCTGGACACTTGTGGGGAAGGGAGGTCACGGGGCTGCTAGACCTGAGACTCACTGGAGCCATGGATCCCAGATTAAACATCTTTGGGATTTAACCTGAAGCATTTAAGTCAGTAAATCCACTCAGTGGAATTCATATATATTGAATGTGTATTGTTACTGTGTTTTTAAGGCAAAATACTTGTGTATAACTGATTTAAAATATACTTTGCAATGATCATTTCCTTAAACACACAGACATTAGCAAACAGTCCACAAGTATCTCTCTTTTGGTTGAATATATTCTTATACATTCTGTCTAGCAATAACACTACCAATCAAATAAAAACAAACAAACCAAGGCCGCTTGATCCTCTCCTTTTTCCCTCACCAGTCTTCTGGCCCCTCTTTCCCAAAGGTCTTGCTGATAATACATGGATTACTTAAATGTCACGAAATACCTAATCCTTCAGAGACCCTTTCTGTAGTAACATTTCATTGCAGTTTGCAGGAGTTAAATATAACTGAAATTTATGTGGCTAAGCAGTAACACTTTTTAAAATTACGGGTAGCGTATTCACTTGAGATGATGCCATCATAAAAGTTAATTATTTTGTAGTTTTGATAGGCAGACAGGGTTTTATCTATTAATTTTAAGTCTTCATGACTTTTTGTAAATCTAGCTGATCCCAAATCAGATTAAGTAAAATGCTAACCAGCCATTTAAACCTCTACTGATGGCTCTGACCACGACCCTTATTTTTTTTTTACCATGACCCTTCTTAATACCCCAGCTCCTCTATTGCTAGCCAATAAGTAAATAACCTTGGGTAAAAGTACTATCATGAATGACATTCTTTCCTTTAATACATATTTACTGAGGCCCTGTGCTGTGAAAAACACTAGTTGCAAAAGGAAAGGAAATTTTAAAAAAGAAAAAGAGTAAGACCATAGACCTTCAAAATGCTTACAGTATAGACAATCAGCCCATCACATAATTATGATACGTGGGAGAACCAGAATATGTACCATAAAGCAGGTGCCTGCAGGCTGTGGGCAGAAGTCCCAGGTTACAGGGCATTCCACAGGTGGCTGTGCAATGACTGTGGCATTCAGGGAAGGGAGACTGTACACTTGGCAGCACAGCAACTACTTCAGTCTCACTGGTGTGTAGTGAGCCGCAAGGAAGATGTGCCTGGAAAAGTGACCTGGGGCCAAGCCATGCTGTTGGGACTTCCAGGTGGGGAAGTTCCAACTTATTCAGTGGGTGACAAGACGTCCCAGAAAGCTTTTCAAGCAGGTTGCCACTAAGAACGAGAATCAAGCTCTAGAACCAGCAAGCTGGCTGGCTGCAGTGTGAAGGGGAACTGGCAGAGCCGGTCAGTAACTGCAGGGTGGGCAGGTGGGAGGAGTGGTTTTCAGGGGAACTAGAAGTCCATTGAGAACCCCTCCTCTCGGCCCTCTCCCCGGCCTGCCCTGCTCGTCCACCTTCCCACGGCCATCAGTGCCCAAAACAGATTTCCCAAACAACTTAACTGGCTCGCTCGCTCTCTCTTCCCTTAATTCTGAGCAGGCTTGCTAGGGAGGAGATATAACCACTGACACTTGCAGTTTAATGGTGTTTGCTTCAAAGATATACAAACACTTCTGAGGAACAGATGCACCTCATTTTATAATAGCAAACTAAGAAACAAACCGAGGAGAGGGCAAATCATCGCAAGTGAACTCAATTATTCAGTGCACAGTACGAAACTGACCTGTGGCCCCTAAGCAGCCAGCAGAGCTGTCCTTAGCCCCACAGCAGTCTCGTGTGTACATTCTGCTCTGACCTCCACTGAAGCACTAGCAGAGTCTCCCTTGTAGTAAGGACTTTATGTTTATAGCACTCTCTACCCACCGCAGGTAGCCAGGCCTCCTGGTGAGTGCAGCTTGGACTTACTTGCCTTGGAATCACCTAAAATACCTACAAACTGCCTCAAACTCAAAAGGCACTGGCTCAGTGTCTGCTGAATTACATCTGTGTGAAGCTTCTGAAGTACTGCTCCCAGGGCTGTGCCCGCTGGGGAACGCTGGATAGCAACATTGGAGCAGCAGCAGTCCTGGCCCTGGAGGCCAGGAGGCTCTTCCTGGACGGAAACTCCAGTCAACTCTCTATCAGCAGAAAGATCACGGACAGGGCTGAAGACTCTCAACACAAGCATTAAAGGCCAGAAGTCAAAGGACAAAAGAAAGTGTTTATTCTCTGTCGATGGTATCATTTTCAAAATGGGAAATTCAGAAAGAACGTGGTTTCTCAGATATCATTCCTTTTGCCATGATAAGTAAGCATCTCTTTGTAATAGCACAAAAGAAAACAAATCATGAGGCTTGAAAATACTACTGATGACATAATTTACATATCAACAACTCTAGTTGGGGCAGAGGAGACGAAGAAGATCTAAACCTGGCCTCATCAGCCATTAGGCATCTGCTTTCATTCAAAAACTATTTTTTTAATATATTTTATTGATTTTTTTTCAGAGAGGAAGGGAGAGGGATAGAGAGTTAGAAACATCCATCAGCTGCCTCCTGCACACTCCTTACTGGTTATGTGCCCGCAACCAAGGTACATGCCCCTGACCGAAATTGAACCCAGGATCCTTGAGTCCACAGGCCGACGCTCTATCCACTGAGCCAAACCGGTCAGGGCTGCTTTCATTCAATTTTGGGGGTGAATTTATATAGGCCTAGCCCACTTTCTTCCCAGATTCTTCAGGGGCTCAAGGCCACACAAAATACGAGTATTAATACATGAAAGTATCTTTTAAAATCAAGAAATAAAATAAGGAAAGCTAACATTTAAACTTTCCAACCCCTTATGTAAGGCCAGTATTATTCTAACAATGAAACCTGACAGAAGCATCACAAGAAATGAAAACTACAGAATTGTATCTTTTATGAATATAGACACAGGAATCCTCAACACTAACAAACTAAATTCACAGCATACAAAAAGGACTATACACCATGATCAAGTGGGATGTACCCCCAGGAAAGCAAAGTCAGTTTAACATCTAAAAATCAATTACTAATTCATCATGTGAGTAGAATAAATGGAGGGAAAAACACATGATCTCAATAAATGCAGAGAAAACATTTGACAAAATTCAACACACTATCATAATAGAAACATTAAGCAACTAGGAATAGAAGGGAACTTCTTAAACCTGAAAAAGGGCATCTAAGAAAAACCCAGAATTAATATCAGACTCAATGATGAAAGATTGAATGCTTTCCCCTTAAGATTAGGAAAAAGAAGCAACTGCTCTCATCACTTCTATTTAATTCTAGAGACCCAGTGCACAAAATTCATGTGGCAGGGGGGTGGGGCGGTTCTCTCAGCCCGGCCTGCGCCCTCTCACAATCTGGGACACTGGCTCCTAACCACTCACCTGCCTGCCGATCACCCTTAAACATTCTGCCTGCCTGCCTCATTGCCCCTAACCACTCTGCCTGCCTGCCTGATCACCCCTAACCACTCATCTGCCTGCCTGATCGCCCCTAACCCCTTGCCTGCCTGCCTGATCACCCCTAACCACTTGCTTGCTTGCCTGATTGCCCCTAACCACTCTGCCTGCCTGCTTGATCACCCCTAACTGCTCGCCTGCCTGCCTGATCGCCCCTAACTGCCTCTGACTCAGCCCCTGCGGCTTTATCTGGAAGGACATCTGGAATGACGTCTGGAAGGTCGCTCGGCTGTCTGGTCTAATTAGCATATTATGCTTTTATTATTATAGATTGTACTGGAGGCTCTAGCCAGGGTAACAATGCTAAGAAAATAAAACAAGAGGCATACACACTGAAATAAAAAAGTAAAATTATCTCTATTTGCAGATATATGCTTATATATATATATATATATATATATATATATATAGTATGAGGAATACACTAAAAACCTGTTATAGCTAACAAAGGAGCTCATTAAAGTTGCAGGATACAAGGTCACTATATAAAAATCAACTGTATTTCTATACACTTGCAATGAACAATCTGAAAATGAACTTAAGAAAAATAATTCCACTTATAACAGCATCAAAAAGAATAAAATACCTAGGAATAAATTTAGCAAACGATATGCAAAACGTATACTCTGAAAAATACAAAACATTTTTTAAAGAAATTAAAAAAGACAAATACATATAAAGACACCCAATGTTTGAGGATCAGAAGATTTACTATTAAGAAGTAATTGTTTATAAATTGACCTACAGATTCAACACAATCCCTATCAAAATATCAACTGTGACTTTAGATTAGGCAAAGTTTTTTAGAGATGACACCAAAAGCAGAAACAACAAAAGAAACAGTAAACTGGACTTTGTGCTTTAAAGGTCATCATCAAGTGGGTGAAAAGATGATGCTCAGAATGAGGAAAAATTTTGCAAGTCATGTAAGGGACTTATATCTAGAATACATAAAAATTATTATAACTCAATAATAAAAAGTAACCTAATTTAAAATGGGAAAAGGATCTGAACAAATATTTCTCCAGAAAATACAAATGGCCAATAAGCACATGAAAAAGATGTTCAACATCATTAAGCCATCAGGAAAAGTCAAACAAAACCACAATGAGATAACACATCATACCCGACAGGATAGTTAAAATAAAAAAAGAGAAGCCCTGACCGGTTTGGCTCAGTGGATAGAGCGTCGGCCTGTGGACTGAAAGGTCCCAGGTTCGATTCCAGTCAAGGGCACATTCCCGGGTTGTGGGCTCAATCCCCAGTTGGGGGGCGTGCAGGAGGCAGCCAATCAATGATTCTCTCTCATCATTATTGTTTCTAGGTCTCTCTCCCTCTCCCTTCCTCTCTAAAATCAATAAAAAATATATTTTAAAAAAATAAATAAATAAAAACATATCCTTGGGTGAGGATTAAAAAAAACACACACACAAACATATGGCAACACAAAAATCTATACACAAATATTCATAGCAACATCATTCATGATAACAGAAAAATAGAAACAACTCCAAATGCCTATCAATTGGTATATGATTAAATATAATGTGACATAACCATACCATGGAATATTAATAAGAAATGAAGTACTGATACATACTATAACATAAAATAAGCCAGTCACAAAGGATCATGACATACAATATATTGCCACTAATACAAAATGTCCAAAATAGACAAATTCATAAAGATTGAAAGTACTAGTTGCCCAAGGCTGAGCAGGCTGAAAGAAAGGGCAGTAACTAGTAAGAGGTACCAGGTTTCCTTCAAAGGTGATGAAATGTTCTAAAATTAGGAATGATCATGGCTGCACAATGTTGTGAACATACTAAAAACTACTGAATTGTATACTTTAAACGGGTGAATTATATAGTATGTGAATTATACTGCAATAAAGCTGTTATAAAAAAAAATCTACTTTACCTTGAAGGAGTTGGGTCATCTTGGCCAAGGCGTGACATAATATTTATTAAGGTGTTAATTCCTATTTTTAAAAAAAAATACACAAGTAAATATTGTTAGAAGCATTCTAGTGCCATGATATGACATATTGGAAAAAAATTATCTAGCTCATCCCAATATGACTTAAAAAAGTTTAATATCTGCATGTGTACAAATTTAATCAACTTAGTTACTTAAAACACTAAATAGGAGGAATAAGTTTTTCTAAAAAAGTCATCCATCCTATTTCAATGCTCTGCTCAACATGATTATTATTATGTATGAGGCAAGAAGCACTGAAGAATGAGAGGATGGAACAGTCACCAGGGAACCATTCCCAGTGGAGATGTAACCCAGAACACAGGAGATTTAACCCAAAACACGAGAGCAGAATCCAAACACACCTTTTTTCCGCATGTGCATGTGATGAACTTTTCTGTCTCCATATTTGGGCTGGCGAATTCCACAGTTAGACAAAGAATTCCTGGCATGATCAGGATTCATTCCAAAATTCAAGTGATGGCTTGGGTGAGTCATGGCCAGCTAAAATTTCAGTGAAATAAATTCAGCCTTAAAAACTCAACACAGAAATGCCATCTTTACATTATCCACCAATGAAACAGGAAAGAGATCTGTAGCCAGTCGACTTTTAAGCCCTGATCTTTCCATCTATCTCCTCCAATTTCCACAGCACTGGTGCAAGCCTTCTTCTAAAAATAAATCTACAGTCTACATCTTTTGGAGGAGAATTAGAGTACTCAACACCTAGAAAGAAGAGCCATAAAGAAGGAAAACCTGAAAGAAGGGGCTCTGGTTTGACAGGCAAATTTTTGCTTTAGTTTGTTTCTTTAGGGACGGCCTCAAAAAAAAAGGTGAGAAAAGGGGTTTGAAAGGGGCAACCAAAATAAAGGAGAGAGCGGTTTCTAAACATCGTCATCATCTCCCAGAAGAGAGAACTCAATGCTCCATCTGAAACCTGCAAGATGAATTACTGCTACCCTGTTATCATGTGAGTGTACAGGAGAGTAATTCTTACCTGTAACAGACAACGATCTTGGAAAGTATACCCTATCAACTTGTCCAGGTGCATTAGGCATTGGTGGTAGCGAATGTGATGGGTCAAAACAGGTAGCATCATTGCATGCTTTAAAAAAAAAAAAAAATCAGTATGTTTAACTCTATAAAACCTTTTAAAAATGCAACAAATGAGAACTATTTTCACAACCCAAATTCCAAGTCACAGTGTCTTGAAACAGTTTAGTGGGGGCATGGCATCCTGATGCACCATCTACAAAGGGTAGGGGACCTTAGCTGTTTGGGGTATATTCTCTGGAATCAGAATGCCTGGGTCCAAATCCTGCTCTGTTACTCATTCATTGTGGGACTTAGGGCAAGTTATTTCACTTCTCAGCCTCAGTTTCCTCACCTGTAAAATGGGGGAAATTAATATAGCTACTTTCAAGGACAGTTAAAAGGATTAAATAAGCAAACATAAAAAAAATGGTTTAGGAGAGAACCAAAATGGCGGCATAGGTAAAAACATGTACTTGCTGCCTCTCACAACCACATCAAAACTACAACTAAAAGACAAAACACTGATCATCCAAAACCATGGGAAAGCTGGCTGAGTGGAAGTTCCACAACTAGAAGGAAAGAAAAAAGTGCACTGAGACTGGTAGGAGGTTCAGAGGTGTGGAGTTGTGGAGGAGCACTCGAAACGGGCTGGCAACTGGGTGCACTATTGTTTTTTTCAATCGGGAGGGAGATACAAGCTTCAGATTGCTCTGAACTCCAGTTTCGGGCGCGACTCTGGAGACCCAGACTCATTCAGGGAGAAACTGGACTGTCTGGCATCGGGCTGGAACACGAGGGCGGCTTTCTCTCAGAGGTGCTAGCAGTGATCATTGTTCCTGCGGGGGATGCAGATGGAAGAGACTCGGGGACCTCTCCAATGAAGAGCTGACTGGCAGCCATTGCTGTTTGCTCCACCCTGGTGATTCCCAGAGACCCTGCCCCACCCAATTTACAACCCCACCTAAGCTGTGCACATCGGCTTTTGCATATGAATGGCCCATCCTTTCCCAGCATAAAACCTAACAAACTGCAGCTGGGTCAGAGAGCTCCAGAGCTTCCAAAAGAAGCCCCAAGGCTCAGCAACAGCAACAAGGCCTTGCTTCAGAGCTGGGCCTCATCTGGGCACCTCCAAACCCCAAACAAAGAGGACAAATCTGCAGATCTCTCTGTTGCTCCTGCTGGGTGGCCTCAGGCAGTGGCTGACTTAGCACCTCCTTGGAGATCCAAGAGCCATTGTACCCAGTGGTCAGTGTGAGACCATACCAGATTACAACTCTTCACATCCATAAGCAACACACTCAAGGGGAAGACTCAGTGAGCACCAAAGCCCCACTGAAGCAAGTCCTGCCCCGTAAGGGTGTCTCCAGCACAGCAGTTCTTCCACTGTAGACACAGCTGGTCCTCACAGCCAATTGATCTGGAGGTCAATTCCTCCCAGTGATGCCAACAGCAATCAAGGCTTAAAGACAACAGGACTGTGCACCCAGCCCACAAAGGGGTGCACCAAGAGTGTCTACCTCAGGTGATTGGGGAGACTGAGCCACTGGGCCCTATAGGACATCTACCATACAAGGCCACTCTATCAACACAGGAAGCAGCCAAAATGCGGAGACAAAGAAACAAGTCACAAATGAAAGAAATGGATGAAAGCAAAATACTGGATATAGAGTTCAAAACCACGGTTATAAGGTTACTCAAGAATCTTCTAGAAACCTCCGAGAAATTTAATGAGACCCTCAAGGATATGAAAAAGGACCAATCAGAAATTAAGCAATACACTGACTGAAATAAAGAATATTGCACAGAGATCCAACAGCAGACAAGAGGATCCCAAGAATCAAGTGAAAGATTTGAAATACGAAGAAGCAAAAAATACCCAACCCAACCGGAAAAGCAAAATGAATCCAAAAATATGAAGACAGTGTAAGGAGCCTCTGGGACAACTTCAAGCGTACCAACAACCGAATTATAAGGGTGTCAGAAAAAGAGAGAGAGCAAGATATTGAAAACCTATTTGAAGAAATAATGACAGAACACTTCCCCTACCTGGTTTAAGAAATAGACTTACAAGTTCAGGAAGCGCAGAGAACCCCAAACAAGAGGAATCCAAAGAGGACCACACCAAGACACATCATAATTAAAATGTCAAGAGCAAAAGACAAAGAGAGAACCTTAAAAGCAGCAAGAGAAAAACAGTCAGTTACCTACAAGGGAGTATCCATACGACTGTCAGCTGATTTCTCAACAGAAACCATGCAGGCCAGAAGGGGGTGGCAAGAAATATTCAAAGTGATGAATAGCAAGAACCTACAACCTAGATTACTCTACCCAGCTAAGCTATCATTTAGAATTGAAGGTCAGATAAAGAGCTTCACAGACAAGAAAAACCAAAGGAGTTCATCACCACCAAACCAGTATTATATGAAATGCTGAAAGGTATTCTTTAAGAAGAGGAAGAAGAAAAAGGTAAAGATAAAAAAATTATGAACAACAAAGTGACAACAAATACATATCTATCAACAAGTGAATCTAAAAATCAAATGAATAAAAAATCTGATGAACAAAATAAACTGGTGAATATAATAGAATCAGGGGCATAGAAAGGGAGTGGACTGACAATTCTCAGACGGAAGAGGGTGTGGGGAATGTGGGAAGAGACTGGGCAAAAATCTTACCCCTATGGACAAGGACAGTTGGGGGGAGTAAGGGCATGGGGTGGGGTGGGAACCGGGTGGAGGGGAGCAATGGGGGGAAAAAAGAGGAACATCTGTAATAATCTGAACATAAAGATTTATTAATTAAAAATAAATAAGTGGAACAACAAAACAACAAAAAAAGCGGTTTACAACAAGTCCTATTAGCCCTCATTCAAGTAGAAATGGCCCTGGTGCAATCAGTACTCAGCAAGATAACCTTGACAAGGTCACAAGAACGTCTGTGCCTCCTTGTCTATCTTTAATTACAAGGGAATGGATTAGGACTCACCAATCTGGAAACTTTGTCATGGTCAAGACACTTCTGAGAATCTAAGGAAAATAATTCTTTCCCCCCAAAATGCCTCTGCACACAAGCATGCAAAATTGGATGCCATTTTAATGGGCTCAGAACCCCTGAAGCCCATCACCATCCTTTAGGTAAGACCTTCTCAAGCAGGTGATCTTCAAAGGCCATTCCAGGTTTCACACTTAATGGCTTAACATTGTAAGGACAACTTTTGTAAAGCCACCGATACAGTTAAGGCACCCGAGAGCATGGAACTTTTGTTTTTTGTTTCAATCACTTTTCATTTGGCTATAGATACCTCGTTGGGAGATAATTTCATGAAAGGCATGTCTTTTTCTGTTCTTTAATAATGGTTCCCTAGAACTTAAGAGAATAAAGGAGTCATTCTTATTCATCAGAGCCTGGAGGATGGGCACAGCTCACAGAATGACTGACATATGCTTTCTACCATTTTAGTCTTTGAAGTATTTTAAGCTGGCAGTATTTAAAAATACATGAAAATGGATTTGCTTGAAACTATAGAAATCAGTTCCCTGTATTATTAACTTAAAAAGAATGATTAGTTCTCCCAAATAGACTCTGATCAACAGAATGTCTTTCTTTCCAGTTCAATTCAATAAAGACGTACTGAGCACCTCCATGTGCAAGGCTCCCTAGGGTGTGGCAGAGAAAAAGATGAAGACACTCTTTTTGCCCTCAAGGGATTCCCAGAGATGTGCGATTATGATTTGAATTATTGGCATTTTGTCCACATAGTTTTTAAAAGTGCTGTAATTAAAAATATAGTAATATGGCAGTGTGTGGCCCAAGTATAATATGGTTTTACAGGCACCTAAATTGCAGGGAGCTCAAGGGAGTCAAAGCTAAACACTCAAGGTGGACAAGTCATGAAGACTATACAGTGCAACTATCTTTCTAAAGTGTGAACTTAAACTGGTGAATTGTTTATTTTTTAATACCTCCAGTAAGAAATGAATAAAGCCCTCTCTAGAGTACTCTGATTACCAGATAATTTTTAGAACATTAAGCCCAAATCTGTTTCCTTATCCCTTGGAACCTAGTTCTACCCCTAGAGACAAAATAAAAAGATACATTAAGTGGCCTGGCCCCTACATCGTCCCTTGGTTAACCTAAGTCTTATTTCCTTGAACCCTGACTCATATGAAACAGCTCTTAGTCCCTTCCCCACTTCTTCTAAACTTGCTCCAAATAGAGCCAGTTTCTCTTTCCAAAAAAGTCTGTTTTTTTGTGAATACCATGGAAAGGAAAGCATGACCCATGTCCATCCCAGGCAACAAGTCTCAACATTATCTACGAGACTGTTGTATCTCTAGCTCAGTTTTTTAAAATACCAACCTCTGCAATGTTGAAAAGCACATAATCACTGGGCATATTTTTGCTCTCCCTCTAATTCATGCCTGGCAACTGCTTTCATTTAAAAAAAAAAAAAGTTCCCCTAAAAGAGTATGAGGAAATGGCCATGTGTAACTTTAAGAATATTAAAATTCTCCCATAAATATAGAGCAACCAGAACAGCAAACTAGACCTACAAACAATATATACATAAAAACTAGAAGACAAAGTATCCCCATGAGCTCCTAAATAAGAGTGCATGAGGACAAAGCCCTGTGTGGTCTCGTCACCTGTGAGAGCGAAGACAGGAAGTGCAGCAGGGCGTCCGAGGGCCCTGAGAATGAAAGAACCCAAAAATTAATATCATGCTTTCACTGGAAATGTGACCAAAACCAGAGAGGGGTCTACAGAATCCAAGCCACTGGGTGAGTACAAGAGGACAGTCTAACAGAAAGCCAAGTGAGGACAAGTCTCAGAGATTCAAGTAACTGGCATGGACCAGAGGAATGGCTTTAATCATTTCCACCATGGAGCCTCTCACTTGCACAGGCATGTTGTTTAACTACTCCTATATTTAAGAATTAACATTTTAAGACCATTCTGGAACAAGGAAGAGTATAAATAAACATAAAAATATTCATTGCAAAAATACTCATTTTGAACCAAAAGTCAATTAAGTTAATTTACCTTGGTCATTTTCCCCTAAATCATTTTTACTTTACTTTAGGTATTTGCATTTAAATTTGAACTGGGTTGCTCCTGTATAATGAATGAGTTGATGAGTAACACCTCCAAATTCTTTCAAGGTGGCATTCCTATATGGTGATGTTTTAAGCTCAGTGCAGGTAACAGTTTACTTTCACAACTCCAAGAAAATTCATTGATGGTGGAGTAATATTTATTATGTCAAGGTAGATAAATAGATACTTCACCTCTCCACCTAAGGGTGACAGCTACAAAATGCCTCCAAGATGATTTGATTTTGGTACAGAAGGAACTATTTCACCAAAACATAGAATTTATGGTTTTATCACTGTTTTTAAGAGTCCAAACCCCCTCTCCCCACTCCCCCATCATTGCTCTTGTACCCAGATTTCTTTCTCTTCTGCTTCTATCAACTTCTCAGGTAGCTGGCTGGCTCACACTTTCATTCATTTATATGTAGACATTTTTTCCTTTTTACAAACCATACAGCAATTCCTGTATTCAGTATATGAACTCAAAGTCAGCAATTTACCGTCTTTATCAAGTCATTTAAATGCGAGCATAATTTTACTAAGATTAAATAAGACTTCATTAGGAGGACAGGAGAATGTAATGTGAACCCTGAGGAAAAAAAAACACCTACTAAGAAGGCTTCCTGATGGCTAACTAAGCTCAAATTTCTGAAAAATAGAGCCTAGCAGTCATTTCTACCCAGGGGCCTCTCACACACACTGCTCTTCAGGGAGAAGCCTGCACTGAATTGCCTGCCTCTGCAATGAACTGCCTGCCTGCACTGTGTTCCTGCCATCTGAGCCAGCCCTTACAAAGGAGTTCCTAGAATCCTATTTCAACCAATAGGACTGAGGCTTTCCCCACATCCAATCAGAGCGGCTCTATTCTGACCAATCAGGACAGTGCCTTTTGGACCAATCAAACTGCAAAGATTTGAAGTCCTCATTTGCATGAGAACAGACCAATCAGGGACCATTGGCAGGAACTTCTGTCCATACAAGCCAGCTCTCCTCTGGCTCTGGAGTGCACTTTCCATCAAAGACTGTTTCAACTGACTGAGCTGAAACACCAAAGATGTCTTGTGGAAGCAAAGGGGAGCAGACCAGGGCAGGCCAGAGCAGACTGGCAAGGAGCAGAGCAGACTGTGGAGGAGTAGAGCAGAACAAAAGAGGGGCCTGGTCCCAGGGCTGCCTCACAGCCCTGTGGTAACACAACTGAGCCGCTATTATACATCTGTGCTGTTTTCACAGCCTAGCTGTTTCACAATTGAGCTGTAAAGCTTCCTTCTTCTCCACAGCCCAAAATGGGGACTCCAGTTGTCACTGAATTGGTGCGAATGCCATCAATTGACAGTAAGCATAGCTTCTAAACAGTTACCAGTTGTCTTGGAAGAATGGGAATCCTACGGACGAAGGAACTATGACCAGATCAAAAAATATTCACCTTTGTATACAGTTTAATCAGGATCCATTTTCTCTGACCAGTCAGTCAAAGAAAGTCACTGAGTGCTCCTACCAACCTCAAAGCAGAATGAAAAATATAATGTGTATATAGAGAAAATAACCTAGTCCTCAAGCTATGTCTAATCTAGCTGAGGAGCCAGAGTAAGGCATCTGTGATACACAAAGAACGCAAAACTGCAGTGGAGCAGATTATTGAGCGCCCCTATTTGTTTCACTAAGAGAAAGGGGGGAAAGGACTCGATACTTTTTAAAAAACTGCATTCAGTGGAACAAAACTGCCTTAGGGACTGCAACCTGGGGTGGGAAGAAAAGCAAGTAAAATAGGATAATCCCTCCACACCCAACAATCAGACAGTTATTGCTTTATCTTTTTATAAATTAGGGCCTCACAGGGTTTTGTTAAAAAACAAAACAACTTCAGAGTTAACCAAAAACTCAAGTTTAAAAATCACTAAACTAGAAGATCTCTAAGGTCCTTTCCAGTTCTCAATGCTCCACAATTTTAGGATCTCTCAAACAATCAACTCCGACTTGTCACTGAGATCACCAGGTTTGAGGCAGACTCCACTCACTGTTCAACATTCCACTCATTGTTCTTATGGTGTCTACCTTAGGATGATGTTATGGATTTGGAGAAACACTAGCAAGCAGGCAATTAGGTGATATGACTTCAAGTGGCTCTCAGAGAGAATCAACAGAGTAAGATATTCACTTTTGAAAGTACTTAGAGAAAAAAAAATGTGGTCAATTGGCAAAATAATTGAGGACCTGGAGGATGCTGGCTACCACTGTAGATGATTATTCTCAAACTATTTAGCAGTACTGCATCAATAGCAGTTCATCTTAAAACAAAACTATTTAGCTTCGGACATCACATGGGAAATGAATTGCACAGTAATACCTTTAATTATTGGATTAAATCCCACTGTTCAATATAATAATTAAATGCCAACATTGATTTTTAAAAAAAACACACTGATGATGATGAAATGAATACCTGAGAGTATCGGAACTTATTACAATATATGCTACCATCAAAACAGATAAATGGAAGCCTGGAAAGAATTCTTCCAAAAGGCTGAACACAGCTAATTACATTACCTGACCCCAGCCTGGGTAGTCATTTTCCTTTACTGTAATTTCCCTGCAGCGCAACCAGTATCAATCATAACACAAAAAAAATCAAGTGAGTTTTGGGGCTCTCTGATCTGGTATAAATTCTTCCCACAGGGAAAACAAAAATACTTATTAGTGAGTCAGCATACACAGCTGACATATGCCTCTACTGAGTTCATCAAATGAAAAAATACTATCATTTGGGTCAAATATGAAATTTATACTGATTCCGTTCATCAATGCCTTCAGTTCTCTGCAGCATAAGCTTGAGTCATGGGTCACAGTGTGTACACATGGCCTCGGGGAGTCTGCCGGTAGAGCTGCTGCTGTGTATCTTTTTGGACAAGCACCTGCACGTGGCTGCAAACAGACAGGTGCATCTGAAGAATGGACTGGCCTTCACTCAATATGCAGACAGGTGCATCTGAAGAATGGACTGGCCTTCACTCAATATGCAGACAGGTGCATCTGAAGAATGGACTGGCCTTCACTCACTATGCAGACAGGGTCTAGCGTTACTAAGGGCCCCCCACCCTACCACTGTGCCTGTGCATGTATGTGCGCACGCGCGCGCACACACACACACACACACACACACACACACACAGTTAATCAAGATAACAGCAAAACTGACAACAAAAACAAAACCCAAAGGACACAAAACAATTTATGGGTGTCCCATTTAGCTACAAGCTAATATGTTTCGCAGAAACTTCTCAGAATTAGGAAAACTTCAGCACCAATGATTTTTAAAGGAAGAGGCATACAGGATGACTGTATTCCCAGAAGCATCGTTACCTGACAGACATCAGAACGGATGCCAGTTTTCCAGAATCCTTGGCTACTGAGCTCCACTGTTACTTCTCGCCTCATTGTATTCTTCTGTCGTATTTTTTGGAGCGCTTCCTAGAAGAGAACTCATTATGATGAGTCACCTGATGGTTGTAGAGCAATTTTAAGCCAAACATCAAGCATTAGAAAATAAGCTAGATTCATTCAATATCACCCTTACATTCAGGCAGTCAAACCTCTTCATGCCAAATTACAGTAATTTACTTGAAATGATGGCCAGAATGCTCAAAGCCTTGGGTAACTAGATAAGAAAAAGATCTAAGCCAAATCTACCATTCTGGCAAGTTCAAATTAAAAATGACCTTTACTGATTTTTTAAAAAGTAGTGTTTGGGTTTTGAAATCAGCATGTAAAAATTATAATTATAGCAAGCCTATGTCAAGCCTTTACATCTAAGAAATACAATCAATAAATTAACCTGCAACCCACGTAATTCTAAAAGTCGCTTTCAAATTTGCCAACCCATTATAACAACTCTTATTGGGAGGATACATTTTATTTTAAAAAATACAATAATCTAAAACTTCTGCAAGACATAGTCAGGAACTCTTTCCTTTAACTGCACTTCAAATAATTAAGCATAAAAATAATTTTATATTTGTATACTTACTCAGTAACAACCTCATAGGAATTCATAATACAAAGGAACCACCACCACCACCACCACCACCTCCACCCCTGATGAGAGGAAAGCTCAATGGACTATTTCAGAAGTCCACACAACCACCTTCTTCCCCGGGGCACCAACAGTGGGACAGCTCAGTAGCCTCTCTCAGCCCTGCTTCCCTCCCCTTTACCGAAGCTGAGTGGCTCAAGTCACAGTAAGTGACGAAGCCAGAATTCAAACACCTTTCCCAGCCTCAGAGCCTTGCTCTTACACCACCAAGCAGAATAAACCTCACTGAGGCAAAATCTATTTTGATACCAAATTCATTTACTCTTAAAATTATAACTAAAACATTAAGTGTTCCTGGAATATAAAGATAGTATGACCCATTAGTAAAGACATGTGGAATGTAGAGCATAAAACCTTACAAAATAAGTTCACCCACTAAACTGACAGGCATATGGAAGACAATCTTTTACAACCTTAACAGCAAGAAATTTGCATAAGATCCAAAGTTATATGATGTGCAGTCTAATTATGATAAAAAGCTGATCCAGCCAGTTTTATATTTTAGTTTCTATAAAAGATACATTTATTCCCAATGGTAGCAATCCTTTAGTTAAGAAACTATGCTTCTTTATAAAAAAAGAAAAAAGTATCCTTTTTAGGAGGAAAAATGGTTCCTTAGATACTAATGAGATGAAAAAAAAAATCAATCAGCCTACTAATGTGAGGAGGGGAGTAAACTATGACTTTTTTAAAGTCTTTTCCCATCTTATTCAAAAGTGTAGTGCCATGCGACAACCTTGAAATCAACCTGAAGCACATCATCAATCACAGAAGAAGAGAGCTCAATACCCACCTCCCTCTGGGCCAGCTTCTGTTTGTCCGTTTGTTTGACTTTGGGACTATTTGCTAGGAGGTGGCGAAGTTTCACATAACTCTTCCACAGTTTCTGGTACCTAAGGAAAAGGACAGACAGACATCTTAAACAAAGAGCAGGCCCATCTGAAGCACAATAAAGCCAGTTGTCTCAATAGCCCTGTTCAATTATAAACAGCATTCTTTTTTTATACCATAATAGCAGCAAACCTTCATTCTAAGGAAGGATATGGTTTGGGGGGATTGAAGGTCAGGATGACCAAGAGCTATCTGGAACCTAGTTTTAAGCTGATTATTGCTTATTTTGGTTGAAAAATGAGGTGTCACTACATGGGTGAATCTATCTGGAAAGAATTCCAAAGGAGATATACAAAACCAATAGAAACATATGCTGTTTCTCATTGTTACCTCTTTGAAAGTGACAAATTTTATTTAAACATGTACTTTTTGATGTTTGCTAAGAGAAAGACCCCTCAATAAGGATACTGTCAGTCTCTGAACGGCCTAGACTGAAAGTAAAATTTGGAGAGTATTAGAAAGAAAGCCATATCCGTGCCAATACCCTCGCTACATAGCTGCATCCATTTCTCCAGTGGGGAGGGGGAAAGATGAATGGTGTACACTCATCTGTATATACCAGGACAAGAATAAGCGCGTTTGTAGCCAAATATGTGGTAACCTAGATGGGCCTGAAGGATGCTATTAAAGTGCCCTGGGAATGAAGGGGAGTTTTTTATCAGTTCACACTCCTGCCACCTGAGTCCACGAGAGCCTAATCACATTCTACTAACATTTTTCTGACAAGAAGGGACTTTCAAAGGGTTTTCTGTCATCTTGAAGCTGGTTCTGTCATTGAAACTGCTCCTTTCTCGGCCTCAGCTGGGTCTCTTTTTGATAACAGTTTCTTAGAGAATGGAGGAAAGAAAGAAGTACTTACACAGTGCTTGGTTCACTGCTTCATACTTTTATCCAAAGGGGGGGAAAAAAGAACAAAACCCTTTAGCCTCTTCTAAGATATTAATCAGAACTGTATTTATGAATTTAAGAGCCCAAATGCCCTTTTCTCTCATTATGAATCCTTTAAAAAAACTTTTAGCTCAGGAAACTATTCGTTTGTTTAACAAGGAAGGAAATTCAAACATTCCTGAAGAAAATAATGGTAATATTTCCAATCCCACACATGTTCATCTCCTCCCAGAAAAACACTAACATGCCAGTTAGAAAAACCCAAATGTGGAAAATAACATCAATTCTGAAAGTCAGAAGCCACAGCTTCTCCTTCTAACATAACCCTTAGCTTTGCATGGGGTCTTGAGCTCTTATTAAGGTGCTCCAAAAAAATAGAATCTGTTTGAATTCAGCAGTGCTAGGGACCAATATGATGCTATTTTCCTCTATCGGGCACTGAAAAAATAGTAACAATAAGTATTATAAGGATGAATAAATGAAAAGTTCCTTAAAGGTTAAATACATACAGGACTCTTGTTGACCAAGATTTCCAAGGATAATCGATGGAATAATAATTTCCTGTAAGCTACCAAAATTTGTTTCATTTGGTGACCTAAATTTGAAAACATGGCTCATTTTAGTTCTTAATTTTCAAAAAGGAAAACATCCGCTAAAAGGTATTCCTCTGCTAATGAAGCTGTGAGTAGAAGGTGAAATTGGCTAAGACAAACACCGAGAAATATCTTACTGTGGGTCTCCTGCATAACTCAACTGTGCAGGGCGTATCCCAAAGTGAACGATTATTGGAAAAGTAATCACATCGGGGTTGAACTGTTCACGATCCAGTTGATCGATGCGGACAGAGCTTGGTTTCTACAGAGAAAAATCAAAGCCATTTATTCCCATAAGAAGTCTGTAAGTATTGACTTTAACCTAAGTAGGAAAGAAATTAATCGAATTTTTTTTCTAGGAAAGCCTCATCCCCAAAGGAAAAATGTCACTTGAACCCTTTAGTCATAGCAGCTATACTATATAAAAACTATAATGTCATCCCTGTAAATGAGTCCGTGCCATTTGGCATAATGAACAATGATCTTGTCCTTTTTTGCAGTCCACATGGAAACCTTTAAAAATTAAACTTTTAAAAGGACACCTAGTCAGATATAACTTTTCCTTAACCTCTCCGAAGGCACCGGGGAAGTATTCCACATCACGAGGAAGAGATGTGCTGGCTTATTCTGTTTTAAGTTCACATTTCAAATGAATAGCTTACTTCTCAGAATGCACAGACAGATGCCTCTATATACATTTTCCCCATTAGTTCTCTCTGTACCTTATTGTATTCCTTTAATTCCACATCTTTAAATTAGAAGGTATGGTAGTACAAAAGCCAAATGGTTAAGTTCCTCTTATTATGTCCATGTAGGCCATTTTTAATTTTAATAGAGAGCTTCATATTTTTTATGCAAGTCTAATAAAAATAAAGTGAACAGCTAATTCCTTCTTGAGTTACTAAAATATGAGGAACCATTTATAAAATACCTTTCATCCTGAAAGCTTAAGTTTGTGAAAAGAAGGTAAAATCATGGAGAGAATGTTTTAGCAACCCTCTTGCTTATGCCCAATTCTCTGGCAGGCCTCTATCATTACAAACTAAACTCTTACTAGGGGATTGTGGAGTCTTTGGCTCAGCTGCTTTAAACCAAAGGCTACAGAACTGACCCACATGGAGGCCAATGAGCTTCATGATGTCGCCCAGCAATGACCAACAACTAGAGTCTGGTTGGTGGTCTGAACTGTCCAGGACTGAGGGGTTTCAACGCTAAAAGCGGGGCAGCCCCCAACAACTGGGACAAGCCGGTTATCCTACCCACAGCTGTAGCCCCAGGCAGCCATCTGACAAATCCAAGTAGGGGACAATGGGAATAGGTTTGTGTAAATCCATCCACATTAGTTTAAAAACAACTTACACTTAGGTTTTTAAGGAATATTTAAATGTGATTTAACAATCAAAATTTCACTAGTATCTTAAAAAGTTAGCCTCTGCTCTCAAAATTAATAACTAGAGAAGATGTTGGTCACAGGTAACCTAGTATAAAATTATGTAAGTGCTTATCAACAGTAGCAACATATTTTTTTTAATTTATCTTTATTGTTGAAAGTATTACAGATGTTGCAACATATTATTTAGGCCTAAGAATTGGTTCCAATATTTTGTGCATCAAAGCACCGGGAAAACTGCACAACTGAAAGGTGCTAGTGAGTTATTCGTGTTCCCAGGATTTTAAACACCATGCTATGGAATCCACAAGGAGATACTGACTTAAAATATCTATAGTATCTCTAAATTTATACATGTGGGGAGGTGAAGGAAATCGGTCTTAGAATTTGGCCACACTCTACAACAGCTATCCTACCATCTTTGTAGGAACAGAAGAAAAAAACATTCTCCCTAATGACCAAAGTATTCTCTGGCAGAAGCAAAGTGCCCAAAGAGGGAGATTAATTCTTTTAAATTCTGCAACAATAAAGTACTTAATGTGACCATAATGTCTTGAAAATTAAGTAAATTCCCGAATATTCTTACCATTGGGTAATCTTTCAAAGCAAGTATGAAATGTACACAAGACCCTATTCTCAAAACAATATAATGGAAGATGTTTGAATCATACTGAGTTTCCAGAATGTGTTCCTCCTTTAAACATATTTTTAGGTAAATACTAAAAAAGAATTAACTTCAACATGTCCCAAAGCCTGGCATCCAAATTTACCTTTTCTTATTTCCACCTACTTTCCAACATAAACCTTTCATCCTGGTTTCTTCATTATCTTCAAACTGGCCAAACCCCATGCCAAGTATGTGCATTTAAACATGCCAATAATTTATACAATTTCTCAATTCCTTAAAGACCTTCCTGTGGTGTTTATCAAGTATCCCAGCAGCCCCGCCGAGTGATCTCACCTAAAACTACAGGCTTTCCTGGCTGGCTTTTCTACTGACTGGCCCATTGATTCAAGGGTTCATCACAGACTCCTTTTACGTGGATATGCTGTGAGACGGCACCTGGACAAGCGTCATACACATCTATATACTTCACTAGCATCTGGCTCACATGGTTGTCCCTCAACAGTAAGTTGAATGACGACCCTGGTCACGGACTAAATGTCCTCCATGCCATCAGCTAAGTAACAATCTGAAGTCCCTGGGATTTTTTTTAAACTACAGATCCTGGAGTGTCTGGAGTATATAGGGTCAATGATGGCATTCTTATATTTTCAAAAGTTCTCCAACTGATTCTAGGACATCAGGAAATGTTAGCCAGGACATGGGAGGAAGCTCCAGGGAGAAAGTGTTCCCAAAGTGTCCACTGTAAATCATGGGATGCTTGGAGTGGACCCACCAAGATGAAAAGATCATGTCTGCCACCACCATCACCTGAACCCAACTTCTGACCCCACTATAAACCCGACAGAAGAAATGTAAATTTCTGCAGCTGTTTAAAGGAGAAAAATCAAATTCACAATCACACTCTCATAGTGCTATGACTTGTATATTTCTTTTCAAGTTACTTTAACAATGATTTATGTGGCTTAACAATATAATAGTAAAAACTGTATGACTTTTTAATTTTAAGTACATTTTATGTTGAAAAACATTTTTATTAAACACTTTAATTTTCGAGATCTGTTTAAAATAACTGGCATTAGCTGGAGTGTTTGGTTTGCAAATAGCCACATTTTGTTTGTGCAGATGTTGCTGTCATGCTACAGAAAGTTGATCCAGAGTTTTTATTTTTATGAATCATGACTATTGAACAAATTTGGCAGCCTTTTTAAAACAACAGCTTTGTTTAAATAGATTACTTTGTTTCTTTACATGGAAATATTGTAATTCTCCCTTTCTGGAAAACTTATTCTGATAAGATGCCAATATATAACTATTTTATGAAATAACATATTTTGAAGAAAACATAATTTTAATTGATGTAATATATAAAACAGCATTTTCTTTATAAGATAAATCTAGTTATCTTTTAATTCTCTCTTTTAAATTTCACATGTTTATTTCAACAACTAACATTAGAAGCTAATTTTAAAACAAAATAATAAGAAACAAAAGAAGTGGGAAATATTTGTAATAATTATGGAAAAAGAGCAATAAAAGGATCAATAAAAAAGGACAAATACCACAACAGAAAATTTGACAAAGGATATTGATAGGCCATTATCAAAAGGCCAATAAACATTTAAAATATCGATTTTTGTTAGAAACTAAAATAAACGCAAAACTGAACGAAATAATATTTTTCCCTATCAACTGACAAAGTTAGTTTGTTAACATAGTATAATACTTTTAACAATAAAGATTTTTAATTTTTAAACAGTATAACCAATATGAAGAAATGGGTACCCTCATATCTTCCTAGTCAGAGCACACATTTTACAACCCTTCTGGATGGTATTTGTCCTATGTATCAAAAGACTTAAAATGTGTATACAGCCAGACTACTTCTTCCTAAGGAGTTAAATGGATAAATATTCAAAGACACATACATATACATATATATATGTACACACATATACAAATTCAATATAGCATTATTTGCTTTAGCAAAAGTCTGGAAGCAACCTGGGTACCCAACAATAAGGAGTTAATTTTATAACTTAGGGGTCTTTTTTTTTTTTAACACTCCTTAAGAAATTTATGACTATGAAAAAATGATATTTTGTGGTTGTTTCTGGAGGATAAGGAGTTCTAAATATTTAATAATACTATTTAATAGAATGATGCCAATTTTGTTTCAAAACAATATGAAATATATCCTAGAGACCAGAAAACTGAATACTATCATCTCTGTAGAATGGAATCATGGGTAATTTTTATTGCCTTCTTTGGGCTGCTTTTTGATTTTCCTAATTTTTCTATAGTGAAGATATATTACTTTTATGTCTAAAAAAAAAAAAAATCAGAACTGAACATAGACCTAAGAACTTTAAAAATCTCCATAAGGAGCAGAATAAGTTTACCAATAAGATGAACTTACTACCAAAGGCACCTATATTATAATATTTTTCGTATCTATTCAATAGTTAAAAATTACTCAAGGATGAGAGGGAATGAATACATAAAGCTTTGAAAATGTTGTCACTGTTTTTCTGAAACATTCCCACCCGGAAGGAAGGTGGCTGGGTCTGAGTGTGTGAGCACCAGAGCCTACCGTGCCGGGGTTGGTGACAATCATGCCCTTGCACTCCTCCGCATATTTCTGCCACTCGAGCTCTTCCCACTGCAGCATGTTGGCGATCTCCTCCTCCGGGACCAGCGCTTTGCTGCACCGTAACAAGTAAAGGAGAATCTGGTGCATGGACAGCACTTCCTTCCCTCCATCTGGGGTGGGAGCAGAGAGAAAGGGGAGAATGAGGCTGCTCAATGCACAGCTAGTCATCAGCCAAATAAGGAAAAACAAGACAACAGAGACAAAAGAGCGTTCATAAAAAGGTAATTTAGAATTTACATTGTTTAACCAGGTGCCAAATAATCCAAAAGCCATTTGTTTCATTGATAAACAGTGCTCATAAACCATCTCATTTACTAAAATGGTAAGAGCAACATTCTAAATGATAAAAGGCTCCATTTGTACGGTGTGAATATAGAAAAACGTGTCTATCTAAATAAATTTAAAACCATCGAGCATGAAGAACCACAGCTTACAATCTACAGAACTTAAATATTTTATCATTCTTTCTCGGTAACAGATGAAAGCTCTTTAGCAGGGATGTTATTATCTTAAGGAAATTCTAAGCTTTTGAGATATTTATGGATGTTTTCAGCTTATTGTGTGATGGTCTAATTTTTTGGTGCTAATGTGCCACACCTGCCATGATGAATAGTCCTAAAGAGCCTGTACTAATATCATGAAGATCATTATGGAGCTAGTACGTGGAAAAATAGCAAGTATTCTGAGGCTTATGGAGCACATATCACTAAGTACAGAAGGTAAAAACAACAAAGGACATAATTAAAGTACTCTGGAAAAAGCCAATTAATCTGGTACTTGATGAACCAGAGATTCATTTAATGTGAGCATTAATTTCCAGTGCTCAGGTTTCTGGCTTCTCTTTGGACTTACCTCCTTGACCAGTATGTGTAACTACCTTATACCCCTTTTCTTGACTTAGGCCTACCCAAAGAAAGGACAAGAGCCCTGAGGATTTGGAGGACAATGAGTACCCTCCCCAGGTCAAAAAATACTCTAGGAGCCGCAGTATGAGGCCAACACTTCATGGAGAATGAGGAAACCAAGATGGTGGGGATAGGTGGGCACAAATGAGAGTGTCCTATTTGTGCTAGAGGAGTGAGATACCCAAAACTGGGGCTACCAGAAAATGCAAAAGGATAAAAGATTTTCATACACGTTGCTATGGGCTAAAGCTTGGACAGGCCTACACATCTGAGAAAGAAGAAAATAAATATCAAGATTTCTCTCTGGTGTGTATGAGGTTTTTTAACCCCAGATGCTACTCTGAAACTAGATGACATTGCTGCTACAGAGCTACTATATATAGGCATCCTGCATTCATTCATTAACCTAAATATTTGTCCATTCATCCAACAAATCATTACTGAGCACCTACTATGAAACAGGCACTCTTCTAGACACTGGAAACAGAGTCTCTATGTCACTTTTATTTGACATGCCAAGGGTATTTCCCAATTTAGGAGAATATTCACAAGATAAAGAAAGAAGGTCACCTCATGCTCACCAGAATGCTTCTACCTAGCCTGGGCGCAAAGCTGCCAACAAGCCCTAGCCGGTTTGGCTCAGTGGATAGTGTCGGCCCACAGACTGAAAGGTCCTGAGTTCCATTTTGATCAAGGGCATGTACTTCGATTGCAAGCTGGATCCCCGGCCCTGGTCGGGGTACGTGTGGGAGGCAACCAATTCATGTATCTCATCCATGTTTCTCTCTCTGTGTCTCTTCCCATCCCTTCCACTGTCTCTAAAAGTCAATGGAAAAATATTCTTGGGTGAGGATTAACACACACACACACACACACACACACACACACACACACACAGAGCAGCCAACGAGGCAGGAGAGTTTTACAGCAGCATAGAAACTAGAAATACTTTTCTTAAAAAAAACACACACATCAGGTGCAAAGTCGGTCATGCTGAAGGTGAAAGCGTAAATCCATGTTGAAATCTGCTAAATATTTAAAACAGCACCTAAAACCTAAAAAGACAGAGATTTACCACTGTGAAAAAATGTAGAACCCCGAAGCAGATAACCTAAGGAGGGGGACTGAGGCACTGCTCCAGGGGCAATGAGGTGCAGTCCTTATGGAAATACAAGAGAAGGTAGACAAGAGAATCCTGCCAGAGCCCGTGCAAGGGCTGTATTCTCATACCCAGCCCAGCAAAAAAGACCCTCATAAATATTTGAAAAGTGACTTTCTGAAGCAGATAAATAACATGGCCACTTGCTCACAGACTGCCATGAATTTACTAATGTTAATGAATTGGCTCTTTTGGTTTGTCTGCTTTGCTACATGTTTATGTTGGGGATTTATGGAACGGTGTCACTGAGGGCTAAGAAGCCATTTTTATCTCCCTGGCTGAGATAAATAGGACACGATACAAATGAGAAGTGAGAGTGGGTACGCTAAGGTTAGCAGGCGCTGTGCCAGCACTGGGACTGGAGCCGTGACAACGGGTCATTATTCGAAAAGAACTGGAGTTTGTGTTTCAGGGAATGAATCTGGACAGTCATTAATGAACTGACAGACTTTATAACTGTTTCTTAGAGACCCAATACTCTGCATTTATGTTGTCTGATTATTTATAACGTTATTTGCGGGGGAGGGCAATTTGTTAGGGAATTTGTGTTAAGAATATGGCTGGTTACACAAGTGCTTCTCAACAGTCTAACACTCAATTTTAACAAACACAAACACGCCTTCCTCCTTCCCTACACTAGGAATAACTATACAGCTGCATTACTATGTCCCCTGTGTATTCCTGCTAAGATGCCTTTAAATAATCTTGTCTAAAAATCTGTATTAACAGGTATTCTCTAAGCTTTCCAAATACAAAGTTATCCCATATAATAAAAGGCTAATATGCAAATTGTCCCCTCGACCAGAAGTTCGATTGGGAGTTGGGACAGGGAGAGGGGCCAGCCGGCCAACTGCTTGCGGCCCCTCCACTGGCCACCACCATCCCCGATCGGCCCCTCCCACCCCGACTGGGGGCAAACCAGCCAGTCAACTGCCCAAGGACCCTCCCCCCAGCTGGCCCAGCCCAATTGGGGTGGGCCGGCCGGACCCCACCCGTGCATGAATTCGTGCACCGGGCCTCTAGTACTATATTATCTCAATTGATGTTTTTTTAATTAAATCTTTACTGTTCAGATTATTACAGTTGTTCCTCTTTTTTCCCCCCATAGCTCCCCTCCACCCGGTTCCCACCCCACCCTCTGCCCTTACCCCCCCACACACACTGTCCTCATCCATAGGTATACGATTTTTGTCCAGTCTCTTACCGCACCCCCCAAATCCCTTTCCCCCCGAGAATTGTCAGTCCACTCCCTTTCTATGCCCCTGGTTCTATTATATTCACCAGTGTATTCTGTTGATCAGATTATTTATTCACTTGATTTTTAGATTCACTTGTTGATAGATGTGTATTTGTTGTTCATAATTTGTATCTTTACCTTTTTCTTCTTCCTCCTCTTCTTAATACATTTTAGCATTTCATATAATCCTGGTTTGGTGATGATGAACTCCATAGCTTTTTCTTATCTGTGAAGCTCTTTATCTGACCTTCAATTCTGAATGATAGCTTTGCTGGGTAAAGTAATCTAGGTTGTAGGTTCTTGGCATTCATCACTTTGAATATTTCTTGCCACTCCCTTCTGGCCTGCAAAGTTTCTGTTGAGAAATCAGCTGACAGTCATATGGATAATCCCTTGTAGGTAACTGACTGTTTTTCTCTTGCTGCTTTTAAGGTTCTCTCTTTGTCTTTTGCTCTTGACATTTTAATTATGATGTGTCTTGGTGTGGTCCTCTTTGGATTCCTCTTGTTTGGGGTTCTCTGCACTTCCTGAACTTGTAAGTCTACTTCTTAAACCAGGTAGGGGAAGTTTTCTGTCATTATTTCTTCAAATAGAATTTCAATATCTTGCTCTCTCTCTTCTTCTGACACCCCCATAATTCGGATGTTGGTACGTTTGAAGTTGTCCCAGAGGCTCCTTACACTATCTTCATATTTTTGGATTATTTTTTCTTTTTGTTTTTCCGGTTGGGTGTTTTTTGCTTCTTCGTTCAAATCTTGGACTTGATACTTGTGATCCTCTAGTCTGCTGTTGGAACTCTGTATAATATTCTTTATTTCAGTCAGTGTATGCTTAATTTCTAGTTGGTCCTTTTTCATATCTTCGAGGGTCTCACTAAATTTATCGGTGGTTTCTAGAAGATTCTTGAGTAACCTTATAACCGCGGTTTTTAACTCTATATCCAGTAGTTTGCTTTCCTCCATTTATTTCATTTGTGACCTGTTTTTCTGTCTCCTCATTTTGGCTGCGTCCCTGTGTTGATAGAGTGGTTTTCTGTGCTAGGTGTCCTATAGGGCCCAGTGGCTCAGTCTCCCCAATTACCTGAGGTGGACACTCTTGGTGCACCCCTTTGTGGGCTTTGTGCACAGTCTTGTTGTAGTTAAGCCTTGATTGTTGTAGGTATCACTGGGAAGAATTGACCTCCAGGCCAGTTGGCTGTGAGAATCAGCTGTGTCTACAGTGGGAGAACTTCTGTGCTGGAGACACCCCTCCAGGGCAAGACTTGCTTCAGTGGGGCTTTGGTGCTCACTGAGTCTGCCCCCTGAGTGTGTCCCTTATGGATCTGAGGAGTTGTAATCTGGATGGTCCCACTCTGACCACTGGGTACACTGGCTCTTGGATCTCTAAGGAGGTGCTAATTTAGCCTCTGCCTGAGGCTACCCAGCAGGAGCTACAAAGAGATCTGCAAATTCCCCTTCCTTGTTTGGGGTTTGGAGGTGCCCAGATGAGGCCCAGCTGTGAAGCAATGCAAGCTGCTATGGGGCCTTGGGCCTTCTTTTGGATGTTCTGGGTCTCTCTGACTCAGCTGCAGTCTGTTCGGCAATTTTAGATTGCAAAAAGCCAGGTCATTCATACGGAAAAACAGCTTGGGTGGGGTGGGGTCTCGGGAAATCAACAGGGTGGAGCTATGGCTGCTCCTCAGCCCTGCCCTAAGAGGTCCCGGGTCCCAGTGTCCTGTGGTAATCGCTGCAAGTACCTCTGAGAGAAAGTCACCCTCGAGTTCCACCTGATGCCAGACAGTCCAGTTTCACCCCGTATGAGCCTGGGTCCCCAGAGACTCGCCTGGAACTGGAGTTCAGAGCAGTCGGGAGCTTTAGACTCCTTCCCTATTGAAAAAGACAACCGCGTCCTCAGTTGCCAGCCCTTTCCGTGTGCGCCTCCATACCTCTGCACTTTACTTCCGCACCTCCTCTGAGTCTCAGTGTGCTTTTCTCTTTCCTTCTAGTTGTAGAATTTCCACTCAGCCAGCCTTCCTGTGGTTCTGGATGGTGTCCATTTTGTCTTTTAGTTGTATTTTTGAAGTGGTTGTGCGAGGGAGCAATTTCCGGTGTTTACCTATGCCACCATCTTGGTTTCTCTCTTGATTTTTTTTTTCAAACCACGCTTGTCTCCCTGGGAATATTGAGATACACTCCCACCTGCTGGCCTCTGTCAGCCACAACTGAGAACTACTTCTCCAGGGTGGGGCAATTTCCAACAATCAATCTGCTAGATAATCAATTTGCAAAACTGATTCAGGATTTCCAAAGTTTTACTACAACAATGATACAAGCAATGAACAGGCTTTCCTGTACATGCAGACTTCCTATCTTGAATTACAACAAGCCCCAGCCCCAGCTATAGTCAAATAAAACCTTAAACAGGCTCTAGGGGAGTTCATTTTAACTGTCTGACTGCTACAAGTAGAGGTAGGGATAGAAAAAAAACAAAACAACAACACAAAAATTTGAAAAAAAAATTTTAATTTCAATCAATTGGTTGTTCTATGGTTTAACCTCTGGAAAACTGACCTTCATTGAATAATCCTTGATTTAAACTATAAGTTTAATTTTGAACAAATCTGTAGAAAGCAACTGAGATAGCTGTGTTTAAAACAGGTAAACTGGAAAACTGAAGAAAAAATATGATGCCTAAAAAACTTTCTATTAGAGATAATAAACTGAAATAAATGAAAAGCAAAGAGAACGAGAGGACCATGAAATACCTGAAATATATGAAAGCTGCTCATTCTCAGAGTAGTACAAGTAAAATGCAAATGATAACAATCAGATGACCTTTTGCCTATTAGACAAACTATAGAAGACGAGTATTATTCAGTGTTGGCAGATGTACAGAAAATAGGTACTATTAAAAATGTTGGTGACAACTACAAATTATGTGCTTTTTAGCGAGAACTTGGCCAGTATCTTTCCAAATTTAAAATGTGCATATTGTTGTAACAAATCATTTCACTTCTAGGAGTCTACCTTATAGAAACATTGACCTAAATGCAAAAGGCTAGATGCAAAAGACAATTCCTGAAGTATTTATGCAATGGGGAGAAAATAGCCATCTCCAAAATATTCTTCACTAGAAGAACTGTCGAAAAAAATTAATGTCAGTTCATACTGTGGAATTCTATGTAAGTTTTACAGAATGAGGCGATGTATTTACATGGAGGATATCTGAAGTAGGTGAGTATAAAGGCAAGTTGCATAAGATGTTATTAGCTCATTGAAACAAAAAAGCATTAATTCTCCCTACACAGGTTAAAACAAATACAAATCAAACCACTCATAGCACGAACTCATTTTTACATGTCTAGAGGGGTGCTCATTTTTACAGTATACACATTTGTACTGTTTGTCACACATATGTGCCCACACACACACACACACACCCCAAGTCAACGCAATTGAGGGCAGAGAAAACACTTCAACAGTCTTTTCAATAAATGATGCTGGATCAATTGGATTTCCATACTGAAATCTGCAAGTTTCTCTAGTATATTTTCAAAGGGAAGTCTACCGAAAAAGTATATCTTATTTGAAAAGTAAATCAAAAGACCTCTTTTAGTGACAACATAAATTTTATCCCTAAATAGTTATGGAAAACATTTTGTGAGAGTTAAAATCCCACAAAGTAAATATCTAACGTAAGATTTTTCTTTAAGATGCTTTTAAAACTGTCCACTTTGTCTTAGAGATTTGCTTGGTCATAAAATGCCTAGCTGGCAGACAGTTACTGAAAGAACAGGCTTTTCAACAAACTCACTGCAACACCATTTTATAGTAAGTTCACTGCTAAGGTGCCATTATAAAATCAAAGATACACTCACTTGAGAGAAAAAAAAAAGGACTCCTCAATAAAACAAAACCAGATGTACAAAGGGGGAAAGCTTTTGAATACATTTCCAAACAAAAAAAAAATTAATGATAACACTGAAAACATGAGCAACACTATTCTAAAATAAAAATGTCATTGTGACTGAATGTCTGGACCGAGGAAAGGACAAAATCCTGAGGACAATCTAAGCTAGAATAAATGGACAAGAAACAAAAGCCGCAAAGGGACACATCGGAGCTCAGAGGAAAGTTAAGGGCAGCTCAGCAGAGAGACAAGGTAGAAGGGCCCAGGCACCACCTTCAGGAAGAGACTAAAACAAGCGTGTCCCCTGGATTTGGTCTTTGGGAGGCTGGCTTTTTTTCTTTAAATATGATTTTAATGATTTTAGAGAGAGGAAGTGAGAGGGAGAGAGCGATAGAAACACCACCTCCAGCTGGGGATCGAGCCCATAACCGAGGCATATACCCTGACCAGGAATTGAACCAGTGACCTCTTGTGAACAGGCTGACACTCAACCAATGAACTACACTGGCTGGGCTGGGAGGCTGGCTCTGACAGCAGCAGCAGTGGCAGGGTGGGATGGGGTTAAGGGGGCGAGGTGCCATAGCAAAGGCAGGTGTGGCTGGACCAGGGTCTGACAGGCTCTAGGGTAAGTGCCAAGGCCTGCAGAGGAAGGCTTCCTGCCCCAGAAGGACAGCAGGCATAAGGAGAAGCGCATGAGCCTAAGGCTAAACTTTTGAAACTGTGGATATGTAGCCTGGGCTGAAAGCTTACATGCTGAAAAGCTAAACAGCTGAAATTATAGATCACAGATTTATTGCAGCTGCCAAACCTTTTCGCCAGTATCACTGAGCAGCACACAGATAGGGGGGAAAAAGGCAAATGGTGGAGTTGACATTTCCATGGAAGGTGGTGGTTAGCATAAGGCACTGAGGCCCCTAGAGCCGAGGGACAGAAGTCAGAGCACAGGACTTAATCGAGGAAGCAAAGGAAGGTGACCATGCAGAGAGCAAAAGGAAGATCCAAATGGAAGCAAAGAAAATAAGGGCTGGAAGTATGAGCATATCACTGGAAATACCAGTGAAGGAGAAACCAGAATGAGACCTGGGATGATTCCTTTAGGGTGGTGCAAACAAAAAGGCACCCAAAGATTTCATTACAAACACAACCATTTTTAAAAACACCAAGTATAATGCCATATCTCATAGCTAGACTCTCAAAAAAATTTTTCAAAAACAGTTAAAATGTTGCTTAAAAAACATGTCATATAGTTACTTATTTTAATTGAGTGAGAAAATAGTTTTTTCACTGTAAAATAAGAAGTCTATGTCAAAAAAAATAGAAAAAAGCAACTGTAATGCCTTCATACAACTACTATTGCAGTATTTTTTAGCATATAGTCAGATTGTATATAAAATGTTATAATTATTGATTTCTAATTAACGCTTTGCATTTTTAAGCCACATGCATATTTCCATATTAGTTTTAACACTTATGTGATATTTTATCAAGTGAAATTTCAAATTTTATCAATCAATTCTCCCACTGCTCATCTAGTTTGGGGCTACCATACATTACGTAAGGGTACACAGCAGCATGTGTAATTTTACATTTTATGCCTGACTTAGAGTAGAAAATTACCAGTGTCTGTGGTGGGAAAGTTGTCCAAAAGACTGGAAGGAGAATAGCAGGCTTATTTTCAGACACACTATTTCCACGGGTCACAGACAAGCCAAAAGACTTACCTGGAAGAAATCTTACAAAACGTGGCATGAAATGAAATCTTGGGCAGCAGGGTGGGCTGTCTTCAAACAGAGGACCTAAAGCAAACAAGTGGAAATACAAGAAAAAAAATTAATAAAAACAGGCTTAGAAAACAAATACTGCAACTTAATTCCTAAGATTCATTATAATGACAAAATCCCTACAAGTAGGGGCATAAAAATAAAAAAGGTCTTCTTCTTGTACATCAGTCCTGTGGTAACCACCACAAACATCCCAGAAACACTGAAGTGAGGAGACTACCAATGTAAGAGGGGAATGAAAGCCCAAGGACATGTGCTTCATGGTACACTAGAGGCCTGGTGCACGAATTCGTTCATGGGTGGGGTTGGAGCCAGCCCACTCCAACCAGGGCTGGGCCAGCCAGGGGGAGGGGCCATGGGCAGTTAGTCAGCAAGCCCCACTCCCGATGGGCATGAGGAGGGGCAACTGAGGGAGAGGCCAATGGGGGGAGGGGCCACAAGCGGTTGAACTACCGGTCGGAGGGACAAGTTACATATTAGCTTTTTATTATATAGGAGGATAAGGGAAAACTATTTTTAGAAAGTCAAAACATAAAAATATTTTTGTTATAACTGAACTACTGCATGATATAATATGCTTGTGTTTTAATTCCTTTCCATTTTAATCAACAGGACTGGAGAAAAATAGAGAGAAATACTACCAAAAACTTGGTTTGAAAAGCCATTCATCAATACACGGTTTAGCAAATAAATAAGTAACTGTCTGCTGGAATGCAGACACCTCCTAAGAGTAACTATTATCCAAGATCCAAGGACCAGGTGCCGGTTCGATGTAGCTCGCAGGTTTTGAATTGTGTTTTGAAGGCAAAGCAAATTTCTGTTTTGATAAACTGTTATCTTGGAAGTTCGTATTACAGTAAAGTTCAATAGATTTAAAATATTAACTAATGAGACTTTCCCCAATGCACCTAAATCAATGTAATTACTTATAACTGATACCATCTTCTTACATATCAGTTAGGTAACTGATAATGGTAATCTTAGGCAATAGACACTGTCAAATTGTATTAGAAAAAGACCCATGAAAACTTATTCGTGTCAGATGATAGCAAGCATTCCTATGAATCACACTTTTCCCTGGGTATTTCAAAAAATAAGAGAAATTTCAATTATGTTCTCCCCACCATACACCACAATGTTCTTTCAGCATTACATTTTTCTTTAAATCCTATTATTTACCTTTAAGATTCCAGTCATACAATTCCAATATATCTCTGAATAGGAATAATGAAAAGAGTTCAAGTCCCTTCACACAAAAATTCTGAAAAATAAACCAAAATCAAATTACTATAATACTGCAAATATATATTAACTGAAGGTTCAACTTGTTCTAGTCAAGTGCCTTAAAGTGTCTGTTGAAACTATCCTAAAACCATGTACTTTCCTAAAAAGTTTGACCACCATCCTACAAAGAACAGCTCATTTGCTTGAGACACAAATGAAGTAGGCAAGCGTGGCTTTAGGTTTCCCAAGAAAATGTGAGCACAGTCCTTCCCAATGTACGAGTAAAATGATGTGAAATTAAAACACTAAGTCATCTTATGAAGGGAGCGGAACCAGAGACATGGAAGCATGGAACTGAGTACGGAATCTCGGAGGGACGGTGGGTGGGAGGTAATCAACCAAGGACCTTATATTCATGGCCCATGGACGTAGATGAGGCCATGCATATACAGGGTGTTGAGGGCCTGGGGTCGGGAGGCAGACTGGAGCGGGTCAATGGGGGGAAAAGCGGGACATATGTAATACTTTCAACAATAAAGAATTATTATTAAAAAATAAAATAAAAATGAAGTCGTCTTTATGTCATATTTTTCTAACCCAATTATAATATCAGGCTCTCCTGGGGACTTTTTGTTAATTCAAATCTCTCTTTCTCACACACACACACACACACACACACACACACACACACACACGCCAGCAGGCTCTGATAGGTTTGTCCCGCTCACCCCACCCCTGTTCCCTGCCATCCCCCAAACACACCCAGAATCACTGTTAGAGTGACCATAAACAGAGGTCTTTCATGCCAAAAAGTTAAAATTCTTAATGAAGGCAAATAAAGGGCTACGAAAAACTACAAAACTTTGGACGAAAATTTCTCCAGTAAACAAGCTTAACAGATGATATATTTGCAACTAAGACATGTCTCATAATTCTTCCTTCCTATTTGTTTTGCTCAGGGTTCATAAATCACCCTGCGTGAGATAACTCCAGACGCATAAACCTTTACAATAGCAAATGAAGGCTTATGACCTTAAAAATCGAAAGGAAGCAAAAAGCCCTTTTAAGCTAGAGAATAAGGGGGGTGGCCCTTTCTCTTTAATTCTTTTTGAAAGACAGGTAGAATTACCGGGACTTGCTTTGAATGAAGTAGGTGCAAACTAAGCATGTATGTCATGCTTATCAATTCCCGCTGGTGCCCGGCTGCCGACAGAGCTGCGCTGTTAAACAAGGTTTGCAAGGAGAGCCGGGGGCTCAGGAAATCGACCCCAACTCCAGCACAAGGTTAAGTGCACAGGCTTGTTTGCTGTCTAGTTGTTATTTCTTCGTGTGACTTGTTGACATCACTAAATTCAAGATCAGGCAATGAATCATTCTGAGATTCACATTAATCTTGCTTTGGAATTTTAAACCTCTTGCATATATTTAGATAAATCTGCTGCTGAGCAGTGGCAATGAAAAACAATTAGGAAAAATATGTAAATATATGGGAAGAAAAATGAACCAAGCACCGATCTTGTCATTGGAGATAATGAATAAGATTATTCCAACAGCTATCAGATTCGGTTTCACTACCCTAATTTCCTCTGATAACAACCAGTAATCAAAATCTGTCCCCTACCCAAAACAAACCAAAAGCGAATGTAAAGTTACTATCAGTAGATGCAAAACAAGGAGAAATGGATTCAGAAGTTGAAAAATGGCCTGAATTTTAACCTTGTTCCTAGAGCTCCATCTCACTGACCCTTGCAACAGTGACCACAAAACTTTAGGGGTATTTCTGAGGCCAAAGCCAGAGCTGGCCATGTCCAATGCTTTCAAGATGTAAGTGTGGAATAAACAGAAGACAAAGCTGCTAAGCCATCTTCTGCCTTACCTCAGGCATCATCTCTTCGATGAAATGGATCGTGTAGTCTATGTTGAATCTGATCACTTTACACAGCGGAATCTGCAAGAATAAGAGGAGGTTCAGTCTGCAACACCATCCCGGAGGCTCACAATGAGCATGTGTTGGCAACCTGACCCAGAAGGCCATGACCCAGACGAGAAAGTTTCACTTCATCTAAGCTGCTCACAATGCTGCAGGCGAGCTTGACCACAACGGCTGGGTTTTCATGGCAGGCACCCAGCTGGTCCTGCCTCTACAGGAAACCTGCATAATGCTGGTGCTTAATTAACTGTACGAGCAACAACACAAACGTGACAAGAACCCATTAAATCCAACCAAATTGCCTCTAGAGAATTAATAAAACCACTTAAATACTTATTTTTCTCATGTGTGTTTTTTTTTTTAATCTTTCAGAACTTTGGCTTTTCAGGCAGATCAGAGATAGCAGGCTGACAGCTCATCGGTTACAGATTCCTAAGTCACTACACGCACACCAGTCCAGCTGTCTATCTGGCTCCGGAGCAAAACCAACCGTGGTAATAATCATAATAAAGTATGATATGAATAACAACAGATAGCATTTCCTGAGCCAGGCGCTGCTCAAATGCTTCACATATGGTCACCCATGTAGCCACCCCTATGAGATAGGCACAATTTATTATCCCCCTTGTACAGTGTAGGAAACTGAGGCAGAGTCATCAGGTACCTTACCTAAGGTACACCGGTAGCTGGTGAGTTCAGAAATGTTGCTCTAGACTCCAGCCAGCTCTAAGCCACTAGAGTATATTACCTCTCATCACCTGTTGTAATACCCAGGGTTCACGTGAAAATGAAGGAAGGCTCATGTTAAATAAACCCACACCTGTCTTGTTTTACCAATGTGTCATCAGACACTACTAGCCTAGTGCCTAGACATAGTCGGTTTTCCTGGAGTATACTTTTGAATGAGGGAGGAATGAGAAAGGGAGGGTGTGGAGTTACCACAGTGGTCTGGCTGATTACCTGAGGAAAATAATACTCAGAAGCCCTAGAGATGTGTTAAGTCGGTTTTTCTAGGCACTCAATCTGTCTGTCCAGATGACAATTTTATATAAATGTAACCATTTTTACAAACCATAGCAATCAGAAAGAAACACATTTTAATTCTACCAAAGGAATGGTAAGAAAAACAAAAAAAGTCTTATAATGCCATCTACTGGAAACTTTTTCTCAGAAATGAAATTTAGTTCTTAGGTGCTTTTTCATTTTTTAAAAGGATAACAGCTAATTTGAGTAAAATTCACATTTTAATAAGAGATCCATATGCAACCTTCTTGTGCTAATAAATGAGTTCTAAAACAACTGAAGCAGCAGGCTAAAGCCACTAATATTTTAAGGTCTTTTTAGTCCTATATTTAAAAATGATGTGAGAGCTACAAATTTGGGCATCATTCATATTTTATAAATACCTATTCTTTGCTAACAATGATGTTAGGTTCACAGTTATCCTAGAAGAAGTCATAGCCCCTACCATTTTAAAAGACAAGGATCTAAAAGAAGAACATGGTACACTGTAACTTGTAAGTACAATTAAAAACAAATATGCAAATGGAGAGTATAAAGTTCCAAAGGACCAAAGGAGGTAACATTTGAGTTAAGTCTTCAAAGAGGGGCAGGGATTTTCCAGGTCATCCAGAAAAACTAACCTGGGGAAAAGCAGGTATTTAGTTTCTAGCAAGACAGAGAGAAAGGAGCCGGGGGAATTACAAGTGATTTAGCTGTTCAGGAATAAAGTGGGTGGAGAGAGAGAAGCAAGGTATTTCTAGACAGGAAAGTATGAACTATATCAGTGGTTGCCAACCAGTGGTCCGTGAGGTCCGAAAGGCTGGCGACCATTGAACTATATTATGCAAATTTTACAAACAATGTAAAGGATTCAGGGCTTATCCTATCAATGAGAAGTCATTCAAGCAGTTTAAGTGAGAGAACATCACAGTTCACACTTTGGATGAGTGGCTATGTAAACGGTGTGGGGATGGTCTGGAAGGGAACGAGGCAGGAAACTAGAAGACCAGAGTCTAATGAAACAGTCCAGGAGCCAAATGAAGAGAAGACTGGAAAGAAGGGGAATATTTTTAAACATAAGAGATGTTACTGAAATACACAGTGACCGTTCTGATGTGGAGGCAAGAAAGAACAATAGGGAATAATTTCTGGGTTTCTGGCCTACGTGACCGTACACATCACAATGACATTAATACAAAGAAATTCATGGGGTACTCCCCGCATACTCAAACTCAGTCTGTGGGAAAGATGACGAGTTCTGTTTCACACAGGGTGAGGATGAGGTACCTGAGGGGACATTAAGGTGGGTGTGCCCAACAGGCAGTCTGAAGTTGCCGTGTGAAACATGGAGCCCTACGTCACAGCTATAAATAACAATTTGGCAAGGATCAGGATACACATAGGAGGAAAAACCGTGGGTGAGCCTCCCTTACTCAGAGAGAGGGTATCCGAAAGAGACAGGACCACAGGCCATGGGAGCAGTAGGGAGCCAGGCAGAGAGAGAGCACAGTGTCAGCCTGAGCCCTTCTCAGACAGAGAGCACAGTGTCAGCCTGAGCCCTTCTCAGACACACCACTGGGAAGGAAGGATCTCCTCTGCTAGTCAAACGTTCCTCTTCTCTAAGACACAGAGAGAACTGGTCATTTGCCAACATAATCGGAATCTCGACTGATTGGAAGCTTAACTGGCCAATCAAATAATATAAATACCTACTATCATTTCTTAAAACATCTTTGGACACTGGCTAACACTAACTCCTATTTCACCATACCAAAAACAAGCAAAAACAAAACAAAACAAAAAAAGCACTCCTAAAGAAAACACCCCTTTCAAAAATAAAGATAAGTTAAAAAAAAAAAAAAAAAAAAGAAAACTTCCTCAACTCTACTACTTCCAGACACTAAATGACCAAATCCAGCCCAGTGCGGCTGCTGGAAATGGGAAGCCCATGAAGGCAGGAGGAAATGGTCATGGGCTTCATGGGGCTTTTGTGGTCAGGATAAAGTATTATGCACCTAATATGTTTATCTTTATAATTTTCGTTATATTGTCAAAGCCCTTAGTAGCATCAGGTATTATAAGTACTAGTAACTGTACTACATAAAAGAATTAAATTCTCCCGGAATGCTCTATACCAAGCCAACAAGGCTTTCCGTCCACTGCAAGTTCTGAAGAGAACCTGTCAGAACTAGATTTGGCTGAGATTCTCACGTTACGATCATTTGCATGCCATTCTTCCTGATGTGCTCTCTCCAACAAGAACATGAATCAGATCAGTACAGTGATTTAATAATTCCCTTTCTTGGGAGGTTACTTCAAATTCAAGAGGCCTTTGATGGATCTAATTCCTATGAACTGTACAACACTCGGCTTAATACTCGATTTATTTTATCAACATCTCTAACATAAATGATGGGGCTTATCTTCTCATTACAGAGTTAAGTTCTCAAATTTTGAGAACTTGAATATTTTTATATAAAATATATGCAGAAGCTAGGAATTTTTCAGTCCTACATTTTATTTTATGATAACAGTAACAACTGCAATTAATTTAGCATTAACAGCCTATCAGTGCCTGAGGAATTTTAATAAAGCTCATTGAATCACTTGTCCAAAGTCACACAGATGTTAAGAATTAGTTTTTAAAAACAAAAAAGAATTAGAAGATGCAAACCCAGGTCTTTCTGACATATTTTCCAAAATAAGAAGTTCAATATTTGTTGGATGCCAACCCACTGTATGATAAACACTTTTCATGTTTCATCTCATTTTTTTTTACAAAAGCCTGTTGCTAAAACTAATACCTCTATTTTAAGATAAGAAAGGGTTATAAAGACTGAAATGTCAAATCATACAGATAGTAAGAGGAATTCAATGTTTAAAACTTTGGTCTCTCTGAAGCCAAACTGCTTTCCTTCTTTAATGAAGGTGATCCTAAAAGTTAAAGTAAGATCTACACTATTCTAGGGAATTAAAAAATAAGATAGATATTTTGAAATATTTTCATGGTAACTAAATTATTTGTTTTGCAAATCCTTTGAAGGGCAAAAAAGAGAGAAGTGCAATAGGGAGGGGAAGTTGGACTAGAGGACTTCTAAAAGCCTTTCCCACTCTAAGACTAGGAGATTTGATGTCACAAAGGTCTGAGTGCCTCACTGAGACATTTAAAAAAAGACAACAGCCCTGACCAGTGTGGCTCAGTTGCTAGAACACTGTCCCATGCACAGAAAGGTTGCTGGTTTGATTCCCGGTCAGGGCACATGCCCAGGCTGTGCTTCTGTCCCCGGACGGGGTACTTACGGGAGGCAACCGATCAATGTTTCCCTCTCACATCACTGTTTCACTGTTTCTCTCTCTCTCTCTCTCTCTCTCTCTCTCTCTCTCTCTCTCTTCAAAAAAAAATAATTTAAAAAAATATATTTACAAAGACAACAAAACCATCAAAATTCAAAAACCTCCTAATGCCTTTTCATATAGATTGTTTAAGAATAGTCCAATATAAAATTATGTCACTATGTAAGGTAACAAATGTTAACTAGACTCATTGTGGTAATCATTTCACAATATATACAAATACTGAACCATTATGTTGTACACCTAAACTAATACAATGTTATATATTAATTATACCTAATTAAAAAAAAGAAAGAATGGTCCAATATTATACTCTTTTGTATACTATGGTCCATCCCGGAGGTAAACGTGGTATGTATTATCAAATGATTTTATTTTTACATTTACAATGTACTCATCTTCTCAAAGAAAATTGTCTAGGATAAAATATACTGTGGAATAAAAACAATAAAAAGACAATTTGTTTTAAATTAGTATCACTACTATGGAATCATGTCCACTTATAAAGAAAAAAAGAAAGGACAGAAAGAAACAAGGTTTGGCAAAGATGTGAATCTTTCTTTACTCTCCAGAGGAACAAAATTTCAAGTTTTAAGTAAACAATACTAAAATAACTTTTCAAACTGTATAATTTCTTGTAACCAAACCAGAAAGGTTAGAGAACATTCTATTTTGAGGTAGCTACACCGTAGCTATAACTCAGTAAGTTCTATAACGACGTCTAGGCTGGATGAAGTATACTGCTGCACTCTCCCTGAGCCGCCAGCAAATTCACTCCATGGCAATTCCCAAGACTGCCAGCTCTGAGACAAAGCTTTTGACTCATAGATACAGAACTTCCATTTGAACCGCTTACTAACAGAGCAGCCTTAATACCTGTATAAAAACATCATAGATCTGTGTGTCAGGCAAAGTCCCTTAAAGAAGACATATTCCTGGTATTCAAAGGCAGAAAACTGTATGAAATTAATTCAGATTCCAGATGTCCTAAACCAGCTCTATTTCTTTTTCTATTGCTCAGAGACTAAACAGCAAGTTCTTCTTAAAACTTTCCAACTTTCCTTTGAAGGACACCCACCCCCAAATAGCTCTGACACGTTACTCCACAGTTAATCCTTCTTTTTCAATCTTTCACACTCTCAAAATGTTATCCTGACACGTTTACTTACACCATTTCATGGGAAACAAACCTGTGACTCATTAGCACAGATGTCACACTCCCACCTGACACAGACTGCCATAGACTTCCTGCAGCTCAGGCAGAGGGAGGACACAAAGTAAATGTTACTTAGAAGTCAGGAGAAAGGAAATCTATTTTGATTTTTAGAAGAATGAAGGGAGAACAGGAAAGGTGGGGGGTGCAGGGACAGGGAAAGCCAGTCAATGAGCACATACTTACATTAGTTAGAGGGGCATGTGCAAACATAGAAAATCCTTCAAAGATATACTCATGGTCATCATATTCTATAACAGTGGGCCTGTCAGTCTGAAAGCAAACAGAAACACACGCTTGAATTAAATAACAGCATGATTTGCATGTGCAGATATTCATCAGGACACAAAGCAACCACCAGGAAAAATATCAGGACTCCACAAACTTTCTTAATGTTTGTCCAAACACTAGGGAGAACTTAAAAGTTTAATTTTAGGAGAAATTGTCTGGCTTGGTGGAATTCTCTGGCTTCAGTAATATTTATATACTGAGACAATCAAGACATTTTGTTACAGATGCCAGAAAGGGGGGGAAAGGCTATCTGACTTCACTTTCTAGGAACTTGCTTTACTTAACCCACAATACTACCAGTCCTGTTCTTATTGATCTATATTTCTGAACTAACAGAAGTCCTAACAAGAATAAGATAATAACGCAGCTGACTCAAAGCTCGAAGGGAAAAAAAGACTCAGCATCATGATGGTCAAGACTAACCACCTGGAAGGCTCTGGAAGGGCCAGGTGCCAGATCTCAGCCCTCACAGTTCCATTCCCAGGCCTTCCAAGGAGAAGCAACCCACCAAATGTGCAACAAATCAATTCCTGCATGATGCCCAAGATCTTAATTACTGAAAACTGAATCTGTAATTAAAACATACAAATGTTGCTCTATGCATAAGACTCTCTTCCTTATGCCATTCTTATAACCCACCATTTTTAATCCTAAATGCTAAATATGGAATTATCAAGACTAATAACCTAATAGATATGTTTTTTACATAGGTACTGAACATTTCATACACACACACACACACACACACACACACATCACACACAAAGAACTTGACAGGGAGAGAACTAAAGAATATCCAAATGTACGTTATTTGTTTTGTCAATATTACTGTTACTTTCTATTTGAATAATTCAACAAAGTTGGTCTAAATTAAATATAATGAAAAGAACTTCTAATGAAATAATCATGGTACAACACTCTGAAAAACAGTTTGGTAGTTCTTCAAATATTAAAGATAGAGTTACCAAACAATCCAGCATCCCAGTCCTGGGTTTATGTCCAAGACAAATGAAAACAAACATCCACACAAAAACTTGTCCACAAACATTCACAGAAGCATTTTTCATAATAGCCAAAAAGTGGAGACCACCCAAATGTTCATCAACTGATGAATGGATAAATAAAATATAGTATATCCATAGAATGGAATATTATTTGGTCATAAGAAGGAATGAAGTTGCATGTTACAACATGGGTGAATCTTGAAAACCCTATACTAAGTGAAATCAGAAGCCAAAAAGATGATATATTGTATTGTCCCATTCATATTAACTATCTAGAATAGGCAAATAATAGAAAGCATCTTATTGGTTGCTGAAGGCTGGGTGTGGGAAAGAGTTGACTGCTGCTGAGTACAGGCTTTCTTTTCGAAATGATGAAAATGTTCTAAAATTAGACTGTGATGATGGTTTCACAATTCAGTGAAAATATGAAATATAAAAAATACACTTTAAATGGGTACATTTTAAGGTATATTAATTATAGCTCAATAAAGTTGTTAAAATATGTAATTATTAATATCTAACTTTGAAATTGAAATCTCTTGATGATACAAGTAACCAGAACTAATAAAATTTTATACTATGAAAGGCAGTATAACATAGTGGAATAGCATACAGCCATACACGATGGTGTCAGACTGCATAGGTTCAAATCTGCACTCTGCCACTTCCTACCTGAATACTAGTAATCTTGAGCAAGCTACTTAACCTCATCTGTAAAATATGTTCTACTGCTCCACCTATAAAATGGAGATAACAGTGTCTGCTTCATCAGTTTGTTGTGAGAGATAAGTTAATACATGTCAAATACTCAGAATGGTGCCCAATACCACAGTCAACAAGTATTAAGTATTATTATTACTGAAATACTGGTAGATACAATAGATGTTCTTATTTGGGTCACTAGATAACATATAATCTATTTGCTGACTTTTAAGAGATGTGAAATTGTTCTATGCATTCTTCCAACTCCACAGTGCCACAATTTTTTGACTATTATGTGGTACCAACAATATAAATGAAAAAAGGTACCAAAAATAATCTGGTAAAAAAGTAAAAATAAATGTCATTATGATAAAGGCCAATTTTATCAACATAAAAATAGGATATTATAAAGAAAGAACATTTAAGAACTGAATCAATATTTAGTCTATTCACATTTTAACCTAATTGCACACATTCAACCTATTTACATTTTAAAATAAAGGAAATCTGATTTTGTAAGGAACTTACTAAGAAGTTTGTAGGAGGGGAGACTGTAATTCGATAGTGGAAAAGTCTGCCAGCATTGTTGGTCATAGGACGACAGGGCTTGATGGCCTGAGGGAAGAAACATAAGTGATATTGAAAGTAAATAAGCAAAGTATTTTTACTTAAATTAGACTGTATTTTCTAGCTGCATGTCTAACTAAAGAGGTTCCTTTACTGGCTAGCAGGAAAAAATAGTATTCACTTTACCGTTAATTAGACGAATGAAAAAGGGCTGGCTGGTCCCCAGTATTCAATTCATTTCTTCATGTGCAATAGGACAGTTTGAGACAACGTAAAGATCTTTATAGATCTAAATTTATCTTTTTTGGGGGGGGTAAAATAACACAATAATTGAACTTTGGCTAAACTCCCAATAAACTGAAAAAGAAAAGGGCAGGAAAAATCAACTCCGGAGGATTAGCAGTAGGTTTTAATGGGGGTGGGGGAGATAGTGAAAAGATTAAACATGCTGGTGAAAACAGAAGGGACCAGAGATGAAGACGGGTGAGAGGTGGTGGGACAGGATATCATGGAGCTTAAGTCAGGAAAAGGAAAACTGACAGCGAGCAAAAGCAGCATCAGTGGACTGAACCGTGGGTGTGCTGTGACGGACACAGAGATGCGTGCCCCAGACCATGCACGGCAGGACCGCTGCCCACTGCGGAGAGAAGCATGAAGGCCCAGCCAGCGAAGCCCAAGTCAATGGACAATACTCATTCCTCGGCTGATGGGGCTTTGTTGGGGCTGACTCATAGTTTGATTAATCCCTCTGTCCAATCCTGCTTATACCTTCTTCCTTTCAAAGAAACATCACGCGCCCCAAACTCCACTTTAGCATCTGCTTCTGGAAAATCCAGTGCGGGACAGTTGGTACCAAGAGTGACCCCAAAAAGCAGGAGAGATAAGATGGGGTTTGGGAGAGAAATCACTTACCATGCAACTGGCAATAAAGGCCCCATCATGGGGGTAGGCGGAGCACACAGCCCCTGGCACCGGATGGCACACCTACTGAAACTTTCAAAGACGATGGAATGGGAGGCTGTACCAATGGAAGCCGGTGTTTAAGACTATGAGAGAATAGTAGCTCTAATGGCAATGGATAGATGGCTACTCCACCATACTCCTCAAACTTTAGTTAGATCACCTGAAAGGCTTGCTAAATCTCAGACTGCTTGCTCCCCATCTCCAGAGTCTGACTCAGAAGCTGAAGCAGCTGAGAATCTACATTTCTAACAAGTTCCCAGGTATATGAATTAATCTACAGCAGGGACGGGAACCTACTTTCTGCCAAGGGCCATTTAGATACTTATAACATCATTCTCGGGCCATACAAGATTATCAACTTAAACATTAGCCTGCTATACTTGGTCAAACATTTCATTAACTCACCCCTAATGCCTTGGCAGGGCCAGACCAAATGATTTCATAGGCATCATAAGATCCACAGGCTGGACGTCCCCCACCCCTGCTCTATAGAAGTGAACAGCAGAGGAGAAAGGAAACTGAAAGCCAGATGGGAAAACTAGAGGGTGTGTTGGGACACACAAAGAAGCTCTCACCTGCAGTGAGAGGTCAGAGCAAATCAGGACCGAGCCCAGGGCTTATCAAAGTCAGAGTGGGTGGACCTAAAAGACAATTAACAGCCAACCAAGATAGGTCTGCTATGCCAAAGTCAGGGACCTGAAAACATCCCCACCCCAGTACTGAATCAGTCTCCCCCCCTGGCTGACAGACCTATAATTAGGGTCATTTCCCCGGCACAGCCCAGCTGGAGAGGTGCTGGGAGGAGTTTATGCCTAGAGGGCCTGTAAGCACTAGCCAGTGTGTGCCAGCAGGAGTCTGCACAGGACCGGAGGCTGACAGTGCCTGACCAAAAGGGCCAGAACACACACACAACTGGTTAAGGAAGACTTTACTGACGTGGGAGCATTCAGGATTCCAGGATGCCAGGAGATGCTGGCAACTCCTTTCTAGGGTGTCTCCTAAAAGCATGAAAAAGTGATGGCCCACACAGAGTAAAGTCAAAATACCAAAACTGCCATGATGGACAGAGGAGGAATGAATCCAAAGATTCAAAGAAGTGGGCACTTTGGAGTGGACATAATACCTCTGACTGAAAAAATATACCAGATAATCATATTCTATGGGAAGTACAGAGGACAGGACAGCTACCAGGATCAAAAGGAATGTGCTGGTTCAGGGGTGGCCTTCTGTCAGTCAGTCAGTCATTCAGTGTCTGAGCGTGTCTGGGCCTTCTCCAGGTCTGACTAGAGAGGTTATCACGGAGCACAGCTTGCTGACAGCAACCATATGAAAGGACTCTGAAACAAGGGAGGCCAGACAGACGACGGGGCTGTTACAAGCTAGGGTCACACAATTATCATCAGGACCAGCAAGATCGAAGGGGCAGCCCAGGGAATCTGACACAGTCATGCAAGAGTCAACAGAACATGGTGTCCTTGGGCACAAAATAGATGGGTAGCTGACAAGAATACCAATTTAGTTTGTACCAACAGAAGAAATCAAGAGTGATAACCAAGTGGCTAAAGGGAGGTTGCTCCAATAAGTCATGTTCCTTTGCCCAGTTCCAGACCTGATCAAGTTTTTGAACTGATATCCATTGACTAAAGAGGTGGTCAATTCCCAGGAAGCCTTGCAACACCATTACAAACAAAAATGTTCATGACAACACTGTCCTTCCCCAAAGAACCTATGGCCATTTACCCAAGTAACAGTACACTAGGGAAAGGGGAAATCCTGACAGTTCAGATGCTGACACAGCATCTGAATCAACACTAATTCTCAGACACTGAATGACTGTCCTCATTCCCCAGTAGAGTGGGGGACATGAGGCCAAGGTAGCAAACAAAATCTTCATTGAGGTCTGGCTTACAATAGGTCCACTCTGTTTAAAAATCCACCCAGTGGTCATTGCCCTGGTCCCCAAATGTATCTGGAATTGATGAAACTGCCTAAAAGTATTCAACTTAATCAGTCAAGCATATTTGGAGTGTCCCTGATGGACCAGGGCTGGGCACAGAGCTAGAACAGTCCATGTGCTACTCAGTGTAGTGGGAACACAGATGAACAAATACAACAGCATTCCCACGTCCCCCAAGGAAAGCAGACAGGCACCTTATACACTTTAGAGAGATCGTTTCTCCAGGGTACTTCAGAGCCAATTGTGATAAGAACATAGAAAAAATATTACACCAGTTTTAAAAGAATAAAAACCAACTCAAAGACACTTGGCCTATTTGATGGTTTCCTTGATGATATTCCCCACTCCAAATCCAAACCCAAGTACTTTTCTTCTCCAATTATCAGTACCAGAGACTATTGGGGAATATGAAAAGGCTTTTCAATGGTCTTGTTTCATTTACAGGGGAAAGAATAGCAACGACACTGTCTACTGCTGGCTTCTCGGTGCATACAAATGTAACAACCCAAAGCCGTTACCTCTTCTCCGGGATAGATGCTGTGTCTAATTCCTGTGCGTCTGGCTTTTGCGCTGCATTTGCAGAGTGGACCATCATTCATCTGTCAGAGACAGAAAGGAATTAGTTTTATTGGGGGCAAGTCCCCACCATGCAAGCTGACGTTCCATGGAATTATGTGGGTTTTAACATCAGGAGTCCTGAAGCTCTAAAGAGGCTGTCACAGTGAGAAAATTACATGGATGATCCAAAACCAATAAAGCTGCACACTGTCCACACTGTCTGGTAAAAGGAAACTGTAAGGAAACGCTTGATCCCCAAGTGATTTGTGCAGCCAAGCAGAAAGTATCAGCGTCTGCGCATTGCTCGCCCCCATCTTCTCCGACCACTTTTTAGTATGTTCCTTCTATTTCTTATTTCAGGAAAAAAGGCTCTTCACAAAAGAAAAGCATATTTTATATACTTTGAAGCACATAGAATGCTTTGAAGGTAACCAGATTAAATGTTTTCAAAAGAGAAACATAAAGGTATCTGAAGCATAGAGAAGAAAATGCCTGCTAGAACCAGGAAAACGTTCAACACTAAGCAGGTAAGCCAATGTCTGGTTTTTCACCTGAATTCATTTCACTGCCCTGGACTCTACCCACAGGATTCAATAAGGGAATAATGCCTGAGTGACTTTTGGGTGGAAAGATGACTGCTAAGCATTGGAGAGGAGAGAGTGATAAACAGCTCAGGGTCCATGTACTCAAGGAATATTTATTCTAGGTAAGAAATAGCATACATATAATATGCTTAGTAATTTTAAAGAAAACGGAAAAATTGTCAGTGCAGATGGAGATACCACTGGCTTCAAAGAGACAAACTATCTGAACAGCCGAACAGGACAGGAAAAGCAGACGGCTATGCTACATGAGGCACCAGCATGAGGAACAAAGCGAAGGAAGAAACCCAAGGTGATGTTCCCGGGACATGACAGCCACCTCGATGGAATGGGTCATTTATGTGAGCAAGAAGACCAAACAAGCAGAACTGAGGTTCAAATCTTAAAGGGTCTTAAGAGTCATCTCATAACTTTATTCAACATAAACGGCAACACGGAATCAAAAGGAGACCAGAGCATCAGTGTGGAGAATAAGGAAGCTGAATTCCATTTCTCACTCTCTTTGTATTAATAAATACACACACACACACACACACACATATAACACATTATAACATATATATTTACACAAACACATAAACATATTTCTTTAAAGTTCTAGAAATTTGTGACTCATTGTGTCCAATGACAATATCTCAATACAACTTTGAAAAAAAATATTAAAGTGAAAAACTATAACTTTCTTTAACTTTTTGGAAAATCTAAAGCTCCAGGTGGTACATCAGAGAAATAACATTGTTACCTTATAAAAGACTGGGTAATTATCCCAAGTAACAGCTGGCAAACAGAGATGTGATGGGGTGCCCTCAAGAGTCACAGCACACGCCCAGTGATGGTTACAACTCATGAGGGAAAATGTGGAAGATCACCTCATGCTCACTGATTTTCAAGGGAGCAGACAGACACCCCACATTCCTGCCTCTACCAGGGGCTGGGCCCTGACGCAGATCAGCCCTTTTAAGGCTCGGCTGTACCGAGGACACAACACCAGATCTAGTGAACAGAATGGTGAGGCTGCACAGGGTGCTCTGATGGACTAAGAACCCTCAGAAACCAAGGGGCAGGCTCTGGACAGGAGAATAGGCCGTTAAAAAAACACACACACACTGGGGGGCAGAGGAGTGACTACTGATGGACATAGGATTTCTTCCAGGGGAGATGAAAATGCTCTAAAATTGGATTGTGATGATGGCTGTACAGTCCTGTGAATATCCTAAAAAACATTGAATTGTGCACTTTAAGTGTATAATCTATACGGTATGTGAATTAAAACTCATAGAAGCTATTTAAGAGATCATATGCATGATTAATATATCAAAGTAAGTTTCAAAATGCATGGACAACTGCAAACACTTCTGCTCAATTCCAAGAGAGCAAAAGGCACCACAAAGTGCATTTCTGGCGGGCATTCTAACTATATGAATTCTACAGAGAAAGACAGTTTAGTTAGCCATCCTCTAATAAGAGCCAAAAGAACATTCAATATAGAATGGTATGAATTTATTTCAATTGTAAATTATCTTCTTATAGGTATGTGTTTTATTATGCTTAATAACTTTATATGCATTAGATGCTATTTTTCTTGTGTTGTATATTTGTAAAATACCAATCTCTTATAAAGATACTATTTTGTATTATGTAGTACTTCATAAGAAAACCCTAAGTAGAAATAAAAATATGTCCAGCAATGACATCATTAGCTCAAACATACTTAACAAGGAAGGGAGCTTCCATGGAACTGTGACTATTACTAACTAAGAAATATGAAGTTTTATAGGACTGAAGACATTGTTTATTATATTGCTGTAAGATGCCTTCCAGACGAACTACTTTTAAAAAGACCTACAAGTCCTCTCGCCCTCACTCTACCATTTGTCTCCTTCCGTTTACTGCAAGTTTAATGAGGCAGCGCCATTATCTGGTTCCCTAACCCAGGATTTACCAACGTCGTCAAAAATGATTCAAGGCACAGTTGCTCTGGTGCTTATGCTTTGGAGCCGAACTCTGAGGCTGGAGGAAATGAGCTCTGAAGAATGGCTCACAGCGCCCAGAAGAAAATTCAGTTTCGATACCAGCCGACATGCATCTTCTGGACCTGGAGTCATAAATGTGACGTGTGGTTTGCACCCTTCCCAGCAAGAACATAAAACACATGCGCACCTGGCCTGGGTCATTGTACCAGAGTTCATCGTGAAGCCGGTCGGGATGGGCCTTTTTGCGTTTAATTTCTGCTATGACGTCAAAAACTTCAGAGTCGGAGCTGCTAGAACAGGTGCTGTCCTCATCAGACTCACATTCGGATTCACTGGAACTTTCTAACAGAGGTGAGGGGCAAACACGGAGAGAGGCTGAAGAAATTCACAAGATGGTTACACTCGGAGACTTCCCAATGACCCAAACCTCTCAATGCAAGGACAGTTGTTTATCCTTTCAGCAAATATTTGAGTGCCAAGCACTCTGCTCAGCAATACCATGAAAAGTCATACAGCCCATAGTGCTAAGGAACGATCTAGCTGGGAAAGCAAACAAAGATTGTTACAGAGAAAGGCTTGGTGCCTGAGAATATGCAAGCCACAGTAGCATGGGATTACATATTTTAAAAGGTGCAGCAATTCAGACAAGAGCAAGTCCCTGATCTGGAAAGGTCACCGGCGGTTTTCTGGAACGGGTGCACACCACCCAGGCACGGAGGTGGGGTGGGTGGCTGAGGAGGAGGCAGCAAGAGGAAAGGAACAGAGGGAACACTGCACGCAAAAGCCTGGAGGCGAGAGCACAGGGACACAGGCTGCAGCCAAGGCCCCGCAGAAACATCCTGGGGGTGCGGGTTGAAGGGTCATAACTGCCAGACTGATGGCTCTGAATGCCAGACTCGGGTTTAAATGTTTCTCTCAATAGTAGCAATAAAAGATTTTAGACTTTAAAAGTGACTGGATAAAAACAGACCCAGGATTATGCTTAGTGCGCCAGTCCAAAAAGACAAACACTGTGTGATTTTTCTTATAGGAGGTGCCTAGAGTAGTCAGATTCATAGAGAGAAAGTAGAATGGTCAGTGCCAGGGGCTGGTGGAGGGAGATGGGAGTTGCTGTTTAATGGGAATAGGTTCAGATTAGCAGGATAAAAGGAGTCTGGAGATATGTGAAATGTACTTAACACTACTGAACTGTACTTAAAAATAAGTTTGTGCTATGTGTATTTTAGCACAATTAAAAAACAGATCTAGAATTTAGATTAATCCTACAAAAGATTAATGCACAGTAATAAAACCCAACCCCACCCAGGCAGTGTGGCTCAATAGTTGAGCGTCAACCTATGAAGCAGGGGGTCACCGTTAAGATTCCTAGTCAGGGCACATGCCTGGGTTGCAGGCTTAATCCCTAGTTGGGGGGCGTGAAGGAGGCAGCTGGCCAATGATTCTCTCCCATTGTTGATGTTTCTATCTCTCTCTCCCTCTGCCTTCCTCTCTCTGAAATCAATAAAAATATTTTTTAAAAACATAACCCCACCCCTACACAGCTGTATTTTCAAGTGTACACCATGAGACCGACGTCATCCCTCTTTTACAGATGACAAAAGGGAGGCAGAGAGAGTTAAATCACTTGCTGAAGGTCGCATGTCAGATGGAGGAGAAGGGACTCGAACCCAGGCCAGCCGGGTCAGTGAGTGCTTTTACCCACCATGGACACTGCGTCTCAGCCTGGGAGACACGGTGAAGGTGGCACAGAGAGCCAGAGAACAAAGGAAAACGCATAAGGAATATCTCAGCTGAGCATGGCATTCTGTTAGGGGCCAAGGACGCCAAGTGGCAAAAAGCATTTCTATCCTCAAAGATCTCAGCATCTACTTGGGACCTCAGACACTTGATAAAATAGACCACCATATGAGAAAGCTCTGGAAAGTGTCTCTGCGAGTAGAGAGATGCCTTCCAACGGAGCTGGGCTGCAGCTGCACTTGCTCATCAACTCAGGAGCAGCTGACAGTGGGCAGGGCCCCGAGGGGAGGCCTGCCTGTCAGAGGCACCAGGAACTGAGAACAGGCCCCGCGATTGGCAGGAGGCTGGACTATACAGTCCCTCTGATTCTAATACTAGACAGTTCTACAAGGGACACAATTATTAGTGTAACTTGCAAATGAGATCTCTTATGTATTCTGCTGCATGTGACTGGGAAAAACTACAAAAAGAAGAAAATTCCATTGGTATGTATTTTGCTGACTGTATTTAAGGAAAATAAAATGAGCCCTAGCTTGTTTGGCTCAGTGGATAGAGCATCGGCCTGCGGACTGAAGGGTGCCAGGTTTGATTCTGGTCAAGGGCACGTGCCCGGGTTGCGGACCTCAATCCCCAGTGCGGGGCATGCAGGAGGCAGCAGATCAATGATTCTCTCTCATCCCTGATGTTTTTTTCTCTCTCTCTCCTTCTCTCTCCTCTCTGAAATCAATAAAAATGTATTTTAAAAAATAAAAATAAAAATAAATCAATAAAATAAAATGAGAGGGAGGAATTTAATGTAGGATGCCCAAGGACACATCCCAAAAGTCCCGGATGAAGCAGTAATAACAGCACAGGGCCTGGTCTGGTAGCTCTGACTCACCTAAATCTTCATCCAGCTTTGTCTTGGGAGGCTCCCACGGGGGCCTAGCGGCTTTGGCCTTTTCTTGCCGGCTCCCCAGCTCTTCCTCAAATTTGTCATATAAGTCGCGGAGCCTACTTGTTCCAACTACAGTAGAATCCCCCTTTGAAAAATAAAGGATCAGTTTTAGAATCTATATTTTAAAAAATCAATATTAGAATCTATATTAAAAAATAGTCTTTCCAAAGAAATGTAAGACCTCACAAATAATCAAAGATTTGTAACAGCAACGTGCCATTTTCAACCCTCAATTTAACAAATAGGTAAAAACAAAATTCCCAATGCTGGGAATTGTGACTCAAACACACATCCATGCTGTCACATGAGGGGGCAGTCTGCCAACATTCACAAACATGAGGACTCTTTGTCTTTGCCTTTTTGAAATGACAAAGAAAATCATGACCCCCTGATTTCATAATACCTGAAAGTCTGTCTTCCACATTAATCCGATGATCAAAGAGAAATATCCTATATATCCCACACATACACCGAGACACAGAGACACAGACACACACACACACACACACACACACACACACACACACACACACACACTCCACAAACCACAAACACAGGGTCCAGTACTACAATCCTAGAGGAAGTTTCCCACTTTTCCCTACTCTCTTCCCAGGCTGAAAATCCTCTTAAAGGTCCATTCTGTTGGACATAATTCTCAAAATATAAGAACCAGACCTTCCAGACGTAAAAAGAAAATTAAAACAAATCCTACAATCTGCAGTATACCCAAAAGGGGGTAATTGCTTTTCCTCATTATGACATTGGTGATGCTGGGACCACACTGGCATTCTCAATACCTCACTGCACCAGCTGACAAGATGCAAAGGCAAATGCTGGGCTCCTGGTCCACCAGCCATCGTTCTATGCTGGAGTTTTAACACACCCATAAAAAATGTAAGAAAAAATAAAAGTTCTGCCTGTTTAAACTCTCTGAACCTCAGTGCCTACAACTTGGTTGTTTTCCTTTAAGAATAACCCCTATGGCAGCCACTGTCCCCTTCTTCCTTGCTAATAAAACCATGATTTCCTTCAGATTTGGGGCAGAGACCTCCTCATCTCAGGGTAGGTGGGCTGAGCCACAATACCCCCATCCCCAAAGATGTCCCCGTCTTAATCCCCGGAAACTGAACATGTTACCTTACATGGCAGAAAGGACTTTGCAGGTGTGAAAAGGTTACAGATGAGATGGGCAACGTCTAAAGACAGCTTTTGTTAACACAACTGGGGAGGGAGGGGTTCTACTGGCATCTAGTGCGGAGCCCAAAGACGCGGCTCAGCATCCCACAATGCACAGGGCAGGCCCCACCGAAAAGAACTATCCAGCACAAAACGCCCATAGTGCCGGGGTTCAGATGCCGGTCTGTAGCTTCTCTGCTGCCTCAGACCTACCACCTGATCCATGGGGTCACTGGAGTAGTAGTTTTCCGAGTGGGTACACCGAATCCACACAGGCTTAAGGAGCTCCTCCTCCTCCTCCTCGTTCTTGTCGGGCGGCGCCTCCTCCAACTCCTTTTCCTTGATGGAGGTATAATTCTTTTCTTTGCCAGAGCTCTGGCTGTCACTCCATCTGTCTTTTTCTTCCTCCCAACGAGCTCTCTTCTTCTCCCTACTGGGGGAGCGACTTCAAAAGGGGGTGAAGGAGGCTAATTATTAAAGAGGTTCTTCTGCTGTAAAACTATTCTACTTCACTTTGTTCACTTTTCACATAAAATAAAAATGCCATGCCAAACCACCACATTTACTTTTCGTTAAGCCAGCGAACCCCAAACACCAGTCTGGTGGCATCAGAATCACCTGAAGTGACTTGTTTAAAAATACAAATCCCCAGGCCCTACCCCAGATCTACTTACTGATTCACAGTCTCCGGGGGTGGGGCCCAAGAATCTGTATTTTTAATAATCTCCCCAGGTAATTCTGGTGTGCATCCAGCAGGTTCAGGAACAACTGGCAAACCGTAACTCCTAGAAGAGAAAGACACTTGGGGAATATCTGGAAATGTCTACATACAGGCAGTTCCACATGAGGACGCTAGTTCTGAGCCCTCCACATCCTGCTCTGCTGAGGGGAAAAAAGGTTTCGCAAAACATGGTCTGAACTTGGAATAATGTTAGCCTGAGGACCATAATCTAAAAGCGAACCAGTTACATCATCCCTAACCGTCTCTCCGCAATCCCACACGTGGGTATTACTACTTCATGAATCACCACTTTCTCTAATTCTGATCCCCACAAATACTAATATTAACTCAGTTAAAAGGATAAAAACAACTCTATCTCCTTGAATTTCTGGGGTTTAAATTTTGCCAAGAACCAACTTACGGATGTGCCTGAAGGGAGAACCTACAGGATAGATTTTAATTTAAGCCCCAGAAATTTAGGTGGGACTTGTTCTGTGAGCGTTATGCTGGCAGCCTCTGCAGCTCCACTAACAAAGTCACTATTACCCAAGAATGTGTACATCTGGATCAAAGCCACTAATGAACTCTTCCATCAACCCTACCACTAACTTCTAATTTTATGACAGGGAAAGTGTGAGCATGTAGGTGTGTATTCATCGGGGGAAGAGGTGGGTGATTAGAAAGATAATATATACTGAACTTACTAATATAACTTCTAAATATTATAATGCACATCATTTGTTACCAGAAGAAAAAAGTAACTGCAAAGGAAAATGTATATTTGTTCACTGTAAGAAAAAAATTAAGCATTAACAAAATTAAAATCACCCATACTACCACACAGAGATAACCACCATATTTCACAATTGTGTTAAAACATATAGATATAATATATATAAATATACACAAGCTTCACCAAAACAGACCTCTATATATAGCAGCAGTCGCCAACTTTTCAGACCTCACCGACCACCAGTGGTCCGCGGACCACCGGTGGGCGACTGCTACTCTATAGCCTGTCCTTCTCACTCATTGGTAAATCAAAGCTTTTCTATTTCAATACATCTACATCTGAACCACTTAATAAATGCATATTATTATTTCATATGCATATACCATAATTTAACAAATCTGAGTATAATCATTTAGGTTGTCACCATTTTTTTGCCATTGTAAACAATGCTACCATGAACACACTTGTGTTCTCTGCACACTTGTCAGATTGCTTCACACTAAGAGTGTGTGTGCACTCTTCTCAAGGCTTCGCTACAAGTAGATAGTACCAGGTTAGACCACCATCAACACTGTATTGAGTTCCCATTTCCACATACCCTGTCAACATGATTGTTTTTAATCTTGCCATTCTGATGAAAAAAGTATCTCATTAAACCTAACTTGCTAATTTTTATCACTACTAAAATTACACATTACTTGTTCACTTCTTTCATGAACCTCCCAGTCATATGCTTTGACAATATTTTAAAATTAGGATTGTAGTCCTTTTATTTATTGACTTTTTTATTAAGATTATCACCATTCTTCTGTCTTATGTAATTAATCTTTCTCAGTTTTTTGTTTTCCTTTTAAATTCCAACTGCCTATTGCTACCTATAACTTTCATTTGGCCAGATCTAGAGACTTTTAAACTTATGCTTCCTCCTTAGTGTTATGCTTACAGTCCTTTCCCATCTCAAGGTTAAGTAAATATTTTATATTTTCTTCAGTTACTTATAACACTTAATTTTTTAACTTCATCCTTTTATGATATATGGCATAAATTTCGGTTTTTCCCTCCAAATGGCTTGCCAATTGTCCCCACATCAGTTTTTCCTCTGATTTGAAAAAACAATTTTATGATAGATGTAAATGTTTATATATACTTAACTGTTGCTCAGTATTAGTTTCATTGATCTATTTACATCCACATCAAATTGTTTTAACGCTTTTGTGTTTATAGGACATTTAATACTACTAAAGCTACATTCTCATTTTTTTCCTTATTCTCATTTCTATTCCAAATAATCTATAATAATAAAAGCATAAAATGCTAATTTGACCGGACGTCCTTCTGGACGAAGTAGGGGCTGCGAGGGAAGCCCGGGTCCCGGGTGCCAGAGGGAAGCCAGTGCCGTCAGCCGGGGGAAGGAAGGCCTACTCTTGCACGAATTTCATGCATAGGGCCTCTAGTGACTCATAAAGTTCTAAAGCCCATACTTCAACTGGTTACATTAAAATTATAGATTTTGAAGAAAACTGGTATTCTTCCACCTCCGCTATGGAAATATTGCATATCCTCCCCTCTTTTATATTACTTCTTTGTCATCAGCTACTTATGTTTCCTTCCCATTGTTCTATATATTTTTTAAAGTTTTATTAAGATATTGAATTTTAATTAGTATAACGTTTCTATAGTGAATCTACATTTTTTTCATTACTTTCTAAGTAGGTTTTCCTGGTTTATGTAGGAAGGCTATTAATTTCAGTATTTTTTTTATAAATAACTGTCAACTTCAGTGGGTTAATCCTCATTGTTTCTTCACTGATCCACTTGAATTTTCCTGATACACCAATAGCTAATAATGGCAATGTAACTCCTGGTCATGTGGTTCTGTTTGTTTTAGGTGCTTCCTGTGAGCCTGACACTCTGCTAAGCACTTTACCGACACTCACATTTAATCCTTACAAGAAAGCTATGAGGCAGATATGCACATCCCTCCAGAGGAAACAGAATTAGGAATTATGTCACTTGTCCAATATCACAAAGCTAGTAAGTAGTAAATGCTAATATGGTTGCTTGGCACAGACATTTTGACATGTATTAAAAATCCTGCCAAATGTTTACTATGATCAGGAAACACAGGTAAAAGGCAGCCTCATCCCCTCCCCTTTAGGCAGGTATACTGGATGATGGATGGTCAGGGTTGACTACTATAAACATCAATTAGGACTCGTTTTTCTTTTTTTTTTTTTTAATAGGACATCTTTTTTAGGTGTCTCAGGCATTCCAAATTTCAAAATCCAAATTTGAAATTGTTTCTTAACAATATATTATAAACTATGATAACTTTTCCTCCTTTACAGTATTTACATCTCTAGTTTTTTTCTCACCTACTGCATTGGTGAGAACTCAGAGAATCCATGTCTGTTGTCTCCACAAGTTTCTGGGCACTGGAGAAGAAACCACTAGACTGAAGAGATTTCCATACTCGACACTAAAAATCATCAACCTCAAATGGGTCCCCAGTGGTTTCCACCAAGACAATATCTTGGCTTTTTTCTACCCTTACCTCCTCCCTCATCTGTTCTGCAGGTCCTTTCTCACCGAACAAACTCTTCCTGGTTAATCTCATTTAATCCATGGCAAGTAGTTTTTCCATCTGGGATCTCTTTTCTGAATTTCACACCTACGTATCCAATTTACTTCCACACAATTCCATTTGGTTGTCTCACAAATTCTCAACTACGCATATCCAGACTGAACCCATCCTCTTGCCTTTCTTAGTATTCCCCACCCTCAATGGGGAACATCAGATCTCACTGAGTCTTCTTCCCCCAGGATCAGTTACCAAGTCCTACTGACTCTATCTCAAAAATACCTCTACCGCTCCCCATTACTACTGTCATTGCCCAGGTCTAGGCACAATTATTTCTTTCTGAATTACTACAAACACCTTCTACAGTCATTCATTCCAGGCTTGATCTTCAGAGAGCATTTCTCGACACTGTGACCTTCACACATGCTCTTTTCTCTTCCCCCTTTCATAGTACATCCCTACGCATGCTTTAGGTATCAGTAAAATGTCCATCTCTCTATGACTACTCTAGACTGAGTTTTTCACCACAGCATTCCCAGAGCAACATGTACTTGATCTATAAAAAGCACTTCTCACAGCACTTAATCTTCTGATTCCTGTAAAGTGGGATCTGTTGTTAACTATATCACTTGCACCAGTACAATACGCGGGAGACACAGTAATGTAAGTATTTCATTGGCTTGTGGATTAAGTTATACAATGTTAGGCAACAGCAATAGGCACTGGAGCCTTGCCTTTTTTCTAACTTGTATGGGAAAGCCTGTAAGGTTTCAATAAGCCTGTAAGGTTATTTTGAGATGGTGATGACAATGTTCATCATGAAATAACGTCCTCTATCATATTAAATAAGTCTGCTTATATTCCTAGTTTACTGAAGTTTATACTCATAATCGATGCTCATTTTATTTGAAATATCTAATAGCAGGTACTGAAAAAAATCTATTGATTAGGACATAAAAATTTAGTTACAGATTTCCTAATACTAACCCATCTATCCATGCAATCTCAGAATACATTCTCAGTTATTTTAACACACTACTGGAAACAACTTGCTAATCTACTACTCAGATTTTCATGTCCATATTCATAGGCGAGACTGTGTTTTAGTTTTCTTTTCATTGGTTAAGTTTTGCCATCTGGGTTTTCCTGATATCACAGCCTGAATTGAGCTTTCTTTCCATATTCTTCCGAGTTCTAGAACAGTTTAAAACTTGTTAGTAGGTGGTACAAATTCCATTCTTTCAATGTTTTTCATAGTTATTGGTCTATTAAAATTTTCTGCTTCTTGTGTGAAGTTTGTAATTTTTGTTTTCATAGAAATCAACCCATCACATCCATGTTTCTAAAGTTTTCAAATAAAGCTTCGAACTTATGTCAATGTGTTGTAAATTTTAAATCTCCTTTATTCCTATCATGATATATTCTCTCTTACCTAAGGCAATGTATTTCTTTTCTTGATTTGCCACTTTTTAAATTGTATGACCTTTCAAAGTCTTGCATCTGTTTACAAATAGTTATAGTGCTACAGTTCTGTTTTCTATTTCAATAATCTCTTTTATCTTTAAACTAGAGGCCTGGTGCACAAATTCGTGCACAGGTGGGGTCCAGCCGCCCCGCCCCTGGTCGGGGTGGGGAGGGTCAATAGGGGGCAGGGCAGGCTGGGAGGAGGAGCCACGGGTGGGGCCCACATCAGGCTGGTTTGCTGCCACAGTGCGCATCATAACCACTGGTCGTTCTGGTCATTCCGCTGTTCTGGTCTCTGGGCTTTTGTATATATAGATCCTTTTTTCTACTTTTCTTGTAGTCTACCAATTTTTAGAGCCAAATGATCAGGCAATAATTATATAAATACGCAGTTACCATTTACTTGGCATTAATTTGGGGCCCAGTTCTAGTGTTTACATGTATTATCTCAAAACATTTGTCTCAAATGCCACCACTCAAGGCATTTATAAGTATCCTTACTTCAGATAGATACTGAAGCTTAAAAAGATAAATCAATTCAATAACATAGTTGGGAGAAGTAATAATTGACCCCAAATCTGCCGGACCCCAGTGTTATTCTTAATTACCATTATATAAGACCATGCATTTTACTTCTCTGTACAGAATTAATTACATTCTGCAAGTTTTAGTTTATAACATCTCAATCCCATTTTTCTAAATAAAGTGTGACTGGAGTTTTGCTTTTTTCTGTAACAAGTAAATTTTAAAACATAATTATGAATTTCCAAGGTGTAGTTTTTTTAAAAAACTTCGCATTATTAATGCATAGTTTTATAGCAATTGACGTCAGAAAAAGTGGTCCATATAATTTCTAATTTATCAAGATTACCCTTGTGCATAATCAATACATCTTGAAAGTAAAGCTTTTAAGTCAGTGGCTGCGTTAGCTTTCCACAGGGCATTCTGGAAGACTCTTGGGCTATTTTGGAGACGTGGCTGATACCTTGCATAAGCACAAAATCTGAATTCAAGGAGATACTCCTATGACTTCTTTCAGCGTGAACTCCTTGCTTACCTTCCAGGTCTCTTATACTCTTTTTTGTAGGACCTTTCCAGAGATGGTGATCTTCGGCTGTCCCGGTGCCTGGGTCTCTCCCGTTCCCGCTCTCTTAAAGGAATTAATACACAGAGCTGTTTTCAACAGAAAGACTAAAAAACACCACCTCTTTTCACTGAATTCATCTTCTAAATCAATGGCCCTTACCTAAGAATTTTTCAGGCATTATTCTCTATGGGACATTTTTATTCATCCTTCATTTATTAGAACAAAGGAGCTGTTCACTTTACAGAAGTTAACTGACTTGGACATTTTTTGCTGTTTTCTTGACAGAAAGAAGTCAACCCTGACGCAAAGCAAGAAAGGGAATTTCATCATAATCTTCTCTAGAGACCTTCCAACCAGCCAATCCTTAGTTATTAACCTACAGGGAAAACTTAAAAGAATTCTACTGCCCATTGATTTCTAGGAAACTCTCAATTTCAGCCATCAAGTAAATGTAAATCAAAGCTTTGGTAGTAAGCATTAGGACTCGGTTCTATGACGAAAGAGTTCTGAACCCTTACAGGTTATCAGCCTGAGTTGTACTTGTAGCGATCACTAATGCCATGAGTCTGTACGTCACTGTACCTTTAAATGCAATTTTCATCAGCAAAAAACTCTCGATGGAGACCCTGAGTTTAATATAAAAATAGGAGGGATTTTAAAACCTTCCAATGTAAAACTAGACAAATTTAATAATAATAATAATAACTTCTGAGTATTTAATAAGTACAATGATCTGGAACAAAAATCGGAACTCTAGTGTGTTTGAATCAGAACTAAATCTAAGGAAACTAACCACATGATCTCAGAATAAATAATTTAAAAAATGCTGTGTTAGCCTGAATACAGCAAATGACTATAAAAATGTCTGAACTCAAAAATATCCCCCAATAGCCAATAGAAGTGCAAATACTTTGAAACTGAGACTCATAAAACTGATAAAGATCGGTCACTACTTAGATATAAAAAACTAAAATTATGTTTTTACTTAAAGATCACCCCCTCCTTGCCCAGCCAGTGTGGCTCAGTGATTGAGTGTTGACCTATGAACCAGGAGATCACGGTTCAATTCCCAATCAGGGCACATGCCCAGGTTGCGGGCTTGATGGCCAAGTTGCAGGCTTGATCCTTAGTGTGAGATGTGCAGGAGGCGGCCAATCAATGATTCTCTCTCATCACTAATGTCTCTCTCTCTCTCTCTCTCTCTCTCTCTCTCTCTCTCTCTCTCTCTCTCTCTGAAATGAATAAAAATATTTTTTAAATCACCCCCTCCACAAGGAAGCCTCCTTTGAATAACGTACTCTGACGCATACATAAGACTCAGGTATACACCAGCTATCCAAAATAAAGTAGCCAGAGCTTGGGAATCTACATACTTTATCAGATACCCTTCTAAAAGTCCAGTTTATTTTTAGGCAATTAATCCAACATGTGAGCAGTACCACATGACAAAGATATAATCTGTAGTGGTATGGCTGCTAAAAAGAATAATTTAAATTACCTATATTTCCAAATAAAAACTCTATTTAGAAGATATTCCTAATTTTTTTTTTTTTTGGTTTTTTTAACATCTAGGCAACAGAATTTTGCACTCAAGAACAGCACTGCTGATGACTGCTACCTGTGTGGGTATAAATTGAAAAGACCGATTTGGATATAAATCACCTTAGAAAACACAATATGATGAACACCTTTAAAGCAAGAAAAACAATGTTAAGGTTACTGTTCTCAAGACTCGTCCTTGTTTGCAAGCACGAAGGTATCCCTTAGGTGCAGAACACTAGCTCTCCGCCGGCGGCACGCAACAGGACAGCTATGGGGTTACCGTTCTGTAGCACTACGCACGATGGGAAGCCACGCACCGTCCTCAGCACGCTGCACCCAGCAAGGTCAGTGTGCCATGTCAGCAGCTGTTTCTCTTCCCATTCCCCACAGCCACCCTGAACTTTCCCAACAAGTACATATATTCACTTCCTCACAAACTTTCTCTAGCAATAGTTTGCCTAAAACAACCTTGTAATTACTGTTCAACCACATTTCGGAGGAGAAAAAGAAGGAAAGTGGAATTTGAAAAGGGACAGATTCACTTACCCCAAGAAGTAAGGGGAGAAGTGGTCAGAGGACAGGCTATAGAATTTGCATAAACTGAGCACAATCTAATGCATCAATGTGTGAAGCTTTGGTTTTCTCCAGTATACTTCTAGAAGTTACCCTGGGACTTCATGTGCCCCATGTGTATTTCACAGAAGCATCCCATATGAGACAGATGACTGATCCCCTGCCGAAAACCCCAAAGGGAGCCGGTTATAATGTGACTGTGACGCCAAGGTGGCTCCAGGGCAAACATCTCAAGTACAACATCATATAAAACAACTCCAATACAAATAAAGCCATTTAGAAAGATGAGCTAACTGCCTGAACAGTCCTTCATAGCAAAGGAGTTATGGTTTAGGATAATGTAGAATAACAGTATGCTTTTGGCACTTCATTTCACTTATTGATAGACCCCTCAGTTTATAAGAGATCTGAGTTTCTTCAAACACATGACTCCAATTTAAGCCTGGATGGAAAATTTTAGGATTTTACATCAGAGCCCTAAAAACTCAGATCTAACTTAAGTCCAAAACAGAAAAACAAATGCAACCTAGAATATTGAAGTTTGCAGGAAAATGCCTCCACAGCAACAGGATTATTAACAATCACACTGAACTCTGAAGCAAACTCTCTCCAGTTTAGATTTGTATCATAAAACTACTATTGGCCCGGTGCACAAAATTCGTGCACGGGGGAGGGGGGTGTTCCTCAGCCCGGCCTGCACCCTCTCCAATCTAGGACCCCTCGAAGGATGTCCTACTGCCGGTTTACAGGGATTGGGCCTAAACCAGCAGTCGGACATCCCTCTCACAATCCGGGACTGCTGGCTCCTAACCGCGCACCTGCCTGCCTGCCTGATTGCCCCTAACCACTCTGCCTGCTGGCCTGCTCGTCCCCAACTGCCCCCTGCCACCAGCCTGCTTGCCCCCAAATGCCCCCCTGCCAGCTTGATCACCCCCAATTGCCCACCGTGCCAGCCTGCTCACCCCCAACTGCCCCCCCTGCTGGCCTGCTCGCCCCCACCCTCTCTCCCCATTGGACTGCTCACCCCCAACTGCCCCCCTGCTGGCCTGCTCACTCCAAACTGCCCCCCCCTGCTGTCCTGATCACCTCGAACTGACCCCCACTGATGGCCTGCTTACCCCCAACTGGCCCCCCTGCTGGTCTGCTTACCCCCAACGGCCCCACCCCCTACCAGCCTGATCACCCACAACTGCCCTCTTGCCCTCCCCTCTTGGCCTCTAATTGCCTCTACCTCAGCCCCTCCACATGGCTTTGTCCAGAAGAACATCCAGAAGGTCTCCTGGAAGGTCTCCCAATCTAATTAGCATATTACCCTTTTATTAGTATAGATAAAGTATGGGCAAAAGACCTAAATAGACACTTTTGGAAAAGGGACATACAGAAGGCCAAGAGACATATGAAAACATGCTCAAAGTCACTAATCATCCGAGAGATGCAAATCAAAAAGACAATGCGGTACCATCTCACACCTGTTACAATGGCTATCATCAACAAATCAACAAATGAAAAGTGCTGGTGAGGATGCGGAGAAAAAGGAACCCTCATGCACTGCTGGTGGGAATGCAGACTGGTGCAGCCACTGTGGAGAACAGTATGAGTTTCCTTAAAAAGTTAAAAATGGAACTCCCATTTGACCCAGTGAACCCACTTCTAGGAATATATCCCAAGAAACTAGAAACACTAATTAGAAAGGATATATGCACCCCTATGTTCATAGAAGCACAATTTACAATAGCTAAGATTTGAAAACAGTCTAAGTGCCCATCAGCAGATGAGTGGATTAAAAAACTGTGGTACATCTACACAATGGAATACTACCCTGCCGTAAAAAAGAAAGAACTCTTACCATTCTCAACAGATAGACATTCTCAATGGATGGACATGGAGAACATTATGCTACACAAAATAAGCCAGTCAAAGAAAGATAAATATCACATGATCTCACTCATTTATGAAATATAATCAACAACATAAACTGATGAACAAAATAGATCCAGAGACAGAGAAGCATCGAACAGTCCATCAAACCTCGAAGGGAAGGCAAGGGAGAGAGGAGGGTGTAAGACATCAACTAAAGGACTTGTATGCATGCATATAAGCATAACGAATGGACACAGACAGTAGAGGGGGTGAGGGCATGCACTGAGGGGTGGGAGTGGCCAGGGAGAGGTCAATGGCGGAAAAAGGAAACATATGCAATACTTTAAACAATAAAGAATTTAAAAAAAAAAAAAAACCTATAAAATACACTATCCCAGGCCTCTGCTAACTAGTCCATCACAGAATAATTAAGAACAAAACTGACCAGAAATAGTCACTCACACCGAAAAGACTTAACAGACGACCGACTCTCAAATCCATCATCTCCACAGGAAGCACATTCCCTTCCCCCTCCCACTGGCATCAGGGAAAAGCAACAACACATCACCACTTACTGGCAAAATGTTCAATCCGAATCACACCGACAGCCATGAGAAAATGTGGAAACCGAGAGGTGCACTGAGGGCCCAGGAGCTGAGACCAGCTCCCTACAATCCCACACTGAGAAGTGAACTGGTGTGCTGAGCTCAAACGTGTGCAGCACAGAAGATCCACAAGACAACCAAGGTAAACACGCCACAGGGGACAGAGGGAGAAGCACTGTTATCAGCTTGACAAGTGGAAAACCTCAAATCTTTATCGATATAAAGAGTTCACTGAAGGTACAAGTAAGTATTAATACAATCATTACCTGTCTGTTTTTATTTTTCCACCTAAACCAAGAGTTCTCAGACTTTTGGGATAACAGACTCACATCACCTCTTGAGAATCTGGTGTAAGGTACTGATTTACTTACAGAAAAAAAATACACATAAAATACTGCATATAACTTCAGAGCATTTCTAGGACGCCATCTATGGACCCGTTTCAGCACACCTGCTGAAAACCTTATTCTCTTGTATATACAGGTATTTGGTCTTTTGAAAAAAGGAAATGTAACCTGGAATGGAACAGTATTTTTTAAATACAATTTTCTTCAGTATGAATTTGTTTTAGTGCAACAAAAGTGGGTTAAAGCTATTCTGAAAACTCTAACTTTGATAATGGATAATATAAACTCATTTTATAAAGAAACAGATCAAGAAGGCAGCAAGGTACAATAAACTTCCATTTATCCTAAAAATCAGAAAGCAAGTTCTGCTCGTTAACTAGTTTAATTCTTAATTGGTAATATAGGCAGATCATCAATTCCGAAGGAATGCAAGTACCGTATTCTGAGATGATGCTTTTGAACATAACTAAATATAATGCAAAAAAAATATATGGTTTTTCATTGGATCATCATTAAAATGTCAACTGTATTATGCAGAGTAATCAGCTTACATCCACTGAAAGGAATCTACATTAATAATTTTGGAATGCTTTTCAAAAGTGGCTTTTTCTGACATCAATTTCTTTACTTGCCAGTTGTTCCTTCCTCTTTAAAACAGCCCAAAACAAGCTTTATTTCCTTTCAGACATCGAAATGCACTGCAGGATCTTTTTGGTCTGGTTTGCCGATAAGCAGAAACGGCCTCTGTATGGGCCTCTTCAGTTCATTAAAAAACACGTGTTTTACCTGCTCCGCTCATAGCTGCGGTGGCGAGATGGCGTTCTGCCGCGGTCATAATCGGATCTGTAGCGACTGTCTGCTCTTCTCCTGTCGGGACTTCGGCCTCGCTCCCGCCGGTCCAGGGACCGATGCCTCTCCCCTCGCCCGTGACTGTGATCCCGGTGCCGGTGATCATCATAGTGCTTGAGCCTTTCCGGGGACCTCCTCTCACTGGGAGCCTTTGGGAGTGGGTATGGAGGGAGATGCCTAAAATGTGGGCTGCTGTTGTTATTAGCACTGGGTGGGAAAGAACTGGGGCTGTTCTGGAAGCTATTAAAGTTGGGAGGCGGGAAATTGTGGTGCGAATACCCAGGAGGGTACTGATAATTGACCTGCTGGGGCATGACCGGAGGGGGTGGGGGATGGGGCATGGAAGGAGGGGGCATCATGTAGGGGTATGTGCCCTGCCCAGGAGGTGCTCCGGAGACTGGGGGGTTGTTAGGACAGGGCATCGGAGGCGGCATGGGGGGAAAACAGGGAGGTACGGGGAAGGGGGGCCTCATCTGGTGGTTGGGGAAGGGGGGCCGGATGGGGCAGGGAGGAAGGGGACCTTGTGCTGATGGAGGCATGGGTGGAGGGAAGGGTACAAAATCCGGTCTCGGAGGCAGAAAATTGGGGGCTGGAGAGTTTGAGAAGCTGGTGGAAGGAGCACTTGGTGGCTCATATTGATATTGCACAGGAGGCTGCTGCGGGTGAAGCAGCCTTAGATTCTGAGGCCTGAAGGCTGGTGCTGAGGGTCTGGCTCCATGTCCTCCTCGCCCTCGGGGACACCCTCGTCCTGGGTGGAACGACATTCTATGACTTGTTGGAGGAAAGAAAAGGAGAAAAGGGAAAAAAAAAACACCTCACTATGGAAACAGGGTTGCACAAATGCCTGAATAGCTTCAAGAGCAACTGACAGGCCCCTTAGGCCACTGGCATATTCCACCCACCAACACTGAGTTCTCCATAATATCTGACACTCCTCATGGCTAGTAAGCTTCTCTTCCTCTGTCTCAGCCACCAAACCCATTGCCGGGGTCACTCCCTGGGCCATGTCACTCCCTACAGACACTCCACTTCCAAATGATGACTTCAACATCCCACTATTCAACCATGCGCTACCACGTCCTTTCTTAAGTTCCCCCAATACTTGACCTCACCATGCCATCCCGTCAGCACACCCCACGTTTTCTATATCTGTACCAGCATCTTCCTGTCTTCACCTTCTTTCCCACTCAGCATAGACTCTGCAAATTCAACGCAACATGTCCTGAAAGGTATTTATGATCTTCCCCTCCAAGACACCACCACAGGCTCCTCCCTATGCACTTCCTAACTCAACAGATACCATTCAGGTTCTAGGTACTTTCACCTTTATCATCTCTGCCATAGATATCTCTGCTACAAACATTTTCACTGCACAGTTCATTGGCCTCAAGGCAACTTTTCCACAGAAATGATAACATGTAGTCCAAAGTTAGCGTACTTTCTACAAGTTGGTTCTCTGGCGAGTCAGTCCTTCCAACTAAGAGCTGGGTATTAATGGCTGGCCTACACCCCTAGCTGCTGGTGCAAGTGGCTAGCAGGTGACGGAACCAGGGTTTGGCAGTCAAGGTGACTGCTCCAAAGGTTATTTACTACTCCAGGTACTATTACACACGGTTTGCTCACGGCCCTTCTCTTCCTGGGACCGCTGCACAATGTAACATCACTGCCAGTCGAGAGTAGGTCACACAAACCTGACCACGGCAGCAGCAAGTGTCTCAAGATCATCGAGAGCTATTTTAACTTTGTAGGTTGTACCTAACCAAGCACTTGTCTTCATTCCATGAGAAATATGGGTTCAACTCTTGCTGTTCCTTCACATGCTCCTATCGATGAGTCCCCAGCAGTGCCCGTCAATAGCTAAATGCTTATTGACAACAGATTTTAATAACATCCCAGCACAGTGTCCTCAACGTAAGCAAAGTCACCTTTAGATCAAAACAACTTTACTTAGGCCATAAACAAGAGGATTTGAAACCAATACACAACACTTCATGGTGATAGTCTTAAAACAGCTAGCATTTCTTCCAGATGGCAATGATTTGCCCCAAGCGTTCATTTCTTATTTTGAAACACACTGCAATGGGAGGAGAAAGACAGGCTGAGGACCCTCTTTGAGGGCAGAGTTGAACCCACATTTCCCATAGAATGAAGACAAATGCTTAAGTACAAAACCAAATCAGTTATTTGTATATTTCCATGAATCTATACACATTTTAAATGTATTCACAATAAAGTCTTTTTCATTTTGTTATTCATTTTATCATGTTTCATCATGTCCTTCTTTCATACGTTATTATCGTTTTGACAGCAAAATTTCCTTACAGCCAATTAGTCACCCACAAAAATGAAGGTTTATGGTGAAAATACCAGATACATATTGGTCTTAAAGTCATACACCAGAAAATTATCTAATGATTTTGCCATCTTTACCCCTTTTAACTAAATATCTTAAAATTCCTATCATTTTTGGTTTGTAAATACTTGAGTCTATCCACTTCACACCATCGTCTCTGGCCTGGCTGCTACAATAACACCCTTGCAGGACCTTCTACTATCACTATCAACACCCTGCAGGCCTGTTAGGTTTCCTGCTCTCACACACTCTGTGCTTCTTCTTAGCAGGTCCTACAAGAATTACAACCCACCAACCAATTACCGAATTCCATCCTTAATGTCTGCCTGCACCTGAGAACTGTGAGTTCCATCACTGCAGGGCTCTGGGTTGTCTCATTAATGGCTGTGGGCTGAGTTCCTAGCCATGTACATGGCCCAAATGAACACATTTCCTCCTCACGTCACATACCTGAATTCTCCCAGCCTATGACCCAGCACAGTGCTCACTCCTCTCTGTTCTCCCTAAACCACTGCCAATCCCATCACACCACTCACCATGTGTTGCCTTGCATCATGAGGTGCTGTCTGGGTCAGAGTCACATCTCCCACAGAGACTATGAGCTCTAAAGGACAGAAAGAATAGGAGAGACGTAAAAAAGCTTCCTACACTGATAATGCTAGAAAATGTTTCTGCAATTATTTTAACACTAATTTTGAATTTTCCAATGCATTTAGCAAACTAACAAAATTAAGAGGATGCTGAACCGAATTAAAGTTTACAACTAACTTTTAAGATGTCTTTAATACTTGTCTTGCTGACTCAAAACCATCAGTAGCTAAAAAGACTAGAAATTTGGGCATATTCCATCTCTAATTTTTTAAAATATATTTTATTGATTTTTTACAGAGAGGAAGGGAGAGGGATAGAGAGTTAGAAACATCAATGAGAGAGAAACATTGATCAGCTGTCTCCTGCACACCCCTTAATGGGGATGTGTCCGCAACCAAGGTATATGCCCTTGACCAGAATCGAACCTGGGACCCTTCAGTCCACAGGCCAACGCTCTACCCACTGAGCCAAACCGGTTAGGGCTCCATTTCTAATTTGTTAAAAGATTTGGGGAGAATAACTATTTCTCCTCCCCCTCTCCATACTCTAGTATCTTTCACAATGAGACCAGCATTCAAATTCAAACATAACTATAATCCTGTAGAGATAAGTTATCCTTGATTTTCATTCTCCACTCTTCCCATAGAAGAATGGTATGAAAGTGAATGACTTTCCAAATCCTTAAACTTCAAAAAAAATGTTTAAAAATCTCAAATAAATATTAAATGCAAAAAGTTTCAATGTGGAAGCACCTCCCTAAAGTCTTTTTAACTAAACACCAATGAGCTTAAGGTGGATTTCCAAATGGCTCATGAAAACAGTTTCAGGTGTTTAGCTATATCAATCACTGGGATTCATAAATAGCAGGCACCAAGTAACATCTGAATAATGATTATTTTTCAGACTAAGACCCTCAAGATAAATCTAAGGCCTAGACAGCTGATCTTGCCACTACGGGCTACTCGCTGCCAACAGAATCAAATTCAAACTCCATGCTTGCTACTTAAGGCCCTCCACAATCTGAACCCAACTCCTTCCAGGCTTAATCTCAGTTATCTTCCCCATGAAGATAACCTATCACTCCAGATTTTCCCCGTTGCCTAAAATACCAAATTCTACCATATCCCCCAGATTGTTCTTTGCTGTTGCTCTTCTGAAATCTACAACCCTATGAATTTGCCCACTGAATTCTACCCACCTACCTCTGTCAAATGTCACCTCTTCTGTGAAGCCTTCCCTGGTTCCCTTAAGAAGTCATCATCTCATTCCCTGTAGACTTCCCTCTTAGTCTGTACTTACCTCTTTTATAGCACTTACCAGAGACTGCCTCATAGTACAGTCATGTGTGCACATGTCTAACTTCTCCACTAGATTATTAGCTCCTTGAGGACATGGGTTGATTCATAGTCATTTCTGGATCCTTCACAGCCCCTGGCAGAGCATCCTGCACACAGTAGGTGATGAATAAAGGTTTACTGTCTCACCAATAGTATGATGTCTCTATGTTGCTACTGTGTATTTCCCTTTCACATATATTCACAACCGATCTGCACTATCAAAACCAGACAAAAACCTTTCCACTGATTCATACGACACTGAATGAGCCAATACGTGTGGGGCACTGTCGCAGGTTGTGTGCTGAACACAAAGATGAGTAAGACACAGCCTGCAATCCTAAAGGAGCTCAGAACCCACATACAAACACATTTTTAAATAAAAATAACACAATGCAATAAACACAAGAAAAGAAGTATGCACTGGGTCTAGGCCCTGGGGTAACACAAAGGAACGTGCTCACGGACCTAGGAATGGGCAACAGCCAGAATCACTAACACGCTCGTTCACTGTGCAACAGCTGAACATTCACTATGCGATCCTCCGGGATGCTCCTACAGATAGAACATCTGAAAACACTGACTATGCAACTGCCCTCCTCAAGGTATAGTCAGGCTGTGTTATGGATGCAAACTTTAATTCAAAAGTCAAGGAATCTGCTACAAGTGGAAAAGCAATCATTTTCTGCTTCTGCCTGTTCCAGGTTGGTGTTTGGAAGCAGGGAAAGTGAGAGAGCTGTTTTGAAGAGTTAACACGTGCAGAACATCGGTCTATGTAGAAAGAGTTGCAAAATGTGACTACGCTTTTATGAAGACGTCCTCTTTTCCCCCCAGATGAATCCGCAGGCCCATCACCTTCCTCCGGCTGAATTGCGTGTTTCCCTGTTTGCATCTCCCGCCAGACTGTGAACCCCAACCCGGCCAGGATGGGCTGGCTCACGGTCCACCGCCCCGGCGACACGCGGACGACCCCAGGCGGGGACCAGCGCACGCGCCCCAGCAATGAATGAAAGCTCTCATCTGTCACTCCTTTGTACTTAGGGGACCCGGGCCTCGGGTCGCCTTCTTGCCCTGCGCTGCAGATCTGAAGAGGGGCTGTCCGAGCTTAACTTTCAGGCGCGTCTGGCCGCAGCCCAGGCCTCCAGCCCCATGAAAATCCAGACACTCGCCAACGCTCCCTCTTCGAACCCCCGCAAGGTGGTCCTTTTACCTGCAAAAAGGCTCCCGGCCCGCGAGGTCGCCGTCAGAGCAGAGCCAGGCTAACGCTGCAGCCGCCGAGACCGCGGCGCCGCCAGCGCCTCCGGAACAGGAAACGGAGGGAATGAAAAAGCAAACCCGAGAAAAAGCAGGACCTCGGGCGGGACACAGCGGGACTCGCCGCCGCGCCTCGCGCGCAGTGATTGGCGCGTCAACGACAGCGCTGGGCATCTAAGCCAATCGCCCTCATGGGGCCCTCGGGCGCCCGCCCTCTGCCCTTCGCGTCCTCCAATCCGGAACCGCAACCGGGTGAGTGCGCTGTGCGCCCGGGGAGGGTGGTAGGGCCGGCTCTCCGGCTTCTGCAGGTCCTCGGGCTCCCGGGACGCAGCCGAGCGCGGAAACATGAGCGACGCGGCGGGAGAAGGCCCTCGCGTCCGGCGCTACCCCGAGCTCCCGGTGTGGGTGGTGGAGGATCACCAGGAGGTGAGCGGGCGCGGCGGAGCCGGGGCCTGGGAGGCGGGACAGAACCGGAATGTGGTACCGGCGCGGGTTGCCTTGCGGTGGGGAGAACCCCAGGACCTTGGAAGAGTAGGCGCCGGAGTTTCTGGGGCACTTAGTTGGCCGCGAGCAACTCGCACGCTTTGCCCCAAAACCCCGCAGCCAACCACTGGTGGTGCCGGGATTCGAACCCTGGGCAGTCTGGCCGCAGAGCCCGGAATCCCTACCTTTACCTGCACCTTAGCGCGGGCTTCCTGCTGTCTGGTCGCCAGCACAGTCCTGCTGTGTGGGTGGGAGGCTTTTTGTTAAGGATGCGCACTGTCATCTGTGAAACGGGGACAGTCACCGTAGCCTTCTTGGAGCCGTTAGTGTTATTGTGTGCACAGTGTGCACGTACATTTTTTAGCACGGTGTCCCCGTTTCTAAACACTAAAGATAGTTTCTATACATGAAGAGTTGCTAAAACAGTGCCTGAATGCAGATTCTGGAAGCCTACAAAGGAGGTCCATGGATCTGAAACTTTTTTTTTTAAGTAGCATGAATAAACTTTGAGAATTCTCTGGATATGAAAGAGGAAAAAGGTGATCCCGGATTTATGGGTGGAGAAAGTTAAGAGGAGAGGAAGGACGTTTGGCTTCTCAGGACCTGGACACACACTGTGTGTGTGGACCTGAGAGAAAGAGCAAGTGTGGGTTAGGCGGTGCCTTCAAATTCAGTCTCTCTCTCTCTCTCTCTCTCTCTCTCTCTCTCTCTCTCTCTCTCAACCTCTCTCTCTCTCTCTCTCTCTCCCTCTCTCTCCCTCTCTCTCCCTCTCTCTCCCTCTCTCTCCCTCTCTCTCCCTCCCTCCCTCTCTTCCTCCCCTTCCCTCCCTTCCCTCCCTTCCCTCTCTTCCCTCTTTCTCTCTCTCTCTCTCTCTCTCCCTCTCATAACTCATTGTGGGGTATTTCTTAATTCAATTCATTGGAGTGATATCTATACAGTGGGGCCTTGACTTACTAGTTTAATTCCTTCTGAGACCGATCTCGTTAAGGAGCTCCTTAACTCAAATTATCAACTCAATGCAAAAATTGGCGGAGAGACAGCTGGTATCTCAAAAAACTCATTAGTTGGGACACTCTTAAGTCAAGGCCTCACTGTACTAATAAAATGGTTATATGCTAATTAGACCAGGTCCACCATCCTTCAGGACAAAGCTTTGGTGTCCACCGAGGCAGAGGTGGTTAGGGGTGATCAGGCCGGCAGGGGAGAGCAGTTAGGGGCAATCAGGCAGGCAGGCAGTTGAGTGGTTAGGAGCTCGAGGACCCAGATTGCGATATCTGACTTCTGGTTTAAACCGGCAATCAGACATCCCCCAAGGGGTCCCGGATTGGAGAGGGTGCAGGCAGGGCTGAGGGACACCCGCCCCCCTCCCCCCCCCCCCCCGCCTGCATGAATTTCATGCACCGAGCCTCCAGTTGGTTAATAAAATTATATAGGTTTCAGGTGTCCAGTTCTAATTCATCTGTATATTGTATTGTGTGTTCACCACTCCAAGTCCTTTATCCCACCTTGACCCTCTTCTACCTTCCATTCCCTTTTCCCTTTGTCAGTGTCTATAAGGGGTTTTTTCTTTGCTTAGTCAAATTCAGTCTTAAACCTACAGATATACAGACTGTATCAGGACCAAGCCCTATAGACCGCCTAGCCCCGTGGTCAGCAAACTGCGGCTCGCGAGCCACATGCGGCTCTTTGGCCTCTTGAGTGTGGCTCTTCCACAAAATATCATGTGCGGGCACGCACGTACAGTGCAATTGAAACTTTGTGGCCCATGCGCAGAAGTCGGTATTTTGTGGAAGAGCCACACTCAAGGGGCCACTTGCCTAGCCCAACTGCCCCTCCTAAAGTATGGAAAGGGCCCTGAGACCCAGAGTAGCATGAACACATCTTTAGTGCCAGAACATGTATGAACTAGCAGGTGTTTTCTGAGCCTTCACCCTTTGTTTCTTCACATTGTCTGTTAAGTTTGTTGTGGTGGCAAGATGACAGCAGAGATGCCCATTAGAGCCTTTGGAGGTGCAAGTTGGAAGTTCTGAGGGAAAAAATAAAGCTTGAGATCATTATCTAAATCATCTACAATGAGCACCTTTTCCGACATATATTTTCCTGCTTGCTAACAATGTGGTGTGCTTCAGATTACGTGCAGTTACATTTAACGTTTGCAGTCTGCAGATGAGTGTATGCTCGTGATGTCAGTGCCAATTCTGAATGTGTGCATGCGTCTTTTACAGGTTCTGCCGTTCATATACCGCGCCATTGGCTCAAAACATCTTCCTGACAGTAATATAAGTTTTGTGCATTTTGATTCACATCCAGATCTCCTTATTCCTGTGAATATGCCAGCTGACACCGTGTTTGATAAGGAAACTCTTTTTGGGTAATATATAGTTTTGTTAATGATTGTTTATGTGCTTGGAATACCATTTGCAGTAGATAATAAGCAGTTAAGGGAAATAGATTTTGTTAAGCTTATAAGTTTGCTTTGTTTGCCTTTTATATTTTATTTAGAGCTAGTGTTGACAGACTTTTTCTTAAAGAGCCAGGTAGTAGATATTTTAGGCTTGCTGGCCATATGGTCTCTGTTGCAACTGCTTATCCCTGCCCTCCTAGTGTGAAAGCAGCTCTAGACAGTATGTAAACAAATGGCTGTGGTTTTGTTCCAGTAAAACTTTATTTACAAAGACAGGTGGCTCAGCCAGTGTTTGCCAGATTCTGCTATAAAATACAGAATTTTAGAAAAAGAAGACACTTGGTAAGTTATTTGAGCCAATTCTCCCTTCCTCTCCATTTTAAAACTGAGGCACAAGAAAATGTGCAATAATTTAATTTGTGTATCTTGTCTTCCAGTATTGAGTTTTTTCAACCTCCCAATTTGTTACTTTCAGGTCACAAATCCTGCTGATTTTCAGTTATATAGAATCATTGAGATGAAAGTGAAATGGTAACTCTATTCTTCATGAAGGATCATACCTAATGTATCTCTAAATAGTTACTTGTTAGTTTCTCTTCTGTAAGAAAGTTCCCTGAAATTCTGTCCCTGCCTCTTTAAGTGCATATTTGGTAGAATGTAGCCTATTTATACAATATAAAAAGTTACATAGCAGTAATTTTTCTGATTTATAAAATTAAAAGATAGATACTTGTGTGATTTAATTTTACCTTACTATATTTCACTTTTTCCAAAACCCCAACTCAGAGCACTAATTTCTAAAGAAACATGGTAGCTCTGCCATTGTCCTTACTCTTTTATATTTAGAGGTTCTATGTCTTAGAAATTGAAAAGAATTATGAAACAGGGATGCAGACTGTACAGTTAGTCATAGAATAATAGTTGTTAAACTTTTTAGTCTCAGGATTCCTATACTCTTAAAAATCATTGAGCTTTTTCTTTAATGTGGGTTATATCTATTGATATTTACCATATTTGAAATTAAAACTGAGATGTATATAAAATATTAATTTCAAAATAACAATAGCCCTCTATACCAGTGATGGTGAACCTGTGACACGCATGTCAGAGGTGACACGCAAACTCATTTTTTTTGGTTGATTTTTCTTTGTTAAATGGCATTTAAATATATAAAATAAATATCAAAAATATAAGTCTTTGTTTTACTATGGTTGCAAATACTAAAAATTTCTACATGTGACACAGCACCAGAGTTAAGTTAGGGTTTTTCAAAATGCTGACACGCCGAGCTCAAAAGGTTCGCCATCACTGCTCTATATGTTAGCATCAAAAATTTTATGGAAAATAAACAAATGTATTTTCTAAAGCAAAAAAAAAAATCTAGTAAGAAGAACAATACTGTTTAAATTTTTGTAAATCTCTTTTATATTTGCCTTTATAGAAAGCAGATGGATTCTCATATCTGCTTCTGCATCCAGTCTGTTGCCATATGTTGTTTTGGTGGAAGTATATGAAAAAGATTCAGGAAGATAATTTTCATAGCCTTTTCAGATCATTGTGAATATTCTTTAATATTATACCGACATTTGATAAGTGTTAGTTTCCTAAAGCTTAGCTAGACTGTAGAATCCAACAATTCAGATTCAAGTCTGAAAAACCATGGTTTATTAATCAGTTTGGTATTTAGCCTGCAATTGAATCAAAAGTGCTTTTCCTTGAGACAACCACTTACTTCAAAGTATATAGCAGAAGTGCTTTCCGTGCACTTCTCATTTTGTGATATAAAAATAGATATAAGCCACATTTTAAAATGTATACTTAAGATCAAGTTATAATCATGAAGGACATTCTTACCTGAAACTGACTTTGATGGGAGGGGGAGAGCGTTAGTGCATGGTAGTGAAGAATACAATGACTACTAGTAGAGTTTGGTTCTATTACCTTGATTAATCTTAGGACATCAACCCACCATGGCTTTGCACCACCTGTGCAAATGTCAATACCATAAAAAAACGAAATAATGCCTTAGTGTTTTAGGAAAACTGTTTTTAACTAGTGGTCACAAGAAAGGTCTCAGGCACCTCCCAAGGGTCCCTCAGACCATGCTTTGAGACCTACTGTCTTAAAATATTATTGTGAATGAAATTACATTTGGAAAAAAATCACTCTGATAGTTTTCATTCTTTCTCTCTGTTTCTCTTCCAGAGAATTAAGTATTGAGAACTGGATTATGCCTGCAGTTTATGCTGGCCATTTTTCCAATGTAATATGGCTTCATCCCACATGGGCTCAGCAAATCAGAGAGGGTACACATCACTTTTTAGTAGGTAAAGACACTTCTACCACAACAATCAGGTAATTTCCTCATATTTATGAATATGAAAGGTTGAATGCTTCTATCTTATGTTGGATTCCTGCAATAATTTATAGGTATCTCAACATATGTAGAGAGTCAGATTTAGCCTCAGCTCTTCCAAAAAGAGCTCTCAAACACCAGGAACAGGTTTTCAAGTCTCTTGACCTTCTTCACCCACCATCTATATTTTGTTACTGGTCAAGATTTTTGTTGTGTTTTTTTTCCAGTCCTCACCCGAGGATATGTTTGGTGGCTGTTTTTTTGTTGATTTTTAGAAAAAAATAGGAAGGGAGAGAGAGAAAGACAAACATTGATGTAAGAGAAAAACATCTATCAGTTGCCTCTCACGGGCCCCAACTGGGAATACCAGGATCGAACCTTCAACGTTTTGGTGTATGGGACGACACTCCATCTAACTGAGTCGCCAGGCCAGGGTGCCAAGTTTGTTTTTGAATAACATGATCTTCATCATCTAGAATTTTAGCTCCATTGTTGACTAACTCCATTAAATCGTTGAAGTACTTTTTAGATTTAAATATTTAATGATACATTTACTATTTTCTTCCAATATAACTATGATCTGCTGAATGGAGCAATTAGTAGTGAAAAAGCAGAATTATCTCAATTTTATCTTTTAATTTTTTTATTTTTGATTTCAGAGGAAGGGAGAGGGAGAGAGAGAAACATCAATGATGAGAGAGAATCATTGATCGGCTGCTGGCTGCACGCCCCCTACTAGGAATCGAGCCTGCAACCTGGGCATGTGCCCTTACCAGGAATAGAACGGTGACCTCCTGGTTCATAGGTCAATGCTGAACCACTGGGCTCACTTTTTTTTTTGTAATCTAATGGCTATAAAGTAGATTTGGTGTTTTAATTTTATTAACATGATCAGCTTTAGATAATCTAAATTAAATTACAGAATACTCTGTCAGTTTACATGTGCAACTATTTTTGTTGTAAAGCTATGTAATCAATGTTTTGTGTATCTTCTTAATTCTCTTGTGATGAGATGAATGTTTTAAGTAGTGGAACTATAACTTTCTATAACCTGGAGGATAGTGGGATTAAATGGTCATACATGGAAAATGAAATCTTTCTCTCTGAAAATGATAGTTTTTACTTCTGGCTTACCTTCGTGATACAACTCACTTTTGTTATATATTATTATCAATTACACAAATAACTTAATTTTGTATATATGAAATTGTATTTATTGAGGATATAATACTAAATAAATAGGGTTCCTCATATAATAAATATTATACATAATTCCAGCATATGTGAAAGAGTGGTAGGGTTTTTATCAATACTTCATTGAGTAGGCCTGCTTTAACCTATAACAGATTTCTGCAAAATCAAATAATTTTGAGCAATCTGAAATAGACATTTGAAACTCAGTGTAATAATATTAGGAAGATTTTGATTATCTCATGATCTTAATCCTACAAGTAAAAAATATGAAAGAAATTCCCATACATGTAGGTATACAGTCTGAAATGTATATGTTTGTACTGATACTAACAAAGTAAAATATCCATTATTAAAGAAGAATACAAATTTAGGTTAAGCCTTTGTCTTTTTTAGGATGATACAATTTTTAATAAGCCTGGACATTAGCTTTATTGCATCATTAATCTTTTTTGGGACAATTATGTCTTTTTCAATTTAAGGCTGTATATGTTGGAGTAGAGTGGGTGGGAGTAATTATTAACCATTATTTTAGTTGGATAGAGCCTGCATTCACTGTTCATAACATTTACCAAGGCATTATATAGTTGGAAAGGTAAGATCATGCCAATGTGTCTAAAATCAGAAATCTGCAACTTGTGAAATACGTGCTGCACGTGTACAAGATTTTTTTAAGTTGCTGTTTATATTAAAACTAGAGGCCCAAAACATGAAGATTCGTGCAAGAATGGGCCTTCCTTCCCCTGGCTGCCGGCACTGCCTTCGCTCTGGCCCAGAGGCCTGGAGCGGCTCGGGCGGTGCAGAACGCCTGTGTCATCGCCATGGCAATGACACAAGCATCCCAGCCACTCGGTGTCTGTGTATGCAAATTAACCCTCCATCTTTATTGGGTTAATTTGCCCTCCATTTTGTTGGGTTAATTTGCATACTCACTCCTGATTGGCTGGTGGGCGTCACAAAGGTGCAGTCAATTTGCATCTTTCTCTTTTATTAGTGTAGATATTATGATTATATCAAGTTTAACGAACCTTTGAAATACATCAGAGGGAGCTTCTATTATAAGAATTATTTCCAGATGTGTAATTTTTCTCTTAAGTGATTTTCTTTTTTGAGGAGGGGGAGATAGAGTTTCATCTGGTATGAGAGAAAGCCAAGGCACCGGCTTGAACAGCATCATTTTCCTTTCTCAGATTAGTTTACTGCATTCAGTCCAGGGCCCAGATGGCAGTTCTGTTGTTTAGGTAACCCCAGTTCCTTCTATCTTTTTGCCCCATTATCTCTAGAATGTTGCCTTTGTCCTCATATTCCAAGTGGGCTTGCCACTTCCATGTCATATGCCAGTAGGTGGGGAGGGAGAGCAAGGCGAGAACTTAGTCAAATGTGACTGGGCAGTAGTGTGCCCAGTTAAAAACTTGGGGAATGCTATTTCTACAGAAGAATAGGAAGTGCAAATATTAAAGACAGCTCTCAGGTTTTGTCTAATATGTCCTTTCTTATAGATCTGCAATGCCATGGAAATGCTATATGAAATATCAGTTAATTTATCTATTCATCTTTAAAATAGTTTTTTCCTCTGATCCAGGGTAACAAGTACAGATCACTACTTCCTAAGTGATGGTCTTTATGTAACTGAAGACCAGCTAGAGAACCAAAAACCTTTACAATTGGATGTAATTATGGTAAAGCCATATAAACTCTGTAACAATCAAGAGGAAAACGATGCAGTGTCTTCTGCTAAGAAACCAAAGCTAGCACGGGAAGACACAGAACACACTGCCTCTACTAACTGTGCCTCTTGTTCAGAAGGATTGGAAAAGGACACAGTGACCCAGAGAAGGGTCCACACCAGCCTGGAACCTTCATGTTCACGTTCTTCTGAGAGCCAGGAATGCCAGACTACAGTCAGCTCTGGAGAAATTCTGGAAATTTTGAAGAAAGGGGATGCATTTGTTTTAGATATTGACTTAGATTTTTTTTCAGTCAAGAATCCCTTCAAAGAAATGTTCACTCAGGTAAACATTTTTAAAATGTAGATCTTGAGAATTATATGACATTTCTGTAGATCAGGGATCAGCAGACTTTCTGCAAACAGCCAGATAGTAATGACGGTATTGGAGTCATCATATGGCCTCTGTCACATATTCTTCCTTGTTGCTCTTTCAGAGCCTTTGTAATTATATAGACCATCCATAACTTGAAGGCCATACAAAAACAGACCCCTGCTCTAGATAGTATTTATTATCTTGCATCTATTACTAGTAATTGGGGTGATGTGTGCATGGATGGTTGAAAAACAAAAGTGATATAATAGAAGAATGTGTGTACATTAAAGAATGTCAGTCTCTTACCCATTCCCATACCCTCAGATTCTTAGCTTGAAACAAATACTATGGCCAGTTTTTTATGGTATCTTCCCAGAGATGATTTATATATATGTATATACTAGAGGCCCGATGCACGAAGATTTGTGCAAGAATGAGCCTTCCTTCCCCTGGTTACCGGCACCGCCTTCGCTCCTGCCGGAGCCACCTTTCTGCCTTCCCACGCTTCCCAGAAGCCCGGAGCGGCTGGGGCGGTGCAGAACATCTGCATCCTGCCCCCAGCCGCTCGGCACCTGCAAATGCAAATTAACCTGCCATCTTTTTTGGGTTGATTTGCATAGTCACTCTTGATTGGCTGGTAGGCGTTGTGAAGGTATGGTCAATTTGCATCTTTTGTATTAATGTAGATATATATCCTATCTAACAATAGAGAAACATGGTAATTAACCGTAACTTCGCTACCCTTCCCATTGGCTAATCAGTGAGATATGCAAATTAACTGCCAGCCAAGATGGCGGCTGGCAGCCAGGCAGCTGAAGCAAACAGGAGGCTTGCTTGCTCCAGTGACGGAGGAAGCCAAGGTTCCCCGCCTGCCACTGCCGGCCTCTGAGCTTGCACTCTAAGCAACTATGTTGCAATTATAGAAGCTAAACAAACCCCAGAAACGTGCTTTCAGCCGTCAGAGCTGGAGCGAGCAGGACCGCAACAGTGTTACAATTATAGAACCCAAACAAACCCTAGATTCCTGCTTTCAGCAGCCAAGGTCTCAGAGCTGGAGCCGAGCCTCAGAGCTAAAGCCGGCTCTCAGCTCCAGTGACAGCCATAGAAGGTAAATAAATCCCAGAATAAAAAAAGAAAGAAAAAAAGGAGAGGTTGGGAGCTTCAGTCACCCACCAGCCTGAAAACGGCCCTCAGCCCCTCACCCAGACTGGCCAGGCACCCCAGTGGGGACCCCCACCCTGAAGGGAGTGTGACCAGCTGCAAACAGCCATCATCCCCTCATCCAGGCTGGTTCATAGGTCAATGCTCAACCACTGAGCCAGGCTGGCCGAGCCCAGAGATATTTTATGTCTATAAAACCCTGTGTGACAAATTTTTCAGTAAACAATAAGGTGCCTAATTACACATGTACTTGTTATAATTAATTTTTGAGTCCTGTGATCCTTAGGATACCTCAGCAGATCTTAAATGCAAATCACCAGACAATACCAGTATGCACTGATCTAAAATAGAATTATGTATTTGGGAAACAGATGAGTTCATGGTCCAAATGAGCATTCAAGGGTGCATTTTATGGGCATGTGTATCTGCTTGCCTTCGTGTTCAGAAAGTTGTTCCAGATCTATTTTGGGGAAATTCAAATTAACTGTCTTTTTTCTAGGTTCAGTTTTTGATTTATAATGATGCTGCTGTACTTTACAATCCTTATTCTGTATACATATCAAAAGCCATTGTGATTTATCTAAATAATCATAGACCTCTACTTGTCATGCCCAGAAGGATAGAGTAAACTCTGAAGAAATTATAATGTTTACAATGAAATCTGAATTGTACATTTTGCCTGATTTTCCCAGATAGATTTTTTAATGATTATGTAGGATGTTCTTGTATCACAGCCATTTTTCACTTAAAGCATATCATTGAAAAAAATAATTTTTTTTCTAGTATATCGATTTTTTTGTGTTATTTTTAGGAGGAATACAAAATCTTACAAGAGCTCTACCAATTTAAAAAGCCTGGCACCAACCTGACAGAGGTATCCTCCATTTATTTCTTTGGGGCTTATCTATTTGTCACATATTTAATAATATCTTCACAGTTTATTAGAGGGCTCTCAACTGTCCAAAATCTTTGTGTGTGTGTTTAATGGGGAAGTTTATGATTTGTACTTGAAAATCATGTTTTAATTAAATGAATTGCGATTTTTTTTTGTTTGTTTTACAATATAGGGTATTTTTTAAATTATTTATTTTTAAATTAAGTTTATTGGGGTGACATTGGTTAATAAAACCATACAAGTTTCAAGTGTACAACCCAATAAAACAGCATCCGCATAGTGCATTGTACACTCACCACCTAAAATCAAGTCTCTGTTCCCGTTTATCCCCCCTTTGCCCACTTCTACTTCCCCCACCCTCCTTTACTTGTTTTTGAAAGAATAACTATAATCTCGGCTTTTCTGTGCATTTAAAGGAAGATTTGGTAGATTGTGTTGATACTCGAATTCACCAACTAGAAGATTTAGAAGCTACTTTTGCTGATTTGTGTGATTGTGATGATGAAGAAACTGTACAGAAATGGGCTTCAAACCCTGGGTAAGACCTTCAGGCATTTTTTTCTCCAACTCTACTATAGTTCAGTCCTAGATAGATGGCTAGATTTACTAAATTGCTTTTGAAAATTGGTATTAAATTTCAACACAAATTTACTAGTTAGCATTTATTATTTTCTGTGTGCCCAGTATAATTCTAAGGTTTTCCTTGCATTAGCTTATTTATTGCTTATAACAATCTTACAGCGTCATTATTATCATTTCTGTTTTATAGAGGAGGAAGCTAAGGCACAGAGGTTCAGTCATCCCAAATCACATACAAGCGGGTGTGCTTCTAGTCATTGTGCAGCAGCTGCCCCTATTATACACAAGATGTGGTGGGTTTCATGGAAGATTAAAGATGAGTGAGACAGCCCCTGTTCTAAGTAAAATAAAAAAAAATTACTAGACTAGTAAATTATCATGTGAAAATGTGCCTCTTTTTAAGGGTAGCCCAACTATGGGTAGAAGAGTTTGTTTTCAAGCTGCCCATAGCATCAAGGAGCAAGATTTGAGAGCTGAGATTGTCATTGGGTCATTTATTTGGCTAATTCTCTCAGTGTCAACCTGAAAATAGGGAGACAAAAGTTCTTTTAAAGTGATCATCTGTTTATTTGGGGGCAGAGTGAAGAATGCCTTTAGTATTAATACTAGTTTGAAAGAATAGTAAGTGACATAAATATTATAGCTGCCGTTCTCTAAAATAATTCTTTAAGTTATATAAACTCACAAGACCAGGTAACTAAAATAAAACTGTCAGACACAAACTTTGTGTGCCCATGAGCATAGAAGACCAGAACCAGCTTATTTTCAAATTGATCTCCCACAAACAGACTATTCTCAACGTGTAAATGTGAGAAACAACAAAATATAGGTAGCAACAAAATATAGTTAGAATCATAGTAGTTCAAGCCACTAAGATTTGTTATGTAACAGTTATTGAAAACTAGAGGCCCAGTGCACAAACCCGTGCATGGGTGGGGTCCCTCGGCCTGGCCTGCGATCAAGGCCTATGGGGTGGGGAGTAGCCAGCCAGCAGGGGGGAGGGACCCCAGGAGGTTGGCCAAGCAGCGGGGAGGGGCCGCGGAGGCAGGCTGTGGGAGTGCACTGACCACCAGGGGGCGTCAGCATTGAGCGTCTGCCCCCTGGTGGTCAGTGAGCATCATAGTGACTGGTCGATCTGGTCGTTCAGTCGTAATGGTCGCTTAGGCTTTTATATGGAGAGAGATAATTCAGCAGGTCTCTGGAAGAATAAGGAGGAAACTAGAAAAGCAGTTATCTCTGGGGAGAGGAATTATTTGGCTAAATGATGAGGGAGAGATACCTTCCTTTGCTGTGTGTTACTTATGCATAATCACATCAGTAAATAGTAACCCGGCACTTTAACATCAGTTCAGGCTTTTTTCAACACTGTGCTAAAGGCACTTTTCTTGCTGATCAAAGTGACTTTTAAAGTCACAGTAGAACTTGCATTTTTAAAGAAAAGGAAAAGCTCGGTTTCTCAAGTGCTAATTTTCAATCTTGAACACAATCTGTAACCTTTTTAGGTAAGGAAGCAGCAGGGAACATTTTTAAGATGACATTTGAACAGCGTTATCTTTCATTTCCCAAGAACCATATTATTAGTGGTGAATTTTAAGGGTAATGTATCACTGGCTACTGCAATTTTGGTTGCGGTGATATGATGTTTAATTGAGCTGTGGCTATTTTCCAGAATGGAATCACTAGTTCCACTTGTGCAGAGTTTGAAAAAACGGATGGATGTGCCAGACTATGAAATGGTAAATGATTTTATATTGAAGTAAAAAATTGGCCCTTTCCAAAGGCATTTCTGGGTAGAAAACTGTTTTTTGTTAAAGTAGGTCACTTTTATTCGTGTTCTTGGGAAGTGTGAATGAATATTTTTTAAGTGGTGAAAAAGAAATACATGCTTTTTAGAAGCTGGAACATTTTTAATTTTTCTAGGAATAACATATTTTTCCCAATTTTACCTATGAGGCAAAAGTGCTGTATTTTTGTGTCTGTGGGGTTTTGTTTTTGTTTCTGTCAGAGCTCTTCTTCCAGAGAAAAGAAAGAATACAATTTTTATTTATTTATTTATTTATTTATTTTTTACTCCTTTCCTCCTTTGTTTCCTGACTCTGTAAAATTTTCTGATTATAAAAACCAAACAGAAAGACGCAAGAAAGCGCTCTGGTGAATTGGTGCTGGCATCTTAACTGAATCAGCTGTACAACTGACTTTGTTTGCCAGCAGTGACTTGAATTCTGTGGCAAAAGAGAAACCTTTAATGATAATCTCTTTTATTTTGATATCATTCTGCAGTCTTTGAAGTATAAATTTTCCCAGCTGAAGTTCATGTGCTTTTTCTCTGATTTTGTGCCAGAGCTGAGACACACACACACCCCCAGCCCCAGCCTTGTGTTCTTTTATTTCTGGTGCTTCTTAATATTTTATTTAATCATGGAATACAATCGAACCACCTAATTTGAACTGAAGTTTACATATTGACTTAATGCTAACTTTATGAGAATAAAAAATACCAGCAAAAGAATATTTTGGTTAAATTGTGGCTAATCTAAGACTTATCTTTTTTTTGTACATTCAGTATTATTTTGTATTGGAATCAGGTGTACAGCATAGTGGTGAGACAATCATATACTTTACAAAAGTGTTCGCCCAGTATTTCTAATACCCAGCTAGCACCATACATAGTCATCCTTCTTTTTAATGGCAGTTACTAAGAATGAAAGAGAAGCCCTGACCAGCAGAGCTCAATGGTTAGAGCATCGGCCTGTGCACCGAAAGGTCACAGGTTCAATTTCTGGTCAAGGGCACATACGTGGGTTGCAGATCCAACCCCAGCTCCTGGTCAGGGAACACAGGGAGCATGTGGGAAGGAACCAGTTGATGTGTGTCTATCACATTGATGTTTCTCTCTCTCCCTCCGCTCCCTTTCTTTCCCTCCTTCTCTCCCTCCCACTCTCTCTAAAAGTCCATGGGAAAAATATTCTCACTCCTTGGGTGAGGATTAAATAAAAAATAAAGAATGAAAGAGAAGACACTTAGGGTTTAAAAATGCTTGCGCTCATGTGATATTAATGCATGTGACTTCATGCAGATCTACTTTCATTGTTCCATTGCATCTGGGTTTTGTGATAGTTGGGAGGGTTTTATACATTGTTGAGAGAAGGGATGTCATGGGCTCAGTCACAGATTATATAATCAAATATGGCATGCCTATAGCTGCAGGGTTAGGACACTGAGTGTTTTAATCAATTTAGTAGAAAAGATCATGCAGAGTGTCATTTTACTACATTGACGGATCATTGCCAGTTAAATCTTTGATGTTAATCCAGTAAAATAACAGATTAGTGTTTTCCCCATGCTTTGCACTCATGTACGCTAGGCAAAACTGTGACATATTTGAGATCCAGTTTTCCAGAACTTTAAAGCAGAAGCTGCAAAATGCCAGCTTGTGAGCCACTTCCAGCTTTCAGGCATATTGAGTTTGGTGCCAGTCGTTTATATTTAAAATGCATGTATAGATATCAATAATATGTGCTTATACACAAAGGATACACAAGAAACTAGGAACAGTAGGTTAAATGAGATAGGAAGACTCTCCCTTATATTCTCCTAAAGCTTTGAATGTAGTACTAAGTGCATCTATTTAAAAAGAAAATAATACACTGGGAGAAAAGGTGAGAATATTATGTATAGTTTTATATCAGCTTTTAGAATCTAGGTGAAATGGATAATTTGCTAGAAACTGAATTGCCAGAAAGACTCACGTAAATACAGAAACTGAATGAATCCATAATCATAAAATAAACTTACAGAGTAGTTAAAGAACTATTTCTAGAAAAGGCATCAGGCTCAAATAAGAGTATAGGCCAGTTCTTACAGACTTGAGAGAATAAGTAACTTCTGTGGCACAGAAATTATTAAGGAAAAAAATCATCCCAATTCACAAAAATATTAAAAGATTTGTCAGCAAGGCAATTAATGGATAAAGAATCTTCTAAAAACAATAAAGCCTTACAGTGTAATTTTTAATTGTCTTATTTTCAGGTTCATCAGGCTGGTCTAACCTGTGATTATTCAGAACTTCCTCACCATATCAGCACAGAACAAGAAATTGAGTATCTTATTCAGTCTGTATTTTATTTACTGAAAAATTTACCAAAACCTACTCTTGTAACAATTGCAAGGTAAGTGTGATAGCCTGAATAAAGGCCCATTAAAAATGTTCATGTCCTGATCTTAAGAACTTGTGAAAATGTTGGCTTATAGTGGCAAAAGGACCTTATAGGTGTTGATTAACTCAAGGATCTTAAAATATGGTGATTATCCTGGATTATCTCGGTGGATGGAATGTAATCACGGGGATCCTTACAAGGAAGATAGGTTCAGAGTCAGAGAGATTGGAAGGTGCGAGGATGTTGGCTTTGAAGATGGAGATGGGGCCATGCGGTCAGGAATGACTGCAGGCAGCCTATAGAACAGTGGTTCTCAACTTTCTGGCCCTTTAAATACAGTTCCTCATGTTGTGACCCAACCATAAAATTATTTTTGTTGCTACTTCATAACTGTAATATTGCCACTGTTATGAATCGTAATGTAAATATCTGATATGCAGGATGGTCTTAGGCAACCCCTGTGAAAGGGTCGTTCGACCGCCAAAGGGGTCGCGACCCACAGGTTGAGAACCGCTGCTATAGAAGGTGGGAAGGCAAGGAAAGCCAAGAGAAGAAAAACGCAGTCCTGCGGCACCTTTATTTCAGGACTTCTGACCTCCAACAAAACTATAATAAATTTGTGTTGCTGTAAGCCTCTATGTTTGTGGCAAATTCTTATAGCAGTGGCAACCTTTCTAGATGAATTAATACAAATCTCCCTAAATGAATCTGCTGATTACTGATACAGTAATTCTTTAATCTATTTTTTTTTTACGTTCTCAGCTCAAATTTCAGATGTTGTATTTTCTCTTCCCTCTACTTAGTAATGGTTAGCAAAGAACATGTTATCTTGTCTTTGAAGTTGGTGTTTATTATTCAGGTAAACACAGGAATTCCCATTTCTTTGTCCTACAGAGGAATATTTAGGTGCTGCCATGTTTTAGATTTAAACATACTAATGTGCTGAATAGTTACAACAATAAAAACTTTATTTTCTTTTCTTTTTTTTTTTTTTTACAGAGAGGAAAGGAGAGAGATAGAGAGTTAGAAACATTGATGAGAGAGAAACATCAATCAGCTGCCTCCTGCACATCTCCTACTGGGGATGTGCCCGCAACCCAGGTACATGCCCTTGACCGGAATCGAACCTGGGACCTTTCAGTCCGCAGGCCGATGCTCTATCCACTGAGCCAAACCAGTTTCGGCATAAAAAAAAACACTTTATTTTCTATGTTCATATTTGGGCTGGTTTTATAGAGAACTGTTAGATTCTAAAATAACTGCTTTATTTTTATTTATTTATTTTTTAAATATATTTTATTGATTTTTTACAGAGAGGAAGGGAGAGAGATAGAGAGTCAGAAACATCGATGAGAGAGGAACATCGATCAGCTGCCTCCTGCACATCTCCCACTGGGGACGTGCCCGCAACCCAGGTACATGCCCCCGACCGGAATCGAACCCGGGACCCCTCAGTCCGCAGGCCGACGCTCTTCCACTGAGCCAAACCGGTTTCGGCAACTGCTTTAAATACTCAAATAATGTTTATGTTTTGTATGACAAGCATTTTATAACATCTTTTATGGCCCTATAACAAAATTCATAGGTAATCTAACTGCATAATTTTAAAGTATATGGATATTATACATAATATATAGATAATAGAATTGTCTTAGTCCATTCAGACTACAGTAGCAAAATATCATAGACCTGTTTCTTATATAAACAACAGAAATTTGTTTCTCACAGCCTAAAGGCTGGGAAGTCCAAGATGAAGACACCAGCGGGTTCAGAGTTGTGGTGAGGACCTGGGTCCTGGTTCATAGAAACCATCCTCTCCCTATAACCTCACGTGGTGGAAGGGGTGAAGGAGCTCTCTGGGATCATGGTTGTAAAGGCATTAATCTCATTTATGAGATTCCTACCCTCATGACCTAATCACCTCCCAAAGGCTTACCTCCAGATATGATCACATTGGGAATTAGGTTCCAAATAATGAATTTCATTGGGGGGGGGGGGGGGGGGAGTACACAAAGACTTAGTCTTAGTCTATAGCAGTAACCTACTTATATACCTAACTTAAATATATGTTCATATATGTATATACACAGAAATACCATTGTAACATGAAGGAGAAGTGAAAGTCATTGATAAAAGTAATACCTATTAAAACAGAGTCACAAAATGTAACAGTTACAGACGCAGACAGAGACTCACATGTTGTATGAGCCAAATAACTTGAACGACGCTGCCATAAGTGAGTCTTTCTAGTTAAAACAGTCTCTTGGTCCAGTCTTCCTTCAATTAACAGAGTAGTTTCATTTCTGAAAATTTTAGTACATATTGAATCTGTTTTCAAAAATACTTTATTCATATGATACATTCTAGGGTCAAACAATGAAAACCAGGACCTGGTTTTGCACTCTGAGTGCTCTGGGGGCTTGGAAAGTACTGAGGACATAGAGGGTCATTCATATCTATGTTGCAGGACTATCCTGCATATTGTAAGCATTCTTGCAGCCCTGTCCTCTTTCTCCGGCCCCTAATTATGATTTGACAATCAAAAATGTACCTACAGAATTCCAAAACTCCCTTTTGGTACTCCCATCAAGAACCACTCCAGCCCTGGCCAGTGTGCTCAGTGGTTAGAGTGTCCGTACCAAAGGGTCCTGGTTTCTATCCCGGTCAAGGGCAGTACCAGGATTGCAGGTTCCTTCCCCGGCCCCAGTCTGGGCAAATGTGAGAGGCAGCCAATCCATGTATCTCTCTCATCAATGTTTCTTTCTCTCTCCCTTCTTCTCTCTCTAAAAATCAATGGGGGGAGGGGCGGGAGGGGAAGAACCAATCTAACAGTGTTAAAGAGGCCAGAAATGTTTTTAAAGCATTTAACAGCCCCTTATTTGTCATAAATTAATCTTTTGTATATGATACTTCTTGAAAGTAGGTCTTTATCGATATGTATATGTTGGACAGTATTTAATAATTTAACATTGTTGTGTATCATTTATTATGTGTTAAATATTTACATCAAGCCATAAAAATCACCTAATCACCAAAGAATGGAATTAGTTTATCACAAGTTAGGTTATTTAGTAAGACTGTTACTTGTTCAGTTTTAAATACTTGTGATAGGGAGTAGGCTAGATAACTAATCCCATTTCTTTTCTTTTTTTTTTTTTAATTAAATCTTTATTGTTCAGATTATTACATTTGTTCCTCTTTTTTCCCCCCATAACTCCCCTCCTCCCAGTTCCCTCCCCACCCACTGTCCTCATCCATAGGTGCACGATTGTTGTCCAGTCTCTTCCCGCATCTCCCACACCCCTTTCCCCCCCAAGAATAGTCAGTCCATTCCCTTTCTATGTCCCTGATTCTATTATAATCACCAGTTCATTCTGTTCATCGGATTATTTATTCACTTGATTCTTAGATTCACTTGTTGATAGATGCATATTTGTTGTTCATAATTTGTATCTTTACCTTTTTCTTCCTCTTCCTCTTCTTAAAGGATACCTTTCAGCATTTCATATAATCCTGGTTTGGTGGTGATGAACTCCTTTAGCTTTTCCTTATCTGTGAAGCTCTTTATCTGACCTTCAATTCTGAATGATAGCTTTGCTGGATAAAGTAATCTTGGTTGTAGGTTCTTGGTATTCATCACTTTGAATATTTCTTGCCACTCCCTTCTGGCCTGCAAAGTTTCTGTTGAGAAATCAGCTGACAGTCGTATGGGTATTCCCTTGTAGGTAACTGAGTTTCTTTCTCTTGCTGTTTTTAAGATTCTCTCTTTATCTTTTGCTCTTGGCATTTTAATTATGATGTGTCTTGGTGTGGTCCTCTTTGGATTCCTTTTGTTTGGGGTTCTCCGCACTTCTTGGACCTGTAAGTCCATTTCTTTCACCAGGTGGGGGAAGTTTTCTGTCATTATTTCTTCAAATAGGTTTTCAATATCTTGCTCTCTCTCATCTTCTGGCACCCCTATAATTCTGATGTTGGTACGCCTGAAGCTGTCCCAGAGGCTCCTTACACTATCCTCGCATTTTTGGATTCTTTTTTCATTTTGCTTTTCTGGTTGGGTGTTTTTTGCTTCCTCGCATTTCAAATCATTGACTTGATTCTTGCGCTCCTCTATTCTGCTGTCGGGAGTCTGTATAATATTCTTTATTTCAGTCAGTGTATGCTTAATTTCTAGTTGGTTCCCCAATATAACATCGAGGGTCTCATTAGTTTTCTTGTAGATCTCATTAAGTTTATCGGCGGCTTCTAAACAGTTCTTGAGAGACCTTAAAAGTGTGGTTCTGAACTCTATATCTTCCATTGACAATTTTGTCCTGTTTCTTTGTCTCCGCATTTTGTTATGCTTCCTTGGTGCACCCCCTAGTAGTCTTTGTTCGTGGTCTTATAGTTAAATCTTGATTGTTGTAGCTAATTCCAGGGAGGGTTTGACCTCCAGGCCAAGTGGCTATGAGAATCAGCTGTGTCAGCAGTGAGAGAACTTCTGTCCTCTAGGGAGGTGCTAATCTAGCCTTTGCCTGAGGCTATCCGGCAAATGCCTCTGTGCAGGGCTTGGGCGGGGCGGGTCGCACAGGATCAACAGGGTGGGCTGGAGAGAGCAGTTATGGCGGCTCTCAGTCCTGTCCCCAGGGGCTCTGCCTCTCTGAGTCCCAGCACCCGCTGCAAAGCTCGGAGAGAAAGCTGCACTCGCTCTGACCGAAGCCAGGCAGTCCCGCTTCTCCCGTTTGAGTCTGGGTCCCTAAAGACTCGCCTGTATCTGGAGCTCAGAGTCTGCGACTCCCTCCCGATTGAAAACGCCAACCGCGCCCTCCACCGCCAGCCCGCTCCGCGCACTCCGCACCTCAGAATTTGACTTCAGCACTGCGCCTCCTCTGAGTGTCCGTATGCGTTTCTCTTTCCTCCTAGTTGTAGGACCTCCACTCAGCCAGCGTTCCAGTGTTTCTGGGTGATGTCCGTTCCGTCTTTTAGTTTCACTTTTGAAGTAGTTGTTCAAAGCAGCAAACTCCTGCGTTAACCTATGCCGCCATCTTGGTTCTCTCTCTAATCCCATTTCTATCTATAAAAGTTTCTACACCGCTCTTCCCAATCTGTCCTTCTAAATGGCTTCCTCACCCAGGTCAGAACCAGGAGACACTGATCAAATCATTTCAGATCTTAGTCCAGCTCTCTTTGTCAATGACGTCATAACTGCCTGGCCATTCAAGTTGTCCTTGGTGATTCCGGAAAAACTCCCAAAATGTCAATTTCTGTCCCATCCACTTGGCTCTTTTTCTCAATACTTACCACCTAGGAAATCAATCCCTACACCAGCACATTCCCACACTTCATGTTGGACGATCCTATACACTCGTGTAGTTAACAGATTGTTTTTAGAAGCAGATCCCTGTTATCGGTTGGAAAGCCTCTTCCCTCCTGAGTTCTAGCCCCAATGTACACATAGAAGAAGGGAAGGGTGCCAGTCACTACAATAATGAGCCCCAGGGTTCCCAGCAACATCTCCCTCTCAGGGCAGCAGCAGGCCAGTGAGGAAGCACCGGGCCTTTGAAGATGGGCCCTGTGCATATTAATCTTTCTCAGTTTCAGGTTCCTTTCAAGGGAAGGTAAACGTACCTGTTTCTTGGTGTGGCTAAGAAGATTAAAGAACATAGTTGTGTCATGTACCTGACATGAATAAACATTTAGTAGCTTTCAACTGCTATTCCAAAATTTAGCATACTTCCTATTTTATATTGATAGCAACACATACAGGCTTTTCCTCACTGCACAGTGATCTCATCCTATTTGTGTGGTTGAGGTTTTTTTCTTTCTCTTTTTGGTTCCAGGTCAAGTCTGGATGATTACTGTCCTTCTGAGCAAGTGGACGCCATTCAGGAAAAAGTCCTCAGTGTGCTCCGCTCCCTCTATGGGACTCTAGACCTCCACCTGGTGTACTCAGCAGAGTCCTCTCCACCTTGAAACAGCAAAACACTGGACTCTTATTACATTGCGATGTAGTAGCAGGTTTTCATTAACTTATTTGTAAATGAGTCTTCCAGAAAACACTTTGTTTTTATATTAACTTTGACTTAAAATCCTTCAGGTATTCTCAGTTGTTGAATGATGGCAATTTTCTTGGCATCAAGACTACCCCTGTTGCTTACCTTTCTTCCTTTCTGGGATTGTCCTCACTTTTGTGAGGGTGTTTTGTTTTTTCTCTTTTCCCTTTTTTCCTGTAAGTCAGTTAGACTGTATGAGAGTCATTAATTCATTGATTTATTCACTCAACTAGCTGACATTTATTGAGACATGTGCCAGACATAATTCCGTGCTGGGTATATGGTGATGAACAGAACAGACAAGGCCCTGCCCTTTTGAGGGACAGCTAAGAAACAAATCATGGAAGGACAGCCACAAACATGGCCTTATAGGAAAGTAGTATTCTCAAAAGCTACTACCAAAATAATAACAACAACAACAAAACAAACTTGCCAGTTCATGAAAATTTTACAGGAAGTCTACCTCTCTATGAGTGTTTGTTCTGTAGCCCAGCTCTTGCTAAAAATGCTCTCAGCATTGTTGGTTGAGGAGGTCTATTTCAGTAAACTCAACTGAACAAAAATTAACTCTAGTTTGCTAATCAGAAAAGCCATTCTGTAGTTTTGGCCTCCATGAAGGTAAGTGTGAGCATTGATTGTCATTATAGTTCCTAAGTGCCACTTTATTGGCAGTCTGGGTAGATACTTTTTTCAAATAAACCAGCTCTTGCCCTAACCAGTTTGGCTCAGCGGATAGAGCGTCGGCCTGCGGACTCAAGGGTCCCAGGTTCGATTCTGGTCAAGGGCATGTACCTTGGTTGTGGGCACATCCCCAGTGGGGAGCGTGCAGGAGGCAGCTGATCGATGTTTCTCTCTCATCGATGTTTCTAACTCTCTATCCCTCTCCCTTCCTCTCTGTAAAAAAATCAATAAAATATTTTTAAATAAGTAAATAAACCAGCTCTTTATGTAAAAAATAGGGAAAAAATTTAAGTCCTTACTTCTGACCTACCATAAATACTGCCTTCCACCAGCCTCCCATGAGTAAGAGTAAGAGAGCCTACCTGACTCGCTCTTACAGCTTTTCATTTACTTAATTGGCCAAAGTATCCCCTTTAGTATCCCTCATGTTCAGTAATCATTTTTACCTGCTTGATTTTTTTTTCTTTAAAAAGTAGGATGACATTTATAGAAGAAAAAAAACCATTATTCCTCAATCCTAACACAGTAGTTGTCTTCATTTTTGCATGTAACTTTCAGGCCTTGTGTACCTGTTGAGTTGCATGTCACTAAAATTATAGTGTTAACCTAACTTAATGGCTGGTAGCCACAGTCACATTACCATTACCACTCACTAGATGGCACCAGATCCCATTTTTCCAATGATTCTGGTTTTCTTGTCACCAAGTTGATTTCCCAAGCCTGATAGTGTGAATGCTTATTTCTGTTGTGAAAAGCAAAGCAAACTGATTTAACTTTCTATTTTGGTAGAACATTATGTGCCAAAAAGTTTTATTTCTCTGTAAGATCAGAATTGTAAAATAGTGCTATTTATTTTTAAATTTTTATTAGAGTTCTGTAAACAGATGTTACTTTTACGAGTAAATTAATTTTGTGTGCTAAAAGAAATAAACAGGCGTGTATTGAGGTTTTGAAATTTTAAACTAAACTGTAGTATTAATTAATTATTTATAATTTCTGTGTGTTCATAGCATTGATCTTATGGGTCTGGGTTAGCTAGTAGTCATTTATTATAATTCCCATGAACTGATGTGATTCATCATTGTTTTAACTCAGGCAGAACAAGAGGGTATCAATTTCCTTCTAGGGACACTTGGATTGTTTAGTTCTCATGCTCTGTAATTCTTTTAGAAGAATAAAATTCAGTCCCTATTTGTTGACTAAAACCAACTCAGCAAATTATGTCTTTGCTTATTTCAAATAGGAAAATATTTAATTTATCAAGACATCCTTCATATGTATTCTAAGTACCAATGAGGAACATCACAGTACAATGTTTGGATTAGGCACGAATATCACTGAAGCATGGGCTTTTGAGTGGCTTCTTTAAAAAGTGACTTAAATGTAAGCATAGGCCATAGCTTTGATATCTTAAGGTGTTCTAGATCCTCAAGGAGCTCATGGTCAAAGTCCTTAATTCTTTGTATGATACTAGAGGCCCGGTGCACGAAAGTCGTGCACAGGTACAGTCCCTAGGCCTGGCCTGCGATCAGGGCCATCTTCCCCAGCTGCCCACAGCCGGCCCCGCCCCCTGCCACCACCCACCCCCAGTTCCCTGTTCATCATCAGGTGATTGGAGCCTGCAGGCCGAGGAAAGGGACCAGGAGGTGGTCAGTGTGCCTCATAGTGACTGGTCATTCTGCCGTTAGGGTCAATTTGCATGTTACCCTTTTATTATATAGGATTATCTCTGAATACTGGTTTTATTTTAGCAGTTGTGGTCCTAGATTGCTGGCAACATACTCATCGTACTGCCAACAGTTTATAGTCAGTGGCATGTTTGTTAGTACAAGATTGCCTCATTTTTCTGTGGGACATCTTCATCGTTGGCCTGCGGGACCCTGCCTGGCCATCCTGGGCCGCAGTGCTCTTGTAGCGCTTCTGAACTAACAGGTCCTGGCTCACTGCTGCCAGCTGCGCTCCCAGGACTCCAGACACCAGGGCCATTCTCTCTTTACTCCCATCTAAGTTCAACAAATGAAGTTGTGACTAAGGTTTCTGTGACCCTCGATTCTTAGGAGAGAGTTCCCTGGACAGTGAATATTCTGGCCACTCGCTGGAAGGTTGCACCTACCATCACAAATTAGGGAGTTGGCATTTCGCACATCAGTATGTCATAAGTTTGGCTCCTGTGATTCAGAAGCAGGAACCCACTGCAGAGGGGAGGCAGGCCTGAGGCTGCCTGGTTTCACTTCCTTCGAAGAGCTTCCTTGTTGAGTCCTCAGCCCATCACCAGCGACAGCTCCCATGTCTCTGACTTCAAAGCGCTCTTCCACAGCCAGCAGATCCCTGAAGCCATCAGCTGTGAGCCATCAGCACTGCTCAGAAGCCTTGGTGCCTCAGTTACTATGAATCTCACCAAGATTGAGACAGGTACATGTCATGACTGAATAGAGTAGAGCACAGTGGTAAGTGTGCGCTTCAGGGGGCTGCTGCCTGGCCCCAGTGTCCCCTTCTCTATGCCCAGCTCCCTTTTATTATAATGAGAGAATGTAACTCATCAGGGTATTGTGAGGAACAACATATATAAAGCCCTTACACAAGAACCACTCAGTAAACGGGCTGTCATTTCCAAACTCGGCCCTAATTAGAATATCCTATGGTGGCTATTTCAGGTCTCAGCTGCTCTCCTCATGCCTCGCCTAAATACTGATTTTTATTAACTCCCCATTAGCTTCCATTTATTTCTGTTAATAATGGAATTTCAGTTGCTTTACTCAAAGAGGGCAGGTCCTTGCCCATAAGGAAAGAAGTAACGGCTTTAAGCAGAGTTGCCATAATTTAAAATTTTTGCCTTGGAATTGGTGTAAGTGCCCATTTATTCACCATTTTGAAACTTGCACTCGTGTGCAATCAGGGGTTAGGGAAATCCAAGCCCACCCCAACCTGTTTTCCTCTTATACTTCCCTTCTGCCTGCCTTTCGATAAACCTAGGGTTTCTGCTGTAAACTTCTGATGTGGACAATGTTTGGAAGTTGCCACCCCCAGAACCTATAACTCACATTCATAGAACTAGGGTTATCCTTATCATTGTTGACATTGCTGATTTACAGGTGACCTCGAGCAAAGAAGTCCCTCGTGAATCAGCCAGAGCATGGCAGGGAGGTGGGGGGAGAATGGGCATCTCTAGCCAGTTCACGGTGATTTCCAAACCCCTCCCAAGCGTTTCCTTCCTCTGGGCCTCGGGCTTACCACAGAGCGGCCCCTGCTTGTTCAGGGTTCAGGAAAGTGGGATCATTCCAGAAAGTGGGACTGTCCCTGTCAGCTTGGCCTAATAAGGGTGTGTAGCAGCCCTTCAGACATGACCCTGGTCACTCCAGGAGGGAGGCAGGGACGAGGTCAGGCTTGGAGCTAGGCTTGGATGCCGGCTTTTGGACAGAGCTACCCTGAGATCTGCCTGTATAGCAGCACCACCCCCGCCTGCAGCATCACCCCACCTGGAGCAGGCACAGGCAGGAGTGGGCCCGTCACCACAGAGTGGCACTGGGGGTATTGGTGGCTTTGAAATCAGACCACAAATACTACCTTGGCCAGTTACAAGTGTTGTGAAGGTGGGCAACTAACTTGTCAGAGTCCCTTGTCTCAGAGGTGGTTTGAGGCCCTGTGTTCCTCGTCTGTACTGTGCCCCAGCATTGCCCATTATGTTTACATCTCCCCAGTGGAACATGAGCCCAACAAGGGCATCGTACATCTTCATAGCCCTGGCCTCTGGCACAGTTTCTGTCTATCATAGGGCCTCAAAAAATGTTTAATGAACTAATAATGAGTACAGGAAATAGTGGTCATTTGGGGCTTGGCAGTAAAAAACCTTATCATGTGCCCTACATTATACATCCTCTCGTGAGCATGCTATCTTTGAGATCAAATTGAACAAATAACAAACAGGCATTACACAATAACCAACAGTTACCAAGGATTAGGTGTTACGTACATGAGTCCAAAAGAGTATAATACCTGTAATCGAATGGTTGTGTCCATCGAGTAAGTCATAAAAGAAAGGCCATCATGTCTGTTTTCCACGTTTTGGCATCTGTTCTCTCCCAGGGAAAACCTGTAAGAACCGTGTTCCACAATGCTTATGTCTGCGTGACTTTAAAACATAGGTAGTTTGATTTTCTGCCTAAAAGTCACATCTAACATTTGACCTTATTGCCAAAAATATTGCTCTTAGGTCAGTGGTCGGCAAACTCATTAGTCAACAGAGCCAAATATCAACAGTACAACGATTGAAATTTCTTTTGAGAGCCAAATTTTTTTAAATTTAAACTATATAGGTAGGTACATTGTTATTAACTTAATTAGCATACTCCTAAGGCTTAGGAAGAGCCACACTCAAGGGGCCAAAGAGCCGCATGTGGCTCGCGAGCCGCAGTTTGCCGACCACGGTCTCAGGTTATAGCTTTGCTGACTGTTGGAAGAGCAACACTTTCTCACTTCTGATTTCCCTGCCACGTGGAAGCACCTTCCATCACAGCCCCGGCCTTGCTCTCCCTTTCATCCACCCCTCCCTAGGCGAGGAGGAGTGAGAGGAGAACTGCGGGATGCATCCTATAGGAGAGGCTTACAGTTGTCCAGCGGTGCCAGCAGATGGCAGAGTCTGTCTCTGGGGTGCAGTGTTAGAAGCCAGTTGTTGCCACAGACTTAAGCCACGTTCTCTTAATACCAGTTTTATCGGTAATAACATTTTTTTCTCCATCTGCCTGAATGCCTGTGCCTATTTTTAGGATGTTTAGGAATTTAGTGGAGAACGGTGATGTCCCCTGGGCTTCTTCACACCCAACATGACAGTGCTCGCATGGAAAGTCCATAAACACAGGAGCTCTTTGGAATTCCAGTCAAGAAGGAGGACATTCTGTGACCATCCTGGACAAAGCTACACATAACCTTCTCATTATACAGTCTGTTCTGCTATGAGGTAGACGTGTTAAAACGTCGTTGAAGACTTATTTTTCTTGTGTCTTCCTTGGATGTCAGACTGGTGGTTTACTTTTATTTGACACAGCATCCTGGTAGACGTCCTATACAAGCAACAACCAGTTACAAAATACTAGTATAATAAACCTTATAATAGCATAACTTTGCCCCCAAAAGATACCTGTGAATAAATAAAAAATTACCACCTATTCTTTAAAGGAAACATTACCAAGTTATTGAAGAATATACATGAAGCCGTAACCGGTTTGGCTCAGTGGATAGAGCGTCGGCCTGTGGACTAAAAGGTCCCAGGTTCGATTCCGGTCAAGGGCATGTACCTTGGTTGCAGGCACATACCCAGTGGGGGGTGGGCAGGAGGCAGCTGGTCGATGTTTCTCTCTCATCGATGTTTCTGACTCTCTATCCCTCTCCATTTCTCTCTGTAAAAAATCAGTAAAATATATTTTTAAAAATCTTTAAAAAAAAAAAAAGAATATACATGAAGGGGAAAGGGATGTGTTTATATAAGAAAATTCATTGTTATAAAGATGTCAACCCTTCCTATATCAAACTACATATAATGCGATTTCAATAAACATACCAATGAAATTTCACTTTAACTTGTGACACTGGTTCTAAAGTTCATATGGGAAAATAACTATGCAAGAGAAAACATTAAAAAAATGTCAAGTAAAACTTAAGGTATTAGTTATACTATGTACCAAAATACATTATAAAACTATTATATTAGTTAAAATAGTGCATTAGTAGCATGAGAGCAGGCAAATAGGTAAATGGAACATAATAGTGTCCAGAAATGGACCTAAGTCAGTTAGAGTAAGGATATCTGGTTTAAGAAGGAAAACTAGAAAACTAATGGCTTAGATAAAGTGAAAGATTACCTCATTTTCATAAAGTCCAACAAAACATGTTTCTGCTCATCAGGCTCTCGGAGCCAGGATGCTGGGGTCAGGCTCCTTGCATCTTCAGCTCCGCCATCCTCAGTGTGTGTCTTCCCAAGTCTTTCTGGAGGACATCTCCACTCCACCTACCACAAGGCTGTTATGGGCCCCGCCCATCACTCCTAATGCAGCAGAAGCCAGGAAATTGCCCTGGTGTGTGTGTGTCTAGAAAGAAGAGGGAACAGATTTGGTAAATACCTAGCATTCTCTCCCATAAGACCCAAATTCTTACTGGAATTGAATGTATAATCAGCATGGCATTTTATATTAATGGGGAGAGATGAATTACACAATAAATGATGCTGAAGAACTCAAAAAAATGAAGTTGTATTCCCAATCCACTCCTTACAACAAAATAAATTACAATGGAATCAGAGGTAAGTGAAAAGAACAAAACTTTTAGAAAACACAGGAGAAAAGGGGGGGCCTTTTGATAAATAAGCATGCCTGCCTGGGAGAGTCAAAGAACATGGAAGGAAAGGGCACTGTTTTCAGTACTCTGTCTGTTGCATTTAGTCCTGCTAATGTGCTTGCATCTCGCTGCTCTACTTGGCACAAAATAGTACGTGCTGGGAAATGTTGCAGATGAATCAAGATAGTTTCCATGGCAGACTGACCTCATTTCCCTGCTTTCCAATCTCATGCTAGCTAATCCACCTTGAAGAATTATAGCAGAATAGAGGAAAATTGTAACACATTATCGCCAAGACATCAGCTGCAACTGACTGATTGCTATTTATTAAAATGCTCTGTAAGGAGGTTGTGTTGGAGGCACTTGTCTGTTTTGATGAAGCTTTCCTCAAGCTGGACAAAAGCCTTACACGGGCCCTGGGAAGACTTGCAGCAGAACTGGCCAGTCCTTCTCACAGCTTGTATATTTTGCATATTATTAAGCAACATTTGGGCTTCATGAACTTGAAATCATTTTAAGATTCCTTTAACAATATTTTTATATGTAGTTTGGAGTTTTTAGGCTAAGATTAGTAAAGCAAGAGAAGATTCACTGGGAGGATGTTTAAACAGTTTATTTCACAGACATTAGCAAAAGAGATTTTTTGTTTTCTGTTCATCAATTCCGAGATACAAATAAGGTCAGAGAAACAGTTTAATGTCTTTACCATTTGATTGAAACATTAAAAAGTATCATATTTTAACTCAGGGAAAAAAACACTAATAGACTCTATTGTAGGCAGAATGCCCCTTCTCAAAGATGTCCTCATCCTCATCCCCCAAACCTGTGCCTATGTTGGTTCACAGCAAGCGAGAATTAAGGTTACAGCTGGAATTGAGTTTGCTAGTCACCTGAGGCTGAGGCAGGGACAGGAGCCTCAATTATCCAGGTGGACCCTATAGAATCATGTGGGTCCTTGTAAGTGCAAGCGAGGAGGCAGCGCCAGAGGGATTCGTCTGAGAACACTCGCTGGCCTTTGCTGGTCTGAAGATGGGAAGAGACCGCCCACTCAGGAATTCAGGAGCCTGGGGAAGGTGTGAAAGGTAAGAAAACATTCTTCTCCCAGGCCTTGAAGGAACACAGCCCTGCCCACCCCTTCATTTTACCTTATTGAGACCCACTCCTAACTTAGAACCTCCAGGATTATAAAATAATAAATCTGTGTTGTTTGTGAGTCACTGAATTTGTAGTAATTTGTTGCAGCCTCAGTAGAAAACTCGTACAGAATCTTTAATGTTAAAGCATGTAATTAAGTATTTTGGGCACAAGGTGGCAATAGACTATCAGATTTATCACACACAGACCAAAAAAAAAAACAAAAAGCCCCTTCAATTTTATGATACTGAAGGCAAAGATAGAATTTTTTTAAAATATATATTATTGATGTTTTACAGAGAGGAAGGGAGAGGATAGAGAGTTAGAAACATCAATGAGAGAGAAACATCGATCAGCCGCCTCCTGCACACCCCCTACTGGGGATGTGCCCGCGGACTGAAGGGTCCCAGGTTCGATTCCGGTCAAGGGCATGTACCTTGGTTGCGGGCACATCCCCAGTGGGAAGTGTGCGGGAGGCAGCTGATCAATGTTTCTCTCTCATCGATGTTTCTAACTCTCTATCCCCCCTTCCTCTCTGTAAAGAATCAATAAAACATATTTTAAAAAATAAAAATAAAAATAAATGTCACAAGTATAGAATGTTCTTTGTTCCCAGTGCCTACAACACTGACAGTTGCCCATAGCAGGCACCCAATAACTGTTCAATGATCCAACATCTCATGTCCAATTTGCATATATAAATTGTCTTTTCTAACATTAACCTGAATAACCTGGAACTTGAAGGAAATCCTTTTGTCCAAGAGTTTTAAATTTAGCACTATTCATAGAGCACTCATTTATTTGAATGTGCTTACAATGCATTCCTCTTTGTTCTAGAAACGGAAACAGCCATTCCTTGTTCTATATGCCCTCCCTGCCCTCCACCAGGTGAGTCCAGTTCTAAGGCAGAACGGCCTTGGGAGGCAGAGTTTTAGGTAACCTGCTTATCTCTCTGTACCTGCCCCTGGTCTTGGGTGCTTGGCACCGGCTGCTCCCTCCGCCTTGGGGCATCAGGCCCTCTTCCTGGGCTTGTCCGACTCTCCAAGCCCAAGTGAGGGACGTCCCTTTTGGAGAGTTCTTCCGGTGTACTCCGTCCGCAGACACCCTGCAAATTCTGATTCTTCTCTGCTCTCGTAGTGCTGTGTTCTCTCCCTTTTCACATTGTTTTATTTTTGCTTGTCTAATTTTTCTGTAGAAAAATATTGTCGGGCTCATTTTTGTGGGACTTTTTTCTTGTATCTCAACAACCGTCCAATACTGGGAACAGCGTTAAGTGCTGCTGGAGGCAGGAAGCGCCCCGTTGTTGGGCTCAGACGGCAGGTGGATAATATAACTGATTTCTTAATGTTTACGTATGGCTGTGTGTACATGTTTAACCCAGAAGCAAGAAGTAATCAGGATTACTTTTGTCATCTGGGTATAATTTCCTTTTATAAACTCTTAGGAGAGTAAATATAATGAGGCCTAAAATCAATGCTGTCTGCTTTCTTTTAAAAAGATAAGGAAGGAATTTGGATGTAAATTGTAATGTTTTTCTTCAAAGAGGACTAATTTGCCACTTTTAATTTGATAAAGCTCTTTAGACTTCAAATATGGACTCGGGCTTTAACTATTAATAAACCTCAGAAAGCAGAAATCAAATCCTCAACCTTTCATGAATTAATTTCTCACAACTTTAAAACTCCAGCTATGCAAAGCAAATCATAAAGAGCAAAAAAGCTTTTCCAACTCAGGTCTTCTTCTGGTGTTAATTCATATGATTAAATGAAATGGTATGTATATTAAATTGAGTATTAATACTAGAAAGTTTCTTATTTCTTACCATATCAACTATATATTTCTGCATTCAATAACTGACTACAATTATTATTTTAGCCAACTTTTATTTATATCAAAGTGCTATCGTTGAATAGCATAAATCATCAAATATTGCTAAAAGTAATTTTTACAAAACAGCAGCCCCTTCTGTTCACCTTCCTACCCCCATTACCCACCAAGCAACCAACTTCAATTTTATTAGCTATTTTCTCAGATTTTACTTTCTTATTCCTAAATAATATACACTGAGTGGCCAGATTATTATGACCGGCCAGATTATTATGACCACCCCATCAGTACAATGAAGTGAATTAGTTATGCAAATAATAATAATAAAACCTTGAGAGTATTTGCTTAGGAAGTTTTCAATATTCAGTATTTTTGGAAGTGTCAATGACTCTATTTTTCTTCTCCTTTCATAGTTTGAGTTTCTTAAAAAAAAAAAAAAAAAAAAAAGGCTGTTTGGGAGCATATTTTATATGCCATACAATTCACACATTTTAGTGTCTAATTCACTGATGCTTAGTATATTTATTGAGTCATGTCACCATTCCTGCAATTCAGTTTTAGAATATTTTCATCACCCCAAAAAGATCTCTTGGGCAAATTTGTAGGTCATCTCCACTCCCAACCCTAGTCCCAATCTGGCTGACAAAGCCAGTGAGCCATGCGGCCGGGCTGATCTGCTTTTTATCACTACACATTTGCTGGGCCTAGACATTTCATATAAATAGGATCGTACCATATGTGTTCTTCTGTGTCTGCTTTCTTTCACTTCCCGTGATGTTTTTGAAAGTCATCCTATTGCACAAGTCAGGAGTTAATTTTTTTTTAATTATTGGAGAGGATTTCATTGTGGCTATTTTGCTTCGTCATTTAACAGTTGACTAGACATTTGGGCTGCTTACACTTCAGAGAAATTATAAACATATTTTTATTTTTTGAGGTATATTTTTATTGATTTCAGAGAGGAAGGGAGAGAAATAGAAACGTCAATAATGAGAGAATCATTGATCGGCTGCCTCCTGCATGCCCCCTATTGGGGATCAAGCCTGCAATCCAGGCATGTGCCCTTGACTGGAATTGAAGATGGGACCCTTCAGTTCCCAGGTTGACGCTCCATACACTGAGCAAAACCGGCTAGGGAACATATTTTTATTTTAATATTTTATTTTGAACTCTGTGTTTCACATTAGAAGGTTTCCCCCAAATGTATGGCACTCTGGCAGTCTGCTCATGTTTAGAAAGCAAAGCCAAACAAGTTATTTGGAAGCTGTATGTATTTGGTGGGAGGTGGTGAAGGGGGGGCTTGATTGCCATTCTCGGGGAAATCCTCACATCGGTGTTTTGCACTTGTCTCTTGGGCTGGTGGAATTTTCCATAGAAGACTCTTCAGTGTTTTCTCCGGGGGTGGGGGGGGGGGGGGGCGTGGGGATAATTCCAGCTTCCGGTGTCCCCGGGGTGGAGAGGAAGGAGAAGGCTAAGATGTCACAACTTTTAGGACGTTAACTTTTACTTGATCCCCATTTCCAGTGGGAGATCCTGGCCTCTGTCAGCTGTGCCTGTGTCCCTGAGATGAGAGACCCTCTGTCTCATTCTCTTCTACTGGGGTGGCTGCACAGAGCACAGGAAGGGATCTGGACATCTTTTCACATAGACTCCCAAACAATCTATTTGTAGCCCTACCGTCCCCTTCTCCTCCTCCCCCATTCCCACGGCTACCTGGTGCCAATTTCTGAGCCTTTGGAGTTCTGCGGTGTAAAGTGGGTTACCACTCTGCTCTGCCCACTGCCACTTTGGGATTAGCTTTCTTGGACCCACTAATCTATCTACCACTATTCCAACTACATTGCAGCATCCAACATTTTACTGCCATTGTTTTCTTTCCTGGTCTCATTACGGATTTGTGCTTCTGCACAAATCCTTTTATTCTCAATTTCACAGCATTTTCATCAAGAACCGAGTATTTATTCAACTAGCCATCTTTAATGAGAATCTCAATTTCATTCTTAATGAGAAAGGAAGCTTTCAGTTCCAAATAAGTTTGAATACCTCACTCTCAAGGAATTGCATCATAACTCACCACCCTTGAAACGTGTGACTTCCTTCCCAGAGTACAGAATGGAAGGTGTGGGGAGGAAGAGCTTAGCAGTGACACACCTCAGGCAGGAGGTTAAGGTCAACGTCAGCAGCGATGAATCATGGATAGACCCTTCGTGGTCTGCTCCCAAACATGTATAACCTCAGCCTAATCATGAGAAAAACATAAGACAAATCCCAACTGAGGAACAACCTAGGAGGTATCTGGCTGGTACTTCGCAAAGCTGTCAAAGTCATCAGAAAAGAGGAGGGTCTGGAGAACCATCACAGCCAGGAGGGACCTGAAGAGACAAGAGGAATAAAGATAATACGGTGGTGTGGGTGAGGCCCGGGAACAGAAAAAGAACCTCAGGCAACACACTAAGGAAACCTGAATAATGTGTGGACTTCCGTTAGCAGTAATGTATCAGTATAGTGCACTGGGAGCTCTGCTATCTTTGCAACTCTTCTGTAAATCTAAAATTATTCTTTGAAAACGTTCATTAAACAATAAAAATAAATAAGCCCTGCTCGTTTCTCCTTTGGCTTTTTATCGACACCTTTATGTCAATAGAAATGTGCCAGAAATGATCATTTTACAATTTGGCTCATTTCTACCTCATACAAAAACTATCACAGTCTGTTCCAATTTACGTACTAGAGTATTCATTCTCTTTTCCAAATATGTACTGAACAAGTACTGTGTTTCAGGATACTACCTGGTGCCAGAACTACAGAGAATAATAAAATAGAACTCCTGTCCCACTAGCGGTTCACAGGCTAGTGGGAACACGGGCCACTGTAGAGCACTTCTTGTTTTCCACTTGGCTAGAGACACACCAGCTATGACGAACACATTGTGTGCTATTCATATTTTGAATACAAAGAAGATAACAGCGAAATTCTTCTCGAACTTTTCAAAGCTTTTGTTTAGGTGAGACATGGAGTCCCCTAGAACCACAGTACCAGTTATGAAACATACAAGAATGACTAAAAACCTGGTAGAAAAGGGCATTTTGACAACAGAGAAACAAAACTTCCTACTTTTTGACATGACCACACATCCCCTCACCAACAACAACATTAAGCAGCGCCTCATCAAGAAGGTACAGGAAGCTGTTCTTGACAAATGGGTGAATGACCCTCACCGCATGGACAAGCGCCTGCTGGCCCTCATTTACCTCGCCCACGCCTCGGATGTTCTGGAGAATGCCTTTGCTCCCCTGCTGGATGAGCAGTATGATTTAGCCACCAAGAGAGTGCGGCAGCTCCTCGACTTGGATCCCGAGGTGGAATGTGTGAAGGCCAACGCCAACGAGGTTCTGTGGGCGGTGGTGGCGGCCTTCACCAAGTAACTGCCCAGGGGGAAGCCTCCTCCTCCCTCTCAAGTAAACCAGTAGCTTTTCTGCTATTGACTTCTGGTTTTCTGCAATTTATACTTTCCCACACTAGAGCTGGCTTTTGTTTTGCAGCATAATAGGTGGTTTTTCCGTGTGTGTGTGTGTGTGTGTGTGTGTGTGTGTGTGTACAGGAATCTGCTGGTAAGACGTTTCTTTTTAGATTTAGACAAATAGTTTCACTGCCTGTTGGCACTTCATTCCTTCTTGAGTTTAAATCATTTGCCATTCTCACCCTAACAGGTTTTGGAATTGTATAATGCTGACTTTCAAACTACCTTCAGTTCCAAATACACATCATTAGTATCTATTCAGTTTAAAACTGTCATCCAGTACAAATTCTTGGAGGTAGGATAGAGTAAAGGGGGGCCTGACCAGCATGGCTCCGTGGTTGAGGGTTGACCTATGAACCCAGTTCAATTCCCAGTCAGGGCACATGATCCCCAGTGGAGGCATGCAGGAGGCAGCCAATCAATGATTCTCTCTCATCATTGCCGTTTCTATCTCTCTCTTCCTCTTCCTTTCTCTCTGAAATCAATAAAATATATTTTTAAAAGAGAAAAAGAGGTTAAAGGGGGTATAAATGGTGATAGAAGGAGATTTGATTTGTGATGGTAAACACAATACAATATACAGATCATGTATTATAGAATTGTACACCTGAAACATATATAATTTTATTAAACAATCTCACTCCATTAAATTAAAAAAAAAGGAAAAAAACATTTTTCTATATTCTTAACAAATTAAGGCAGAAATCATGCACACAACATTTTTTTATTGTTTTTGTTTGTTTTTAATAATTCTTTATTGTTGATACACAAAGTTCTTAACTCACCAAAAGCAAAAGGCTGTAACTATTAGTGTACTTGATGCTAGAGCGCAATAGAGATGCATACATTAACATTTCTTTTCCTGGCATTATGCTCAGTGACATAAGTCAGGCAGAGAAAGACAAATACTACGTGATGCACTAAAAGAGCCAAACTCATGGAAATAGAGACTAGAGTGGTGGTTGCCAGGGACTGGGGGTGGGGTAAATGGGGAGACGTTGGTCGAAGAGCACAAAATTCCAGGTTTAAGATGAGTAAGTTCTGGGATCTAGTGTACAGTGTGGCAATTGTAGTTAACAACACTGTACTATATACTTGAGAGTTACTAAGAGAGCAGATATTAATTGTTCTCATCACAAAAAAGAAATGGTAATTATGTGACAGGATAGAGGTGTTAGCTAAGGCTACGGTTGTAAACATTTTCCAATATAAAAATATATATATTAAAATATATAATACATATTGTGTATGTCAATTGTAGCTCAATAAAACTGGGGGGAAATTGCTTTCCACAATAGTTAAAATATTTGTCTATTTTAACTATTAAATCATAAAGGTAAATTGCTCCATAAAGCTGCTTGGGTTTGTGATACATCCCATTTCTGCTGTATAGAGTGTGGACCTCACATGAATTTTTCCTCGAATTGCTGTTACCATGGTTTCCTAATAAATCTTGATAACTGTGAGGACCAGTGTTGGTGATTCTGAGCCCCGTGCTCCTCCATGGGAAATTTAGGAACACCTTATCACGTCTCCTGAAATACCCTGCTGGGATTTTGATTGGTATGACATTGACTGTGCGGACGTACTTGGAGGAACTGGCATCTGTGCAGACTTACTAGGAGGAACTGGCATCTTTATGACACTGGGTCTTTCCATCAAGGAACGTGGCATAATTCTCTGTGGTAAATTAAATACGGCCACAGAGTCTTTGCAGCTCCTCTATCAAGGGGCTTAGTCTGCGTTCTGACCTCTTGCATCTGGGCTGGCTTGGCTCTTTGCTTTGTCCAGTAGAAGGCAGCTGAAGAGATGTCTTGCAAGTTCCAGAGTTTGGGACACTTGATGTGATATAATTCCAGCCTTCATTCTCTTGGAATGCTGCCTCGAGACCACCACAGCATAAGGAAGCCCAGGATAAAAGAGCATATGGAAAGAGACCTGCCAGCTGGATGCACCTGCGTGTATGAGCCTAGGGCAGCAGAGACCTGCTCGGCCAACCCAGAATTACGTGAAATGGTGAATTCTTGATTTAAGCCACTAAACTTTGGGGTGTTTTATTCTAATAAAGACTAGTTGAAAGAGAAAATGGTACCTAAAAATGAGGTTCTCCATAATAAAAACCCAATACATGTGGCATAGCCTTGGGACTGGCTAGTGGATAGAGGCTGGAAGGGCATCAAGGAAACTGTTCAGTGGAAGCTGAAAAAGCAGTGAGGGAACTACTATTGAAGTCTGGAAGGATGGTAAGTCGTGTTTTGTGCTAGTGAAAAACAAATTGGCAAAACTTTTGCCAACACTACATAAAGCGGAAGAGCCACCTGGCCAACACATATAATCATGAGAAATATTGAATTATTATTGCATTAAGAGAATAAGTTTTGGGATGGTGTCATATAAAAGATAATTGAGACATTAATGATTTGTGAATCTGAATTGTGTCCTCTCAAAAAGCGTATTTTGAAGCCCTAACCCTTAGTGTGTTTGTATTTGGAGGAAGGGCCTCAGGGAGGTAATTATAGTTAAATGAGGTCATAGGAGTGGGGCCCTAATCTGAGAGAATTGGTGTCCTTATAAATGGAAGAGATCGAATAACCTGTCTGTAGGTGTCCTTGGATTTTTTATATAAGTAATATTATCAAAAAGGATTGTGTTCATTTCAGATTATTATAGTTCAATTTCTTTTCCTGCACTAACTCAGCAACATTTATTTTTTATGTTATTTTTATTTAATTTGGGGATAGGTGTTACATTCACATTTTTCATGAAATAATAAAAGGTATATAGTGAAAAGTTTTGCTGTATCTCCATTTCTTTGTCTTATCACAATGATGAATATAATATTGACCAATACAGGTATTAGCAGATGTCCCTGTATTTTAGCTGCCTTTGATAAAAATGTCCCTAAATTTTGTCATTAAAGTTGTGATGTTTTCTATAGGATTTTCATCCCCCTTTTGTCCCCATTGACCCCTTCTAGCCTACCCTGCCCCCTGCCCCAGGCTTTCACCACACTATTGTCTGTGTCCATGGGTTATGCATATATATGCATACAAGTTCTTTAGTTGATTTCTTCCCACTCACCCACCCATGAGAGAGATATTTAATTTATCAGATTAAGGAAGTTAGCTTCTATCTTTAAACTGCTGAGAGCTTATCACGATTGAGAATAGAATTTTATCCTTTTTTTTTTTTTTTGGCCTTTTAACTTTGAGGAGAGGGTAAAGGGGGGATAAATGGTGATATAAGATTTGATTTGTGGTGGTAAATACACAATATATTATACAGATTATGTATTATTGAATTGTACACCTGAAACTTATATAATTTTACTAACCAATGTCTTTTTAAAAAAAATTTATTTGCTGACTTTAGATAGAGAAACATCAATTTGTTGTTCTACTTATTGATGCATGCATTGGTTGCTTCTTGTATGTGCTCTGACCTGAGATTGAACCCTCAATTTTCGCATATCGGGAGGATGCTCTAACCAACTGAGCTCCCTGGCCAGGCCTACTTTAGTGAGCCTTGATATGCATATGCCACATAGCCCTCTCAAGCTACAGAGTGTTCTCCTAACCCTAGAAAATTTGCTTATGTCCTTCCAAGTATTCCTATTACCTCTGAGACAACCAACCTTTTGATTTTTTGAATTGGGTTAAGTAATCAGTAGTTTTTCTCTTTTTCTTTTCTCTCTCCTTTTTTCTGAGTAGTATCCATCACCTGAACATGGTGAAATTTACTTAACAGTTATCTTGTTGTGGGACCATTTGGGTTGTTTCCAGTTTTGAGTTGCATGAATAAAGCTATGGACTTATTATTAAACTCATATTACGGAATTGGAGCTCTGTTCTATAGGCCATTCCTTTTCTCCAGGGAGAAACCTCTAATTTCTTGCCTACATGGTATAGGTATTCTCAGAGAGAATGTGAGTTGGCCTGGAAACAGGAGGAAAAATATTAATCTTTCTTTTTGATCATCCTACACAAAGTAGACAAAACTATAAGCCCTGATAACAGACCCAGACTTCCCAATCATCTTTTCAGTGCCTCGTTTAAAAATATAAACATCATTAAGGATCACAGGTATCTGGTTTTCCATCAGCTCTGTTTCAGCCCTATTTCTCATTCTTGCTCCCCAGTGTGTGCTCAATCTTTGGTTCCAAAGTTCTCTAGGGTTCTGTCAGTCAATTATCTTCCTTCCTTCCTGACCAAATTTTCCCCTGGCCCTTCTCTGCCTTCCTAAATCAATGAACACTCATCTATCTAGTTTTCATCAACTGATGGCATCATTTGGGCTTACATATTTTTCATTCATTAACTATGACCATAGAGAAGTCTCAATAGATAGACAAAAAAATCAACAAGTATGGATCAACTGTTTTTAATGAAAAATATGTAGGCACAATAAGCTCTTTATGCAGAGGGTCCAAAGCATTTTAAGATTGTAGTCAAATCAAAGAGAAATACTTTGCAACAATGTAAGAAAGCAACATAAATATGAAATCATATATGCTAGGTTGTTAATTCTGGCTTTATTACCTCCTAGCTATATGATTTGGAGCAAATTATTTTATCTCTCAGAGCCTCCGTTTTCTCTTGTCTAAAATGGGATTAATAAAACCTTAAGAATTAAGAGTTAAGAGCACATACAGCCCCAACCGGATTGGCTCAGTGGATAGAGCATTGGCCTGCAGACTGAAGGATCCCAGGTTCAATTCTGGTCAAGGGCATATACCTTGGTTGCGGGCACATCCCCAGTAGGGGGTGTGCAGGAGGCAGCTGATTGATGTTTCTCTCTCATCGATGTTCCTAACTCTCCATTCCCTCTCCCTTCCTCTCTGGAAAAAAATCAATAAAATATATATATTTTTAAAAGAGCACATACAATATGCTCAATAAATATAAGTTCCATTTTTGCTTTGAAATGAATAAACAAAAGATGGAAATTAGTGAAATGTTTATCAAGACTGGTTTTTGTTAAAAGCAAAGTTGAAAAGTAGGTTAGTGACATCCTACTAGGGGATCTATTGCAAAGAAAAGAGCACTTCTGATGGGTTTTAGTCTCTCTATTATCCGGTAAGTCTCATCTTTAAAAACCATACAGTTTCTTTCTCTTCTTCAAGCATTTTCTCCCCTCTCCTTTCTGCCTCACCAGTCTTACCTGTTCAAGAAGAAGACAGATGAAGTATGTCAGCCATGGTCTCAACAGGAAGCTGATTTGACTTCAACTTGTTCCAGAGATAGGACTTTAATTACGGAATTTCTTCAGAGCTATAGATAAGGGAATGAACAAAGGATAGCGAGGCATACCCAGGTAAGCAATAGCAGGCAGCCATTACCACACCAAGGACAAGAGGGACACGAGGAGAAATAGAATTCCTGAAGCTCCAGAGAACTGAGGGGCCATCAGCAGAACCTCTAGTTGTGGAAGAATGCAACAACTTACTGAGACTTAGCCAAACAGGAAGGAAGAGAGAAAGAAATAACCCAATATTCCTTTCTTCTCCCACCTTCCCATCCCCTTGGCTACTGGGAGCCAGTTGTCAGGGGAGCCTGGAAGGGACAGTGCACAGTGGCCAGCCTGCCAGGGCCCAGCGCAGGTGGAGAGTGCAGCCACAGGCAACAAAAGGAGAATGATGAGCACAGGGAGATTCTAAGGAATATCTGTCGCATTACTTGGCGGGAAATTGAGATGTGTGAAAAGTCTAAACATTCTCAATGATTGAAAGTGGCTGAAACAGAAAACTGCAAGTCATCTTGTGAAGAAACAACAATGAACTTCTTCACTTTACCTCTGAGACCTGTCAGATGTAGAAATAGATGCAGGCATTTCCAGGTAGAAAGGAAGATTGTTTCATGTTGCATGTTTCCTGCCTTAGGGTGAATCCTAATTCATCACCTCCATGACAGCACCAACTGCACTCAGGGGGAAAGAACAGGAGGAAAATAGCCCCGAATGAGTGAGACCGACCAGGCTAAGGCATCAGGGACTGTTTGCAATGTGTGCATGGGTGCAATTTCAGGAAGTGTCTCAGCTCTTCATGGATGTCTCTGAGGATTTGTTTAAAATTTCAAATGCCACAGATTTATCGTGTGCTGAGAAATCTACTAAGTTCTAGATAACACTTAGTTTAACATGAGCCTGGGAGTGAGACTGTGTCCCTTGCATTTTACTTAAAGCCTAAAGGTGTGCCTTGTGATAATAAAGCCTAATCATAGTATTTGACTTGAATCATAGTGTTTGTCCCAGGCAGCTGACATTTTGGTGCATTGTATCCAGTATAAGTGTTTATCAAATAGTATGTCTTATTTCACATTGATGCTTTCTTCTACTGGGAATCAGTGGGTGGGATTCAGAGGCCTGTGAAATCCCTAAAACTGATGGCAAGATGTTTGGCATACATATGTTTTTTTCTGGGAAGATCTATTGTTGCCACAAATACTCTGAAGTTATGCCTTCCTCTGCCTTTCTAAATCAATTAGCACTCCTATCAGGTTTTCAGCAACTAACTGATGGCCCTCCTCCATTTCATCTCATCGTTTGGGTTTACACACTTTCATTCATTTTAGAGGATTCTCAAGAGAGAAAAGGCAAACAAGTATGTTCAACTATTTTATTGTTTTGTTTTAAATTTTTTTAGTGATTGATTTTTACAGGGGAAGGAGAGAGAAACATCGATTTATTGTTCCACTTACTTGTGCATTCATTGGTTGATTCTTGTATGTGCCCTGAACAGGGATTGAACCTGCCACCTTGGCATATCAGGACAATGCTCTAACCAACTGAGCTATTTGGTCAGGGCTGATCAGTTATTTTCCCTGTTGAGAACCATGGCTGAATACAAATATATTGGAAGGAAAGCTGGGTAAAAAATGAGCGTTATAAAAAGTTTTTTTCAAAAATAGAGATAAAAATCCATATCAGAAATACACTCCCTGGCAGTCTTATTGGCTGACCTTATAGTGCATCAGGTGAGAGACTTTGGTGTATAAAATATAAAAAATAAGACAATCTTTTCCCTAAATTGAATGATGTGTCCCTGAACAGGATTGGCCTCAGTCCTAGTTTGAGACCCATTGTCTCACTGAATCTCCCACCATTTATTCAGGGGTTTTACATGGTGGTAGGAGAATATTCTTGCGCCTGCCAAGATGATTACAGGCAGCCCATGGCTAACGTAGTTGGTGCTCCAGCCAGCAGGAGCATTGATGTAAGGAATTGCTGCCTGTTGGGGCAAGTATTCCATAGATACGGAGTAAGGAAGGGGTCTCAAACTCAGGGCCTATTGGGAGCTGTCCTGGTGGGTAAGTAGTGTTGAACCACAGATGTTATGCTTTCTATCCAAAGGGGGCAGCCTTTACTCTACTCCACTTTTTTTAGATAAAAAATTATAATTTGTGGAAGTTGGCAACTAATTCAAAACATTTTAAAACACAATGTGGAATGACCATATGTTTTGAGGGTGTACTTGGCCCAGGGGCTGCCGGTTTGGGATCTCTGGTGTAAAGCAGTCGTTCCCGAGCCTGGCTGCAGATCAGAATCGTCCACGGAGCTTAAAAACACAGATGCCCAGTCTCCTCCCGAACTTGCTGAATCTCATCTCGGGGGGTTATGCTGATGCACAGCCAAGTTTAAGAACCATGAGAGCAAAGAATTGGCAGATGGAGTAGCATTTACCGTCCTTAAAACTACAAAATTCAAAAATGATCACAATAAAGGAAGGCAGAAGAGAAATGAACAAACTGTCCCCATGGGGGAGCAAACTTGGTGAGGCTTTTAGGAACGCCTTTAAACGTGTTCTCCCTTGTTACAGATTTTGTTTTTACGATCTTTTTATGGAGCCATGCCTTCCAGTATAGTAGCCTCGCCACATGTGGCTACTTAAATTTAAATTAATGAAAATTAAATAAAATTTAAAATTCAGTGCCTTAGTTGCACTAGCCACATTTCAAGTGCTAAGTGGCCACATGTGGCTTGTGGTTCCTGCATTGGATGGTGCAGATATAGAGCATTTCCATCATTGAGAGTTCTACTGGTCAGCCCCGCCTGGGGAGGGCAGCCTGGATTATCCAGGTGACCCTATAAAGTCACATGGTTCAAGAGAACTTTTGAATCTTTTAAGCCATTCATGAGGGATTCTGATATTTCGAGGGAGTGGTAATTATTAGTATAGAATAAAACATTTCCAAATTGGCCACATGGGTCTATACACTTGCAAAGAGAGATATTCACCTAATGCGATTAATTAGTAGCCATGAAGATCTTAGAGTGTAAAAGTATTCATGCAACCATTGGACAAATATTTACCCACTTTTTTCTATATGGCAAGCCCTCTGTTTTGTTTTTAAATTATTCATGAAATTAAGTGGAGCTAAAAAATTGGCTCAGGCAGCTTTCAAGAGTTATCCTCCCAGATATATATAATATATCTCTAGTTTGCAGTCTACTTTTCCCTTTTAATTATATGGAATTCCCCTTAATGCAGTAATTATCGTTAGGTTGGAACATGTTCTTTGGTATTTGTAATGTATCTTAATGGTTAAAAGAAGAGAAAGGCAGCGATGGCTCACAGCAGAGAAGTTTTCTCTTGGCTTAAAAGTGTAGAAGAGTTTTGATCTGACCTTGACTAAGTGTAGACATGACACTCTGCCCAACAGTGTGACATTATCTAACTAGGACAGCAGTCTACACAGCCACTCAACCCCAGTCACTGCATGCTTCTTACTCTTATTCAAACAGCATACAGTGAGATAAAAACCCAGAGAGACAAGACAGAAAGAACCCTAAGGTTATGGGCTTCAGGCCTTGTAATTGAGTGCAAATTTTAAAATTTGCACAAAAATCTGAACTCTTGGGATTCAGAACATTCTAAATATTTTTTTTTTTTTAAAAAAACAGACATTTAGGTACAAAGATCATAAAATAATTTAGGAGAAAGCATTGTAGGTAATGTTAAGAACTGTTTACTCTAAGGCAGGTTTATGGAGATCCTGAGTAAGGTAAGACCAAGCTGAGTGAGTAATAATTGCTGGTCCAAGATGAGAGTAAAGTGCCCCTGCAGAAGGCGTGGCTTGGTGCCCAGAAATCTCTTCTGTAGTCATGAACAGTTAATGAATCCCCCAGGGACATATGGATTGGATTTTTAAAGTGGTCCAACAAGGTAACTTTTATTTTTCTGTAGTATACATCTAATTGGGTATTTTATAGTCTCCATGTGGCTCTTAGGATAATAATAAAGGCTAGGGCTGCTTCTGGAATGCATAGGTTTGGCTGACATTTGCATAAAGGAGGTACTCATGCTATGAGATAACCAGGGTTTCTAATCCTGAAAGGACACTAACAGATCTCAGGATAAAGTCCCTTGGAAATGACTTCTTAGAACTATAAGAGTCATGTAACCGTTACAAATGAGTATCACAGTGACTTGAGTCTCTTGCTTTCTTATACACATTTGTACACATACACACGCACCTATATTTATAATTCATATGATATACCAGGCCCTGTGTTAGGCATAAAAATCAATGAAACACAGACCTTACCTTTGAAGAACTCATATTCTAGAAGTTGAACAAATAATATGATGTACTAAGTGCAATGATAGAGATACAAAATTGAGGGAATGACATACATTCATTTAAGAGACGATTGTTTAGAGATTATGGATAAGTCCTTTTTTATTTGATGTTGACTTTACAACAAAGATAAAAAGCAACAGGGATGAAGAACATTTTGGTTGTTGTTAGATCTAAGGCTGTAATATTATTGTTTTAATCTTGGTCACCCTCCTGTGTTGAAATAGCCTCTAAACTTCTTACATCCAGACTGAACCCAGCTGAAGAAAGAACCTGAATGAAGCCAAAAAAGAACAAAATAGTGGATGGAAAATAGATTCTTACAACTCAGAAATGTCTGGAATATGACACACCAAAGAAGTAAGTCTGTTCTTTTGGCCGAGCAAAAGAGGGTGCTATTGGGCTGCATGGAATGTCACTAGGCAAAAGAGAGCCTGGGCTCAAGGTCAGGAATAGAGCAGTAGACTTCCTTTCAAAATAGCAAACGTGGAGCCAACTGGTTAATTGTGAAGAGCGATGATCTGGAAAAGCACAAAATGCAACTAGAGCCATTAAATGAAGTTTACCCAAAAGTAATTACTTAGAGCAATAGAAGCGAAACCTTGGGTTTTGGCTAAATGGCTTAGTGACTTCACTTATGATAGGCAGAAGTGTCCAAGCAATCAGTCACCTTTGTATTGCCATTATGAAAAGCAGGGCCATCACTGTTATTGCAATATGTCATTATGAGTGGGGCAATGAGCTTAAACAAATCTTTAATATTGGAAGCGATCCTAAGCCCTCTGGTTGCGTTTTCTCTGGATTGAGGGCAAGAACTCTTGCTGGAACTATTTGTTGCCTAAGTGATCTTGTCCTTCCCCCAGTTCATCCAAGTTTACCACGTAGTCTAAGATCAAGAGTTCTCGAAGGTAGAATGTGTCCTCCATATGTAATCATAGGGTTTTAATGTCCCAAACCACTCAAGGCATGTGGATCCTTTTGTCCCTATCACTGCTCTGACACCACATGTAAGCCAGTCTCTTCTGCCTAGTGGGTATACTCACTGTACCAATTGTTGAATAATTTGAACATAAACCCTGCTATATTAACAAAAGAAAGATAAGTGCATGATGTATGAGAATAAAATAAGGCCATTGACTTTTCTAGACACACTCAAATTTGTACTTTCAAAGTGACAAACTTCAAATAGCCCTCTTGTAAGAGTATTCTTCAGAACATTTTAAAAACAACATTAAAAAATTTCCCCTCGGATATTTCTGGAAGAAAAATATTCATGTGGATGTATAAATTATGGCCTGATTGTTAAGAAATTATTCATGCCATCTAAAGGCGTGTGTATGTGTCAGACCTCATATTAGTTCGTGGCCAGATGATGTCATTAAGCAATGCAAATACCTTTCTTTTGAGCTTGCCCCCCCCCCCCACCTACCCCATAGTGATAGAAAATAGGTCACACAATGTGACAATGTTAAGTTGCACCTAAATATAAGCAGTAAAACAAAACAAAATAAAAACACCAGGAGAGCTGAAAGCGTGTAATTTTATATCTCTGTGCTAGGGGCAGACATATTTGTGGCTGATGAAAAAAACATAAGAAGCTACACTAATTCACTCCATAAGGTCAGGTCTCTGCTGTGTCAGACAGAACTGTGCCAGGGGATCCACACTCATCTCACTATCTGGGGACGTAAGCACGGGCCCCTTTTAGGTTAAAAGAGAGGCAAAAAGAGGGACATTCTGCCTGGTAATGAGTCTCCCTCACCTTCTGCCCTTGGTATTTATCTTTGTGGGAAATGTTTGGCAAGTGCTTGTGCAGAGACCAGAAATGTATTAAATGACAGGATCTATTCAAGTGATGAGTCCAGATCTGTGTAAAACTGTGTAGTCACACGGTGCTGGCAGTTATTAAAAACACTTTTCCACACCCTATCCCAGTGGGGGACCCAGGGTATTTTTTTACCTGCTTTTTATAGATGAAGAACCTATGACTCAGGCAGGTTGAGGGATTCTGCCCAGGTGGAGCTGAGGATACCCCGGGTCACTCAGCTCTCAGTAGTTCTGCACTGCTCTACAGTAGTGAGCAAAGACGTGGAGGCTGGAGAGGCCCGACCTCAGGCCCATCGGGCAACAAGGCTGGCTCTATACTGGGCCTGTGGCCACCATGGCAACCAGCTTGGCCACCGTAAGGGAAAATCCCACTTGAGCATATGAGCCTGTTACCTACCCTGGTGCAGAAACAGGACTTGGGGCCTCTTGGTATACGCTCTGGTTACTAGTTCAATGCCTGCACGTACAAGGCACCCTGCAGGTGTTTGAATGAAGACCCTGAGTGTTGCCAGGGCATAATAAAGTGCTGGCCCAGCTACTCAGCTCACCCACTGGTGGAGGCAACAATTACAATCTTCAGATGGTAACACTCAGGGGTAGACCTACTTTTTGTCAACCCAAGAGGCCTCACTTCCTGTACATAGGGGCTGGAAGGCTTGTGTTCCTGTTTAACCAGGGGCGAGTAATGTTGACTTGTTTCACCAGTCCCCAAGTCCTGCCAGCCACGTGGAAAATGAAGGACATCCATTGAGTACGTTTTCATTCATTCAGAAATTTGGCTTTGTCTAGTCAGTCCCAAGGGTCTTATTGTTACTATGAGATCAGAGCGTGAGGCCCCGCCAGGAAGTGGCTTGATTTTATGGGAGAGTTATGTGGGGGGCCGTGGGAGCGTCAGCAGCATCTGCTTCTGCCAACCTCTCAGCAAGAAGCGTCTCCTTCAGGGAAGAGCTCACAGCATCGGGAGAACGCTCCCTCCTCCACCGCCCCGACTTCTCCTTTTACCTTGCATGGCACCACATCCTAGCCTAGATCACTGAGTGCCAGGCAGACTTGAGGAAATGTGCCTGTGCCATCACCCAGCTTCACCCTGCGTGCGGAGGCCAATTCCAAGTTGCCGAGAGTGTTTGACAGTCTCTCTCCCGCTTCAGAGTGGCACCCTCCCCGCGTTTATGCAGCATAGATAACGCTTTTTAAGTTATTTCCGTTACCGAGGCATTATACTCGGGTCTTCACATTGTGACATTCCTAGCAATTACTACTGGCATACAGTTATTGACTTTCGTCTTCCCTCATAAGTTACTCTTTTCCTCCTTAAAAAAAAAATCCAGGCAACAGAACTCCTATGTAGATACGATGGGCGTGAAACACACTTGGAAGGACTGTTAGAAAATGGACAAGTGGATGGAAAAGATGTGCTTTTTAAACGAATTTCCCCACAGTGCTCATCTTCATTTCTGGGTCAGTGGTTTTCCTTTAGGGAGCCTTAATGTTTAATTAATAGACATGCGTGAGCCTCCGCCACAGCCCTCGGTGCCTGTGTGATCCTCCGTGGGGAGACCTCCTGAACGTCAGTGTCATGTGAATGCTGGAAAGCACATAGCCGCCGAGACAAAGCCGGACCCCAAGTGCATCCTAGCAGCCAGGCCTTCCGACTCGGGCAGAGTGCGGCGTGGCTTCAGCAGTGTTCCCAGGTCACAGCCACTGCGCCGGCGGCCCCAGCAGCTGCTGCTTCCTATATTTATAATCGCACCAGAAGCCTGGAGCCTGGGCGGCATCCTGCATTTCTCTTTCTCTAAGAAGCTCTCCCAACGCTCAGGAGCCAAGAGCCAAGAGTTATTTTCTTGAGAGAGTCAAGAACAAACTGCAGCTGAGCGCTGTGTGCTCCCTGGTCTTGGTGGGGTTGTGTGGGGAGACGCGTGGGGCAGAGCGCACTGTGCCAGGCGCAGGCAAGGGCGGCCAGAGGGGCTGGGCTTGTAGATCCCACAGGAAGATACACAGGGCCCCCCACCCCCATGAGGAGTGTGGGATGGCCCCTATGGCCAGCAGTGAGGATGGAGAGTGTCAGGGCTGAGCTCCTGGGGCCAAACCATTGATACCGCTTATACTCCGGTGCCATGAGACGCTGGCACCTTGGCTGAGGCTGTTTATAACAAGCGCCTTGTTTTGAATTTGGAAGAGTCTGTGCAGCTCTTTGTTTTCAGAGTAGCTTTGAGGTGTTGCCCACACCTAGCAGAATTCCTCAGAGGCTCTGGAAAAAAGAGAAACCCTGTTTTGTGTCCAGGGTTTGTGCCTTTGGTTTACTGAACCACCGTACCTGTACCTAGTCCACGTCTTATCGTATTCCCCCTTTAGAGTCCCTGACCCCCTGGGTCATCACCTACAGCATCTTCTTCCCCCCTCTCTGCTCAGTGTCTGCCCTCCCATCCCCTCCCTTCCCTTCTCCTCCCCTCTCTGCTCAGTACCTGCCCTCCCCTCCCCTCCCCTCCCCTCCCCTCCCCTCCCCTCCCCTCCCCTCCCCTCTCTGCTCAGTGCCTGCCCTCCCCTCCCCTCCCCTCCCCTCCCCTCCCCTCCCCTCCCCTCCCCTCCCTTCCTCTCCCTCCCCTCCCTGTTCAGTGTCACCCTAGCTTCTTTTGGTTTCTTTTTTTTTTTTTTTAATATATATATTTTATTGATTTTTTTACAGCGAGGATGGGAGAGAGATAGAGAGTTAGAAACATCGATGAGAGAGAAGCATCGATCAGCCACCTCCTGCACACCCCCTACTGGGGATGTGCCTGCAACCAAGGTACATGCCCTTGACCGGAATCGAACCCGGGACCCTTCAGTCCGCAGGCCGATGCTCTATCCACTGAGCCAAACCGGTTAGGGTGCTTCTTTTGGTTTCTGAGCTCATTTCTCCTCCCGTCCACACTGTCATTCTGAATGCACACCTCTCTCTGGCCCTGCTTGCTCTCTTCTCACCCCTTAGACTTGATCCTCACAAAGGCAGCACAGTTACCCTTCAAGTCTACTCTGCTGCCTCTCCAGGCAACTGTTTCACGAAGGCAAGAACAGAGGGTCCTGGGTTCGATTCCCCAGTCGAGGGCTCGTACTTCAGTCGCAGGCTCAATCCCCAGCCCTTGTTGGGGCACTTGCAGGAGGCAACCAATCAATGTATCTCTCTCATATTGATCTCTCTCTCTCTCTCTCTCTCTCTCTCTCTCTCTCTGTCTCTCCCAGTCCCTTCCACTCTCTAAAAGTCAATGGAGGTGAGGGTTAACCAAAAAAAAAAGAGGAGAGGATGCATGGCTCTTCACTGCTGTGCTCACCTGACACCTCTACCTGGGTGGGTAGCAGAGCATCTCGGCCAAAGATATACCATGGGAGCAACTAAGGCTGCATGTAACCTGAGGCCCAGGAGTGACTAAAGTCAGGGTACCCCACCTCCTAGTCAGCTGGGTTTCTGGGACGGTTGAGCCACTGGAAGCCAGAGGCTCACATTGGCATTTCTCTTCTGTGCCCCCACCTGATGCTGCCAGTCTCCTGGGGAGCTGCAGGTGGAGGGGGGATGGGTATGTATGGTGACAGCAGGCTGATTTTGTATTCCTTTGGCAGAATGAGGTAAATATTCATGCGTAAAGGATGGGAACTTTTCCCTGGAAACCAGAGACCCAAGTGACCAAGGACCCAGGGCAGGGAGGCTGAGAAGCCAAAGTAGAGAAGAAATGCCAAGAGGGGCCGAGGGTCAGCTGACAAGGGGGCCATCCTGGCAGGCAGTGGGGGACAGTAAGATGCAGGAGAGGGTGTGCTGGGAGCTGGGAGCTCCAGGAAGCTGACTCCCAGATGGAGATCTGAGTGTGGCGAGTTGATCAGGGCTGCTGCTGGGATCAACACCCAGGGAAGGAAGCCGAGTGGGGCAGCGGGAGGAGGTGGCCTGTGACAGTTTCTTGGAAGCCTGAGCCACCCCCATGGGACACTCGGAAGCGGGGTAACTCTTCAGAGTTGTCCTGAGTTGGGCAAGTGGCCTAGATCTTGATTCTGACTCAAGAAGGGGGTGTGCAGCTCTTTTTAGTGAAGGCAACTCCCAAAAAGGGCTGCCATCTGAGAACTCTCCCTGAAGGGGGAGCATAGCAAGTGGTGCATGTCACTAAACTACCATCTGAGGAATCACAGCCGGGACACTCAGCAAAAGGAAATCTCCAGACTAGAAGGTCTGTGAAGAATTATCAAAGAGCTACATGCATAGAACAAGAAAGGGTCCGCTGTCACCCTCCTCATTCCCACCGTCCCTTCTTTTCCTCGGTAATTGTGGCAGTAGCGCTGTGGTTGGGATGAGAGTGGCCCTACCAGGATTTCAGCCCACTGGAGCCAATAGAAAGGGTCCCAATCTTCTTGCAACTTTCAGGAAAAAGAACAGATCAGACCACAGGTTCCTGACATTGGCTTGGCCCCAGTATGGAATCTTTCCAACTGTTAGCACAATAGGGCACTAGGAGATTGGCCACTTTCCAATTGTCTTGAGGGTCTTTTCAGGATAAAGATGCATCTAAACGAACCCATATGCCAGCCTGTGTACACAAAGAAAATAGCCATGCCTGGCTTCATTCCTATGACCGAGAGCTTCTCTCCAAGGCAAACCTCCCCACCTCAAGGCTAAGGACAGACTGATAGCACATTGCATTTTTTTTTTTCTTCAAAGCAGACACATCCAATTTATTTTGGAGTGCCTTCCAGAATTTTCACTTGCCGCATTTAAAACACACTAAGAATTTCTTCCCCGATCCCTCAATTCTGTCAAGGCCCATGTAATACCTGAGGTCCTTTCAGGTCCTGGAAGCTGTAGAAAAGACCAATGGTGTCCCTTGCCCAAAGCTCCTCGAAACAGAGCCATCTGCTCCTCCAGACTGGTGAGGTTGGTCTGGTGGGGCTGTCAATCCCAACACCCCCAGGAAGTGGTAACCCTAAAGGACAAACTTGGGGGGTGCCTGCCTGATGGAGGTTTCAGGCTAGCCCTCCCCAGATCCCCGGTGAGCATGCTCATCATCATTCTTAGAAGTCAGGCCGCCAAAATATTCCTGCAGCTCGCGCAGGGCGTGGAAGCCATGGGAGATGGCATTCTTCTCAGCTTTGGACATCTCTGCGTACGTTTGCTCGTATCCATCAGGTTGAAAGCAGGGGTCCCAGCCAAAGTCCCGGCAGCCACGAGGTACCACAATCCGGCCCTCCTCCAGCTTCTTGGCGTTCCCCATGACAAACACCAGCTCCTTCCTGGCCATGGAGGCCGCCATGGTGAACCTCAGCTACCTCGCGGTCCCACCGGAAAAACCAACACATTGCACTTTAATAATGACCCATTGAGATCACCTAAGTTTTCAGCGTGAGTGTGTGAGTGTGTGTATCCCTGGAAAGCAGTGCTTGCTCCTGGATAGCAGGGGGCCATTTGAGAATGTTCTCGCACCTGGCTTCTCCAGGGTTCTCCCACCTGTTTTGCACCCGTCCTCTCACCCCTCACCGTATCTTATTAGTCTTCTGTTCGTATCATTCGCTACTGAGTTTCAAATGTAGGAAGATTCTTTCTGATGACATGTGTCTCCCTTCTTCATTCTCCCAGACTCTTCAAGTCTCATTTCTCAAGAGCACAGGTTGGACACTATAAACATTTTGAATGACTTCATTGGCTATCGGTTTTGTTTCTCAATTAGGATTCAGTGAGTTTATTTCAAAATGAATGCCATCTGCAGGTTTCATGGCCTTAGAGACAAATGGCCTCATTCATATCCATTCTCTTCATTGAGTTGCCCATCCTCAGCAAATTCCTGGACTGTAATAAAAAAAATAAGACATTCTAGGGCGATTTTTCCTCACCAAGGAGATGAACTTGTTTTGCGTGACTTTGATCAGGTAATGGGAACAAAGAGGTGGCCCCTCTTTGGGACGTGAGCACAGTGCAGGGTGAAAAGTGCCCGTGTTCACTGCATGAGACAGGAGCGTGGAGCGTGGAACCTGGGCTGAAGAGTCAGGTCATTGGGATTCGGTCCTGGATCTCCCACTAACTGATGGGAAATGCACATAGTTCAAGAATAATCGAGGCTGGAATAAATCAAGGTCAAGTCATTCAAGATGATTAAAATTTTAAGTGAGGTTTTTATTTAAAATTTAAAAAATGAAGCTACAGTCCAGTTGGTATGGCTCAGTGGTTGAGCATTGGCCTATGAACCAGGAGTTCATGGTTTGATTCCTGAACAGGGCTCATGGCCAGGTTGTGGCTCGATCCCCAGTAGGGGGGTGCAGGAGGCAGCCCATCAATGACTCTCACTCATCATTGATGTTTCTATCTCCCTCTTCTCCCTTCCTCTCTGAAATCAATAAAAATATATATTTCATAAAAATGAAGTTATGAAAATAAAATGGTATCTTCTGCAACAGAACATAAATTAAAATTGCAACTATGTGTTCATTCTTAGAATGAACACAAGTAAATATCACGTGGAGGTTTTGGCATAATTTTTGAACTAAAATGATTTGTGGCAGGATACAACAGCCTTCTCTCAATGGATGATTTTATAGCAGAATTTTTTGGCAACCATATTAGAAAGCTTCGTTCATTTTCCCAAAGATCTCTCAAAATTCCTTGACATTTAAATCATTGGTTTTTTTGAAACCCACATCCTGTTACCATCTTTGATTTTTCTTCTCCAAATGCTGTTTTACCTAGTTTGTCCGTGGTTTTTCATGTATTTTTAGCAATACTTCCATATTTTCATCAACTTCATAGACTCCTGCATCTTTTGAAATAATTGCAAAGATACTTTGTAAGCAATTTGCTTTTTTATTTTCCTTGCACTGTGTTCTTTTATTTTTTTAATTGGAAATAGTTTTAGACTTACAGAAAAAATTGCCAAACTAGTACAGAGTTCCTGCACAACCTTTACCCAGATTTCCCTAATGTTAGCAACTTACACAACTAGGGTAAATGGTCAAAACCGGGAAATCAACATTGGCACATGATTTTTTTAACGATAGACCTATTCAAATTGCACCAGTTGTGGGGAGTCATGGGCTTCAGTGCAGATATGGCCAAGGCCAAGAACCACAGCACGCACAACCAGTCCTGAAATGTCACAGAAACGGCATCGAGAAACCCCAATCACAAAAATGTGAATCTCTTAAGGGGATGGACCCCGTGTTCCTGAGGAATACACACTTACAATAAGAAGAGCCTGGGCGCCAAAACCGGTTTGGCTCAGTGGATAGATCATCGGCCTGCGGACTGAAGGGTCCCAGGTTCGATTCCGGTCAAGGGCATGTGCCTGGGTTGCGGGCATATCCCCAGTGGGGGATGTGCAGGAGGCAGCTGATCGATGTTTCTCTCTCATCGATGTTTCTGACTCTCTGTCTCTCTCCCTTCCTCTCTGTAAAAAATCAATAAAATATATTAAAAAAAAAAAAAAGAGCCTGGGGAAGATGCAGGCCAACAATGCCTGGGCCATGAGCGCACGAGTTAAGGTTATCAAGGCCCTTGTAAAGCCCCAAAAGGTCAAGGCCAAGACCCCAAAGGGCAGCAACCACAAGCTCAGTCAACTTGCCTACATTGCTCACTTCAAGCTTGAGAAACATGCTCATGCAGCGTAGCCAAGGGTCTCAGGCTCTGCTGGCCAAAGTCCAAGGCCAACACTCAAACCAAGCCCCAGGCTATGGCTAAAGCTCCTGCTCAGGCTCTGGTTCTGGCTCAGGCCCCCAATAGTGCTCAGGCCCCCCATGAAAGCTCCACAGTAGAGGCCTCTGTCTGCCGATGGAAGGACAGAAGGACCGCTGGGCTGCATGGAGGTATCCTCCTGTGCTATTTGTTCAAATAAACCTGAGGCAGGGGAAAAGGAATTTGCACCAGTTTTTTCCACTAATATCGTTTTTCTGCTTCAGGATCTAATCCAGGATCCTCTGCATACGACATTTGGTTGTTACAACTCCTCAGTCTCTCCCAATCTCTGAGGGTTCCTCAGTCTTTCCTTGCCTTTCATGAAAAGGTGCTGGACAGTTATTTGTATCCTGTCTCTCAATTCGAGGTGTTCCTGATTAGATTGAGGTTTAGATTTTGGGTAAGATCTCAGAAGTGATGTACCCTTCTGTGCATCCTACCTGGGTGCCTACAATGTTGACATGTCCTATTACTGGTGATGCTAATTCTTTGTTAAGATGGTGTCTCTTGGGTTTCTCCCCTGTCAAGTCACTGTTTCTCCCTTTGATATTAATAAATGCCTCGAGAGAGAGATTTTCAGAGTATGAAAACATTCTACTTTTCCTCAACTTCTCATTCTCTAATTTTAGCATGCATAGGAGGATCTTGTGTGCAACAATTATTACTGTGATTTTGACAAATAGTGATTTTCCGCTTCCCTTATTCCTTCTACATTTATTATTTGGAAGAAAGATTTTGAAGATCTAATACAAAAAATGTAATATATCTCATTATTAACTTTTATATTGATTGTATGTTGAAATGTCTATTTTCAGGTATATTAGATTAAACAAAATATATTATTAAAATTAGCTTTCCTTGTTTCTTTTTATAATGTGGCTACTAGAAAACTCAAATGATATATGTGATCACATGGATGGCTCATATTACATTTCTACAGGACACCACTGCCCTATAGACTCAGACAATGAACTCTTGTGCCTATCTCATAGGATGATTGTGAGAATTAAGTGAGAATGGTATATGAAGTGTTTGGCATAGTGCCTACCATATATTAAGTACTCAATAGGAAACGGCCATTATTACTGAGTTATTGAAGGACAGTCACTTGTCTTCTCAGGGGAGCTGAAGTGTTTTCTTTAAGAACATCAGTCAATCGAGATTTCCCTAAGAGGAGGACAGCCTGCTAGAGAATGAGCTGCTCCTCAGACCTGGAAGACTCGTGTTTTAATTGAAAGCCAGCAGAGGAAGCCAATGCTCGCACATGGAAAACCCGGCGGGATACTGATTTCCAGTAGGAATTTGAAAAAGACAAAAGGAGAGGGAAGAACACACACTACTCCAGCCTCTGAGAAGGACAAAGCTCTGCTTGCCTTATGGGACAGCTTAAATAAAGGCTTTTGTGAGTGATGGATGGGGACCTGGACTAGGCCTCCAGTTATCAGTGATGGATGGTCTGCTGAAAAGGCATCTCATCCCCTAGATCAGTCCTACAGGTAAGACACCTGGCGCTCCCCTTATTCTTGGGGCATAACTGATGGATTTGCCAGGCAGAATCTGTGTGCCAGAATGTGCTTTTCCAAACATTAGCATTCCAGGTAGCGTCTCTTCCTGATGACAGTTAAGACACAGCCAAGTCCCCTTGACCTAAGGATTGTCAGTGCTGCAAAGCTTCCCTAGGATCTGTTGTTTCACCCAGGAAGTTATTTGGGCAACAGGCAAAAAAACAAATAAAAAAGATATAAAATTATAGAATGATCAATACGCCAGAGGTGTCTATCTAAAGATACATGGATATAATTACTGAAATAACTTTACTCCGCACTACCTCCTATAGGTAGTCTATCACATAAGAGACGTTGTTCAAAGTGCTTTCCATATAATAACTCATTTAATTTCATGTCAAGCCAATGGAGTAGATACTATCATTATCCCTTTGTTACAGGTAAGAAAACAGGCACAGCAAGCTTAAGTTACTTTACCCAAATCACAGCTAGTTAGTGGCAGAACTGGGATTCCAACCCAGGTAGTCTGGCTCCAGAGTCTATACTCTCAACTAGGACTCGTGCTGCCTTGTTATGGGAGGTGCCTCCTACCTAAACAAAAGGAGATAACTCAGTAATAGTTTTGTATTTTAGGATTTTAAAATTCAAAGCCCATAATTTTGCTTACCTTAGTGAGTAATTGCTCCCCTTCTTACCAATGGACAGAACCCCACTTCCCAGAAGAGGAAATTAAGAGACTATAATGAGGGTTAATCTGTGATTTGTTCAAAGACCCATGTGGTCGTTTGTAAGGACAATTGCTCCACAAAGAGGACAGAGAATCTTCTACCCTGGCTGCCCCGTGGCTCTAAAGAGCGAATTACTTAGCTGGGTGGATATGGCTCTCTCCGGTGCTCTGGCTTTCTGTGTTTGTGTGCTATCATTTGCTAAAGATATGACAGTGTGCTCTTTGCTTGGGTTTGCAGCTAGGAGACCTATGTGTGTTTTCTCACCTCCCCCAGGAATGCAGCCAGAAAAAGCCGTGGCATTCAGAAGCCATCTGGGAATGCTTCCCAGACCTGCTCCAGAAGGGGGCACAGAGCCAGCTGCACATCCACCGGCTGCAGAATTCACCTGGCTCAGACTCACGCAGGAGCTCTGTCTCCAAGAATGATTGATCTGGGATCCTCGCTGTCCAGATTCTGGCAGGTAGTCCTCTGGGAGGGAAGTAGCCGGGATAGAGCTCTGCATTCCATGTGCCAGTTTTCAGCGCTGAGGTGCAGCTTTGCCTCTGCCTCTGCCTCTGCCACCTCCAGGCTCTGGAAGTGTGGCTACATCCCTTCCTTTGAGGGCTTCCAGATCCTGCTGTCCGCCCGAGAAATGGGGGTAATAGCACGTAAGCCATATCAGCCAAGCTTGCAGACCTACTTAGCGGTCGCTGGCAGACCCAGAGAAGCACGTAAGAACACTCGACATGCTTTCAATCTATTGATTCAGGTCAGGGGTGGGGAACGGCCAGCCCGAAGGCTGTATAAGGCCCATGAAATCATTTGGTCTGGCCCTGCAAGGCACTAGGGGTGAGTTAATTATAATTAACTGTTTGACCACATACAGCAGGCTACTTTTTAAGTTGATAATTGTGTATGGCCCATGAATGATGTTCTGAATATCCAAATGGCCCTTGGCAGCAAAAAGGTTCCCCACCCCTGATTTAGGCGATGGAATTGAACGAGTCAGGATCCTATCAGAAAACAGACTGCACACAGAGACAGGAATAATTGAGGAGATTTTAATTGACGAAGGTGTGGACAAGTTAAGGGATAATGAAGCATGCCAAGGCTAGCAGCAGGAGCTGTAACTACCCTAGGCCAGAAGAAGCAAGAGGAAGCAGTACCTACAGAGAGGGCCCAGTGAGAGTGGCAGGTGAGAGATGTCCCCTAGTAGGAGCTACCTACAACCTTGGGTAGAGAAACAGTGCATAGGAGAGGAGCGGGGTTGGGGGGGGGGGGGGGCGGTGGAGAGTGCCTTTTTCTTGCTGCCCTGCCTTTAGTCTCTGGTTGGTGGTGCCCATTGGTCAAACCCAACAGAAGGCAGAAGGCACAGAGCTCACAGGAGGTCAGCCTCCTGAGGCATGGAGCAAGGGGAGAGTGATGGGACGTAGATCTGGAGGGCAGCAAGGACTATGCAGCCGAGGATACACACACCGGTGTGATTTTTGGCTTCTAGGATTGGATACAGTGGTGTTTTAGAGGCCTCGCACTATAAAAAGTCAGATACGCTTGTTATAGGCAACCAAACAGAAGAAATCAATAAAAACGATTCATGCTATGTGTTACAAGAATAAAATGCCTTTTAAGGTAACTTCTTTTTTGTTGAATCAAGAAGTCTAGAAGCATTTCAAAGTAAAAAGAGCATAATACCAAAATATGAATATTATCTAACTTTTGCCAGTACCAGGCAAGTAACTAAATGGCATGTGTATATTATTTCTCTGTATCATCAGCACAATCTTATTCATCCATTTATTTAAAAAATATTTTCTGAGTTCCTATGTTGTGCCAGGCACTGTGTCATGTCCTAAAGAAAACATTTCTGAACCAGATAGTAGGAGATTGTCTATCATAACGCTTGCCGTCTATCTAAAAAAGCAAACATTACACAAATGATTTCACAAAGAATTAAGAGCAGTTGGCGATAAACTCTTTAAAAGAAAAGTACACAGTGCTGTGAAACAGGTCACCTAACCTCACCCAGGAGGAAGGAGAGGCTTCCTGGGGGAGGGGAGGCCTGCAGAGTCCTGAAGAAAAAGTAGGGATTGGGGGAGGGGGAAATCGAGGGAGAAAAAGGGCCTCCAAGGCTGAGAAAATTGAATTTCCCAAATTCGGAGGCATGAAAGGGTGCATTGGCAGGACCAAGAGGTAGAAAACACTGCTGGGCATGGTGAACAAGGAGGAGAATGGGACAAGGTGAGGGTGAGAGAGGGAGATGGGCCGATCACAAGACCCAAGTAGCCAGGCTACGGACACCGCATTTCATCCCGAGCATGAAGCTCAAGCTTGGAAGGCTTCCAGGCATGGGGAAGTGATGACCAGCTGTACGAGGGAGGCAGAGCCTGAGACTAGAGCAGGGGCGGGCAAACTTTTTGACTCGAGGGCCACAATGGGTTCTTAAACTGGACCGGAGGGCCGGAACAAAAGCATGGATGGAGTGTTTGTGAGAACTAATATAAATTCAAAGTAAACATCATTACATAAAAGGGTACGGTCTTTTTTTTCAATAGTTTTATTCATTTCAAATGGGCTGGATCCGGCCCGCGGGCTGTAGTTTGCCCACGGCTGTACTAGAGTGTCAGGCAGGGTGCCTTTAGAGTATCAGACAGAGCCTGAGACTAGAGTGTCAGGCAGGGTGCCTTTAGAGTATCAGACAGAGCCTGAGACTAGAGTGTCAGGCAGGGTGCCTTTAGAGTATCAGACAGAGCCTGAGACTAGAGTGTCAGGCAGGGTGCCTTTAGAGTATCAGACAGAGCCTGAGACTAGAGTGTCAGGCAGGGTACCTTTAGAGTATCAGGCAGAACCTGAGACTAGAGTGTCAGGCAGGGTGCCTTTAGGAGGTTCTTGCAATAGTGGAGATCAAGAACAGGACGGAAAACTGTCACTGTAAAGAACCAGAAAGCACATATTTTCTGCTTTGTGGATCATAAGGTTTCTGTGGCACCTACTCAACTCTGCACTTGTAGGGCAAGCAGCCATAGACGATCTGTAAATGGAAGAGCGTGGCTGTGTTCCAATGAACTTGTTTACCAACCCCTAGTGTGGACAAAAGATAAAGGTAGTTTGGGCCAGAGCAGAGCCTACAGGTACTTGAGAAAGTGTTGATAGGCCCTGGCCTGGTAGCTCAGTTGGTTAGAGCATCATCTCAATACATCAAGGTTATGGGTTCAATCTCAGATCAGGACACATATAAGAAGCAACCAATGAATGCATAACTAAGTGAAACAACAACTCAATGTTTCTCTCTCTTTCTCTCATAAAAAAAAGTATACTTTTTGGAGATGAGGAGTGAGGAACATTTAGAGCTCTGTATACTGGGGTGGTTAACAATAGAGGAGAAGTGTGAGGGAAAGAGCATAAATTCAATTTGTACTTACATAGATTGAGGTATCTGTGGAATATTCAAGAAGGAAGAGGAAGGTGTGTGCTGATTTAGGAAAGAACTATTAATCTAGAGGTAGGAAGTTAAAGGAACTCCTATGTCATAACATTTAAATTTTATCTGAGAATTAGAAAGTAAGATCATCTTCAGATGGCAAGACAATGATAAGACCAGAAAAGTCAAAAATTGGAACAGCCGAAACTGGTTTGGCTCAGTGGATAGAGCGTCGGCCTGCGGACTGAAAGGTCCCGGGTTCGGTTCCGGTCAGGGGCATGTACCTGGGTTGCAGGCACATCCCCAGTGGGAGATGTGCAGGAGGCAGCTGATTGATGTTTCTCTCTCATCAATGTTTCTAGCTCTCTCTGTAAAAAATCAATAAAATATATTTTTTAAAAAATTGGAACAAAGTGGAAAATGTTTGAAATACTTGTTGTATAAGTAGGAGAGTGAGTTGACTAGAGAAATAGAAGTGGATACCATTCAGAGCCTGTGGAGATGGGCAACCAGGAATTCACCATCTACCCAGCCATGTTCGTTTGTTTGTTTATTTGTTTCTGTCCGTACTTCAACTGAAAGGTATTGGCCAGTTTCACCCTGGCTTGGAGTTTTCCGAGTAGATACAACCAAAGCACAAGACAGTTTAGATAAGAAAGTGATGACAATGATGGGCCATACAATAAAAGCACGGAGCCCTCACACCATACCTGACCTTGAGTTGTCAGTTAACGTTTGTTGTGACCAAATAGACTCCACTAGAGTGAGCGGCAGGCGAAGCTGTCACCATTGGAGGGTGACAGTCTGGAGGAAGGAGAGTCTAGAGAAGAGGCTGAGGGAATGCAGATGCTGCTTGATGATGGAGTGGGCCGTGTGGGAGGCAGTGTGGAGAGGAAACTGTGTTGGAATGGAGGCAGAATATTCTGGATCTGAGAGCAGCGCCAATGTCAAATAACCAAAAGGGGCGTCCAGTGGGGATGGACCAATGAAAAAAGTAAAGAAGTCAGTATTATTTACCTCATCTCCCATGTCTCCTAGAGGCTTCTGAGGCCTGAAGTTTACCAGTTGAGGTGTAGAAAGTGGAAAGTGGATGTTGGCGTGTCAGACCTGCCTCCGCTAATTGTCTGCAAAGTGTTGACAGTTGTGCATAGCAGCATGTGTTGGTCATCCTTGAGGTGGGGCTCGGAGCAGGGAGTGCAGCATTGCATCATGGGATGTGCTGTCTGGGCCCAGCTTGCCTCAGGTCACCCCTATGGTCACTAGCAAAGCCTACACGGGTCTTCAACAGTTGTGCTGTTATCACGATTGCTACACTTCCCCCAGCTGAATCAGCGTTCAAAACTGTCAGGTGTCTTCTGCATTCTAGATGTTCTGCCAGGGAACCTGGGCCAGGGCCAAATGAGGCCAGAGAGGCACTGAGGGCACATTAAGGAGGTCCTCCCTCTCAGGGTCAGGCACAGCCCAGAGTGAGCCCACATCCCTGAGAGTGAGTGTGCAGCCTTTACATTTTGAACGGTAGGCACCTCTCCCAACTCACCCTGGTTCTGGCCTCGCAGCAAACTCTAATGTGAACTGATATCTCTGGGATCACTCATGATTTTAGAAAAATGTTTGCCATTAGAAACTCCAGGGGGGAATCAGTTTTGGAGTCAGTTGTGAGTCCTTGATAGAAAACAATATGTATGCACAGAGAAACCAACTTTGAGAAACTCTGCGATACGATGTTCTGCACTGCTACACTTTCTATGAACTTTTTTGATCTCTAAAAACATTTGCAGCAGATACAATATTGATAAGCCCCATGACATTCTGACTGATGATGCACATCTCAAAAGACTTTAATAAGAAAAACATCATTCTTTTAGGAGCATTTGGAATTTATCATAAGGAATTAATTTATAAGTCTGCTGCCCTCACGGGAGAATATTTCTTCTACTCTGGCATGAGACAGATATGTGTGCACCCTTCAATGACAAGGGAATGTGGATGCCCTACGTCTGTGAAGTCAGTCTATCCCAGAGCCCATAATCCTGAGACATAGCATCTTGATTATGAACACCGGGCATTATATTTTATGCACTGGATAGAATTAGCATTTCCAAAATGATGGGCAAAAAGAGAGGCCCCTGAACCACAGAATCTTTCTCCGCTGCTTTCCAAGGACGCCATGCTTCCCCCACACCAAGAGCACTTCCAGGCAAGTCTCAGAACCAAGCCAAGCAAGGTGATTCCTCAGGAGTCCCCTTTGGGCCCTAGAATTGTAAGATCTTGTCATCTTGTGTCAACCTTCATTCTTTTCTTTCTTCTCTCTTTGTTTCCAGGTGGTCTGAATGCCTAAGTTACAAAAGCAAATTACTTAAAAACAACTTAGGTTGTTTGCTTTGTTGATAAGTACATGGTAAAGCAAAAAAGATGATTCACTTCTCTCTGGATTCATGGTAAAATTTAAGAAACAGAAAACAATGGGCATTTAAATATTTTTCAGGGTGCTCTATCAACCAGAAGGACCCCATGACTTAAATAAAGGCCAACCAGGAAAGAGCCTGATCCCTGGATTTGTTTTTCAAGAGGCAGCCCTATGAGGAACCCATTCCAATGGGCAATTAGACAGAAGGAGGTCACTATTAGCATTTGCCAAAACCAAACAAAAATAAGATGTTTTTACATATTTTCCAACAGACAATGTCTGTGTTTTCACCACATCTGACTTTTTCACCCTATTATTCTTCCAAAGGTTCTACATTCTGGGGACTTCTTTGTTGGGTTCATCTCTCCTGAAGGCAGCAGAGACACAAAATGTATGTGTGATGCTTGGCCCACAAATTCATACATCCTGCAAATACATCCCTAATGATGAACTGATCGATTGCTTATCAACCCCCCTTGGTGAATCTTGCTGTACATTGTAAGTCATCTTATTCATGTACATTATATGATGAACTGAAATCACCACTTATTTTTTAAAATATTTTTTAATTGATTTCAGAGAGGAAGGGAGAGGGAGAGAGACATAGAAACATCAATGATGAGAGAGAATCATTGATCAGCTGCCTCCTGCACACCCCCCACTGGGGGTCGAGCCCACAACCTGGGCATGTGCCCTGGCTGGGAATTGAACCGTGATATCCTGGTTCATAGGTCAACGCTCAACCACTGAGCCACGCCAGCAGGGCTGAAATAGCCATTTAAATTGCTATTGCTCTCACCCTATTTCCTTTGAAGAGGTATTTAAATATTTTCAAAATACTTTCACATCTATGATCTCACTGGGGACTCAAGATCCTGATGAGACCTTTAGAGGCAGGAGTTATCCCCGTTTTAGAGAAGATTGCCTGAGGTTGCTCTGCACTTTATTGTGTTGTAGCGATGATGGGCCACAGAACACAGCTCTGGCTCTCGGTTACTTTTGTAGGCTGGGTATCATTACCTGACTTTTATTTCCATGTCCATTTTAGCTGTTCTAATAAAGACCAGTGCTAAGATTAGCAAGAGACAATGAGAAGCAAAGCTGTACAATTAGAAAAAGAAAATAGAAGAGAGATTAGCAATATGTTTATTTTTATAATTGCTTTTTTCAAGGTTAATAAATTAAAGATACCTGGAAGTAGAAGTATCTGATGATGGAGTAAAAAATAGCATATGATTGACTTAGAACGATGCCTTTTTGTAAGTAAGTAGAGCAGAACACAACAAGGAGAATAATCAGCAGGGGAGATAGAAGTTAGGAATGGGAATGTGTTGTGCACAAAATGAGGAGTTAGGGAGCATCTTACCTAAAGAGTCTACAATTTTAGAAACACGGTGATTTGACTGAATTGCAATAGGGTGGGGACAGGCAATTGGGGAGACCCAAGCTTCCCAACCTCTGGGGATTGTGCCAGTGCTATAGACGGTCTGAGTCCCAAGGGGAACCCCATGTGCCGTCTCTTGTGTAAATTCAAAATAAAGACACCGGCCAACTATAAAACAAAACCTGTGTGTATGTGGAACTAAAATAGCTGCTCTTTAGATATGCTGATTGCAAAGCAGTGGTTATGTTAATCAGAGCTGAACCGCTCTTCCTCTCTTTCTTTTAGTTGCCTTATTAGTTTCTTTTGTTTGTTTTTTAGTATATTTTTATTTATTTCAGAGAGGAAGGGAAATGGAGATAGAAACATCAATGATGAGAGATAATTATTGATTGGCTGCTTCTTGCACCCCCACCCCCACCCCCACTGGGAATCAAGCCCACAACCCCGGCATGTGCCCTGACCAGTAATCAAACTGTGACCTTCTGGTTCATAGGTTGATGCTCAACCACTGACTCATGATAGGCCCGGCTCCCTCTCAGTTTTAAATGTCACTCTATTTTGGTGTTTCTACATGTGTAGGCCATCCAAATCACAATCACTGGGGCACTGGTGAAAAATGTAGAATCAGAGCCTAGAGAAAGATTCAGTGTGTGATAATGAGGGTGAGGGGTTGAGGCACCAGGGAATCTGAATTTTTTCAAATCTCCTGTGGGTCCTTAACCACATTCGGGATTAGGATCCACTGAATTAATGTTTTACTGTCACTGTTCCTCATGTGTTTCTTTTAAGCCCTTCCTTGACCAGGGGATGCCTCATTCCAGTATGAGTTCATGAATGGAAGTTTTAGTGGCCAGGAATTTGTAGGAGAAAGAAAGAAGGACCCGGCCAGCGTGGCTCAGTGGTTGAGCATCAACCTCTGAACCAGGAGGTCACGGTTCAATTCCCTGTCAGAGCACATGCACAGGTTGTGGGCTCAGTCCCCAAAGTGGGGCATGCAGCTAATCACTGATTCTCTCTCAACATTAATGTTTCCATCTCTCCCTTCCTCTCTGAAATCAATAAAAGCATATATATATATTTAAAAGGAGGGTAATTAGCTGCGTAAAGAGGAAGCTGTGTCTGTTTTGGAGATAGAATGAAGCTACAGAGGCTGGGATAAGAAAGGGAATTGAGCCAGTTATTGACTAAGCCTTCTCCAACACTCCCACCCCCCAACATGCTTGGAAGAGCCGCTGAGCAGAAAAGATGGAAAGCAGTCTTCAAGATTTCATTTGAGTTGGTGATGAGACTTAGTTCCAGCTGCCTGGTGGGTAGATTCTTCTTCACAGAGGGAAAGTTCACAGGGAAACCAAATGCCACTGCAGTCCCTGAGAGTTGACCTGGACTCAGTGTGCTGCATTCTTTTACTTATCACTGACATTGTGTCTCCCAGGAAAATATGCTTTCTTGGTTCGTTATTTTCATCTTCTCTTGTCCTTAACTAAGCCTTAGACGTCTTATATCCAACATCCTTTTCCATATCATGTATTCACTAGAGGCCCGGTGCACAAATTCATGTGGTGGGGTGGGGAGGTCCCTCGGGGTGGCCTGCGGAGATTGGGCCCCAGGTTGCACCCCCAGCCTCAAGGCCCCACAGCCCCACCTGCCACTCTGCCTTGACCTGGCGCTGCCCACTCACCTGCTCCACCATCCCGCTGCAGTCCCGCTCTCATCGGGCCCATCGGGGCCAGCAGCGCCTTCACTGCTGCCCACTGCCACCTGCCTTGTTCCATGCCACCCCGTGGTGGTCAGCGCATGTCATTCATGGCGAGCGGTCGAACTCCTGGTCTCCTGGTCGCACTCCCAGTCGAACGACCGCCTGAAGTGACAATTTGCATATTAGGCTTTTATTATATAGGATGAGCAATAAATTAATATGACAGCTTGGAAGGAACTACTTATCTGTGACTAAATATTTAACAAGGAGGCAGAAAGAACTTAATTTTGAACTTTAAACATTGGGAAATAAATGCCCTCAGTGGTGAGCTTTTCAAATTGGCAAGACTGCAAGGGCAAAACAAATTTTCATGCATTTGATTGACCCCTTTCGAGGTGAGCTATTATTAGCAGGCCAGAACCTGAACCTGCCAAACACTCGCTGCAAAATATTGGATGAAAAGTGATTGAAATTAGAAGTACTTTAAGCTGGTAAGCAGAGCCATGTCCAAAGGAGACAGAAAATAAAATATGACATATGCATCTATTGTATATATATCATATACATCTGTATATTTAACAATTCATTTTAATTCAGCAAATATTTATTGAGAGGCTATTGGGCTAGATACTATGTCACACTAGGTTTTGGGGACACAATATTGTTACCAGGGAGATGACGAGAAGAGATAAGGAGACCTCAGTTTTTGTATTCTTGAGGGTAACATTTCAGTCAAGAGACAAAGTGTAGAAAAGCAAGCAAGCAAGAATTTATTGACCACAGCAGAAACATACTTAGGGCAGTGAAACAAGGAAGAGTATGGATGAAGCAACAGGAGATCCTAGGCTGTGCTGCCTTGGCTCACTGGGAAATCAGAGGAAAGAGGGAAAGGAGGCCTTGGAGAGAGGTTCAGGGGGTTAGCCTGGGACGAGCTGCCACTGTCCATTGCTCTCCTGGTTGCAAGTCTCATGGGGTCCCTAAGAGGTTAGTTGGTTAGGAGATAGGTGTGGGGGGAAGATGTGGCGGAGGGGAAAGGGAATGGCACAGGTGTGCTTTCTTCTCTTAATTTGTCTGTCCTTGGGTGTGGTTGGTAAATGGCACTTAATTGGATTTCTGTTATCTGTCTCCCTGAGTAGGGTGGGTTAAACTATTTACCCTGTGGTTAGGAAGGAGAAGTGCAAACCATTTACTCTTAAATGTCCTTGGTTTAGGGATTTACTAGGTAGATACAAACTGCTGCTTATGTCTCCGCTTCCCCATTTCACTTGTCCTGGAATTTTCCTAGCTTCTTACTATTCTATAACAACGTCTAGGTTCTCTTACCTCCAGGAACTCATAAGCTGACGACGTGTGAGAGGGAACACTATTGTCAGCGGAGAAATGGCACCAGGAGTTACTGGAGATTGGATCTTGGTTCAGCAACCTGGGTGCTTGAATTCAGCAAAGAAAGAATTCAGAGCCAAGGAACTCAAATTGGAGGAGAAAGTTTATTTACAAAGTCGCAGAGGTAGAAAGAAGTGAGTCCGCTGGGCTGCGTGGGCCCAGGAAACTAATTACAGAGGCAAAAGAAGGGCCCTTGGAACTTAGAGGAGAAAGAGAGGTAAAGGTAATGCACCTGGGGAAGGCTGGGGGGAAAGACTCAGGTGTGCTCCAGAGAGAGAGAGAGAAAGAGAGAGAACCAGTGCTAGTTCTTATCCTGAGGTGTTTTTTGTTTTGTTTTGTTTTTTACTTTTCAAAGGCCATGGTTTTAGGGGAGGTCCCAAGGGAGAATTTCAACAGACTATTCATCAGCTTTCCAGGTGTATCCTTTCAGGGTCTTGGTCTCCATTGATTGGTTGGTGCCTGGACAGGGGTCATTAGGCATCACAGCTGGTCCTGATGTCAGCCATGGAGTCACCCCACCTGGCCTTACTGCTTTTCTGGGCCTGGAGCTGAAACACAACTGATTCCTAGACGTTACCTCTAGTTTGACCAAAATTCTGTGGTCAGCAGAATGGAGGCTTTGTTCCTAAGATTACTTGATGCGTGAGGGTCAGAACCTCATTGTTCTGAGGGTTTAATGCTTAAGGGAGTGGTCGTGCAAGGGAGTCCTATGAGGCTATCGTCCAGCCCCCTTGTTCCTCCTCTAAGGGGTCTACCGAATGACTAGGGATGTACCAGCGGAGGAAAGGTCCCGGGAGGGTCAGAACCACATGACCAGCAATATGCTCGGGGAGGAAAGGTTACCCTGGGGGCGAGGTCCTATGTTCCTACTCTACTCACGGCTGTCTAACTGCCTGCTATATCACTCTGATTCCTACAGCCTACGACAAGGGTTATATTAGCAACTGGTAGAAAGTGCTACCATTGCAACAATTAACGGGAAAGAAGAAACCTGCAGCAGTGACATTTCACTCTGGGATTTCAGCAGACACAGGAGGGTGAGAATGCCCCAGCAGAGGGAACGGAAGTTCTAGGTTAGGAGCACATGGCTGGAATGAAGGGGTTGGGGATGGATGGGGTGAGAAGTAGCAATGCTTGGAGGTAGGTGCTGGGTACAGAAGCTCAGGAGATATGTCCTTCATGGCTTGTGTGACTGGGAGACAGCGGTGGAAAATGGAGCTGGGACTTGGACTAACAGAAACCACTGTTTGATTCTGGAAGGATTTTCTTCTGTGGTGTCCCAATGCTGCCTTTCCAGAGAAGAGGTGCCACTTCATCGAATACCTTCTACATGCTGTGCTGAGTAGCGATGTTACCGCCCATCCTTGCAACAATCCTGCACGGTCAGTATTTTCTCTATTTACAGAGAGGAAGAGAAGCCCTGGGTGCCTGAGACTGCACAGCGTGTGACACATGCAGCCTGGTTTGGTGCAGACACTGATCTCAGTGGCCTGGGAATTATAAAAGCTGAAGAACAGCTGAATTCAAGTATTCTCCCGCCCCAACCTCTGCCAAAAATACCATCTCGAAACGCCTTGGGACCCCCCTGGTCCCTGATGCTGCGGCCAGCTCTGCAGAGTCTGTGCAGGTGATTTATGCTTTTCTCTCTTCCAAGAGACCAGAGCTTATTGCCTTGCTGGGCAAAGCGGCAGCAGATCCCTGCCCCACCCCATCCCCCCCCCAAAGCAAAGATTTCCAATTACTGCTCTGCAGAAAATGTCAAAAGCATTATTCAACTATTCATTATCCCGGGTTTTGTAATTTTTCATATGTTTTTACTCTTATCTGCTAGCACTTGAAAAAGACCAGCTTTTTCCTCTTAAGAGCTTAATTTGCAGAGCTGTGCAGTCTCCCTATTATGTTCTTATCATCCTCTCCCTGTGGTAGGCAGAATGACAAGGATGACAAAAAAAGAACCAACAATATTTGAAGGTCTTCCTGAAAATCCATGGGCATGAAGGGTCCGAAAAGCCCGAGGTTTCTGGTCCTCCGGTGACCTGGAACAAGGCCAAGGGCTAATGGCGTGCGCATCACAGTCCACTCAGCACCGGGACCAACACCTCCCCCAGGGCCACGAAACGGGCCTCCGAGGATTTCCCTCAGAGGCTTAACTGGGGGTGGGGGTGGGGTTAAGTAGCTCTGAGGTGTCAAGAGATTCCCCCCAAATTCTCATACCAGGGTCAGATATACTTTGGCACCCCAAGGACCCGAGCCCAAGGGTGGCTTGCGGGGAGTGGTGAGTCGTACCCCGTCTTCTTTGGCCTCCGCCCCATTCTTTTCTAAAGCAACTGGCATTTTTCTCGGTGCCGTGGAAAGGCAACTCCAAGTCCCCTGGCTCGCTCTCCTCCACCTAGAGGGCGCCCAAAGCCCCTCCATCTGGAAATTCTGAGCTGCCATCTCCCCGGATCCGTTCCTGCCCAGACACTCCGGCTTCTGAAGGCAGCGCACCAGGACTCCGGGTTGATCCCGGGAACGCGCGGCCCGCGGGGCGCCGGGCTCGGGGAATCCCCGCCCACCTTGTCACTCCAGCCGGGGAATCCCCGCCCCCCGCCTCTGTCACTCCGGGAAGGGAGTTCCCGCCCCTCGAGTCCGCCAGTGGGAGGGAATCCCCGCCCATCCTCGGGGCTCCGCGCATCCCCAGCGCCGCGCGGCCGGGAGAGCCGAGCAGGGCGCGGGCTCCCGGCGCCTAGCGTGCGGCCCCGGGCGGGGAGACGCGGTGCGCGGCGGCTGCGGGGACCCGCCGGGCCGCGGGCGTCCGGATTGCGCCTCCCACGGCGGCGGGGGAGCCGCGGCGCTGCAGCTCCGGGCGGGCGGCGGCGGCACCGGCGGTGGCAGCGGCGGCGTCAGCAGCGGCGCGGGTCCCGCCGGGCGGCGCCTGAGTCCGAGCGAGCGAGAAGCAGCGGAACCTCCGACGGGCCGCGAGCAGGTGAAGGGACCTGGGCTTCGGAGGTGGGGGCGCGGGACCGCCTCCGAGACTGCGAGCGCCCGGAAAGTTTAGTGACAGATGCCGGGGCGGGAGTCCCAGCCGCGGCCGGGCGGCCAGTGGGGAGCCGAAGCCGGGTCCCAGGTGGCGCGGCGCGAACTCCCCTGGTGTCGGCCCGGGGGTGGGGAGGACGCGGCCGCGGCCAGAGGCCGGACCGAGCGGGTCGGGACCGCGGGACCACACGAGACGCACTGCCTGGCACCCGTAGGGCAGGGCCCGGAGCCCCTGCGCTTCGTGTCCCCATCCCTGGGCCGTCGCCTGGCCCTTTCCTCCGGGGCAGAGGCACTCAGGTGCGCCGGCCTCCGGTACCGCAGGGGGTGCACCTCAGACCTCGCCCGCTCCTGCCTGGGGAAGGGGTGCGCGGGGCCAGGGAGTGGGGCGGGGTGCGGGGAGGGCGCTCGAAAAGAGCAAGGGCATCTTTGGGGCGGCTATTGGCATCTGCCAGGGAGATAGGGAACGCACTGATGGGGAAATCCTGTCCTCCCTCTTAAGTGGAGTTCCTCCGAAGACCTGGCGCCTCCCCTTCTCTCTTTCTTTGGGGTAGGACTTGGGGCTGCTTGCCTTCCCGCAAATCTGGACTGAGTAGGAGGAGGGTCCAGGGCCCTTGGCTGGAGTTTGCCAGAAGCCGGACCTTAGTGGCTCTGGTAGGTGCAGAGATCTTGATAAGGGACCCTGAGTGTGAAGGGGACAAGGTCTGGCAGGGACTGGCGCAGAAAGTGGAATAGCAGGCGCGAGGGCATTCCAGAGCTGCAGACCTGCGCTGGGACTGCAGGTGGAGTGATGGGGACAGGAAGGCTTGGCATCTGTCTCTTGGTGCCTGGGGTGGATGTGTTCCCCTCAAGGAATCATGATGAGGCTGCTGGAGGTGGTGGCGGAATGCCTGCAGAAAGGGGTACCTGGATCTGCTTTAAGAAGAGCCCCCCTGGTCCTTCAGTGCTGGTCCTTCCCCAGTGGGGCATCCCACACTCGGCCTGCCTTGGACTTGGTCTCTAGGGCCCTGGTATTTCTACAGCGCCACCTTTTCTGGTCTGACTTCTGGGTGTCAAATTGGTACAGGTTGGCAGGTGCGCTATGGGAGGGCTGCTTGTGGGGGCAATAGAATGTCTCAGAACACACTTGTGGCTGTAGGTGGTTCTAGCTTCATCAATTCCTCCTTCCATTAGAATGGGCCACGAACCACTGGGAGTGTGTGTATGGGGAGGAGGGAGAGATGTAGGAGTAAAAGCGTGGCAGGTGCTAAGAGAGGAAGAATCAGAACCTTGTAAAGTATATAAATGCACCTCCCTTGACATTGTTAATGTGCTCCTGGAAAAAAAATATTGAATTATACTTTAAATCTCTATCATTGAAATTGATTTTGCATGCACTTAAGGCAGTTTACTATTTAGGGAAACATGATCATTTCTCTATTCATTTCAAGCAATTTATTTTGGGAGTACCTGTGGTTTGCTGTGCACAGGGGCCTAAAGGTTCTGGGGGCACACAGAGATGAAAGGGGCTCCCTCCTTGCTGTCAGACTTCCACTCTCTCAGGAGAAGTGAGGTAAGTGTACTGGGAGCTCAGATCCAAACCAGTGCATGTGTGCCATAGACTGTGGCCTGTGTTTATTGGATGAAGGAATGACGGGATGGTGCAATGAATAAAGCACCTGAAGAGTGGTCTCAATAAAACATTTTGGGAGTAGGGAGGAGACACTTTTGACTGAGGAGATCGGAAAGGCTTTGTGGAGGAGAACCCAGGTAGAGCAGGTGCGTGCTGAGAGGTGGATCCTCAGGAGAATGATGGAAGAAGAGGCTGAGCTAAAGACTTGGAGGAACTCAGTTCTGTGCCAGTTAAATATAATCGGAGAATAGCTGGAGGGGGTGGTAGTGTTGTGGGAAGGTTCATTCCCCGCTCCCAGGCATGTGTGGTAAACAAAAGAGAAGTGGGAGAGAATGGAGATGAGATAAGGAGCATTGGGGAGGGAAAAGGCCAGGGCAGGTGCAGGGGAGGAGAAGCTGGCATCTGCCTTCCCTGGAAGGGAGGAGGGAAGCCAGGTTTGGGCGAGGCCTGGATGGAGCCCCGCAGTGCTGTGGAGGGGAGGGAAGAATTGGTCTTGGTGGAATGGGAGGAGCACCTGCTGGGAGCGGGAGGTCACTGCACCGTCCTGGGGGAGTGTTGGGGAAAGGCGGATGTGCAGCTGTCAGTTAGGGGAGGTGAGCCTGGCATCTGGCATGGCCACCAGGCACCAGCTGAGGCAGCCAGGAGGGAAAGGAAGGATTCTGGAATTGAGGTCAGAGACTTGGGCTGCAATCTAGCCCAGTTGCAGAGAACTTCTCATTGGCCAGGTCACTCGCAGTTCTGCAGACTCAGTTTCCTCGTGTGCAAAACTGGTACAATAGGGTTGTCCTTAAGGAGGAATAAAAAGAGGCACTGAGGTATGTGCACACACCTCCATAGTAGTGTCTGGTACGTGGTGGTGGTCCCTCTGACAGTGTGCTGAGACATGAATTCGCCTCTCTCGAAGTCTGGGACAGCTCAGTTGAACGCAGGGCTTTTTAGTAGACGCAACGAATGCTTGCTTTTAGTTTTGGGTGAAAAACTGGACTGCTCTAAGCAGCCTGGCCTCCCCTTTAAGGAATCTTTCAGGATGTCTGCCCTTTTATCTATTGGCTTGGTTCAGTGGATACATCTGCATTCCACTTCCCTTTCTTATGCAAAGGTCAAGTTGCCAGTACTCAGAGCTGGGAGAGCCTGCCCAGTCTCCTGGCTCATCTGTGGTTTGGAAGAGGTGATGCATTCACACTTGCTAATTTCTGCACTTAGGAAGCTGCGGCTGAGAAAAGCTGAGAACTTGCCTCATTCCAGTACAGCTGGAGCTAAAAGCACAATTTTCAGGTGTCTTTTCATGGCAGTTGCACAAGATGCATGCGGGTGAAGAAGAATGAAAAATCTGTGTGTCCCATTGGTTTCATTAATACACTTATGATTAAACCTAGAAAGATTAAATAAATATTCTCACTTATTAGTGAAGAGGGGAGGAAAGGAGCACTTAGCTGGAGTTAGTAAACATTCAATAGATGTGTGCCAAATTAAAGGGTATCAGGGGAATATGTGCAGGTTTTTTTGTTTTTTGTTTTATTTTAAGAAAAAGAAGATTTTTAAGGAAAAAGTATCTTCTCAAATTATTTTCCACCTGGATGGTCTATGTCTAGATTATGTTGTCCTTGGTTGCATATAAAATGATAGATCCTTTTATGGCATTTAAAAATGTTATATTCATGTTATAATAGCCATATTATAGATCTGGGGGGAAATAAGAGAGAGAGAAAGAGAGAGAGGGAGAGAGAATCGAGAAAGCATATATTTCCCATGGGTTCTGCAGTTCTGGGCAGAGGCAGGACTTGAAGCCAGGTAGGTCGGCTGGTCCAGACTTGAATTGCCTGGGATCCAAAGAGCTCTGCATTCTATTTACAAATGTGTTCAAGAAAACACTGGGAGCATTTACGGTTTGAAAATTCAATAGTTGAAGAGGCCCTTTGTGGTCTGGTAGGCGGCTGAGCCGAGAGATGGTTTGTTAAGGCACTAAGTGTGCGGAAAAGACACATTTGTCTTTTAAATCTCTCCAGCTCCGGGAAGACGCCTCCCCCTGGCTGTGACCTCCTGCCCATGCCCAGCATCCTCTCCACCCGGCATTCTCCATCGGGCCAGGAAACAGTCCCCATTCTGAGAGCTCCTGCTGGCCTCCTGAGCCACGCATTACCTACATGAACACACTGAGCGAACAGAAAATCAGAAACTGAAGAATTAACTCCCGTTGGCGAAGCCATCCCATGAAACCAGAGAGCATTGAACATCTGGCTGATGAAGTTATTCTCAGATGATTTGTTTGTAGGTTTTAAAGCATTTCTGTGGCTCATAAAGCACTCTAGGACACATGAGGAGGTTTTGGAGAAGTGGGGCTTGGGGAACTGACTTAGAGCAAAGAGGACTAATTTTGCACACACTATTGTCTCAAACTTTAGATGAAATCATAGCAAGGAGAAGGGGGAAGTTTTGCTGTCTGAAGCAGCCTGAAATGCCTAGCTATCCACATGAGGGTAAAAAAACTGCAAACTCTTAAGGATTTGCAAGTCCCTGAAGGATCCAGTCCATTCCTTGCCTTGAGGTTGAAGTAAATTTGGCTCATTCCAGGTAGTACCTGGGGTGTTGGAACAGCCTCCTGAGGCACCGGGGGCTTCCATGGTATATGTGGCCCTTAACAGAATGTGGGGACTTTTGAAGTTTTAGCAGGAGTGGATATGGACTTGACCTGAGCACATTATGGACTCCTTTTATTTTTATTGATTTCAGAGAGGAAGGGAGAGAGAGGTTGAAAACGACATAAATGATGAGAGCGAATCATTAATCGGCTGGGTCCTGCATGCCCCACACTGGGGATCGAGCCCGCAACCTTGGGCACATACCCTGACTGGGAATCGAACCCCGACCTCCTGGTCTACAGGTTGATGCTCAACCAGGGAGCCATGCCTGAGAGGTGGGAATGGACTCTTTTTTTATCAACACCTGGACCCCTCTAGTACTTGGCTTTACTAGTATATACACTAGACTTTAACTCTGCTATCTCAACCCAATCATCTGAGTTCAAATACCCGCACCCTCCACCCCCTTCCCACCCTGTTGTCCTGGCCTCCAAAGAGTGTCATTTTGCTTTGCTAAAAATAAAGACGTAGTGATACAATGCAGAATGTGACTCCTATCCCAAGCAAGGCCACACTTAGTGCAGTGGAAATCCACTCGGGTCCTTGGCTGAGACCAGCCTGCTAAGGGAATAGCAGTGTGCTGGGAGGGGGTGGGAGAGAGGTAATTTTGGATCATGGTGGATGCAGTAGAGGGTGGGGGACTGGGCTGCCTCACAGGGGCAGCCTCTGGGCATCCAGAGGAAGGTGGTAGGAGGAGACACCTGCCTGGGAGTGTGGCTTTCTTGGGACCCCTGGGATCCTGTCTAGCTACTTCACTCCTAATGAGATATTGCCATACCTAGAGGGAAAGAGAATAAACACCACTCTTTTGTCCTTTTCACCAAAGGCCAACACTTTGCAGATGCCTGTTTCATGGGAACCTGCCTGTCCTGCTTGCATGGCCTCAGGTAGTGTGGTAATTCCCATATCACAGAAGCCTCTGTTTCTGGAGGGTGGCGAGGCCCGAGCTTTTCAGGTTAGCTGTACTACATTAGGTTGCTGTGTACAAGTTTGAACACCCAGTAAGACCCTTCATCACCAAGAACATTAACTTGTTCCTAACATTGCTTATATTTGCATGCAGGTGACCAAATACAGCAATTACAATCTCTTCAAGTTTTTGAAAGATTCTTTTTGTTACCCCTACGAAGATGAAAATGGAGCTGAGTTTAGTAAAGCAAGATGTCAATAAACTCTGTACATTTTTGTGCGTTGGCCAATGGACACTTATAAAATGTCTGATTTCAGCTGTGTTTCAGTTGGATTCTGCCCCCTACCCACTTTGGCAAAGTGTATTTTATAGATATTTGGGTAAAACTAGATTGTGCTATATGGGTCTCTTGGTGAAGAATATTAACTTCCAAGGCTAAAGTAGCCATGCAAATATTATTACAAAATCACTCAGCATACAAAATTGCATCGCCCTCCTCCACGGTTTGTCACTGCCCACTCTCCAGCCCTGCCCCGTCCTGGTCATCGTTATTCCCAATATCATTAGGCTCAAAGTAGGGACAGCTGTCCCCAGAAAATGTGCTGTGAGCGTCCTCAGCAGCATGGATCCTCAGGAGAGAGCAGGCGGCGAGATGGTGCGAGGAGAGGGAGGTACCGTAAAGGGTTGCATTAACCCCTCTCTGGACCCACTACTTGTCTTTAAAAACCTGAGCAGATGGAAGCCTTATTCATTTCTGTATTGGTGACTGCTGGGGAGCATCATTCGGCAATTTTTGGCACCTGAGCACCCTTTCCACCTGCTGGTCCCTCCCCTGCTCAGCTGCCTGGGTACCATCTTTATCCTGAGGGTCTCTGAAGATGACCTGCCTCCTCCCCATACTCTTCAGGATCCAGCACAATGTCCAATACATGGGCAAAAATTAACATTGTTTGAATGTTCCCTAATTGGAGGAACTAGTCTAGACACTTAGCATATATTAACTCATTTAATTCTCATAACGATGAGATGCCTATTGTTATTATCTCCATATGCCTTTCCTATAACAAATTACCACAAACTTGGTGGCTTAAAGCAACGTAAATTTGTTCTCTCACAGTTCTGGAGGTTAGGAGTCTGAATTCCAGGTGTTGGTGGGGCCATGCTCCCTGTGGAGGTTCTTGGGGAGGATCCTTCCTTGCCTCGTCTAGCTTCTGGTAACTGGACATTCCTTGTGGCTGTTCCTCTCCGTCTTGTCTTCACATTGCCTTCTCTTTTGTGTATCTGTGTCTCCTGTTATGTCTGCGTGTCACCATTTTGTGTGTCTTTTATAAGGACACTTACAAATCATTGGATTTAGGGCCACCCAGATAACCCAGGATGATCTCACCTCAAATTCTTCACGTAACTACATCTGCCAAGACCCTTTTGCCAAATAAGGTCATATTCAGAGGTACCAGGACATGGACATATCTCTTGGAGGACCACCATTCAACTTACTACATCTCCTTTTGTAGATGGAGAAGTGGTGGTGCAATATAGTTGAGCAAATTCTCCAAGATAACAGGAGTGGGAGGAGCTTGGATTTAAATACCACAGACTGGCTCTAGAATTTGCATGCGTGACCACTACTCTTTCCTGCCTCTCAGTAATTAAATGTGCTCAATGATAGTTTATGGTATTTTTTTTTAATCCTCACCTGAGAATATTTTTCCATTGAGTTTTAGAGAAAGCGGAAGAGAGAGGGAAAGACAGAGAGAAATATCCATGTGAGAGAAACACATCGATTGACGAGCCCTAAACAGGGCCAGGGCAGGGAGGGAACCTGCAACCAAGGTACATGTCCTTGACCTGAATCGAACCCAGGGCATTCCGTCCACAGGTTGACACTCTATCCACTGCCACTGAGCCAAAACAGCTAGGGCTGTTTATGGTATTAAGGGATGGTGGGATAGGTGGGCAGATAGATGGATAAAAAGATGCTGATACCAACAATTGACTAACTTTGTCCTTCCCAGTGTACTGAAAATAACAACAACTAATAGTCATTGTTTTATGATGTTGCCTCAGGACTTGACCTTGGGTCTTCTTCTCTAACTATTCCCCTGCCTAGGGAAATCTCACCTGCCTCAAGGCATTACCTACCTCTATGTACTGTTATCTCCCAAATTTATGTCTCCAGCCTTGACCTCTCCATTGAGTTCCAGATAATATACACCACTGCCAACTTGGCATCTCCTCGTGGGAGTGTAATTGGCATCTCAGACCTAGCATGATACAAATGGAATCCTGGGTATTTCTCCCTTAGGCTAGTTCTTTCCTTCTCTTCCTCCTTCTTTCTGTAAATGGCACCACATCCACCCAAAGGCTCATTTCAAGCACCTGGAAACCACCCTTCATTCTTCTCTTTTCCTCACACCCAGCAACTAAATCTGTAAGTCCTTTTCACCCTTCCTCCAGTCTCCAGCCTCCTCTCCCCCTTCCCTGGCAGCCACCCTACTTGAAGTCACCAGTGCCTTGTCCCTGGACTCCTGCAGTAGTCTTCTAACTGAGTCTCCAGCTAGCACTCTTGATCCCTACTCCTTTCTCCTTAGAAAACCTAGAGGTGAGTTTTTAAAACACAAATCAAGCCATGTCACTCCCAAGCTTAAAACTGGCGTTTTTTCTTTGCCATTTAAATACGACCCAGGCCGCTTGCCCTAGCCCACATCACCAGTGATTTCCTCTGTTAGTTACACTTACTGCACTCACGCTCTGAGCCCAGAAACACCGTCCTTCTTTCTGTCTGAAACAAGCCAAGCTCTGCCCCTCAGCAGGGCCCTGCCTGTGCTTGGAAGCTTCTCTCCCCAGACCTTCTCAGGCCTCCTCTACAACCATGTAATCTAAAATGGCCACCCCAGGCACACTCTCACATTGTTTCTGTTTAAAATGAAGTTTTGATTTATTTGTCAGAATGTAAGCTCCATCAAAGCAGGGCCCTTGTTTTGTTCACTGTTTCTCCAGTGCCTAGCACTCAGTAAATAGCCGTTGAACAAATTGAGCACTTACTAGATGATGAAAAGTAGGCTCAGATAGTTTAAATTGCTTGCTTGAGGTGACACATCTATTAAGAGTTGGAGCAAGAATTTGAACCCCATCTCTCTGACTCACAGGCTTGTGTTCTTATCCATTATTCCATACAGAACTTTGGAGAAGCCAGAATGCCCAGGATCCCCAAAGTCCCTACAGAGCTCTGAGTCTGAGTTTTCTAATTCATTTTCCTGCTCATAAACCCAGGACACGGATTGTTAAAACACTGAAGAAATATAGTTACTTAAGTTCTAAATGCACTGTTTCTCTGAAAACTTGGCCCTGGGGCTTAGGCTTGAGAAGCTAAGAAGTTCATTTCTTTTTCTTCTGTACTTGGGCATATAGGCTCAAGACTTGTTCTGATCCAGCTGGAGACTTCATGGTTTAAACCCTCTTCCTTGAACCCTTAAACAGGAAAGGCAGAGATGACTAGGTTGCCTCCTGATATTCAGAAGTGGAATTTATTTGCATTCATAAGAAGTCCTAAGATTTTCCTCCTGGTTTTTCCTTACACACCAGCACTTTTATGTAGTTTGGTCTTTTCTGCCTCCACAACCCTAACCCAGCTGATAGAAACCTAGGGTGAGCACATTTTTAGATCAGTTGGTACAAGACCTTCACCATTAGGTCTTGCTCAAAGATTGGTCCATTTCTCCATCACCAGTCATGGCAGACACCAAAGGGCAGGTTCTCGCCAGGTATGGGGTGCAGAGGGACTGCGGCCACGGTTGTAGGCCGGGGAGAAGGAGACAGCCACGATTTGTTTCCTTCCCTGTTGTTGAACCTCTTTTTAAAAATAAGTTCCATCTTGAGAATGACATCAGCATCGTGAAAAGTAAACATCAGACAAAAGGCTACTATTTCAGGCAAATAGTAATGGTGAGAATGGCCAAGACCCACAAATATAGGTTGGGCTTTTATTCATAGAAAGGGCTATAGTGGCTGGTGAGTGTATCTGGCAACTATAGCTGCTTTCCTGCAGGAAGGCAGGACCCTGGCCATTTGATCCATCATACGCTTTGCCTCTGCTGTCATGAGTGGGGTTTGCCATGGTAACCAGAACTTTACCTGGAGGGTTGTGCATGTAAAGTGTCATTCATTGGCAGTCTCCTTTATTTTTAGCACAAACCAAAGAGGAGCTGCTCATTGTTCCTGCTAACAGAGAGATGAGTAGTCACAATGGAGCCCTGGTGGAATTATGTGTCTGCTCTCATGTGAAATATCACCTCTCCCTGTCCCCTCCCCCCACAATCAAGAAGTGCTTCTGGATTACCATTGGTTACAATCTATGCCGGAACTAGGGTAGTTGTACTGATTATTTTGTATAACTCTTTCTTCTTCCCCATCTTCATTTTGCACAGCACGCAGACTTTGCTAACGATAGTGGTCCTGCAAATAGGAGGTAGGTAGCTTCTCACAGAAGCACTGAAAAATATGAACGCTCAGCAACATTTGAAAAAGGGTAGTCTTATCAGTTATGCTCAGGTCTCTCTCAGAGCTTTTATTTTGTCCTCATTGCCTATTTTTGGTCTTTTTTTCATTCAATAATATTTGTTTAGCACTTGGCACGGAGGAAAAAATGTGTACATATGTATATATGTGTATGTTATTTCATATTCTGTACATGGAGAATAAAAATAAAATTCTGATTGTCTTGAACTATCAGTTGTATCAAATTATTTACCTGTCTTCGGGGACGGGGAAGGAACAATGGAAAAAGCATTCCTTCAAGAACATAGTGAGCCCACTTCTCAAAAACTAACACCATTTCCCCTAAGAACAGGAACAAGACAGGGATGCCCCCTCTCACCACTCCTGTTCAACATAGTACTGGAAGTGTTAGCCATTGCAATTCGGCAAGAAGAAGAAATAAAAGGCATCCAAATTGGAAAAGAGGAAGTAAAACTGTCCTTATTTGCAGACGACATGATATTATACATACAAAACCCCAGAGACTCCATCCAAAAGCTACTAGACTTAATACATGAATTTGGCAATGTAGCAGGATACAAAATTAACCCCAAGAAATCTGAGGCATTTCTATACACCAGTAGTGAACTTTTAGAAAGAGAGATTATAAAAGCAATCCCGTTTACCATTGCACCAAAAAAATTAAGCTACCTAGGAATCAACTTAACTAAAGAGGTAAAAGACCTCTACTCAGAAAACTACAGGACGTTGAAAAAAGATATAGAGGAAGACATAAACAGATGGAAGAACATACCGTGTTCCTGGATTGGTAGAATCAACATCATTAAAATGTCCATACTACCCAAAGCAATCTATAAATTCAACGCACTTCCCATTAAAATACCAACGGCATACTTCAGAGATCTAGAACGAACTCTCCAAAAATTCATCTGGAATAAAAAAAGACCCCGAATAGCTGCAGCAATCCTGAAAAAGAACAAAGTAGGTGGGATCTCAATACCAGATATCAAGTTGTATTACAAAGCCACTGTTCTCAAAACTGCCTGGTACTGGCACAAGAATAGGCATATAGATCAATGGAATAGAATAGAGAGCCCAGAAATCGGCCCGAACCAATATGCTCAATTAATATTTGACAAAGGAGGCAAGAACATACAATGGAGCCAAGATAGTCTCTTCAATAAATGGTGTTGGGAAAATTGGACAGATATATGCAAGAAAATGAAACTAGACCACCAACCTACACCATACACAAAAATAAACTCAAAATGGATAAAGGACTTAAATGTACGACAGGAAACCATAAAAATTCTAGAAGAATCCAAAGGCAACAAAATCTCAGACATATGCCGAAGCAATTTCTTCACTGACACAGCTCCTAGGGCACTTGAAACTAAAGAGAAAATAAACAAATGGGACTTCATCAAAATAAAAAGCTTCTGCACAGCAAAGGAAACCATCAACAAAACAACAAGAAAACCCACTGTGTGGGAAAACATATTTGCCAATGTCATATCTGATAAGGGCCTAATCTCCAAAATTTATAGGGAACTCATACAACTCAACAAAAGGAAGATAAACAATCCAATCAAAAAGTGGGCAAAGGACCTAAATAGACACCTTTCAAAAGAGGACATTCAGAAAGCCAAGAGACATATGAAAACATGCTCAAAGTCACTAATCATCCGAGAGATGCAAATCAAAACAACAATGAGGTATCATCTCACACCTGTCAGACTGGCTATCATCAACAAATCAACAAACGACAAGTGCTGGAGAGGATGTGGAGAAAAAGGATCACTTGTGCACTGCTGGTGGGAATGCAGACTGGTGCAGCCACTATGGAAGACAGTATGGAGTTTCCTTAAAAAACTGAAAATGGAACTCCCATTTGACCCTGTGATCCCACTTCTAGGAATATATCCCAAGAAACCAGAAACACCAATCAGAAAGGATATATGCACCCCTATGTTCATAGCAGCACAATTCACCATAGCTAAGATCTGGAAACAGCCTAAGTGCTCATCAGTAGATGAATGGATTAGAAAACTGTGGTACATCTACACGATGGAATACTATGCTGCTGTAAAAAGGAAGGAACTCTTACCATTTGCAACGTCATGGATGGAACTGGAGAGCATTATGCTAAGTGAAATAAGCCAGTCAATGAAGGAAAAATACCACATGATCTCACTCATTCATGGATAATAGAGACCATTATAAACTTTTGAACAATAATAGATACAGAGGCAGAGCAGCCTCAAACAGATTGTCAAACTGCAGCAGGAAGGCAGGGGAGGGTTGGGGGGCAGGAGGTAGGGGGGTAAGAGATCAACTAAAGGACTTGTATGCATGCATATAAGCATAACCAATGGACATAAGACACTGGGGGATAGGGGAGGCTAGGGGACTGTCTAGGGCGGGGTGATAAAATGGACACATATGTAATACCCTTTGTAATACTTTAAGCAATAAAAAAAAAAAAGAAAACACAGGTTTATAATTAAAAATTGTTTTATTGACTCATAAAGTATACAGTATAGGGTTATGTATGGAATAGCATATCGGGTAAATGGCCTCCACGGCTTTGCTAGCAGGCACATATGCACTCTTTTGTTGAAATTTTCCATGACCGTTTTGCTTAAATGTGGCTTTTGGGCCAGGAGGAGGGGAGAAGAGAGGGAAGAGCTTTTGGGCCAGGAGGAGAGGAGAAGAGAGGGACGAGCAGGAGCAGGAGCAGTGCTATACTATACTTCTAAAAATAAACCTACGTTTCTATGAAAAAAAAAAAAAAAAAAAAAAAAAGAACATAGTGAGCCCACTTCTGATGGAAACTTGGAACTGGCTAAGCATCCCCTTGGCATATTGGCTGATCGATACAGATCGAGGCCCGGGTGAACCTGGGTGACATCACCCTGTGCTGTGGGTTTGGCTGGGGCTGTGAACTGTAGTCCAGTGAAGCCAGAGCCGCCCCTTGAGTTGGTATCAGCTGTGGTTCAGAAACACTGGACTGGAAGGTTCTTCCAGGCAGAGACAATGTCTGTTTGATGCTGTGACTCAAGCCCCTATGGCGGTGCCTGGACCACAGTAGATCCTTTATGAAAGTTTTTCAAATGAATGAAACTAGTGTCAGACCGGCATGTCTGGGTGGGGAGAACCTGAACCATAATTCAGGTAATGTAACACTGAATGTCCGATGGTCAGCTTTTAATGTCTAAATCCAGGTTCCCACCCTGCCCCTTCCAGATGATTTGTCTGTGGTCAGTTCTTTAAAATATACCCAGTCTGACCATTGCTCATCACCTCTTCCCTTATCCAAACTGTCCTCATCTCTCAATTGGACTATTTTAGGAATCACTCAATTGCTATTGCTTTGCCTCTTCCCTCACTGTCTGTTCTCAGCAGAGCAGTCAGAATGATTCTAGTAAAATGGAAATCAGATCACGTCACTTCTCGGCTCAAACCTTGCCAGTAGCTTTCCATCTCACTCAGTAAAGCCATACCCATTACACAGATTGCCAGGCCCTGGTGTTCTCCCCCTTCCCCTTCTCCTTCCCTCTCTGACTTCACCTCTATTCCTTCCCACTCAGCTCAAGCCACACTGACATGCTTCTGCCTCAGGGCCTTTGCACCTACCATTCCCTGTGCCTGGCAGGTTCTTTCATGTAGCTGAGTTGCTCCCTCGCTTCCTTCAAGTCTTGGTTCAAATGTCACCTTCGGAGAAATCTTCCATGTCAGTCTACTTCAGCCTGAGACTTCTGTCTCCCTCTCAGCTTTATTTTCTCCTTAGCACACTGTCAGCTTTCTTAACATATATTTTAGTGACATACTTTGCTTTCCTGCCTGCTTTCCCCACTATAATGTAAATTCTGAAGGCATTTTTTAAGGGGGCAGGGGTGTTCCTTTTTGATTCACTCATGTATCTTCAACACTTAGAACAATGCTTGGCATACAATAGACGCTCAAAATATTTGATGAGAGAATGAATTAGAATCATTGGTGTTTTTCATTGAAATGCTGGTGCCTCAGGGATTGTGATGTAATTGGTAGGAGGTACAGTCCAAGCCTTGGTATTTTCTGAACGCTCCCAGGAGGTTCTCATGTGGAGCCAGGGTTGCAAAACACTATTTGTTTTTCTTCCTTTGCACTTTACCTCTGTGGCATAGGTTGTTGCATTCTTAGAAAATCCATTAGTCTCAAGACTTAAATCGCAGAGGATGACTTAGTGAAATTTGTTGCTGTGTATGATAGCATATTAGGGTTTCATCGGAGAATCTCATTAGAGGGGATGTGGTAGACATTCGTTCCTGCATGACCTTGGCTGGACTTTGTGGGGAGGCACAGACCCCATACTGCAGCCAAGTGAGTTCTTTGTTCATTTCCCAGGTGATCATAAGGCTTTTTTCTTTATATTGATGTTTGAAAAATAAAAGGGTATTTGGATACAGCTTAAACTCCTTTCATCTACATGAGTAGTGTAATTTACTCCACACCCTCCACCCAGAATGCCCACCTACCCAATGTCTAAGTTCTGTCTGTCCCTTAAGATCCAGGAGAAGTCTCATTCCCTTTGAAAAGTGTTCTCTGCGCTCCCTCCCCCCTCCAGTAGGCAGCTTCTTGGAACGTCTGTCTGGTGCACACACTGCTTGGCACATTCACTTGGCATCCAGCACATGCTGCTCTGGTTGGTGAACCTTTTGCTCAAAGTGTCTTTCCTTCCTTCCTTCCTTCCTTCCTTCCTTCCTTCCTTCCTTCCTTCCTTCCTTCCTTCCTTCCTTCCTTCCTTTTTAGGGGGGAGGAGAAGGAGAGAGAAACAATGATTGGTTGTCTCCTGTACACGCCCCGACCAGGGATGGAACCCAGAACCCACAACCTAGGTATGTGCCCTGACTGGGAATCAAAGCCATAACATTTTGTGTACAGGACGACTTTCCAGGCAACTGAGCCACCAGCCAGGGCACAAAGTGCCTTCTTTTCCTTGATGCCCACCCAGCCCAGACTGCAAACTCTCTGAGGTTCCTGACCATGCTGTCACCTCTTTGTATCCCCAGCAGCAGACAGTCAACAGATGTTGATGAATTGCTTAAACTATTCTTGTTGAATGTTTCGGCAGGATCTAAGGAGTGCCTATAGAAAGGGGTGTCGCCCTCGGTGTAATTCGGGATGATACGCTTCGTAAACACCCTGGCATTTTTCACTGTGGTTCATTGTTGCTCTATATCTTTCTCATTTTAAATGGCAACTGAATACATATCTTGTAAGATTTAAAATCCTAAGATTGCAGCGCCCTGTTTGAAAATGATGTACCCAAGAAAGCTCAGATACAATCATATTTGGCTTTTTTTCCCTAAAATTAGATTCAAGGAAATATAATTTAAACTGCCTTTTAGGGCTGCTGGGAGGAAGCTCCAAGATGAGGCAAAGTGGGTCCACCTCATAGGGCCCTGTCCTCTCTGTTGTAGGGGTTTTTCTATTCTAGTCTCATTAGCAAGCTAGCATTCTTCATTTCTGCAGCCCTGGCGATCAGGTAACCTGATCCACTGGAGTAGGAGGAAGGTTTAGAAACTAAGTTCTTAGCACCTTTGTGGCCTTTTGAAGGCCTGGGCCTGGGGAAAAGTGATGTCATGGTGAGACAGGAAATGGTATAAAGCTGCAAAATGTCATAAACCGATTTCCATCTGGTTGTAGGTGTACAAGACACAAGCAAAGAAAAGCTCATTGTGTTTTTATCCAATGGGGATAAGGTTACAGACCCGTAGATCATGGGAAAGCTGTTGACACAGCGTATCTGGACTTTTCAGCAAGGTGTTTGGATGGCCCCTTGGGACATCTTTGTGGGCTAGATGGAGAAATGTGGACAGGACAGTAGCAGCACCTGGTGATTTGTAGCCAGCTGGCTAAATGCCTGGGCGAAGGGGTTGATGGGTGGGTGTCCATCCAGAGAGAAGGTTCTAGCAGTGACAATCAGTACAGTTTTGCCACTGGATTTATCCTGCTTCCGTTCAACCTTGTTATCAACTTGCATGAAATGTGGGTGACATGTTTATCCCATTTGCTCATGACCCAGATCTGGGAAACACAGTGACCTCATTTCACACCAGAATCAGAACCAAAATAGACTCCCGGGATAGGCCAAGACGCTCAAGAGTCAGCCAAGGGACTCAAGGAAAGCCCTGCACTTGTGTCTGAAAAAAACCAATGGTGTTTATTACGGGATCATCAGGAACCTGCTTTCATGGAGATCTTTGTGTAAACCGTGGGACGTTCATATGATCAGTGTGTACAACCCTGTGATGTGATTTACATCGAGGTAAATTCCAGACAGGGGCCCCGAAACAGCGCGCTGACCCTCTGCCCTAGTCCCACACCTCTAGCTACTGTGTGCTGCTCCAGGCAATGCATGGTCTAAAGCAGCAGTTCTCAACTTGTGGGTCACGACCCCTTTGGGGGTCGAATGACCCTTTCACAGGGGTCGCCTAAGACCATCGGAAAACACATATAATTACATATTGTTTTTGTGATTAATCACTATGCTTTAATTATGTTCAATTTGTAACAATGAAAATACATCCTGCATATCAGATATTTACATTACGATTCATAACAGTAGCAAAATTACAGTTATGAAGTAGCAACGAAAATAATTTTATGGTTGGGGGTCACCACAACATGAGGAACTGTATTAAAGGGTCGTGGCATTAGGAAGGTTGAGAACCACTGGTCTAAAGTAACATACTCAGAGGCAGGGGTCCAGGGCGGAGAAGGTAGTGGGAGAGATTTGCAGGAGAGATCATAGCTGCCTTCCAAGGCTGTCCCCTTCCAGCCCACACCCCTACAGGCTTTATCCGCTCATTTGCTAATATTTTAAACTCCTTAAATCTTTTTTTTTTCCTTTTGCTCTCCCCACCATCTAAAATCCCTACACCAAATAAGTCCAACCACCTGCATTTCCTACCCCTGTATCCTGACTGATAAGCATTTCTGTGAGTGAAATCTCATTTGTTTGGGTAGGTGAACTTATAAAACGAGGGCCTCTAAACTCATCAGCCCCACAGACGGGCAGACAGGTGCACAGTCTCTTCACAGGATCTCAGTTGCCTTCCCATGCCACCCCCTCCCCCCAGGGTCTATTCTAACTCTCCTCTCTCCCTCCAAGCTGGGACCTTAATGTTTTCTATGCAGAGAGAATCAGTGGACAACCCTCTGTTCTTCCTCCCTTCCCAACTGTTTCCACATCCAGTCTGTACTCTTTCCTTCCTGCCTCAGAAAATGTCCCTCTTTTCATAGAACATTTTATTTCCAGGCTCAGCTTAACTATCATACTTGATTCGTGTATTTCCCCGCTCTGTCTTTAACTTCTCCCTGGCTCTCCTCGGTTCCTCTCTGCCATCTGCAAATCTCACCCCTCTGCAAGACCCCTTTGCCTTTATCTCCTTAACAGCCCTGGTCCCTGGAAACGTGGTCTGTATTGGCTGTTTTCACTAATCTCCCATTCGTTCCTCGTTGGACTGCATTCCTAGTTCCATTCCCAGCCCGTCACTGAAATACCCTCGCTGTGATCACGAGTGGGCCTCCAGAGCCAAATCCACGGGGAGCTTTTCGGTAGCTAATTCAGTCGACGCTGCTGCCCAGGTCCTCCTTAAAGAGACACCATTCTCCGCTTCTCTGACAACTCTTCTCTTCTGGTTTTCTTCCTACCTCTTCAACTCATACTTTGTCTTAACCTTCCTCTGAGCTCCTCTCCATGGAGCCCTTTAATTTATTTTGTAACAACGTATGTCTCCCTCCACTGTTTATTGGGTTTTATACTTTGCCTCTTACACATTGATATTCTCATTCCGCCCATGGGCATTTCAGACACATTTCAACTTCAGCCCCATCTATGTCCTTATCACTCTGAAATCTGTACCTTTACCCCAACCCTCCTCCTGAGCTCTGGACTCCCATGTACAGTGTCTACCTACCGTCTCCACCTGGGTGACCCTTTGCTACTCCAAAGCTCACCACCTTTCCCATGCAAACCCGCTCCTTCTCCTCTGTTCCCTGTCTTGGCCAATGGCACGCCTTTGGAACCAGCCCCACAAACGAGGAATCTGGACTCACCCCTCACCTCTCTGTGCTTCTGTCAACCTGCACATGGGAGGTTTGCCACGAAGATCCAGTGGATGACCGAGGAAAGCATTTCAATGGCTCCCTTGCAGCACAAGGGCTGCTAAGGCTTATTTGCATTTCTGGTTCAGAAGTTGGAACTAGAGCCAAAGCATTCAGATTAAGGCAACGGTTCTCAACCTGTGGGTCGCGACCCCTTTGGCAGTCGAACGACCCTTTCACAGGGGTCGCCTAAGACCATCCTGCATATCAGATATTGACATTACGATTCATAACAGTAGCAACATTACAGTTATGAAGTAGCAACGAAAATAATTTTATGGTTGGGTCACAACATGAGGAACTGTATTTAAAGGGCCAGAAGGTTGAGAACCACTGGATTAAGGGAAGCAGATATAGCTCCACGCTTGGGCATTTTTTCTGATATTACAGTCTCAAGAGTGGTGTGGACTGCCTTGAGGGGTACAAGTGTCCCTTCACTGCAGGCATCAGGCCGAGGACTGGTTTTGCCGGACTGGGCTGGGGGGCTTCTAATGCCTCTGACAACTCAGAGATTTAATTCAACAGCTAGTAAGTCCCTCCTGTATACTTTGTCCCCAGCATCTCATTTCTGCTTCCTGGTAGATGATTGGTCCAATTGTATGGATGAGGAGCCAGCAGCTCAGAGGGGCAAGCAATGTTTCTGAGGTGACCCAGCTGGGTAGTCAGTGTTAGGGCCAGGCTTCCAAGGCAGGTCCACTGTCCCCCAAACCCACTGTTTTTGCGAAGCCACTGCATTCCAGTTGGCATTGGAAACAGACTTCAGCTCAGTAGAGTCTAGTCGGCTCTATATCCTCATTGGCACAGGAGACCTTTAAAGGTAATAGAAAGGAACAATTGTTTTTAAATCCAGAGCTTAACTAAGTTTGGAGCTTAAGTTCTTCTTAGCGATGCCCCCACATTTATTGGCCCATTACCTTTCCCCTTTATTATTATAACTAGCAATCCTAATAATCAGATGCAATTTTCTTTCTAGGCCACCACTTCCATTTCCCAGAGGCTTGGAAAGGAACGCATGTAAAGGGGTTTACTCTTCCATTTCCTTCGAACCGCCTTTAATGAAATGCAGGACCCAGCTCCGGAGGCCCTGGGTTGCCTAAAATAGGATCCTGCTGTGTGGCAGATGCTGAAGGGGGCAATCCTGGGCTTTCTTTTAAAAACTTGAAGGAGAGGGAGAGAGTGGGCTGAGGTAGAGAAAGAATAGATAAGCAAATATTTACCTCATTTCCATTTTTGCCTTTACTGCATTGTCCTGGAAGGACCAGAGATGTGGTTCAAACTGCAGATAAGTATCAAAATGGGAAGCAATCCGTCTAGGACAGTGCCTGGGTGGGAGCAAAGGGTCCAAGGGGACAGTTGAGTCAAGGACCTGAAATCCAAGCTATAGAGTCTCGGCTGGCGATAACCCACGAGAGGCTATTTTTATAGCCCTAGGTAGCTGCCAGTCCCAGAACTCTAAGGAGCACTTATCCTCTTACTCTGAGGTATGCGATTACCTCTGCATCCTTCACCTGATCCCAGCTTTATTGTTTGAATTCTCAGAAAGCACTCTTAGCCTGTGGGCTTGAGGGTTAGGCGAGGCGTCGGGAATTAAAATCCAGCAAGCAATCTCAAGCCTCACGTTAGATAGAATGACCAGCTCCTCTGTGGGTCCTTGTCCAGGGAGAATTTTCATAGGGGCGCAGAGGTTAATGTTGTCATTGTACGAGGCACCAAGCAGGATTGGGAGGGAGGATGGGGGCAGAGCGAAAAGAGGAACAGATCAGCAGCCAGCACGGTGTGAGCACAGGTACCTCTACTGTTCAGCGTTGGCAGTAGCATGTTTAGGTCCTTGTTTCTCCACACTTAGAATGAAGCAGTTGTGCTTAATGATTCTTAAAGTTTCCTTGATCTCGAAAAGGAAATGTCCTGACACCCTCATAGCTCAACAGTCCACATATTGCCTGTTACTTGCGAACAAATCATCCTATTTCTGCCTCTCATTACGCGAGACCCACTGTGTCTGCAATGCCTTCGACCTCGTGTTCTGTTCTAAGTGAATACATTCCCTTAAATTAAGCCACCCATAAAAAAATACCTTGTTTCTGTTGGGAATCATTTCCATGAATATTAAAAAACCTGCAAGGCATGAAAAATTCAGTTTCCCTTCCACCCACAATTATTTCTTCTGTAGACTGTCAGAGATCATCGATTATAATCTCATATTTTATAAATGAACAGATCGCGGCCCAGAGAGGTGAGGCAGCTTTCTAAGTGCCACACAGCAAACACTCTCCTGTAGGACTGTTTCCTACCTCCCGACATGGCAAGATGCAGGTCCTAGGCAATCAGTGCTTTGTGTGTGTTTGTTTAATTGCCAAGAGAGTTATTTTTAAATAGGAGGCTGCTTCACTTTGAAATATTTTTTTGAAGGAAAAGGAAAGAAACAAGGGCACTAGATTCGTCCTTTTAAGTCCATTTGAACAGTGTGCCTTCTCTGTGCTGTTGCTGTTGGCAGGCCAACATCTTGCAGACAGACTGTTCCAGTCTACTTGGTTAGTTGTTATCCCAAACGCAGATCTGACTCACGGGTGAGATCATGAGAAATCTGGCCTATTTTCCTTGATGACTTTTTCTTTCCTCTTCCAATTTTCTTTTGCGGTATTTGGCTCTATGTGATAGACACCCATGCTGGGGAACAGAATCCTGCAAGGGTTATTTCTAGGATGGTCTCTGCTGTCATATGAATCACAAGACAGCCAGAGCAGGTTTTGTCATCAGCTGCATGTGGCTTTGGTGCAGGAACTTAGGGGTGTGTGTGTGTGTGTGTGGCCTTTGACAAAGTAAGAAGGTTTTCTTTATTGGGATTTCAGGGATTCTGGGATGGTCTTCCTTCTCATCAAATAGACTATTTCCATTCAACTAATGTTTATTTACTATCCTAGGTGCTGGTAACACAATGGGGAATCCTGCCATCTAGAGGTTACCTATAGTTCAATAAGTAAGGGTTACCTGGTCTGTGTATTAGGGTGATATTAGCTGCTGTAACAATTAATCCCCCAGGTTTTAGTAGCTTACTATACCACAGAATTCTTCCTCCCTCACCTAAAAGCCCAGGGCAAGAATTCTCCGTCAGCGGGTAGCTCTCCTCCACACAGTGATTCAGGGCTCTGGGCTCCTTGCATCTTGCATCCCCACAGTATCCTAGGACTGCAGTGTACTCTGTGTCCAACTGGTGGAAAGGGAAAGAAGGTACATTTATTTCTGAAGTGCTTTGGTTTGAAAGTGGCACACATCACTTCTCACATTTCCTTGGCAAGAATTAAGCACACAGCCCCGCTTGGATGCCCAGCGGACTGGGAGGAGCAGCCCACGGAGAGTCTGCAGTCTGGAAGGGGACCATGTGGGACTGTGGCGTTCGGCTGGCCATCTCTGCTATTGTCTGATGAGTACTTTGGCGGGGTGGGGGTGGGGGGTGGGGGAGTGGGGGAGGCCAATTAGGACAATACACAGGCACAGAAGAGAGGCACCTAATCTGGATTTGGGGGTGGGGGAGTTGCCACTTCTTGTTCGTCCCTTCCCCGCTCTTCCTCCTGAACTGGATTTCAGTTCCCAGTGCACCAACTCTCTGCCTCTCACACCGTTACATGTGCTCTCTCCTCCCCTAGAACTCTCCTCCCAGCCCACCTTGCCCTTCCCTGGGCTAAGTCAGTGTTCCCGACTCGCAGGGCACGTCTCCCAAGAAGCCTCTCCTCAACCCTCAACTCCAGTGTGCACGCATGCGTTCTGGCCTCATAGGAAGGCAAAGCAAGGAGATTTCTATTTACTGGATTTGATTACCCACAGGAGGCCCTCCTGCTGATGAAAGGAAGTTTGCCATGGGAGCCGAGGGAGGTAAGGAAGGCCTAGGATGATGGTGGAGGGGAGCGGGGACCGTTACAACCTCCCAATGGCTTGGAGGTGGGGCAGCAGCATGGGGCTTCCAGGCCACCTCGGCTCAGGAACCTACTCTTCCAACGGGTTTCAGGAGCTGTTTCTCAGGGCGCGTTTCTAGAGACTAAATGAGAAAAATGCTGGTTAAGGATGGGCCACCCAAACAGGGCAGAGGCCGCCTCTGGGGAGGCATCGTCTCTGACTAGGACGGGGAGAAGGATACCCAGCCAGCCTCAGTCTCCGCGTGGAGGCCGGAGGGCATGTAGAACCTTCCAGAGCGGAAGCAATCATGGAACGCATCTTCCTGTCCCAACAGGCCCGGGACCTTGGGAAGGAAGATGGGATTTTCATTTTTTGGGTCTAAGAAGTGAGCGTGCTTGTCTTTCAGCGGAACTCATCTCCTTGTTCAAAAATATTTTCTTACTAATTATTTTAATGATCTCAAGGAAAAGTGCCTTTTGTGATTATCCTAACAAGTTCCTACATGCGAAGGTCCTGCTGATCCTGTGTTCCTGCGTTTATGAGGCAATGGCTGCTTTTACTGTTTAGGTTCCTAATAGAGGGACCTAAAAATAGAACGGTGAGCTGGGTGCTCAGGAAAAAACCTTGGCAGGATGCTGTAGGAAGGATTAACTCCACTGGCTCTCCGCAGAATTCCGTCTGCTTCTCTGTTCTTCCCCGCACTGGCCCGAAGGCATGGTTTTCTGAAGCTGGGGGGCCGGGGCTGGGGGTGGGGGAAGGGATTCTCCCGTGGGAGAATAGTCACAGGTACAGAAACTGAAGGCAGGGAACCCAGGGTATGGGCGAGGTCCCTGAGGTCGATGGAGCAGTACCTGTCTAGCAGCCCTACAGGAGCCCTCAGATTCTGCCTCCCAGGGGTCCGCTCTGTGTCTTGTGATTTGTCAGTCCAAGTGCAGATATTCATTCATGCACCAGCTATTTTATTTTTACTAATTCTTTATTGTTGAAAGTATTACACATGTCCCCTTTTTTCCCCCATTGACCCCCTCCAGCTGGCCCCCCGCTCCCACTGCCATCAGATCCTCACTGCCCCATTGTCTGTGTCCATGGGCCAATGCATATATCCATACAAGGTCCTTGGTTGATTGCCTCCCACCCACCCTTCCCCACCTCCCCTCTGAGATTCTGCACTCTGTTCCATGCTTCCATGTTCATCAGATTCTTTTGTTACTTAGAGTCCACATATGAATGCAATCATGTGATGCTTGTCTTTCTCTGACTGACTTATTTCACTTAGCATGATACTCTCCAGGTCCTCCCATGCTGTCTCTAGGGTAGGAGATTCTTCTTTTTTTACTGCTGCATAGTATTCCATGGTGTAAATGTACCACAGCTTTTTTATCCACTCATCTACTGATGGGCACTTGGGCTGTTTCCAGATCTTAGCAAGTGTAAATTGCATGGACCAACTATTTACACACACCCTTCTAGGCACAGGGCTGTAGGGATGACCGGGGCATTCAAAGCCCCGGTGCCATACAGCACTCGTGTTCCAGGAGCAGGAGAGGGGAGGACAAACATGCCACAAGGAAGCTAATGAATATATAGCATAACTCCAGGAACTGCATGCTTCTAGAAGAAAAATAAAGCAACTTCACGGGCTACAAAGATGGAGGGAGCTTGCTAGATAGTGTGCACAGGAAGGCTGCTCTGAGAACATGACATTTAAGCAGAGACCTGAGAAGGGCAGAGTCAGCCAGGCACTGATCCAAGGGATAAGGGATCTGGGGAGAAGGAACAGCACGTGCAAGGGCCCTGAGGAAGAGAAACCAGCAGGGCCAGTGGCATGGGGTGGAGCACGTAGGCAGTGGGACTGGCTGCTGGCTCACCCAGGGAAAGGCAATAGTGGACCATCGGAGGGCAGGAGGTGTGGGAGTGAGGCTACATTAGAGAAGTGTGACCCCTGCTTGAAGGAGGGAGGGGAAGGCTGTAGAGAGATTGGAGTTCCCTGCGGATTTGATTTCTCATCGCTGTAGTCTAATGTAGTGGTTGCCAACCTTTCTGACCTCGCGGACCACCAGTTGGAGACCACTGGTCTAATGCATGCATGTATGCAGGCCTAGTTTCCAGTGCACAGGGATTTGCTTTTGGTGTGGAGGAAGGAACTGATGAATGCAGCCGACATGGTTGTTTGGAGAAAGCCATTGGGAAGTCAGTGGAATGGTAAGCACCACTGTTCCTCAGAGCCCACAGCCGGGCCAGCGCTCTGCCCCGCGGGAGGGTTCCGACTCTGAGTGGAGAACTGTGGGTCTGATTGCCCATTGTAGAGCAGCTCTGACCATCGCCTGGAAAGCCGCTCAGATCAGCCTCCTGAACAGCAGCTCTGTTGCTAATAAATCCTTTGAAATCTTCTGCTGAGGTTAGGCTTTTATGACACATTTGCATGTCAAGATCATTTGGGTTTGGAGTTTAGGTCTCCTGCTGTTCCTCGTGTCATAAATGGATGGTAACAACCTGGGAGGGGATTGTGTTCTGGGGTTGCAAGCAGATGAGCTTTAAAAACATCAATCTTATTTGCAAATAAGGCTAATGATAGACTGGGGAAAACAAAATAGTTCAAAATCTATGTGAGTGCTTGGTTGTTTCCAGAGGGCTTGCTTTGTAATGAAGTGCAGTAGAAAATGAAGGATAAGATGGAAACAGGTAGAAATAGCATTCTAGGAGATTAAAATCCTATATAATAAAAGCATAGTATGCAAATTGTCCCCTTAATCAGGAGTTCGACCAGGGGGTGGGGCCAGCCAGGGGAAGGGAGGGAGTACCTGGCCAGCAGTGGCAGCCGCTAGGGACCCTACCAGTGCACAAATTTCGTGCACTGGGCCTCTAGTAAATAAAAACCCAGGCCAACTGACGAAAGAGAACAATGTTGCCCCTCCCTGCAACATTGGTTCACTGAGGGAGGTAAACCTCTACCACAGAGTTCTCTATCAAGGGTGATTTTGTCCCAGTGGATACTGGCAATGTCTGGAGACATTTTGGTTGTGACTGGTGGTTCTGGGGGCATCTAGTGAGTAAGGCCAGGGATGCAACTGAACTTGCTACAATGCAAAGGACAGCCCCACTGCAAAGGATTGCCCACCTTAATTGTCAGTGTGCCCAGGCTGAGCACTTCTGCCTGCCTGTGGCTGCCTGTGCTGTTCTATTCAGCCTCCAGCTGTGGAGTGGCTCCTGTCTTCCTTTCCTTAATCTCTAAGTGAAGTTCTGTGCTAACCTGTTTCACAGGTGGTACCTATAGGACTGGAGACTGAGGGACTGTCCTGAGCTCATACGGTTTTAGCAACAGAGGTGGGGTTAATGAACACGAAAACATTTTAGGAGCTCTTGCAAAAGGAGTGGTTGCAGGCTTTTTACCTTCCACTCTGGAATATCATTCATTCATTCATTCATTCATTCATTCATTCACACAGTAACTGTCTGCTGAGTGGTATGTACCTGGCGCTCTGCTCCCATCTGTCACCTGACATGGGCGACACAGTTACAAGGATAGTAACACTAATGCTGAGAACATTGGTTGAGGGTTTAAGCTGGGCCAGGACGAAGTCATTTAATAAATCCTTTATCTTATTAAATCCTCCCCACAACCCTGCAAACAGGTACTATTATGGTTTCCCCCTTCACAGGTGACAACATGGAGGCTCAGGTCACTTGGCAGTTATCAGGGCTAGGAATGTGAGTTGTAGCTAGGGCTTCAACTCCTGGCCACCGAGCTTCCCTCTTTTCCTACATGATGGTAACAAATTACATTGTTACTGTAGTTAAGAGACTCTTTAGAATTTTGACCAAAATTCAAGGAGAAGAAATGTAGATACATTTTGGATTCTATTGGCCAGGCTACCAGTGGGGTTTTTGCTAATTTTTTGGTTGCTGTTGCTTTTGGATTTTCTATACATATCAGGACTTTTAAAAAAACGTCCATAAATACTTAGCTTTGTGAGCACTTACTGTGTTAGCGAGGTGACTAAATACCAGGGATTCAATGAAGAAAATACTTGTCTTAGTTTGGGTTCCCGCTAAAGCAGACCCTGAGATAAGGATTTGGATGCAGGAATCCTGGTGAAAAATGGGGAGGTGAGAGGGGAAGGGAGAGCTGATAAAAGGTGTGCTAATGAGGCTACTGTTGTGAGGATGGCGGCTCATTCCCTCTGTGGGTCTCTAAGAGCCATATGCAGAGTGCACCTCAGAATTCTCCCACCAAGGTGAGTGGATGCGGGGTTATTCATCTACCCATTCCCACTCTATGCCTCCTGTGCGCAGATTGCTTCTGGGGACTCACACTCCCTGGCATTTCCTTCAGGCACAGAGAGAAGAAGCCTAGAGTAAGTTTGGGAACAGAGTTCTGATCTCCAGGGAGGGTCAGCCAGGGGCTGTGACCACAACATCTGCTACAATACAGTTCCTGTCCTCAAGGAACTCATCCTGCGATGGGCAAGGGGATTCTCAGAATTCACAGCACAGCAGGCAGTGGGAGATGAGCACAATGAAGGGAGAACAGAAAAACAAGGGGAAATCTGGGAAGGCTTCCCCTGAAGAGCTGCGGATATATTTAATATAGTTCTCTATTACCAGCATCTTCCTTATTTTCATCGCTAGGACATAGTGCAGTAATGCCATATCGAGTGTTGCCTGGCCTCTGATTCTGAGAGCTTTTTTTTTTTTTTTAAAGAAAGAGAAGTTGTGTGTTTGTTTGTTTTTTCGTTTTTTATTTATTTATATTTTTATTGATTTCAGAGAGGAAGGGAGAGGGAGAGAGAGGTAGAAACATCAATGATGAGAATCATGGATCGGCTCCCTCCTGCACACCCCACACTGGGGATCGGGCCCGCAACCTAGGCATGTGCCTTTACCGGGAATCGAACCGTGACCTCCTGGTTCATAGGTTGATGCTCAACCACTGAGCCACGCCGGCCGGGCTGATTCTGAGAGCTTTGAATTCCCTTTTTCTTGCATGCAGTCATGCCAGCATACTCCTGTGGTCAGCATCAGGGTCATGAGCCTGGCACGTGTGCTCACAGCAGTGGGAACCTTTAATCCATTGTCCTTGAAGTTGTGTAGCAAAGAGGCTGGTGCCAGCCACACGCCGCCCACATCCACTACTAATGGCTGTTGCTATTGGTGTGAAATCTTGGACGAATGGCTGACCTGGCTGAGCCCATGTTTCCTGACCACCATCCCAAGGGCAGGGGCCCATGGTCTGCAAAATTCAAGGAGCAAGAAGCATGCAGGCAGTTCACGTGGAGAGCTTGTAGAAACAGATTTCTGCCGCCTCTCCCCCCCCCCCCCCCCCGGTTCTGAATCAGAGACCCCCTCTGCTGCTGCTGGCCTGCAGCCCACACGTGGAGGAACGAGGTCCTAGGGTGTTTCACCCAACTCTCACCTGGCTGTTTGCAGCTAGTTTCTCAGTTGGCACCAGTGACATTTGGGGCCAGATAATTCTTTGTTGTGGGTACCCCCCTGTGCATGGCAGGAGGTTTAGCAGCATCCCTGGTCTCTTCCCACTTGATGCCAGTAGGCATTCCCAGTAGTGACAACCCAGAGTGTCTTCAGACATTGCCACATGGCCCCTGGGAGGCAAATCACTCCAGCTTGAGGTCGAATGACGTAGTGATTTAGAACAGTTTCTCAGATCTTAATGCACAGACACATCCCGGGGAATGTGCTAAGAGGAAGATTCTAACTCAGTAGGTCTGTCTGCATTGGGGCCTGAGAGTCGGTATTTCTGTTGGGCTCCTAGGTAATGCTAGTACCGCTGGCTGCTGACCACACTTTGAGTAGCAGTGGTCCTCACCCCAGTGAGGGAGCGCTCTGGCTGGACCCAAAGGGGCAAAGATGTCTCCTACAATTGCTGATAACATTGGATGGTTCCTCTAGTTCCCTCTTATTCCCCCAGGTCAATGAAAGCTGTGGGGGCTGCTCTCCCTCCCCCAGCAGTCCCTCCAGCAGTGCTGGGACCTCTGTCCTGCTTGTCCAGGGAGGAGTTAGCTCTCCTCTGTGGGTGACAGCAGATCTGAGTGTGCCTTCGATGCACACACGGATCTCACTAGGGCCTTCTCAGTCCCCAAAGAGCCCACTTTGCACTTTTGAGTCTTTTGTGTTTTTTAACTTTGTGTTTTAAAGGGAGAAAGGAGGAGGGAACCTGCTTTATGAAAGGTAAGAAGCTCAGGTGTGCCAACCTGAACTTCTAGGAGCTTTATAGGAGGGTGGCTGGGGTTCAGGGGATGGTTCTCAGAGCCCAAGAAGCAGCTGCAGTTGTGGAGCAGGAAAGCCTAAGGCAGATGTGGGGGGTTGGGGTGGGGCCTTTGCATACCACGGAATCCAGGAATTATTCCGGTAACGAACTCTGTAGACTTCTAGAAATGCTGTCACCTTGCCCATTGTTATTTTTAGCCATTGTCTGTTTCCTATTGTACCAGCAGTACAAATTCTGAGGCAACCTTTTCTCCATGCCTTAGTGAGGAGGTTTGGGACAGTGTGGGGAAGGAAGAGTGGGTGCTGTACTGGGACAGTCGCCCAAAGGAGGTGTCCCAGTGTCAGGAAAGGAGGGCAGCAGGGAACTGCCACCCTGGTCTCTGAATGGGGGTGGCCAGGGTCCCCGCTGGGGTGTCTCAGATGGGAACGCCAGCTCTTCTCCACAGCCACTCTTTGTGAGGACAGGACTGTGCTCCCCTCAGTACAGACTATTGGGGTGATGGTGGGGTGTCCCCACTGCATGCATCCCTGCTTCTAGGGGAGAATGCACTTTGAGCTCTAAAATGCCAACTGCTACGTGGATGCCTCCCTCCGGCTGTGTTTGGGATGTTGTGTTAGATGAGCCCTATCCAGGACAACAGGATGTGACCCTTGGCTGTTCAGCAGGAAGGTTGTGTGTATAAGGCGAGTTGTAGAAAGATTTGTGTGGGAAGGAAAGGGGGGTGATTCGTCAGCGCTGCGGACTGAATGCTTGTGCCCCACCCCCAATCATAGGTTGAAACCCTAATCCTTAATGTGATCGTATTTGGAGATGGGGCCTTGGAGAGGTCATTAGGTCATGGGATGCAGCCCTCAGGATGGGATCGGTGGCCTTATAAGAAGAGACCTGAGAGCCAGTGGCCCCTCTCTCTCTCTCCTTCTCTCTGCTATGTGAGGACATTACCACAAAGAGAGCCGTCACCATGAGCTAAATCTGCAGGCACCTTGACCTGGGATTTCTCAGCCTTCAGAACTGTGACAGATAAATCTCCTGTGGTTTAAGCCACCTAGTCTACGTTATTTTTGTTCTAGCAGCCTAGACTAAGACATTGGAGAAGATGACTTAGACCAGGGATGGGGGACATCTGGCCCTTGGGAATCATTTGGTCTCACCCTACCAAGGCATTAGGGGTGAGTTAACTAAAAGTTTAGCCAATATAGCAGGTTAATATATATATTTAAATCCTCACCCAAGGATATTTTTCCATTGATTTATAGAGAAAGTGGAAGAAAGAGAGAGAGACAGAAACACCGATGTGAGAGAGAGACATCGATTGGTTGCCTCCTGCTCGCACCCTGATCAAGGCCAGAAGCCTGCGACCCAGATACGTGCCCTTGACCAGAATCCAACTTGGGATCCTTCGGTTCACAGGGCGACGCTCTATCCACTGAGCCTAACCCGCTAGGGCTACGAATGATGTTATAAATATCCCAATGAAGGTTCCCCACCCCTGACTTAGACTAACAGATTCCAAATGCAGTCTGAAATGACAGGTGCTGGTCAGTTACAGGAGTTTCTATCAGTTGGGTGATAAATGAGGAAAATAAGATGAATGCAGCTAGCTTTTCTTAAAGCTAGATGTATTCATTTTAAAAACAGATTTATGCTGCACTTATGGTCTTTCTACTTTGGAAGAGGTTAAACTGTCTTGTCATTAAACTATGGTGTTTCTCAATGATATTTATTTAGTATCTTTATTGGCACGCACGCACGCACGTGTGCACACACACACACACACTCACACACACACACACCAGGTTAGAAATACTTTAGTTCCAAAAATAATTTGTAAGATTTTTATTGTATATGAGATCCAGATGTCTAGAAACCACCGAATTGGACAATTATAAAAGTGAAATTGAGAGATGAGAGCCTGGATTAGGGTGGTGGCCATGGTGGGGGGAGGGAGCGGGAGGAGGATCAGACAAACGTAGCTGCTGACTGGATGCCTCTGAATAGGGGTGACTTCGAGGGTGATGGTGGGACCTTTTAGAGAAAGGCAGAAGTTGGAGTGGGAAGGGTTCTGGGACAGATGAAACATTTGGGAGTCATAATCATAAAACATTAACGACTGTAATTTGTTGAGGGCACAGTACTGGGAGCTTAATTTCCATGATTTCATTTAATCAATGCAACAGCCCTTTGAGGTTGATCCTATTGTTGCCTTAGTAGGACAGATGAGGGCAGAGAGAGGTTCAGTAACACTGTCTTGGGTCAGAGCCAAAAGACATGGAGGGTTCATACTTGGGACTGTGGGAGCCTAAAGCCCAAGAAAGAACCAAATCACTGTTCTGTGAGATCCCCCCATCCCTGTGAGACCCCATCCCTGTGAGACCCCCCCATCCCTGTGAGACCCCATCCCTGTGAGACCTCATCCCTGTGAGACCCCCCATCCCTGTGAGACCCCATCCCTGTGAGACCCCCATCCCTGTGAGACCCCATCCCTGTGAGACCCCCATCCCTGTGAGACCCACATCCCTGTGAGACCCCATCCCTGTGAGACCCCATCCCTGTGAGACCCCCATCGCTGAGACCCCATCCCTGTGAGACCCCATCCCTGTGAGACCCCCCATCCCTGTGAGACCCCCATCCCTGTGAGACCCTCATCCCTGTGAGACCCCCATCCCTGTGAGAATCATCTTCATTGTGATGATGGCTTCATGAATTTATACATAATGTTAAAGTTTTCAAATTGAATGCTTTAAATATGTGCAGTTTATTGTATGCCAGTTATACCGAGTGCTGCAAGTTGGATTCCCTGGGAAACTCCAGGGCATATCTCATGATCAGAACCCATCGGTGAGAGGCAGGAAGTGGAGCTGGGCTGCCATGTGTTCTCAGCCAGGGTCTCAGCCAGCGTCTCAGGCAACCCCTCTGAGTTGTGATCCAGGAGCCAGGCCTCTGTCCCACTTTGAAAGCAGCTGCTGAGGGCCGAGTGCTGAGGGCCCTCCTCGCCTGGGCTTCAGTCCTGCATCACAGCACCCCCTGTAGTCCTGGTGTTTTAAATTGTTTCTTACTTTTGCTTTTAAGTTATGTCAGGGAAAATTAACTAGGATCCTGCCTCATTAGGTAACTCTTCTACTTCTCCTTCTCCTCCTCCCGCTCCTCCTCATTGGTGATGTAAAAAAAAAAAAAAAAAAAAAATGTTGCCCTGCCAGACTGTTTGAGGGGAAGAGAGGTGGGCAAGATGGTGGTCTCCGGTTACAAAGCCACTGTTCACTGACCTGACCAAGGAGAGGGACTCTGCCTGTGTGCAGACATACTTACCAGAGCATTATCTTCCCATTAACATGACTTCACAGGTGCTGCTTGCTTTCATTGCACTTGACCAAGAGATCTTTGCTGGTTTGGCGCAGACTCCAAGGTTTCTTTTGGAAAGCAAAACATTTCTTCACTTTTGCAAAGCCGCTATGCTTAAAGACATTTCCAGTAGCTTATGCTTTCAGAAGTTTCCCTCTTAAAAACTGAGGGTATTAAAAAGTGGGTGAGACAGCTGCTCTTTCAAGAGATGTTGTGTCTGAGGGCACTTGAGACTCATCACAAGTATCCTTGGGGTGTTGTGACCTGTTACGACACATGTCCTTGTGTTGTGAGGGAGTGTATTGTGTTGTGCTGAATTGTATTTTTTGGTAACAAGCACTTAGGCATTGCTTACTGTGTGCCAGGCATTGTCCCCATGGTTTATAAATACAGGATTAGCTTGTTTAATTTACTCTGTCTAGCAGCCCTATGAAACAGAACCTCTTTACAGATGAGGAAATAGGTATTTTTGACCTCCAGCTAATGGGCTGTAAATTTGGAGAGTCAAGCACTTATATCTATCTATTTATTTATTTATTTTTAATTTTTTAAAAAAATATTTTTATTGATTTCAGAGAGGAAGGGAGAGGGAGAGAGAGGTAGAAACATCAATGATGAGAGAGAATCATTTATCAGCTACCTCCTGCATGCCCCCACTGGGGATCGAGCCTGCAACCTGTGCCCTTGACCGGAATGGAACCCCGGGACCCTTCAGTCCACAGGCTGACGCTCTATCCACTGAGCCAAACCAGCTAGGGCTCTACATATTTTTTTTTTTAACTATTTCCCCTCATAAATAAATACGAAAATTTTGAAATTTCCTCTTTTTATTAAGTCTCTTAGGTCTCATAGTACCAAGACATCAACCAAGGATTGTTAAACTCACCTTCAAGGGCTCTGTGGAATGCCTAAACTTATATAAACACCCAAAATTTGTAAAATTTTATCAAATCCTCAATTATCATCATACCCTTAACGGTTCAGCTCTAAAGATTTTAAATATATCTTCCATGCTGACATGGATGGTGGTCCATGAAGTCCGAAAGGTTGGCAACCGCTGTTCCACAGCATCTTTCTTAGGTAACTGACAGAGGATTATTTCATGGGTTTTATGTTTATGATGTGCTTTGCACTCATGAGATGGTGGAGAAGACTTGTCAAGTTCCTATTCATTCATTCATCCATTCATTCACCGTTGGAGCAGGTGTCATGGAAAAGCTGAATGGAGGGTGAGCCTGGAGAGGGAAAGACCTTCCACTGGCCGCCTGTCAGCAGAATTTGCCTGGATCCAAGGGGACAAGTCTGTTGATGACTCCAGCTTCCTTTCATAGCCAAGCTTCTTGTCAGATCGAAGGACTAGAACAGATGTTGGGAATCTGCTTTATCATTATATATTATATATGTTATTATTACATATTGCAAACCTTTGTTTTGCAGACAATATGAGAGAAAGGCTTCCACCCATTCATGTCATCAGAGAGGAAATCAGAATAGTGCAATGTCCAAATCAAACCTTCCAGGCCAACTGCTAACAGAAGGTAGAGTGAGCTGGCTGTGGATTCAGCCCCCTGAGGATTGGGAGGAAATTTGCTCTTAGAAGACCTATTTTTAAAAATAGTTCTCATACATGTCAGCCTCGGGAAGATAAGTCTTCCTGTGCCACCTGGAATTGACCAGCATGCCGTCCGTTTCTTGCGGCCAGACCCCGGTGGTGCATGCACACACAGGCAGACGGGAGCGAGCCCATGGCTCTGCAGCCTGGGCCTGCCAGGCGTCTCATCTGGATGTGAGGGCTTAATGACTCTGCTGCTCTCTGGAAACACATGCTGCCGGCTTGTCCTTGAAATCCCTGACCAGGCGCCAGGCCCTGCTGGGTTTGTAAATACCTCCTGTTGTGGGCGCAGGGAGCCTATGCCCGGTCTGCCAGTTGGTCTCCTGCAGTTTGGAGAAATCACGGAGGCAACCAGTCCAGCCTGTGCTTCTCCAGCTCGTCTTGGCTTCGGAGACAATAGTTGATGTCTGTTTGGGGAACTGGCCAACTCTGAACTCTTTCCCAGGATTTCCCCCTCAAGGTCAAACCTGCAAAATGATCGCCACCATCCATGCAGATGATTATGCCTTTTCCATAAACGAATGGATAGCATTGCTGGGTTATCACTAAGTGCTTCTGAGTATGAAGCTACCACTTGCATGGAAAATTACTGGTTTTCTTCCTTTAACGTGATAAACATGAAAGGTTTAAGCCTGTTGGTTTTTTGATACTTATCTATTTAATGAACTTTTAATTCTGGAATAATTTTAGATGAACAGGAAAACTGCCAAGATAGTAAGAGTTCCCATATACCCTTCACCCTGTTTCCCCTATTGTTAACATCTCCCATAACCATGGTGCACATTTCTATGAACTAAGCCACAGGCTTTATTCCGATTTCACTAATGGCCTTTGTCTGTGCCAGAATCCGATCCAGGATACCACGGTGCACTTAGTAACACTGCTGTTTAATATCAGAATATCTTAGCTCAGGGCATTAAAAAAGCAAGACAGAGTGAATCCTGTTGATTGTGGGGCTCTCCTACAGGAGTACATTTTCCCTCTCTAATAACAAATAAGACTTGACTGTCATCTGTCATCTTGGGTTGTGAGCAGCAGATGGTATTGACTCATTTGATATCATAGCTGTCATAGAAATTTCACAGGACTTGTTGTCCAGCTTGGGTGTGAATCCAGGGTCTTCTGTCTACAGGCATACCTCAGAGATATTGCGGGTTCAGTTCCAGACTACTGCAATAAAGCGAGTCACAATCCTTTTGCTGGTGGTGGGTCTTGCTTTCAATTTGTAAAAACACAGTATCTGTGAAGTCCAGTAAGGTGAGGTGCAATAAAATGAGGTATGCCTCTATTTATGCTATACCCTCTAGAAATCAAAACTCCAGGGCTGGGTGAAAAAGGTGAAGGGATCAAGAAAATAAAAACACAAACACAAAAACTCATAGACAAAGACAAGAGTATGGTGATTACCAGAGGGAAGGCGGTTTAGAGGAGGTAGAAGAGGGTAGAGGAGGGATAGAAGGTGATGGAAGGAGACTACTTGGGGTGGTGAACACACAATATGATATACGGATGACTTGTACATCTGAAACCTAAATTATTTAATAACCAATGTCACCCCAATAAATTCAATAAGAAAAAATTTAGAAAAGAAATGAATGCTCTCTGAGCTTCATGTTCCTCCTGTAATATATATATAGATTATCTCTCTATATCTCTACATATAATCTATATATAAAAATAGAAAAATATGCTAATTAACCGGGACTCTGTAATGGCTCAACCAGACAGGAGGAGGTTGCGCTCAGCGTTGGGGGCGGGGCGGCAGGGGCCTCCACACGCCTGCACTGGGGGAGGGCCTGATCAGTAGCGGCTGTGGCTGCTTCAAGGGCTGGAGAGGGAGGCAGGGCCAGACTGGTGACTTGAGGGTGGGCAGCGCTGTGCGATTTCGAATCGCGCACTGGGCTCCTAGTATACTTATAAAACATGTATAAAATAATCCTATCTAATAAAAGAGAAACATGGTAATTGGCGTACGACCGCTACCCTTCCCATTGGCTAATCAGGGCAATACGCAAATTAACTGCCAGCCAAGATGGCGGCCGGCAGCCAGGCAGCTTGAAACTAACATGAGGCTTGCTTGCTTCAGTGACGGAGGATTCCAACGTTCCCCGCCTGCCGCTGCAGGCCTCTGATCTGCAACTCTAAGCAACTATGTAACAAATATAGAAGCTAAACAAAACCCCAGAAACCTGCTTTAGTCCACCCGGCTTCAGCCAGCAGGATCGCAACATTGTAAGCAAAGGCCAGAAACCTACTTTTAGCAGCAGATGCCTAAGAGCTGGAGCCAAGCCTCAAAGCTAAAGCTGGCCCAGAATAAAAAAAAAGTTTAGAAAAAAAGTAGCGGTTGGGAGCTTCAGTCACCCCCAGCCTGAAAACAGCCCTCAGCCCCTCACCCAGACTGGCCAGGCACCCCAGTGGGGACCCCCACCCTGAAGGGGGTGTGACCAGCTGCAAACAGCCACCATCCCCTCACCCAGGCTGTCCAGGCACCCCAGTGGGGACCCCCACCCTGATCCAGGACACCCTTCAGGGCAAACCAGCCAGCACCCACCCGTGCACCAGGCCTCTACCCTATATAGTAAAAGGGTAATATGCCTCCCAGCACCAGGATCAGCAGAGACGCGAGGCCTCCCGGCACCGGGATCAGCGTGACAGGGGGCAGCGCCCAAACCCCCTGATCGCCCTGTGGCTCTGTGTGTGACAGGGAGCGGGGCCACAACCTCCCTATCCACCCTGCTCTGTTCCTGAAAGGGGAAGGCGCCCCAACCCCCTGATCAGCCCTGCTCTGTGCCTGATAGAGGGGAGCTCCCCAAACCCCTGATCGCCCTGCGGCTCTGTGTGTGACAGTGGCGGCGCCCCAACCCCCTGATCGGCCCTGCTCTGTGTGTGACAGGGTGCGGTGCCCCAACCCCCCCTCCCCCATGGGCCCTGCTCTGTGTGTGATGGGGTAGAGCCATAACCTCCCCATCGGCCCTGCCCTGAGTGTGAGAGTGGTGGCGCCCCAACCCCCTGATCGGCCCTGCTCTGTGGGTGATAGAGGGCGATGTCCCAACCCCCTGATGGGCCCTGCTCTGTGCATGACAGGAAGCAGCGCCCCAACCCCCTGATTGGCCCTGTTCTGTGCGTGACAGGGTACAGAGCCCCAACCCCCCTGATGGGCCCTGCTCTGTGAGTGACAGGGGGCAGTGCCCCAACCCCCTGATTGGCCCTGCCCTGTGCATGACAGGGGGTGGCGCTGCAACCTCCCCATCGACTCTGCCTTGAGTGTGACAGGGGACTGTGCCCCAACCCCCCAATCAGCCCTACCCTGAGCATGACTGAGGGTGGCATCACAACCTCCTGATCGCCCTGCTCTGTGCATGACAGGGGGCGGCGCCCCAACTCCCCAATCAGCCCTGCTCTGAGCCCGACCAGGGGCTGCACCTAGGGATTGGGCCTGCCCTCTGCCACCTGGGAGCAAGCCTAAGCCAGCAGGTCATTATCTCCCGAGGGGTCCCAGACTGTGAGAGGGCACAGGCCTGGCTGAGGGACCCCCATCCCCTCCAGAGTGCACAAATTTTTGTGCATCGGGCCTCTAGTATATGTATATAATACTAGTAAATGTGTCTGTCTGTCTCCCTATCACCGCTTGCTTTTCCCACCTTGTTGGACCACAAAATGCTATGTTAAAAAATTTCAAAACTATAAAACTCTTTCCAAAATGAGTCCTTATAATAAAAACTGTACCTGAAAATATGGCTAATTAGGCATTTAAAAAAGATATTTATAAGCTGATTTAAGCAACTGTTTGAATCCAGGAGTAGATGTTTTCTTCCTTGGTCATTTGGACTTCGTTAAACCTTGACTCCTGTGTCCTGGCCCTGGGACAGTGTGGCTAAGCTTGAGTTATTTGGTGTTTGGACAGCCCCGTCTCCTGCAACCTCGGCCTGGGCACCTTATCATGCCCACTTGGTAACCAGTCACATCACAGCCCGTGCCCTGCTGTGACTCCTCTGGTGCTCTCGGGGCATCTGAGGCTCTGGGTGCACATAGAACCTCCATTTGAAAAACCTAGCTCCCCTGAGCCACAGTTTCTCCCTAAAGGCAACAGTAAATTTCAAAGTCTGCGGGAGATGTGCTTACTCCAAGTAAATATATTGTAGTAGCATCGCTTAGATCCCTTTACTGGGGCAGCAAATATAGAGGACTGAAGGAAGGGTGTAATTTTTTTTGGAACACCACATTCTTTCTTCTCCCTAAGTCCCATGGAGATAATTATACGATTGGAAAATTAGACCCCAGAGGAAAGTTTGAAGGGACTGGGATTGGTGAAGGCTGAGGAGGTGAGAGAGAGGGGTAGAAGCGAGGGACTGATGCTACTGTTGGGCATGTAGGCACTTCCTGCAGGTCTGAGCAGGAGGGGAGAGCCACTCAGGCTGAGTCGGAGGCAGGGAGGTTAGACTTGGCCGTGAGAGGGGTCCACCTTTGAATAGGATGCTCTTGGGTCTGTGGGCACTATGAGGTAGAGTCTGCAAGGCCAATGCTAAAAGGTGTATTCCCGCCAAGGTGTTACACGTCCACAGTCAGGACAGACTGCCCCTCTGGAGGGTCTCATGCCTGAGTGACCCGCAGCCTGGCGTCTCATAAAGGCATTTTGTTGGGAGGGTGGAATTCCTATTAAAAGCAAGGCTTTATTACAACAAAGAAGACTTTGCACTAACTGATACTCTTAACTTGTATTTAAATAAGGTGTGTCATTTTAAAGGTTGAAAAATGTAAAAATAAGGGCTAATTGGGTACTTTCCTTGTCCATTTAAAATGCTTAATAACCATTTAATTGAGTTCTGGAGTTTTTTTCCCTCTCCTGCATGGATGACTAGGACTAGCACATTGTCGGTCTTTTTTTTTTTTTTTTTTGTCTAAAGTTTTATATATGTCTCCTTTTCCCCCAGTTGACCCACATTGTCAGTCTTTAGGCTCTGTGCGTGTGCGTGTGTGTGTGTGTGTGTGTGTGTGTGTGTAAAACACATGTACATGGCTTGGACATTTGGTGATTTCCAAGTAGCTAAGCCTCAGAAGCCCCACAGGTGAATTTCACACAGGCCAAGACATTCCATGTTCACCAAAAGCTGCCTTACTCCTTGAATCCTTCACTCCTCTCCTGCCTTTCTCCCGGTGCCCTGTCCGTGAGCCGAGTAGAAAGACCCCCTTCTGCTCTTGTGTGAGTGCGCACTGAGACTGCAGGAGTCCCATAGACCCTCCCTCCAGATCAGATACGAGTCCTTTCTTTCTCCAGATATGACCAGAGCCCAGACTTTATCTCTTTGAGGTGATCTCCTGCCTGACTCCTACCATCTGGTGTTTGTGAGCAATTTGCATCGACCCTCAAGTTTGCTCCTTAAACACCCTCTTTGGCAGCTCTGTAGCTCCTGCAACGTGTACAGCTTTGCTTTGGGTCCGGGCTGCTTCCAACAGAGCCTGGAGGTGCAACATCTCAGATCAGGATGTCATGGGGGGAAAAGAATTAGAAACAAGGTTATAAGATTTTCATGCTGATTTAAAGTGATTTGTCTGCAGTCTTAGAAGGTAGGGTGTGGGACCATATTCTGTGAAGTTTTATGTTTCTAATAACACTTGTTAGGTTGCTTTTTAAAAAAGTATACACAGAAGTATAAAGAAAACAAAAAGGTGACGACTTCACTGTTCAGATAGATTTTTGGGGTGTTTTCTTAATGGAAAATATGTACATGTTTACAAAATTCAAATAGTGCAGAATAATTAAAACAATGAACCCCAGAGCCGTTATATGTTGATATACACATATTTACCCAGACAGGTAATAAAACACAAGGAGTTCTGCACTTTGATGTTTTTTCCTGCATGTATCTTGGAGATAGTTTGCTATCAGCTCATAAAGGTTTCCTTTGCCTTTTGTATCATCTGCAAAGTAGTCCATCGTATGGATGTTGATCATCTATTTAACCAGCCCTCCATTGAGATATACTGTTTGTTTTTAATTCTTTACTGCAGTGAGTATGCAGTGCACATACTTGTACATACCACTTCTTCCATGTGTATCTGTTGGGTAACTTAATACAGATAGTGTTATACCAGAACAAAGGACACAGGCATTGTGAATTTGATAAACACTGCCATATTGTCCCTAAGAAAGGCTGCACAAATTTACACTCCCAGTAAGAAGGGCCATATTCTATGTACATGCACCAATATTTAAAACATTGCTTTACCCCTTTGGAAATTACTTTACTCTGAGTTTGAATTTGGAATTCCGCTCCATCCTCATGTGGCAGCCACCTGCCTACCACCAGCTCTTCCCGGACGTCTGACAGGAATCTCCAGTGATGAGTAGACAGGCTAATAGAGTCCTTGATTTCCTGCTGTCACTGCCAAATCTGCTCCTGCTCATTTACTCTTTCTCAGTAAATGGCACCATCGTCTACCCAGTGACTCAGACCAAAACACTGGGCGTAATCCTGGATTCCTGTCTGTTTTCCTTCTTCACTCCTAACCCATCAGCAAAATGGCACTATGTTAAAACAGTATCCCTCATCAGACCACTGGTGAACATTTCTACCATTTCCACCTAGTTTATGCCAACATTATCTCTTGGGTAGGCCATTGCTGGGAAAACCCAGAACTACATTTCTGTTCTGGTGTTTGTAGAGTCCTCTCCCTACACGGTAGGCAGAATAAATTGTTAAAAATGCTTCCCAGATCAGATCTACAGACTAAAACCCTCTAATGGCTTTCCATCTCAATTAGATTAAAATCCTGATTCCTCCGGCCCTGCTTGTCTTCCTCGCCTTCTTCTCTGTCACCCATGATCCTCTGTCTGTCTCTTGACCACTTGAAGCTCATTTCAGCCTCAGGGGCTTTGCTTTTCCTTTTCTGGTTGCCGGGAATGGGCACCCTCTAGGTCTTTGTCATGGCCTGTTCCTGGGCCTCAACTCCAGCATCACCCTCATCACTCTTTACCTCATTGTCCTGCTTGATTTTCTCTGCAACACTTATCACTACGTTACTTTTCTTATTCATTTACTTGTTTAAAGTTTAGAATTTTTGTTCTTTTAGGTGCTGATTTCCAACATCTTGACCAGTGCTTGGCACATAGTAGGCACTGGAACCTGTTTCTGGAATTTTATTTTGCACCATTGCTAAGTCGTTTTAATTATTGTAGCTTCATAATAAGTTTGAATGCTCCTAAGACCAGGCTTTCTCTGCCCTAACTCCCATCACCCCCTTCTCTTTCATAAATTTTCTAACTATTTATGTTTATTTTTCCAGAGGAACTTTCTAAAAGTGCTCCTTGTTGGTATTTTAATTGGGTTCACATTGAATTTATAGATTAATTTGGGGGGGGGAGGGGAATCATTGAACCTCATTGTCTAAAAGCAAGTGAGGCCTTTCCTTAACTTAAAATATTCTTCTAGTCCCTCTATAATTTTTTTTTCTTTCATTATTAGTTAAGGTATTACAAATGTGTCCTCATCCGTCCCTCTATAATTTTTAAAAAAACTTTTAATATGTAGAATTTTGAACATCCACAAAAGTAAACATACTCTGTTTAATAGAAAGACTCCAAATGACCTCAATACATTAATATCATTATTATACCAAAAAACTAACAATATTTCTTTATTGTTAATTTTAAAGTTATCCTCTATTAGGTCAGTCATATTTCTTACTAAATATCAATATATCAAAGTTTAAAAAATCATTCTTAGTTTCTATTGAAAATGGGGATATTGGTTTCCATTGTATTTTTCAAACAGTTATTTTGATATTTATTAAAACTAACAATTTTCATGTATTAATTCTGCAATCTGTCACCTTGTTGAATTTTCTTACTGTTTCCAGACTTTCCTAGTCACCTGCCTGCAGTTGCAGGGCTCTTAAACCTGGGCTGTGAGGGCCTGTACACTCAGAGTCCACGCACACCTGCCAGACCAGGGTTGTGGACATGATGCATGAGGCTAAAGGAACTCACACAGGCTTTTAGATCCCAGAGATCATTTGGGAATTCATTTGAGACGTAAAAATAGACAAAATCATACACGCCCACTGACAATGCACCGGAAGTCCATCAGCAAGTCCACACTAAGTCACCCAGTTTCAAGAAACTTTCCGAGTACAGGAGGCCACAGCAAGGTCAGACTCATCAGCAAAGGGTTCCCAGAGGTGAGAGAAGCACAGCAGCTCATTCAGCCTGGACCTGCGCGTCCGATTCCTCATTGGGACCCCCAGACCAGATGTGCTTCAGAACTCAGCTTTGTTATGGATCTTTAGAAAGGTCACGCAATGCATATAATCTGTTGTATACCATTTCCTGTAGGGTTTGGAGTAGCCCCTCAAAATCAAATGAATTGCCAAAACCGGTTTGGCTCAGTGGATAGAGCGTCGGCTTGCGGACTGAAAGGTCCCAGGTTCGATTCCGGTCAAGGGCATGTACCTGGGTTGCGGGCACATCCCCAGTGGGAGATGTGCAGGAGGCAGCTGATCGATGTTTCTCTCTCATCGATGTTTCTAACTCTCTATCTCTCTCCCTTCCTCTCTGTAAAAAATCAATAAAATATATTTAAAAAAAAAAAATCAAATGAATTGATGTCTCAGCAGAAAAATATAGGAATATCACAAGAATAGGATGAAGGAAGACTCCAAATGGCCTCAAGACAGTTCAGATCAGCAAAGTTTTGCTGTCGAATGCCTTACAAAACAAACTCAGTTGCCCAAGTTCTTTGGATTTGGGAGTTGCAAATAGGAACTGTGGACCCATGTAAGAAAAGGCCCTGGTGAGACTCAACAAGTCCCCTGGGGAGGCAGTAAAGAGATTGGCAGTGCTGGCCCCTTCTCATGGGATTGGCTGCCATTGACTTAGTTGACCTCCATAGAACATGCCGGAACCTTAGGCTTGCTAACAGCCCATGCTTCTTAATGCCCCTTATTCTCCTCACTACCCTACTCCCACCCCCACCCCCCACCCCCAATCTTGTAGCAAATCCCAAGGAATTGGTGCTGAGCCTCTGGCCCACTTTTCCCGACCAGGTGACAAGGGCGGGTGCTGAGCAGGCCACAGGCACCGTGTGCTGGGACATCCAGGGGTTGACAGCTGTCTTCTCACTCCTGGATCCTCAGGGGAACCCCTCTGAGGTGGAAGGTGGTAATGACCTCTCAGGGCCCCTCCCTTCCTTTCTTCTCAATGAAGATTGAATGAATAGACTGCAAAGCTGGCGTAGTATTTGCTGTACTTGAGGGAATGAGGTAGTTAGCTGGGTCACAGCAAGGCAAAGCCACTCTCTCAGCAGTTTCTACTGAGTGTACAGCCTCCCTGGGGTCATTAGCATTTCTGGTTACCCAGGCAGCAGTCCTGGAAGCATCAGGCCACTGCTCTGACTGCGTGGACTGGCCGGGGCCTGGGAGCTGCGTGGCCCAGCATCTGTGGGGTTCAGGATGGACTTGTCGAGACCCATTTCTAAATGCAGCCACATCCCGTGTGAGGTATGTTGCTGTGCAAGCGAAACTGTGGGCCAGGCCAGCCAGTCCTCCCATACATGTGGTGCGTCTAATTAAATGAGTTCAAGGTAATGCTGTGAAACTGAGTCCTGCAGCCCCGCCCTCCTGACTGCGTCTGCTGAGCCCTGTGGTGGTGATTGCATTGCTGAGTGGGCGCCTCCCTCCTGCTCCCCGTGGCTGCAGAAGCCTCAGGGATCTTCTCTGGTGTTCTGTTCTCTGGGCCAAGAAGGCTTCTGGAAGGTTCTGATGTTCTCTCCTGTGTGTGCGGTTAATCTTCATCTCTTCCAAAGGAGGACAGAAGTTCCAGTAGTCATTGTGGAGGCGTTTCTTGGTGGGGTGTTGGACTCGAAATTCATCCTTACAAAGGAGAACAGGAAATTCCCGTGGGCCCATCGGAGCTATTGAGGTGCTGGCAAACGCATCAGAATGCCTCTCAGGTCATTTGAAACGTCGTCCCGCGGCCCCACACTGAGTCATCCCCTGACTTTTGGAAAGAGCAAGCATCAGAGATAACTCTGGTAAAAATATCATCATTTGGGATAAAAAATGAGTTGGACTCCTATGTGCCAATTCTTGAGGTGGTTGTAGCGAAGTAAGACTCTGCATTTGTGGTCTTCTCGTTGGAAAGAGCAGTCCAGATGGGATGGGGTTTTCAGCCGAGTCCTCAACGACCCTGGCAAGTATTATATCATGACACCTCAGTTTCCTCATCTGTTAAATGGAAATAACTCATGGAGCTGTTGACCACCTTGCAAAGTGCCTAACACACTGCCCGGTGCCTGGAGTATGGTGGTGGAGGCTCGGTGTGTGCGCAGTACAGTGCCACCTGGGATGGTGGTGGTGGAGTGGTGCCCAGTGGATTCCTCTCCCAGGGCTGTCAAAACAACTGGGTGCCTCAAAACAACAGACACTTATTTTCTCCCAGCTCTGGAGGCCAGATGTCCAAAATCAAAGCCTTGGCAGAGCTGGGCTGCCTCGGAAGGCTCTGGGGGAGGATCTTCGTTCGCTTCTTGTAGCTCTGGCTGCTGGATGCGTTCTTGGCTGGGCAGCGTCATCCCAGTCTCTGCCTCGTGGTCCCATTGCTTCCTCCTCTCCTCTGCCTTCTCCTCTGTGTGTCCCGTTCTAATCTCCCCCTGCCTCTCAATTGTAAGGATGTGTGGGGTTGCGTTTTAGGGTCCGCCTGCCTGCATAACCCAGGCTATGTGCATCTTAAGATCCTTCATCACACCTGCAAAGACCCAGTGTTCTACCAACTAAGGTCCCACTCACAGGTTCCTGGGATTAGGACGTGGCTATATCTTTGGGGGGAACCACAGTCCCACCCACTCCACTCAGTAAATGGGACCCGTGGTGATGATGATGATCATGGCAATGACAATACAAATCAGTAAAGAAGTGCAGGCAAGACTGAGGGTTTGGGGGAGCAGTTAGGGTGGCGCAGAAGAGGGGACTGGGCTCTGGCCTGACTTGGTTCCTACCCTTCACTGCCTTCTGGACAGCCCCTTGGTCCATCGCTCTGACACCCCCGTGGCCTTCTGCCCCAGGGCTATTAGGCCTGTGCCTTTCCTCACAGTGGCCCGCCTCCCCCATGAGGCGCGGGGCCTTCTGTGAGGGCTCAGCATGATGACATGTCCAGCAGGCCCATCGCCGGCATCCAGGCGCGGCTGAGAGGAGCCCTGATGCTGTGCAGGATCCGGTGATTGCATCCAAACAGTCACCGGCTGCCCCCCAAACCTTTTGAGGTTATGCCGCAGATGTTCAGGCTGGGAGGCAGCGTTTCCCCCAGGCCTTTCCCCCAGGCTGCTGCTGGGATGGCACCCCTTGCAGCCGGAAATGCTGCTGCTTCCCCAGGCCCTGCCTGACTAAGGTTTGACAGCTTGTTTGTTTCTTACCTTCAGGCTGGGAAGAGGCAGCCTTTGGATCTGGCAGGGACCTTGGTGTGCAGGTGAAATCCCTGTTGAGAGTCTTCGAGTGACAGGGGCCTGCTGTGGAGTTAATGGTTGCTGGAGGCTGGGGGAGGGTTGAATCTGGAGATGGAGGTGGGGGTGGGGGAGAGTGGGGAAAGCGTTTGCTTTATTTTCTTTCTGTCTACTGCACTGAAGAAGCTTTGGACCTGGCCATTCTTTTACAACCCCCAGCAGGGAGCTCGAAGCCAGGAGTTGCTTTCCTAGCAAAGTTCGGATGGAACTGGAGAGAAATTGCTCTCAGGTTGCTGGCTCATTCCCCCTACACAAGCAGTGAAGGGACAGGAGTTCAGGGGACCTGGGTGCTAGTCCCACTTTTGCCCTTCTGGTCAGAAAACTTTGAGATAGTTGCTTAAATGCTCTGAGTTTCCGATTCCTTTTGGAAAATGAGAGACATGGAAAACTAACCCCAACATTTGCCCAAGTTAGAGGAGTAAATGAGATATCACCTGTGAAGGCCCCCTTTCTAAAAAATTAAATTTATTGGGGTGACATTGGTCAACATGATCATATAGGTTAAGTCTCAGGCGTGGGTTTTTATGTTACAAGATCTGTATATTGCATCATGTGCCCACCACCAACGTCAAATCTTCTCCTGCCATCATATATTAGAAGCCTCCTTCTGCCCCCACTCCCTTCCCACTGGCAACCACCACACTGCTGTTTCTGTTCACGAGTTTCAGTTTTATATCCCACAGGTGAGTAAAATCATATGGTTCTTAGCTTTTTCTGACTGACTTATTTCACTTAGCACAATATTCTCGAGGTCCATCCATGTTGTTGCAAATGACAGTATTTCATCTTTTCTTATGGCTGAGTAGTATTCCATTGGGTATATGTATCACATCTTTTTTTTGTTGTTGTTATTGATTTCAGAGAGTGAGAGATGATAGACACATCAATGACAGAGAATCATTGATCAGCTTCCTCTCACACACCCCCTACAAGGGATCGAGCCAGAAACCCTGCATGTACCCTGACTGGGAATCGAACTGTGACCTCCTGCTTCATGGGTCGAAACTCAACCACTCAGCCACACCGGCCAGGTTGTACCACATCTTTTTTATCCAGGCCTTTATTGCAGAACACTTTGGTTGCTTCCATGTCTTGGCCACTATGGATAATGCTGCAATGAACATAGGGGTGCATATATCTTTGTGAATATATGTTTTTGAGTTTTTCGGGTATATACCCAGAAGAGGGATTGCCAGGTCGTATGATAGCTCTATTCTTAACTTTTTGAGGAATCGCTAGATTGCTTTCCATAGTGGTTGCACCAATCTACATTCCCACCAGCAGTGAATGAAGGTTCCCTTTTCTCCAAAACCTCTCCAACACTTGTTATTACCTATCTTATTAATAGTGGCCATTGTAATAGGTGTAATATTGCCGTTTTGATTTGCATTCCCCTAATTGCCGTGAGGTTGAACTTCTTTTCATACATCCATTGGCTATTCGTATGTCTTCTTGGGAGAGGTGTATTTTCAGGTCTTTTGCCCACTTTTTGATTGGGTTGTTTGTTTGGTGTTGAGTTCTATATATATTTTGAAAATTTAACCTTTGTTGGAGCTACTGTTTACAAATATCATCTCCCATCTGGTTGGCTGCCTCTTTGTTTCGTTGTCAGTTTCTTTTGTTGTGCCGATGCTTTTTAGTTTGATGTAGTCCCATTCATTTATTTTCACCTTCCCCTCCCTTGTGAAGGCCCTTTTTGAAAAGGAAGTGAAACCACATCACTGTCAGATTGAATATTGTTTTTAGGGAATATGTGGGCAACTCCTAAATCATGCTTTTGTAATGACGGTTACATTTAAAATGTCAAAAACAAAAACAATGTGTGTTTGAAAAGCCGGAAATTACATAGGGTGTCTTGGCTGACATGAGCTCTTACAGGGGAGAGCTTATAACTTTTGCATTTTCTCGTAATTACTCATAGGGTTTACTCCGTAAGTGCTGAATGACTCAGTGGTCGCCTGCTCAGCCTGCTGTTGTACCTGTGAGATGAAATGAGACTGGGCACTTCCCTTACGTGCTGCTGGTGGCTCTTCCCTCCAGCACACCGTGCTCTTTCACGTCCCTGTAGGCTGTGCCCTCAGGCTAGGGTGCCTTTATTTTATTTTTTTGCATACATTAGATTCCATTTATTTTACAGAATGCACCTTGAGTGCTGCGTTCTCAGAGAAGCATTCTCTGGTCTTTCAGGCCAAGTTGTTTCCCTCCTTCCCTATTGCTCCCTGGGGCTGGGCTAAGGTGAGGACAGGGAGGCCCTCAGGCCCTCGCCTTAGGCACAAAATAAAGGAGCATCAACATATGCAGTAATCAAGAGAAATGATATTTTAGTGCAATCGTTTAAAAAAAAATGAAATGTAATGAAACAAAGTCTACCTTGAACCAAATATCAACATTTGGAAATAAAGACAAAATCCGACCCTGTCTTACACGACTCAGCCTCAGTCACCTTCACCTGTCCCAGCCCTGTCCACAGATCTTGTCTTTATTTGAAAATTTGACTTTTTTTTTTTAGCATGCATTTTTGCACTAATTTCGATGTTATGAAACACTTCATTAGTCTTGATTACTGAGTTTTTTTAAGCCCCTGAAGAGCTGTGCTGGAGGCCCTGGCGACTCCCTGAGCATATGTCACCTACGGTACCCATGTCCCCTGCTGGGTCCCTCCCACTGGTCCATGAACTCTTTGAGGGCAGGGATAGTGTCTTTCTATTTGGGTGCAATAAGGACTTGTTGGACCTCTTTGATCACCCTTTGCTTTCAGCTGCCTCCCATCTTGAGATCCTGCACAATCCAGCTTCAAAAGCATTTGGTGAAGGGTGTGCGTTTTACTGAAGATATCATGGGGAAGAGAGAGGAACCTACTATCTTCAAAATCTTACGTAGACATCTTCTCATTCTCTTCTCCAGAGTTCTTCTCTCCTGCCAGATGCCTTATCTTTCCTTGTCCTTTTCATTTCCACATTCCTGATCAACACAAATGCCCAGCTACTATTATTGCTCCTTAAGATTTCCTCTTGAGTGGCGGTGGTGGGAATAATGGGAAGATAGTTTTAGTTGTTCATACTGCCCCATAGACACAATGCCTGGTACCTAGAAGGGCTTAGTGAGTGACTAATGAAAGAATGAGTGAGTGAATGAATGAATGAATGAATGAACAAATGAATGAACAAGTGAATGTACAAAGCCCATGTGCAGGAAAGGAGATTCTACTAGGAGAGTTCTTCCACACCTTATCTTAACTGAGCCCGAAAGACTAAACTTGGGGGCAAGTTGCAACGTTTCTCTCACTGCTTTCTTTCAACAAGGGGTAAATTTCCCTTAGAAACCTGTTCTATGAAGTGTCTTAGCCTCAGCCTCTCCCTTCCCATCATCTGTCCCCAGTTCTGGGCTCTTCTTACCCACAAGCACTGATGAGAGAGACAACTGTGGGTCCTGAGTGAGCCTACATCTTGTGTTGGGGGAGCTCTTTATTCAGCTCACCTCTCAAAGGCTGGAGTGATTTTGCTTGATGGTCAGAAGGATCCTTGAACCCGGGCCTCAGAGGTTCCAGAGCAGGACCGGATGTGTAAGTGTGACTGTGCTCACAGGGTCATGACTCTGCTGGGCTCAGGGAATGGGTCCTCTATTAAGTATAACACAGGCATTGTCAATGTTTGAAGACTAGAGAAGTAATTCACTGTAGAAAGTTTGGAAAATAGGAGAGAATATTGAGAAGATAAAACGATCACCTGGAGTCTTGTCCCTGGAGGTAATTGTTTCCATTTCTTCATGTTCTCTTTCAGACTTTCTTCTGCTTCTCTTTGCAGAAAATGGTGATCTTCAAAGTGGGGAAGGCAGGGAAGAGCCTGTTTTCTTTTTCTTTTTTTTTTTAAAAAATACATTTTTATTTTTTTCAAAGAGGAAGGGAGAGGGAGAGAGAGATAGAAACATCAATGATGGAAGAATCACTGATCAGCTGCCTCCTGCATGCCCCCAACTAAGGATCAAGCTCGCAACCCGGGCGTGTGCCTTGACCGTGATCTCCTGGTTCCTAGGTCAACACTCAACCACTGAGCCATGCCAGCTGGGCTTACTTTCTAATCTGTTCCTCTGGCACCAACCCAATGGGGGCAGGGGAGGGGGACGTTGGCGTGGAGCCTGTGAGCTGCTTGTGTTCCAAGTCACGGAGCCTGAAGACCTTTGACCCGTGTCGGAGTGCTCTGGGCCATGCCCGGCACCTCCAGGTTTACAGTCCGGAAGCGAGCCTTTGCCTCCTTCCCTGTTTCTTGGATTGTGTCTCCCCAGCAGGAGCTGTCTGTGTGTTGGGAACACAGATTTTATTAGGCTCAGACTCTGTTTTGGTAACACTGAAAGGGCCGGGTCAGCCCTCGTGTCTGCCGAGTGCTGACCATTTTATGTGCCTAATTTCATTTACCCCCTTCCCCCCCCCCCCCAAAAAAAAACCCATGGGCAATGTTATCATGATCCCTGTGTGATAAAGGAGGAACCTAGGGCTCAGGAGGGTAAGCAGGTGGCCCAGGTCACACAAAGACCACCTGCAGAGATAGCAGCCCTGGGTCCTCTGGGGCCAAAGCCCAAGCTGCTCGCTATCCCCTTCTTCCCCCACCTGGTTGTGCAGCGCTGGGATGGCAGCAGGCTGGCTTATCTCGGCTTGGAGTAGTTTCTGTCTCTCGATGGGGAAGACCTGCTCCGGAACACCCCTTGGCTCTGGGCTTTGCTGCTGTGTTGTGTGCACGAGGCTGCCGTTTTCGTTCTCCATTCACTGCTTTTATAAGTGCCTAGTGTGCTCCCAGTGCCGACCTGCCCTGAGGGATGGGAAGTAAAGTCATGTGAGGTCCCTGCCCTTGGCGGGTTTATATTCTGGTGGGGGAGGCAGACAAGTCAATGCCTGTACTGTGGAAGCAGCAGTGGTAGAGAGGGCGGGGGCAGAGAGAAAGCATCGAAACACAAAGCTGCCCTGTAGAATGAGGGGTGGGGGTGAGGGATGCTTCCCAGAGGAAGCCATTTTTGAGCTGAATTTTGAAGGCATGGAGGCATCACATAGCACGAAGTGTCCAGGAAACCACACGTGGTTCATTGTGGTTAAAATAGACTGTGAGGAGTGGGGGGGGGGGGAGGGGGGAGGCTGTAATCCAGAGGGCCCAGAGCTGCCAGGTTAGAAAGGGGGTGATGCATGAACAAGTCTGAATGTAATCCCCCCAACTTGGAAGGTTTTTGAGGATCAGCACTGTGCTTTGGGAAGACCAGATGTTGGCTTCTGAGTGGAGGCCGGTCGAACAGGGACAGACTGGAGACAAGAGTCCCTCGGAGGGGGAAGTGACTTGGCCCAAGTCAGAGGAGAGGAGTGCACTGGAGGGGATGAGGTGCAGACCAGGAGGAAGACTCCAATCCACACAAAGAGGTGGTGACGAGCTCCTCTCAGGGCGAGGAGAGGGAGAAAGCAAAGATAATGCCTGATGTCAGGCTCGGGCCAGGGTGGATGGTGGGGCCTTTCAGGAGGAAGGCGGAAACAGAGAGAGAGGTGGAGGCCAAGTTTGGAAGGAAAGGGTGGGTAGACAGTGGGAGGAGAAGAGCTGAGAAGCCCATGAGTTAAACAGATGCTTTTCAATGGATGGAAATCTCGGATCTGAAGACCCTGCTTTGATCCCTCTCCCCTTGCTCCCTCCCTGTGTTCCTATGCCCTTTCCCCCCACCCTGCCTCCAGCTGTCAGGCCTGGTATTTGGAGGCCCCTGACCTCATTCCTCTGCACCCTTCATTTAAGCCAGGGTAGCAGCATTCCCTGCAAAGCCCTGACAAAACCCCCAGCATCCCTGAGAAGGGGGATTTTCTTTTCATTTTATATATAAGGAAACCGAATCCCTCCCCACCACTACCACCACCAAAAGAAATTTTTTTAAGCTGCTATATATCAGTCTCCCAGTGAGGGAAGGGTGAACCCATTGCCCAACCAAGCGGGGGAGAAGGGAAAGGGGAGGGGATGAGAACAGGATGATCACCTCATTCTAGTGTGCCAGGGTTGTCCCGCATCCCCGCCCTGGGAGCCCCACATCCCAGGAAACACTCCAGACCTTGGGAAACCTAGATGGTTGGTCACCTTAGTTCGGGTGGGGAAAGAGGAGGGAATCTTCCCACGGTGTTAGGAGCGAGACTTGCTCTCCGGTTGGGCTCCCATCTTCCAGGGCCGGGGGGCTACAGGTCCACAGGCTCTCAGTGCCTCAGGACCTGGACACAGGAGCCAGGCTGCACACAGGCTGCCTCCGAGATTGATGTCCTTCTTATGCCAGAGCCACTTGCCATCTGAGCCCCGTGTCCCCGGCCCCTGGATGAGTGGTGCAGACCCAGTACTGGGCACACAGTAGATCCTCTAAATACTTGTCCAGTGACTGCAGCCCGGGGTATACACGGAAAGGGGGCAGAGTTGAGGACAAGGGCTTCCTCTTCACCAGTTCAATGGCAGCCTCTGGTATACACACAGGTATCTGCTGCTCACAATCCCTTCCGAAGCCTAAAGATGAAAGCCGTCTTCCTGCTTTATTTAGAAAAACCCAGTACCTGTTCTGCTCTCCCCACCCCGGACCACCAGCGCCTCAGGCAGCTTTGATGTCACCCATTTGCATCTGGGAACGCAGCTCTCGCCCTCTCACGTTTGGAAACCACGGGGATAATGAGCAGATGTTTTTCTAATAACGGGAAGATGTGCGGGCGCTGACACATGAGAATAGTTTCCAGTCCCAAGTTAATTAGCAAGCTGGGGAGCCCAGATAAATAAAGCTTTCTGTCTCCTTTCCTGGAGTCTAAAATATCTGATCGGGAGGTTCCCTCCCTTTTCTCCCACCCTCCCTGGCATCAGGATTTGGGGAAGCAATTAAGTGCCTGGTAATCTGCGTGTACGGAGCTGCCTTCCAAGCAGCCACATGGCCCGAGTTCCTACAGCAACTCCAGCTCAGACACACGGTCAGTTCTCAGCGACTTGCTGGCTGGTTGTCTGTCTCTCCCCACCCTAGCCTTGGCTTATCTGTTTTTCACATTGACTTTCTCATGAACTTTATCACAGCATTACTGGGCATTAGCAGGAAGGGAGGAGTTATAGAGTACTAGCCGCCAAGCCCGCTCTTAGTGGCCCATTCCTGGTTTCATCAATTTTCAAGTAATCCCATGAAGGAGGCATCCCTGTTACCCCTACTGTGCAGATGGGAAAAGTAAGTCTTAGACAAGTTACCCTGTTAAGTGGGGAAACGGATTGGAAGTCAAATTTGTCTAATGGCAAGATCCAAGCCTTCACCAATGAATGAACCTTAGCATGTAGCAAATTCAAATATTCCCTTCTTTTATTCATTTTATTTATTTATTTTTTTATTGATTCAGAGAGAGAGAGAGGGAGAGGGAGAGATATATAGAAACATCAATGATGAGAGAGAATCATTGATCGACTGCATCCTGCAAGCCCCCTAACTGGGGATCGAGCCTGCAACCTGGGCATGTGCCCTGACTGGGAATTGAACCATCAGATGTTGATGCTCAACCACTGGGTCGCACTGGCTGGGCTCACATCTTCCCTTATATTAAAGGTGTCTGTCTTAGTAAGCTCAGGCTGCCATAAAAAAACAAACAAATAAACACCATAAATTGTGTGGCTTACATAGCATTCATTTCTCACAGTTCTGGAGGCTGGGCAGTCTAAGATCAAGGTACCTACGGATTTGGTGCCTAGTGAGGGCCCTCTTCCTGGGTTGCAGACGGCCATCTTCTCCTTATGTCTTCACATGGCTTTCCTTGGTGCATTTGGGGAGAAAGAGAGAGGTACCCTGTGCCTCTACCTCTTTTTATAAGGGCATTAATTCTGTCATGAGTGCCCTTCCCTCATGACCTAACCTAATTTTCATAACCTCCCAAAGGCCCTACCTCCAAATACTACCACCCTGGGGGTTAGGGCTTCAACATGTGAATTTTGAGGGGCACACACCTTCAGTCCATGCAGTGTCTATCCAAAACCCTTGCTTAAATTGGGACTTTGAGCTGACCTAGCCTCCCAACTCTCTGATCCCACTTTTCCACTCTAGTTCATTAGCCATCACTTTTCTGCCCTTCTCCCACTCTTTAAAATTCTGCCCTACTCAACTTCTCTCTTCTCTTTGAGAAATGCTGTTTTCAAGCAGATTGAACAGCCTTCTGGAGAAGGCCCAAGAGATTATCTCAAACCTCATTCCAGCCAGAAGATCCTGTGTTTCTTTGTAAAATTATAAGACTCGGAGTTTGAGAGTTGGAGTTCAATGAGCATGTTCCTCTGGTGGATGGTGTGTTTACTGAATATCAGTGGCTGTCGCTAACCATGCTTTGAAACAAGAGACATGTGTTTTTAATAGAATTGCAAGTTTTATGCCTTGTTAAAAATACCAACATAGATGCTGGCTGGGGGAATGAGGCGGGATGTCACAGAGCAGCTATGCATTCTCTTCTCAGGCTACAGGGACAGAGAAGAGGAACGGAGGCAGGGTGGCCTGTGCCCTCACATTCACTTTATTTCAGATGGGTGGCCCTCCCTGTTCTCTTTGGCTATGACCACTGCCACTGCTGGTCTTGTCAGCCCCACCCATACGTGGGATAGCAGTGGGCTTCGTCCTTTCTGAATGGAAGTGTTTATTTCCAGAGAAGCGTTTTCCTTAGTTGTGAAGAGCATCCATTGGTTTTTTGGGAAGCCTAAATTACAGGGTGCTTTAAAAGAATGTAGCCCTCGTTACTTAAAGGGATACTTTCTGAACTCAGGACCAGGGGCAAGGGCCTGACCCCACACACACAGGATAGCTGGCAACCCTTCCTCAAAGAAATATCTGTATAAACATAAAGTTCCATCAAGAATTTAACCGTCCATATAGATACTGTCATTTTCGAGACATTTCTTTTCCATCTTTTTTCTATGTGTTTGTAGATATGTATATAGAATACGCTACAGTTTTGAATACTGCTCTCCCTCCACCCAATCACAGATTGTATGCTTCTTCCCATTTCATTAAAGAGCCTTCAGATGTGTTTTTTAAGTGCATGCCTAATTCTCCTTCCAGTGGGTGCACCCCAGTTGATTTAGCCAGTGCTCTTTTCCTCCAACGGTTTGACTGCAGATTTTTCCTATTATAGAACAGACTGCGACATTCTTGTCCTTTCCTCTTAATTACATGAACGTTTCTTTTGTTTGAAGTATTGCTTTTCCCCCACGTTAAATGATGGATGTTCTAGCAGAAGAACTCCCCTCACCCCAATTAAGGAACCATGTCCTGTTTTGTAAAGAGGGCCCAGATTTTACAAATAAAATAGAGAGTGAGAAGGCAAGAGAGAATGTTCGAGAGAAATGTTCATACACTACTTCTCTTGTGTAAACCTAGATTGTATTGTGTGGATTAAGAATACACATTAATGAGTTTACAATTTACTCCCAAGGAAGCCTGTTTTTGCATACAGAAAAGAACTAGAAAATAACATATGAAAGGCTATAACAAGGTGTCCAACTATACAGTGGATGAATATGTACTAAGGGGAGACAGTAAAAGTAGAGAAAATTCTGACATTTTTCTGGCACCATTAAAGACTTTTGGAGAGAGAGAGGGGGTTTGAGGTTGATCTTTAAGAGTGTCTGGGATTTAAAAAGATAGAAGGCTATGTAGTATTGAGCTCTTACAGTGTGCTTGGGACTTTGTACATATCATTGACTTTTTCCTTATCATGTCCCTAGCAATTTCTTGTTAAAGCAATTTGACCCTTGCAAAAAAATATACAGTACAATAAGACTATAGACTTCTATAGTATAAGATTGGAAATATGTACAGGTAAAATATGATTGAAATAGGCACAGGGTAATAAATGTTTTAAAAACAGGCAAAATCAGGACAAAGGAAAATATACGGATAGGATGAATGAAGGATGGATTCTTCGTCTGTTTTGTTTACTGATGGATTCTATACAACTGGGTTAATGATTGCATATAGTTGATGCTCAGTAAATATTTGTTGTATGAATGAATGAATGAAAAGGCTAGACAAGATGTGTGCCATATGGTCCTGTATACGTTACTAGTGGTGAGAAGGAGTTTTGACTCTGAGTTTCCTTGTAGACATGTAGGGTAACATATTCAGAAATGGCCTCGGTTTATAAATAGAGAAGAGGTTTAGCAAGCAGTGGGGCAGGATTTGACCAGGCTGTGTCTTTGAAAAGCGGAGCTGGACTGCCATGGGCAGCTGTTAGAAGGGCCAGCCGCTAAGTGGGCGTGATAGCAAGGCATATTCTTCAGGTAGACGAGGGGGGTGTGAAGAGCAGCTTCCTGATTTTGCAGAGGGCACAGGAGAGAGCTGTAAGAGCCCGGCAGAAGCCAGATTTATTTAAAAGCAAAATACTCCCATCATTTGCTCTTCAGAACTAAACCCTCTGTTATAGACTGAATCATGTCCCCCCCAAATTCATATGTTTGAGCCCTCACGCCTGACGTGACTACGTGGAAAATGGGTGTTGAAAGAGGCGACTAAGATGAAATGAGGTAGGAAGGGTGGGGACCTAACCTGACAGGACTGGTGTCCTTACAAACAGAGGAAGAGACGCCAGAGATCTCCCTCTCCAAGAGGACACAGAGAGAAGGGGCTTCTGGGGCCAGGCGTCTTCCTTGATCTCGGACTCCCAGCCTCCAGAACTCTGAGAAAATGCATTTCTGTTGTTTTCGCCACCCGGTCTGGTGTTTTGTTACGACAGCCTGAAGCTGGCTACTACACGCCCCAGGCCTCACAGCGCTTTTCATTGCTAGAAGAGAAATGAAACGTCGTCGGTTTGTCTTCACATATCTGGGAGTGAAGGTGGCTCACGGTGGCCCTTGTTCTGAGGGATGTAATGGTCCCAGACTGGGTGGCAGGGAAGGGCATGTTCAGTGGGACAGTTTGAACCCATGGACTTCAGTCTCTTCAATTTTGGTCTGGCATTTTTCACTCCATCTTTTGCAACCTATTTATCTATGTTCCTGACCCCCATGGCCCCTCCCTGCCCCACTGTGAGCACAGATATAACTCACCCACAATTATGAATTGAAATTGCACATCACGGGGTAGATGGTAGGGGGACAGCAGTAGTCATTGCACACCCCTCATTTAAGGCATCTGGTCCAAACCATAACCAGCCCAGGGGAAACTGGTGTCCTAGGGGAGGGGCCACGTGGCAGGACTAGGGGCATGTGGTTTTCTTCGGCTCTTCTGGGCTTGGATTCTGTTTATTGTTTCTCAACTGACTCTGCAGACCCCAAATCTATTTTTAAGGGAAAATTGTTGCTTCTGTTTTGTCATAAGAGGAAATACTATCTCTGAACATCATTATGTGTAAAGTCAGGCTGCCATGTACAGAGTGTGCATTGACTGAGTCAGGGGAGCACCAGTCACTCCCAGAGAACTGTGCACCAGGCGCACCTACGGCTGGGCCCTCACCTGACAGCAGGTCAAGGTCATTTGGGGGTCACTATGGCTCAGGCCTAACCTCATGCTTCCTAGATGAGACATTCAGGAAAGCCTTCAGCTTGGATCTTCTTTTTCCAACCTTCGTTGCCTAAACTCGAGTCCCGATGGCCTTAGTCATTTTCACAGATTATTTCTAAATGATTCTGATAAAATGAAATTAGGGATTTCTCAATGTTTTCCAAGAAGCTATAGGAATAACTGTGCTAATTCCATTCTATCGTCTAAAACCATGAGCCTGTAGGCAGTAATAAAACCAAGAAAAATTTACCTATTTTGCTCCCCCCACCCTTTATTGAGATATCATTGACATGCAGCACTTATACCACTAAGGGGCTCAGCCTAATGATTTCACTTAGGTGTGTACGTTGTAAAATGACGACCACTGTAAGTGTAGTCAACATCCATCATCTCATAGACCAGTGATGGCGAACCTTTTGAGCTCGGTGTGTCAGCATTTTGAATAACCCTAACTCTGGTGCCGTGTCACGTATAGAAATTTTTTGATATTTGCAACCATAGTAAAACAAAAGACATATTTTTGATATTTATTTTATATATTTAAATGCCATTTAACAAAGAAAAATCAACCAAAAAAATGAGTTCGCGTGTCACCTCTGACACGCGTGTCATAGGTTCACCATCACTGTCATATAGATACCAAAAAGAAAAATATAGTTTCTTGTGATGAGAACTCTTGGGATTTAGTCTCTTAACTTTTATATATATCAACTCTTGCTTTTAAAGAAAGCATTTAGCGACTGGAAAAAAATAAGCCTTGTGATGGAAAACCATTTCTTAGCTTGGGCTGCTGTTAAATGGACGGCAGCTCTTTTTCGCCTAGATCAGTGGTTCTCAACCTGTGGGTCGCGACCCCTTTGGTGGTCGAACGACCCTTTCACAGGGGTCGCCTAAGACCATCCTGCATATAAGATATTTACATTACTATTCATAACAGTAGCAACATTACAGTTATGAAGTAGCAACGAAAATAATTTTATGGTTGGGTCACAAGGTGAGGAACTGTATTTAAAGGGCCAGAAGGTTGAGAACCACTGGCCTACATGTTTTCATCTTCCCCTTTAGAGAAGCCAGCGTACAAAACCTATGCCAAGCTTCTGTGGCTTTATATCCTCCTGAACTTTTCAGAGCATTCTCACTGTGGACTCTGGAAAAAAAACAGTCACTCAATCAATCAGTCAATCAGATAAACGAACCCAGGATGGAAACATGACAGAACAAAAATATTAATAGACTGTGTTCCCAGCCTCTCTCCCATTGTGTCCCTGCCTACCCAGGGAGGGCACACGTTTCTTCTCCTGCCCACTTATTCGGAGGGCCCTGCCTCCCCTGACTGGTTCTGTTAGGTCTTTGTAAGGGCTAAGCCAGGTTGGTCTGAACAGGAATAGGTTTTCGCTTCAGAGGATGCACACCTGGGGCCAACATAACTTGAGTGGCTGAGAAACACACATTTAGGAAAAGCACCCTCTCCATGCCTCTGTTCCATCAAGCTTCCTCTAGTACAGTGGTTCTCAACCTTGGCTGCACATTAGAATCACCTGGGAATCTTTTTAAAATCCTGATTTCTGGGCCTCACCCTCCGGAAATTCTGTTTCTTTGTTATGGGGTGGGGCCACAACATTAGTAACAAACAGAATTTCCAGAGGATGAGGCCCAGAAATCAGGATTTTAAAAAGATTCCCAGGTGATTCTAATGTGCAGCCAAGGTTGAGAACCACTGCTCTAGTACCTTTCCCAAAGCCATAACGTCAAAACGTTCCTTTGAAAGCTGGTTGAAACGCGTCACTTTGGGAGAGTGTGCACAAGGAAACAGCTGCTCTCTCTGAGTTGTGTTTTGATCTTGGGAAGCTTTGAGGCAAATCTTGGAGACAGAAGTGCAGAAGCAGCACGTGGAGGAGATGGTTTACAGGTGAACGGGAGATTTAGGAGCCGTAGCTGTGGTCTACGAAAGCCTCAGTGGTGTTTGGAAAATGCATGTAAAGAACATGAATTGTATTTCACAATATATACAAATATCAAATCATTATGTTGTATGCCTGAAACTAATATTATGTTCTATAGCAAATAGAAATTATATCTCAATTATTGGAAAAGTGAACTATTTGAACTTCTACTTGGTTGCCGGGCTCTTTCTATAATCCCAGGACCACTCTGAGACTGTCATATGGGTGATGGTTTTACCATATGGAGATAAATTGACATAAGTCAATGTAGTACGGTGTTCAGATTATGGATTTTGGAGTTGGCTGGACTTCTGTCCAAATTCCATCTCTGCAGCTTACTTGCTGGTCACCTTGAGCTTGTTTCTAAATTTCTTGGAGCCCAGGTTGCTTTATAGATAAAGAATAGAGATTAGTGGCTACCGTTTCATCAGTTTGTTGTGGGGATTAAAAGAGATAACCCATTTGGAAAGCAGCTCGGAGCGTGTCTGGCAGGTAGGGCGTCATCGTTGGTAATCAGAAGTACGCGTCGCAACAGTTTCCAACGACGCCTTGAGAAAATAACTGCTGTTCGAGGAGACCTACCTGCTGAGTCCCTCTGGGGTGCCCCACGCCTCAGTCTGCAAGCTGAGGTCAGAGCAGCAAAGGGCATTTGCGGGTGTCCGGGTCCATGCAGAATGGTCATCAGTAGGTACATCTGGGTACAGCGATCTGGATTTGCATTTTTTGCTAAAACAGGAATCAGCAAGGTTCAACCCTTGTGGCTTTGCACCAGAATATGCAACCCATCCTAATTAAAGGGCAGAGGATGTACATGCGCACTACTAAGCCAGAAAATGTACTATACCCAGAGATACTGTGTGTGTGTGTGTGTGTGTGTTGGGGAATAGGAAGGAGAGTAAAAGATAGAGAGGGACTTTTTGCTCTTGCCTAGGGTACAGTTTTCCTTGAGCTCTTAGAGATACCGGAAAGCAGAAGCAAGCTGTGCTTGGCTATGCGCATCGCCTTAAAACGAGAGTGGTTTTAAGGATGGATGGTGCAAAGACCACACACACATGAAGCAGAGGGTGTGCAATGAAAGTGTTTCCCTGGGGCTATTGGCCTCTTCCCCGTTGCTGTCAGTACCGGCAAGGAGTGGGTCATTCCTGGACCGTGACCTGGGGGCCTGGCTACAGTCTGTGCTGAAACAGTCTTTGACCCTGAACAAGCCACATCCCATCTTCAGGCCTGCGTGCCGTCCTCTGACAAATGAGCTGGTTGGACACTGTGAGCTCTCGGGCCACACTGAGCTGCGGCAGGCCAGGTGCAGCCCCGGTCTGCGATTGCGCGTGGCTGGAGCAGGTGCGGGTTATCTGTAGCTGGCTCACAGGCTTTCCCTGGTGGATCTGAACCACCCCTCCAGGCCAAGCACCGGCTGCAGCTCTCCAAGGCACCAGCCTCAGAAGGAGGAGAGGTTTGCCCTTTGCATCCTTTAGAAAAAGAATAACAAATAGACCACACTTGGAACCTTTGAGTCTTGAAGTCAGTCATTAACTTGAGCTCTTCAGGAGTTGTACCTGGCGACGCGAAGGAGAAAAGTGGGCGGTGAGCTGAGACCAAGGCTGTGAGTGATCAGAAGTGTGGCATCTTGCTCAGACGGCAGGTCCCTGACTTGTCTTGGACATGGTAAGGCCCAGGGGCTGGCAGGGATCAGTACGAGAACCAGGATCCCCAAAAAGCGCTTGCAGTTGTCTGTGAAGGGGAACCTGTGCACAAATTACCCTGGTTATCTGTTGCTGCAGTACAACCCATTCCCCACCTAGTGGCTTACGGGAACAGTCATTTTATTATTGTTTGTGATTCTTTGGGCCCGGAATTTGGGCAGAATTTAGCTGGGCAATTTCTGCTCCCCATGGACTGGGATTCAGTGGCTGGGCTGGTCCCGAGGGTCCAGGAAGGCTTTACTCTCACGTCAGAACCTTGGCATTGAAGGGCTGGAAGGCTAGGGTCAGCCAGGGCACGGGGATGGCTGGCTGGGCCTCTTCCCCCCGCCCCCAGGGCTTCTTCCTCTCCATCTGGTCTCTCCATGTGCCATTTTGCCAGGTTCCGGTTCTGAGCCCCGAAGAGAGAGGAGGCGGGACTTGCTAATCCTCTTAAAGGCTAGGGCCAGACCCAGTACAGCCATGTCCTGCACATCCCACTGATAGAGAGGCCACGGAGCAGCTTAGATTCAAGGGATGGAGGAAGAGACTCATTCTCAGTGGGGGCGTGCCTGTGTGACAGGAGCAGAAGGAACTGAAGTGCCTATTTTTGGGAGTAACTAACTACAGGCCCCTTTGGCAGAATTTGGAAGGATTTGGAGTCTGGGGTCACATCAGCAGTAACGATGCCCAGATGGCCTTTGTGGTTGCGAGAGTGTCAGCCTAATGGTCCCTCAAGATCACACCTCCTTCTGGTCCCAGGATTGAGATGGAACCAGCATGATGAGCCCTCTTTGCTCTTACCTCCAGGAAACCATCCTGACTCGGTGATCTGGACACTCCCAGTACCCCAATTCCTCGCCCAGCTAAGTTTACTGCATCCTCTCTCAGGGAGAGTGAAATGGTTTTTATCACGAGCGCTAACTCTGATTGGCTCTTAGCGGCTTCCTAGAGCACAGTGTTGAGAAGGATCCTGCAACCGCCATGGTGTATTAGTCGCATCTGTGTGGGACGGAGGAGTAGATTTATTCTAAATCAGAGTCTGACAATGCCATGCTCTTAACGGAAGTGAGACAGGTGTATTAATTAGTCTCTAAATTTGCCATGTGTTTTCCCACCTGCCCCCATTTGCAGGGCTCATTGCCTTCTCAGTGGTTGCCTGGCCTTCAAGGCCTGCCTCCTCCCACAACCTTTGCTGGGCCGCCCTAGTTTCTGGATTTCTCTAAGTTAGGCTGAGGGAGTTTTTATCTCTAGATACTGTCATGCATTGTTTCCATTAGATACTGCCATACATTGTTCATTATCTTCACATCGGCATACTAATTATTCCTAACGAGGCTATTAGATAATTGAAGTCAAGTCAGGTTCTTATACACCTTGGTATCCTTCCTTTAGTTGGTGTGTCTCGTGATGGTCGTGACTTAAGAGGAGCATCAGAAGAGGATTTGAATATACTATTGACTCTCTATTTCCCTGCCAGCAGACATTGGCGGTGGAAATGGGTTAATACCCCCAGGCTCGGCTCAGGAGGCTTTGCCAGGGGAGTTTGCCTGGATCAGGGGTGTCCATCCAGGGCCAAAGCAGAGCTGTTGGTCAGGTAGCCTCAGGTGCCAGTTCCGGCTGAGGCCTGTGCTGCTGCTCAGGTAATTCCTGACAACGTGTCCATGGGTTCCATGTGTCTGGGTTCCCATGGTCCTTGTTGTTGCCTGTGCAGAGGTCTGCAGGGCGTGTGATGGGGCCGTTCTTCATGCCTACCCCAAACCCATGACCTCACATTAGCCTGGGGGCTACCTATGTATGGCTTTGGTCCATCTCCCCAAACTAGCTGCCTCTCTCACTTCCATCCATTCTGGATGTAATGGTAGATAGAACTAAACCTCTCTTCCGTCTTTTGAAGAAGATGAACTTTGGACTGCTTGGAAAGGATCAGTGGTTTGAATTATCAGTCTGAAAATGCTTAAGTTAATGTTCTGGTAGGTGAGGGGGATGTCTAAAGACCCTAGAGGGGAAATAGTGAGATGGAGGAGAAAGGAGAAGCTCTCGGGGGTCTTGTGGGAATGGAGACGAGTGATGAAGTGTCCCTGTTTTCCAGCCTCGCCCACTCCCGCTTCCTTCTTGCCTCTGGACGGCTTGTGTGTGTTGGCACTCAGCTCCCATATCTGGAGCTCAAAACTGAGAAAGTGGATTTGGCAGAATTCCTTTGAGTTGTGTATTGCTGTGTCTGAGCTCATCTGTCTAGGCATATGAAATCCCTGGACACCAATGTGAAGAAGCGTACATCACAATTTATGTAACTTTATCTCTAATACACATACCTGACGTACCTGGGAAGGTCATAGCTCTGCAGATATGCCCCATAGGTAAGTCACCCTTCCTCCTGGCCCAGTGGTTCTGTGATCCCCAGCATCCCCACTGAATTATCTCATGTACATCCAAATATAACGAGGGTCTATTTTATGATCATTAAGATACAAAGACAATTAATGTTATTTGAAACATATTGGATGCTGGGTCAGATCTTAAAGTACATTCAGAATCATCAAGGCATCAAAGGAAGGTGAAAGTATGTGCAGCCCAGTCATAAGGTTGAATTTCACTTTACTGTCTTTGTGATAATTGGTCATCTAAATACTGTTTACTAGAAAAGCCACTTAGAGAATTCCTTTTAGCAATCGCCAAGAACAACCGCAATAACAACTATAATTTTTCAAGGGTTCATTTGCTACCAGATGTTGTGCAGCAAGCTTTATGTATTCATGAGCTCATGTCATCTTTCTGGATTAATGGGAGTTTCTAATGCCACTGTTAAGAAAGAGATATCATCAAAAGGGATGCTTCCCACATCTTGTTTTGTGGGTTTGCATGGCTCTGACCAAATCATACCTGGAAAGGAAGATTCCTGGTCATGGTGCAGCTGTTGTTAACTGATCACCTGAGTTCTGTTGTCCCAGCCCGTGCAGAGCTCTGCAGGGCGTGTGGTGGGGGCCATTCTTCATTCTGGCCCTAAACCCATGACCTCACATTAGACTGGGGCTACCTGTATATGGTCCATCTCTCCAAACTAGCTGCCTTTCTCACTTCCATCCATTTGGGACATAATGGTAGAGAGAGCTAACACCTCTCTTCGGTCCTTTGAAGAAGATGTACTTTGCGCTGCTTGGAAAGGATCAGTTGTGAATTTATAGTTACTGAATGCTGATTCACATTTAGCCATCTGTTTAAAAATGTACCCGGATTTGTTTTAATGATGTCTGATGAGAGATGCAGACACGGCAATGACTGTCGTGATGAAAGCATATACACACAGACCCTGGAGACGGGAGGCACACCACACGGCACAGGGCCACATGGGGAAGCAACAGGGTGGCTCAGGAGGCAGGAAGCAGGAGAGCAAAGGGAAAGTGGGGGTACAAGCCTTTATTGTGATTTTTGCTGGAAGGCATGGGTGAGGTGCGGAGACTAATTTGAATGAAGGGCTCCAAGGTGTCAGACTGCCCCAGGTGTCTGGTACAACTGCAGTGATGCGGTCCTGGGTGATTAGGGCAGGGGACAGCCTGGAAGAGCTCCTGAAGGGGCTGGTTGTGGGTGTGGACTCTGGATTGGTTGGTTTGCATATGAAAGGGGAGGTGTGCAAGCCAGCTGTTTTGCTATCTTCCACTTTGTAGCCCTGGGAGGAGGAGTCTCTCTAGAGTCAGCAAGTCCCAGATGCCAGAGCATCAAGAAAAGAGAAAATTAGGAATTATAGGGAAGGCACCATCCTTTAAAGTATTTACCCAAGAGGTAATAAACACATACTGAGTGCTAGCTCTGTGTCTGGCCTTTGTGACCCAGAGCTCGCGTAGTCCTGCAGACAGGCCTGGGTACGGAGGCCCTCAGTTGATGTTTGTTCTGAAAGTGCTGAAGGAATGCTCCACACTTGTGCCAGGAGTCCATGGAAGTTCCCGAAATGCCGCCTCTGCGCTCCAGGAGCACGCAGTCTAGTAGAGAAAGAAGCACATAAATATATTTATTATAACACGATGATTGCCATTACCGACAGCCACAGTCATCTCCAAACCTGCTCCTCTTAGAGTTCCTTCTGCCAGAGATGACCTCCTGGTGTGCCCGGCCATTTAAGCCAGAACTTGAGTGATCCTTGCTTCTCCCTGCCCCCACCTCCTTACTCCTTACCCTTCAGCATTCAAGTCCTGCTCATTCCACCTTCCAAAGTTATCACCAAGTTTGTCGCCTCTTCTTCATTTCCACTGACTGCAAGGAGACGCCATGTGGTTTCACGGATGGAAAACCACTGCCTCCCGGCTTCCCCTCATGCCCCTCCTGGAAGCCTGGTTAGAGTCAGAGCCAGAGCCCCCCCCCCCCCCCTTCACCCCCCTATTTCTGTCTACACAGCAGAGCTCTGGGCGCTAACTCAGAGCAGCTGTGCACCAGCCCCTGGTGGGCATCTGGGAGGGGCCTGGTGGGGTGAGGCAGGAGCCTCTTCACCTCCCAGGGGCTTAACCACCCAGAGTCCCTTTTAAGATGCTCTCTTATCCCTAGAAACTGTGTGTCTGGCAGGGGCCTGGAGCCAGCACAATGCCAGAGGCAATGGGAGGTAGACAGTTTGTCCCAGGCCCTTCCCATCTCCTTCTTGTGGGTCTTTCCTCCTCCTGATTCGCCTTAGAGCCTTCCCAAGGGGCCAGTGCTGTCTGGCTGCTGTCAGCTCCTCTGGGTAACTGTCACGTTAGTGGAATTTAAAGGTCACTTCTTCCGATGAAATTGTGCTCTAAAGAGATGGGAAGAAGCCCAGCTGGCAAGGCTCAGTGGTTGAGTGTTGACCTATAAACCAGGAGGTCAGGGCACATGCTGGGGTTGTGGGCTCAATCCCCAGTGGGGGGCAGGCAGGAGGCAGCCAATCAATGATTCTCTCTCATCATTTGATGTTTCTATTTCTCTCTCCCTCTCTTTTCCTCTCTGAAATCAATTAAAAATATATTTTAAGAAAAAAAAAAGAGCCCAGCCGGTGTGGCTCAGTGGTTGAGCATCGACCTATGAACCAGGAGGTCTCAGTTTGATTCCCGGTTGGGGCACATGCCTGGTTGCGGGCTCTATCCCCAGTAATGGGTGTGCAGGAGGCAGCCGATCAATGATTCTCTCTCATCATTGATGTTTCTGTCTCTCTCTCCTCCCTTCCTCTCTGAAATCATTAAAAATATATTTTTAGAAAAGAGATGGGAAGGAGAGCACATTGAGGATGACTTTCTGATGGGGAACGCAGGTGGGGGGGCTGTGATTCACAGAGAACATCCATGTGTGTGTCCTACAGCACAGTCACGAGTTGTTCCTCCACCTTCCCAGCCTGGAGTGTGGGGATAAACCAGTTCAGGCTCCCCGTGTGTCTGATTTGAGGCTAGGAAGCTACAAGGACGCTGTATTAGTTTGCTAGGCCTGCCCTAATGAGATACCTACCATACACTGGGTAGGTATCTTATTAAACAGAAACTTATTTCCCACAGTTCTGGAGGCCAGTGGTTCAAGATCAACCTGTCGGCAGGTTTAGTTTCTCCTGACGCCTCTCCCCTTGGCTGGCAGATGGATGTCTTCCACCTGTGTCCTCCTCGCGTGGCCTTCCCTCTGGGTGTGCATGCCCCTGGTGTCTCTTGGTGTGTCCACATTTCTCTTCTCACGAGGATGCCAGGCACATTTCTTCTTCTTATAAGGATGAGGGCCACACTCTGATGGCCCCGTTTTAACTAAGTGACCTCCTCAAAGGCCATAGCTCCAAATACAGTCACATTCTGAGACCTGGGGCGGGGGGGGGGGGGGGGGACAACACAGCATAACAGGATTGCACGGTGGTGGGGACCTAGAGCTGCAGTTCTCAAAAATGTCAGGTGGCCAAGATTTTGTGAATCAGTGGTGCCCATTCAGTAACATGCTAAATCGCCAGATTCCATTGTATGAACTAAGTAAGGACAACTTTGGTAGCAGAAAATTAGGATACTATGTAAGTGTGGAATCTCAAATCCCAGTGAATAAAATGGGCACGTGGCAGCGGAAACTGTTGAACTAAGCAGACGAGCAATTCTGAGTTTTTGCGATAATATTTGCTTACTCGCTCAATCATTTTTTTCATCTACTGAACTTGCTGACAAAACAGTAGCAGGTGCCAGAGCTTTAAAAACTTTGTGAAAACTTGAAGCTGGCAAAATTCCACGTATTGGATACATTTTCTGTATGTATTGGGGAAAACTCACTATTACTTGCTTTTAGGAAAGGAAGCATCACCCGTATTCCAGGGGAACGCTGAGAATCGAGATGGGAAGCAACGCTCCTGTGTGTCTTCTCTAATTAGTCTCAAGACATAGAGGACAAAGAACGCATTCTAATGGAAGAAAGGTGATTCCAGAGGCTAGCCATCTGCAATCTGGCTTCTCCCTCCATTTGTTCATTTATTTAACATAATTGATGGAGCACCTTCAATAATGCTTAAATCAATATTCTTGCTTAAATTCAATCTGGCAGGTGGATGGGGGATGTGCATAACACTTTGCTGGACAGTGATAGAGAAATGAATGAGATTCCACCCCTACCTCGAGGACCCCAGTTATCAGTGAAGAATTTTGGCTGCAAACAACAGAATCCACTCCAGCTGGTTTAAGCAGAGAGGTGATTTATTACATTAGCTTCAGCGCAGGCAGAACTGGCTTGGAAGCAAAGTGCCAGTCAGGCAAAGCCCTGCTCCAGTGGAGACCTTGTTCCTATTGGTGCCCGGGCACCAATGCTGGACATGGAGCACAGACATCTGCTCCTGGTGTCATTGAAAGTTGGGTGTCTGCAGCTGCCTTTGCCCAAATGGCTTCCATGAGGAACCACAGCTTCGTGTTCCTTCAGTCTTATTGGCAGAGTCCAGGTCACATGCCTGGCTGGGAAGGGGAGCTGAGAAAGCAAGTTTCTGCCTTCTACCTTAAAGGTATGAGATCACGGGATGGGAGATTTTGCAAACATGGGAAAGTTTTCATTGGGTAGACAAAAAGTATGGCAGGTGTCCACTCTAAGCTCCCAGTCTAATGGAGGAAACAGAAGTATATTTTAAAAATTGTAGCAGGACAAGTTCTAAAATCAAGACATGCTTATGGCGTGATAAGAGATCAGAAAAGGTATTAACAGCTTGGGGTGGTCCAGGAAGGCTTCCTGGAGGAGTTGATTGATGACTGAGCTCATCTTGATGGTTGAGGCAAAAGAGGAACAGCTCAGAGCTAAAGAACAGGGACCCTCACGGTCTGACTTTAAGCTTGCCTCCGCAGTGAGTGTACCAGATTTCATAGACAGAAACTGATGGAACAAGAAGAAAAGGCAGGTTGGAATCTGAATGTGTTAGTGAGGACTGATGGGGGAGCTGGCTGGAAAGTGCTCAGGGCATCCTGAATGGGGCTGGCATAATCCACTCCGCTCGTGTCCTATTTCCTCTCAATTCTGCTCCCCCAAATGTCCTAAGAGGTTAGGGCTTCCAGCAGGAAACATGCTGTGCGTTTTCAGGGGGGCTGTTGGGAACTACAAAGCCTGACTCCAAAGGAGTGACCTTTTTTTCTTTAAAAAATGTTATGATAAAAGCATTAATGAAAATATAAAGTACAAGACCCATGATAACTATGATTTATATTGATATACTAGAGGCCTGATGCACGCAATTTGTGCAAGAGTGGGTCTTCCTCCCCCCGGCCACCGGCACTGGCTTCCCTCTGGCACCTGGGACCCAGGCTTCACCCTCCGCCCTGGCTTCGTCCGGAAGGACATCCAGTCTAATTAGCATATTATGCTTTTATTATTATAGATTGTTTTTATAACATCTCAAATGCAATCAAATTACACCTGCTTTGCAAATTTCGTACCTTAGATTTCTTAAAAAGTGAATCTTAGTAGCAGTGCTTTAATGTTGTATTTGACAAATTAGTATTTATTAATAAGGAGGAGAAGAACGAGGATATTTTTAAGACACATTGGTTAGAGAGTTGGAGTATGGGACCCTACTTACCCCTAAATCTGTTTCTCTTCTACATCTTCCCATCTCGGTAAGTTAGGCAGCCCTTGGCCATTGCCTTAGTGCAGAAGCCTGGCCACCAGCCTCCACCAGCAAGCCCTGTGGGCTCTCCATCCACATGTACCTCGCATTTGTCTCCTCTCCAGGTGCCCTGCGCCATCCCAAGCAAGGCCCCTCCACCTCGTGCCTGGACCAAGGCTTGCTGACCAGCACTCTGCTCCAGGCTGGGTCAGCTCAAGTCCCTCTTCTCCCTGTGGCCAACTGATATTTCAGAGCAGAAATAGCTCTCTGTTGCAATAAAGCTTTCCAGGGCTGGCTTCCCACTGCTCTGACGTCAAATTCAAGGCCCCTGACTAGACTCCACACCGTTCTCCTCCTTCTGGCCGTCGGCCAGCCACAGTGGCCATTCCCTTAGGTTCCTGACTCGGGACCCCTGCCCGATGCCTGGACAGAGAGGATGCCCCTGCACCCGTGCCCTCCCACCCTCTCCCTTCTAAGGAGCTGATTTCTTATCTTTCAGGTCTGGAGCTTAAATGGCACTTCCTCCACGTGCATTTCCATGATCTTCTGTCTAAATAGTGCTCTCCCCAACCGGGCATTTTCTTCTTGCAGCTTCCTGTTTATTTCCCTTCTGGCACTTAACCGTACATTTGTTTGCTTATCATCCCCCTCTCCTAGAATCTGAGTTCTGAGGAGGCAGGGTTCTGGTCCTCCTAGTTCACTCAGTAGCCACAGCGTCTGGCCCAGAAGTGCTCAGCACATGTTTCACGAGGGAATAGAGCATCTTCGAGCGCTCTGCCAGACCGCTTCCCTCCACCTTTGAGGAGCACTGTCTCTGCTCCTGTTACTGGCTGTCTCTGACTTGGCCCAGGCTGCCCCACCCCCACCGCCTGCAGCACACCCTGGGGATGGATTCCCAGACTCTGCGCTTCTCCTGTGATTCCCCTAATATGGATGACCCACATTTCATTCTCCCTCCAGTGCTGTCTCCTGCTGTAAATGTGCAAGCCTGCACTTCATGAAGCTGGGCTCTTGCTATAAGATCACCCAGGAAAGGTCACAAACCACCTATGGGCAAGTGCAATAGTTAGAAGGAAATAAAATAAGCTTCTCTCTCTGCCCCTAAGTCAGGGTTTCTCCACCTCAGCACCCCTGACATGTTGGGCCAGATATGCCTCTGTGGGGGTGGAGGGAGGAGGGCTGTCCTGGGTCGTGTAGGATGCCCACCTGCATCTCTGGCCTCTATCCACCAAAGGCCAGTAGCATCACAACCCCTCCCTGCCCAGACATGCTCTTGTGACAGCCAAACACATCTCCAGACATTGCCAAATGACCTGTAGGGGCAGAATCCCTTCCCCTCTTTGAGGGAAGTAATTGTCCTGTGCACGGGATGGACATAAAGACGTCAGAGGAATGCACTGTGAGCTGAATACAAATACAAATGCATTGGTGCAGGTCACCTGGCAGTCTGGGTATCTAAGGGCTCTTGTTTTTGGATGCTCCTTGTCTAGTGCTAATGGTGGTGGGTCAAGTACTGATGGTGGAGGGGTGGATATGATAATTGATCACACCCCCTAGGATGCTGCTTTATAGCATCTGTCAAGCCTAAGAAAACTCGAGAGAGATGGGGGGGTGGGGGGAGCTCATGCTTCTGTTTTGTTTTGTTGTGGTTTTTTTTGTTACTCTTCACCTGAGGATATTTTTTCCATTGATTATTTTTAGAAAGAATGGAAGGGAGGGAGGAGAGAGAGAGAAAAAGAGAGAGACATTGAAACATTTATTTGAGAGAGACACTTCAATTGGTTGCCTCCTACACGCACCCGGGAGTGGAACCTGCAACCCAGGGAGGTGGCCTTAACTGGGAATTGAACACAAGGCCCTTTGGTGCAGGGACCAACACTCTAACCATTGAACACAGGCCAGGGCAAGAGTTGCATGCTTCTTGAAACATTAGTTTGCCTTAACAAATGCAAAGTCCATGAAATTAAACTTCATTTGTAAAATGACTGATAACAGGATTGTTGGGAAGATTAATTGAGATAGTTCATGTAGCATTCTCAGCTCCAATCCATAGCTGTTTTTAGGAATTATTATGGACTAATTTATCTGTCACACAGTATTTAATTTGCAACTAGTATAAGATGCACAGCTTCTGTGGTCTGTTACCTTTATATCTCATTTGATGCCGACAACCACCCTGCCTACACAGGTGGCATGCTGCCCATTTTGTAGATGGAAAGAGTGAGGTTTGAGAAGGTTTAGTATCTTGTTAGGGTCACAAAGCCTACAGGGTGAAGATGGTATTCAAATTCAGATTGTTCTGTTTTCAGGGACTGCTTTTTCCATGACACTGGAAGGAATGTGAGGTTAGGAGTTTGAGGTCTGTCCCCAGTTTTTTCCATCCATCCACCAAGTTAAGAACAATCTCTTTACCTCAGGGTTGTTTTGACAAAATGTGTATGTCTAGTCTCAATATATGTGGCTTCCCCACCCAAAGTGAGTCTACATTCTAGGAACAAGAGTGTGTCGTGTAACTAACTCTTCCCATCTGAAGTGTCATACTCAGAGTTGGTGTTTCATCAATACTTACTGTTTGATTTTTCTTAAATCCTATGTACTTTCGTTGTGGGCGTCCGAACAGCACCAGGTGTTAGACTATGTTAGACCAGTGAGGTCAGCAATCTCAGTACTTAAGTTCTGGCTCAGAAAGAATTCAGAGCCAAGACTCAAACTATAAGAGAACATTCATTTGGAAAATCACAGAGGTAGAAGAAGTAATTGGTAGCAGAAATGGGCTTAGGAAACATGTTATCGAGGCAAAGGAAGGGCCCTAGGAGCTTGGGAGTGAGGAAGGTAATGGTAATGAGCCTAGAGGAGGGCAAGGGAGAGGGAGAAGGGGAAGGCTTGGGGGTGCTCCTGGGAGGGAGAGTGCACTGGGCCCGCTGTCCTGGAGATTTTAGGGGAGGTCCTAGGGGAAGATCTCAATGGAATATTCCGCAGCTTTCCAGGTGTGTTCTTTGAGGTTCCAGGTCTTCACTGTTTCACCAGGGCCAGGGGTTATTATCTAATGCAACTGACCCTGAGGTCAGCCATGGGGTCACTGGCCTGGATTTGCTGCTTTTCCTGTCCTGGAGCTGAAATACAACTGAGGCCTAGATGTTACCTATAGGGAGGAAAGGCCAGAGGCTCAAACCGCATGACTAGCGACGTGCTAGGGGAGGAAAGGCCGCTCTGGGGGCAGGGTCCCACCGTACATTTGTCCTAGTTTGCTAGGCACCCAGGCTTCCTGCCCTGGTGGCCTTCTGTACCTGCCCCATTGCCCTGCTCTGCTCCTGTCTAACTGCCTACCACACTGCTAGCAAAGACTGAGGTGAGGAGGAGTAAAAACTCTTCTTGCCTCTAAAGGAATGGGAATTCCTATTTTACAGTTAGCTAGGAGGATGACGTATTTCTTGTTGCCCTCTGGTTCTGGGCACCACGCGGAGCAGCTTTGACAAGAGTGCTTGAGTAATATTGTCCCTTTGCACGCACATCCCTCTGGTTCCTGCAGGACCCAACTGTATTACCCTGGAGTCGTGGGTGCACGCGGTTCTGACACGAAGTGCACCTCTGTTCAGCTGGGCCACAGGTGAGGGTCACAACCTCCCCTCTGTCATAAGGACAATTCATCTAAGAAAGGAGGGACTTCCAGGAAGCCAAGCCATCACTAAGTGTGTGTGTGTGTGTGTGTGTGTGTGTGTGTGTGTGTGTGTATGAGAGAGAGGGGGGGGGGAGGATTAGGGTGGGAAAGAAATCTCTACCTAGAAAATGGCTAAGGGGCCCTCCCACACAACAGACCTTGGGGACCAGTGTTCTCAGGAGTGTCCTGGAACGAGTCTCACAATGAATGGGGAAGTCGCCGGCTTTGTCATAGTGTAGACCATGAAGTCTTTCACACTTTATAACACTCTAAAATCTGAGAATGGCTTGGTTATCTGCTTCTACTGATGTGTTCTCGCTCTCAACAGGAAAATAAGCATAAAGAAACAAGGGAGTAGCCCTGGTGGGTTTGGCTCAGTGGATAGAGCATAGGCCTGCAGACTGAAGGGTCCCAGGTTCGATTCCAGCCAAGGGCACATGCCTGGGTTGTGGACTGGATCCCAGTGTGGGGCATGTAGGAGGCAGCCGATCAATGATTCTCTCATCATTGGTGTTTTTATCACTCTCTTCCTCTCCCTTTCTCCCTGAAATCAATAAACGTTTAAAGAAAGAAATAGGGGGTGGGTATTTGGGTAATGGTTCTCATGGCCAGGCCAATTGCTGGGTCTGTCTAAATGAAATAGATTATTTTGAGGCCTTCAAGCACCGCCAGGTTTTCTCAAGGTCATGTGTCTCCTAATTGGTCTAGGGTGAATTCCTTTGCCATGTTTTGAGTTTAGGGGAAAACACTACTACCAGCCTCTGTTTGAACTCCCAAGGTGTTTTCAAGCTGAATGCCCTTGGCCTTTTGACCCAGGCAGTTGATTTATATCTGCCTCTCCTGTTTCCAGCCTGGAGGTGTGGTATTCAGAGTGGCTAGTGTTTTTGCTCCTGATGTTGTTGTTTGGCCTTATTTTAAATTTCCAAACCCCATGAGGTGGCTGTGGGGTGGACATGCCTGATTAATAGAACTAGAATGAGGGGGCTCCATATTTTCCTGGCAACCTGGGTGGTTACTCAGCATTGGTTTTATTTATTATCTTTTATTAGGTAAAATTCACAAAACATAAAATTGCAATTCGATGACATTTAATACGTTTATAATGTTGTGTAACCATCATCTCTTTCTAGTTCCAAAATTTTTTTATCACCCCTCTGAAGGATTCTGTACCCGTTAGGAATCACTCCCCATGTATCTCCGCCCCCAGCCCCTGGCAACCAGTGATCTGCACTCTGTGGATTCAACTATTCCAGGTATTTCATATCAACGGAATCATTCACTCACTGTGTGGCCTTCTGTATCTGGCTTCTTCCCCTTACATTAATGTTTGTTTCTGTTTATTCTAATCCTCACTTGAGGACATGTTCCTTGATTTTGAGAGAGAGACAGAGAGACATCGATGGATCAGTTGTCTCCCGTATGCGTCCCGACTGGGAATCAAACCTACAAACTAGGTATGTGCCCTGACCAGGAATCAAACCCGCCACCTTTCCATGTACAGGGCGATGCTCCAAACAACTGAGCCACACTGGTCAGGGCAGCATGATGTTTTTGAGGTTCATTCCTATTGTAGCGTATATTAGAACTGGATTCGTTTTCAAAGCTGATTTATGCTCCATGGCATGGATGTACCACATTTATTTACCCATTTATCTGTTGATGGGCATTTGGTTTGCTTCTACGTTTTGGCTGTTGCGAATAGTGCAGCTGTGAATATTTGGTTGAGTGGGATGGCTCAGTTATAGGGAAGAGCTTTTTGAGGAACACCAGCCTAGGTTTGGATGGTGTAGCTCCTGGTCTGCTGTGCACGCACATCTACCTCTGAGGATGACCACCATTTTGGGCCAGTGCCACCTGTTGGCTTGCCCCATAGAGAAGTTTTTCACCTGGAATCCAGACTCTTGGGGTTTATCCACAGATGAGCTTCAGTGTGGAGAGGCAGGGGAAGAGTGTGTAACTGTCATTCCTCTTCAAGGGGCTCCTGACCACTGTTCTGGAATGACCCAGTAAAGCCATCTCTCTCTCTCCTATCCGTGAGCTTTCAAAGGTTTGCTGGCAGACCCTCGCTTGGTTGATTGACAGCTACTCTCTGCTTACCTCTGCCGTCCAGAGGCAAAGGCCAGCAAAGGCTGATGTGAGAGGACAGACTCCAGGCTGGAAGGCTGTGCAGATGAGGTGGGAGGCTGAAGAGCATGGCACGTCCCTCACATGGGCCCCACTGCCCATGACCTTGGCCACCTGTGGTTTACTGCAGATGCTGGGAGAATTTGCTATCGAAGAGATTGTTTTGTTTGGAGAGAAGGCCATTTCTGGGAAAGCTGAGGAAATCCTTGAAAGTTACAGTTTATGATGTTGATACGGTAGGAGAACTATCCAACCGGCTCTTTTTTTTTTTTAAATTTAAATTCTTTGTTGTTTAAAGAATTTTTTTTTAAGGAAACTTTTGATTGAAGCATATAATGTACATACAGAAAATTGCACAATCATAAAGCAGTACATCCTATGTGATTCTGTTTGTATGAAGTATAATAGCAGGTAAAACGTATCTACGGTGTTAGAAGTTGGGATGTTGGTTAAAATTAGGGGGTTAGTGCCTGAAGGGAGCACAGGGGGTCCCCAAGGTGCTGATCACATTCCATTTCTTGGTTGGGAACAACTCTGCATGTTTTAACAGCACCTCAAATAGTATTTAGTATGCACCGAACTGAGAATAGAAAAATCCTGGGGTTAATACAGTCAGACTGCTAAGCCTCCTGATTGTGGAAGGGTTGGGGGGTATCCTTGGTTTGTCTCCCTGGCATCCTTCCCCCTGTCTTCCTCCGGAGCATGCCCTTGTCACCCCCATCCATGTGCCGAAGTGGTCTGCCCACCCTCCGACTCCAGGAACGTGTTAACTCGTGTCTTGTTAAGTGATGGGCGGGTGATGTAAGTCAGACGACGAGAGTCCATTTGCTGGAACCCCTAAGAAAGACTCCACATGTTCTCAGCTGGGGTTTCTAAACTGGTGGGACATAAGCTTTGACTGCTGGTGGCCGTCTTTGCTCCCATATGCAGTACCAACTGGAATTGAAGCCAGCACAGAAGACAGGAAAATCAAGATTGCTGGTGACGGTATGAATGGGTCCATATGTTGAGAACTAATTCCGTTCCCCGTGGACTTTTAATTTATATGTGTCGATAAATTTCCTTTTCTGCCCTGTTCTTCAGGTTGAGTTTCCATCCCTTCCTCCAAGGGTTTTACTGATTGAAACATTTCTGAGTCAATCAAACCCAATAGATATACTTGTCCAAATTTGACTCTTTCCAATGGAGCATTCAGTCCCTCTGCCGGCCCTCTTGGGTACAGTGGCAGCTCCAGACTGTGGGGGGTGAAGGTGGAGAGACTGGGGGGACTTTAGAAGTTGCTTTTGGGTTGGAAGGATGGGGACTTGTTCTGAAGTTGTGTCGGCATCGCTCACACACTGTTTTTTGCCTCGTGTGCTCATTTGGGAGGGCATGGAGTACTTAGTGCATTCACTGGCTCACTGCTTCCTGCCACCTCCTGGCACTTGGCTCTGATAGTGTGTCTTTTTCTCACTATGAAACAGAAGCAGAAGAGATGAGAGCACATAGCTTGATGGGAGCCTACGGAGATAACCAAGAAGGGCCCACTAATGACCTTCCATTACCAATTTACATAAACTCTGTATTTAAAAATATCCCAAATTGCCTAGCTGGTTTGACTCAGTATAAAGAGCATCGGCCTGGGGACTGAAGGGTCCTGGGTTCGATTCTGATCAAGGGCATGTACCTCAGTTGCAGGTTCGATCCCCTGTCGTGGCATGTGCAAAGACAACCAATTGATGTCTCTCTCACATCGATATTTCTCTCTCTCTAAAAATCAATGGAAACATATTCACAGGTGAGGATTAGCAACAAAATAAATAAATAAATAAATAAATAAATAAATATCCCAAATTATAAAGTACACAAAGGAGATTTAAGGTTGCAGTTTTAGGAATAAAATTGTTAAGATGGTTTTACCTGGGGTATAGAGGAATTCACTAAAGCAGAATCTAAAATGGAGGTGATTCTGTGTTTGTGTTTTGCTATAGGTATAGATTTTTAGCTATTCATGGGATGGAAAATATTCTTCAATAAAACATGTAACGATTTATGTTAACTTTGTGATTAAACAAAGAACTATCATTAAAATAATGTGTAGGCTTTTTTTGCTTTTGGCTTCTCTTCCTATCACTGCTCACGCCCATATGGAGCTGGTGGATATCTTGATATTGCATGGGAGTCTGCTACAGTGCCTGACTGTGAGTAGCTGTTCAATAAATACCTGTTGATTGACCTAATCCAATACAGGCGTTTTGCCCTGACTCTCACAAGTCTGCCAGCAGCCATATGACCTTGTTTCAACTTGACATTGGACTCATTTGCTCATCCTGATGTGAACAACTGCACCATGAAAGAGATGAGACTTTTATAAAATCCACAGGCAAAGATAGTTTAGGCCTTAACCTTGCTTATGAGAATAGAACCACATACTCTCATGTCACTGAATAAGAGGTTAGAGATGACCCCTAGTTCAGTCACCTTGTATTTTGGAGAGAGGCAGTGACTTGTTTAGTCAGTGGCAGAATGGGGCTGGATTCCAGGGCCCTGGTGCTGCCTAACCTGAAGGTAAGCCCCCTCACACCCTGAGCTGGGAGAGCCTCGGCCATTTATTTCATGAAGCTTCGGGGAAGCCAGCTTGTGATTAGAAGAGGGGTGGGTAGAATCAGAGGAAAATCTGACACTGGGCAGAGTTCACACTTGTACATCCTTTGTGTGTCTTCATATCCTTTGACAGATACTAAGTGGGGACAGAAATAGCCACAGGTCATTTCATAATTTCATTTTTAGCACTTGTTACAATTCTTCCTTTCATTATGTGGCTGGTAGGAGTAGCTAATATAATGCAAATGTGACTCTTTAGGTTTCATTTCTTTTCTTTCCCTTCCTCTGGTGGGGAGGCTAGTGAGCAGTGGCTTCCAGAAGTAAAATGCGCCAATAATTTTAGCTGAATAAGTCTGCTTTTGAACTATCCTGTGACAACTAGTATGACAATTAGCACGTACGGAGCATGTTACAGACCAGGTATTCTGCTGAATGCTTTTTATGGATTGTTTTGCTTAATTCTCACAAAACCCCCAGACATTGACCCACGTTTCTGACAAAGAAACAAGCCCAGAGAGGTTAAGTAACTTGCTCAGGGTCACCCAGTTCTGCCCGACCCCTAAGCACAAGCATCATTCACAACGGAAGACCACAGACCTGAAGAACAGCATGACAATGACACTTTGGGAATGTGAGCGAGATTGCAACTATTTGTAGATCACGGGATTTCCCCCAGAAGCTGTGCGTTTCAGAGATCTGAAAAAAGACAGTCCACCTCACCACAGATGCGGCCCTCGGCTTTAACCTCTCACTTTCTCCCGCCTGTAGAGTCTGATAACAGAAATTATTTGCCTGCAGTAACTGCGAATCTTGCTGATCCTTGGGAGCCTGTTGGGCAGCTGCGAGTCCTTGCTGGGCTGAGCCTTCGATGCTGTTGGAGGGGGTGTGCGGTGTGTCAGTGCGGGGAGCACAGCTGTCCCCGGCGGCTCCTGAAGGCTGTGGCCGCTTCCTGGGGAGACGGCCACACTGCAGCCCGATCCTCCACACCGTCTGGTCCTGCACTTTCTAAAAATATTCCTGACACACAGCTCTTGGGCATTTGGGCCACATAGCTCTAAACCACAGCTGCCCTTTCAACTGGAATGCTTCTCCTTCGGGCCTAGCCGTCTTGAGTTCTGTGTGGGGAGGGATTCACTCTCCAGACACCTTAAAAAACAATAAAGGGGCCCGGCTGGTGTGACTCAGTGGTTGAGCGTTGACCCATGTACCAAGAGGTCACGGGTTCAATCCCTGGTCAGGGCACATGCACGGGTTGCAGGCTTGATCCCCCTAGGGGGTGTGCAGGAGGCAGCCAATCGACGTTTCTATCTCTCTACCCCTCTCCCTTCCTCTCTCTAACATCAATAAAAACATATTTTCAAAAAATTAAAATAACAATAAAGGCCATTTTTGCCTCTTTTAGCAAGTGTTGCACGTTTGTTGTATAAAAATGAGAAAATATGGTTGGCCCAAAGGGGGCATAAAGACCAATAATCCCACCATGCAGATGAAAATTCTGTTCATGCCGTGTGTGTGTGTGTGTGTGTGTGTGTGTGTGTGTGTGTGTGAAGAAAGAGCTAGAGATGGAGATACAGGGAAACTTTTATCTCTGTTTTGTCTATGATTTTATTTCTAGCACCTAGAATAGTGCCTGATATATAGTAGGTGGTCAATAAATTTGCTGAAAAAAATAAATGATTCAAGAAGGTTAAGGTCTCTCTACCCCCACCCCCACCACCCCTCCCACCCCACCCCTTCCTGGCCCCCAGGAGCTCTCACACACCGCCTGGGGAGACATCCTCTTTGAGGTCTCAGTAAACATGCGGCCAAAGCTACCTTCACACGCGTTTTCACTGAGCACCTACCTGCCAGGTTTCCACACTCATTAGCATCTTGACCACTCCTGGAGGAGAGTGCCATTAGCCTTCAGCCTGTCCGTCTTGGTGTCTTGCGTCTTTGGAGGAGAAGAGTTCTTGTACGGTCACATTTCTTCTGTTTCAAGTCACACGCGTGTCCTGTCTGTCGTAGTGAAAATGAAAATATTCAGTGTTCACCATGTACTTCTGAAGTAAGGTATCCCCTAATTTATGTGAATGAGTGTGTGTGTGTTTTCTACTGCAAGAACTACAGGCTATGTCCTACGAGGCAGCCTGTTAAACTGTAGCAACATTTGTCTGAACTGTGCCTCTACCGTTACCAAAATCTGGGGGGAAGAACCAAAAACGAGTGAAACTTGATCCATACAGCCAAGTGGAGGGCCTGCATTATAGCAAGCCACTGAACAGCTTGTCCTTCAGGGCAACCGACGTGACCAAATACAGGGCTCTAACTACAACTGTGGGGCTCCGGCTGGTTGGGTCTGCTTGAAAGTCAGGGACTGTTGGTTGGATTCCAGCCATCCTGGGCTGGAGTCACTGCCAGTCCCCAAAGAAACAAGAGCCTAGTCGTGGCTTTGACCGAGACCAATGTCTAGGTGCATCTGGGGCAAGGCCTTCATGCCTTTGTGTTTGTGGCCTCAGGAAGTTGCAGCCCTTTTGAGTGGCTTCCTGACCCCATGAGATACAGACCAGCGAGGGCAAATCAGTATCAACTCAGGAGTCAACTCATTATCTGGGGAGCTGTTTTGAGAAGATTCTATGGCTTTGTTTAGGATCAGTGGGAAAGCGATCTGTGATCCATTAACAATGTCTGTCATGGGAATGGGAGTGGGAAGGGGACAGGTTTGCCAGTGGTTCGTCATCCTTTGTACAGACAAGAAATTGTGCTCAAAAATGGTATTTTACTAGTAAATGACCACCCTTAGGAAAGTGTGTTATAAAGGGCCCTGGGACTAGTGGGATCATATGATTTTTTTTTTTTTAATCAAGTTAGGATACTTTTGAGAGTAAAAGAGTTGCTATGATCCTAGGACAATAGGAGTAAACAAAGACCCATGTCACTTTGTTCATTGCAAACAACCCTTCTCCGGAAACATCCTCACCCTGAGTTTCAGCAGCCACTTGGGCAAATTTTCTCTTCCCACTGTGCTCTAGACGATTTCCAAGGAGCCCTTTGATTGGGGCATGTTTGTCTAACACCCCAACATGACGATGAGTGACCCCAGCACCCACCCCCTTTTGTCCTCAGCACACTGTGCAGGGGGGCTCACAGAGAGAGCTCGTGGCGTGGAGACTCTCCTGCCAACGATGGCTGGCTTCCAGGGCATCTCAGTGCTGGTTCTGCTCCCCAGTGGCAGTACCATCAAATCCATCTACGCATTTTGTTTTTCCAGGCACCGGGGTTGCCTTCCCCATGCCCTGTGGTGCGAATGGCTATGCAACCTGACCTCAGGGAGCTAGCTTTCCAGAAGCCCAGCCCTGAGCCTGCCCCTGAGACCTGCTGGCCACCATTCTCCACCATGTGCTCTCACCATGGTCTACACTCCCGGAGTGAATGATTGCAGCCGTCTGTTTACTGTGCATGAGAGAGTTGGGATTCCCTAGGTATTTAGACATTTTTTCTTTATTAAAACTCTGGATCTATTTTTATTTCCAAGAAGGTTTCCCCCCCTTCCCTCCTCCCCTCCCTCGTTCTCTAGGTTGCCATCAATAAACCCGGGCTGTGTGGCACTGAAATCACAAATTAAAACTGGTGCAACGGGCAGCTGACTCCTGATGGCAGAGACTCCTTCTTGGAAATGTCTGCTTGTCTGTTTTCCTGCTAAACTTGTTGGCCTGGCTCAGACAAGCCACCTGAGAGCTGGCCCCATTTCCCAGGCTGAGTTTCAAGATATTTGATCTGACAAGCAATGTCCTTGGCCTGCTACAATGCGGCCAGTTTTTGTTTTGGTGGTGGTGGTGTTCAGCTACAATATGAGATGAGAGTTTGGAGTCAGAGACTTGGATTCCAGTCCTGACTGCCTCACAAATGATCTGTGTGACTGTAGACATGTCACTTCCCATCTCTGCACCCCATTCTTCATCTGTAACGTGGGTGGGTAGAGCAGATCACTGGCCATCAAACTTTTAGAAATGATGCCCTTTTATCAAAACATAACATAACCCCAACACAGAGTGCTGAAGCTGCGCTGATTGAAGCCCAAATAAGCCCCACGGAGCTCACAGAGCTTTCTCTCACTCCCTCTCACTCCTGTTCCTACCCACAGGCTCCTCCTCAGGGTCTTCCTGACACCCCCTCACCTACCCCCAGCAGGAGATGTGATGCTTCGCTCCTTCTGCCTGTCTCCTGGCCATCTTTCTGGGTAGGCTGTTCCTGCAAGTAGGCATTCCTGGCGGGGGTGGGTGGGAGAATTAAAAGATGAAATTTAAATCTCTCCAGTTTGCTGCCATCAGCAGCTCTCATCACACACTTGGTTGGGGTGGAGGTTGAAACCAAAGACACAAAGAAGGTTTTAGGTTCTCCGTGCATTGCATTTTCCGTGGGGCTGGGCTCTCACCGTGCCCAAGTGTCTTATATGGGTTGACTGTCTTCGTCTATCTCTCTCTCCTCTAGGACAGTGATTCCCAGGCCTGGAGCAGCACATAGGGACTAATCTTGGGGTGCACCAGTCCCTTGTCATCACTTATTACATTTAGGAGAAGCTCTATGCAAGCCAGCAAGATGGAAGTGCCTTCCTCGACTTTCTATTTTATATGGGCCCTTCATTTCTACTCCCTTCTTAAATCTTTGCAGCAACTCTGGCATAGGGTTTACTGTTTTGAAGTTGTTGCCCTGTTTACCCGGTGAAATCACATGTGCCTGGAGTGGCAGGACTGATGTTTTATCTGTGCGCCTTGGCCCAGATCAGGGACACATAGTAGGCCCTCTGACTTTTGTTTGTTTCCTATGAGTAGGATAGGGAGTGAATGCGAAAATGAAGCACTGAGGGTTAAGTAATTACGTTGGCAGTAAGTCTGGGGTAGACATCTGTCTCCGTCATACCCGGCTGATTCGGGAGTTAGAAAGGCATTGAGTGTGATTCCAACGTCTCCATCCCCTCGGTGCCCACCTAGTCCTTCATGCCCTCCCCTAAGCATCCCTGGGCTGCCCAGCAGGCTTCCCACCCCCAGCATTGCTCCTTCCCCCTCTAGGCTCTCCCTGTCTCCCCCTCCAGAGCGGCTTTCAGTGGGGATAAAGAGATAATGTTCGGTAAGAAATTGGCACCCTGCTCTGATGTTGTGTATCTTTGAGACTGCAGGCCTCTCTGCGTAGTGGTCCCAACCCTGTTAAAGACAGATTCCTGGTTCGCACCCCAGACCTCCTGAATCGGGATTTCTGTAGATGAGCCCTGCCTGGGCAGGTGATGTTCAAAGCCGCTAATCCTGCACTTCCTATCCAACTTCATCTTCGGCAAGGAAACCCCAAGAGCTGACCGTTGGGGTTACGTGGGCCAGTTTGCCATCTCCAGCCCTGACTTGCCAAGTCCCACTTGTGCACTTTGGATCATGGCTTTTCTTCCACTTGAAGAAGTCTTTGCTCCTGTCTGCCTGTCGCTTCATCACAGGTGGCCTCTGGCGCCAGTTCCTCCCCGAGTCTCCTGGGGCCGCTCACCCTTGCTTCCTCCTTTTCTGGACCACTAGCTCTCCTACAGATCAGCCCTCATTTCAATCACCCAGCAAGTAGTTAGTGAGCTGTTGTGCTGTGCCCAGCACTCACCTCAATGTGGGGGACACTACCGCGGACAAAACAAAGGCCCTGAGCCCAGGGAGCCAGCCGACTAGTGGAGGAGACAGGCAGAAGACACAATGCACGAATATAGTTATAACCCAGACCCTCCTGCTAATGAGGGTGCTAGGAGGCAACCAAAGCGGAGGAGGCGCTGAATAGCAAGGGCCGCCATTCTCGGTAGGATATTTGGGAAGGCCTGAGTGAGGGACGTGTGGGGATCCACGTGGACTTGAGGCACAGGAGAGGGAACAGCCAGTGCAAGGGGCCTGAGGCTGGGTGCTTGGTAGGCACTCAGTAAGTATTCGAATGACAGCAGCTCTCCGGAGTGGAGAGAGGGGAGGCAGATGAGGGGAAGAGGTAGTCAGGCGCAGGGTTACTTAGCACTTTGAAAGCCACGGTGAGGACTTCAGATTTTATTCCAAGTATAATAGATGCTGTTTGGTGGAAGAGTATCATGATAAAATGGACTTTTCTCCAGTGTGGAGAATAGACTCAGGGTTTAGGGCAGAGGGAGAGTGACTAGTCTGGAGGCTCTCGCAGAGGTCTAGGGAGGGGACTTGGGCTAAGATGGCATCAATGCAGATAATTAGAAGAGATTGGCCTCGGGATGAATTTTGAGGGTAGAGACTGTGGGTTTTAGGGTGGGAAGCTAAATCTGAATTCCAAGACGTATTCCTCAGCAACTGAGTGGAAAGAGGATGCTAAACCCCCGTCTTTGCTAATTTCCTACTTGTCAGTCCCCTCTCCATGAGGGCAGGGACCACGCCATATACTGGGTACACCCCTAGGCAGGGCCTGGGTCCCAGTGGGCTCTGCATTAAATAATGGAGTCCACAGCAGCGCATGCCGGGTGGTAACACAGACATAGCCCCGTTCTGTGGTATCTGCATCTGGAGGTGGCTTGCGTGTTCCCGGTGCAGGGGCCGAGGACGTCGTGAGGGTGGCCCCCTGCATCACTCAGTTGTCATCTGAGCATGGGGCAGATGCTCAGTGCAGTTAAGATGCTGCCTCTGCCACTGCAGGAGTTGGGCCGGGAGAGGAGGTGGGAACAAACCCAGCCGTTCAACAGCCCAACCCTTCTCTTTCCGAGTTTAGACATCTTTGGGGGAGGGGTCCTTCCTGGTCCCCACACACCCTGGATCTTCTCTGCCTTTGCAGATACCCACCTTGCTCTCTCTTGAGCAGATCTCTTGCTCCCCTTCTGCCCTTAGCAAAGCCCAGCCCTTCCTCGAAGCCCATTCCAAATGCTGTTTCTTCCTTATATGCAGCTTTTCCTGATGTTCCAGCCAGAGGCGGTTTCTGCCTCCTCTGAACCCCAGAGTGGTTTCTGCCTTTCATATGAGGTCATCTTCTCCAGGGTTTTACCCAGTCCTTTGAGCCCAAATGCCCACGGGGACGTGATGGGCCTTAATTTTATTTGAGTCCTTCCCCCGAGGCCCAGCTCAGTCCCTTGAACCCTGAAGGCACTTGATAAATATTACTCAAGTTGAAATTGACTTCCTGTATGACTGATAGTTTCAGCAGCTGCAGGACACTTGTCTTTGAACAGAGATTAGGGTTAGGAATCAATCAATCAAATGTCTACCGATATGTCAGACGGAGAATGTAAATAAATGAAGTAGGACCAGCATAAGAAAATTTTCGATAGAGACACCATTCTAAGGAAGATTTAACTTTTTTGTAACCCTTTGTAAGACACTAAGTGGCATGGAAGCAGGTTCTCTGTGGGGAGGCAGTAGGGAGTGGTGGAGACTGGGGTGAACAAGAGAGCATGTGCCCATCCGTTCAGCTAAAGTTGACAACCGAGCCTTGGCTCTAAACATTGTTGCCACGGTATTATTTCTGGATATTCTGATTTGTCAACAGAAGCTGCAAAGTCAGACTTTTTGCATGGAAAATTCTGATTTCTAGATGTTAGCAAGTGATCCCCCCCTCCCCCCCCCCCCCCCCCCCCCCGAGTCATGGGAGGGCCTGGCTACCAGTTTGGTATCACTTATTTACATGTTAGGTTCCCCTCCCCGAGGGAAGTAAGTAAATTTCTTTTGAAATCTCCAGCTCTAGCTGCTTTTCGGTAAAGGGAAGATGTTTGCATCTTGTTTTTCTTCTCTGGCATTTGCTTTCCATCGCCCTTTCCATCCGAGTGGGAACCCCAGGGTTACTATTATTAATCTGTGCTTCAGTCCCAGCTTCATGCGGCAGAAGGGCTTCTGGAGCTTGCCTTGAACTCTGTGCAACGAGCTTTTCATTTTCCTCCAGGAGTGGTTTAAATGGAGGCTGCAGTCTTCTGCAAAGCATAATTGGTTTTAAATTGCAGGTTTAATAATAATGATGTTGGGCTTAATGTGGTGCCTTTCAGCCCCTGCCGGCAGCCCTGGCAGCCAGTCACTGGTGGATGTGCACACTCTCCTCAGGAGGGAAAAGCTGTTAGGGACCGAGTCCCCCCGCCCCGTCCTGACAGACCGCAGGTGAGGGGGTCCTGTGCCCCCTTGCCATGGGCCACTGGGGGACAGGGAGGCTGATGGGCATCCCTTTGTGCCCAGGCATAGGGGTCTGAGCTGGACCCTTGAGGCTCTTGGTTATCTTTTCTCTCTTCTTCACCTTTGGGTCACCCCACAGCTCATTAGGAATTCGGTTGGAAGACCAGCAGAGAAACTCAAATTCCACTGCTTGGCTCTGCCTCAAAGGTTTAATTGGGAGGACGTATTAACTTCATTGGCTATCACCAGGCTGCTGGCTTCTTTCTGTATTTTAAATAACTTTTCCTCTTGTCCTCTTACCGTGGCCATCAGAGCATGTCTTGAAAAGATTCAGCCTCGTACGCTGGTTTCTTCAAGTGAAAAGGGCCCTGGCTCGAAGTCAGAGAGCCTGGGTTCTCCTTGGAATGGTCTGTAAGAGCTTAAAAGGGGACTCACCTCTCCTTTCCATGGCGGATGGAGGAGGAGGTCGGAGGGCAGGACCCCAAAGGCCCCTGCCAGTGCTTGCAGTGGATGATTTACGTGTCTCTGTGAAGTGACACCAACCTCTTCCTTGAGGGAAATCCGGTGTGTTCAGGAGGCAATAAAAATACCAATCTACATATGTTAGACAACAGATAGCTGAGGCTTGGACAAGGGCGGGCTTGTTCAGCGAAACTCGGCATTTGTGTTATAAAAAGCGCGGAGAAGGATGCTGGTGCTGTGTGATGTGGGGCGTCCTGCCGGAAAATTACAGGCGGCGCAGGCAATGACAGGGTAGCAGCAGCCCCGCCGCTGGTGCCCGCCCTGCGGACACACCACAGACGCTCAGACCTTGTGGTCAGTTCACCATCCATGGCGAGCAGCTCCTCGTTTGTGCTGGGTTCTGGGCTGTCTTGGCTCCCAGCACCGTTTCTGGAGGGTTTTTTGTTTTTGTTGTAGACAGGGAGCAAATTACAACGTGGGAACAGTGCCTGGGGGTGAAAGCGGAAACATGAGCCCGGAGTGTCTTTGGGCCCACAAACAACTGCCCACATCGACTCCAGTTCTGAGAATTAGGGGCAAACTGTTGGGGTCTAAGTTTGACGACAGAAGACTATGGCCTTCAAATTTCTTCAAAAATCTTGACTGTTACATTGCTGGCTACTCACATGTTAATGGCTGTGACTTAGACCTCCAGGTGAGCCCGGGACTCACCAGGTGTGGGGCAGGGACAAGGTTGGTTCTGATGGGGGAAGGCAGGGACAGCGGTGAGAGAAGGGGACTGGGGGAGGCGTCTGTGCCGAGCTCAAGGTCGTGGCCGCATGCTTCCCATTGGTGTGGTCTTGACAGGGAGCCTGGAGTGAAGGTGGGTTTGAGAAAACCTCTGGATTTTTCTAAAGGCCAATATACACTCTTGAGACAGAGCCAAAGGCTGGCCGCTCTCTGCGGGCAAGGACCGTTTCCAGTTCTGTCCTCATACATCCCAGCAACCATCGACCAGTATTATCATTATTATTGCCTATTTGGTAGATTGCCAAATAAAAGGAAGGGGGAGAGGTGCTTGGGAAGACCTCACACAGTGCTGTCCAGCAATTCCCTAAAAGCCCACACGGAGTCCTGTCGCCACTGCAGGGCTGTGGCTGGGTCAGCCGTGGGTATACAGTACTACTGGGTGGAGTAACACAGTTTCTCCGCATGTTTGAAGCAGAAAGATAATTTATTGGAAGGATGTTGGGCACTCCACAGAGCCAACGGGGAACTGAGGAAGGGAGAGTCAAGGTGGATGGGAGGATGACAGCCGGGGTCACTAGCAGGGAAAGTCTGGGAGACACTGCACCCAGTCAGCATCCAGGGCCTTCATCCTGCTGCTCTGTCTCTCGGTGCTGCCCCCTGGAGGGATCCTGCTAAACTGCTCTCCATCTACATATTCTCCCTCAAGATCCAAAGACCAGGGTGAGAGCACCACGCCTCCACCCCCTCGTGAACTTGAGTCCTGGCAGTCCCTGCTGTGGCTGGGATGGCGCAGCGTGGCCATGCCGGGTGGCCAAGTCAAAGACACAATGTCCCCTGAGGCAGGAGTTGGAAGAACCCTTAGTGCAATGAATAATCCAGTGAATTAAGCAAACATGAAGGAAGAAATAAAAACACCACTGTACATATTTTAGAATTTTATTTTGTGTCAAATCAGAGTCAACAAGCACCAGCAGGTTATAGGGTATTAAGAATATATTAATGGCAGCTCCCAGGGGCTATGACAACTTGCTGGCTGATTGTTGACACTGCACAGTCTCAAGGAAAAGTCTCCAAGTGAAAGCGAGTGGTCAAGGTGGTTTTGTTGCGGGTTCAGCCCAAGCCAGGACACCGCGGTGAGAGTCATGTCCAGGCAGCCATTCCCCACCGGCGGCATCAGCTCTCAGACCCTTTCTTTCCTGCTGAGCTGCCAGCTGTGCTGGGCTGTGTTCCGCGGGCCCCACACAGGGTGGGGGGTCAGCGGGGCCTGTCAGCCAGCCTTGCGCCCTATAAAGTGCTCTGGCTTCTGAGGGGGGAATTAGCTCTTGTTTTTATTGCTCTGTTAGTTCCAGCTCCTGTCTGTCTCCCTAATTCATTCCACATGTCTGGTCCCTCTGCCCACAGCAGTGACTGCCCGGCGGGGGGCTCATCTGTCTTGTGCGTCTTGTCCGCCCGTCTGCTGGCAGCTCTGTCCAGGAGCCCTCTAGGTTCTCAGGCGCCTCTCCCAGGGGGTGTCCCCTCCTGCTCTCGATCACACTGCATTCTAAACTTTTCAAGGGCCTGGGCCTCATCTTCTTTTTTTCTTTTCTTTTTTCTTAAGATATTATTGTGACTGATTGATTTTAGAGAGAAAGGAAGGGAGAGGGAGAAAGAGTGAGAAACATCTATGTGAGAGTGGAACATCAATCAGCTGCCTCCTGCAGGCCCCTACAGCGGGATCAAGCCTGCAATCTGGGCATATGCCCTAACTGGGAATCAAACTGGCCACCTCTCTGTACATGGGACAATACCCAACTATTTTATATCTTCTCTGCCACTTAGCAGGGCTCAACAAATTTTGTTTAATCAGTTCGAGCACCTTGGAAGGCTACCTGCCTTAAACCACACCTGGCCACCGCTGGGAAGCGCAACACCTTAACCTTTTCCCAGTAGAAGTGGTTAGGGTTGGGCAGCCCTTCAGTACAGGACGGTGCTGAGTGAGGGGATGTCCCAGAGCTGGGCAGACACAGAGAGCCTGGATAGGAACCACGGAGGAGAGGGCACACCTGGGCATGGCATCGGTGTGATTGTACCACTCCTGAGCTGGGGAGGGCCGACAGGGGAGCGGGGACATTATGGGAGGGCGATGGGAGTGCCCAGGACAGGGCTACTTGGTACAAGCCCATAATCACGTCATCTTCAAGTTGAGGGTCTTCCTTCCTCCCACCCCTCTCCATCTTAACCATCTCCTTCATCTTCTCTCTGTAGAGGCAGAAGGGCAGAAAAGGCACCCCCAGGAGGATAAATGTGTCCATTTCTGAATCTACCCATTTCTTCCCAAAGTATGGTAAGTGTGTGGTCCCTGCCTTAAAAGCAAAATGGTAGAGTCATCAAGTATCAGAGAAAGAATTCTGCTCTTCCCCAGCAGCCTCCCACCTCTCCCTCCCGCGTGTTCCCTAGTTACAGCGTGTTCTGGTCCTGCCTGCCTACGTACCCCACTCCTTCCTCCTCCTCCTCCTCCACGTCAGTGTTTCAGCAGCTTCTCACCCTTTCTGCTGTTAGCTCTGCCCCAGTTCTCACCCCATTAGTAAGACTCTTACAACCAGAGATGGGCGAGCCCCCACGCCAGCTCTTCTAATCATGGCCCCCACCTCCCTTTGTCGGGGCCCACCCACTCCCCACTTTCTTACTCACTGCTGTTATTTCTGGGTGCCTGGGAGGGAACAGCCTGAACTAGCTGCTGCAGGATCGATGTGTACTGGGACCACCCTACTCATGTGTTTTAGAAAGGATGCGTTGAAACGCTGGTAGTGCACACATCCTGGGCTCATCCAGGAGGCTTCAGGGGGGCGTGGGGCTTTCTAGTGGGAAATAAAAAGATCAGTTCTTTATTCCTCACCCAACAGTTGGGAGTAGCCTGATGTGCTGGCCCTCTCCTGATGCCCAACCTGTGGCCCGTAGGACTGTTAGGTGCTTTTTGAAAAGGGTGGGGAGGGAGAGTATAGTTTGTGAAAAGACAGTTAAACCTAAAATCTCTCCTGAGGGACTTCTCGGGTGCGTTCATAGGCTATGTTTGCTGAGGGCAGGGACTGTGTCTTTGTTGTTTATTCCCATGCCTAAAAATGACCAAAAGTGACTATATGTGGCATGAAATCCCAAAAGGGATATGGTTTATGGCATCTTCCAACCTTAGGGCTCTGCATTTGCAAAGCATCCCCTGGGAGAGGCTTGAGGGCACCCTGCTCTAGGTGAGGGAGGTGGAGGAGGGATGGGGAGGGTGTTTCTTGGCCATTATGTCATCTTTTTAAGGAAGCAGACCAGAAGTAGAGGAGGGTTGCCCTTACTGGAGAAAGTGGCCACTGGGGTAGTAGCTCTTATGTTGAACCTCAGGCACAATTGCATTAAAAAATATTTGTACTGAGCATCTAATGTGAACTCACTGCAATTCTTAGGTAGTGTTTAGACAACATGCTAGGCCTGAACAATAGTGAACCAAACACAGTTCCTGTGAAATAACTTTAGGAGTTTCCATGAGACAGGCCTGGAGGGATGATCAGGAGCAACACAGGCAGTATGTGATTGACAGTCAAGGAGTATGATGCCAGCAGTAAGCGCTATGAATAGCTGAAATAAGAGAGAAATTGGACGTGCCTAGGGTTATCATGAAGACATTTGGGAGAAAGTGGGACTAGAGGTGGATGTCAAAGAATGGGATGAGTATGATTTGTAGAGCAATAGAAAGCCCAGTGGAAAAAGGGGGAGGAGACAGACCTAAAAGTCCAAAGTTCGGTGTGGTTCCTAGATATGTTAGGTTGGAAGATACAGCAGAGTCTCCCACTGGAGATGTCCTAAAGGTACTTGGAAATGCTATGTTGAAGTTTGCATGAGAGGTCTCAGAGAAAAAAACGAAGCTAAGGGCTCAAAACTGCCCCTGATACTTTCTGGCATTCTATCTCAACTAGGGGCAGTAGAGGGATGCTGGTGTCTATAGCTCTGGGAAAGCAGGAAGGCTGAGTTTGTGCACAAGTTGGAGACTATGAAGCAGACATTAAAGGATTAAGTATATGAGCCAAAGAGACCTTATGGAAACTTTGTGAATCAGAATGTCTGGGAGCCTGGACATCTGGATTGCAAACAGGCATCTGATGGGATTCTATGTACATGATTCCCTGAAGACCATGTCTTTTTGCTGACCAATCTCAGGCCAATCAGTTCAATGTTACAGGAAAAATCCCACTTAAATATCAGTGGTCTATCAATTCATGCATTCTGGCTTAATATGCACTTTTGTACTTTCTGGAGGTGGATGAAATTAGTTAACTCATCGTAATTTTTCATGGTACCAACAGTTAACTGAGAGGTCTGGGCAGTTGTGTTGAGGCACCCTGGCCAACTGATATCAGGAAAGCTGCTGGATATCTGTCATGCGAGTCGATGATTTTTAATTTTTAAAGTCATGAGCAAAATAATAGAATAGACTGTACTGACATATATATTTAAAGACCAGAGTGATTTAGCAGCAATGTCATACTGAAGTGATGACCACATTCTCCTGATTGTATGTTGGGGTAAGAGGTGATCTGAAGGCCCTAATATGAGTGTCAGGGCCAGACTGGGGATCTGGCACTTGGAAATCACTGACATAATAGCGAGACCTGGCGGATAGAGTCCAAGAAGCCCAGGCCATGGGCCAAAGTTAGAAGTCAATACCAGCAGGCATATGGACAAGGCAGGGTGCTGGGGGTAAGGCAGGCACATAATTGAGCAAGACTAATTCTCTTGTGTGCAGAAGATACATGAAGCATAAAATACGTCATTTTAAAATACAATCCGGTGGCATTAAGTACATTGACAGTGTAATGCAACCATCACCACTGTCTAATTCCAGAACTTTTTCATCATCCCAAAAGGAAACCCATACCTATGAAGTTCCTCCCCGTTCCCTTTCTTTCTAACCCCTGGCACCAGTAATTTGCTCTTTGTCTCAATGGATTTGCATATTCTGGATATTTCATATCAGAGGAATCATGCAATATATGGCTTTTTATAACTGGCTACTTTTACTTAGCATTTTCATCTTAAGTGTCATCCATGTTGTACCATGTATCCGTATATCATTCCTTTTCGTGGTTGAGTAATATTCCACTGTATGGATATTCTGCATTTTGTTCATTCATTCATCAGTTGATGGGCATTTATTGTTTCTACCTTTTGGCTGTTGTGAACAGTGCTGCTAGGAACATTTGTGTGCAAATTCTCTTTACACACCTGTTTTCCATTCTTTGGGATATATACCTATGAGTGGAATTGCTGGGTCATATGATAACTCTGTGTTTAACTTCTTGAGGAACTGCCATGGACTATTTTACATGACCCCCAGCAATGTAAGAGAGTTCCATTTTCTCCACATTTTCACCAACATTTGTTTGACCAAGACTGATTCTTGTTGTAAGAGTTTCACAGCCACATGCTTCTTCAAGGACCAGGGGCTGCCCCCAGTGGGTCAACCTTCAACTGTCTTCAAGACCCAGCTCTCTGTGATGCTGGTCTGACAACTACCATGATGGTAGTTGGACTGATAGGAGGGAAAGCTTCATGAAGTTCAGTTACTCAAGTTAATTCAGTTAATTCATGACTCTGCACTTATAATTCACAACCTCCACACTTACAGGGGATCCGCCTTTTGCACAGTCACTCCATCTGATGCCAGAGCAGGCTTTTCCCTCCCTGTGGTGTGACTGTTCAACACTTGAACTAGTTCACAGTTGTGTATCAACTTCCGTGGAAGCCACGTGTCATGTGGTTGCTGAATGCAGCTGGCTGTGTGCCGTCATTGGCCACAAATCAAAGCTCATTAGATGGAAGCAGTAAATAATATCAGGATTGGGGAGGGAGTCCTGAACTTGAGAGATAATACAGTCTGCTCTCTCTTGTGTCCTTCCCACCTGGGGTGTTCTCCTCAGCTGTTTAAACTTGGCCTGACATTTATAGGCATTTTTCAGGCCTCCTCCCCCTGCTGCCCCTTATCCCTCTACCACACACTTCCCCTCAGCAACGAGCAAACTGGGAATAATTTGACTTAAAATCAAGGTGGAGCTCAGTAGAGTGGATAATTAAGAATGTGGTTTCTTAAAGCACTTAGGGAGTTATGAGAAATCAGAAATGTGTTTTTCGTTTGAATAAGAGTTAGTGGTCTGTGAGGGCAGTGACTGAGACGTCTTTATCTGTGTTCTCAGAAGTTGAGAGGCTCTGAGAAGAGCCCTCAGTAACTCTTAGTGTCAGGGTGAACCCTGCCCACATCAGTGTGACCTTGCTCCTCCCAATGGAGCCCCCCATGCCAGGCGCTGCAGCCATCCTCTGGCCCTGCCACCAGCCATCAGGCTGACCTACGTCCCAAGGAAAGCAGTCCCCAGCCTTCCAGGCCAGTCCCCAGCATGCTGCATGCCATCCACTTCAGCCACGGAGCTCTGCCCTTACACTATTCAGTTTCTTGATTAGAGCAGACCAAAAAGAAATAAACTCACCACCCCCTTTCCACAGAGAGAATGCTGTTCGGGAGCTGGCCTGGAGGGAGAGAACCAAGAGGGAACCAACCACTGGCCAATTCTTCATATGAATGTTAATGACATGTGTGTGCTCTTAAGTGTAATTTGAAAGTAGGAACATGGGAACTTTGAGGAGACCAAGAGGGAGTAATGTCAGTGATGGTGGACTAGGAAGCCTCTGACCTTCCTGTCCCCATGAGGACATCGGCTCAACAACTGTACGCGGACGGAGTCCTTTGTGAGAAATCCAGTTAAGAGGTTCCTGCAAGCCAGTGACTCGAGACCAGCCCATTGAAACTGTCACGGGACTGACTACAAGTTGGAAATAGCCAACTGCATGCAGTCCGTCTTCAGAGAATTTGGACTTATAGGAAAGGAGACATCCCACTGATAGTAAAATATACACCAACGTGTAATAGGTCCAGCAGAGACCTCACTGAAAGGAGGATGGTCTGGCCGTGGAATTCTAGGGAGAGGGGCATTAGGGAGACGAGTGACAGAAGTCCAGGGCGGGGACCTGCTGTCCACTCCTTCAACACTTCTGCTGACGAGGACCAGAGTGTCAGAGCCCAGAGAGGAAGCCACTCTGCTTTTCTCACCCCTCCCCCCCCCAATTTAGAGTTTCAGCCTTCATCCTTACACCCTAAACCGAAAATTGGGAAAGGACTTTTTATTGTTTTAAGTGAAGGATTTTGAAGATGGTGATTTAAGTTATAATGAAGATAAAGAGCAATTTCCTGCCCACCGCTGCTGTCTCTCTTTTCTCCTTCCTCCCCCCTATTCTCTGAAAAATGCAGCTCGAGAAAATCTGACCCTGGGGAGTGGCGGATGTGAGAAAGCTGTGCAGCCTGAGCTGAGAGGCAATTAGCTGTCCCCAGCAGTCTCCGTGCAGGCAGAGGCGCGTCCCCAGGCAGGAAGACATCACCGTGATTTAGTTCTGTGCTGGCTGGTTTGCTGACAGCGTGCTGTGTGTCCTGAGGCCCCATAAGGAGTGGCTGGCCAAGACTGAGGTCACCACTTTGCCCAGTTGGACCGTATCTTTGCAGTGACCAAGGGTCAGTGAGTAAGAAAGAGAAGGCCTAGTGGGCTGTGACTTTGAATATGTAGCCAGCATGAGCTGTTGCTCGAGTCGAATGGGTAAATTAAGATTATGCCCGCTTGGGTTTTGCTGGGCACTTTCTTTATGTTGTTGTTGTTGTTTTTAAAGCCCAAACTTTATTTTATAGTACTACATCCTGTAATGTGAAACTCGTATATCTATATCTGAAAGATGATAATAAATAAATATAAAAAACTCATTCTTTGGTCAGATGAGTTTTAACAGCTCTGGGTTAAGCTTAAACAGCTTTCAGTGGCCCAGGACTCATGAGAGACGGCAGTAGGGATGATGACTTTAAGAAGAGTGTGCCCTGGACAGCGATTTTCACGTATGTGATCAGGAGGCCCTTTTCAGGAGGGTGGCTCTCGAAGGCGTCGTTTGCTAGAACAACCGTGGCCGCTCAGTGCCTGCTCTTCTGGTTAAAGGCCTTGTCTGTCTCAGTTGGCTTTTCACACTAGATGACTCAATATTGTGTATTCATTTCTCTTCTACGTGCTGGGGGTGGGGTGCTTTGTTTTTGTTTGTTGGGTTTTTTTGTGTGTGTTTTTTCAAGAAATTGACCCATTTTGACAATGTTTTATTTTAAAAATCCATCTGCTAGCTTGAAGTAAGAGGAGGACTATTTAAAATTTCAGCCCAGCCAGCGTGGCTCAGTGGTTGAGTATAACCTATGAACCCGGAGGTTCACGGTTTGATTCCTGGTCAGGCCATATGCCCAGCTTGTGGGCTCCATCCCCAGTGTGGGGAATGCAGGAGGCAGCTGACCGATGATTCTCTCTCATCATTGATATTTCTATTTTTCCCTCTCCCTTCCTCTCTGAAATCAATAAAAATGTATGAAAAGTGCCCCCCCCCCAAAAAAAAAAAACCAAAATAAAATAAAATAAAGGTTTCAGATAGCCTCATATCACCTGCTGTTTTAACAATGAGGAAATGAGGCTCAGAGAGTGAGAAGTTGCCGGTGACCTCACTCCCGGCCAATCAGTGTAGGGCCGTGTGGGATGGCAGTGTAGTCCTGACTGCTAGCTCAGGGTCCTTCTCCTTTGATCCTGAGGACATGGCTCCTGGCTTGTCTCCTGTTTGCTCTTGATCCATTCTTCCTAAGAGGATTTATCCAGGTCCCTTATGCCAACTGTTGTTTAGCCATTTTCACTTTGTCCAGTTTTGAGGAGAGAGATTCTTTGCCAAATAGTTTTTGGTAGCATACCTGAAGGCGGAGTAATAAATTGGGAACAACTAGATCTACTCTTTGGAACACCTTCTTCCTGGCTAGTCTACCTTTTCACCTGCGAGGTCAGCTCTTCCTTCCAGAGTTTTCATTGCATCCAGAGGCCGGGCCAGCCAATGGCAGGAGGATGGGTGGTGTCACCTGCATGGAACTGGACCTGGAGTTAGGTCTCTGTCCACCAGGTGAGGTTTCATATCCAGGGGGACCAGCAACAGCACGCTGTGGTGCAGACAAACAGCTGGCACCAGAGTCTCCAAAGGCTGGTGGAACTCAGTGGCAGGCCTGGCAGCTTGCAGCTTATCCCTGCCCGGGTGCGAGACAGAGCGGGATTCCAGATGCTGAAACTAGCAAGAGATAGACGAGGCTCTGGTGGGTATTACTAGGAGTGTGATCAGAACTTAAACAGGAAGGAGGATAGATTGATGCCACTGAGCAGCTCTCCTCCAGTTTTTGCTGCTAAATGTCACAACTGCACTGAGAAATACACATGGTGCTGAGCAGGGACCAGGATGGGGGGCCAGAGGGAATCACATGGGCACATGGAAGGGGAAGGGAGAGGCAGAGGCTCTCACACATTCCTGAAAGGTGGGACAGTGGCCGTTTTGTTCACCTTTGTGTTGCCTGAGCACAGTGCTGCCTCAGAGGCGCTTGGTAACTACTTTCTGAATGAATGAACGAATGAGGACTATTTAGCAGTAGTGGAGATGGAATTACGGGAGGTGATACTCAGGAGCCGACCCAGGCCTCACATTGCTGAAGGCCGTGCAGCTGTGCTCCATACTCTGGCACAGTGACTTTCCGGACCCCGTGAGTCCGGCTCATGTCTGAGTCAGTGTTGAACAGACAGCCTGGATGTGGCTTGAAGCTGCACTAACCTGGATAGAAGCAAACACAGTTGGGTCCTAGCTGCAAGTCTGTTTCTGTTTTGGACAATGTATTGGGTAAGTGTTGAGCGGACTTTCTCACCTCACTGAGGATGAAAGGGAAGCTTTGGATCAGAACCCTAGGGCCAGAGGTTGGGCCAGCAGCAACATTTCGAAAGTCACCAAGCAAATGTTTACCAACTGTAAGTTGTAGTTTGGAATTTCACTCTTAGAAACGGGCAGCAGATCAGACATGAAAAAGTGCAGAGCCTCCAAGGTAAAAAGAGCGGGGAGAAGTCTATATCAACTTAATTTTGAATAATAGAGCCAGGTTTCCACCCTCGCTGGGTGCTTGGGTTTTATCTCTAAGTCGTTCCTCCTGATACGTAAAAAAGACCCTGTTGTGTGCTGATTCACTGAAGAGTTGGAAGAAGGAAATTAATTTTTAATGCAAAAATGCAGAGTTTGGATGTACCTGAGTGGGTTTGGAGTCGGGCAAGATTCCAGGCCGCCCGGAGCCTGCGGTCCCAGGACTGGGCTGCGCTGAGGACCTTGGGAGGCACTTCGCTCATCAATAACATCGTGATTCCTGTTGATGAAAACTTTCACACAGAGTGCAAATGCCTTTCCAGGGACCAGACCTGGCTTTTTCTTTCATTGTTTTTTTTGTTTTTTTTCCCTTGTGCTCAGTGAGTCTCTCATGAGTCCCACAGCGGAGTCTTTGTACCTCCCGTGCCCTTGTCGGTCATTTCACCAAGACTCATGTGCTCTGGCAGGCCAAGGCGGGCTCTCCTTTCCCGAAAGATGAAAAGCATGTCACTGAAAATATTAGTCAGGCTCAAGGAAAAGCTTTGTGAGTTCTGCATAATCACAAAGAAAGAGAAAGTAGGTCACATTTGCAGCCTGTTCTGTTTGTGAAAGGAAAAGAAAAGAGGATGAAGAAGAAAGTGTCAGATCATTTAGTTTTATCACAGCTTCTTAAGCCAGCCGATCTGTGTCAGAGGCTCCGGTCTGACACCATCTTTACACCCTGGGGCTCCCACAGGCTTGAAGAAAGTCTCCCCAGGCGGGCTCAGGCCCGCTGGATGGGTCCCTTGTGTGTGCTTCAGAGCATTTGATTTGCAGCTGAATGGCAGGCATTTGGACTTGAAGAGAGTGTTTTGGGGGCATCTCTGGGGTGAGGGAATGCATCCTGAGAGTTGCAGCCTCAGGTAACACTACAGCACTCCCAGGTCCCAGTGCACTGGCTGCTGTCGGGTTAGGAATTGGAAACAGGACTGGATACTCAGATGGTCCAGAGGAGTCAGCAACTCCCCTGATTTATAGGCCTGTGGGATGTCATGGACCAGGCCAGATTCCTCGAGATAGGTGCGAATAGCAGTGGCCACCCCAGAATAGCCTGGTACAAAGGAACCTCATGGCTTGGAGCACTCTGCACACTTGCCTGCAGAGGGAGGCTTCTGTGCAAAGTACCAATGCAGGGCGGTTTCCCGGGGCTCCAGCTTTCTGAGATTCTCAGTGTCAGAAAAAAGTCAAGGAGCCATGAATGGCCTCAGCTCCGGGTCTTGTCTTCCGTTTTTTCACTTTCGTTTACTTACAGTTTTCATTTGCACCTTTTTTTTTTTTTTTTTTTTTTTTTTGCGGAAGTTGTAAAATCTGCATTTTGTGTATGTGTATGTAAAGAAGAGTGTACAGTTATTAGAGAGGCTTGATGTTGAAGGAAACACCACAGTAGTGCAGTTTGTAAAGGGAAGAATTTTTTTGTTGTGCAAATAAGCACAATTTAATAGAACTGCTTGGGGGTGAGCTTTGAGGCTAATGTGTTTGCTGTTCACCAGTTGGGAACCTCCATGACAATAGGTGAAGTTCTGCCACTCTGGATGGGACAGGAGACGACATAGAGAATGACATAGGCATTGTCTCTCCATGGGAAGATTGAGGACTCTTGGCCGATCTCAGTGTGTGTGCATAGTGCAGTATGCTTTGGTGCTTATCTTGTGTGTAGCTACCTGATCTTCCTAGGTTTTTCATCAGCATCTTCAGTCACACTGAATCAGACAGACTGTGCACGGGCATTAAGTATTACAGTGTGTTACACCCCAGGTGGATAGGGTTTTTTTGGCAGTTTCCAGGACCACCAAAGTCGATACAGCCCTGCGTTGTGTAGAGAGGCAAAGGCTGTGGAGGTAGCACAGGGTCTGGCAGGCCTGTTGCTGGATTGGCCCGAGTCCATGGTCAGGAAACCTAAGTCAACTAGGAGGCGGGTACAGGTAGTGGAGCCAGGTCCAAAATTGAAAACGATTAGATCATTTCCTCACCGTTAAAGCAGGGGCTGTGGTAGACCAAAAAAATGGGAGTATGTCATGAAGCCAAGGTCATCTGCCTGCCAAGTTTAAGGACGGTTGAAACAAGAGGGGATGTGGGCGTAGTGGGATGACCTGGCTCCTCCACTCACTTCTGCCTGAACTTTTCCTCCTTGGGCCTCAGTTTCTTCAACCTCTTAAATAGCATGGTTAGATAGGATGAGTAACTTACTTACTTTTTTTAAGTAGTGGCCATCTGCTCCTGGCCATGTGACTTTGGGCCACTCACTTGGGTTTTCTGTGCTGGGCTGATGTCTGTTAAATTGAGAGAACACCCAACTGTATACTCTTTTTTGAAACAAAATTTTGATAAGAAAGCACAATGGGCAAATCAAATAAAAGTGGGCGTGCTCCAGTCAGCACTGGGGACTGCGGGGAGGAGCCGGACTGGGCACTTGAGCCCCAGCTACTTACATATCTAAGTGGTTCCTTGACCCCCTGGCAACAGCATCAAAAGATACTGGATTGGATAAAAATTTTAAAACTCTTCTAGCTCAGAAGGTTGGTCAACAGCTGCCTTTTTTCTAAAGCTCTCCACGATTTCCCAGATGCTTTTGCCTGGAGGGCAGCCCCTCCTGTTTGTAGAAGGGCCCTATCTGCACAGGGTCAGGCCGCTCTGTCCGTCACAGGCCAGCCAGATGTTTCTGCAGGCCAGCTGAGTAACCTGAGCAAGGAGGCCCTCGGCCAGAGCTGGACCACACTGGGCACACACGCCGTCCACTGTCTGCTTGAGGAGGTACGATGGAATGTTAGACAGCCCTTCCTGACCCAGCCTTCTCATCTTCCCGTGAGGCAGGGGACTTTGCAGGCAGCAGGTGGGCCTTGAGATTCAGTCTGTGGAACTACTAGGAAGAATTGAAAGTGGTCAAGAGGCAACACCTGCAATAATTTCAGCATTTACACAAAGTTTCCTGTACAGGCAGTATGTGGGAAGTAGGGAAAGCTGGTGGAATCTTACCTTCCTGTAGAGACCATAAACTGGTTCCAAAACCAAGTTAAATTAGGGTTAGTAGCCCCCTTTCCGTTACTCCAAAAGGCTGTCTTGGATTTCTTTACTCATGAGAAAACTACTAGAGGCCCAGTGCATGGAATTCGTGCACTGGGGGTGAGGTGGTCCCTCAGCCCAGCCTGCGCCCTCTCGCAGTCTGGGACCCCTCGCTCCTTTCAGCCCGCCTGCTCGCTCCTTACAGCTTGACTTGCTGCTCCTTCGCACTGCCACGGAGGCCAGAGAGGCCCTTGCCAATGCAGCTGCACTCACCAGCCATGAGCCTGGCTTCTGGGTGAGTAGCGCTCCCCCTGTGACAGCACACAGACCACCAGGGGGCAGCTCCTGCGTTGAGCATATCATAGCGGCTGGTCGTTCTGCCATAACGGTGGCTTAGGTTTTTTTTTGTTTGTTTGTTTGTTTCTTTAAATCTTTATTGTTCAGATTATTACAGTTGTTCCTCTTTTTCCCCCCCATAGCTCTCCTCCACCCAGTTCCCACCCCACCCTCTGCCGTTACCCCTCCCACTGTCCTCATCCATAGGTGTACGATTTTTGTCCAGTCTCTTCCTGCACCCCCACACCCCTTTCCCCCCAAGAATTGTCAGTCCACTCCCTTTCCATGCCCCTGGCTCTATTATATTCACCAGTTTACTCTGTTCATCAGATTTTTTATTCACTTGATTTTTAGATTCACTTGTTGATAGATGTGTATTTGCTGTTCATAATTTTTATCTTTACCTTTTTCTTCTTCCTCTTCTTAAATAATACCTTTCAGCATTTCATATAATGCTGGTTTGGTGGTGATGAACTCCTGTAGCTTTTTCTTATCTGTGAAGCTCTTTATCTGACCTTCAATTCTGAATGATAGCTTTGCTGGGTAAAGTAATCTTGGTTGGAGGTTCTTGCTATTCTTTACTTTGAATATTTCTTGCCACTCTCTTCTGGCCTGCATGGTTTCTGTTGAGGAATCAGCTGACAGTCGTATGGGTACTCCCTTGTAGGTAACTGACTTTTTTTCTCTTGCTGCTTTTAAGATTCTCTCTTTGTCTTTTGCTCTTGGCATTTTAATTATGATGTGTCTTGGTGTGGTCCTCTTTGGATTCCTTTTGCTTGGGGTTCTCTGTGCTTCCTGGACTTGTAAGTCTATTTCTTTCACCAGGTAGGGGAAGTTTTGGTGGCTTAGGTTTTATTATATAAATACTGTTAGAAATTTAGGGTCCCACGAATCGTTCAATGTAATTGAGAGGGAAAAACCCTGAAATTCAATATTAATACTTGGGTTGTTGTCCCAGCTCTGCTCTGGGGTTGTTGTCCCAGCTCTGCTCTGGGGTTGTTGTCCCAGTTCTGCTCGATGTGATTTTGGGCTAGTCAGTTGGGCTTTCTGTGCTGGGTTGATGTCTGTTAAATTGAGAGAACACCCAACTATGGCAAAGATACAGTGATATTTCACTAAGATGTGAAAGGTTGAGAGTGGTCACCCTGTTCTACAAACAATAGGAATGGCCAATGTGCGGCTAGTGAAACCTGATATGAACACCTGGAGAGATGATGTTGTCCCTTCTACAGAGCCTAGGATCACGTGGGCTGAAATTCCTGCTATCCCTAGCTGGTCATTGCTCCTCTGTTAAGCCACCAGTAATAACAGCTTTGCACCCAGGGAAGAGGACCCTAAGCCACAGTGCCACTGCTGAGCCTCATGTGGGCTCTCTCCACCTATACCTGGAGTCTGTTCTTATTACCAGGAGTTCTGTCTGCCTGGGGGTATCTGAGTACTTTGGGATTTCAGCACCACCCTCTGCAGAGAATAAAAACCTAGGAGGCCAGGACAGGAAGAGATTAAAAAAGAGGAAGGAGGGTACAGGGGTGAATCAGACAGCTCAGAAGGGAAAAGAAGGTTGGTTTTTATACATTGAATTCATGTTCACTGTAAAAATAAAGAAAGAAGATTTAAAAGTACTTGTTAGTCTCACCACCTAGAATCAAAAGGGTTACTTCCTGACTTTTTACACACACACACACACACACACACACACACACACTATTGTGTATATAAATAGACCCTTAAAGGAAAAGGTCATACTCAGTGGTGTGCTGGTTAGTGTTTAACAAACCAGGGAGAGGCTGTCCTGGTTTGCAGCATTTGCCAATTTCCATGGTGTAAATGTTCCCACCATGGCTGATTTCAAACTACCAACGCTGTGTCAACAACTTGCAAAATTCCTGAAAATGTGATAATCAGCCATCAGGAACCAGCAAGAGCCAGCTCCAGTACACCATTGACCAAGTTTCATCCTATTTCACTCTTCTCCCTCCTAGCATAAGTCTTTATGCCTAAACTTTTGAAAGCTGTCTTTATCAAATTAATTTAAAAAATTATTTTTCAAGTAGGGTTTACATTCATTATTTTGTCTTAGTTTTAGGTGTACAGTATTGTGGTCAAGGGGGACCCTTTGTAAAGTATATGACTATCAAATTACTTTTTGAATTCAAATTGTTTCCCTTTTGAAATCGAGAGTTGGGTCTTAGCCTGTTCCAGTGATTGTAAACGTTGCCCTCTAGTTTGAATTTATCTGTTTCTCATGTTCCATAGATCCTTATATGAGTAGGGAGTGGACCTATACTTTATTAGGTGGCAGGAATAAAAATGTAGTTGGAAAAAAAGACAGATTAATACGATCAAGCAAAAGAGTGTGGTGGCCAGGAACTGAGTCTGCAGTCCATTATCCCAGGACGGATTTGACTTAATAGAGGCAATTTTCTCCTTTGCAGCTCCTTCTCCTGGCCCCGCCAGCTCACTTCTATACTTGTCACTCATTTCCCCTGGCGTTTCTGATGGAAATTGGCCCCCCTCCTGTCTGTCTGATGAGAATCAGGCTGCAACTGTTTGGCCCACAAATAACCTCCTAATCATATCCATGTTTTCCTTGTTGAATGGGAGCTTTGGGATATTGCAGAGGGAAGGGGGAGTGAGAGCTGCACTCGCTAAGCAGCAGTGTGTGTGTGGCGTCATCTCCTGCTTGGCTCTGGGGTAATGTGTTGGCCTCCCTAAGCTGGTAGACTGCTGGATCTGTGGGAAGAGTTGGCTAGGTGGAAAAAGTGCTGGATGCCAAGGTCTCCCACACTGGAGTTTTAATTGCCTTAAAAGAGGCTGAGCTTTATGAGTTTCTGATATCAAACTTGGCTCTCCCAGGCCCAGTGAGTGGAGACAGGGAGTTTCCAACTAAGACTTCATAGGTGTGGGAAGCAGGTTGCTGTGGGTGGGCGCAGGGAAGTAGGGAATCCATTGTCACAGCAAGAAGGAAAGACATGGCCTTTCCCTCTACTCATGTCCAGTGTGAACAGAGGATGGCAAGAAATCTGGTTTGGATCCCTGACAAGAAGGTCAAGTTCAGATGCCTGGAGTGTAAGAGGCAAAGGACAGAGCCAGCAGGAATAAGGACCTCTCAGTTGGTTAAGCCCCCTAGTCTCTCCAATCCCCTGAGTCATCTTTGATTGCTCTTCTCTATCCCTTCCCCACCAATCTGCTTCCAAGTGGTCACCTAGACTGGTCAACTCTGCCTCAGAAATGGCCCAAGAAGCTACCTCCTTCCCTCATCCCACTGCCATGGTCCAGGCAGTCATTATATCCCACCTGAGCTATGAGAACAGTCTGCCAGCTGGCCTCCCTGTGGTCTAGTCTCACTCAATCTGTATCCCTACACATACAATTGTTTTAAATCAGCAAAATAATATGTTTTAATAAGCACTTAGGAAACCCAGAAATATAAAGGTTCAAAAAAACCCCACTCTTAGCCTTAATTCCCCGACATGAAATCAGCTATTTCAGTGAATATCCTTCAGAGGTTATTTTCATTCTTAAACACAATTGATAATCAAAACCACTTTATAACCTGCTTCCTCACATATTATGGTGAACATTTTCTGATATTGATAATTTTCTAAAATGAAATCCCAAATCTGGTTGCTTAAATAATCCAGTAAATAAAACCACCACCAATTAAAACCCATGACCTACGTGAGGAAGGTCAAACTCCTTGGAGCAGGAGAGAAGGCTAAATGTGCTCTTGACACTAATCTCCCGCCCCCACAGACCACCCTTGCACACCCTCTTTGCCACTCTCATTCTCTTTGCATAAACACACTACCTACATGTTTACTCTGAGAATTCTGTACAAAGTGGCTTGTGTAAATAACTCCCATCTCCCACCGTTCCCACTTTGTGAATTCTTCCATTCTTTAAGATTTATCCTACGTTATTTATGCGTCTATCCCTAGGAAAATTAGGAATCTCTTGAGAGCAGAAACAGAACTGACTCAGTTTGTATTTTTAGCAACTCGTGGTTATGCCTGGCACGGGGCAGTAGGCACTCAGTAAATATTTATGGAATGAATTGGCCTCGATTTGGTATGTCTGTTTTCATCCTCTTGCCAGTTTCACGTGTTTGTTTTGTTGGTGCCCATGGTTCATCCATATTATATTTTCTTTTCCTCCTTTATATGTTTTAGTCTTGCTGTCCTGAAATAAGAGCTTCTGGCCTAGAGCCATCCATGACTTTAGTTTTGCCTTTGCTGGTGGGTTGAAGATGTTCTTACTTAGTTTCTGGTGGCTTTACTGAGAAGCGAGCTCAGTTTTTCAGAGACAATAGCCCAGAGTCAGGCCTCCAGCCCTTTTCTGAAGAGTTGATTTATAGGTTTACGAAAATGTATGAAACAAGAGAAGGCAGTGTGAGTGGAAAGTGGGAATCCACCCTCAAAACCAGGGGGCTAGCTCAGCACTCATTGGGGAGGGAGGGGGTAGGAAAAGTCAAGTGCATGAGGACAGAGTGGGTGTGCCTGAACCAGGGCTCTGAGAGTCTGCAGTTTAAAACTGCCCAAGGGACTCAGCTTTCTACCTTTGCCTTTTGCTCACAGATAAACCGCGTCAGGCAATCAGACACCAGGCGCTGTTTCTTATGGTTCTGGGGATGCTTAAATATGAAGATTTTGCCAGAGGGATGAGAACATATATGTTTATTTTAAACTTATTTTTCCTTCCCCACCAATCTACTTCCAAGTGGTCACCTAGACTTTATTAACAAACATTAAACTAGAGTTATTTTTATTGAAACTTGTAGAAAAGGGAAGGTAGTTAATTTCACTCCTACTATGGGTACTAGCTCTACAGAAATAAGGATGAGCAAATTTCTGTGTCTCTCCCCCCGCCCCTGCCCGGGTAGAAATAGAGGCAGGTATGTCCACCTTTATTGCCACAAGTCTCAGAAGTTTAAATTTTCATGTCTGCTTTACATTAGCTTTTAATAGGCACTCCAAGCACAAAACCACATCTATAACAGCTTGTTCTCTGGATGCAAGTAATAAAACTCCAACCCAAACTGGCTTCAACAGAAGGATGTTCACATGTCATCAAGGTCCCAACTTCATTTTTCTCTCCACTTGTGCCACCTCAGCATTATGCACCATCAGGCTGGTGTCAAGATGGCAGCAGCGACACTAGACATCTGACTTTGAGTGACATCCAGAGGAAGAAGAGGGACTATCATGTCTTGGCAGTTTCTCTTAGGAGTGAGGCAGCATTTTCCAGAAGAGCCCTGGGAGGCAAGTCTCATGACTCACTGGCCAGTGTTGGGTCACCTGCCCACTCCTGAAACCATTGCTTGCAAGGGAAGGATGTTTCCATTGATCAGTTAGGCCAATGGTCGGCAAACTCATTAGTCAACAGAGCCAAATAGCAACAGTACAACGATTGAAATTTCTTTTGAGAGCCAAATTTTTTAAGCTTAAACTATATAGGTAGGTACATTGTTATTAACTTAATTAGGGTACTCCTAAGGCTTAGGAAGAGCCACACTCAAGGGGCCAAAGAGCCACAGTTTGCCGACCATGGAGTTAGGCCCCACCCTGAACAAAAATCAGAATTCTGTTAGGGGTTAAAAAGAGGGAACAGATGCTGGGTAGACAGTCAATAGTGTCCTCTGCACCTCAAAATAAGCTGTAGAATTGGTTGCCAACTGTATAGTGATTTTGAATCGGTTTCAGCTACTCACCTTTGTTCAAATAAAATCTTACCCAGAGGAATAGACAAATAAAACTGATAAAATCAGAACAGCTTTGTTTGTAAGCCTACAGGAGGATACAGTCCTAGGATCATGGTATGACAATCCCCAGAGATTACCTCTTGTATTCACGTCAAACACTTTTCTCTTCCTTATCTCCTTTCTTCCTAATGACGCAGTTCTGTTATGCGGGACAAGAGGCCAGCCGGCCAGAGAGGACCAGCATTTACAGAGTCCAGGCAAGCAGGGCCATTCAAGAAAGGCAGCTGGGCTGGGAGCAGCAGGTTTGGGCACATGAGACCAGAGGCTGCGATGACAGGGAGCCGGGAAGAGCAGTTCCTCTGAGTGGGCTGGTGAGCTATTGTCCCAGGGCTGACTCATTCCCTCTCCGCCTGCAGAGTGTGGGTGCCCTGGCCCACGGCTGAGAGTTGCATCCAGGAGGGAGTGAGAGGCCTGCTGAGGCAGGGACAGAGATTCTGGGTGGATTACTCCACAGAGGGCGGACACGGCATGCAGGTCAACCGCTCTCAGGGCTTCATTTTTGCATGGGGTAGGTGTAGGGTTGCCACATAAAATATAGGCCACCTAATTAAACATAAATATCAGATAGAGAATTGTGCCACGCCAGCACGACTAAGGGTGATCCCGAGTCGGGGGTGAAAGGATTAAGGAAAGACAGACAAGAGAATAATAGCTGGGTCTCGGTGGGACGCTGCTCCCTGATGAGGAGGCAACAACGACGCCCACAAGCCGTGTCTTTATTTTATAGCAGATGTCACGAGGCAAAGTAGGGGCGTGATCACGTTGTTTACAGCATTCTCGTGAGTTCCAACCTCACTCAACTACATGCACCCGAACTCTATCACAAGGCACGTGGGGCTACGTGTTCGGACCATAGGTTCAAGCTTACAACCACAGCCGTTGGCTCTAACTGTGCTGGGAGGGCCCTGCCCTCCAGCTGGGACTTGCACGTGGCAGTGAGAGGACCCTGTCCTTTCATTAGTCCGAGGCTTGAACCAGGCCAGAACACCGTAACCGCGCCCCAAAGACAATAACATTTTAATCTAAGTATATCCCAAATATTGCATGGGACATACGCATACCAAGACATACTACGATATTTGGGACATACTTATACTAAAACATGTCTTATTATTTATCTGAAATTCATGTGTAACTGGGCACTATGTGTTCTGATTTGTTAAATCTACCAACCTTGCAGGGGTGGGAAATGAAGGGTCTCCTTAGCATGAGGATGTTAGAGCTGACTTTCTCCCCGGGTCTCCATTCTGAGTCATAGAGGGGCCAGCACCTCTCCCTCCACCCAGCCAGTGGTTTCTAAGGCCCTGTTACATCGGCCTTCCCCGAAATGCGGGTGTCTGAACGGCCTCCAGTGATTCCGAGGCTCTGCTCAGCCTGGGAAGACTGGTTCAGGGTTTAAGTTCCTGAGGGTAAGAACGTCACTGTTTATTGTACTCGATAAATATTTGTTGAACGAATGAGTGAATGAATGAATTATTCCTCCCTGAGGAATCCATATGGGTGTAACCAGTGTTTATCTTGTAGAACCCAGCAACCCCAGAAGCACAGGCGCCTCTCTTTCCTTTCTTTTCTGGTCATGAGACGCGTGGGAAAGGGCCCGTGTGGAAGGTGTAATGGAGAGACTTGGAGAGCCGTGGGTTGAGAATGACTAGACGAGCAGGAGAGAACAGGGCCAGCAATGGGGCCCACCAGGAAGGGGGCAGGAGCATCGCACGGGGAGGTAGGCCAAGTTTTTAATCACCTCCTCGGGCAAAGAGACTTAGGATTTCAGGTTGAGAGCAGGTCTTCAGTCCTTTTCGCAGGATTCCTGTAGAGCCTGACTTGGCACCGTCCAGGCGCTCAGCTTCCAGGGGCAGTGATGCGGAGCCTGCAGGCAAAAGACCAGGGTGCCGAAAGCCTGTTGAAAATGCTTCAGCGGAACTCGGTGGGTGGCAGGTAATAGCCATTTTTGTTCCTGTTGGTAATTCCCCAGATCAGCAGGGTGCCTGGGGGCGTCTGTTTCCCACAGCGTCTATCTCCGCAGGCTTAGCCAAGTAAAGACTAGATTTCTGTCCTAAACCTTTAAACCCATAATGGGCCCGACTGGCTACATGTCCCCCCAATAGAGACATGCCCTAGTGCCTACCTTATCTCCAATGCAGAGAACGCTAAAGGTTTGTTTTTCGTTTCTTTGTTTTTTAAATTCCAATTTCCTATTTTCCTGGCAAGAGACTTTGCCTGCTGGATGAGAACCTGCTTCCAATCTGAAGTGAGTTTTTGCCGACTGACACCACGGGCACCTAGCACTCTGTGGACTGAATCGGGGGCCCCTCTCAGTCTGTTCCCCCATCTGTGTCACAGTGAAGGGGTGGGCAGCCACAGGGCCGCAGGGCCCTGGGAAATGCCGGAGCTGTCTGCAATTTCAGCGGCATACGGCTCCTCAGCAGGGCTGGGGCCAAGAGCAGTCACGAGAACATGGACTCCTCTGGCTTTTCCTTGGTGGCTCTGGTTCTGCCCCTCCTGTCCTGCCTCTCGCACGCGGCCCCGGGGAACTGTTCTGAGCAGGTGCGAGCTGCGCCGTAGAGGCCCGCTGCGTGCCCGCTTTGTAGTGCCTGCAGTTTTGTTAAATCTGGAAGGTGTCCTTGGTCCTTGGGGGCAATAGTGAGACCCTTCCCCACCGCCCTGAACTTAGAAACACAGAAGACAAATTGCTGTGTTGAGAATGAAACTAGGAAATACCTCACACGTGGCTGAATCGTCAGCCCCAGAAATGCCCAAATTAAGAAACTGTCCATAAAACTAATAGAATCCAAAACTGGAGTTAGAGTCATCTTAGGGACGAGGGGCTAAAATGTGATCGTGCCCGTAATTCAGAGAAGAGAAATGGACACTCACTGGTGCCGTGGTGTGTAGTTTGGAGAGAGGGGTGTGAACAGAAGCTGGGTGGAGTTCGTGCAGAGAGCAAGAAGGGGAGGCTCCAGGAACCAGATGTCGGCGATGCCTTTTCGGGTGCTGTCTAGCGCAGGGGAGTCTAGGCAAAGCCCAGGCTGCAGAGGCAGAGATTGTGCCTCAGCGGGGGCCCCCCGGTGCTCACCTGGTTCTCCTTGTCCTGAGGTTTGCCTTCCTCTGCGTCCTGCCTGCAGGAGAAGCAGGCATTGATCAGGTCGATGCAAACATCCTGCCCACTTAATAACTGTGTTTTCAATGGGAAACTAATGAGCGAGCCTTCTTGCTGGTAGTAGTATATCCACTCTGGAGAGGCAGGTGCTCTTTCAATGTGCAGGCAGAATTCATGTTTCTGAGCCTGGGAGCCTGTAGACCTGGATGGTGGGAAGTCAACCAAGATCAGGGTCTCCTTGTAGCATCTCCTTGACCTACCAGTGGCCTTCCTCAGCCACATCTTTTACCTACACACAGTCCCCACGCATTAACATTGACACAGCGCCAGCAGGTCTTAAAAGATAGTGGGCCCAACCTCCTCATATCTGGGGACCTCTCCCCAAGGGCATCACGGCAGTGTCCGGAGTTGAATCTCAATTTGATGATTTCCAGCCTAGTTCCTTTCCGTCTCTGCCATCTCATCGCACTTTCTCTCTGCTGTATTTCTCTCCCACCCCTTTTAAAACCAAGATGGAGCATGAGTAGCTGTGGGGGCCATTGAGAGTGCGGGGACTGGTATCTCGCACTCCTTCGCCCTCTTCCCTTCTCCTTCATTCTGATTTCCTGCCTGGAAGAGGTCAGATGAGGATTCTCTGTTCTCTCACTCCCATGGACTTGGACTTGCCTTCTGAGGATCACTGTCTGAGGTCTTTCCCACAGGGAGGTCTGGGAAAATGGGATGCTTCTCCGAGAGGCCCAGGGATGGACCTTCGTGCTCTGTGATCCCTTGGTTTCCTCTGAGGATACTCTCTCTGCACCAGGCGCTCCAGCCCGGGATCCTGCGAGTGGTGGGGAGGGGAGGGAGTGGAGGCCGGCCTCTGCACAATTCAGGCGCTTGCCAAATCGGAGCATCTGTGGGGCCTCAATGGGAACACCGGATTTCCTATTGATTCCTCCTCCCTTCTTGAAATCTTGGTTCTTTCTGCTGCACCAAAGACCTTTGATTCTGTAAGATATATTTCTTCTTGCCTCTGGACGAGCTAAACGCTGGTTCTAAGCACGTGAATGTAAAATCACCCCAAGGGCCCCCTTCCTCCCTTGTCTTGGCAGATACTCAAAATCTGATAAAGCAGTTTGGCCCATCTCTTCTGCAGTTTAAAGCTTCCATGTGTTGTGTATATGCTTCTTAATGAGGCTAGTGACTCCCTCCCTGACTTGCTAACTCAGCTCCAAAGTCCAGGGAAATGCTGGAACTGGAAGGAAACTTAGTAGAATCACCTCATTTGGCAGATAAGGAAACTGAGGCTCAAAGATGTTAAATGGTTTGCCTGGGGACCTGCAGTTAGGTAATAGCAGAGTATACTGCTGGCCATTATAAATATTTGAGTCATTCTTAATTAAGGATGAGGTCAGAGCCTATGCAGTTACATGCTGAGAATTCAAATACAGTTAAGTGGATTATTTACCCAAAAGCCTAAACACCGGAAGCATCTCAACAGCACAATTGCTCTGAAAGGAACACTTGTAAAATATTGTAAAATAACTATTTTTTAAACAATAACTCTAGTCTAATTGAAGAAGAACTTATTGTAATGCATGCTGTATGTTGAGGGCGTGATCTCTAGGGTTGCGGATGACAGATTGGTGGCATCATGGCTGCCCAGTCCATACAAGGTGAACAGGAAGGTCGCATTAAAATGGGCAACCACGGTGACCTCATGATTATCTTGCTGCTGACACCGAAGCTGTGATTGTCTCAGCCAATTACCCACTTGGTAGATAGCAACTGCTTCAAAGTATTAAATTGGAAATTCACAATATAAACAGTACCTCATAAATGCCCTCTTTCCCCAACCATTATGTTCCTTTAGAACTAAGATACTGAAACTCCAGGAATCTTATTAGTCCAGGACTGGCCAAATCTAGAGTAAACCATCTTAAACTGCACACGTGCAAACTTGTTTCCGTATCTGAAGCTGTAGCAAATGTATTTTACAAAAATGTAGGAAACAAATGGTGTATAATCTTCATTTTGATGTTCTGGTCTCCATCTGTTTTCTTGCACTCATCTTGAGAAAGAACATGCATGATGTCTCATGAATTTTTTAATTTCTACTCATTCCCGTATTTTTGTTACCTGGATAAATGATTCATGTTTTAGCAAATACAATATCTTCAAGTATTAGATTTTCAAAATAGCTGCCACATCATCCTTTTTCATTTCGTTCAGGTTTCCTCCCTGTTTTTCAAGGGTTATCAGACCCAGAAATGGAAGGATCTTGGTCTTATATCACTGTGCATTTCTCTTGTCTGTAAAATTGAAGGCTGGATGCAGCAATCCCTGAGGTCCCTTAGAGGTCCTCACCTTCTGGAATTTATATGGGAACACCTTTCTCATTCCCTAAAATCCCAGCATAGACATTGGAAAGCTGCATATTCCAGAATTCATCATGTGCCCCCAAATGTACCACATTGTCGCCCTTCGCACACTTTAGTTAACGCTCTCTCTCTCCCCAGCCCCCATGGGCTCTTCATCTTTTCCTCCCCAGCCTAGTGCAGTGCCTGGCACAGTTAACCCTTGTTGCATGACATAAAGGCTGGATCAAATTCTTCTGTCTCATATGCACAGCCATCTGGTTAGTCTAGAGTCAGCCATGTAGATAGTTAAAACTTAGCCAGTGCCTTGCTTTTCCAAAACATAAGCCAACCTAAAGGAGTCAGTCATTCATATTTACACTTTCTCAGGCAGTGGTGGCTTTGTCTGTAACACCTGGGACTGCACAATGGTACTAGTAAACCATTGCATGAATTCATGTGTGCTTTTAGCCCTTTAAGAAACATGCCCTGATTTGTTTTTAAAATATAATTTGTATTGATTTTAGAGAGGAAAGGAGAGGGAGAGCGATAGAAACATCAATAATCGGAGAGAATCATCAATTGGCTGCTTCCCACATGCTCCCTACTGGGGACTGAGCCCGAAACCTGGGCATGTGCCCTGACCGGGAATCGAACCGTGACCTCCTGGTTCATAGGTTGACACTCAGTCATTGAGCTACACCAACCAGGTGCCCTGGGTTGTTGTGTTGTTGTTTTTTATTGCTGTTTTTGGTGCCCCCAAATCAAAGTAGGAGCTCAATAATAGCTGTGAATCAACAACATTTAGCCCTGCCAGTGTTGGTGAAATGGAGTCAGATGCCCTTGTTTTACAAGGTGGTTGTGAGAGTTGGAGGAGAGAATAAGATGGTGGGGAAGCATCCAATCCAGCTCACTGGGGGCATTTCCACACCCGTCATCTCTCCTCCTCAGGCAGCCAAGCAGGCTCTCACCTTGGAGTCTCTGCCCCCTGTCAGAGAACAGCCTTCCCACAAATACTCTCTCTCAGTCTCATTTATTCAGGTCTCTTCTCAGAGGGGCCTTTTCCCCCCTGCACCCCCTGCTCCAAATCCCCCGTCACTCACTAGCTTCTGACATGACCACAGTCACAGCTCTCTTCATGGTACAAATTACCATCCCACGTTGTAGCATTTTACCTTTACTAATTCATCATTATTTCATGAAGGTTTGTAGGAACGCTGTCTGTTTTGTTCAGGGCCCAGCAAGTGATGGGCACTCATTCAATGAACCTCTGTTGAATAAATGACTAGTAGGTATTTAATCAACACTTTTTTTCTTTTAAAATGTGGAGCATTTTCTAAAAGTCAAAAGAGGAATCCAGTCCAGAAGGGAGGAAGATGGGAGGAAGGTTTAGGAACTAGGAACTTAGCAGAGGTCAGCATAGGAGGGCGGCAAGAATCCAGGACACTTCGAAAGAAGGAGTTCGAACAAGACAGCCTACTGTGCATCTGACTCTGAAGCGAGGTCTGGATAACTGCGGTCAGGTTCAAGGCTTAGCCTCTGCATTTTGGGCGATTCGGCCTGTGACTTTGGGCAGATGATTGGTTTCACTTAGCTCAGGGTTTCCTGGCCATTTTCATTCTTGTCTCCCTCTCTTCACCCCAGGGAAAAGATTTTAATGTATTTAAGTTAAAATTAAATTGAATTCTTTTGAACACAGAAATTAAATACTAAGGAGTAAGATTTTTTTCCCCCTGATAGGACTGAGCTTTGTGAGGTGGGGCACTGACCTTTAGAATAGCTAAGACTTTTTCAGCCCCCCCATCCTCGAACTAGTTTCCACCCCCTCGTGAGTAACATCTCCCTGTTGTGAGTGCACAAGTTAGCTGAAATGGGACCCAAGAAAGTTGGTAGACATTAAACACAGTATCAATTACCTTAGTAACAGAAGCATTTATTTTGAATGCTAAGGCTGTCAGTTTCAGGCTACTCAACATTAATTTAAATTATCATGGCTGTTTGCTTGGGATGAGACTAACTGGAGAATTATAAATGATAGAAGTGAGTGGGACCAGGCCTCGGACCTCCACGTCCACAGTTCTGCTCGCTGTTGACGTGGATTGATCTTCAGGATGAGAGGCTTTGAGACTGTTGCGGGGTCAGCCAAACAGGGATGTGGGTATCTGTAACCATTTGCAGAGTTCTGTCCTTCTGTATCGTCTCTGGGTCAACGTTTTGTTCACTGGAATGTTTCGTGGATATTGTGGAAGAACCAGACTTTACATACTGTTGAAAAAGTGTGCCCCTTTTCTTATACCCTGAGTCATCTCAAATTATTGAGATGGATCGGAATAGCTCTACTTCCCTTGTTTATAGAAAATCCCAGGAAAAGCCATTTATAGAACAGGGGGCTGGAAGGATTACCGGAAAATTTCCAATTATAGGTATGGAGTTGAAAAGTTGTATAGCCCATGAACATCAAAGTAAGACCAGTTTGGCTCAGTGGATAGAGCGCTGGCCTGAGGACTGAAGGGTCCCAGGTTTGATTCTGGCCAAGGGCACATGCCTGGATTGTGGGCTCGATGCCCGGTAGTGGGGGGGGGGGGGTGCAGGAGACAGCCGATCAATGATTCTCTCTCATCATTGATGTTTATATCTCTCTCCTTCTCCCTTCCTCTCTGAAATCAATAAAAATATATATTTATATATTTTTTAAAAAGTAAAAGCTGTGGTCCTTGAGGGAGTCTGTACACTTGAAATAATTTTTCATTTTTCTGAAAACTCCTTCCCTGCCCTCACCATACTTAAGGCCAGAGGGTGGGCTTCTGGCACCATATGGGAAACTCATGACTCCATCCCCTTGGCCATAACTGGCTGGACGACAGATGGACAACTGCTCCAAGCTAAGCCAATTAGCTTTGCTCCTCCAATGTGTCATTTGACAACTTTTGAGTTTCAAATTATAGAACACTAAACGTAGTGTTCATTTTCATTAAAAGGTATGGGTTGTTGTTTTTTTAGTTCAGTTTTTCTTTACCATTTTTCTTTCTTTTAAGTAGTTAACTTTTAAAAATTTATTGCAAGGATTGATACAGTCTTTCAGATTGAGGGTCAGCACTGCATCCCCCATCCAGGATGGCTGCAGCTAAGACCAGGATGGCTGCGGGGAACCAGAGCGCCCTCTTTCCCTAGCCTTGCACCTTTGCCTTCTACTGGTCAATTTTATTTCTTGGCAAGATGGCCCTTTTGCTACTCAAGTAACACAGCAGGTAGGATACTGCCATCCACAATCCCTAGTTCACAAGTTTTAGTTCTCACACACACTTGAGACTAGTCAGCCGTGGGTAAACTACGGCCCGCGGGCCAGATCCGGCCCGTTTGAAATGAATAAAACTATTGAAAAAAAAGACCGTACCCTTTTATGTAATGATGTTTACTTTGAATGTATATTAGTTCACACAAACACTCCATCCATGCTTTTGTTCCGGCCCTCCGGTCCAGTTTGAGAACCCATTGTGGCCCTCGAGTCAAAAAGTTTGCCCACCCCTGGCTAGATCCTTGTTCTCTAGGCCCTGGGGCTCAGTTCTCAGAGCAGATACTCTATTCCACCTGCATGAGATGCCCAGTTCTGGCCCCACCCCAGGGCTGGGGGCTGATTACATGAACATGGCTGTAGGAGTGCACGTCTGTCGATTCTATTAAAAGGGTTGCCATAGACTTATTACATGCTAGTTTCCATTTCTTTATGCATCTCCCCACTAGCCTATGAATTCTTTCAGGGCAACGAATTTGCCTTGTTGACAGTATATTCCTAGTGCCAAGATCAAGGCCTGCTTCTTAATTGATGTTCAATAAATATGGATTGAGTGCATACAAGTTGACATCAGGAAGAAAACATTCTCGATTACTCTTCAGTTCGGTTTTCTTCAATCAGATTTACTTAAAGAGTATCTTGCCCAAGATATTTACACTGTTTTCATGTGTATGGAACTATTGGATCTGAGACTAACACCTTGAATGATAGACCATTAAAATTTGAATGTAAAGGATCTTTAAAAAATTGTTTGAAGTCATCAAGAGTCTGCAAGGTGACAGGCACTGTGCCGGGGTAGGGAGTCTGTTGTTGAAAACGACACGGTCACTGCATTTGAGAATCTCTCTGTGGCGTTTGAGAGACCTTAGAGATCACTTAGCTTAACTTTCTCATTTTCCAGATGAGGAAAAAAAGACTTAGAAAGGTTGCTAGGCCTGATGGAAAATATTCTGACTTATTCATAGGATCTTAATATGTCTGTGTGGCATGACTGTTCAGTGAGAGGTGTTACTTATTTTGGCCAAAGGGAACATTCCATTTTTGTGTATTTATGGATTATCTTTTATTTTATTTTTGCATTTCTTTTTTAGTAGGCATGTGCTTATGTAGATGATATTTGCTAAACTTTTAATTTACTTGGAACCCATTAATAGCTGGCCCTCGAGTTCTCTGGGAAATCAACGAGACATTTCTTTATGGTTACTGAGTAATAAGGTTATTTATTATTGACATGGCTTCTGACACCTCTCCCATTTATTATTATTTCTTGTTAAATCATTTCCTGAGAAGGTGAAGAATGTTTTCCATCTTTGATGGCACAGTTTATATTGACTTTCTCCGGGCGAAAGTGAGGTTCAGAGAAGAGAGTGAAAGGGGTCATTTTTCTGCATTTACAGGGGATGAAGGTGAAAATTTTCTTTGGTGGAGAAGAAGGATTGGTGATGAAATTCAATTAACCTTTCTTCGGGGCGAGGTGGGTGGGGAGGAGCAGTGATGTGCCCTGCACTGTGCAGGATTCACAGTGGGGACAGGACAGCCCAGCCCTCTGCTGCAGCCAGCCCTGCAGGCTGGTGAGCGCATCATGGCACTAAGACCCGCATTCAAGGGCCAGCCAGGGAAGGGCTGAGTCCTCTCACCCAGAAGCATGGGGAAACATTTCTCTGGAGGAGAAGGCTTTTGGGTAGGTTGGTATTAACAGCTTTCCAATGGAAAAGAAGCAAGGAGACTAAGAGCTGTAGGATGCCAAGGGACAGGATGTCCTGTGGACCTACGTGATGAAGGTGGAGTCAGTGGCTGAGCTCAGGACTGGTGCTGTCCTAGAGTCTCTCTGTGCGGTTGATTGTTATTGCTCCTCTCGGTAGCATTCTAAGAACATAGTTCTGGAATGGAGAGCCTCCCTGTGTATGCTGTTGGATAGATCAAGGCAAATGGAGATAGATTTCAGCTTCCTAGGAATGTAAGGTCTTAAATGTTTCCAGAACCCCTCTGCGATCTTCTATGTCTTGTCACACAGCCTTCTGTTAGATGTGAGCTTGATGGGGGTTGTCCTGGCAAAAGTCATCTCATTTCCCCGCTGGTCAGGGAAACTTCCTGGAGAAAGCCAGTGTTCCAGAGGTGTCGGTCTGAGGGAAGGGGGTGTGTGTGCTTGTGTGTCTGTCTGTCTGTCTGTCTGTCTATCTGTGTGTCTGTGTATACTGCACGGAGGGAGCCGAGCTGGGGGATGGGGAGCGGCATTAAGGCTTCTGGCTCGGAAAGCAAACATTGCCTTCAGTCATACAAGAGGCCCTGTGTTCTGTGTGAGAAGGCTCACTGTTGTGACTGGAAGGAATTTTTTGTTTTTTCCTCTTCCAGGTGTGAATGAATCCGGCGGAGGCCATGCTGTTGCTGATGAAGGGCTATCCCATTTCTGGGCCATTTGCACGGGCCCTGCAGTGATAGGAACCAAGCGAAGACCTGTCGGAGGCTTCCTTCTGTCCCTCGCTGAGCACTCCCGCTGCAAAGATCGTCCCATTGTCGGTGTGTGTCCCGTCCTCCTCTTGCCACGGCAAACAGCCCCGTCTTGAGCAGGCACCCCGCCTCGTCTGCCAGCCTGAACATGAACACAGCCGATGACAGCCAGGGTCCCCAAGGGACATGGGGCCCCGCGGGGTCCGGCCCCCAGGAGCAGGTCCTCTCATGATGCTGGTGTCTGGGAGTGAGCGCCATGCCCATCACCCAGGACAACGCGGTGCTGCACCTGCCCCTGCTCTGCCGGTGGCTGGAGAACAGCCTGCGGGAGGGCGGGGCGGGGCCGGAGCAGCGGCTGTGCCAGGCGGCCATCCAGAAGCTGCGCGAGTACATCCAGCTGAACTTCGCCGTGGATGAGAGCGCCGTCCCCCCTGACCGCAGCCCCCCGGGGATGGAGATCTGTACCGTGTACCTCACCAAGGAGCTGGGGGACGCGGAGACGGTGGGCCTCAGTTTCGGGAACATCCCTGTTTTCGGGGACTATGGAGAAAAGCGCAGGGGGGGCAAGAAGAGGAAGACCCACCAGGGCCCCGTGCTGGACGTGGGCTGCATCTGGGTGACGGAGCTGAGGAAGAACAGCCCGGCAGGGAAGAGTGGGAAGGTCCGACTGCGCGATGAGATCCTCTCCCTGAATGGGCAGCTGATGGTCGGAGTTGATGTCAGTGGGGCCAGGTAAGTGGCCGGGTTTCCTTCAACGCTACATGTGTGCACCTACCTTAGTAAGTGTTGTCCTGAGATGTGGTGAGCAGGAGCTAGCCCGCATCAGCCAACGGTTCTCCTCCATTCACCCTTGCAATTAACAGATTTCAGGGGTCAACACACCAACTTCCCACCCATCCTGCCAACATGAGAAATCACCCACACTGTTACGTACGATCATAATATAAGTTGATCCGTTGGGCAATTCATTCTGATCCTTCTCTTGAGTTCGATTTTGAGTTCAGAACTATCTTAGATGATGTTATAGGTTGAGCTGTGTCGCCCCCAAACTTTTATGAAGAAATCCTAATCCCTGGTACCTCCGCACATGGCCTTACTTGGAACGAAGGCCATTGCAGGTTTAATTACTTAACATGAGGCCAGGTGGTAGTAGGATGGGCCCCTAATCCAGTAGGACAGTGTCCTTATAAAAAGGGCAAAGACCTGCTCACAGGAGAAGATGTGTGAAGATGGGAGTTACGCTGCCACAAGCTGAGGAACCCTCGGAAGCTGGGATCAGGGCCCGGAGTATATCATTCCCTGTCCCCCCAGAGGAAGCGTGGCTCCACCAACACCTTGATCTTGGACTTTTCGCTTCCAGAATGGTGAGACAATACATTTCTGTGGCTTAAACCACTCAGTTTGTGGAGCTTTTTTATGGCAGCCCTAGGGAACTAATACACCCGATGTTTGACCCTGTCACCTATGGCTAGTCAGTTTTTCCGTCAGTTTCCCCCCGCCCCCCATAAGAGTTACTCTGGAAACTAGAGCCCTGTGAATGTTTTTGGAAGAGAACATTGAAAATTGTGTGTGTGTGTGTGTGTGTGTGTGTGTGTGTGTGAGCTGTGGGAGGAGCAGGTGCAAAATGTGGCAGATGAGGTCATGGTTTGTTTATTTTAAAAATTAGCTTAGGGTCAATTTGAAAAATTCTTCCCAGGGGAGACAACAGCATTCATAGCCATGGGTTTGGCATCCTTCTGTACCCCAGAGCCTGCTCCAAAGTTAAATCTGTGCCTGCCCCCAAGTCACAGACGATGCCATTGCTGCCTTGTCACTGGCTGAGACTCCTGAGGTCTGCAGTTTGCTTCCAGGTCCGCCAGTAGCTCTGAGAGCCCCTCATTTTTCGAGTGGGAACTGCATCGCGCTGGAGTGAATTTACAGAGAACTTTTGGGAAGGGGGAGGGATCTTAGTTATGTTTGATAGCACATGCTCCGTTTTGCAGGCATAGCTGGTAACACACAGAGCAAAGTTTTTGTTTGAGAGTCTATCACCCCTACCCTGGGGAAGATTGGCCTTTCTAGAATGCTCTGTTTACTTTTGTTTGGTGCAGGGAGAACCGGGAAGGCTTTTTTAAATTAGATCCTACAAACACTTTATAGCCTAGTCCCTCCCTCCCTCAGCTAGCTTTCTATAAGTACACCCGCTCTGTTCCCAGAGGACAGAGTGTTCCAAATTGGTAACAAAATGTGGAATTAATTAAAACAACCCACACACGAAAAACAAGTAGCCTTTTCTGAAAAGTAAGAGGGCCCATGTTTCACTTAAAATATATTTTTCAGGATGTGACCCTTGACTGGACTTGCTTGTGCGTTCATAAACTCGGGCCGAGGGCAGTGCAAAGTGCATGCCTCAGAGGGGTGGACCTGGCTCCCAGACCCACTTACTGGCCGTGTGAGGGGCAGGTTTCTCAGCTACGGAGGCTGATGCTATTCCCCAACAGGGTCCTTTAGTGGATGAGGTAAGGTGACTTATATAATGTACTGACTAGGCATCTGGCACATGGTAGGTTTTCAATCAAAGGTAGCTTTTTAAAAATATATGTTATATGCAAAAATATATATACATGTTTTTATTGATTCCAGAAAGAGAGTGAGAGAAACATCAATGATGAGAGAGAATCATTGATTGGCTGCTTCCTGCATGTCCCCCACTGGGGATCGAGCTCGCAATCCGGGCATGTGCCCTGGCCTGGAATCAAACCGTGACCTCCTGGTTCATGGGTTGATGCTCAACCACTGAGCCACACCAGCCAGGCAAAGGTTTTAACACCCAACCTGGTTGGCAATGTAACGGAGAAAAGGCCTTTGAGTTTGAGGGACAGAGAAAAGCTTCCAACCCTGGCAATTCACTGAGCAGGAGAGAATAATCTTCAACCCAGAAACCAGGCTGATGTTCCAATATTGAGCAACCAGTATGGCGTGGGTAACTAGCCAATTGGAAAGAATGTCAGCACATGCAAGAACTGGTTTCTGGGCTGCCTGGAGGGCCTGGGGGCTCAGGGTGATTGGCCAACTGGTCTAGAAGCATTGCATACTGGGTGGACTAGCTGAAGATCAGCCCTGGCCAGAGGCAATCTTCAGCACAGTACCCACTGGCTTTAAATTGTGTGTAAAATTAAATTTAGGGTTGTTACAAGCTCAGGCCCCGGTTACCCATAGCAACCTTGAGTTCTGTCTAGGTTATAGCAGACTTAAAACCCAGTGTCAAGAAGCTGCTAGAAGGTGTTACTTGGAGAAATGACTGCAGGTGGTGAGGTAGGAGATGGAAGAAAGGAAGGATTGCCAATTATAGCTTTTTAATATGGTCTCTGGGGCCATTTAGCAGGAGGGCCCTGCCTACCTGCACATGCCCAAAGGCACCGGCGCTCTCTTCAGGGGGAGGTCTTGCTGTCGCTGTGAAAGGGCTACCCCATTTCCAGTCATCTGCATGTAGTTGTAGTAAGAAGTGGTCGTCATGATGGCCTGGAGATCAGTCAGGAAAAGTTAACTGATGTTTAAGAGGCCAGAGAAGCATGTAATACACTTTAGGAGGATTTCCATTACAAAAGGTTAAAGGAAAACCAGTTTTAGCATTTGAAATTCAATTATCTGGAAAACTCGTCATGTGGAACAGCCCATTCCCCAAGGGTGCTGTGCAAATGAAGCGTGCAGACCTTACACATGTGCCCACTGCATGCTGCTCAGCCTGCTCTCCCCACTGCGAGTTCATTTCATGTCTTCGTTTCTGGGTGGCATCCCAGAGTTCATCCCAGTCCTGTTTTCTCATTGTCCTGAGGAGGAAACGGAGGTTCCAGCAGGTGGTTTCCCGGGTTCAGTTATCTTTCTTAAGAACAGAGGGGGGACTAGAATTCAGAGCCTCTGACTCAAATTTTAAAACTTTCTCTTCAACACTGCAAACCGTAACCAATGACATTAGGATAGTTTGTATGTTTTCTTAACTTACGGTTGACAGTGAAAATAAATAGAAAATCAAGATTTTCTACATGTTCTATACATATTTTTTTATAGCCAGTCTCTAAATGGATGGTGATGACATCTAGAACGTTTCTCCTCGACAAGAGTTTATCTAATAGCAGCTAAACATGAACCGATGGCCCCTGGCATGGACAGAGGGAGCTTGCTCTCTCCTCAGCTCTTCAGAGGATCTTCCACCCACATCTGCCCTCTTGTGGTTGAAGCAGAGCACAGTTTAGGAAAGTGCTGGGAGCTTGAGTCAAGTTTATCTCCCATTAGGCTGTATGGGTTTCTCAACTGTGCTGTTAGGATGACGGTTTCGGCCCTCAGAGGTCTCATAGAATGGCAACACCTGAGCCATCCCTGAGCAGGAAGCCACTCAGGCACCCCCCCCCCCTCTGGGCGCCTGGTGTCCTCATGATGGCCTCAGGAGGTGCCCCATCCCGGTTCCCCGCAAGGGCATCCTCCCCTGACGCTCACAGCCTTCAGGTCCCCTATAGAGAGAGGAGTGGTTAGTCTGGTAAACCCACCAGGCTAAGATCTTCGTGATGGTGGAGGGAAGTTCCAACTGCCCCAGTCCAACTCAGGCCTCTGGAATCAGAAGGCCTTAAGAAAGTGTGAGTTGCCCTAGACAGTTTGCCTCAGTGGATAGAGCATTGACCTGAGGACTGAAGGGTCTCTGGTCTGATTCCCAGTCAAGGCATGTACCTCGTTTGCAGGCCCGATCCCCGGCCCTGGTTGGAGCACATGCGGGAGGCAACCAATCAAGGTTTCTCTCTCACATCAATGTTTCTCTCTCTGTGTCTCTCCCCTACCTTCCATTCTCTCTCTCTAAAAAAAAAAAAAAAAAAAGTGTGAGTAGCCGAGCAATAGCAAACCCTTTGCTGGCCAATGGGTGCATTCTTTCAGAAACTTGACCACTTTGGCACACCATCAGTACCAGCCTGCAAGCAATGTCCAGAGCCACTTCCAGAGTGGCTCCTCAAGGTCCACTCGTCCTATGAGGGAAGAGATTACATGACAAGAGCCACTTTCCAGGATTTAAACAGGGTTGAGGTTGTAGAGGTCCATCCATAGATGCTCTTTAATTTCATCCCAGTGACCTGCCTCACCTCCGGTCCTCCCACCAGAGCCACCGCTGGTGACTGACCAGCCTTGATAGATGCAAAACCCAAACATCCCACTTCAGACACTCGCTTTGAAACTTTTCTCACTGCTTTTGGGAATTGTAATTGTAAACCATTAAAAGAAGAAAGATTAAAGCATCTTAATGTGATTATAGCGTTATGGGCCTGACTTCATACCCTTCTCTCTGGGGGCACCCCTGGACCATTTTCAGGAATCTTGATTTGTATTTCAATTTTTTTATGTCCAGGTGTTAAATTAAGTGCTAAGCATTTTTCCTTTCTTGTTTTGAGGACCAGATGCCCTCAAATGACTTTTGAGTTTTTCTTTCCCAAAAGGCCATTGAGTTCCAAGCCCTCACTCCATCTGTCTTCTGAAGCAGAGGCAGATAACCACACTGCCTGGCCCAGCTGTCCCCAATGAACTGGTTGGCCAAGCACAGAGGTTAAAATACTTGAATTTCTGTCTTTTGGTATTTGACCAAGGGTTGTTGCCTCTTCCTAGAGGGACATAAAATCTGTTATTTTCAGGACAGAAGTATGTATACGTGTGTATATCTCTCGTGCAATTTACAATGGGTTTTAAAGAGTTATATTTAGATTCCTTCATGGGACTCTTCTTTGAAATATGATTCTCCTCCAAAGATTTTGAGGGTGTGAGTTTCAGCAACACTATATATAAAATGGAAATGGAGGTGTGACTACTAGTGGCTTTTTTGGATGACAGGGTTTAGCAATGTAGAAATGTACAGAGCAACACTCAAAAATGTGAATGTCTGGGTTTTTTGTATCTCTTAGCCACAGAAACCTGGGTGCAGAGTGGTCAGCGGTGGTCTAGTAGCTGACTCATCCCACAGTTACCTTATTCAGGGCTCCTTCCTCACCACAGAAAGGATAACTCTATCGCTTACAATGTCGTTTGGACTTAATTTAGCCATTGCTTTTTTGGGGGCTAGAACGGAGATGGAGGGCTGTGCTATTTCCATAGCTGAAATGTGTTTGCTCAGCCCTTTAAGCTGGACTTGAAGGCTATTCCATTTCAGTGGGCTGGGGTTTATTAAGAAACTTTTTGATTTGGGGATCACAGATATATTTTCACAAATATCCCTGAAGGAGGCCTGAGCTATTACAGGGCAAAGGGAAGTGGTGTCCTTTTTAACAATTCAAGCTCCATGAAGTACAGGTCTCTGTCCAGCTGCATGGCACGTCTTGAGGATTTTCCCTGACTCGAGGATTTTATTCGTCCAGATCTCCATTCCTGTGAAGTCCTCGTCTGACCCAGCAGAATGGGCAGGGAGGACTTAAGTGGCAGCCAAAGGAAATGGTTCATGCTCTAGAACAGTGATTTTCAACCTTTTCCATCTCATGGCACACATAAACCAATTGCTAAAATTCTGCAGCTCACCAAAAAATATATTGTAGTATTTGCTGATCTGACAAAAAATAGGTATAATTTTGATTTATTCACACTGGATGGCTATTGTGTTGGCTGTTGTCATTTTTTTTATTTGACAATCTAAGGGAAAAGAGGTCAGTGCCCCTGACTATGCAGTCAGGTATTGCATGTTTAAAAAATTCCTGTTACATTTGTATTAAAAATTGCTGCTCTAGAAAGTTCATTGTCCAGGTAGGAAGCCCAAAAAGATACAGAAGGTAAGGGGGGAAAATTATTAGCATCCAAGACATTTTTTAATCTTAAAAAAAAAATTAGGAAATTGAGTTTGACTAATATTTTTAATATGTTTTTATTTATTTTAGAGAGGGAAGGAGAGAGGTAGATAGAAAAGTTGATGAGAAAGAAGCATTGGTGGGCTGCCTCCTGCTCGCCCTCTACTGGAGATTGAGCCTGCAACCAGTGAATCTAACCAGTGACCTCTTGGTTCATGGGCTGACACTCAACCACTGAGCCACACCGGCTGGATAGCTTGACTAATATTTTAGTTATGGATCAACACTGGTGTCCTTACTCTGTATGTCAGAGTGCCCCATGCCCTGTGTGGTATGTGACGTGTCTTTCAGGAAGAAGGGGCGACCCACCAAGGCCCCTCACTGGTTCATTTGTTTTTTACTTATTTCATGTAGCCTTACTCAGTGAAGTAGGTTTATGGATTAAATTCTTTCATTTTAACTAAATTGATCTTTACCAGAGGGACAGATAAACTAAAATCCTTGAGGGGAATAAAAGAGGATCAATATATTATTGCATTAATAGTATTAATTATATATTAACTAGGGGCCCAATGCACGAATTCGTGCACCTTGAAAGGAACTGTGGGCCACGAGCCTGCGGTGGTCAGGGGTGTGTCTTGACCCATGCTCCGTGCCTCCACCCAGCCCCTCCCGCTGTGGCCCCCGGTCCCCTGTCTGCCGGCAGCCCTGCTCCCGCCGCACTGCTCCATGTGCTGACAGTGCCAGCCCCGCTTGCACCCACTGGTGGCTCAGAGAGATTGGGGCTGGCACTGTCAACAGGTGCAAGCAGCAGCTGCTGCCCTGATCACCCCTCAGGAGCAGGGGAAGGTGGAGAAGCCCTCAGGGGTGATCGTGACCAGTGCTGGGCACCCACAGTGGGTGCGAGCGGGGCCGGCGCCGGCGCTGGCAGTGGGTGAGAGCAGTGGTTCTGGTGCCAGCAACAGGTGCGAGTGGGTACATCACCAGCAGCGGGTGCGAGAGGCAGCTGCTGGCCTCCATCGCCCCTCAGGAGCAGGGAGAGGTGAAAAAGCCCTAAGGGGCAATTGGGGCCAGTGCCAGGCACTGGCAGCAGGTGTGAGTGGCAGCTCTGGTGCCAGCAGCAGGTGGGAGCGGGGCTGGTGCCAGCAGCAGGTGGGAGCAGGGCTGGTGTCAGCAGCAGGTGCGAGTGCTGGGCAGGACTGTGGCACATCGGAGCAAAGAATTTTCAGTAACCACCAGAGGCTCACCCCAATGACAACGATCAGCGCCCCGCCTTGGTCTGGCACCCCCATTCATCTCCACCATCCTGCCACAGCCAATGCCTGCCATGTTCTCTGCTCTGCCACTTGCTGCTGATGCCAGCCATGTTCCGCGTGCGCCCCCTGGTGGTCAGCACATATCATAGCGACTGGTTGTTAGGTTGTTCAGTTCTGCCGTTTTGGCCTTTTTACGTATTAGCGTTTTATATATATAGATTATATGTTATTATATTATGTGTTTATAATATGTGAATTGTTATATATTGTTATATAGTATATTTATAGTCATAATATAGTATATAATTAATATATTGCCTATACATATAAAAGCATAAAATTCAAATTGGACAGTGGAACAATTAGTTGGCACTGACCACCAGGGGGCAGATGCTCAGCACAGGAGCTGCCCCCAGCCCGCAGGCCCAGGCTCTGATCGGCCGGTGGGGAACCAGGAACCGAGGGTGGATGGCAGTGGACGCAGGTGGTGCCGGGGCCCTGATTGCCCCGCTGGTCGTCCCACACACAGAGGGTGACCGGCAACAACAGTGGGGGGAGGCAGGGCCAGCTGCCAGCTGCCAGCAGCCAGGGAAGATTGGCTCTGATAGCAGGCCAGGCCTAGGGACCCTGCCTATATACAAATTTTGTGCGCCGGGTCTCTAGTTAATAGTAAAAGGCTAATATGCAAATTGTCCTCTCGACCAGGAGTTCAACCGGGAGTTCGACCAGGGGACAGGGCTGGCTGGCCAACCTCCTGCGGCCCCTCCTCCCAGTCGGCCCTGCCCCGGATTGGTCCCCCTCCTGTTTGAGGGCGGGGTCGACCAGCCAACCGCCTGCGGCCCCTTCCCCCGATCGGCTCCCCCCCAGATCAGGGGCGGGACCAGCCAGCCAACCACCCACGGCCCCTCCCCTCGGCCCCGATTGGGGAGGGTTGGCCGGACCCCACCCATGCACGAATTTGTGCACTGGCCCTACAGTATTATTAATAAAATAATATATCAATTCTTTTTTTATTCCCTGAATAACTTTATTTTTTTATTTGGTGATAGTTAATTATAATAGTATATAATTCATTATTATATATGTAATTAGAGGCCCGATGCATGAAATTTGTACAGGAGTAAGCCTTTCTTCCCCCGGCTATCGGCACCAGCTTCCCTCTGGCACCTGGGACCTGGGCTTCCCTCACAGCCCGGCTTCGTCTGGAAGGTCCGGGAGGACAACCGGTCTAATTAGCATATTACACTTTTATTATTATAGATAAGCAAACCTTAAGAAAATGGCTGAGTTTACCCTTTTGTTACTACTGGTATGTGCTCAGCCATATTATGAGGTAAGATGATGACAATCTTTTCAGATTGAAAAGAAATCAGACAAAACAAAGTTTGAAGCTATGAAGAGACTATGTGAAATATTTCCAGCCTCTATCATTAAAGAAAACCCTTACCATAAACCTAGATATGCCAAGGTTTTGGGTTTGATTCTGGGTCAGGGCACATACAGAGTCAACCTATGAATGTATATAAAGGTGGAACAGCAATGTTTCTCTCCCCACTTCCTCTCTCTCTCTAAAATCAATCAATTAAAAAATAAAATAAAATCTAACCTTTTGGAACATGAATACAAATAGTTGTAAATGTTTGGCAAATGTTTAAAATTATGCAGTACTAAATTTAGGCCAGAATTTTACTAAACTGAATATTTAAGAACCTATTTGGAAATTTTTTTACTTAATTGCTTAAGGCAAAAAATTTATCCCATTAGGAAATCACTCATTCTTCCTGCTGTGGTGAAAACAGCTAAAATGAAGCATGGAAAACTATAGCTACAAAATAAAATGCCCAATTTTGTCGGCAAATTCTGCTAGAAGATGCATAGAAACATTGTTGGAATTTTAAAGAAACAGCATGCAGTGTGGGAGGTTTGCTAGGAAATTGGAGGAAAGTACTGCTGCTCCTCACATGTTCCAAATAAGCGTACAGCAGGTCCTTGAACAATGCTGTTTCCTTCAAAGTCATTTCATTGTAACATGGATGAGATGCCAGAGCAACTTACCTCCTGTTACATCCATTAGCCTCTGGTTAAATTGGTTTTGTTACACATCGTTTTGCTTCAAGTCCCAGGACCTGTGGATGACGTTCACTGAGGACTTTTTTTTTTTTTTTAATTTCAGAGAGGGAGAGAGAGATAGAAACATCAATGATGAGAGAGAAGAGAATCATTGATTGGCTCCTCCTGCATGCCCCACACTGGAGATTGAGCCCCCTACCTAGGCATGTGCTCTGACCAGGAATAAAACTGTGACTTCCTGGTTCATAAGTCAATGCTCAACCACTGGGCCACGCTGGCTGGCCAGGCTGAGGATTTTTTATTTATTTATAGGAATGATTTATTTAAAGAAATATTACAACATATAAAAATTACATAAAGTCTCAATTTCCAGTAATACGGTGGTAGATTTAATACGATGCATAATAAAAAAAAACACTTTTAAAATCCACATAATTCACAAAGTACTACCCAATTTGATTACTAAGTCATTAGTTCATAGCAAACCTTACAGAACAACTTCCTATCAGCCAGGGCCACTGCTTAATTCTGTTTCAATAATGCAACCAAACAACTACCTATTTGTGAGTCACTAAAGGAAAGAGATATCAGAACAGATATAATTTCAAAAGTCAGTGACGTGGCTACTTAAAATAATGCTTTAGGGGAAAATTATACAAGATAACAGCTGCTTTGACGAGAATAAAAATGAATTCAGAGTAGCTTACAGAAGTAGTCCAAACATGAAATTGATTGACCGTATTGGCCAATGAAAGATAATACAGCAAAGAAATTAAAGACAGAAATGCCAAAAATACTAAAGAATGTCATCAGTATGGTTAATTTTATAAAAATAAGGCCTTTACAATTAGTAGAGCCCTGGGCAGGTGACTCAGTTGATTGGAGCATCGTCCTGTACACTGAAAGGTTTCATGTTTGATTCCCCAGTCAGGGCACATACCTAGGTTTCAGGTTTGATCCCTGGTCGGGATGTGTACAGGAAGGAACCTATCAATGTTTCTGTCATCAATGTTTCTCTTCCTCTGCCCTTTCCTCTCTCTCTAAAATCAATAAACACACCCTCAGGTAAGGATTAAAAAAATTAGTAGAATTTTTACTATGTAATAAGATGGGACATGATCATGAAAATATTTTACTGTTTGGAGGTCTGATGTTTATCTTGAAGCCCAGCACTTACCAGAGGAATCGACCTTAGAGGGTGAGTGCACTTTTTCCTTCTACTGAAAGAGAAGTGTTTCCTTTGTCCACCTTGTGTATGAAAACCAGTGATTTTCAGCGACCTGCTTTCTGGAGGTCATCAAGAAAAACACAATATACATAACCTGTGTCTCCCAGGTAAAGATGACGTAACAACAAATAAGAACGTAATTACTATTTGAAAGGAACTCGTGCTATGGAAAGAGCATTTTCAAAACAGACTTTTGGAAATGTTCCTATATGTATATGACTTTTTTTTTTTGTACAAATATGCTGTTTGCCAACAAAAAGTTTCTCAGTAATATTTGGAACCTTGAGGACAAAATTTTCCAATTTTTAAATCTTCCAAAGAATTTTTGAGAATTTTTATGTTAAAAATCACTTTTAAAAGACAGTACATTTCAATGCCTTCTCTAGAAAAACTCAACCAAGTTGAAAGTTAACACAAAATTTCAACCAAAACCTTGCGCAAGGGGTGGATGGAGTTGGAAAATAAATATGTATTATGGTTGCTTGAATGCTGCCACTGACATGCTTCTTCCATTTGGACCCACCTATCCTTGTGAGATGTCTTTAGCTATGGCAGCCCTTAAGACCAACATCCATTTATTTTGAACTTTAAATTATACTTATGTGGTATTACATCCCAAAGTCTTACCAGGTAAACCAAGTTTTTAAAAACCGTGATGTATATTTAACAACATAGCTTTTCCTAAAAATAATGTTCACTGAATATTATTTTTTATTAAAGCACTTCAGGTTAAGTATAGCTATTTTACATACCTTTTTCATATGTTTTATAATGTATAGTGCAACGATGCATGCAGGCATTAGATAAATGTACATATAATGGAGATGCTCGCTCACTTTTTTTTTTTTACTAAGAGGAATGAGAAATTAACATTTTTAGAGTAGTCATCAATAGGTACAGAGATTAGCCTTATCTCCCTAAAGAAATGTCTCACCTGAGGTTCTGTGTGTCTAGACCAGCCGTGGGCAAACTACGGCCCGCGGGCCGAATCCTGCCCATTTGAAATGAATAAAACTAAAAAAAAAAAAAAGACCGTACCCTTTTATGTAATGATGTTTACTTTGAATTTATATTAGTTCACACAAACACTCCATCCATGCTTTTGTTCCGGCCCTCCGGTCCAGTTTAAGAACCCATTGTGGCCCCCGAGTCAAAAAGTTTGCCCACCCCTGGTCTAGATGTTTCTCATCAACCCTGTGCCCGCCACGGGCTCTCCAGAGGGCTGGTGTCCTTGGGCTCTGCTAGCTGAACCGTCTTCCTAAGCTCTTTCGGTTGCTCCTCACGGGTTTTCCAGGTGGCCCCTGAGTTCCCACCGTGGAGTGTCCTGCCCGGCCGTCCTACCAAACACACACATTGGCTCCCTCCTCTCACTCCTGTCACTAGCTGCCTGCTCCCTGGATCATTTAGTGAGCGCTCCTTGGCTCATTATTCTTCCACTTATTTATTCCAGAGCAACATTTTATAAAGCTATTCGTTTATTCCGCAGGCACCCAGGCCCAACCCGCACACTAATCTTAATTTATTTCAGTGGCAACCCTACAACAACACTGAAAATAGCATTTTAAAAGAAAGAATGGCTTGCAGTTCTACACTAATTCCCAATTTAATTTTTCTATGTTAAGATCTAATCTATGACCATGCAAACCACTATACTAATGCAACAGGTTTAATTTCATCTCATCTTTGTTCATCTGCAATATGTATATCTTAGGCTACCTTTCTTAACAATTATTTTCATTGGAAAGTAATGCATGCATGTGGCAAAGCATCTGAATATGAAAGAAGGACAGTGACTGATATGTCTCCTCAATTCAGACCCCATTCTCTAGTCACTACCACCAACTGCACTGCAGGGCCCCAATCTGCTACTAGTTTAGGGGTATCTTTCCAAGGATTCTCTACGCATTATCAAGTTCTATGTGTAATTTCTCTTTTACACAGATGGGAACACACTATTCACACTATTATGCATCTTAACTTTAAAAATAACTTAAGAACCTATCTTAGAGGCTGTTTCAAATCAGAAAAATATTTTACTTTCCTCATTCTTTTTAGCACACCAAGGATTCTAACATGATTTATTTAATTGGTCACCAACTGATGGGCATCTTCTCATACCTAAAAACACTTTTCTACCAATTTCCATGACTATATTTTAAATTGATCTATATAAATCAAACATTTTAATGTAGCTGGCATTTACTTTGATGTAGTATAGTGGATAATATATAACTAAATTTTTGTATTGCTGACAGTATTACAGATGTCCCCCATTTTCACCCTCTTAGCTTTCATCCCACTAAGTTGCTATGTAATTATCCAAACACCATTTGTTAATAACTAATTTTCCTTAATTAATTTTTGAGGCTTGCTTTATTGTGATACATACATACACACATACATACATTTCTATCTCGGGGTGTTCTATTTTTGTTCTTCTGTCTATTTTTATGTGCCTCACCAGTATTTTGATCATGTTGTAACTTCTCATCATACTAGCTCCCTCCTCCATGTCAGCGCTGAAATTTCTTCTAATATTATTTGAAATTCTTACCCATTAATTTTCCAAATTATCTTGAGTCCTGGAGTTGAGTTTCTGAGGCGATCGCAGGGGAACACTGTCTTCTCTGGTGTGGTCCATCCTTCAAGGCCCAGTTCAAATCCCTTTCCATGAAATCTTTTCTTCTCTCCCTCCTGAAAACAGCTCTGACCTACACACACACACGTCATCTATTTCCATGGGTGTGGTGAGCAGGATTCCCACCTTGTATAGGTCCTCATAACCCCAGGACTGTGAACTTGTCAAATTTCCCCCAGTTTCAGGCTATGTCATCAGACACAGTTGACTTTAAGAAAGGGAGATTGTCTGGGTGGGCCTGGCCTGACCACATGAGCCCTTTAAAGGCAGTGTTGTTTTCTCTGGCTGGTAGCAGAAGGGGCAGTCAGCTGGCCTGGAGGAAAGCAGACACCACACTGTGAACTGGTGATGGAAAGCTGCCACCCCCAGGAGTTGAGAGCCATCTCTAGTTGACATCTGGCAGGAAAATGGGAAGCTCGGCCCTAAGACAGCAAAGAACTGAACTCTGACAACAACTAGTGAGCTTTGAAGAGATCCGCCAGCCCCAGCCAACACCTTGATATCAATCTTTTTTTTTTAAATGTATTTTTATTGATTTCAGATATGAGGGAGAGGTAGAGAGAGATCAAAACATCAATGAAGAGAGAGAATCATTGATCAACTGCCTCTGGCAAGCCCCCTGTTGAGTACCAGCCCAAAACCCGGGCATGTGCCCTGACCGGGAATCCAACTGTGATCTGGTTCATAAGTTGATGCTCAACCACTGAGCCACACCAGCCAGGCTTGATGTCAGTCTTAAGAAACACTAAGCAGTGAGCCCTGCCTGGTGTGCTGTACATCTGACCTACAGAACTGTGAGCGACTAAATGCTCCAGAGCCTCTACACTGGTGGCCACCTGTTACACAGCAGCAGAAAACTAATACAGTTTAGTACAGTAGTCCTTCTCCTGTCACTTACTAGTCATTTCACAGGAAGTCTTGTCTCCTGTGATCTGATTATAAACTCCCTGAAAATAAGACCAAATCTGGTGTTTCTTCTGCCTCACCATTGTCTACCTTGCCCCAGGGACTGCGCTGGGTCGGGGAGGGGTTGATGGTTAACAGGCAGGTTTAAATCTTGGCTCAGCCTCTCTAAATCTTGGTTCCCTCATTTTTAAAATGGGAATAAAATGCATCAGATTAATTCCTGGAAGAAACACAACCATTGTTATTAGCACTTAGTTATTTCTGAAGGTGAGACATGATAATCGGGCTATGAGGATTAAATGAAATGATGGTTATAAAACTCTCTAGCACATGGCAAACTATAAATATTGCTGTTAATAAAACAGACTCTTTGACGTGCTTCCCGCAGTTCTGTATGTTCTATATGTGCTAAATTTGTACCATGTGACCCTGACCCTAGCTCCCTCCCTCTACACTCACACACTCCCACACATCTCTACCTCCACCCACCGGCCATCCACCAGGGATGGATAAACTAAATCCAGCCAGTGGACTTGACTGGTAATCAGTTTTGTCTCCTGGGAATTTGGAATCAGGCCAGCGAGAGACCAGGCTGCGGAGCTGCTTGAGATGAGCTGAAAGGTCGGGAACCATGTCCAGAGAGCCAGAGCCACATGCCTGAAGTTACAGAGGGCAGGCAGCAAGAGGAAGCTGGTCCCGTTAGGAACACAGAGAGGACACGCAGGGAGGAGCAGGGCTGAGAGACTGTCCCAAGAGACAGAGGGACTGGACAACAGCTTTCAGGGGCTCGGGGGCCCATAGTTCCCAGCCCTAGTTCCCACGGCACCTAACCGGGCTTGTTTCCTTGAGATCTCCATGTCCTCGTAAAGTATCCCTTGCAAACAAATCCATTCTGGCCAGCCCTGACTGGTTTGGCTCAGTGGATTGAGTCTCAGCCTGCGGACTGAAGGGTTCCAGTTTCGATTCTAATCAAGGGTACATGCCCGGGTTGCGGGCTTGATCACTAGTGGGAGTGCAGGAGGCAGCTAATCAGTGATTGTCTCATTGATGTTTCTCTCTCTCTCTCTCCCCCACCCCCCCTTCCTTTCTGAAATCAATAAAAATATATATATATTTTAAAAACAAGTAAGTGCTGGCCAAAGGCTGCTGGTGGGTGGCAAATCAGTGAGGTCCTACTGATCCTAGGACACCAAATTTGAATGCTGACTCACGTCACGTAAAAGAAAATTAAATTGTGTGTCTCTGGTCTTTTTCGACTTTCAACTGTCGGCACAATTGAATTCCCAGTGACCTCTGGAGGGCACTCTTCAGTTAAGTTGATTCCACACTAGTGCACACTGCAGGGAGAGAGGTGTTACGAAAAGGATGTTTGAAATAAACAGTGTTCTAGCCACTATGCTGATTGCTTTACATAAATTATGTCTTAATCACAAATTTCCCCAGCAATTGTAGATTACTCTCTAGCGTGGTAACTTGTTTCTTCTGCAGATGTCAAACAAAATGAAAGCTTTTTACTTTTACCCTCTTTTAATGAGGATACAGCTCATTGGGATGGGAACCAGTTCAAATTCTGCCAGCCCTTCTCTACTTTTTGTACTTGGGCACAATTTACTTTCTTATGAGCATGCACTCCTTTTAAATTGGAAAAACAATTAAATGTGGCACTGTTAGGGGGAAATGTGTTTGGTTGACATGGGTATAAATTACTTGTTTTCCTCTTCTCTCCTCGCAGTGGGGTATTTCCTGTCTCATACCTGTTACTCCAGGTAATTATGTTTCCAGTCAGGCTGGTGGCTGCTAGGGAGTGGGAGCTGTGGAAGGGGGAGGAGTTATTGCTTTTCTCTAGCCAGCCCAGTGCTGCCAAGTTGGGAGGGTAGGAATGAGGTTTCAGACTTTGTCAGGGCCTTCTGAGAGGTCTGAAAACAACTACTGGCCCATCTACATATTTTTACAAGATATTTGAAAAACCTATGGATTAGATGTGATCAATTAGATTACTTACCAAACATCCATGTGAACCATGTGCATTACATACCTTTCTCAGTTAATTCTTACAATAACCTTATGATGTAAAAGGTACAAATTATGTCCATTTAGAGATGAGGAAATTTAGGCTGAGAAAGATCAGGTAATCACACCTGCAAAGGAACAGAGCCTGGAATTGAGGCCAGGTTTACTTGCCTCCAAGACCTGAGTTCTTTTTGCTAGGCTGCTCTGTCAGTTCATAACCATATCACAAATAGAATGTCTGTCCCAATAGAGAACACCTTTGCCCTAAGTAGACAGCATACTATTCCCTGGTAAGGAGTGTACAGGAATAATTCTATCAGCTTCCATCCTGGCCATCCTTCCAGAAAGAAGCCCCATACCCATCACCAGTCATTCCCCATTTGCCCCTCTCCTAGCCCCTGGCAACCACTAAGCTACTTTCTGACTAGAGAGATCGGACCATTCTAGACATTTCAATATGAAGGTTTTTAGGACTGGCTTCTTTTACTTAGCATAATGCTTTCAGTGTTTACCTATGTTGTAGCATGTTTCAGAAATTGCCAAATAGTATTCCATAATATGGATATACCACATTTGTTTAACCATCCATCATTTGATAGACATTTGGGTCATTTTCACTTTTTTAAAAAAATATATTTTATTGATTTCAGAGAGAAAAGGTGAGGGAGAGAAAGATAGAAATATCAACGATTAGAGAGAATCATTGATCGGCTGCCTCCTGCATGCCCCCTACTGGGGATCAAGCCCACAACCTGGGTATATGCCTTGACCACCGGAATCAAACCCGGAATCTTTCAGTCCGCAGGCTGACGCTCTATCCACTGAGCCAAACCCTAGGGCTTCACATTTTTACTAATACAAGCAATGTGAACATTGGTGTACAAGGTTTTGTGTGGACATATGTTTTCAGTTCTCTTGGGTGTAGGCCTAGGAATAGAACGGATGGTCATATGGTAACTCTATACATAACTTTTTTTTTCTTTTTTTTAATATTTTTTATTGATTAAGATATTACATATGTGTACCCTCTACCCCCCCTCTCCCCGCTCACCCCCTCACCCCCCCGTTGTCCGTGTCCATTGGTTAGGCCTATATGCTTGCATATAAGTCCTTTGGTTGATCTTTCCCCCTTGCCCCCACCCTCCCCTACCTTCCCTCCAAGGCCCGACAGTCCAATCAATGCCTCTCCGTCTCTGGATCAGTCCTTGTTCATCAGTTTATGTTGTTCATTATATTCCACAAATAAGTGAGATCTTGTGGTATTTATCCGCTCTCCAGTTCCATCCATGCTGTGGCAAATGGTAAGAGTTCCTTTTTCTTCTTCCTCTTCTTAAAGAATACCTTTCAGCATTTCATATAATGCTGGTTTGGTGGTGATGAACTCCTTTAGCTTTTTCTTATCCGTGAAGCTCTTTATCTGACCTTCCATTCTGAATGATAGCTTTGCTGGATAAAGTAATCTTGGTTGCAGGTTCTTGCTATTCATCTCTTTGAATATTTCTTGCCACTCTCTTCTGGCCTGCATGGTTTCTGTTGAGAAATCAGCTGACAGTCGGATGGGTACTCCCTTGTAGGTAACTGACTGTCTTTCTCTTGCTGCTTTTAGATTCTCTCTTTATCTTTTGCTCTTGGCATTTTAATTATGATGTGTCTTGGTGTGGTCCTCTTTGGATTCCTTTTGTTTGGGGTTCTCTGCGCTTCCTGGACTTGTAAGTCCATTTCTTTCACCAGGTGGGGGAAGTTTTCTGTCATTATTTCTTCAAAAAGGTTTTCAATATCTTGCCCTCTCTCTCCTTCTGGTACCCCTATAATTCTGATGTTGGTACGCTTGAAGTTGTCCCAGAGGTTCCTTACACTATCTTCATATTTTTTGAATCTCTTTTCTTTTTTCTTTTTCGGTTGGGTATTTTTTGTTTCTTTGCATTTCAAATCTTTGACTTGATTCTTGGGATCCTCTTGTCTGCTGTTGGAGCTCTGTAAAGTATTCTTTATTTCAGTCAGTGTATGCATAATTTCTAATTGGTCCTTTTTCATGACCTCCATGGTCTCACCATACTCCTTGAGGGATTCATTAAATTTATCGGCGGTTTCCATAAAATTCTTGACAAACCTTATAAACGTGGCCTTGAACTCTATATCCAGTCGTCTGGCCTCCTCCGTTTCTGCCAATTGTGACCTGTTTCTTTGTCTCCGCATTTTGGCTGCTTCCCTGTGTTGATAGAGTGGCCTGCGCGCCAGGTGTCCTGTAGGGCCCAGTGGCTCAGCCTCCCCAGTTACCTGGGGTGGACACTCTTGGTGCACTCTTGGTGCCTCAGTTGTTGTAGGATCACTGGGAAGAATTGACCTCCAGGCCAATTGGCTGTGGGAAGCAGCTGTGTCTGAAGTGGGAGAATGGACCCCCTCTGACCACTGGGTACAGTGGCTCCTGGATCTAAGGAGGTGCTAATTCAGCCCCTGCCTGAGGCCACACAGCAGGAACTACGAAGAGGCTCAGCTGTGAAGCAATGCAAGCCGCTGCGGGGCCTTGGGCCTTCTCTTGGAAGTTCCGGGTCTGGCTGGCCCGGCTGCAGTTAGGTAATTATCAGGTTGTAAAGTTCTGGGGCATTCACATGCAAAAGCCTCTGCCGCAGCCCGGGTGGGGCGTGGTCTCAGGGAGTCAAAGGGCGGAGAAAGAAGCAATGGCTGATTCTCCGCGCCCGGAGTCGCGCGTCTCAGTGTCCCGGTAACGGCTGCAAGCACCTCTGAGGGAAAGCGGCCCTCACGTTCGCCCACTGTCGCCTGAGAGAGCCGCCTCTCCCCGTATGAGTCCTAAGTCCCCAGAGACTTCCCAGAACCGGAGATCAGAGCAGTCGGGAGCTTGTGATTCAAAAAGACAGCTGCGTCCTCAGGTGCCACCCCCTTTCCGCGCGCGCGAGCCGCCGCCGTACCTCTGCACTCAGCCTCCGCAGCTCCTCTGGCTCTCAGCATGCTTTTCTTTTCTTCTAGTTGTAGAAATTACACTCAGCCAGCCTTCCTGTTGTTTTGGACGATGTTTGCTCCGTCCTTTGGGCTAATTTTCAATTGTTGTGTGGGGCGACTATTTCCCGGTGTTTATCTATGCCGCCATCTTAGTTTCTCCTATACATAACTTTTTGAGGAACTGCCAAACTATGTTCCAAAAGGGCTGTATCATTTTACTTTCCCACCCCAGTTTATGAAGATTCTAATTTCTCTACATTCTCACCAACACTTATTATCTTTATTTATTATTACAGCCATCCAGTAGATGTGACGTATTTCATTCTGGTTTTGATTTGCATGTCCTGATGACCAATGATGTTGAGCATCTTTTCATGTGCTTTAGGCTACTTGCGTATCTTTGGAAAATGTCTACTTAGATGTGTTACACATTTTAAGATTATGTCAGTTCCTTTTGTTGTTGTTGTAAAAGTTCTTTATATATTCTAAATACAAGTCCCTTATTGAATATATGATTTGCAAATATTGTCTCAGGTAGCTAGAGATGTTAAACAGTTGTCACTGATTGTTTTCAACAAATTACATAGGGATTGGGCTGTTCCTGCAGAGTCAGCACTGAATCAAATCAGACAAAGATAAGTCCTGAAAATGGAACTTTTCAGAAAGCTACCAGACAGGACAACTGAGTTCTCTGGGAGTAGGGTTTTTGAGAACCTCCAAACTTGTTTGGACCCAGTGACAGCTAGGCTGCTTGTTTAGTTGTGAGGCTGTTGGTTTTCAAGGCCATGTGGAGCTGGGGAGACATGGATAGTAATAGTGTAAGTTAACACCAAACTCCGGTCATTTTTTTTTATTGCTTAAAATATTACAAAGAGTAGTACATTTGTCTCCTTTATTTTCCCCCTTGACCTTCCCCCAGCCATCCCTACCCACCCCCCCCCCCAGTGTCTTGTGTCCATTGGTTATGCTTATATGCATGCATACAAGTCCTTTGGTTAATCTCTTACCACCACCCAACCCTCCCCATTTTTCTTGAATAAGTGCTTTTTAGACTACTTCAAGCCTTTAGTTAATTTCCAGAGTTCTGAAAAAGTTGCTTTTGGTCATTTTTTTCCAGTGTTCTTGTTGCTTTTATGATGGAATGGATTTTTGGAAGTCCTCATTCTATCATTCCAGATTTAGTGCCCTTCCAATAAACTTTTTAAAAAGTATATCATACAGCCATAACCAGTTTGGCTCAGTGGATAGAGTGTCAGCCTGCGGACTGCAAGGTCCCAGGTTCGATTCCGGTCAAGGGCATGTACCTTGGTTGTGGGCACATCCCCAGTTGGGGGTGTGCAGGAGGCAGCTGATCGATGTTTCTCTCTCATCGATGTTTATAACTCTCTATTCCTCTCCCTTCCTCTCTGTAAAAAAACAATAAAATACATATTTTTTTAAAAAAGAATAACATACATATGCCCTGGCTAGGTGGCTCTGTTGGTTGGAGTATTGTCCTGTATACTAGAAAGTTTTGGGATGGATTCTGATCAGGGCACAGATGGACAGATGGAGGTGGAGGATTTGATCCCTGGTCAGAGTGTGTACAGGAGACAACCAATGATCTCTCTCTCTCTCTCTCTCTCTCTCTCTCTAAAAATCAATAAAAACATACTCAGGTGAGGGTTAAAAATGTACATACATAAAGAAAAAGGAACAAATCATAAGTGTTCAGCTAGTGAATTTTTATATTAACTATAACCTAAATCAAGCAACAGAATTTTACTAGTACCAAAGAACCCTCCTTCATACCTTTCCAGTTATTAACACACCTCAATCAAAATAAAGTGTTATTAATTATTACAAGATAATTTGACTGTCTAGTTTCCATCATGATTTTTTCCAACTCTCTGTTTGACTATAATTATTCAAATTTACCCCCAAACCACTCCCTTTATACATTTAATCTAATATCATTTTTTCTTTATTTTACTTGTTAGATTTATTGTTTTTAATTGTTAACTTTTTAAATTAATTAACCTATCTAGGGCACCCACTTATTTCTGTCTCACTCCTCCTGCGTCCCAAAATTCTTCTGTCATCACAACCATTCTCCCATCACTAAACCAGGCCCTGGAGGATTGGCTATAATTCTCCTCTATCCCTTTTTTCAAGACATGCAGACACACTTGATCGTCAGCATAAACGTAGAAAGCTGGAATCTCTTCAGGATAAAACGAGGTGGGACTTTTGCACGATATCCAAACATTATGATTTGTACAGATTGAGGGAGTTTCTCAGAGGCCTTTGAGAGAAAGAAGCATTATCTATTCATGCAGATTTCTTTGCTTTTCCTGACCAAGGTTTTTCCAGATAATTCAGACTCAATATTTATATCCAAAGTGGCTCCTCTTGAGGAATTGCCCCAGTGGGAAAGCAAGGGGGATGAAGACCTTCCTTGGGACAATTTATGAGGTGTGGGGACCAGCTCCCTTTTAGTGTTTTTCGTTGTCATGGATCATCAGCCAGTGGAAAAGGAGATGTTATGATGGGGATTGAAACAAGATGTACGAAGTCACAGTGTTAAGAACATTTAAGAGTAATTGCTTGGGAAGTGGAAAGGGGTCAATGTGGTTGAATTTAATGGTATAAAGAATAACCAAGGGGTGAGAAAACCTGTGAGCGGAGAGAAAAGGTTGAACAAAGATAAAGGACTTGAAATAACTCATAAAAATGATTAAAAGCAATTCTGTCTTTATAAGGAAGTTTTCATCATAGTAGAATACAAGAGTGCTTTAAAAGAGAACAGCGGGCAAATTTTCCAGAATCCAAACCAATATATGTACATACATGTTTTTTCACATCTCTTCTTTTCTTTGTGAATGTGAGTAAAATAGTGCATGCCCGGCCAGTGGTTGAGTGTCAACCTATAAACTAGGAGGTCAGTTTGATTCCCAGTCAGAGCACACGCCCAGATTGCGGGCATGATCCCCAGTACGGGGCATGCAGGAGGCAGCCGATTGATGATTCTCTCTCATCATTGATGTTTCTATCTCTCTCTCCCTTCTCTCTGAAATTAATAAAAAAAATTTTTTTTCAAAAGAGAGAATGTTTCTCTCACATCAATGTTTCTCCCTCCCTGTCACTCCCCCCTCCTTTCCACTCTCTCTAAAAATCAATGAAAAAATAGCCTCAGCTGAGGAATAACACCAGATAGATGTGGCTTAATGGTGACATCTTTGTGCATATCTTTCTGGTCCCCAGAACATTTTGTGGTCCTTATCTGTGGTGATTTTTTTCATTTTGGTATTCAAAATGTAAAAGGTGGTGGGTGGCCTCAGCTTGTGGAGAAAAAGAAAGTTTTGTGATTGGGAAATATATCTTTAAGAGATTCATTACATTCTGTTACTAGTTGCTGTAAGTAAGGAGTGGTCAAAAGGGAACAAACTAGAACTCTTCAGAATATTTGCTTTTCAGAAATGTCAGCTGGTATTTCATAACTGTAATAGCCCAGGCAGGTGAACTCAAACTCTCTTTGAGACAAAGAACACTCCATATGTTATGATCTAGAGCAAGACAATTAAGAGTATTTCTTTTTTTTTTCTATTTTTTTAATATATTTTATTGATTTCTTACAGAGAGGAAGGGAGAGAGATAGAGAGTCAAAAACATCAATGAGGGAGAAACATTCGTCAGCTGTATCCTGAACACCCCCTACTGGGGATGTGTCCGCAACCAAGGTACATGCCCTTGACCAGAATCAAACCTGGGACCCTTCAGTCCGCAGGCCGACGCTCTATCCACTGAGCCAAACCGGTTAGGGCTATTTCAGAGTATTTCTATGCTTGACTCCTTCTAATTTGCACAATGCAAGGGCAATGCAGGAGAATGCTGGTCACTGATGTGTGGGCATCACTGATTTGATTGTTATCATGTGAGACCATTGCATATTAATATCCCTCAACTATCTTCTCCACCTTTCTTCTCCATGATGAGCTTCTCTCTATTTAAAGTTTTTAAAAGGTTGTCTTTTAGCCTCAGGAACCCTGCCTTGCTGACCAAGAATGAAGAATTCATCTAGGGACAGTTACACAAAGTAGCTCCTTTTACCTCTCAGTGATTGCTAAAACTGATGGTTAGCATTTTATCATGGCACAGGGGAAAAACAGCCTCGTGGTCACGGGTTGGGTTGGCCTCTCTAACCAGAGCAGCACATAACACACAATGAAAGCTCAATAAATGTTTGCTGAGTGAAATAAATGTTCCTTCTTAAAATGAGAGCCTTGGGTTTGTGTATCTTCTGTGACTGGTCCTGCACCAGCCCCATTATTTCTGGCAGGAGCATCAGTCATTGAGAATGTAGTGTTCAACCCCAGTGGATCCAGATTTGGAATTTCCATAACTGTCCACCTAAAAATAAATAGAAGTATAATAGGTTATATGCTTTTTCAGTTGCTGTGTTTGCAAAAAGACAGTCTGTGTTGGTGTTTCCCAATTTACCATATTCTGTATGTTTTGAAATAGATTGAAACGGATCCTTACAAAAAATAGCAAACTGGTGGTATTTGTGTAAGCTTGTTTCAGTCTTTTATCTATAAACAAGTTATAGGTTTATTGCTTTTGCAAGAACAAACAAACAAACAGGATTCTTGCAAATTTTCACAACTCAATCTAAATCCTTTCTCTTAAAATCTCTCCTATCATGGCGGTGCTCTACTGGTAAGTGTGGAGGTGTAGACAAAGGCTTTTATGATCACCTCTAGAAATTCTGTTTGAAGAGGATCTCATCTATCCAGGACTATTAAAATAAATCATGGCCCTGGCTGGTGTGGCTTAGTTGGCTGAGCGTTGTCCCATGAATTGAAGGTTCACTGGTTTGATTCCCAGTCAGGGCACATACCCAGGTTGTGGGTTCGATCCCTGGTAGGGGTGTGTATGGGAAGCAATTGATAGGTGTTTCTTTCTCCTCTCTCCCCTGTCCCCTCTCCCCTCCTCACACCCCCACCCCCTCTCTCTCATCAATTTAAAAGTGTATTAGTCTTACCCGGCCAGTGTGGCTCAGCCATTGAGCGTTGACCCAGGAACTAAGATGTCACTGGTTTGATTTCCGGTCAGGGCAAATGCCCAGGTTTCAGGCTCGATCCCCGGTAGGAGATGTGTGGGAGGCAACTGATCGATGATGTTTCACTTTCATCAATGTTTCTGTCTCTCTAATCTCTCTCCCTTCCTCTATCTCTAAAAATCAATAAAGGGGAAAAAACTTTTTTTAATGTGTTAGTCTCTTTTTAAAAAAAATATATTTTAATTGATTTTTTTTACAGAGAAGAAGGGAGAGGGATAGAGAGTTAGAAACATCAATGAGAGAGAAACATTGATCAGCTGCCTCCTGCACACCCCCTACTGGGGATGTCCCACAACCAAGGTACATGCCCTTGACCGGAATCGAACCTGGGACCTTTCAGTCCGCAGGCCAACGCTCTATCCACTGAGCCAAACCGGCTAGGGCAATGTGTTAGTCTCTTAAAAAATAAATTATGTATATTAACTCACTTTTGAAAGAAGAGGAGAGGGATACTTTAAGTTGATTCTCAATAAGAAGAATATATTGTAATAATAATCATCTATATTGTAATCTATATTCCAGTAAGAATCTATATTGAAATTACAAACAGAATTCACATGCTGGGACCCCTCCCCTCAGAATTCAGACTCACTATGTCTTTGGTGTGCATTCTTGATGCCAACTATTCCAAAATACTCATTCTGCAGGTGAGAAGATCCAAGCCCCTAGGTGAAGGGACTCCCTCTAGGTCCCCAGAAAGAGCCTCCCCAGCTGGGCCTGGGGCCTTCTTCCCAGGAACAGCAAACTCCCGTCTGCCCACTGAGAATGGCTTTTACATTTGTAAAGGTCATAAAGAGAATGAGGCAGAGACCATATGTAGCCTGCAAACCCTGATACGTACCCTCTGATCCTTCACGGAAAGGGTTTGCAGATCCCTGCCCTATATGCTGGAGATCAAATGTGCACAGCCTCGCTCTGGGGTCTCTCTCTGGGGCCGCTGCCCTGAGGACCGGAGTGTGAGGTGGAGGCTGTGGTGAGCTTCCTTCGGGTTGAGGGAACTAACTCAGTTTGAGCTTCGTTTCCCAAGTCGTCCTTGCACAGTGCTGGGTGTGTATGGGCTGCAGGAAGCCTGTGCACAAGATTTGCAAGCTTTGGAATATGCGAGTGAAGCAGCAGCTGTGTGTGCGTGTGGCGTGGACTCCGAAGGTTGGTATAGAGCACTGGGCATCATTCTCTGGTAATTCACGTCCCAGCTCCTCCCGGGTGCTCTCCCTCAGCTCCCCTGACCCTCAGGCCAGAGTGTGTTCAGATCCATGGTGAAGGACCTCAGCTCCTGCTGCTGATCAGCAAAACCATCCAAGTGGAAGCTGGGGCAGTAGATGGCCCCGGTCCTTCCTCTTGGGGTCCAGCTCATCCTGACACTTTCCCTGGCCCTGGCTCTCCCTCACTTGTGTATTTCCTTCCTGGTCGCCTGCCTTCCTGACATTGGGGCCCCACCCCAGACAGACAAGCAGCAGCCTATGTACACGCTTTATCTGGCTCCCACTTGTGTGAGGTCAAGTGTATCATTATGTGTTAGTCCTAGTGGTTCTGCTTCTCTGCTCAGCCCCTGACTGAAAGAGTGACTCAGAATAAAATGAGGGAGGCTAGAGTAGTAGAAAGAAGAGCTGAAAAATAAAATGAAAGAATGAGTGAGAATATATGGCGTCTGTTAATTCTGGAAACTTAGGTAAAATATACAAAATTCTGTCAAGGTCTTCAATCTGTAAAATAAACAAAACAGTAGTAAAAATGATACTCCATGTTTCCGGACTTGATGGACCCCAGGAATATTTTACACTGGAAACCTGTGGAACTGGAAGTGCCACCCAGAGAGCCTGGCGTGAGTGAGCATGTGTCTCCAATTGCCAGCATCCCAGGTCTGTGGAATCATAGTCTGGAAGACTCTGATAGCAAATCCCATTTTTCTACTTCAGTAAAGAAAATGACCAAAATTCCAACAGGTGAATAGCCATGCGACTATGCAGGGGAGTTTCCTAAAACTTACCTGGAGGCATTGCTCTCTGCCATTAAATCAAATAGAACAAAGGCAAACAAGGCGTTTCTGTTGTCTTCCCAGTCCTTGGTTCTCCATTAATTTAGTGATCCATGTAAATGTGGCTATAAGAGCTCCCTGCCACCTTCTAGTTACAGCCTGCACATCTAGCCCAGCCAGATAATCCCAGGTGTGGGCCTCCCAAGTGGAGAGGTCTGTGAACTCAATCTGGACCCTTTGCTTAGTTGAGCTCCAAACCACTTGCTCACAGGAGAGCCTCTTAACCTCCTCTTCCGAGCAATCTCTAATGGGACGGAAGGGAGGGCATGGCCTCTGCCTCCCCCATCCTCCCTGTTGGTTTCTGAGCACAGCTCCCTCCTGCACTCCAGTTCCTATGATCTGGGGGCCCCCTAGGAGCTCTCACCAGGAAGACACAGGGGCCCAGTCCTGGAGGGCAGGCGGCTCTCTCATGCTCCTCACGCATTGTTACCTAAGGTAGAAAAACAGGGAAAGGCCATCAATTTTTAGTTCCTTCTATTTGCTTTCAATTCCGTTATCCCCGCACTGAGGTCATCTTTGAAGACTCGCTCTGTTTACAGGGGACAGGGAATCTTAATTTATCATCGCTCTTCTCCTTGAAGGAGACTTCAGAGTTCAGAGTAAACAGTATGACGAATGTTTGTTTGGTGATCTTTCATCATTTTATCTTCTTTACTAATGGCCATAGAAGAAAGGAGTTTGCTCGCAAGTAATAAATAATTGCGCAAAGGGGAAAAAGAGTAAAACAAAACAGATTTTAAGAACTCATTGTGGTGTTAGAGAGCAAATAATTAGAAAAAAAATTTTTTGGATAAATGTCGATGTTCAAATCATAAGCAGATTTAAGATTTAGAACTCAGATATTCTGCCCAAAACACAGAGCTAATGGAACCTGAGCTTTTAGGTGGCAGGAAGAAACCTAATTTTATTTTCAAGATGCTCATTTTATTCTGAAGGTTTCTTTGATTGAAATGAAAACTTGAACGTTTAATTGCAGTGGACCTTGACAATGCCATGGCTGTTTGCATCCCCCTAAACCACCAAATGCTTCCAAGGAGTGGTCATTTTCATTATATATATATATGAAGCCTCATTTATTTTTTAAAGCTAGTATTTTCTATCAAAGTGGAAAATATTTTAAATGATAAAGCAGTACATACTCATCTATTCAGTAAGGCCTAAAGGAGAGAGTGAGCATCACCTGTAATCCCAGCACCCCAAGGTGGTCACTGCTCATATTTGGTGTATTTTCTTCTAAATTCACATGCAAAACTCACACATATACACACACAGACTCACATACACACACTCACACACCCCTACAAGAATGGTTTGGTTGGGCTACCTCAGTGGTTCTCAACCTTCCTAATGCCGCAACCCTTTAATACAGTTCCTCATGTTGTGGTGACCCCCAATTTCATTGTTACAAATTGAACATAATTAAAGCATAGTGATTAATCACAGAAAAACAATATGTAATTATATATGTGTTTTCTGATGGTCTTAGGCAACCCCTGTGAAAGGGTCGTTCGACCACAGGTTGAGAACCACTGGGCTACCTGATCCTGCCGCTTAGGAAATGTGTAACGTTGGGCAATTTCTTAATCCCTCTAAGCCAAGGTTTCCCTTGCTGTAAAATGGAGAAAAGAAGAACAATCCCTAAACTCATGAGATGACAGGAAATTAAATGAGGATATGCCAGTGAAGGCTTATCACCTCGGCTTGCACACTGCAGGCAATCAACAGATGCGAACTATTATTAGTTTGTAACTCTCCCTAGTCACTTAAAAAAAACATGTAACTCATCAAGCTTTTTGGTAGCTTTGAAAAGCCACCAGTTCTCATTCATTTCATCCCTATTTTAGTGGGGATTTGCATATATTTGAGCTCCCCTACACAACTTAGATTCCTGAACCTGCAATTAGAGTCACTGTTAATAATAACGTTTACGCCTATTGCAGTCTTGTGCCAGCACTCTACACGCGCCAGCTCATTGACAGCTTACAGCACCTCCGCAAGGTAACTGTCATCCTCCCCAGTTATAGATGAGAAAATCCAGGCTGGCAAAGAAGAGCTAAGATCCAAACCCACGCCTCCCTCTTCCCACTGGCCTGCTCACCCTAACACAGCCCCATTCCAAATCCCAGCACATCCTTCTGGATGTCCCAGGATGAGTCTGAAAGCAGCTTCCTGGACAGGGCCCAGTTGGTTCCTAATAGAGCAACAACTATCAGCTAGGCAAAGAAGGTACCCTAGACCAGAAGGCCTGAAACCTGGGTCCCTAGACATTCCTACATCCTTCTCATCACATGTTTTGCTCTATGGAGTGAGTATGATAATGATCTTACCTTCCTCATGGAAAATGAAGCGATAATTCATTGAAAGTGATGATAATACTAATAGTATGGTGGAAGTTTTAAATAGTAATGACATTACTTACCTCTCTACCACCATGGCTTTTTTTAAAAATATATATATTTTATTGATTTTTTACAGCGAGGAAGGGAGAGGGATAGTTAGAAACATCGATGAGAGAGTAACATCGATCAGCTGCCTCCTGCACACACCCCACCGGGGATATGCCCGCAACCAAGGTACATGCCCTTGACTGGAATCGAACCCGGGGGACCCTTCAGTGCACAGGCCGATGCTCTATCCACTGAGCCAAACCGGTCAGGGCCACCATGGCTGTTTTTAATGATGTTCCTTGAGACTCAGGTCATTCAAAGTGTCCCCCTCTCCCCCCACCTTGGTACGTGAACAACTCTTTCCTCATCTCACTAATGTCCTTTTTTTCCTAACCAGCCCACCCAGGGAGCATCCATGCCTTGTCAGATCTTGCTGGCTGCCCTGCTTCCCTCTCTGAGTCTTATTCCCAGTCCCCTGGAATCCCAGTTACTCTCTGTGAAAACTGAAAGTAATTCCAAGGCTGGTGCCCCTCATGCCCTTTCCCTCCAGACACGCATTTATAAATGGGTTAAACTCTCCACTTCTTGGGGTGGTGTTGGTGTGCTCTCTAAAATACCATGGCTTTTTAAAAAAAAAAAATATATATATATATATATATATATATATATGTATATATATATATATATATATATATATATATATTGATTTCAGAGAGGTAGGGAGAGGGAGAGAGAGATAGAAACATCAATGATGAGAGAGAACCATTGATCAGCTGCCTCCTGCACACCCCACAATGGGGATCAAGCTGCAACCTGGGCATATGCCCCCACCGGGAATCGAACCGTGACCTTCTGGTTCATAGCTCAATGCTCAACCACTGAGCCATGCTGGCTGGAGAGTAGCATAGCTTTTGTAAAGAATATGGTTGAGGTGGCCCCTGGGACCCAGAGAAGAATCCAATCATTTCCTTTGTGAGAACTTTGTTTGGAGCTTTATCTGGTTCTTTGCTTTTCCTAATTAGGACCTTCTCCACCTGACGGGCAGCAGTGGTGGGCCAGATAAAAACTGGGGTTGGAGTCCTGGTGTTGCTCTTCTGGAAGGCTTTCTTAGAGTTAGAGAGCATGGGACAATCAGGAAGGGAAATCTGATTCTTGAGGCTAATTTGGAAGAATTGGGGAAACGACTTACTAGCCATTCGATATTCCCTTAATGTGGTTCACTGACTTGTAAAGAGGAGATGTTTTGATATATCATCATAAGACAGCAAGTCAAGGTGAAGCAAAGACTGATCAGGGGAGAATTATAAACCAAGTGAGAAAGGTTGGGCAGAGGTGAAGGACTCCAAGTGAGCTATAAAAAAGATGATTAAAAACCTCTCCTTGGAAGCACTTCTCTCATTCTGTTAAGATCTTGCTTCCAAGCATATCCTCTGTTTGGCTCAAATACATTTTTATAAAAATTCTCTAAAAATACTATCCTTGTAAGAAGGCATCTATCAGAGTGAGAAACAGAGCACAAAGGGTATTTTCAAGGGTTCCAAGTTTTAACAATGTATGAATGTTTTGTTTTCTGTATAATTATTTACATGAATGTTGGTGCGATTTTTATAAAAACTGAGTAGCAAGTACAAATTAGTGTTGTGAGATTTAGGGGGAAAAATCCTATGCAATATTTGAGACATACTTATGCTAAAAAGTATTATTTTTTTTAATCTAAAATTCTAATTTAACTGGGTTTCCTATATTTTCTCTGGCAGCGTTTGTTCAAGCCTGTGGAAGGAAGGGCACCAGCCCCTGGTAGATGGAGACCTTGGGGGAAAGGAAGAGTCCCTGTGACCCTCACCTGCTTTAGCTCTCCTTCGAGTCCAGGAAGGCCCTTCTGGGGAACATAGTGCCCACTATTGTAAGGCCAGCTGGCAGGGCGGAGGTGTGGGCCAGGCCTACAGGCGGGCAGTGGCTGCAATGGCCAAGCCCAGTTCTCAGGGGGAGGTCAACGTGAAGACCTCTGTGGACTGGAACGAGTTCCTCTGGTCCAGGGAACAGGGTAGGGACTTGGGGGGATGGAACAGGAGCTTGAGTACATGGCACAGGCCCAAGAGGCAGAGACAAGGCCATGGGTCTATATTACTCTCGTATGGGGTCCCTGAAGAGAAAACTTCAAATGTGCTTGACAGGAATGTGTTTAAACGGGATTAAGGTTGTGGATGGACACGGTTGCAGGTTACCAAAGCAGGGGCTTACCATGGAAGCCAGTCCTTGCCTCCTGCCATGCATAGAGTGGGTATTAGCAAGCGGGCACAGAATAGCCCCGCAGCCTGCTGTTATAAATGTGGTGACATCTCTGCTGCTTGTTCTTGTAGGGGCTCCAGTGAGCCCCTTCCCAGAAGGTTCACTCTGAAGGGCTATGCACCAGTCCTCTGTGCAGAGAATCACCTGACCTTATTGTCAGGCAGAGTCCTCCAGTAACTGGGGGGGCCCTGGACCTATGGATTTCCACGGCTGCAGCATCACTCAGAGGTGTTAGGGAGCTGGCTCCTCTGGATGCTTACAGCTCAGCCCACAAAGACAGAGGTACGAACCTTTCTAACCCACCTAAAAGTCTCTTATTCCACAGATGAAACACTATTTCTCCCCTCCATTGCTAACTGCAGAGCCTTCTGCTGCAGATCGAGACAGTGGTGTTTCTGCTGCCCTCGGTGTCCTTCAAACATTAGCGCACAGCCTCTACAGTGTAGACAACAGTTGTCATCACTTGATAGTCCGAATCAAAATATTTCATAATAAATTTCAGATAATATGCGGAGTGGATAGGGACTTCCCAGGCAAGGGGATAGTTATCAGCAAAGTTTATGCGTGAATTCACAGGTGACCTTTTCTTAGTTGCTGTGAGTTAAGCCCATGGGAATAGGACCCAGGGGACCTCAATGTCAGAAATTCTTTCACATTAAGGCCCATAGGAGTGGCTTGTTGTTTTCTTCATTAGTACAATGGGAATAGTAAATAGTGTCTGCCACATAGGTTTTAGGGGGAGGATTAAAAGAGAATATATACAAGAGCTTGGCCTAATGCCTGGTACATAGTAAATATCCAGTAAACATTAGCTATGATTACTTTTACAGTTATTGTTGTTTTTTAATATCAAGGTAGTAAGAGTTGTTTTCCCAGCACCTAAACCAGTATCTGTTTCATACTAGGCACTCAATAAGTAGTTGTGGGAATATGCATTTGGAAGTCTCCTGATTTATACTCATTCATTCCACAAATACTCATGGGGCACCCATATGTTCCAGGCACAATTCTAGGCCCTGGGAATAAAATAGTAAGCAAGGCCACATGACCTCACCCGAAAAGATTTTACAGCCTGGAAGGGTAAGCAGACCAGTGAATGGTCAGTTGGGATGCTATGGTAGCACCAAGGAGGGCCTGGATATATTCTAGAGGAGGCCCAAAGTGGGATCCCTGGAGAAGGATGACCTATCCCTGGACTCTAAACTGAGTCCAGAGATGGGAGAAGGGATTAGCCAGGTGAAGGTGGGTAGAGTGGAGAGGAGGGGAGATAAATTCAGTTTAGATGTATTCAGGGACCCAAGGCAAACAAGAACCTGCCTTGTCCTCACAGTTCTACGCAGGTAATTTAGTTCAGGATATCTCCCACAGGTGCTTAAAGATGACTGGAAACTACAGTTAAGTTTTAACATTTCTCATATACAAGTACACAAAAATCTCTTGTGACTCTAAAGCAGCGGTTCTCAACCTGTGGGTTGCGACCCCTTTGGCAGTCGAACGACCCTTTCACATGGGTCGCCTAAGACCATCCTGCATATCAGATATTTACATTATGATTCATAACAGTAGCAACATTACAGTTATGAAGTAGCAACGAAAATAATTTTATGGTTGGGTCACAACATGAGGAACTGTATTTAAAGGGCCAGAAGGTTGAGAACCACTGCTCTAAAGGATGGAAATGGAAGCAGACGTTGCCATCGTGTCTGGAGAATGGGAGATGGAAGGAATTGTGTTCTCTATCTCTCTGTTTCTGGTTTGTGTTAAAGTAATTAATGTTATCTCCAGGAATGTAGGCGTTTTATTCCTGGGTTTCCGATTCTTGCAACTGATCTTACTAAACCTTCAAGTAATAACTGCACAGCCTTTTTGCTCCCACTGTGTTTTTTAATTTGCATTCTTGATGAGAATTGATTTGACTGGGCCCCAGGTTACATGATTGTTGCAGAGATGACTGGTGGACATGAGAGGAGAGATTGAACACGTTCTTCCATGGCCTTCTGCCTCCTTTACTGTATCATTTTTTGGAGTGGGCATTAGATTCAGATGAAGGGACAGTTGCAGAGTAAATAGCAAGTCACATGGGAGGAGGACAAATGGGGAGGAGCTGCCGTTCAGGTCTTCAGCTCTCCTAGGACCAACTCTGACATCACTTCCATTGGGCTCAGGCCCCTAGTAGTAGACTGGATTTATTTCAGAATTCTTTTCATTGGACCTGGGTATTTGAAGGTTCTGGTTCTAGTTTCATTAACTCCCACCCAGACCCCTGCCTTGACTAGACTTCACCCTCATGTCAGGTGTTTACTAGCAAAATATTTTAGGACTCATACATTCATGTGCCCATTTGTGCAATGATTTACTCAACCAAGATTTACTAGATACCTACCATAAGCACAGTACTGTAAAAAATAAGGAAAGGGAAGAAAATGGAAACTTTTATTTTTTAAAATGTGTTTTTATTGATTTTAGAGAGAGAGGGATAGAAAGATACAAACATCGATGAGGGAGAAACATCTATCAGCTGCCTTCTGCATGCCCCCCGCTGGGGATCGAGCCCAAAACTCAGGCATGTGTCTGACCGGGAGTGGAACCAGGGACCTCTTCGTTCATGGGTTGATGCCCAACCACTAAGCCACACTGGCCAGGCTTTAATACATTTCTAATGGATTATAACAGGGCTTCTTAACCTTAGCACTATTGTTATGGACATTTTGGACGGATAATCCTTTGTTGTGGGGGCCTGTCCTGTGCTTTCTAGAATGTTTAGCCAAATTGCTGGCCTTCTACCCACTAGATGCTGGTAGCTCCCCTCCCCACAGTTGTGACTACCAAAAATATCTCCAGACATTGCCAAATGTCCCTTGGGGTCATAATAGGTGGTGGTTGAGAACCACTAGCCTACAATATCAGGCATCATCCTAGACCAGTGATGGCGAACCTTTTGACCTCGGCACGTCAGCATTTTGAAAAACCCTAACTTAACTCTGGTGCTGTGTCACATATAGAAATTTTTTGATATTTGCAACCATAGTAAAACAAAGACTTATATTTTTGATATTTATTTTATATATTTAAATGCCATTTAACAAAGAAAAATCAACCAAAAAAAAATGAGTTCGCGTGTCACGTCTGACACGTGTGTCATAGGTTCGCCATCACTGTCCTAGACACTTCATTTACACGTTCTCATTCCATTAAGGAGGTCAGGGAACACATCTGCAGAGATTGACATCTTTGGGTCGAAAACCTGTCTCTGGTTCCATGAACTGTTTCCGGAGTACCAGTGTCCAATGGTCCAACCCTTGTGTGGGAGCTTTGGGTTTGAAGCATCAAAGACATCTTCCCAACAGAGAGTCAGAGACAGGAAGAGGCAGCCTGGGTATCTGTTCAGACATTCGTTCACTCATCCATTTGTTCAACCAACGTTTATTGAATACTTTTTTTATTCTGGGCAACATGTTTCTATTCATTACATCTGGAACACCAATAAGTCATCACCCTGCCCGTGTGTAGGCTGGAAGTGTATTGGATAGAATTGTCATTGTTTAGATTTAAGACAATTTCTGTGGCTTAGGTTAAAACCCTGAGGTTTCTTCCCTTGGTATCACTGCTGGCCTTCGTATTTATGGAGCTCTGTTAGGCCCTGGATGTGGTTGGGGATCTCCTGGGAATTTCCTCTTTCTTCCTCTCTCCAGCTTTTTATAGCTACATAAGGTTTAGATCTGTTAACAAACACTTGGATAATTATGCCCCTCTCTGTTTATAGACTCAGGATAAATTGTCCTAATGGGAAAATATCTTTCCTTTGGAGTAATTTGCATCAAGGCTTTTAATTTTTTGTTTGTGTGTGGTTCGTTTGCCTTTCTAAAAATCATTTTGATGTCTGTTTCTCTCATGAATCATCTATTGTTGATACACAACAGCACTCAATAAACCCTATTACAAATCTTTTCTTGATCTGAAAGTAGTTGACATTGGGAAAATATGTGACCCATCCATGTGCTTTCTCATGGGTGCTGAATTAAAGGAAACAGTTGGAATTTAAGATTTTAGGAACATCTGATAAGAGGTCTGTATGAATGACCCACCAGAGCCTTGACCACCAGTATGCTGGAAAAACTCAATTTAGTTCAGTTTGTCTTAAAGCATCACCGTTATAATGCATTTGTATTCATTCAACATTCGTGGAAGGCCTACTCTCTGAGAGGTTAGATTATAGCAGCCAAGTGTTTCTAATTAATAGAATACACGTGAACCCTGATCTGATTCTTCACCTTTGTGGGGGATAGCTTCTGGTCAGAAGGCAAAGTCAGTCCTTCCTTCCTCTGTTGTGCTGGGAAAAACTACTGCATTCCTCGGGCAATGTAAACCCTTGGAAGGCTTGGTTTTTGATCATTTGGGGTCAACAAGCCTCAGTGCTTCCTTTTGCAGTGTTTCTTCCTCCCAAGAGCTAAAAATACTTAATGATGGGAGGCAGCGGTGTAATGTTTAAGCACATCCTTTGAGTCACACTAAATGGGTTTGAATTGGGATTACACTGTTTACTAGCTGTTACTTAACCTCGTTGTGACTCAGGCTGCTAATTATTACCACTTCACAGGGTTACAGCAAAACAACAACAAGGCAGAGAAATAATTTACATAAAGTAGTTAGGACGGTGCCCAACATAATTATAGTAAGGTTCAGAGCTATCATTATTATCGTTATCATCAACTAATATTTGTATGCCCACTAAACGAAAAGCAATGCTGCCTATATAGAAACTCTACAGGGGAGTGATCTATAAAATATATTTGTCATCTATTCAGTGTCTGAAGTTGGACACACTCTTAGACATGCCCATCCCTATAAACAAAGGTCCAATGAGATGTGGGCATCTGTTTGTGGGCAGCCTTGTATTCTCCTGGCACTTTGTCGTGAACTAGGGGACCCGGACACTCAGGAACTTCTCTCCCTCGTTCAGTGGAGAAATGAAGAACATTGCAGCTCTAGAAGGGAAAGAAATTCTCTGGCCTGGCTTCTGCCTAAGCATGCAGGACTATCATTTCAGGTGGAGTCAGATGGGTAAAGATCTCCCTCACAGCGATGTCCATGTCGTCAGTTACTATTATATTAAGCAAGTGTGCTTTTGTGCCTGACCTAAATTTTAATCTTGCTTTTGAGCCTCTTACCTCTTCTGTCTTTTGTAGAGATGAAGAACAGCTGGTCCGAATCCTCTTTATAATAACCCTTCAAATGGGAGACGGTTACATTTGCCTTTAAGCACTTTTTCACTCTAGACTAAACAACTCCAAATCCTTTAACCTTCCCTCATAGGTTCCATTTTCTGTCTCTTTAATCATTTAGGTTCTCCTTTGGAACCTTTCCAGGGTCTCTACATCTCCCCTAAAATAAGGGGCCTCAGACTGGACATACGACCCTGAGAAGAGGCTGCTGCCAAATTCTTTATTATGGGAAAGGCACCTCCCTTTTGTGTCAGACTCCCACCCATGTGAATTCACCCCAGTGTCTTGCAGCCTATTTCTTATCAGTACAACGCGCAGACTCATATTAACTGCATGGTCTGCTGTGATCCTCATGTCTTTGTCAGGTTTCCTCCAATGTAGATATTAAACCCATTTGTGCCTGTCATTTTGATCCTCACCCATCAGGATACTGCTTTTGTAATCATGCTGAACTCGGAACTGGTTTTAATGAAGCATTTCCTTCATGCGTTGGATCCACTTTGGATTCTCCTAACACATCAGCAGTTCCCATTCAAATTAATTTTATCTTTAGACTCTGGGGCTGTGCATATAGCAAGTTTAAGTATTATTTAAACCAGACCCAGTTTAAAATTGGAGGCCACATTTTAATCGCCCCTTTGTGTACTGAGCCATTGATCTCTTTTCCAGTCAGCAGTGAGACCCCGTAAGGGAAAAGACCGACCAGATCATATCTTTCTGGCCTTTGCTGATGAGAATGTCATATGCATTCAAGGCTTTCCTGAAATTAAGATCTTCTACAGATGTGGTTACATTTTAATTCCCGGCACATACACACCCTAAACTGAGCTTAGGCAACAAAGTTGGTGGGGGAAGGAGGAATATTTATTTGCATTATGCTTGAGATCATGGATTTACTTTAAACAGCATTGGTTTGCACATCATAAATTGCACACCAGGTTGAAAGAGGAGAAAGTTAGAAGTACAGCATGAAGAAACTATCAGTGCAGAAAGCAACGAGAAAGGAAGAAAAGGAGCACATCTGAAATTATTAGAAAATCATTCAATTTGTACTTAACTCCCAGACGCCCAGATGCCTCATAAAAAGTATGTTAATGAATCCATGAGGGCTACCACCTCAGAGCAGAAAAAAAGGACAAGGGAATGGGGAGGACCTAGCATTCACTGAGACCCTTGTAATATTCGTAAGGCACACACTTTCTGTTAGAGACTTTTGATACACTTGGCTTTTTCTACAATCATCAGCCTAACTTGCTTTGGCCCAGGAATTGCAATATTTTGAGACTTGCAAAGCTAGTTCTCACTGGGCACATGTAGTGCTCTCCTAACTCCACGTGTCAGTGTTGGCTGCGATACCCATACCTCCTTGAGATACACTTTATCGAGGGTTTGTTTCCCCTCAGTAGTTCCAAAGGGGCGATGTCAGGGCTTGAGTCCTGCCTGCTTCCCGCTTTGCTCTTGTGCCAACCTGAATGAAGCAACTGGGGGTAATTCCAGACTGGTGATTACTATGATTACTTACCAGGCGCTCTGTGGGCTGCTTCTGAGAGTGGGCAGATGTCCAGGCGGGTCTTGACATGGTTGGCCCTCCCAAGGCTTTTTGGAATTACCCATTCCAATGGCAGTAATGGAACTGGGAAGGAAGCCTTCTTTTGCCAACTCCTTTGTAATTAATTGCTTCGATTTCCACCAGATCTGTCGGTTGCAAAGCTAATGTACTTTCAGGGGCTGCCGGCTGCCCAGGAGGGGGACCCTTGCTTAGAGGCATAGAGTTGGGGAGTGGGACAAGGCAAGATTCTGGTATGAACCCCAAGGAGTGGGGTGGGTGTGTGCACCCGTCCAGGTTCCTGCAGGCTCCGGGCTTCAGTTTGGGCAGAAATGTGTGCATTTCACCACAGGAGGTCTCCTCACCTCTAGCCGGCCCTGGTAGCTCCAACCTGGACCCCTCCCCGAAGCCAGGTGAAAATGTTTCCAGCCCTAGTCCCTTAATGGTTTGAGGTTTGGCACAGCAATGCTTTCAGTTTTCAACAAGTGTAAAGTAGAAAAATGGAATGAAATACAGTTGCAGCAACCTCTTTGCGCAGTGAAATGTGGGGCGATTCCTCCTCTCTCTGCCTGGCCCCCACCCCAGCTTTAAGAAAAGCAAACATTCTTTTCCTGTCTTATTTGTCTTCCCATTAATTTAAGACAGGAAGCCCTCAGTGGGTGTGATGTAAACAATTGAGCCTCATGGGTCGGGCTTCCTCATCAGTTTGCAGCTGGAGAGATGGCTGCACAGCCCAAGCCCGTTCATGTCTCTCCGGGGATGGCTTGACTGAACCCCCAGAAGACGGGAGGGGTGCGGAGCCGAGAAGGTATAAAGGAAATGCTTAAGTCGTGCAGTCACCGGCGATTGTAATTCAGCAGCGGTGAATTTGGTTACTCCAGCAGAATCTAACGGGGGATTTCTGGAAAGTTTCCTGACATCCTGCCGATGTGGAGGTTGTGATTCGAGTTTGGGGCTCGCCCCACCCTCCCCACCCACCCCACCCTCTGTAAGAACCGTGCTGCTGCCGCCGCGGCGCGTGAAACCGTGCGGTTAAGAAATGAATTGATGCGGGGGGTGGGGGCGGAGCTTCTAGCGGCGGCTGGAAGGAGACCTTGGGACCCGCGAGGGTATCTGGATGGGGCATTTTCTCCTTCAGACCTGCTCCCAGTGACCCCTGGAAGCTCCGAGCACTTGCATCTGCACCCCCAAACCCTCCGAGACCCTCCCCGGGGCGGTTTCCTCTTCCACGAGAGGGGAGTGGCTAGGAAGGGTCTGGAATGCTGTGGAGTTTTGACAAGTGAGCAGGGGAGTGACGAGCCGGGCTGGGATTCCGTTACAGCCTTTCCACCGCCCCCCCTACGGGGCCTGCAGCAGGGAGGAGGGGTGCCCCCTCGGGCGGCGGCGGACGGAGCAGCCTCCGAGAATCCTGCAGGAGCCGTGGTGCGGGGTGGCAGCCCCGGGGCGCACGGCGGGCCCGTGTCCTGGGCGGAGAGCCCGCCCCGCGCAGGTGATTAGGGTCAGGATCGCCCAGCGCACCCGCCCAGCCCCGAGGACTTACTCCCGCCCGCTGCCCCCGCCCGGGCTCCGCGGAAGGCGTCGGACGGGACACCCCCCCCCCAAGATGACTTCAAAACTGGAGGTAGGGATCTGCGTAACAAACAGAAACCTCGGGCATCGGCATCCCATCGCGCTGGGGTGCAGATTGAGGCTGGATCCCTAAGTGTGGAAAGTGAGCCACAGCCTCAGAGAAACGCCAGCAGCCAGCCTCCGAGGGCCTCCGCTGTGCATCTCACAGATCACTGGCGAGTAAGCGCCTTGTTTTCACTGGGGTTGGCGTGTTTGGAGACGGTTCCCTGGGAGGAGTAGCCGAGCTGGAACGGGTTTGTCAATTACTAGACGAAGGAGGCTCCCGGAGTGTGTGTGAAAGGGGACTCACGGGGCAAGTCTGGAGGGGCCCCAGGACCACGGTTCTCCAAGACACCCGATGAGAGGTGCTGTTGAAGCCCACGACGGGAATGGGGGGTGGGGGCGCGGTTCCAGGAACCCCGCGTCTGTTTCGGTGCCCTCTCCCCTGCCCCTCAGGTGGCTGGCTAGCAGGGAACGGGTCTGGGGAAGAGCAGAGCTGCGTCTTCCAGCAGCTGGAACAGTTTATGACCCCTCCGGAGGTCACGAACCCCTTGGAGGAGGGATCTTAGCCCCGGGCTACTAAACAGTGTGCTTGGGCAGCTCCCCCCACCACTGATTCATACAATGTTTGGTTTGTAGTATCCACAAATCAAAGATTTTCCAGATGAAAGATGTTTGGAAAGAGAAGGATACTTTCTGTCATGTTGCTGCTCTCTGGTAGGCAGTGAATAAATACAGGGGTGAAATTGAGGGGTGCAAGAGGCAGCCGATCAGTGATTCTCATCATTGATGTTTCTCTCTCTACCTCTCCCTTCCTCTTTGAAGCCAATAAAAATATATATTAAAAATAATTTAAAAGAAAGAGCGATGGCATTACCTCTGTAAATAATATAGGAGTATCTTTAAATACACATAAAAATCCAGTACTTTCTGACTTTGCACTTGGAAATCACTTTGCATATAAGTTGAAAAGTAAGGTACAAGGGGATGGTCCCACCCTGCAGTGTTACTCTGACCATAAAATACTCCCTAATCTGTAGATGTACAGTGGCTCTATTTTACCCCCTGAGGTGTTAATGAAGTTGAAAAGGTACTGGACCTCCCCAGTTAATTGCCTTCAGAATCTCTAGTCCAGGGGTGGGCAACCTTTTTGTGAGTGCGTGCCAAAACCAGCAAAATCTCTGACTCAAAATTCTTCTGCGTGCCAACCCTAATTTTTTGAGAACACGTTATGCCTACTTGATATCTCTTAAGGTGTATGTATGTGAAGAACCTTGAAGAAATAATAAAATTCATTCGAGCGACAAAAACACAGTATATGATGATGAAAAATACATTTATTTTTTAATGTATACATGTACACTGATAGTCCGACAGAAAACTTTATGACTCTGTTTGATATTATCAGTGGGACTTTTGCTGCTGCATCACTGATGGCAGAGATTTTACATCAGGTTTATATTTTGTGACCTTCAGAGATATGCACAAGCTACTACTTTCATCTGTCAGGCTACTCCTATTATGAGACTTAACAGAATTCATCACTGAGAACAAGGATTCACAAGCGTTATGTGGATGAAACCAAAACACTGGTCGGATCTCGGAAGGCAGGGAGAGTTAAGGCAGAGGCATAGAAATTGCTCTTCCCCTCTCCCGTCAATCCATGTCTGTGGTCTTTAAGATAACTTGTTATGTAAAATTATTTATCTAAGATGCACCTACACTGAATTTATCTGAAAAATAAAAAAGTCGATATTAAGACAAAAGTTGTAAATGGAAGATTATAAGAGGATTTCGCGTGCCAGCAAAAGTTATTGGCGTGCCATGTTTGGCACGTGTGCTAGGGGTTGCCCACCCCTGCTCTAGTCAAAGCCCTTGCTTCCAGGGTGTAGCCCTGAGGCAGGGTGGGCTTTGGGAAAAGAAAGGAAAAAAGTCTGCTTGGCCAACATGGCTCAGTGGTTGAACCTTCACCAGTGAACCAGGAGGTCATGGTTCAATTCCCAGGCAGAGCACATGTCTAGGTTGCAGGCTCCATCTCCACTGTGGGGCATGCAGGAGACAGTCGATCAGTTATACTCTCTCATCATTGAGATTTCTTTCTCTCTCTCCCTCTCCCTTTCTGTCTGAAATCAATAAAACAATATATATATTTTTTAAAAGAATAAATAAAAGAAAGAAAAAAGTTCTCAGCGTGGGCCACACATGGAAGAAACAAATAGGATGTACCAAGGAAGGTGACTGCGGAACCCATGTGGACTCAGGATTTCAGGCGTGGTGGGGCTTTCAGCCTTGAGCTGTGTGAGCCTGCACTGCTGGGTTAATGGAGGAGACAGAGCCAACCTCTCCCTAATCTAGAGTGAAAGGAAGACAGTGGAAAGAGCAAGGAACATTTCCCAAAACTGCTCGCCTGCTTGTCTTCTCACCCCATAAATTGTCCATGCCTGGCACGGAGCTTCCTTTTATCCTGTTCCTACTGATCTCTGTAACTCCGTGCAGGTCCCACTTAGGAACTCTTTCCTTGAAGGGAAATAGTGACCCGTTATGGCCTGTTTCCTGGGACATGGCGTTCTCTTCTCACCTGCTCTGCCACGTGCTCAGCCCTGCTGTTGTTTTTTAAATTGATTTTTAATTAAAGTTGGCATACAATATTAGTTTCAGGGGTACACCATAGTGATTAGACATTTATATTCCTTATGAATATAGTACACTCACCTGGCACCATACATAGCTATTACAGTATTGATGACTATATTCCTTATGCTGTACTTGACATCCTCGTGACTTTTTATAATTGGCAATTTGTACTTCTTAATCCCCTTCACCTTTTTTGCCCATCCCCCAAACCCTTCCCATCTGGTGACCGTCAATTTGTTCTCTGTATCTATGAGATTGTTTCTGTTTTGTTTTGTTTGTTCGTTTTATTTTGTTTGCTTTAGATTACACATATAAATGAAATCATATGGTATTTGTTTTTCTCTGTCTGACTTACTTAACTTAGCATAATACCCTCTAGGTCCATCCATGCTGTCGCAAATCAGTTCCTACCTTCTTCCACTCTTTCGTTGCCCAGAGGGTTCACCAAGTACCTTGCTGACTTCTGGAAGTGGGTTCTCCAGGACACTACTCAGGGACCTCTTCTGATCCTTGTTTGGGTTCTCATTCTGGAATCTGACTCATAGCCTGAGCTTCCCTTCCTTCTTTATCAAAACTATACACAGTACGTCATTGAAATATCAGATAGTACCACCAGGCTTATAAGTGGAAACATCAATCACTAGCCTCACCAACCTCAGCTGCTATGCCCCAGAGACAACTACTTTAAAATCTTCACACATGTTTCCATGTGCTTCCTGGTTCTTCCTGTTCCCCAGGCCCTCGGCCTGCTGCTCCCCCTGGGCCTGCTGCTCATGAGGCCTGATGGACAGCGTCATCCTGTCTCATCATCGTCATCCCTGAGATTCAGGTTGTCTCTTCTCAGGTGGCATCCCCTGTTTTCTACACCCCCTATTTTCCTCTTTATTTGTTTCTTCCTCTTTATTTGTTTCTTCCTCTTTCTTTGCTCTCTCTCTCTCTCTCTCTCTCTCTCTCTCTCTCTCTCTCTCAGATCTTTTCAAGTCTTATCATTTGAAAGGGTGGTAACTCTACATGGGAAATCCCTTTCCCTCAGAGTTTGGAAAGCACTGCTCTTCCAGGGTCAGCATTGCTGTTGAGATGTCAGACATCATTCTAATTCCTGCTGCTTTCAAATACAGTTATTTCCCCCTCTCTGAATCCTTGTCCTTTATCCTGCCCTTTCTCTCTGTAATGAGATTTCATTTTAATGCACCTTGCTGTGTCTTTCTTCATTCATTGTACTTGGCGTTCAGTGGACCTTCTCAATCTGGAAACTCAGACCAGTTTTTTGGAATGAAAAATTTCTTCTTCTCTTCTGGAACACCTGTTAAATTAGAAGGGGGGGCCTCTTGGATGGAATCTCTAATTTTCTTTTTTTCTTAGTCTGTCCCCTTTTTAAGAAAAAATGTTCACTTCCTGGGAAATTTCCCCCTTTTTTTTTGTTTTGAAATTTCCTCATTTTACCTTCCAACCATATGTCTACTATCAAATTTCTAATTGTCAAGAACTCTTGAAAAATCTCTGAAGTGTTCTTTGTATAACATCCTGTCCTCCGTTTCCAGCTGAAAAGATTGCCAGCCTCCGTGGAGCGCAGTGACTGCTTCTCTGAAGCATCCCTCCACTCCCCGCGTGGGTTCTCGTCCTGATTCCTTCTTAGTATTTTTTGTTTTGCTTTTGTGTTTAAATCTTGAATGTTAAAGTCTCTCCTCAAATGTCTGCTGACCCTGGCCTGGTCCCTGGAAAGCTAACAGGAAGGTCTGCATGCACGCATGGGGCTTGTGCCCGGGAATAGTTCCTCCTTACCAAGAACAACACCAGAACAGGGTTTCAGAATCCAGAGCAATGCCTGGCACCCCGGGAACTTTGCACGTGTATTTGCTGAGTAACAGAATGAATGGCGCACGATCTGTCTAGGGCCCACGCAGTAGAGAGCATTAAAAGCTCCCCAGGTGATTCGAATGTGCAGCTGGCCCGGGTACCTCTGCTGCAGGGTTATCCTGCTGAGAGCTTTTCCTGGAGGGCTCCCACCTGTGGGTGGAAGGGCTTTCCTTTCAGGAGAAACTGACCCGGGGAAGAGAAATCCTCACACTGAGGGGACTCCCTGGGCTGCAGGGATCTGCGAGCCAGATGCGGAAATGAGGCCAGGAGTCCATTTGGTACTGAGACTTTCTCCTATTCCCCTTTGTAAAGCTGCACCGGGTCCCTCAGCCACACGTGGTGTCTCTGCGTCAGCACTTCGCTTTTCACAGGCTGGAAAACGCAGGCAGTCGCTTTGGTGCTAGGATTGAGAGAGGAGGGGGCCGAGGGGTGTGGCAGCTTCAAGTGCAGACTTTCAGCCAGTCCTCCTGCTTTCGGGGGCCCCTCTGCCCCCCAGTGCCCGTGTCCCCAATTCCGGAGGCTCTCTGGAGCGCTGTGGTGTGAGTCCCAGCCTGCTTCCCGGCTTCCCGCACTGCTGGGCTGGGTTTCAGCTTTCTCTCATCTGCTAAGTCAGTTACCACTGGTTTGACTACTTGCCAGCTTCCAAAATGTTGTTGCAATCATAGTTTCTTCTGTTCTCTTTGAGAGTTGAGCAAACCCTTCCCCCACACTTTAAAACTTTCCTTGACTCTCATTCCATCCTGGGTATTGGTGACTGAGTCTTCCTGCCTGGTGCCCCCAACTCGCCCTCCTCTCAGCTCTTCTGTGTTTACACCCCTGCAAGTGTCCTCCTGGGGCAGAAATGCCGATGGGCCGGGTTGTATGGTCACATCAGCGGAAAGTCGTTACAAGTGTCCCCGGGGTGTGAATAGAGTGGTTATTGGGCGTGTATACGAGGTATGTTGATGTCTTCTCCATCTGGTCATTAGTTATGCTTCTTTGTATGTGTGGGGTATCGGGCAGAGGCGTTTCTGAATGTGCTTGGTGCTTCGCTATCAGAATGCTATCTGTGAGGATAACTAACAGTGCAGCACGTTGACGTCATTGAAATCTGCTCACCTTCATTTCTTTGGTCCCCACCCGAAGCCCATCAGGTGCTTCCGTGCTGCTGTGGCCTCAGAAGTATCCGTTCCCTGAGATGATTAGCCCACTCGGATCTGGTGCCTCCATCCCACACCCCAGAGACAAGTGTAGGAAAGTGTGTGAGCCAAGTCTGGGCAATGAGGTGTGAAGGAAAGTCTCTTGTGGAGCTTTTAAGGAAGGTTTGCTCATTACTGAGAAAAAGACACAAAAAAGAAATGACTCCATTGCTTCCTTGGCCCATTGCCATGGGGAACAGCTTAGCAGTACTTGCCTCCTGCCTTAGGGTGAAGCCAGCTTGGGGTGGGGGGTCGCTCGGCAGCCCATCCGGTAGCTGGGACACGTGGCTGGAGCCCTACCCTTCCTCGGTACTTCCCACCCCAGGAGGTGATTAATTTCCTTCCAGTTTGGCCATTTTTGAATCAGGCCATTTTGAATCAGGCCATTTTGAATAAGGGTTTGGTGTCATTTCCTACCAAACTGATACAGGTGGGTGTTTATTAATGCCCTGTCTCATTCCCAAAGAGAGTTCTGCCATGGGCTCACCTTACAGAAGTTCTGAGCTGCCTGGTTCTTCGATCCTCCCTTCTCTGCCTATTTTCCAGGCAGATGAAAGTAATTTTATTCTTCCAATTTCAAAAGAAGACATTGAGCTGGGAAAAGGGGATTCCTTTCTTTGTTCCATCCCAGTGAGAGAACATCCCGGGTGGTCACGAAAATGAAGATGGTTCTTAACATGAGAGTGCTGCGAAGAAACCTGCATTCCAGCCTGTGAAAAGCCAAGTGCTGGTTCTCTCTCACTCCTGTGATTGTGCAGGCTGGCCAGTCTGCCTGCACACTCGGGATTGTTTCCGCCATGGTCCCCCCCTTTGTCCTGGTGCATCCTAGCCTTTGGGAAGCTTTGAAGATGAAATAAACTCCGGAAGGGCTCCGTGGTGTCAGGAAGACCGGATGCAGGAGAAAGGAGTCTGTCCATTCCTGTTTTCCCCAGGCGAACTCACTCAGCAATGACACACTCTATTTTTATGAATGGGAAGGCCTCCTAATTTCTTCCATTCCCAATAAAATGTTAGCCTGAAGGGAAGCCCTTGATTGCACTTAGCATCATACCATCGTTTTCCTGTTTGTATCTGTAACCCAAGACGGTAAGGACAGGCACTTCAAATTATAACATAGCTGCGATTTATTGAGCACTTACTACTTGCCAGGTATAAGCTCCACATGTCTGAGTTTATCTCACCCTCACAATGATCCTGTGAAGAAGGTGCTCTTGTTATCTCTGTCTGATGATGGCGATCACGTGAGGCACACAGGATTTGGGAACTTGCTCAAGGTTGTCCATCTTTTCAGTGGCAGAGCGAAGATTCCAATGCTGGCAGTCTGGTTCTGAAGTCCATTCTGTGCTGTATGACATGTATGCCATGTAATTCATCATCATAGCTTGGACTCCCTTCCACCATCTGTAGTATACAATAGAGATTCACATGCTACTGTGAATGAATAAACACAGGGATTTTTCATGTCATTACAGACTCATTAATTTTAATGGCAGTGTATTTCCCCATTGAGTTAAAGAACCATAATTTGTGTGACTATTTCCCTAGGATTGGACATGTAAGTAGTATGGGCTAGTCTAGCTGAGACTGGGATGGCCTGGAGAAACCTCACATATGTGGTCGCTATTTGGGGGATGCCCATGAGATATTTTTATAACTCTCCTCCGTCCCCTTCTCTGCCATCGCTGGGCCCATCCTTAAGGGCCATGCTAACCCTCATCCAGTTTCAGGTTCCCATTGCCATCAGTAGAACTCTTAAAAACAGATGGCGTTATGAAGGCTTTACTACTTTTGGAACGTTTTCCAAGGGTCCCTGTTAAAGGTTAAGCATTAGTTGGCCAGCAATTGCCGTCTGAAATGCGGATCCCTGGAATGTCGCCTGCCAAGTGCCATTTTCCAGGTGGTTTCTCATAACATGGCATTTTGCACTTTTGCATCCAGAGATAATATATCTGACTCTTTGATTTGTTATTTAAGACTTTTGGCTGACCTCTGGGATTCTTGTCTTAATTGACAATTGATAGAAAATATAAATGGAAAAATGTGTTAGTGTGCAAAGTTTGGAGTTTGTTTTACCTTTGGAAATTGGGGATAGAGGATTAAGGAAAACTCTTATGAGACCATTTTGTCTGGCCAGCGGTTGTCTTAGTGGTTTCACTTGTTAGGCCCTATGTCAACAAACACACCATGCCTCAAACAATACAATTATTCTGTAGCAGTTATTTGCAGTTCAAGAAGTTTCCACTTTTGTAGATTAAATTATCTGGGATATGCTAGATGACCTTGATATTTAAATTTTGATTAATCCTATGGTAAAAAACAACACACAAAACGAAACACCCAACAACAACACAAAACCCTTTTGTGGAACAAGTAATCTTTTTTGAAAAGTCAAAGACATGCTTGTCCTAAATACATCTCTAATGTATATACAGGTATGTGTAATTTAAAGTGTGGGTGTGGGTGTGGGTGTGCTTTCCTCCTTCCTCTTCCTCCCCAGTTTGTCCTCGTCCTTCTCTGTACTGGGAGACCGACTTCTGCGAACAACAGCATCTGGCCTCCCTTTGTCCTGGTTGTGGTTGGCTTCAGCCAATGGGAGGCACAGGCCGGTCACAAGGCAGGAGACAGCGTTGGAGCATTTACCCCCTCTCCACTGTCCCCGGAACCTGGGAAGGTTCTGACCGGAACTGATTTCTTCTAAGCTCCCTTTCGTGGCTCCCACTCGCACTGCCTCCTCCCCTGGCCTTTCAGACCTGGTGGAAGTACTACTTTCCGGTCCCCTGGGTGCTTCATACTGCCTGCACCTCTGGGAATAGTCCCTGCAGAAAATTCTCAGCTCAGCCCTTTTGCGTGTGCCCCTGTTTCCTGCTGGGACCCAGGTTGGAGTTGTGTGGATCCATCTCTTCCTCATATAAAATCTTGATGGTCGCGTCTGGCTCGGAAAGGCCAGTTCCGTATCCTTTAGTACATCTGCATTCGAATTATGTCTCGTCCTGTCGGAGAGTTGTCATCATATGCTTACGTCTTTTGTCTTTCCTATTGGATTACTAGCCTTGGGAGGCAGGGGTGTGGATTATTCTGCCCTCTCCTACAACATCTAGTACAAGGGTACCCCGGAGATATTGCAGGTTTGGTTCCAGACCAGTAATCTATTCGCAGTAAAGCAAATATCCCCATAAAGCAAGTCACAGGAAGCTTTTGGTTTCCAGGTGCTCTGTACACTAACTGTATGTTTACACTATACTGTTGTCTGTTAAGTGTATAATAAATAGTATTATGTCAAAGAACAATGTAAAGACCTTAAAAATATTTTATTGCTGAAAGATGCTAACCATCACCTGAGCCTTCAGCAGCTTGTAATCTATTTGCTGGTCGAGGGTCTTCAATTTGTAAAAAAAAGACAATATCAGAGAAGCGCAATAAAATGAGGTATGCCTGTACATTGCTTTGCATACAGAGGTACAGCCATTCGCAACTCTTGAGGTCAGATAATAACGTAAAATTAGGAGGGCACGTGTATATGTGGAATATATGTGGGTATGATATATTTGTGATTGGATTTTTTAAAAATAATCTTTATTTGTATCCTTATCAGCATAGGTTCATTAATTTAAGCAGTAAACAATTTCCAAATGCCGGTTACACAATATGCTAGGTGTTCAACATTAACGATTTTTCAGTCTGTAAACGGTGTTTATTAAGAACTGAAATAATAGAATTTTCAAGCTAGAAGGAATCTTGGAGCGTGTCTAATTGAGATTCATCATTTAGGTGCTGCTCCGACAGAAAGGTTCGCTGCTTTGTCCTGCAAAGGTAGTAGGTGGTATGAATGATGCCAGACTTGGTGCCCTGACTCTCTGCCTAGGGGTCCTTTCCCCACCTCCCTCATGTTGCACTGGTTGGTTGTCTCATAGGTGCTTTCTGGTGAAACTAACCTCCACGAGGTATCCTTTAGTTCCTAAAGTTTAGGAAACCTCTCTGTTGGCCCTTATTGCTTCCCTCTGTGTTGCAAATGCAAACCAGATAGTCATGCTCTGAGCTCATAAAAGGTCCTAATAGGATGCAGACGGTGGATTCTAACCCCGGCTCCAACATGAGCCCCACGTGTAGATTGCTGATGGGGGATGACTTGACCAACCCACCCACAGCCACTCTTGGACCTCTCCCTTCACCATCTTTAAACTTGGAGCAACGGTGTATGTGGGTGTGTGAGGGGTTGGGGTTGGGTTGGGTGAGTTAGTTAACTAAGTGCTGCAGTTACGGGAGCCAGTCTCGAGCCTCTTCTGCAGAGGTGTGATCTCCAGGCCAGGTTGATCTCCAAGTGTGCTTGCAGACTCGCCCGGGGGGTGTACGATGGTCACTGCTCCTGTGACCATGGCCCTGCATGAGTTCATTTAGCACAGGGACCCGAGGACAGGTGTTCCCTACAAAACCAAAAACCTTTGGCTCCTCTAAGTCACAGCTTCACGTTGGTTTGAGATGGACAAGAAAAAACCTTTCCTTAGTGAACGGAAGCAAAGCAGATTGGCCCAGGTCTGCACGTGATAATGTGAATGTCAGTAATTAGTGTTCCTCAGCTGGGGCCGGGGGTGGTGATGAATTGTTACCCTCACCTCTAAGACTTAGGTTCAGGAAGACTAGGGAATGAGAAAGGGAGATAGTATCTTTATTGAGGGCCTGCTGTTTGTCAGGCTTGGTGCTAGGAGCTTAACTAAAGGTACTCACACCCAGACAGCTACATGTTATGTCCATTTTACTAGAACTGGAGACTGAGGCTCAGAAGGGCTGTGATATACCCAGAATGGCATAGCTGGTATAAGGGGGTAGAGCACATTCTCAGTTCTGTCTGACTCCACAAACAAACCTTGTCAATGAAGTAATGACGTTCCAAACCCAACTGGTCCACATTCTTGCCATGAATGACTCCAGGGAAAGTTAACTAGCTTCCCTGCCTTGGTTTTCTCAACTGTAAAATGGGAATATAGTGTGTCACTCCCTCATAGGGCAGTGGTGGGGACTGAGATATTGCATGTAAAGTCCTCCTCAAGGTGCTGGCCACATAAGCCCTTAATGATATTTAGCTCCTGGGTCCTGAGAGCTGGGTTTGCTGCTGCTCCTTTCTGGCTGTGCCTTGTTAACTGGTAATTTCTTTAGGTTGTTGTTCTTAGGCACAAAATAAGGGTTGGGTTAAAGCCCAGTCTTCTTTTCTTTTTTAAAAAAATTAATTTATCGATTGATTTTAGAGAGTGTAAAGGAGAGAGAAAGAGAAAGAAACATCGATTTGTTGGTCCACTTATTCATGCATTCATTGATTGATCTTTGCGTGTGCCCTGACCGGGGATCAAACCCACAATCTTGGTGTATCAGGATGATTCTCTAACCAACTGAGCTACCTGGCCAGGGCAAAGGTTAGTCTTTTTAATGGAGGCGAACCCAAGGAGAAAGGCCCATTCCCATCTTTCATGTGAGAACTGTCACCCTTTCACAAGTGCTGGGTGTGTGTGTTACTTTAGGACATAACCCATTCAGGTCTGCTGGTGAGAATCCAGACTTGGGCGGCTGCCCTGGAGGTAGCTTTTCTGAATGCAGCCCAGTTCCAGCAACATTCCCTCAGTTCCTGCCGCTTGCTTTTCCTCTCTCATGACTCACTGTCCCTGTTGTAAAGGCAAGCTCTGTTTATTGTTTTCGTTTTCATTATAGACAATACTCTCAAAGTACTCTTTCACTTGTGGCACTTCTGGTCACCATGCGTGCATGCTGGGGGAGGTTTCCACCCCAAACAATTGTGGGACACCAGCTGGGTGTGCGCCAGTTCAGTTCGGTCCAGACACTGCCCGCCTGGAGGAGGTCAGATCCCACAGGTGAGGGCTCAGTCCCACAAGACCGCCTCCCCCCCGCCCCCCCCAACACACTTCAGATGCCCAGCAAAAGTCCAAGTGTCACCTCTACTTCTGACTGACTGGCTGTAAATAGGTTCCCATGACTCCTCCTGTTAATGAATAGGATTATTAATCAGATTCAATTAATTTGCTAGAGCAGCTCACAGAGCTCAGTAAAACAATTTACTAACTAGATTACTGGTTTATTATGAAAGGATACAACTCAAGAACAGCCAGATGGCAGGTGCATGGGGCAAGGTGTGTGTGTGTGGGGGGGGGGGCGGCGGTACAGCATCACCGTGTGTTCACCAACCCGGAGGCTTTCCCCTTAGCTGCGGCTGATTAAATCATCGGCCCCCCTTGGTGATGGGGCTCCCTCTCCAGCCCCTCTTCCCTTCCTGGAGGTCCAGGGCTGGGATTGAAAGTTCCACCCTCTACTTGTGCCTGGGTTCCCTGGCAACTAGCTCCCCTCCTTAAGGCTTTTCCAGAAAGTCACCACATTATCGTAAACTCAGATGTGATTGAATAACCAAAAAAATACCCATTTCACCTTTATTCCTCTGGAGCTGTTTCTGGAACTAAATATTATAAGATGCCCTATGGCTCTTCTAGAGGGAATTACAGGGGTTTTAGGAGGTCTGTGCCAGAAGCAGTAGACAAAGACCAAATATGTATTTCTTATTGTAAATCACAGCATCACACTGTGGGTGTGTATTCATCCTTATACACCCCGCCCCCCTTTCCGTAATAGGTAAGGCCTCAGGGAAACTCCCTTTTTCAGAACGTTCCAGAAAACTCCCTGTCTGCCCCCTGCACCTCCCTGGCTACTTTTGCAGTGGCAGTGCCCAGCAGTGCAGAGCTGAGCTCAGAACCTTGTTGCTAGGGCATCTTTGGGAAGAGGGAGGGCGAGTTGCACCCTCTCCAGAAGCTGGGCTGGGATCTGGGGGACCTCCCTATGGCAGATGCTCTCCTGCCATCACTACAGGCACCACCTCCCAGCAGCGTAAATTATTTTTAGAAGAAGAAGGAAGGCATACAAGACAGAAAGCCAGGGCCTGGCTCGTGTGGCAGCACCCATCTGTCCTGTGGCAGAGGCACCTGTTTCTGGGGCCTCTAGACCCAACGTTTTGGATTCCCCTGGAGTCCCCAACTCTACCCTGAGAAAGTCCACTTGTCATTAAGTATCGAGTTGCCATGGCGACCTGCTGAGGAAAAAAGGCAGATGAGGGGGAAATGAAGTTACACAGCTTACCTCAAATGCCCAAATAAACAAAGTTATAAACAAAGCCCCCCCCCCCCCCGCCCAAATAAAACAGTTATCAGAAATAAGGAAGTCACCTCATGCTGTGAGAGGACCTCACAATTATTTTATTTTGAACCTCCAAGTATTACTTAGGGAACACATTAGCCCGAAAGGACCTTAGTCAGGCCTGGTTTTGGATGTGTATAGAGGTCAACTGAGGAAATCGTATTTTAAAAAAAGGTTAAAAAAATGTAGTAATATTCCTGGGTGTCTGACCTCACAGTTGTAAGTGTTGGATTTCTTTATAAACAAGACTTTTAAAAGACGGTTTAAAAATGGAACAAGTTAAGGACTTTATCCAACTAACTAAAGTAGAAGTGAAGAGGATATGTTCTGGAAAACTCAAAATATACCCATAATCCCCGGAGCAGGTGTAAAGTGCCAGGGCCGTTGAGGACTTGGCAATAAATGTTTTCCTAAGTCAGGGGTGGGAGGAAGCAAGAAACACTTCGAAGTTAGCATTCACTCACATTCACTTACGTGGCGTTTACATAGTATTTGTGTATATAATATTTATGCACATACAAGTATGTATATTGTTATATTAATATCTTAAATAGCTTAAGGTAAATATTTCAAATTTACATTTTTAGTACCTTAGATGGAAAGTTTGCGTCTAAGGATATAGATTTTTTCATTTACATCATTTAAATGTATCTAACCAAATTCCCCCCAATCTTTTCAGCTCTCTCTGATTGGGGTAGTCAGGGGTCACTTATACTTGAGGTCACCGGGTGATCCAGCTGAGATGACCTTTGCCCACCTCTAACTCTATAGAAAATGCAAACTGATGTCAAGAAGTATTTATGCAATTTATGCTGGAATCATTGCTTCAGTAACTCCACTTTTGTTTCTCACTTGAACTTTCTGGTTTGCAAGGGCCAAACCAAAAGTAAAATGAACCGAAATGCAGGACATTCAAGTGACTCAAATATATTTTCTCTACCATCAGGAAGGGATTTAAACTGACATTTAGATCTTATATTTAGGGGTCCTTACATCTGGATGTACGGGCATGAGGAGGTGGCATGAGCAGAGTAAGAGCAGTGTGGGCTCTTGTGCCAAGTGGAGCCCTTGACCCTGCTGATAGGGTCGGGAGGAGCAGTCTGTGGAGCACCGTCCATCCCGGGCAGCCCATCAACTTGTGGTTTTGGTGAAGTAAACAAGGAGAATTTCTCTCAGGAAAAATCACAGGCGCAGGAGGCCAGGCCTCACTCCTCTGGCTGGCCCTGCTTCACCCTCCACATGGGAGTGTGGATGTGTGCCTTCCCCACACAGCATCTGGATAACAAGTAATCATAGGCCAATAGGGAAATTTCCTCTCAGAAAAACACACACATCCCCAACACGAAGCCACCAGCCAAAGAACTTGATCTTCCCAGGATATATATTTTCCTAGAGAAGAAACTCAAGATGTGTCTAATCTGTGTGTCAGTGCGAACGGGCCTATCATTGTCCCCTTCCTCCCCCAAAGCATGCTTTTCTATCCTTTCAAATGTAAAAATTCTGCACCATTTTAGTTGTTGAGAAATCATGGCTATCCCAAAACTTGCAACATTGGTATTGGTCAGGGTTCTCCAGAGAAACAGAATGGAGGGGAGATATATATGTATTTGGAGGTGTGTGTGTGGGGGGGGGGGGGCGGGGGCGGGGGGCTTATTTTAAGAAATTGGCTCACACAGTTGTGGGGTAGCAAGTCCGACATCTGTAATTCAGGAAGGCTGGAAATTCAGACAGGGTTTCTATGTTGCCCTCCTAAGGACAACTCCTTCTTTAGGAAACCTCAGTCAGTTTTCTCTTATGGCCTCACCTGATTGGATGAAGCCCACCCACATTATGGAGAGTCATCTTCACAAAAAGTCTGCTGATTTAAATGTTAATCACATCGAAGATAACCTTCACAGCACCATCTAGACTGGGTGTTAAAACATCTAGGCACCAGAGTCTAGCCAAGTTGACACGTAAATTAACCATCACAGTTAGGATCCGTAACTGCATTTATTTGTCTTCACTGTTTATATTCTGTGTTTTTGAAGTAAATAACATTATAGATAAAAAATTACTCTGAGCTCTGTTGGTCCCAGTGCACCACAGTTTGGGGTTCGATCCCCAGTCAGGGCCTATACAAGAATTGACCAATGAATGCATAAATAAGTGGAACAACAAATCGGTATTTCTCTCTTTCTCTTTCATGAATAAATAAAAGAAAGAAAGAAAGAAAAAGAAAAAAACCCTCTCTGGGCTGATAAGAAAGTTAACAAAGAAATTCTAGATTTAATATTTGAATATTGAGAACTCTTTCTTTAAAAACATAAAATATATAGAAAATACAAAAATAATCTAACAGACATTTATATTCCTGCCACTCAGAATTAATAGCCATTAGTGGTTTTCCATTTTTGCCATTAAGGTTTTGTTTAAACCAAAAAAAATAATTAGTCCTAACTAAAGTTCCCTTCAGCCCCTCTCCCTCTTACTCTAGTTTGGTGCATATCCTTCCAGACTAAGTGCTGGATGTTAAATACTCTCATCTATTTAGAGATAAAGATATGCATCGTGTGTGTGTTTTAATTGGCATAAATGGTATAATATTGCCTCTTACATTTTATACTCCACATTTTTTTCCTTTTTGAGAAAAATTGTGGAGCATAACAAATGTTAATGGAGTCATTTTAACTGTCTTTTTGTCTTAAGAAAATTCTCTCTCCTGTATTTTTCTTCCACTAATTGTTCATAGTTAGGTGTTTTTTGCATTTATGTGGAAAACATGTAATTTGATCTTTTAGAAGCGAAAACCAAATTAAAATGGATTAAAAATAAATTTCAAATGGATTGCAGACCTGGCTCAGTGATTAGATTGCCCTTGCCCCGGAGTATCATATAGACCCCAAAAATAGATGGGCTGGTTTCAGGGCTCTTTATTCCATTCTGATCATTTATCTAGTCCTACATCAGTATCACACTGTCTGAACTGCCATGGTGTTCTAATATCTGATCAGGTAAGTCCATCCTCTGTACTTCTTATTGAAAGTTGTCTTGGTTATTATTCTTAGTCCTATACTCTCCCATATAAGTATTAGAACTTTGTTCAAGTTTTCCAGAATTCTTGAAAAGATCTTTTTGAAACTTCCCTAAAGCTGTTGATGAATTGGGAAATGCTGACAGCTTTAAAATGTTGTCTTCTCCTGTCCATAAACAAGCTTCGTCACTCCATTACTCCAAACCTTTTGTGTCCTTCCATGTTGCTTTGTAATATCTTGGCGATGTTGCTTTTAGACTTTTGCCTCTCTCTGTACTTGGTTCCTGCTGTTGAAGGAATACTACTGATCTTTGAATTTGGATTTTGGTTTCCAGCAATTTGCAACATCCTCCTATTAATCCTAATTGTTTGGAGGTTTGTCTTGATAATTAAATATAAAATACTGACTGCAGGTCTTCACTATGTTTTGAATTATAAACTGTTAAATTACATTGTCATCCACCATTGCACAGTGTGCCCTGAGCGTAATGGAGTGCAGAGGGCGTTGACTCTGGAGTTGGGCTGTGTGCCAGGGGAGATAAAGACGAAAACAGACATTGGGGGACCAGTTCTGGGTGGTGACTAGGTATGGCCTCAAATTCATTTCTTACAAACTTTCAATGTATAAGCAGACCATTGGTTTCTGATGCCAGCCTGTCCAAGTTCCCACTCGATCACATCCGCACGACCTTGGACTCTATCTGGGCCTCAGGTTTTTTAAAACTGGAGGTAATAGTAATACCGATTCGTGGGGGTTGTGAGGCTTCATTGAAGTATTGTATGCACCTGCTAATTTAAGCTTTCAGTATGTGTTAACTGTCATGAAATATCATCACTGTATTTTTAAATGTCGGGTATTTTGAAATCTTTCTGATGGGAAGCATAGGATTATTAATAGTTTAGACTTATTCGTCCTTTGCCAGAAAGTTGACCTTCTCTCTTTCATGATTTCTTTTAAAATGCTGTGCCCTGTTCTTTGTAATCATATCGCGTCTGATAAGATCATGCCTGGCATCACAGGGCAGGTCAGAAGGAAAGTTGTTTCACAGGAATTGCTTGACAAACTTGGCTGAAAGGCCTGTTTTTGTTAATGAGGATGTTAACTAGGGCTCTAGCCTCTGTCCTAAGAGACGGATAAACTCGAGTCCAGGGATTTAAAGTGGTTTGCATTTTGTTTTATGAGATAGAGGAGAAAATTCTAGGACTGATTTATGGGCCCAACAAGCACCCCAGAACCTCACACATGCAGATCGCTCAGCACTGGTGGGAGCTGAATCGTGTGCAGCCCAGGTGCCTGGGAGGCCTCCCCGGGCCTCTTCTCCATCCTCCGGAAGTGGTCTCTGGTCCATGCCTCCCACAGTGGGTTCATTTTGGGGGGAGAAGGAATCCTGAACTAGCACCATCCCTTCTCAATGTCCCCATCAACCATCCTGGCTTCCCAGAATTTTGCTGGAAAGCACTGTTTTCCTCTTTTTCTGACTCTCAGAAGAGCATAGCCAGTCTCAAGACCCTGAATGGCACAGCCTGCTGTAAGGTTCCTGGGCCTCCGGTGGTCAAGTGGCTTCAGCTTATTTTGAAATTTGGTAGAAAATGGTCCACCCTGTTTAAAGGCTGTCTGTAGATGCATAGACATGACCCTGTGCAGTGATGAGGGTGGACAGTAGCTGGACTGTGACATTGACATGACCATTCTTGGGACGGCCACCATTGGTAGAGTCTGTCCTGTCGGTGCTGGTGTGCTTGAGCAGGTGTTAAGAATGGAAATTTCTCCTCAAGTATGGCCCAACAAGTTGTCTTACACTGTTTTGTTTTTTTCAGAGAATAAAAGGCAGGATTGAGAGCAACGCGAGTTATTCTGAAAGTTATTCTTTCTAAGGCTTTTCTTGTAGCAATTAAGAGCCCAGCACTCAAGAATGTCAGATCGTTTTGGCAAGAGGCAAACTTGGCTTGTTGACTGGTTGGCATTTCATGCCTATATTTCAGGGGCCATCCCCTTCCCTTCTCCCCTCTGGCATTAACTGAAGGCTCTCCATCAGTCCTTCCCTCTCTGGTCCAGGAGCTCTAAGACCTACGTCTACTGTTTGCCATTATGGTGGCATTGGACTTGCTCTGTAAATTAGTGTTGTTCTCTCAGGAATGTATCTTTAACAATGCTGGCTCATCTCCTCCCATTTCCTCATACTTAACAATGTTTAGTTTGACTCTGTCCCCTTGTTCTGGGCATGCAAACATTCGGAGATCTGTAAGGATTGGGGATTTTTTCTTCAAAGCAAATTTTCGAAAGGTTTTTCTGCTGAGCATTTCTCTTTATCTTCAGTATCTTTGTCAAATAAAGAAAGCGCCCCCCGCCCTCCCCCCTCCCCCAGAGATGAAAAGACCAAGCTGAACTGTGTGTGATAAATCCCAGGTCTGACTTCAACGCTGCTAATGGGGGAGGGGAGGGGTTCTGAGGAGACTTCTCCCACTTTCTCCAACCACACTTTCTTTTTTTTTTTTTAAATTAAATCTTTATTGTTCAGATTATTACATTTGTTCCTCTTTTTTCCCCCCATAACTCCCCTCCTCCCAGTTCCCGCCCCACCCTCCGCCCTCACTCCCCACCCACTGTCCTCATCCATAGGTGCACGATTTTTGTCCAGTCTCTTCCCGCATCTCCCACACCCCTTTCCCCCACAAGAATAGTCAGTCCATTCCCTTTCTATGTCCCTGATTCTATTATGATCACCAGATTATTTATTCACTTGATTCTTAGATTCACTTGTTGATAGATGCATTTTTGTTGTTCATAATTTGTATCTTTACCTTTTTCTTCTTCTTCCTCTTCTTAAAGGATACCTTTCAGCATTTCATATAATACTGGTTTGGTGGTGATGAAGTCCTTTAGCTTTTCCTTATCTGTGAAGCTCTTTATCTGACCTTCAGTTCTGAATGATAGCTTTGCTGGATAAAGTAATCTTGGTTGTAGGTTCTTGGTATTCATCACTTTGAATATTTCTTGCCATTCCCTTCTGGCCTGCAAAGTTTCTGTTGAGAAATCAGCTGACAGTTGTATGGGTATTCCCTTGTAGGTAACTGAGTTTCTTTCTCTTGCTGCTTTTAAGATTCTCTCTTTGTCTTTTGCTCTTGGCATTTTAATTATGATGTGTCTTGGTGTGGTCCTCTTTGGATTCCTTTTTTTGGGGTTCTCTGTGCTTCCTGGACCTGTAAGTCTGTTTCTTTAACCAGGTGGGGGAAGTTTTCTGTCATTATTTCTTCAAATAGGTTTTCAATATCTTGCTCTCTCTCATCTTCTGGCACCCCTATAATTCTGATGTTGGTACTCTTGAAGCTGTCCCAGAGGCTCCTTACACTATCTTCGTATTTTCGGATTCTTTTTTCATTTTGCTTTTCTGGTTGGGTGTTTTTTGCTTCTTCGCATTTCAAATCTTTGCCTTGATTCTTGCGCTCCTCTGGTCTGCTGTTGGGAGTCTGTATAGTATTCGTTATTTCAGTCCGTGTATGCTTAATTTCTAGTTGGTTCTTTATCATAACATCGAGGGTCTCATTAGATTTCTTGAGGATCTCACTACATTTATCGGCGGCTTCTAGACAGTTCTTAAGAGACCTTAAAAGTGTGGTTCTGAACTCAATATCCTCCATTGACAGTTTTGTCCTGTTTCTTTGTCTCCGCATTTTTTATGCTTTCTTGGTGCACCCCCTAGTGGTCTTTGTGCGCAGTCTTGTTGTAGTTAAGCCTTGATTGTTGTCGGCAATACTGGGGGTGATTTGACCTCCAGGCTAACTGGCTATGAGAGTCCGCTGTGTCTGCAGCGGGAGAGCTTCTGTGCTGGATCTCTAGGGCGGTGCTAATCTAGTGTTTGCCTGAGGCTATCTGGCAAATGGCTCTGCGCAGGGCTTGGGCGGGGTGGGTCCCCGGGGATCTACAGGGCGGGCTGGAGCGAGCAGTTATGGCTGCTCTCAGTTCGGTCCCTAGGGGCTCTGCCTCACAGAGTCCCAGCAACCACTGCAAACCTCGGAGAGAAAGCTGCCTTCGAGTTCCGACCGAAGCCAGACAGTCCCGCTTCTCCCGTTTGAGTCTGGGTCCCTAGAGACTCGCCCGGATCTGGAGCTCAGAGTCTGAAACTCCCTCCCGATTGAAAACAACAACCGCGCCCTCCGCCTCCAGCCCGCTCCGCGTGCACTCCGCACCTTAGTATTTCACTTCAGCCCTGCGCCTCCTCTGAGTCTGGGTATGATATTCTCTTTCCTCCTAGTTGTAGAATTTCCACTCAGCCAGCCTTCCTGTGGTTCTGGATGATGTCCGTTCCGTCTTTTAGTTGTTTTTTGAAGTGGTTGTTCGAGGCAGCAATCTCCGGCATTAACCTATGCCGCCATCTTGGTTTCTCCACACTTGACTTTCAAAGACCAAAGTGATGATGGGTGCTTTTGTTTACACGTTATCTTCAAATCCAGAAAGTTTTTCCTGCTTTGGCCAATTTGAAGGCACAGATTTTCCTATCATTATTTACATCTTTTAGGATGTGTCAGACTCCATGGCACATGGATTGCCTGTGGGTCGACAGCCCAGTGCTTTCTGTCACTGCTTCAGTTACCGCCTCAGCATGGATAGGAAGCAGACGTGTTCAGAATTCTATGAACAGAATGTTTGCTCTTTTTTGCTTTTCCAGAGTGGCTTCGCCAGTATCGTCATGGACAGAGATCAAAATCTGATCTGCAGGAATCCTATTTTGATTGGCTATTGGGCATTCAGAGCCCTGTAACTAAATACCAATGTATGAGATGGTTATTGTTCCCGGGCGGGTGGGCCTGGGCCAGAAGGCATTCTTTGTGATTGCCTGGGGAGCAGATGGAAGCTGTAAAAGTCCCTGCAGCCAAGTGGAGTAAACAGAGCCCCTCTAACCTCAGACTCAGAGCTGGAGAGGTGGCTTCTGGCTGTGGTTTGGGACTGGGATCTGTCATCAGCAGGTTGGCGTTGACAGAAGGCTCTCCATCAGTCCTTCCCTCTGTGGTCCAGGAGTTCTAAGACCTACGTCTACTGTTTGCCATTATGGTGGCATTGGACTTACTCTGTAAATTAGTGTTGTTCACTCAGGAATGTATTTTTAACAATGCTGGCTCATCTTCTCCCATTTCCACATATTTAACAATGTTTAGTTTGACTCTGTCCCCTTGTAAGGAGCATGCAAAACCCATCGTAACCGTTGACAGCTCTGCACAGCATAGTAACTGAGAAAGCAAACTCCAGTGGCTCCGTGTAGCATCGTGTGAAGCAACACACATGCATTCACCCCAAACCTCTCAAAAATCTAAGAGGTGCAGGGCCTCCTATTGTGCCCACTTCACAGAGGAGGAACCTGAAACTTGGGTCCCACAACAGCTAACCTCCTCCAGTTCCCACAGTGGCGATCAGCACTGCAGCAGGTGAGAGTCACCTCAGACAGCGCGCCGCCGACTCGGGTGCCTCCATGTCGGTGCCGTATTTGCACAGGGGCCCTCATGTGCCGGATGTCCTGGAAACAGGCATGACAACCAGAGGCCAGAGGACTCCACAGAGGAGGGAGGCGGAGGGTGGGATTGTGCTCAGTGGTGTTGCTTTCAGGGATGCCATTTGGATTATCCAGGCGTTCCTTCCTGCATCCCACTTATTAAGCCACCCACTGATGGATAGCTATTGTAGCAGAATCAATAAATGCAGTTGAGGTTTTTTGAAAGTGCCAATTGGATCACTCTCTGTTTTTAGCTACAGTGAATGGTTTTGGAGATATTTATTGAGACCTGTAATTGGACATTTAAAAAAGACTGAGAGAAATGTACAAGACAAACAGAACAATGGATTAATAGAACATATTAAAATCTATAAATTGCCCTAACTGGTTTAGCTCAGTGGATAGAGCATCAGCCTGTGGACTGAAGGGTCCCGAGTTAGATTCTGATCAAGCGCACGTGCCCGGGTTGCAGACTCGATCCCCAGTAGGGGGTGTGCAGCAGGCAGCCAATCAAAGATTTTCTCTCATCATTGATGTTTCTATCTCTCTTACTCCCTCTCCCTTCCTCTCTAACATCAATAAAAATATATATTTTAAAAAAACCTATAAATTAATGAGGGGAAAAATCAAATGACCCCAAAGACAAATGAGCAGAATGTAGGAAATGGCAACCCATAGAAGAGAAAATGCAAATGGCCAGTAAGACCAAATGCTTGATCTCTCAGTTAATCAGGAATAGGCAAATTCAAGCAGTAGGGTTTTCCTACTATGTCCACTGTCCTGTCTGGACAATGAGGGTTAAGGTTAGACTTGGGTAAAAATGAAAAGGATGATAGAATCAGGTGTGGGTAAACTTAGGGAAATGAGAACAATAGTCCTCCCTTTTCTGTGGGGGATACTTTCCAAGACCCCGCAGTGGATACCTGAATCCCTGGGATAGTACCAAACCCTGTATCTGTTTTTCCCCGTACATACATACCTTCTCACTGAAAGGAGGTACTTCAGGGCTTCTTTTTGGCATATTTGAATTGCCAGCATCCCTACTGTTGTACTTTGGGGCCATTATTAAATAAAATAAGGGTTACTTAAGCACAAGTTCTGCTATACTGTGACACTCGGTCTGATAATCCAGTTGGCTACTGAGTGACTAAGGGGAGAGTAGCATCTACAGTGTGGAGAAGCTGTTCAGAGGGGTGACTCACATTCTGGGTGGGATGGAGCAGGACAGTGCGAGATTTCACTGTGCTACTCACAACAGTGTGGAATTGAAAACTTAGGAATTGTTTATTTCTGGAATTTTCCACTTAATATTTTCCAATGGTGGTTGACCAACGAACGGTAACTGAAACCTTGGAAAGCAAAATCTTGGCGAAGGGTGGTCTATTATCTTCACATACTGTCATTGGGGGTCAAACTTGTCCCGGGTATTTTGTCAGGATCTGTTAACATTATCCATATTTCTGACCCAGTGATTTTACTTCTAGAATTGTGTTCTAGTGACCTACTTGCATCTGAGCATGTATTTATTCCAGAACTGTTTGAAAAGGGGGAGGGACTGAACATGAGGCATCAGAAGAAGAGTGAGTAAATAAAGTATGGTAAGTCCACATACTGTAGGCTGCTCTGTGGCAGTTTCAAAGAACTAAGTGGGTCTCTTTGTGGGGACAGAGCAACCCTGTTAAATGGGGAGAAAAGCACAGTGTAGAATGGTAAGTACAATGTATGGCGATTTACGTAAAGTGATACACCCTTGCTTCCTAGGAGAATATAACACTATGTAAATACTGCAAACAGAAGACGTCTAGATGAAAACCAGAAAGTAGTGGTTATCTGGTGGGGAGGAGTGAGGAGTTAAGAAGGTGAAAGTTTATCTCTGTAGTTTGAGTAACACGCAGAAAGAATGTATGCATGTCTATCTTAAGCAATTAAGAGCCCATTTGTTTAAAGGGTGTCCCTGCTGTAGATGGGCCCTAAGACTGGTCATGTAACTCTGAGGTTTGCTCCGGTTGGATCTGCCATCGCCAGGTTGTTGACGTGCCTCCCGTGGGTCTCTTCCTTCCCTGACTCTCCTTCCTCCCTCTTGTGTGGACTCCCTCCCTCTCTGCTCTGCAGTTGAGGGTCTGCCAGCTGGAGAATTCCTCCCTTTGCCCTTCCAGCCTTCTGAGAACTGGGGGTTGGCGGGGGACCAGCAGCCTCCCTGCAGGAAGCTGCTTCTGTGAAGGACGCTGTGAGGCGTGGGCCTCTGGCCAGAGCCCGGGACCTTTGCCACGTCCCTGGCGCTCCTGCCCGGGGTGGAATTCAATGCTTGCATTAGGACCAAGTGACTCCCACACAAGCCCAGAGGTACTAATGCACCAATTAGATTCTGTCAAAGTCTCTTGGATGCCTACTGGTGAGTGTTTGGATGGGCACATTCCTTCCGTGCCTGAGTCCTTAAAGTTTTGATAGGAGCTGGACTCATTCTTACTTTGGATTTCTGCATTTGGACCACTCTGATATGTTCTGGCAATTCCACATGCCCGGGGAAAGGTGGATGTTGTAAATATGGGCTTGTTCGACTCTAAATAGTCTGAAGCACATTGTGTGTGTGTGCGCACGCACGCACACACGCACATACACACACACCCCACACACAATATATGGGGTGAAGGCGGAGGCAGTGACAAAGTGGGAATTGTATTAGGAAAATGACTCTCGCCTGAAAAATGCTTGCCTTTTGTGCCCTGCAGACACAGTCTTTGGAGGAGGGACTTAGGATGTTGGTGGAGGGACCACATTAGGAATCTGAGCAGTTCATGAATCCACACACTCGGTTGCGTTTGCTCTTTGAGGTGGAGAAGCACAGACCTGAGGATGGAGAAGGGGGACCACGATGGCGGCCTTTCCCAGAGAAACCCGTTCAACAGCAGAAAACACCGTTCCTGAGATCTGCAGTCTTCTTCCTTGGTCTCACTGTGCTCATTATCAGTTGCCTGTTGTTCTTTTGGAACAATGGAGCTGATTTTTCCATAGAATTGGACAGAATTAAGTGTAGCTACACAGAAAACTGCTAATTAGGAAGACAGAGTTGAGATTGCCACCAGCACTGATGCAGAGGGCCATGTGTGTGCTATATTTCAGAACTCTCTTTGGTTTTAACCTTTAGTTCTATTTGTGGGGTGTTTTTTTGTTTGTTTGTTTTTTAGCTTTTCTAAGCTAAATGGATTGCCCACTGGGGGCCACACATAGCTTTGAAAGGCTGCTTAGCTGAAGGGCAGTGAGAGTGGGGTTGACCTCAAGCGCTGGTGATTGGGGCACATCAGCCAGAAACAACCCTGTTTTCCAAGCCTGGGTTGCCAGGGTGCAGCTGTTTCAGGCCATTTAGAGCAGTGGGGTTTGGATGGAGCAGATAATGCTCATGGAAACTTTCATAAATAACAACATGGAGTTAGGTTGGTCAAAACGAAATGCTAGGATTTGCAAGGTTGTGGTGTCCTTGTGGGCTTAACTGTTAATTTGCTCGTTTACACTCCACAAGGCATGTTAAATTATTTGGGGGACTGAAGGGTGAGTGTTTTTCCAAGCTGTACTATAGTGGCTTGCATACAACTTTGATGATACAGCTTTTCTTAACACAAAATCTGTCACTGAGAGGAGTCAGTAAGCTTGGCTGATTTTAATTGTCTACTTCTTGGAAATCTTTATGATAAATATTGTGAAGGATAGGAAGATGAACAAAGACTTTGTTAGTTTGAGCTCTCTCTCTCTCTCTCTCTCTCTCTCTCTCTCACACACACACACACACACACACACACACACACACGCTGGCACACAGGGCCTGGACCTCACCGTTTGGAAGCGCAGTCCCATCTGATGTTGGATAAACAAATATTGGGCAGAATGGAAATGTCCAGAGTCAAGATAACCTACTGCCAGGAAAAACTAGAGACCAACCGTTCCCTGCTTCTCAATTTCTCCTTCCTCAGTTTGCTTGCCCCTCCTCCCCGCTTCCCCAATCGTACACATTCTGTGAATTGTTCTATTGTTTGTCTTTGAAAAGATTGATTTATACGTTTTTACAGAAAAATCCCAGAGCCTTTTCCTCTTAATGCTATAAAGTTGCCATTTAATGAGGCATTGAGAAGGCCACCCAGCCACTTGAAATCCAAAGTGTCACACTGAAGGATTGTTACCAACACGTATTTACACTGGGGCCATGGTTTTACTTTCTCTCGGCAATTGATTTATTGCTAGAGCCAATAAGTCCATGGCCGATGAAGAACAGATTGGAGGGGAGGAGCTTCTGTTTGGGGCCATTTTCTTTTGGAATGCTTTTAACGCTTGGCCCTGGGGAGGATTGTGTCCTTCTGTTTTGTGAAATGGTTGGGGTGGGCCATTTTTGGGTGCTGTATGGGAAGGCCTGTCAGGCAAGGGGAAGGAAGTGACTGACTGGGTCTCCCTGGTCCCTGGGTTTGCACGGACCTAACACTCTTGTTGAGAGAATATTTGAAAATGCATTTTCTTAAAAGTAGGAGTGTGTAAATAATAGATTAGATCAGAAAGGGTGATCAGTGTAGAACAGACAGGGGAGCTCTCAGGAGAAAAGTCTCTCAATTGACAGCACCTGGCGGTGGATTGGGGGGTGGGGGCAGGCTCGGAGGAGGGTCTGTTGCTTTCTTTGAAGAAGTTGGCAGCCTGGTTGTGGCCCTACTATGTGGGTATGAAGAGCTTCATCCTTGTAGGCATAGAACTACACGTGGACCATAGCCTCCTGAGCGGTGACAGGGTTGGTGTTCTCTCCAGTGTTTTTATGGACGTTCCAGATGAAGGCCGTGGCCTCTGTCTGAGAGGCCAGCATGGCAGCCACTGGCCACATGTGGCTCCGGAGCCCTTGGACTGTGGCCAGTGTGGCCAAAGAATTGAACTTTAAATTTTCATTAGCTCAAGTTCAAGTAGCTGCTCGTGGTGGGTGGGTTTGCACTGGACAGGACGGGCTGCACAGAGGCTTTAGGCTGCTCCTGAGCTCCTAAATGAATACCCTGTGACCTCAGCAGTTTGCTGCACAGTCTCCTCCCAGGACAGAAAAATGAAGACACCAAGACCCAGAAAAGCCACAGGAGGGGCTCAGACTTACACAGAGCAGAGCTGGGCCTGGGCCAGGGCCCCTCTGCCTGACTCCCACCTCTGACAGCCCCGCGGAGCCCAGCTTTAGATGTTAATTAGAAGTACTACTTCGCGGGGACCCCACCACAAAGGAGGCCTTGCTTCACATCTGGACCTTGGCCGTGGGCTGTGTATTTAATCTTCTCCTTTACAATCAAACAGGCGTAATGAGCAGCGAGAGTTGGGAAATCTCTCTGGGTCCTTAAATCCAAGGAGCAGCGTCTCCATTACCAGAGGAAATGGGCCAGACAGGTGGAGTCCTCCCTCTCCCCGGCCTTCTTTATGTGGCTCTATCTGTGCCGATTGCAAGTGGGGAGAGCCCCGGGGGGCTGTGGTTCTGTCCTTCCTGGGCTGTGAAAAGGCCAGACCTCAGGACCAATGGCATACACTTGGATAATCCCGACTTCACCAGTGCTTCCTGCAACTGTGTTAACGTGGCCCTTGCTGCTGTGAGTCCATTCACGGGTTCCAGCTCAGATGCCTATAAGGGTTCTTGCTAGTCCGTTTTTAAGGACTGTAAGGAAAGCTCAGGGACTTTTCCATTTTTAGGGGCCCCTGTTGAGAGGGGTGGCTTCCTGGGCAGGATGCTGGGCCCTGGGGCAGTGAACCCTCGCCAACACCATCGCTTCTCCGTCATCCTGGTGTGGCTTTAAAGCCAGCGTGGCTTTGCCCATCGCCACCAGCACACTCTAGCCACTGCTGAGCTCACCCAGTGCCCAGACCATGCCAATGTGCTAGAAAAAGTACGGTCCCTCTACTGTTGTCAAACGATTGACTAGCTATTTAGAAGGCAAGTCAAAGCTATCATCATGCTGTCCAGTTCTTAACCAAACTGATTTATGGGTTACCTGCTTCTCAGTCAGGCTGCCTGTTTATCTCCTACTCCTCCACCCACCCACCTATCTATCTGCCTATCTACCTATAATAACCAGAGCAAATAATGGGGAGGTGATTTTAAAGCTGAACAAGCATTAATTTCATAAGACCAGTGGCCAGCATCCATCTGCTGCTTATTGACAGGGTGGTCATAAGCTTTATCATATACACCCGTGCCCTTTGGGAAGGTGAAGGTGACACTAGGCATTACACGGGGACTATCATCTAAACCAGGATGCCCCAAGGAACACAGGGCACATGGAGCCTCTCCTGTGTGCCAGGCACTGCGCTTGTGTTGGGTGCACACAGGTAAAGAAGGTCTGGTTTCTTCTCTCAAGGAACTCGCAGTCTGGCCAGGAGACAGGTATATGAGGAAATGCAATACCACAGTATAAGTGTTGAAACAGGGGTATGAGCAAAGTATTGAGGTGGGAGGAGGCTCTGGAGGGGAGGTAAGGAAAGGCTTTTTAGAAGGAAGCAGAGTCAAATTAACCTTGAGACTATTGAACATGTACCCATTGACCAGGGGGGAGCCTTGCAGCTTGCCCTTGGGGTTATTTGTATAGGCCTTGGTTGAGGCACATATTGTAAGGCCTGTATATATCCTTGAGATCATCCTATCCCCAGATTCCTGTCTAGTCCAACATTAACTGGTTTGTGTAACCAAAACCTCAGAGATGTGGGTAATGAGTTGGAGTGGGTGTAGGTGACTTTGCAGTGGAGTAAATGTAAAGTGATTGGCTGTGTCCTGAAGTCTGTCTTAAGGTCAAAGTCAGCTGTGTAGGTTCTCCTCCTAGTCTCCTCCCTATACTGGGTCTGTTTAGTTCCTCCTCAGGGAAGTGGGTATGTCTGTGTGTCTGTGTGTCTGTGTGCTGTGGCACTACCAGAAGTCTCAGAGTAGTCGGAGGGAAAACATTGATTTCGTTATTTGTTAGCGTGAGGTTGTAGAGACCAAAAATTCTCGGTTCTAGTTTGAGATCAGCAAAGTGCATTATAAGGGTGCTGTCTGTGGGTGAATTTTGCATTGATGTTTTGACCAAGAGAAATTAAGTCTTGAGCCTTTCAGTTTGAAGCTCTGGACTTGATGGGCTGCAGCTGTGTCTGACCTGGCCCCTTGGAATGGTTTGGAAGCCAGGGTGATGTTGTGTATGGTTTCAGCAGTGGCCTCAGTCCGAATTCTCCTGTCGTAGGCTAAGTGGCACGGATGAGATTGGGCTGTTCCTGACTTGATGTGTGGGGTGTTTTTTTTGTTTGTTTGTTTTTTACCGTCCCAGCTTTTAAGTATTACACTAACAAGATCAGAACAACTTAAAAAATAATTTTAAAGGGGAAACTTCTCAATTCTACCACCCAGTACATATGGACTTTATTTTGCTTTTCCAAACTTTCTAGGCCCTGTCTGCATGCATACTTATAATAACATAGTAATAATTGTAGTGTATGCTGATTTCATTTTATTCTGGTTTTACCATAGCCTGAAATTAAGTCTGGGATGACCGGGAGTGACCTGAAGCATTGAATGGCAATGTCCTGAGTGTGGTTCTATCCTCAGTTGAGTGAATCCCTGAAGGTAGATGAGGGAACGATCCCAGGAGTCTAACCAAAGGGTACTGCACAGGGAGGAGCCTTTCAGAAACCACCTCTTCACCTGAACTTGGTCCACGTTGCTGGTAGTACGAATGCTTTGTACCTGCCACTCCCCTCTTTCCTCTGCCAGGTCATTTTTTGCTCACCAACATGTCTTCTGTTGAGATTTGTCAGAAAGAGGATTCCCTCATTTTTCTGAGCCAATGGAATGACGTTAAATTCTGCTTGGAACTTCCATGGACCCGTGGTAAATCCTCTGTTCCTCACTCAGCCAGGAAACCAGCACACCGCCTCCCCCTAGAAGGCAGTTCCCCTTTTCCTCTCCTCGCTCCCAGTCTTCTCCCAAGCCCACCCCAAAGACTGTCGTGTTTATTCCTGGCCTTAGGCTTTTTTCGTGTCCTGAATTTTTTCCTTCTTAGTTACCGTGGCTGATGGCTCTCTCCTCCTGCTCCTATTAGGGAACTAGCTTTCTTACCCACCAGCGATGGGCCAGGAGCTTGTACAGATATTCTCAGCGTGCACTCCTTCCAGCAACACGGCTACATAGCTGTTTGTTCCGATGCACTAATGAGGAGATGAAAAGTTGGAATTTAAGAAATGTGTCCAAGAACACAGACTTTGCAACTGGTAGGATCCAAAACTAGCTGACCTCATCTCCTGTCATTTTCCCATGAGACCAGGCTAGCCTCTGATCTCTCTCTATCTCTGACACTCCCAGGTACTGTGACAGAAGGTAAAAATTACTCTACCAGGCGAGGCACAGAGGCATTTGTGGGGTGAGGAAGGGGTTCGTTAGTACTCATCAGCTAGTTTCCTGGTGCTGACTATGGGCAGAGTTAGCCCATCCCAGGTGACTTAATTATCTTATCCAATTCTAAAGCCTTATTTTTTAAAAATATATTGATTTGAGAAAGAGAGAGGAAAGGAGAGACAGAGAGAAACATCAGTTGCTGGTCCACTTATCTATGCATTCATTGGTTGATTCCTGTATGTGCCCTGACCTGAGATTACACCCACAGCCTTGGCATGCAGGGCTGATGCTGTACCTGTCCAATGCCTCACATTCTTATTTGATGCTCTCTTGTGGTTCTTTCTTAAACCCAGCTGACCAGAGTCACAGCTTGGTGTGTGCCTGGGCCTGCCCACCTGGAGTGATTTCCACTTTGAACTTTACCCAGCTCAAAAAAAGTTCCTTAAACATCTATGTGCCAAGCCCTGTGCTGGGGCTGTACAGTAGTTGGATAGAGGCTGTTAAATAGATCAAAGCTATGATTCTTAAGGGTTTCTAAATCCTTAGATGCATAATTTTTTAAAGAAAATGATTACAATAATGTTTTCAAAAGTATTTTTGCCAGTTACTACGGGAAGATGCCCCTTTGCAGCAATGATTTACAAATTAAAGACATAGTATTAAAATAAGATTTTATCTTTTAAGTCAATATTACTCAAACTAAGGATATATGGCTCTGATAAGAATTTTTTCTTCTTCTTTAAAATGGGCCTATGCATTAGTCCTGTGTGAAAAATGCAGGGTTAAAATATTAGCCCTCCTGCAGAAACATATTTATATTTTAAAATACTTCCTGTAATAACACCTAAAGCACTATGTGCCCTACCCTGGGATTGCACCCACAACCTTGGCATACCGGGATGATACTACCTGGTGTAACTAACACGTTGGAATTTAGGGCCACAGGACCATGTTGGGCTGATGCAGAAGATATTCCTGGGAAAATGAATCTCGAGTGTCCCTTATACCTACATGGAAACCGTGTTCCTGCCATTGGAGAATCGGTGGGCAGCTCCCGCGGCTCTGGTTCTCTCTGTGATCCTTCCCCATCCACTCTGTATGCTCATGCTGCCCTCTCAGCCCTCTGTGATGGCTCCTCTGCCTTGTCTGATGGAGCCTTGGGCAAGTTATTTAGCTTCCCTGTGTGTGTTTATATAGAAACTAGAGGCCCAGTGCATGAAAATTCATGCACTAGTGGGGGTGTCCCTCAGCCTGGCCTGCCTCTTCTAACAGTCTGGGAGCCCTCAGGGGATGTCCTACTGACGGCTTAGGCCTGCTTCTCTGCGGGAGGTGACCAGGCCTATCAGGGGAAGACGCCACCCCCATCACCCTGCTGCTGCTGCCACTGCCAGCCACCACGGCTGCCTGCCTTTCACCCTCGCAACCACTGTGGCTGCCTGCCCTCAGCCCTCACAGCTGCCAGAAGGACGTCCAGACGATGTCCAGTCTATCCAGTCTAATTAGCATATTACCCTTTTATTAGTATAGATTGACAATCATAGCTATGCTTCCCACGCAGATTTGTTGATGGACTTAAATGAAAGAATACACCTGAAGCCGATGGCATGCTGACACATGGTGCACAGCAAAGGGTGTCATAAATGGCGCCAGTATTTGCGAATGGCAGCGGGTCAGCAGTTAGGATGGGTGGTGTGTGTCCCCGGTAGCTCCTCTCAGTTCCAGCTCCCAGGCAGGTGTCCCGGGACTCCGTTGCGCAGTCAGGAAATGCTCATGAACACGTACAACCTCAGCTGGACTCATTCACGGATGTGCTGCCTCTCCCTTCCTCTATAGAAAGCCGTCTACATGGAGACAGAATTGTAAGCTCACTGTTTATTGCTGCTGGGGTCAGACTTCCTCCCTGCCCTGAAGGTGAAAGGTCAAGGGCGTGGGGCCTGGAAGGAGGGTCCGCTCCAGGTTTTCTGAGGTGGGGTCTGCTCCCCGAGAAAGGCGAGGAGGGACACAGCCTCCAGAGGGGCCTAGTCGCTTTCATGCTCTTCACTGTATTCCTGATGTTGAGCATCTGTCTGCCTTGGCCCGAGGAAGCATGGCCCTGCCAAGAGGAAATGAGATTGGAGACCATAATTAGGTGATTTCACTTGTAAAATGCTCTGTAGTAGTTTCTTGGGGGACAGAGGTAGAAGAGTATGTGAGCTCCAGGAGCACTGATGCTCTCTCTTAATTATGACTTTGATAACTAGTTTTATTTCCCTAAATTTTTGTTTCTTTATCTATATAATGGACTTGCTTGTAGGAAACCAAGTGTCTTTTTTTTTTTTTTTCTTTTGCTGGGTCCCAAAGTTTGTGAGGGCATGCCGGGTGAAGAGATGGAAAAAACCCAGCATGAGTGCTTAGAGAGATTATTTTACTCATTAATTTTTTACTAAAATGTGTCTTCATAAATCTCCCTAGACAGATGTTTACTATTCTTATTTTAAAATAGTTTGATAATTTTCTCTAATTTTGCCCAAGCATTAGCTAGGTTAGGAAAGGGGACAGACAGGTCATTAGAGGCGAGAGCTGACTTTTCTAAGAGCTTTCTACTTGCCAAGCATTTAAAATATGCATTTAGGTCAACTGCTGTAAGAAAAGGTGACTTTGTTACCCAGGTAGTTCTAGTTGATCTTGATTTGGCCTGTTTAAAATCGGAGAATTTAATGCTTGGCTTCAATCTTCAGTGCCTTTGTGAGGGACAGTGTAGTGTTAGGGAATGCACTGTCCTCTGTCCTCTCAGGCTCTGTTTGTTTTTAACATACATGCAATCCCCCCATTTAAAGTGTACAATTAAATGGTTTTTAGCATATTCATCTAAATTTTACAGCATTCTATTACCCCAAAAAGAAACCCTGAACCCATTAGCAGTCACTCCTCCTATTCCCCCAATCTTCCTAGCCCCTGGCAACTACTAATGCACTTTCTATCTCTATAAATTTCCTATTTTGGACATTTCATATAAATGGAATCATCCTATATAATAAAAGGTTAATATGCAAATTGTCCGTTAGACTGGGAGTTCGACTGGGAGTTCGACCAGGGGATGGGGCCGGCCCACCAACTACTTGTGGTCCCCCCCACCCCCCGCCAACCCAAACCCTCACCGGCTGGCCGGACCCCACCTGTGCATGAATTTGTGCACCAGGCCTCTAGTACAGGGGTGGGCAAACTTTTTGACTTGAGGGCCACAATGGGTTCTTAAACTGGACCGGAGGGCCAGAACAAAAGCATGGATGGAGTGTTTGTGTGAACTAATATAAATTCAAAGTAAACATCATTACATAAAAGAGTACGGTCTTTTTTTTTTTTAGTTTTATTCATTTCAAACAGGACGGATCCGGCCCGCGGGCCGTAGTTTGCCCACGACTGCTCTAGTACAATATATGGTCTTTTGTGACTGGCTTCATTTACTTAGTGTAATATTGTCAAGATTCATCCATTTTGTAGCCTGTATTAGTACTTTACTTCTTTTTATCACCAGTAGTCCAATGTGTGACTATACCACAGGTTACCTATTGTTTATCAGTTGATCGGTGTTTGGGTTTTCACTTGTTGTTTATTATGAGTAATACTGCTATGAACATCCATGTACAAGTTTTCGTGTGGACATATGTTTTTATATACTTAGAAGTAGAATTGCTGGGTGATATAATCCCATGTTTAACATTTTGAATAACTGGTCAACTTTTCCAAAATGGCCACACTATTCCCACCAGCAAGGCATCAGGGTTTCAATTTCTCCACATCCTCACCAACACCTGTTATTATCTGCATTTTTATTAGCCATCCCAGTGGATGTGAAGTGGTATCTCATTATGGGTTTGATTTGCATTTCCCCCATGACTGATGATGTTAGCATCTTTTCATGTGCTTATTGTCCACTTGTGTAACTTCTTTGGAGAATCATCTGTTCACATCCTGAGCCTATTTTTCAATTGGATTGTATGTTTATTGCTCAGTCGTTAGTTTTTTTGTGGTTTTTTTTTTTAATAGTTTCTGCTCTTATATTTAGGTCTATGATTCATTTTGTGTTAAATTTTGTGTATGGTGTAAGGAAGGGCCCAACTTCATTCCTTTGTGTGTGAATTTCCAGTTGTTCCAGCACCGTTGCTGAAAAGGATGGGAGAAAATAGTTGCATATCAGATATCTGACAAGGGGCTGTGTACTCAGAAAAAAAATCATTTCAAAAATAAAACTTAAATATTATTATGTGAGTTAGAGGTGAAAAGAGAATAACTAAGAAAGGAAAAGTCATTCCCAGTAAGTTAAAAATATATGTTTTGAATATTTTAAAGCAATGTGTGTATTGCGAGTATATGTTTTAATAAGCCCAAGTACAGATTTAAAAATCAGCAATATAATAACCAATAAGCCCTATTCATGACTTATGTCATTTCTTATAAGCTTAGTTATTAATAAGAACTTACTGCACCTTAACTTTCTATAAACTACAAATTGGTGAGAGTTAATGAAATCAGCCACAGATGTTAAAAATCAAGGACAAGTTTATTTAGTCAACAGTCATCCAGTTAACAAACATTTATTTATGGAGTGCTTACGATGGGCAAGGCTTGGTCATGGTTGATGTCAAGGAAATGTAATTTCCTCAGGCCTTTTAAATGAACCAGTATTTGTAAACATGCCAGTGTGTTGTCTGAAGAATACTAGTCAATACTGTCATTATCACTTAGTACAGTGATGGCGAACCTATGACACGTGTGTCAGTGGTGACACGCGAACTCATTTTTTTGGTTGATTTTTCTTTGTTAAATGGCATTTAAATATATAAAATAAATATCAAAAATATAAATCTTTGTTTTACTATGGTTGCAAATATCAAAAAAGTTCTATATGTGACACGGCACCAGGGTTAAGTTAGGGTTTTTCAAAATGCTGACACGCCGAGCTTAAAAGGTTCGACATCATTGACCTAGTAGCTGAGATGTGGGACTTGAGCCTGAAGAGTTTAATTCAAGGAGGTTGGGGATGAATATTATTAGAAAAGGTACAGGTAAAGAACTCTGGGCACAGTTACACTACATTACACCAAATTAAGCTGGGGTTACAGTTAAGTATCAGAAAAGAAGCAGCACATGCTAAATGTAGCTACCTGTCTTTTCAATTAGCGGCCTATATAATTATACATGAGAGTCTGTTTTTACCTAAGGGGTTACGTCTGATCAGTCTCCCTTCTCCTCTAAATGATGAAAGAATGCAAGCAAATCTTTCTACTATCGTGCAGGTGTCCTAAGCTTAAACCTCAGTGGTTTGATCATCTCTTTCCCTGTCTGCCTAAATCCCGAGGGTGCTGGGGTTACTTTCCTTCCTCTAACTCAGCGGTTCTCAACCTGTGGGTCGCGACCCCTTTGGGGGTCGAACGACCCTTTCACAGGGGTCGCCTAAATACATCCTGCATATCAGATATTTACATTACGATTCATAACAGTAGCAACATTACAGTTATGAAGTAGCAACGAAAATAACTTTATGGTTGGGTCACGACATGAGGAACTATTTAAAGGGCCAGAAGGTTGAGAACCACTGCAACTGAAGGTGATGGAATAGTCTGCATGCTTCTGGCTGTATTTTCTGCCTTTGGGGGCTGCGTTCAGTCTACCATCGAAAGATACTTGCATTTTCCAACCTCGCAGACCCCTAGGTAAACACTGTTAAATACAACCTCATGCTGGCTCTCTGAATATTCTTCTTAGTCAGCAGTGTGTCTTCTAGAGACAGAGTTACACCTCCCACTGAGAGCTTCCCAGAGTCAGAGCAGCTTCATTGGGGTATGGATGCCTTCTGATGCGGCTGATTGTTGGCAGCTCTGATTCATAGCATTTCAGGTGACTCGAAAGGTTTGGAATGACCCGTTCAGAGCCTGGAGCACATGGCTCCTCTGCCGTCAGTAGCATCTCCCCACCCCCAAACTTGGGCCAATTTCAGGGGCTCTTCGTGTGTGTGTGTGTGTGTGTGTGTGTGTGTGTGTGTGTGTTGCTAAGTGTGAAATGGGGGTGATTTTAACGGAAATTCCACAGAAGTAAAACATACTGTGTGTTACTGCTGTCTATGTAGTTTGGCTTTATCAATGATTTGATAAATCTAATAATTAAGTTGCCTACAGTATCTTTGAATTTTGGACTTTTTGCCCTACCTGGTTCGGCTCAGTGGATAGAGCGTCAGATTGTGGACTGAAGGGTCTTGGGTTTGATTCTGGTCAAGGGCACATGCCTGGGTTGTGGGCTTAATCCCCAATAGGGGATGTGCAGGAGGCAGCTGATCAATGATTTTCTCTCATCATTGATGTTTCTATCTCTCTCTCCCTCTCTTTTCCTCTCTGAAATCAATGAAAGTATATTTAAAAAAAAGAATTTTGGACTTTTCCACATTTGGATAATCTGATATCCAATAGGAATTACATTTAATGTTATGTATAAGTTTTGAGACCTGTACAAACTTTATCATTCGGGGAAGAATGCTTGGTTAGCATGAGCTTATAATCGCACATAAACAGAACTGAGCAAAAGGTCCGCATACAGGGTTTATTTTGATAGAACGGACAACTGTCTCTGTTGGCAGTTTAGTTCTGAGTGCCTTCTAGTGTTTTCAGTGGCCTCGCTCCTTACCCTGCCTGCATCACAAACATAAATGTTCCAGCTGGCACGCCCGCCAGCCTTCCTGTTCATTGCCTTCAAGAGAACCACCACCCTGGCCAGGTGCTCAGTTGGTTGGCACATCATCCCATTCACCAAAAGGTGGTAGGTTCAATTCCTGGTCAGGATACATACCCAGGTTTCAGGTTTGATCCCAGCGGAGGCAACCGATCATGTTTTTCTCTTACATCTCTTACATCTCTCTCCCCCTCTCTCTCCTTCTTCTCTCCAAGATTAATTTTTTAAAAAGAGAGAACCACTAAAACTTCTTGGTATGGAAAATCTGCCTGAATTCATCCTCCATTTCTGGCTAAGTAGAGATGAAAGAAGAGTCTGTGAAATATAATACTTTCTGTGGTCCATGCTTTATGAATGTAGAAAATCTTGTTGGATTTTATTACCCCCAAACCACTCCCAAGAAAATGAAGGCATGATGAGGGTGCCAGGTACATACAATTGGGTAACATCCTTATCCATTTTGGAGAATACATAAATTTAAGACACATGAAGAGATATTCCTTCCATTTTATTTTGGGTTGATGCTGCTTATTTCTGTTTGAAATCTAACCGGAAAGCAGGAATTGGGGTCATAAGAGCATGAATTTAAAGGAGCAGGGACATGTGGTTTAAGATGCTCCTTGATATCACTTTGTATTTCTGTGCTGATTAGAGAGTAAGAACATTTTTTTACCATATATAATGGAATACAAGCTCCATACATAAGCAAGATCTTCTATAAACAGGTTTTTGACCAACATAAATATATATACGGAATAGTATATTTTGCCTACTAAAAGTATACTATTCAGTGTACAAATAATATAACTTTATTAATTTAATTTGCACACATTTAAATTTTAAATGCAACATTAATTTTGGATATTCTTTTTCCCATGTATATAGTTTGTGAAGTAAATTTATTCACACTCAGAGCCACATTTTACGTCATCTAAGTCTGTATTTCAGGGCTTATCACCTTCATTTCTGTCGTGAGTGATGGCAATGTGATGTCCATGTGTTAGTGCTGTCACTGGGGCTTTTATCCACGGCCAAAGGGGCCCATTCACATAACCCCAGCACAATTCTCCAGCTCCTTCACCCTGTAATTGAGAAGATCTCATAGTTATATATGCACTTAGTTGGTGCCCAACGCTCAAAGATGCTCCACGTGTATTCATTCCTGCACTCCTCCAAGCCTTGTGAGAAAGACACCTCTAGTTCCTTGTACTGAGGAGGCTGAGGTCCAGAGAGGTCAAGTATCTTGTTCAAAGTCACACGGCCCACAAAAGGCAGAGCCAGGACTCAAACTCGTCTGTAACGGACCGGAGTTCATGTTTTTAACCACCAGGCTGCTCTGCTGCAGGGAAGTCCAGCATTTAACCGTGAGGTCATTTCCCCCACGAGTAACTGTTAAATTCACCAGTGAATTCCTTTACCCTCTTTATTTTAAATGAATTCTGACCTCTGTTTAGAAGCATCTAAAATTGACATTGATTGAGTCTGAGATAATTGTGTCTTCTCCAAATAGTGCTTTGTTGCCCAAATTAAAGTAATTGAAAGAGTGGTTCATAACATAATTATATAGACGAAAATATAAGACAACGTCCTCTTTTATGAGGATAAATTTAGATGAAAAAATGTATTTGGTATGTTTCTGTGTATTAACCTGTCAGCCAAGTCAGTTGGTGAAGATTGGGGCAGTAGCTGTATTATTTCTGGAACAGCTTATTACTAGGCACTGTGCTAGGCTGCTTACACACATTTCCTAGCTTTAGTCTCTCTATAACCCTGTGAGGTAGAGAGCATTATCCCATTTTGTAGATGAATACACTGAGGCTCAGAGGATATGAGAAATTGCCCAGCACAGTACAGAGATTGGGCAGTGGAGATGAGATTTCAACCCTGTCCAACCAACTCAAGCCTGTGGCTGTGGGTGACCCGGGGTGGCCTCCGGGCACAGGGCACTGGGCATAGAAGCCCTGACTTGGCACATGTGGGCCCTGCACTGCCCAGCCAGTGGGCTCCCACCGCCCTTCCAGCTTCCTCTTCTTTCCCTGCTTTCTCCCTTGCTGAGCCAGCAGGGCCTTTGGCTGCAAACCACAGAAATTCCTGTAGCTCCTTTAAGCAGAGCGGGACGTGTTAAAGGATGTTAGGTGGTTCACAGACTTTCTGGGAAGGACCAGGCATCAGACTCGCATGTTGTGGAGCCGGGAGAAGAGCCAAACCACATGGTAGGACTGTTCTAGCGGAAAACCACGTTCCTCGGCTCGCTGCTCAGGCCGGGACTTGAAGGGGAATCCGCCGAACTGTGCCTCCCTCCACCGTGAGCACCACCAGCTGGGGCTCATTGGGCGAGCCCTGCCCACTTCAGCGTCCAGATCTGATCGGTGAAAACAAGCTGCCCTGTCTGCTCTCCGGATGCGAGGGAGATGAGAAATGTATGTTTTTCTGATTTTCCACTAACTGGGAGTTGATGCATCAATGCACAGTGTCCACCACACTTAACTCACCCAGTTCTAGCCCAACCCTGGCTGCACTGCATCAGACTGACGAGTGACAGTCCCAAGTTCCTCTTAGCGCTGGGACTTGTTCCCCTTGCTCTGCTGCTCCGACTGTGGCTGGTACAACCCACAGGGGCCACACTGCACGTCCTCCAGAAAAACTACTCACCTCCCAAAAGGAAGCGCTCCGTGGAGGCGTCCATCTAGCATGGCGGTACTTTCCCAAGTCATGTTTTACAGCGGAAGCCTTTCCTCTGGGGTCGGGGTGCTCATTGGAGATCATCTGGTGGTGGGGTGCTCCGGCAGGAGCCGAAGCTCCATCCCCAACCTCCATCCCTGGAGCCTCTCGGGCTTTGCGTGCTGGGTCCTTCGTCCTGAGCACCATGATAACATGCGAAAAGGGTGGCATCGTCCTTCTTGATAAGAAACACACTGTTCTGCTCTCCTTAAAGACATATGACTATGAGTGATGTGCAAAGACTTGCCTCATATTTTATATTTCATTACAATAAGCTTAATGACAGTCCATTTCCTCCTGGTCAAACAGCTGTAGTCAAAATATAAGAGTTTCTTGATGACAACTCAATAAAAACAATTTTAAATTAAAAGAAACAGAAATACATTGTGTATTTCTTCTAGGCTTCAGGTGTCCGCCTGAGAAAAGCATCACTTGGAGGCCCAAGTTCTGACAGTAATAGAGACTCGGAAATGTATTGATTGGCGGAATACTGTAGACGTGAAAGGAACAGGAACCCAGGAAGTTCTGATGGTCTGCTTCCCCGCTGGGCGACCTCAGGCAAATGCAATCCATGTCTCTGACTACTTACCTAGTCCGCAAGATTGGGAAACACACAAACGCTAAGACCCTAAGAGTTATTGTAACAGGAGAAGGATCAGATGCTGGACACAGCGTCTAGCACACTGTTTTCCAGTTTTAAGAAGCCACGATCCCACTGTGTGGGGCCATTCCCTCCACGGCTCTCGCTGCCCACATGGGTTTCTGTCTGTCTTCGTTTGCGTCATCAGGTGAATAAACAGTTCAAAGTTTAAGTCAAGATGGCTGGGGAAAGGAAACCAAGCGGGCGTCTTGAACTCCCTCCTTCCTGTGGCTGGTTTAGAGGTTACCTAGGATTCGAGGGAAAGTCGGCAGGAAGGATCTTGGTTTGCGTTTTCCTGGTCATCTTGAAGTCCTGATTTGGCCAGGGACTTGCACCCTATGTATTCATTTCCCTTCAAAGTTCATTTGGCAGCAACAAGAAGAGGAGTCATTTGCATTTTAATTGGGTCACTCTCCTTCCCCCTCTCCCCACCCACAGCACTCTCTCGCTACTGCTGAGAACTGGTGCCAGATGTCATTCCCTGCATCTTGGTGACACACACATCAACGTCCGTAAGTCTTCAGTGGGGCCAACCCAGCCCCGGAAGGCCTCGATGAGCTTCTCCAAGGCCACGAGATCCCAGAACTGAAAAGCGAGGAGAATTCTCCGTTCCAGTGGCACATGCCCATGCAGCTCCAAAACGTGAAACCCTTGGAGTTTTGTAAATTAAACTCACTAGTGAAAAGACTGGCTGCAGGCAGTGCCATTCCCAGAGATTCATGCTAAAGATTCTGTTCTTAACACAGGGATCGCATTTTGAAACAGAAATTTTTCTGAGAGGACGGGACACGTCTCAGAGGACAACTTTGACATTTTCGGAGGACAGATGTGAGGGTAACCCAATGCAGTCTGGTGTCCTGGCCGATGCCCTTTTCTTCAGTGAAGAAACTGAGGCAACAGTTCGGGGACAAAGGTTGACTTTATTCCAGCTGGAAACTCAGTTGAAATCGAGGCGGCGCTCTGTGTACATAACACGGAATTGACATAGAAAGCAGGGAGGCAAACCTGAGCTCAGTAATTCTGACATGTGCATGTAAGGGAAGTGGGCTCGGCATGAAATATTCACAGTCAGCCTGGCGGGGATGAGCATATGCAGAAGCTGAGTTCAGCAAAATGTAGGACACGGAGAAATACTTCAGTGGTGAAAACGTGCCTAGTCATCACTGGGGGAGAGGCAAAGTTTCAGATATACAGGGCGGGGCAAAAGTAGGTTTACAGGTTTGTATGGAAAATAATACAATAATTGATAATATAAGAATAAACTTTTGCATGCTCACAACTGTAGACCTACTTTTGCCCCACCCTATACATTTTTATTTCTATTAAAAGGCCTAGGAGGGGCTTCACTGGATACCTTTACTTTCTCAACCCCTCCACCCTCACCCTCCTCCCCCCCAAAAAAGAGAGAGAAAAAAACAACTCATGGATGAGGACAACAGTGTGGTGATTGCCCGGGGTGGGTGAGGGCATTGACTCTGGGGGTGGTGAACGTACAATACAGTGTACAGGCGATGCGTTGTGGAATTGTGCACCGGAAACCTGTAGAATTGTGTTAAACAGTGTCAACCCAATAAATTCAACAGAAGGTGTGGAAGCCACGGTGGATGTTTCCAGAACTGTGCACTAATGCAAAGGCATATTGGGAAGACTGGGCAACTGCCCTCCTGTTGCCTGCACTCTAGTTGGGCAAACATCTCTCAGTTGACATCGCCAGGTTTTCTTAGATTGCAGCTGTCCAGTGGCCCCCCCCCCACCCCTCCCCCCTAGAAAAGCTGATCCTGGGCACAGGTGGCCCTTCCTAGATCAGTTTCAACCTTGTGGCCTTCCCTACATTCCATCTGTACTCCTGTTAACGAGCCACAGACCTTCTGTGCCCAGGGTCTCCCACAGCCTGTGGCTTGTCCTCCCAGTGCTTAGCCAGAGAACCATCTTTGTCCGAGTCTTATCTCCAGGCATTCCGGCCCAGAGGCAGGCAAACTCTCCAGACAACTCCTGGCGGGGAGAGAAGGGCATCTCGGGTTTGATGGGCAGCACCCTGCAGGCCCGTGAGCACACCATCTCATCTGTGTACAGGGCTGAGCGTGTCATGCCTGGCGCTGAGGATGTGAGGGGAAGGGAGTTGTTATTGGCCTGTGTGCTCGTGCATGTGTTAATTAAGGGGTTTTTTTTTGTTTCAACACTTACCCTGGGTAGAAACAAACATTATTCTTCTCAGACATGTTTTGGAAAAGCAGCTGAAAGGGCCAGCAGTCTGCAGACAGGCTAGTGAGTGCTTGGCCTCTCCCTGGGCACAGTCCTGTTTCCACAGTCAGCAGGGATTTTCCTTTCTCACTGGGCACCTTCAGACCAGTCCTTTGCTCAGGGACTCTTTCTACAGAGCCTATTGAGGAGACTGTATGGGAGGTGGATTGGAAGGGTTGCGGGTGTCTCCGTGGGCACGTGCAGGAGAGCCTCTGGGAAGAGGGCACGGGCCCGATATAGGCTCCTGTGGCTTACAGATGTTCATGAAACCCAACACTGCATCCTTGGAAGGCAAACGGTTTTTTTCATGCTGGAATTTATTTTTTCCAGATATTTTCTAGATGCAGAGCACTGTGTTTACAAAATAAAAAGCTCTTGTAATGGGTCCATCCCAAGAACAGGGCATGGGTGTCCGAGCCGGCGGCTGCTGCCTGGGGCAGGCACACCTCTCCGGGGTCCTCCAGAGCCAGTTGGCCAAATCCGAGGGTCGGCTTCCCCGCTGGGGTTGTGGTTGTGTGGGAAGGGAGGGACCTCTGTGTGCCCTCAGCCAGGCATGGAGGCCTGACTTCTGCTCCCACTGGGTCCCTAAGTACCTCTGAGCCAGATGTAAGCGAGTCCACCTGTGCCATCTTCATGTTGCCTCCAACCCGGGGCTCCGGCCGTCCCAGCCCAGCAAGCAGACCGTGTGAGCTGGGTGTGGCACCGCTGTGCCTTCTGATACCGTCTGATGTCCTCATTCACGGGCGCCTATTTTTAGCCTGGGCTTGCTCTGATTTGAGCACCACTTTTGCAAGGCTCTGACATGCATGTGTTCGGTTGTTTCCTTCAAGGTTCCCTGTTCGGAGGCCTTGTGCCCGGCTGTTCCTTGGTGAGAGCATTTCATTTGGCCAGAGAGGAAAAACAAATTCAGATGCCTGGGAAGGGAGGGGGGCCCAGGAAGGATGGGGCCATTTCCTTGAGTATGAAATAGGATAGAGGTGTGGACCTCCTACCAATATCAGTCGGTCTTTACCAAGGCTCCTTGTGCTGATTGTCGTGATGGGCGGTACAGTCCGTGTCACTAGTTTATGAACTCGGGAGCTCTCTTGGCAAACATGGGAAAGAGGTGGCTGGCGTGGGAGGAAGAGGTTGATGAAGACAGGCAGGCACTGCTACTTGAGCAAAGGTGAGGCACAGCAGCCTTTGGAAGGTTAGAGGAGACGCGTGGGGTGGCGAGGAAGAGGGGTCAGTCAGGTGAAGGGCTCAGTGACCACGGTCAGGAGTTTGTATTGGATCCAGAGAAACTCAAGAGTCGCAGGATGGGGTGGAGGATATTGTTAACCTGTGGTCAAGGAGAACGAGGAAGGAAATCAAAATAGGGAAACTTTCCACTGGAGGATGTATAGAAGGAAAGAGACATTCTGAAAGGCTTTGCCCAGAGCTCAGAGCAGAGGTGCCCATGGGGCTAAAGGGCGTGCCTCGGGGCAAGCAGGGGTGTTGAGGTGGGTAAAAGGTTCAGCTGCAAATGTCAGCCTCTCGTGGACCGTGGAACCAGCAGTCGTGGGTGTACAGCCCTCCTGGGATCGAGAGGTTAAAGCAGAGAGAGAACCATCTGGAATCACGCGTGGGCATCGCTAGGGGTGTTGCAGAAGTCTCCCCGAGGCGCATTCCAGGAGCCTCTCCTGCGGTGCCGGGACCCGGGATAGCCTTTGTTTCACTAGCACAGCTCTGATGGCGCTGGTCCAGGCTTCTCCGCGGCCTTTGAGGGAAGCCATAGTCTTTACAAGCCCTGGTCTTGCTGAAGACAGCAGTTACCCTGAAGGATGACCGAGATGGTGTCCGTGGAACTCCGGGCGGCTATTCCGAGTGACTTCTCGGGAGAACCCTGGGCGGCCTGTGGTTCCCTTTCCTCCTCTTGTCAAGTGGCCACTGGCCTGAAGGGAGCTGGCAGCCCCTTTGGGGACCACACAGCACTGTCTCCGGGGTTTTTAACACTGCCCTTCATGAGCTCGCTGCTCTCCTTCCCACTTTCCGCTTTGGCACTTTCAGTTAAGCCTCGGACTTGGGAACCAAGACAGGCCGTGTAGGATTCGGCTAGTGAGCTAAACAAGGCAAAGAGCAGAGAGGAAACTTCAGTGAAGAAATAGAGGAGCAAATAGACTCTATAACCACCATCTATTGAATGTCCAGTGTGTGGCCAGTGCAGGGACCATCTAAAACATGTCATCTCTCTATTTTAGCAAAAACTCTGTAAGTGACTAATGCTTTTTCAGATGAGGACGCTGAAGCATAGAGTGTCTGTGAACTATTCATCTGGCTAGTAAACGGGGGACAGTGAGTTTAATCCATGGTTGTCTAATCAAAGTTCACTCTCTTTTTACAAAATATGCTGCCCCCCAAGAGGTTTCATCGAGGACCAGCTTAGACCCTCTGTGACAAATGGAAAGAACATATAGGAGTTGGGAGAAAAGAACCTAGGATTTGGGGCCGAACAGACCTGAGTATCTTCCCCTTCTGTGACTTAGGGAAGTTACTTAAACTAAGATTCCACACTCTCTGCCATCAACCTGCAGGGCTCCGGGAGGCCTCTTGCCCTCCGCAGGCGCTCTGAACTCTGTGCGTGAATGACACACAGTAGTTGTGACTAAAGTAATTTTTGAAGCTTTTTTTTAATCCTTTAAAAATTCAGAGGAGAACCAAGATGGCGGCATAGGTTAACGCCGGAGTTTGCTGCTTTGAACAACTACTTCAAAAGTGAAACTAAAAGACAGAACGGACATCACCCAAAACCACTGGAAAGCTGGCTGAGTGGAAGTCCTACAACTAGGAGGAAAGAGAAACGCATACGGACACTCAGAGGAGGCGCAGTGCTGAAGTCAAATTCTGAGGTGCGGAGTGCGCGCGCGGAGCGGGCTGGCGGCGGAGGGCGCGGTTGGCGTTTTCAATCGGGAGGGAGTCGGAGGGAGTCGCAGACTCTGAGCTCCAGATCCGGGCGAGTCTTTAGGGACCCAGACTCAAAAGGGAGAAGCGCGACTGTCTGGTTTCAGTCAGAGCGAGTGCAGCTTTCTCTCCGAGCTTTGCAGCGGGTGCTGGGACTCAGAGAGGCAGAGCCCCTGGGGACAGGACTGAGAGCGGCCATAACTGCTCTCTCGGGCCCACCCTGTTGATCCTGTGCGACCCGCCCCGCCCAAGCCCTGCACAGAGGCATTTGCCGGATAGCCTCAGGCAAACGCCAGATTAGCACCTCCCTAGAGGACAGAAGTTCTCTCACTGCAGACACAGCTGATTCTCATAGCCACTTGGCCTGGAGGTCAAACCCTCCCTGGAATTAGCTACAACAATCAAGATTTATAAGACTGCGAACAAAGACCACTAGGGGGTGCACCAAGGAAGCATAACAAAATGCGGAGACAAAGAAACAGGACAAAATTGTCAATGGAAGATCTAGAGTTCAGAACCACACTTTTAAGGTCTCTCAAGAACTGTTTAGAAGCCGCCGATAAACTTAATGAGATCTACAAGAAAACTAATGAGACCCTCGATGTTATATTGGGGAACCAACTAGAAATTAAGCATACACTGACTGAAATAAAGAATATTATACAGACTCCTGACAGCAGAACAGAGGAGCGCAAGAATCAAGTCAATGATTTGAAATGCGAGGAAGCAAAAAACACCCAACCGGAAAAGCAAAATGAAAAAAGAATCCAAAAATGCGAGGATAGTGTAAGGAGCCTCTGGGACAGCTTCAGGCGTACCAACATCAGAATTATAGGGGTGCCAGAAGATGAGAGAGAGCAAGATATTGAAAACCTATTTGAAGAAATAATGACAGAAAACTTCCCTCACCTGGTGAAAGAAATGGACTTACAGGTCCAAGAAGCGCGGAGAACCCCAAACAAAAGGAATCCAAAGAGGACCACACCAAGACACATCATAATTAAAATGCCAAGAGCAAAAGATAAAGAGAGAATCTTAAAAACAGCAAGAGAAAGAAACTCAGTTACCTACAAGGGAATGCCCATACGACTGTCAGCTGATTTCTCAACAGAAACTTTGCAGGCCAGAAGGGAATGGCAAGAAATATTCAAAGTGATGAATACCAAGAACCTACAACCAAGATTACTTTATCCAGCAAAGCTATCATTCAGAATTGAAGGTCAGATAAAGAGCTTCACAGATAAGGAAAAGCTAAAGGAGTTCATCACCACCAAACCAGGATTATATGAAATGCTGAAAGGTATCCTTTAAGAAGAGGAAGAGGAAGAAAAAGGTAAAGATACAAATTATGAACAACAAATATGCATCTATCAACAAGTGAATCTAAGAATCAAGTGAATAAATAATCCGATGAACAGAATGAACTGGTGATTATAATAGAATCAGGGACATAGAAAGGGAATGGACTGACTATTCTTGGGGGGGAAAGGGGTGTGGGAGATGCGGGAAGAGACTGGACAAAAATCGTGCACCTATGGATGAGGACAGTGGGTGGGGAGTGAGGGCGGATGGTGGGGCGGGAACTGGGAGGAGGGGAGTTATGGGGGGAAAAAAGAGGAACAAATGTAATAATCTGAACAATAAAGATTTAATTAAAAAAAAAAAAAAAAAAAAAATTCAAAATAATTTTTTTAAAATTACAGTTTACACTTAATATTATTTTGTATTAGTTTCTGGTGTGTAGCATAGTAGTTAAGATAAATCATATACTGTACAAAGTGTCCCCCTGGTATTTCCAGTACCCAACCTGGCACCAAGCATAGTTGTTACAATATTATTGACAATATTCCCTATGCAGTACTTCACGTCCCCATGACTGCCGATCTGTGCTTCTCAATTCCTTCACCCTTTTTACCCAGACCCCCAACCCCCCTCCCTTCTTGCAACTGTACCATCCTGATCGTGCCTGATCTGCTGATCTCAGAAATTTGTGAATCTTTTGAACCCAGTTTATTTTCTTATGGAGTCTGATATTATGTGTGTGACTTAGATGGTGAAAGCCCTGCACAAACTTTTCTTCATAAGTTTTAAAAATCAAATTTGAATTGGTCAATGCTGGGAGGACCCCGTATTCTTAGTTGGTTGAGTCAAAACCGAGGGGGCTTCACCCTCATGCCCACCCTCCTGCAAGGCCTAGAAGCCTCGTGCTGTGGCTGCTGGTCTTACTGCCAGGATTTGCATTGTTGCAGGCCAGCCAGGCACATTCCTGTGTCTTTTGTTTTTAAACTGTTTTAGATAAGTTTAAGACCTGGAAGTCACCATTGCCTGAGTCCCATGGGAAATCTCCTCCAGTTATTGAGAGAAATTCTTCTGGTGGGAAAAAAAAAAAAATAGGGGAAACAAATAACTGATTGTTTGGAGGCTTATAGAAAGAAATTTCCATACATGACCCAGCTTCCTCACCCATGCTTCTGAAAGCCAAGGTTTTGTAAGGCGCCTTCCTACCCCACAGAACCACACATGATTCCAAGAGAAGATTCTTCCTGGTAGAGATGAGAAACACCTTAGAAGTGCAGCGAGCCCACGTGTCATTGAGCAGAGTATGGTTTTTGATAGATTTCTTCCTCTAAGGGTTCACTCCACCCTTCCCCACTTGAATAAGAAAGGCTAATGATTCTTAATCAGATTGTAGACTTGGTAAGCTTGGTGGGTTTGTTGTTTTCAATTTTAAGAGGAACTATTTTGAGATCTGGAAATTGCAGCCTGGGTGCAGAAAACCTTGAAGACTCTGAGTGCCGCAGGGAATCCCATTGCCACTGTTACTCGCACGAGCGAGCAGTAGGAGACAGGAGGGAAGGAGGCGGTGAGTCACAGAAACTGCTTTGAGAAAACCGTATTTCCAGTTCACGCAAGTTTCACCAGCCCTTCTGAAACGCACCGCAGCGCAGCCCAGTGAGCGAGGCGTGTGCACTCTGGTCAGGTGACCGAGCGGCATAGGGTGATCGGTCCCCTTGGCCACTTAAAACCTCGGCAAGAGTTGAAATTCAAGCCTATTCTCCTGCTGCTTGGGAACCACGCCCGGAGCTCTGCCCCCTGCTTCTGGTGTGTGTCTCTACAATCTGCGCACGGCACGCATGACAGTCATGGCGGGGTCGTTAAGCATCCATATCACCCTAAGTTCCTGAAAACCAAGGGAATGGCAACACTTTCATTATCTGACCATGTCACTGTAGCAAAAATAAAACAGAAAGGGTTGGCAATCCCAGCCCTGGCCCATTGTTTTTGTTTCCTTGTGTGACGTCTTAGTGGACGTGATGGTGGCCTGAGTCACGCTTGTCCAGTTCATGTCCTTCCCAGAATGTCTGTTAATAAGCCTGCCATTTGGCATGTTCTGCATGCTGTGGCGGTGCCAAGTCAGGTGCATCGGCCCATATGCCATTGTCTCGAGGTGCAGTGACCGTGAGGAGCTGCCCGCTTTTCTTTTATCCACCAGGGAACGGGAAATGTGGAATTGTGGGGCATGTCAAAACCTAGAGGCGGCCTTTACCGCTCTAAAGACCCACTTCCCCTGGAAAGTTGCTTCTGATTACCAGCCCATGGTGACACCTCCCCATGGAAATCCTGGAGCCCTGACTGCTTTTATCCATTGCTTCCCATTTAGCACGTTGCCCTGCAAAGGTGGGAATCTTTCATGTGGACAGGGTCCCACCTGCCCCCTGAGTTTGCACAGCACGTGTGCTTAGAGGAGACACTCACTAATTACTTGTCTGTTTCTGGTCTTAAAAGATGGCCAACCTCTTGACACCAACAAGACCATGTACTGAAGCTTTGGGGAACGGTCTGCAGGGATGTTCACAAAAATTCATTCCTAGAGAGCCCAGGGCCCTGAGAGGCATTCGAGAGAGGTCTCAAGCTGCATATGGCTGGTGACATTGGCTAAGGAAATCATTTGTTCCCTCTGCCCAGATGAGTGTGAGTTACCACTGACGCTCAGGGCCCGATCGGCAGGGTTGCTCAGCTCTGTGGCAGGATCCCCGAGAGTGAGTTCAAGTTGTAATGGGGTTGGAGAAAGAAACTACTTCTAATCCAAAGGGTTGATTGGACTGGCAAGCCAGGCTAAAAGGTGGGGGCTCGGCACTTAACTCATGACTAAGACGGCTGCTGGTAGGTCTGTGGTTTGTCCCCGGCTGGGGGCCAAGGACGCCAGTGCCTTGAAGTCTGGGCGTGTTCGGTTCAGCTTTCTGTGCGGAGCCTGTGAGAGAGGCACTTGGTGGTGAAACTCAAAGTTTTTCTGTTCCTCTGAACTTAGATTTTCCTTGCCCCAAAGTGATTGGTCCTTTTCTCCATCTATGACCAGGAGAAACATGCTCATCTTATTGAATGGATTGACCCAGTCCTCATTAATGGGCCTTGACAAGCTGGCTGAAGTGACCAATGGCCCTAAGAGACACATGTCCCTGCCCAGGACCCAGCCCCTGGGGCTCACCCATGTGCACTTCCTATTCAGTGACAGGTACTCTCTGACCTGGTGTAACTCTCATCGCCTCCGCCATCATTACCCAGGATGGCACTTCCTGAAGCAAAATGGCCAAGTTCAAGGTGCCCACCTTCATGTAGATATGGAGACAGGCTATGTAGATGTAAATAGTAAGGAGAGAAGGGTCCCATCCTGATGGATGGGCTGAGTTAGGAGAGCTGGCACTTTCCTGCACACAAATGGAAATTCTTTTAAAAATATATTTCTATTGATTTCAGAGAGAGAAGGGAGAGAGAGATAGAAACATCAATGATGAGAGAGAATCATGGATCTACTTCCTCCTGCACATCCCCTACTGGAGATTGTGAGCCCACAACACGGGCATGTGCCCTCACCAGGAATTGAACAGTGACCTCCTGGTTCATAGGTTGACGGTCAACCACTGAGTCACACCGGCTGGGCACAAATGGAAATTTAAACCAAAAATTGAAGGTGGATAAGACCGATGGCCAAGGAGAATGCCTAGCAGTGCTCCAAAAAGTCTTCCCCAAATCACTTGTTTCCCATAAATAAGCTACCTTATAAAAAGGCAGAGGTGTGAACTGCTTATAAAGTAAGATGTGGACACACCGGTCACAGGAAGGACTAGCATGCAATACTTGGCAAACGTATTTGACCTTGAGTTCTTCTTCCATAAGTATGTCCTCAAACTGGTAATTTGCAGAGAGCATTTTTGGAAAAACTAGAGTAGGGTCATTAGAAGGATTACAAAGAAAGAACATTTGGGGAATGAAAGTTTAAAAGGACATTAAAACTGTCTCAAGGACCTGAGACAAGGAAGTTTTCTCCTGTCTTTCCATTTATTTAATAGAACTTAGGAGTGGGCAGGGCTCTGGAGGGAAATACAAGAGGGAACTTTTCTGTAAATATTGATCCAACACTTCCACCCTGCACAAGAGCCTCATGGAAGCTACAAACCCAGCCCCTGGCTGCATGATTCAGCTCAGGGTGTTTGGAATTTTGGCTCTGAATGCTTTAGGAAGGGCATGTCTGCTCCAGTCCTCAGTACCACCCTTTGCTTTTGCCTAACCTGCTTCTCACATTCATTTAATTTTCTGCATCCTGACAACATTTATGTTTGCAGCCCCCGGCATGGGGAGCCATTGTGGTAATAATAAATACAGCATAAGCAAGCTCTCTAAGAACCTATATGGCTTGTTCTTTATTGCAAGGGACTGTCTTGAGCATTGTTAGCAGCATCTGGCCTCTACCCACTATGCTAGGAGCAAGCCCTTTCTCTCCCCACAGGGGTAAAATCTTCCCCAGTTGAGAAACACTGGTTTATGTGGAAGCATAGGTACAACATGAAAAAGAGCAGTAATCAGTGTGTTTCGTGATAAGGGCATTGGGGCTGGATCAGCAATGGTCTCAGGTACCAGACAACGAGCTTTATCCTTTGGGCAATAAGAAGTTATTAGAACATTTCAGGCAGTTGTCATGTCTTTGCTATCAGATATCTCCGTGTGCAGAATAGATTGGAGTGAACAACTGAGGGAGAGACTAGCTTGGGTCCAAGGCCCACGAGTGTGACAGAGGACAGGAAAGGGGTAGAGTTGACAGGACCTAACCACCGAATGTGAAGGGAAGAGAGGAGTCGGGTGACTCGTTTGTGCTTAAGTGACTGGGAATTGACATTAATTAAAAGGGGAAATATAGGAGGGGGCACCGGCTTGAGAGAGAGCCTGGTGGGTTTATTTTAGGGCATGCTGAGTTCAGATGCCGGTGGGACAGCCAGCTGGAGCAGGGCAGGAGGCGGGCCACGGTTGGGCTGAAGCTCTGAAGAGATGGAGGTGGAGGAGTTGGCAGCTCTTTCTTGGTGGTGGTTGCTGTGGATGCAGAGGGGGAAAGCCAGGACGGGGAGAGAGAGATGCTAGTGCCCCTCCAGGTCTCACCTGGCCAGCCAGGTGGAAGGAGGGAAGTCAAGGATGGAGGCTGAGAGAGCTAGCCGTACGGTCTAATTGGACAGATTCAACAGCTAAGAAACAGCTCTGTGCACATATGAGGACCAAAAAGCATGCTGGCATCAGTCTATGCTGCTGATTTGCATGAGGTGAGGGACGTGTGAGCTCTAAGGGAGCTTTACAGAGGAACAAGCAGGCTGCCGCTGCATCAAGCTTTCTGCAGGTGTGTGTGAGCCCTCGTGTTGATCGGGAGTCAGAAGGGAGCCGGCTCTCTGAGTTTACAGGCCAGGCTTTCCCAGCGTGCACGGGATGGAGGGTGTTCCCACCGCCATCGACATCATCATCTCCCATCACAGCACATGGAAACAAACCGAGCACCTTGTTTGCTTTCATAACTTCTGGGAGTTATTTTTGACCAGGAGATGGGAAAAGAGAGAAGGGAACTTTCATGCTTCCTGTTCTCAAGTCGTTTGTGAACTTTACCTTACGGCAAGAGGTCATCTGCACTTTGCCTCTTTAATTAATACGAAGCGTGAGAGCCGCAGAAGTGGCCAAAGGGAAACAAAATCCAGATGGCATTGGCTTTTTGAAATATATGTATGTACACATAAAATGTAAAAATTACCGCTTTAACCATTTTAAAAAATTATTTTGAGTATTATTATTATTACTATTTTAATTGATTTCAGAGAGGAAGGGAGATGGAGAGAGAGATAGAAACATCAATGATGAGAGAATCATTGATTGGCTGCCTCTTGCACGCCCCCTACTGGGGATCCAGCCCACAACCCGGGCATGTGCCCATGCCTGGAATCGAACCTGGGACCCTGCAGTCCATAGGCCGCACTCTATCCACTGAGCCAAACCAGCCAGGGCCCACTTTAACCATTTTTAAGTATAGAATTCTGTAGTATTAAATCTGCTGACATTGTTGTGCATCCATCACCCCAATCCATCCTCAGGACATTTCTCATCTTGCAAAACTGAAACTCTGTACCCATTAAACAAGAACTACCCATTCTCCCCTCTCCCAGCCCCTGGCAATCACCATTCTATATCTATCTCTGTGAATCTGACAGTTCTAGGTGCCTCCCATAAGTGGAATCATGCAGTATTTATCTTTGTGTGATCGGTTTCTTTCCCTTACCACAGTGTCTTCAAGGTTCATTTCTCTTGTATGTGTGTAGAATTTTCTAACCTTTTAAGGCTGAATAATATTTCGTTGTATATATATATATATATATAGACCACATTTTGTTTATCTACCCATCAGTCCATGGGCAATTTAGGTTGCTTCTACCTTTGGGCCATTGCTGCTATAAATACCCGTTCATGCCCCCGTTTTCCGTTCTTTGGGTGTGGACCCAGAGGTGCCCGCTGGCTTCTGTGGCATTGCTGATCCCTCTCTCTGTTGGGGATTGCTGGAACAGCTCGCCATCTCCCCAGCCTTCTGATGCTGCCTTTGTTTGTTACTCCTCTGCTTTGGCTCATGGGAGAGTCTCAGGTGTGTCCCTAGGCCGGGCTTCCTGACCACCCGGAGAGCCGGTACTGAGCCCCTGCCTGTGGTTTTACATCTTGTCCACCCAGTGCCGTCCTGGAGTTGGCACCAGGAAGATCTAATTTCAGTTCTAATCTCAGTACTTCCACTCATGTGCCAACCTTGGCAAGTTTTCTCACTTCTCTCTGGGGCTCTGTTTCCACATCCCCACAGTGACAAGGTTGAACTAAGCAATCTGTCGGGTCCCTGCCAGATCACAGAGGGGGAGGTACAGTGGCCTCCTACACCCAGGAACCAAGGTGGGTGAGAGGAAAGCGGAGTCCAGACTCCAGTGGCTTGCATACTTGCTGCCTTCTGATATGCGCTGCATGGCTCGTTTTATAAGTAAATGGAGCCGTAATATCCCTTAAAGAAAAACGATGTGATCTATATTATCCACCCTTTGTTGAGAGAATGGGACAAAGAGAGGTGGAATAACAGGTTTCACCACCATAGATTTTTGGCAGATGTCACAAACTGACAACTGGAGAAAACACTCTACAGGCAAATTTTACTTCTGATGAAGAGTAGCTTGGCCATGGGCCAAGAAAAGTTTTAACCCCCTTCTTCCCTTATTTCTTTAAAAAAATGTAAAGGACAGAGTTCTTCCTTCTCCTTAGCTTACACTCAGAGCAAGACCCTCTCCTAAACCAGGAGCCTAAGTCCCAGGAGGTCACCCGCGTGATCACGTTCAGAGCCCTGGATGGCAGAGGAAGACTTGGACTCGCCTCTGGTTGCTGGGCTGGGTTTGGAGACCGGGCACTGATCCTCCCGTCGGTTCTTTCTCTGCCCACCATTGAAACACCGTGTACCTAGCGGGGACTTGGCTTTTCTTCCTTCCCCTCATTTGTTAAACTGGCCAATGGGAAACTGTAAAGAAAAAACTTGCCTGTTTTTGTTGTCCTTTTCCCTAAGGATGTGGTGTTGGGAGGTTAGAGTGACTAGAATCCACTTGGAGCCTGTGTGGAAATATATATCATGTTTTTTTAAATGTATGAAAAGTTAAAAAACAAATTTGAAGACTGAAGAACTTCCCGTGGTGATTGGGACCAGCTTATGACAGTATGGGGAACATAGGGAGGAAACCCATATGTGATGAGACTCTAAAAGAAATGAATAGGCCAAAACCGGTTTGGCTCAGTGGATAGAGCGTCGGCCTGCAGACTGAAGGGTCCCAGGTTCGATTCCGGTCAAGGGCATGTACCTGGGTTGCGGGCACATCCCCGGTGGAAGATGTGCAGGAGGCGGCTGATCGATGTTTCTCTCTCATCGATGTTTCTAACTCTCTATCTCTCTCCCTTCCTCTCTGTAAAAAATCAATAAAATATAGTTTAAAAAAAGAAAGAAATGAATAGATTAGAAAAGACAAAGATTAATCCTAAAACCTAACAGTCCTCCTCGGTTTTGGGGAGCATGGCCTTAGACCGACGGCTCCTCTTTTGTTCCTGGTGATTGTAGCTGCTCGGGGACTGTCAGTACGTTAATGACAATATGTTTTTCTCATTTAAATAGTTTCTGTAAATTTTCACATCTACCATGAAGGCCTTGGAGTTTGGGAGACTGTCTCTGGTTGATGGATCATGAAAGACCCCTTTGGCTCCAGCTGCAAAATCAGATGAGTTTTACACATAGTGGAAGTCACAATGTATGTGTGTGTTGGTTTGGAGGAGGCTATTTTTAAAAATTCTGTTTCCTGACAAAATCGTAGAGAGTAAAAATCAAATCATCTTTTTGTTGCTGACATTCTAACAGGAGTAAGTGTTCTCAAGGGCTGACTGGTCTTCTGTGTTTGCTAGTAGTGGTCTGGGGTGCAAGATGGGAATGTGGTAGATGTGTTGGAGTCATCATAAGTAGCCCTTATATACCAATGAGCTTATCTTTAAAATTATTTAAAGTCTCAATTTTGATTCCCATTTGAATGCAATAAAAAAAACCTGGCACTTTAACCCTTTGCGGTCCAATGGATTGAATGTTGAACTTTTTAATGTTCTTATTGCTCGACGTTGGACCTGCTCCTAGTGCCTGGTCTGTTGAGTCAGCCTCGAGGTTGGACCGAAAAGGGTTAATAAGTGCAAAATATTTCATTCATTGTGAAGTGTTAGGTCTCGGGGTAGAAAGTTTCTTGTCCTGTCATACTAGCTTCACTTTTTTTTTTTAACTTATCTTGAGTGTTGAGAGTATTACAGATGTCCCCTCTCCCCCACCCTCCCGCCATTGACCCCCTTCCCCGCCTGCTCCCATCCCCTCCCCAGGCCTTCCCTGCACTGGCTTCACATTTTTTATGTATGTGAATTGCACATTTTGTTATATTTTTGTTTTCTTGTGCCTGAAGTCTTCAGTCCACCTCAGAGGGTGTAGGGTTGTCTGTATAATGAAACTACTGTGATTCCATCACCAAGGTGTGCGTGCTGTGCTGATGGAAGAGGTGATCTGCTGATGCCTGCAGGAGGAAGCCCCGGATGACTTCTGCCAGGATCTGAATGCCCCCCTGGCCCCATACTCCCAGAAAATTAAAGTCGTCTTTAGCAGCATGGATTCAGTCCGCTCGCAGGGCAAGGGTTGGCTCAGTCTCTTACAAACACAGTTTAGCTGGATGTACTCATAAATGAAAAATGATCTGAGTGCTGTGGGTGGGGCCCTCGAGCTCAGGAGGTGAAGCCGGGAGGAGGGGACAGAGAATCGGCTCCTGAGTTAAGAAGCATGGGAGGCCGGCGGGTGTCGGAGCGCACACTGGCATGGCTTGCATTGCTGTTGATGGTTAATAACCCAGGACGTTAAAGAACTGAACGGAGAAGGGAAATGAACCGCAACAGACTTTGGAGTCTGTCCTAGGAAGAGGCTGTGAAGCACAGAGGAGAACACGCATCTGACCCGCTCGTGAAGCAGGTAGGAGGGAAGAAGACCTGAGAGGCAGAGAGAATCATCGCTCTGAACACCACTTGTCTTCCAAGAAGTGTGTGAGAAACGAGTAGATGATATTGACATAGGAAACAGACTTAGCCTGAATTGTGCTATCGGTCCAAGCAGGAGTTTTTCTGTTACTAGTTTGGCTAAATGACAGTTACATTCTAGGGGTTGCTTTTTAAAAAAAAAAATCACCCCAAATCATGTCGTGTTTAAATTGAAACTGACTTTAAATTTGGGGGTGATAAAGAAACTGCCGACATTGTTTTAGAACAAATACTTTGAAGGTAGTCAGCCAGAAACTGATTTGAGGCTTGACCGTTGCTATATTTTCCTATTCGGAGCCAACACGGTGCTTTGCTCATTTCTGCTACTTTTGTAAGTAGATGTATAGCAGCTGTAAAATGTCCAGAACTGACGGGTCCAAGGTGAAGCCTGAATGACTAATGTTTTCTCCATTAAGGCAGGGAATTGCCAAGGAAAGTATGGGTCCTGAATATTTGTTATGGGGAGTGGGGAGGGAAAGAGGGGCAGAGAGTCAGAAATGGTCACAGTGACACGTCATACTCAGCAGTAGAAAATAAACGAGGAGGGCCATGGATTGCAGCCACACGCGAGGATAATTCAGGCTGGTCTGTGGTTCCTGTGGTTCCTGTGGTTGTAGCTGAGTCTCAGAGCATCCTTGCCATGGTGGGGGCTCAGGATAAGAGAAGCAGAGCAGAATGAAGACCATCTCAAGCCTGGGTTTCTGAGCCATTCCCAGGCCTGGCTTCTGATCGGCGCCTGAATAATTTTGCATGGGTTTCCCCCAATGAAGTGGTCAGAGTGTTGTTGAATGGAGCTAACATGGGTTAGGTCAGAAATGGCATGTGTGGTCAGAGTGACAGGAACATCAGAATTAGGTAGAGAACTTGATTTCAGTTAAATAGACCAGCCTGAATACTGGCGCTCTTGGATTTGAGCTTTTGAGAATGCCTGTTTGCCACAGGGGTGTGCCTGAGAAGGCAGAGGTGAGAGCTGCTTGCTTGGCGCTCATTGGGTGGCTGTTGTCCTCATGCTATGGTGGCCAAATCTCGTGGCTTTGTCTTTTAGGCCTGGAGGGCTGGGAGATGCCTGTGCTTAGTCAAGGCAGGCCTGTGTACTTTATTGCTAATCTCTCTCCTGTGTGTGTGCGTGTGTGCGGGGGGGGGGGGGGGGGGGGCGGGGGTACAACAGCACCTCCTGTGGTCTTTAAAAAACTCTTGTTCTCACCTGCTGTCCACCTGCTGGGTAGGTTCCCTTTGTCTCCCATCCTTCACACTGTCTGTCCCAGGTGCTGTTTGCATTGGATTAAGCTGAGCTGGGGGATAGGCTCCTTTCCAGGGTCCACACTGAAATCAGTCAGAAGTCAGAAAACTATGGCCGGTGGGCCAAGTCCAGGTTGTCTCAGCCTGTTTTTGTAGATCTTGGAGCTAAAAATGCATTTTATTTTATTTTATTTTATTATTTTTAAAATATATCTTTGTTGATTTCAGAGAGGAAGGTAGAGGGAAAGAGAGAGAGAGAAACATCAATGATGAGAGAGAATCATTGATTGGCTGCCTCCTGCATGGCCCCCGCTGGGAATCGAGCCTACAACCCGGGTATGTGCCCCTGGCCGGAATCGAACCTGGGACCCTTCAGTCCGCAGAATGACGCTCTATCCATTGAGCCAAACCATCTAGGGCTAAGAATGCATTTTACATTTTAAAACATTGAAGAAACAAAGAATACAGGACACAGCCAGATATGGCCTGCAAAGCCTAAAACATTTACTATCTGAGCCTTTAGAGACAATAGCTGCCAACCCCTGGTTAACATCACTCGTGAGCTGTGGGATCCGTGGGCTGATGCAGCTCATTGAGTCCTTCACAGTTGAATGGGCTATTATTTTGGAAAATTATTTTAGTTACTCAGTCTGTGTTAAATAGCATTATCCAGAAGGGTAGATTTAGGGGCAAGGAAGTTGAAGATTTTCTGCAAGGTCTGAACAATGGACATGAGCTCTGGGTCTATGGTTAGATCTTCACCATGCCCCACCCCACCCCCACCCCCCTCATTGGTGCAGCTGCTCATGAAGATACCTATGAGACACACCCATGTTGACCATGTCCCCTGCTGAGAGAACCTGATGGGGACCAACACTCTGCTAACTCACACAAAAGTGATTTACTTCCTTCTTTCTCTTGAGAACTGTCTCTGGCTAGACTTCTACAATTTACGTGGTTTGGTGTTGCCACTTTGAAAAAAAATAAGAGAGAGAGAGTGTTAAGTGGATATCATGTTTTCTCATATTTAGAACAGTTTCTTTATTGCTGTCTAAGAAAGCTTACTGTAGACCCGCCAGCCTTCCCCCAGAACATGTCATTCTCTGCGAGCCAGCACAGTATGCTGGCCTGGACATGGAGCTGGCTTCTGTAAGAAGCTATAGTCTGTTGCGGAAATACAGGAAAGTTATCACAAAAACATTACAGTTTAAGAAGAAAAATAAAATAGCTGGCATAGTTTTTCCCCCACAGGACAGTTCCGTCATCTATCCTCCTGTATTTGCAAATTAGATGCTTTCAGTGGAGAAGAATGGGGGTGGGGCCTAGTTTGATGCATGGAAACAAGTGAGGAGGGGTGAAGCTATGTTCAGCGTGGTGCCCATGGGAGCTGGCACCTGGAAACAAGATGGCAGCAACGCATTTGACCTGTCGATGTCTTCTGTAAGGGCGGGTCCTTTTATCCACCTCCTGAGCCAGGCAGCACCTTTGTCTGTATTTGGAAAGGGGATTGGCTCTGAGTTTAGAGATTAAGCAACCTGCTATTCCTGTATGCACTGGAATTTCAGACACCCTCAGAAACCTGATTTGCGTAACTGCTGGAACCCAACTGGAAACCAAGCCAATGGAGGCCTGGACTCGGCAAGTGTTGGGCAGTTAGAAATCTCAACATGTGAGGGGATGTGTCAAGATTGCCCAAGAGGGTGTGGTGCTGCTGTGCGGCCCGGCTCAATGGGCAGGCTCTGGGGTGAAGAGTCATGTTGGGTTCCCAGAAGGCCATGACCAGAGGATGAGTAAGTGCTTTCTCTGCATGCACTTACTCTCGAACTACCTGGTATTTCAAGGTAGCAAGAGGGACCTGTTCACTTCTGAAGCATGCGACCAAGCTGGCTCATGAAAAGACAGAGCAGTCAGGCAGGCAAAGTCTTATCATGAGCTAAAGTGGAGGACAAGCTGTAAACTTAGCCCTTACTTAGCCCACGTATTTATAGAATGTTGGGAAGGCAGAGTGTTCTCAGAGTTGGAGCACCTGCCCCCGCCCTTTGGCTATCTGAATAGGGCTGGAGTTTGACCTCTTGTATCAGCTTTGTCCTGATGGTGAATGGGATAGAAGATTGAGCTAGATGTGTTCATATGTGTGTAAACCTAGAGAAGAGGAACAGCTGAGCACAAAGAAGTTAGGATTCTGAGTTACAAAGAGAAAACTTAAGACCTTTTCCATAAAAGAAGGTCAACAACTTCTGTCCCCCTTAAGAACTTCTGTAGGCAACGCACCCTTCCACTTCCAGACCCGGTTTCTATACATTTCCTGCAGAGGGATCAGAGGCTGTTGCACAAAATCCCTCTCACGCTGGAGGTCCCTGTTGGAGCTCTGTCTCTTCCTTAGAAAAGATGAGAGCATTCCTCCTCCATTGACATGCACCTGTTCGGCTTAGCAGGAGAAGCTGATTGGGCTCCACTAGGAGACGTTTCCATGGCTTTGCTGTCCCTGTGGGCACATCGGCCCCATGTGGCCTTGGTTTGTGAAATCCAGGTGTGCGTTGTGTGCAGCCACACTCTGACTCCACAGGGCACGATGTGAGTGTATGATCTTGGCTTAGATATAAGGTCGCTCTACAGTGAGTCAGACCAGAACAGCAATTGACCTGGGTCTCTGGGTCTGTCTCCCTTTTTATCATCCGTTCCTGAAGAAGCGCCCCACCTATGTTTCACATGCACCAGAGGGAATCCACACTCTGAGGGACCAAAAGTGACTCCTTTGGTCAAAGACAAGGCTCGCCCCACAGTTGTATTGTTTGTAATTTTGAGGTTTGGAGGCTATCAGGTTGGCTTAGAGCAAGACACACTTGGACCATCTTTTTTTGCCTTTCTCATTTCCACACTATTTTTCTCCCTACATTAGAAGATGGAAACCAAGTTGGAAGTTGGCAGTGAAGGGCAAGTCTGAGAAAGGGCCACCGGGGCCCTTGAGAATCAGTTCCGTTAAAAGGCCTCTATTTCAGCGAGACTCCTCAGACTTCGGTGCAAAACAACAGTTACAGATTGCTTCCTTACAGAGTAGATAGGTGACCTTATGTTTATCTAGTATATTTCTCCAGGCCTTGCCCTTTTAATAAAAACTGATATATTTTTATGAGCTCTCCTCCCTACCCCTCCAAAAAAGGTGGTCCTGCAGTGAACAATTTAGAATTCCCACCGAAATCAGAACATAAATGGAAGTGCCCTGAGTGGGGGGGTGGGGGTCAGGGGAACTCAAATGCACCATCCCTGCCCTTCATTTGAAAGGCATGAATCTCGGGCCTCATCATGGTGCTCTCCATGGGACAGAAACTTTTTAATTTGCCTTTGCTGCTGTTTCCGCCCCGTTGGCAGTGTTTTTCTTTTCTCCTACTGGCTGGCTCTACCAGCAAGAGGGTCTGTCTTCCAAGGAGCCCCTGTCAACTTCACCTTGCAGCGCTTTGACTTAAACTCCCAAACGGCTGCCTGTGGGGTAGAGGGTTGCTTGTTGGCAGTAAGCTGCTGGCTTTGGAAAACATCACAGGTATTTTATTATAACAGATGCAAGACAGTGTTGGCAGGAGAGCAATCCAGTCCTGGAAGGGAAACAGAAAATCACCTCTGAGCACTGCAGGGAAGAAAGTGGCAGAAATGAAGGCTGCAGTTGGGGTTTGCAAAGCTGAGTCCGTTGCACAACTCTTTTTACAGGCTAGAACTTGCTTGACTTCAGTTTCTCCCTCAAGTGAGTCAAGGAATGTGAAAGAGAATGGAGCGCCAGCGCTGAGCCGAGCGGTATACCTGGAGACATCCTGGTGTGTGAAGGTTTTATTGGGTTCCCAGACAGCCTGTTGGTTTCCTGATGCCGAGGCATCAGACATTCTTATGTCTATAACTAATTGCACATTCTTAACGAGTTTCTTACCGTAACAAAAATTGAACACCTCACCTTAACAGTGAGTGGAGTTAGTTATTTCCAATCTCACTAGAAGGAAAGTTAGTCGTCCCTATGGTGTTCTGAAGACTTAATTAATGATATTGTTCCCATTAGGATTTCAGAATAGGGAGAGGCGACGATATCAGTTTTAGTGTTTTTATTTGTTTGTTTGTTTGTTACTGTGGGTTCTTCATCTTCAGCAGCAACTGGCGTCTAAAACCTACACAGTCTTGAAGCAGAGCTATCAAACATTACATATAGTCAGCCCCCTTTTTAGGGCCAGTGATAGTGAATAACACTGTGCTGGTTTTTAAAATAAATTTTACTCTGATAGGATTTGCTGTGATAGACTTTTGCTATCCACAGATTGACCCTCGAATCGATGAGGTTTCCTGGGCTTCCAGCCTATTTTCTTTCGTGCGATCGTGGCTTAGATTATCAGGCCCTGAACCGGGATAGGTGGAGAACCAGATACAGATAATGCAACTAACTCATCACAGGCTGTTCAGACTGCAGGATTCGGACATCCTTTCCCGATGCGCACACCTGGGTAAGGAAACGCTAAGCATGAGCGATGCGTGTGTTAGGGAGGAGGGTTGCGAGCCGAAATTAATGCGCGGTGCTCGCAGGGGCCTGGAGATGTGGCTGTTTTTGAGCAAAACTCTCTGTGTAACACTGTCTCACATTTGCAGGTCTTTCTTCTCTTTGGTAAACACGTGGCCCGAACGTGATCCCATGATCTGTTTTCGTTAGAGGAGTGCCTCGCTGTGTAGTAGCCCCTTTGCAGCCAGAGTTCAAACCAAGTGCCAGGTGAGCTCCCGAGGCCTGTGTGCTCGATTCCATTGTGCCTTCAGGGCACTTGGGTTGAGTGTGAGGAGAAAACAGCCCGTAGGGCAGCGTGGGGGCCTTGGATCTACAGTTTTGAAATTCAGGAACAAATCGATTTTGGCTTTTTTCTGAAAATGGATCTTATTTTGAGAACCACAGTTGACATGGCTGTGGGAACTGTTGCTTATTCTTGGCAAGAAAACTACCTCGAAAAGGTGCTTATGATCCAAGAGGCAGGGAGCCTGCCCCGGGCTCTGGCAGGGCAAAGGGAGCCTTTCAGAACACAGTCAGTGATTTATATTAAACCCACACTCATCTGGAAGTGCCTGTGCACACAGAGCAGTCAGCTTCCTGCGAAATGGGATTGTTTTCGTTACTCTTGGTGATGGGATTCAGAATGTAGCCTGGCGTGTCTGTTTCCAAAACACTTAGACCCCAGCCTTCGGGATTCGATCAGAAGTACTTATTAAACATCTAAGTGCTTAGCTCTGTGGTAGGAACTTGTGTGGAAGCCAGCTGACATAAGCCGAAAAGGCAAATGTGGTAGCTCTTGGACAAGGAAATGATTCGACCTAACAAGGAATAGAGAAAACCTGTCTTCAAGGCTACCCGTTCGACATTTATTTACATCTTTATTTACCAAGAGAAAAATATTTATCCAGGACAGTGGCGTTTAGTCTAACCTGTGCATCACCTGGGGATCTTGATAAAATGCAGATTCCTACGCAGTGGGTCTGGGTTGGGGCCTGAGGTTTCTGTGTCTCTAACAGATTCACAGTGGCCATGCTGTAGTCCCACAGCAAACCAAGTAAATGCCTGTTTTCCAAACTCGCTTCCAGTCATTGTAATCCATCTTAGTTGTAGGAAATGGCTTAACTATGGTAACCCTTGGTAGTGGCAAGAGATGTCCCAGGAGAGGGAAAGGGGGAGAATCTCAAAAGACAAGCAAACCTCACCTGCTTCAGAGTGTCCTGTGCTCCAGAGCCCGGAGTAACTGCCAGGCCTGGGAGAGGCTGCCAGGGGGAAGGGCACGGTAACAGCCTCTGGGGTGGCTCTGCCATGGGAATGCCTTGCCAGGAAGCAGTTGCAGCTGCAGCCCTGGTTGGGGCCAGGTGCACTGGGAGCTGCGGCACAGCTGCCCGCCTGCCGCCGCCTGGGTTCACCATCTGATCCCTGCACACACCTCGTGACCATATGCTCTGCTCCGAGGAGCTCAGCGTGTGGCGCCCTCCTTCCCCCAGGGGTGATTTATTAAGTGTGTCTTTAGATGATGCTAGTTGTATATCACTGTAAGACTTCCATGCACATTTGCAAATTAGAGGAAGGGCCCTTGGCAGAGAGTCTGAGAGGAAAACGTCACTGCACCGCCGAGGCCCAAGCAGCTGTCTTCAGTGACCATAGCGCCCCCAGTTCTCACCTGCTGTCTCCGCAGGGTGTGCTGTGGGCCTTGGTCAGCCTCCTCTGCCGCACAGGTAGCTGGTAGCTTCCTAGGGTCGCCACAGAGGTCCGGAAATCCAATTCTGTGTAAGTACCAGAGGGGACTGATGTGCTGCTCCCGGGAGACTGACATCCAAAAGCCATTTACTGCCTGACCTGTATAGCTCAGTGGTTGAGCATCGACCTATAATCAGGAGGTCATGGTTTGATTCCTGGTCCGGGCACATGCCTGGGTTGCGGGTTCGATCCCCAGTGGGGGACGTGCACGAGACAGTCAATCAATAATTACCCCGCATCGTTGATGTTTCTATGTCTCTCTCTCTCTCTCTCTCTCTCTCTCTCTCTGAAATCAATAAAAAAAATTTTTTTAAAGCCAGTTTACTAATTCCTAGTAAAGGAAGGACCCTTCTAGTGATTAAATATGTGACTGCCATCTTTGTTTGTTGTTTGTTTTTGCCATCTTAGCCTGAGCTTCTTAGGAGAGAGGTAGTTGAGTATGAGGACTCAATATGGAACAAGTCGCAGGAATGTTCCAGACACCCAGACTCGGGGATTTCCCTCATGCCATTCCCTCATGCTCTGGGCTCGCCTTAACTAGAGTCCCCCAAGACCATTCCTGCCCTCACCCTGATTTCTTTTCCCTGATCCCTTCCTCCACCGAAGTGACCCACCAGATGTTCAGTTTCAGCTTCCATATTTCCAGGCCCTTCCAGCCTGAAACCTCACCTGTCCTCCTGGACTGGATCTAGGTGCTTCCTGGGTCTCCTTGCCCGCCTGCCCATTCATGCATTGTCTCTGGGGGAACTGTATGTGGGGGGGGGGGGGGGGGCGGGTTGTGGGAGGTGGGGGGTAGCAGGTGAGGCTTCTGTAGGAGAAAGTCATTACAGGGTGACTCTCTTGCTATTTCTAACTCTCTTTATCCTTTTTTTCTTCTTTAACTCTTTCTTACTATTTCTACTTTCTGGGCCAATTCCCCGTAACCCCAGCCGTGGTGATCCCAGCTTGTAAGAAACATAGGTGACACCTTGGGACTGGGAGAGTTCTTCCTGAAAAACATGCTGTTTCATACCAGTCTCCCCAAGAAGACTCCCTACTGATCACTGACGCCCCTGGTTTCCAAGAGGCGTTTCATAAAGTGCAGAGTGCAGGGCCCCCAGCCCCAGTTCCGGGAGAGGGCCTAGCGTTGTGTGTGTACAGCATCCCACAGGAGTTAAGGGATCCCTCTGATGGGCGCCACCCGCTACAGAATGCTTTTGTGGCACTGCTGTCCTGTCCCCCTTGGGCAGAGGTGATTGGGGACCTGTTTTAGTTGTTATTTATACTTCCCTTTTTTTGCTTAAATTCTGTATGTAATGAAGGTGTGTCACCTTGCAAAGTAGTCTCTCTCTTCTTCCTTTTCAAATAAAAGGCTCCCAAATTATCCTTATATTCAGACAAGTCTGAAAACCCCCCTTATAGACAGACCTGTTATCTCAGACCCAGAGCCTCATTTTATGGAAACAGGTTTCATGGCTGAACTGACACCAGGGGATGCCATCTGGGTTCCTGTATGGAGGCCACACCCAATACAGACCCGCTGCTTCTCAGGGGCCTTGTTTCTGGGGTGTCACATTAGAGGAACAGTAATCAAATGCCCAGATATGTGGGATGTGGACCACATTTAACCCAAACATTGTCCCCAGTTCTAGCACTAAAAATGTCATCCTGTGGAAGCCATCCTGATGCTTCCACAGTGGACAGTTGAGGCCCCTGGAATGCACAGGGGTCCCCCCACCTCTTCATTTGACCTCTTCATCCTTTAATACCTCATCTTCCCCATCTGGAAAATGAGGATAATTCTGCCTGTGCTACCTCCCTTACAAAATTGTTGTGAAAATCAAAACAACATATGTGGACGGCTTTGGGGGACAGGGGGAATGCAGAGAATTATATGATCTTAAGGTGGTCTCCTCATCACCAGTATTTTTCTGTTGCCCCCAAAGACTTTACATTTCTGCTGAGTGGTGCCAAATAGATAGAAGAAATGCTTTTTTCTGTTGTAACCCAATCAAAGGCTTGCTTTGGTGAGGAGGGGAGGAAGAATGAGGATTCCCATAGAAATATATCACTTCTGAATTTCCTTATTAAAGTAGCTCTAATGGCCCATTAGTGAATCATTTCACACCCCATGCCCTTTTTCATGGCCACTTTCCAGCTGTGCTCCAGAGCCAGGAACCTTTTGGGTGAGCGCGTTGGTACATGTAAGTCGCAGGATGTTTTTCCGTCTGCTCGAAGGCAAGGACTGTCTTTCCTGCTGCTCCAAGGAGTGAAAGTGCTTCAAGATTTGTCATTTTGAGGATGAGTTCCAACCTTGTGTTCCAGACTAGATTAACACAGACAGATTTTAATATTCGTAAAAAGTCCCTGCAGCTGTTCCAAAAGAGAGATATCCCTAGAATGGACGGAGCTTCACTTTTCTCCCCAAGAAATGGCACTGCTTAAGAATGAGAGAACTTGGTCCATGGTAATTAACCTAATGATATTAAACACCACATATGTCTCTCTAGAGTTGCTTGAAGAAAACGTATGGACTTGGAGAGACAGGGTGTAAATACAATGAAATTTGAAAGAAAATATACGAACTTAATTCTAATGAAAGAAATATGTAATTTAATGACATGACATAGATGGCTTGTGTTTACTAGAGAACTCTGAGATCAGACAATTCTATGAAAATCCTAGGCTGGAATGGATGGGAAAGAGTTCATGAGAGAGGCCATTCCTAAATTGGACCTTGATGCATAAGTCGGATCTGTGTAGGCAGAGAGAATGGGAAGAGCATTCCCAGAGGGTGAAAGTACACAGTAGAAGTATGGGGGTGTGACAGGGCTGTGTGGATTTTGTAGGAGGAGCCATGTGCCAACAAAGAGAAGAGCAAGAGGTAAGATTTACCCTGTAGATACTTGTACGTTGGTCATATTTGGTCTGAAACAGAGGAAATTGAAAAGACTTTAGTAATATAGATAAATTGTGCTAAGTGGTTCAAGTCATTTTAATTTGCTTAGAAGCCCAAATGTCAGACTAAGAGTCTGCATTAGAGTTACCTAGAAAACTTCAGGGCTAAAAAAATAAAAAATGCCAGCTTCTATCACCACCACCATCAACCCTGACTTAGTTTGTCACAGTCTTGGAAGCACTCAGGGTAGGGGTAAAAGTAGAGTAGAGAACCTAATTTATTTATTTATTTTTAAACTCACACAGTTTTCCATATACAATATTAGGGACTGTGTAATTTTTAAAGAGTTTCATCCTCATGTTTGACATGAAGATAATGCAAAGTAGCTCTTAAAACCTCCATTTCCCAATATGTGTGATCCTAACAGTTAGGATTTTGAAGTGGCAAACAACAGAATTCTGGCACATTTAAGCAGAAAAGAAATTTAGTGACATAATATTGGGTGGCTCACCGGAGCCAATGGAAGTGAGATCTGAGCTTGAGAGAATGGGCAAGAACCAAGAACACATCAAGACCATGGTACAGAGTCTCCTTAGCATACTACCACCATTACTAGACTCCTGGGACGAGCCTCTGTCTGCCCCTGAGTCTTCACATCACTTCTTCATGATCCAGAGAACCAGGCAAGAGCCTCCGGTGGGCCAGGTCTAAGGCACATGCCAGTGGACTGGTATCTGGGAGTGGGGGCAGAATAAATGTCCCTTCTTCACCACCTCGCATAGAATGGGAGCATCTCCCAAATCCAAAGGATGATCAGGTGCTGGATAGCCACACAGACGTTCATCTCCCCTTCTACGCAGGCAAAGGAAGTGGAGTTGGTCCCCTCTTTCTCCACCATCTTTCTGTATGGCCACATCTTTCTCTTTCCCTATTGATGGATGGAGGATGGTATGGGAAGACAGGATGAGGGTTTGGTTTGCAAGGGTAATTTATCATTAAATGATGATGATAAGTTTATTGAGGTATAATTTGCTTACACTCTTTAACATAATAAATTTTCCCCAATTTCAGAAGAAAAGATTAAAGGGAATATACTTGTAAGTACAAAATTGAAACATTATGCTAACATAAGAAACCAAAGAAAGACCTTTCTAGATGTATCAGTCTATAAATTCTGACAAACACAAGTCATGTGAGTTACCACCGTACTCATGATGAAGAACCATTCCATCCCCCTTAAAAGTGCTCTTTTGTAGTCAAACCCCCTCACCTCCAGCTTCTGGCAATCACTGATATGTTCTATTGCTTTGCCTTTTCCAGATGGCATATAAATAGAATCACATTGTGTGTAGCCATTTTAGTCTAACATCTTTCACTTAGCATAATGCATTTGAAAGCCTATGTTATTACATGTATCAATAGTCCATTCTTTTTAAAACAATATTTTTATTATTTCAGATAGGAATGGAGAGGAAGAGAGAGAAATAGAAACATCTTTTAAAAAATACTTTTATTGATTTCAGAGAGGAAGGGAGAGGGAGAGAGAGATAGAAACATCAATGAGAGAGAATCATTGATCACCTGCCTCCTGCACACCCCACAGTGGGGATCGAGCGTGCAAACTGGGCATATACCCTGACCTGGAATTGAACCGTGACCTCCTGGTTCATAGGTCGATGTTCAACCACTGAGCTACGCCAGCTGGGCCATTCCTTTCCATTGCTGAGTAGTATTCCATTGTATGAATGTGGCACAGTTGGTTTTTCCATTCACTCCTTGAATGTGCTGTTACATCTGATGTTATAGGTCTGTGTAACATCTCTTGAAAGAGGCTTTAGTCTGTTGAACAGAGAAATTGGTGCTCTTGTGTATGATCGCTACCCTTTAGTCATGCTCTGTTGCTATCTTTATATCTCATGAAGTCTGGAAAAAATATGCAAAGTAGAGTATTTGCACAGAAAATGTGTATTTTCTTTTTTTTTTTTTTTTTTTTTGCCCGCAAGCATCAGCACTAGATTTTTGTCTGTTTTGAATACAGGTCTTGTTTCTGTCTCTTATTGCACTTTGAAACAAGTTTAAACATTTCTTGTTTTTTTTTGTTGTTGTTTTTTTTCTTTAAAGAAAAGTCTGGTCAAGCATCTCTAAAGGAACTTTGTTACTATCCTAATATTATGACTTTTCTATTGAATTGTAATTATTACATAAACTAGGATGCCAGGATTTTAAAATCTCTTTTAAAGTACTGTTTTCAGTTTAAAATTGGATTTATTCCACTAAATGTCTACGGTAATAATTTTGTGATAGCTATGCCAAGAGATCTATAGTTATTTCATAAACACTGCACTCTGAAATTCAGGTTGGAATGGAGGAGAGGGTGATTTGAAATAATTACGTGATAGGAATGTCTGAATTTGTAACCTCTGTACACCTTTGATTTATGATTTGGTAAGACATAACTTTCAAATAAAACCTTCTTGAATTTCATAACCTCAGTTGAAACTGTGGGGTACTGATTACAATGTTGAGATTTTTCTCTCAAATTTCAAAGCTGACCACTAGGGCTGGCTAGGTGAATTAGTTGTTTGCATTTTAATGGGGGCGGTCTTAACTTATATCACAACCACAGTTCTTGAACTTAGCAAATGGCCTCTGCAGACAGTCCTTAACGATAATAGATTCTGGTATCTCCCTGCTTTATTTATAAATAAATGCAGTTTCCATAAAAATCTGAAAAAAATGTATTTTAGAACCTTGATCAGATGAACTAAAGTTCGTATGAAAGTGAGTAAATATAGCTAAGAGATTTTTGGAAAAAATAGAACAGTGAGGAGCATTGTTTACCACCTAGCAAACTGTGCTTTAAAGCTATAGTAATTCAGCCAGTATGGCACAGGAATTGACAAGTAGACCAGTGGAACAGAGTAGGGAATCCCAAATAGGTCCATACATGTCCGGAAATTGGGTGTGTGAAAAGGAGACATTACAAAACTGGAGGATAAATGACAGTCTGTTTAGTGAATTTTATCAAAATAGCTAAAACTTTTTAGAGAAGAATATAAAGTTAGGTCCTGCCCTTAAATACATAAATATATTTCCGGTGGGATAAAGAGCTAAACATAAAACTGAAATCTGTCAATGTATTCAAAGAAAACAGACTATTATCTAGGGTGGGGAAGCTCCAACACTGTAAATTCAGGAAGTCAGGAGAAAAAAAGACGGTAAACTTACAGAAGACAATACACAGGTAAAAGTTGAAAGTGTATGAAGAAGTGATTTTCACGGTTTACTCAAGAGACTTCACCATACGAGCTTTCTGTAAGAATGTAGTCACGAATTGCATAGTTTTCTCTATGTGGTTAACATAGCATGTGGGCCATGACAGACACACATATAAATTATAGTAGCTATTATTGCTTTTAAACCCTTTCCTCACAGTGATTCACATTGTGGCTTCATGTGTAAATGTGTGTTGTTTTTTTAAATTCTCTTATGTTTTGAAAATCAGGATTCCATTCTGTTGTTAAATGCATAGTGACTGTTGGCTACACTCTGGGGTAGAACATGGGGGAGGCAGGGACAAGGGGTTGCAGAAGGACTGTGGACCCACTTTAAGGTACACACGGTCTTGTTGATTGGCATGGCATACACATGAAAACCACTAGTGGCTAATCCAGTGGTTCTCAACCTGTGGGTCGCTACCCCTTTGGCGGTCAAACGACCCTTCCTCAGGGGTCGCCTAAGACCATCCTGCATATCACATATTTACATTACGATTCATAACAGTAGCAAGATTACAGTTATGAAGTAGCAACGAAAATAATTTTATGGTAGGGTCACAACATGAGGAACTGTCTTTAAAGGACCAGAAGGTTGAGAACCACTGGGCTAATCTAATCACCAAGTGCCAAGTCAGGTGTGATCAGTCTGTGGCCAGGTTCTGGAGGATGCCCAAGACCTGTATCCCGTGGAACTTCCAGAGAGGACCTGCCTCTCCGATGGTTTGGGGCGGGGAGGGGGTGGAAGGAGTCCAGATGGGTCCTGAAGCTTCTTCATCTCCATTCCTAAATGTTATCCCTTGTATACTGGAGCCAGTCACATCTCCCTTCCCCACCTCTCAAGTTTGCAGTGGTCATATAGTGGTCATACTTCTACTAATAGTGACTCTCATGAGATGTAAAGATATATACCGAAGTGAGGTAGTGTTAATAGTAACAGGGCACTAAACTGTCCTGTCTAATGTTAACCCCGCAGTCCTGAGGGCCTTTATCCCTCCACAGATTCACTTTCCCAAGCACTGCTCTCTTGACCTTTCCCTTCCATAGGAGGCTGTGAATCCTTACACAATGATGTTCGGAGTAGCAAATAGGGAAAATAGCCCTGTGAGATGAAGGCACCCATTAGAAATGTGGGCATTTCTTAGGGAAGGTATGAATGGGGGCTCCTCCCTTCACAGGAATTTTTAGGTGGGGTCTGAGCAATGCAAATGACTTGTCTTTTTTTTTTTAAATCTACTTATTTGTAATTATAATTCACATACAGTACTATATTAGTTTTAGGTGTACAACGCAGTGATTCAATATTTGTATACCTGAGGCATACAATAAATCTAGTAACCATCTGTCACCATACATAGTTATTACCGTGTTATTAACTCTATTCCCTAAGCTTCCCCGTGACTTGTTTTATAACTGGAAGTTTGTACTTTTTAATCCCCTTCCCCTTTTCCACCCTTTCCTCCACCCCCTTTCCCTCCTGCAACCGTCAATTTGTTCTCTGTATCTATGAGTTTCTGTTTCATTTTGTTTGTCCACCTGTCTAGAAGTCTTTTATCCTATTGTGTCCGCCTGTCCGTATGGGCTGACAGGAGGGCTGTCCATCTCCAGTGCTGTGGGAAGAGGAAGGAACTATTGCCAAGTTAGAACGTGTGCCCTGATAAACTGTCAGATGATAGGAGCAAGTACTAAGAGGAAAACTAAGTTTGTTCCAAACTTTAGGGTCCTTTAGGAACCTGTGTGAAACATGGATAACATACGTTGACAACTTTATTGTTTGCTTTTTAAAAAATCCTCTGAAGTGCGTTCAGTGAGGAGAGAGGCTGACATGGCTGTTGGCTCTGACCCAGGGCGAAATAACCAACCAGTGGTTCCAGCTCTGTGAAGCTCCCCGTACCACCAGATCCCACCTGCAGGCAGGAGGTCGCTCATCTCAGGCCTGTGAGTTTCCAACAGCTGGCAAAGGTGTTCCTGGTTCATGGAACTCCTTTGCTGTTGTCAAAGGTGGTCATGGAGTCAACTTCAAATGTGTGGCTGAAAATCAGAAAATAAAATAATTGCTAAGCATTTTCCCTCCAAAATGGTTTGAGAATCTCAAGCGGGTCTGAACAATAGGAAAACACTTGGTGTTCTCATGACTCTGTGAGCAGTGGTTCTGCCCTAAAATCACCTTCCCTGCCTGGGGATGTCTTTGTTTGCTGCGCCTTTAATGAGTCATGGAAGACGAGAAGTATGGGGACACTCGTGACTCACATTAATGAGGAATGTGACGGGGTGGTTCTTCTCAAGATGGTCTTCACCAGATCTCAGCCCGCTCATCTAATCAAGAGCCGTAAATAGCAGCTGTGTCTTGATCTAGCCAGTGTAGTGCTATTTATTGGAGCAAAAACTACGTAGTCACCCCTGCAATGTATTGTTTGAGAAGTTATTAAAAGTTGCAGCTACAAATCTCTCATCTTATCATCCAGATTCCAAACATCATACTTTTAAAAACACAACACGACATTTTATATGCTTCAAATGCAAAAATTCTTAACATCCAGAAATTAAGATGGCAGGGTTTGTTTGTTTTTTTCTATTAACTCCAAAGGTATCACAAGGTAATTTTTCTCTGTATTTTAAAATACATATTTTAAATATTTTTGGATGTTGTATTAGTCGGTACGTCATCTTTGTTCTAATGGAATATTCTGAAGTAAATGGAACTGTGTGCATCACTTGTGAGGTTGAGAAATTCGTCTTGATAGTGTTAAAGTACTTTGATAGCATATCAACATAATATATTTATTTAAAATCACTTGCCTATGTAATCATGCAAAATATCATTAAATTATTTTAAGCAGATCTTGGAGATTTTGCAAGATTGCATCTTATTGTGAAAGAGTCAAAAAGTCTTGGAAGAGCTCAGGGGAGGGAAGGTGGTTGTATTCATTTCCTAGGGCTGCCATAACACAGCACCACAAATTCAATGGCTTAAAAAGGGATGGCAAACTTTTTTTCTGCCAAGGGCCATTTGGATATTTATAACATCATTTACAGGCCATACAAAATTATCAACTTAAAAATCAGCCTGCTATATTTGGTTAAACATTTAATTAACTCACCTCTAATGTCTTGGCAGGGCCAGACAAATGATTTCATAGGCGTTATATCACCTATGACCTATACGTTCCCCACTCCTGGCTTAAAACAACAGAAATGTGTTTTCTCATGTTTCTGGAGGCTGGTAGTCCAAAATCAAGTTGCAGGCAGAGTTGGTTCCTTCTGAGGGAGAAGGTGTCCCGTGCCTCTCTCAGCTTCTTGTGGGTGATCCCCAGCATTTCTTGTCTTGTAGATGCATCACTCCTGTCTCTACCTTCATCTACACATCACCTTCTCCTCTGGGCCTCTGTCTGTTTTTTTCTGTCTCTTATAAGGACACTTTCATTGGATTTAGGACTTACCCTAATCCAGTTGATCTCATCTTAATCCTTAACCTATTACATCTGCAAAGACCCTATTTCCAAATAAGTTAGCATTCTGAGGTTCTAGGTAGACATCAATTTTAGGGGGATACTCACTGTTAAGCCCAGAGACTTTACATGTCAAATTCCTGGCCTTTTTTTATCCACTCATCTATTGATGGGCACTTGGGTTGTTTCCATAGATTGGCTATTGTAAATAATGCAGCATTGAACACAGGGGTGCATATATTCTTTTTTTTTTTAATGAAATCTTTATTGTTCAGATTATTACATTTGTTCCTCTTTTTCCCCCCCATAACTCCCCTCCTCCCAGTTCCCGCCCCACCCTCCGCCCTCACTCCCCACCCACTGTCCTCATCCATAGGTGCACGATTTTTGTCCAGTCTCTTCCCGCATCTCCCACACCCCTTTCCCCCCCAAGAATAGCCAGTCCATTCCCTTTCTGTGTCCCTGATTCTATTATAATCACCAGTTCATTCTGTTCATCGGATTATTTATTCACTTGATTCTTAGATTCACTTGTTGATAGATGCATATTTGTTGTTCATAATTTGTATCTTTACCTTTTTCTTCTTCTTCCTCTTCTTAAAGGATACCTTTCAGCATTTCATATAATCCTGGTTTGGTGGTGATGAACTCCTTTAGCTTTTCCTTATCTGTGAAGCTCTTTATCTGACCTTCAATTCTGAATGATAGCTTTGCTGGATAAAGTAATCTTGGTTGTAGGTTCTTGGTATTCATCACTTTGAATATTTCTTGCCATTCCCTTCTGGCCTGCAAAGTTTCTGTTGAGAAATCAGCTGACAGTTGTATGGGTATTCCCTTGTAGGTAACTGAGTTTCTTTCTCTTGCTGCTTTTAAGATTCTCTCTTTATCTTTTGCTCTTGGCATTTTAATGATGATTTGTCTTGGTGTGGTCCTCTTTGGATTCCTTTTGTTTGGGGTTCTCCGCGCTTCTTGGACCTGTAAGTCCATTTCTTTCACCAGGTGAGGGAAGTTTTCTGTCATTATTTCTTCAAATAGGTTTTCAATATCTTGCTCTCTCTCATCTTCTAGCATCCCTATAATTCTGATGTTGGTACGCCTGAAGCTGTCCCAGAGGCTCCTTACACTATCCTCGCATTTTTGGATTCTTTTTTCATTTTGCTTTTCCGGTTGGGTGTTTTTTGCTTCCTCGCATTTCAAATCATTGACTTGATTCTTGCGCTCCTCTGGTCTGCTGTCGGGAGTCTGTATAATATTCTTTATTTCAGTCAGTGTATGCTTAATTTCTAGTTGGTTCCCCAATATAACATCGAGGGTCTCATTAGTTTTCTTGTAGATCTCATTAAGTTTATCGGCGGCTTCTAAACAGTTCTTGAGAGACCTTAAAAGTGTGGTTCTGAACTCTAGATCTTCCATTGACAATTTTGTCCTGTTTCTTTGTCTCCGCATTTTGTTATGCTTCCTTGGTGCACCCCCTAGTGGTCTTTGTTCGTGGTCTTATAGTTAAATCTTGATTGTTGTAGCTAATTCCAGGGAGGGTTTGACCTCCAGGCCAAGTGGCTATGAGAATCAGCTGTGTCTGCAGTGAGAGAACTTCTGTCCTCTAGGGAGGTGCTAATCTAGCCTTTGCCTGAGTCGCACAGGATCAACAGGGTGGGCTGGAGAGAGCAGTTATGGCAGCTCTCAGTCCTGTCCCCAGGGGCTCTGCCTCTCTGAGTCCCAGCACCCGCTGCAAAGCTCGGAGAGAAAGCTGCACTCGCTCTGACCGAAGCCAGACAGTCCCGCTTCTCCCGTTTGAGTCTGGGTCCCTAAAGACTCGCCCGGATCTGGAGCTCAGAGTCTGCGACTCCCTCCCGATTGAAAACGCCAACCGCGCCCTCCGCCTCCAGCCCGCTCCGCGCACTCCGCACCTCAGACTTTGATTTCAGCACTGCGCCTCCTCTGAGTGTCCGTATGCGTTTCTCTTTCCTCCTAGTTGTAGGACTTACACTCAGCCAGCGTTCCTGTGGTTCTGGGTGATGTCCGTTCCGTCTTTTAGTTTCACTTTTGAAGTAGTTGTTCAAAGCAGCAAACTCCGGCGTTAACCTATGCTGCCATCTTGGTTCTCCCCATATATTCTTTCAAATTATTGTTTTGGGTTTCTTCAGATATATACCCAGAAGTGGAATGGCTGAGTCATAAAGCAGTTCCATTTTTAATTTTTTGAGGATCTCCCATAATGCTTTCCACAGTGGCAACACTAATCTGCATGCCCACCAACAGTGCATGAAGGTTAGGCCAGTTCCACCTTTAGAAGCTTCTGAAATAACATATGCTTCTGTTGGAACATTTTTTATATAATTTAGTATCATTTTTAAAAATTTATGTTACATATTTTCATTTTTATGTATTAGTATATTGATTATTTTATTAAATATTTCCCCAATCCCTAGTAAATTTTAATATAATTTTATGTATTACTATTTTTTATTATATAAAATTTTATTTCAATAATATGATTTATATAATTAATTATGTAATTGACATTGATTTTTAAAATTAATTTCAGATTGACTGTGAAACCCGTGAGTGCAGGGACCAACTGCCTTTTTACCACTTTGTCGGCACCGAGCCCAATGCCTACACTCTATTTTTTAAAAATATATATATTAATTGATTTCAGAGAGGAAGGGAGAGGGAGAGAGAGATAGAAACATCAATGATGAGAGCGACTCATTGATTAGCTGCCTCTTGCATGCCCCCTACTGGGGATCGAGCCTGCAACCTGGACATGTGCCCTTGGCGGGAATCAAACCAACGCTCTGTCCACTGAGCCAAACCAGCTAGGGCATGCACTTTATTTTTTAACCTATTTCTTTATATTATCTCCTTAATTTTCAGAAAAAAAAATATTCTTTGGCACAAGACTGACTGACTCCCTTCTTGATCTGCTATTGAATGTCTCCCCAGGACCTCCCCTTTCGGGGTGAGGGTGCTGGGGCTGTTGAGTGCTGTCTCTCTTCAGCCCCCACATCTGTCTGTGAAAGCTGCCGAGAGGTCTGTGGCTGGGCTCATTGGTGTCTGAGGGACATCTATGTATTGTCTGAAATCCAAGGTAGGACATTAAAATGCAGCTTCAATTAGATTCTGTTGGGATTTAAGAAAAGAATGAAATCTGACAATTCACTTTTCTTATTTATTCTTCCTCCCAGTTACTTTCTACCCTTCTGTCCTTCACCTCTGCCCATGGGGGTTATTTAAACTTTGAAAAACAACATTTTCTTTAGACGAGGTCTGTAGACTCTTTGAGCTGCAACTTGTCAGCCATTTGAAACGGTCCAAGTGAGAGGCCACTTTGGACTTAGTCACATATTTATTTATATATTTTTAGGATGTTTTGAATGAAACTGGACCTGATATGCTTTGTGCCTGGTCATTTAAATCCGGCTCTTTAAGAAACAGCCGTATTGAAACAGATCTGCTTCCTCACACTTAACTTTTTCTCCTCACCTCCTCTCTGGGATCCTCTCCTTTTGCTCAAAGTACTGGGAGGAGGCCCTTTTGAGAGCAGGTGGTGGCAATAATACATAAATCCTTTGAGGAAGTTAGACCAGGAAGGTAATAAATAAATTTCACCTTGATGCTCTCAGCAGGCCATAGGGAGCTCCTTTTAAAAGACTGCAATGTGTCTCCTTAGGAGGAAGTCACTGAAGAGAACTCAGGATGCAAAGTGTTCATTAAGAGCAACAAAAATCCCTAGTAATAGGGTGTTGCTGTGTTCTTGACAACACATGTTGTGGGTCTTTCCTGCAGCCCGTATGCAGCCCTTCAGTATCTGGAGAATTCGATGCCTAACCCCTGACCCAGGACTGCTGCTGTCCCCATAGAGCAATGGCCGGGGTGAAACGGGTGCAGTTTGCAACCCACCTCGGGGAGCTTAGATGTCCCTGTATCTGTGAGAAATATTTGAGTTTAAATGGAGCAGTGCCACCGTGGAAAACGCATGTGCTCTCCCCCCAGAGGTTTGAGGAGGTTTAAGGAAGTTTGAGGAGGTCCTCGGGTCCGTGCTCTTGTTTCTCCTTGTTTGCAGATCCTTCCAGATCACACTCTTCCTGGTGTGCAGTTCAAGAAAGACCTTTTGGGGTGTTTGTTTTTCCAGGCAGCTCATGGCTCTGGTTTTGTTTTTGGATGTTTTCCGTTTGCTCTGAGTAGGAGAGTTCCAAGTCTAGTGTGTGCTGTCTGCCAGCTATTTCCTGTTGAGAACTCCTGAAAGGAAGTGAGTTCCTAATATTCTAAAACATGCTTGCGACCCCAGTGCCCACACCTGCTGGCAAAAGCAGAGGAGCCGACTACTCATGCCAGCAGGGTTTTCCCCTGGAGTTGAAATTGTGTGTCTGCAGAGACCCTCTCTAGACATTTAAAAAACATCATCATGTTGACCATCTCATGGCACTGTAATATGCTGGAACATTTACTGTTAAAACAACCAGGCTTTGGAAACCCCTGCCTCAGAAAAGTGGAAGACGCCCTTGTCAAGGAAATAGCTGAGCCAAAAGGGAGGGCTGTCATCCAGATATTTGGATAAATGCAGGAAAGGTGGGTCAGGGAGAAGTGGATGCTGGCAGAGTCAGGCTCTCTCCTCGCACACACGTGCATCTGATTTATTCATGGCAGTTGCTTATATCAGTGTGAGCAGCGCACATATTTTACAAAATATTCAGGGGTCAGCCCGTGTCACAGCTTGGTGGGATGGGCAGCCTCCCAGACTCCACCCTGAGTTCTGGGGCCATTCCAGGACCGCTGGGACCATCCGGAGTTCAGGGCAGGCCTGAAAGCTTGTAATTGCCCTGGGAGCTGGGAGTCCGACCCTGGCCAGATGGACATGGAGGTGAAACAGGAGGCCATTGCTGATCTGTGTTTTGAAAGACATCTGTCTCATCTCTCTGGCAGACAATAAGGCCTGCCGTTGGTCAGAGTCTGTGCTGATCGACTACACTAACCTTAACCTTCCAGCACACACACACTGTGCTGGTTGTCCACACTAGCCTGATTCCCAGCTCCCTCCCCTCCCCTCCTCTCCCCTCCCCTCCCCTCCCCTCCCCTCCCCTTCCCTCTCTCTCCTGAATATCTACACTAGCCTGATCCTCCAACACATGGGCGCGCACACACAGCACCACAATCCTCTCAGAGGAGCCGGACAGGCCAGGCTGTGTCGAAGGCACATTGGCCCACCTCTCCAGATCTTTAGTTTTCGAATCTGTTTCTGACTCTCTGTCTGAACTTGCTTTTTCCAGAGATTGCTTTTTCCCGCCTTAACCGTGACTCTCTTTGACCCGTTCTGACCACAGACTCGGCTTTGACCACTCTGTTCCATAAGTTTGCCTTCTCGGGATTCCATCCAGGACAATAGCTGGCCTATGATTACCCAGCAAATTTCCAAAGGGTTGAAAGGAATGATCGTTTATTGGCAATTACCATGTGCCAGACAGGAAACCAGCCAGCAAAACAGCCTGTTTAGTTCATTATCCCATTTAATCCTCCCCAACCCCATTAGTACATGAGACTAAGAGATTAGTCTAAAGTTGTGTCCTGCCCAAGGGGACCAAGTGGCAATGCTGACACCTGAACCAGGAGTAATCTCACTTCAGTATCACGATATCCAAATATATTTGGAGACTTTTGGTGAAGCTGTTTAGGTATTGAGTAGAGAGGGCCCCAGTCTGAGCCTTTGCTATTGGTTTTTACCTGCTATCATACAACAGACTCAAAGGAACTCCTTGTGAACACAGTTCATCCAACTTGACTTCTCAAGAATGCTGTGCTGCTTGCTGCTATGCCCAGTGAAGCTGAGTCCTATTCATTTCTGCCGGGCCTTTTTTTGGCTACTGTTTTCCCATCATCTCCTTTTGGGAAATATTTTGTTATTCTCATCATATTGTCCTCTCTCACCTGAGGTCCTCCAGGAAGCAGATCTGCGTTAGCGCTAAGAGTGCAGAGCGTCTGTTGGGATAACACCTGTGAAAGGAAAAGGGGGACAGCAGGACTGGGCAGGGGGAGCTGGCACTCTGTGCTGCTGACCTGATAAAGTGGGGCAGCCCAGTGGGGAGCTCTGGTGCAAAGCTTGCCCAAACAAAATGGCTAACAGGAGATGTGCCCCTACCCGGTGTGGGATGGCCAGCCTAATCTCCCCGTCTTGTTCTCCATTGGCCAGGGTTCACTCCAGAAGAGCGCGACCTTGACTTGAAAGTTCTGATGAGGCTCACAGCTGGAGGCTATGGGCTTACTAACTCCTCACCACTGGACATCAGGTCCTTACTTGAAGGGGCATCTACATGGTACTTAAGCCCCAGGGGTTTGACTGCTTCTCCTTTATTCTGTTTGTGTTGGCCCATAGCCACCTGGCAGCACAATATGTTCTAAAAGAATCCACAGGAACACTGGGTATCCTATTAAGACACCTCTTACTTATAGCCAGAAGGTGTGCAGACTGACTGCAGTCAGGAGAGGCGGTTCATTGAGGAGGGAGAGGTGTCCCGTGCACAGCCCTGCCTGAGAAGCGCTGCTAGGGAGTCGGGGCACTGTGTGGGGTGCAGCGAGGGAGGAGAGAGTGCACTTGAGGGGAAAGGCCAACCTTGGAGGGGCACATCTTCTGTTGCCATTTTGTTTGGCTTTGGCTGGGCTGGGGGCCAAGTTGGTACCTTAGTCCTTTGATTCTAGGGAATCTGAGCAAGCATCGCCTCTGCTTTTCCAGAGTTGAGGGCTGTCTCAAGCTCGTAGCTGAGATGGATGGGGCAGTTGGCCACTTCCACCCACACCCTTAGAAACCACCTCACCCCTCCCAAACACTCACCTATGTTCTGTGCCTGTCTGAAATACCTCTGGTTTTCCCTAAGGCCCCCCCTTATTTTTTTTTAATGGGTGTGGGACATATTTTGGGTGTTAACACACATTAAAGTGGTGTTAAGGTGGGGAGAGGCCTCTTGGCTATGAGAAGTTGCAGCCCTTCTGGATCCAAACCTGGTCATAATAAACAATAGGGCGGGACTTGACCACAGTGACTCCCAGGGTCATTGCCAGGGTTGTTTACAAGCAGGTGGGAATTTCAATCCCAGCTCCACCCATAGGAGCTCTGTGACCTTGGGCAAGTTCATCTCTCTAACTAAGCCTTACTAGTAGTTATCGCATTTCTAAAATATGGATCATAATGTCAATGTTTTATGGGGTTGATTTAGATTGAAATGAGATGATGTGTGTGCGCAGTTAACTCAGTCCACAGCATGTAGTTACAGCTCAATCAATATTGGTACCTGTCCCCCTTGTCTATTTTAACTCATGTTAGTTTTTGGAGCTTCTAATATACACACACCATTACAAGCAGGCTTTGCATTTCCATATCAACATTTATGCTTATGCATGCAATAATTTACAGTTTCTTTAATGCTTCGCTTGAAGTTATTTTTAACATCCCGGGAGATAAAGACAAATAAATGCCTCTGCATTTTTCTCATCTGAACATAACTAAACCAGGGGTCACAAAGATACTCGATGATGTCACAGTCACAACTGGTCAACAGACATGAAAAGTGCACTGATTAGAAGCCAAGATATAAAGTGTGTTCTATCCACATCTGTAAGGACTTGGCTCATCTGTTTTCCTAGGCTAGAGTTCTGTTGATCTGGCTTTCTTGTAATTGAAGTTCTCCAAACCAATGAGAATCCTAGAGCATCAGGCAGAGGGATGAACACGGGGAAAACATCCCACAGAGCCAGCTTCTTAGGGAGCACCCTTTGCTTGGAGAGAAAGGTTGCACAACTTAGAAATGAACCTTGACAGATTATGAGACCTGTTCAGCCAACCATGCCTGCCAGAGAGCCTTTCAGAAGAAAGAAAAAGGAAAATCAGATTTTAAAAAATCCTCAGTACACTGTACAGAGGAGACTCGGGAGAAAAGCAGTGTTAGACATTAGCCAGAACACAATGATGGGGGTAGTCATTTTGCAATTTCTTAAGTATCTTTTCTCTGCTGACTTCAAAACCGTGAAAGAAATTCAGAAAAGAAGCCCACTATTTTGATGGAAGCTGTTTTGACATAAGTGAAACCAGGCTTGGCACGAGGTGGGGGCGTGCTGTGGCCAAGCCAATGGGCCAGACCGGGAAGGATTGAAATGAGCTGGGGAAATTGCTTCAAGACGGAGCTGGATCCACTTGAAAGGGGAGGGAGCTGGAGGGTACAGACATTTCATCGATGTTTGAATTAGTGTGAGAGTAGCATCCTGTGCGTTCTGGGGGCCACAGACCCTCCGGAGTCTGTCTCCCTTCTTTACAGTCCCCTCTTAGGAAAGGGAAGGAGGTGGCCGCCTTTTGAGTGGTACAGTGTGAGGGCTTGAGGATTGCTGGCTGGTTGTGAGCTCTCAGGTGGCTGGTTTGGGGAAAATGGGAGCAGGAAGGGAGAGCGTGTGTGTTAACTCCCATAGCTTCCAGCAGCTTTCCCTCTGGAGGAATCAGGGGGTGTGGCAGGGGCCATGTGGAACTCAGTCTGAGACTTTTTTATTTTATTTTTATTTTTACTGATTTCAGAGAGGAAGGGAGAGGGAAAGAGAGAGAGAAACATCAATGATGAGAATCATTGATTGGCTGCCTCCTGCAAGCCCCCTAACTAGGGATTGAGTCTGCAACCCGGACATGTGTCCTTGACTGGAATCGAACCCGGGACTCTATAGTCCACAGGCCAATGCTCTATCCACTGAGCCAAGCCGGCTAGGGCAGTCTGAGACATTTTGACACATTTTTTCAGGGCTTGGTGGCCCTGAGGTTAGAAACCAAATTGAGCATAATCTGTGGGATGTGGTCTGCCTTCAGTTATACTTGAGCATTGACAGTAGCCTCTCCCACAGCGAGGACAAGGGCAACGCCATTTGTGGGAAAGCACAGGCATTGCTTTAGGAAATGTACCTGGGAGGACTGGACAGCAGGATATCAGGCAAGGGTGGTGGGCTGACCTGGGCTTTTTGTTTCTCGGGCCTGGCCTTTTTTCAGCCTCAGGCAAGTCATAGCAAAGAGTTCTGTGATATGAAGTCAGTGTCTTTGGCCGGCCAGGGAGCAGGACATAGGGGAGGAATGGAGCTTCATTGGCATCGATCCATGCAAAGTACAGAACAGACTTTGGGTCCAGCAGACCCCAGTATTCTGTTTTAGACAGAAACAACATGGAGAAAATAAAAAATTAAATGCAGTCGATATGAATGCACAGAGCCTTGAATATATTAGCGTATAGTACATATTACATGACACTATTACTTTAACTTGGTATTTGGAACCGTTGCCTGGTTGATGTTAATGAGGAATGGCTTCCTTTTGAAGCCATTGGTTTTCGATGATAGGGGACCAGTGGGAAGAATCAAGAAGACCAACTGGGAAAGAATGCCGAGTGGGTCACATGAGGAACTTTGGAGGTAGCTGGGCTACCTGGGTATCCATAGCCTCAACCGGAAGGAATGGGGTATTTGATGGAATAATGTGAGGGGTAGGGATGGATGAGATGCTCTACTAGCCTAGGTGATAGGACCCCATCCTTCCAGTTGCTGAAGCCAAACACCTGGACACCGTCCTTGACCTCTCCCTTTCTCTCACACCCTGTATGTGATCCAAAAGCAAGAGTTGTTGACTTGACCTTCAGAGCAGATCACAATCCGGGCCATTTCTTACCATCTCCACGGCTGCTCCACCTGAGCTGTGTCTTCCTGGAATTTCCGAACATGATGGTCTCTCTGGTCTCCCTCCATCTACTCCTGCCAAGTTCTCAACACAGAACATAAGGGTTGTTTCAAAACATACTGTCTATCACATTACTCCTGTGCTTAAAACTCAACAGCTCCCATTTTGCACAAAAGTCTTGAAACATCTAATGGGACCTTACAATATACTGGTCTCTGTTACCCTCTGATCTTCCTGCCCTCCTTGCTTCACTCCCCTGCAGCCACAAAGCCTCCTTGATTTTCCTCAAACACCCTAGACACAGACCGGCTTCCAATGGACCGCTTTTGCACTGGCTTTCCCTCCGTCTGGAACGTTCCTCCAGGCGGCTGCATGGCCAACTCTTTCATCTTAAGTGTCTGCTCCAGGCACTCTCCCGCGGCTGCTGCCTTTGCCACCGTGTTTCAGACTCCGCCCGACTCTTCCAGCTCCTGGCATGCTCAGTCCTCTCTCCCCTGTTCAAGGTGTTCTATTTTCCACAGCACGTCTCGCCCTCTGACGCACTGGAGAGTCAGATGCTTATTTTAGCAGGTCTGCTGCGTACTGTCTGTCTCCCCTGCTAGATTGCAAGCTCCACAGGGACAGGAGCCGTTTTGCTCACTGCTGCACCCCAAGTGCCTAAAACAGTGTTTGCCATCTAGTAGGTATTCAGCAACAATTTGTTGAGTGAATCAATGAACGAATGAGTTGGAAAAAAATAAGTAGTAATTGTATAAATAAGAAAATAGCATTATGTCATGAGAACAAAAGTGAAACGAGTTCCCAGGTACAGTCTGGTGCTCATCATTTCCCCGGTGAGGTGAGATTGACTCACTCGTGTACCTAGGAGTCTGACTTGACCAGCTCTCCCTTCGCTACCCTGGGAAAATGTGACCATCACCAGGATGAGTTAGCAAATCCATGTGGCTGGAGTTCTAACTTGATTCTGTATGGACTGCAGGTTGATCTCATATTGTTATTAAAAACCCTGCTTCTCTCACAGCAATTGAATACAGAAGTGCAGTCATTTCCAAGTAGAAGCTTGGATTCTCTTTCGAGGGCCAGTATCTCCACAGTGTGTTTTACGAGGTCCTTTTTCATTGTTGATCAGTCATTTTTACTTAATTTAGCTTCTGAATTCCTGCTTCCAAAAGGGAAGTGGGTGCTGTTAGAAAAGCTTTTATTGATTGATGCAGAAATGAGGTGCAGGAAAACCTTTGAGGGAAAGTGAAAGTTCATGTGAACTTCTCCAGGATATTCTGTTTCCTTCCTGTGAAGCTGTCCTGGAGTTGAACGTGCACAGTGCATCCTAGAGTGGCGATTCTCTGCGATGAGAGCTGTGAATCCAAACCAGTCTCGTTAGTTTGAGAGGTGAGCTTTCAAGATAAACATGAAAATCAGTGACATCTCTTTGCATGGAAATCAAAATAATGTTTTCATTGGTCATATGATTTAGGTGCTTCTTATCCATTGCTTTTCTGCAGTGTCCTCCCCGCACCTCCACCCCTTTCCATCCAGAAGCTCTTAGCAGGAAACAGAGTGAGATAGCTCTGCTTCAGCACAGAACAGATAGCGCAGCCTGTGGTCGCAGGAGATGGAATCTGAGCAGGGACAGGCCAGAGGGGTGTACGCTGAGTGCTGCTGGACACAAATGTAGCTGCTGCCTGCGAGGCTGACACACTGAATTCGATCAGTGTTTGTGGAATCGAAGGGTAGAGCACCCACCTTCTTTCTTACTCCTCTTCACTTCATTCCTCTGTTTAAAGATTTATTTTCAGTATTGGTTTGATTTAGGGTGCATAGTGATACTTATTTAAAAGTGACTAGGGTCAAGAACGATATATCATTGAGCTCTTTTTATAAGTTTGATTTTGGGGAACAAGACCAATTATAAACCAGTTCTGTGTATTGTCCTACTATATATGTCAAGAACTGTGATTTTACTCTACTAGTAAGCTAACAGCTTAGCCTGCCATGGTTTCATGGGTGTCGGCAGAAGACACACTATTCTTGGGTCAGAGATGAAAAGACAGCTTATTATTCATGGAAATAGCAGTGGCCAGAGTATTAGTGTTATTTGTACTTGCTATTTCCCCAAGCTCCATCTCCCTGAGGGCAACGTGGACCTCTGAGCTGGTGTATATATGGGTATGATTTAAATTTCACTGTTGTGTGGTGATGGCAACAAGTTTTGGTAGCTGATATTTGGTTTGGGTTTGAAAGGCTAATATTGTACTACCAGAGGCCTGGTGCACAAAATTCGTGTGTGGGGGGGGGGTGTCCCTCAGCCTGGCCTGAGCCCTCTTGCAATCCGGGACCCCTTGGGTAGGGTCCCTAGGCCTGGCCGGCCATAGGGTCTATCGGGGCTTTTCTTCCGCTGGCTGCCAGCAGCTGGCCCCACCCCCGCCACTGCCACTGCTTGCCATCTGTGCAGCACTGTCCCCCTCACCCCCCCCCACCCCCCCCACCCCCCCCCGCCACCAGTCGCCTCCCTCTGCAGGTGACAGGCATGGGGTGCGATTGCTTGGCTGGCCAGGGCCTCCCTCTGAGGGGCAATTGCTGGCTGGCCCCGCATACCCATCACATTGCTGGCTGGTGGCCTGGGCCTCCCTCTGTGGGGCTGTCATGGGGCGATGGCTTGGGCCCCCCCCAACCAATTGCATCGCACCCTCCTTGGCTGGCCTGGCGCCAGTATGTGTCATAGCATGGTCGTCCGGAAGGTCATCTGGACAGTTATTCTGCTGTTTGGTTGATTTGCATATTACGCTTTTATTATTATAGATTATTATAGGCTAGAGGCCCGATGCACAAAAATTGGTGCAAGAATAGACCTTCCTTCCCCTGGCTGCTGGCACCAGCTTCCCTCTGGCACCTGGGACCTGGGCTGCTTCTCTCTGGCTGCCGCCACCACCACCAGGCACCCAGGACCCAGGCTGCTTCGCGCTGGCCCCCGCTTCATCTGGAATGATGCCCGGAAGGATGTTCAGTCTAATTAGCATATTACCCTTTTATTATTATAGATAGGTCAGGGGAGAAAATCAAATAAATAGTTACTCTGGTTCTTCACTCTCAACTTGTGTTCCCCCCTCTCAATTTTATGGCAAAAAATAATACATATTTTATAATAAAGAAAACATACTGATTTATTTATATTCTTTACTCTGGACTCCAGATAAGGGAGAGACGGAAAGAGTTGCTGAACCCCAACCATTCATGCTAAATAGAGGAGGTGAGAAGTGGTAAAAATTGGCTTCATCAGTAGCCCTCCTGCAAGCAGCAGTTGGAACAGTGTCCCAGTTTATTTCTACTCTAAGCCTTGACTGATCCAGTTTCAAAGCCTCACTGGCTCCTGAGCCTGTCTTTCTCCATCTGATGAGGGCTGACTTTCTCCCTCACTGCTCTAGGAAAGGAGTACATTGACTGATTTTCAGAAAAGGCCTTATGAGCACCCAGGATATCATTCACTCTTATCAGCACCACTTTCAGAGTCTTCCAAAGATAGTTTGGCTCTTACTAAGGAGGGTTGTGGAATCTGGGAGAAGTATGCCCCAGATTCAACATAGCTGGGAGGCAACACCTGAGAGAGACTGCCCTGGGGGAACGTGGTTACTAATGACTCCAGGAAATAATGATCATCATCGTCCCATCCTCTCTTACAGAGCTGTCCATACTTGCCTTCCTCTGTTTCCCAGCCAAGACTTCACTGGGAAAGTAATCTCTATGTATTTAACACTTCCTCTCAAACCATTGTTCTCTGGGAACCAACAGATTCACACACCACCTCAGACAGCCCTCTGGATTAATTAGGTTTAGCTGGTTTTCAGCGGACCACAAACAGCTTTTCAGCCTCCCATTACTTCTTAGGCAAGAAAAATTGATCTCCATTTGTCCTGTGTGTTAGACCAGGTGCTGTGAGCAGCTGGTTCCATTCCATAAAACCCAGGCTCTGTCATAATTGTTGTCTATAAACATCTTCTTGTAGTCTGTGTTCATTCTCCTGCTGTCCCCTGGGAACCTGGCATAGTCAGATGAATGTCTGCTTTGGTGAAAAGTCCGAGTTCAGAATTCTTCTATGTGTTCTCTGAGTGATACCATGTTTTCATGGTATTGTGGTACAGGCCAGTGCCCGGTGGTGGTGGCAGGTTACTCTCAATTACACACAGATAGACACTCGTGGTTCAGCTTGGCAGCACCCCTTTGTGGGTTCACACTGTGTGCCAGGCATCAGGAATTGAGGCCTGAATGCCCAAAATGGTTTTCAAAGACACCTGGAGATTGCTCCTTCCAAGGGCTTTGGCCAAACAGTCCAGGATATCAAACGTTTATAGCTCCCTCAAACCCTCTTTTGATGGAATCAGGGCATGGATAAATAATGCGTGTCTTTGGCCTTCCAATCCCCCTCTTGCCTCCTACCTCCCTATTTTCATGTTCTTCAAACTCCAGACTTCAGCTTTTCCAAGCACCAGTCTCACCTGCCAATCCCTGGAGAGCCCAGACTCTGGAATTATGACAGAGCTTCAAGAAACAGAGGAGGTACTCAAACTTTCTTTGTATAAAGCACTTTTTTAGTGGAAGGGAGAAGGAAGGGATCTGTTCCGAAAAGACGCCTGCAAAGGTAGAGTGAAATGAAGAACCACACACATTCCAGGGGCAAGGTTCTAAGCTAGAATTCGGAATCTCATTTCTGGATATGTTTCTACCACTGAGCCATACTGGCCTGGGCAAGACTTTTTCTAAGTCATGTGATTGTTTTCCATTTCTTCTTTCTCAAAGGTTGACTTGGAAGTTTACAGATTCTAATAGTGGCTAAGAATCCTCCTGAACAGAAAAGGGGATGTGGAAGTATGAATTAGCCAGGAAGGTGCTGGAAATGTTAGGAAATAGGGAATGTGGGGGCATCGTATTTAAGGTGATTCTCAAACAATTGTAAGAAAATGACCCTCTGCCTAAAAGTCTCTTTCTGACCAACTTGCTAGAGTGCCCATAATTCATTCACTACACTTTGTCTTTGGGGTGACCTTAGAAAATTCTGTGTCCAGGAAGAAATAAAACAACCTGTCATACAGTTCCCTGAAGGTGTCAGGGTCTTATTTATTGCTAGGAAGCCAGGAGAGGACAGGGAGATGGTGCTGAACTACAGATAAACTCCTCTTGCTTTGTAATGTTGCTGAGTGTGGACTCTGCAGAAGGAATAAAATACTCTCTGTCATGGAACCGTCCAAGGTTCGTAGAGCTTCCGCAGAGTAGAGATGGGAAAGATACTCTGAGTCAATGGGCCAGACTTTTGGATGCTGAAAAGAAGGTCCCTATGTACAACCCACCAAGTTGTTCAGAGTTTCGGTATAAAAGGTAGAGTCCCAGAGACAATTTTAAAGGAATTGCCCACCACTCTGCTTCCCCCTCCCCCCCCCCCCCCTGCCTCAGGTGAAATCTCTCTCAGTTTGTTGGGAAATGTCCAAGAGGCCTAGACAACTTGGATGCAAGAAGAACATTTCTGTTTTTCCAGGGTGGTGTTTTGTCCTTGGCATGTACGGGATTATTGGGAGGCTTGTTCCTTTAACCCCCCGAACTCTTCCTGGGACAGTAGTGTCCACAATTGTTAGAACGTGAAAGTAACTTTGATGACCCATTGTAATGCCTCATTTTACAGATGAGGCAACTGCAGCGCCTGGGAAGGTAACAGTGGAAGAAGCAGAATTGCATAGCAAACATAACATGGGCTTGTGCTGGGGTCCAACCCCAGCAGGTCCAGGGTGGACGGAGTCAGCAAAGAAGGAATTAAACAGAGACAGCGTTCAGTTGATCAGCAGCCTAGCCAGGATCTCTAGCCAAGTTCTGGTCAGGATCTCCAGTGAAGTTCTGGTTAGGATCTCCAGCCAGGTTCTGTGTCCATGTTCTCTTGCTAGGTTCTCCAGCCAGGTTCTCCAGCAAGGTTCAGTCATCAGGTTCTAGTCAGGTTCTCTTGCCATGTTCTATCCAGGTTCTGTAGCCAGGTTCTGTCTCTAGGGGTTCTCTCGCTAGGTTCTGTCTCTAGGTTCTGTGTAGGTTCTGTGTCTAGGTTCTGTGTAGGTTCTGTGTCTAGGTTCTGTGTCCTGTTGTCTTGTTACGTCTGTATTTATACCAGTTGATTCCAATCCTATCAATCTCTATTCCAAAGGTTAGGGCGTTTCTTATCTCCATTCCAGGGAGTAAAGATTATGTAGCTTAAGCATGATTGTTTGTAGTTAAAGTGATTAACTACCCACCTGGCACTTAGTTAAGGGGTTTTATTCCCTCCCTAACTTCAGGGGAAAATCCCTACCTGGGGAAACAACCTTTCTCAGAGAGGTGACCTTGGTTAAAACACATAGTGCCAAGAAGGTGAGCAAACATATTAAGAACAGTATGCCATATATGCCAGGTCCCTTGAAACAGCAAGGATGGACCGGCTCCCGGCAGGCTTGGGAATCAGACAGGCCTGGGTCTCCCACTTAGCAGTCATGGGAACCTGGGCAAGTGAATCAATATTTCTGAGCCTCAGGTGGTTCTTCTGTAAACAGTTCTTAGGGCTTACCTACTCAAAAGTGAACTCAAAACTTGGCCAATATTATTTTATTTGCTATTGTTTTCTTAATTGAAACATAATTTAAATAATACAAAATTCACCATTTTAAAGTGGATATATCTAATTCCACTTTATTTAAAGTGGATATATCTAATTCACCACTACCTAATTCCAGAACATTCCCAGTATCTCCTCCCTCCCCCCCCCCCAAAAAAAAAACAAACCCCTGTGCCTATTAGCAGTCAGTCCCAATTTTCCCCTCCCCCTAGTTCCTGGCAACCACTAATCTACTTTCCATCTTAATGGGTTTGCCTATTCTGGACATGGGCAATTAGTGGAATCATATAGGTGGTCTGGCATCTTTCACTCAGCATGTTTCCAAGCTTCACCTAAGTGGTAGCATATACTTCTTACTTTTTATCGCCAAGTAATTTTCCATTATATGGATGTACCACATTTTGTGTATATATTCATCAGTTGGTAAAAATTGGGGGAAATTACCATTGTTTTACACGGTTGGGCCAAAGGCAAGACTTTGGGCATCTAATTCTCAACCTGGTCCTGTTTTTACTACTGCCTAACATCTGTTTTTCCATAACATCTGAGTACAGTATATGCATTGTATTCATAGTAGTGGTTTGCTCAAAGAAACCCTGACAAGCTGGCCAACCGCTGTTAAGATTTTATACCTTTACAAGAATTTTTTCTAATGTGAGAAAAGAGACCACGACAATGCAAGGAAATAAAATCTAAACACTATAGAAAATTTATGCTGAAAACCAGGTTTCATTTTCTTTACTAAACTCCAGTGGACTGGTCTTTATACCTCTTCCTCCCACTGTATGTCACAGGACAGCCTGAGTCTTGTATGATATCTTTTATCTACCTAGGTTTTATGTGTAAGTTCATTGCCATGGTTTATAGCCTAGGATCAAAGAGAGTTTCTATTAGCTTTGGTTGATGTTTAAAGGCCTGTCTGTTTTGTTCATTTTACTCCATGGCAAATTCAGAATTATTCTCTTCTTCAGTTAGGTAGTCACTGTATGGGGAATATATGCCTCTGGCCATTTTAAACACAGCTGGTCATCTTTCCTTACCACCTGGCCCCCTCCCCATGCACTAACTGCCCCAGCTCGCAGGGCTGACTTCAGGCCTAGGAGTGTAGCTGGGTTGGTATACTTGGGAAAGTTCTGTTTTTCACTGATTGAAGATGAAGGCCTTTCCTTGGTGGGCGCATGAAGACCAGCAGCAGGTCTGACTCGTTAAGGAGTTGGCTGTTGACATTGTTTGCAGGGGAACCGGTGATGTGTAGAATGTGGCAAGGTTCCAGTGGCGAAGGCATGTCCCTGGGTTCATCTGGGGTTCACGCTTCCTTATCTTGGATGGCACGGGTGGAGGGTCCAGCCCAGCCTGGTTTCCTGACTTTGAGCAAGTATTTTCTTTGCTGAAGCTTCAATGACTTGGTGTGATCACCGCTAATTACTCATCTCATCTGATGTTCTGTTTTCTTATTATCCTTTAAGGTCTGGAATAGTATTGTGTGTCGGGCTTCATGTGCTTTGTCTCGTTTATATTATTTCCTGCTTCTCTGTGTTTGGCAGCCCTGAAATACATGAAAAAGCATCTGAGCTGGCCCTTCTTTGCTTCAAGCTAAGGGTCCCTCTTTCCTCCCTCTATTTCTGGTTCACACAGTTTGCACAGCCTTTCTGTCCTGGTCACTGGGTCTGTGCTGTCCACTTTATCAGTGTTCCTTTTCATGCGATGCCCGGACTGGGAGCGATGGCCCACGTGTGCTGTGGACAATCCAGACTAGAACATTACCAAGAAACGAGCTGACACCCCTTTAATGCGGGACACACATGCCAGTGCTTATTGCCAGTTGCATCTCGATACCAGCCAACACCACTCCACCCCCCGCCTTCTTTTTCCTTTAACTGCTGTGAGGCAGAGGTTCCTGTTGTTGTGCTGTTGATTTTTTGATCGTAAGAGCAGAGCTTTGCATTTCCCCCAATCTATTTTACCCCGGGAGCTTGCAGTGTTACTACATCAGAACCGTATGAATGGGCGGCTGGGATCATTCTGATGCAAGAAATTGCTGAGTGGAGGATTCCTTTTTAATTTAATGGTGTGTTAGGATTGGCTCTGTTAATAGGAACATCCTTCTCTGATTACCTATCCTAGGGTCCTTTCATTAGTAAGTTCTAGTTCACTTGGTTTTTCTGCTTTGTTTTGGAGTCCTTTTTCGCATCCACAATTATATAGATTAAAAGAATGAAACGAGTGTTAAGTCTCCATCTGCTTAACCGCATTGGTCCTGTGTGGGGCACTGAGTGTGCCCACCACTGCCCTGTGGAGAGGGCCGCTTGGAGGGTCCTAACCGCTCCTTTGTTTGTGTTTGTGGCAGTTACCTGGCTGAGCAGTGCTGGAATGGCGGCTTTCTCTACCTGATCATGCTGCGCCGCTTCAAGCACAAGGTCCATTCTCCTTACAGCAGCAACGGTGGCAACAGCTCGGAGCCAGGACAGACACCGACCTTGGAGCTGGGTGACCGAACCGTGAAAAAGGGGAAAAGAACAAGAAAGTTTGGAGTCGTTTCCAGGCCTTCTACCCACAAGGCCACTGAAGAATCCAAGAGCCACCCCGGCTGTGAGCTGGACAATGGCCCCATCTCTGAGCTGGACAATGGCCCAGACCCAGAACTTGGAAATGGCCATGCCTTTCAGCTAGAAAATGGCCCAGACTCTCTCAAGGAAGTGGCTGCATCCCATCTAGACGGGTCTGAAGTGGACAGAGGGACAGAGCCTAGAGTTCCAAAGACAGACACTCCTCTGCCCACAAGCAATGATAAATGCCACTTCTCAAAATCAGGGCAAACGGACTTCCAGTCAAGTGACTGCCTGGCGAAGGTAAGGTTTGGTTTGATTGCAGAGCCTGAATTGTAAAAGCAATGTTTTTTAGAAGTTGCTTTTTTAAAGCTTAGAAAATATGTCTAAGGTGAACTTGCATTTAGAAGCCAACACATTTATTAAGATAAATGATCAGCGGACATAGCAATAACAACCAAAAGTCCAAGTCATTTCATCCCACTTAAATAGAGAGCAAGTTGAGTGATCCTAAGTGGAAAATGCAAGCCTTCTGTGGAATAATTTGAGTCATATGAGGCCCAGATGAAGTACTTGAACTGCATCATTATTTATCACTGCTGTCACCAGGAGAATTGCCACTGCGAGGCCAAGAATTCCTGGTGGCAGTTGATAGCATAAATATCCAAGCCTCGGTATTACACAGGAAGGATGTCCAGCATGCAGGGAAGCATCTGCTTTTATTTTTAACACTTCAAAACCAGTGACGTTTTCATGGGATTGTGTTATTACACTGCCGAATTCCAGCGAAGTTTAGGAACTTCACAAACATCTCTGATACTATGATATCCAGCTGTGATGGTCAGGGCTGGTCTTAACTACCTAAAGGCAAAGCAGATGTGGTATATTCTGAAGGGCCTGTTTCTAGCCTCAAATGATCTCCCCTGTTGTATCCAGCTCTCTCTCGTTAAGTTACATTTCTGTAGGCTGAGCATGCTCTTTCCAAGAATCCTCTTGGCAGATACTCCTGTGGATTCTTTTTTTTTTTTTTTTTAATACATTTTTATTGATTTTAGAGAGGAAGGGAGAGGGAGAGAAAGATAGAAACATCAGTGATGATAGAGACTCATTCATCAGCTGCCTCTTGTACACCCCCTTCTGGTGATCGAGCCCGCAACCTGGGCATGTGCCCTTGACTGGAATCAAACCCAGGACCCTTCACTCCAAGGTCAACACTCTGTCCACTGAGTCAAACCAGCTAGGGCTCCTGTGGATTCTTTTTTTTTTTTAATATATTTTTATTGATTTCAGAGAGAGGAAGGGAGAGGGAAAGATAGAAACATCAATGATGAGAATCATTCATCAGCTGCCTTCTACACACCCTCTACTGGGGATTGAGCCCGAAACCTGGGCACATGCCCCCGACTGGAATCGAACCTGGGACCCTTTAGTCCGCAGACCAATGCTCTACCATTGAGCCAAACTGGATAGGGCTCCTGTGGATTCTTAATGAAGCGATAAGATCCTAAGTGGTTCCTCATTGGTGTCTTCTCCGACTCAAGAGGCACCCTAGAGATGGGAGAAAGAGTTGGAAAGGTGGAAAATGAGCCCAGAGGGAACTATCCAGTTCAGCTTTGTTGGGATGTGGAACCCTATGAATGAATGTAATTTAAAGGCTGTTTTATGTATATTTCTGCAATTGTAGCCAATCTGTATAATGGGTTGAGAATAATCAAAATAACACTCTCTTAATGGACCACATTCCTTCATTTGAGGAGCCGGGTGATTGTCTTAAAGCCTTGCACAGAGGGAGGCATCTTTGTGGATGGAATGTGTAAACAGATTAGAAGAAAAATAGTGTTTCTATCAATGACTTTTCTACCAAGTTATGCTCTCCCAAAAAAGGATGAAGGGCAAAGAAAATATTATAATCCCCTCCCCCAAAATTAAGGTCAATAAACATACAGTCCCTCCCCCATCCAAAAGTAGAATCTATATATATAAAAGGTTAATATGCAAAGTGTCCCCTGGGGAGTTCGACTGGGAGACCAGGAGTTTGATCGCTCACTATGACATGCACTGATCACCAGGGGGCGGCATGGAATGAAGGAAGGCTCTGGCCAGGAGCCGGGGAAGGAAGGTCCCAGCTGGCAGCCGAAAGGCCCCTATCAGCCCTGATCGCTGGCCAGGCTTAGGGACCCTACCTGTGCATAAATTTCATGCACCGGGCCTCTAGTATTCCTATAAACCTTTTATAAGCCGAAATGGCCTAAAGCAAAGTAGCAATTCCTATTAATTGCTATGGAAACATTTTTTTTCATTCCTTGGCCCCCCAAATAACCTACCAAATAATACAAATAACACACAAAATCTAAAATAGCATTAACATAGTAAAAGCAGTGCCGTTCTCGCTGCTTGGGGTGCACACTGCCTCTGTAACCACCCCTGGAAAACAAGCACTAGACGCTGTTTTTGCTTTTTGCTCTTTTTCATAAAAGCAAAAATTCTCTTTGGATTTCTTTCAGTGAGTGCAAACAGGTCTGCTGTAGGCCTTTTGTAAAAGCGTAGTGTCATAACATGAACTTTAGAAAAAGCAGGTAACGCCTGTGTTATAATACAGGGTGGTGTCCCCAGAAATGTATACACATTTGAACAATTGTAAAGTCAGTTTGTTTTCAGAATTTAAAAGAATCTACAGAAATGAATAATTTTTTGTCAACACCTGTTTTCAAACTGATGCCTGTTCTGGTCCTGGCACTGCTGATAACATGGAGCAGTGGAATCGCAAACATCAAGAATCATTTCGTTCAGTTTTGTGCACCCTCAGTTCGTCAGCTGTTGCCGGTTTTGTCCCATAAACTTTATCTTTTATGTATCCCCATTAAAAAAAATCTAGTAGATAAATTTTCTTTGTTCAAAGCTTAGTCTGGCTTCACCCATTATTTCAAATCAGTTAAATGTGAAAATTTAATGAGTTATCCGCTATTAAAATGTGTATACATTTTGGGGGCGGGGCATACCCTTGTATCCACACTTTGAATAATCATAAAAGCAGTGTTTGTACTTCAACTGCATTTTCAAACTTCTAGTAGCATTTTAGGATGAATTTCCTTTGTTCAAAGCTTAGTCTGGCCTTAACGAAACAAAGGAGCCATCAGCTGTTAAAATGTGTATACACGTTTTTGGAACAACCTGTGTATTCCTTATCAATATGTACTATATTATGACAGGATTTCCCCCCAATGATTAGATTGTAAATATGTAGAAAGCCTAAGATGAAAAAAATAAGTTAGAGAGTATTGACATCTTTAATCATTTTGAAGGCTTAAGGTAGCAAAAATTTAAGGTCGACTCTCATACAATTTAAAGAGCAGGCTTTCATTTGTTGTAGGATAAGTGAAAATAATTTGAAATGCTCCTAAAAGAAAGAAAAACACCAAACTTTTCAGAAAGTACCATCCTCTGCTCATCTTTTAAATATATATATATATATTTTTATTGATTTTAGACAGAGGAAGGGAGAGGGAGAGAGAGATAGAAACATCAATGATGATGAGGGGGAATCATTGATCGGCTGCCTCCCTCACTGGGGATCAAGCCCACAAACCAGGCATGTGCCCTCACCCGGAATTAAACCGTGACCTTTTTGTTCCTAGGTCAACATGCAACCACTGAGCCACTCTGGCTGGGCCTCTGCTCATCTTAATTAAAGGCAAATAACATAAAATTGAATTTCTGCATTAGACTACTTGAAGAGTACAACTATCAGCGTACCTGACTTTTGCACTCAAGGTCTTATATCCAAGAAAATATAAAGAAAATGGTGGGGGAAAAACAAACTTGATCTATTGCCGTTGGGGCATTTTTTTTTTAAAGCCATATGCCTATAGAAAGGAGAGAGTTGCCAGCTGGAATTAGCATTCTTCATCCCTGTCCATAATCTGTAGACTTTATTACTGACTCTTGGTCTTGGAAAGTCAAAATATTCTTAGACGCGAATATTTTAGCACCCTTTTCAACCCCAAAAGTGTCATCATTAGATACATTTATCAAAAAATTGATAGAAGTGGCTCCCCCCGCACCTCCCCACCCCCATTCAGATAGTACCCAAATTGGAACCAGTAGATCTTCACAGGTTACTTAGGTCCTTGGACTGCGTGAATTTTTATTTTTACTCCAGAATGAGCCCAAGGTCGTGCTAAAATGGAATTTCCAGAAAAAAAAAAAAAAAAAAAAAAACTAGCTATTTGCCTCTTAAGCCTTTCAGGGGGAAAATTCCATCATTTGAATAATGGGAGATTAAACATGTCAGAACTGTTCCGTTTCTGCTTTATTAATGATTTAGTGTATCTACAAAGACTTAATAAATTACAGAGAAGGCTTATAGTGATCGTTCAGACCACTTTTAATTGTCAGGTGCTCCTTTCTCATAGTCTGTTATTTGTTACTGATTTTTATATGCTTTTAATCCTGTATCCCAGAGCTGTAGGAAAATGTTTTCTCTAACAAAAAAACCATATTTTATATGGTTCTATAAAAAATTAACACATAATGATAAGGATGCAACCAGATTCATTTTTAAAAATACAAAAGTTAGCCCTAGCCGGTTTGGCTCACTGGATAGAACGTCGGCCTGGGGACTGAAGGGTCCCAGGTTTGATTCAGGTCAAGGGCGTGTACCTTGGTTGCAGGCACATGCCCAGTAGGGGGTGTGCAGGAGGCAGCTGATCGATGTTTCTCTCTCCTCGATGTTTCTAACTCTCTTTCCCTCTCCCTTCCTCTCTGTAAAAAATCAATAAAATATTTATTTTAAAAATACAAAAGTTGGGCCCATCATCTAAAACATAAGAATCTCCTAGGACATAGATAAGCAGTTTTAGAAATGTGTTCAGTGACTTATTCCGTCTAGTAGAGATCATTACTCACCCAAGGTGCCGGTTTTTGCAAGCCTGTTTAGACCTATGTGTATTTTTGTAATGCTGCATGATAAAAACCAGTACAACCAAAGGTAGTCACTTAACAGAAACGATCCTACCCTTTGCCAGGCAGGTGAGTTTATTCACCGCTGGCGCATGTGTCCCTGGGAACCTTTGTCTTCCCCTAGTACTTGTAACCTGCCCTATGCAGCACCACACCTTCCTTAGGCCTTTAGCAGAGACTTCAGGAAGGCCTTACTCTTCAGGGCAGGATGGGAAACTCAGGAGAGTGACATGCAGGACGTCTCCCGGGTGGTCCCTGGTGTTTGCAGCCAGCAGAAGCAGCATCAGAATGATCCTCTTCTAGGAAGCCCCCATGGTCACTGAGTGAACTTGTGTCCTCCTACATGGTAGTGTCTCCTAAGTCCGTGTCTGCACCTTCACCTCTCTCCTGAGCCCCGAGTTTCTACCAATTGCCTGCAGGATGTCTCTATCTTGGTTATTTCACAGCATGCCTAAACCTCAGTGCATCCCTTCCCACACCGCTAAGTCTGCTCCCGGCGTTCCAGGCCTCACCACCCACAAGCTGCCCAAACCAGAAACCTGCCTCAACTAGTGACCACTCATCCTGGTTTGCACAGAACTTCCCCTGGTTTTGCAATGACAATCCCATGTCCTGGAAAATGCCTTTATCCCAAGCTGGGGACAGTGGTGGCCTGGAGTCAGCTGAAATGCTGCCCTCTTTCTGACACCTTGTCCAGTCAATCACCGAGTCCTGTCAACTTCTGCTTCCTTTAGGATCTTCCTGCTCACCCCACTTCTCTTTCCTCCACTCCCACAACCTTAGGTGGGGGTCAGCCTGCTTTCATGTCTCATCTGGGCGGTCACAGTAGTCTCCTATCCCTCTCCTTGTCCCCACTCTCATCGCATCATCCACTGTCCCCACTGCAACCAGAGGGCACCTCATTGCGCATGCACTGGCAGGCCGGAGTACACTACCGCTTAAACACTTCTGACGGGTCCACTTGCCTTTGGGGTAACAGCCAAGCACCTTGGCTTGCATATTGCATGAGGCCCAGCATTATCTGATCCCTCCTTAACTCTCTGCCTCCTCGATTTGGGCTGGGTGAGTTATCGTTGTTGTTGTTGTTGTTGTTGTTTTCCCAAAAGGCTATGCTCACTCTTGACTGTGAGCCTTTGCAGATGCTGCTCTCGCTATACTGTCTTCTCCCTTCCCCAATGTAGCTTAGCTTCTACCTTTCTTGGAAACCAAGCACAATAACACCCTCTCAAGGAGGCTCCATAACATCCCTGTTAACTGTCCCCATCTTCAGACATCTCTCTGGGCTCCTGCAGTACTCCCTGCTTATCTTCATCAATGCATGAATCCCACGTATTCCAAATACCATTTAGCTATGTGTTCCCAATAGACTTTAAGGGCAAAGACCTTATTTATCTCTCTGTCCTAGCTCAGTGCCTTGCACCTGTAGGTGCTCTGTAGCTATCCTATATAATAAAGAGGTGATGTGCAAATTGACCATCATGTCCTCACACAAGATGGCCGGCAGAAGAGAGCAGTTAGGGGTGACCAGGCCAGCAGGGGAGGGTAGTTTGGGGCAACCAGGCCGGCAGGGGAGCAGTTAGGCGTTGATCAGGCTGGCAGGGGAGTGGTTAAGGGGGCGATCAGGCAGGCAGGCAGGCAAGCAGTTGGGAGCCAGCAGTCCCGGATTGTGAGAGGGATGTCCAAATGCCGGTTTAGGCCCGATCCCTGTGGGGTCCCAGATTGGAGAGGGTGCAGGCCCCCCAGTGCACGAATTTTGTTAACTGGGCCTCTAGTTAGTTAATAAAGGCGCCCAAGAGCACCAGGCCTGAGAGATGGACCTGAGTTCCAGCCCTGCTCTCCAGCTGCCGTGTCCTTTCTCTGAGCTTCCACCTTCTCACCTCAGCATTTTGGTCTGATGACTAAGGGATGGCCACTTTGACATTATGATCACACATTTCTTCATAGCTTACAGACTATTCTAAATAAGAAGGGAGAAGCAAACAGTCTCAGAATAGGATTATAATCAGAGCCAGAATATTTACTGCAGTGAAATTCTAATTGGGTGATGTGTCTTCTCACATTTGGGGCAAAGATGCTGTTGTAAAACTTTATTTTGGGTTCCAGAAGAAGATGAGGTCATTTAAATGCTGCCAAGACAGCTCCCTTTAATGTGCCAACCTGTTTGGTAAACAAACCCCCTTGTTTGCCTCCATGAAGAGGTGCACGTGTATGCTCACAAGTCCTTGGCGCTTAATAGGATAGGTAGGCCTCTGGAGGCATTCATGCAGGAGTCCATGGCGTCCAGTATTGTGGTTTGGCTTTTTCTCACCAGACTGACAAAGTCTCGCTGCCCTTTAAGCCCATGCGAAGGGAACCGCAGCCTGAGCCATCTGTCTAGACAGGATCTGTTTCAGAACTCAATTGTGTCTACAGCTGGATCAATGTTCACACGCTGAACATTGGCAAACACGCAGGTCTCGCATCTGAGTGAGCCTCTTAATGTCAGTCTCAATAACTTCTGGAGAACTGTAAGATTTGTGGATAAACATCTTAGAAGTGTTAATTTCATGGCATTTATGCATATTGTTAGGTGTGAGGCACTGTTCGAGTTGTTAGAACCCATTGGTAAATGAGAGACAAGGTTCCCGTGGCATTTATCACATGGAAGGAGCCACAAGCAATAAATAAGCAAATAAACAAATTAGAAAGTTAGATGGTGACGCGTTCTATAAATGAAACAAAACAGGGTGAAGTGAAAGGTGGTGGCTGGGCAGTGTCATGGGTGGGGGGCTCACTGATACTGGATATTAGCAAAGACCTCATTAAAGAGGCAGTGTTTGAGCTGAAGAGTGTCAAGAAAGGGTAGCCCAGGAAATCTGGGAGCAGGATGTTCCCAGTGAGCAGCCAGCACATGCAGCTGCCCTAAGGCAAGGATGATAATGTTCCAGGAGCAGAGGAACGGAAGCACAGTGAGTGATGCGGAGAGCATTAGGAGGTGGCTCGGGAGATGTGGGCAGGGCTAGATTACAAAGAGCGGTGTATGCCATCACCAGGAGCTAGCCTCATTCTAAGGGAGCTGTTGAAAGGTCTAAGCTGAGTGCATCATGACTTTTTTAAAGTTCACCCTAGGTGTGTAATGGAGAGTAGTGGGTTGTAGAGATGAAGAATTAAAAAAGAAGGACCAGATTGGAGACTATTGTGATAACCCAAGGTAAAGATGCTCTGGCTTTGACAAGATGGTGGCAGGGAAGAGGGGCAGAAGGAGATGGATGTGGGTTTATTTTGCTCGTAGAGCTTACAGATCTTGCTCGTGGTTTGGGTCAGGGAGTAGAAGTAGGAATCAGAGATAACTCGTGGGCTTTTGGGTTGTGTATCCTGTTTATCTTGAGGAGATGATAGTATTTTTCCCATTGAGATAGGTGAGTCAGGAGTGGGGGGAGGAGAATCCTGTTTTGACCATACTGAAGTGTGTATAAGATACCCAAGCGGAACTGTAAGGAGGCAGTAATAATATTAATAAAACTTAATATTATATTTAAGTTGGCCAGTTGGTTGTTGGCCAGTACCAGCTTTTGCCAAATAAACTTCAAACACTGATTTTATTTTTAACTGAGCACTGCTTTCAGCTATAGGCAGATAAATTTAATGCCATACTGACAGTTGTACAATTGAGACTGATAACATCTGCCTCTTCCTGTCTCTGCCTTCCTTTGTGTACCTCTGAACTCCTGATTAGATGACCAAGAAATTCCAAGGCAAGGAAACTTGCATTGCTTTCTGTGACCTCTCTCAGAGTTCCTACTTTCAATTATTGAAAAACAAAATAGCCCTCGCCAGTTTTTGCTCAGTGGATAGAGTGTCAGTCTGTGGACTGAAGGGTCCTGGGTTCGATTTCAGTCAAGGCTACGTGCTCAGGTTGCAGGCTCGATGCCCAGTGGAGGGCCTGTAGGAGGTAGCCGATCAATGATTCGCTCTCCATCATTGATGCTTCTGTCTCTCTCTCCCTCTCCTTTCCTCTCTGAAATCAATAAAAATATTTTTTTAATATTTTAAAATAAAATAATATAAAATAAAATAAACAAAATATGTTATTGGATAAAAGGGTGAGGGGTGGTGTGTTTCTTGACTGGTATAGCTGAAGACTATATTACAGACTGGTCTTTTCTGCCCTCTGAAGCCATTTTTATTAGACATGTATTTTATTTTGCTTTTAACTCGTGTGGGGCAGGGGCAGGAGTATGGAATGAGGGTGTGAAGTGAGTGTGTGGGTGCTTTTGACAAAAAGTGTGTTTAACTTTCTGTCAAGGATACATGAGGCTATTCTTTCTCAGTTATCATAGTTTTGCATGTTTCTTATCACAAGTCCTATTACTGGAAGGATTTAAAAATCTAGTATTGTCACACCACCTATGAGGCATACCTAACGTGTTCTTGGACACGTTAACAAAAGAACAGTAGGGCAGGGGAAATGGTGGTGTAACTAGTAGTGGGGATGGATAGGCTTTTACTAATTTGGGCTAAAACCAAATGAGTTTTCAAATTTCTAGACTCTCATAGGGGTTCCCGTGGCTCTTGGGAAAAAGCTCCATGGCTTTTCCTACTGGGAGAGGGCGGAGCACTGTCCCACATCTTTAGGACTCTGGAAGCCATTGGCATATCTTCCAAGGAAAAAGCAAGTCAGATCACTGTCTGCTCTAGCTTCTCAGCTGCGTCATGAGGCCCAGGGAGGCAGCCACAGGCTGACCCATGTGCTGGTGTGGGATGCCCAGCGAGCCAGGACAACAGAGAACCAGTGTGTCCCTGACTTTGTTCCCTCTGAGGCCATCCATCTGATAGGCCACTGGCTCTCATGGCCTGGAAGCGTTGAAAGTTGCCATCCTTCTGGTAGCACTGATTCTCAAGGATGTTTCTTGAATCATTGGAGCTGAGACGTTGAGGGCCAGGGAGGCTGTTTCTGAATGAGGAAGAGAGAAAGGTGTTCCAGAGGTCAGAGGCAACAAACCAAAAACTGTGGAATCCTAAGTGAGCTGATGGGATGATATAGAGATTGTTGACAAGTTCATGAACTGCTGTGGTAAGCCAGTGACTTCTGAAGTTACATTTGGCCAGACAGGCTTCGTGTGTCTGTGGTGAGCCGATGAAGGAGACAGTTGGCACCCACTTGCATGTTGCCGGGGTAATGGAGCCCCACTGAGCAGCACTAGAAAAAGTTAGGATCCAACAGGTCTCTGTCTGGTAATAATTTCCCCAGACATTCCTGTTGCTGCACATCAGTGACCGTTCAGCATCTGTTTTTTTACTATTGCATAAAGTTTCATTTTAGTTTCTGACAGTATGTATTTCAGATTTTCTAAATGCTTCACATTCCTTCTCTTTTACCAGCAGCTTGAATGGGCAGATTGCCTATTTCTAGGGGGATGATGGCTTTGTCCATAGGGGACCTTAATGGTTCCATTGGACCTTCATGATGGATGAAGAAAGCAGATGAAGAATGCATTGGGACCCATACCCATGTGTCTAGAGCTAAAAAGAACTGTAGGTGTGAGCCCAAATAAGACTCAGAATAAACCACTGGGGCAGGTTTTGCTTTCTTTTCTCGGAATAGCTAAGTAGCTGAGGGAACTCAAACACTTTGCAGTGGGAATATGTTTGTGTCCTTGGAGTGAAATGAGAAGTCCCTGGGGAATGAATGAACTGAATCAGAAAGGCTAAGTGATTCTCAAGGATGTTTCTTGAATCAGTGGAGCTACTAGTAAGTGAGACGTTGAGGGCCAGGGAGGCTGTTTCTGAATGGGGAAGAGAGAAAGGTGTTCCAGAGGTAGTAGTCCAGAGGACTTAGAGACCTTTATTCATTTTTTAAGAGGATAAATTTTTGTGACTTGAAGAATTTTTTAATGTATTGAAAGAGTGTATATACCAATGTCTGTAGAAGTTGATAACAAATTCATCAACTAATTTACTGTTTTGGTTTCTCCTACCAAAGATCTCATTTACTGGTGTATGTTCTAAGGAAGTTTTAGATTCAATTCAATATGATGTTTTTAACATATATGCAGATTTCACTACTATAAGTAATATTTGATTACCTATCAACATTTATTATGTACCTAGAATGGGGAACTAGATGTTGGGATCATTGCCACCTATTTCCATAAATATCTCATTTAACTTTAATAATAAACCTGAAATATTAATAATTTTCCTCACTTTAGAGGCAAGGAAACTGATGTTTTTAGGCATCAGGTGACTTTCAGAAGCACTAAGTGGCAGAACTGGGCTCAGTGTAGTGGAAGTCTTCTGGCGCCAGGACTAGCTTGTCTCCCTTTCATCTTCCCTTATTAATTACTAGCTGTGTACACAGTGGTATCTGGGTTTCAGGCACAAGCAGCTTCACTTAGCAGGATCCTGCTCAGGGAATTCAATAATCAGTCTTGCTGTGCTGTCCAGTATCATAGCCGCTAGCCACTAAGTAGGTGGTTATTTAATTTAAATTAAATGAAGTTTAAAATTCATTGTGTCAGTTGCCTCTCACACTTCAAGCACTGAATAGCCACCTGTGGCTGGGACTCCAGGTTGGATGGTGCAAACATAGGCCATTCCCACCATCAGAGAACATTCTATTGGACAGCACTGCCAGCGAGACTTGTTCCAATCCACAGCATTTTGTCTCCTGTGGTCACCTGCGATGCCTTTTGAAAAGTGATGAGTATTAGAAATGATCCAACAGCTCCCCTCTCCTGCCTCAGTGCTGTGCATCTGTCTGTGTACTTCATGGTGTGCTCACTTTTTCTTCCAAGGAGGAAGTTGGCCGGATATGGAAACTGGAACTGCTTAAAGAATCGGATGGGCTGGGAATTCAGGTTAGTGGAGGCCGAGGATCAAAGCGCTCACCTCACGCTATCGTTGTCACTCAAGTGAAGGAAGGAGGTGCCGCTCACAGGTGACTAGTTAACTCTCTTACTTTCTCTTCCTTCTTATCCTCTCCCTTCCCTGTCCCTGGGCTCTGGGACTTCCACTTGGTCAAAGCACTGGCCTTTACAGTTCACAAGGGTTATGCTGGAGCACAGAGAGACATCAGGCCTGAGTGGTTCTATTTAAACCTACCTCTGAGCACAGGAAGCGGCTAATTGCTGGGGATATTGTAGGCTCCCCAAACCATCAAGGAGAAATGGGATTTCTTTCTAGTCCACTTTGAGTTCCAAGCGAATGCTACTTATCCTAACTTTTGGATGCCAGTCATATGTGGTTTCTTATCCAGACTGTGCCAGATAACAGAATACCACATCCTGACATCCTAATTTCCAGAAGACAGTGGCTAATGACTTGGGAAAGTGACTGGTTTTAAATTTGACCACAGTTCACATGTGGTGTCAGGACTCTACGCACACGTATATACTCCTATCTCTGTCCTGCAAATGTGACGGGGAAAAAGTAAATGTGAACCTTTCTCCTTGTGACCAGAAAAAATTCATACCTCAAAACTTTTCCAGTCTGAACAATCATCTGCAATAGGAAGAGGGACAGTGCTTAGGCAGAGCTCGTACAAAAAAAGAAAGTCCTGTTGTAATTACAGGGATGTAGCGGTCCCCAAATTTAAGGTATACCCTTGCCATGCTAGCTCATTGCTACCCTGTACAGTAAATCCTCTCTTAACATCGATAGGTGCTGCAACTTTAAGCAGAACAATGTATAACAAAGCCAGTTTTACCATAGGCTAATTGATGTAAACAAGAGTTAAGTTCCTACAGCACCTCGTAAACATTTTAATGAAACGATGTTGAATTAAATGTTATTCAAGGACCTGCTGTACATAAGGCATCTCCTGTTTGCAAGGCACGGTGGGGTATGTGCATGTTGCATGCTCACATGTATACAGTAGGCATATAGAGTTTCACCGGTGAGGAAGGTGAATGTAGTGTTCTGGAATTTATATTGTTCGGGCCAGGTACCCTGATACTGAGAGAGATATGGCAAACCCGAACAGTATTGGCCTGCCCAAGGCCAAGAGGGCACTCAGAAGTAGATCTCATGAGGTGGAGTTGAGGGAGCTGAAGGTTATTTAGTATAAAGAATGCAAAACTAACGAGAGAACCAGGGTACAGACTAGCAAAGTGTTTCCTGCTCATCAGTCCTCTAACTAGAAAGTAGGCTAATCACTAAAGTAGAGATAAGATTTACTACACTTGTCATTTATCTGTGTGACAGTAATTATTGAAGAATGAAGCTCGTTTTTATCCAGGAGAGCATCATTAAATTCCCAAATGATGTATGCTTTAAGTAACTCCCATTGGGTAGTCGTTTTCCCACTAATCCTAGGCCTTAGGTTCTAGTCTGTCTTTGGAAAGTTGGCAATTAGGAAATTCCTGTGCCCAGAGATAAGCTTACACAGAGCTGTTCTTGTCTGTTTTCTCTGTGAGCTGTTGATAGTGGGTTTCTCATTTCTTTGCCCTTAGCCGGGAGTTGTGTGTGGGTCTGTCTGTCTATCTGCTTCTGGGGTGTTTAGTTCACATGTGGGCATTCTGGTCAATAACAGGAGAGCAAGATGGAATGAAAGAGGGAAACGAATAAGGGGATGGGAATAGGTATGATCTCGGTGGTGCTGTGGTTAAGTCAACCCGGGATTTCTCAGCCTCACAAGATTTCCTGCCCCTTATTTATCAATGAAGATGAAAAATGTCTGGCTCCTTTGGGATCATGGGAGACCAGACCCTTGGGGGGCTCAGTTGGAACCCACGAGACTGTTGATGTACCATGAAGGGGCCTGCCCAACCCTCTGGCAGAGTGTGCCTCCCCAGACCCTTGACTCACCCTAGGGGAGCCAGTTCCCATGACAACTGTGCTTATGCCAGCCCAGGGAAGAAAGCTCTGAGTCAGCTGTAATTTAATTGAAAGAAAAGAAAGAAGTAGAATATTTGTACACCTACGTTTGTAAACCAGTCTGATACCTGCAACAGCAATAGATTAGTTTCTTTCTTCATTTTTGTGTTCATTCTTCTGATGAAGCTTGGCTGTAGGGACACAGGATGAAAAGGAGCTGAGAGACTTTATCCTCAAGGTCCTACAACCCTGTGGGCAGGAGGAGATGGACAGACACATGCAGTGTGGTGTCCCAGGTGCCACAGAGGAAATCTGGCCAGGGGTATGCCACCTGGAAGAAAGAGGGCATGGGTTAGGGAAGGATGCCTTTGCTCTCTTTGTGCTCAGCTCAATGAAACACTAAGGACTGAGTCCAAGGAAGGATGGCAAATAGGATTAAGAATGACTTGACTATCCTATAACCTTCAGGGCTGGCTTCCTCTATCATGGTCTCCACCCAAATGGGACATTTCTTTGGCATTAATCCCAGGTTACATGGTGGTGACTTCCGAACGTGCCTGTTATGAGGTGACCACCTAAGATGACAGAGCATACTCCTCTGAGTGGGAACCTGGACTGAGCCAGACCAAAGCATAAAGCACTCCCATCCCAATGCTTCTGGTTGCCCCTGCCTCCTTTTAGCCTGGTTTTAACTGTTTCCTGTCACCACCCTCCCGGCTCCAGTACAATGTCCCTTCTCAGGCCCAGGATGTCTTGATAAGGGAGTTTTCTCCCATCTCCGTTTCCTCAGGGATGGCAGACTGTCCTTAGGAGATGAGCTGCTGGTCATCAATGGTCACCTACTGGTCGGGCTGTCCCACGAGGAAGCTGTGGCCATCCTTCGCTCAGCCACTGGAATGGTTCAGCTGGTCGTGGCCAGCAAGGTAGGTAATTTTGTGCTTTTTTTGATATTTCTGATGGTAGTGTGAACTTGGAGCCCTCCCCAAGCACTATCCCCTGTAAGCGGGGGCGGGGGGGGGGGGGAGATGCAGGAGGCAGCCGATTGATGATGTTTCTCTCTCATCAATGTTTCTATCTCTCTATTCCTCTCCCTTCCTCTCTCTAAAAATCAATTAAAAGCAACAACAACAACGGGTTTGCTTGCTACACCTGGACTGTGAGCAAGGCTGTAGTGAAAGAAAAGGAACGGAAAAAGAAAATTCCCTGTGCTGGAATATATCCATGGGGTTAATTTACTGAATCCACAGATTCATATTTAGGGAATGTTTAAGCCCTCTCATATATTCAAAATTCATCAGGGTTTTATGAAATGTGACTAGGGAGGGAGGAGTTTTAAAAACTTTACCTCTCCTTCTTTCTTCTTAGAAAATACTGACAAGAACTCTCTAAAAACTAGAGACCAGCAAACCCCCCGAAATTCGGGAAGTTTTTCCCATTCAGTTTCAAAGGGTGAATAGAACTGAGAATGCAAAAGCAAGATAACAGTGGGCAATGAAGCCCCTTTATAGGTCTGACCTTAATGGAGTCTGGTTCCATTTATTTTCATTGACTTTGAAAAGTTGTTCAAGGGCTGCATTTATTGCAAAGACATCATCCGTCTCCACTTTGACATTATGATTCAATGAGCAATCTGATCTCTCTCATGAACATATGCCAGTGAGATGAGCAGAGGGGAGAGGAGGATACGGTGGGTATTTGAGCTCTGTGCTAGGCCTGGGGCCACAGTGATGAGCAGAAATGGTGTTCAGTTTGGGGAACTCTCAGATAAGCGGGGGAGATAGACAAGTCATGCACTGCAAGGCAGTAACAGAAACAGTAAAGGACATTAGAGAAGAAAGGGGAAATGGAAGGCCTCCTGATGGGATCCAGGAAGGCCTGCGGGAAAGGGTACTCTTTGCCCAAGTAGGCCTTAGTCATGAGAGGATGGGTGGTCTAGGCAGAGAGGGCTGCTGGTAGAAAAGGCAGTGATAGGGCCAGGGACAGCCTGGGCATTTGGAAGTAAATGTGGCTGGAATGGAAGGAACGATGGTGGGAGATGAGTTTGGAGAGCTGGGCAGAGGCCAGCTCTCTAAGATGTTGTCCTCTTCAATGAGGGATTTAAACTGTATCCTGAAAGCAAGACAGGGGAGGGCATCAGAGGATCACAAGTTCAAGGATCTTAGATTAACCATAGAAACATTCATCTAAGAAACACAGATTCTTCAGGGGGAAAAATGATTTGTGTTGAAATTGGGTGCACACCCCTGACATTTGAGGTGACCTTGCAAACCTGGAAGTGTGGAATATATGTTCCATATAGTGTTCAGGTTGGGAGCATGTGACCACCCATAGCAGCCTCTGCTGGTTTTCTTTGACCTTGACCTGGAACTGCTGGTGCCATCGTGTAATTCTTGGACCTTTGCGTTCCCATAGGAAACCTCTGCCGAGGACCTCCTGAGGTTAACGTCCAAGAGTTTGCCTGATCTGACCAGCTCGGTAGAGGACGTATCCTCTTGGACTGACAACGAAGACCAGGAGCCAGACGGGGAAGAGGACGAAGGAACTGGCCCGTCCTCCATCCAGGGAGCTGTAAGTGCCTGCGGTTTCCTGGTGGCTCTGCTGGAGATGGAGTGCTGGGGTCAGGGATAAAAGCCTGAGATGGTGTGATAGGGACCAGGACGGCAAAGGACCATGGTTGCATTTTTTTTTCTTCTTTATTTTATGTTAGAATATTCCAGAAAGATCTATGAGGGCAAGGCTTTTTATTTAGGAAAAAACATTGAAACTAGAAACATGATAAGAGAGCAACTGGGTGTTAAGTTCAGTGAGCATATCAATTGGTAGGATGCTTAATAATATATATACAAGGGTTTTATTGCTACTCTTGATAGAGTGTTTGAGAACTGTTGTTTGGGAATTTAAACTGAGACAGTGATTCCTGGTTGAAAGTGGAATGTTAAAATAACACCATAACTCATTCATGCAAAGCTGTATAGATAGGTCTTAAATTTTTAATCAAACCAGAACTCTCCATGGTGCGTAGCTCTTCCTTACACAGCCTCGAGCCCATGTGGTCTACTCTTCAGGCGCTGCCCGGCATAGTCGGGAGGGCTCTCGGTTAACTGTGGCCACCGTGTGGCTCCGTGGTCTCTGCTTTGTATCATTTTCTGTTTAAACTCTCGGTAGCCCTTATTCCCCATCCAACCAGCCCCGGGCAGGGTGCTCCCTTTCTGCCATCTGGAACCCCTCAGAATTGCTTGGTCAGAGGCTCTCTCCAGGGGGGTTATACTAATATAAACTTCTGGTAGTACCCAGCTCCCATCATCACCAATGTCATTATCTTTTTTAAAAAAAGCTACCAATTAATCACATGGTTTTATATGCTTACTAGAGGCCCAGTGCACGAAATTCGTGCAAGGGGGCTTGGCCCTTGCAGCCACTGCTTGCCTCAGTCCTCACAATCCTGGCTTGCCTCAGCCCTCGCAGCCCTGGCTTCGTCCAGAAGGTTGTCCGGAAGGAGGTCCAAAAGGTCGTTCAGCTGACCAGTCTAATTAGCATACTATGCTTTTATTATTATAGATCATTGTGGTTTTTCCAAAGGAATTTCAATGCATTCTGCCCAACACACTTTACTTGGGGAACTTTAGGTGGCCTTTAAGTCTCACACCCGCAATCACCTTGGAGGCTACCTCACCCCCCTCTGCTTCTGCTCCATAGGGGAGTAGAGCACTCAGAGAGGAGGGGACACCGGGCTTCTTCCCTGGCTTACCCCCTGCACCTGAACACTGTCCTTTGTGGGCCATTCTTTTGAGGTCCGGTTTCCACCAGGAGAACCGGGCCTGAGACAGAGCCTGGAAGACCAGGAGATGGGCAGCTGGAACAGATCTTCCGGATGTCACAGTCTGCCCTCAGGACCTTATAAAGATGCTGAACTACTGAAAAATATATATATACAGGGTGTCCCACAATAACATATCTACACTTTAGTGGCTGATAGCTCAATTTTGGAAATGAAATGTATTTTAATAAATACTGCCTTTATAATTCTTTAAAGTATGTGTGTACATTTTGAGGGGCACTATATATATGAATACTTTTAGTTCTATGTGTACAATCCAAGGCTCTTTGTTTTAGAATTTTTAAGCACTAATGAACCACCTTAAATGAAAGAAACCTGGTGCTGTTTAGTCAACTAGGTTACCAAGCCCTTTATTCCACAGATGAGAGGGATTAAACCTGCTGCCAATTCCACTCAGACACTGACTGGCTTTGCACCTGTACGTGGTGGTGCGCTCCAAGCGCTTAGGCTGAGCATGTGTAATACAACCGCGAGGCCTGCCAGGAGCCCCCCTGTGATTTATTTTTCATGGCTACAATACGCAGCAAATGAGACTTTCCTTTCAGAGAGCCCCAGCCATGCTTCGGATAAAACCATATGGTGAATATCAAGTTTGAAGAATGGAGGCAGGCAAAAGGGAAATGGGGATGGGCGGTGAAATTCCAGTCATCTGCGTGATTGTCACCCATCTCGCAGCGGTCCGCGCCGGGGCGGGGGGGTTGTGGGGGGGCTGGCAGCAGGGTTAACTGGAAACTTGTTAAATACAAATCCTCACCTTACAGAGGGGAGGGGGTGGCATTCAGCTGGCTGCTCAAGGCCACAGACTTTCCATCCTAGAATCGTGTCCCAGTTTGTCCGTACCCTCGAAGGAAAGACCCCCCCGACACCCCCCCCCCCCCCCCCCCCCCGCACTCTGTGACTTCCTCGAAGCTTCAACTGGCCGCACTGGGCACTATGCCAAGGTGGAGCTGGTTCCTCCAACCCCTGCTGAGATCCCTACAGCTACTCAGAGCTTGAAAAAAAATAGCAGTGCCCAAACTGGCAGCATCCAGCAGCTCACAGTTAAGGAAGCTCTTCCGAATGGTTTGATGGCCTCTGAGGTGTGGATGTGGTTTTCTGTCAGTGAGATCATAGGCAAGCGTGGCATCACTGGCATAATGTTTGAAGATCAATCTTTAACATCTCTTTCTTTTTTTTGTGTGTGTTTATTAGTTAAATGTTCTTGGACCATGAGTGTTCAGAATGGTATTTGAATTTTTAGAAAGATATATTTTTAAAAAAAAACATGACAAATCCTCAGGTCCCACCCAAGACCTGCTGAGTCAGAACTCTGAGGGTGGCATCCAGCAGTCTGCTTCTCAGTAAACCTTCCAGGTGCTTTGGACTCGGGCTAACGTTTGAGAATGTTAGAGCCCTCCAATAAAACGGCTGTGGCACTTCTGTTCTTATTGGCTACTCAAGAAGGGTATCCTTTCTCAAGTGTAAATGATTATAGTTCTTTTTTTCCTTTTTTAATGAGATTTTTCAGGGGGGAAACGATCCCTGCTCTGGCCTTCTGAGGGAGAGGCTGCTTTTAAAATGAAGAGGAGAAGAGGCCCAGTGTAACAGGGCGTGAAATGGGTGATGCCCTTCAGTGATTAGGAGCCTGTCTCCCTTTTTATATTTTTAACAACAAAAAAATAAGTACTGATTGCCTTTGCAAATCTGCTGTTGTCAAAGCTCAGTGAGGAAGGGTTTGCTTAGCACATCCATCAGCAGACCTGTCTCCGGCTTCCTCTGACATCAGGGAAGCAGTGCTAACGTTGTTGGAATCACTAGTTTGGGAAGATCTTGGAAAACTTTGAGGTGATCAGGGCTTAAGCAGGAATAAAGGACCTCATCTCTCGAAAGGAAAGGGGAGGCAAGCTGGACCTCACGACTCTGTAAGTCTGACACTGGGGTTTGAGTCTTTGCTTGTTGGCAGCATCCAGAGGTGTGAGAGCCCGGGTAACAGTCTTCAGGAGAAGTCAGCATCCTCTCGGGTAGATACCTATCCAGATGCAAAGAGAAAGGAGAGGCGCTCCTGTGTTGTTTGAATTGAATAATTGATCAAGTGTTCACTCTAAATGTTTCCAAAGTGTCTGGGTGTTGAGAACTTGTATTGCAGCGTCTGAAAGTACCATTTTGGATTAAATCAAGCTGCCCTGGATGGGAAGTGGGCATGAACTAGACTTTTCTGGTGAATTGAATTTAGAGCTTAATGCAAAGACCAGTGAGCACCAAATGTGCATTAGTATTAAAACAGGAAGCTTCCAGCGTCTGACTGACAATCTGATCTTCACAGAGAGAAGCTACTAATGCAGAGACACTGGCAGGACATATTGCATGATGGGGTCTAGGCATGAAGGATGTGTGTATCTGGGAAGACTTCCTAGAAGAGGTGACTCTTAACACAGATTATAGTGATACGTTTGTTCATGTGACAGTTTGGTTAATGTCATCTTTCTCTACTAGTAGAGGATCCATGGGGATAGGGCCCACATCAGCTTTGTTCACTCCTGTATCCCAAGTGCTCACTGTTAGCTCTCAGCATGTATTATAGGATGGATGGTTGGTTGGACAGGTGGGCAGACAGGTAGATGGTTGCTATAACTTCTGTGATTCCTAATGCACCTGCAGACTCCTCAGAAGATTTGGTTGTCTTCCACTGACTTGCCCGTCTTCCCCAGCACACCATGAATTTAAAATAGGCATGACACATAGTAGGTGCTTATTATTTGTGTCTGAAAACTAGAAAGTCTGTCTGCCTTTCCCTTCTGGGCGTTTCATCTCAGACACAAATAGCAGTGATGTAGCAATCGTTTCTCTGAGTATGGAATTGGAAGGACAGTGTCTCTTCCTTTGAAGTAGGACATTTGTGGCAGCACCTCATGAACAAATGAGTAGATTTCATGTTGAAACCTGCGAGCAGCTACAAAGAGAATTTCGGGCTTGATTTTTAACAAATCAACAATAACGACCAAGGAAGGAACTTCCCCAGGGAGCTGGTGAAGTGGGATGTGAGTGAAAAGACCAGGCAGAAGGCACCAGGAAAAGGACCATGGGCCTGCCCATCTCTAAGATGTGGGTTCTGGCGAATCGAGCTACAGTGCCAGAGCTACAAGTCCTTGGGGATTAGCTGGTCCAAACTTTGCATTTTATAGGCTCGACATCCGTGGTGAGAGAGGCCTCTGAGCTCCACTGATAGCAAGCTTGTTCCCCGGACAAGTCACGTTATGGCTCTAGTCAGCTACGAGGGAAAGGCAGAAAAGAGACAGGAAAGGAAAGGTGAACACACCAAGAAAAGCATTTCCATGATGTAGCTGACCATCGGACCCCCAGCTTTCCCACTGGAGGGGCCTGTTTGGCAGGTCTGAGTGGGGTGGGGCCCAGGAGACTATTTTCAAAAGCATCCCAGGCGCTCCTGATGCTCGCCCACATTTTGAAGGGCAAACCTTTGGGAGATGGTGGCTGCCGGGGGAGCAGCAGGTTCAAGCACACCCTCTGTTGGCCATATGGCCATTTCCATGACACAGTGCAGAGACTGGTTCCTCTTGGCCGAGGACTGGATGAGGCCAAAACCTCTATGTGCGTGGTTTTGAGATCAGGGGAGGTTTTAGGCTCCCGACTGCCTCCCTCCTTTCTATAATTTAGGATCGGGGTGTGAGGCCAAGGTGTGCGCGGTGCGCACAGGAAACCTGGAGGCACAGGTCTCCCAGCCACACTGGGTCTTGGTGAGCACAGGCCTGCTTGCACATCGAGGTTCTCACTACCTCATCGGACACCCTGGTGCACAGACTGCAGCTGTTGATGCAGATGCTGTATTATCCCGGCATTCGCCCGAAGCTGGCAGCCACACATACTTGACCCCAATTCCCCAATTGTACCTTTTTCTCTCCACTGCCCCCAACTGTGAACTTCCTCCTCATTCCCCTCAAAGTCCCAGACTTCCCCACGTAGGTCTCAGTTCACTTACACATTCCCTGAGCCACACTTCCGAGGGCACGGCCCTATAGAAGATGTTGCTTAAAGCTCAGTGCCGTATGTCGCGTTGCCAGAGCGAGATAAGAAAGACCAGGCTGCAATTACTGCTGGCCAACGAAAATAAGATTTACGCGTGGGGTGGCTTTGGTTTGGTTTGGTTTGGTTTCAGATTTAAGGAGATGAAGTGATTATTTAGATGGGTGGGAGAGGGAATACTAGTTTAAGATAAGAATAATTATTTGGCCTGGATGAATTGCCCAGGAAACTGCTGAAGTTTGAATTAGGCTTATTCCCAGGGCACAGTTTCCGGGGCCTGTTCCAACTCGCTACCTGGCTCAGTGCTGCATTTTCATCCCAGCAGTTTGCGTTTCTCAAGGAAGTAAACAGCCCATGTGATCTGCGTAGCAAAGCAAATGCGGTTCTTCAGCCTCGTGCGGCAGTGGTCTTCCAAGTGGGGTGAGCACCCTGGGGACGGATGGCCATTTCCACGTGGGGGGAGCCCGCTGGCCCCTTGGAGTGTGGGAGGAAAGTGCTAGCGCTTAATAGAGATGTTCATCTCCTCTGAGATTGTTTTGTGCTTAATCGTGCATGTGTGCATTAGTGCGGTAATCCTGGGCTAAATTGATGACCCTGTGTCGGGAGTGCCTCCTGCCTCACAGCGAGGAGCGTTGTGAAATCCCCTGAGCGTGCAGTCAACTTGTTAGTGTCGTTCAGGTTTGAAAAATTCCTGCAAATTTCAGTGAAAATAAAACATGGGCTGCTGGAGCATGTAAAAATCTCTTTGCCCTCCAATTAATTTATTTTATGCAAATAATACCGTAGAAGTCTCAAAGGGACCTCTCCCTTCAGGGAAGTTACTTCCTGTCCATTACAGGATGCCTTTCAGCACTGCCCCCTGTTACAAATGCTCCTTCTATATCACCCCGACGAATTGAGTTTATCTGTGTGTGTTTTTGGGGGGCGGGGGGCGGAGTTCAAATCTCTAGTTCTCACATAGGAATGTAAAGTAGGATATATTGACTTCAAGGAAAGTGGCAGTTCAGAAATGAAACTGAAATAAAAATGTCTTCTGCCGTAGACAAAATGATGGCAGTTACACAGGGAAAGCAGTAGATGGGACTCATTTATGCACTTCTATCTGAGGTAATAGAGCTAATTCGTTCATCAGTCTTTAAGAGAACAGGAATCGTTGAGATGTATGTGTCTCTTGAGACTTGAAATAGAGACGGCGCTGATACACAGTCAGAGTCTTACTCCGTAGGAGAAACAGGATCTCCCCACTTAGTTTCCATCCCAGTTACTGTGCTGGTTTTTATAAGGCAGATGACGGAGTCACCTCCGACAGTGCATGGAGTCACCTCCGATGGTGCATAGGTCAGGTAGACTAATAGGCAATGAGTGCTCAAAACAAAACAACACACACCTCATCTGAAGACTTCGTGAGCAGTGGAAGGGGTGGAGTTTTTTGGTATCTTTCTCTTTTTCACCACACCTTACCCAACACGGTAGTACGCAGCTGAGAAGTAAAAACAAAGCAAAATGCAAGATAGTGAAGGTGCCCTGTGGAATCCAGGACAGAAATTTCTCAAAGAAATAGAGCTGCTTAAAATGAATAGAATTCTCCCCACCCAAGTGTTTGCTTGCCTAGGTCTTCGTTTGCTGTTTGTTTGCTTGGTTTTCCTTGCTCAGCTTTTTACATAAGTGACTGACTTAGCTCAGTGAATGATATTTGCAGAAAAGGTAAACCATGCCTCTCCCTTCTGGCTCTTGCTTGGATTTCTTCACTTGAAATGACTTTCCCTCCACTCCTGACAGGGACTCAGAAGCCCCTCATTCCTCAAAGAGACTTTCCTAATTGCTCAGCCTTCTGTCGTCTCGACTTTCTCTGATTGCCAGTCTCATTTGTCATCCGTCCCATTCTAGCACTTAAAAATCAGAAAGATACCTCCTAATTTATATAAATGGGTAAGGTAGCTAGATTTTTCAAAATGTGCTGGTAACACTGTTGTTTCAAATTTATTTCCCCTAGAAACAAATATGTTCATGAACATTTGGGAGATTATCTTGTAAGCTAGTGGTGGCAAGTAGGTGGCCTGCATCTCACACACACACACCACCACGACCACCCACCCCCTTCAGCTACCAGAGCAAACATTTCTAATTCTTCCTAACATTCTTCCCACTGATACCAGATACACCCTCAGAAGTTGATAAGCTGGCATTCAGGTACCCACAACCAGGCTCAGTATGAATCAACACAGAACTCAGCAAGCTTGACTTTGTCACCATGTGAGCCAGGTGCTTTGGGAGATACGAAGACACAACACAGTCTTCCTCTCTTGTAATAATGTGCTATATTCCATAATGAATTACATTTCTTTCTGTATTTTTTGTATTCCCCTGTTCTGTGCAATAAATTCTTAGGAGCCATATGCTATATAGCAGCGGTCGCCAACCGGTGGTCCGTGGACCACTGGTGGTCCGTGAGGTTCGAAAGGTTGGCGACCGCTGCTATATAGAACCTAAGGGAGGGTTATCTTATTCCTTCCAGGGATCAGGGAGGGTGCAGTGGATGGGGTGTTTGACTATTCCATGGGTTTCCACAAGAACGCCCACTAAAATGGGTAACATTCTAGAGCAGAAAAATAACATGTACAGTGGTCCACCAGTAGAAAAATTTAAAGCCTGTTCAAAAGTAAACAAACAATCTATCAAGTGCAAATGTTTAGCCCATGCTTTTAGTTCCAGACTAAGGAATTCTGACATATTTTACAGGTGCTGTGACTCACTGATGGCTTTACATTGAGTGACAGAGCTTTTGAGGGCCCCAGTTTTTGTTTTAAGGTCCCTGAAGTGGTGAGCTAGACGGAAACTACACTGGAGGTGAAGAGGTGGGTTTGGAAGCGTTTAGCCCAAAAGCAGCCAGAGCCTGGACAGAGGGAGAGGGGCCATGCAGATGGGAAGGTGGGAAGCAGCATTGTGACTGGTCAGTGGAGGAAGGGAGCATGGCCCACTGCCAGTGGGCGTGCTGGGCCTTGGGCTTGCCACTTGGTGAGCCAAGGGCTCTGTGGTGGTAGAGAAGGAGGAAGTTACTGTCCTCCTCACTTTTTTTTAAATTCCGAAGGCGGGGCTGATCTTAAGCAATATTTACCTTTGAACCCTCCAGCCTCCAGTTATCTGCTCCTCCTCACTTGCTGGCTGCCCTCTTCACAGGTTGCCTGGACCCTAGTCCTCATACTGTTCTAAACTCCTGCTGTGGTAGCCACAGCCTCTCCATCCCCTAAGGTTCTGGGTTCCCAAGCAGCCTCTTCTTCTCCAAGTCATTTTCTCCCCTGACCCCCCTGTGCCATCATCAACAAAAAGACCGCAACACAAACAAAATCCTTCCCATTTCTCTCAGGCCCTCTATTTGTGAGTACATCAATCTGATTAAAGCAAGGACACTTAGCAAAATCTGTGAATTTTAAAAAGAGAATCCTCGTCTTTTCAAATGAGTTTCTTATGGGTATCTTTTTAAAATGAAATTGAAAGTATAATTCCCAAAGCCTGGATGGCAAAGCTGTTTTTAGAGGAAATACCTCTGTAGACCAGTAAGCCTCCCTCCGGTTGCAGCTTCCTTGAAGACGTCTGTACTTGTCAGTGCCTTCCCTTCAGCGTGTTCAATTATGGCTCCTAAAAACTCTCCCGTTTGTTTGCAGTGACCTTGGATAGGGATGGGTAGATGAGGGTATGAGCCATTCCTGTAAATGAGAGGTTGGCAATTGTAAAGCTCAGATTGTAAACAGTTCAGGCTCTCCTGGCCAAACAGCATCTGTGAACTCCTTGATGTGGGGCCTAGTGCAAAAGCAGCCACAGGCAATAAGTAAACTAATGGCCATGACTGTTTGCTAATAAAACTTTACACAAACAGGTATTGGGCAAGATTTGGCTCCCGGGCAGCCCTTTGCCAATCTCTGCTGTCCATGATCATGTGTGAGCCTGGGACAGCCTCTTATTACTGCTGTCCATGTGGCCTCCACAGGCTCATCTCAGCTTCCCAGCACTTGCTTCACCAACTAGAGGCCTTTAGAAATATCTCTCAGCAAATTGGCATGAACCCGACACCACTCCTGGAAAAGGCAGAATTCAGAGTGCAGCTCAAGTTGTTCTGGAAAAGGCAGCAGAGGGCCTTAGGGAAGACTGCCTGGTACTTCAACAGCCGCCCAAAATCTAACCAGTGTCTGCAACAGGACCAGTTACTCTTCATCTGAAACCTGCCTACGTGGTGTGCCCCATTAAAACAATCCCTTTCTGTTACACTAAGCCCCGTAATCACGTAAAACTTCCTCTGAAACATTTGTAGAAGAAAACCCCCCGGGAGAACCTGGCGTGTGTCTACCGTTGCTGCTGAATTGGAGTTGACTCCGCTGCTATAGTTGGCCGCCTCTGACATCCACCCCTTATTTTCTTTCCTGCCATTCCTTCTGTTTACTTCTTCGGTCTCTTTTACGTACCTTTTCGATAGCCTTCCTCCCTCAACTTTTTGTATATCTTGAGATGTACACACACACGCACACACACACACACAATTTTATCACTGGAATTTCGGGAAAGGCATATCCTAGTCCTGCTCCCGGAGCTGTGTGCACTGGGAGCCAGCAGCCAGCTCCGGCTGGTGACCAGGGGTCTGCCTGTAGCAGCCAGCCCGCAAACCCAGAGAATGCCAGCCCCACAGTGTTCTTACCCACTAACTCATGGGAACATGGCAAGCGTGAGATTCCGGCTTCGTAGAGTCTGTATTAGCTTCGATTTGAAATCAGTACCAAGAGGGGACAGATTCTCCTTCTTGCCGTCTGCCTGTCCTATAGCTTTTGGAGAACGGAGAGTCACTTGAGGACACTGACCTCTCCTTGGGAAGGTGACACATGCAGATCCATCGCAGGAGGGGATAACCGCATCAGTGACTGACCACATGCCTAGTTCTTACAGGTGATTTATTTGCCTGGACTTCCTAAGGGACCAAGAGAGCTATTTGATTTGCATGAATAAAAATCATCCAAATCACCCACAAAGTGGGCTCAAATTGTTTGGGGATGATACGTGGGAGGAATCTGGAAATGGGCTCAGCTAGAACAAGGACAATATTATTTCATTGGCCAAGCCACAGTCCCAGAGCCTCAGTGGACACCGGCACCGCTCCACCCAGCTGCCTCTGAGGCTCTGCATGTACCGAGCATGCTGGTGCTTGGCGAGTTTGACTGGTCGGTTTTACTGTTTTCCTCTTCAGTCCTGAACTCTCTCTGTTGGAAAACATCACGCCTAGGGTCACAGTAGATTTGTGTTTTAATTTCTGCAGCCTGCCCGCGGGCTTCTTGCTACTTGGGGGCCGATTTATGGTTGTTCTCATTCCCTTTTTCTGAATAGTTATTTATTCCCAGCCTCGGCCTCTGGTTCTCCTTTGACCATTCAAACATCTGCCCCAGGGACTTGGAAAACGAGCTTCCTTTGGCAGCCTGCAAACAACCCTGGTGTGGCCGAAGCATGAAAGGGAAACCACCAGGCTCCACTGTCCCGAGGATACTGACCAGGGAAGGAGCCAACACGGCTTCCTAGGGATTTGGAGCCTGGATGTCTTCTGTCACATCTGCAGATTATTTTTTTTTCAAGTGTTAGAAGTCATAAAAACTGGGTGCAACCAGTCCTCCTCCTGTTTTCCTTGGGATCAGATGTGCTTGTGCAATGGAAATGGTTGGAGATAAAAGCCATGCTTTGCATGGTTTGTTTGCAAGGCTTCAAGAGTTAGCTGAGAAAGACAGATGACGCCCCGGAGTTCGACAATGTGTTAGTCACGGTGTGTTCACGGAGACCTCATCAGCGCTTTGGACAGCGGTGACAGCACATTTCTAAGTACCAGACTCTCAGTGTGGACCAAAGGGCCTCTCTCGTAGTAGATGATGATGTTTGCTCCCCACCCCCAAAGCCTAAAACTTGCCAGAAGCTAAAGCTCAATTTCTGTGCTTTTTCTCGTCCACAATTATTTCCAGCCACATTGTCCAGTGCAGCTTTTCAGAGGTTCTGCACTGAGATAAAAATGTCAACGTAAAGACACTCGGGTCGTTAAAATGCCAACCAAGTCAAATCCCCTTGCAAATTATAACCTAGAGACGTTAAAATCTAAGGTAATTAACGTCCAAGCTTAAATTCCCTTGACCTTTTGAGTTAAAAACCAAAGCACTTCATGGCCTCCTTCAATCTCTCCTATTTCTTATTTTGCTCCATCTTAACTAAGGATATATATTTTTTAATTTTATTATGTACTAGAGGCCCGGTGCATGAATTCGTGCATGGATGGGGTACAGCTAGCCCCGCCCGGGGGCCGGAGGGGAAGGAGGGGCCATGGGAGGTTGGCCGGCCGACCTGCCCCCTGCAGTGCATGTCATAGCGACCAGTCGCTTAGGGTTTTATATATATAGATTGGTTTTGGGTATACAGCTTAGTGGTTAGACAATCATATACTTTAGTGCTCCCCTTGATATTTCTAGTGCCCCAACTGGCACCACACATAGTATCAATATTATTGACTATATTCCCTATGCTTTGCTTTCTTCCCCGTGACTATTTGGTAGCTATTAGTGTGTGCTTCTTAGTCCCTTCACCTCTTTCACCCAGGGCCCTAACCCTTTTCCCCTCTGGCAACCATCAGTCTCTCTGTGTATCTATGAGTCTCTTTCAGTTTTGTTGTTTATTTAGTTCTTTAGTTTCCACATGTAAGTGAAATCATATGGTGCAGTATGCGTCTTTCTCTGGCTGACTTATTAACCAAGGAGATTCTTGATGTTGGGTGCTGGGGAGAGGTAGTGGTTTTCAGCATCTGTAGCCTGGGCTGTTTGCCCCTGGAACAAATATGGCTCTCTCAGCTCCAAGAAAGTTGAATTTGTTAAACAGCAGGTCTCTTGTGTGCTTTATTGTTTAGTGAAATGGAGATGGACAAAGAGTAAATAGACTCACAATGGTATCAAAACATTGGCCTCATACCCTTGACATTTAGAAAAATGCGACAGTCCCCAGCCCCTGGACAGTGGTCCCAGGCAAAATTCTGTTCCCAGGAACTTACTGAATTTTGCCAAAGGCCATGTCAAAAATTGTAAAATGTCTAAAATTTTTCCGCAGATGAATGGATGCTGGCAGGAGACATGAGACTCCTGGGTCAGAGACAAATGGCATTGTTATGGCACAGCCGTTTTTTGCTTTCTCCAATCCCAGCCTAAGATTCCATCCAGTTTCGAGCTTCATGTTTGCATAATCTCCTCCTTGTCTCCTCCCCCTCCACCCGCATACACACAAGTCCTTTGGGAGTGATGCAGCAGGGCTCAGATAGGTGGACACACAGTGGACTTGCTTCACAGCTGAGTAACCCTGAGCATAGACAACCTGAATCTTCTGTGATGGGCGGGGAGCAAACCTGATTGCTCTTTGCTCCAGAGCGGGGCATTATCTTTATCCTTCTGGACAGTATACAAATCTACGGCTTCCTCCTGAGACATTGTCACTCTACAAACATCTGTGAAATAATAGACAACCCACAGTACAAAGAGCCTGTGCTTCTGTTCACAAGACACAGGAATGGGAGAGACCCTGGAGAGATGTCTCCCCACAGGCTGAGCAGACACTCAGTAATGTCAAACAAAGGAGGGTCGGCGACGACAATATTCTTCTCTCAAAGCTGCCACTCGGTCTGTAGCAGTTGTTTGGAGTCTGTGACTATGAATTTAAACTCAGCTTGCAGGAATCTTCCCAATCTGGGTGGAGGAATCAACCTAGTTCTATTTACTGTGCTTTTCGTTTATATTCAAGAGCTGCTTCTTCTTCTTCTTCTTCTTCTTCTTCTTCTTCTTCTTTTTAATATGTTTTTATTGATTTCAGAGAGAGAGGGAGAGATAGAAACATCAATGATGAGAGAGGATCATTGATCGGCTGCCTCCTGCACGCCCTCTTCTAGGGATCTAGCCCACAACCCAGGCATGTACTCTGACCACAAATAGAACTGTGACCTCCTGGTTCATGGGTCAATGCTCAACCACTGACCCACACTGGCTGAGCTCAAGAGCTTCTTGCTTTGCACTCACACTTTGAGACAAAAGTATGGGGCACCGTGGTGTGCCGCATTGGTTGTGGATGGTGTCCTGGAGAGAGCTTCCACATTCTCAGAAGCAGGCATTTTCCGTCCTGGGCCACATTTTCCATGTCCACTGCCTGTGGACATAGAAGGGCTTAGATCGGAGGAAGCCGATCTCTCGCCCCTGTTTATTCAGCTCGAGAAACACCCTCTGTGGATTCATGAACAGACCCGTTGTTGGTGACTCTGAGGCGTGCTTCCGGAATGAGCTAGTGAGGACGAATGCCTCTGCCACCCCTCCTCGGCAAGTCGCCCTTCCATGGGTTTTGAATGTCCAGGGGTCAAGCCGCGTTGCTTTCTGCTACATATTTTTGGGCAGGAATTGGAAATGCCTCTAGTGTTTCACACCTGTCTCCTTTTGGGAAGACTCACTTCGAGTTCCTGTTTAACCTGCTGCTTGGATGGACCCCTTTTTTCTCTCCTCGCCTTGCTGGCTGAGCCTGTGAGCCTTTTTTACTTCTGCTATTCCTTTACTTTCTGACGTAGATATGTTTTTCTAAAAACTATTCGAGACTCTGTCATGTGGGGCCCATCGTTGTGAAAGAGATGAATCGATGAGTCCCCTGTTTACTAAAGTATCCATTGTTCAATTGTATCTCCACCACCACCACCTCTGACTTGGTTAATTCCACTCAGGAAATAGCCTGCCACCAGACCAGCATCAAGTTCTGGCCTATTATTGTCCCTCCTGGCTCCCATTTCTCAGGCCACTTCCATCAGGGCAACAAAAATAACTATGTCCTTTTAAAATTTACTCAGGGCCCTAGCCGGTTTGTCTCAGCGGATAGAGCGTCAGCCTGCAGACTGAAGGGTCCTGGGTTCGATTCTGGTCGAGGGCACATGTCCGGGTTCCAGGCTCGATCCCCCAGGAGAAGGGGGTACAGGAGGCAGCTGATCAATGATTCTCATCATTGATGTTTCTATCTCTCTCTCTCCCTTCCTCTCTGAAATCAGTTAAAAAATATATACATATATATTTACCCAGGAATTTTTTATTTTATTGTTTTCCTCTTTCTGGTCTTCCTCTCCTTTAAATCTGATCCCTCTGGGTGTAGTTGTCCCAAATCCTCTTACTCGGACTCTTTATCTGCAGTTTATAAATCACATCTCTCATTGTTTTCCAGGCCTGAGACCCCTGTGGGGAAGTTCTTGCATTCTGTTCTCTGTGGTTTTACCTCTCTTCCTCGGTTGGATTTCCTTAGGTCCCAGTCACGCTTTCTAACTAAGGACTGGCTAAGTATCTCCCCACTTTTGTAATGCTCACTTTAAGAACAGTTAAGCACATCTCCCTTTTCCTTACACATTGTTCTACCCTGGACTTCACGATCTCACCTTCCCTTTGTATATGTCCAGTCTGTCATCTAAGATCTCATCTTCTTAAGGAAATAGCTCTGTTCCTGTAGCAAATCATCAAATATTTGTTCTCTCTTGCACTGCTTCTATTCTGCTTGTAAGACCAGAGCATGTCCTCAAATTCTCTGCGGTGTCCTGGCAACCCTGATTTCTGAAAGCTGAGTTCTCTAAGCACATGCCTTTGAAACTGTCTTCTTCCTAGTATAATTCGTTATGCCTTCAAATAGGTATACATCATGTATATTCTTCAGCATAATTATGTGGACATTTTTACTCTCTAAGTCAAGTAATAGAATTTGTACAGTGTGGTTATATAAGCGAATAGTATTTTTTAGTATAGTTATTTTTTAATATATTTTTATTGATTTCAGAGAGGAAGGGAAAAGGGAGAGAGAGAGATAGAAACATCAGTGACGAAAAATAATCATTGATCAGCTGCCCCCTGCATGCCCCCTACTGGGGATCGAGCCCACATCCCAGTCATGTGCCCTGCCCAGGAATCAACTGTGACCTCCTAGTTCATAGGTTGATGCTCTACCACTGAGCCACGCCTCCCAGTCTAGTTGTTATTTATGACTCTTGGAATATATTAAAGCTATTTATTTGTTTAAATAAATAAAGCTGTCTTCTTACCTGTTAGGTTTTAAATAACTTTATGGAGTTTTTTTCTTCAACTTCAATCCAAGAAGCTGGCTTTGTGTGTGTGTGTGTGTGTTTTTGTTCCCCATTTCTTTTGCTTTATTTGTTAATTAAATCTGTTACCTGCTATAGGTATGAAGTTGAAATGTATATGGTGTCTAGAGCTATAATCATAGTCTATGCAATTACTAAATCCAGAGGCACCCTAAGACCTGGTAGGGAAAAAGCTTAAGGTTTTTGGTTTGGGGTTTTGTTTTTGTTTGTTTGCTTTAAATTTGTTTTTATTAATTTTGGAGAGAGAGAAACATCCATGTGAGAGAGAACCATCTATTGGCTACCTCCTGCAGAATCCCTACTGGGGATCGAGCCAACAACCTGTGCATGTCCCCTGACCAGGAATCAAACTGGTGACCTTTGGGTGCATGGGATGATGTTCAACCAATTAAGCCACCGAGCCAGGGCTATTTTTGTTTTTTTAACTAAAGCTTCACTATACCCCCGTTATACACATTAGGTACTCTCCTAGTACTCTCACATGCATTCTTATTTAATCTTCATAGTAAACCTATAAGATAATTACAAGGTAATTTTAACCATTTAGAAATAAGTACTTTTGTTCCTATTTTATGAGGTACATGTGAATTTCATTAGACTGCATACACTTCATGTGTCTACTTCATACAGAGAGTGAGACAGAGGCTTCCACACTTGCTGGTTAAATACCTGTATTCTGAATAGACGACAACTCTCCCTCACATTTTGGCTGGTGGGCTACTTTGGTGCAGCTGCGACCCTCATTCCCCATTTTCCATCTCTGGGTAAGCTCAGGGGAGGGCAAGGAGGACTGGGGCGGTTCCAGCTCAGTCCTGCACGGACTAGGGCAGTGGTGAGTCACAGAGGCCCAGGTCCTGTCCCATGTCCATAAGCCTGAGCTTTATGAACTCTCTAGGTGACTCTGATGAACACCAAGGCTTGTCTAGGTCATCCCGACCCTGGGAATCTCCCTCAAAATCAGTTAAAACTGGTTTGCTTTCAGCTGCTTCTTATACGACCGGCCTTACCTTCATCCCAATTGCCGAGAACCTCTGTCAGCGAATGTGTTGTGTGTGCAGACCGAGCTGCTTTAGGGTCTTCCTCAATTCCAGTTTAGGATTCAGCTTTCTCAGCGTGGATCCATTTCCACACATTTGTCTGCTGACTGACTTCTAGAATGTCGCTGCTGTTGTCGTCTACTCCCTTTGTCCTTGTGGGGATTATGTCTTTCATTTTAAAAATCTCTTCCCTATCATTTTAGTATGGTTTCAAGACGGAAATCTGCCTATCTTTAATCGGAAGCCTATGTCATTTAATTCTTTTGTTTGTTTCTTTCTTTTTTGTCATTTAATTCTTAAATCAAGCTTCATTTTTCAGATGAGAGGACACTGAAGTTCACAAATGTTGACATTAATGTTCCTGAATTGCTAATAAATGATTTGTGCCCAGGCAAGTGGATTCGTAACCCCTCTGCCCTACCACCTCACAATAAAACCAGGAGCTACACATTCTTATTCATTGAGAGAAAATCTCATAGGTTACAGGTGTGGGAACAGAGACGCTCTAATTGGAAATTGGCGAGTTCTAGCCAAGTCCATTAATATAATGGCTTTGTTGTATGACACGTGAATTAGAAATCGCTGATGAATAATAGATTGCATTAACTGTTTCTCTGAGTCAAAGGCCTTCCAGGGGAACTTTTTGCACATTTCATTTAAGAACAACTAAAATGGCATCATTTCCAGAAGAGTTTGATTTGTTCTGTGCTTCACAAAACAAAAACAACAAAAAAAAAACACACAAGAAAGGGGGGACTTTCTTAGAGTGTGGGCCTTGTCAGACAGTAGTCCTAAGACTAAAGAGAGGCATGTTGTGATCAAAATTGCACTTCGTGTGTTGCTGCTCCCTACAGTAACCTGGAACTAATGTATCTAAGCAGCCTACTTCCTGTTTTTTGAGTTACCAGCCACCTAAAAACATGCCAGGCCAGTTTTCGGTTACAGAAGGACATGCTTTCATTGAAATCCAGAGCCCTATGCCAGCACTCTGAGAGGGGTCTGAAATGAGATTTCACCCCTGCCTGGAGCTCTCCAGCGTATCTTTTTGCAACGCTTTCCGCAGTGCTTTGCAAGATCTCTGGTCCACTCTTAATTGGTTTGAGCTAGGCTTTCCATAGTAATATGACATACAGTCTTTATCAGGAGATTTCTTTGGTATAATAAATCTTACTGGTATTACATAGATCATAGAAACCAAGTCTCATTTCATTCTCTGGTGCATTTGAGGACTAAAAAAGAAAGTAAAAGATTGTTCTTTAAGGCTGTGATTCTTCTAAACCACCTCCCTGAAAATCAAGAAGCGTTCACGGCGTTTGTGTTTGCATCACACAGACTCAGATTGGACACAGTGCCTGTGTGCACCATTCATTTTGGACTGACTTTATGCACACACAGTCTGTGCTAGATCCTGGATCTACCTTATACACAAAAGGGTCTCAGTTATATACAAGGGTCCCAGTTTTATTTCCTCATCTGTCAAATGGAGATGTTATTTACTTTGGGACACATGTTTGCTGCAAACATTGGGGGAAAATAGAGCTGAGTGGAATTATACAGTGTGGTTCAGTATTGATCATCCCAAGTTATTAATGTAAAAGCATTTTAGGATGGAGGGGAAGAACATCCTGGTAATACATGATGCTGGAAATCAGTAGACTGAATACAAAGGCACAGCCTTCACCTTTGGTGAGCTGAGAAACCGTGGGCAGGCCACTTTTCTTCCTGGTTCTTCCTGTGGGTGCTGGTGTTACCTTCAGAACTTCTGATGTGTGAAAACCAGGGGCTGTGCTGGGGGGAAACAGAGGGGAGAATGGATGGCGGGAACTTCCTAAGTCCAGAAACCGTAGACTGGATGAGAAGCTCCCTCAACATGAGCTTCTCAAACAGGCTTTCTGATGGGTTGGGCCCTGGCCACTGTGTCACAACTGCCCACCTACCGGGCACCAGAGGAGGTAATGACTTGCAAATCTAAGAAGCACCTTTCTCTGTAGACTGATCGCAGGGTCAGGTGGTGGAACCAGCAAGAACCAGGAACTTAACTCCTCCTCCCATAATTGCTGTTTACAGTCTGGTGACAGGTTCTTTCCATAACATGTTTAAACCAGGCTTCTCCCAGGTTGTTTCTATTTGCATGTCTCCTTCTGTGCCCCAGGTCTCTGGCATGTCTCCAAGATGTTTGTGTGTGTGTGTGTGTGTGTGTGTGCGCGCGCACAATGTATGAATTAATGTCACAGTTTGGGGCTGGGAAAGGCATCTCTCTAGAGAATCTCTAAAATCATCTTCAGGATCCTATTCTTGCCTTTACTTCATAATTTAAACCTGGAGACCTGCCAATCCCTGACATTGTAATAGGAACTCACCAAATTTATCTTGGTTTTATATATTAGGAATAATTTCTTTTCCCAACGCCCCTCCCTCAGTTTGCCTGCATCGCCTCCTTTCTCAGACCTTTTTAATCTCTGTTTCTCATCCAGAAAGATACTTGAACTTGAGGGCGAAGAGGAAATCTTCCAAATTGTGTGTATTACATACATTATCTATATAAATAATTCCCTCTTAAAAGGTCGTTTACCTGGGAAATTACTCTCAGTGCTTAGTTATACATCTTTATATACAGAATTTTAGACACAATGTATAATGTTTATTACCCATTAAAATTCAGAGGTTTTTTACATTATAATTACATGACGTTCCAATGACTGCTAAGTGTTAAAGGATGTCTGCTGTCATTTTAAAATGCACACATGTTCCTTCACGTGAATCTTACCTGTTTTAATTGATATGACTTAATTTCCTCCAGGACCTCAAAGAAAAATAAAATTTCAAATGGGAAGGCTCCCTGCTTGATGTATCTCATGAGTTTTGTTCATGTAAATTTATCCCCCAAATATTTTAGCAACTCTCAGTGCATAAGTCTCCTCTCTAATAAACAGAGTTTGTGTGTTTTTTTGTTTTGTTTATAAGCATGATTGTCTTTTCTCAGGAGGAGGACCCACTGGCCCTTGGGATCCTCCTTCCTGCATCACTCTGAGGTTCAGAGTGTAGACATGCACCTCACCGATGTGTGGGCTGACCTTGTGTGGACACCTCCATAGCCAGGCCAATGCTGGCTTCCGGGAGGTAATCAGTCCTCAGGAGTGTAGCACATGGGACATCCGGTTGACCTGAGGGGTGTGATTATTTGGCTGCCACAAAATCAAGATTTTGCTGTATTTTAAGAACCTTAGAATTAAGCTTCAATTTCTGGTTGTTTAATATTTGGTGCGACTTGCACTGTAGGAAGAAGCACTAGCCCACAAGTCAAGAGACCTGGGCTCTGGTTGTGGCTTTGTACCGACATGGGTGATCTTGTCCAGCAAGTTTTCTCAAGAAATGAAAAGACCCCCTAGAGGCCTACGGACTGTGAACCCTCCCTGGTTCTGTGCTGCGCTGTGAGGTGCCAGCAGAGGAAGAACTGGCCAGCGCGATTCCAGGCTATCAGCAGACTGTGCTTTGATCCTAATTTCTCACGTGATACCTAGATTGCTGCTCCTTGAGCCTTGAGATAAGGTCTCAGAAGGGATTGCACCAACCTCCCACATCAGCTCTGTGCTCTGCATTTCAGATCCCTGGGGCAGGTGATTCGTGTGGCTCTGAGGATTCCAAGGGAAACCTGGAAAGTCCCAAGCAGGGCAACAATAAAATGAAGCTCAAAAGTCGTCTTTCAGGTAAGTGAAGCTCTTTATCTGATACCATCTTTCTGAAAATGAACTTCTAGCCTCAGGAATGGGAATATATAACCATTAGCAGGATGACCCCTTTTTTTCCTTAAAAATCTCAACATTGGCCCTAGCCGGTTTGGCTCAGTGGATAGAGCTTCGACCTGCGGACTGAAAGGTCCCAGGTTTGATTCCTTTGGGGGCACATGCCTGGATTGCAGGCTCGGTCCAACATGCAGGAGGCAGCCAATCAATGATTCCCTCTCATCATTGATGTTTCTGTCTCTCTCTTCCTCTCCCTTCCTCTCTGAAATCAATAAAAATGTATTTTTTAAAACTCTCAAAATTGTTTTACCTTTTTCTGTGTTTAAATTTATTGATTTGAGAGAGGAAGGGTGAGGGAGGGAGGGAGGAAGAGAGAAAGAGAGAAACACTGATTTTTTTGTTCCACTTATTTATGCATTTGGTTGATTCATGTATGTGCCCTGACTGGGGATCAAACTCCCAACCTTGGCACATCAGGATGACACTAACCAACTGAGCTACCCTGCCAGAGCCAAAATTGTGTTTTCATATATATACACATATATATATACATACACACACACACACACACACACACACACACACACAACATAATTTTTATTGATTTCAGAGAGGAAGAGTGGAGGGAGAGAGAGATAGAACCATCAATCGTGAGAGAGAATTATTGATCGTCTGCCTCCTGCACGCCTCCTACTGGGAATCGAGCCCGCAACCCGGGCATGTGTCCCTGACTGGAATCAAACCCTGGACCCTTCAGTCCACAGGCCGACGCTCTATCCACTGAGCTAAACGAGCTAGGGCTTGTTTTTCCTTTAGATACTTCATGTCCCAGGCATAAAACTGCATTCAGCCTGGCTTCCCATGTGCATATTTTTGGGTCATAATAAAGTGAATGTCAACATCTCTGTTGTCTCTGCTTAGATTTAAATTTCCTGTGTGTTTGGTTCATTTACTTCCATAGGACTTCAGGTGACCCTTTTGCTGTGGAATATTCCTGATGGCTATTTTTCAGCAAGCACACCTCTCTCCCAAGCCCTTGTTCCACCAGAACCAGGGGCAAAGAGCTATTTATATAATATGAAATCTGCATTTCAACTAAGTGGGGAGAGGGGTGGAGTTGCCGCTTTGGGAACAAGCAGATTTGACTTTTCCTGGGCACATCCTTAAAGCAGCTGGCCTGTGTCCTCAGGGAGAAAGTTAGTGCTGGGACCCCATGACTTCCGTGGATCCCAGGCACTTTCGCCTTGATGGCTCTTTCCTGTCTTAAAAGTATACTAACAGTTATGTTTTATGACTGCGTTGGTGTAAAGTTACAAGCTGGACTTGTTAGCTATTCATTACTATTATGTTCTTCTGAATTTAAAAGAAATTAAACCATTTTTTATGGGCCCTGAACGTGGTGTGGGCCCTCAGCATTGTGTGTGTGGCCTGATGGAGCAGTCGACCGGCTACCCATCGGCGCATGACGGCTGTTAGAACAGGAAGAGGAAGAGTCAAGAAGCTCCTCAGAACCAAATCTGCCCCCCAGCTCTTGTTACCCAGCGACCTAGGGCTGGTTACTTAATGTCCCTGAACTTCCACTTCCTCACTGATGATAACACTGATGTTGAAAGGTTGAGCCCATTTTTTAAAATAATAATAAACTCACACGAAAGCAGCTGGCACAAAGCATGTATGTTAACATCCAAAACTGTCCGTTTCCTCCTCCCACCACTCAAATCTATGCCTGTTGACCAAGAGCACCCCTCCCCCACTGCCTGGCCTTCTACTGAGTTATTCTAGCACCATGAAACACATCCCTGTTGTTTTTTGAATAACAAAATGGGTTGCTTTGCATTTGTAACTCGGAGTAGTTAGGCAGGCTGTATCTGCGCGAATGTGGGTCTGTGACGAGCACAGTGTGATGACCAGAGGCTGGTAAGGCTAAGGAGGGACATGGTGCCGAAGTTCCGCACGTGGCGAGAAAACAGGCACCACTGCGGGAAATCCTGCGTGTGTTTGGGGGGGGAAGTCACCGGGGCAGAGAGGAGATCTATAGGTCCGCTGTCTTGGCAGAGCTGATCAGCACCTTAGAAACCATTCCCAGGGGAGGGCACTGAGCCCTGGGGAACTATGAGGGACCTTTGAAACCAGGGCAGTCACGCTCCTCACTTAATGGGTGAGACCAGAGAAGTGAAGGGGATCCCAAAGGTCACTCATTCAGTGCCACCCAGAGGATCTGCTCCCAGACAGGTCTTCTCACCCACCTGTCTTTACAGGATCTGAGGATCTTGGAAAGAATCCTGTTCCCCAGCCTAAGGATTCACTGATAGAGACGTGGGGAGGGGGTCTCGCCAAGGACCTTCCAGAGCCATGGCTCCCTAACTCTGTTTATTCTGTTCCTAATGAGCAGCACACTCAACTGAGCAGTAAATCCAGGCCTGGCAGCGCCACAAATGGATGCCACCCTCTCTTCCTGTGTCCTTCCCAGACACTCAGGGCCATGACAGGGCCGTGGAGGAATGTGGGAGGCGCACTGCCCGGCTCTGCCACTCCTAGCTGTGTGGCCTGGGACAGGGGGCTTCATGTCTGTTTCTCGGTTTCTTCCTTTATTCTGCTGATCAGTGTGAGCACCAGGCCCCGGGTAAGGCTGAGTTGAAGGGATGCACATGGCCGTGCCAGTCCGAGGGGTGGTAGCTGCCACCGTTGTCACCGTTCTTTAATGTCACATCATCTTGTCATCGTCACTGTTCTCTTTGCCTCTCGAGGGCAGGTGCTCTGGGGGGTTCAGACAGGAAGGTGCCCAAGCACTTGAGGCCAAGGCACATGCAGAGGTGCAAAGCCTGGAAGTCTGTGGGCCGTGGCGCTCAGGCTTTCAGCGGATGCAGGACACACAGGAGGGCCAGGACCTTGGCAGGGTTTGGTAGAGCAGAAGCGAAGGGAAACAGTGATCTAGACCCATGAAAAAATGCACGAGAAGTGCTTGGGGCAATGGGGAAAGCTGGTCAGAGACGTTCTGGGCGACTGTTTTCCCTCCTCATGTATCTGCAAGATCCAGTAATTCATCAGTAAGGGCCGCTGCCCAGCTCAGCTTGTCAGAGCGATTAGGGGAAAGGAGACGCTTGGGGCGGGAGGTGCCGGTGCCGGCGAAGTCGGGTAAAGCGTCAAGTGATATTTATATGCTCCCGAGTTTTGGAAAGGATGCCGGTTTTGGACAGATTCTCTCCTTTGAGATTCAGCAGGCTAGAGCAATGAATTCATGCAGCCAGGTAGTGGGAGATAAGACTGGAAAAGCAATTTGGAAACCTGTTAAAGAGGCTTAAGGAGTTGGGTCTGCGTTCAGTGCTGTGAAATATGTTCTGTCTACAGACATTTGAATACAGAGGTTTTAATGTGATGAGTTCCTCGTTTGTCTGTCCTGTAAACTTGGGTGTTTATTTCATAGTTTCTTAAAGCGAGTCACTGTGGTCGTCACATATCAGTGCATTATCTACAGACACCACCGTATGTGGTTTCTCTTCTGTGGATGGCAAGTGCCTCCCTGTCAGCTCCAAAGGAATTTTCTTCTAATAAATCTGCTTCAGATGAGTAAGCATGCCAAGATAGATGAATCTGGTCATGAATTATTAAGGAGGTTCTGTAAAGAGGTTCCAGCCATTTACACTACGATTTTTGCCCAGTCTGGCTCCAAAAATGACTGAAGCAATTTCATGGAACATTTTTTTTCTGAAATTCTAACCTGAGTTTTCATTACTTCATGCCTTCCTTTTTTGCCAGCAGGGCTCCCTTTTAATTTTGGTGTTTTTGATTTATCCATCTTCATGCCTCAGGCTTATGATCTTTTTAAATGGAAAATTCTATTTGACTGCAAAGGAATTTCAGGTGTTTGAAAACCTGTATAACAAAGCTAATATTCAGCTTTTGAAAAGCCGGGCCTTTAGTGATGTCCATTTTAAAATAACTGTCAGTCCTCGGCTTCACAGGGGAGTTTTACCAAACATTCAAGGAAGAACTAAAACCTATCCTCCTCAGACTACTACAAAAAATTCAAGAGGAAGGAACACTTCCAAGCTCATTCTATGAAGCCAGCATCACCCTAATACCAAAACCAGGTAAAGACAACACAATGAAAGAGAACTACAGGCCAATATCCCTCATGAACATAGATGCCAAAATCCTCAACAAAATCTTAGCAAATCGGATCCAGCAGTACATCAGAAAGATCATACACCATGACCAAGTAGGATTTATCCCAGGGATGCAAGGATGGTACAATATCCGCAAATCAATCAACGTGATACATCACATAAACAAACTGAAAGAAAAAAACCACATGGTCATATCAATTGATGCAGAAAAAGCATTTGACAAAATTCAACACCCATTTTTGATAAAAACTCTCAGCAAGGTGGGAGTAGAAGGATCATACCTCAACATAATAAAAGCCATATATGACAGGCCCACAGCCAACATCATACTCAATGGGCAAAAACTAACACCATTTCCCCTAAGAACAGGAACAAGGCAGGGATGCCCCCTCTCACCACTCCTGTTCAACATAGTACTGGAAGTGTTAGCCATTGCAATTCGGCAAGAAGAAGAAATAAAAGGCATCCAAATTGGAAAAGAGGAAGTAAAACTGTCCTTATTTGCAGACGACATGATATTATACATACAAAACCCCAGAGACTCCATCCAAAAGCTACTAGACTTAATACATGAATTTGGCAATGTAGCAGGATACAAAATTAACCCCAAGAAATCTGAGGCATTTCTATACACCAGTAGTGAACTTTCAGAAAGAGAGATTATAAAAGCAATCCCGTTTACCATTGCACCAAAAAAATTAAGCTACCTAGGAATCAACTTAACTAAAGAGGTAAAAGACCTCTACTCAGAAAACTACAGGACGTTGAAAAAAGATATAGAGGAAGACATAAACAGATGGAAGAACATACCGTGTTCCTGGATTGGTAGAATCAACATCATTAAAATGTCCATACTACCCAAAGCAATCTATAAATTCAACGCACTTCCCATTAAAATACCAACGGCATACTTCAGAGATCTAGAACGAACTCTCCAAAAATTCATCTGGAATAAAAAAAGACCCCGAATAGCTGCAGCAATCCTGAAAAAGAACAAAGTAGGTGGGATCTCAATACCAGATATCAAGTTGTATTACAAAGCCACTGTTCTCAAAACTGCCTGGTACTGGCACAAGAATAGGCATATAGATCAATGGAATAGAATAGAGAGCCCAGAAATCGGCCCGAACCAATATGCTCAATTAATATTTGACAAAGGAGGCAAGAACATACAATGGAGCCAAGATAGTCTCTTCAATAAATGGTGTTGGGAAAATTGGACAGATATATGCAAGAAAATGAAACTAGACCACCAACTTACACCATACACAAAGATAAACTCAAAATGGATAAAGGACTTAAATATACGACAGGAAACCATAAAAATTCTAGAAGAATCCAAAGGCAACAAAATCTCAGACATATGCCGAAGCAATTTCTTCACTGACACAGCTCCTAGGGCACTTGAAACTAAAGAGAAAATAAACAAATGGGACTTCATCAAAATAAAAAGCTTCTGCACAGCAAAAGAAACCATCAACAAAACAACAAGAAAACCCACTGTGTGGGAAAACATATTTGCCAATGTCATATCTGATAAGGGCCTAATCTCCAAAATTTATAGGGAACTCATACAACTCAACAAAAGGAAGATAAACAATCCAATCAAAAAGTGGGCAAAGGACCTAAATAGACACCTTTCAAAAGAGGACATTCAGAAAGCCAAGAGACATATGAAAACATGCTCAAAGTCACTAATCATCCGAGAGATGCAAATCAAAACAACAATGAGGTACCATCTCACACCTGTCAGACTGGCTATCATCAACAAATCAACAAACGACAAGTGCTGGAGAGGATGTGGAGAAAAAGGATCACTTGTGCACTGCTGGTGGGAATGCAGACTGGTGCAGCCACTATGGAAGACAGTATGGAGTTTCCTTAAAAAACTGAAAATGGAACTCCCATTTGACCCTGTGATCCCACTTCTAGGATTATATCCCAAGAAACCAGAAACACGAATCAGAAAGGATATATGCACCCCTATGTTCATAGCAGCACAATTCACCATAGCTAAGATCTGGAAACAGCCTAAGTGCCCATCAGTAGATGAATGGATTAGAAAACTGTGGTACATCTACACGATGGAATACTATGCTGCTGTAAAAAGAAAGGAACTCTTACCATTTGCAACGTCATGGATGGAACTGGAGAGCATTATGCTAAGTGAAATAAGCCAGTCAATGAAGGAAAAATACCACATGATCTCACTAATTCATGGATAATAGAGACCATTATAAACTTTTGAACAATAATAGATACAGAGGCAGAGCTGCCTCAAACAGATTGTCAAACTGCAGCGGGAAGGCCGGGGAGGGTTGGGGGGCAGGAGGTAGGGGGGTAAGAGATCAACTAAAGGACTTGTATGCATGCATATAAGCATAACCAATGGACATAAGACACTGGGGGATAGGGGAGGCTAGGGGACTGTCTAGGGCGGGGTGATAAAATGGACACATATGTAATACCCTTTGTAATACTTAAAGCAATAAAAAAAAAAAAATAAAATAAAATAAAATAAAATAACTGTCAGTCCTATTCTGGTTGTTTTTTTGTTTTTTTTCATCACTATTAGAAATTCATCAATACATTATTTATAAAAGAGTACAGGATCAGCTTGTTTTATCCCATGAAAACTTTTAGGTAAATTGAAATTTTGGGTCTTCAAATAAAACATCGCATGGTCTAGAATAGCTTGATATTTCAAAGAATCTGTATATGTGTATAGTTATATTCACAGATACATACACACACGCACACACACACAACATATAGTGAAGCAATTTTCAACTGGTGTGCCGCAAGAATGTTTAAAACATTCAGTACCTATTAGTCAGGGGAACTGACCTCTTTTCCCTTAAATTGTCAAAAAATGACAACAGCCAACACAATAGCCATTCAATGTGAATGAATCAAAATTATGCCTATTCTTTTGTCAGATCGGCAAAAATCGATTTTTTTGTTGTTATGCCATAGAGTCTTAGTAATTAGTTTATATGTGCCATGAAAGGAAAAAAGTTGAAAATCGCAGATATCAAGTATAATGTGAACATTGTAATATGATTATGGCTATTGTATTCAATGTAATTAAACATGATTTAAGATTTAAGTTCCTTAAATTATCTTATTTTTAAATGGCAAGGGTGTCTTTAAATATAATCAGTATAAAAATTTTTTTAAACAGGACCCAACAGTACTAACCAAAAAGAAAAAAATCTATTTGTTGTACTGTGTTAAAATTATGAACTTTGGCCCATCCAAAAAAAAATAAATAAATAACATTAAGAGAGTGAAAAGGCAAGTCACAGACATAGAGAAGATATTTACAATAATACATAGATCCCATGATCTATCCAAATATCCAAAATATATTAACAAAGAAAATTTAAAGTCTATAAATAAACAACAAAAGACAGAAACCCAATAAAAGAATAAGCAAAAGACTTTAATAAGGCACTTGACAACTTTACAAAAGAGAAACCGCCAATGAATATTTTAAAAGAAGCTCAATCTCATTAGTCATCAGTGAAATGTAAATTAAAACCACAACGAAATGCCATTCTATATCCACCAGAGTGGCTAAAATTACAAAACTGCCACCACTAAAATAAATAAAATAAGATAAGTAAATAAAAAGATTGCCACCACCGAGTATGACACAGGTGTAAAGAAACTAGAGCTCAGGCACACTGGGGATACGATATTGGTAAGGTACATGTGTACCTGTAACCCAGCAACTCCTAGATCTGCATTCAGCAGACATGACATCTACAAGATTTTTCAGTAATAGCATATTCTAGATCAGGGTCACCAAACTACCATCCACAGCTATATTTGTATAGCCCATGAGCTAGAAATGCTTTCTACATTTTTGGTGGGTTATTAGAAAGTTTTGTAAATAATAGGCAACAGAGACCATTTGTGGCCTATAAAGCCTAAAACATCAAATAAAAAAAGCTTGCTGATCGTTGTTCTAGACCTAAAAACTGGAAATAAACCAAATGTCCATCAGCAGAAGAATAGATAATAAATTGTGTATGTTTATACAATGAAATAGCACACAGAAGTGGGATGGATGATCTCTGGGCATGCAACAGCATGGTGGAATTTCACAAACAAATGCTAAGAATGAAGAGACACACACACACACACACACACACACACACACAAAAGTACATCTTGTGTGTGTTCATTTATATAAAGGTTGAAAATAGGCAAAAGTGATCTATGATGTTAGAAATAGTTTAATGGTTACCTTGGGCGAGGGGTGGTTAGTTGCACAAAAATGGGCTTTGGGGTTCTGGCAAGATTCTGTCTCTTGGTTTGGGTGTTGGTTATTGGTACATCCACTTTGTGAAATTTCATGGAACTGTACACTTATTTGTGCACATTTCTGTAAGTTGTTATAATTCTTTTATTTTAAAAGTCATTATTATACATGAAAAACACCCATCTGCCCCAACAATGGAACTATAACAACCACAAAGTGATATTCCTTCATCATTAGAAAACCATCCACTCAAGCATTCTCACTGTTGTTTATTGCCTATCAACCATGGCTACATCTTACTTGAATGAAATATATACATTGCCCTTAACTGGTTCCTTTAAAAACTGGCACTTTTTTTAAATAATCTGGCATCAGTGGCCTCAACACATACTGAACTTACGCAGAGCTTGATGGCAGAATGTGGTGAGCTTGGTGCTTTGAAAGAATTGGACAGCAGACCTTCTGAAAACCATGAGTGTGGGTATAAATGCAACAAATCTGTGCCTATGTTTGCTCTTAAGCTTCTTTTCATCCCATATCAAGCCATGTCTTCTTTCCCCTGTATTTTCCAGGGGGTGTACACCGTCTAGAGTCTGTTGAAGAATATAATGAGCTGATGGTGCGAAACGGGGACTCCCGGGCCAGGATGTTGGAGGTGTCCCGAGATGGCCGGAAGCACTCTCTACCCCAGCTACTGGAGTCTTCGGGATCACAGGTAGTCAGTGCCGTGGAGCCTCTTGCGTTCTCATGCAGTCACAGTTGACCAGTCAGGGATGGAAGAGTACGCTTCTACCCTGGTGTCTCTAGGCTTTCTTTTATCCTTTCAAAGACAGCAAGAGCATCTGTGTTCTGAAGAACTGCTTGTCTATGTGGGCCGGGAGTATTTGGGACTAGAGCTATTATACAGGGAGTGAGGACTGTTTGGGGAGGCTAGAAAGAAGTCAGCCTACTATTTGAAAACAGTAGATGAAAACAATCCCTTGTTGGATCTTGACATCTTGATCCCCTTCCTACTGTGTGTTTTAGAACCAAGAGCTGTCTTCAGCTGCCTAGAGACAATGGTACCTCATGGTCTGGTGAACCACCATCACTGGTTTAGTGTACATGTTAGGAGTCAGTTTAACAACTGGGTGGGTGAACGTTGGGTCATGTGAGAGAGGGAAGTGTGTGTGTGGTGTGTGTGTGCCTGTGCTGTGCTGGGATCCTGCCTGTTACACAGTAATGACTCAAATAGCCAGGGTCAGAGGGGGCTGCAGAGAGGGGTGAAGTGGGCAATGATGTTAATATTCCAGGGCCTGCCCCCATAAGTCAGGGGTGGGGAACCTTTTTTTCTGTCAAAGGCCATTGGGATATTTACACCATCATTCGTGGGCCATACAGAATTATCAACTTAAAAGTTAGCCTGCTATATTTGGTCAAACATAGAATTAACTCACCCCTAAAGCCTTGGCAGGGCCAGACCAAATGATTTCGCAGGCCTTATATGGCCCACAGGATGGACGGTCCTCACCCCTGCCCTGAACGGGAACTCTTCCTCAACTACATCATCCTCAGCTCAGGGGAAACTGGGTAGACATCTCATAACCAAGTTGGAAGCAGACTCAGTCTCTGGGGAACCTGTAGAAGGTTCTTTGAGTCCTGGCACCATCAGACCAGAAAGTGAAGGAGCCACGTGGTCGGGCTGGTTCAGTTAGCGTGGAAATGAGAGGGTTGGTTGCCATCATGGCCAAGGATGTCTAGCCTTGAGATAGTGGCCTACTGAGGAAGCCTACCATATTTATAGCCTCTGAATACCTGTTTCTAACCAGGCTTCAAGGAACAAGGAAACATGGCTCGTAAAGATTGAGGGAAAATACTTTTTTAGCCTCTTTGAGTTGTCCTTTCTCTCGTCTTCTCTTTCTACGTTCTACCCTTCTCTTTTTCTCTCGGGATTCTCACCTTTCTCTTTTGTTGTTCTCTCTTCCTCCACTAAAAAGTATTGTCTAGAAGAGAGCACTCCACTAACACTGTCTGCGATGATGGGAATGTTTTGTACCTGTACTGCCCTGAATAGTAGCCGCACGTATCTACTGAGCACATAAAAAGTGGCTGGCAAGACAGGGCTATGTTTTTTATTTTAATTATCTTCATTTGAACATAGACGGCCACAGGTGGCTGGTGACTGCCATACTGGACAGCACAGGTCTAGAAGGTACCACAGGCCGAGGTTCCCACTGGTTCCCCAGGGGGAGATGGAATTGGTGCTGCTGGAGATTGGTGATCAGAGAGAGTCCCTTACGAACCCACACGTGCAGCTGTGCGCTCAGGGGTTGAACACCCTTGGGCTGTGCCGGGCCTTTTCCACAGTGGTTTCAGGAAAAGGGTGGTAACCTTGCCAAGCCAACGTCTTTTTTAATTTTATTTATTTATTTATTGAATCAGACAGAGTCTGGGAGGCCAGCGTCGCTGGCAGATAGTTTGTAAAACTGCAAAATGTAATTGTTCTAAGCCGCCGGGAATACAAAAATGTTAGCAGACATCTCGTTTCTACCTTTGGCTGTAGACTACTTCCATTAAGGATACAAACTATTTCTGATGTCTCTTTTCTCATATTAAATATGAAGTCGGTTTTGTTTTTGTTTTTGTGTTTTGCTTATAATGGAATATCTGTCATTTAAGAAATTTATTCTAAGAAGAATCACAAGGAGCTAGACTGCAGAAGTGTTTTAGCAATAGATTTGTAGACTCTCTTGTTTAGGTTATAGTGGTGTGCCCTGCTTGCACACGTATATACTGAGTGGTGGACAGGATTGAGAATGGAGGTTTGCTCTGGAAAATATTTTATTGTGCACATGTGAGGGATTAGACCTGAAGCTGCTGCAGTTGCTCAGCGGGATGTTTTATGCAGAATAACAGTTATCTGGGTTTGCGGTTTGGGTTTTATAAGAAACAAGGGCTTACTAAGTTTTTGAGTGAGAGAATTAAGCTTAAAATGGGGAATGATTCCTAACCATGATTATGAACTTGGGGTGGGGGTTAGGGGGAGGGGGTGACTTCCAGGGGGGACCCTAAACCCAGGGTGGTCATCGTACAGCTCTGAGGCCTCTGGGTTTCTGGCTCCTGACTCCATTCCAGAAAGCCAGAAGCAGGGTCCGTGGAGTACAGTTAAGGAAAGAAATAGCAGATGTCTGCGGCCTCTCAGCCCTTCGTTCTGTGGAGGAAGAGGGTGTGGCCATTTTGCAGGAGGATCTATTCCTCTGCTTCTATTTAAAGCGTTTTGTTTGTTTGTTTGTTTTATTTAAATCCTCATCTGAAGATATGTTTTTAGAGAGAGAGGAAGGGAGAGAGAGATCTCTGTGAGAGAGAAACATTGACCGGTTACCTCCCATACGTGCCCTGACTGGGTAACGAGCCCGCAGCCTAGGCATATGCCCTTACCAGGAATCAGACTCGCAGCCTTTTGGTGAATGGGATGATCCTCCAACCAACTGAGCCACCTGGCCAGGGATCTCCAATGTTCTTTATAATAAACTTTCTGAAAGCCGCTGGACCAGGGGGGAATGGCCACCTCACCCCAAAGACAGCTGAGGTTTTCAGAATCCGAATGTATCTGATGCCAGAGGACCAGAGGGTAGCTGGGACTCTCTGGCCTTCTGTCTGCTGACTGTAGGAATACCACATCGTGAAGAAGTCCACCCGCTCCCTGAGCACCACGCAGGTGGAGTCTCCGTGGAGGCTCATCCGGCCGTCGGTCATCTCCATCATCGGGCTGTACAAAGAGAAGGGCAAGGTGAGCGCTCTTCTGCCCGCTGTAGCCCTCAGGCGCAAGTTAGCATATATTTTCTAAATGGTTACTTTTTATTATTGTTGTTTTTATATGAAATTAACAAATGTTTAAAGGGGAATAGATTATGTGTCCTTATGTGTATGTGAGTGGCTTCCCAGGCGTCCTTTCCTGTGGGCCTCTGAGTGAGATGGTCACACCCTTTTGCCTTAACTATGGGCGTGGCTGGGGAAGGCACCACAGTTAAATACTGAAATGGGGAGGATGCCCTCAGGTAAGTACTGCGGTGTCAACCTGGACCTCCGTCTGCTTTGGGTGCAGGGCCTTGGCTTTAGCATTGCCGGAGGTCGGGACTGCATTCGAGGACAGATGGGGATTTTTGTCAAGACCATTTTCCCAAATGGATCAGCTGCCGAGGATGGAAGACTTAAGGAAGGTAGGAGAGAGCCTCTTGGTGTCCTCAGTGGGGGTGAGCTCTGCTTCCATGGGAATCTGCCCCTTTGCAAGATGTGGGGTGAATGCACAGCAGGTGGGGCTGTGGGCTTGGGAGCGGAGTAGTCTGGGCTGAATCCAGCACTTTCCACATCATGACCTTGGACAGTTGTAACCTGAGCTTCATTTTCCTCACTTAAAAACATGGGGAATTAGTACCAACCTTGAAGAGTTGTTGTGAGGATTAAATGAGATATGTGAAAAGTGGCTTGCTATTTTTATTCGGGTCTTTAAATATCTACCTTATTCCCTTGGTCCTTGATCAGGTTTCTTGTTTGGAAGATTTCTGAGAGTTTGTGGACTGGATACGTACACATCTTTTACGTTCTCCACAGCACCTACCATTTTACCGCTCACATAAACATGCTAAACACGTGCTTCCCCCCACACACCGCTTTACGGAGATGTAATTGATAGATAACTGTGTGAGTTTAAGGTGTATGACATGACATGTTGTGAAATGATTACCGCAGTAAAGTTAGTTAACACCTCCATCACCTCACGTCACCTGTTCTGTGTGTGCAGGGCGAGAACATTTAAGACCTACTCTCGGAGCCATTTTCAGGAATATAACTTAGTATTGTTAACTGTGGTCACCGTGCTGTACATTAGATCCTCAGACCTTGTGCGTGAATTCTGATTTTTCTTCCTTTGTATGAACACACTTCCTTCATGAGATGATTAAATCACAATATTTCCAGTTACCTTAAAAAACGGCGTGGCTGCTTATTTCAGTTGGCCCAGAGTATAGGTGCTGCTGTATGAAGCATACAGTTGTTGTTGTTTTTAACTTATAGAATGAGTTAGAGTCTCCTTGTTCAGGCAGCGTGACCCTGGAAGCCTGGATGCTAATGATGAGACGTGAGCAGGCTTCATATTTTGATGGCAGAGTACTTATTTCCCTCTCTTAGAGGAAGCCTTGGCTCCCAGCTGGTGTCTGTGTCTGTGTACAGAACAACGGAAAGTTCTAGCAGCAGAGCATTTTCATAGCGGATGTGCCCTGTGTTCACTTGATTGACAGTCTCCCTGCAGCACTGGTGGCCTGCAGCAAGACGGAGGCGAAATCAATAGTTAGGAAAGGTTAATAGCACGCGACTCTTCCTAATACTCTGTTTTTCCATCTGTATCATTTACACTAAAGACAAGTCGTTGAAATGGATTTTCAACCTGTTGAATGGTCTGTCGTCTTTAAATCTTGTATGAAGATTTTTAAAGGCTGAGCAATCGTTTTAATGTTTCCATCCTTTTCCCATGTGGGAACAAACCCAAAACCTCACCTCGTTGAGTAATCAGCTGTGCCAGGAGATTTTTAAACAGATTCTGTCACTTATTTTACAACTTCTGCAGTTGCATTAAGGGAAGGCACCAACAAATGCATGGGGAGTGGCTACATTTTACTCTCAGGGACGGGGTTCCTTTGATCAGGTGCACAGTGTGCTCCTGGGACTGGCCGTCCCCGGGAGGAGAACTGAGGGATCTTGTGCTGCTTTGCCCTCTGTCATAGGTAAGAGAAGTCCCTCTTCCGTCCTGCACTGCTGTGCAAGGTCCATCTCTTCTTCTCTCGGGGTCCCTTTGTGTAGCGTTTTTGATGAACTGTTATTTTTTTTTTAAAAAAACGGACTATGTTACAAGAGTACAAACTAGAACAAACTCTGGTAAGTCAACAGGATGTTCAAGTTCTTTTCTATTCCCAGCAGACACTATCAACAGCTTGAAAATGACCTAACTATACCTTCTTGGAGTTGAAGATGAGTCCGGGATGGGGGGCTGAGGGGAGAGACTGTGAATGCAGTTTGGCATTAGCCTACAATAATTCCTGACACAGAAGCGTATAGTAGCGTGCCCGCTTAATGATGGAGAACCTGGAGCACCACTAAGGCTGGGCATCTAGACTATTTCTAGAGGTGGAGCTGCCATTCCTAAATAATATCTCACAAGGTTTTGTTTTGTTTGTTTTCTTTTTGTCTCTGTTATTGAGACGATTTCCCCTGCTCTGTGATGATTCTCTGGGCCCAGAGATGGGAGTGGCTTCTCACATGTGTGCGTTCATGCTTCACTGCCTGTGGGTTTAAGTTTTTAAACAAAGACCATGAGGAAAGACTTGGGACTCCGTTTTTGCAGTTTGATCTCTAAACATAGGACATCTGATATTAAACTTGGCAATGGCTGAAGAATAAGACTTGGATGCTTCCCATAGTTGTTTTAATTAAACGTGGAAATACAGAGTTACTGTAGAGAAATATGCATTCATTGCCCCATTTTGTGACATTCCTGGGAGCTAAGCTAAGGAACGTGGATGCAAGTATTCACTTTATAGAGTTGTAAATCAGGGACCCTGTGGTATCCTATTCGCATTCTGACAGATTCCCCTAAATTAAAGCTTGACGTTAATGTAATTCTCCTATTTGGTCACTAGGGGATGAAATCCTAGATGTAAATGGAATACCAATAAAGGGCTTGACGTTTCAAGAAGCCATTCATACCTTTAAGGTAACGACATTCTTATTGCTCTCCTTTATTTTCTGATGTTTTCCTTCATCTCCTTCTGGTTTGGGTTTGGGTTTAGTGTTGTTTTTCACCCTTTGGTATAGGAACGGTCTGAATGTTTCAGCCCTACTTTCTTTTTGTTTCCTCAGCAAATCCGGAGTGGATTGTTTGTGTTAACCGTACGCACAAAGTTACTGAGTCCAAGCCTCACGCCCTGCTCCACCCCCACACACATGAGTAGGTCCAGCTCCCCAAGCTTCAACGCCAGCGGGGGAACCTCGGCGGTGGGCTCTGATGAAAGCAACTCCTCATCCCTGGGTCGGAAGGCCCATGGGCCCAAGGACAGAATTGTCATGGAAGTAACGCTCAACAAAGGTGATGCCAGCTGGTGCTCACCTTTGTTACATGTTCTCACATATAACAATGTGAACTTTTTATACTTTTCCTATGAATCGTTTCTTTGGGATGACCTGCTACCAAAAACATATGGTATTCTCTAAATGGACAGTGGGATCAAAAGTGGAGATGTCAGTCATTTTCTAAAGTGAACGGAAATTACCAGGAGCCCACAGGCCTATGAGCTCTCCCCAGATGAATCGCCGTGTGTCCAAGACTCCTGTTGAAAGAAACCACTAACCAGCTTAATTCCAGGGCTAATATAAAAATTTAAAGAAGAAAAGATCATAGTTAAGAATACAGTAACTAAGTCACGGGTGACCCCCAAATCATACTGCTTTTCATCTCTGTTTTTTTTCCCCTCCCCACCCACTGTAGAAATATGAAGCGCAATTAAATATCAAGGGATTAGGTGCTAAAAACGAGGTAAAAGAAAACCTAAAGTTGTATATCCAAAATAAAATATATTACCTCAGCTCTGCCTATTTCCAAAAAATAGATTAGCAAACTAAGCAGAGTAGACCGTTGAATAATTCCCAGTCCGGTTCAGCCGTGTTTCTGCCAGGACTGATTTAATGAACAGAATGTGACAATGTGGGCAAAGAAAGGCAGGATTCACATTCTGAGTCTGGTCAAGAAATAAATGGCTATTGGTCTGAATATCTATTGATGCAGTTTCCAATCACTCATGCTTGTTTTTTGATGTTGTTGTTTTCTTTGAATGATGCCTCTGGCAGAGCCGAGAGTTGGATTGGGCATTGGCGCCTGCTGCCTGGCCCTGGAGAACAGCCCTCCGGGCATCTACATTCACAGCCTTGCCCCGGGATCCGTGGCCAAGATGGAGAGCAATCTGAGGTGCGTAGTAAACCTGGCATGTTCATAAATATTCTGAGTACATACACGTCAGATACCTGCCCTGTTACATTCCTTTATGTGATTCTAAATCTTTGTATTAGTTGCAGAAATATAGCCTGGATTATAATTAATAGCATCTCCAAAGGTGAAAAGCTAATATAAGTGAAACTTGGTTGAATTAGAGAACTCTGGATCTTGGCTTTTCGGATGTTGTTCTATGTGGACACAGAAGTTCAGTTTCAGAAATGTCAAAACACAACTCTATACAGATAACTGTGATTCTCTAAATATTTCCTTTCACTTCTATATTCAGTTATGGGAAATTCAGTGGAGATGCTGGGACTTGCTCATTATGATTCAGGATCACTGGGTACAAGAGAGTCCTCAAATCATGCCTTTATTACTCAGCGTCATCTCTTGAACCTTTTCTGTTGTTTCATTCCTTTCTGAGTGGTGATGTCGAGATGCTTACTGTCTAAAGTCACTGCGTGTCTGATTTCTTGATCCAGCTAGCTGCTGCGTGGTAGCATGGGTATCCTGTTTATACAAGACATGCCTAGGTATTCTGTTATATAATAGTTGCGATGGGTCTGTGCTCATCTAAACTTCACAAGAACATACATGTATTGCACAAAGCACTCTGTGCAAACAGTATCACCTTTCTTCCCACTAAGCTTCTAAGTCCTTGAGCAGTTGAGGAATTATCAAAATGACATTCCTTGAGGTTGCCATCTTGGGGCCCTGTTAATAGATTATATTATGTTTTTAGTTAATCATCAGAGTGAATTTCCATATGAAAAAAAAAGTTAGCAAATCATCCAAAGTACATTAAAGAAAATACACTTTTAGAACCCAAGGAAAAAAAATCCTTTAATGACATCCCAAGATGATGTTTCTTTCTTGAATGGTTCCATATGTCTGGAGCCTGCCAAATGAACATTCTTCAAACCCCATATAAAGAGTCTTTGTTCTCTCGTCCTGAGTTCTCTCCCTATAATTTCAAGTCAAAAATGGGCATCTTGTCTTCAATTTCTCATTTGTTCAAATTTGAAACGTTTTTACAAATTCTTGGGTAACCTTTGAGCTTCAGATATTTCCTCCTTAAGTTATATTACAATAATCATTTCAAGATGGTAGGAAGAAAGAAATGGATGGTGGTCGAGGGGCTATCACGTGATGATTGAGGGGTAGACAGACCTGAGTTCAACAGTGTGTGACCTCTAGCTGACCTCTCTGAACCTGTGGTCTTCTCTACATAATGGGACTAATAATACCCCTTCAAGCACCATTCTGTGGATGGCTTTATACAGTGCCTGGCATATACTATGTGCTCAAGAAATGTTAGCCTGCGTTGTTGTCCTTACTATCTGTTTTATTTACTTTTACTACTTCTGAAAATTTGGGTAGATAAGCATAATGACTTTTGCCAATTTAAAATCCAGTGTGTTTATATGAACGTGTTGCTCTTTTACATATATGCAAAGATGAACTACTTCTTTATTCAGAAGAGTTTCCTTGTTAGAAACCTCTCCCAGAAGAAAACCTTATAAAAAGTTGACTATTAACACAGTGTTGATTATGTTGCCTCCTTAGCCGCGGAGATCAGATCCTGGAAGTGAACTCGGTCAACGTCCGCCACGCTGCTTTAAGCAAAGTCCACGCCATCTTGAGCAAATGCCCCCCAGGACCCGTGCGCCTTGTCATCGGCCGGCACCCTAATCCAAAGGTGAAGTACTTCATACTGTTCTGCGTTTGGAAAGACGGCCTGGCTGTTTGTCCGGGAGCAGTGACACACACATTACAGTGAGACACATGCTCTTTGGTGGGTGGGGCAGTGCACTCGGCTAGGGATGGGAGTCGGCCTGAGGCCACACAGTGGCTCAGGTGACAGCTACACGGGGGAAACGAATCATTGATCTGGACTTCTTCGTCTTCATGTTCTCAGGAAGATTTATTAGACATTTCTGACAGTGTTATTGGTGAATGTAAAATTTGGTAGAAGGCAGCAGTACCAGGTCTGGTTAACCCCAGCTGGCCATGTGATGATCTCTGGTCAGGTACTTAACCTATCTTGGGTTTCTGCATCCAGAGTGTCTGAGAACAGGCCATTCCTGACTTGAGCAGAATACTTCTGTAATTAGGTTTAAGAGCCCACTAATATTTTTTAGCACCGATATCACTCTATTGACCCCTATTGAACTTGCAGATTATCGTAGCCCCTGTCCCCTAGGCCTCTGCTGTTATTTGTTTATCTCTTCTAAACATGTGCAGTTGCTTTTAATTTTTTCAGCTAGTCACAAGACACCTCAGCAAGTTCAACTCAACCCTCCTTGAATGCTAATTTTTGTTATTTTGAGCACTCAATGTACAAATTGTTTAAACTTAGTTTGTCTCTAACATTGCCATCAGGTTGTATTTTACAACATTTAGTCCTTTCCTTTTAACAACTCAGAATGCTCATTGGTCACGCCAGTTCGTTCCTTGCCTGTCCTGTGGCCACCAGCCCCTCCCTTGTATTGTTTGCAGGATTATTTATGTCCTAAGTGGTCCCAGGCTGCTGAGCTTGTATGCCATTTTAAGACAAAGAAGTCTGTGCCAAGAGACGCTGTGGGTCCTCCCAGGTGCCACGCCTGGGATTTCCTTAGTGCATTAACGTCACGGCATCGTGCTTAGTGTCTCTGGTGTTCACTGTGGCCCTGGTTCTCCCAGTGCCAGTAAGTGCTTCCGGCTGTGCCTCCATGCCTGGGCCTGCGAGGTGATGTCTGCCACGGTGCTTGGACAGAGGCTGTCATTAGACTGATTCAGAGTCAGCGCCACTGCTTCCCCCCACCCCCCGCCCCCGCCATTGTTTTCTCTGGTCTACGTGCCTTCTAAAAAATGCCTTCCATAGAAGCTTCCTGGAAATCATTCGTATAAAATCAAGTTCTTCTACCTCTCCCCGTTTTTCCTTGTCATTCCCCTTTTTCTCCATTCTGTTCTGCAGTCCTGACACTTTCCCTCGGCACCTGTCTACTCCATTTCCCTGCTCTCCCCTTGACGCTCTGGGTCGCTTCTAACATCGTTTTGCCTCATCATCACAGCCTGACCAGCCTCAGCTCCTTGCTCCAGAGCCCTCTCTTGGGTTCCACCACCCACATGGCCACACCACCTCTCACCTCAGGAAGCAGTCCACTACGCTGTGGCTGAGCTGGCACATCCCTCAGCAATGCAATAGAAAGTTCAGTGCTCAGTGCTTGGCAGTCTGATGGCTTCAGGGCACGGCTGACTTCAAGTCCATTCCACTGCAACACAGGCCACGGTCTGTTCAGCGGTCCACATCACCTCAGCCCAAAAGCACCTGCCTGATTTGCTAACCCAGTCAGACAAGCAAACAAAGATGGCATTTCAGTGCAGAGCATGATGATCCAGGGGGACTGTGGTCTGTGATCCTTGAACACGCAGGTTGAGTCGTGTTTCCAGCCGCAATAAAATGGTCCTCCTGATGGTGAGGGAGCTAATGGCCAGCAAAACCACAGTAACTGTTTGGCTGCACTTCACTTTTCCTCCTAGGACCTAGGTAAACATGGCGTGCTCAGCTGTAACATCATACTATATTTGTCTTCTGGTCAAGGTTCCATTTTATGTTTAATGTATTTTTGTGCCGCTTACCCCAGCATTTCATACCAATCGTACAGTTTGATACCGAATGTATGTGCTTCCTTAGTTTTCATGTTGTTCCAAGAGAAATACCACAAGGATTTTCTTTTCTTCTGTTTCTCTAACGGCTGGAGCAGTGGCTGCCCGCTTGGGATATTCAAACCCTCCAGGTCTAGACAAGCTGCGATTTGGACCCGCTCAGCAGCAGCGTCTAGCTGACGTTAAGTAGAAGAAAGTATTGGTAGTAGAAGTCTGTTTTTAACTGGTGCTGGGCTCTCAAGCATGATTCGAATTATCCAGGAAATCTTTCACTCGTTTCAAGCCCCAACTATTTTTTTCCCCACTCTGAAAAACAATTGCAAATCTTAGAGGCCTAATATCAAGAAAAAGTTGCAACCACTGCTTTAGCTGATACTTTCGCTGACTTATTTATACAAAATTACGCTTTGCTTTATGAAGGTGTGTGTGTGTAAGCAAGTGTATATGCCACTGTGCATCTATGTGTACATATTTTATTTCCAAAAATCCTACTATAAAGTATTACATAAAGGCCATGATGTGATTGTGGTTCAGTGTAATGCTAAATCCTGTATAGAAACACTTACACACTTAAGACAGATTGCTATGCTTAGCCAAATATTATTTAGACTAAATGTTATTTTAGTATACAAAATTATCATTCTAAGTTTAAAATATAAGCCTTACTTTTAAAAAAAGTTACTTATGTAATTGTCTTTTAAAACATCTCAAAGTTTAGCATGTATCAGGCTTTTAAAAAGTCTTCTCATGAATGATGACAGGGTGGATAACAACTTATGGCGGGGGGGGCGGGGGGCGGATCTATGAACCCACTGTGATACCAATAAATACAGAAGGAAAAGAAGAGTTATAAAGTCACTATATTGACAACTTCACTATAAGAATTGATTCAGATAAGAATACTCAATGAAGCTAAAACCATTGAGTGAAAATACACTGGGGAGCAGGATTTGACATAGTTTCAAGCTATCTCCTTACAGATGACCCATTAATGACCAAAAATAAAAAAATAAAAATCCAGTGGAGAAATCTGCTGAACTCCATCCCAATCACGTAATCAAAGTTATCACCAATTATGAAACACACAGACCCTGCGTGCTGCTGTAATGCACTGAGAAGGAAACGAGTTTTATAGTTTTTCTGCCCCAAAATGCATTATCTAAATCTAAGCATGAAGAAACTATTTAGGCACATCCTTTGAGGGTTTGGATTGGCCTCATTTCTTCCAAGATATCAGTATCATGAAAGACAAAGAAGGGCTCTGAATTGGTTTGGCTTAAAGGAGACCAAAGAGACATGACCCTAGATCATGCACTGAATTCCGGATTGCCAAAAAGAAAAAAAAGAAAAGGAATTCCGTGAAGAATAGCTATGCAGAAACGTTTGTCAGTGACGGCCCACTGAAGTCCAGCAGATAAGGGGCTTGCACAGACTGTAAACGCTTCGTCACTGTGCACAGCATTTAGCTCGGTGACATTTTTCCCTGGCGAGATGTAGTTGAGGAAAGCCTCGGTGATTTGCATTCTCCAGGAAAACCCTTATCGCAGGCCGGCATCAAACTTCCCGGGAGCCACTTCCAGTCTGAGTGGTGTTTCTGAAGGAGACTTCTAGGACAGTTGGTTAAACTGGAACATGAAATGTAGGTATAGTAGACAGTCATTTGTATCAGCATTGAATTCCCTGAATTTAATAATACTACTGAGGTTATTTAAGGGAATGTCCTTGTTTTTAGGAGCTATGTGATAAAATATGTACAGGTGACGGGTCACAATGTAAGTCTGACATTGTTTCAATAAAGTTTAGGAAAAAAGAGTTATAAGTGAGTGTCCCAGAGAGAGGCAGATACCAGCCCCTGCACTTGATTGCTTTGCTTAACGAACTTGGGAGCCAACGAAAGGTCTTGTGAGTATATTGTTTCAAGCAGCCAGTCAGCCCAGTTTGGGTCTTCTGGGCCCTAAGCGATGGCTTCAGGGGACGAGCAGGACCCTCAGCCCCTGGTTTTCTTTCCTCTTGCCTCTGCTCAGCTTCTGCCTGTTTCTAGCTCCTTTTTGTTGGGGGAAATAAGTAAATAAACCCATCTAACTTGTGCTTTCTGCTGAAATCCAGGTTTCCGAGCAGGAAATGGATGAAGTGATAGCACGCAGCACTTACCAGGACAGCAAAGAGGCCAGTTCCTCTCCTGGCTTAGGTACTGTACCCGCACATTTTCATTCAGCCTTCGGAAGCGTCTCATTAGGTGCCCCACGGGGCACTCCCGTGCAGTAGGGCTGGGTGTTCTCTCTGCGATTATCACGTTGGACAGAAGTTGCTGTCGTAGAGATGCTATGCTTTCCCTTAGCGGCGGCTTCTGATATCTGCAGTTGTTTAATCTGCTTTATTAGAGTTCTAATCACGCATGCCTCTTAGATCACTTTAAGATGATTTGCAAAAATGAGTTAGCAGCATTTCATAGCTTTACGTGCAACTCATTTGACCTGTGCTCGCTGAACATGAAGCGAGACCAAAATATCAGCTGTTTGGTGTGTCCGTTGTTAGATGCAGAGTATAGTATCCAAAAACCTGGGGTTTCTTGACATGAATTAAAAGTTTCAACTTAAGAAAGGCAATAGAGGCTGCAGAAATCACGCTTTCCCCTTCCCACGTGGAACAGTTCAGGTGGAGGAGGACCGAGATAGTAAGAATTTCATATGAATTTAAAACAGGAAGCATGGAGTCCTATAGAATGGAACCTAAAGGAACTGCAAACATGTCTGAACTTGAGATATTACTCACGTCAGGATTGATGGGAGGAAAGGGCACTGAGCCATGAGTTGCTGGTTGTCAGAGGAAAGGGGAGGCATAGGAATTCTTGGAAACCATGAAATACCCTGATTATCTGCATCCATCATTAATATATTTAAAATTATGGCACAGCCATAATGGGCCCTTTATTCAGCCAGCCCGTTCTCCCAGCCTGTCTGAAAGCTGTCCCTCTCATGCTCCCAGCGGAGCCCCTCGGTCATTTATGAAAGATGTTATTAAGCCATGATCCTCATGCCCAAGATCTCTTGGCTCGTGGCATATAATTTAAAGTCTCAATGCTGAGTCTTTTCATCCTTCAACTAAAGTCTAAAATAGATATTCAACCTTCTTCCCGGCTCTTGCGTGAGTTTCCTGGGTGGTGTCCCTTTGTTCATTCATCCTGTAATCCACTCAACACACGTTTCCTATCCAGGAGCCGTGCTGAGCACCGTAGGGTCAGCTCAGTGAGGGTCTCAGCCCTGTACATAGTGAAAGAGCCGAGGAAGGGAGATGAGATGAATCTACTTATAATTTGATTATACCGTGTGCCCGGGAACTGGTGTATGAGTAGCATAAAATACTTTTGAGATTCAGATGAAGTGCCTCCCAACTGGGATCACCATGGAGATGGTAGCACCTGAGTTAAGCCCTAAAGCATGAGCAGAATCTCGGGAGGTGGGGCAGGATAGGGACGGGGTTCCCAGGTAGACCGCACGCATGTCGATACCTGTGCACCTGGCCCATCAGTGCTAGTCAAGCAGAGAGGGCTTTGTTTAGTGTGTTTGGCTCCTCCTTTTCTAGTTAAGGATGTGAGCCTATTTGTACAGATTGGAGCTTTGTTGACAACATGGTTAATTTTTCCCCCAACAGGTACCCCCTTGAAGAGTCCCTCTCTCGCAAAAAAGGTGAGTCAGGGTGCACTGCTGCCTCACTCCACTAGCCCATGAACAAATTCCTGGAGCCCAGAAATCAAATGTGAGGGCCCAGCCTGTATTTCTGTCCAATGAGTCATTTGGCCACTTTACACAGGAAATAGCAACAAATGCTGATTTGAGAACAAGAATATGAATGTGTTTCTTTTGTTAAATATTCATTCGGGAAAAGAAATAGAGCAACAGAATAAAAGAACCGAACTGCAATTTGAAGAATAGTTTTCTAAATGCTCCATGAGAAGAGGGCGGGCCCTGGTTGGATTTGGGGGGCCTGCGTCTTTAAGGAGACGGTGGCATCGTTCCCGGCTGGCTGTTCCTGCATCCCAGTGGGTCTGAGCACAGGATCCAAGCTCCCCTGGGTTCTGTTTCATCAACAGGCTGCACCAGTGGCTTGGAATTCCATTCTGTTTTCCTATCGCTTCCTCACTGTTTTTCCTGGGAGGGTTGATACATGGCTGCTGTGGCTTTTCTCAGCATTGCCAAACATTTGGCAAAAAACAAAAACAAACAAAAAAAGAACCTTAAAAAATGTTGTCTGGCAGCAACCGTTGGCTTTTGATTCATTAAACGTTTAATTGAGCCATCCCAAAGTAAATGGAAGTGGGTGTTCACGCCACAGCTGCTCCGAATGACCATGGATTAGAACAAAGTGTTCTTGGAAAGATAGGAAGTAATGTTGAGAATATCCCGCTTCCAAACCGTCCAACACTGTCTTCAACAGGACTCCCTGCTCTCTGAAGCCGACCTCTCCCAGTACTTTGCCCCGGACGTCGCAGGCCCCTTGGCAGACTTCGTGGTGGCGGGCTCGGAGGACGAGGAGCACGCGGGGAGCTGCAGCGCCTCCAGTAAGCGGGGACTGCTCTCCGGCACTGCCACGCTGGCTTACCGCATACCACAGCGCTGTGATATGCAGAGAAAGGGAAGCCAGGCCTCTGGCCAAGCAGAAGCCATCTTTCTAGCCTGACTGAATCCAGAGTTAATTTTTTTTAAATGGCCACTTGATTCTGCAGTGAATGGGCTGGGCATGCATTCTACCCCCAGTGGTGAAGGTGGCCTTTGGGTGCTGTGTACATAGTGGAGTCTTGAAATGTATGGCATCCAGGATTTGGCACCCCAATGACCTATGTTTGAGGGGAATACCAGCCAAATGTCAGGCCCTTCCCTCCCGAGACCCTGACTTAATTATTTTTAGAAAGCAGTGGAAGATTCAGAACTTATAAGAGACAGACATTTAATCTCATTGATTATCTTCTCAGTATAATATGAGAAAAGGCTCTGACATGAGCAGTAGGGATTTCTCAGACTTGCTGCTGTGGTGGCCTGTTGCAGTTTATCTCTGATGTGTGAACATGAAAGTGCCCGTCTTAGGAGAGGCAGGGGAGGATCACCCTGTGTCTCGTCTGGAGCAGCGGATGAGCTCACTCTGGTCTGATGGGAACATTTCAAGGTGGAAGCGTGTGTCATTTTTCACTCTATTTAGCAAGATGTGTAGAGTTTGCTTAGCAGCCCAGGCCTCGCTTCCCCTGGGGGGGGTGGGGGGGGGGCATTTGTAGATGATAACCTCAGGCTTAGCTGTGCCCACAGGCTGGGAGTTTACCTGCCCTTCAGTCAGGCCACCTTTTTGCTGATGAAGGAAGGACCTCAGGTGGTAAGAAGGCCCAGGCCTGGGGCACTTGCTGGTCCCCCGACGGCCTCCTAAAGAGGATTAGCAGCAGCATCTGGGTTGAGCCCAGCCATGCATTAGAGATCCTGATGGTGACAAGTGATGCATTCCTGTCTCTAGGCAGCGCCCACATTTTAGTTCAACAATTCAGAGGTTCAGGTACAAAAATAAAAACACAAAAGGGCGGCCAGCAGGAAAACTCCCAGCTGTCCGCTCTGCCCCTGCAGACCTCAGAAAGCCGTATCATTAAGCCTGGCGCCCAGTGGCCAGAGGGCACCAGAGGGCCATGTGACTGTGGAAATGCTCAGGGATTAAGATCAGGCCGGATGGGAAGCTATTTCATCTGACTTTCTCTCCCCACCAGCTCCCAAGGAACCAGGAAAAGCCAGGGCCAACAGCCTTGTGTGTCTAGGAAGCCAGCGGGGCTCTGGGCTCTTCCACAAGCAGGTGACAGTCGCCAGACAAGCCAGTCTGCCCGGGAGCCCGCAGGTCCTCCGCAACCCTCTCCGCCGCCAGAAGAAGGTGGGCTGCTACGCGGACGACGCCAGCGATGAGGAGGAGTTCGAGGGCGAAGGGGACTGCATCTCCCTCCCAGGGAGCCTCCCAGGTGCCGGCAGGCCTCTGACAGAGGACGACTCTAGGCATGGCTTGACCTCTCCCAAGGTCATGGGTGTCAACAACCGAGAGGACCATCCCCAGAAAACACTGGTCAGCAAGGCCTCCTCGGTGCCTCTCCTCGGCAGCTCCCTGAGCTTGGAGAGTGTCCCAGGGGCCTTGGGGGACACTCCTCCCCATGCAGCCAACCCGCTGTCTTCTGCAGAGGCCCCCCAGGGTGGCTCTGGCTGCCTGAGGAGGAAGGAACTGCCGGGGTCCAGGAGTTCACCCAAATTGGAATACAAAGCTGATACCCAGAGTCTGGTGAGTGCGGACAGCGCCAGTGCCCCCCAGCAGAGGAGTGAAAGCCTGGGGTGCAGGCACAGGCCAGTGGCCAGGGTCAGCCCACACTGCAAGGGGCCGGAGGCCTCGGCCAGGCCCACTGCGTCCGAGACAGTAAACCTGCCCGCCGGAGGTAATGACCCCCAGGATCTGGAATCTAAGGCCCAGGTGGCTTCCGTCCACGAGACCATGTCTGGCTTCCGACCAGGTGGAGCTGTGGAAAAGGTAACCGAGCTTCTCCTAGGTACCTGGGATCTAGGTGGATGCTGTGTGAATGAATGTGGAGAGTGTTATAACGCACGGGGCGTGTGCCTAAAAGCAAGGACAATGACTGGAGAATTACCTTTTGTCAACAGTCAATCATTTCAGTGCGCTGACTGCTCCGGAATGTGTCAGCAGGTTGGGAGGGGAAGGGCCCAGGTGTTCAGTCATAGATCATTCGGCCAAAAGATATCATCGCTCTTACCTGTGCATGGGGCCTGTGGTCGGTGATGGAAGGGCAGTGCGAGGCGGGTAGAGGAAAACGCTGGTCTGGCCCGGTGTCTCCGCTGACTGGTTGGGTGGCCACTTGAGGACGTTACCGCGCCTTTCTGAGCCACAGTTGTCTGGCCGTGAAGTCGGGATGCCGTGTGCCCTGATCCACTCACAGAGTCGGGGTAACCATCAAACATAGGGCAACAGTGATTAACTCCTGAATGGTCCCTATCTTATTTAACTTTCTACAGTGATTATGTGTAATTAAAGCTACTCGGAGCCTTGTTGTGTCACATGAAAGAAACTTATCGTGCCACCACATGAAATGCAAGTTAATATTATGTTATTACTTGGTTACACCTCAGTCAGAATGACCCCAAATTACCAAATTGCTCATTTTTAAAAATTTCAGAATACCTTCCCTTTAGCAAGGAGAGAGTAAGAGAAAAAATTTTACTGAAGATCTCCTCAACTATATGGTTTCTGTCTGAGCAGAGGTGAGGTGACTTGGAAGGCCATATTTATAAAGATGTGTATTCAAGTGGTTTATATAGCATACGTGTAAATAGACCAGAAAATACAAAGTCATAAAAACTATACTCAACAGAAGGGGTTTTCCAAACCCTACAGAAAGAGTGGAAATGCACATGTTTTCCCTCCTAAACAATTACTCCCTCCAACTAGAACATGTGTTTAAAAATGTAATGTTCAGCTAATGGGTAAATGATACTTTCCTTTTCAAAAGTACCATTGACAAGTTCCGGATAACTATATAAAGCCAAATTGGCATTTTTATTCATAACGACTTATATCTATAATAATAAGGGCCTTTGCCATTGTGGATTCGTATTCCCAATACGAACTTTGAATGGCATTTAAAACTTGTGCACCAAAGAAGTTCCAAAATTTGATTTTATTTATACGTGAGAAAGGAAATAGAATGCATTGCCATACAGTATTTACTTCCAAATACTGGAAGCTAGGAAAAGATATCTTTCTTTTTTAGTCAGTGGGTTGTCTTCCATTTTTAAAGCCTTTTAAATTGAGAGGGGATTCGCATGACCTAGAGTAACCATTGCAAAGCGTACGACCCAGTGGCACTGGGGCAGAGTGCTGCCCAGCCACCCGTCTAGGCCAGGACCCTCTGCCATCTGCACTGCAGCCACGCCTGACCGGTGGGTTCCGCAGCAGGTGATGGACATGTCACAAGAGCAGCTGAGAGCCCTCTGTCGGTTCACCCCTCTCCTCTGCTGCCACCTTTGGGCCACTCTCTGACTCTATCTCAGAGGGTACATTTAAAGTAAATCTGATTTGACTTTTTAGAAAGTTAGTTTCAAAATTTTTCTGCAGTAGATACTAGATGGAAGGAAGGAAGCTAAAGTGAAATTCTGAAATATTAAATGCCCATGTCATTTATCCAGATGAGTTCTCCCCCTAACTACCACACTGAGGAGCTGAGGTGACAGGCTTGGGTATCGATATGTGATATAATGTCGATAATTCCTTCCATCTATAGCCTTTTGTAGGATGCATGTTGTTTTTAAAACTTAATACTGCCTTTTATTTAAAATCCTGAGTTAGGGCAAGTCTTCTCATCCCCCCCCCCCCCCCGCCCCTTTTTCCCCCTCAATTTTTAAAATTGTGGTAAAATATATATAATATAGTTTACCATGTTAACCATTTTTAAGTGTAAAGTTCAGTGGTAATAATAATCATAATGTTATTAAACCATCACCACCATCCATCTCCAGAACCCTTCATCTTGTAAAATGGGAACTATGCCCATTAAACAGTAACTCCCCAGTCCCTGCACACTGGCCCCTGGAAACCACCGTTACTTTGTCTCTAGGATTTTAACTCCTTTTCCTACCTCATGTAAGTAGAATCATACAGTTCTTTTCGTGACTGGTTTATTTCACTTTAGCATGTCCTCAAAGCTCATCCATGTTGTAGCATGTCAGAATTCCTTTTCTTTTTTTGAGACTAATACTCCATTGTACGTGTAGACCACGTTTCTTAATTCTATCAGTGGACACTTGCATTGCTTCCATATTTTAGCTACTGTGAATACTTCCATGAACATAGGTGTACTAATATCTCTTCAAGTCCCTGCTTTCAAATTTTGGGAATATACCCAGAAGTGGGATTGCGGGATCATGATTGTTCTATTGTAGTTTTTTAAAGGAACCTTCACACTCTTCAAAGTGGCTGCACCAATTTACATTCCTACCAACAAGTGCACAAGGTTCTAATTTCATCTCCTGACCAACACTTGTTATTTCTGGTTTGGTTGGTTTTATTTGTTCTTTTAAAATGGGGGGGGGGGGGGAAGGAAAGGAGAAAGGGAGAGAGGGGGAGAAATATCGATTTGTTGTTCCACTCATTTATGCATTCATTGGTTGATTCTTGTATGTGCCCTAACCGGGGACTGAACCTGCATATCCGGACAAGGCTCTAACCAACGGAGCTACCCAGCCAGGGCTGTTTCTTTGATAGCCATCCTAATGGGTACGAACGAGGTGGCATCCCATTGTGGTTTTGATTTGCGCGTCCCTGATCACCCACAGTGGACAGTTGAAAAAGCTGAGGCTTGGGAAGAGTGACCAGACCACGCAGTTTCTAGTCCCGTTCTGCGGCCCCTAGTCTGGGATTTCTGAATTTTCCCAAACCAGCTCTCCTCTGGGTATGACGTCTTGGAGAGCTATTGACAGTGACTTGCTGTTGTCATTGTGCCAGGACTCTCCGGGGAAGCTGACCATTGGGCATGGGCCCCACCCAGGAGCTGGCCGCCTCCCAGAGAGCCTGCCCGAAGCTGGACCAGACCAGGGGCAATACCCTGGGACGGGTAAGATTAGTTTACCATTCGCTATGCTTCTACAGGGGAGGGTAGAAGTTCCCCTAAAAATCATTACATGTGGAGAATTTGAACAGGTGGAAAAACCCTTACACAGGTTCACCATACATAAAAGCTGCCTGCGTCTCACGCCACGGCAATGTGCCTCTCCGTCCAGGCGACACCCCTCACCCGTTCGTGGCGTGTGCCTTAGAGTACATGAGACACGTGGTGAACACGAGGACTGCCTGCCTGTGGAATGTCTTTCTGAAAAGACCAAAAAGACAGATTGCTTACAGTTTTCCATATTTTACTTTATTTTTCTTCTCACATTTCCCCTTTTTCTTCTCCCCTCCCACTCCACCTTCTGTTTACCTTCTTGACACAGGACTGGATGGCTCCCCAGACCTTGTCCCTTCCCCAGGGCAAAAGGGGGCTGCTCACCTGGACCCCAGCAAGACCTCCATGGATGCAGGACATGGGAGGCGGCCTGAGGACCCCAGAGAGCCAGTGCCGCCCAGGGCCCCCAAGTCTGAGGACAGACGTCAGGGCAGCCCTGCCCGGGTCCACAGCACCTCCCCAGGGAAGACAGCAGGGTCTCATCCCCTGGACACCAGCGGGCCCGACACCACCAGCAAGGCAGCTGCCCCTGGGGGAGCAGGGCCTGGGGCAGAGGGAGCGGCTGCAGCCAGCACTGTCCTGTCACCAGCCCTCCTCACAGGCCAGGACACACGAGTTGCAGGCGACCACAGCCAAACTCTGGCAGGGACCCTCGTGCCTGCACCCTCCTGGGAGTCTGCTGGGCTTGAGGGAACGGACTCCGAGCCTGGGAGGGCACCGCAGGCCAGCCACTCCTGGACGTCACCCACTGACCGGGCCAGAGCGGGGTGTGGTGGTGCCTCGGAGCAGCGCTGCCCTGTGACCAATGTGGACAGATGCCTCGAGGAGCAGGATGCCTCGGAAGGAAGACTTCCGTCTCCGGACAGAGGGCACCGAGCGAGGCCGGAGGGCAGTGCTCAGGGTCAGCTGCCCACAGGAGCTGCAGGAGGAAACGCCCGCCGAGCTGAGCCAGCCACCGGGAACCAGGCCCCCACCCCCAAGAGGGCCTGGGTGGCGTGCCAACCCCCTCCACCCCCCTGGACCTCCCAGCCTTCTGTTTTGGATTCAGTTAATCCTGACAAACATTTTACTGTGAACAAAAACTTTCTGAGCAACTATTCTAGAAATCTCAGCAGTTTTCACGAGGACAGCGCATCCCTGTCAGGCCCTGCTGACAGCATGGAGCTGTCTCTCTCCTCCATGTACGGGGACGCCGAGGACTCATCCTCTGACCCCGAGTCGCTCCCTGATGCCCTGCGAGCTTGCACCAGGGACACCCGGTCACCTACTCGTTCTCGTGGGTCTTCTCACAGGGAAGACACTACAGAATCGGAGGAGGAGCAAATTGAAATCTATTCCACAGGGGGTTTCCCCACCCCAACCTCCATGGCAGGGCCCATGCCTGCCCAGGAGGCGCCCTGCCCTGTGCCAGCCGGAGGCCTGCCCCTGCGGCACAGCGCTCTGGGTGAGGCCGTGGGAAGTCCACGCGAGAGAGCCTACTTCATACCGGGAGCCTCGTGCCCTCCAACCCCGAGCTCTGCCCAGCCGTCTCCCCTCGGGGGCAGAAGTGCTCAGGGGCGTGAACCTCCCATGGACCCACAGATTCCACAGCACCAGGGGGCCCCCAGCACTGGCTCAGCTGTGGAAAACCACCAGCCCTCCGCAGCCGCCAGGCATCTTCACAGCGCCCCGGTCGCCCTCAGCTCTCCCAACATGGTGAATGGTTTGGGACACGATTTGGATGGTGAAACCACAGGTGAAAAGCAAGAAACAAGTGTGAATGCAACTGAAAGTGCGGGTGCCCCTGAGAACGGGGAATGTGCCCTGGCAAACCTGCACAGCTCCAAACGCCAAGACCTGGAGGACCCGCTACAGAAACCAAAACTGGTCTCCAGGAGGCCCATCATGGCCTGGTTTAAAGAGATCAATAAAAGCAACCAAGGTGCTCATTTGCAGAGCAGGACTGACAAGGGGCAACCCGCCATGCCAGCCACCAGTCCTGACTCCAAAAGTCAGGTGCTGAGCACAAGCCACAGAAAGGGGGTTGCTGTGCCGAATAGCCCTCCTCCGCTGAAACTGAATCTTGAAAATAAAGACCCACCTAAAAAAAGCTCCGTGGAGACCCTTGTAAGTAACGGTCAGAAACCCAAGTCCGGTGCTAAGCTGAAGAGGCTGAGCAGCAAGAGCAAAAGCAAAGGCAGCGCCGAGGGCCCTGCAGCTAACACGCCTAAGGCCGGAGGGACGGACCCCAGGAGGTCCCTGGTCTCACCCCAGGCCTCCCACAAAATGCTCTCCAAGGTCACGCCACACCGGTCCCACGGAGCTGACCACGAGGAACCTGGCAAAAATGCCACAGCCACCGCCAGGTCTCCCCAGTGTGCGCCGGAGAGCAAGCCACCCCCTGCAGCCTCGGGGTCACTGAGGCTGTCAGCCTCCGACACGAGCATCAGACCACTCGCTTCGCCCCTCACCTCCCCCAGGGCTCTTCCTGAGCAAGGTGCGGGCAACAGGTTCCATGCGTCTGTGCACTCCGGACCCGACAGAGGCAGCCCGGCCGCCCCCAGACCTAAGTGTGGACCAGAGAGCAAGGCGGCCTCGGGGACAGGTCCCGCCACCTCGAGGAGCAGCACGTCCACAGCAGTGGACCGGCGGGAACCCCCACCTCCCCAGCAGGGCCAGCAGCTTGCATATTCAGTACCCGAAGCAGCCCAACCTGGGGTGACTGGTGGTGACAAAGGAAGCAACACAATTGCTAATGATCCCCCAGAAAGAACCAACCAGCTGAAAATAGTTGAAATTTCTTCTGAAAGAATGCCAAAGAATGCATGTGGTGACAGGCCAGCGGAAAGGGGTAGACAGGGAGGGTTCGTGACCCCGAGCAACGGTCAGAAGAGTGAACTCAGACTCTGCCACCAGCCAGTGGAATCATCCCCAAACCACGCACCTGCACTGGCGTCCCGTGCCGCCCCGGTGGAGCCGGAAATGCAGCGCTCCTTCAGCGTGGCGAAGCTGGCCGCCTCCTCCCCGGGGAAGTCGAGCCAGGTGCCAGCCTGCCCGGAGATGCCCAAGAACAGCACAGCAGCGGCCCCTATGGATGAGCATCCCTATTTCACGCCAAGGCCAGCAACCAGGACCTACTCCATGCCAGCCCAGTTCTCGAGCCATTTTGGACGGGAAGGGCCTTCCCTGCACAGCCCAGGGCGCTCCCACCGGGACAGCCAGATCCCCGGGACAAGCGGCCCGGAGGCCAAGGGGTGCAGAGGCGGAGGTCTCGGCCTGGCTAACGGACCGGGCGTCTACAGTGTGAAGCCCCTGCTGGAGACATCGCGGGCCCTCCCAACCACCGACGAAGGGGACGTCCTTTCAGTGCAGGACACGAGCTGCCTCCTCACCGACAAAATCCGAGTCACCAGAAGACACTACTACTTGGAGCAGCACTGGCCCCACGAATCTACCTCATTCTTCTCGGTGAAGCAGAGGATCAAGTCCTTTGAGAACCTGGCCAACTCGGACCGGTCCCTGGCCAAGTCTGGGGCTTCCGCTTTTTTGTCTGTGAGCTCCAAGCCTCCCATTGGGAGACGGTCCTCTGGCAGTGTAGTTTCAGGAAGCGTCAGCCATCCCAGTGACCTGGCAGCGAGGTCACTGCGACGCAGCCTGAGTTCCTGCAGCGAAAGCCAGGGCGAAGCCAGCACCCTCATCCCCCAGATGACCAAGTCCCCGTCCAGCATGACACTGACTGTCCCCCGGCATCACCCAGTGGAGGCCAGGAACAAGGGCCCTGATTCCGACCCGAAGCAATCGCTTGGTCCTTCCGGAATCCCCACCCCAATGGTGACCCCGGCCTCTCCCATCAAGAAGAACAAGTCCTCAGTGCGCCACACCCAGCCCTCGCCGGTATCCCGCTCCAAGCTCCAGGAGCTGAGGGCCTTGAGTATGCCTGACCTCGACAAGCTCTGCAGTGAGGACTTCCCCACAGGGCCCACGGCTGTGCTCTTCAAGACAGAGCTGGAGATCGTGCCCAGGAGGTCTCCTGGCTCCCCTGCCGGAGGCCTCAATGGGGCCACTGCCCTTTTGTGTCCTGTGCAGGGGGCAGACAGGGCCTGTCCAGGTGGAAGCAGGCCTAAAGCCAGTGAGCCTGGGGCACCCAGTTCAGCCAATATGAGTGAAACCACCCGGGAGCTGCCCTCTGGAAAAAGCTGGTCAGTTAAGTAAGTATCTGCCCTTTACTTTATTATTATGCACTAGTTTTAAGATTTATAGAAATGTTTCAAAGATAATGCAGTTTCCATGCACCGCTCACCCAGCTCTTCCTAATGTTAGCATCATATACTACCACCATCGATTAATCAAAATAAGTTAATACTGGAACACAGTTACTACAGACTTGATTCAGACGTCACTGAATAAATCCCCAAAATGTCCTTTTTTGCTCCAGCATCCAGCCCAGGATAGCAACATCACATTTAGCCCCTTGTTTTCAATACCATTACGGAGACGTGGTGCCTGCAGGGGACGTGTTTGTCCTAATGGTGTGCTCAGGAGAGGCTTCTCACTAGGGAACTGCTCAGAGGTGGTGGTGGACAGGGCTGCGCCTCAGGGAAGAACTGGGGTCTGTGAAGGTGACTGCAATTAAACAGGAAATCAATAACACCTTAAAACATTTCATTTGAGCCTATACATTGTATATTTTTTAATATAACAACTTTTGTTTACCACATTGGTCCCCTAACACCTTGGGGAATCCCTGAATCCATAGTTATTTCCACTGAAAATACCTACAATACAATCTAAAGGAGATCGTTTTAAATGCGTCGTGACAAAATAGAGAAATTGGTTTTTCTTTAATGTTCTCCTAATGTATGTATATTATTTAGTTTGGATCAACTTCTAGTCTCAGCGGGGGACCAGCAAAGATTACAGTCTGTTTTGTCATTGGCGAGGTCGAAATCTACCATCCTGACTCTCATGCAGGAAGCGAAAGCACAATCAGAGGTGAGTGAAATGCAGGGGACACAGGGACACAGAACTGCTGCCACATCAGTACCCAGGTACGGCCACGCACTCAGAGGTCTGTGAGCCCTTCTCCAGGTCTCCTGTTGTGAGCTCACAGCCCAATCTCACTTGCTTGCAGACTGCCTTAGAAGCTAAACCTTGCCTTGCGTTTTTAGGTGCCAGATTGGTGCAGTTGCTCATTTAATTCCCCAGTGGGGACTAGTTACTGACCTCCCCACCCCACCCTGCATTTGGAGTTTGTCTGCAGAGAGTCCTCAAAGGTACTTGTGGTGGAGAATGAGCACAAGCACCTTTGTCCACCTAGGTGGACATAAACTACCTGTCAAGGGCGCCACCTGCTGGGCAGATGAGTTAATGCCTGTGTGGCCTTGCCCTGGCTCCAAGTGTAAGAGTTTCTGAAGCCTGGGGTTCCAGACAAAGAAGCTAAATAGTCATAAAAAATTGGATGTGACGGTAACAGTAACAATTGAAACCAGGGGTTCCTATCTAGAATACTTCTCGGGACTATCCACAGAGATTCGAACCCTAAGAAATGAAAATTTTCTACTTAGAGAAAAAAGCAAGTATAAACAATTTTCCTTGAGTACCTGGGTCACTGGTATCATCCAGAATTCTAACACTAGAAGGGCTGTGACGCTGGCCTCCAATGAGGAGTGAGCCAGAGGGAGAGGAGGTGGGTGGGATGAGACCAGTGGCCATTAGCGGCCTCTCCTGGTTCTCCGTCCACTGGTCTGGGTGGCCAGGAAATACCGTGAGGCATCTAGCATTTTTCACTTTTAGTAAAAGGGACTAATCTATTGTCTCCTTCCTCCTTCCACTTGTTGCAGTAAGCATTTTGCACGTGGACTCACTTGGCGATTTCCAGTCAAGGTCTGATCACGCTGTGCCAGGGGCCACCTGTACTCATGTTAGATAAAATGGTCTCAACCAACCTCACAAAAGGGAGGGACCCCAGAGTAGACTGTGTGTGTGCACAAGGTGCCAAGCGTCACCTGGAGTCATCTGGGGCCTCCCTCACCTCAGTTCCTATTCACCACCAGGCAGGCATTGTACGTGGTGTTGAAGATCATGCTTGTTTTTGTCAACATGCAGCTGTCTTCAGTTGGTTCTGGGCGAGTACAGATGTCCTCACTCTGCCATCTTTAGACCAGAAGTTTCCTGCCTTGCTTTTTCTCAATGAGTATGGTGTGTAGGTACTGAAAATAGAACTGTTCAGAACAGTTTCTTTGGCTTCTGAGGGCGCTGTGAGAGACTAGAGTCAAAAAACAAGCCCTGGTCGTCTGGTTTCTGGAGAGCTAAACCTTGGGGAGCCCCTGATGGTGATTCTAGCTTTCCTGATGCTGTACTGAGCTTCTGAGAAGCAAAATCCGGCCTGATGATCGATCAGCTTTCAGTATGCTGTAAATAATTTGAATAAATTAAAGCTTTGGTGATAATATGTCCCGGGACACGGGAGAGTCCCATTTTCAAGTATTGTCTCTTTGCTCCAATAATACATTTAAATAGAAGTAGCCCTATTTCAGCATCAAACGTTACCTCTGAGCAACTGCATGGAGCTCATCTGCAGGCCACATCTCCCGTTTTTTTAAGCTATCATCATTCTCTCCATTGAATGGTGCCTGAGCACATATATGGTCGAATTTGCCCATAACGTGGAAATCCCAACCCCCAAAAAGTTCTGCAGGACATTGTGTTGTTAGCATATGGAGCCTTGGTTTGAATGAACTTTAGAGAAATGTAAAATGACTAAGATTAGGTCTTAGGACTTAACTAATAGAGCCAACACTTTCCAAATATTGGGTTCCTTTTCCAGCACAATACAGAGGTGGTTTTCTATTCCAACGTTTTCACTTTCTCTTGTCAAAGCAATCCTTAAAGGTTATTAAATTCTTCCTCTATCGCTGTTTGAGAGCACCTGAAATTGATGGATTATATATCACTTGATGGGAAACCCAGCAGATCTTTAAAATGTTTTGAGTCATCTCTAGCGTGTGGGTGGAAGAACTCAAAATTCAGTATAATTAGCCCAGCTCATTTTTATTTTAAAATCTCTTTTATCAAGGTATCTTTAGATCAGTGCTTGAAACATGGGCGGTCTTTTGTTCTTAACCTTAGAACACTACTAAGAATGTCCAATACAGGAGTTGACAGCTCTAATGTACTCTAATATTGTGACATACTTTATACCTTTAAACATACTTTGTATTTTATGAGTACTGGTTCACTGACTGCACGTGGAATCCAGTGAACTGAGCACGGGAGGTGGAGGGCATAGAACACGTAGCCTCAGAGTGCTTTTACCTGACTCTTGGCACCTACGCGTCTCCCTCTGCTGCTGAACTATAGACACAACTGTACAATAAGGAATTCCCTTCATGATCAAATTTGGGAGGACGCCATTTGGTGGCTAGACTGGCTTCTCAAGTGTCCCATCCATGCCTTCCTTCCCGTGGTTCTGTAGCTACAGGCTGGACCCTCGAAAACCTGTAAAGGCACCACCCAGAAGCGCAGCACAGTGGAGTCGTGGCTCCTCTAGTTGAAACCCTGTGAAAGCTCCTGAGGAGCCACTGGGTTTCCTGGGGATAAACTGTAGCTCTAGGGGGCTTTGTGTCAGTACTCACCTGTTACTCTTGGCACAGGGAATTTACTTTTTCCTTCTGTTTCTTCTCAACAGAATAAAGAAGATGTCTGCTTTATCGTCTTGACCAAAAAAGAAGGCTCGGGTCTGGGATTCAGTGTGGCAGGAGGGACGGATGAGGAGCCAAATGCAATTGTGGTGAGTGAGGATGTGGAGATGCTCTCGGGGAAGTCATGCTGAAGCAGGTCTGAGTTTGAGTAGGACAAAACTCCCGTCAGTGAGTTCACAGGTTGCTGGAGTTTGTTCACGGCCACCTGAACAAAAGGAGGAAAAGCAGTACATAATATTTTCATCGACAAAGATAAGCCTTTTCACACATAAACAGGCTAAGTGACCTATTAGGTGCCAATACACATAAACACAATTATGTATAGCCTCGAATTCACCTCAATACTTTGTTTATTCAGAAAGACATTAGAATTAACTGGCCATGCCCGCTTTTGCTTATGAAATTACTTAAGAACCACCACCTTTAAGTTTTGCATCACTCAAGCCTGTGGGATCATTAGGGAGATGCCACCTTTCCTGGACAAGGTCAGGTCCTGTTCCTCTTTGTAGTGTTACTGCCCCCTTGAGTGTTAGGCACTTATCAGACATGATGCTGGGCACTGATGTTTGTCATTCCACCCCTCACACTGATGTGTTTTTGATATACACCAAGTGTTTGCATGACTTGGGAAATTTGCCTTTAGAAGGTTCCTTTACTGCAGACCCTTGGCTTTTACTGGAGGTCATAAATGACTTTGGCTTGTCCTGTCCTTGTCCCAGGTCCACAGGGTATTTTCTCAGGGGGCAGCTTCTCAAGAAGGGACTATGAACCGAGGGGATTTCCTCCTGTCAGTCAATGGTGCCTCAATGGCTGGCTTGGCCCATGGGGATGTCCTGAAGGTTCTGCACCAGGCACAGCTGCACAAAGATGTCCTCGTGGTCATCAGGAAAGGAAATGACCAGCCCAGGCCCTCCACCCGGCAGGAGCCACACACAGCCAACGGGAAGGGCTCACTGTCCAGAGAGACCATCTCCTTGGAGCCTGGAATGGGAATGGGTAAGACACCCCCCTCACCAGCCAGCAGGGTGTGAGCAGCATAGACTCAGGCTGAACACAAAGGAAAATAATGGCCATTACCTTATTAGTTGGGTCAGAGAAATTAAATGTAGTGAAGTCTAGTGTTTGTGGATGCTTCCAGCAAAAGCCGTGTTACAAATAACTTATTTAAAAACGACCCAGTAGTTAAAGCCATACTACTGAAGACGTAAATGACCATTTGACAGCTTCTCAATGTCCTAAGGAAGCCCTTTTGAATTTCCATCCTATTAGGGCTTAAGTGGTTGGTAAGTAAAACAAGAAACCCTTGTTCAGGGAGACTGAAAGGTGAGAGAAGCTCCAGGCTGAGTTTTGTCCTGGGAACATCCAGAAAGGAGGGTGTTTAAAGACAGTCGCTGCACTGTCGTCCCAGGCTCCACAGTAAGCCACACTAAGCGCTGACTCAGAATGGGCACTGCTTCTGAAGCACAGGCTGGGTCCCAAGTGGGACTTCAGTCTTCACGGAGACGTGCGCCGACACGGGGGCCTCTGGAGATTTCTGCTTGGGCATGAAGGCATGCTCCACGCTTGCAGACGGTTGATTAGAAGAGCAGAGGTGCAGGAACTGCAGGAACACAGCCAGGAGGGGAGACCAAACCTAACTCTGGTCTCAAATGTTGTCATCAGCACTTCAAGGTAAACGGGACACGACGTAGTGAGTGTCCCTGTTGTCTCCATCTTCACTGCAGGGAGAAGAGGAGCTGCACAGGATGCTCTGTGCATTGAAGTACTGAAGACCTCGGCTGGGCTGGGATTGAGCCTGGATGGAGGAAAATCATCCATGTCTGGGGATGGGCCCCTGTTCATCAAGAGAGTGTACAAAGGTAATGTCCCAGAAAACACAATCCGCCGTCCACTATCTATAATTTCTGTGTATGTCAGTGCCCCTTCCATTTGGAAATCAAATTTGTTTTAAAAGATCTAAAGTGTTTTTCATGCTTTATAACAGTGATGGCGAACCTTTTGAGCTCGGCGTGTCAGCATTTTGAAAAACCCTAACTTAACTCTGGTGCCGTGTCACATATAGAAATTTTTTGATATTTGCAACCATAGTAAAACAAAGACTTATATTTTTGATATTTATTTTATATATTTAAATGCCATTTAACAAAGAAAATTCAACCAAAAAAATGAGTTCGCGTGTCACCTCTGACATGTGTGTCATAGGTTCGCCATCACTGCTTTATAACATACTAGGGCCCCAGTGCACAAATTCATGCACCTTGGAACTGTGGGCTGCGAGGGTGTCGTACTGGTCGGAATTAATTTCCATTGAAAGAGCAGTGATACATAACATGCAAGATTATGAAGGATAAACAAGATTTATTAATTCTTTTTTGGAACTACGTCACTACTAGTAGAATCACTACAAACGTTATCACTTTCTACGTCAGAGTCAGTATTCAAGGTGCCAAAATAAAACTCTTCATCGTTACTTTCAGATTCGCAGTACACTTCTTTCGGTAACTTTCTTTTTGCCATTTTGGAGTATTATTTTGAAATACCTTAACAAGCGAGAATGCCTAATTACAGTTAAACGTAATTTGTAAAGCTTTATTTGAAATTCTGCGAAGTATCTCCGAAGCTTGTCTATTTCTTCACTCTCAAAAGGCGACTGACTCGCCACGATGTTTTGCATGGCAAGTGTGGAACGACCGCGTTTGTTTATATTGAGTTTCGATATCTCTGATTTGTCTGGGCAATGTTTTGGTTCGTGACAAGGTCGCTTAGACACTTAAGAGCTTTCAGAGAAATTATGAACTGGTACATGAATGACTAGAGTTAAGATTCGTATGGTTCCTTGCTTTGGTGGCTGAGAGTAGACAAACGACCGCAAAGGGTTAACAGAAGTTGAACCTGTTTCCCTGCATTTATTGGCCATTTGGATTTTAGCTATTGATTTCCTTTGTTCAAGTTTCTCTTTATTTTGTATTCTTTTGAAATATCTTCTCGGCTGCTTAGATTTTTCACAGAAAAGGTTACAGATTTGAATTTTTAAAGTCAGGTTTCTTTTTATGGGTCTCTCTCCTAAGACTATAAACATATTTTGAGATTTTTCTCACTGATGGTTTTAGCTTACTTAGACTTCATTGTGAATACCATGGAAGTACCAAGCCCTCATTCTGTATTTACTCTCACAGGTGGTGCAGCTGAACAGGCTGGAACAATAGAAGCTGGGGATGAAATTCTTGCCATTAATGGAAAACCCCTGGTTGGGCTCATGCACTTCGATGCCTGGAATATTATGAAGTCTGTCCCGGAGGGACCTGTGCAGTTAGTAATTAGAAAGCATAGGAATTCTTCCTGCAATAAGCATGAGTAGTGACACTCACTTTTTTTATAAGAATCTCCTTTTCTCTGTTTCCTTCGTATTTCAGCAAGTCAGAAGGACGTCTCGAAACAGCAGAGAAACACTGGTGTAGGCAAGGACTATAAAAATCTCCACATTTTTACTAACAGATGATGCTCGACTCTGGAAGCCTTCCCTGGATCACCTAGGCCAGGAGGGTTCGTTCTGTTCCGGTACCTGTCCCTGACCTTTTGCTGTTACTAATGGGGATATAAGACATGGCAGGGTGCCTTCTTTCATTTCAAACATCCTTCGCTTCTCTTGGCCACCTCTCCCAACATCCCAATCGGGGCAACTGGGGAGCCTACACAGGCTGAGGGACAACACAAATGTCATAACTAAATGGACTCTAGTTTTTTATAATTTTGTAAGCAAATACCAATGCTTTAAGCACATTCAATGGAAAGAACTGTAGGTCTGTATGTTACCCCAAAAAGAAAATGAGACTTTAAAATATAATAATCAATTTATGACCTAATGGTTAGGCTGAGCTCAGGAATTATCCAAAAATGAAAAAACAAAATACAGAAAGTGGTATATTTTAGTGAGTGTAAAGTGCAATATATGGCTGCAGAGTTCAACTCAGTGAATTACTGATCACAGTGAAGTGTTGGTCATGGTCTAAAAGTGTCGATCGGAAGGCTGTTTTGCAGAAATGCAGTTCTGATAAACTGTACTAAATAGCCATGAACTTGCTGCTTACAATGAGCAGAAAGTTCCAGCTTGAAAGCACCTTGTATCTAGTTTGGAACTTGTCTTGAGTTAAGTGCTTGAATTCAAGACTGGTCAACACAAAAGCAGGCAAAAATATCAGTCACTGGGTTTCCATTTCTATATTTTATGTACTATTAACAGTAATTTAAATTTTTAGAAATCAAATATCTTTTTAGTATCCTTGGATTTATAAACATAGGCATTATATTTACCATCCAAATAGAGAGGATCGTTAAGCGCCCAGCCTGTTTTGTCTTCTGGACGAAAAGTATAGTGTGACTGACTGGGCGCTTAACGTGTTAAAATGATCCACTTAGGGAACTGTTTGTTGTGTCCCCCCCCTCCCCCTTTCCCAACAAGCTTATAAAATGTATTGTTTCTAAGCATTGGATCACTTTTCCTGACCTGGGTATTATGACATATCTCTGCAGTGACTGAAGTTTTTGCTTCTGTTTTGCAAATTATTCCTTTTGTCAAAACTTTCCCTGCAGACCACTGTAACTCACGCTGCTAGTGAAACCTGTCCCAGCTGCTCTCCTTTCGAAGCATGAACTTTGTAGGTGCTGTTCCTTGCTACAAAATTGGCTTTTCTCCCCTCATACTTCAAACCGTCATCAGCTTCCTTTACCAAAATGGAGGAAAATGGAGGAAAGTGAGTCACTTTCAAGGTAAAGGAGCAGTACCACTATGTAGTTACAACCCAGATCCTCGGGGGGGCACACACTAGCTAACTGAGTCCAGGGAATACAGGTGAGACTGTGTACCTGTGCGCATGACGACGCTAAGGTTTTATGTTGGAGCTTCTTTCAAAAACTATAGCTTGAGTCTATGGCTTAGAGAGAACACAAGTCATCATACCCCCGGATCATGGAAGCACTTGAGCTGTCACTTTGTGCATCATTTTTCTGGGTGATTAATCCCAGTAAACCTCTATGGAGTTGCCCAGAGAGGTCTCTCAGATGGGAGTGAAATATCTGATTGGTGTGAGCCCCGATTTCTCATCAGGAATGAGCTAGAAAGATCTGATTACTTTAGCTTCTACTTTCACTACAATTCCAGGTAAGATACTATAGAAAGTCAGTACAAGGTGCATGCTAGATTGTTTTTAAGTCTCTGGAGTCAGTTTTGTGGTTTGTTTTCTTGACATGCAACTATTTGAAATCAACACTGAAAACTATTTTTTGCCTCTACTCTTCCAGCTGTGCCTCCTAAGAAACAGTCCTTTGTGAACAGACAGGAATTTCTAGAGCAATGGGCTGGTCTCCTCCTGGGAGTCCCTGATCCTCACGCAAATCTGAGGAGTGCAAGGGTAGACCTCTGGCTCATTAAAATATGTTAAAGTCATCAGCCATTTCTAGTAGATCTTGCCAGAATGGTTCCCTGGCTAATGGTTGGAACATAAGGGAGGAAGCAAAACTGTTTTTGACCCTAAGATAGAGAGCTATTTATTTATCTTCAGTGTTCAGGCATGATTAGTATTTCTAATTAGTCTAATAAATTCCCATACTTCCTGAAGTGAACACTAATGGTATTATCCTACTAAAACTTTCATTGTTTTGGTTTTTTAACTGGTCATTCACAATAAGCTATGAGGCTAAGTATGTGTTATAACATGTAAATTGTAGTTGCAAGCATAGATCGTGATGGTTGAGTTTCACTTATGTTCTACCAGACACATCTCATTTGATTTTATGGTTGACTTAATTGGCACCACACCTGTTGTATGATATACATAATCCTTTATTTATGTAAAATAAAATGCCTTATATTATTAAAGAGTTAAGTGCAATATGAAATAGCCTGTACATTTTTAAATGTCGCCAAGTTATGTAAACCCACATCTCTGTAAACAACTTTTTTTAAGTGATTTTAAAAAAATAAACACTCTGCTTATTACTTGTTTTTCTAGTTCTGCAACTACAGAATAACCTTTTAAATTATCAAGATAGTAAATGTTTATTGTTACCTAAGTGGGTGAAAGGTACAAAGGTAACAGAACTCAAGTCAACCACTCTTTCCCACAACCACACTCAGAATCTCACACAATCCAAATTGTTCACAACCTCCTGACCTTCCAGATTGCACTACCCTTCTTCCCACTACTGCCTCTTGTCTTCAATTTCAACAAGCCCGTCCTTCATTCCTATATCTACTCAGACCAGACCCCATGGTGAGCACAACAATCCCCATCCAGCCCACAGCCTCAGCTCCCTCACCCCAACTAAATCCTGGATCCTTCCAACGAGCCCACTTCTTGGTTCTTACACACCGATTCCTAGAGAAAATACCACAATCACTCCAAATGATGCTGCTATAAATTCATGGTTTCCTACCTCAACTGGGCTCTTAAAGTTTCCTTGTCAGTTTTTTTCTTTCATTCTTCACAACAACCACGTTCTTTTTCTCTAAACCCTGACTCATTATTATTCCCATTAAAGTCAGGAATGCACTCAGAAAAGATGTTCACTAAGTTAAACAACAATGTTCTGGAAGTACAAGCCAATACAATTAGACAAACATTTTTAAAAGGGGTACATGATATAGTGAGGTACATGTAAACTCAAACACATCAATGTAAAAATGATTAAAATATTACAATTTAGTAAGGTGGCTATCAAAAAGTACTCACCAAAACAAGAGCTTACCTAAATAATAACCAACAGAACATATGGGAAAAAACACCTAATTCCAACAGCAATGGAAAAATATATTTAACCTTAGTTAGTCAAGACCAGCAAACCTAAACACAAACATATTCTATTAACACACATTAAAAAAGGTAACTCGAGCCCTAGCTGGTTTGGCTCAGTGGATAGAGCGTCAGCCTATGTACTGAAGGGTCCGAATTCGATTCCAGTCAAGGGCACATGCTTGGGGTTGTGGGCTCGATCCCCAGTAGGGGCCATGCAGGAGGCAGTCAATCGATGATTCTCATCATTGATGGTTCTCTCTTTCCCTCTCCCTTCCTCTCTGAAATCAATAACATACATATATTAAAAAAAAAAAGGTAACTCGAACAAATGGGAGATACAGCTTATTCGTGAACAGAATAACTCAATGCTATAAAGATTTCAGTTCTCCCAAGACTAATCTATAAATATAATGTAACTCCAACCATAATCTCAAAAGACTTTTTTAACCTGACAAAATTATTCTAAATTCCATTGGGTAGGATAAACATGTGAAAATAGCCAGAAGAATTTTGAAAGTATTGTAGGAAGGAGATAGCACTATCACAACATTATCAGAAACTATAATTAAAACAGTGTTCTTCTTCTTCTGAACTGGACATGCAAGCCACCGGAAAAAAGAGCTAAATATATGTATAGATAGTATTTCTAAATTCAAAGAAAATTCAAAGGTAACATTCTAAATTGGTGGCAGAAAACATAAGATTATTCAATAACTGGTTTTGGATAAATTAGCTAGCTATTTGGGGGTGGCTGGGTGGAGGTGAAAGCTGGATCCTTGCAACAAAGTATATCCCTGACAACAAAATTGCAGAGTAGTCACAGATTTAAAAGCAAGAAAGGAAAAAAAGCCCTGACCGGTTTGGCTCAGTGGATACAGCATCGGCCTGCGGACTGAAGGATCCCAGGTTCGATTCCAGTCAAGGGCATGTACCTTGGTTGTGGGCACATCCCCAGTAGGGGGTGTTAAGGAGGGAGCTGATCGATGTTTCTCTCTATCCCTCTCCCTTTCTCTCTGTAAAAAATCAATAAAATATATTTTAAAAAAAGAAAGGAAAACAAATCTAAAAAGCCAAATATATTGTTTTAATTATAAAATGAATACGATGGTCAATTCAGAAGCTATAAAATCACAGAGTCATAATTTAACAAACCACTGGGCACTATCCCAGCAGATTCAGGCAAGAGAGCAGAAGGGTGATGTAGTTTTTAATTTCACATCCCACCCATTCCCTATTCCCTACTGTTAACACCACACACATACATGGAGAGCAACTAGTACTGAAAAACCTTGGTGTAAATATCTGTAACAGAACTTAGTGTGAAAGTACCCCCAAGTTCCCCAAAATATACAAGTGGGTGGGGACAAACTACCAAAAAGACAAATTTGGTATCAGGATCTGTGCAAGGCCAAGTAGAAGGAAGCAACAGGGCATCTAGAGCCCTGAGACACCCTGACTCCCCACCCCATAATCAACAGGAATTCAGAGGAGCAACTGGGCAGCAGCTGAAACTGGAGTTTTTCAAAACCTAGTGGAAAAATGTGGGCAAGTGTGTGAGGTCCCTGAAGAAGGTAGCGAGGGCTGGTGCAGGTTATGCACACTCAAAATCAACCTGCCAGTTCCTCAGACTGAGGAGAAACTACAGGAACAGAATCCAAATTGAGCAGAACAAGAACAATAGAGGTCCAGACAAACAAGGCCCAGATAAAGGAGGGCAGAACCAGATCTCAGAAAGTAAGCTGACATATTTCTTTACACTCGACAGAAGAGAGAGGTCAGAGAATAGTTAGAAAAGCTACCCTGACCCACTTGTCCTTTCTAACAGAACAGGAAAGGCAATTTCATGTAAAAATGGGCAATAGAAGATAATCTAGGTCAAATCCCACACAAAGAAAAAAGAGAATAAGGAAAAATACACCCCTATGACAACAAAAGCATCACAGAGACATGCTGGGAGACCAAAGAAAACTATAACAATACCTCAAAATGAATTAAAATACATCAAGAAAATGACATAAAAATATGAATAATATAAAAAATTAGAAAATATTTTAAAATGGGCATTAAAATTCAAGGGAAAAAATTTCAGAAAATACTAAATTAAAAAGATTATTCACAGTGAATAAATACAATAATTTCTTAAGATAAAAAGGGTGAAATGGCCCTAACCGGTTTGGCTCAGTGGATAGAGCATCGGCCTGCGGACTGAGGGGTCCCAGGTTCGATTCCGGTCAGGGGCATCATGGTTTCGGGCACATCCCCAGTAGGGGGTGTGCAGGAGGCAGCTGATTGATGTTTCTCTCTCATTGGTGTTTCGAACTCTCTATCCCTCTCCCTTTCTCTCTGTAAAAAATCAATAAAATATGTTTTTTTAAAGGGTGAAATGTTTAAAGATCAGTAATAAAGAAAGAAAAGAACCCAAGCAAAACAGACAAATAACGAAGATATATAATAGCAGTCCCCAAAGAAGAACACTTAAACAAGGGAACAGAACAAACACTTAGAGCTTCAATTTTCCTGAAATTGAGAATAAAAAAAGACTTGACATTGACACTACATACTGAAAGAACATACCCTGTCCTATTCCAGCACAACCCATAACAACACACTGTAGTAGCACGGGGGAAAATTGGAGGAGAAATCCTGTGGGCTTCAAGCAAAAAGAATAGGCATTCATGAGAGAAAGAAAATCATATTTGAATCACTCTGATAGTATGCCTTATGCCAAAAAAAAGAAAAAGACTGTGACCCAAGAAATTTATCCAAACTGACTTTCAAATAAAAGGCTTCAGATACACTGTTGTTATACAGAAATGCAAGGAGTGTTTGCTCACAAGCCCTTTCTGAAGAAACTAACAAATGAGCAAGACAACCAAAATGACTGGATAGACAATAATATAAGGAATGATGGTGAGCATTGAGTATGTGTTTATTTGAAGAGTTAAGATTAAGGTAAATTAAAGGGAGAGACTATGTTGTATAAACAGTGTTCTTATAATGCAGGTGCAACACAATTACAAAAAGTGGCAGCACTGAATCATACACTAAAAAGTGGTTGAAATGGTTTTATGTTATGTATATTGTACCACAATAAAAAAGGGGGAGAAGCCCTAGCCAGTTTGGCTCAGTGGATAGAGCATAGGCCTGTGGACTGAAGGGTCCCAGGTTCAATTCGGGTCAAGGGCACATACCTCGGTTGCAGGCTCAACTGCTGACCCTGATCAGGGCACATGCGGGAGGCAACCAATTGATGTGTGTCTCTCACATCGATGTTTTCCTCTCTTTAAAAAAACAATTGATGCCTGATTGGTGTGGCTTAGTGGTTGAGCATTGACCTATAATCCAGGAGGATCATAGTTTAATTCCCAATCAGAGCACATGCCCAGGTTGCAGGCTCGATCCCTAGTGGGGCGTGTAGGAGGCAGCCAATTGATGATTCTCTCATCATTGATGTTTCTATCTCTCTCCCCCTTCCTCTCTGAAGTCAATAATATATATATTAAAAGGGGGTGGGGAAAGTACCTTTTAAGTTTACATTGATACTTTCTATTCAAATTTAGAACTACAAGGTTTTCTATCTTCTATCTTAAAGCTGTATCTTCATTTTTCCATATAAAGAATCCTGGTTCTCATGAAGAAAACTGATTATGATAAAACACAATGTTTATTTCCATAAAATCATAATACTTAAAAAACCAAATCAGTAACCTTTGGAGAATGCTGAGAAACCAACTTGATTTTGAAAACTGGTAAATAAAATTTATAATGTATCCTACCTTTCCTCTACAAACTACTAAAAGGTAATAAAGATAAGGTGAGGTTTCTCTTTATAGAAAAACTCTCATGAAGAAATGACAGGAATTAAAACATCACCAGTCAACAACCCCATTAAACAGGATCTAGTAAGAACTGAACAGCAAGAATGCTAACATCATAAAAGTAGAGATATTATATAAAGTAGAGATGCTATACATTTCCTGATAGAAGAACACATATCACCGATGAAACTGTGTTGCCTACACAAACAAGCCTGAATCTGACGAAGCCTCTAGATCCAATTACCAATTCTTGGGAAGTACAAAAGCCAGAGATACATTAAACTACATGTAGATGCAATCAGCAAAATCCAAATTTTGGGAAACTCTCAGGACAGTGATCCAATTTCATCAACAAATATTTTACAAGGGAAAAAACAAGACGGGGTTGGGAGGCGGGGGGAGGATGGGACCTATAAATTAGGAAAAATTTAAAATCACTTATCAAGTGAAAAACAAAACTAAACAGAACAAAATTATTAGAGATGCACACTGGTTGGGTCCAGAAGATTATAATAGGAAGGAAGCCTTGAGCAGCTTCTGGATAAGCCGACAAGTTCTACTTCTGACCTGAGTGATGGCCGCAAACATATTTGCCTTAAAATAATTCATTAGCCTACCATTTATTTATGTGATCATCCATTTGTATTTTAATTATATAAAGTACATGAAATGCTTATATACATATGTATTCGTAAGTTTATGATTGTTTATGATTTTTATACTTGTAATATTTAATCATATCCCCCCCAAAATTTATAGTAATACATATCACAAACCTGAATACTAGGCAAATGTCATTAGTAGGATAATTAAGGTCTCCACAGATTCCATGCTCAACACTGTACCTTACACTTTACTGAATGTTTAAAAAAAAAAATAAGGAAGAAAGAAAGAAAAACTTATCATACACCAATTCCAAAGGCTGGGGAAACAAACAGTATCACAGACACTGAGCTAATATCCATAATATATTAAAAGTCCTAATGAATCAATACTTAAAAAGATGCCCATTAGAACAATGGATAAAGAACACAAACAGATTAATTCAGAGAGAAAAATACAAACTATCTTTAAAGGTTTTATAAATACAGACAGTAAATAACCAACCCCCAATAACTAAAACAAGTTGACAATTATCTATTAGCTTGGCAAAGACCAGGATTGATGAAACCCTCTAAGTATTGGCCAGGATATAGGGAAACCAGCATTCATATTACTGGTGGGCGTGTATGTTAACATCAATCTTACAAATTAATTTGGCTTTCTATTAATTCCTCCTACAGAAGTCAGACAAATAAAAAGACATATGTACATTAAAATACTGTTGGCAATAATGAAAAACATGAGACTAATCCAAATGTCCATTAATGGGAGATTTAATGAAGTTATAAAATGAAGCCAACAATGATTAAAAAGAATGATGTGTGCTTATTCTGAAAGCTCTCCACAATATAAAAATATAAGTACAAAAAGTAAATTGCACACCAGTATATGATGATGCTACTGGAAAAATTGCACAACACTGGTCTATCAGAAGTAAACTCCCATGTAATTCTAGCATTGGACTGAGAAAGTACTGTATACATATCAACATTTAACCATGTTACCATCCACACCCCTTTAAAGGACAGCCTGCAAGGTTATGAATATTAATACTACCTCACTGGTACTATTAAAGAATATATGACATTTGTGCAAAACTTACAAGAGCCAGGTATATTATTCGAGGACTTGATGCGCTGTGATGAACTGGAATTTACCTTAGACTGTCAGTCATCTTGACCTGAATGAAAGTGAAATGGAATAATGTTATCTGACAATATATAGTAAGTGCATACAAGATGGAGAGAGTTGGAATTGAATTTCATGAAATAAATACCTTACAGACTTGTGACTGGTGGTTTCCATGCTCCTGGGGCAAAAGTAGTCATTACTTATTGGCCCAATATTGCCACTGAACTGTCAGACACCAGCCTCTCTTTCCTTTGGGTGATGACCAAATTCAAAGGTGTGTTATACTGAAAAAGAGTATTGTACCCATCTATTCACAAACAATGGGAAGAACTGAGTGATGGAATGTGTTAAGAGACCACTGGGCAATCCTGCTTCAGCAGTCCAGGGACTTTCTTGGCCATTTGACACCTGGTAATGCTTTTTTCTCCTAAGAACATATAGAATTATTCAACTTTTTCATCCCCCAAAAATGTGAGTTATACCAAGATATTGTAATAAAGCAGGGATGTCCCGTTATCATTGTAGTTTGCGTGTGAGAATTTTTTGCATGCCTATTGTTTTTTGTCTGTTAGAGAAAAGAAGGCCCCTCCTAGTGCCCAAATAAGAACAGATCAACTGTAGTGGAATGCTATTACTGCCAATCATTTTAGGACTTAAAGCTCAAACACTTACCAGATAATGTAAGATTGGGTAAATCATCCTCTCTAGGCCTGTTCTTCAATAAATGAAGACAGTTCTTAGGGTTTGGGGAGGTCCAAACGAAATATAAAGTATTTAACTAGTAGGCACAAAAACATACATTGTTTCCTTTCTCCCTTTGGTTAGAACATTTTCCCAGATATGATTATTTTAAGGAATACACCTCAAACAATATATGAAATCAAAAAACCACAGCAGCCCTAATCAGTTTGGCTCAGTGGATAGAGCGTCGGCCTGCGGACTGAAGGGTCCCAGGTTTGATTCTGGTCAAGGGCATATACCTTGGTTGCGGGCACATCCCCAGTAGGGGGTGTGCAGAAGGCAGTTGATTGATGTTTCTCTCTCATCGATGTTTCTAACTCTCTATCCCTCTCCTTTCCTCTCTGTAAAAAAATCAATAAAAAATATATTTTTAAAAAAACACAGCATCTAATTCTTTGCACAATAGATCTTTCTACAATTTTCTATTAAAATTCACTGCCTGATTCTTGGATCAGAAGACTTTTAAATGGCATAAATACTGCTTCTACCACACAGAGTAATTACTTCCATGGAGCCACACCATTTGTGCTAAACAGAGGACTGTGAACAGCAGCATTTTACAGGAGAAAAGAGTTCTAGATATCAGCTTGCCCTCCAGGTAGTCCAACGTTTTCTCTCTGAATACAGAAGCAGGTGATGAAGTTGGGGCCACACACAGGTAGAACTGGTGTGCACTCTGCTGTGAGCAAACACTGGCAGAAGTTCAGGCAGGCCTTTTCCTTGCCTGAGATAGTTGCTACTGAAATGAAAAATATCCATTACTTCTAAAATCTTTTCAAGGGAAAAAAATAATAAATCTTCACTTGAAAAGAAACGCCAAGATACTGATAGCAGTTTCCAGTATGCATTTTATGGGAAGAAACTATAAACTGATAGTTTTTATACTTAGTTTCCACCAGTAGTATAATTTTGGGAAGTAAGGAGTTTATTTTAATGGACAGAAAATCTGTCTTTTCTCATGTGTTAAAACAAGGACTGGAAACTACTGCCCATGGCCAGCTGCCTGTTTCTGTAACTAAGAATTTATTAGAACACAGCTTCACCCATTTATTTGCATTATCTATGGCAACCTTCATTCAGCAGAGTTGGGTGGTTGCAACAGACATCATATGTGGCCTGAAGCCTAAAATATTTACTATCTGACCCTAGGAAAAAAACCTACTGCCCCAGCTGGGTAGTTCAGTTGATTGGAGTGTTATTCTCTACATCAAAAAGGCTGTAGGTTTGATTTCCAGTCAGGGCACACCTAGGTTGTGGTACAATCCCCAGTTGGGACGCACAGGAGGCAGCTAATTGATGTTTCTCTCTTTCTCTCTCTTTCTCTATTTCTCCCTTCCTCTCTCTCTCTAAAATCAATAAAGACATATCCTCAGGTGAGAATTAGAAAGAAAAAAAAAAGGCCCTCCAACAACTACATTAAAATATTACCACACTATACTAAGGCTCAGTAAAACTTCCTTAGAAAGAAAACTAAGGTAAAATACAAAAGTACAAATGACATGCTTGCTCTGATTCAGGCACTTTCAAGATCATAGTTTATTTCTTCAGATAAAAAGATAGTATACATATTAGGGAATCCATCTAGTAGTTTTGCATTGAATGTTAACCAAAAAAACTCTAGACACCTGAAAGCCTCACTATTAACATGAACTATGGTAATAAAAAATTTGACATTTAATTTGTTCAATATATAGTATTTACATTATGAAACCAAGTGATATTATTGATAAACAGTGATAAAGAAATAGTAAAAAGCAAAGGTTTATATTTTTATAATGTGCTAATTGTCATAATTGTACATAAAAATTAAAACATAGCAGAGCTTTCTGTTATAAAATTCTTAATCATCTGAACTGTAGTCATTACTTGATAACAATTTACATGCAACATCTGCTATAAATGACATTTGATTTCTTTGTGAGAAATTGTGAGTAGATAAATGACATTTAAGAGCAAACATTAATTTACTTGTGGTCAAAAAAACAAAAAAAACTGTACTCAAGATTAGTACTGGTCACAAGCCTCTTCCATATAGAAACGGTAAAAACAGTAAGACAAAAGTATTTGCAAAAGGAGATGGACAGCTGAAGAGTGCCATGAATGGCACAGCTCAAAAAATCTTGGGACCAGACACATATCTTTTCTCTCTCCTTCAATGGTGAAAGGTCTATTTTGCCATCAAATAATAGTAACTGAAGCAAGTGAGGGCACCAGGTGTACAAGAAATTAAATCTTGCAAAATACTAAGATGGAGGCAGGTGTGGCCAGAAGAAGGGACAATTTATATATAATTCAAACTATATACAGCATAACTGGAATGCAGCCCATCCCAAACTGGCTTTGTGAAACAGTTGGACCGTTATGATTTAATAGTTAAAATTATAACAAGTTGTATAACAGATTTACATGGGACACAAAATCAAAGGGGCATTTTATATTATTTACTGTGTTGTTTCAATTTAAAAATAACTTTGCTAAGTATACATCTCAACTGAGGTCTATGTATAAAACATCCTAATAGATACAGATATTTACCTTTGGTGAGTTAAAGGCCTTTTTGTGATTTCTGTCTGAATTGTAGGCAGAATGGGAGATACACATGCACATAGGGGAAAACTCAAACTGAGGTAATCCGAAGGTCTGCATGTGAGGAGACTGGAGGTTACTTTGAAAGTCAAAGCATACCAGAAATCCAGAACAGGTAACAGTGAGCATGGCAACAGAAGGAATGGAATGCCAATATGGCAGTAAAACTTTTTAAAACAGAAAGAGGAAGGCCTCTCGTACCAGCAGAATCCTGCATACATATTAAAAAAAAAAAAAAAGCCACCTACCATTTCATAAAACAAAAGCCAATTATAGTGTGGGAAAGTATAAATTGCAGAAAACCAGAAGTCAATAGCAGAAAAACTACTGGTTTACTTGAGAGGGAGGAGGAGGCTTCCCCCTGGCAGTTACTTGGTGAAGGCCGCCACCACCGCCCACAGAACCTCGTTGGCGTTGGCCTTCACACATTCCACCTCGGGATCCAAGTCGAGGAGCTGCCGCACTCTCTTGGTGGCTAAATCATACTGCTCATCCAGCAGGGGAGCAAAGGCATTCTCCAGAACATCCGAGGCGTGGGCGAGGTAAATGAGGGCCAGCAGGCGCTTGTCCATGCGGTGAGGGTCATTCACCCATTTGTCAAGAACAGCTTCCTGTACCTTCTTGATGAGGCGCTGCTTAATGTTGTTGTTGGTGAGGGGATGTGTGGTCATGTCAAAAAGTAGGAAGTTCTGTTTCTCTGTTGTCAATACGCCCTTTTCTACCAGGTTTTTAGCTAATCGTTCCCGTACATTCCTTAATTGATAATGCAGTTTTAATGGATTCCATGTTTCACCTAAACAAAATATTTTAGAAGTTAGAAATGATAGGTATTGGATTCCAGTCAAGATAGAAGAGAAGGTAACTGCTGTGCTCACCTCCTCCCACTACTACATCAAAATTGCAACTAAATTATGAAACAAACATCATTTTGAACCACCTAAAGACTAGCTGAACATAAATGCTATACCTGAGGAGATAAAGAAGAAGCCACAAAGGGACTGGTAGGAGAGGCAGAGACATGAAATAAGCTGGTCCCACACCCATGAGGTGGCAAATAAGAATCAGAGGAGCCGAACCAGTTTGGCTCAGTGGATAGAGCGTCGGCCTGCGGACTCAGGGGTCCCGGGTTCGATTCCGGTCAGGGGCATGTGCCCTGGTTGCGGGCGCATCCCCGGTGGGGGGCGTGCAGGAGGCAGCTGATCGATCTCTCTCATCGATGTTTCTAGCTCTCTATCCCTCTCCCTTCTCTGTGAAAAATCAATAAAATATATTAAAAAAAAAAAAAGAATCAGAGGAATACTCAAGCTGTGGAGGACCCACTAAGGAGTAAGGGGTCCCAGCCCCAGACACCAGTGCTGGGAAGAGAAGTCCCCATAACATCTGGCTGTGAAAACCAGCAGGGACAGCATCCAAGTGAGAACAAGGGCTGCTGGAGTCCCGGGCGCTCCTCCTGAGAGGCCGCACACAGTCGTACTAGCTCACAAACTCACTCACATGGCTCCAGCGTAGGAGCAGCAGCTAGAAAAGCACCAAGGATATATAGGGAGAAACTAAATTGACTAGCTTCAGGGAAAGTGCTGGAAGAGCAGGGGTTGAGACAGCTCTCTCCCAGGGAGGGAGTGCTGGCAGATACCATTGGTCCTTTGTTGAGCCCTCCCCCAACCCAGCCAGCCAGTCTAGTATAGATGGGCACCAAATCAGAGCTCTCCATTAACCTGGAAACACCATTGTCCTGCCCTGGTGATTCCCTGAGACCCTACCCTATCTAACAGCCTGCAGGTCCACAAACCCAAACAAGCAGTGGCTGTCCATGGTGTTTCCTATACCTCTAGCTAAGCTACCCAAGTCTGGCACAAGCAGCAATAGGTGTGAACTTGCATTGTAACTATCATCAAGTAGCCCCAGGCCCGGCATACACAGTGACCAGTCTGGCCTTGGAACACAGCCTCAACAAGCAGTCATAAACCCCACACAAGTTGCAGGCTTGGTTTGCAGAATAGCCACTCCCAAGCAGCAACCAACTGCAATTTCATAGCTCCACCAGACAATAGCCCCAAGCTGGGCACAATCAGTTAAATTAGACCATACAAAAATCAACTCAAAGTGGATAAAAGGCTTAAATGTAAAACCTGAAATCATAAAACTTACAAAAGAAAATATAGGCAGTAAATTCTGACATCGCTCTCAGTAACATTTATTTGGAAATGTCTTCCCAGGAAACAAAAGAAAAAATAAACAAATGGAACTACATCAAACTAAAAAGTTTTGGCATAGCAAAGGAAATTATCAACAAATCGAAAACAACCTCCTGAATGGAAGAAGATATTCACCAATGATACATCTGATAAGGGTTAAAACCCAAAATATGTAAGAACCCCTCCCCCCTAAAAAACAAACAAACAAACAAAAAACAACAACTAAAAAATGGGCAGAGGACTTGAATCAATATTTCTCCAGAGAGGACATACAGATGGCCAATAGACATATGAAAAGATGCTCCACATTACAAATCAGGAAAATGCAAATCAAAACCATAATGAGATATTACCGCACACCTGTGAGTATGGTTTCCATCAATAACAGTGTTGGCAAGGATGCAGAGATAAGGGAACCCTGTGCATTGTTGGTGGAATTGTAAATTAGTGCAGCCACTATGGAAAACAGTATGGAGGTTCCTCAAGAAATTAAAAATGGAACTACCATATAACCCAACAATCCCTCTTCTGGGTATGTATCCAAAGAACTCTAAAACACTAATAAAAAAGGATATAAGCACCCTCTATGTTCACTGCAGCATATTTACAATTCAGCCCTGGCCTGTGTTGCTCACCAGTTAGTGTTGGCCTCAGCACCAAAAGATCATGGGTTGGATTCCCCGTCAAGGGCACATATGTAGGTTGCAGGTGCAATCCCAGGCCCAGTCAGGACACGTATGGAGGCAATGGATCAATATCTCTCTCACACATTTGTGTGTGTGTGTGTGTGTGTGTGTGTGTGTGTCCCTCCCTTCCCTCCCCTCTCTAAAAATTAATGGGAAAAATATCCTCAGGTGAGGATTAACGGGGGAAAAATTAATGGGGGGAAAATTCTCACAAGAATTAAAAAAAAATAAAATGGTTATTATAAATATCTAAATAACTTAAAGGAAATATGAAAAGACCTTTTTTTTAAACGAGTAAATGATCTGAATTGTGATTTTTCATTTTGTGAATAACTTTGTAAAACTAGGAACTTGAAAACAATTATCAAATAATAAAGGGTTGGTACCATGAATTATTAGTAAATTGAAGTTACTGCCTGCATTTAAAGAAAACATTCACTTTCCAATTTAAAAAACCTAGCAAATTAGCTTCCGCAAAAGACAAACAACCATTGCATTCAATTTCCTTGGTAACTTCAAAAAAGAGCTAAAATATATTTAGGGGTTCTATTAGACTTTAAAACCTAATTGTATAAAAGAAAAATATAATAATAAATGAAATACTAACTTACAACAAGTTATGGAGCCAGACTGGTGGATATGATTTCAACTTGGTCATCTCCTAGCTATGCCTTAGAGAATATCTTGGCCATTTATTCCCAAACAAAGGCACGGGGTGATATGTGCATAAGACTATTCTGAGAAACCCAAAGTTAAATTTCTCTTTGGCAGACCTGAAAATCAAAACAACCCTCCCACCCCCCCCCCCACCCCCAATGCTGCTATACAATGACTTTTTTCTTTTTCATGGGAAATAAATGGGATTAGCAGTTTATGGCTATCTATTATATTAAAGTTATACTAAGGTTTATCTACAACTTATCTATAATTAAATCTTATCTATTGCAACCAATGGAACAAGTAATGCTTACAAAGTTGCTGTAAGAAATTTCTCAATTTCAAAATATGCTGACAAGTCAGTGTTGCTACTAAAAATGAAAAGAGTCTCAACACAGACAGACCCACTGTCAAATAAGGTGCTCCATTTTGAGTGGACCTTCTTATGGGCAATCGCTCCTGTCTCAGAGGAAGTAATAAAAAGGCATTTTGCCCTTGCTGGTTTGGCTCGGTGGATAGAGCGTTGGTTTGCGGACTGAAGGGTCCTGGGTTCGATTTCGGTCAAGGGCACATGCCTGGGTTGCCGGCTGGATCCCCAGTCAGGGCATGCAGGAGGCAGCCGATCAACGATTCTCATCATTGATGTTTCCATCTCTCTCTCCCTTCTCCCTTACTCTCTGAAATCAATAAAAATATATATTTTTTTAAAAGGTATTTAGACATCATCTTCTTTTGTACCAATTCCCTGGAAAAGGGCAAACCTTGTGTATTCACGCCAACAAAATTGTTATTCAGATCTCCTCAGTTATGTGAAAAAATGAATAAATCTCATAAGCAGAAGGTTGATGGAACAGTGTAACATACAAGTGGGGGTGTTAAGCATCCCCATAAAATAACTGAATGGTCAAAGTATCTTGGTATTCTGACATTTCTGCTTTTTACTTTAAAAGAACCAAATTAAGTAAGCTAAATACAAAAAATAAAGTCACCCCTGAGATTAGCATAATTTAACAGTATAAATTGGGGTGGGAGAAGGGTAGTTGTGTAAGTAAAAGGAAGATACAATAAGATTTAATCTATACTAACTACTAAAGATTTAGCTGCTTCAATTTAAGCAGAATATTAAATAACTTTCAAATATTTGTAATAAATGCCTGATAAAAAAATAGTACTAAAAATTCTAGATTAAAAGATGTTACTATGATCCATATTATTATTCATCAGTCCCTAAAGAATTTATTTACCTTTTTTTAAACAAACTTGTGAGAAGCATATAGAGAGGCAAAGTTCTTCAAAGATTATGTCCTCTGCCTAACAATTACTTCAGTGGAAATGACATACTGGCAGCTACCTACATAATTCACTACAAAAAACTTCTCTCTTCCATGACATCTTATTACAAAACTAAAAGCAGCTGTTCAGAAATTTGGCAGTCTAGTGACACCTTGTGACCAAATTTATCAACTACATGTCTTAAGATTTCAAAAAGCCAGAAACTTTTACTCTTATTTCATTTTTAAATATGTTTTTATTAATTTCAGAGAGAGGAAGGGAGAGGGAGAGAGGGATAGAAACATCAATGATGAGAGAAAATCATTGATTGGCTGCCTTCTGCACACCCCCAAATGAGGATAAAGCCTGCAACCCAGGCATGTGTCGACACTCAACCACTGAGCAACACTGGCCAGGCCAGAAACTTTTATTCTTAAAAACAGTTTTTAGCCGAAACCGGTTTGGCTCAGTGGATAGAGCGTCGGCCTGCGGACTGAAAGGTCCCAGGTTCGATTCCGGTCAAGGGCATGTACCTGGGTTGCAGGCATATCCCCAGTGGGGGATGTGCAGGAGGCAGCTGATCGATGTTTCTCTCTCATCGATGTTTCTAGCTCTCTATCTCTCTCCCTTCCTCTCTGTAGAAAATCAATAAAAAAATATATAAAAACAGTTTTTAAAACACTTTTTAAGTCTTTGCCTCAAATATATGTATATTTATCAAATTTTAAATTAATGATATACATAAATATTTATCATATATCAGTAGGTTTTAGCATGTATGATGTAGTGTAAATAATAAAAAAATTAACCCTTGAGTATCTCTCTATCCAGGTAAAGAAGAAACCTTTGTCAGGACCTTAGATGCCTCCTGTGTCCTTCTCTGCCTCAGAAGTAATCACCAGACCAACTCGTGTTACTCATTCTCTTTTCCCTACCACCTATGTAAGTATCAATACGTCGTTTTGAAAACCAAGTAGCAAAAAGACAGTGGATAAGGCCACCCATTTTAGTACTCCTGTAATCCCTCTGAATAGGAATGCTTCCCTCTTTCTGTCTCATTCTGATCCTTCACAGGCCTAACCCAAGTTCTATTTCCTCCTCCAACTACTAAAGCTCCAAGGACTTCTTTTTGAGTTCCTTCACTTTCAGAGAACCCTATTGTTAAACTCTGTGAGTCTGTCAGATGTCCCAAAGGCAAAAGTGGAAGAAGGCTAACTTACAGAGAGGGTTGGCAATGGGTGGGCCACAGTGCTATACTGTTTTGTCATGTGTTAAGTAAGTGGATTTGTGGGTTCATATTACCTAGTTTTAACCAAACAAATCCTCATCAAATGTGCAAGGTAATTTTAAGATCCCTACAAAAGAAATTATAAATTATCCCCAATATCAAAAGCACAAAGAAGGGAAAGAATTCAAGTTTTTCCTCACTGAATGAGGTAAAAAAAAAACTTTACCAGCAGATCTACAAGAAGGCAGTCAAAAACAAAATTTCAAAATTATCAAAACAACCTGTGAATAAGTTTGATTAGCTAGCCAGTGTTGCTCAGTGGTCAGAGTGTCGGCCCACGCACCTAAACGCCTCAGGTTTGATAAAGGCAAGTACCTGGGTTGTGGGTTTGCTCTCACATTGCTCTCACTCTCTCCCCCTCCCTCTCCCTGTTTCCCCTCTGAAAAGCAATGGAAAAAATAACCTCATGTGAGGATTGTTTTTTAATCTGAATGGTTGGAAGTATTACATACATTCCCCCCCGCCCCCCGCATAAATCCCCTCCAGCTAGCCCCCACCCCAGGCCTTCACCACCCTTCTACTGTGAGGATTAACAAACAAAAAAAGAATGCACCCTGTCCTAAATGTAAAGTGCCCATTGTTGCCCTCTTAGCTAAGAATGTAATATGTGTATTCAATTTTTAAATAAACAAACATGGAAAACTCAAATTTTTTTACTAATAGAATATCCTCATAATAGGGACTATTATTTGAGAAACTGAGAGAAATGACATGTTAATTACTGATCTCTGACAAAGTCCACATGTTGTTTAAAACAGTTACTTTAAAAACAAAACAAAACAAAAACAGTTACTTTAAGCAGCAATACATCTGAACATGAAATAACAATACATGTACAGCTGAGCCTTGAACAATGCATGGGGTAGGGGTGCTGAACCCTGAGCAGTCTAAAATCCACTTATTACAATTGACCAGATGACTTACTTGTAACACATAAAGTCAATTAACATATATTTTATATGTTATATGTATTATATACTGTACTCTTACAATAAAGTATGCCAGAAAAAGAAAATATTAAGAAAGTCATAAGAGTCCTAACTGGTTTGGCTCAGTGGATAGAGCGTTGGCCTGTGGACTGAAGGGTCCCAGGTTCGATTCCGGTCAAGGGCATGTACCTGGGTTGTGGGCACATCCCCAGTAGGGGGAGTGCAGGAGGCAGCTGATCGATGTTTCTCTCTCATTGATGTTTCTAACTCTCTATCCCTCTCCCTTCCTCTCTGTAAAAAAACCAATAAAATATATTTTTTAAAAAAATAAAGTCTTAAGAAAGAAAAAAATACATTTACAGCATTTATTGAAAAAAAATCCGCATATAATTGGACCCATAGGGTTCAAACCCATGTTGTTCAAGGTCAACTGGGTGCAGAAGATATGTTTTATATAGGAGTAGTAGAGAGGAAGAACAAGGTAACTTAGATCCTATACAGAAAGAGCTCTCTATCTAGAAGATTAGACAAATACACAAATAATATAATAGTAGCATTAGTGCTGTCAACCAAATATTTCAGGTTCTTCTCCACTACATTCACACTTTCCTATCTCCTTAAACTTAGGGGAGGCCATGTGACTTGCTCTGACCAATGAAACCTGAACCATGTGTCATTTCTGAGCAGAAACTGAAGAGCCTGAGAGATCTGCCATGCTCATCTTCCCTTCCCAACAGTGACAATGCTCAAGATGGTGACAGTCCCACTGCCTGCCAAAGTGAGAATGAAGTGGCCTGTGACTGACCAACAGATGAGTTAGAAATAAACTATTATTTTGAGCCATTAAGGTTTTGGGGTTGTTACCACAGTTTAACCTAACCTACCCAGAATAAGGTGACATGAGGTAATTCTGATAAAGAATGATGGGAGCTCTAAAGAACAATATTACATTTCATTCAACAGCTGCTCAGTCTTGTTAAAAGGCATGAACTTTTTAAAAACACTATTTTCCCCATTCAGTCACTAACTTACAACTTAGACTAAATAACTAAAACTCCTAGCTATTGTGTCTAAGTTCCATTCTAAAGGATTTTAAACGTTCACAAAAAAACTTTTGAACATAATTCAAATTCTAGTTTATACACAGAAACTCACCACTAAGTAATTCGATCCAGTTCTGGACTGTTTCTGCAGGCTGAGTCTCCTTAACATGCTTTAGAGCTTCATCAAGAAGAACATCCCCTGTTGGGGCATCAGACTTACAGATCACCTAAAATGTAAGCAACACGAATAAAATGACCCACTGATACCTTTTCTCTGACCTGATCTCTTTGAATGAAAAACTTAAATAATTATGTAAGTAATTCTTTATGGCTAAAGCCCCAAGTGTACTTGCAATAGCAAAATTCAGATTTTAAATTAATTCTATATTAAGAAAATCCGGTATTTAACCTAACCAGATTAGCTACAATCATGAATGAAAGTAATCTTAATTAGTAAAGCAAAATGCTAGAAGATACTAACTGTAATTCCTTTCATTACTAAACCTTGGGCTATTTGACCCAGAAATTCATTTTTTAAACATTTATTAGTTGCAGAAACAATTATATGTAACAATTCTGTATATGAAAAAGGTGGCATTTTACACCAGTAGAGAAATAAATTTGTCAATGATTAAAACAACTGGCTAATAAATTAGCAGTAAAAATTAAGTAAGACATGACTCCTTAGAGCTTATACCACAATAAAGATTTAAATAATGAATTATAATTGTGAAGGTGAGAAAGGTTTTTTCAAAGTTCTTACAACTTGAAGAAAATATCAATAGGCTTAATGACATAACATTTTTAAATACAACAGTTTTTTTTCTAAACTATATTGGGATATAGAATCCACCTTAACAGTGGAAAAATCCAGTTGGGGAATGAGACAGAAAATTACTATACTGCTTTAGCCAAGTAGTAGATCTCTACAGCCTTCATTAATGTTCTTGCTGCCTAAACAACAAATTTCTAGTGTAAATTCTATAATATCAAATGTGAATGTTAGCTATTAAAATGTTATAAAATTTAACAGTATTTTTAAAATATAACAGTCCTCCTCTTAAAATCTGTCCTCAACAATGTGTCCTTTACATTTTTGCTCAAAAAAGGTAACCTCTTTTGAAAGATTAAAAAATATATACTATATCTATTTGACAGTGTGACCCAATATAAATATAAGAACCACAAAGCTATTTTTTTTTCATTTTAGTTACATTAAAAAAGGAAAAGATACAGGTAGAATTAATTTTAATATACTTGACTTAACCCACTACAGCCAAAATATTAACATGCAGTAAATATTCTTAAATTAAGATATTTTACATCCTTCTTTTTCCATAGTAAATCTTCAAAAATGCAGTTTTATTCACAGCATGTCTCAATTTGCACTAGCCACATTTCAAGTGTCTGGCTCATAGACAAATGTGGCTAGGGGCTATCATATTGGACAATGCAGATACAGAACATTTTCATCATCACAGAAAGTTCTTTGGACAGTGCTCTTCAAGACCATGCTTTTAGTGTGTGTGTGGTGGGGGGGTGAGGGTGGGGCTGTTGAGAGAATAAGAAAAAAGAAGAACCTTGGGAGAAAGAACTGTATGTCTATATAACTGGGGTCATGCCACATCACTTCTTAAATCCATACTATCTAAGTTCAATGCCCACCATATGCCCACGTACGTTCACCCACTTCTGGGTATAAGTAGATCTTTTTTTTTTTTAAATTCTGTCCTCTAAATCTGTCTCAGAGGGATCACTTTTCTCCATCACCATTGCAATTATTCTAGTCTACCTAATCTAGTTATCTTTCACTTGGATTAAGTTTCCTAATGAGTTTTAGCCATTTTCAATCCATTCTCTTCACTGATCTTTATAAAAGGCAAATCTTATCATTCCATTGTTTCTGCTTAAAACTCTTCAACGACTCATAGAGAACGCCCTAAACTCCGTAATAAAATTCAGCAGTGTATAGCCCACTAGCAAATATCCTGTGCTCACACATATAATTTCTACTTAGTTCTTTTTTTCCCCCTTGGAGGAGGGAATTTCATTTTTCCTGAACAGTTAACCAAGGATGACAAGACATTTGAAGGAAAGCCTTCAGCAGCAAAGAGACCAAAAGAGAGGAAATAAGAACTCTGATGAGTCATAGATAACACAAAGAAAACTTTCAAAAGAGCCATAATATCCTCAGATATTTTAAAGATAATACATTCATAAAACAAGAATGAGAAGCCATGATTTAAAAAAATGAAAAAAGGACTCCTAGAAAAGAAAAACATGAGCCAAGGTGATGATTAAAAAAACACAAAAAACAAAACACCCTCAACAGAGATTTAAAGATAAGAGAGGTCAGAGAACATCAATTATACCTCAATAATGCTGGGAAGTAAACAAAAATCAGAAAGGAAAAAAATAAAAAAAGAGTTGCTAAAAGGTCCACATTCAGCTTACAGAGTTAAGAAAACGGAGGGCAAAAGATACAAGAATATAAGAAAACTTTCCAAAACCAAAAGACACACATTTTCACAGTGAAGGAGTGCATAATGAACTTTAAAAAACCCACATCAAGGCAAATCATACAATTTCAGAATACCAGGGATAAATAGATAATCAATCCCAAATGCTTCCAGAAAGGAAAAAGCAGATATCATACCAAGAATGAAAATTAGAAGGGCACCAAACTTTAATGGCAACTCTGTATACTAGAGGACAATAGAGAAATATGTTCAAAAATTATATGCAGAACCCAAGGACACAGACAATAGTGCGGTAAAGGCCTGGGATGGGGATGGGGGGTGGGCGGGGGCGGCCAATACAGGCTAGAAGGGGTCAGGGGGATAAAAAGGGAACATCTGTAACACTACAGATAAGTTAAAAAAAAATTCTATGGAAAAATAATTTATACCTAACATCCTATTGCCAGTCAAATAAAACTAAAGTGTCTAATAAAACTGAAGTAGCATCTTCAAGTACACAAAGTCTCAAAACAGTTTCCTCCCACAAGGATGGAAGAAAATTAATTAGACCCAGAAAACAGAGGGTTGAAAGCAGTAAAAATGTGACAGGAAGTTCCAGCAGAACCAAAGCATTATTAACTTTAGGGGGGAAAAAAACCATACAAGAAAGGAAAATATCACAGGATATAACTAACTAAAGAAAACAATATTAACATAGTTGTAACGATATAAAACAGTCATTACTGTTGTGCCAACAATTATGACATACTCTATTAGAAAGGGGGCGGGCATAGAGGTGATATGTAAGAGAGCCAAATATGCATCTATTCGGAGAGTAAACAGCATCTCAATTGATTTACCAAGAAATGGCAGTATAAGTTTAGAAATATGGAGGTAAATGCCAAAATAAATAAGAGAACTGTAGCAAGCTAAATGGTTGCCCCTAAAAGGTGTTCATGTCCTAACCCCCAAAGCTAATCCCCATTAAATTTTTGTAGATAAAATTAAGTTAATTAGATCTGGAGATGAGACTGTCCTAGATTATCCGGATGGGCCTTAACTGCAATGGCATACAAAGGAGGAACACACAGACAAGGCAATATAAAAAAAGAGTACGGAGAGATGAGGCCAGAAGCCAAGGAAAGCCTGGAACCACCAGAAGCTAGAAGAGGAAAGGAACAGAATTTCCCTTAGAGCCTTCAATGAGAGCACAGCACATTCTGGCCTCCACAACTGTGAGATAATAACTACCTGTTGTTTTAAGTCACAAAGTGTGTGGAATTTGTTAAGGCATCCCTAGGAAATTAATATGGAGACAGAAACTGGTTGCTTCCCAGAAGCAGGACTATGGAGTGAAGAAAGGTAAGGAAGACTGCTTTTTTGTTATAAGCCTTTTGGTACAATTTGACTTTATAACTACTATATACGTATTACCTTAATAAAATCATTAACTATTTTAAGTGTGTAAATTAAAATACATTGGAGTATTTTTTCAAAAGACGTATCAATTATCTACCTAATTAAGATCTCAAAAGCAGGTAGAATGAAACAATAAGCCCAGGCAGGCAGGGAACATGTGTCTCCTGATCACCATTGTATCTCCAGGATCTAGCTCAACACATGGTAGACTTAAGCACTAAATAAATATAAGTTGTTGATAACTAACACAAAACTGGTCTTGTTCCCAAACAAAAAAGTTTCAATATCAGTACAAAAACCCAAATCAATATCTTTTAACCAGGTCTGGGCTCCATACATTAATGCAAAATTACTTAAAATTACTAGCAACCTCTGTGTATATTTCACCAATAACTGTAACAGCAGATTCTTAAAGATTCCCCCCCCCCCCCTAATTCTATGGCTGCACAGTAAAATGAAACAGAATTATATTCAGCTTTATGATATATTTATATAAAACAGTAATTTTATTTTTTTAATATTTTTATTGATTTCAGAGAGGAAGGGAGGAGATATAAACATCGATGAGAGAGAATCACCAATTAGCTGCCTCCTGCACACCCCACACTGAGGGCTGAGCCTGCAACCCGGGTATGTGCCCTGACTGGGAATTGAACCATGACCTCCTGGTTCATAGGTTGATGCTCAACGAGCCATGCCAGTCCAGCTAAAACAGTAATTTTAAAACTAATCTTATGCCAGTTCATTTTACTTTTAAATGCCTAGATTAAATTTAATTTTAAAGTCCCATGAAAAAGATTTTTCTGCTATATATACTATGTTTACTTTGTATAAAACTTTTAAGAATCATTAATGGCTTTCTTTCCTACACGATTATTAATCTCCATCGCATTATCAATAAAAAAATGTTCCATTTTGGGCCTTGCTGGGTGACTCAGTTGGTTGGAGCATCAACCCATACACCAAAAAGGTTGTGGGTTCAATTCCCAGTCAGGGAACATACTAAGTTGCAGGTTCAGTCCCAGGTTAGGGAGTAACTGATCGATGTTCTCTCTCACATCAATGTTTCTCTCTCTCCCCCCCGCCCAGCCCCTTTCCCTTCCTGTCTCTTTAAAATCAATAGAGGAAGAAACCAAGATGGCGGCATAGGTAAACACCTGAAATTGCTGCCTCGCACAACCACTTCAAAACTACAACTAAAAGACAAAACGGACATCACCCAGAACCACAGGAAGGCTGGCTGAGTGGAAATTCTACAACTAGAAGGAAAGATAAAAGCACACTGACTCAGAGGAGGTGCAGAAGTAAAGTGCAGAGTTACGGAGGCGCACGCGGAAAGGGCTGGCAACTGAGGACAAGGTTGTCTTTTTCAATCAGGAGGGAGACACAAGCTCCTGATAGCTCTGAACTCCAGTCCCAAAGAAGAGGAATCTGCAGATCTCTCCATAGCTCCTGCTGGGTAGTCTCGGGCAGAGGCTAAATTAGCACCTCCTTAGAGATCCAAGAGCCAGTGTACCCAGTGGTCAGAGTGGGACCATCCAATTACAACTCCTCAGATCCATAAGGGACACACTCAGGGGGCAGACTCAGTGAGCACCAAAGCCCCAATGAAGCAAGTCTTGCCCCAGAAGGGTGTCTCCAGCACAGAAGTTCTCCCACTGCAGACACAGCTGATTCTCACAGCCAACTGGCCTGGAGGTCAGTTCCTCCAAGTGATACCAACAACAATCAAGACTTAACAACAAGACTGTGCACAGAACCCACAAAGGGGTGCACCAAGAGTGTCCACCTCAGGTAATTGGGGAGGCTGAGCCACTGGGCCCTATAGGACACCTGGCACAGAAAGCCACTCTATCAACACAGGGAAGCATAAAAAATGCGGAGACAAAAAAACAGGTCACAAATGACAGAAATGGAGGAAAGCAAACTACTAGATATAGAGTTCAAAACTACGGTTATAAGGTTTTTCAAGAATTTTCTAGAAACCGCCGATAAATTTAGTGAGACCCTCGATAAATCTAGTGAGACCCTCGAGGATATGAAAAAGGACCAACTAGAAATTAAGCATACACTGACTGAAATAAAGAATATTATACAGAGATCCAAGACCAGACTAGAGGATCGCAAGAATCAAGTCAAAGATTTGAAATACGAAGAAGCAAAAAACACCCAACCGGAAAACAAAAAAGAATCCAAAAATATGAAGATAGTGTAAGGAGCCTCTGGGACAACTTCAAGCGTACCAACATCCAAATTATGGGGGTGCCAGAAGAAGAGAGAGAGCAAGATATTGAAAACCTATTTGAAGAAATAATGACAGAAAACTTCCCCTACCTGGTGAAAGAAATAGACTTACAAGTCCAGGAAGCGCAGAGAACCCCAAACAAAAGGAACCCAAAGAGGACCACGCCAAGACACATCATAATTAAAATGCCAAGAGCAAAAGACAAAGAGAGAATCTTAAAAGCAGCAAGAGAAAAACAGTTAGTTACCTACAAGGTTGTACCCATAAGATTGTCAGCTGATTTCTCAACAGAAACTTTGCAGGCCAGAAGGGAGTGGCAAGAAATATTCAAAGTGATGAATAGCAAGAACCTACAACCAAGATTACTTTACCCAGCAAAGCTATCATTCAGAATTGAAGGTCAGATAAAGAGCTTCACAGATAAGAAAAAGCTAAAGGAGTTCATCACCACCAAACCAGTATTATATGAAATGCTGAAAGGTATTCTTTAAGAAGAGGAAGAAGAAGAAAAAGGTAAAGATAAAAATTTTGAACAAGTACATATCTATTAACAAGTGAATCTAAAAATCAAGTGAATAAAAATTCTGATGAACAGAATAAACCTGTGAATATAACAGAATCAGGGGCATAGAAAGGGAGTGGACTGACAATTCTCACGGGGAAAGGGGTATGGGGGGCTACAGGAAGAGACTGGACAAAAATCATACACCTATGCATGAGGACGGGGGGAGGGGGGTAAGGGCAGAGGGTGGGGTGGGGACCGGGTGGAGGGGAGCTATGTGGGGAAAAAAGAGGAACAAATGTAATAATCTGAACAATAAAGATTTAATTAAAAATAATAAAATCAATAGAAACATATCCTCAGGTGAGGATAAATAAGAAAGGTTCCATTCTGACCTAAATGTTTTAGATTTCATTAGGACACTCTATTAAAGAAAAAAGTTTTGAAACACCATGGCCCCAAGAAGCACAATGAAAGTTATGTCAAGTCTTTCCAAATTACAGCTTTCAAAAGCAGGAAATAAAGTGTGGAGTCTTTTTGAATATGTGAGAAGCAATGACCAGTGATCATAGCAATGAATTACATTACTCGCTACACACAAGAACCAGGAAACCAAGAATGAAAAAAAGATGCAGAATCATAATTTAATAAAGATTTAACTTTAAAATCAACTTCCTCTTTAATTTTTGAAAGCTATTAGTAGAAAAACTCTTCATTTTAGGCAGCACAAACTCTTTCATAAGGATATATTTATTTAGCACTCCTCTTACCTTTCTTGTTAATAGACTTTTACGTCTCATTCCACAAGCCTCTAGTTGTAGCCTTCCTCTTAATGCTAATTCAATTAACATACAGCCACGTAATCCAGATGATATACAGTCATTCCAAAATGATGTGTAACCCTATTTAAAAAAGGAAACAAAATAGCTAATTTACTTTAATTCAGAAACAAAAATAGAAATATTTTTAACCATTTGGTGCCTTTTACCTTCCATATCTTGCCATAATAATTTTAAATACAATATTGAAAAAAATACAATTACTATGCATTACTAATCTAGGATTTTCAGGGGTTTACCGTCTTCTCACTACTTATCCTTACCTGCAGATGAATAACTTTAGAAATCAGAGGTTTAAATATATAGTATCTTTCATTCTTCATTAAGTTATGTGTTTATTAAACTCTTCCATATTGCAAGGACCAGGGTTCGACAACACAGTTAACCTCAGATTACAGTGGTTTATTATCAGTATACTATGTGCAAGTTAAGCAGCTCAGGAAAAACCATCTAGCCCAATGTGGCCTCAGGAAGAATTAGAATATCATTCATTCAATCCAGTCTACGATGAAAATACAAAGTTAATTTTGGAAGACTATATTAGAAAATTTATGTATGAGCTCATGCCTTAAATTCTGAATGAGAAATAGTAAAACGATCAGATGGGCCTCCAAAGAGAAATTTAAGAGTCTATATCCAAAGTGAAAGAACAGCCAGCCAATGAGATTGATAGACACTTAGGGATCTGGGGTTACTCAAGTCTATCAGGAATCAACCAGATGAAGTCGAGGCATTCTTTGAGTGAATAACTGGGAGTTGTCTAAATTATGACGCCATGAATTTTGCCAGCAAGGTTGCCAGCTATCAACTTAAAGCACCCAACTCTGAAGAGGAAGCAGAAGCTACAACTGGTTCTAGTTAAAAGTCAGAACAGGATAGCATAATCTTGTGTTGTAATAGGACCCTAGAGGACAGCACCACAGGGATCCCTAACTAAGCTTGCACCCACAGCTCAGGAATTTGTGTAATAAAAAAGCTGTGTGATTTGCAATTGCATATGTTTCATGTGGTGTGATTCCTCCGGCAGTTAATTGAATTATTTTGGGTACGCTTAAAATTTAAATTAAAGCCTCTGGTCTTTGTTGGTCCTAAGCCTGCCCTCTGGTCCTGCTTTCGTAGTCTCTTCGCTAGTAACTACTTGAACATCCCACACCTGCACAGTTAAAGTTTATCTCAAGGGATGCCTTAGATACACACCCCAGATACTTTCCCAGGATCTCCTTGGGACATCTTGGTAAAAAGGAGAGCAGGCAAATTCATTCTCTCAAGAATGGAGGGCCTAGGATTAAGAAGGCCTAAACTCTAAGACCCTTTGTTCTGGCACTTTCTCAAAGTCAGTACTTTGTCAGGCCACAGTGGTTGTTAATCTGTGTATTTCAGAAGGTAACTGACCATCAGGATCCTTGGGCCTTCACTACTGACACAAGGACTTAGCCTAAGGAAGTTACCACCCCTGAGAATGAAGGCTTTGGGAAAATGAGAATTTAGATTAAGGGAGTAACAAGGAAATAAACAAAAATATCATTTTGAAGAGGGAGATTTGCCTGGCCGGCATGGTTCAGTGATTGAGCATCAACCTATGAACCAAGAGGTCATGGTTTGATTTTCCGTCAGGGCACATGCCTGGTTTGCGGGCTTGATCCCCAAGTGTGGGGCGTGTAGGAAGCAACCAATCAATGATTCTCTCTCATCACTGATGTTTCCATCTCCCTCTCCCTTCCTCTCTGAAATCAATAAAAAAATATATATTTTTAGAAAAAGAACTAAATTCAAAGCAATCAAAGGGAAAGAATAAGATTACCAAAATAAAAAATAAAAGGACAGAAATTAAAGGATTAGAAGGGAATACTATAAACAATTCATGACAATAAATTAGACAATCTAGACAAAATGTTCAAGTTCCTGGAAAAAAAAAGACATAAATTACCAAAAATGGCTTAACAAGAAATATAAAATCAGAATAAAACTATAACGAGAAATTGATTAGGTAATAAAAATCTTCACAGAGTGTCACTGAGATGTAAGAAGAATCTAGCTGGACCAGATGTTGAAAGACCTGAACACTGACCCACCCACCCCCATAAATACTGAAGGGATTTTAAGGTGGTCATTTAATATCCACTTTAAGTCTCCATTTTCTCATCTACACAATGACAGAGGTAGACTTCAAGCACTCAGCAAGTATGACTCTAATCAATTAAGAATTCGTAAGGGGATAAATGTGACTTAGAGCAAAACAGTATACATGACCTATTTTAATTTCAAAAAAAAACATTTGCAAGTCAAATCATCAAGGGTATTTTAAAAACTCTTTAGCATATAAAGAACTGTCTGGTGAATGTTAACATATAAGCACTTATAATGAAGTACCTGAAAACTGGTGTTTGGCACTATTACATGTAATTTTAAAGAGGACAAGAAAAAGTTCAAGTTGTCACTAGACACTGAAATCTTTCTAAATATCAAACTGTTAAGAAAATTTGGAAATATCTTGGCACACTCTTAATAGTTACACAGGCATGGTAAGTGTGTAATACATTTAGATTTTAAAATCCAAGTTAAAGACTCTCTGGTTGATAGATTCTGGACTACATGGAAACCTAAAAATCACCACTATTTCCTAAAAACCCCACATTCCAGTATGCTGAGATAATTAATGAAGCCTATAGAAGATGGCTTGTCATCAAAAAGAATATGGGTTAAAAAGCCAAAAAATAAAAGATTTCAAAAAAAAAAAAGGAGTTATCCTATCCTTGTATAGAAGCAACTTCTAAAATGGTTCCCAATGATCCCTGCCTCTTGGTATTCATGCCCTCATGCAATCCCCTGCTCTTGAATACACACTAAACCAGGAGACTTGATTCTAAGAAATAAAATATGGCAAATATGATGGTACTAGAGGCCCGGTGCACAAAATTCGTGCATGGAGGGGTGGGGGTCAGCGGGGGTCCCCTCAACCCGACCTGCACCTTCTCCAATCTGGGACCCCTCGGGGGATGTCCAACTGCCAGTTTAGGCCCAATCCCAGGGATCGGGCCTAAACCGGCCATCAGACATCCCTCTCACAATCCTGGACCGCTGGCTCCTAATCGCTCACCTGCCTGCCTGCCTGGTCACCCCTAACTACCCCCCGCCCCCCATTGGCCTGATCGTCCCTCACTGCCTCTGCGTGCTGGCCTGGTTGCCCCTAACTGCCCCCCGCTGCTGGCCAGGTCACCCCCAACTGCCCACTCCCTGCTGGCCTGATTGCCCCTAACTGCCTCCCCTGCCAGCCTGGTCGCCCCTAACTACCCCCCGCTGCCGGCCAGGTCACCCCCAACCCCCAACTGCCCCCCCGCCAGCCTAATCGCCCCTCACTGCCCCCCCTGCCAGCCTCATCACCCCCAACTGCCCCCCACCGCCGGCCTGGTCGCCCCCAACTGCCCCCTCCTGCCGGCCAGGTCGCCCCTCATGGCCCCTCCACGCAGCCTGATAGTCAGTCGTTTGATCATCCCTCACTAACCCCCCTGCCGGCCTGGTCTTGTGAGGGTGTGAGGGTTAATTTGCATATTACCTATTTATTATATAGGATGTCACCTCAGCAATTAGGCTACAAAAAGACTGTGATGTTCACCTTGGGCCTTCTTCTCCCTTGCTTTGCCAGCTACCATGCTGCAAGTTGTTCTATATAGATACACATAAGGCAAGGAACGGAGGCTCTCAGTCCAACAACCTGCAAGGAACAGAATCCTCCTCCAGCTGAGCCTTCAGATGAAACTGAAGCTCTGGCCAACAACTTAACTGCAATCTCATGAGGCATCTTCACCCAAAAGCACCCAGTTAAGCAATGCCTGGTTCCTGATCCACAAAAACTGAGATAGTATATATTTGCTGTTTTAAGCTAAATTTTATTATACAGTTTAAGAAAACTATCATAATGGATGTCTAGAGCTGGCAGTGATGAGGAAAAAGGAAAGTGAGGGCTAAAGGATCTGGGTTTTCCTTGGTGGGGGGTGGTGATAAAAATGTTCTAAAACTGATTGTGGTGATGGTTGCAAAACTCTGTGATCTTTGCACTGTATGGTATGTAAATTACATTTCAATAAAACTGTTACCAAAAAGATAGCTAACAACCCTTGTGTGAAATCACTTCTGAAATCTTACATGAACTTTTAATTATTTCAAAGTAATTGAGTGGGAAAGTTTTGGGGAAAAAATTGATCAAGAGAATGAAGGTGACTTCAGCTAAACACAGATTTAGACTAAAAAAGGCAAATAATGACTTAAGAACTGGAAAACTATCAACATTTGCAGGTGATATAATTGAATACCCAGAAAAATAAAGAATTAATGGAAAAATTACTATAAACAGTAAGAGAATTTAGAAAAGTACCAAGATTATAAAATCAACAGACATCAACAGCTTTCATATACAAACAATAAAATATAAAAGGTAAAAATATTTGCAAAGACCTCATTTACAATAGTAACGCCCAAAAAAGGAAATATCTAAGCGAACCTACATGAAAGAAACTTCAACTCTCTTGAAATACTAAAAAGTAGACTTGGACAATGGAAAACATCTTATTCTTAGATACAAAGACTCAGCATTATAAAGTTATCAGTTTTTCCTAAGTTAATATAAATTTAATATGATCCCAATAAAAATAAAACTGGTTCCCCTGGTTGGGTGGCTCAGCTGGTTGGAGCATTGTGGTACACAAAAAGGTTGTGAGTTCAATTCCCATTCAGGGCACACAGCTATGTTTTGAGTTTGATGACCAGTTGGGGCACATACAGGAGGCAACCAATCAATGTTTCTCTCTCACTTCGATGTTTTTCTGTCTCTCGAAAAAATCAAATCCATAAAAACATATCCTTGGGTGAGGATTTAAAAAATAGTAAAACAATAACAACTGATGGGTTGTGGGTTGTTTTTTTTTTTTTTTGCTGGAGCTATACAAATTAAAAATAAAGTTCCTAAAGAAAAAGAAAAAAGATTAGCCAAGAAAACTTGGGAGAAGAGGGAGCAATATTTGGGGAACAGAAGTGGAAACTGTCCTACTAGATAAGACACAAATTAAAAATAAAGTTCCTAAAGAAAAAGAAAAAAGATTAGCCAAGAAAACTTGGGAGAAGAGGGAGCAATATTTGGGGAACAGAAGTGGAAACTGTCCTACTAGATAAGAATATAGATTTAAAAGCCTCTAGAAATGAAATGATGTTATGCTGGCACATGAACAGATCAAAAGAAGAAAGTCTTGCCCTAGCCAGTTTGGCTCAGTGGATAGAGCGTTGGCCAGCGGACTGAAGGGTCCTGGGTTCGATTCTGATAAGGGCACATGCCTGAGTTGCGGGCTTGATACCCAGTGTGGGGCGTGCAGGAGGCAGCCGATCAATGATTCTCTCTCATCACTGATGTTTCTCTCTATCCCTCTCTCTCCCTTCTTCTCTGAAATCAATACATTTTTTTAAAAAAGAAGAAGAAAGCCCTAACCGGTTTGGCTCAGTGGATAGAGTGTCGGCCTGCGGACTGAAGGGTCCCAGGTTCGATTCTGGTCAAGGGCATGTACCTTGGTTGCGGGCACAATCCCAGTGGGAGGTGTGCAGGAGGCAGCTGATCTATGTTTCTCTCTCATTGATGTTTCTAACTCTATTTCTCTCCCTTCCTCTCTGTAAAAAATCAGGAATATATATTAAAAAAAAAAAAAAGAAGAAGAAAGTCTTAAAGTAGATCCAAGAACATACTGAAATCTAGTACACGATAAAGGTTTTATCTCCTATCAATATAAGATGAAAAGATGGAGATTTTAATCAATAGTATTGGGACAACTAGAGAGCCATTTAGAAAAAAAAAATTGGATTCATTATTCATACTAACCTTCAAAATAAAATGCAAATGTATTGAAATGTAAAATGAAGCAATAGTGCTAAGAAGAAATGGGGGTGAATACCTTCATAACCTGGGAAGGAAAAAAAACTTCTCACTAGTATTCAAAATCTACAAGAAATAGACTGATAAATTATATAATACACTTTTTTTTCCAGTTTGCATGGCAAAAACCATAAGCAAATGAAAATGTAGAAAAATATATTTATAACATATCACAGATAAAGGGCTAATATCTGTAATACACAATTATTCCTAAAACTTAAATGAAATAAGATCAATACTAGATTTTTAGAAGGGCAAAAAATGTGAATAGAATAATTCACACAAAAAACAAAGAATACTCAAACATATAAAAAAATGCTTCCATCATTCATAAAAAGATGCACATTTAAATTACCTAAGAACTCAACAAAAAACACAAATAAAAATAAAAAATTGGCAAAACAAGTGTCCATCAAAAAATGCACGTGTAAACAAAGTACATACATACAATAGAACATTAAAAAGAAAGGAAATTCTGACACATGCTATACCACTAATGAACCTGGAGGACATTATGCTAAGTGAAATAAGACAGGGACAAAAAGGGAAACACTACATAATTCCACTTATATGAAGTACCTACAATAGTAAAATTCATAGAAAACAGAATGGTGGGTGACAGGGGCATGTGGAAGGGGAATGGCAAGCTAACGGGTAGTTTCAGTATGGGAGGATATAGTAGTTCTGAAAACAGATTGTGGTGATGGTTGCACAACAATTAGAATGTCCTTATTGCCACTGAACTACACACTTAAAAACAGTTAAAATAATAAATTCTGTTATGTATATATTTTACACAATTTTTTAAAAATATATTTTATTGGTTTTTTACAGAGAGGAAGGGAGAGGGATAGAGAGAAACATCGATGAGAGAGAAACATCGATCAGCTACCTCCTGCACACCCCCAACTGGGGATATGCCCGCAACCAAGGTACATGCCCTTGACCAGAATCGAACCTGGGACCCTTCAGTCCGCAGGCCGACGCTCTATGCACTGAGCCAAACCAGTTAGGGCTTTACCACAATTTTTAAAACTACATGAGACAATGCTTACATATCAAGACTGGCAAAAATTCAAAATTCTGACAGCATACTCTGTGGCAAAATGAAGGCAATGGGCACTCACATATACTGCAAAGAGAATGCAAAAATGACATCACCGCTACTGAGGGAATTTGGAAATCTAGAATAATCACACATACCCTTTAACTTGACAATCCTACTTCTAGGACTCTACTCTGAAAAATATCCCCATAAATATGAAACAATATATGCATAAAGTTATTAAATGTGACATTATCTAAAGTAGCAAAAACTTGGGGAAAAACCCATAAACCCATCAATAAGGGACAAATCGATGAAGATACACAGTCAAGCCTCAGTTCTCAATTGTCTCCCATCTTGAACAATTCAATTCTCAACCAAGTTGTTCACGGAAAAATGTCTACGTTGTCAAAACAAACTTCTTGTTGTCAACCAAACTTTCGACTTGACAACCCTTTTATGCTGATACCTCAGTATGACAAAAAGGATCTTTCAGGCAACAAAACAGAGAATGCTTTTGCTGAAAGAAAAACAGCCACCAGTGACTGCATTTCAGAGGTAGCCATGTATGTAAAAGTGAAGATGCCGCATACTGACTTCCTCAAAGACACCCCTAGAATGAGTGCCGAAAGTGATTCATTTAATGCTAGCAGGGGATGCTTAAATTTAATAAGTGTATTTATATATTAAAGACTACATTAGACATGTACTATATATAGGGTGTCCCAAAATTCACCCAAGAAGTAATTTTGATAGAAAACACATGTTTATAATTAAAAATTGTAAATTTTTTATTGATTCATAAAGTATACAGTATAGGGTTATGTATGGAATAGCACATTGGGTAAATGGCCTCCACGGCTTTGCTGGCACATACGCAAAGCTGTGGTCTTCATTGGTTTTCATTGTCCCTGCTCCTGGACCATAACTGGTACTTGGTAATGCTTATCAAATTGAAGGGATTGAAATCAAAGGGCAACAGTTATTAGAATCTGACTCAATAAACCAAGTAAAATTAGGTTTTTATTTTTTGTTGTTGCTGTTGTTAATGCTCACGCAAAATTCAAATCTTGTGTGAATTTTGGGACACCCTTTATAAGGGTTAAAATGGAATCATTTGAGGGTCTGGAACAGATTAATCCAATTTACATATTTTCTAATGGGAAAAAATGATACAGGTTTCGAACAAATGACTTTTCGAACAGTCCTCCAGAACAAATTAAGTTCAAGAACCAAGGTTCCACTGCATATACATAATGGAATACAATGGGCCATAAAAGATGTCTATGTAATGATGTGGAACAATCTCCAGTTAAAAGAAAGATGCCAAGCAACATATGTAGTAGGCTACCTTTTATATAAGGAGGAGAGGTGCTAAGAAACACTTCCCAAACTATTTTTTTTTTTTTAAATTACCAATAAGGGAAGGTAGAAGGGACAACAATGAAAATCAGACTTCTAACTTGTAGTTACATTCCAAACAGAAAAAAAAATTTTAATTAATGAAAACAAATGAACTAACCTAAGTACATACTTCTTAATGATACAACTACACAGAAAAAGTAATTATTTTAACTGGCTTTAGAATGCATTATTTTAACTAAAAAAGTACTACAAAGAAATTTTAGATTAAACTCAATAGTCAGTTGGTAGTAATACTGACATGACTATTTCAACCCTTTGTACACCATAAGCGTCTAAAGACACTTTAAAAAATCATTTTTTTCATGAGGATTTTCAACTGAAAATATTCAAGAACGTCCGAATTGTGAGCAATATATTTTTGTAATATTCACTGCAAATTGATTTTTTAAACTAAATTCAAAATATCGTGGTGTGTGGGGATGGTTTCTATTTTGGACACATGGCAGTTAACTGGTTAAAACTATTTTCATACATGTAGTAAGCCAATGCAAGTTAGTATTTTAGAAACCAATATTTTCAATAAGAGAACAGAATTGTAAAATCCAGTAACTAAAATAAAAATCCATGTTAAAGTTGAATTCAAAACATGTGCACTGATTATTTCCCTTTCATATATTTTTTGTTTCTATCTCTATACTGGAAAGTCCCAGAAGCAATGAGAGCCCAGGAACACTGAACACACCCAGTAACCAGACTGTGGTCCATTCCCCACTAAAAGAAACTAGGACTCCTTGAAGGAATGACTGATTCCAGGTCTAGAGCAGGATACATACAAGGTGAGCCTGGAACTTTTGCTGGTGTTGACCAGAAGAAAGTAGTTATCAAAGATTAATAAGTCATATCAAAAGATCACTAAAGCCAAAGGAATTCCCGAAGGCAAGGTGGGACAATATGAACATGAAAAAAAAAAAAAAGCCCTAACCGGTTTAGCTCAGTGGATAGAGTGTCGGCCTACGGACTGAAGGGTCCCCGGTTGGATTCCAGTCAAGGGCATGAGCCTTGGTTGCTGGGCACATCCCCAGTAGGGGGTATGCAGGAGGCAGCTGTTTCTCTCTCACTTATGTTTCTAACTCTCTATGGCTCTCCCTTCCTCTCTGTAAAAAAAAATAAAATAAAATCAATAAAATATATTTAAAATAACAATACAAATGATTGAAACAATAGATATTTTTAAAGTAATAATTTTAAATAAGAAAAAAGCCCACAGCTCACTTTTGCCCCACCCTGTATATAGTTCAGTAAACTTACCGCTTTAACTTTTTAATTATTTTAACTTAGCATTCATCTTTGTAACATCTGAGTACTCTAAAGATATTTAGAAGCTAAATTTTAAGGTTTGGCAGGTAATTAGTGATGGACACATTTTATATATACGTAAGCTAATCTTGTTTGAAATAAAAATAAAAAATTGTGAAATGTTTTACTTTGACTTTTTCAAAAGGTGAGACTTACAGCTTTTAAAAAATAACCATTAACAATTTATATGCTGTTCTTTAATTTCCAGTCCTCCCATAAGGAAATCAGTGAGGGAGGACAAAAGTTTACCTACACATTATCAACCAATAAGAATCATCTTGACAAAAAAATTTAACTCAGAACTTCCTACAGTTCAGTATGCTACAACTATTCCTCCAACTACTAAAGACAAATTCTATTACAATAAAAATTCTTATCAGAGAAAAAGGTTTCTAAACCTCAGCTATACACAAACTTTTTATTTTCAATATTAATTTCAGTGTTTCTCAACTTTTTTTAGTATCGCTCCCTAAAGGAGCTTTTTCAGACATTTTTTTCCCTAACCTCTCCCCCATTACATTTTAATAAGATGGGTTCCCTGTATATGTGTTTGGATACTTATGCTTAGCTATGCTTTATACATAAAAAGAGCAAGAACTTTTCACCACCACCCCCAGAACCAATTTTCACTCCCTTAAGGAAACCATTGAAAATACATGATTTACTTAATATTTATTGAGTGGTAGCTATATGTCAGGCTGAGATACTTACTATCAAAATAGCAACACAATTTAGTTTTGTACTTTACTGTAAGAGTTTTGAGCCACAGAACTAAAATGAAAATAGAGATCTTCTTCCTAGTGTTTATACCTAGTGAAGGGCCTGGCTCAATAAATATTTGATGAATGCATGGAAATTGTTAGAATTATAGATGTGGTAGTTACACAGCTTGTGAATGCCCTTTAACAAGATGGCCAGGCTGCAGAAATGTTGGCTTTAAAAAATGAGCATAAGAATAAAAAGAATCATCAGTAGTTGCCTTGCAGAGTTGTCCAACCAGTATTAAAATCTTCATGAGTGATAAATAAACCTTTCCTGTGTTAAACCACACAAAAAAAAGAAATGTTGGATTCAGATCTCAAGTAACTCAGAATTCAACTCACTGCCAACCCTGAAACTTGGAATTTTCTAGTCAATTTTCAGGAAGAAAAAAAGACACAACAAGACAATGGAAAAACTTAAAACTAAAACAAAGAAACAGTTCCTATTCAGTAATCTTTAACCTTCTGGTTCACGATATGCTTTGAGTATCTGATGAAAGCTATGTCCTCTTTCTCTAGGAAAACACACAAAAAACAATTGCAGAGTGTTCAGTTTGTAAAAACCATCTGTAAACTCCAATTTAAGAACTTCTTCATTAAAGGAATATGTAAACCAAATGCAGTTTATTAAGTTTAGTTTTAAAATATTATTTTTTCATTTAAAAATTAGTTTTTTTTAAACATATATATTTTTTATTTCAGAGAGGAAGGAAAAGGAAGAGAAACATCAATGATGAGAGAATTATTGATCAGCTGCCTCCTGCACGCCCCCTACTGGGGATTGAACCAGCAATCCAGGCATGTGCCCTCGACCGAAATTGAACCGGGGACCCCTCCAGTCCACAGGCCCACGCTCTAGCCACTGAGCCAAACCAGTTAGGGCTAAACATTAGTTTTTAAACTTAAATGTATACTTAACCAGAAGCTTTTTTGTTGTTGTTGTAATATAATGTACCTTAATATTAATTGTATTCTTACAAATCAGAAATTTACCAAACATCTAAAGAAAAACAGCCTACTTCCTACACATCACTGTAATACCTAAATTAAAACTTCAGTACATCAATTTCAGAATGAAGCCAGGTTCCTACCTTTGGTACTTGTCACTACACTTATTAAATGGAAGAAACACGGGGACAAGCACAGTCTCAAGGTGCTGCTTCAAAAGGAGACTCTTGTGAAAATAAAATCCCATAGCAACTCTGAATGATACATTTACTTTAATAGCAGAAAAAGTATGCTAATAGAAAGCAGCGAAAGTATGCTTGGATAATAAAGTAGTATTGGGGCAAAAGGTTAACATGACAAGCATGACGTCTTTAGAGCAGCGTTGCCAACAGGTGGTCCGAGGTTGGCGAACGCTGCTTTAAAGTATTTTGAGACATATGAAGCTGACACTATAACTATTTCTTAAATATCAAAAAAATCCTCCAAGTATTTCAAAATCTGAACAAAGTAATTTCAAAATACATTCTAAAAGATAATCTCAAATGATTCATACAGGGCAACTCAGAAAATTTAAAGTTAATAATTATCATATATTAGTTTTCTGGCCACATTGTGAAAGAACCCGAGGCACTGAAAATGGTTTCGATAGTACAATATCTCACTTGAAAGGTACAAATGGTTCAATAAACTCCAAAAACTAATTTTTGAGATTCTGTATCTCTCAGACTTTGTGCCTACTCTTAAATACGTAAAAAAAAAGTTTCAAATCTTTCAAAATTATGAAGGAACGATTATTTGTATTTATAAGTTATCAAAAAAATCCAAAACTCAGAAGCCTTTATTATCCTTTAAGTTACTAAAATCTTAGCACATCTTGAAATATTGAATATTTGTTGAATGAATTACTCATCAAATCTGATTCGCTGAGAAGGTGTATATCACTGCCTATATAGAAAGGAGAATTTTTTAAAAAAATTATACATCTTGATAAGTATTGTATTTCGAAGTAGTGAACTTGGAAAACTTATTCCAAAAATGGAATGCATCTATCTTTGGGATCAATCTTTGGAGCCAGTTTAAAAGCCATGAAAAGTCCGTTCCATCATTTTAAACTTGTACACACTGGCATTACTTGGATAGGTCTCCAGAAAACCTCATCAAATTAAACTTGCATATACTGACACTACTAAGATAGTTCTCCAAAAAACCTCATGGCCTAGTTTGCTCTCAACAGCAAAAGTCCAGGGAGGAAATGTCTGATAGGGCAAGCCTAGGCCTGGTTGCACCACAAAAAGGGAAGGTGTAAATGCTTCAATAGGGCATCTTGGGCTATACACACAATGGGGAATGCCTTAAAAGCAAGACAAAACTTGGGGGAATTCTTGGTGGAGAGTAAAACAATAAATGTCTGTAGCAGTCCAATCAGGACAAACATAACAAACATATGAGAGGACTACTTCTCCAATTTGAGAACTTTAAGGCTCAGAGAGCTTAAAATATGTAAAAATAAAGGCTATACTCAGACCAGCACTACAGCACCTCTTTCCACTTCTGCTATTCCTCAGGCTCACTCTAAATCACACCTCATCATTTAAAATAATTAAATCCAATCTTAAATCACCAAGATTTGCAATCAACAAAGATATTTGAAAGTACATGACACCGCCCTAGCTGGTTTGGCTCAGTGGATAAAGCGCTGGCCTGTGGACTGAAGGGTCCAGGTTGGATTCTGGTCAGGGGCACATGCCTGGCTTGAGGGCTTGATCCGCAATGGGGGGCGTGCAGGAGGCAGCCAATCAATGATTCTCTCATCACCGATGTTTCTCTCCCCCCCCCCTTTCCTCTCTGAAATCAACAAAAATATATTTTTTTAAAAATACATGACACCAGTTATTTGAGGTAATTCTCAATGAGGCATTCTGAAAACACTCAGGCAACTATGGAAAATCAAATAGTTGGGGAAAGGAAAACACCTGGCTCATTTGCTTCCCCTCCCCCTCAAACAGGAAAGAATACAGAAATGGTGCCAATTATTTGGAAGTTGAATTCAAGTTTAAACCTATCTGCCGTCCTTGCTGTAGCCTCTGAAGATTTACTTCAATACCTATGTCTTTGATGCTCCGCCCAGACTAAGCACAGGAATTCCCAGAAAGGCTCTGGCATTTGTTTTATTTTATTTTTTAAAACGTATTTCCATTGATTTCAGAGAGGGAGGGAGAGGGAGAGAGAGATAGAAACATCATTGATGAGAGAGAATCATTGATTGGCTGCCTCCTGCAGGGCCCCCTACTGGGGATCGAGCCTGCAACCCCGGCATGTGCCCGTGACCAGATTCGAACCTGGGACCTTTCAGTCCACAGGCTGATGCTCTATCCACTGAGCCAAACCGGCCAGGGTATCTGGCATCTGTTTTAATATAAAAGCCAGAAAAGATCATCACTGGTAAAACAAAAAAATAAACAAACAAAAAACCCTGAAATGTGTTCTTAAATTAAAAAAAAAAAATCTTTCACAATGACTTTAGAGTCACCCATAATAGGTAATCTGAAGCCAGACCATATGCTTACTGGCAGGGTGAGGCTTCTGTTCAGTAAAGAGGGGAAGGAGGAGAACACTTAGATTCAGATAATGTCAAAGTAACTTTTTAAATATGGTAGATTATAAATGTGTTACAAGTTGATAACTCAATGAGAATGAACAAATGACAATCTCACAATATGGATGCTGAACAAACAATGCTGAACAAAAGCAAGACACAAATGAAAATAGAAAAATGAACAAAATTATTCTATGCTGGACCTGGCTGGTTTGGTTCAGTGGATAGAGTGTCAGCCTGTGGACTCAGGGGTCCCGAGTCTGATTCCAGTCAGGGGCACATGCCTGGTTGCGGGCTCGGTCCCGAGGGGGAGGAGGGGTGTGTGCAGGAGGCAGCCGATCGGTGATTCTCTCTCATCATTTGTGTTTCTAGCTTGCTCTCCCTCTCCCTTCCTCTCTGAAATCAATAAAAAAAATTTTTTAAAAATCATCCTATGCTGAATTCTAAAGCCAAGATAGTGGTGACCTCTGAGGCCTGGCTTGAGGGCTTGATCCACAATGGGGGGTGTGCAGGAGGCAGCCAATCAATGATTCTCTCATCACTGATGTTTCTCTCTCTCTCCCCCGCCCCCTCCTTTCCTCTCTGAAATCAATACAAATATATTTTTTTAAAAAGTACATGACACCAGTTATTTGAGGTAATTCTCAATGAGGCATTCTGAAAACACTCAGGTGCTAATTTAACAGGAATGTTCAGTCTGAAAATGCATCACATTTGTGATATTTGCACTTTTCTGTAGGTTTATTATTGAAAAGTATTTTTTCTTTTTTAAAATACACTTTTATTGAATTCAGAGAGGAAGGGAGAGGGGGAGAGAGAAACATCAATGATGAGAGAGAATCAATGATCAGCCACCTCCTGCAGGGCCCACACTGGGGATCAAGCCCACAACCTGGGCATGTGCTCTTGACGGGAACTGAACCCGGGATCCTTTAGTCCACAGGCCGACGCTCTATCCACTGAGCAACCGGTTAGAGCTCAACAGAAATATTTTTTTAAAGCTGTATATCTCACCTTTTGAAAGTCAAAATAAAACATTTCACAATTTTTTATTTTTATTTCAAACAAGATTAGCTTACATATATAAAATGTGTCCATCATAATGACCTGCCTAATCTTAAAATTTAGCTTTTAAATATATTTAAAGTACCCAGATATTACAAAGATGAATGCTAAGTTAAAATAATTAAAAAGTTAAAGCAGTAAGTTCACTGAACTATATACAGGGTGGGGCAGAAGTAGGTTTGTAAACCTACTTCTGCCCCACCCTGTATTATGACCTTGTTAATATCAAATTTAGTACGTTATAATCTAATACTAACAAGCATAAATGCCTAGGCTCTGGGTAAGAGAGTAATTCCTACCCCTCTAAAAAGAGTGATACAAGTTGAAGACATGGGGGAAACCTCCAAAGGAGAAATACATGAATGGATGAGTTAACAGGGCTGGTTATTAGTAAGTGCAGACATGAGGACAGGAAAAAAATACAGAAGTTAATCATTAAAACCTAAAGCTAGCTGAAACCGGTTTGGCTCAGTGGATAGAGCGTCGGCCTGCGGACTGAAGGGTCCCGGGTTCGATTCCGATCAAGGGCATGTACCTTGGTTGCGGGCACTTCCCCATTGGGGGATATGCAGGAGGCAGCTGATCGATGTTTCTCTCTCATCGATGTTTCTGACTCTCTATCCCTCTCCCTTCCTCTCTGTAAAAAATCAATAAAATATATTAAAAAAACAAACAAACAAACAAAAAAACTAAAGCTAAAGTAGTGCAAAATCCCAACCACACCCACCTTCAACTCCTGGGACCTGCCTACAACAGATAATTTGAAGTTCCCTATGGTGGTTGTTGAAATCAGCAAGAAATACTCAGAATTAGCTAGTGTCTGGACCTTGGGCAAGACATGGCCAAGTTTGGGACTCCTGACACAAACACAACTGATGGCTTCAATTATCTGCCACCAAAGAACTTTAACTCGTCTAAATTTTCTAAGCACTATTTTTTTTATACTGATTATATACTGAAATAATATTGAAATTTTTAAAATCCTTTATTGTTTAAAGTATTACATATAGTATTAAAGAGGTCTCCTTCTCCCCCCCCCCCTCCACTAACCTCTCCCCAGCCACCCCCACCTCCCACTAAATACTATTTTTTAAATTATATTTTTTATTGATTTCAGAGAGGGAGACGGAGAGATGGAAACATCAATGATGAGAGAGAATCATGAGTTGAACGAACAAATTGTTTATATTACCTTCATGAAAATCTATCACAGGACAATAGCATGTTGATATGCTAAACATTTTGAGTAACACATACTTGAAACACCATAATTTCTCACTCTGAGTAACCCAAAAGTCCAAAAGCTAGTTTTAGTATTTTTAAGTTTTAGTTTTTCATCAAGATATTCCCTCATAGAAATCGCTCAAAAACTATAAAACCAAAATTCAGGAATGAGGATGACTTGTTTTCTTCCTTTTTCATTTTCTTTGCCTAAAATGTTATTTTTGTCCCAAAGAAAAAAGATGATTATTATAAACAAAGAAAAATGTTTATTACCAAGATTCTAAATTGTGAAGCCTAAAAAGGCAAGTTGAATACCTTCTAAAAACCATATTTCTAGGACACTAGACATGTAGTTTATTTTTCCAAAGAACAAAAAAATTCCAGACAGCCTAGCCCACTTCGCAGCCAGAGGGACATAACCTTTTTCATGTGATCTTAGTAAAACCTCAGCAAATGGAAAATCTGGATATTCAAATGCTCTAGACCAGCGATTCTCAACCTGTGGGTCGCGACCCCTTTGGGGGTCGAACGACCCTTTCACAGGGGTCGCCTAAGACCATCGGAAAACACATATATAATTACATATTGTTTTTGTGATTAATCACTATGCTTTAATTATGTTCAATTTGTAACAATGAAAATACATCCGGCATATCAGATATTTACATTACGATTCGTAGCAAAATTACAGTTATGAAGTAGCAACGAAAATAATTTTATGGTTGGGGGTCACCACAACATGTGGAACTGTATTAAAGGGTGCGGCATTAGGAAGGTTGAGAACCACTGCTCTAGACAGTTCTATCCAGGTAAACTTTAGCTCATTTGACTACTAAATATCAGGAGTCCACCAACAGTCCATGTAACCTCACCTATATCTGATACATTTTGGTGAAGACTAAGTTGTTTCAGAAGGATTAAATATTTTTGCCCACCTTCGTGAATTGACAAAACGTTCTTACAATCAAAACTTAGGTACACCTGAAACTAAGATAAGTTTGTATGTCAGCTATAATTTTAAAATTCTTAAAAAAGAAAAAAAAAAAACAGATCTTTTTGTATCTGACTTCTCAAAATGTCTGTGGCGTCCATGCTTCTGAAACCACCTTGCCACATATGATTTAGACCAGCCGTGGGCAAACTACGGCCCGCGGGCCGGATCCAGCCCGTTTGAAATGAATAAAACTATTGAAAAAAAAGACCGTACCCTTTTATCTAATGATGTTTACTTTGAATTTATATTAGTTCTCACAAACACTCCATCCATGCTTTTGTTCCGGCCCTCCGGTCCAGTTTAAGAACCCATTGTGGCCCTCGAGTCAAAAAGTTTGCCCACCCCTGATTTAGACGAACCATCTCCCCCACAGTCTGGAATCCTCTTAAAATAATCATTTTTGGCCGAAACCGGTTTGGCTCAGTGGATAGAGCGTCGGCCTGCGGACTGAAGGGTCCCGGGTTCGATTCCGGTCAAGGGCATGTACCTGGGTTGCGGGCATATCCCCAGCAGGAGATGTGCAGGAGGCAGCTGATCGATGTTCCTCTCTCATCGATGTTTCTAACTCTCTATCTCTCTCCCTTACTCTCTGTAAAAAATCAATAAAATATATTAAAAAAATAATAATCATTTTTGTAGACAGAAGGATATGTGATTAAAAAAACAAATACAGCAAAATGCTAATGACAGAACCCAGGAGGATGAATATATAAGGTGTATACTAGCGTGTTTGTTTTTTTCCCCCAACTCTAAGTGTGAAAACTCTCATAAGATATTTGGGTGAATATAATCTTTCAAAGTCTGAACAAAAACACCGATGGCAACTTCAGCCCACCCAAGGCTGCGAGGCCTTCCATCAGATCGCAAGCCTGGCACTTCCAGCCCCCACGCACCCCACGAAAAAGCGCTTCCTTCAGACTGTCTGAGGAATAGAACACCAACGGATAAAAATGTAAAAGCAACATTAAAAATAACCTTCCACCCAAAACAAGGTTCCCTAGAGAGTCATTTTCCAGCAAGTGTGTCATGAGGATTTTGTTGGACTTTTAACTTTGTCAGTAAAACAACTCTGCCCATTACCATTTCACCGACATTTTTTTAAAAAATCCCAAACAGTCCACCTTAAAGCTTTTGAACCTCCCAGAAGGCAGACCCGCGCGGCCCTCCCAGGTGCTGGAACCCGCAAGGCCCGGGAGTTCGGGCTGGCGGCTCCAGGTGCTCCGCTCCAACCCGCGCCTCCAGGTGGGGCCTGCAACCCGGCGTGTCCACGGGCCAAAGGGCTATGAGCCGCGCGGACCGGGCGGGGCGAGGAGGAAATGCACAGCCGGGGCGTCGGACACAGCCGAGCGAGGTGAAAGGAGGAAGGGAAAACCCGAGCCATCTGTGCGGGGAGGACCTGGGGGCACCGGGCCAGCCGGGCGCCCCCGGGCGCGGGAGCTCGGAGGGCGGACGCTCCGGCCCCGCCGGCCACCCCGCCCAGCGCGCACCTCTCGGTCCTTGAGGCCCAGCAGGAGCACCTCCTCCATCAGGGTCAGCCGCGTTTCCTTGGAGTCGCCCTTGTCGTCGTCGTCCTGTTCGTCGCGGCGGCTCTGCGCGTCCTCCTCGCCGCTACCGCCTCCGCCGCCGGCCGCCCGCTCCTTGTCGGCCGCGCTGCGGGAGGCCTCGGTGCGGCGCTGCACCAGGCCCGAGCTGCGCTGGGTCAGCGAGGTCATGGCTCCGGCCGAGGCGCCGCGCCGGGCCGACTGGGACGCGGGACCGACCGGCTTTCCCTCCTCCTCCCCCGCGGCCCCCGACCCGGGCCTCCGTGTTAAATCCGGGCGCTGGGGCGACGTCCGACGGCAGCGGGGCCGGGGGCAATCATGGGGAGACGGCGGGGGCGAGGCGGGCGGCCGGGCGTCGGCGCGGCGCGAGGCGGCTTCCTTCCTTCCTGCGGCCGCAGCCGGGAGGCAGCCGGAGCTCCGAGGCGGCGGCGGCGGCGGCGCCTGTCCAATATGGCGGCGCCGGCTGACGTCACCGGAGGATGTGGCACGCCGGCGTGGGGCTGGCCCGAGGGCGCCGGAAGCGGCGGCGGGGGCCCGCGAGCCACGCCCCCTCCCGCAGGCCACGCCCCTCCCGCTCCAGGTCGAGGTCTCCGCCCAGCGCTTCCCATACTCGCTGGCGTCCTCCCTCCATCAGCCTACCCCTTCGCTTCTCAAGAAACCGGGGCTGGAGCCAGGAGTCGGGGGCACGTGGCCTAGCGAGGGGCACCCCGCTCCGTCTTCAGCTGTGCCCTCAGCTCCCGGACACCACCATCCTCGGAGCTGGCCTCGGCCGGGCTTGCGGGCACCCGGCTTGGAATCCCGGCGTCCCCACGAGACCCAGAAAGGACGTGGGTCGCCGTGGATGGGGGAGTGCAGGCGCGCTCTGCCCACACTCCCTGGCCCTTCTGCAGGAGCAGCCGCACCGAATGGCGTGAAGGGGCTTTTCGTGTGTTCTGGGTGTGTGACTGTACGGAAGAGGTCAGGACACATTGACTAGTTAGTTCTGTTTGTAACACTTCCCCTCTCCTCCCGCCTCGTAAAGTGACCACGAACGCCGGGAGGACAGTTCGTGCTGCCCACGGCGGTTCACTCGCCCTTGATGAACTTTAAAGAGACAATAAACCTGTTGGCCGAAACCGGTTTGGCTCAGTGGATAGAACGTCGGCCTGCGGACTGAAGGGTCCCAGGTTCGATTCCGGTCAAGGGCATGTACCTGGGTTGCGGGCACAACCCCGGTGGGGGATGTGCAGGTGGCGGCTGGTCGATGTTTCTCTCTCATTGATGTTTCTGACTATCTCTCTCCCTTCCTCTCTGTAAAAAATCAATAAAATATATTTTAAAAAAAAACAAACCTGTTGAGTATCATGCGTCTTTGTTCACGTTAAATTTCCCTCAATTTAATCACAAGGTTACATCCTCTTGGCGTGCTTGACAATTTATGCAAGTTAAGTTAAAGAATAAATGTCAAACCAGACTGGAGGAATGACAGGCCGGCAGGGTGGAGCGTGTAAGTAGAACATTATCTATTAATAATGGCATTGCATGCCATCCAATATTATTGAACACTAACAATGACCTCGGGCTGTGGCCACAGACTGGTTTATATAGAAACATATTGTTGTAACAGGACTTAAGCTGTAATAAATGAAAAATGCCACTTGTCAAGCCGTCCAGTAGAATATTCTGACTACAGAGCTCTCCCTGCTTCGCAAAACCATTGTCCAAAACGGGTCATACCTGTCACCACCCCAAGCCCTGGCAATACGGAATGCAGAATCCGCAGGTTCGGGGAGGAGGGGCAGGGTGAGGACAAAGTAGACCTTTTTATTTTCCCTATTATCTGGACAAAGGTCAACCTCACCTCAAACAATTTCTCCTACTCACATCCTGTTCAGCTTTTTCTTTTTCATCCCCCAGCTCTTTCCCAAATAGATTAAATAGGTTTCCTTTTAAAATAATGTAATTAATTTCTTTATTGGTTAATATAGTCAAATGAGTAGTTGAAGGATAAACATAGACACAGTGTGTGGACGAAAAGTGCCACGTGCTAACCTGACAAGCTCAGGGAAGGCCTGCATGGCGGTCCTGCAAACTCAGAGACCTAAAGTAACCACAAAGGATGGTCTGAGATTAAAGTTTAACTAAAAGCAGTTATGGCGGGTAGTTACATCCTAGGCTGGTATCTTCACTGACAGGTCAACCTTCACCTTAATTGAGCCTATCTGTCTTTTTGCATCTATGATAACATATCCTTGAAATATTTGGGCAACTTGTAACTCCCTTTTTCTGGAGCCCTTGGGGCACAACCTAATGTGCTGGGCACCAGGATAGATACCACAAATTCCTTCATTATTATCATGTTAATTATTCCTGCATCCACCTAAGTATGTGGCTATCATTTTACTTTTTATCCAATCCCAGGGGTTTCCCTGCTTTGCTTTCTCCCGCCTCTCTAGTCTATCACCAATGGATTTCATGTAACCCACCTATGTCCCTTATTGTAATGTATAAATACAGATGTAACCCGCCATTCTCCCGAGCATTATCTCAGTTCCTTGAGGTTCTGCTTCCCGGCATACGTTGACAGTTTGGCCCAAATAAACTCAAAAAATCTTTACAGGTTTCAATGGTTTTTTACATTAACAAGTGAAAATCTTCTAGACCTGCCCTTATTCACCCAGTAGTTCCCCCTCCCCCTCCCTTGGTGGTTTTAAAATATGCCAACAAATTCTCTGATGCTCCTTCTCTCAAAGGTGAAACCTAATTCCCCTCCCCAGACTCAGTGGCTCTCTTCGGATGAATAGAACATGGCAGGTGTGACTGAGTGTGACTCCTTAGACTAGGTCATAAAAGTCTTTTCAGGTTCTTCCTTGCTCTCCCTTTCTCCATCTCCATCTCTCTCTCTCAGATCATTCTTTTTTTACCCCCTTTAAAATATTTTTTTTTTTTTGGTTATGTTGATCGATTTTAGAGAGGGAGAGAGAAACAGCAATTTGTTGTTTCACTTATTTATGCATTCATTGGTTGCTTCTTCACTTGATTAGCCAAAAGGCCAAAAAGCCATCATTGGTTGCTTCTTATATGTACCCTGAACAGGGATCGAACCCACCCACATCCTTGGCATATTGGGACAACGATCTAACCAAATGAGCTACCTGGACAGGTTTCAAGGTCATTCATTCTGAGGGAGGCCAACAGCCATGTCATGAAGAGATGCAAGCAGCGTTATGGAGTGGTCCAGTTGGAATGGAACAGAAGCCCGCTGCCCACAGCCATGTGAGTGAAGTCATCTTGGAAGTGGATCCCCCAGCCCCAGTCAAGCTTTTAGTAACATCTTGATTGCAACCTCATGAAAGATTCTGAGCCATTTTTACCCAGCTAAGCCAGTCCTATATTATTGAGCTAAAAAAACTGTGAGATAATAAGTATTTGTTGTCTTAAGCTGCTAAATTTGAGGTCATTTGTTGTGTAGTAACGGTACTAAAATATTTGAGCACATATACACACAATTAGGTAACAACTAATATTACATTCTTAGATACTCTTCCAGAATTTTTAAATGTATATTCAAATATAAAAATAATATTTTTCCTTTTTTATGCAAATCATAGTACATTATCCACATTGTTTTATATCTCAATTTTTCCCCCACTTAATTGATATTGGAGAGCTGTCTGTATAAATACTTAAGAACTTCTTCATGCTTTGTTCCAGCTGCCCCAAACCACCTACCCAGTCATTTCTTTTGCTCTCGCTCCTCGCCTAAGGCAAACTTGCCTATTTGCCTATTCTGTGGGGGTTTGGTTCCTCTTTTTTCTTCTCTGGTGCAAAGATCTAGTCATCTCTGCTTACTTTGCCCCAGTGCCAGTACAAACATGTTCCTCTCCAAGGGCCACCATACTTCATTTAGCTTCATTTCTGTGAACATTCTGTGTCAGCAAGGAGTGACTTTCTGCCAACTGTCCATGCCACTGTCCCTAGCTGACAGGGAATTTCCTAAGGAGCTTTCTGTTATGACCCCTCTTGAAGTGGAGAGCTCCCTCCCTCTCCTGCCAACAGGTGACAGGATCTTTTCCAAGGTACTAGTCTATCTGCCATAATCTTTTCCCATCTCTACCCACCTTTAAAAGATAAAATTGTTGTATTTTGCATTTATACAGCCCCTTTTCTAGAAGCTCACAATACTCACTCTCCTGTACTGCATGGCATTTTTATGATACCCTCATGAGGTTTACCACAACAGTTTTCCTTCCATATTTATCCCTATTACCTTCTCACCACCAAATTCCCTCCCTATCAATTCACTAACAAAATTCAGAAACTATTCCAAATGAATTTATATCTGCATAAGGAAAGCTGCTCTGTTTAAAACACACAAAAAAGCAACAGAGTTCGTATACAAAAACACTACTTTTAATAAAAACTTAATCAACTAAAATAGGAATTATCTCAACTGGATTATTTCTTTTTTTTAAATATATTTTTATTGATTTCAGAAAGTAAGGAAGAGGGAGAGAGATAGAAACATCATGATGAGAGAGAATCATGGATCAGCTGCCTCCTGCAAGTCCCCCACTGGGGATCGAGCCCACAACCCGAGCATGTGCCCTTGACCAGAATCGAACCTGGAACCTTTCAGTTTGTAGGCCAGCACTCTACCCACTGAGCAAAACTAGCTAGGGCTGGATTATTTCTTTCCACCAAAATAAAATGAGGATGCAAAAAGTTACCTTAGTAAGTAACATAGTAATGTTCATAATAATCTTTTTTAAATATATTTTTTATTGATTTTTTACAGAGAGGAAGGGAGAGAGATAGAGAGTTAGAAACATCGATGAGAGAGAAACATCGATCAGCTGCCTCCTGCACATCTCCTACTGGGGATATGCCCGCAACCCAGGTACATGCCCTCAACCGGAATCAAACCTGGGACCCTTCAGTCCGCAGGCCGACGCTCCATCCACTGAGCCAAACCGGTTTCGGCCATAATAATCTTAATAATGACTATATCTTCTTTAACTCAAAATATTAATAAACGTTTACCTTGCATCCTTTAATTAATTAGTAAGATGATGTGGTATAATTCCCTATTTCCTTCTCTTATGAAAAAGAGGCTTAGGTAAGTCAAATGTATTTTAGTAATAAATAATCCTAAATCTGACATTGAAATTGGGTTGTTTTATTTTTCTTTGAAGAGTTGCTTGATTGGTTAGGCTTATTTTTAAAATTGTTATTCTTTTGCATTTGCATTTGAAGGTAAGTGTTACTTTGTTTTGGAAAATTCATTATCAACCAAACTGCAGAAGATCTAATTGAGAATGATCTGGGAAGATCAGTTTCTCAGTTTTTACATTTGCTCAACTGCTATTGTATTCTTCCTCAGATCCAATAATCAATTCTGTCAGTACTATTTCTTAAAACCAAGGTGTGGCCAATCCATGGCCTACTTCTGCCCCTGATCCAGAGATGGGGTCTATATCCCCTCCTTTTGAACCTGAGTAAGCCTTAAGACTGCCTCAACCAATAGGGCATGGTGGAATGGACCCTACATTACTTCTAAGGGTGGGTCATCCTATATAATAAAAGGCTAATATGCAAATTGACCGCATGGTGAGAATGACTGGTTGCTATGATGTGCACTGACCACCGGGGGCAGATGCTCAATGCACCGCTCAGCCAGAAGCTGGGCTCACGGCTGGCAAGTGCAGCGGCGGTGGCGGGAGCCTCTCCCCACAGGCCTAAGCTGTCAGTCAGACATCCCCCGATGGTTCCTGGACTGCAAGAGGGCACAGGCCAGGCTAAGAGACTCCCCCATCAAGTGCAGGAATTTTGTGCACCGGGCCTCTAGGTAAAATATAATACACTCCTGCTTTGTTTTCATGGGATGATTGCTTTTAGAACCCAGTAACTATACTGTAGGGAAACCCAACCATCCTGTATAGAGGCCCACCTAGAAACAACCTGAAGCCCCTGGCCCACAACCCTTGCTGAGCTCCCAGCTCACAGTCAGCACCAGTTCCCCTCCATGTGGTTGAGTCATCTTTAAGGTGAATCCTCCAGCCCTCCAGTTGAGTTTTCCCAGCTGTGGACATTTCAACTGGAGCAAACATGGATTTGTGAAAAATAGATCACTGAATCACAGGGTAAGAAGAGTTTCCTTGGCTCATACTTCTCTAGAGCAGTCTGGTATCCTATATAATAAAGAGCTAATATGCTAATTAGACTGAACAGCTGAATAACCTTCTGGACATCCTTCTGGATGATCTTCCAGACAAAGCCGCTGGGGCTGCAAGGGCCGAGCTCCTTGCACAGATTTTGTGCATGGGGCCTCTAGTATATTACAGTTAGATTCCAAGTACTTTCCTCTTTTTGTGGTAAAATAACCAAGTCAGTTATCAAAAGAAATAGTTGTTAACTGCCAATAGAACTCTGAACCCTTCATCAGCTTCCCTCATCGAAATCAGTAATTTAGGCTCACTGGATAGAGCATCAGCCTGGGGACTGAAGGGTCCCAGGTTCGATTCCAGTCAAGGGCATGTACCTTGGTTGCAAGCATATCCCCAGTAGGAGGTGTGCAGGAGGCAGCTGATCAATGCTTCTCTCTCATCGATACTTCTAACTCTCTATCCCTCTCCCTTCCTCTCTATAAAAAATCAGTAAAATATTTTTTAAAAAAGCAATTAGTAATTTAGGGAAAGCTTATCCTACACTCATTCTATGGACATAAAACTTTAAATAGGAAGAGCTAAGTCCCTAGTGGACATATGGGCCGGGAGCAGCCTGGCTAAGGGAAATAATCAGGTTTAAGGAGTCATGGAAAGAAGTAGATATGCTCTCAAGGGACAGGGAGAAAACCCTCCAATTGCGAGGGCAGGACAAAAAAGTTAAACCAGTTAAGTCACCTGAGCATGAATTAGTGGGGTTGTCATAGATGTTATCTCTCTTGTTTTTTAATTCTTGAAGGGGGTGGTGCCGGGAGCCGGTCCATCCTTGCTGCTTCAAGGGACCTGGCATATATGGCATACTGTTCTTAATATGTTTGCTCACCTTCTTGGCACTATGTGTTTTAACCAAGGTCTCTGAGAAAGGTTGTTTCCCCAGGTAGGGATTTTCCCCTGAAGTTAGGGAGGGAATAAAACCTCTTAACTAAGTGCCAGACGGGTAATTAATCACTTTAACTACAAACAATCATGCTTAAGCTACACAATCTTTACTCCCTGGAATGGAGATAAGAAACGCCCTAACCTTTGGAATAGAGATTGATAGGATTGGAATCAACTGGTATAAATACAGATGTAACAAGACAGAACTTAGAAGACAGAACCTACACAGAACCTAGAGACAGAAGAACTTCGCTGGAGAGAACATGGCAAAAGATCCTGGACAGAAACTGGCCTCAGAACCTAGAGACAGAACCTAGCGAGAGAACATGGCAAAAGATCCTGGACTGAACCTGACTACAGAAATTGGCAAGAGAACCTGACTAGAACCTGGTGACTGAACCTGGCTGGAGAACCTGGACAGAACCTGGCTGGAGAACCTGGCTGGAGAACCTGGAGAACCTAGCAAGAGAACATGGACACAGAACCTGGCTGGAGAGCCTAACCAGAACTTCGCTGGAGATCCTGACCAGAACTTGGCTAGAGATCCTGGTTAGGCTGCTGATCAACTGAATGCTGTCTCCGTGTCATTCCTTCTTTGCTGACTCCGTCCACACCTTTGGGGACCCCTGGACCCGCTGGGGTTGGACCCCAGCAGGGTGGGAGGGATGAAGTCAGACACCAAAGAGCTACCCACACAAGGGGTTCAACGTATCCTTACGAATTTAACACTTTTTGTTTTCAGGAGAAATCGAATGCATCAGATGATCTTTTAAAAATTAAGTTGCATTTTCCACATAACTATATGCCTTGAGAATCAGGGCATTTGCTGCTATTGCAGTCTTTTTAATGGCTGCAAAGTATTTCACAGTATGGGCAAACAACTGTTCTGTAATGATGGACATGTAACTTATTCCTAAATGTCCACGATGCCAACAGTACTACAATAAACCCCTTATACAGCAAACATCTATTTGCCGAGTGTTTCTATATGATAGATTCCATGTCGTAAGTTGCAGATGAACTGGTGAATGTCCCGATTTCCCCCTATGACATAACATTCACATGCTCTCGGCCTCCCTTTGTCTTGTGCCTTTAAGGAGTGTTTATTAGTGACTTCTCCCAAGGAATACTGGTATGGCTACTCTCTAAGGAAACAGAAGACTCCAGTTACAGGACAATTCAACCGCAGAAGCTGAAGTTAACTAGGACCTAGAATTTGATGTGAGCAATTGGAAAGCATTTCTGCTTGCCCAAGGAGTTTCTTAATAAAGACGGCCTTGAAATATGTTTACCTTCCTTGGTTCCCCTACTATTTTTAGTTCCTTGGGTAAAGTTAATACTACTTGATTATAAATACATGCTTTTAAAATAAAATAAAGGAAACCTTATAACATAAATGTAAGAAGTTTCAACTGTATATGCCCACCCTCGGGAGAAACAGCAGGTTAAAGTATCAATTAACTCCTTTATACCATCAGCCTCTTCTTGGAGATACATTTGTCTCCTTGTATTAACTGGTCCCTAATGACCTTAAACACAAATGTCTCTCCAAACATATTTAGCCAAGTCTAAATCATAGCTATATCCAGTCTTCTGGTCTGGCCTACCAGTTTTATTTTTATTTATTTGTCTCAATAAGGGTTGAGGGGGGGGAGGAGGAAAATAAATAGATTAGGTTTGTCTTTTACAAAGGCCAGACTAGCAGGATGTTTCAAGGGCACAAGCTAAATTTAAATAAATCCTTGTTGGATGAGCCTTACATAATTGAATTGTGTTCTACCTAATATGTTAATAAAGCCACTGCACTTAGAGCGATGCCATTCTATGATGTGTTTCCATCCTTACCCATAACTCCCAAGGGGTGTGACGCTCCGATTCAAGTTACCACAGCCATGTCTCCCTTGCTCCTTATGAGGAAAGTTCCCTTCCAGTGGTAGTCTGTTTGCTTGCTTATTGGCAGGCATGTTTCAAATGGTACAGCTTCAAAATATAGGGGTTTTTTGTTTCCAACAGAAAAATAAACCTATAAAGGCCATTGCAATTTGAACTAAAATTCTAATCTACAAACAAGAGCCTGGTTTGGAATGAAGATTTAAAAAGATGAGATTAAAGGCCCTGGCCAGGTAGTTCAGTTGGTTAGAACATCATCCTGATATACCACGAGGCCAAACTGCAAGTTAAAGGCAACAAAACCTTCCTGACCAATTCCTCTTCAAATTTTGATTAATATCTGACAGTATACTGAAAATACCCTTCAGCAACCTCCATCACCCATGGAGATTCTGAGGCACTATACTAAGTTAAACAATGAAGAAAGAGCATTTTTTTTTTTAAATAACAAAAACAGTGAAAAGGAAGGAATGACAGTTATATACAGGACATTTTGTATTCCAGTTTCTGCATTTTAACATAGTGAAGATATAACATGTTAAGAAAATGGTAAAATTTAAACATTTTTTTCTTTCCTTTTCATTAATTTAAGTAGACATTTTAAGCCTAAGATACAGTTTGAGTGATGATGGGGGTAAGTTAAATTCTGTGGAAAAACTACAAAACATGCCAAAAGGAGAAATAAAAAGATTTGGGGGGGGGGGAGGGGGTGCGAGGGAGGAAAAAGAGGTTGTAGCTTTACTATATGTTTTTGCTCACATCTGTAAATTGAATGCAAATTTTCCTAAATTCTGGAATAGTGATGTTAAAAAGTAACTGAGATAAAGAAATCATATGCCAGAGTAGAATTTCAAAATATATTTTACATTTCTAGGATCACACACAAAAAATTCCCTATAAGCATTACCTTAAAACATTTGTTATCAGAAATATAGTTTTGGGAATGAAAATAAACATTTGATAATGTAATAGAAACATAATCAGATATGCTATACATGTGTCATTTTAACACATACTCTTTATGGTACATTTCATATGAGAATGATAAGTTATTTTTACATTATTTATAAAACTGGCAACATGAGTTCCCAGATTTAACTATTTGCCTGGGGGACTCTGGTGCCCACATCCCACATTGGGAAACCACCACATGCACAGATACAGGCTCCCTGCGATCTGGTCAGGTCTCTCTGAAGTTCCCCAGGATGTAGAAGTGGCCCCAGGAGGGAGGTGCTGGGGGGGAGTGAGGGCTGCCCCTCAGCTCAGGGGGCCTACAGGCCACAGGCTGGTTTGGGGAGGGGAGGGGGATTAGGGGTGGATAAGGAAAACTGAACTGGAAGTTAGTTATTCTATTAAGTGATCCACTCCCCACTCTCCCTAAGAAAAGTTAAATTTTTTTTTTAATTTTAAAAATCGAAAGTCTCAAACTTCAGTGAAGTTGTCTTTTAGTACTTTCAGCCAAAAAAAACCCTTAATTCTCTTCATTTTCTGATTTTATGACCATATATCCTGAAGATAGCGTTTTTCTTCTTTTAAAGTAGCCAAAGTTTTCATTGCTTCCAGTTTATCAACTCCAACCTCTTTGCTTATTATTTCCACAAGGGTATCATTTACATCCCTGGCCATATTCTTAGCATCTCTAGAAAAAAGAAATAATAGTACCAATGTTTAACACAGGAATTTTTACCAAATCTTCCTTAATTCATGAACCTAAGGCGCCCCTATCACTACACTTTAGTCCTCCATTTCTCCAGAAAGAGTCCCCCGATGTCTCCCAGACCCAGTCCCGTCACTCCCCCAACACCAGGCCTTCCCACAGTGACCATTCTAACACGCACTGGTCACAGCTTACACTCCTCTCCTTCAATGTCCGTGTCCTGGGAGCGGCCCAAACCTTAAGTGTCGTAGGACCTTCCCATCTGGCTTCTGCTCACCTCTCATTCCCTCCCCAATTCTCAAGTCACAGAGAGGCACTTGCATCCCAAGGGCAATAAGATTTTTTACAGGTCTAAGGCTTCACATGTGTGTGTGTGACTATGCGCACGCACACCCACCCACCCACACACACGCACTGGCAGACCCACTTACTGAGAACGTCCATGTGCCTGGCCCTTCTCTCAATGCTTTGACGTGTCTCAGCTCTGTTCATTTACAGGAAGAGTGAGGTGCCCCCTCCCCAATGCCCTGCAGTCCCCTGCAGAGCATTTGCTATATTGTAGGCATCTGGTCACCTGCTCCCCACCCAGGGAATGCCCTGTCTGGTGGCAGGGATCTCATTTATCTTCATACCTCTCACCATCTGAACAAAGCCAAATACTCAGTAGGCACTTGAATATTTGTTAAATGAAAGAAGTGTTGGACAGGACACTAGCACTTCAGGAACTGAATCTGACCTGCCCCTTACAGTAAAATATATGTTAAAGTCATTTCAGAACTTACATTTCTCTTCCTGTACTTAAGTATCTAATATCTCCTCCCTCCGTGTCTGGGTTATTACCCGATTGGTGCCTTGCTCCTTTAGTAAATATCACTGCCTGCATCCCCTACCTGGCACCTGAGCATGAGGGCTGCTTACCCACACACGTAAATGTAACCGTTCTCATGAAGGAGGAGCCTTGCCAGCTGCTTGCTGTGAAGCTGGATGTTGTCCTGCACATACTTCACTGGGGCTTGCTCCTCCCTGGCAGGAGAGTCTCTTGAGAAGGAAACCTTCAGGTGAGTTAGGATTCCATGCTTATGGAAATGTCTGAGCTCTTCTCTGAAATACACCGGAAGGTTTGTGATTTAAAGTTGAAAAGTCTGCAATGAGAATCGCACCCCCGTGGTTGAGGCAGACAATACTAGAGTTGTAGAGTACCTGAATAAGTAATCCCTCTCCTGATGTCTACAGCCAAAAAACAACCACATCGCCCCATAGTGTCCGTCTGGATGCTGTTCTTGGAGTTTCTCTCTACGTGAAAGAGAAAGGTGAGATGTTTAACTTAAGGAATATGTATATACAACCAATCTCTCTGTTTGGCTAGGAAATTCCACCAGCCAACCCAGAACTGTGCGTAAACTCTACCTTTGAAGTCTCTGAAAGTTCACTCACTGAATTAACATTTTAACGTTTTACTCTCCTCAGGGCACCTCAGCCCTGCAGCAGCCACTGCAATGAGTCAGCGTCTCTGAGCTGTAGACACCTAGGAGCTCTACAGGACATCTTAGTAACACGGAAAATGCAACCACCACATTGTGAAACTTAGACTGACTTCGACATTCAATATTAATGTCAATCGTATGAATAAAATGAACACTTAGTTAATACACTGGAAAGCGGCACAGGGCTTCGAAAGGAAGAACGCTCTGTTGTGGAGTGTCAGAAACGCCGGGCACACCAATGAGACATGCCGAGTGTGTCTGCCATCACTCTTCCGCTTTCTTAAGGTAAAAGAGTAAAATGACAGCAAGATTATGTCCAGATTATGTCCAAATTGCATTACTCTCGTATCTGGGGAACGGTACATAAAAGCTGTTCATTATTTTACGTATGGGGAGAGAAACACATTTTATTTATTTTATTTCAAACAATTCTGTTCTCAGAAAAAATTATATCCATTAGTATCATCCATTGAATATTATAGATGTTTGAGGCTTAACTTTGAAACTTCTGGTGTAATTGGCGCTGTCACCACCAATTTTATCTACTTAATAGATGGGACAGCCTGCACAGCATTACAGCATGAAGCTCTGCTGGAAATGTTGTCTCCAGCAGCGAGTGCCCCAGGGAGAAAAGGAAAGTGCTGCGGTGAGAAGGGAAGCTCCAGCACAAAGTGAATCTCCAGAAGACAGCATCTTTACTTTTCCCATGGTGACAAATTGTTATGCTATCACACATTTGATCATAAATTTTTCAAATAAAAACTTTATAAGCAAAATCCAATACTATCCTAAAAACCAAGGGAGAAACAAAAATGCTCTCTGTTCTATTCCCACCCAGGACCACATGTGCTCACCAGCCAGACGGCGCTTACCTATGCTGCAGGAAACCAATGAAGGGCGCTACTCCAGTTCCCGGACCCACCATGATGATGGGGACGGAGGGGTCATTCGGCAAGTGGAAAGAGTTTGCTGTGCGAGGAGAGATGGATATCTGCAACAGTAACCCAACAGTCATAAGTATGAAAGAAAACCTAGACAAAGCCTATAACCGACATGATATTTGCTAAAGAAAGGAGAAAGTGCAAATTCCCCTAAAAGAAACATCATAAAATTAAACAGCAGCATTACATCTTACTGAAACCACAAACATATTTGTCACTACAGAGAAATAAGCCTGTCTTACACATTTTTATTTTCCATCCACATCTATGGTATTTTAAAAATGACAGGCATGATATTTCTGAGGTAGAACATGACTTATATAATCTTTTTCTAGTTCCATGAATAAGATCTGTTTCCTAGCATGCAACCTATTGCATGCATTTTGGAGATAAGCAGAAACAATGAAGACATGACTCAAGTTTGCACACACAACATTAACATTAAGATGGGGTGAAAGGTTTTAAGTGAAAATTAAGGAACTAAAGGGGAAAGTAAGAGCTTGCTCTGAAGATTTAGAGATTGTGCTACGGTATGCTGGGTCCAATGTTACTAGTGTTTGTGCAAAACTAAAAGAATAAGTGATGGAGACAGATAAAATCTTTTCACTATTTTTCTTCTAAATCATGTGCTGGGGTGCTTACAAGGAAATCAGTTGGTAAATATACTTCTTTCCAGGTTCACTTTGCCACATGCCCAAGTTATGCTGGGTGAACACTAAGAGTTAAAAACATAGGAATCCACTCTATAGTCCAAGCTTACTGTATATATTTCAACCTTGAATTCAAGGAAAATCATATGAAATTCATCGACAGGACTTACTTTTTAAGAGAAGAATTGGCAGAGCTGTGTCAAATCATTGTTCTCATTTTGGAATGAGACCGTAATTAATATCTCCTTAGTCCAGGGGTCCTCAAACTTTTTAAACAGGGGGCCAGTTCACTGTCCCTCAGACCGTTGGAGGGCCAGACTATAGTTTAAAAAAACAACTATGAACAAATTCCTATGCACACTGCACATATCTTATTTTGAAGTAAAAAAACAAAACAGGAACAAATACAATATTTGTATTTGCATGTGGCCCGCGGGCCGTAGTTTGAAGACCCCTCAAATGAGTCTATTCATTTGACTCATTTAACAATTTTATTGAAGGTACTCAGTATGAAAAGTATGAGGAATAGAGAAAGGAGCAAAACCAAATCCATCTTCATGGGACTCACATTCTAGTGGGTGGAAAAGACAATCAACAAACACATATCCCTAGAATGAGTCATTAAGTCTCACAAAACAAAATAAGGCGGACACGATGGGCATGGCAGGGATGGCTAGTGAGAGCCTGCTCTCTATGTTCTAGGTGCTGCGAGGAGACCAGAGCAGCAGCCGGCTCTTGCTGCAGTAAGTCTCAGAGGGTCCACAGCACCACACACTCTGGCTCTCTTTAAAGGCTGCAGGTAGGCTCTGCTACCTGGATTTCCTTCACTTGGGATCTCGCCCAAGGAGCAGGCCTGGCCTGGACGGACAATCCTGTCCTTACGTCAGAGGGAAGACTGAGGGAAGAAGTCACACCACACCACCAGGTCCTGCTTGGATGTGGCAGAGGTTAAACATTAATGGGCGGGTGGGCAGGAATAACTGTGAACAGTTGTATCACCTACCAGCGGGGGGAGGGTCATGCCCTTAACATTCTCCACACTTTCTAATAGCATATGGTATACTAAGCACCATGAAACTTAGTGTTAAATTGTATCCTTTCTACATGCACCTCTGGCTCTGCATACTGGGTAGTCAATAAAAATCTTTTAAATTAGGGAAAGACAGAGGGGAAAAAGGGCAGAAGGAAAGAAAGAATAGGGGAAAGGCACCCCTGCTGAGTGTTTGTGACACATTATGGATATATTTTATTTTTTAACTCTTTGGAGATTATCAGCTATTTTTTATATGATCATGAAGTGACATAATACTTTGACATTAGTACTATTTTTTCTTCAAAAAAGGAATTTTCTCAGGTTCTCAATATTTTGTTGTGACATAATAAATATAGGAGTTTGGAGGGGGGAGGAGAGGAACAGATGGAGACAGACAGATAGACAGACACACACGAGTAAAGCACCTCTGTTTCAGGCAGCAGACTGAGAAAATACTAAGTTAAAGGGCAATTTCAACCAGCAGGCTTCTTGTAGGCACTATCAAGTATATACCAGAGGTCTTAATTCCCTAAGGGCTGTGACCTTTTCAACTCCAATAACGTAGTAACCACCAGTCATAAGATAATGCTACAAATGACACAGCCATTTCTTCAATGCCATGGAGAAAGAAGACTTCACAATAAAGCCTGAAGTTTTTTTGTTTTGTTTTTTAAATTTCAGTCTTCCTTATGGGCTTGGAGGGACAACTTTAAATTGCTGCCTATGCATGTGGTCTTGAATGAGATTCTGCTGAGTGCTATATCAAAATATAAAAGATGTCACTACATCTAGATAGAAATATGTCCAGTTTGTTTCTAATAAATCAAATAAAATTTTCCTCTATGGGTTTTAAAAGTGATCCTCCACAGTTTCCTCACTAACAGCACTAATTCCGAATCTACACACCATGGCTGACAAAAAGGTAGGGGCAGGGGCAAGTGAAACTCCTACCACCCAGACTGAAGGACATAAAATCAGTCTCTGTCAATTGAGGAATTATTTTAGGAATTATTATTCCTAAAAGGAATTATTTGGGACACAGGATACAGCCTAAACATAAAATGAGGCTGTTTTTAATATTCACCTGACTCATCCTGTGCCAATCTACCAAGAATATTCACAGAAGTCTTCTATGAATATGACAAGCAAAGAGAAAGACTGTATCATATAAAATTCATGCTTACACATTTATGAAATGCATGGACTACTTAACAGGGAGTGAAAGCAATGTTTTCCAACAGCGATTTAAAAATTCAAGTATGGCATAATCTAATGGATAATGCAGGGAGACGACATGTTCTTTCTAACTAGGCAAAAAACATCATTTCAGTGATGCCAACACTGCACACTCCTAGCACCTGTGGAGCGATGGCTTTCCCGCCGTCTGCATGGGATGCATGCCTGTTCGGCTGAAGAACTGATTCAACCAACGTGGCCAGCCAGCCTGTGCACACGCCTCGCCGCAGAACCACGGGTGTGGTGTTGGACAGAAACTCCACGATGTTGAAAACAAAGTGAAGCTTCCCTGGGTGAGACAGACTTGAGCTGCAAAGACACACACATTTTTAAACACTGTTAAGACTAAAACATTCAGGCCAAACTAAGTTTTGGGGTTTTTTTGTTGTTGTTTTTTAAATATATTTTACTGATTTTTTACAGAGAGGAAGGGAGAGGGATAGAGAGTTAGAAACATTGATGAGAGAGAAACTTCCATCAGCTGCCTCCTGCATACCCCCTACTGGGGATGTGCCCACAACCAAGGTACACGCCCTTGACCGGAATTGAACTTGGGACCCTTCAGTCCGCAGGCCGACACTCTATCCACTGAGCCAAACCGGTTAGAGCCTAAGCTTTTTTTATTGCAGTGAGAACACAGGGAGGGGCAAAGTAGGTTTAGTTGTGAGTACAAGAAACAGAATTATTTTTGTGTTATTACTGATAAGTTATTGTATTATTTCCATATGAACAACTGTAAACCTACTTTTGCTCCTCCCTGTATTCCCTTGAGCGCGAATGTACCTTCTGACTCCTCTGAGAGAAGAATTCTGTTGCTACTTAAAAGTCTCCCCCACCCCCACATTTTGTGATAACATTCTGGGAAGTTTCTAATAACCTGTTTGCCTTCAAGACTAGATAAGATTCATACACTTTTCCCGCTCCTCCCCACCCTTACCCACTGCCCCATGAAGGCCGCTGGGCACACAACAATGGTGGCAGGAGGAGGACCTAGAGAAGTGGGAGCATGGCCCCACTGAAGAGCCCCTACTCTGACCTCGGGGAGGATGGGAGACTTGACACTGGTCAGCTTCACTCCTCGTTCTGCCTGCTATTGTCACCACAATCGGGTAAGATTTCACTGAATAAATGCGAAGGATTTGGAAGTTGGACTTCCATAACATTTTGGGAGGAAAATACTATATATCATGTTAATAAATATCAGTACCTTGCACATGAATATGGTCTGGGCTGGAGCTTAGGAAGGTGTTCTAGAAAAAAATAAAAATAAGCAATCATTAATTCACAGCTACTGAAAATAAATGCTACATAAGGGATAAAAAAATTCAAGTTCTCATTTGATTTTTATTTTATTTAGAATATTAAAAATAATTTGTTTTAGCCCTAGCCAGTTTGGTTCAGTGGATAGAGCATCAGCCTGAGGACTGAAGGGTCCCAGGTTCAATTCCAGTCAAGGGCACATGCCCAAGTTGTGGACTTGATCCCCAGTGGAGGACTGTGGAAGGCAGCCGGTCAGTAATTCTCTCTCATCATTGATGTTTCTGTCTCTCTCTCTCTCTCCCTTCCTCTCTGAAATCAATAAAAATATATTAAAAAAAGTTTTAGTTTTAAATAATATTTTAAGCACATGTAAATGCACAATGTAAAATATTATTGAAAGGAAAAAAAAAGAAACAATAAAATACTATTGAATACTTTTCTCCAATTCCTAAAGTAAACTAGATTTACTGTATTTTCTCAATCTGAAATCAGTATTTCTACCTAAGGGCTGATTTCTAAAACTAAAGGATGTTACAGAATAGGGTCCATGAGTGTAGGTAAGGGTCAAGGAACCCATTAAATTTTCTGAGTGTATGTGTGCAGCTTTCTGAGGGGAGTGTTCAGTTTTCAGATTTGAAGTAAGATCATGACCCCAGAAAGATTAAAGACCACTATTTTACAAATTATGGGAACTACTGAGGCTTAAAATATTTTTCCTTCTTATATTTACATTCTAGTAAAAAAAAAAAAAAAACAAAGGGGAGGGTGGGATAGGCACTTTAAATCAGGTTATCCAGAAACATAGTGGTTTCAAGATACATAGGCACTTTTAAAGAAGGTTAAGAAATCAGTATTTGAATATCTAATCATGCGCTAACAAGCTTTGGAATTTTTCAATTTTATCTTTGTAATAACTTTCAAAGTCATATTGGTAATAGTAAAAATTTTCAATGTCATATTTGTTATAGTTACTTAGCAAAAATTTGGAAAGACCTTTCTAAAATGGCTTAGTTTTAAGAAATATAAAAAGGTTTCATACAGGGCTCAAATTTTTTATATAACTACTAGAGACCCGGTGCACAAAATTTGTGCACTGGGGGATGGGGGGTTGGTGTCCCTCAGCCCGACCTGTGCCTTCTCCTGTGAGGAGCAGGCCTAAGCAGTCAGTTGGACATCCTTAGTGCTACTGAGAAGGTGGGAGAGGCTCCCACCACCACAGCTGCACTCACCAGCCACGAGCCCAGCTTCTGGCTGAGCAGCACTTCCCCTGTGGGAGCACACTGATCACCAGGGGGCAGCTCCTGCGTTGAGCGTCTGACCCCTTGTGGTCAGTGTGCATCATACCAACCGGTCGTTCTGGGGTTGGGCCAAAACTGGCTCTCTGACATCCCCCGAGGGCTTCCGGATTGCAAGAGGGCACAGGCCAGGCCGAGGGAGCCCACCGGTGCATGATCAGGGCTGTGGAGGGATATGGGAGGTTGACAGCTGGGGAGGGACCGTGGGAGGGCTCCAGGGCGTGTCTGGCCCATCTCGCTTAGTTCCGATCAGCTGGACCCCAGCAACAAGCTAACCTACTGGTCAAAGCATCTGCCCCCTGGTGGTTAGTGCACATCCTAGCAACTGGTAGACCGGTCAACTGTTTGCCCCTTGGTGGTCAGTGCACGTCATAGCGAGCGGTTGAGTGGCCTTAGCATATCATTAACATATTCTGCTTTGATTGGTTGAACGGCTGACAGGACAGTTAGCATATTAGGCTTTTATTAATAGGGTGTAATAAATGATATATAAAAGTTTTAAAAGGTAGTTGGAAATCCATAAAAAGAAACACACTTTACTATGATTGAGAGTTTCCCAAGACTTCATACGACTTCCCTGCACGTGTTCTGAATGTTACCCCAAGCCCTCTATTAGCCTAAAAAACGCAAATAAAAAGGCGGGAGTATTTGTGTGAACACAGAAGTAGGGAAGAGCAGCCTCATTTGGTAACACTTTTGAGGAGGGGAAAGAGATCAAAATACTAAGAAATGTAAGGAACAAGAAAGCAGGGCTGACTTGTACAGGAGAGGGTCCTAAAATGTACTGGCATCAAAAGGCACCTTGCTGGCCCAACAGTAAAAAGTACAATACACGTTTCCTGCCACCAAAGATAAATGCAAATTTTGGGGATTTTATAAGTATCACTACAGGTACAGAGAGCAGATGACAAAATTGTAAGCATAGGGAAATAAGAGTCACCGAGACTCCACTGAAAGTCCCTTCCTCCCCTGGACCAGGTCCTCAGAGAGAATCTTCTGTGGAGTTTGAGAACCCCAATAGACAGTATGAACAAAAAACAGGACCAACTTACATGTGAATATTCTGTGACAGGTCTCCCCCAGCTTAACACCTAGAAACACCCTAAATAATGCCCCTTGTCCTGGGAGGACATGATGAGTCCGCCCTTTGCTCTTAAAGAACCCTAATTCTGGACTTGCACACAAAATGTTTCCTTCTGCTTCCTGCACACAAAGCACTTCCTGCACACCTCATCAACCGCCATCAATTAAATATAATGTTCATTATTTTTTTAAATCATTTTTTTCTTAGAAAGCTCGTTTTTAGATAAAATTTAGAAAAATGCTTTCTGAAAAACAGTAAAATTAAAATACACCGAATGCTGAGCAAAAAAGATTTGGGGGATGTCTATAATACTGACAATAATAAAAAAGAGAGGCTATATTAAGAGAGAAAATGATGGTGACAACAGAAGAAAAAGGAAAGAAAAAAGCTTGGGAGAGGGATTCTTTCTGACTTCTAGAAGGCAGTTCTGATGTCACGACGCCTGGAAGACAAACTGTTAAGATGTTTACCTCCTGCTCACAGATCATTCAGACGTGTCCCGCATAGAATTCAAAGAGCCACATGCCAGCAGCCATTGTTCTTTAGCACCAAAAGCTGCCCTGGAGCTCAGGGCCATGACCATGACCACTCACCGAGTAGGAGGCTGAGCGGAGGCTGGCAGGACGGGAAGGCGAGCAGAAGGTCTAACAAGCTGGCACAGGCATCCCTCACAAAACGGTTATAATCGGCCGCTCCCTGTCGGCTGCACAGCTCCTGCAGCCTTCGCTTTTCCGCACCATCACTGGTACAGTCCACAAGGGCTCGCAGAAATGCCTGTGACCCAAGCAAAGGAAGCAGACTTAAATTTCCACGTGCTCTGGGGTTATGGCTATTATACTGTCTGTTAGCATCTACCTGGGAATGTGCCCGATTATCCAAGGAAAAGTGAGAGAGCCACTACAAGTGTGGTCAGAAAAAGAAAATTTACTTTGCTTATTTGCTTTGTCAGCCTGTTAAGAAAACCCACGTTTATGTTCTATTTTTGTTTACCTTTCTTATGTCCTAAACCGACCTCCTCAGTCAAAAGTATGATCTCAAATTACATGTCAGGTGTATCTGAGTCAAAATGACCAAGAAGTCTCATAACTCAACATTTTGTCTCAGGACGCAACACTGTTCTTGTCTTAGCTGATGATGACAACCTAGACTTCTACATTTATTTGGCAACTGTTAAGTGCTTTTGATGTGATAGGCACTGGGACAAAATGACACCTACCTAGCCTGTAAGGGTTCACAGCTAGTGAGAGCAACAGAAGTCAAGGAGTAATAAGCGTGCAAGAGGCTACCTCCCCCAAAGGGGCACACACAGGATGTTAGGACTTCACAGAATGCAAGCCTGAGCTGAAGGCTGGCCACAGGGGAGTGAAGAAAGCTAAACAGATGGCATGGCTACATGAAGGCACGGGACCATGTGCAGTTCAATCTGGGTGCAGAGGAATGTGGACATGAGGCTGAAGGGACAGAGGGTGAGAACATCCAACGCCCTGCAGTATGTGGACACTTAGTCACTCAGATTCATTGTAGAAAGAGGAAAATATGAACAAATAAAGCAAAACAAAGTCTTGAAGCCAAAGTCCAAACACTTGGGCAAAAGACCTAATATGCTAATAACATCTTACGATTCCAACGCACAATTCCAAGCTTATCCATTCAATGGCAAACACAGCTCTTACTACTCAAGGTTATTTAGGATGAAAGCACTTCAGCAAGTTATTTGCATCAAATCCTATCTGAAATGCTAATGGATGCTGCTACTTTTTATTCCACGGTTCAGACATCGTGTGTCCTGGACTCCCTCAACAGGGTAGACTAGATTGCTGCTCTTGTGGGGTCACGGGTTTCCACGGGCTCAGTTATGAACTTGCCTAAATGATCCAGAGACTAACACATCACATGGCTTTCTCAAAGTGCCAGACACAATGCCAATCACACAACAAGCACTCGGGAAACGCAGTAGAATGAATAAACATCCAAGACTCTGGAGGAATCTATGGTAAGGTAATAACATTTACCTGTAACACTTTGCATCAATTTCTCAAATCAATGAAAATCCTAAATTACAGTAAAACAATGGCAATTGTAAATCCTTTAAGTTATTTTTCACTTTAGAATTATAAAAACTTTATTGGCACTAAAATAGGATATACGGCACTGTTTGTAGAAAATAAGCTGACAAACATTAGAAAAAATTTAAAATACAAGTATTTTTAAAGTAGCAATTCTACTCCAAAAAATTTGTGTAAAATAATATTTCAAACAGGTGGCAAAGATGAATATAGTGAAAGAATGTTCACCGGGGTTTTTAAAAATATATATATTTTTATTGATTTCAGAGAGGAAGGGAGAGGGAGAGAGAGATAGAAACATTAATGATGAGAGAGAATCATTGATCGGCTGCCTCCTGCACAGCCCTTACTGGGGATAGAGCCTGCAACCCGGACATGTGCCCTTGACTGGAATCCAACCTGGGACCCTTCAGTTGGTAGGCCGATGCTTTATTCACTGAGCCAAACCAACTAGGGCCACCTGGTTTGTTTGTTTTTAATAGTGAAAAACTGGAAAGAACCAACTGCCCATGATTAAGTCAGTAATTTAATTATGGTGCATCCATGTCATCTGTTATTTTATCTCTAATAATCTTTCCATGTTATGGTATACAAACTCCTGATTTCTTTTTAGATAAAAAACCGCACGTTACAGAATGGTATGTATACTAAAGCACCTAATTTTTTTTTTTAACAAAACAAAATTCAAGCATTAACTCTGAGGATTTGATTATAAGGGACTTTTGCTTCCTGAGCTAGCTATTTTTGTATCTTGAATGTTTACAATGAGCATATTACTTTTGTAGTAAGAAAAAATATATATATAAAGGCTTACATACTTTATGAAATTCTAAAGCTTTCAGCACAGTGAATCCTAAATTTGCTCATATCATGTCAAGGATTGAACCTTTCTCTAGAGTAGCTTGCTTCCCAAAGGTGACAAATGCAATAAACACATTAATAAAACAGAATAAAAACTGCACCATTAGCCTAATAACAGCACTGTTTATGCTCACTGGTCATACCAGTTTGGCAAAGCACAGGATGTAAAATTTTACTCCTTAACATCATTTGAGGGAAATGGTTAGAAGAAAACTGTTACAATATTTTTTAAAAATATAGCTCTGGGCCTAACACTGACATCTAGTGGACAGTTCTATCTTCAAATTCATCTAAATATCAATGTAGCCTACCAAAACCTTTCAATACTTCCTGAAGAATTCGGACTTAACAATAAATATGTCCATAGTTTTACATAAAAGGAAGCTTAACAACATTAATTAGGTGACAAGTGGGGTGGGGGAGGGGGAGCCTACACTCTCCTATGTTTCTTGCCCTCTTTTAGAGAGACAAGCTGTCAATGTGAAGTTGGATAACACAAGATCATCATCTAGGGTCACTTTCATCACTAATGTGCTACATCAAGTTAATGTCCAGTAAAAGACTAACAAAAAACCCTATATAACAAATCTTGTTTCAATAGAAAACATAAAATTTAAATGTAATCACAATATAAAAATATTTGCCTATGACAACTGTAAAGATTCTACACACCTTTGGGAATTAATTTTGAAAGCATGCTGTGAAGATCCTATTTTCTAAGCCTTCAAAGGGCAGTTACCAGGTCTATTTAATAAACCACAGAGCTAAGCATATTTGTAAACAGTTCCCCAAAGAAGAAAGAAAAGTACCTTTTTAGGGACTGCTCGTATTTCGAGGCACCAGGTAAGAATGAACTGGAGAGAACATCTCTCGGGTATATGCTGGGGCAAGGCTGCTCCTTTTCAGGGAGACAGGAAGGCATTCGTGACACAGAAAATAAACAGTAAAATGTTTTGCATTCCTAAAAACATAAGTAACAGTAATGCCTTACATTATAGTGTTACAGGTAGGATTTGTGACATTGTTTATTCAGTCAAAAAATTTCCCCAAAATAAATACAGCAGAAAAACGTACCTTACCAAAAAAAATAAAAGAATAACAAATTCAATAGCTATCACGACCAAATCTAGGTATGCCAAATAAAAAAGGAAAGAAAATTACCCAAAACCAAGGAACAGAAAGCTAACTGTGGCAGTGGTCTGTTAACATCGTGTGTGATTCTCAAAAAGAAAGGTAGAATTGACTGAGCTCAAGTTCAAGACTAAGAAATAACAACAACAAAAATAACTTCCTTTAATTATGAATAAAAGCAATTATTTATATTAAATAATATGCCATGATAAACATAATAGGAAAACAATTTTTTTTTTAAATATATTTTATTGATTTTTTTACAGAGAGGAAGGGAGAGAGATAGAGAGTTAGAAACATCGATGAGAGAGAAACATCGATCAGCTGCCTCCTGCACATCTCCTACTGGGGATGTGCCCGCAACCACGGTACATGCCCTTGACCGGAATCGAACCTGGGACCTTTCAGTCCACAGGCTGATGCTCTATCCACTGAGCCAAACCGGTTTCAGTGGAAAACAATTTTTTTAAAAAGTTCGTATAATAAAAACGTTTTTCTTGTATGACACTTTAATATGTGAACTTAGAAACAAAATGATATTTATTTATTTATTTATTTTTTATAGCAAAGGTGGAAATTTATTAAAGAACAAGTACAGACTCCCACGTAGGGAGGGGGAAGAGTCCCACAGAACGAACTCCCACGTGGGGAGGGGGAAAGGGTCCCCAAAATAATGTTTATTGCAAAAAGCAAACCAACAAATCAGCCCAACTAACCAACCTGCTTCTCTAAGACCAGTTACATTCCCTTTTAACGTCGGTAAGTGTCCAATAAGCATAAAATGCACCATCATCTCACTCTGTAACTGACGTGAAGGTCAAGAATCCCGTAACACCAGCCAGGGCCTGGCATGTGGCTGACCCTCTGGTGCTGAATGGGAGCCTGGGAGGAGGTGCATTTGCATTTGCCACCTCTGATTTGTTGGCCCAAGGACACCTGAAGAAAGAGATCAGGGACATACCTTTCTTCTTGGTGTCAGCCTTAATTTTCAAGAGGACAAGGTGTTCCCTTTGGTCTGTGAGCTGCAATCTTTGGAGTAGGCTTTGTACCTCAGAGTCACTGTTGGGACAGATCAAGTTGAAGGCATCCCCAGGCTGGTAGGAAAAATCTGTTTTCTAGATAAGAACCAACAAAAAAATCTCAAATTAATTAAAGATTTCAGTTATGCACAACAAAATCATAGTTTTATTATAATGACCATTTTAACACATAAAGTAGAAAAAAATGATTCTAATTGTAAAAAAGCTAACAAGACCAATAAACTGAAGGAACATACTTTATCAGGAGTTATTTTAAAAATGAAATTCCACATTTATCCAATATTTTGCTTTATATCATTGAGTATTTACAGAATAAAAATGAAGAACTTCTTCATTTTCTAAAGAGTAAGGGACCTCAGTAAGTTAGTAATCCATGTATAAAAACTCTCCTATGAAAACATACACACATATATACACAGGCACACACACATTATGAACAAAAGAAACTATTCCAGGCCGTCTGTATTAGTTTTTAATTTCCTTCTGTTACTCTTTTCCTTTGGGGAGAAATAGAGTGGGAGAGAACACTATTCTATCCTTCACTAGTTGACAATGTTATACCATCTGGCTGTGAACACACATAGGCTGGATAGGAGCCACTTCCCACTGCCTGTTTATTACACAGGCCGGGGTCCTGCAAGGGGCCTCTGACCACACAGGCTCACACCCCTAGCCTGCGAGAGAGACAGACTGGACCCACCAAGTGGCCAACTCTTTGCCTCTTTATGAGGACAAAAGTGTAGAACAGCAGAATATTCTTAATATTCCATGTTGTTAAATATTCTGTACACATCAAAACGTTTTATTTGATGAGTACAAAATATTTAACAACATGGAATATTAAGAACTTTCAAAACAAATAAATAAGCAAAAATTTGATGCCTGTTGTATTTCTTTTTTACTATTAGGAAACTCAATTAAATCTACGTTAAGTCTGGATACACCCTAATTTTTCTGAAATCACAACCCACTGCACTTCCCAGGACCTTCATCAAAATAGAGGTTTGAGTTATAAGACTTGGAAGAAGTACTCAGGTATTGAGGTCTCAGGATTATCCATCAGTTTCTTGAGTAATGGATTGGGGGATCATTGAAGAGAGGCTTGTGGATGGAGTTCAGAGATAAAGTACATGTTGCTTCCTGAAACTGCAGAAAATATTTATATAATCATTTCTCTGGAAAGGGGGTCAGTGATTGTTTTTTTTCTTCAGATTCTCAAAGGAATGAGAATTAGTACTGAAAAATGAACTTTTCTATGACTGTGTAGTCTGAACTCTATTTCCAGCTAGCTGGCTGATCTCAGGTAATCAGCTTTCTTTCAGGCTCTTCTCATATGGAAAATACTGTTGTGATTCCATGATTCTTTCTTGGCTTAATGTGTAAGGCAGCAACACTATTCCCAATCTGATTCCCCTCCAGAGGCACTGCTCACTTTAGGCCCTCCCAGAGTGAGGAGAAAACAGGTGTGAGTGGGAAGAAGTATGATGGGTTAAGGATAAAAGGCAGGTGTCCTGTCAGACTCACTCTTCCTGAGTGTACATTCTAGAACACCACACAAGTCTCTCTGCACTTCTCAACAACATAACTGTGCTGAGAAATAAATTCTGCAACTTACTGAAATGTCCAATTCTACTAGAAGAGTGGTTTTTATGGCATCATTTGTAGTCAGCTGAACTGCCTTTGAAACTGGAACTTGAAAAACTGGATCCACTGAAGTCACAGATTCTTGGCTTTCCTCCTTGAGAAACAAATGTGATAAAATATGACTAAATGCAATTTTCAATAATACCATTGCTTCACTTCGTGACTAGGTGAGATCTATAGGATCTTATAAAGTATCCAGGCTATTTACGTATTCTTCTTTGAGGTAAGTGATTACACACAGATGCTCCTCCATCTTTCAGAAGAGAAGCTCACCTATACTTTAAGTGCCTTGTCTGTTAGACTTTAGAATTTCTGAGATATGGATACCAGATACTAGCATCCTCATGTAAATGTCCAATAGTCTTCCTAATAAGCTATGCAGAAGGAAACGGCATGCATGCATATTTTAGGGAGGTGATTCTGAAGGAAATGACAGATGTTTAAGACAGGAAGATGTCTGTCTGGATGGTCAAAAGAACCCTCAGTTGTGGGCAATGATGTTTAACAGAGCTTTCTCGATAACAAGAATGTTCCCTACTAGCCAATAAGGAGCGCTAGTCCCATGTGCCCACTGAACACTGGAAATATGGCTAGTGTGATTAAGAAACTGGATTCTTTATTTCATTTAATTTTCAAGAATTTACATTTAAGTGGCCACACATGCTAGTGGTGCTTGTATTAGACAGCACAGATCCTGGGAAACTATAAAGAAATCCAATTCTGTACCATCTTTACACCTTTTCCAACTTGACGTTTCCAAGTTCTAATTAAAACAACAACAACAAATAATCTAATAAAAATTAGGCAAAGGACCTTAATTGACATATCTCCAAAGAGGACATACAGATGACCAACAGACATATGAAAAGATGCTCAATGTCACTAATCATCAAAAAAATGCAAATTAAAATCACAATAAGATATCACCTCATACCTACCAGAATGAGTACCATCAATAAATCAACAAGTAAGTGTTGGAGAGTATGTGGAGAAAAGGGAACCCTTGAACACTGTTGGTGGAAATGTAGATTAGTGCTGCTACTGTGGAAAACAGTATGGAGTTACCTCAAATAATTAAAAATGGAATATTGCCTTATGACCCAGAAATTCCACTTCTGGGAATATATTCGAAGAAACCAGAAACATTAATTCAAAAGAATATATGCACCCCTATATTCACGGCAGCGTCCTATATAATAAAAGAGAAACATGTAAATGGATGTCCCTCTGCTACACTCACCAGCTAATCAGGAGTATGCAAATTAACCCAACAAAGATGGCAGGTTAATTTGCATACATAGGCACTGGGCGGAGAGCAGAGCAGGAGAGCTGGTAGCTTGGGGGGACGTGGCTCCCTCGGTCGCTCCCCCATGCCGCCGGGCAGAGAACAGAGCAGGAGAGCCAGAGGCTTGGGGGAACATGGCTCCTTCGGTCGCTCCCAGCAACCGAGGGAGCCATGTTCCCCCAAGCCGCCAGGTGGAGAGCAGAGCGGGAGAGCTGGCAGAGAGTGGAGCAGCCTGGGGATCTTGGCTCCCCAAGCCGCCAGACGGAGAGCAGAGAGGGAGAGCTGGCGGCTTGGAGGACTTGGCAGAGTGGGAGGCTGTGGGACAGAGACAGAGCAGGAAGGGAAAACCAAGAGTGCGGGGAGCACCAGGAATTCTGGGAATAGTAGTTCTGGTGGCAGCCCCAGGACCTAAAGCGGAAGCCCAGAGCACGGGGAGCATCAGGAATGCTGGGAATTGTAGTTCTGGTGGCAGACAGATCTCCTAGAGACACTGGAGCAAAGTGAGCCTGGAGCAAGTTACTGTTGGGGGGTGGGATGGAAGGAAAGCAAAGGTGAGAGACATAAGTAAAATCAGAGTGTCTAGGAAAAATTAAAGTGAAGATATCTTAAAACTTCCAGGAAATCTCCACCAATGGAGCAAAGAAAAAAAAAAAAGCCTCTATTATTCTGTGAGCAACAAACCAAACTGGGTTGGGTCTCGGGCAATTCGCTCATATGACTGCAAAGACAGACAGAAACTCCTGGATTGGAGAGGGCTCCCCTGAGGGCTCCCAGATTGGAGAGGGTGCAGGTTGGGCTAAGGGACCCACCACCAGTGCACAAATCTTTGTGCACCGGGCCCCTAGTTTTTTATAATAGCCAAGATTTAGAAGTAGCCTAATTACCCATCAGTAGATGAGTAGATAAAAAAAGCTGTGGTGCATTTATACAATGGGATATTACTTGGCTGTAAAAAAAGAAAACTTTATCTTTTGAGATAGCATGGATGGACCTGGCCCATCAGAGGTAAGTACCACATGATTTCACTTATATTTGGAATCGAATGTACAAAATAAACTAGCAAACAAAGTGGAGACAGACTCATGGATACAGAGAACAGACTGACACCTATCGGAGGGGAACGGATTGGAGGCTGGATGAAAAAGGTGAAGGGATTAATCAAAAGAAATCTCACAGACTCCGACAACAGTATGGTGATGATAAGAGGGAAATGGGGGTAGGGGCTGTTAAAAGAGTGTAAAGGGGGAAATAACTGGTGATGCAGGGAGACTTTATTTGGGATGGTGAACACACAGTACAATATGCAAATGATGTATTATAGAACTACACTCCTGAAACTATATGATTTTATTAACCAAAATCACCCAGTAAATTTTAAAAAGTAGAAACTTACATTTAACAAAATGTAGTGAATTCATTTTGGATAAGTGGCTGCATGGAAAGCTGGAAGAGGGTCAGGACTGATAGCCTGAATCGCAGATATGTGGGGCACAGGGACATCCTCTCCTCCCCTGACCCATTTCCCTAGGTCAGTGGTCGGCAAACCGTGGCTCGCAAGCCACATGCGGCTCTTTGGCCCCTTGAGTGTGGCTCTTCCACAAAATACTGGCTGTTCCACAAAATACCGACTTCTGCGCATGGGCCACAAAGTTTCAATCGCACTATACATGCGCGCCCGCATGTGGTATTTTGTGGAAGAGCCACACTCAAGGGGCCAAAGAGCCGCGGTTTGCCGACTACGGCCCTAGGTGATGGTCCCAAAAGGATGCCTTAATAAGAGAAACTTTAACAATCGCTTTCCCTCTAAGTGTGTCCTTAGAGCAGAGTTACACAAGTTTTCCTTAAATAGTTGAGATTTAAAAATCTTTTAACCATATTCCTGATGAACAACTCTAGCCTATTTCATGACACCTACCATAAGAGGAACTCTGTTAGCAGACCCTCCTCCTACTGAAGCGACTTGTCAGATTAACCATGGCTTGCGCTGCCACGGTCACGTCTCCATCCTTGTAGAATAGAGATGGGGCCTCTATACCATGTCAGTGCACTCTGTACCCACCAGTCAAGGCATATATTTACTTGGTCCCTGAAATTTCCTACATGTTCAGGTTAAATTTCCAGTGCAGCCAATCTTTTAAAGCAGAGCCAAATCCTCTTTCCTTAGTTCCAAATCTGACTAAAATGTACTTTATTATAATTACTTCACTTAATTATACAATTCACAAAAATAATGCAGCATAAAAAAACCATAACCCATAGTTATCTATGTAAAAACACACTTGTTTATCTGACTGCTTTAGAAAGACACTACAGCCGAAACCGGTTTGGCTCAGTGGATGGAGCGTTGGCCTGCGGACTGAGGGGTCCCAGGTTCGATTCCGGTCAAGGGCATGTACCTTGGTTGCGGGCACATCCCAGTGGGGAGTGTGCGGAGGCAGCTGGTCGATGTTTCTCTCTCATCGATGTTTCTGGCTCTCTGTCTCTCTCCTTTCCTCTCTCTAAAACCTCAATAAAATATATTTAAAAAAAAAAAAAAAAGACACTACAAAAATACTAGACGCCCAGTGCACGGATTCATGCACCAGTGGGGTCCCTCGGCCTGGCCTGCACCCTCTCGCAATCTGGGATCCCTTGGGGGATGTCTGAGAGCTGGTTTCAGTGCATGAATCTGTGCACTGGGCCTCTAGTATTCATGTAAGATCTTTGGTTAATCTCTTCCGGCCCCTCCAACCCCCCTTCCCTCTGAGATTCATCAGTCTGTTTCATGTTTCCATGACTGTGGTTTCCGCTACTGTGTTGAGCATCTGCCCCCTGGTGGTCAGTGCGTGACCACCAGTCGTCTGGTCACTTAGGCTTTTATATATATAGATGATGCTGCCCTAGCAGGTTTGGCTCACTGGATAGAGCATCGGCCGGCAGACTGAAAGGTCCCAAGTTTGATTCCAGTCAAAGGCACATGCCTGGGTTGTGGGCCCGATCCCCAGTGGTGGGGCATGCAGGAGGCAGCCAATCAATGATTCTCTCTCATCATTGATGTTTCTCTCTCTCTCTCCCTCTCCTTTCCTCTTTGAAATCAATAACCCCCAACCCCCAAAATATGATGCTATAAAGTGCTATCACATCAGATGTTTGCAAATAGCTCTAATGTATAAGAAAGTTGTACTTAACTTGTTTCTCAAATGTCTAAGTGTTTCTTCATTAAAAAGAAAAAGAAAATAAAGAACTACAAATCACTCTTGCAGCTTTGAGGGTGTGGTTTAAGTAAGAAAGCCTGTGTAGAACTCCAATCAGGCATCGTAAGAAAGCAGACTTGGCTCTGCATTAACAAACTGGTTGCACTGAAAATTTACCATAAGCACACTGTAGGAAATTTCAGGAAACCATATACTGGCAGCCATGGGGAGAAGTTAGCTATTATCCCATGTGAGTGCAAAAATTTACAGACCACTTTAAAGTTATTTAGTAGATAGAAAAAATAGTCTAGACAAATAAAAAGACTTATTATAGATAAAAACAGGTTTCTAAGATATTATCAAGAAAAATAATAATCCCTAAAATGGAGCATCCAGGATACTAAAATCCACACTGGAAAAGATTTTACTCTAAAGGATTCCTTTAAGATAAGCTGCTGAGATAATATCCTGACTGCCCACAACAACTTGCCTTTCTCTGACTCACATCTAAAATAAGAAACCAAGAAGTTAATTCTCCAAAATATTGGAAAAACTGAGCTCTTAACCATTTACTTCTTCAAAGATACAAGTAAAGTAATAATACAACTGCTTCTACAGTGCATGGGGGCAGGCCTCTGAGGTAAATACTCAACTCTGCCACTGCAGTGCACAAGCAGCCACAGAGGCTTGTGAATGGATGGGTGTGGCTGTGAGCTTGTGAATGGCTAGGTTGTGTTCCAATAAAACTTTATTTACAAGCTACGCGAGAGGTGGTGGGTCATGTTTGGTCAGCAGGCCACAGATTGTTAAATTCTGTTGTAATCTAATTAAACAAAACAAAACAAAACAAAACAAACAAAAAACCCACATCTATGGTAAGATAATACATAGCTTGAAGCAAGACTGCTTACCTGGCCAGGAGACTCATGCAAATGCACATGTAAATATTCCGGTGGTAAAGCAGGAATATTCAGAGAGGCCTGGGAAAGTGGGGGTATTGAACGGGTAAGTGAGGACTCAAGCTCTGCTATCAAAGCACTTGATTGATCTCTGTTCACTGCATTTTGTTCCAAAACCTCAGAATCCTTTCTTCCCGAGTCATCTAATCTGAGAAGTTCAACTTGTGATTCGATGTGTATTAATTCTGGTTTCACAGGGTCCGTCTTCTGGGAGGCAGTCAATGCTGTTGTGAGAGCCACACTCATCTCTTCTATTTCTTTACTTGACACAAAATGCTTTGTGAGGGCAGCCCAGAGCCCGTCAATCCACGGCTCAACGACAAGTTCTAAACTGGATTGTTGTAAAAAAAGGGAAAAAGAAACAAATGCCTGAGTTCTCCATTTAAATACATTAGAATTGCCCTAGCTGGTGTGGCTCAGTTGGTTGGAGTGTCTTCCCGTACACCAAAAGGGTGGCAGATTCGATTCTAGGTCAGGGCACATACCCAGGGTTTGGGTTTGATCCCCAGTTGGGGTGCGTGCAGGAGGTAACCAATGGTTCTCTCTCACATTGATGTTTCTCCCTCTCTCCCATTTTCTCTCTGAAATCAATAAAAAATAAAATAAGCCCTTACCGGTTTGGCTCAGTGGATAGAGCGTTGGCCTGTGGACTGAAGGGTCCCAGGTTCGATTCCGGTCAAGGGCATGTACCTTGGTTGCGGGCACATCCCCAGTAGGGGGTGTGCAAGAGGCAGCTGATCGATGTTTCTAACTCTCTATCCCTTTCCCTTCCTCTCTATAAAAAATTAATAAAATATATTTAAAAAATAATATATTTTTTTAATTCCACAGAATCTTAGGCAACTGTGAAAAACAGTAGGAAGACTATTCAGGATACAAGAATTAATGATGGTTAATGATGGATGACTAAGTTAAAAAGCAGAATATTATTCTTAGTTCATTAGCACTGAGCTGTAAAAAATATGAGCATGTATAAAAGTTAAAGAACAGAAATGAAGATATTTTAGTAGTAGTAATTGAATGTTTTTCCTCATAATAAATTTCCTAAAATAGAGTTGGTAATCTTTATTTTAAAAAAGTTTTAATTTTAAACCAGCATGCTAAATTTTGATGTGGCTAACAGAACTTAACCAAAACACAAGTTTACCCTAATGTACAAATGATAATTTTATCAATTGAATGCAGTATCTTTCTTTGTCTAGCCAATTTACTAATCTTTTTTTCCTACATATTAAAATAGTGCTAAGAAATTACACAAACAAATGCTAACACTTTTGATTAAGTAATTGTTCAAATCCTCTATCAGTTCTGAACAATTTTTCTGGTAAAATTTGCAGGGAGGCAGAACACAGGAGGAAAAAGCAATCATCCTTCAGGGAAGCAGAACTGATCACAAGTACATCTGAAATGTGTTGGTCTACTTACTCCTAAGGAAGTGTGGTTACTCCACAATAACATTCCACACATTCCCTGAACAGATAAGTTATGAGTGAACAGATAAGAACGACTGTGTCAGGAACTTGGAAAGAAGATTATTGTCATCTTTAATCACAACTCAAAAGGAGGTACCAATTAAATTCCAATTCATAACATTTTAGACTCTGTATTATTATGACTCTTGCTAATTTCATTGTATTCATTAGGTGCTCACACAGTACATATCTCAAAGTTTGGTTATACAGTACATCTAACCCTCATGAGCCTTTGGAAAAGCAAATACATAAAATAGTGGGTTCAGTAATGACAGCTACATTGAAAAACCAGTCTCACAACTCAGAAATATGAAGACAATAATCAGAGAGACAATGAATGTTCACCAGTGCTTACTACATGGCAGGCACTATTCCAAGAGGACAACCTATATTAATTCTTTTGATCCCCAGAGAACCTTACACAATATACGTCATCATTACTGATTTCACAAAGGAGGAACAGAAGCACAAAAAGCTTAAGTGATCTGACCAAGGTTTTAGTCAGTAAGTCAGGGATCAAGGATTTAAACCAGGTATTTGGACTCCAATCTGTGTTCTTAACCCCTTCAATGTGGTGTTACGTTAAAACAGGCGTTTTCTTGAAAATATTTTAATTTTAGAAAAGGGAAAATTCAAGTAAGGTAGTTAGGTTGAAAATTTAAGACATGCAACTGAAATACAGATTTAAAATTTTTAATGCCTGACCCAATAAATGAATAGAGAAACCAAAAGCCTTTGAAAAGAATCAAAGTATGGACACAATGAAAGGCCTAAAGAACTATATAAGGAGTTAGGAATTAAACAGCTCACACAAGACAATAAACATTTAATATCAACAAAATTCTGAAAGAAAGCCCAATATGAAGGGACAAAACTAAAAGGTAACATGCAAGAAAATGTGGTAGAGCTTTGTCACCATCAAGAACATGTGCACTGGGACATGGAGAAGATCCACTGCACCATAGCTACAGGCACAGCACCACAGCTGCAGGCAGTGATGGACATGAAGGGGGAGTTAAGGGGAATAAAAGTGTATCAAACACACTCATACAAGGTTGTAATATGCAAAAAAGCAAGACATTGGCTGAACCTGTCACTACTCATAAATAGAAATCTAGTGAGAATTCATTTAATGTATGCACCTGATAGAAAAATATTAAGTGTGTGTGCTATTATCTGGCCAAAATAGTTAAAGGTTAAATGACAGAACAAGTTGTAGGACAATCAACATCTATCAGATCTTTGAATACACTTTAAGACAGGGGTGGGGCCGAAACCGGTTTGGCTCAGTGGATAGAGCGTCGGCCTGCGGACTGAAGGGTCCCGGGTTCGATTCCGGTCAAGGGCATGTACCTGGGTTGCGGGCATATCCCCAGTGGGGGATGTGCAGGAGGCAGCTGATCGATGTTTCTCTCTCATCGATGTTTCTAACTCTCTATCTCTCTCCCTTCCTCTCTGTAAAAAATCAATAAAATATATTTAAAAAAAAAAAAAAAAAAGACAGGGGTGGGCAAACTTTTTGACTCGAGCATGGATGGAGCGTTTGTGTGAACTAATATAAATTCAAAGTAAACATCATTACATAAAAGGGTACGGTCTTTTTTTTTTTTTAGTTTTATTCATTTCAAACGGGCCGGATCCGGCCGCGGGCCGTAGTTTGCCCACGGCTGCTTTAAGAGGATTTAAAGGGTGGCAATAGGGTGGAATACTGAGTTGTAAAAGCAAGAGTAAATAAAAGTAATGAAAATAAAAATTGTATTTCTGGTGGGCATTAAGATGTAAGAGAGAGAGTGACAAGAATGTAGCCTGCTGTGAAGGCCCGGATCTACATTCCCTATTAGTGATGCATGGCCTGCTGGTCACCCTCCATGTAAGAAGGCCCTGCTGAGTTACTCTCCGTGTGCAGTCAGAGAAAGGTACACATACAAGATATCAAAGTTCCTAAACAAATTGCCGATTTCTACAAATTCCTACACATTTTAGATAAAGGTAACTGTACTGGGACACCTTTTGTAATTTCACCCATTAGCAGATACTGAGAAGGATGAGGCACTTAAACTCGCTACCTTTTGTCATGTACAAACGGGGTTCCCGGAAATGACAGGAGTGCATTGCTCTTACCCCACACAGTCATCCGCATGTCCAGTGTCATAAAAATGCCGGGCACCAAGCTCCTGAAGCCGCTTGTCAATCACCTTCCCCCCATTACAGAAGTACGTGTATTCTGAATCACCCAGACCTAAAGAGCCCAAATAGGTTATCAGTGTACAATAAGCTTTAGACTTAAAGAAGATATATGCAAATATTTCAAATAATTCCATTCATTCCCTTTGTGATGGAGAAGAAATAATGCATAACTTCACATTTTCTTATTTTTTCTTTGAGTAATACTAAGTATGAAATAATTTTCTTCTATTTTATAATGTAAAAGTACCAGATACATTGAAACAACAAATACTTTTTGGCCACTGATTAACAGAAAATCTTTTTCACATTCTTTTTTCTATGAACTGGGTGAAAAATACGGAAATCTTAAAACAAGGATTAGGTTTAAAAAACATAATTTCTGTATTTACAGACTTTTCTGATTTGTTGCAGGGGTCTGCAAACTATAGCCTGTGGGCAAAATACACCATTTTCTTTTTCGGTAATACAGTTTCACTGGCATCCAGTCAAATATATTTGTTCACATTCTGTAATGGCAGCTTTCAAGCTCCCACAGCAGAGCTGAGGAGCTGTTACGGAGACCACATGGCCTACATGCAAAGCCTAAAATACCCATCTGGGCCTTTACAGGGTTTACTGACCCCTAACCTTGAGCACACAAGGTACATCTACAATGTAAACAATCACTGGCTACGTTTCTCTTGGATAAATTAAGAACTGTTTCTATGTTTCCTGGTAAGGAAATGGGCTAACATGTTCAGACTTGGTTGCAAATTTAAAAGTAAAAGCTTAAATTTCTCAGTTTTTAAAATCATTTCCATGTACTTTCTCAACAAAAATAGGGTCCATTTATGAGTCTAAGATAGACTATAACATTTGGATAGAAAGATACATTCAGATACTAGAATTAAAGCCAGTAATGACAGCACAGCCAGAGCAGAAAATATAGTACATACCTAATAACCCATACCGCAGGTGAGCAAAGAAATCACCTGGCAGCGTCTTGTCCTGGATTTTCTTCACGAACTTGCGCGCTGTGTCAGGTGGGTCTCCAGTGCCCGTGGTAGAAACCACCACCACAAGAGGTGCTGTTTCAGTTTTCAGATCATACTACAGAACAAGAACGTCATGTGAGTTCTGCTGCTATGTGTAGTTTTGACTTACAACAAGCTTAGTTTCCTGTCTTGAACCTGTCATCAGTAATGCCTATGGCATAAGGGCAGAGAGGCACGCAGAACATTTTCAACTTGGGAAGGCAAATTGTTACTCTTCACTATCAGGGCACTTGGCAATCAGGGTCCCAGAGAGCTGAGAACATTAGCAGTGATAAATTGGGATCATCGGTGTTTCCAAGTCTTAAAATCAAGCTTCTTCATTCTGATGTTCACCTAAATGTAAATATTTCAAAAAGAGCACTACACTTCTATGTATGATTCGATGAGCTCTACTGCTAACAAATAGCATCTAGTTTGGCTCAAAGGAATTCACTTTACTTTTCATGCTGATTTAATAGATAAAAATCTGAGCTAAAATTTTATAGGAGAGTCAACACTCACTGGGCACTTTGCAAGTTATGTATTACACTCTACACAGTCTGTTAAAGTAACTTCACCTTGAAAAGGACACACATGATCTAGGAAGTAGAGAGCTATCTGTTTAAACTTGGATCAAGAACTGGAGAAACCATTCACCTGAGGAGATGTTACTAACTTAGTATTGAAAAACACTAACTACTCACCTAACTTTCAAATAGCTGCAGACCTAGGTGGTGAGGTGGCCCAAGAGGGCCAAGTCAGGATTAGTTATATGATGACCGTATTTTTGTAAGATTCAGACTGTGGCACCCATAATGTAAACTTACTTTGAAGTTACTACAGAATTACAAAACCTGCCCACTGGTGGTGTCTTCCAGGACACTCCCTATCAGGTGAGTGACTACATCAGGAGTCACCTTGGCCCTTCCTTGAACTGAGTTTATAATTCTTTTGAACTAGACATGTGGGAAAAAACAGAGGAAGTTGTGAACTTGAGTGAGAGTGTACCAGCAGGGCAGTTTTTGAAGTACTGAACTGAATTTGACTGCTTAGTGGCTAAGGCTTCAGCTTGTGCTTATATGAAAGCCCCTGCTAGTTGCTACGACCTGGATTATTTAAAACAGTAAAATCTGGAGGTCTCAACAGAACTAACTGTAAGAACACAGATCTGTTAAGTTCTTATGGATCCTATGGCAGGGACTGAATGCACAAGTAGTCCCTGACCTAAGGAAGCAGAGTCTTCTCCTGATCTTTACACTCCTGCTTTAAATTCTATTTCACAAAAGAATTAAGTACCCCTTCACTTGGAGGAACTCTGACACAAATGACAAGGTCTTTATTTTGGAGAAATACAAATGGGGCCCTGGGATTCATGAGGTGGAAAGCACACATATGCACGCGAACGCATATATCTCATTGTTCTCACAGCCATCCCATGAGATAAACAAGGCAAAAACTACTGCTTCCATGTTGGTTGATAAAGTAATTATTTCAGTTTTTGAGACAGTTTAGTCTAATTCAAATGGATAGTTAAGTGTAAAAAAAAGAATAAAAGCTGGTAGGAATCTTAAAACTCTTGATAAAATAATAATTTCTGAGTATTTAAGAGAAAAGGATAAAGGATAAAGTCCTATTCTGTTGTTTAACATCACTCCCAACCAAAATATCTTCAAAGCATAAAACAGTAAAAACCGCAGGAATAACAACTCTTACTTTATCTGATTCACTGATGCAGTGAAGATCTGCAGAAAATCCATGGGCAGCTGCCTTTTCACATATTTCTTCTGCTATGGCCTTTGCCTGTCCTTGCTGTGTAGCATAGAGTAACAAAAACCTTCTCATCTCCTCCAGGCATACGCTTTAGCTAGAATAGTTACACTGAAAAAATGAAAAAGAGAAAAGAGGATTTTCTTTCAAATAAAGTAGTAACAAACTGCAGGTATTAATTCTCCCTCATAGTCTTCAAAAAAGATTCCAACAATACCCACACAAAATATGAAATACACTTCTCTGAATCTGTTTGTTAGCAGTAATTCTCAAAGCGTCATAAAAAAGAGAATATATCAAACCAGGGAGAACAGAGGAATGAAGCTCTAATTCCACGTCTCAGAAATCATTCTGGGTTCAGACGACGTGGGCTTCAATCCGGGGTCAGTCATTCACACTGCAGAAGCGCAGGCAAGCCTCCCGCCTCCCGAAGGCTCTGTGCCTCAGCTCCCTCACTCTCTCAGTGGGGGTCACCACAGAAAGGCCTACCGACAAAGACTGAGAAAAAGCACCTGAGCAGTGGCTGAGACACAGCACTGCTCAATAAATCAGATTCCTCTTTGCTTGCTCTTTTAAAAAAGGGAAAAGTAAAACTAGCATTAAAATTGTAGGGGTCATGGGCAAAGGTCCTAAATAGACACTTCTCCAAAGAGGACATACAGATGGTCAATGGATATGTGAAAAAATGCTCAAAGTCACTGATCATCAGAGAGATGCAAATTAAAATGACAATGAGGAATCACCTCACACCTGTCAGAATGGCTACCATCAACAAATCAACAAACGACAAGTGCTGGAGAGGATGTGGAGAAAAGGGAATCTAGTGCACTGCTGGTGGGAATGCAGACTGGTGCAGCCACTATGGAAGACAGTACGGAGTTTCCTCAAAAAATTAAATATGGAACTGCCATTTGACCCAGTGATCCCACTTCTAGGAATATATCCTAGGAATATATCCTAAGAAACCAGAAACACCAATCAGAAAGGATATACGCACCCCTATGTTCATAGCAGCATAATTTACCACAGCTAAGATCTGGAAAGAGCCCAAGTGCCCATCAGTAGATGAATGGATAAAAAAGCTGTGGTAGGGGTGGGTGGGAGGGCAGGCGGGGGGGGGGAGGGGGAATGGGGGGGTAAGAGATCAACCGAAGGACTTATATGCATGCATATAAGCATAACCAATGGACATAAGACACTAGAGGGTAGGGGAGGCCAGGGGATTGTCAAGGGTGGGGGAAAAAAAGGAGACATATGTAATACTCTTTGTAATACTTTAAGCAATAAAAAAAAAAGAAGAAAAAGCTGTGGTACATTTATACAATGGAATACTATGCAGCAGTAAAAAAAGAAGAATCTCTTACCCTTTGAGACAGCATGGAGGGACCTGGAGAGTATCATGCTAAGTGAAATAAGTCAGTCAAAGACAAGCATCACATGATTGCATTCATATGTGGAATCTAAGTAACAAAATAATCGGATGAACGGAGTGGATCTGGAAACATGGAATCATGGAACAGAGTACAGAATCTGAGGGAAGGTGGGTGGGTGGGGGGGAAGGGGACATGTTATACTTTCAACAATAAAGAATTATAAAAAAAATTGTAGGAGCCTCGGTTCCTACTGCTAAATAAACTAGTAATGAACTTAACCAAATACTGTTTTATTACTTAATTCAACATCAAATATAGGTAAGTGCATGTGTATCTGCACTTAACTATGGATTGATGGAAGGCCAATATTTCTAATCCAGTCGATCGTTTTACTAGTTCACGTCTTTCCTGAAGAGAAACCAGCAATAAAATAAAGGACCCTCACAGACTTCTCATACTTACTTGGTCTCTACAACAGGGACACTGTCGATTAGTACGGAACAAGTTAAACTGAAACCCAAATCACAATCTTTTTGGCGAATGAACCACCAACAGTTTTATGCTCCTCGGGCCAGTTACATCTTAGGACAAATTAAGGAACAAAGAAATTAAAAAATAAAAGAACTGTGTTAGGGAACCTGTTAATGACCACGGAATATGCTTAGGGAACAGAACACGCCTGGCGCACGGCGGGTGCTCCGTAAATTTACGGAATGAAGGCAGGCGTGCAAATGAGTCCATACGAGGACGCCGCACATTTAGGGCTCACTGAGAACCGAGAAAGTGACAGGACGCCACGCTTCTTATGACAGCTGACCACCTGCAACCCTTCCCAGGGGCCGCGCACAGGGGTCGGCGCTTCAGAGAACAAACAGAAGCTCTTCGTGCGACAACCACCTTAAACGGGTCCCCGCATTTCTCAGAGGCGGCTCCCCGGCACACGCAGAGCAAGGTCAGGCGGAGAAGCGGTGGAGCAGGACAGCCCGGCCGGCCAGGTCCACGCTCCCAACATTCCCGAGTCCCCACCGCGCCCCCACAGTGCCCCTTAACCCTGCCTAGAAAAGCGTTCAGGACAAAGATACCGACCCAACAGGGGTCCACAGCCACCTGCGGGGCCAGCTCCGCCGGTGCACACGCGGGGAGACCGCCCGGCCCCGGCGCAGCCCGAGTTCGGCCCGCAGCCCAGCGGGGCCGGGCTTCGGATCGACCAGCGCGCGCCCTTCCCGGTCAGGGTTGGAACGCCGGGGCGCGGAAGCCGGTACCCTCGCCGACCCGGAACCGCCTCCCCAGCGGCCAGTGCTGGGTGTGTGGCCCAAACAGGGGTGCAGCGAGCACAGAGTACTCACCTGCGAGGGCCCAGCCGGGGACGCCCGGGGAGAGCGTGGTTCCGCAGGCCTTGCTCCAGCGCCTGCGCACACAGTCGCGGCGCGCGCTCCGCGTCCAAACCAATACACATGGAGAGCTCGGACGGAGCTGGGCCAATCACAGTGCGCCGGGCTGGGGGGTGTGGCTTTCTGTCCCCGCGCATGCGCCTGATAACTCGGTTCCTCCAAGGCGTGCGAAGTAAAGGCCGACCGGCGAGAGCTGCTCGGGACTCCAGCGGGCTGAGCTCGGTAGGTGCCCGTGCGGGGGTAGGGCTCGGTTTTTACGGCCCGGCCCGTGTCGTTGCTTAGGCTCCGGTGCTGCACTGGCCGGCCCAGCCCTCTCAGGCCGCCGCGCCCGGCCGGTGCTTCAGCGCAGGTCCCAGGGACGCCGGGTTTGGGGCGCCAGGCTCTGGGGTCCTTTCATTCCTAGAGGACGGGGCGCCCGGGACGTCCCCTCTTGCCCTGCACATCCGTTTTCTTAAATCTCACAGCGGGGTGTTTAGGTCTGGACTGGCCGCTCACCTTCTCCCCTTATTGACCTGCATGTCTGTACCTTTTTTATTCACTTACTTGTTTGCCTTTTGCCAGCCTAGACCGTATTCTTCCTCATTCCTAGCTACCAGGGGAAACCAACACCTCGGGAGCTTTGTGCACCTTTTAAAAAATCTTTGCTTTACATTGACCTATAGGAATTTTGGCCACTTGACCCGTTGCTTTTTTTTTTTTTTGATCTTTGAACAATGCCGGCATTAGGGGCACCAACACCCTGCCCACCTCCCACCCCTCGTGGATTGGAAAATCCGGTATAACTTTTGACTCCCCAAAACTTAATTGTGGTGGGCCCTCCGCATGCGGGGATTCCCAGCTTTGATGAAAAACATATTTAACCGGACGCAGTTCCTTCCATCCACCAATTGATAGGACGTGTGTTTGGACTTTGAATCCATCCCAGCTTTGCCACTCACTAGCTGTGTAAACTGGATAAAATTACTTCTTTGTGCTTTAAGTTTCCTCATCTGTGAAATGATGATGAAAGTGCTTAATTTATTGTGCTGTCAAGAGCATTAATTTAGTACAGGGAAAGCACAATAGTATCAGGCAAATGGTAGTGATTATCATTATTAGATGCCAGCCAATTTTCTAAGCGGCTCTGCTCTAGTTACTTATGTTTTGCTGGGGCATGTTTATTAATCACTTATTTGGGGTACTCATCCTTAGTTCCATAAGTATTGATGTTGAGTGAGGCATGTTCTCAATATATTTGACCATGTTTTTTATTCCTATATTTAGTTATAAGTCAAGAGTTGAGAATCTGATGGCATGGCTTTAATTACCTTGCGGAGGAATCTTTGTCATTTATCTGATTTTCGGATAAATGGAGCTCTGGGTGCTCTGAAAAATCAACCTGTACATCATGTTCACGAGGCAGTCAAGGGACATCTGTACCCATGGTTCTTCTGTTCACTACAACCTGGGCCTTTCAGGGTCAGGTTCCATCATGCCTGTTGTAAAAAGTTCCATTCAGAAAACGGAAATGACCTTCATCCAGTTGGTGAGCCAGTGTTCCCTCAAGTACATGATTGGGTCAGTTTTGAACAAAATCTCAAAAACATGGACGAACAGCTCTTTTACAGGAGACTGAACAACTGCGCTTCACCAGAAGAAGTGCTAAGTTTCATAAGCACACTGCAAGCTTTGCCTGATACGATGGCAGCAGGAGCCTTACAGCGGATTTGTGAAGTGGGAGAAAAAGATGGTGATGAAAAGCTGCCAAAGGAAGTAATAGAAAATCCCGTCTTTCAAGCTTTATGTGTTCAGTTTGAACAGGAACCCTCAAATCTGTCAAACACCGGTTTGGTGACTGCGTTGCAAGCCCTGACTCTGTTGTCTGTGGATCCCCAGAGTAGCTTGTTCCTGAACCTGGTGGCAGAATGCCAACATCGTGTCAAAACGGGCGGCCTGGAAATCCACTGCCTTTGTGTTCTTGCGGAAAGTCTGCTCAAACTACGAGGTCCAGGTTGTGCGACCCTAGGCCTGATTATGTATCAACTGCAAGGTGAAAAATTGGAAGATTTTACCCCCGAGGATATTGTGGCCCTTTATAGGATACTGCAGGCATGTCCTGAAAAAGTGGACCAACACCAGACATTTCTAAATAAGATAAACAGCTTTTCTCTGTCAGTAGTTTACACCCTGAGTGCTAAATCAATAAGCCAAATGCTCACTGCCCTGGTGGTTCTCGATCAAACTCAGGCACTTCCTCTGGTTATAAAATTGGGTAAATATGTTGTGAGACATATCCCTCATTTCACTAATAAAGAGCTTGGAAAAGTCTTAGAGGCTTTCATATACTTTGGGCACCATGACCGATTTTTTATAACAGCCCTGGAGCAGCACGTAGTGTCTCTGTGTCTCACTTTGGACCCTGAGGTTGTCAGCAGAGTCATGGAGTACTGCAGCAGGAAACAGATCCTTTCAAAACCCATCTTGAATGCAGTGGCAGAAACTTTTGTTTGCCATTCTGAAAAATTTTCCCCTAGTCAGATTTCTGAGTTGATTGAACCATTTGGAAAACTCAATTATTTGCCACCAAATGCCTCTGCTTTATTTAGAAAGCTAGAAGATATGTTATACACTCATTTCAACTCTTTTCCTCCCAAAACACTATTGAAACTTCTCCATTCATGTTCACTTATTGAATGCCATCCAGTCAACTTTATGGGAAAAATATTCAGTCCTTATTTTCTTCAAAAGCTGCAAGGTGAGTTGGTTATAACTTCTGCAAGTGGAAAAAATAACCTTTGAACTTAATGGAGTTTTCAAGTCACATGTAGCTTTTACATTGAGCAATGCTTTACCTTTTTTTAAAATTTCATAACTAGAGGCCCGGTGCACAAAATTCGTGCGGGGCGAGGGGGTGGGGGGTTTCCCCCGCAGCCCGGCCTGCACTCTCTCGCAGTCTGGGAGGATGTCCAACTGCCTTGGAGGTGGGAGAGGCTCCCGCTACCACTGCTGCATTTACCAGCTGTGAGCCTGGCTTCTGGCTGAGTGGTGCTCCCCCTGTGGGAGCACACTGACCACCAGCGGGCAGTTCCTGCATTGAGTGTCTGCCCCCTGGTGGTCAGTGCATGCCATAGCGACCAGTCTTCAGTCGATTTGCATATTAGCCTTTTATTACCTAGGAGGATAAACTAAAGAGGACATCTGAAGTTGTAGATAGCAGTGTAAATGCAGAATTAAAGCATGCTAGAACATTGCATTGAGTGAGAGAACAGTTTCGGGTAAACAGACTGCTGCCCTAGCTGAGAAACAGTATTCTTAGGGGGCTGTGGTGATGGAACTGGTAAAGTCACAGCAACATGTTTGAATCTTTGTGAAAGAGAACTGTAGAACTCTTTTTTTTTTTTTTTTTTGAGAGACAGTAGTATCTTAATTGAAGGGCACCAGATATGTCAACAATCTCAATTTCCAAGAACTTCCATTAATTTGACTAACATTTGGTCCCTCTTAATTATATATTCTCTAGTTAGGAGCTTCAATTCTTGGAAGTTAAAATGAGATTGCATTGATGGTAAGCAAGAAGGCATAAAGGCATAATTAATTCCAACATATTCTTTTCATAGTGTCATTTAAGAGTAACTTACTGGAGTGAATAAATGAATGTTTTATAGTCTTAATATTCTTTTAACTCTTAATATTATTTTCTCTCATTACATATATCAAAATTCAAATTTAACTATGACTAAGATGCTTTTTATTTCAGGCGAGGAATCATATTTGGACAGACTGAGCCTAGCACAACTAACCCAGCTTTTGTTAACCTCGATCCTCGAATGCCCTTTCTATAAGGTAAAAGCATGAGCTGTGCTTTATTTCTCTATGGGGGCAGTTTTCTTTTGTTCCCTTTCCCCTACCATCTAACATTTTTGTTTAGTTCTTTCTCTTTTGATCTGTCTCAATCTCATTAACAACTAGAACTTCCATTCACTTGGAGTTAGTGGTCACCAGATAGCCTTTTCTTTGATAAATCAACCCCACTCCTGTTTTCTTGTCCTTGAAGGACCCATTTCCTGGTGTGTAAGATTCCTTGGAAGATGCTGCAGGGTTAGATTAATAGTACCAGAGAGCCATGCTGAGGGGGTTAGCCCCACAGCAGTGTGGCTCTGGACTGAACACATCCTAAATCATCTGGGGTACATTTTTAAGTGCAGGCTGTCATCTGACGAAGTTCGGTGGAGGTGGAGTTTGTGTGTCCCGTCAGGTACTCCGCAGTGTGGGGGTAGCCACATCTCCCCCACTTCTATTGTATTGTGATATTAGTCCCTTTAATTTTTCATTTGACTCTGAAAAACAGTATCACATTTTTAAATTATATTTTAATGAGCAATAAGGAAGTTGAGCATATCTTTAAATGTTTCTTGGTCATTTACATTTGCTGTGAATTGCCTTTCTACCCTCTAACTCATATTTCTATTGGCTTATTTTTTTCCCATAGGAGTCATTGTAAAACAGATTTTAGCTATTGTGTGTGTTGTACATATTTTCTTCTGGTTTTAATTCTTAGGTTTTTAATTTAATGTTTATGATGCCTCCTTGCTGAATAGAAATTTTTAAGCTTTCTATAGTCAAATATATCCCATCTTTTATGGCTTCTAGGTTTCCTATCCTGCTTAAAAATATTTCATCACTCATAAGCTAGTATCAATGTTTTACTAAATTTTTATTTTTATTTATATTTTTTAAACATATTTTTATTGATTTCAGAAAGGAAGGGGGAGGGAGAAAGAGCTAGAAACATTAATGATGAGAATCATTGATTGGCTGCCTCCTACACACCCCCTATTGGGGATCGAGCCCACAACCTGGGCATGTGCCCTTGATCAGAATCAAACGTGGGACCCTTCAGTCCACAGGCTGACACTGTATCCACTGGCTAGGGCTACTAAATTTTTATTATCTGGTTCGTTTTGTATCTTATTTTTCTTTCTCATATTTGCATATACAATTTGTAGGGTCCGAAACTTCTTCCTAAATATCAGGTGAGATCATTTCTTACTCCGTGCTGCTCCCTGGAGACGCCTGTGGATTTTCATCTTTATAAACATGTGATGTTTGGATTGATTGACCTTTTGGGAGCAAGATCATATTTTGCTTCAAAAGTGTTAACACCATATTATTACACAATAGGTGAGTAATAGGTTTTATTGTTTACTAACTTTTAGCCTTCATTCTCATTTGGAATATTTGCAACTTAGTAGCCATAGAAGGTCTGGAAATACAAAATGGACTTGCCCTTCCCTAAAGGCGAAGTGGAACAAGGGTGTGCAGTAGGGCTGAGTCAAGACTGCCTGGGGTTGAGTTCCCACGTGTTAGCCACATAGTAGCAGACTGTCTTTGGGCAGAGTTTTTACCTTTTCTGCTTGCTGCTTTCTGTAAAATGGGAGAATAGTGACTTCTTAGACTTGTTTAAGGATTACATGAAATAATGCAAGTAATACAGTAAGTGCTCAGTAATCGTTAGCTGCTGCTGTACTCTAGGCCAGTGCTGTCCAGTAGAGTAGCCACTAGTACATATGGCCACTTACATTTAATATAATTAAAATTTTAAAAAATTCAAAGTTCAGTTCCTCAGTCATATTAACCACACTTTCAAGTGTTCGGTAGCCACAGGTAGCTCACGGCTGCCATATTGGACAACAGAGGTACAAATGTTTCCATCACCATGAAAGTTCTGTTGGACAGCACTGACCAGAGACAAGTCCTTCTGCCCTTACACATTTGTAAAGATTAATGTCTAAAAGAAAATCAGCTCAAAGAGGACAGTGTTTTACTGGCTCCAGGTGGTCACATCTCACTCTCCTCCAGTACGGGCTCCTTTTAGAAAAGGAATGGCAGAGCATCAGTGGGAAGGAAGGGGAGTCTGTCCATGCTCTGGGACCACATGTCGGGGTGCAGGATGCTTTACTACCCTGGCGGCTCTGGGCGCTCCAGTGAAGAAAGGTCCACTGTGCATAGGTGTCTGGCATTGCTTAATTTAAAGGATTTTCGTCACTGGTTGAAGGAGTCAGTTGTGTGAGTGACTCTTGTTATCCCCCAGATAACCGGAGAACCCACTCCTTGTTTTTGTGTAGTTGAGCGTTCTTAGTTTCAGGCTGACTTGGTTGATTATAGACCCGGCTAAGTTAAGCAATCTCAACATTGTCTGGTGTGGTCATTACTTTGCAGCCCTCAGCCAGTTGGTAAATGCAGTGTGGAAGAATTCAAACAGACGAGGAGGAAAGGAAGATAGTGTTTGTGAGGGTGTCACACGAAGGATTTTTCCTTTCTTCTCTCACCAGATGTTGAAATTAAATTAGATGAAGAAGGATTTGTATTACCATTTACATTTCATGAAGACGTACATAAAAGGTAAGAAAACTTGTCGTTAATGTTACTTGCTGAGGATAAACAATGATTGTCTTCTAAGAAAGTGAAAAAAATAAACATTCTGGAAATTAAAACACTACTTTGCAGCATACCAGTTTTGGAAAATATTTGTAACATTATATGAACCTCAATTGAGTGTTTTCTTAACAGATTAAAGGAAACACACTCTTTATTTACTTGAAACTAGTACTGGCAAATAGGAATAAGCAAATCCCAAATAAATTCTGATAACTAAAAATATGTAAGTATTTTGGGTTGTTTTAAAAATTGACTCTCTCTCTAATTTTTCAGGGTAGCACTGTGTATTGATGGTCCAAAAAGATTTTGTTTGAATAGCAAACACTTGCTGGGAAAGGAAGCTATTAAACAAAGACACCTACGCTTACTTGGTTATCAGGTCGTTCAGGTATGCTTGTGTCTCCCCGCCCCCCCCCTTGCCCCCCCCCCCCCCCCCCCCCCGCCGCCCCAAAGCAATGTCTACTTTAGATTTGCTTTTTCCAGGTTACTAAGTGGTCTGCCAGCCCACTTACATTAAAGTCGAGAGCATTTTATTTTATTGAATTTATTGGGGGGGGGCATTGGTTAATAAAATTATAGGTTTTAAATGTGCAGTTCTATAATCCATCATCTGTATATTTTATTGTGTATTCAATTACAAAATTATTGGAATGTCTGTTTTATTTATTTATTTATTTTTTTAAAATATATTTTATTGATTTTTTACAGAGAGGAAGGGAGAGAGATAGATAGTCAGAAACATCGATGAGAGAGAAACATTGATCAGCTGCTTCCTGCACATCTCCCCCTGGGGATGTGCCCGCAACCCAGGTACATGCCCTTGACCGGAATCGAACCCGGGACCCTTCAGTCCGCAAGCCGACGCTCTGTCCACTGAGCCAAACCGGTTTCGGCTGGAATGTCTGTTTTAATTCCCACCTGATTTTATGAATAAAAGTGGACAAGATAGCCCATTAAAACCAGTATCCTCATCACCACTTAGGGTTTAAGGCCTTACTTGTATTTACATCATAAATCACAGCAGAAGGTCTCATGTGAGGAGCCACAGTGAGTGGGCATGGAGCTTCCACAACTCTTTAAGCTGTCCACCAGTCTGCCCTCTCTTTCCTGTCTGGTTACTCTTTTCCACTCTATTTTTTCTACATTCTCAGATTAATTTTCCTAAAATTAATCGTGCCAGTGTGTGTTCAGAGCCTTTATGTTTATTGCTTATTGCTTAGGTGATAAAGTCAAAGCTCCTGGGCGTCTCAACGTCCCAGGCCCTCTGCTCTGGGAGCAGCCCCGAGCTGGCAGCCAGGCGCTCTGCTCTGAGCTCGGGGGCTGCTCCCCTTCCCTCAAGCCCCCTCCATTCTCTCTGGCCTTTCTCCCTTTGTCCAGCTGCTTCCACCACCACACTGGTCTCCCACTCTGGGTATCTGTGATCATTCATCAGCTCCCAGGTCAAGTCCACCTTTCACCCTAATCTGACAATACCAGAGCCCAAATTTTCTTTGCACGCTCTGCTTTGTATTTCCTGAACCTAGGTGCTGTTGTAGGCACTGGGGCTACAGGATGAAAAAGCTAGTGTGGTCTTTGCCCTGCAGGAGCTTACATTCTGCTGTGGAGGAGGGTGAGGAACAAGTAACCAAAAAAATCAAGGGAGTTTCAGATTGTGAAGGATTATGACAAATTTTATTTTCCTCCCTTTACAGATCCCCTATTATGATATTGAAACTCTAAAATCAAAACTTGAATTGGTGGAATATTTACAAAGGAAACTATTTTCTCAAAATGCTGGCATTTGTTGGTAAGGAGAAGAAATACTGGCTTCAGAACTCATATCGTGAAAGAACTTGTGTTTTCATGGGACTCAGTATAAGAAAAAGAATATCATTTGTGAAATAGCCCTTTCTTTATGGACTGATGATCTGGAAATGGTCTGTAGTTTTGCTTATACCATGTATATAATTACTGGTGATAAATTTAAAATAAATTTTAATTTAATATCATTATCATACTTTTACACAATAAACAGAATTAATCAAGTATAATAAAGTATGTAATGAATAAATTGTTATTATTAAATCTTCTGCCTTGTAATAGCTATCTGCTAACTGAAAATATGCTCTTTAGAGACCTTAGTTTCCTCTTCTAAAAAATATAAGGAAAAAAAGTTTATCTGCCTTGTCCTTTTATATTTTCTTAGAGGAAATGATATATGGTAAGGAGGAGGAGGAGAGAAAAATAGAATAGAGTCCTTTGAATATAAATATAATTATAGAATTGTGCAGAAATAACCCTTTAGCTAGTAAGAAAATATATTAATATGGGAGCTTTTATCTTTTTAAAAAAATTAAGGCTTAAAGACTTGAAAAAACTTATTAGGGTTAGGTAGGGTTTTGGGGAGGAGGCAGGCCTCCTACAAATCTGGAGTTGGACACAGGTTCTTCCACCAGTTAGTTCTTCATCCTTGAGCAAGGAGACAGCGTCTCTCTCTTCTCACTCACTGTGCTGAGCCTGTGTGGAGCACTGGAGCACAGCGTTGTGTGAGTCTAAGGGCTGTGTGACTGAGGTGCTCCTCCCCTTTCACGGGTGCGAGGACCGGTTCAGAGAGGATGACTGTCCGGCCTAGCATTTCATGCCTCACAAGTGGTGAGTGAGATTTAAAGCTGGTCTTGAGAAGCAACATACTTTAGTGGCTAAGAGTTCTAGCTTCACCACTTGCTAAGGGAGTGACCTTGAGCCTGTTTCCTCAGGGGTGCTCATAAATAAGGGGGTTGTGAATAGTTTCCAGAACTGCCGCAACCAAGTACCACAAACGGGTGGCTTGAAACAACCCAAGTTTATTTCCTCAGAGTTCTGGGGACTGGACGTCCATAATCAGGCCATGTGCCCTCAAAGCCTCTACAGCAGTGGTCGCCAACCTTTTGCACCTCACGGACCACCAGTTGGCGACTGCTGCTCCAAAGGGTTCCTTAATCCAGTGGTTCTCAACCTTCTGGCCCTTTAAATACAGTTCCTCATGTTGTGACCCAACCATAAAATTATTTTCGTTGCTACTTCATAACTGTAATGTTGCTACTGTTATGAATCGTAATGTAAATATCTGATATGCAGGATGGTCTTAGGCGACCCCTGTGAAAGGGTCATTCGACCGCCAAAGGGGTCGCGACCCACAGGTTGAGAATCGCTGCCTTAAACCAAAGGTTTCCTTTCACCTTTGGTGGCCTCAGGCATTCCTTGGTTTGTGGCAGCATCACTCCAATTTTTGCCTCCATGTTCACATGGCTGTCTTCCCTGTGTGTGTGTGTGTGTGTGTGTGTGTGTGTGTCTGTGTCTTACCAGTTTTATAAGATTAGAACCCACCCTAAGACCTCATCTCGATTAAATCTGCAAAGACCCTATGTCCAGATAAGGTCACATTTACAGGTAGTGGGGGTTAGGACTTCAATATAGCCTTTTTTGGGGGATGGGGGAGGGGGACACAATTTAACTGGTAACAGGTTGAAATGAAAATTAAGTTAATAAATATAAAACCCTTAGAAAGCTAGCACAAAATAAGCACAGTCTATGTTAGCTAGTTTAATTGATCTGAATTTTCACCCCATCATGCCATATACTTCACTTTTCCCTTTTGAGTCAGTTTATCTTCAGAATAGCAAGTGGAGACAAGATAAGCTCTAAGATCATTCTTTAAAGTTGATGCCTTTGAACATAGAGCAGGAAGGAGACATGGAAGCAAATGGAGATTGAGCAGGACAGAGGTGCTGTGGATTCTGATGTGTCCGTGCACCCACGTGACCTTGTCACTCCCTTCCTAGGCCAACCTCACTGCACTGCCTCTCCCCTCGTGACTAAGCTCATCCTTGGGTATGATACAACCCTGAACCTTGAAGTAAACACCTTACAGTTTAAAGAGGGGGCAGAGCCTTAACTAAAACAGAGGTAATCACAGTCTGTTATAAATTATCCTATATAATAAAACCCTAATATGCAAATCAACCAAACGTGGAATGACCAGTCACTATGACATGCACTGACCACAAGCGGGCAGATGCTCAATGCAGGAGCTGCCCCCTGGTGGTCAGTGCACTCCCACAGGGGGAGCGCCGCTCAGCCAGAAGCTGGGCACATGGGCTCAAGGCCTCTCCTGCCTCCGCAGCAATACTAAGGACCCCTTGGGGGATGTCCAACTGCCGGCTTAGGCCCACTCCCCACAGGGAGCACCAGCAGTTGGACATCCCCCAAGGGGTCCTGGACTGCGAGAGGGCACAAGCCGGGCTGAGGCCCCCGCCCTCCCACCCCCCGCCAGCCTCCAGTGCACAAATGTGCACCGGGCCTCTAGTGTAAATGATAAGAAGGAAAGCACAGCCTAACATGTTCTTCCACCTTTTCAATTTATCTAACTCCCTCTCATCCATCATGACCTTTTTACTGGTTGATCTAATTGGACTCAGGTACTCCTTCCTCTGCACTTCCCATTACATCCTCTGTTGAGCCTTTGCTCCTTTGGGTGCTCCCCTACTCACTTCCTTTGTTCATTCAACAAACATTCACTAAGCCCCGACAGTGCTGGGCGCCCAGTAACTGCTGGAGCTCCAGAGGGAAACAGATAAGAGCCCTGCCTTGAGGGGTTAGGAGTTGGGGGAGGTAAATAAGTGAGCAGATGATGACAGTGATGAGCCAGCAGGCACTCCTGAAGCATGAGCAAGACTCTGGGAATGCAGAAGGCCAGGCCTGCCTGGGGAGTGAGGGAGGCTTCTTGGTAATATTGGCGAGCTGAATTCCAGAAGGAAGCAGGGAGGGTCCATGTGGGGGAAGAGCATTTCAGGCATCAGTGGCCAGAGCACTCAGTGCAAAGCACACAGGCCAGTCATAGGAAAGGAGGTGAGACCTTATTGGCAGTGTTTGATTTAAAACAAATTTTCATCCTGAAAATGTGCATGTGTATATATTATAAATAATAATTTAGGCTAATAAATAAGATTGCTGATTTTCCCCATTGGCTTGAGTTTATCAAGGTCTGTCATATTATAAAGCCAAGTCCTTATAAGCTGAATTCTCATGTTACTTAATTTTAATGTCTACCTATCCCAGCAAAAGTGATGTGATTGTGCTTGTTGAAATTTCATATCCAGCTCTGGCCACTGTGGCTCAGCTGGTTGTTTTCCCATGCACTGAGAGGTTGCTGGTTTGATTCCAGTCAGGGCACATGCCTGAATTGTGGACTTGATCCCCACTAGGGGGTGTGCAAGAGGCAGCTGATGGATGTTTTTTTCTCTCCCCCCCCCCCCTTCCTCTCTCTCTAAAATCAATAAAAACATATTTTAAAAAATTACATATCCAGTCTTATAGCTCATGATACCATACATTAATGCTTTCAAATAAGGTTTAACCTTGCTGTAGTATTCAAGAGTAAAAGCAAAGACAAGTAAATCAGAGAAAGAAAAATTGGTGAAAAAAATTGTTTTACTTGCAAGCAAAACCCTTGAAGCAGGGATATGTATCTCGAAGCACAGTGATATTTATTCTTCAGGCCTGCCACTAGGGGGCAGCAAAGGTTAGGACGTGAACAGTGTGTGTGTGAGAGAGGCGGGCGCGCGGAGGGAGGAAGCAGGAGCCGTGGAAGGGTGCAGAGACACTTCTTTTCTGCCTGAACTAGGCCTAGACAGGAGAGGGTCAGGGGCGTGCTGAGATGAAGAGATGCCTGATGGAGTGGGAGTTCCTTGACTAGGATCCTACCTTCCGAAACTTTCCATGCCGAGGTGCATATGGAGAGTTGGTAAACATCTGTTCAATGGGGAAAAGAATAGGAAGGAGCAGAATTCAGCATATTTAATAGACTTCTTGGAAAATAAGAAAACAGTTCCCTCTAGAAAGCTACCCACACTGGAAGACTTTGTGTACAAATGCAGGGATGGGCTATTGGGTCTCTGTGGTAAAGGAAGTGAATTAGCCTCAAAAGGGTGAGATTTCCCCAAGCTGGAAACATACCCAGACCCGTTCAGAGTCTAAACACTTAGTGTAGAAGCGTGAAATGAGACACACTTTGTAAATCCTTGGCCAGTACCTGGGAAACAGTAAATGCTCAGTGAGGCTAGTGGGCCGTTATCATTGGTGCATGTGTTGTGTTTCATTCTCAACTAAACATTACAACTGGTGGTGAGTGTGCGTGTCAGGTATGCTCTAGAAGAAGGAACAGGACTCACTCGCTGGTTACAACTCCTAGGGCAGTGGTTCTCAACATTGACTGCACATTAGAATTACCTGGGAATCACCAGAAGGATGAGGCCCAGAAATCAGGATTTTAAAAAGATTCCCAGGAGCCTAACTTTTCAGTCTTTTTATCAAATACCTATATGATTACAGTAGAATAGACTCATTACACCTGAGGGCAATTCAATGATCAGTGTAAATATTTAAAATAATAAGTGTGGTAGACTGAAATAAAAATAAGGAATAAGAAAGGGTCAATAAGTAAGGGTCACCCCTCTATTACCTACACAGGATCTGAGCCACATGGGCCATTTTTACACGGAGAAGTAGCCTCAATTTCCAACCTGATGCACAGCTTCATAGAAGAAGGTTTTGGATACCCCATCCCACAGGGTCCAGAGTTGGCTTCTCAGGCCAGGCTAACATTAACCCTTTTACACACAATCTTGCTCTGCTGTGCATCTCTCCAACGTAGTTCATTCAATTTCTCCCCATTCCACTAGTCTCCCCATCTGCTTGGTTGGCTGTCTCTTGGTTTCTCTATTGACCTCTCTCTTTTGCCTCAACAGTGAATATGCCTAACTTTTTGTTGGCATTCTTCACCTGCTGGGCTTCATCATAAGAAAGTTTGCCTTAATACACTTGTAATCCCATCTCAGAACAAACAAACAACTAACTCTCAAACCCTCCCACAGTCTCTAGCATACAGTGCACATTATTTGTGGCTTGGAACTGATATTTTGGGTTCTGTTGTTTGTTAGAAACAATACCTCTTAATAACTCTACTGTCACTTTGATTATGAAAAACTACCAACACATATAAGAGGAGAAACAATAGTATCATGAATCCATGGGAGTCCCTTTACTTGGCATGAAAAATTACTGAAATTTTCTAATCATGTTTCAATTCTTTTCCTTTTTGCTTCCTTTTTATGTTGGAATGCTTGTTGAAAAATCTAAGCTATCATACACTTCTATCCTAAATATCTAGTCTACATCCTAAGTTCCCCATGCTATCTCAAAAATAATTTTTTAACTGTGGGTTTGTTTGAGTCAGGATCCAAACAAAATGCACATATTACTATTTTTAGCTGTTATCCCACTTAAGTTTTGAGTCTTTTCTGCTGTAAATGCACCTCACCCTCACCTAGTTTTCCTGTCTCTTCCTTTTGAAGAAATTAGACAAATTGCCCTGTAAAATGTCCCACAGTTTGATTTGGTGGTGTTATATAACTTGTTCCTCTACCTTCTGTAATTCCTGTTAAACTAAAAGGTAGATCCAGAGGCTTGCTTAGATTCAGTTTAATTTCTTTTTCTTTCTTTCTTTCTTTCTTTCTTTCTTTCTTTCTTTCTTTCTTCCTTTCTTTCTTTCTTTCTTTCTTTCTTTCTTTCTTTCTTTCTTTCTTTCTTTCCTTCCTTCCTTCCTTCCTTCCTTCCTTCCTTCCTTCCTTCCTTCCGTTTAATTTCTTTTCCTTCCTTCCTTCCTTCCTTCCTTCCTTCCTTCCTTCCTTCCTTCCATTCTCTCTCTCTCTCTCTCTCTCTCTCTCTCTCTCTCTCTCTCTCTCTCTCTCTCGACAAGGATGCTTTGGAGGAGGTACTGTGCATTTGCCTTGCATCATACACTAATGTCTGGTTGTCCCCTCTTGGTGCTAGTCACTAAGTGTGATCCGTGGGTGCTGTATGACATGCATGATCCATCCACTCTATAGCCCCATCAGCCTTCCACCTAATGGTTTTAGCATCAGTTGATGATTGTTGCCTCAATCATTATTTCTAATAAAAAATTATTTCTAATTAAAAAATTATTTGCTAATTCTATCAATCCTTCTATTTTCATTACATTTATCTATAAAGAACTTTCTCCTATCAACTACTTGTATACCCTAACATAATGTTTACACAAAAAAGATACATCTTTTCTATCGTGTATTAATTTATAGAATAAACAGTTGGTGCTCTGGTCATTTTATTTCCTTAGGATATTTATTAACTCATGAAATGTTATATATTTGATGTGTTTCAATCCAGTACCCCTGTCTTTTTTATGCTTAAATGGGATACCTTTCAGATGGGCCCGTTCATCCTTTTCACCTCATCACATAAATTTTAAAAAATTTCTTGGCAGAACAAGATGTTCCAGGCTCATCTTACCATTTCTTGTTCCAGACCTAAGTTCCCCAAGCTGGGTCACCCCTCCAAGGAACCCCGGTGCCTGCAGCGTGCTCACTGCTGAAGTTGTTAGTATTGGGGAATTACCATTTTAGGCATCATATAAAATCAAGTTCATTTTTATTCCAAATCAACAAGGTGAACCAAAATTAAATTACATTTATATATCTTGATTCATAACTTTGATGCTTAAAGTGACTAATCATAAAGGCTCCATCAAGCGCATGAGCCAGCCTACAGGAAAAACCTCATGACCAAAAAGCTTCAAACCAGCTGACAAGATTCATGCCTTTTTACCAGGAAGGAGGCATAGAATAAGGTAAAGGTTTGTCTAACTAACCCCACATGGGCCACTGCCCATGCCCAGGCTCATGCTATTATTCTCACTGACAATCAGCACGGATGGGAGATTTGGACACCAGTGCAGACAGGTGTCTGGGCTTGCAGGAGCATCATTCATAAGCCTGAGTTACTAATGCCCTTGACATTCTCTGGGTACACAAACAAGCAGTTCTCCTCTGCTAGTTATAAATATGTGTAGTTATACATCCATCCCTCTCAACCACCAGCCCAATGAATTTTCAGCCAAGGGAACAGACCTATTGAACCAGCATTCAGAGAGAGACAACATAACCATGTTTACAGAGGGTCCCTAGAGCTCAGCCTTAGCAACTGAGTCCTGCCCGATTTTGTTAGATCACGCTGATTTAATTAATGGAAGCTTTACACCTGCCCTGGCCAAAGCCACAGGTGGCCACCAAGCCCTTGAAATAGGGCTAGTACCACATGTTGAAACGCTGGTGTGAACATACGGAGTTAAATAAATATAGTTTACAATTCATTTTACCGTGTTGTTTTACCCTCTTAGTGTGGTTACCAGAAAGTTTCCACTTAACTGTGTGTGTCTCACTACATTGGAGTTGGGCGTCTCTGCTCTAGGCTTAAAGCTGCTCTTTAAGTTACTCGTCTTTGCCAGTCTATTACCTGTCTTATCCTAGTGTCAGCTCCGCGGGGACACGGGTTCAAGCTGCATCGCCAGCGCTAGCACTTACGAGGAGTAGGTGCCCGGTCATCAGCTGCCCAAGGAACGGCCTCTGAGTGGACAAACCCACCCTGCGTGGGGACAGGCGAGCAGGTTGGGAAGTGCTGCCGCATAGGCGTCTCTCACCCAGGGCCCCGACCCAGCCGCTGTAGCAGCCGGGGCTCCGCACCCGGATACACAGCCCAGAAAGTACCTGGCTGAAGGGGCGGGGCCAGCGGAGGGGAGCAGGGTGGCCCCGCCCCTTGGCCCAACCCGGCTTCGCCTGGCCGCGGTTGCCAGGCGACAGCCCGACGCGGTGAGGGGTGCCTGAAGCCGGTGGCTTGGCCCTGGGCTCCCAGCAGCCGGATGGAGGCGGGACGGAGCCCGGCGGCCGCGGGGAAGCGGGACGTGGGCGGCGAGGAGGACGAGGAGGAGGAGGAGGAGATCACCGCCGCCTCGCTGCGGGGCAGGCCCCGGCCGCTGCCCCTGTCGGCGCTGTCCGCCTTCAGCTACGTCCCGCCGCGGCGCCAGGACCCCAAGGAGCACAGCTACTTCAGCCGCCAGAGCCAGGTGCGCCGCGGGCTGCAGGGCGGGGCGGGGGCCCGGGCCCGGCCGGGAGAGGAGAGATCCGGGCGGGACTGGAGGGAATGGGGACCTGGCGCCCTGCCGGGGAGGAGGCCTGGAGGTGGGGCAGCCTCTCCCAGGTGGACTCCAGGGGCGGGTCCGCTCAGGGGGCGGCGCCCCACCAGGTACCAGCTTGTTACGGGAAGAGCCTGCGGGTCGTCGGAGGCCACCTTGCAGCCAAAGGAGGAAGAGAAGCCAAAGAAAAGGAAGCAAACCAGAACTTTCAGGGATCGACTGTTTTCCTAAATGTCTCCAGTGTCTTGCAGCTCAGGGTGCAGGGGCATCATTATTCAAAAGGCACATTGACTGGGGACACTCAGCCTGCAGAGATGATGAGTAGCCCCAGAGGGTAAACCGACAGCTGGGAGGAAGAACGGCTTTCCCTCAGGGTGTACAAGGTGTTCCCACAAAATGGTCCTCCTTTGGCTCCTTCCCACCCACAATTCGTGGAGCACAAATGAACCGCCACTTGGATAGACAGCACACAGTTGAGTACTTGCCACAGGTGAAGTGTAGAACTCACATTGTTAAGAGCTCAGCCTTACAAACAGAAGCAATAGTTTCTAGTTTAGGCAATTGTTATGGGTTGCATTGTCTCCCCAAAATTCTTGTTAGCGTCCTAAGCCAGTGATGGCGAACCTATGACACGCGTGTCAGAGGTGACACGCGAACTCATTTTTTTGGTTGATTTTTTTTTTGTTAAATGGCATTTAAATATATAAAATAAATATCAAAAAGATTAAGTCTTTGTTTTACTATGGTTGCAAATATCAAAAAATTTCTATATGTGACACGGCACCAGAGTTAAGTTAGGGTTTTTCAAAATGCTGACACGCCGAGCTCAAAAGGTTCGCCATCACTGTCTGTGCCCCAGTACCTCAGAATGTGACCTTACTTGGAGACAGGCAATCAAATTAAAGTGAGGTCATTCAGAGGGGCCTCATTCAGTATGATTTGTGTCCTTATAAAAAGGGAAAATCTGGACCCACAGACCGATGCATAGAGGGAAGAGGACATGAACAGATGTGGAGACAAGGGCCTTCTACGAAGCAAGGAGAGAGGCGTGGAACAGGTTCACCCTCACAGCCTTGGACGGAACCAAGCTGCCAGCTCCGTCATCTCAGAGTTCAGGCACCAGAACTGGGACACAGTAAATTTCAGTCTGGGTACTTTGTCTTGGCAGCCTGAGCAAACTAACACACAAACTTCAGCTCGGAGGATCCCTGGTATCTCTTAGCAACTTTCTGCGTGACTTTGAGCAATGTGAAGGACAATTGGACAGGCTGAAGAAGAGGACATGGACAGTGTATTTGTCTTTGTAACCCTGTGTACTGACTCTCCTAGGCTTGATTGTCCATCAGGTACTGAGACAGGAGGGGAGTTTAGAGCAATAATTCCCAACCTCGTTGCCACCCTGGACCTCATGAGATATATGTTTTGAAAGAATTTATACCTGTAATTGCTTTCGCTTATTAAATGAATTTTACATCTTAAGTATGTAAAACCTGTATCATTGCTAATTAATTTATGATTCATGCATAGATTTAATGCACAGCATGAGAGAACCAGCCAAAGAGCAAGGAGTCTTCATATTTTAAGTTGGTCCATATTATTTTACTGAGAGAATATAATTTTTGGCTTCTTGACATATGAAACAATTTACAATATACCATTTTATCTGGTATCTTTGAGGGAGATACCAGAGTAAGGGAGATCCATTCTTGAGGGTATTGGGAGATAAGGTAAAAGACTAAGCAGATAAGGGGCAAAATATATATTTATCAGAGATAAAAGCCATGTTGCAGGATAATACTAGGGACTCTGGGGAAATAGGTTTGGGGACAGCTGTGGGTCTCAGAAAAGACCCAGCGGAACTCCCACCCGCTGTGGGCCAGGCACTGCCAGGGGAAAAGGGGCTGAGTTGAGTCTGACAGGCCCAGCTTATTTTTCTGACTACACCAATCTGATCTGTGGCTTCACCTTTCTGGAGCAGAGTAAACCAATGGGCAGAAAGATACCAGACAGTTTTAAGTGACTGGAGCTCTGTACTTGGAAGGAGATTAGAAGTGGGCAAGAAGTGTGCCCCTCTAATGCAGGGTCAGCACATGAAGACCTCTAGGCCAAATATGGCCTGCTGCCTGATTTAATAAAGTTTTATTAGAACAGAGCCATAGGCCCATTGGTTTAGTTCCGTGGTTGGCAAACCGCAGCTCGCGAGCCACATGCGGCTCTTTGGCCCCTTGACTGTGGCTCTTCTACAAAATACCACGTGCGGGTGCGCACGTACAGTGCAATTGAAACTTCGTGGTGCATGTGCAGAAGTCGGTATTTTGTGGAAGAGCCACAGTCAAGGGGCCAAAGAGCCGCATGTGGCTCACGAGCCGCGGTTTGCCGAGCCGCAGGTTGCCGACCACTGGTTTAGTATGGTCTATGGCAGTGATGGCGAACCTACGACACGCGTGTCAGAGGTGACACGCGAACTCATTTTTTGGGTTGATTTTTCTTTGTTAAATGGCATTTAAATATATAAAATAAATATCAAAAATATAAGTCTTTGTTTTACTATGGTTGCACACATCAAAAAATTTCTATATGTGACACGGCACCAGAGTTAAGTTAGGGTTTTTCAAAATGCTGACACGCCGAGTTCAAAAGGTTCGCCATCACTGGCCTGTGGCCACCACACAGCGTTGAGTAGTATCGACAGAGACCACTTGACTTGAAAGCCTAAAGCAGTGGCTGTCTGGCCCTTACAGAAGACGCTGGCCACCCCCGCTCTGATGTAGTACTGCCGCTGGAAAATCAGGGTGGGCCTTCCTTAGAACAATATAATGCAAAGCAGATTGTAAGGAAAGACATTTCAGTAGTTTTGATAGCTGGGGCACAGGCAAATTCAAGTCCTGAGGCCTTTAGTGTCACATGAAGAAAGTGACGCAACAGAAATATTAACTCCTAAATCAAATCCTCTGGGAATTACCTGAACTGGCATTGAATCAGCTGCAGGGCTCCAGAAGCAGATTCTTTGACCTACAGATCGCTTGGGCTAGCCAGGGTGAACTGTATCACAGGCTTGTGGGGTACTCAGCTGCCCCTAGTGTCATTGTAGGTAATTCCAGGCCCCACTCAAAGCTAAGAAAAAACATTTCGGAATAAGCTCTTAAGTCAATTAGCATGTGGCCCCTTGAGTGATAAATTAGTAGCATGGCCAAGGTGTCCTGGGTAGAAATATTGGCTTCGTATTACTAGCTGTGTGAATTGTCCAAGTCACAAATTCTCCATCTCACTTTGGCCACCTGTGAAACAAAGGTCAAACAGTACCGAGCGCCTGGAGTTCTTATGAGAAGGAATGTAATTAGTGGTATATACAGCCCAGTGTGAATAGAGCTATTATAGCTATTGTTTGTTTTTGTTAGTGATTATTAGAGTTCCTTTCTCTGAGGGTTGGTTCTGGGGGCCAGTGTCTTATCTCCCACACTCATCCACTGTCTGAGATTAACACAAGTGAGGCAGGTAATCTGTGTGTAGATGATCCTCTCGGGCATAGGGAGCCCAAAGGTAAAGCGCTATCAATCCCGCACACGTATCAAAGCCCCAGTAATGCCCTGGTCTTAAGACAAATTTGTCATCTCAAGCTGCCAACTATAATACAGTCAGCCCCAGGCCTGCTCCCTAGGGGGCTCTAGCTGCATGGGCTTTCCTATAAAATGTTATTCCAGGGGTAGCAAAGCAAATTCAGTTCAATGGTGCTTTTAAATTACTTTTTTTCTGCCTTGTGCAACATTCCTGCTCCTGAAGTGGAAAAGCTAAGTCAAAGGAGAATGGCTTTTTATGAAGGGGCTGATTAAATTTCTCATTCTAAAAGCTACAACAACAACAAAAATCCCGAGTGGTTTTAGAATATGCTTTCACTCATGCTAAGATGAATTGTGAATAGCTCTGTTTTGAGTGAAGCTTTGCTTAGAAAGCCCCAATTTAGCCCTGGCCGGTGTGGCTTAGTTGGTTGAGTGTCGTCCCATGCACCGAAGGGTTCAGGTTCAATTCCTGGTGAGGGCATATGCCAGGGTTGCAGGCTCAATCCCCTGTAGGGGGCATGCAGGGGGCAGCCAATAGATGGTTCTCTCTCACATTGATGTTTCTCTCCCTCTCTCTCTCTAGAATCAATGAAAACATACTAAAAATTTAAAAAAGCCTAAATTTAGCTTTGATGGGATTAGCTGACTTTCCTTCTAGGTGTGTGGTGGGGACAGAGGCCAGGGCCTGACAATTTCTTTCCCCTCCTGGTGACTGAATGTCCTTTCCCCAATGCAGCCAAGCACTTTGTAAACATAACAATGCGTGTTGAATGTCCAGAGGTGCACAGGGGGATGTGGAGGGCCTGTGCCCATGTCCAGTACACAGGAGGTGTGCAGTAAGAGTTCTCCAGCCCTCCCACCGCCCCTCCCCCAGTGTGGAGCCTCTTCCCTCTTAGGCACCAAGCACATCTGCCACGCACACTCAGCCACTCCTAGGGGCTGTGGAGGACAGGCAAGCTCCTGTTCTGTTGCTGTTTTACTGGTTAAAATCTAGGCAAGTTTACCTCTGGTGTCCTGCAGACTCTTGCATCCACATGGCTTCCAATCAAAGTGTGTGCTAGCAAATGAAGTCATGACTACCCCCCACATATACGTCCTTCCTCTCCCTGCTTCCCCCCCCTTTACACCTAGTAGTATCTATTCTATTACATATTTACTTAGTTATTTTATCTCCCCCCCCCCCCAACTAAAATAGGAGCTTACAAGGGCAGGGGTTATTTCTATCCTCAGCACACCAAACAGTACCTGTCTCATAGTTGGTGCTTTATAAATACTGGCTGCATGGAAGAATAAGGAATGAATAAATGAAATGCAAAACTTTTAAGCAAAGAGACAAGTCACCGATTTACATGATCACCCCCTTAGACTAAATAGAAGAGTCCGTGCAGCTTCAGTGGCTCAGCCTGGGAATAAACCCTCAGCATTTTTCTCTTTTTACTCCCAGACAGGAATCCTTTCCCTCTATGACTGTATTTTTAAGAGGGACCTAGGATATAATCAGAAATTGCACCGAGATGACAGAGAACATGCGAAGAGCCTGGGACTTCATGTTAACGAGGAGGTAAGACTAAGGATATTAACAGGCTCCGACAGGTGGACTGCGCATGCACAATCGTTTATTATTGTGTCCAGTGTGTGCCTGACTCTCCTTTGTGCTGCTGCTAGCTCACTCTAGTCCAACGGTTCTCAACCTGTGGGTCGCGACCCCTTTGGCGGTCGAACTGCCCTTTCACAGGGGTCGCCTAAGACCATCCTGCATATCAGATATTTACGTTACGATTCATAACAGTAGCAACATTACAGTTACGAAGTAGCAACGAAAATAATTTTATGGTTGGGTGACAACATGAGGAACTGTGTTTAAAGGGCCAGAAGGTTGAGAACCACTGCTAGTCTGTCGTGTTGCTGTGCACTAATTTTGATGGCTGCTGTTTTGTTCTACAGAATTTAACAATTTTAATGGAAGCAAAATAAGAAGTTCTTTTCAACAGATAAAGTAGGGTTTTGCTTCACCTCGGAGTCCAGGCTGTCACAGTTCTTCTAGGAACACTGGGCTGTCAGGGATGGAAGCACACAGGCAAGGATGTATCTATCTCCCAAGTTGATTACCAGACCACTGCATGTAGCACAGCTCCTCCGTTCTCTCTCCACGATTTTCAGGAAGGGAGGCTCTGCCTGCAGTCAGCGGCACAGGCGGGTGACCAACAGAGGACACAACACCCACAGGGTGAGGAGGTCAGGATCGCAGCAGTACAGGGGCGAGGAGGTGGCATACTCCTTAGCATGGCTGGGCCCATCTGCCTGATGGGCTGGACCCTCCCCCTGCCCTTCCACACTCGGATAGTGTGCCCACACATTCTGACCTGAAGACAGTATGATCATGAAAAGTTGGGTGCTGGCTACTATCATAATCTTTTATCCAATACACAGAAATCAGGACATACAAACTTTCAGCGGGCTTTCTTTCTAGATCATTGGATATTTGCCTGTCGCTGTTACTGTTTAAGCGTGTTGTCATGGCACTTTCAATGAAACATATTATTTTAATGTGAAATTAAGTGATGGAGGCACTGTGAGGTATTACTGTGTAGATCACGAACGTCAACGCGTTTCCTCCTGTTTTTGTTTGTTACTTCATTATTCCAAGATGGTAGCGAGGTCAGTGCTTTCCACCCAGGAGAACATGCCTAGTGTTTCATATATCCACTCATAGATTCTGAGCACCTCCCGTGTACTCCTGAGCACACAGGGAGTAAGGCAACAGTGTCTGCCTCCTGGACCCGACATTCCCACGAGGAGACAGAAAAATAAAAGCCAAACAAATAATGAACTGAATCCAGGTAGCAGTAAGTGGCTTGCAGAGGCATAAAGCCTTTTAAGAGGATGAGGAAAGTGAAAGTGTTATTTGGGGCTTGGGAGGTGAGAAGGGCTGGGGAGATTAGAAGCGGGCTGTGGAGATGAGGGGTGCTGGGAAGGTGAGGAGTCACTAGGGGGATGTGCACCCTGGAAAAGAAAAAAGTTGGGAAAAGATAGAAAAGAAGGGCAGGGAGGAGGGTGGGGAGGGAGGAAGAAAGTGAATCTGAAGTCACAGGTACCTGGCGCCCAGTGCAAAAGCTCTACCTTCCCTCTGAAGGGCCCGAGGACACCCGAGGGCTGTGAGCAGAGGGCAGGGCTGACATAGTAAAGAGTTGCCCTGGCGCCAGTGTGGAGTCGCCCCCAAGAAGCCCAGGCGGAGATAGGATGCAGGTGTGCAGGTGACGCAGGCAGAATCAGCTTCCAGATCCCAGGCTGAGGGGAGGGTGAGCCCTGCTGAGGAAGCGGGCATGTGCTGACCTGCGTGTCTGATGCCCTGGACAGGAGCGGGAGAGGCCCGTCGGGGTGCTGATGTCATCTGTCTACGGCAAGCACATCCACCGGCCAGTGGAGCCTCTGAACCTGGAGCACGGCCGTGCCAACCATTTGAAGGCCGACTTCTACAGGAAGAATGAGATCCCCAGCTTCAAGGATCCTGGCTTTGGGTACATTTCTCCAGTGTGACAGTTTTCCTGTGAAATTATTTCAGATGAAATGATGCTGGGTACTGACCCACTGGGAGCACCTGAATAAAATGAAAACTTGGTTCTTGATAGTGGTTGGGTTGAGTTTTGTTCGCGGTGTTCACAAGTCTTCCTGGGGGAGGCGCTCACAGGAGCAATGTGCAGTTACTTTTTTTTTTTTTAATATATTTTATTGATTTTTTACCGAGAGGAAGGGAGAGGGATAGAGAGTTAGAAACATCGATGAGAGAGAAGCATTGACCAGCTGGGGATGTGCCCGCAACCAAGGTACATGCCCTTGACCAGAATCGAACCTGGGACCCTTGAGTCCGCAGGCCAACACTCTATCCACTGAGCCAAACTGGTTAGGGCTGCAGTTACTTTTCTTAACACCCATGGAAACTACTACTGCCTGATTCTTCCATTTTCCCTTTCTCCACCAGGAGGGATCATGAAACGGCCTTTTGGCACAATTGAACTCTAGATGCCACAACACTTTTCTCCACAGAGGTCTGAACCACCACAAACAGAATTTTGCACAGTGGAGGACAAAAGTAGGGACGGGTGGCCTTGGTGGCTGGCAATGCCAAGGTCACTCCTCAGAGGAGAAGCAGTCCCAGGTCCCAGGGAGAGACTAGACTTGAGTCTTTAACAGACTTGGGTACAATTCTGGCTTCACATTTTCTAGCTGCATGGTGTAGGGCCGTGGTTGGCAAACTGTGGCTCGCGAACCACATGCGGCTCTTTGGCCCCTTGAGTGTGGCTCTTCCTAAGCCTTAGGAGTACCCTAATTAAGTTAATAACAATGTACCTACCTATATAGTTTAAGTTTAAAAAATTTGGCTCTCAAAAGAAATTTCAGTCGTCGTACTGTTGACTAATGAGTTTGCTGACAACTGTTGTAGGGGAAATGATTTCACCCATTTGAGCCCACATCAGCTCAGCGTCAAAGCAGGGGCTCCCGAGCTTGAGGGGTGGGTGTGGGAGTCCAGGAGCCACTGCAGTGTGGTCGGAACACAAGCACCGCAGGGGCCAGGATTGTTCCTTTGAACAGCCTTCTTTTTAGAAGCAGCTACATTGGAAATGTGTGCTTTGCAGATAACTTGGAACTTTTTCAAGTATTAAGATAGTGCTGTATTTTTAATGAATGGATCCCTTGGAGGAAATCATCCCTCATCTATCATGATTAAATTTCCCACAGCTGAGCATTTAATGGGAAGGTGATCTAATGTGTTTCAATGTTGATTCCTCTGTTGCTGGCTTTATTATTTTGATTCTCTAAGGACACATGACACTAAGTTGCTGGTAATTTCAAGGCCGAGTGACTCCTAAATATTTCTTTATTTGTTGAAAATGTTTATTTTTCTCACTATAGGCACCTTTTTATTTTTCATTTTTTCCAAACAAATAGCAGTAGTTTATTTGGAATGCCCTTGGGTGCATTAAACCAGCCTATCTAATAAAGATGGAATATGCAAATTGACTGTCACTTCACAATAAAGATGGTGGTGGCCACAGCCAGTCAGGAGGGAATATGCAAATTGACACGACAAAGATAGCGGCGGCCGGGCCAGGATGCTTGTGCAGGTGTGGAGCGGCCGGGCAGGGCAGGACACTTGCTATGAGGGGCACAGGGGGTGGAGGAGCTACAGGAGGGCGGCAGGGCCGGAGAGAAGGTGGGAGGTGGCGGCCAGAGCCAAGGCTCGGGTCCTGGGTGCCAGAGGGAAGCTGGTGCCGGCAGCTAGGAGAAGGAGGCCTGTTCTTGGACGAATCTTCGTGCATCAGGCCTCTAGTATTTATGATAACATAATAGAAAATATATAAAGTTAGGGTTATGGAAAGTTGTAAAATTACTCTTTCTTCAGTTTTGATTACCAAGAAAGACAAGGCTTCTCTATGAAATGCCTTCATCTGAAAGTAACTGCCATAAATTAGTGGCAAGCTAAATCATTTTCAGTTAATTTAAGTCAGATTCTACTCCCTTGACTTCTACTACTTTTAAAAAGCAGGGCTTGAATCAGACCAGGTTTCAAAGATCTCACTTTTGTTAGACATAAATGCCTGTCTCTTGGCATATCAAGTTTTGCAACTTAAAACCGACCCATAAATGCCCATTAGTCATCTTTTCAAAGAGAAACATAGATGATTACATTTCCACCCTTAGTCAATGTTATTTCAAAGCAGAGTAGTTGTTGTCCTTAGTAAAAAGAACAAGGATGATTCACAACAATGAAGACATTTCTAAGTAGACGGGTTAAAAGCACTGCAGATTTAAGGGCACTCAACTAAGGGTTTTTTTAAGAGAGCGGGCTTCCGACTGGATGAGAGGTTGAGGAGGCTTTGAGGAGAGTCTTAACTACTGATGATGCAAGGCCAGTGGGCTGCTGGGCGTGCACTGCAGGTCTTGTTTGCATGATTTGCTCATAGGAAGGTTTGTAGTTGCCAGAGATGAAGGGGCTTTGACCAGAAACTACACTATCAGTTTTGTGGGAACTGGCACTTTTCCATTCTACTCTAGTCTTAGTCACAGATCACCTGGAAAACTTCAAATTATCCTATGGACCTCTCTGTACCTCTCTGTTTGTAAAGTGCAGGGGGTATCAGGCTGGATTAGGATCAGAATCACCCAGAGAATTTGGTATCTGAAACACGGGCAGCATGCGGGGCCCTGCTGCCAGGATTTCTGACCTGGCAGATCTGGGCCTGGGCTGAGAATCTGCATTTCTGACAAGTTCCCAGGTGATTCTGATGCTGCTGATTGGGGACCACACTTTGAGAGACCCATGTATGCATAGACCTTTGCAAGGCAAACTCTGATAATGACTTTGATTATTTTAGTCTATTGTTTGTTAAGAAGACCTGGTGATACAACTTTGGGTAAAAGCATTCTCCTTTGAGTTCTTTTCACCAAACTCAGCACCTGGGGGGAGCACGTTTAAGAGTGCTTGGTGGATCATCAGCTGTGGGTGTCCGCTAAGGGCAGGTGACATAAAGTGCCCTGGGATGGGCGCCATGGGCTCTATGGGAGGAAGGACCCACAGGTGCAGCTGCGGGTCATTGTCACAGGTGCTTCACAAGGCCAGATGGAAGTCACTGAAACCCAGGGCATCCTAATCCAGATTTTGGTTAGAGTGACGAGAGATGCCCTTATACTCTTTTTCTTCTTTTTAGATGTATCAAGGCCAAGGCTGAGTTGCAATTACAGAATAAAAAAATTCCTGATGGAGGCAGACAATTGATAAGCTGAGCTGAAGCCCACCTCCTCCGGTGATGAGGGCCAGTAGTTAGTTTCCATGAGCACATTGACCGAGTGTGAGTCCAGGTCCGCATAGGGCTGCCGTGTCTATGCTGCGAATGTGCTGGCAGGAGCAAGCCCCATACCTGCTAGGAGGACTCAGTCATTAGCTCATTTAACCAGACCTCATCCCATGAACTACTGTGGCGAGCCACTGCATGCCAACACTGTCATGAGCGTGCACCAAGGAACGAGGGAGGCCAAAGGACCTTGAGCGTTAGCAGGGCTTATGCTAGGCACCGATTGTTCGTGTTGAGATAGCGATGGCTTGAAGCAATTTCCTGACCTGTTAGCCTCCAAGTAAATGTTTAATGGACTTTACTGATCTTTACTGACCTTTGAGACTGTCTGTCTGCTACCTGTTTGCTGTGCTTTACTGAGGGCAAGATGTGTATCTAAAACTGAATAAAAAGCAGACAAGGCCAGGACTCAGTGTGCCTCTTCAGCAAAGAGGTTCCACCTGGCCCCCCAATGCCTTCTAAATTCATATTTCTTGTATAGCATTTTCATTTGTGCGGCCCCTCCTTCACATCTTGAACTTCGCCGTGCAGGTTGCGGCAAAGTACCCACCAGAAAAACGCCCCTCAGAGAAAGGGAGAGCTGGTTCAAAGTCACACAGTTGGTGACAGGTCAGAGTCAGCAGCCAAGCCAGAAGCTCAGGCTCTAAGTCCCAGCTCCCACGAAGGGGCTGCTCCCCAATAGGTCGCAGGGTCTTCTACCTCCTACAGGGTTGCCCAAACAGGCAGGTTTGCTTTCAAACGTCAGATTACACGCGATTACACTACTTTTCACCCTTTGGCAGAGTATGACTTCTTTATGTGAAGAAAACCCCCAAAAACTTTAGAGTTGAATTGACTGCCACCAAATTTGCCAGGTCTTCCATCTTCAAGGCTCTGCGCCTCCTTATGCCACCTAAGACATCATAGGTGGCTTGGCAGTTTCTCGTGTTTGTTCAAGCCGTTGGGGTTGCTAACCTACACAGTCAGTTGCAAGTTACTCATATGCATACTGGTAGATGACTAAAGGTAGAGTAGACCAGAGTGTGAGGACAGAGGGGTGCTGTTGTCAGTAGAGAATCTTCTTACTATTAAAATATTTTCCATGCAAATGCTCTCTAGAGAGGCCAAAATCAAAAGCAGACCCCAGGACACATGCAGCATGCTTCCTTTCTTCCCATGGAGCTGCCTAATCAATTATCTGCATTACAGACTTTGTCCTGATCTGAAGGACTCAATCCCTGGCTTCTGGAGAACATGTTCCAAAACAGCGAGATAAATGGGAAACAAACCTCCATTCTGGAGCAAACCAGAGAAAGAAGAAGGGCGGGGGGGGGGGGGGGGGGGCGGGGAAGAAGAGAGGGGAGAGAAGGCACCACAAACCAAAGTACATAAAATTTAATGAATTAACCTTACAAAAGACAATGGCATCAAAACATCAGACACGTTTGGTACAAAACTGGTCCTAGGTGGTGAGAACTAATTCTGGTGATGGATGACTACGTGCTGCTGGCACGACACAACAGAGCAAGGTGACAGAGCCAGGGATCCCAACGGGGCCCGTGGACAGACCCTGGCAATGAGACACGTGGGTGAACACAGTCAAATTCCATGTGGGGAGACAGACTCAACTTAGTCACGAATACTGTGTGTTGTAATATCAGACTAGTGGATGCGGTTGGCGAGCTACCATATTTTCCAGAAAAGAACATGCACCAGAAGATAATATACACCCCCTAGTTTTATTGCCTTAAGAATTTTTGTTTCACCTCCATCATCCATGTTAGTTCTTTGAACGCATCTCTCTTCTCCATCACACACTCTTTCTCCTCCTCCTTCGGAGTTAGCACAGTGCGAGTGGCAGAACGATCTCGGCACCCCAAACGGTGTGCCCCGGGTCACAGGAACGAGTCTGCAGAGGCTCCGGAGGACAGAACAGAACACGCCATCAAAAACGAGGGCCAGATGTTGCCGTCAGAAAGTGCATCGTACCTTCCTAAAAACATATGCTTCTTGCCAAAACGAAGATGCTCTTCAGGAAGCCAGGTTGCTCTGGGAAAGGGACCTTGACATTTCCGTGTTCACAAAGTACGTCTTCAGGTCCCCCTTCCCCTTCACGTTGATGATGCCTCGACACGTGCACGTGTACCCCAGCGTCTGCAGGATGAGGCTCGTCTCCTCCGTGACCTACAAGCACGTCGAAAAATGAAAAAGTGTTTAGCCAGGATATTAACAACCCTTTTGAAAGGACATTTGCCTTCAAGGATAAAGAGCCGAGACATGTTTGTGTTCTTTGCTCCATTAATTCTACTCCTGAGAAATGAGTACAAGAGAGACAAATCCATGAGAAAAAAAATTAAGGACAAGGTTGAATTCAGTGGTGTGATAGTGAAAACCTGGAAACACCAGTAATCTTCAGGGTTAAGTGAACCATGATCAATATCATGGATAAGAGGATGGGATAATGTCGAACCATGTCACCCTCTCAAAAATGTTAAGCCTGGTACCTGCTATAATTTCCACCAGGTGAGGATTAACTATGCACACATAAGACACCTGGAAGAAAAAAAAAGCAAATCAAAACATGCTGGACTGGAGGGATTTTTGATGATGTTTTCAAGTTGTCATGAATGTCATTTCAGGAAAAAAGAAATGTTAAAAGTAGATTTTAATAAAAATGGAAGAAGACACCCTGAGAAGACGAACAGTCAACTCCTGTAAATGGCCATGAGTGTCTGGTTTAATGCATCTGAATAAAATGACCTGAAAATAAAGACACTAGGAATGTTCAGTGTCCTTAGCATGGGCACGACACTGAGTCAGGTGTGGAGAGTTTCCTCAGTTCACTGATTGACATGAAATGCTAACTGGAGTGAGCCCCTCCTTGCAGCCTGTCAATGTGACCTGTCATATTCAGGTCCTGCTGGGTCAGAGGGCAGAGGCATCTGCTGGGTAGGACAGCTTCTCTCTCCAAGGGGAGATGCCCTGTCCTGCATTGAGCTGTACACGGTTTCAGCTAGGGCCTGCCTGTGCTCCCCTGGGGCGCCTATGTCTGGGGAAGGAGACCCAGGCCTGCCTGGGTTTGGCTGCTTGAGTTACCTAAGAGCCTCCTGCAAGAGACATTTTCTCAAGCAGAGAATTGGTGACATGCATAGGCTTGACCAAGAAGGAGATTTTAGCTTCTGAGGTGAGGGAAGACCCCCTGTGGGGTACATGGTTCCCTAACCAGATCCCCCCCCCCCCCAATAAAGGACCTGGACTTTGAGCAGAGAGGGAGGGAGCTGTTTGCTCAGGAAGCCCGGGTAACACTACTGCATATTTGGAACCATGTAGAAAAGCAGAGGAGGAGGGGTTTCCTCCCACTGTATCAGAGGAAATGGACATGACACCTGTGCCCCCGCCACCTCGCATGTGGCTGACACACCCATGTGAAGGGTAGGCTTGTGGACAACACCACAGTGCTATCACACCATGGTGTTTGTGGCATAGGCACTGTCGGGGATGGTGCGGTGGTGGGGACAGTGGTGGCAGCAACGAGCCAGCCTCCTTGGGCTTGGTGGCTGGAGAGGCCTCAGGAGCAGGCACTGTTGGGGCAGAGACAGAAGGACATCAAAACCACAGGAGACCCAGGACAACATCAGGCCTCCCAGAAGTAAGGTTGAAGTGTTCCCTGTAAAGATCCCAAGGGCACACTATTTGAAAGAGCCAGCAGCGCTGTTCTGTCTTCCTGCAAGGAGACCCAGTGGCAGTTTCTAGCTCAGGGGCCAACATGTGGGTCCTCGCCACCCCACAGAAAGCAGGAAAGAAAAAGGGGAAGCAGGTGCTCATGTCTAGCAGGGCCCAAGACCTCAGGGTGGACAAGTATAGCTTGGGGACGAAGCCAACGGCACAAGAGACTTTGGATTCTGGATAAGAACCAAAAGAGCAAATACACAGTCAAGAAACTCAGATGACAAATATGTTCTCATGCTCAGAGTTCTCAGAGAGAATCCCATAGGATTTGTCTTCCGACCTTCCACAGAGAACACACCCATGTTCTGGAGCCCTGGAACTTAATTTTGGAGTTGACATATTTCTTGGTGCTGGGTAGCACCACCAGCATTCTCAAGCTATCCCATTGGCACTTGTAGCACCAGTCATATAATTATAGGGACCCGGGGAGGAGGGAACCATCCACCTGACTGACACCAGCTCTGATTCCTCCATGCCTGGGAGGCCTGGCTGGGTGCCAGCGGGCTCTCTATGCTGTTTGTGCTCCCAGTCTAGACAGCATGTGGAAGTTCATGCCCTTTAATAAAAACAACCTGTTTCTGAGGCCCAAGAGAAGCATTTAATAGTCTCTGCATCCACTTTTATGTTTCCTGTTATCTCACTACATTTTTTTTCTTTGCACTTAAGTGGAAATAAGAGGCTACTGGAGCTAGAGCGAGCCACACCCTCAACAGAAGGACATCTACCCAGATGCAAACATGCCAGCTGCTGGGGAAATGAACACACAAGGGCCTGCGGAGGTCTCTTACTCTCCACAGCCAGAGCCTGTCTTCCTCCCTCCCTGGGGCTCCGAGGAGACCTTCCAGGTGGTCGCATGATGCCCGATATCCTCTCAGAGTAACACATGGGCACAAACTCATTTAAACATTGACCTGCAGGGGATTTATGACCTCCAGGAGGGAGCAGTCTCTCTGACCAGCTTCTCTTAAATGGCTTTTGATACTTATCCCAAGTGCTTGAAGGCCACTTGGAGAGTTGTGAAGGTTATTAAATCTACCATCCACCTTCGGAAGGTTCCAGGTGGGGACACAGGTCAGCGGCCATTCCTGTCAAGGGTGGGCCACTGGGCTGTCTGCATAGTCACTGAGCACCACTCCTACCCGCTGTCAGACGAGCCCCATTTGGCCAATTTGTCTGGGAAGTCCGAATACCTCCTCTCCTCCCCCATCACTTTCTTTTCTCTCCCTTCTCTTGGTTGGATGTTGCTTACTTTTCAACACCTGTTGACTAAGAAGGTAGACACTTAAAAGTAATGTTTGTGCCATTTCATATAAAAATTAAAGATACATCTTAGAAAAGGCCACAGCAGTAAAATTGTCTTGGGTGAATGAGGTGGAGTAGCATGGCAGGCACATGAGAGGGCAGAGCCCACAAGCCCATTGTTGGTGATCCTGGAGCTGGTGGACTTCCACCCAGATCTATCAAGTTTCTACATCTCTATCACGATTTTAAGAAGCAAGGTTATTTGTGGCCAAGTTGAGGTACACAGAACAGGGACTCATGGATTTTTCTGAAGAGGACTAAAAACCAATAAAGCCTCTCATTTGTGTCCAGTGGTTTTCACACAGATTTGCCATCTGGCAGGGATTTATTTAGCCAAATACAACAGAGTTGGGGTGAAATGTGGAACCACTGCTATTTGAGGGCGAGGGAAATAGAAAGTTCAGCACACACACTCACACATGCATCCTTCTCATTGGGAGAACTTAGTTCCCTGATTATTCTAGGTCAGCGATTTTTCAACCTTTTTCATCTCATGACACACATAAACTAATTCCTAAAATTCTGCGGCACAACAAAAAATACATTTTTTTTTGCCAATCTGCCAAAAAAATAGGTATCATTTTGATTCATGCACACAAGATGGCTACTGTTGTGTTGGTTCTCGTCACTTTTTTTAAATTTGAAAATGTAAGGGAAAAGAGGTCAGTGCCCCTGACTAAATAGTCAGGTATTGCATGTTTTAAAAACTCTTGTGGCACCCCAGTGTGCCTGCCACAGCACATCAGGTGAAAATCACTGTTCTAGGTGTCTGGTCTGGTGCCCAAACAGGTGTACACACTCACCACTGCTTTTCACTGGCTAGGTCTTCCCTTTCTCTCCCTTGAGTGGATTCCAGAGCTTTCTAGTCATTTCCAGATCTCCAACTCCCATTCTAGTCCAATTTACCACCATCATATTATATCACCTGTGATTCCATCTCTCTACCCTGGCGAGCCCTCCCTTTCCCCCCTCCATCAGCACCCAGGGAAAGAAAGGCTGATTAGGTCTGGTTTTTGTTACACACAGCCCTTCTCCCTTGCAAAAACGCTTTCAAGATGTTGGTGGAGAGAAAAAGAGGAAAGAAGGGCTCTAGTCCTGCACGTCCCACTAGGGCTGTCCTACTGCGTGCTGGTTGTTGTGATTACTATGTTCACAACAGCCATGATCTTTATATCATCACAACTTTTTATGGTTATTAACAGTGAATGCAGAAACAAATGAACATTTCCCCAATAAAACGATTTAAGTAAATTTCAAGCTTTATCCAAGATTCTCAAGGTTTTTCAAGTTTTTTTTGGGTCAAGTTTGAAGTAAATTTCAAGGTTCTTTCTTTGTTTTAACATAGTAGTATAATTATTCTTATATTATCCATGGTTCCTCAGAGGACGGACATGACCCATGATGACTGTGCAGGCTGAGCTACCTGTATTTTGTCCAGGACTCCAGTGCTGTCCATCCTACTGGCCACGTTTACGGTGTTGCCCCAGATATCATACTGTGGCTTCTGAGCTCCAATTACACCAGCTATTACAGGTCCATGGTTCATACCTGTGATGCATCAGAACTGGGTTAAGATTCACATTATCACAACTATCTTAAACACAAAAGTTTTACAGGACCATCTTGAATCATCATTATTAAATGAACATTACCCCATATAACTGTAAAGCTGGGGGTGGGGTGGGGGGAGAGCCTGGGTGGATTATTGCTGGCAATGGGTGATCTCTACTTGACTGCAAGCGTATGCTCAATTTGTGATCCCCATTAAATGACTGAAGCTTAACATTCAGAAAAGGGCATTATGAGTGAGTTTGGCTATTATATGTTTCATCACTTTTTTGGGGGGTGGGTGGGTAGTATTACCCTTCCGATTTCCTACTGTGACCTGCCACTGGATGGCACCATGCACAGAGGTAGAGCAGGAAAGCTGACCCAGGAGAGGCCGAGGGTTTGGGCAAAGGCAGACCCAAAGTCCAAGAGAAACACTGAGCTTAGGACACCCTAGAAACCCAAAAGAGCTGGCATGTGGGGTGAATGTTTCATTAGTTAATCAATAATCAGTGTGAAGTAGGCACTCAATAAATACCTACTGAAGGAGGTCCATTCTGTTGCTCACAGTAATTTGGAAAACATTGCTAAGGTCCAGACCAAGTCCACTGTGCTTAATGTAGCACAGGGGGCCAGCAAACAATTGTCCCTGTTCCCCTTCCCAGTGAAGGGCAATGTGATTTTGGTCCATAAATGTCTGACAATAGAGGGGTCATTCTGCAAGGTGATAGATTTTCTTTTAAAGGCAGGTAGTGTGAAAGTTTGAGGAGCCCATTTTCCAAGTTGCCAAACAATAAAGAATCTCCAGGGTGCAAGAGACACCTGGAGTTTGGTGTGGTCAGCAGCGTGATGGGCAGCCCTTCTTACCTCTGTAGATAGCAGAGCCTGGGTAAAGTCTACTGTGCATAGAGGTGAGAAATATAAAGGGAAGTGTGTCCAGATGCTAACAATTAATAGGACACACAAAAATGTGAAATATTTCTGGGTTGAAAAGAATATATGCAGAGCAGAGGAAAAAAATAGCTCTAAATATCAGGATTTTTTAAATAGTTGAAATCTGTGCAAAGGAAGTGAAAAGCCATTCAGATGGAATGTGTTAAAAGATCTACTCTGATGTGGACTTGCTTTCCGAAGGAATAAAATATGTTGCCAAGAAAAACATACAATAGTCAAAGAAGTTCTTACAAACCCTGACTGGCTGGAAGTAACGGCAACCTCACAAAGCAGCTGTGCTAACCTCAGGGCTGAACACATTTTTATTTTTTTCTAAATAAACATTTGTAAAAGGCAAAAATAATCATGAGACATGCTAAAGAATCAACTTAAAGTAAGGAAAGAACTTATTAGAATTTTTTATTTTATTTGAAAGGAAGTTGGACTTTTCTCTTAAATTTGAACATCCAACCTGAAAAGCTATAGCTACTTCAGAATCTAGGACACATGTTCTTGTAGGTTGTAGCTCCAGGGGTCTGTGGCTATTTTAACAATTCTAAGATGCACCTAAAAACAATTGAGAAAATTGAAATAAAAAAGTGTTTCTACAATTCTGAGATCTAGAGGCATTTTCTAGCTTATGACGGGTCCTAGTTTTATAGGCAGAGGCCTATGAAATAATGAAGCGGCTTAGTTGGTGGCTTACATGAGCTCCTCAGGGAGGCACAGCCTTAGCCTCCCCCAGGAGCTCATGTACTCCACCTCATGGTCCAGTTGTTAAACCTGGGTCCAACCTAAGGCAGTCTATTTTGTTGTTGTTCTAATAATCTTTGCCAAAATGTCTCGGGGCTCTCAGCTTCCCTGAGCCCTCCCAGCTGCAATCCAGTCCTGCTGCTCTAAGAGCACATTTGTCACGGTCCTACTTCAACGCAGGGAATATCCACACTTCCTGGGAACTCGTCCTTACGCCACGCCTCCACCACAGCTGAAACCCAGTCTCTGCTCAACATACCCACTCGCAGCTTGAAGTCATTGAAGGAGTGCTTGTTGATGGCGTCCAGCTTGGCCACCAGCGCGAAGGCGAACTCCACCATGGTGCCGATGTGCATGTACTGCCTGTCGGGCTCCTGAGGGAAAGGAGACACCTGCAGGTGGGTTAGGGCTTCACAAGCTGGGGCGTATTCCTTCCAGTCACACACCGGGGCTCCACTTAGGAAGGGACACATACAAATTATGGCCCCGCAATGCACTGCAGATACTGGTGAGAATTAAATCTCATCTCTAGGAAGCATTGTGTGCGAATTCAGTCTTATGGCCACAAGGAAATGTGAAACACTCTAAGACACAGGCCCACATTGTTTTAATTTTGGGGAGGGGCTGGCTCCTGGTTCTCCATTTGATCCTCACACCTAGTCATCCCCCTTCTCTGCTGGGCTCTGGCACGGGGATGCTGCCCTGTAGGAACTGCTCCTTCCTTGTCCCCTAGTTTTCTGTTGGACTGACCCATGGGAGGACCAGGAGGAGAACAGAGGGTGGGCACACCCTCCACACCTGCTACAATTCTCCCTGAGTCTGCAAATACCACTCCCTTCTCTGTCCTTTTGGGGGACTGGGTGTTATGGGCTGAAATGTGTCCCCCCACGAAACTTATGTATAGAAGTCATGAGCCCCCAGTACCTCAGAATGTGTCTGTATTTATAGACAGGACCTTCAGAGGTAATTATGCTCAAATTAGGTCATTAGTATGCTGACCCAGTATGACAGATATCCTTATAAAAAGAGGAAATGAGGACACAACCAAACACAGAGAAAAGGCCGTGTGAAGACATAGGGAGAAGACAGCCATCTACAAATCAAGGAGAGAGGCCTCAGGAGAAACCAGTCCTGCTGACACCTTGATCTTGGACTTCTGGCCTCCAGACTGTGAGAAAGTAGATTTCTGTTGTTGGAGTCCTCCAGTCTGCATTACTGTGTTATGGTAGCCCCAGCAAACAAATTCAACAATATCCTGCCATTACTGTCCCTGGGTGGTATCTCATGCTTTGGGCAATGGAGAGTGATCATATGTATAAAGCTGAAAAAGAAGGGAAGTCCAGGGTTTCCAGTGGGGAAAATTTCAATTTCATTTACTCTGAACATATGTTTATTATTCCTGCTGCTAGTTTATATTTACCATTAATTTGTAACACTTATTATATTTATATTTACTTTTGAAGTTCATCTTTTAAAAATGTCTATTTTGGGTTAATAGATCATATATATATACATATATATATATATTTATTTCATAGAATGTTTAAATGTACATATTCTTTATGTTCCCGCTCCCCCAGTGTTGAATGGTTGGGTGCACTAAGATAGTTTGGAGCATAGCTTCCATTCATAGCCTGGTTGATGAAATGAAGTCCCAGTGCTGGTGGCAGGCTTATGGGACATGTGTCCATCTTAGCCCTAAAATCAACGTGGCCTTTCCCTTAAGCCTGTCTTATTCACTCATTTGTAGGCTCCACAAGGGCAGAGACGATGTTCTGGTAATTTGTGCCTGCACACCAGGATAAAGTATCTGGTGTGCAAGAAGCATTTGGTACACCCTCAATGAATGGCTACACTTAGGTGGGCCATGGGGTAGCAGAGGAAGTGACTAGGAGGATCAGAGAAAGTCATCAAGCTTTGGTGGGAGGTCAAAGCCAACTAATGTTCATCTGGGGAGCATACACCCAGGAGGGATCATTCACAAGTCCACTGAGGTGGATGAGGGCTCCAGAAGAAGCAAAGGAAAGGGAATATTACTGGGGTAGACGGGGGAGTGCCCTCAGTTGGTACAGGCATCAGTAAGGGACACTGGAAATGCTTGAGAGAAGAGTAGCAGAAACAGACCACCAAGCGTCCAGGGTGTCACACATGACTTCTGAGATGAGTCCAAAGAGGAAGCACCTGGTGGCCTTGGGGGAGCATTCTCTATGGGAACAAAGACAAAACTGACTTCGAGGATTCCAATAGGGATGTGTAAGAAGAAAACAAGGACCTTGAACATAACCTGCTATTCAAGATGACAGGGAGATGAAGAAAACCAAGGTAACAGTTAAGGAAAATGACAACAGGATTATTCATAGAATCCACACAGCATTTTAATAACAAGAGAGAGAACACGAAGGCAGGGTTCCCACCTCCGGCACTGCTGACATTCAGGAGGGATAGATCTCTGTTCTGGGCATTGTCCTATGCCTTATAGGATGTTGAGCAGCATCCCTGGCCTCTACCCTTCCTATTGTGACAACCAAAAGTGTTTCTAGACATTGCCAAGTGTCCCTTGGCAGGCAAAATTGCTCCCAGTTGAGACCACTGCACTGAATAAAGTAAATATGAATATTCTCGTTTAGAAAGATTTCTTCCTTTCCTTTGGTGAATTATATATAGCTACAAAAAGTCAAATGAAATCCTACTGTTGCCATAAAACCACAACTTAAAACTGTGGAAGAAAACCAAACAATTTAAATCACTGGAGCTACGAAGCAGACTGCCAGCTCACTTTGATGGAAATGCAGTCATTTCTTAAGAACAGGTTTCCATCAGGGCTTGCTAATGTTTCTTTTCTCAGGACTTATAAGAAGACAGTTTGGAAGTTTATGCAGTCACTTGGAAAACATCTTGCTCCTTAATAAAGGACAGACTGTTAAACCAACAGGCAGAACCCTGTGCAGGAAAAATCGCCACCAGTTTAGCAAGGACAACCGATTTGCTTTTTCCCAACCAGGGGCTAGCAAAGCAGCCCCACTCCCCGATAAATTATCGCCCGGTCTGTTTTCCTGCAGTGCGCCTTACACTGGAGGTTTGACATGACCCAAGTAGTAAATGAAGAGATTGTGTTCTGGGAGCGGGGTTTAAATCCAACGTCAATAACTCATTTGGGCGTAGTAATAGAGAAAATTATGCTCAGTCTCTGGAAGAGCTCAGTTCATTTCAAGACGTCGCTATACCTGAGCTTTTGGTAAAACTTGGATGGCAGTGAGAAGCAGCCCTTTCTCCCATGATCTAAACAATTTGTTAGCCATCTTGGAATATTTCAATGACTTCCAGGCACACAGTGCACAGTGAGACAATATGTTTGCTTTTGTGGAACACATTTTGTGAGCTGTGTGTTTTGGAAGTTGCTCTAAGCAAGGACAACTGCTTAAAAGTAAACTGGCATTTGTCTGACTCTGAAGATTGAGAACTGCTGTCTAAGGAGCACCATGTTCTGTGCCTGGGGCTCCTGGGCTGATCTGACCAGACCTCTCTGTCCTCCAAAGGACATCAGCCCTCTCCCAGGTACGCTGATGACTGCAGCACAGAGATCAGCCCGCTCAGTGGCTCTGAACACCGGAGATTCAGGCACCTGTCAGAACAGGACTCAACACCTTCCCAGTGTTTATCAAAACTCAGAGGCACTGCATAACATTTGTGCAATGCAGCCCAGTCCAGTTATGCCATCATGGATCCCTCTAGATTCACTCAACTTGGATTAAATCAGACTTTCACTGCTCTCCACCTAATCTCACTCTACAGAGAACATGCTTTATTAAAATACAGATTAAGGGATGTATGGGCAAGCATCTCTGCCCTCAACATTTTAAAGCATTTTCCATGAGGGAGGTACTGAGCACACGGCTCACCAAAGACCCATCGTCATGGTTACAAGGGCCTCTGTTTGTACTTGGAATGGGGTCCTGTGGAGCTTCCAACTCTAGCCTGACTTGGCCTGGTTTTCAAATATATTAATGGTTTCATCTACCAATTTTCAGGAGAAGCTGGAAATGATATTTTTAAATGAAATGTCCTTTTTCTGGGAAAAAAAAAAAGTCTTCAAGTCAAGGAAAACACCTGTAAGCACACATGTGCTATCATTGCCAGAAGTCTAAAGGTCATAGCAAGGGTCAAGCAGGGGCTGCAGTGTGGGGACTGGAGGAGAGTGACAGTAAAGCGAAGGGCAGACAAGGGGCAGGGTCCCCACTGCTTCCCACCACTGACTTCATCACAGAACATCTATTGACCAAGTGTTCATTTGTGGAATTATGAGAGCGGGCTTAGAATGCAGGCCCACTCTCAAGTTAATATTCCATTTCTTGACCAGTGAAAACAGCAGTCACTTGTTACACATTATGCAACCAACATTTAGTCATGCTGTGTTTAAGCTTAGAACTAGAACACATTTTTTTCATCATCTGAGAAACACAAACAAAGGCAGCAAAACAAAGGCAGGCATGGAAGCCCCACCCAACTAGGTGGCAATAGGCTCCATGCATTTCTTCTGCCGGTGGATACAGGTGCTGCAACCACAGGAGAAAATGCAGAGGTGTCACAAATAAAGAGAAATTTCAAAAGGCTTTTATCCAGATAACTTTGCCTCTCTTGGGATTTAAGGAAAACACATCAATCCTCGAGAAACCCAATGTGTTTTGCAAATTAAATGTCATTTGTTAAAAAAAAATGTCATTTATTGCCAAATGAAATATTTGGCTAAGCAACAAACAGAAAGTTGTTTCATTTATAAAAATCAAGTAGAATATGTTTTGTTTATAACTAGAGAAACAAGTAGATTTGTTATAAAATGCACAAGTGACTTTCATTCCTTATAAAAATAACTAATATCCATATTAATATTTATCAAGCATACTGTTTCCCCCTTTTTAGAAGATGTTTGCTTAACTTCATATTACTTGTAGGATTCCACTTAAATGCTCTAAACAAAAGTAGCTCATATAGAGTAAAAACTCCCTGCACGGACATGATGACACACCACATTTGGTTTATGTCCAAAGCCCCTTATATCTGGTCTCTTGGAGGAGACAATGGTATCAACATGAGAAACAGTGCACAAACCACAACTGTATTATTGTTGCTATTAGCATTTACTTTTCCACTCTGTTCATGAGTCTACTGAGTGTTTTGCATGTTAATGTAGTCTTCCTAAGTCTTTTGAAATGGGTATGATCCTCATTTTATATATAAGGACACCAAAGTGCAGAAAGCTTAGCTATTATAGTAGTAATGAGTAGTCTCACTTGAAAGTTAGACTATTTCCACTTGTTCACCTGGAAAAATGCTAACATACATTTCACACTCTATTCTCTGCCCATGAATGAGAAGAGGGAAAAGAGGACCCTGTACTGATGTTCCTGGAGAAGGGAGCTGTTTTAGCACTGCTGCCCCGCTGTCCCTCTCTCACTCTACCTATGGGAGGTGGGTCTGAGAGAGGAAGCTGAGCATATGTGGCTCAGCCCTTTGAAGGACCCCACCTGCCTTCAGTAAGCTGTGCTCTGGTAAGGTCTTGTAGGTGTTGCACCCACTACCACTGTCCCACAGAAAACCTGTGCTGGTGCCCATCAGGGAGCCCACTGTCCTATGGGGAAAGGGGGTCTGGTTTATGAACCCAAAAGTTACATACACATATCTATATACACACATACACACACACAGAAACAAAACACAACATAATGGAAAACCCCCTAAAAAATCCTAAATGACTGAAGATACTCAATTTTGTCCAATCAGCTTTTAAATCAAATTTCTAATGGCCAGCTTGGTTTTTGACCACATATTTTTAACCAAAAGATCAGCAATCATCCTGTGATGAGTCACCTTTAAGTAAACAGCTCTAATCCTGGTTTTGCATATTTATCTGGTATCAAGCAACTACTGCATTGGTTAGATTTTTCTCTCCCTGTCCACCAGAAAAAGTTCAGTGGACAGATCCTCAGAAGTCTCCAGAATTCTCATCTTTTCTCATAAGACCTTATTCACTGAGATTTACATGTCCACACAGAACAGTTTATAGTCATTGCATGACTGCTTTGGCTTCATGGATGACCTATGGGTGGAGCTGAGACTCACGTGTGCCCTGTGTGGCTGACATGTCTGTACCTGGGCATGCTCCTGGCTGGGCACAGCGCTCAGACCTGTTGCTGCCATATATGTGCTGCCGATGGTCTTGATCTTTTCAACTCCACTGAATTTGGGCTTGGACAGCAGCTGTGAGGCAATGACAATCATTTAGTTATTCAGTCGAGTGCTTACCCAAGGTCTAGTGCTTTCAAGAGACATCCTCAAATTATAGTTCACAGTAATAGTAATATGAGATGTTTCAACCACTGCTTATTCATCCTTCAATCTTGGGCTTTGCCAGGAAATAACATTTCATGAATTTCACAAAGAGCTTGTCCTTGGAAGGAAATGCAGTATAATGATTTACTTCTAATTAATATGAATTATCTTTCAAAACTTGCCAGTGAAGGAACCAATATTAATTATGATGCATGTGATAGTGGCTTTAAATAAGGGAACAAGTGAAAGAAATTCTGGAGGGTCATGCAACTGCTCAGGAGGACAATGGGATCAACCAAAGTCTGAGACATCTTTCTGACCCTTCTTTGGTACTCCTAGTTTCAAAGAAGTTTCCTTCAAGATTACATATAAGAGAATTTAAGGTAAGTGAGCCAATCCTCATACCATTTATCTAAAAGACAGTCCAAACTAAAAGACCACTGTCACTCATCCGCTGGTACTGGGGAACATTTATTTTGCTGAGGGGAACTGAAGGAAATATGCCACCATTTTTCACTAAGAACTCGGCATAATAGTGGAAATTTCTAGTTATCATTACTTTATCATGAGTCTTGAGTCAACATCATGGTGATGGTGATGGTAGTAGAGAAATGTATACGTCCCACAAGACATTTAGAAAGTTGGCCTGAAATCATCACTGTATTTCTAAGTTTCATGAATCATGATAAACATGTTCGTGGATGTCAATTTTCCTATATTTTTCATAATATTTATCAGAATAATGTAGCAGCAACATTCTTAAAACCAGAGTTGTGTTTGTTCTTACCAGAAAACAAAACACATTATTCTTGATGTAGGCAGAATATTGAAAATTGAAAAATGACATCTATTTCAAATTCTAAAACATATACTTTGTCCCTTCTAAAATATATTATCCCGGGTACATATTGCTTTTTCAATAACAAAACATGTCATCCATGCACAGTTCAAGTTGATATCTGACAAAGACCTTGGAATATGCACAGACAGGCCAATAATCTATGATAAATAGATTAATTATACTTTTGTATAAAATTGATAGACAAATATTTTCTTTGGAGTCAAGCCTTCTGAGAAAATTCATGAGCACACTAGATAGGCATTTTATTGAACAGATTTGGTAGTTGTTCCTAACAATCATACCATCTCACAGATAAAATACATTTGTCACTCCAAACTTTTCAGGGAGCTAAAGAGAGCAATAGGATTTAACTCCAGCCATGAGAAATTATACCAAAGGAAAAGTTTTAAGATGTACCATGATGAGCAACTTCAGATGTACTGGCCTTGGGATTGCCCAAGGGTGGGACTAGAGCTACCCTTGTCCTTCAGGGGTCACTCTCAAGTACCTACATCATCAAAGTCAGCAATAATCTCATTCAGGAGCCGTAGGCATTCCAAGCCCTCCTTGTTGACATCTGATTCTGTGTAGAATTCTTTGAAATCCGGAATGGAAGCAAACATAACGCAGACGCATTCATAGGATTGGTGGTATAACTCCTGCCCAGGAGAGAAGGAAGAGCTCAGCACCGGAAAACCTTTCAAACACATGCTCCTAATGAAAGTGCTTCTTTTCACTAGGATTGGTCAAAAAGTTACCCAGTGCCCCACACCACTTGTCCCACCCGATGCCAGGCCCATTCCAGACAATGGCCATTGACCACAGGTGAGGGGTTCTAATGAGCTGGATGTAGGCTCAGAATCTCCATGTGCTGACACCACCAGCTAATATGAAGAACGCTTCCAGGTCAGGCTCTCTGCCACCTCTATCTTAGGTCTCTCTCTTACAAGAGACCACAGACTTCTGGTTTAGGAAATAGTTTCCTTTAAGCAACTAAAGAGAAACAAAATGATTTCCCAAACCACTACATTGTCCTAAAACGACTCCTATGGCTTCATTCTTTGTATTGAGGTCCTGGTGCATTTTCCTTTTTAGGGTCTCCTGAAAGGAGCAAATGAAACCCATCAAGTTACTCCTTAGTTGATCAGATGGAACCAGTGAAACTCCTCAGGCTATGTCTCATATTACATTAGAACCAGCAATATTTAATGCAGATATCTGTTTTTAAATAGAAAGTTCTTTGTCCATGGACACAAATAAAATTACAATGTCCTGTAAACATAATTTCAAGGTGTTTCCGTAATTTTCCCAACATATAGTTAATCCTCCAAGTTCAGTGAAAGTTTCAGAAAGGGAGGGTTGTTATGAGGGTGTGGGGGCTAATCCTAGGAATGAGGATCTACCCTTCCCATAGTGCTGGCTCATCAGGGCACTCGGATAACCAACAAAGGCAGGATGGCCAGGTGCCTTGGTGGTGTAGCACATCATGGGAAACGTTCCTTACTCTAGGGAATGTGAGGCCAGTTCTGAAAAACGAGATGACCAACATCTGAGTGAGGAAAGAATGCTAGCAGCTGGTGCTTCCGGTGTGCCTGGCAGGGTGAGGAAATCCACTCTGCATGTATGCTATCAGTGAGTTCTGACCTCTGGGGCACCCAGATGAATCCCTGGCAGAGAGTGAGCACTCCAACAGCACCATAGCTCCAAGGTGGGCTCTCAGAGGAACGTTCTTCCCCCACTGAGGTCTCATAACAAACACATGAGGGCAATGGTGACCCACTGAAGGTCCCAACTACTCCCTGGAAAAGCTAGACTCATGTAATCTTCCTGTTCTCAGGGCCAACCACCTCGTAATGCCTTCTGTTACTGCCTCACAATTCTGTACACAATGCACGGACGATAGAATCAAGGTTTCCCTTTTCTACTCTGCTCTGAATATGGTTGAGCTGGCTTATTGTGCAGACCCGTACTTTCTCCCTCTGCAAAATTGTTTTTGTGAACATTCATATCCTGGGAAGACAACTGGTGGCATATGTGATTACCAAGCTTAGGTTCCAGTAATGCTGACTAAGCTAAGGAGTCAGGGTAACAGATAACCCCCTAGGAGCCTGTTCTAGTTAAAAATACCAATTTTTATAAACACAGGGTAGCCCAGCTTATGGGGCGCAGTGGGTGGTATCGACCCATGAACCAGGAGGTCACAGTTTGATTCCCAATCAGGGCACATGCCCAGGTTGTGGGATAGATCCCCAGTAGGGGAATGCAGGAAGCAACCGATCAATGATTCTCATCATTGATGTTTCTACCCCTCTCTCCCTCTCCCTTCCTCTCTCTAAAATCAATAAACTCATATTAAAAAAAAATAGGATAAATTCAACTTACCTCCCTGCTCTTAAAAGGGGTATGTCTAGGAAGGCAAGGGTATATTTTTTATATCCTGAATTTCCCTGTAGTCTGCTGACATCAACCAGAGTGACTCTCTGAGGAATGATGATGACAAGAATAAGCATGAAAATCACCAGCACTGACTGCTTGCTGTATGACAGGATGAGTGCTCTTACATCGTTAATGAAAACGGATGGTTCCTTCTTAATAGATGTAGTGACACCATCATCTATGACCAATATGTACCTTGGTTGCTGAGTAACCTACTGAGTATAGAAAACATCAAGAGAAATAGGAAAGTGAATGGTCTGTGGTCAGTCATACCTGCTGTGGGACCCTGGGTTGGCTCACATGCCCAGCACACTTCCAGTAAGATGACAGTGACAGTATCCAGCATCCCACCCCTCCACTGTTCCAAGCCTTTTCTCTCGAGGTTGCTTTGTACTCTAGCACCACCACAATTGAGCTTGTTTATTAAGGAGTTCATCTATCTATATAGGTTCCCTGATCCCTCATCTATTCCCAACCTCATTAAAAATTTCTTAAGAGCAGGATTGTACCTCACACGTCATTGGAACTCCGCTGGTCTCAATCCAGGCCTTTGCACACAGTGGGCGCTCAACTACATGTTTCTTAAATTAAGATAGTCCCATTAGAGATATATCTGCTGACTCTTGTCACGCAGAAATATTTAAAAAATTCACATTTTATTCCATATGCCATTTCAACACTGAATTTTAGAAAGGTTGAAATTCAGTGTTGGAATGGTATATGGAATAAAATGTGATTTAAAAAAATATTTCTGCATAACAAGAGTCAGCAGATATATCTCCACAACCTTTCTAATGCAAGTTAAATATCCATACCTTTATATTTTCTGTGAAATTTCCATTTAATTCCATTATATTAATGGACTCAAGACTTTGATCTGGTCCTGTATGGATAACTTCCAAATTTTATCTCGTATCTTTGAGACTCTAAAACCCTTAAAAGGTTCTCAGGAAAGCTGTGAGAAGTGAGAGTGGATGTGTGGGATGTGTGGTTCGATTCTGCCTCTGGACTTGGGTCTCTAGTATATGCCGGTTCTCAAGGCCCCCTCCAGCGCCAGGGAGAGGGTGCTGGCCACTTCTGTGACATACACATTTGGAACCCTAGTGCCTCATATTGTATCCTCAGAACGTTATGTGATTGGGGGAAAATGAGGAATAATGAATCAGTTCCATGCTAAGACGTTCACAGGTGATTCTAGCTCACTCTTCTCAACTGACATTTTGCATCTAATCAACATCCTCTCGAATGTTGGACTTCAACACTAAGGTGTCTGTAGTACCACAGGCATCCAGGTGACTGCCTGGAGCTTCCTCCCGCCTTCACCTGGCCCACCACCCAGTCCTGGCCATCAGTCCCACCTCATCTCACCTCGTTCTTCAGGCTCCTGGCCAGGAAGTGCTCGGCCACGTGCGCCGGAAGCACGTTCTCCAGCAGCACGCGGTTCAGGTTCTCCATGGTTTCTATCTCCTCCCGCTCTTTATTGAACTTGTTCTTCCATAAGAAGTCTAACCTACAGTAATATTCATTCTGTTACAAGAGGACACAGAGGTAAAGAAACAATAGGCATCTTGTCCTGCCGGAGAGTGGAGGTTTTAAAGAGAAAATAAAAAGAACGAAAGACAAAACCGAAAAAAGAACCCCCAAACAGAACTGTCACCTTCCCTGCAAAGCCCACTGTTCCCCACCAATGCCGCTCACTCAGCCTCTAACACGGATTTGCAAACAGCAAGATCAGGAAAGGACCAGCCTCAGGGACAGAGAAAACAGCTATGTTGGAGGCTTGCAAGGAAAAAAGACAGGAAAGCTCCTTGCTCGGTTTTGTTAATAAAAGGTGGCTTGTATTATTTTTTGAAAAGAGGCATAATAGAATGTAAATAATGACTAAATATGGAAAACACATTAGTAGAGAGAGTGCTTTGTTTGATGATTTGCATTTGAGAAATAATGGTGTTCATTTGTGGCAACTTGCCTTTAATATTTAAAAATCCGTTTTCTCCTAGCACAAATTATGTAATTAAGTATTCATTGAAAAATATGCATTTTTTATTTGGTGTTTCATTGTACTGAGAGAGTGACATATTTAGACAAAAGTTCATTTTGATATCATTTAATTAAGATGGTGCCTGGTAATAAAAACATGTGCAAATGCTTTATAATGTATTAAAACTTAATGTGGTTTTTTAAGTTATGAACATTGTAGAAATGGAAAGACTTGTTTACTGTCAAAGGGTCTTGCTGGTTTTGGCATCATTCTGTGCCAGCTGTGATGTAAATAACTTAATAGAATAAAATAGACTTGAGTAGATCCTCCTATGGCAGAGGGTCCTAGTACGCAGAGTGTATTTCAGCACAGGGAGTAATTTATAGACAAACAAATGCAAAGAAGAACTGAATGCAGGGGGTTTGTTTGTTTTATGGTTTGGTTAATTATGCCAGTGATGTAAAACAACAACAACAACAACAACAACACACACACACATCTAATGAACAAATAACAATGAAAAATAAATCCACACCCTGAACCCAACAATGATCATTCATCTATTACAGCGGTTCTCAACCTGTGGGTCGCGACCCCTTTGGGGATCGAATGACCCTTTCACAGGTGTCACCTAAAACCATCAGAAAACACATATATAATTACATATTGTTTTTGTGATTAATCACTATGCTTTAATTATGTTCAATTTGTAACAATGAAAATACATCCTGCAAATCAGATAATTACATTAAGATTCATAACAGTAGCAAAATTACAGTTATGAAGTAGCAACAAAAATAATTTTATGGTTGGGGGTCACCACAACACGAGGACCTGTATTAAAGGGTTGTGGCATTAGGAAGGTTGAGAACCACTGATCTATTATAACTGATCGAATTATGTTTGATCCACTAAAAAGTTATTCCTTCTCTGGTGTGGCATTTATTTTTTTGCCTCATATAGCCAGACATTTAAAAAAAAAAAAGATTGCAAAGGCTATTTTTAAGGTTCTTTATATTAACTTTTTACATTAATGCCAATTTTCCACATTCTATTTTATGGCAATCATGCTGGGCACTTACTAGAAATGACCTCTCACTTAGAGAACAGATTATTCATTTGGGCCTTTTGGGGAATAATCCAGTGTTGTGGCTGGTTTTGAATTAAAATGACAGAGCAATCGATGGTGAGACAGAAATGGAACATGAGATGAAACCAAGGAGCCAGAAGGGCAGGCAGCAAGCCCAATTCATGCAGGTTTGAAAGGTTTCTGAAAACTGTACAAAGAGGCTGCTCAGGTTTTCCGAGTGATCGCTCTTGCATCCCAGGGGGCATTTTGCAAGTTGTTTAATAAAAGGAACTGGATTTGGGACCAGCTACATTGGACTAAAAGTGACATTTTGCCAAATCTTCACATCTCCCCTCACGAGTGCTTTCTGCTGCAGATTCCTGTCCTTATGTGCAGGTACCTCAGAAACTTGAGGGGAGGCCCCCAAAGCAAGACAAATGTTCCCATCCCGAACCACTGTCATGGATTTAACGGTGTGCCCCAAAAGACAGTTCCAAGTCCTAAGCTCTAGTATCTGTGACTGTGACCTCCCCTGGAAATAGGGTAGTAGGAGAAACAAATGAAACCAAGAAAAAGAACAACACGGTATAACAAGGCTTACAGAAACATGCGGTTGTCAAAAAGGCAAGCCAAAGAAAACAGAACCAAGCAGGCGCCAGGGACAGAGGCGGGGAAGGGCAGCAGGCAGACTGGAATCTCCGAGGCTCTGCAGCGGGACCACAGCTCAGCTCTAGGGAGAGTGCTGAGGGCTGCCCTGTGAGCTCCTGGGTCACGCTGCCACTAGCACTGCTCTGGGAGATGGAGACTAAGGTGTCCCCAGGCCGCTGGGCTGGCAGTCACAGATCTGGCCTCTGCCCTGGCCATTAACAGCTTCCTATTGGTTCACAGTCTCGAGATGTGTACATAATGGAAATGCATTTGCATCTTAGTTGGTTATTTCCACATTAATCACTACTTGGTTTCACGTTATCCATCAAAGAACTCAAAGCAAACTTTGGTTGAGGCAGAGCCACCAGGCATGAGATGAATGAGATGAGTTTATTCTTTGAGTGAGTGTCCTGGAACCAGGCAGAGGAAGGATACTGCCCTTAAAAATTCTGCACCCACAGCCTCTACTGGGAGGCCAGGAAGGAGTACAGGGCCCAAGGAAGGAAGCACAGTTTCATTTGCATCATAAAGTAAAATTTTGAACAAAAGACTCTATTTCTAGGAGTGATTGCAAGTGACAGCACAGGTCTTCTACCCACTTCAAAGAAAAGGAAGCATATTACACATTCTGAAAAGCAAATGAAAACCCAGTCAAGGGGAGTTTTTTCCAAGTAGTGTCAGCTTTTTTGGGCTTAGGAAACCTATAAAATATATTTTGAGACTTAAAGGAAATGAATTGATTCACATCTTTATCATTTACAAAGTTTGCCACTAGTGGAAAATAGTAACTTTCTTTCTTCTGTCTGTATCTAAGCCCACATACCCTGTGCCACCCAGGTTTTCCTGTGATAAGATGTTTGCATGAAGGTAACTACAATGCACATCCTCAGAGTGTTATTAATATGACACTTTAGAGAAATTGTGTAAAAATAACAGACTTCTTACCTGTCTACCCAGAACAAGCAGTGTGATGAAGAATATGAAGAGAGACACAGAGCCCATGGTCTTCAGGTCTTTCCAAATGCCTGGTCTATTAAAAACAAACAGACAAAAACAAATCAAAACATCATACACAACTAAGATGTAGAATCTGTGAATCGGCAAACTTCAGAAATTCTAGTTGAGTGTCTGCATTCCATTCTGGCCACACACACACACACACACACACACACATACATCAAATATATTTTCAAACTCAGATAACATCAAAACAAAACAATCCTAATTTAAGAGCTTCATAAAATATTCTTCCAAATTGGTTAAGGTTTCTTATTTTATACCAAGCTCTAACAAATATTAGGGGAAGGAATGTTAATCTTATTTCTTTATAGTTCGGGGATCATTATGGATAATTTCATATATAACTTTTTCAAATTTTTCTTAGAAAGAACTTCATTTCTACACGCTATCACTTTCTCAAAAGCACGCATTCTTAGACCCTCTTTTATATGTCTTTGTATCACAAAAGTGTAATGAAGATGGAAACCCTTCATCCACCGGCCCACTTCCCCTCAGGTTCAGATAGATATCAGTAAATTATCCCTGCTCAAGTTCTCACATCCTTACCACAACATTCCAGGCAGGGACCTTCCACACATCCAAGTTGGCATGTGGGTTGGTCAGTTTTATGTGTCAGCTTCAGTGGGCCACAGGGTGCCCAGCTCGTTAGTCAAATACTACTCTGGGTGTTTCTGTGAGAATATTTTTTGCGTAAGGTCAACATTGAAATTGGTAGGTTGAGTAAAGCCATTGTCCTCCGAAATACGGGTGGGCCTCATCCAAACAGTTGAAGGCATCAACAATAGAAAAGGCTGATCTTCTTTTGAGCAAGAGAGAATTCTCTCTGGCCCGACTACCTTTGAACTGGAACAGTGATTCCTCCTGGTTCTACAGCAGCTCCTGGCTTCAGACTCAAACCAAGACACTGGCTTTGCAGATTTTGGATTTGCCAACCCCCTTAATCACATGAGCCAATTCCTTGTGGTAATCATATCTATGCCTCGTATAGGTTCTGTTTTTCCTGAAAACAATGAGAAATACAGCCGAAACCGGTTTGGCTCAGTGGATAGAGCGTCGGCCTGCGGACTGAAAGGTCCCAGGTTCGATTCCGGTCAAGGGCATGTACCTGGGTTGTGGGCTCATTCCCAGTGGGAGATGTGCAGGAGGCAGCTGATAGATGTTTCTCTCTCATTGATGTTTCTGACTCTCTATCTCTCTCCCTTCCTCTCTGTAAAAAGTCAATAAAATATATTAAAAAAAAAGAAAAAAGAAATACAGCATGCAAAGGAAAATCTACTTCCATCCCAGGACAGTCCTGCATAAGCTGACAAAGAATAATTTCCCACATAGTTCTGTAAGACCTGAAAAAACAGTTGATTTAGTATGACACCGTGTCGCATAAGCATCATAGGTTGTATTTAACCAAGTATAAATATCATGTAATCACTTTCTGTTTGTGAGTTGAATTTGCTTTGAGATTTTTCTGTTTCTCTATGGAAGGTTCATGTAATCTTTTTAAAAAATTTTTTTTTGTTTTTTCAATAGTTTTTCTTTCTTTAAAATATATTTTATTGATTTTTTCTTTTTTTAAATTGATTTCAGAGAGAAGAAGGGAGTTAGAAATGTAGATTACAGAGAAACATCTATCATCGGCCTCCTGCACACCCCCTACTGGGGATGTGCCCGCAACCAAGACATGCCCTTGACCAGAATCGAACCTGGGACCCTTCAGTCCACAGGCCAATGCTCTATCCACTGAGCCAAACTAGTTAGGGCCCAGGATATAATCTTGACTCCACCTTCTCTAGCAAGCTGTGGGCCCTGGGATTAACCCCTTGGAACTACACTTTCCTCATCAGCCAAACGGGGTACCAATACCTACCTTATGGGCTGCTTCCATAACTAAATCAAATAGTTATATACCTGGCAGAGAGCCTGACACCGAGGAAGCACTGCATAAAGGGCACTCATGGCTTTAGGTATTAACTACAGGGAGATGGGGTGGGCGATGGAACTGGGAAGGATACACAAATGCTGATTGAAGGATATCATTAACAGAATAAAAGATCCAAGTGTAAAGCAGAAGTGGATTCCTGCGTCAATGAGGACACAGTTGCCCAGTCCCTGTGGTTTAAGACTCAGGACCGCAGAGAACTTGCCAGAAACTGGCGGTGCTTGCATTCAGGGCTCTCTCCTCCCTACCAAGCCAGCTATGTCTGGAAGAATCTGAGCTCTTCAGCCAGCAGGTCAGCAGTTTCTCTCTGAGAATGAAGTAAGCTGAAAAGTGCCATTTTCCTGTCTCACTCATATTGATTTTAAGAAATCAAGCTCCATTTTGAGCCAGTGGCAGCTGTGTCTAACAGCACAGTTGAAGGGACTCAGGGGAGCAGTTGTTTATAAACAGTGCTGACTGCAATGAATGTTAAGCTCATCTTTTCTCTATACTGACTATATTGACATGATCTTGACCAGTTAGTAAAAGTGGTACAATACAGCCAAAAAGCCTAAGAAGCTGGCACAGGCTGAGTTTTGAATTTTCATATTGTCTTATGAACACCTTATTACTTTGAACCAGGGGTCTGAGAAAGCAGCTATGCCACCCCCCTCTTCCACTCACCACCTCTGTAAGCCCGAAACTAAGAGCGAAATGTTGACTCCCAGGTCAAGATCTTGCATTAGCATCATTGGCATAACCAATCAGAACTCAGGTCTCATTGGTATGCCCCGGAAAGGGACCTGATGACCCAAATATGCCAGCTCAGGTCCCTGTCACTGCGGGAGAATGGGAGGAGGTCCCTCTTAATGTAATCCAGGTCCTGCCTGGGTTTGCAGTTACTCACACAGAAAATATATGTAAGCAACCTATGGGAACAATCCTTTCCCAGAACGCCTCACATCGATGCACTTGAGCATTGGTTTAGGGGTGGAAGTATCCTGATCTCCACTCCCACATCTTGAGCCTCAGTGAGGAATAGTGGTGGCTGGAAGTAGGTAGTTGGATGAAGCAAGGTAAGGGAGGACTCTCATGCTGAACTTGGCAGTGGGTTTGAAAGTACAGACCAAAATGGACCTCAGACAATAAGAAGGCACAACCCAGATGTAGAGCAGACTCATGTACCGACACATGGATGCTTTTTTCACTTCTGAAAATCTCTTTACTAGGAAGAACTGCACCTTGCTTTCTTGAGTTTCATTTAGATGTCTTTAAAACTTCTTTTATTCATCCAGCCAAAAAAGAGTTGCCTACTCCCACCAGAGCCCTTCTCTCCTATGGGGGCCTCTCAGGGATGCATGCTGCCAGGGCTCCTGTAGTTTGAATGATGAACTTCTCCATCCATAGATCCATTCCTGGTTACCTTGCTCTTTGTGTATATGTGGGGAAGGCGGGGAGGAAAAGGAATGTGTAATGTGGAGGGAACATTGGAAGAGATGGAATAAAAGGGTAGGATGTCCTCCTGGTAGAGTCTAGTCAACTGTGTGGATCACTGTATTAGTTTCACAGGGCTGCCGAAACATAGTACCACGCACTGGGTGGCTTAACACAATAGGAATTTATTGTCTCACAGTCCTGGAGGCCAGAAGTCTGAAACCCAGGTGCTGGCAGGGCGATGCTCCCTTTGACACTTGCTGAGAAATCCTTCTTGCCTCATCCTGGCTTCTGGTGGTTGGCCACCACTCTCTCCTGCATCACCCCAATCTCTGTCTTCATCATCACATGTGTCCTCCCAGTGTGTCTCCTTCTTCACATGGCCATCTTCTTATAAGGACACCAACCATGTTGGATTAGCACTCACCCTGCTCCAGTAGGACCTCATCGTAACTAATCACATCTGCAATAACCCTGATTCCAAGTAGATTCATGTTGTGAGGTATGGGGGGTTAGGACTTCAGCAGATCTTCTTTTGGGGGACATAGTTCTACCCATAACAATTATGTTAGCCATTTATATAAAAAAATGACAGCTAGTTGGGTATGAGGCCTCTTTCTCTCTCTCCCCACTTTGAGTTTTAAGGATAGGGTCCATTTTAGACTTTCATGTGTGAGGGTTGTGCTATCACCGAGTTATACAGTAGGGGAGACAGAGCTGATATAATTGAGAAAGCTTCTAACTCTATGATTTTTGACTTGATGACAGTTCCAGTCAAAATGTGACCAAATATATTTTCTTTAATAGCTCAAAATTGGACTCTGGAGATGTAGATATCCAAGTACGCTGGTAGCCACACACTAATTTGCAGTTGGCCCTCGCCCTGAGGCTGTTCATGGGGTACTCATTCTGGTCCTCAAGTTTTGAGAGTCCAAAAGAACAAAGAAACCTAACAAACTGGGTGGCAGATATGGAGGGATTACTTGGCAAACCAGTTTCTAACCTAAAGGCAAACAGTTCTGGTGAGGTAAAAATGACATTTTCATTCTCTGAGAGAAAGCAGTCCAGGCATATGGACACAAATATAATCCTTAAATTTTTTTTTCTTGGTGAAATGAGCCTCTATTTTTAATTTTTTTTTTCAATTTTAAAGGACTCAGTTTATTAACTGACCAGATTACAAAAATAACCATGATAGATACCTTAGTTCATTCTCCTAATAAGCCTATTGATCTCGTCTTCCCTGTTCCCAGCATCTCCACCTTCTACACAGTGGGTGGTCTTTCTCTTCACCCCAGCTCCTGGAGAAGATAACTTGAAGGGCCACAGAAAGTTGTTACTTCTTTGAAGCGCTTTCCAACAATATAGATCTCATGAATCAGATCTTCCATGTAGGTGATGCCATAATTACCAAGAGATCAAGCAATCAATGAGTTATCTGTCAGGGCAGTTCATTTTTTGTTGATTGTGCCATAACCATGCTTGTAGATCAATTCGTTTACTGACTTTAGGTTTGGGTACCCCCATGCAATATATGATTCCATAGTCCTCAGCATGTTCATGGAAGCCTTGTTGAGCTTAACAAGGGTGCCACTGAAGATCTGGCCAAGGCAAAGATGCAGCACCTTTTGGACCTTTAGGCTCACACCATTGATACCTTTGATCCTGATGACAAATGCCAATTTGGGTTCAGCAGGTACAGAGAAGTTGCCAGCTTTTCTTGCCATCCTGGTCATTCAAAGCTCAGTTTTGTACATCAGCCTGTATTCTTTGTGATAGTGCTTAGCTTTTTCATAGATGAGCTTCCTTCTTGCTTTCGAAGCAGCTTTTGGGGAAACTTCTTTCTCAGGCGCTTGATCTTCAGTTCTGTGAAATTCCTTCGCTTTTTCTTGACGGTTTCTGGCACAGCAGGAACCTTCTTCTTCTCTTCTGCACCCTCCATGGTTCCAGCCGGAAAAGAGCGAGCCTCTATTTTTTTAAATAAAAAAAGCATCTCAAGAAATCTAGTTATCTGTTATTTTGGTACTAGTTGATAAACTGAAGTAAAAGTGTGACACATGTTTACATATCTGACATGTCCTTTACCTATTCATACATTGACAGACTTAGGTCATTTCCATGTCATGGCCACTGTGAATAAGCTGCAATGAACATGGGAGTGCAGATATCTATCTCTTTGAGATACTGATTTCAATTTCTGTAGCTATACTAGTATACCAGTAGTGGGATTACTGGATCATATGGCAGTTCTGTTTTTATTTTTTTCGAGGGACTTTCATACTGTTTTCCATAGTGGCTGAAGCAATTTACACGTTCATCAACAGTGTACAGGGTTCCCTTTTCTCCACTCCCTTGTCAGCACTTGTTGTTGCTTGTCTTTTTGCTAACAGCCATTCTAACAGGTGTGAGGTGATATCTCATTGTGTGTTTTTTTAGATGTATTTTTATTGATTTCAGAGAGGGAGAGAGAGAAACATCAATTCTGAGAGAGAAAAATCATTGATTGGTTGCCTCCTGCACGCCCCCTTCTGGGGATTGGGTTTGCAACCTGGGTATGTGCCCTTGACTGGAATTGAACCTGGGACCCTTCAGTCCGCAGGCTGATGCTCTATCCACTGAGCCAAACCAGCTAGAGCTCATTGTGGTTTTGATCTCCCTGATTAGTGATGTTGAGCATCTTTTCATGTACATGTTGACCATTTGTTAAGTCTTCAATGAAAAAATGCTCCATGCTTCTTGGTCCCTCTAGTGGCAGAATTCTTAAGCTTGTATTCCTCCTCTCCATTCTACAATGCATCGGGTCAAGTGCTGACTGCCTCCCTTTAGATTTCCCAACAAAACCTACTAAGGTTCATGTCCCCATATTTGGACTAGCTTTCTGTGTGTGCTCACTAGCTGTCTGCCAAAGCTCACTCTCTTTGCTGCCATAGGGAATGTACACAGGGAGCTGGCCACAGAGCAGGGGTGGGAGGTGGGGGAGGCACAGGGAACAGTGGAGGTACCCGTGGGCCAGGTGGGGAATCTGCGGGCAAAGTGTTCCCCATGGATGGTGGGCAGGCTGCTTGATGGAGGTCTCAGTGCAGTTAGTGGAATCCCCTTAATGCCATGGAGAGTCCCATCTGCCACTCTTCCAGCCTCTACCTGACCCCCAGTCATACAGCTCCCGATGTAGTATTCAGGGTGGGCCAAGAGGACAGGGGCTTCTTTGTAGTGCCCTGCACAGCTGGGGAAGCTTTGTGCTCACTTACAGGCTCTTGTTTCCCCTTCAGGACCATGGGTGAGGGGATGTCTCTTGAGCCTAAGCTGTGCCATCATGGGGGAGGGGCGCTGTGGGTAGAGTCAAACTGTTTTTATTGCCTACTTCAAAGCATTCAAATTCTAATTTTTCTTCCCATAATGTGCTGGGACTTTCCTCTGGAAACCTGGGCTTTCCTAAGGCTCTCTAATCCACTGGTGACTGGCTGAGAGTGTTTTCCCGGCCTCCCAGATCATGGCTGAGAGGGGCTGGAGCAGGTGCCTGGGCCACTGCAGGGCCCACAGCCAGGACCAAGGTCTATATGACATTACCTGATGCACAGGTGGGTGAGACTCCACCCAGATCCCTTGGTATCGTTGCTGGACCCCACAACTCTCACAAAGGTACTTTTGTCTGTGGACAGATTTCAAATTATAATTATTAAGGTGGGGAACGGGGGAGGGCAGAAATGAGAGATATCTTATTCTGCCATGATGCTGTGCTTTTCAATCTCCATGGCTCTTCAAAGTCTTTCCAATATTGCAGTCAACTCTGGGCTACCTGAGGTAGCTCCCAGCCTGCATGCCACTCATTTCCTAGGTGTGCTGTACAAACGTAACCACGACTCCTGGGCAACCTCCTTTAGGCCTTCTGCCGAACCATGGTTTTCTTATAGCAGGTTTGTGTGACCTTCTTGACAACAGAGACTATATGTTATCCATCTCTGTGTGCTCCAACTCCAGGAATTGGGGCGGGCATATGGAGAATGCTCAATACAAGTGTGTTGTAGAAACAAATGAATGAGCAGACAAATAATCACACTGGTTTGAAACCTAGGGGGTTTCATTTCCAGGGGGTTTCATTTCCAGACAATCTTCCTTCCCCTGGCTGGACACAGATTCGCCGAGATCCTGTGCAAGATTCCGGAGACGATGGCCCAGTGTCATCCAAAGACAGACAGCTCAAAGCCTCATGCCTTTTCAGAGTGGTGTTCAAACTTGCCCAGCGGAACATGCAGGGGCTGAAACAGACTAACACGGTAAGGGATGTGCACAGCTGCAGCACCACCGATGGGAGAGTTGGTGATAAGAAGTATGAATTCTGTACAGTCTGTGGGCACAGGCTCTGGGAAATCTTCTCCCTCCCTTCATTCTAAAATCAAACAAAACAGCCCAGAATTGAGTATTTTCCTGCAGATGGGTCCAAATCACAGGACATTTTCTGTTTTAGGTTAGACAACGAAATTGCTCACTGATGGCTGCTTTCTGGAGAAGAAAAGAAAGCTTGAGTTGTCCTAGGATGACTTGCTTTTTTGTTAAATTAGGCATCTCAGATTATCTACCTCCAGTCCCACTGCCAGTCACAGGGAGATGTGTGTGTTCCTTGCTTTCTGGAGATGGCACAGGGTGGGGGAACTCAAAAGGGGAAGAGACACTGAGATAGGAAATGTGAAAATAATATTATTTCAACATCAACTTGGACATATTATGAGTTGGAATGCAAATTTGAAATACAGTTTTAATTCAAAAGAGAAGACTTCAAGGAAATTTCAGGTGCTCTGGAATACGCCCAGACTGTCTACCGCAGAGGGAGTCTGCCCTGCTCCCTGGCCTGTCTCCTGAGTGGTTAATTCTGCAGTTCTTCCTCCAGGCTCTCAGTGGGCTCATCACCAGTTGACCCCAAGTCAGGGCACTGTCAAAATATGTCACGATATCTTGAATTCTAGCTGTTGGGTTTTCCATTAGACACAGGGAAAGAAGAGCAATTCCACATCGAAGGTGCCTAACTCACAGCTCTCAGCGGTATATGTCTGCCTGAGCATCTGCATCACTACCCTTGATACCAAGCTGTTGCTGATCTGGAAGTTAAAATCATGTAGACATTTCTACCAGCAACAATCCAGAGCCTCTGAATGATGCCGGGCACCAGTATGGCTGCTGCTGATTTATATACTTTATTTATATGCTGTCCACAAAGTATCTATTTTATGAGGAACTCAAAAGGGGAAGAGAAACTGAGATAGAAAATTTGAAAATAATATTATTTCAACATTAACTTAAGTGCTTAAACAGAGCTGGTTAGTCTACTAGGCCCCTGGTCATCCACTCTGTTCTCCATGCCTGAAACCTCTTTGAATTTAATGGCACATTTCTGGGTCGATACGAAATGGTAACATCCATCCCTTGAGATTTTTCAGTTCTGCAAGGAAAAAGCTTCCAAGAAAAACCGGACACTGTCTTGCAGATGCTGTAAGAAGCATTTGTCATGGGAAGTGTCTCTGACACAAAAACAGCTTCCAGCAATATCAATGGTTATCACCGTCCATCACCAAGAAGAGCACTCAGTGTCCTCGAAGGCCCTGGCTGAGGGCTGAGGGCTGAGGGCTGAGTGCTGAGGGCTGAGGGCTGAGGGCTGAGGGCTGAGGGCTGAGGGCCGAGGGCCGAGGGCCGAGGGCCGAGGGCTGAGGGCTGAGGGCTGAGGGCCGAGGGCCGAGGGCCGAGGGCTGAGGGAGACAGTGTCATGGACAGGAACCAGAATCCTTATCGATCGCTACAGCAAAATATCTTGTCCTCACAGACAAGATGGAGGAGTGTTGTAAATGCCAAAGAATTAAGATACATCTCGTTCTGGCCCTTCTAAATACCAGAAACTTCTGCGGTGACATAGCAGAATCACAGAACGGCAGGTAATGTTAAGTACTGAGACGCTGCTGGCCTCCACTCTAGATTTAGTTTTCAAATTTTTATATGACTGATCATCAATAACTGAAATGCACATCAAAACTGTTAAAACATATTTTAGAGTTTTGTATTCCTTTACCAAGAAAAAAAAAAGAATCTGCAATTACTATTCTGATGTCAAGTCATTAAGGCAAAATGAGTTAAAACTATTAAATTCAATTAAACTACTACATTAGAGTTGAAACTATTTTTGTCATGTTCATTCCATACTTTGCATTTTTTTTTGCTTATTTATTTATTTTTCCTTTTTAGTCCTCTCCTCTCCCCTGCCGTCCCTTTGGCAACCATTGGCTTGTTTTCTTTATCTGTGGGTCTGTTTCTGTTTGGTTTTGCTTGTTCATTTGTTTTATATTTTTTAGATTCCACATATAACTGAAATCATATGGTATTTGTCTTTCTCTTTCTGGCTTATTTCATTTAGCATAATATGCTCTAGGTCTATTCATGTTGTCGTGAATGGCAAGATTTCGAATTTTTAATGTCATACTCTCTCAAAGTAGTCTTCTTTTTTTTTCTCCTGAAAAGTTGACTTTCCACATTCATGAATCTGTAAGAATACGTTTGATGTCACTTTCTGAATTTTCATTGATCTGGAGGTGCATACGTGCATACTTCATAGTGCATACCTCTGTTTTCTGTGCTAGCCCTGCTGGCAAAACCTGCCCTGTTGGCTTGTACCATGTTGTTGGCTTGTCCATTACCCATGTCAAATTTGGTTTGAAGGAGCCCTCTGAAACGTGGGCCATGGTGAACTCACGTACAGGACAACAACACTATCCAAACTGTGTATTGAGACGATGGCTGGGCACTGCCTTATAAACAGAGATGCCCTCCCATATTTTCTCTTGACATTTAAGGCATAAACAAAACGGATGCTGATCCTGGAAAGACACATCTCCAAGGAGCCTCTTCCTCCATGGACACATCAGCAGGTGAGGTGAACGTGTCATTAGAGCCAGTATATTCAGGAGCACAGCCTGTTTTTATTCATTCATTCAGTAGATATTCACTGAGCACCCATTTACAAGGTGCCAGGCTCACTTTCAGGCACTGTGGACACCACAGTGGTACCTGGTTAAGATCTGCTCTTTCCTTGAATCAAGAGTTTCTATGAAAATTTTCAGTGTATGTACCATAGAAAAGGGATGGGCAGACATCAGAGGCAACAGATTTGTCCACGGGGGATACTCCCTGACCTTGTGGGATGGGAGTGTGGCTCAGTCCTCAGGCACACCCAGGGGTGAAAGCCCAAAGCCACATTAGGCCTACTGGGAACACTCAATGTCAATGAGGAGCCAGCCCAGAGGCCGAGGTGGGCAGCAAGGACAGTGACTGCCACACAGGCAAGCACCTGTCCCCGAAAGAAGGACACCAGGAATGAAAAGCGTGTGTTGGGGGCAGAGATGCGGTGACCAGAAACAGGTCAGAAGAGGAAAAGGACCAAGATGTGACTTCAATGACACACACTCCCTCGGTCATTAAAGGAAGTGCTGCCTGGCACTCCTTAAGCCAGCTGCCTCCTTGAAGGGCACCTGTGGCTTGGGACTTGGGATATCTACTCTCAAGGCACCAATCCATGTCAGGATCCTAGTCCTAGTTTCCTATCTGAAGGCATTGTGTCAGCATCAACAAACCAGAAAATGAGGCAACTTTATCAGTCATTTGATGGGGGATCTCTGGAATCTCAGCAGAGAAAGAAAACATTGGGATGGGTGGATCTGGGCTCTGGCATGAATCGAAGGGTTGTATCAAGCACACACAGAGGCTGAGAGACCAGGAGGGAATTCTAAACTTGCCCCCTTAGGAGTTTCTCAGATGGGGTTAGTTTTAAGCTGACATTACAGAAAATTTGATGTTATGTCAGCAAGATTTATCTTTTGGCAGAGGGATGCTCTGGGAGTGCTGTGGCAGCTCCTTCGGGAATCGGGTCTAAAGGTGGCAGAACCTTGAGGTCAAGATTAGGAAGAGGGAGACAGGTGCATCCCTCCGGGAGAGGATGCGGGCTTACTGTTGGGAGAGAAGGCAGGCCCCTGGGCTTCTCCTTCCAGCCCTCCCTAGCTTTAAGGCTAGTAGAAAGACAGAACCAAGTAGCAGACACAAAGGAGCTTGAAGTAAACCAAAGTGGGTAAAAGCTGAGGGTACAAGCTACTCTCCTTCAGCCCAAGCCCTGCTCCACTGCGGCTGGTGGTGTCTCTCTCAGACCCCACACGGAAATCTCTCCCATCAGTAACCTGCTAATCTAATTTCTTCCTCTGCCTCGGCTGTGTCGCGCATTCAGGAGCTTTAAATTTAATAAAGGGAATTTAGTAGCGTCGTCAGCTGCGCATAAAAATCAGTAATGCCGCATTTACTTAGGGATTCAATACAGGCTTTCTGGATACAGTACAGAAATACTGAAGCATGTTTGCTGGGTGCTTTTGAGAATTTATTGGAAAATTAACTTCTGATTTCATTCTCATCTTGGCTAAGGAATCATAAAAATTTCCTTAATACAATTATACATTTTTTGCAACTCCACTACCCTGAGCTTGATTACAGATTATTTGGATTTCATGGTGTGGAGGAGGATGAAAATTAAATTAGGTGAAGAGAATGCTGTGCGGTTGTGTTTCTGAAAGCATTCTTATCGGCACGAAAGGTTCACACAGTGTCCCTGGCTCTGGGCCTCCGAAGACGTACATGGCCGTGCACTGTCAGCAACCACCATCTTTCTGGAGCAACAAATCCATGCAAATACTGAAGGCATTTACTTTATACTAAAAGGAACATAGAGATATTATGGAGGATCATGCAGCCTGCTCATAGAAGACACGTGAAGTCTGGTGGGTCCAGAAATAAACCGAACACTTGCTATAAAACATTGTCTTGCTATTAAAATGTGAGAGGGAGGTTATCATAATGATTAAAACATTGTTTTTCAAGCAGGGAATAAATATTCATTAAAAGCTTATGGAAGTAATTTGGTCACAGGAAACCTTGTATAAACCTGAGTGTCCGTGAGAGGACCATTCTCTCAGCATCCAGTCCTAAGGCTGGGAGAGTAAAGTCATATCTTTTCTTGAAAGTCAGTTTCTTCATAGAACAGAAAATTGACACAGTGGTAGGAGTACTCCCTCCATACCAGGGTATTTTAGGAATGTAGCACTGTAACTTGTGAATGTATCCACTTAGATTCCAGTATTTTTATGTGTGTTGATTCAGTTGTTCTGGACTGGGGAGGGGGGACATTTTGCCTTGCAGGGTACATATGTTGGGAGGCATTTTTGGATTTCATGGCTTTGGGGGAGGGGATTGTGTCTGGAGTCTAGTGGGAAGAGACCAGGAATGCTGCTAAATATCCCACAATACACAGGACTGCCCCCTCATCAGAAAATTATTCAGCCACACCCAACCGTACACTATTGATATTATTCAGAAAAATATCAATAATGCTGAGGGTGAGAAACCCTAGCTTATTCTTATCAATAGAGTAATACAGTACAGATTATAACAAAATCATCTCTACACCACTTCATACCTTCTTTTTATGATAATACATATTCTGGGTAATGTATAATAAAAACCACACAGCACCCTTCTGAACCATCGCTTCAAAGAAACTCTCACACAATGAGTTCCAATTACAATGCTATTGTTAATTTGCATTTACTCAACACACTCACATTAGTGACATCCCACACTCAAGGAAGGAGAAAAAGGAGGAAGCCGGTTACCTCTCAAATAAGACCTGGCTGTAGTCGTCCAGGACGTGGGCGTGAGTGTGGAGAAAGATGATGTTGTAGCCCACCAACGCCACCAGCATGATCAACATCTTCAACTCGTAGTTCACCCGCAGGAAAACCGAGCAGGATATCAGCCCCAGAATGCAGCTGTATATAAAGTACTGGGACAGGAAAATACGTTGAATCAACACTTAGAATCTCTTTTGAGAAATGCTGAAAGAAGGATTAAGATTCGGGACCACCACCAAGCTCACTGGTCATTCTTACAAATCTCATGGGAAAGCAAATGCCTTTTTCTCCTCTTTGATACGGTGGTCAATGCCTGCGCACATTTGATTTGGAAAAGGATGACTCATTACATGGCTTGCTGACCCAGCTTAGCATGTTTAATAAAAATAATCAGGCACATTGCCAAACAGACATAATTCTTTAAAAATCTATACGGAAGATGTATAATGATAAGCCAGTGTCATTTTCTTGAAAGTGAAAAAAAAAAAAGAACAGATCTTTTAAAAATTTTTTTTTTAATTTATTGCTTAAAGTATTACAAAGGGTATTACATATGTGTCCATTTTATCCCCCCGCCCTGTTGGCCTTTCAATTCTTTAATTGGGTATAAGTCGTTACTGGTATTTCTATTAAAAGGATAAGAAAGTGTAGATATTTTATTAAAAGAGACATTGTTTGTCAGAAGGACTATTTAAAACAGAAAGGATTTTTAAAATTGAAATCTTTGACCAGGGTGAGCCATGAATATCCCGGAAGCAGACAGGCCCCGGAAAAAATAGGAAGAACCAAGTGGGAGGGAGAAGCGGGCACCTGCCACCCGTTTAGTCCACTGGAAGCAGCTCAGGCCAGCCTGTTAGCACTGTCTCACTACTGACCACAGTGGACATTGCTGAGTCAGGACACCCCCGGATCCATCCTGCCTCACTCATCAGCTGACTCAGGTGAGGTCAGTGACCTCGCCTGCCTGTGGCACAGCGTCGTCATCTGTGAAATGGGGGTAATCGTGTCCTCCTTGCAGGTCACTGAGAAGAACAAGTAAAGCTTGGAGCCCAGAGCCCTGGAAACAGTTGTCATTCTCACAAAGCCTTGTTTTATTTTTTGTTAATATGGTGTTTTTACGAACAAGCAGTTTTGCTACTATATTAGCATTCTCGGAACAGACACAGCACTAGAAAAGTTAGTAACTTTAATAACACACAGATCTGACTGATGTCTGATAAACCCTGTCTGTATAAAACAGCCCACTTTGTAAGCTACTCCACCCAGGTTTCATTACGTGAACAGAGCCATGTATAATCTGCTTATTGTTGTCATTCTAGCTCTTGCTTTTATTTCCCCAGCTGAGGTCATCCAAGTGAGCTGTCTGGAGGCTACTGATACTCAATGCTCATCAGTCCTGCTCTTGGGGATGAAAGGAAAGTTGAAAATGAGCTGCAGGGGTCATGGTCACCCCATGTTTCCTTCTCTGTACCGATTCTGCTGTTAGGATGATAAACTGGGGCTCTCTGTAAGGTTTGGTTTTTAAAAGGATTCGGCTGAGAAAATTAGGTTGAAAACCATTATCAGAATGAAAGTGATCGACCAGTTCTGCCTAATGGCATGACAAGCAGAAGAAGGAGCCACTTATATGAACACGTGTATCAATGTGTGCATGGGTATTTTTTTGGGTGCAGATAGGATTGTAAAGGTTTTCTGGAGCACCCCTAATTTGAGATAAAAGCTTGCAAATATCTATGCAAACCTGCCTATGGTTTCATATTTTAAAATTAATTTTTAGGCTTTTAAAAAGCTTTCACATTTTGGGGATGGCTACGAAAATACATATGTAAATGGAAAGGAGGCTCTGGGTCCATTTGCTTTTAAAACACCTTTCTAGAACTCTTGAAGGCCATGCTGGGAGTTAATGAAAGGTAAGTTGGGACCCTGAATCTAGCCACAGAAAGGTGTGCGAATGAGGGGCAATGGCTCTGGCAGGCCAGGTGGGAGGCCTGAAGATCAGCCATCACTGTTGCATTAGGCAGCCGGCCAGGGAGGTGCCGGGTGGCCAGGGTTCTGGCTGTAGCTCGTGAGCTGACTGCTGCTAGGGTCTATTTTAATAACTTTATTTTTATAGAGTCTTGGTACAGTTAATATTACTATTAGCGCCCTTGCCAGCTTTGCTCAGTGGATAGAGCGTCAGCCTGCGGACTGAAGGGACCCAGGTTCGATTCTGGCTCAAGGGCACATGCCTGGGTTGTGGGCTCGATCCCCAGTCGGGGGTGTGCAGGAGGCAGCCGATCAATGATTCTTTCTCCTCATTGATGTTTCTATCTTTCTCTCCTTCTCCCTTCCTCTCTGAAACCAATAAAGAAATACATTTAAGAAAATAAAATAAAAGTCCTCATCTGAGGATATTTTTTATAAAAAAAGATATTACTATTAGTTAATAGTTGTATTGTTGTTAATTAATATTTAAATTAGCAATCATTAATATTTTAATTACTGAATAATATAATTTATTAATACTAGTTAATATTTTACCCTTTACTACCCTGCTACAACTCTCTTCCTTCTGGCAACCACCATACTGTTGTCTGTGTCTATGAGTTTTTGGTTATTTCATAAAGTAAATAAAAATGTTAGTTGATATTAAGTTAACTAAGATTATATAGTTATAAGCACTTTTTTAAAAAAAATATATTTTATTGATTTTTTACAGAGAGGAAGGGAGAGAGATAGAGAGTTAGAAACATCGATGAGAGAGAAACATCGATCAGCTGCCTCCTGCACATCTCCCACTGGGGATATGCCCGCAACCCAGGTACATGCCCCTGACTGGAATTGAACCTGGGACCTTTCAGTCCGCAGGTCGACGCTCTATCCACTGAGCCAAACCGGTTTTGGCAGTTATAAGCACTTTTAATATAGTTAATCAATGACATTAACTTGCATTTTAATACCTAGGGAACAGCCACTGGCATCTTGGGCTCCTACTTAAGACGCCTTTGGCCTCAGTTCCCTCACCTGGAAAATGGAAATTCCAATAATATCTACCTCAAGGATATTTTCCCAATGAAATGCTATAAATGCCTGGTAAAGCACAGAGTGCCGACATGGCAAAGATCCTTGATGAATGATTTCGTTGGGTATTTAAAAACTAGCTTTTTTTCTGCTACAGCAATTATACATCTGATGTTAAAAATTAGGAAATATACAAAGCACACATATAAAAATAAGGGTCTCCTATTATCCCCAACATCCAACTTGATCCTATTAATGATTTTGTCTATATCTTTCCAGCCTTTTTTCTACTTATTATTGGTACAATTATTTTATAAAATTGGGTTTATACTGTTTTGGTTGTTTTTATTTTTATTTTTATTTTTTAAATATATTTTATTGATTTTTTACAGAGAGGAAGAGAGAGAGAGATAGAGAGTTAGAAACATCGATGAGAGAGAAACATTGATCAGCTGCCTCCTGCACATCCCCCACTGGGGAAGTGCCCACAACCCAGGTACATGCCCTTGACCGGAATCGAACTCGGGACCCTTCAGTCTGCAGGCCGACGCTCTATCCACTGAGCCAAACCGGTTTCGGCTGTTTTGGTTGTTTTTAAATGATACTTTTCAATTAATAGCATCATAAATATATATTTCTGTGTCATTAAATATTTTTCAACATCTTTTGTAATGGCTGGATGTAACTAAATAACAATTTACTTAAATACATTTATTTTATCTTTCAGGTTGCTTTCTTTCTTTTACTTTTTTAAAAAATATATATGTTTTTATTGATTTCAGAGAGGAAGGGACAGGGAGAGATAGAAACATCAGTGATGAGAGAGAATCACTGACTGGCTGCCTCCTGCACTCCTCCTACTGGGAATTGAACCCGCAACCAGGACCCTTCAGTCCACAGGCTGGTGCTCTATCCACTGAGCCAAACCAGTTAAGGCTCTTTTACTTTCTTGTTTATTGTTGATGTTACATAAACACTTGAATGAATGCTTTGTAGCTAAGTCTGTGCATCTTTATAATTAATTTCCAGAATTAGTACTGCAGAATAAAAAGTATGTCTGTGTTGTGCTTTTCGAGAACTATTAAATGACCACTAAGAGGTTATATCACTTTGTACCACCCACAGCATGAAGGGGACTCTCCCCATCCTTGGTCAGCCTCAGATATCAAAGAAGATGGGGTTTGAGAGGAACAAGGCACACTTTGTGCCTTTCCACAAAATGGCTTTCCTAATATTTCTAAAAATCTTTTAAGGGGGAAGATGGGGTGTTTCCCGGCTCCCCTGGAACACCTAAACTTGTGAGTTAATAAAGCAGTTTCTATACAGCCAGCCCATGAGCACGCGGGGCTTCCTGGGCGAAGCTCACCATAAACCTCTTCTTGAGGACTTGCTGTTGGAACAATAGTGGCCTGTTGACTAATTGGGGCCTAGATTTTAAAGAGCCTATTGTGTATTTTTTCAGGATCTTTTAAGGTTGAGTAAATATTACCGTTCCCCATCTTGGGTTTCTAATGATTTTCTTCTTTTGAAAATAAGATATCATACAGACTTACCTAAATGAAATTCAGAATGATCACCCAGTTGCCGTTCGTGGTGCCAAGCATGGTGAGTCATTCTACCCAAAAATATTGGATGGAGAGATTTTAAAAAGTGCTTTGCTGGCTATGCTTTTCTTTCCTATGAAAATGCATCTTTAAAATGTTAAACTTTAAGTGCCCGGTGAATGTCACATGAGGACGGCTTGGAGTCACTCTCCCTCCACTGTCCTATGGACCATGTGTACTAATGCCATCCATTCAAGGATGCCCAGTGAGGACACAGCCAGTAAGTCATCATGAGACCCATCTCTCACTAGTCACATAACTAATATAGAAAAGATGATGTCAAATCCTCATGGGGGTTTAATGCCTAAAACGAAGGCCAGGACCCTTTGGATAAGGAACAAAGCTTATGCTATCCTCTCTTCCCGAGCCCAGAGTGACATTCCTAGGGACCCTGGTCACCTTGCCTCTGTAACAGCCCTGGCCTCAAAAGAACACCAGACACCCCTACTCTCTGTACGCAGAGCAGTGAGCTTCCCAGAAAACTGAAATGGCAAAAAGTATCCAAGCCAAATGTCAACAGAACAAATCAGCGAAAAGGGAATGAGGCAAGTAAATCACCTTTATTGCCATTGCTAGTGGAGTTTTAAAAATTGGCAGGACATTTTAAAAGTGCACATATTAAATGACCAATTTTAGTCTCCAAACTAGTTCATTCAGCACCCTCAACACAGAAAGTAACTGTTAATAATTTATACTACTTTCAGATGATTATTCATAAAATGAAAAGGAGAGTATCAGAAGACTTTTTCCCCCCCACAAACAATTCATGGGTAAGACCTATTAAGCCGTAAATAACTGATTTACCTCTTTTTACTTAAAACACTGACGTGCTAGTCAGTTTTAAAATTCCAATCTAAGCCTTTTTGGACATTGGTTAAAATGAGTCAGTTTGTAAGGATTATCTGAGGCTAGAATCACTGGCCGGTACTGCAGCAGAGGCAGAGAGAGGAGATGTGGTCCTGTGATCACAGCATCCGGGAGCCAACACGAATTTACTGGAACAATTCACAAAATCTATGAGCAAGGAACCCAGGAATTCAGTGACATGTAATTGAATGCCAAATACTGGGATCCATACCATGAAATGCACCAGTTTAAAGAATAAAGGCAAAAATCACCTGTGAGAGTAGCAGAATGACATTGCGACTTTGCTTTTGTGCCTGATGGTGCCAGCCAGCCAGGACTTCTCTTAAGAAAGGCTGGTGGGCCCTAGCCAGTTTTGCTCAGTAGATAGTGTCGGCCTGTGGACTGAAGGGTCCTGGGTTTGATTCCGGTCAAGGGCACATGCAAGGGTTGTGGGATCTATCCCCAGTGTGGGGCCTGCAGGAGGCAGCCGATAAATGGTTCTCTCTCATCATTAATGTTTCTATCTCTCTCTCCCTCTCCCTTCCTCTCTGAAATCAATAAAGATATATTCCAAAGGAAAGAAAAGAAAAGAAAAGAAGAGAAAAGAAAAGAAAAGAAAAGAAAAGAAAGATAAAAAAGAAAGGCTGGTGGTTCTTAAGCGGTCAGGATCTACTCAGGTACTGACACCAGAGAAGAAAAGTGAAGTCCAGTACAGGTGGGAAATTGGAGGCCATATCATCACACAGGTGAAAAACAATAAAAGCCACCCAGGAAAACAATAAAAGCCATACTAACGAGGAAAATGCTCTTACCGGAAGAAAAAACAAGCTTTGCGCACGCAGAATCGCTGCCTGATTATTTGAGGCAGAAAGACTTGTATTTGATGTATTGGTAGTTGGAGGGACTGTTTCCTCTGGGTCACTCAGGAAAAACTGCAAAGAAAATGTTTGTTTTTCAATGAATTAGTGCAAAGGAGATGGAAGGGTTAGTAGGCGGTGCTATTTAATGGTGCCTGTGTGTCACCCGCAGTCAGCAGGACTATGTGGGCAACCAGCACCTATGCTTCAGATGCCAGTAGCTCCATCCGCTTTTCAAACTGTGAGAATTTCTACTGAATAAATAAGTGACTATTCATTGTTGTGCTATGCACTTAATAGTGAAGTATAGAACTGCAGGATTGATGTTAAAGAACACACAAGCACCTCTGTTAAATATTATATTAAAACTGGCTCAGTTAGAATTACATTTGAGGTGACATCACCACGCATACAGACACCCAACTCCCTGTCCTGAAATGAAAGCCTTTGGAATATGTTTGCAGTGTCTTCACCATCTTGCTTCAAACATTAAATGAGTCAATGGAGTTTATGAGTTTTTGATTTAAGAAAAAAAATTAATTTTATGAGCAAAATGCAATAACTGGTATCAACATCTTATCTACTACTTGTGAATGCTTGGCAGCTCAGGGTTACAGGGGATTAAAATTCAGAGGATGCATAGTCTTAGCACTGTTGGAAAAAGGATCCTATTTTCTTTTTTAAAGATAATTCTGAGAAAATGATACTAGATACAGTGTTTCTACCCATGATATCATTTGGTAAAATCAAAATGCTGATTTGAAAACTCAAATGTTGTAGATTTCTTTATTTACTACCAAAGAATTTGTCAAAAATGTCACAACCCATCGTTGAACTATAAATGTGCTAATTCTTTGGGAAAAATGAAAAAATGTTTGAACAGCAAAGGTAAACATTGGGCTTCAAAATGTTACAAATTTATATTTGACAGATCCCAAATAAAATTTATTTAAATACCAAAGAATAAAAAAAATAAAAAATAGGAGATAGTTTAGCTTGTAGGTTACTAGTCTCAAGGACCTGGGATCTTGAAATTATTAACAAAAATATCTTGATTATATCACTCTATAGAGAAGAAAATAAATTCTTGCTGTACAATGGGTAGAGGTACATCCTGTGAAAACACAGTCTTTCAAGGAGGCTCTACCATAAACATGATGGTTTAAATTTGAAAACCAATAGAGAAATTCAATAGAGAACTTCATTCACTATACCTAACAATGCTCCATTAAGCCCCTTTTGCACACGCTCTCTCTAGTATTTATTAACTACCCCCAAGACAAGAAACTCTTCATTGTGTCTATATGACATCACACTGCAATTTTGAGTCAATTTCCCCAGTCTGTCTTCTTAGTCACTTTAAAATAACAAACTCATGTCATCCTACATATAGCCAGGCAAATCCTCAATTGTTATTAATCCCACATTTCTCTCCATTCCAGGTTAAACTGCCACAATGTTCTCCACAGAATGAATTTCTAGTAATCATAATTATTTGAGGAACTCCTCTCTAGATCAATTTTAACATTCATCAAACTTTGTCATCATTAGGAAAATAATATCTTCATCCTGGACAAGATGTCCTAATAAAGGGCCTATGAACACTACATATTTTTACCTTCACTTCCAAATTTTACAATTTTCAGAAAATTTAAAACCTCTCAGAATTATGTTTTCCAAGCAATATTAAATTATGAACATGCAATGTAATATTGTTTTATGCCTGATGACATCATTGTGCTTTGCTTGTCATTTGGTTGGAATTAGAAGTCTGGCTAGACTACCAGTTGACTAAGGCTAATCCTGGGCTAGGTGGTTCATAAAGCTGTTATTGATTACATTCTCTGGGAAGTTTCTCAGAAGAGATTGCAAAATGACGTGGGAAGTCACAGGATGACACTGTCAAAATGTCAGAAAAAAATGGCAGAGGATTTGAGCTTCTCATACAGGTTAAGCCAGCTGGAACTAAAATGGAACAAAACACACAGATCACTAGCAGTTTGATGAAACTCTGTATTTGATAAAAATCTGGATAACTGTTTCCTCCACTTTTTATTGGGGTGTATGGTGTTACATAGATGAGTACCAGGTGTTTAAAATATCCTGTTAACACCTCACAGTTCATTTTCAATACAACTGACCTGGGTGTTTTGTCATTTATATCACTGTGTGTTGAGATTTTAAAAGCCAGCCCCTCTGAGACACCGTTCCTAACGACCCCCTAAGTGCTGTTAAAATGCAGGTGCTATGTCCCCGGATATGAGTGAGTGACCTGGGAGCCCACTTCCTTTGCATGTCACCTCACTCATGCTCAGTTCCGATTGGCCAGTGTCTGAATCTGCATCAGCACCACTGGGTGACGAGCATGGCCCAGAGTAGTCACATCACCTTACAGTGTGGCTGGGGACAGGACCCTGAGTCTGCTTCGTGTAGTCCTAATTCAAGAAGGCGCGGATCCGCGTAGCTGGACAACATTCCCTATAAATCTGCAGCTGTGACAAAAGCCAGCCCTCGTATGAACAAACTCCTCCCCTTCTGTGATCAGTAAGCTCCATAGTTATTCTCTAGTAAGAGAAAAATTAGTTCCTTTCTGTACCAAATGTCTGCTTTCATAGTGTTTTATGATGATTCTTGGAAATAAATATATGAGGAGCTCAGATGGAGAACAACCACCCATTTCAGGGCCCCAGGTATCAAGGAAAATGCTGTTTCTCCTGCATGGATGGGGACAGCACCTGCTTGAGTGGTTCTGACTTCCTCTCCCTCTCCACTGGGCAGAGAAAAAGTACTCTTGTTTAGTCCTCGCCCCACAGCTTGGGCTGCCACAGAAGGGAGCTCAGTATGAGTAGCAAAACCTTATTTCCTTTCTCTCTCACACATCATCCATCATAGTTTTAGCATGTCTTCTAAAAACTTCTCTATCTCACTTGGCAATAAATTCCTTTCTTTGTGAGGAAAAAGTGGCCCTGGAAGACGTATTTCTGGTACTGAAGATGTATCTCTTCTCTCCAAAGGGATCATAGTTACTGTGAAACCGATCTCCCAAATGCTCAGCTCATCAAACATTTAGACATTGACTGAACTGCCTGTCAATCATTACTACTTATCCTTTGTGAAATACAATTAGCTTCTAAAACTGATTTGTTTCCCACGTAGATTCTGTCATCAAAAAATTAGGTGATCTATCTTGATTTTATAAGGTCAAAGTGGATTTTACCAAAATAAATGGTTGCTTTCTGGAAGGGTTGTGTGCTTACCTGTCCATTCACTCATTCTTTTATTCAGTAACTATTAAGTAGCCACCCCTTACATGGAAGGCACTTTTCTAGGTGTGTGATGGTGTGTTAAAGGTCTTGTTCTCCTAACTTGTATGGGCAGCCAATGGAGAAGGTCAACTCTCAGGAAGTGTGTTTTATGGGCTCTGTGCCTGCCCAGGTGAGTGAACACACTCTTGGGGGATAAGAATGCTGAATGATAAGGGGATTGCGGCAATCACCCCTTGCAGAGTGAACACCATGTGTCTGTTAGAATTACTGAGACCTCTAGCTAGTGGGCCCTGTGGTCGTAGTGTTCTGTCCCAGTCCCTCAAGGTGGAGTTTACTAGTAATTCTGACCCAGCTGTCTCCTGCAGTTTTATTTCCAAAACTCCCCTTGGAGCTTGTTGGTCGCTCTCCTGGAACTGGGAGCAGCGGGGCTAATGCCCACTTGCATGCTACCAAGTGGAGCATGAGGACATTTTAGGAAACACACTCATGTTTCTATAGGCTCTCACTCCCCCCTGCCCTTGGCCTTTCTGTTCTTCCTTCCCTGCGATGCTTTCACACCCTTGCAATAACCGTAACGTTGCCTGTGCAGAAAGCTCAAGTATCCTAATGGCTACTAATACATAAGCAGACAGGCTCTAGGAAATACCTCTTGTCTCAGTCTTGAGTCCCTCATCTCACGTTCCCCACCCAGTGCTCTGAGGACAGCTCTGGAGCCACCATCTCAATCCCCTCGGGTCCTCTCACAGAAAGCCTGTAGGTCTGGGCTCCTCATAAGCACATGCCTCAGGTTGTCTGACTACTTAGGTCCTTGCATTTTCAAGTCCCGCTAAAGCAGGGCAGTTCTAGAGGGACTTGCTGGAGGTCCCGACATGGCACAGTTTTCCAGGTGTCTGCCAGGCAGTTTGGATCAAGCTCTCGTTGGAAATAAATGATGTCATGGTCCAGGTATGCCCGAGACCTAGAAGACAAGGCCCCAACCCTTGGGGAAGTCTCATGATGCCTGCAGTATGAAGAGAGGCCTCAGCTGCTGTGTATGTCCAGGAGGAGGGGAGAAGAGCTTAGTGCCACTCACTTATTTTATAGAGGAGTTCCCAGGATGGTGGAGTTCCCAAGGTGGACCTGACACATCAAGAAAATCCACATAGGAACAAAGACCAAGGACCAGGAGGTCCTGGGGGAAACCGAGGCTGTGTGGGCTTGACTGCTGAGCCCTCTCCTCACAGGCACCATTAGTTCTAACTGCCTACAGGGGCAAAGCCTCTTCCATGGGCTGATCTCCAAGACTATGCATGGGGCAGAAGTCACACCTGTCACTAACCCGTGACTGGGGAGGCCCACATTAGGTCTGGACTTCATGTCCTTTCTCAGGGGAGCTCCCAGACAGAGTTGGGGGGCATATGGACAGGTGAGGTGTGGAGAGCTAGCATGCCTGTCCTATAATTGACCATGTGGAGAAAATACAGGAATCTGAACACGTAGGAATCCATACACCCACCTCCTGATAGCACTGGAAGTAGGCAGAAGAGGGCGAGCTATGGCGTCTCTCTGACACCCCCTTTGCAGGTGTCCTTAAGATCAACTTCGAAGCACATGAAGAGGCTATCCTGACCTTGTGGCTGGCACCCCAGTCCATCTGGCTTCCAGTTAGCATCACCCTCATTGAGATCTCCAGGTGTGTGTCAGGAGAAGCTATTGGCTCTGTAGTATAATGTTGAGAATTGAGCCCAAGTCAACCTTCAAGATCCTTATCTATTTCCTCAGCTTTATATTCTACTACTTCTTAATACAAATGGCTGCCCTATTTCTAGTCCTAGATGGCAAATGTCTTCCCTCCTTCTCACCTCTCATGCACCATCTCACAAACTCCTTCTATCCATCCTTTATAATTCAGTCCAGCAGGCCCTGCTGTCCCTTCCCCTTGTCTCCTCTTTACACACCTCTGTGGCCCTCGGACTCTTTACAGCGGGTTTACCTGCTGCCCGTCTCCTAGGCTCCACTATGAATGTCTGGAATGCAGAGAACTCTCTTTGGCTGCTGAGCATCTAGCAATGTATCAGGCACATATTTATGCTCAATGAATATTTTTGGTTGAATGAATGCTGTCTCATTTATGAAAACTATGTCTTATCGTGTAATACATAGACTCTATCTTCTCAACCGGATTTTATGCTTCTGAAAGGCGAGGACTGTACCTCACAAGACCCTGCAGTTCCAATAACTAGCAAAGCATCCACCATTTGAAATACATTATGCTTTATGGTTAATGATGGTGACGTCAGGATAATGACAAGGATGTGTCTCCACGTGCACTGATTACCCACCTGCGTATTTTAAGAATATAGCAGTCATGATTATATCACTATAGTAAGAGCCACCATTGGTTAAATATTTACTAAATGCCTGGGACCATCCTAAGTGTGGTAGAAACATCAGCTCATGTACCCTACCACCACCTTGGCAGTGAAGTGTCAGTTCTCATTTTTGAAAAATGGAAATGCAACCCGTGGAACTGTAAGAAAACTCTCCAAAATCACACAGCTGATAAGGTGGGAGCTGATGTTTGAAATTAGTCCTTTTAAACTCCAGAGCACGACACCCAGCCACTGCACTGTCCTTAATTTGATGGTTCTGTTACTCCTCAGTGATTATCTGCTGACATTTAGTGTCATTTCCACACCCGAGGGCCCCACAGAGCAAGAAGCTGGGAGCTGCTGGGAGAAG